>NW_027507758.1:516080857-518511839 GCF_037356315.1 Lithobates pipiens
TGGAAAAGATCAGATGGATTTTGTGGTCGGAATGTCTGACTGTGCGTATGAGGCATAACAGGGGGAAGGTTTTGCTTTATCCCTCCAGCAATTTCTCAACACTTCCTCCATTGCAGCTGGAGAAAAATACATGGTCCTTCCAGGTATGGGGAGCATGTGAGTACCTGCGATTGTGCAGTGCTTCGATCCCAATCACTTAAAAGTTATGCTAAGTCATAAAACACTTATATAACTATCGCTTATTAATGTACAATATTTTGAGAATTTTTGTTGAACTTTCATTGATCTCATATATTTCACTAATCAAACTTGGTAACAGATCTGTGCATGTATAGATATCTATGTGACCACAAAACCCACACGATGTGAACACTGATAACACTCCACTTGCTGTGTGAGAGATCATAATCCACAATAGGGAATTGATTCTGCCTTGCAACCATAAAATGAACAAAGCTTCTCAGAAGCAGCAAATTCACCAAATTTCCAGTAGACCCAAATAAAGTCTCTAGTTTTTATGAAAACAAGGTCAGTCTTACAAATGGAACAGAAGTCCCAGGAACTGCATACTTCTCCAATACCTGGGATGTCCCAAAATTAGGGATGTTGCTCACAGCCACCTACCCATAGTCTTTATTAATATTAATTTAAAGGATTTATATAGCGCCAACAGTTTTCACAGTACCTTACAATATACATGGAGACAATACAGCAACAATACAATTCAATACAAGACGGTTAAGAGGGCCCTACTCCTGCAAGCTTGCAATCTAATAGGGGGGACTTGTGGAACAAAAGGTAATAACTGTAATAAGGGGTGAACTGATGGGAGAAATAGAACATTTGGGGTTATTAGCTGAAGGCAGGATAGGTTTCCTGAAAAGATGAGTCTTCAGGGATCACCTAAAAGTGGACAGAGTAGGAGATAGCTGGACAGATTGGGGTACTGAGTTCCAGAGGATGAGAGAGGTTCTGGAGACGAGCATAGGAGGGGGAGACAAGGGAGCTAGAGAGCAGGAGGTTTTGGGAAAAGCGGAGAGAGCGGTTTTGTCAATATTTGGAGACAAGATTTGTGATGTAGCTCGGAACAGAGTTGTAAATGGCTTTGTATGTTATTGTTAGTGTTTTGAATTTTATTTGTTGGGCAGTGGGAAGCCAGTGGAGAGAGTGGCAGAGAGGGGTTGCAGACACTTAATGGTTGGTAAAGTGGATGAGTCTGGCCGCAGCATTCATGATAGACTGAAGAGGTGATAGCCTGCGGAAAGGTAGGCCAATAAGGAGGGAGTTACAATAGTCAAAGCGAGAGATAACAAGGGAATGAATAAGTTGCTTAGTGGTTTCAACGGATAAAAAGGGGCGTATTTGGGAGATGTTACATACCGTATATACTCGAGTATAAGCCGAGATTTTCAGCCTCTTTTTTGAGGCTGAAAGTGCCCCCCTCGGCTTATACTCGAGTCATCGCTGTCTGCCCGCTCGATCAGCGTGTCGAGCAGACAGACAGCGGCCATTCTATTCAAAAGCCGCGCCTCCGGCTCCGCCTTCGCCTGTGATAGGCGGAACACTGAATTTCCCAGCAGCCTGTGTTCCGCCTATCACGGACATCGTATCATCCTCGTACTACGGACGAGGATGATACGACGTCTGTGATAGGCGGAACACAGGCTGCTGGGAAATTCAGTGTTCCGCCTATCACAGGCGAAGGCGGCGGCGCAGCTTTTGAACTTTACAATGGCCGCCGACGAAGAGGGCACGGGACGGCACGGCACGGGACGGGACGGGACGGGGGCAAGGCAAGGCACGACACGGGACGGATGCAAGGAGGCAAGGCACGGCACGGGACGGAGGCAAGGAGGCAAGGCACGGGACGGAGGCTCGGGACAAAGGTAGGCTGGACACACACACACACACACACACACACACACACACACACACACACACACACACACACACACACACGGATGGAGACACACACAGGGATGGATGGATGGATGGATGGAGACACACACACACAGGGATGGATGGATGGATGGATGGAGACACACACACACACAGGGATGGATGGATGGATGGATGGAGACACACACACACAGGGATGGATGGATGGATGGACACACACACACACAGGGATGGATGGACGGACACACAGGGATGGACGGACACACAGGGATGGACGGACACACAGGGATGGACGGACACACACACAGGGATGGACAGGCATGTCTCACCCTCGGCTTATACACGAGTCAATAAGTTTGCCAGTTTTTTTGGGGGTAAATTGGGGGCCTCGGCTTATATTCGGGTCGGCCTATACTCGAGTATATACGTAGTTGAAGTCTGCAAGATTTGGACAGCGATGTGATTTGGGGCTGAAAGGACAGGTCAGAGTCCAGGATTACACCTAGCGCCGTGGCTTGAGGGAAAGGTCTGATGGTTGTATTATTGATCTTGATGGAGAATTCAGGGGAGGGGTCAAGGATAGGAAGAAATATTATGACCTCAGTTTTAGAAAAATTTAGTTTGAGAAAGTGGTGTGACATCCATACTGATATGTCAGTTAGTAATGTGAGAGGAGACTGAAGGAGTAATGTGAGGAGTAGAGAAATAGATTTTTGTGTCATCAATATAGAGATGATACTGCCAAGTGATTAAGGGAGGAGGTGTAGATGGAGAAGAACAGGGGTCAGAGGATAGAACCTTGGGGGATCCCCACAGAGAGAGGAATAGGGATGGCCGAACTGTTCGCCCGGCAGTCGGTTCGCGGCTAATTTTGCCTGTTCGCGATTCGCCCGATCGGCGGACTATTGCCGCTGTTCGCCCGGCGGACTTATGTGTTTACAGTGTGAAAGAACTTTGACCCATGATGACACATCCATCATGGGGTACAGGACAGCCAATTGAGACATTTCAGCAAATGGACAATTGGACATTCCCCCTAACTTATAAATATACCTGATCCGGCGGCCATTTTACATTCTTTCTTCTGTCACTATAGGGAGAGGTTGCTGTGTGGAGCAGGGAGAGACTGCAGTGACACAAATCGCTAGCTATTAGGTCCACAAAAGTCCTTTTAAGGACTGGTATGGTATAGGAGTAGGACAGTATATAGGGTTGGGTGAATTGCTGTGCTTGTAAATTCAGCAGCCTGTCTTTAGCAGGGAGGGACAGGACGAGGTGTGTAGCGGGTCAGGACAGTCAGTTTAATCATTAGATGTTACTATTAGGTCCACAAAGGTCCTTTTCAGGACTGGTATGGTATAGGAGTAGGACAGTATATAGGGTTGAGTGAACTGCTGTGCTTGTAAATCCAGCAGCCTGTCTTTAGTGAGTGCAGGGAGTGACAGGACGCTGTGTGTAGCAGGGAGGGACAGTCAGTTTAATCGTTAGCTGTTACTATTAGGTCCACAAAGGTCCTTTTAAGGACTGGTATGGTATAGGAGTAGGAAAGTACATAGGGTTGTACACATATAATATTCTTTCTTCCAAATATAGAAAGAATATTATACTTGACTGCTGCCCTATTCTGCAGCAGTCCTTTATCAGTATAGGGACTGAGGTACAGTCTGCTAATCCCTAGCTACTAGTTCCACAAAGGTCCTTATAAGGACTGGTATAGGTCCACAATATATAGGGTTGTGGCACACTACTGCTGACTGCTGCCCTATTCTGCAGCAGTCCTTTATCAGAGTAGGGACTGAGGTACAGTCTGCTAATCACTAGCTACTAGTTCCACAAAGGTCCTTTTAAGGACTGGTATGGTATAGAGTAGTACAGTATATAGGGTTGAGTGAGGTACAGTCTGCTAATCCCTAGCTACTAGTTCCACAAAGGTCCTTAAGGACTGTTATAGGTCCACAATATATAGGGTTGCGGTGCACTACTGCTGACTGCTGCCCTATTCTGCAGCAGTCCTTTATCAGTGTAGGGACTGAGGTACAGTCTGCTAATCACTAGCTACTAGTTCCACAAAGGTCATTTTAAGGACTGGTATGGTATAGAGTAGTACAGTATATAGGGTTGAGTGAGGTACAGTCTGCTAATCCCCAGCTACTAGTTCCACAAAGGTCCTTAAGGACTGTTATAGGTCCACAATATATAGGGTTGTGGTGCACTACTGCTGACTGCTGCCCTATTCTGCAGCAGTCCTTTATCAGTGTAGGGACTGAGGTACAGTCTGCTAATCACTTTCTACTAGTTCCACAAAGGTCCTTTTAAGGACTGGTATGGTATAGAGTAGTACAGTATATAGGGTTGAGTGAGGTACAGTCTGCTAATCCCTAGCTACTAGTTCCATAAAGGTCCTTATAAGGACTGGTATAGGTCCACAATATATAGGGTTGTGGTGCACTACTGCTGACTGCTGCCCTATTCTGCAGCAGTCCTTTATCAGTGTAGGGACTGAGGTACAGTCTGCTAATCACTAGCTACTAGTTCCACAAAGGTCCTTTTAAGGACTGGTATGGGATAGAGTAGTACAGTATATAGGGTTGAGTGAGGTACAGTCTGCTAATCCCTAGCTACTAGTTCCACAAAGGTCCTTAAGGACTGGTATAGGTGTACTATTTGGTGTGCAGTATATAGTTGTGTAATACACGTATAAAATACTTGCACATATAGAAAGCATAGTATAGTGCATTTCCACTGTGCAGCATTGTGACTTCTGAGCGGTTCTGCAGCGATACTACAAAGAGTGACAAACGCAATCAAATAAAAAAGTATTGTAACTGGTGTGATGGACCAGTGGCCCCCAAAAACAACAGATTGAAGCGGGGTGTTATATACCTTCTTCCACATACATACTGCACTTCTCTAGAGACTTTTGTCACAGGGTCATTTAAAAAATGACAGGCAGAGGAAGAGGCAGGCCCTTTCGCAGGGGTGGTAGGGGTAGGGCAGGAGCAACAGGCTTTAGCCAAAGTGGGAAATTGCAGAAGGTGCGTGCGATTACGTCAAAGGAAGCACCAGACATGGTTGAGTGGCTCACTCAGCCTTACTCTCAGCCTTACTCTTCTGAACCTTCCTCATCCTCTCGATCTGCACCCTCTTCTTCACTCCCTGCTATGTGCACCCCCAAAGACACTACCACCAACACCACCACCACCACATACCTTTCCACTTGAGTCACAGGAATTATTTTCCGATCCATATCAAGACATTTCTGATGCGCAGCCACTCTTGGCATTGGATCAGGAAGAGGAGGTAGCAACAACCGCCACTCAGCAGTCTGACGAGAGTACCCAGATCAGCCCAAGGAGGAGGTTGGTCCCCAGTGTTGCTGCCTACTCCGAGATCTCTAATTATAGCGGTGGGGAAGGTGACGTCGATGATGACGTGTCTAGTGATGTCACGTGGGTGCCCACAAGAGAGGAAGAGGAGGGGAGTTCAGAGGGAGATATGGACCAGCAGATAGGGAGGAGAAGCAGGAATAACTTACATTGCACAGGAGGGACAAAGCAGACTGCTAATGTATCAGGAGCGAGGCATCGACCATGTACGGTCACATCTGGCGCTCCCAGGACGCCGGCACATGGCTCCGCAGTGTGGGCTTTTTTTAACGCGTCCGCTGCTGACAATAGTGTTGCCATCTGCAATCTTTGCAGTCAACGCATAAGTCGCGGTAAGCCCAACACTCACCTAGGGACAACCGCCTTAAGAAGGCACATGAGCTGCCATCACCGAGCCCAGTGGGAACAACGGAACACACAAAGCCACACTCCAGGCTCTCACCGTCCAGCCTCGTCTTCTACTTCTTCTCCTCTCTCCTCACAATTGTCCTCCACTCCACCTTCCATCACGCCAAGCTCACGTTTTTCTGCAAAAAGGCAGGCTTCCGTGGGCCAAATGTTCGAGCGTAAAAAAAATTATGACGCCGGATAACCCTCTTGCCCAACGGTTGATGGCTGGCTTGTCAGAACTGATAGCCCGCCAACTACTGCCATATAAACTGGTGGACTCGGAGGCCTTTCGAAAATTTGTGGCCATTGGAACACCACAATGGAAGGTCCCAGGAAGGAAGTATTTCTCACAGAAGGGCATCCCAGAGCTATATGGCCATGTTCAGCGGCAAGTGAATGTATCTCTGGCACACAGTGTTGGTGCCAAGATACATCTGACCACAGACACGTGGTCTAGCAAATATGGGCAGGGAAGGTATATCACTTTTACTGCCCACTGGGTGAACCTTCTGACGGCCGTCAAGCATGTAACCCATGGCACCCGTGTAGATTTGGTTTTACCGCCACAGATTGCATGCAGGCCTGGCTCTTCTTCTCCTCCTCCTCCTACTCCATCCTCCTCCCTCTCCTCCTCGGCTGACTCCTCCTTTTTCCGCTGCTAGCGTCTCTTCCGCTGCGCTGCCCAAGCTCCCCAGAACCTATTCGACATGCCAGGTGAGACGTTGCCATGCCGTGCTGTGTCTGTTGTGCCTGGAAGCCAAGAGCCACACTGGCCCGGCACTCCTTTCAGCTTTGCCTTCACAAGCAGATCAGTGGCTAACACCGCTCAATTTGACAGTTGGTAAAGTGGTGTGTGACAACGGTACCAATCTGCTTAGCGCATTGAAACAGGGCAAAATTACGCACGTGCCATGCATGGCACACGTCTTAAACTTGGTCGTGCAGCGATTAGTTGTCAAATACCCTGGGGTCCATGACATCTTGTGGCAGGCAAGGAAAATCTTGGCCCATTTCAGAAGATCTTACACGGCCATGGCTCGACTTGCTGACATTCAGTGGTGACACAATCTGCCTGTCAGACGTCTTATTTGCGATTGCCCGACGCGATGGAACTCAACCTTCTATATGCTTGATAGGCTGCTCCAGCAGAAACGTGGGTTTTTTTTCACCGCGCCAGTGGCTGCTCATGCGCGACACATGCAGACTTCTGCGGCCATTTGAGGAGATCACCAAACTGGTGACCCCCGAAGTCGGAAGAAGAGGGTGGCGGCGGCGAAGAAGAAAGCCGGGCTCCTACGCTAGTAAAAGAGCTAGCAGAAGATAGTGGAGGAGTCTGGCGAGAAGACCCCCGAAGATGGAAGAAGACCCCCGGAGCTGTGCAATAAACTATTTTAACCCTTGTGTGTTGTGTTTTTTTTTTACATTTTTTTCACAGGTGAATGGGTAGGGGTACATTGTACCCCATACTCATTCACATAGGGTGGGGGGCCGGGATCCGGGGGCCCCCTTATTAAAGGGGGCTCACGGATTCCGATAAGCCCCCCGCCCGCAGACCCTGACAATCAACGACCAGGGTTGTCGGGAAGAGGCCCTTGTCCTCATCAACATGGGGACAAGGTGCTTTGGGGTAGGGGGGCTGCGCAGTCCCCCTTCCCAAGGCACCCCCCCATGTTAAAGGGCACGCGGCCTGGTACAGCTCAGGAGGGGGGGCGCTCGCTCGTCCCCACCCCCTTTCCTGGCCGGGGGGGTAGCGTGCTCGGATAAGGGTCTGATATGGATCTGGGGGGCACCCCCATGCTGTTTTTTCGGCGTAGGGGGTTCCCTTTAAAATCCATACCAGACCTAAGGGTCTGGTATGCTCCTGGAGGGGGAACCCACGCCGTTTTTTTTTATTTGGAGTGGAGTTCCCACTTGAGAGCTCATTCTCTGATTGGCCACGGCAAAAGTCGTGTTGTAAGTCGCCCCAAGTCGTGTTGAAGTCGTGTCCAAGTTGCCTCCAAAAGTCATGTTGAAAATCGTGTTGCCCCTGTGTGAACCGGCTCTTACAAGTCAGAAAGGTAAAAATACCCCCCAAATGACCCCTTTTTAGAAAGTAGACATTCCAAGGTATTAAGTAGCATGGTGAGTTTTTTTAAGTTGTAATTTTTTCCCACAATTTTTTGCAAAATCAAGATTATTTTTATTTTTTTTACAAAATGTCTTATTATCAGGTTATTTCTCACACACAGCATATGCATACAACAAATTACACCCCAAAAAACATTCTGCTACTCTTTCCGAGTATGTTGATACCATATGTGTGACACTTACACAGCCTGGCCACATACAGAGCACCAACATTGAAGTAGCACCTTCGGGCGTTCTACGAGCAAAAATGACACATCTCATTTCACAACCACC
The DNA here is from genome assembly GCF_037356315.1 of Lithobates pipiens. NCBI lineage: Eukaryota > Metazoa > Chordata > Amphibia > Anura > Ranidae > Lithobates > Lithobates pipiens. Next base: position 516,088,933 of record NW_027507758.1, read on the forward strand.
TATTACACCTTTGAAGGCCCTGGAGCACCAGGACAATGGAATTGCCCACAAAATTACCCCATTTTGGAAAGAAAGCACCCCAACATATAATCTATGAGGCAGAATGAGTCTTTTGAACGGTTCATTTTTTCCAGAAGTTTTTGGAAAATGTGGAAAAAAACATGAAAACGCATTTTTTTTTACGCAAAGTTGTCCATTTATAAGATATTTCTAACACATAGCATGTACATAGCAAAAATTATACCACAAAACACATTCTGCTACTCTTCCCGAGTATGGCGATACCACATGTGTGATACTTTTACACAGTCTGACCACATACAGAGGCCCAACATTGAAGTAGTACCTTCATGCGTTCTACGAGCATAAATTACACATCTCATTAAATTCCTACCTATCACACTTTTGAAGGTCCAGGAGCACCAGGACAGTGGAATTACCCACAAAATCACCCCAATTTGGAAAGCAAACACCCCAACGTATATATTCTATGAGGCATGGGCTGCAAATAGGTACTCGGGTACTCTGATGGGCTGCAGATAGGTACTTGGGTACTCTTATGGGCTGGTGACAGGTACTCAGGTACTCTGATGGGCTGGTGACAGGTACTCGGGTAGTCTGATGGGCTGTGACAGGTACTCGGGTACTCTGATGACCTGGTGACAGGTACTCGGGTACTCTGAAGGGCAGTGATAGGTACTCATATGGACTGTGACAGATACTCAGCTACTCAGATGGATTGACAGGTACTCAGGTACTCAGATGAACTATGACAGGTACTCGGGCACTCAGATGGATTGACAGGTACTCAGGTACTCAGATGAACTGTGACAGGTACTCGGGCACTTAGATGGACTGGGACAGGTACTCGGGTACTCAGGTGGACTGTGACAGGTACTCGCGTACTCTGATGGACAGTGACAGGTACTCTGATGAACTGTGACAGGTACTCAGATGGACTGTGACAGGTACTCAGGTACTCATATGGACTGTGAAGGGTACTCGGGTACTCTGATGGACTGTGACAGGTACTTGGGTACTCATATGGAGTGTGATGGGTACTCGGGTACTCTGATGGACTGTGACAAGTACTTGGGTACTCTGATGGACTGTAACAGGTACTCGGGTACTCTGATGACTGAGGACTGTGAAAGGTACTCAGATGGACTGACAGATGCTCAGGTACTCTGATGGACTGTGACAGGTACTCTGATGGATTGTGACAGGTACTCATATGGACTGTGAGTGACAGGTACTATGATGGGTGGAGACAGGTCCTCTTTATTGGGGGGTGCAAGCAGTGTGATTGGTGTGTACAGTAAGCGGTAACGAGATGTTACCGCAATCTCCTTCTCACGCACGATCGGTGTGTGAGGAGGAGAACCCGGTAACACCTCGTTACCGCGGTTTGTTTACATTTAGTGATCAGCTGTGAAAGGATCACAGCCGATCACGTGGGTAAACAGCCAGCCAATGGCTGTTTACCAGCATTGGTGATGAGCAGTGTTCCAGGGAACACGCTGCCGCCATGCACGTGTTCGCGATCGCGTGCAAGCGCCGTGCAGAGTGGGGAAGGAACTATCTGTGATTGCCCGTGACTTCATCATGGCCAATCACGTGGTAAACAGCCATACCCAATAGCTGTTCAACCCCCTCGTGGCGAGCGGTGTCTCCATGACACGTCGCCCCTGAAGGAACAGGGGCGCACGATCGCACGCATTTCCTGTTTAAATGGGAGGCTGTCATATGATGCCATCCTGCCACAAGAGCCACGCCTCCTGGCCATCATTTGACAGCTGGCAGTCAGCAAGCAGTTAAAGAGGTTGCAAACCTCCCTTTGCAAGTTGTACCTAGAATAAGGCTTACCTATAGATACTGTAAATATCTCCTAAACGTACGCCATTTAGGAGATCTTTACCGTACACTGCGCTGATGATGTTATCAGCCCATGTGCTGTGAAGGAACGCCCCCTGTGCTGTTTCTTCAGGCGAGTTTGCATGCATGGGAGTGACGTTACGCAACTACGGCCAGTCGCTGAGGAAAGAGGGGAAAAGATGGATGCGGCCTGCAGCAGGGAGGACGAGGGCTTTGTTTGCAGGTAAGTGTCACATAATGTGCTAGTATGCAATGCATACTAGCACATTATGCCTTTACTTTGCAGGGTAAAAGAAAGGAAGTAAAACCCATCAAGGTTTACTTCCACTTTAAAGCCCTTTATCTTGGCGAACCTCAGTGAATGATACATTTTCATTGATAACTATTTTAGAATTGTTGTGCTTACGTCATTTACATGTCCTGATACAGGGGCAGTGCCCAAACCCCTGAAACATTTAGGTTTTATTTAAATGTTGTCCCAGTTTGAAGTGCTTATAAATCTTTTTTTTTTGGATAAATGTATCCACCTTCTGATTTTAGACATCTCCAGCTGAGACATTTCAGCCAGTTTTGTTGGATTTCTCCAGCCAATGGCCAATATTTTTCTAAAACCTCAGGGATGCAGGAATTTACTCAATGAGATCAGTAGCGATCTGATTCCTCATTGAAATCGTAATGGTCAGCTTAGGACCCTGATAAAACTTGGGACAACACTGTAATCATTTCCTGTGCATATAAAGCCAGACTGTTACATTATGTTATCAGCACCAAAGATAGAAGAGCAATGGGATTATCAACAGGACGTCAGCTGTGTACAGGAACACATCTTCCCTCATGATCACACAAATTTGTGAGTTATGATAAGCTGCTTTAACCATCACATACATTTTTATTGTTAGCTGATTCGATGATCTGTAACATGAAGCAGGTGTCAATTATTTGTCAAACGTCAACTGTGCTGTACTATAGTTATATGCTTTTAAAAATACAATTACAGGCCTAGAATTCCTGTTTATGATTTGTTGCCAAAATCAGGATAAATCAGGATAAAAAGCAAATCTGAATTATATAATCAATAGAAAATGTAATTTGAATTGAATGGTTTTTATTAGGAAAACCTAAAATAATGATAATCCTCAACTGAAGAATTTGAGGCCCATTTGAGAAGCAGCAGTATGGCCTTATGGTAGCCATATTATTTGTAGCGCCAGCTCCTGACTAGCCCACGCTATATGTTTTTTCAATTTAATATTTCCTAAAACCACAGTTGGGTTTTAGGGTTGATTATGCCAAATTATGGTTTCAGTGCCAGTCTGGTTGGATTGCACTGGGTTCTCCTTGACCACAGGTGTTGCTGTCACCGTTGGCAAGTGTGAGAACGCAGTCTGGCTGGGCGTATTGAGTGCCATCCTTTCTCTGAACCAGCCCAGTGGGAGTGTCATCCTGCTGTGCACTCTGGAAGGTGGTATTTAAGGTGCTGACATCACATGCTTCGGGGTTCCGGTCCAGAAGATCTGTCTGCTTGGTCCTGGTCCTCCTTACCAGTCCCCATGGCCCTCATGTCCTGGGGTGTGGATCCACCGAATTCTGAGTCTCGGGGCTGGATAGCCCAAGACGAAGTAACTGAGAGGAGGATTCAAAGGTGGTCCGGTGCTGTCTCATCTGAGGATAGGCCCAGCAACTGGAGAAGCACCCAGGGGAGGATTCTTCGGGAGAAGGCCATGCATAAGGCTGGCTTCTGATAAGGAGCCTGGAGGCTCAGTTGAAGGACACTAAATGGATCTACACTCATACGGTATCACCGGACAGGCTGCGAGATACTGGTACCGTATGATAGCTCTCTAAATTTATCTATGTCCCTCAGTTACATCCAAGTCTGTGGCAGACACTTTTCACAAGTGTTCTACATTCAAGTCTGTGGCAGAGACTTTTGCTTTACTTAACACTCTATCGGCTGCTAGGCTTAGTGAGAGAAGGCCTATCCGGTAGTTGTGAGAATCCAGTTGTGAAACTGTAATTCTCTGGATTTCTATTGTGAGAGATTTCCTATTCTTTGCAGTTTCAAAAGTACCTGAACTACCTTTCCTAACCATCTACCCTTCATTGAGAAACTGTGTTATATTTTCCAATAACTATCCCAAAAAGAGGATCCAGTGTCAGTTTCTACAATTCTTTGGGCCATCTACCATGGGAAACCCCTAGACGCACACGGAGTCAAGAAGTTAATGGTAAGCCCAATAAAACCAGCAGCTCCTTTGGGGGTCAGTGCTATAATTGCTTTTTAAAATAATGCTAAAATTAGGAAAATCCAGTCACATGACCAATCAAAGTCATGTGAGCAAGATATCCTCCAATAACAAAGCCTCATTGTTTCAGCATTTAAAAGAGAATACTGCCGCGTACACCGCAGGCTATACATTGTACACTGCTTTTTATGCATGATTTGTGCCTCTGGTCACTCTGCCTGTGTAAGAAAGCAGAGTGCTTGAACAGTGTTTTATCTTTGTTTTGTTTTGGTCTTATTGTGGGAGATTTCTCTTCACTTCCTGTCCTGGAAATACAACAGGATAGGAGAGCAAATTTCTGCAGAATAATGAAAACCCCCTCTTAAAGGGGAAGTTGAATTGAACAGATATAACAAAATGCTTTTAATTGTATATCTAACAGACCAAAGGGGAGCAAATAAGGGAAGTTCATTGTGAGGGTTTACATAAATATATTCTTCACTGGGAAGCGTGGCCAGGATGTAGAGTGAGGAAGACACATCTGTGTGGAGTTCCTGCCATTCTACACCCATCCATTCATATATTGACCGCTGTTGCCATCACTTGAGGTGCCTACCAGACTAGGAGGGGACCTTGATGCTCCTGGGTATACCTTCCATGACCCGCTCAATTATTCCATAACTGCCAAGAAAGCAAACGAAAGCCATGCTGGCTAAAACGTTACATTTACAATTCCCAGAACTGACACAGTGAAACCTTCAGTGAGTTAGCCACCGGACCATTAGGGGCACCCAGGCACCGCTCCCTCTCTCCACGCCAACCCCCAATATGCAATGGATCCACGGCTGCTGGGGTCACCCCCTATTCATGCATCTGGCCCCTTTCAGGGCACATGAATTGCAGCGGCCAGGTTTTTTTTTTTAAGCGCCTGATTAGAGCCAGAGGCTATTATAGGCTTCAAAATAGGGTGGGCTTGGGTCACAAAGAATGCGCTCCGATCCTATCCAGCTGTGTTACAACAGTGAATGAATATTCGCTGTTGAAACACTGATCCTCAATCCAGCCAATCAGAAGCAGCCAATCGGAAGCAGGCGTGAGAGACGTTTTCTGATTTGCCGAAAAGAGAAGACTCCCGATTGGCCACCGAGGATGAGGGAGGAAATGGAAGCTGCCGTGGAGAGCAAGAGAATGGGAGGCCGCTGAAAACAAATCTCTCCAGCTGAGCGCTGTCTTGTCTCCTCCGGGCTCCCATCTTCATCTGGCCTTCCTTCTGGGTTTGCGGGCTGCGGCTGTGTAACTGGCCGAGCCTCAGTGGTGTCTCTTGAGAGTGTAGTGTGCATGCACCAGTAACATCACTAATGCTGCTAGTGCTACAGTAAATATCTCCTAAACGGTGCAGTGAGATATTTACTGTACCTACAGGTAAGCCTTATTATTGGCTTACCTGTAGGTATAAATAATTAAAAGACCTTTACTTCCACTTTAACTCGCACAAACCCCATATTCTGTTCCCATAGAAAACACACACTTCTTGGATAATAAAATCTTGTTCTACACAGATCTTGGGTCCAACAAGGCTTTTACACCACATACATTAGCTATGTGAAAGGTGTAGCCTTCTTCCTGAATAAATTGTTGTGAATTTTACAGGTTCTCACAGACTAGGAGGGAGTTATGTGGAACTCATTCTTGAAACTGGGGCGCTGTCTTATGCTATTTTGTTAATATACTGTATATACACTATATTACCAAAAGTATTGGGCCACCAGCCTTTACACACACATGAACTTTAATGGCACCCCAATCATAGTCTGTAATGTTCAATATTACGTTGGCCCACCCTTTGCAGCTATAACAGCTTCAACTCTTCTGAGAAGGCTGTCCACAAGGTTTAGGAGTGTGTCTATGGGAATGTTTGACCATTCTTCCAGAAGCACATTTGTGAGGTCAGGAATTGAAGTGGACGAGAAGGCATGGCGCGCAGTCTCCGCTGTAATCCAGAAAGCTGGATCCAGGATGTGCTAGGAAAGCAGTGACACTTGCAGGATCTCCAGGTATTTCACAAAAAGGAAGCACTACAAATAGAACAAGGTACCTTTTTAACACAAGTGCATGGTACAGCAGGCACATATCAGAAATATGAAATGTCGGGGTAACATATTCTTTAAGCCTTTCAGATATTATAATCATGCACAAACTAAGCATCTAGAGGAATCTGAGACCTCTGCTTTTGCTGTCCACTTCAATTATCCAAAAAAAGAGTCTTACCAACAACTACTGCAGACTAGATGGAATTTATTCCTACATTATACTGTACCTCCTTGACCCATAGGGGTAGAGACAATTAGATATTGACACTGAAACTGTTTGAGTGATAAAATAGTAATCTGATACCATCCCTGGTGGCTAATTCCCATTTGCAAACAACAATTACTTGTATTCGATCAGTGGCTACATTATTCCTTATCTGCAAGATATCTGCAGGAATTTCATTCTTACTACAGATCCCTTTATCTTTTAACGTGGACTGCTTGTCACAGACAGTTGGAGAACTCTTATTACCCTCTTTATCCAACACAGAAGCCTCTATATTGGCTGAGAAGATCACCATAACAGAAACAGAATCAGATATTCACTGAAGGGTTGGCACTTAAACTACAGGACATATATACTCATTATTGGGAGAATATGGAGTTACCCCCATCTATGTACCAGGCACACATTCTACTAATACCCAAGCGGGGCAAGGATCCCACATATTGTTCCTCATATAGACCTATCTTACTCTAAAATTATGACCTGACGAGCATGACTAAGATTTTGAGCACCAAACTCATGAACGTCCTTCCTTCTTTGATAGACATTAACCAGATTTGGATGCCTAGTAAGTCCACTGATGTGTCGAGTGTTTGCACACCTTGAGCTACCTTCAGAGGAGCCAGGGCACAGAGTACTGTTGACGTTGGATATTTAAAAAGCTTTTTACTTTTGTCAGTTGGATCTAAATGATTAAGTATGGGAAAACATGTTTTTTTTGTCAGAGATTCAGAAGCTGGATTGAAGCTTTGTACAAATCACTAATGGCCCAAAAAAGATAGGCGATTGGCGATTAACTTTTACCCCCCTTTTTAAGGCAGGGGAATGAGACAAGGATGCCCCCTCTCCCCTGCCCTATTTGCGTTCATAAAGCCCATAGCTATTGAACTTCATTAATCTATGTGGGTGACCGGGTAAGCGTCCTACATGAAAATCTGGCTGTACTGTATGCTGGTAGCCTAAAATTATTTTTGTGATCTTAGTTCATTACTCCAGAAGATGCTTCAAATTCTTACCTTATTCTCTCAATTTTTGTGCTTAAAAGTCAACTGGGAACACAGTTGGTTGTGGACCCTTGCCTCCTGTTGAGATGACAGGGGAATATCAGGGCATCAATATTTTCCCTACCATTACAGATTTCTGCAAAGTTTATCTTCTCCCAAATGCCTGACAGGCAGCTGGCTCACCCTCTCAGTGCCACTGAAAGTCACCGGCTCTGCTCAATGAAGACTGACAACTGAGCGATCAGCAGTCTTCGATCACTCGGTTTTTGGCTTTAGAGAAGGTGGGGGACAGATGCAGCATCCAACCATAGTGGAACTGAGTGTGACTGACTCTGTTGTGTTTTCACTACTGTTTTTTTTTCTTTCTTGTGTAAGTTGATTATTTATTTATTTATTTTTTCTTGTAGCTGTTTGCATCCTGTCAGAGAGATTTTCCTTCACTTCCTGGCCCAGGGACAAAGCAGGAAGTACAGTAAAAGAAGGATTCTTCAAAATGAGAGGATATCCCCTCTAGAAAATTGTCATCCAAACAGGTATGCTATGGATGTTTTCTCAAAAGTGTCAGATTTCCCATCAAAACTATTAAAAAACAATTTGAATTTGAAAACTAACCAAATTCAAAAACTTCAAATTCAAAAAGTATTGGGAAATTATTTGAATTTCATCCAATTTTTTTTCTTTATTTTGGATTTGTTTAAATTTGGTACTATTGCAATTTGGAAATTCGGATACATCGAATTTCTGAAAAACAAAAATTAGTCAGAATTTCAATTCAGAGCAAAACGAATCGCACATGTCTAATTTCTATTCTTCTAGTCTGTATCCATCCTTGTTTCATTGTATAAATACTGCTGAAGAAGTTGGACATATGCAAGATGAAACAAAAACATTTTAATATAAATAAATTATATATATTTATATATTTATTGTGTGTGTGTGTGTGTGTGTGTGTTATTTTCAAATCTTAATTTTTATTACATCCTTGCTGTATGTGTATGGTAGTATGTTGTGTTGTGGCCAGTGACACTTGTCTTGTGTAATAGCTATTGAAAATTATTGGCATGTCCTGATTTAATGGACCTTAGTAATGGTTATTAAATCAGGCAGAAACTATTCCTGACCACTAAGAAAAATCACTGAGTAAAAGAGATCCAACAATATTATTGGACATTGATTTTGTAAGGTTACCCATTAATTCACATGATTATTATTTTGTATTCTTCAGACAACTTTTTGTTTGACAACATAAATACAATTCTGGGCTGTCAAGGAAACTAAGTTTAATGGTTATCTCATTCCTGTGGGTGTAACAGTATGTTATAATACCACTCTACTTACATAGTAGGGGGATCAATGTTTAGTCAATATCCCAAATAGTAACAACATCTTGAATGCGATTATACAATATGCACAAATGCGATTATACAAAATGCACAAAGATAAGTAGGACCTTTTACATCTTTTATTCATTTTAACTCCAGTTCACCTTTTTCTAAAAAAGTACTGTTGTTTTGATATGTTTTCTTTCTTTACTATTTAAAAATAAAATCCTCTTTGTTAGGAGATATGACATTTTCTGACTATTATATAGTTACTGGTTCAAGAACACAAGTGGAGTTCGAGGCATCTTGTCACGTGCTTATCAGGGTAACCTGTTTAGATAGGAGTTCAAAGCTAGCCATACTCTCACATATAGTTATCTTGTTCAATCTATGGGTTTACAAAGAATAATCTAATAGATTTATTTTAGCAAGTGTAGCGCTACCCCCGCAGGAGCCTCTGCTGACTATGGGCATCTCCCACCCTGCACAGCCAGGCACATACATTTTTTTTAGGGGGATTAAATTTGGATGGGTTCTTATGGAGTGCCCACTTGAAAAGTAAGGAATTCTTTAGGGACACAAACTGCCTTGAAAAAGTATTCATACCCCTTGAAATGTTCCACATTTTGTCATGTTACAACCAAAAGCGTAAATGTATTTTTTGGGGATTTTATGTGATAGACCAACACAAAGTGGCACATAATTGTGAAGTAGAAGGAAAACAATAAAATGGTTTTCCAAATTTTTAATCAATAAATATATGAAAAGTGTGGGGTGCATGTGTATTCACCCCCCTTTACTCTGATATCCCTAACTAAAGTTTAGTGGAATCAATTGCCTTTAGAAGTCCCCTAATTAGTAGAGCCCACCTGTGTGAAATTTAATCTCAATATAAATACAGCTGTTCTGTAAGGCCTCAGAGATTTGTTAATGAACCTTAGTGAAAAAACAGCATCATGAAGGCCAATGAACACACCAGATAGGTCAAGCATGCATTTGTGGAGAAGTTTAAAGCAGGGTTACATTATAAGAAAATATTCCAAGCTTTGAAGTCTCATGAAGCACTGTTCAATCCATCATCGGAAAATGGAAAGAGTATGGCACATCTGCAAACCTACCAGGACATGACTGCCCACCTAAACTGATAGGCCAGGCAAGGAGAGAATTAATTTAGAGAAGCAGCCAAGAGGCCCATGGTAACTCTGGAGGAGCTGCAAAGAGCCACAGCTCAGGTGGGAGAATCTGTTCACAGGACAACTATTATTTGTGAACTCCACAAATCTGGCAAGAAGAAACCATTTATAATTTTCCTTCCACATCACAATTATGTGCCACTTTGTGTTGGTCTATCACATAAATTCCCAATAAAATTAATTTACTATTTTGGTTGTAACATGGCAGAATGTGGAAAATGTCAAGGGATATGAATACTTTTTCAAGGCACTGTGCATCCGGTATATACACACTTCCCTTCTACCCCCCAGCACAGACTTGCTTGTAGAACTACAACTCCCAGGACCAACTAGCACTGATTGTTTGATCCAACACAATCTCTGTTGGATCCTTGTAAATGCCCTTTGCAGGCAAGGACCACAAGCCCCTTTATTAGTGCAGCTAAAATAGAGGTTTTTGATGCTAGCTGTCCTTTCCTGTGGCTACTGCTTCCAACACCTTTTCAGGCACTACCAGCCCACCTGGCTACAGCTGCCCCTTTCACTAGCCCTCCTGGCTACTTCTCCACAGTCCTCCCAGACTGACTCTACTTCCATCCCAGACTGCTTGCACCCAGTTCCTTCAGGCATATGCCTCTCAGTCCTCTGATTGCAACACTTACCAGCCATCTTGGCTGTCTTTCTCCCTGGAGACTTGCCCAGCAGTGTTCTTCTGCTGTCCTCTCCTTTCTCCTGTGCCTCTTGATCAGGATCCCTCCATGTGTCATGAGAAGGGTCCCTTCTGCACACAAGGAACCCAGGCCTGAGTCCAACCCCCCTGACTGGGGGGCTACTCTCAAAGGCCCAGACAGCCTAACACTTCATCTCCATCTTCCATCTGAACCCCACACTGCCCCAGCTGGGCTAACCCTGAGTATTTGAGCGGGCCTGCCCCCTGCCAACCCTTCTGTTTGGTCAGAGATTGGTCAGGGCTCAGGGATTGGTCAGGGCCCTTAGAACACTCCAGCTAGCTTCTCTTAGACCCCTTCCCAACTGCTCAGCCTACCTGAGTCCCTCAGACCCTGACCCAGTAAAATACCAGCCAAACCTGACAATTTCCCTTACCTAACAAAAATCCTATCACTTAGCACTCTAGCCACATCAAAAAATAAAAATAACAAATGAAGTCAGTGATTAACAGTCCATCAATGACTGAAATGTCTCCAACAAAAAGTGAAAAGTAAAAATAAAAAATACAAAATTATTGAAAAATATTTAAATCCTGATGTGAGATTTTTAAAGCTTTCACCATCTTGGACTCTCCATATATAATAAAACAAAAGTGCTCCAATAGTGCAGTATCATTGTGAAAAATGTATTTCTATTAAAAAGCTTCAAACGTTGCACTCACGTTAGCTAAAATAAAGCATAAATACATGGACTTGCAACAGCAAGTACTGGCATAGTGTGGTCCCAGTGGACACCGCATGTGAAACTGGACCTCGCCAACGAGAGATCGTGCTCCTCGAATTGTCACTTCCGGTATAGCGTCAAGCGTTAATAACTGGTTGCCGTACAGCCAACGTCCAGATGTTTCGTCATCACGACTTACTCATGGGATGACGAAACCTCAGGACGTTGGCTGTACGACAACCATTTACCAACATTTGACGCTATACCAGAGGTGACGTCCTGAGGAGCACGATCTCTCGTTGGTGAGGTCCAGTTTCACATGCTGTGTCCGCTGTGACCACACTACGCCAGTACTTGCTGTTGCAAGTGGATGTATCTATTCTTTACTTGATCTTGGCTCATGTGAGTGCAATGCTTGAAGCTTTTCAATAGAAATAAATTTTTCACAACGGTACTGCATTATTGGAGCACTTTTTGGAGAGTCCATGATGGTAAAAGCTTTAGAGATCTCACATCAGGATTTAAATATTTTTCAATCGTTTTGTATTTTTTATTTTTACTTTTTCACTTTTTGTTGGAGACATTCCAGTGTCATTGATGGACTGTTTTTTTTTTTTTTTTCCATAAAGAGTTTATTAGGTTTTCAAGACAATACAGTAATAGGCAGTACATGATGTACTAAAAGTGCGCAGTACAAATTTTAACTACAAATAACAGAGAAAGCTCTGATTCACAAGGAAAACACAAAACATCCTTGCTCTTACATCACTATCTGTACCATAAAACATTTCCCCCTGTATGGGAGCATAGCGTGTAATGATATCCTTTGGAAAGCCAAGGTTGTACTTATTGGGAGGGTATGTTTCTCAAAGTTCATAACTTGCTTCTTGGGAGGGTTGTATTGGTTGTGAGTGTCGGTCTGTCCGTCTGGGATTCTTTTATGAGATTATCACTGTAGTGGGGGTATCGTCAATTGGGAGCAAGATGCAGGGGGCAAGGGGTGTAGTTGTCAGGTCAGCAGGCTTCAGTCGCCCTTCAGTGGGTCTGGGGTGTCTGTATCTGGAGTTTGATTAGCGAGATGTGAAAAGAAAAGGGGGTTTGAAAAGAAAAGTGGGAGGGGGAGGGGGGGTACAGTGTGGGGAGGGTGGTGGGAGTGTGGGATGGGAGGGATCTTCTCTCCGGGCTTCCCCCATGCCCCACAGGCACAGGCATGAGAGTGGTCCATGGTGTTCCACTCTTACCCTCATGTTCTGCGTGAGTGGGAGTGGTGAGGTTTGGGACAAGGACACAATCAGAGTCGCGCGGGGGCCAATGTGAGGGGTGTTCAGCCACATGGGCTATCAGGGGGGCAGAGGTTTCCGTGATCTTGGAAACATGGATGGACTGTTAATCACAGACTTAACCACTTTCAGACGGGACCATTTTGCTGCTCAATGACCAGAGGTCTTTTTACAATTTGGCACTGCGCTGCTTTAACTGGTAATTGCGCGGTCATGCAATGTTGTACCCAAACAAAATTTGCGTCCTTTTCTTCCCACAAATAGAGCTTTCTTTTGATGGTATTTGATTGCCTCTGCGATTTTTATTTTTTGCGATATAAACGTAAAAAGACCGCAAATTTTGAAAAAAAATGATATTTTCTACTTTTTGTTATTAGAAAAATCCAATAAACTCAATTTTAGTCATACATTTAGGCCAAAATGTATTCAGCCACATGTCTTTGGTAAAAAAAAAGTCAATAACTGTATATTTATTGGTTTGCGCAAAAGTTGTCACATCTACAAACTAAGGTACGTTTTCTGGAATTTACGCAGCTTTTAGTTTACGACTGCCTATCTCATTTCTTGAGGTGCTAAAATGGCAGGGCAGTACAAAACCCCCCCAAATGACCCCATTTTGGAAAGTAGACCCCCTAAGGAAATTGATAAGTGGCATGTTGAGCCCATTGAATATTTTATTTTTTTGCATCAAGCGATTGAATAATGACAAAAAAAAATTTTTTTTTTTTTTTTACACAAAGTTGTCACTAAATGATATATTGCTCACACATGCTATGGGCATATGTGAAATGACACCCCAAAATAAATTCTGCTGCTTCTCCTGAGTACGGGGATACCACATATGTGGTACTTTTTGGGAGCCTAGCCGCGTACTGGACCCCGAAAACCAAGCACCGCCTTCAGGCTTTCTAAGGGCGTAAATTTTTTATTTCACTTCTCACTACCTATTACAGTTTTGAAGGCCATAAAATGCCAAGATGGCACAAAACCCCCACAAATGACCCCATTTTAGAAAGTAGACACCCCAAGCTATTTGCTGAGAGGCATGTTGAGTCCATGGAATATTTTAAATTTTGCCACAAGTTGCGGGAAAATTACAAACTTTTTTTTTTTTTACACAAAGTTGTCACTAAATGATATTTTGCTCACACATGCTATGGGCATATGTGAAATGACACCCCAAAATAAATTCTGCTGCTTCTCCTGAGTACGGGGATACCACATATGTGGGACTTTTTGGGAGCCTAGCCGCGTACGGGGCCCCGAAAACCAAGCACCGCCATCAGGCTTTCTAAGGGCGTAAATTTTTGATTTCACTTCTCACTACCTATTACAGTTTTGAAGGCCATAAAATGCCAAGATGGCACAAAACCCCCACAAATGACCCCATTTTAGAAAGTAGACACCCCAAGTTATTTGCTGAGAGGCATGTTGAGTCCATGGAATATTTTATATTTTGCCACAAGTTGCGGGAAAATTACAAGCTTTTTTATTTTATTTTATTTTTTCACAAAGTTGTCACTAAATGATATATTGCTCACGCATGCCATGGGCATATGTGAAATGACACCCCAAAATAAATTCTGCTGCTTCTCCTGAGTACGGGGATACCACATATGTGGGACTTTTTGGGAGCCTAGCCGCGTACGGGGCCCCGAAACCCAAGCACCGCCTTCAGGCTTTCTAAGGGAGTTACAGTTTTGAAGGCCATAAAATGCCAAGATGGCACAAACCCCCCCCAAATGACCCCATTTTGGAAAGTAGACACCCCTAAATTTAGGGGTACACTAGTGAGACTAGGTAATAAATGGCGGGTGCCCTGAAACTATTAAAAAAATAACTAACCAACCAGCGTCACCTGTAACAGTTATATGGTGATCACTGGTGAAAGGGTTAACTAGGGGGCAATCAGGGGGCTTTATGCGGTAGTATATGGGGGTCCCTGGCGCTATAAAAAGCTGCGGCGAACCTAAATACCTACCTGCCTAACTAGCGTCACCTGTGACACTAATACAGCGATCAGAAAAACGATCGCTTATTAGGCTGGGTTCACACTGGAGCGATGCGGGAACGCCACGAATCCGCGGCGGGTTCCCGCATCACATGCCTCCCGGCGGCAGTTCACACTGCCCTATGCGAACTGCTGGGAGTGTCAGTGAAATGTTAATGACACCCCCAGATCAGTTCGCATATCGCAGTGCGATCTGCAAACTCGGATCGCATGGTGTGAACACCCATGCGATCCGATTCTGCTGCGGACCAAAAAAAGGGTCCCGTGCGAATTTGCGGCGGGTGCGGCGGGTGCGACGAAATTCAGCCATACTATCTGTATGGCTGAACTCGAATCGCACAGAGATCGGATGTGATTTGCACTGCAGTGCGGTGCGAATCACATCCGTTCTCATAAACCGCTGCAATGTGAACCCAGCCTTAGTGACACTGGCGACGGGGGGTGATCACGGGGTTAAACCTTTATTGGGGGGGTTAGGGGGGTACATTAGAACTAAAGGGGGCTAACCCTAACTGCCCTAACAGTTATTACAGTCACAAATGACACCAATGCAACAAAAAAAAAAAAAAAAAATGCAATTGGTGTCACTGTGACTGGGGGGGCAGGGGTAATTGGGGGGTGATCGGGGGGTAAAGGGGGGGTGTGAGTGTGCCTGGCATGTTCTACTGTGAAGTGTCGTGTTGGTGCAACTCACCGATCCTCTCTCCTCGGTGCCGGAACGAAAAATACCGACACGGAGGAGAGATTACATCACTTCCTCTCCTGTGTTTACATTACAGGAGAGGAAGTGATGCAATGCTTCACTCCCATTGGTCAGGAGCGATCGCGAGGGGGTGGCCATGAATGAATGGCCGCCCCCTCATCCCGGATCGCTCCTGCACGGATACCGACCGCCGCTGGCACTGGGGGGGGCCCGATCGGGCCCCCCACCCGCGGGAAGGCAGGGACGTACAGGTACGCCCATATGCCTGCCCGTGCCATTCTGTCGACGTACATCGTCGTGCGGCGGTCGGCAAGTGGTTAATTTGTTATTTCTATTTTTTGGTTCACTAATGTATGAGTTTAATCACTATCAACTGTCACTGGGTATATTGATTCATATTGTTTATTGAGTTAGCTCTACTATTTACTTTCACTTATATTGTAAATATTTTCTTATATATTATTTAAAGTAGCAGCTTTTGCACATTGATGCAGTGCAGTGGTGGTACCTAAAGAGTGGGTGCACAAATCTTTTGGACCAGCTGTTTTTTTTATATATTTTATGTATTTTATTAATTTATGGTAGTTACATAGCGCCGTCAATTTACGCAGCGCTTTACATATACATTGTACATTCACATCAGGCCCTGCCCTTAAGGAGTTTACAATCTAAGGTAATCAAATCCAGTGGTCATAAACCCTGTCCTCAGGGCCCACTAGCAAGTCAGGTTTATGTATTACCTTGGGGGAGATGCAGGATAGAATACTGCAATCACTGAGCAGCAAATGATATCGCCTGTGATGTATTTCAGGTATCTTGCAAACCTGGCCTGTTAGTGGGCCCTGAGGACAGGGCTGATGACCAATGATCAAAGACACTCTAGCCACTCTAGGGGGTCCTACACAAGGATGGAAAAATTTCCACTGAGCACTATTGTATTCAAGCAGCCGCGATGGCCATGGCTACTTAAAGTGATTGTAATGTTTTTTTTTTTTTTTTTTTTAATAACAAACATATCATACTTACCCCCACTGTGCAGCTCGTTTTGTGGCCACGAACACCATCTTCTGGGGTCCCCTAGTGGCTCTCGCGGCTCCTCCCACATCAGATAACCCCCAGAAGAAGCGCTCTCTCGGGGGGAGGGGTTACCTTGTGTGCACGCTCCCAAGTCCATCATATGGCATCCATAGCCACCCAATGTATGACTCGGCCCCGCCCCCTCCATTGTCATTGGATTTGATTGACAGCAGCGGGAGCCAATGGCTTCGCTGCTATCAATCTATTTAGTCGGGACACGAGACACCAGCTAGTGCTGGTGTGCTCATTCCTGGCCGGGTAAAGATCAGGGGGTGAGGTAAGTAACGGGGACTGCAGCACCATTGAAGGATACATTAGGATGCATTAAGGTGAAAAACCATGAGGGTTTACAACCTGTGACTACATCGAATCAGATGCAACTGTTCAGCTGACAATTTTTTACCCAGCTTCTTCGATTTTTCAAGGTTTGTTGAGTGATGAGGACAAGGCCACCTATGGCTCGAATTTTGGACAATTCAGCAGAAATTTACAAAAAAAAAAAAAAAAAAAAGAAATTTACTGAAATTTAAGATATGTTTGGCCAATTTATGTTAGAAAGGGGCAGTCTGAAAGTGAACAGTCACTGCAGTTTTCTCTCTTTACAAAAGGCAAGTATTCTGTATTAGATATGTGTTTGTAAAAAATACAAATTATAAAAAAAAAAAGTGTTCTGTTAAAAATAAACTTTTTCAAAAATCTAAAACGAGGCTCCAAACTATTATACGAGGGTTCTTCAAGTTCTTGCACTTTTCTAACTCTATTAACCACTTAACCACTTCAGCCCCTGACTATTTGGCTGGCCAAAGACCAGAGCACTTTTTGCGATTCGGCACTGCGTCCATTTAATTGACAATTGTGCGGTCGTGCGACATGGCTCCCAAATAAAATTAATGTCCCTTTTTCCCCACAAATAAAGCTTTCTTTTGGTGGTATTTGATCACCTCTGCGGTTTTTATTTTTTGCGCTATAAACAAAAAAAGAGCAACAATTTTGAAAAAAAAAACTCAATATTTTTTACTTTTTGCTACAATAAATATCCCCAAAAAAATATATAAAAAATGTTTTTTTTTCCTCAGTTTAGGCCGAAACGTATTCTTCTGCATATTTTTGTTAAAACGAAGCGCAATAAGCATTTATCGATTGGTTTGCGCAAAAGTTATAGCGTCTACAAAATAGGGGATCGTTTTACGGCATTTTTATTAATATTTTTTTTTTTGGCGGCAATCAGCGATTTTTATCATGACTGCGACTTTTGGCACTATTTTGGGACCATTCACCTTTATACAGCAATCAGTGCTATAAAAATGCATTGATTACTGTGTAAATGTGACTGCCATTGAAGGGGTTAACCGGGAGGGGGAGCTGAAGGGGCTAAGTGTGTGCTAGGGATGTGTTTTAACTGTGGGGGGATGGGCTACATGTGTCACAACATTGATCACCGCTCCCGATCACAGGGAGCTGTGATCAGTGTCCTGTCACTAGTAAGAATGGGGAAATGCTTGTTTACATTAGCATTACTCTGTTCTTCCTCTCCGTGAGACGATCACGGGTATCCACGTGGACATCAAGTCCGCAGGACCCACAATCACAGTCACGGAGCTCACGCCCACAATGTCGCATCTTAAAGGCAACGTACAGGTACGGTAATATGTCTGTCCGTGCCATTCGGGCCAACGTATATCGGCATGAGCCGGTCGGCAAGGGGTTAAACATAAAAAAGTTTGGAAACTTTTTGAAGACCCCCTAGTAGATTCCCATTCCTATCTATAACAAATTTGTTCATAATTTTTCCAGTTACATTTGGAACTATGGGCAAAATAAAAATAACATACAGTATCTCACAAAAGTGAGTACACCCCTCACATTTTTGTAAATATTTTATGAAATCTTTTCATGTGACAACAATGAAGAAATTACACTTTTCTACAATGTAAAGTAGTGAGTGTACAGCTTGTATAACAGAGTAAATTTGCTGTCCTCTCAAAATAACTCAACACACAGCCATTAATGTCTGAACGGCTGGCAACAAAAGTGAGTACACCCCTAAGTGAAAATGTCCAAATTGGTCCCAAAGTGTCAATATTTTGTGTGGCCACCATTATTTAATAGCACTGTCTTAACCCTCTTGGGCATGAAGTTTACCAGAGCTTCACAGGTTGCCAGTGGAGTCCTCTTCCACTCCTCCATGATGACAACACGGATCTGGTGGTTGTTAGAGACCCTGTGCTCTTTCACCTTCCGTTTGAGGAAGCCCCACAGATGCTCAATAGGGTTTAGGTCTGGAGACATGCTTGGCCAGTCCATCACCTTTATCAATGCAGTGGTCATCTTGGAGGTGTGTTTGGGGTCGTTATCATGTTGGAATACTACCCTGCGACCCAGTCACCAAAGGTCGGAGATCATGCTCGACTTTAGTATGTCACAGCACATATTGGCATTCATGGTTTTCTCAATGAACCGCAGCGCCCCAGTGCCAACAGCACTCATGCAGCCCCAGACCATGACACTCCCACCACCATGCTTGAATTTAGACAAGACACATTTGTCTTTGTACTCCTCATCTTGTTGCTGCCATACACACTTGACACCATTTGAACCAAATACGTTTATCTTGGTCTCATCAGACCACAGGACATGGTTCCAGTAATCCATGTCCTTAGTCTGCTTGTCTTCAGGAAACTGTTTGTGGACTTTCTTGTGCATCACCTTTAGAAGAGGCTTCCTTCTGGGACCAATTTGATGCAGTGTGTGGCGTATGGTGTGAGCACTGACAGGCTGACCCCCCCACCCCTTCAACCTCTGCAGCAATGCTGGCAGCACTCATATGTCTATTTCCCAAAGACAACCTCTGGATATGACGCTGAGCATGTGCACTCAACTTCTTCGTTCAACCATGGCGAGGCCTGTTCTGAGTGGAACCTGTCCTGTTAAACTGCTGTATGGTCTTGACCACCATGCTGCAGCTCAGTTTCAGGGTCTTGGTGATCTTCTTATACTCTCGGCCATCTTTATGTAGAGCAACAATTCTTTTTTTTCAGATCCTCAGATAGTTCTTTTCTATGAGGTAACCTTTTGAACTTCCAGTGACCAATATGAGAGAGTAAGAGCGATAACACCAAATTTAACACACCTGCTCCCCATTCACACTTGAGACCTTGTAACACTAACGAGCTACATGACATCCGGGAAGGAAAATGGCTAATTGAGCCCAATTTGGACATTTTCACTTAGGGGTGTACTCATTTTTGTTGCCAGTGGTTTAGACATTAATGGCTGTGTGTTGAGTTATTTTGATGGGACAGCAAATTTACTCACTAAAAGTGTTATTTCTGGAGTGTTGTCACATGAAAAGATATAATAAAATATTTACAAACATGTGAGGGGTGTACTCACTTTTGTGATATACTGTATATGAGTCCCCTCTGGAACATTTCTATAACCTGTTTATCTTGCCAATAGATCTGTTCTTTTATTCCTATTTATAAAATTTACAAATTAACGCTTAAACCCAACTAACACTTTTTTTTGTTCCATGGAGAAAAATGTAGACCATATGAGTAAAAGCTGATGGTTGCAAGCACATGGGTTGTCCCAACTGTAACTGTCAATTTTCTTGAAGTGGAAAAGAGTACATCAAATGGCAGGATCAATAAGTGATACAACTATTTCACAGCACAGTGGGCCGAGAGGCATAAAGAAATGATTTGTATGGCTCCATACATTTTTTCTTTTCTGGGTTTTTATGAAATCTTTGATGTTGATGTTGAAAGCGGGTTCTGCCATGTAGCAGTTACTGGGATCCTGCTTAGATGTACAGGCTCAAGCAGTAATGATCATCTACTTACCTTAATAGGTAAAAACATGTCACATATAAATAAATGATCTACACAACAAACAACAGGATGAGAATTCTTGGAACCCCTTCTCAGTTTACCAAAAACAATATAATCTGAGCACAGCTGTAACTCTGAGGGGATGTGGGTGGACTTTCGTGCAAGGCTTATTGCTCGCTTCAGCAGCACAGATAATTACCGAGTAATATATTGTACATTGTGCTGTAGTAACACATCCAAATCATTTTTTTGTAGTGCTTATTTCTAGAAAGAAAGCAGATACAGAACAAAAGAAGATACAGTAGATTAGATTCCAGTGGGTATTATAGACTGGTTATTTTTTGTGAATTTGCATCTGTCTAGAAATTGAAACAATCTACATGTGTAAATCCACAAGTCTATGTTTTTCTGTGAAGTTGACTGTGCTGTACTGGATACATACAGTATGTACGCTTATAATGAACCTGTCATCTTCTAGTACAAGTGAGAAACATATTGGAAAATTGCACTGCAAAGATTTTAGTGACTTGGTGATTCATAATAGTTACCATTGGATCTATGTTTTTTTTTCATATATAAATATATCTTCCCATGGTCCAATAAAAAATATAATAAAATATATAAACACATGAGAATATATTTTGACAGAGGGAGGCCCTGTCACTGGGAAAATATAGGAAAATATGACACGGGATTGGTCTTAAAGGGTTAATGTGAGGTTCTAGACCAGCCTTTCTCAACCTTTTCAACACAGAGGAACCCCTTGAAATAGTTCTCCAATCTCAGGGAACCCCTATTAAAAATTAGAAATCTACAACTCATGATACATTAGTGTGATGGCCAATGGGAAGAATGGTCCTTACACTTGTGGTCCTTGGGAAGAATTGCCTCCTTACAGATAGTTAAAAAGATCAACGGTGTCAGTGGAAACTTATCTGAGAGGCAGAAATTTCCCAATGCTGAAGGAACCCCTAGCAACCTCTGGAGGAACCCTAGGGTTCCACGGAACCCTGGTTGAGAATCACTGTTCTAGACTATCATTTCTCCAGCTTCTGTAGTTCTGTTTTGGAACATTCAGTCCTATATCCGTGGTTTACCAGGTGCCTGCAATCTGCGGGGTCATTATATACTCAGGGCTTAGGATAGCTCAGAGCTCCCAGTTTAAAGACAGCTTCCAGTTTGGAGACCACTCCCAGTGTGGGAGAAAGAAGGTCTCACCCAGAGTCAGGGGACCCAAGCCAGAAGCCACAAGACAGAGGTTTCATTGAGGGGTCAGAGGGCCCAGACAGAAGCCAAGAGACAGATGGTCTTTTCAAGGGATAAGAGGGCCCAGCCAGGAGACAGCAGCTCTCAGTTCCAGGAGTCTGGTCGGTTCTTAATGGGGTAGCCAGGAGAACCCCAATCCAAAGGCCAGAGGTGGTCCATGCATCAGGGTGCTGCGACTAAAGGCTAGAGAGCCAAGTGTTCCAAGAGAGCTGGACAACACAGTCAAAGGGGCTGATAAGCAGTGCTGCCCACAAATGAGCCAGGTGGCTTGGAATTTTTGTTTCTGCACATTGTGTGGAAGAAACAACTGCGTGGGCAACTGATGTACATGTGAACTTTCTATTTATTGAATAAAAGTGGGCTTCCATGCCCTAAAATACAGTTTTGGACTGCAACAACTCATTGCAATTGCATCTACTGCTTGTGTTTAATCACCCCAATCTCACAATATAAATAAAATATAAATACAATATAAAAAAAAAGTTCAAGCACTGAGAATACGGTTAGCAGCAAGTGTAAAAAAGGTCACATAAGCATGTATTAAAATTTGGTTTTATACACTGGATTAAATACTGTACAACTCAGATTATTCTGGAATTATTTCACAAACCATGCCATGAAATGCAGAAGGTAAAAATTAACCACTTCCTTCATTATTCTGCTTGATGCAACAAGCAGTTTGACTGGTAGTTACAATACCAATGCTGTGTCAGGGTATATCACTGCTACTGCTGTATTGCAGGACTTGCCACTCCCTTTTTTTGCCTAATAAATACTTTGTCTCTTGGGAGTATCTTCAGTACAGAGAAGGCAGATACTGTAGGTGTTGTAACTCATGCCACACCAATGTGAGATCAGAACCAAACATTTGTCCCACTCAGAAATCACGCTATTCATGTTAAGTGTTGCTACTCCTGTGGCTCTACATCTAGCTTGACTGATTCAGTCATTAGATATTCCCATCTGCAGGTTTCTCCCACAGTGCACTTAGAAAGTCAACTCAGGAGACCCATGAAAAGAGCCCAGTAGTATAAATCCAAGTGTATAAATAAAGTGAACCTAAACTCGACTCAACTCCATGATGCAGTGTCAAAAAGCTATAACAAAACAAATGTTGGTCTTGGGAGCTCGGCAATAATATCTATGCCAAGGTGGTGCTACCCTGTATCATATAGGGTTGGTGTACCACAGAAAGTAATTTAACCAAAAATAAAAAAATAACAAATAAGGGTATAAATACAGGGGCAGACTGACCATTTGGCCACTCAGGCACTGCCCGAGGACCCCGAGCCACTAGGGGGCCCCATCAGGGTTGCCAGCCTCAGTAAAACCAGGGACAGTTTGTAAAAATCTGTCTCTGAAATGTCCCTTACCGACATCCTTTTGGTCTAAAAATCCTGAGATTATAGCTGCCCCACCTCTCCAGTACCTTCTCAGCCAATAGAAACATGTCTGTGTATACTGTGTGATTGTATACTGTGTGTGTATACTGTGTGGCCCCATAATCTCGGATTGCCTGGGGGCCCCATAATGTCCACCCCTGTATACATACAAAAGCTACCTCCTCAAAAACAATTGATTGACATCAGATATTATAGAATAAAAATAAAAGAATAGTATCACAAGTCCCAAATCCCCCCTCCCCCCACAATGGGCACCAAACCCCCCTATAACCCAGGACTCCCACCAAAACACCACCTCAAACCCCCGTTTCTCTCTATTGTATAAACAGTCACCCCTACCCCCTCTGAAATTTGGTACTTACTGACCAAACAAGACTAGATGGGATGCCTCAAGGAACCGTGATCTAGACAGCCCTCCACCTTAAAACCACAAAGAGTGAAATGGGGTACATGTAACTAGATCAATGGATCCCAGGTCATCTACCACAGTACACATGCTAGGGAATAATAGTAATTAGCACTGGCCACAATAGCACATGCCTCAGTGATGCGTGCCACCTGTTGCTACTATACCACAGCCTGACAGGATAGTCTTGAGCACAGTTCATAGGATGGCAATTTAATATAAAAAAACACTGGTGCTAATAGTTGCTGCTAATCATGTTTGCTGGTAGCAATCATTGTAGACATGAAGGAGTAGGTAGACTGTGGAATGCAGGCATGGATGAATAATTGGATGGATGAGCAGCTGTATGTAGAAAGGATGTGTGATGAGCAGTATGGCCAAATGGATGTAAAGTGAGGTGCTCCTTCTAATTCCAAGTTAGACATGGCGATTGATGTAAACTGGCAATCTTAAAGTCAGTAATATAAATGAAGGGATGAAAGCCTTGATGATCAGCTAAGCTCTGGTGTAAGGGTGGGATGCTGAGATGCAGCACATAGATATGACATATGGCATATGCAGGGTAGAGATGTGTAGTATGTCGGTACTCGGCCTCTACTTGGTGGACTCTCAACCGCATCCCTGGTCCGGCCTGTGCTGAATAGCTAGTCTCATACAATAAGGGTACTGCCGCTAGCACAGCCATTATGACCCATCCTGGGAACACTGTGGAGTCCAATGGTACTCACAGGACCATGTCCATGTCCATGAACCCGGCATCCATGTTGGTAAATGTCAGCATTCAGGCTGCTTCTCCTACCATTCACAACGTGATCACTGATGTAGGATTGCTTCCAGTCAATGGGAACACTGTAGTGTCTCCAGCTACCATCATACATGGGGTCATGCTGTGGAGATGGCCATGCGGTGCTGAAGGGGGGGGGGGGATGTGTCCCCACATTAACACATTTAGTTTGCAGTCTTAATCTATAGCCTTAGAAGGTCTATGAGTATATCATAATCATAAAAATACTTCTACAAAGAAAGAAGAAAAATTAACCATATGAACAAACAATATATGTTTGCATATATTACCCCACCTTTATGACATCAAATATACATACAATTCTGATAATAATGAAGATCTTACCCTCAGACAGTCTGGGGCAATGACCAACCAGGTGATAAAGATAGCTGTTGTTGGTTAGCTACGCCTACAGGCCCATGGGAGAAACATCCCAGGGTAACCAGCACCAGAGAGGTAGACCTCTTCTAAGGATGTAAGTTAATATTGTGATGAGTTCCTTTGTAACAGTATTTTTATATCGTTTTTACAATGTTATACTAGAATTTTAATCTATATACAATAAAAATTGTTATTTTTTTCCGGTTCAAATACTTTTATTGGTAAGTAAGAAGGATAACATACAGAAAATAACAACAATTGTTATTTTTATATATTTTGGACTTTATTATGTTATTTGGTCACCAGGCATATATTCAAAGTCCTATCCAAATGGGTTCCGCTGTTCTAAAAAAGTTTCGGCCTTTTCTCTTGTGCATATGGATTTCTCTAGATTTTTGGAATCTTTTGAGGATGTTATGTACTGTAGATGATATATTTAAAGTCTTTGTAATTTTACATTGAGAAACATTATTTTGAAATTGTTCAACAATTTTTAGACACAGCTTTTCACAGATTGATTAACTTCTGCCCATCTTTACTTCTGAGACATTCTGACTCTCTAGGATGCCCATTGTATACCCGATCATGTTACTGACCTGTTGCCAATGAACCCAATTAGCTGCAACATTTTCTTCCAGCTCTTCCTTGTTAGTACCACTTACTTTGCCAGCTTTTTGTTGCACTGGCCCAACTTTTTTGAGATGAGTTTCTGCCTTTAATTCAAAATGACCTTCCTTTTTTCTTAAAATGGTACATTTTCTCTGTTTAAACATTGAATATTTTTTCTATATTCCATTGTGAATAAATATGGATTCATGAGATTTTTAAATCTTTGCTTTCTATTTTTATGTAGATTTAACAAAGCTCCCCAGCTTTTTTGAAATTGCAGTTGTATGTCTCTTTGGTATTAAATCTGTTATGCAAACTTTAAAAAATATATATACATAGTTTAAGGATCTGGACAAAAGTGCAGCTAAGCCCAGACTATTCAAATATTTACATATCCATAACAAGCAGCAGCAGAGTTTTACAACAAGCCCCTCTAGTTGCATGCACTGTGAAGTAATTCACTCTTAAAGATCCTCAAAGATCACAACAAAAACTGTTAGGCCCCATTCATACATAACCGTTTTTGCACATGTTTTTGCGTCCAAGCCTACACACTCAGCATTAGGAATCCCATTCTTTTCATTACAGGCTGTTCACATCTCTGCACTCAGTCAATCAAAGCTTGGGACTCAAACTTAAAATAGGAACAAGAGTTTTTTTTAGGAGCTGTGTCGTGTTTTTGACCTCATGGACTTTAGTGGAAGCACCTTTAAACCTAAGACACAAGCACTTTCACATGTTTTTGCACACATTTTTGTACCTAAACAACTGTTATCTGGTCTTCTCTTCCTTTCTTCTTCTGCCACCCAAAGAGCTTGAATACACATGCACCAATGCTTAAAAAACATGCAAAGATGCAAAAAAAGCATGTACCGTATATGAACTTGCATAAGCACTAAGTAGGTGTGAATGCAGAGTAAGTGCTGGTTCCGCAGAGTTCATTGCGCTAATGCATACTATGTGCGACAGTGTTTTTTTTTTTTTTTTTAATGGCACCACAAACTAGTGAAGTTTTAGGCCTAAGAGAAAGTTAGCTTTATACCCTTGTCCTTGTCTGTTTTTTTTTTTTTTTTGCTATCTGGATCCCATTGGTAGACTTATTTTCACTTTCTGGGCTGTAGACACAGCTAGATGTATGTGGAAATCTCATCAATTCAAACACTTGTCAACAGAATTAAAATCTTTTCAGAAAGCTTCAAAGGGGTTTACACTAAGCCATTAGGCAAGTACCATATTATCCAGATAGGTGGGCCTGGTATACATCTTGAAGATACTCCCTTCTGGTTGGTATTGCATTTTTAAGACGTGCAGAGAATTTCACAAAACTTTTAAATCACTAAGATTACACTACTTCAAGTTCCCACAAAGGGAAAATGGTCATGTATTATGCTTACATAACACATATATACTTAGGATTACATAATATGCAGGATTATTTATACAGTAGTGCCAACTGCCAAGTTAAATGTTGGCTTTCAAGGATTCTGTCTTCTCTTACTGGCAGACTGACAATTCCTTTTTAAATTTTAATGTTACAAAGAAAGAAGAGCTATGCATATTTACTGTACTTATTGACATTTACTGACACTTCACTACAGCATTTTTTTATTGGTACTAAGGTTCAGGTTTGCTGATATTCCAGGTTTGCAATGAAGCTCCCTGATTCATGGAAGGAATGATCTCAAATTTTCCCCCGAACACCAGACTTTTTACTCCTTCAGGAGCAGGCAAACATCATGTATGTAGGCGGTGCCAGGTAGGGATGGGGAGAAGTGCATGCTCATGCCCCTATGTTCTCCAGACAGTGTTTCAGTTCTTAGATCCCATGGCACAGTTGTTTAGGTTTATACACTGTACACTATGGATAATATTCCTCTATACACTTCTCTCCTGCCATAAAGAATTTCTGAGCAGGTGCCATGTGACATGCACCAGACTCTACCAGCCCTGTTACTTGTCACTTCATCCCTATGACATTAATCTGTACTTTTAACTTTTGTGATTAAACTCAAATCCTAGGAAGCTCAACTCCATTCAACTTTCCCTTAAAGCCCCACTCTCTGCCAGGATGTACAGGCTTCGTTCCTAGGTACCCCTGTACCGCAAATAAGACCCAAGGCTGGGGCACTGATCACTAGTGAAGGCATTTCGAAGCAAACAAGCCCATTCACTACTGGGGCCTTTCGTCACCTATGTCAAGTCACCTCAGCTTCCCGACCAGCTGGTTGATATATGTACACAGACACTAGTACTGTAGTCATTAGTAATGGCAATATAGTCTTCTCTGGTTAGCTTGACCATTTATTCAGCTACTGGTACTGCATCTTCCTCTTATATTGTCTTATCCTCTGATGTGAACCATAAGTGTGGTATGCCTTGCATGCACTGATTTAGATGTGTCGTCAAGTAACTTCAGATCAGGCAAAACTTAGGGTAACAAATAACTATTTTTACTAGAGTTGTTTAAGCATCATAGGATATTACAGTTCACTTATGCCCCGTGTCAATGGAGGTAGTCATACACTGGAATTTTGGAAAGAGTCCTTAAAATACTTGCTCAAGTCCATAAGTTCATGTCCTGGAACCCCACAAAAGCACCATATTAGTTACACGATAAAGCAATCTCCTTCTCCCTTTCCCACACATGTAGTAAGTTTGCAGATTCACTACCTGAAATATGGATCAACTTATAATGCAGTGCATAACTTTTGCTCTGGTCAGCAAGAACCAATAGGTTGAAGGAATGGATGAGCCAGCCCTCTTTAAAAGGATGGTCTCACAGCAGCCATATTGTCAGTGTGTGTTTGATCTGTTAGTTAAAACTGTTGATTTTGTGTATGAAGATAATTTGTTTCTTGGCACTGGTATGTTTCCATGCTTCTCATGCTTGCTCATTAGCACCTCAGAGTAATTGAATTGAATAACAATATTCATAGACCCCAGTGATGTTCACTGAAAAGTTTGAGAACCTGGAGCAAGATTTCTGACCATGGTGTTTTAACAAAATCAAAAATTATAATAAAAAAACTGCATGTTCTGAACCCTAAACCTGCTGTTTGAAACAAAGGCAAAATACATATAAACCTACTTTCTTGATCATACATCACGGGACACAGGAGCTTCATTACATAGTGGGTTATATAGGCACCTCTGGTGATTGGACACTGGTTGACCCAATTAAAGAGAATTCCTCCCCTATATAACCCCTCCCATTAGGGAGGCACCTCAGTTTTTTCGCCAGTGTCTGGTGGACGGTCACGTAAAACTTAGCTCTATGCGGGTCCCAGCGAGGGCCGAAGGGCTACATCAAACCGGATCCATACCTCGGGCCGATATTTGACTCCCAAGATGGTATGGTACCCGGGCCTCGTCTGCCGAAGAAACGAGGTTCTGCCTGTAAGTCCTCTCCATTGGAAGACTGGGCTCTGAGACAACCAGACTTGGGGTACTGTTGACTCAGGGCGCCCGAAAGTTTCTGGCAGAGCTTTTTACATGGCCCAGGTAGGAGGATCTTTTCGTAAGAACCCCAGATACGCCTGAAGGTTGGCTAACAATACCCGCCGTGATGGGTGAAGGCTGGAATTGGTCTGAGATCAGCAATTCCTGCGGCGGGGACAGGTAAGGGAAGTCATCCTATATATTTTAATATATGAATGGATTTCTTCATTGTGAGTAGTTGTATATCTTACCTGGTTTCCACCACTAGATGGAGTAAGAGCAGCCTGATGCACACTTACATGCCTTTCAAACAAACACGCTCAGTGAATGCCTGGTTCTCCAGCTACTCACGTCTCCCTTACAGTTCCTGCCACAAGTTAAGGTAAAAAAGGGGTCCCATGCAGGTCCAGGGGTTCCACGTTGCTCCCTTTGGGTTCTCCTTCCCCCCCCCGGATCCCGCGGTCCTCGTGCGCGCTCCCGGCTTAATGGAGGAGGGGGGGGTGTGGTTGCCAGCTGTGCACGTTTAGTGTGCTCAATGCTATGGTGCAGGCGCCAAACGGCCGTTTTAAAAAGCCCAGAGCGTCAGGGGACTGTAACGTGAAACACAGGAGCTGTGGGCTGTAAGCTTCCGTGGGAATTGGATCCAGGCAAAACCTTAAGACACCTACTCGGCATCAGGTTGTGCAGTTAAGCATATATTGATTTATTGTGAGACTTTAAGCACAAACAAACTGATTGCATTTGTACTAGTACCTCTGCTTTGTAGCTTAGGACTATGTCTCCTCGTAAGAGGGTTTCAGGGGCAGGTAATAAAAGCAATTACCATCCCCCTCTGCAAAAGTGGAGCCTGCATCTCAAGACGAGTCAGTGCCCCTTTCAGGCTTTGCAGCCTCTCCTAATGTCGCAGCCCCGGTATATGTCACTGATGACTCCCTTAGGGCTACATTGGAGAGTTTTGAAGGGAGGATAATGAATTTTATTTCTGCCTCCCTAAAAGATAGCAAGAAAAGGGGTATAGCCCCTCCCTCTGCTGAAATCCCTCTCTCGGACAGTTGTTCTGAAAATGAGGAGAGATCCCTATCTTTAGATAGGGATCATGAGCAGTCGGATGAGTCAGAGGAAGAGGAGTCAGTCCCCTCCTCCCAGGCACTCAGAAAGCAGGTGCAGTATTATACTGAGTTGGTGCATACCACATTCAGAATGCCGACTGCTGAAGTCGCTACATCCTCTGTCTCTTCCCTGGGAGTCAGGAAAGCCCCACAGACTGCTTGTCCCTTCCCAATTCATCCTTTAATGGGTGACTTGATGTATGAGGACTGGGGACATCCCGATAAACTGTTTACTCCTCCCAAGAGGTTTTCCATGTATTATCCCGTGGAGGAAAGTTTCACCAAGAAATGGGGGGCCCCATCTGTCGATGCGGCTATCTCTTGTGTGAATAAAGACCTAACTTGTCCTTGGACAATGCGCAGGTATTTAAGGATCCAGCTGACAAAGGGCTGGAAACCTTGTTAAAAGCCTCCTTTTCCATGGCCGGCGCTGTGGTGCAACCTACAGTCGCAGCCGTGGGGTTGTGTCAGTTCCTTAAGGGACAGGTTAAACAGATGTTTGAACTCCTTCCCAGTGAGGAAGTAGAGAAATATGCAGAGATGCCTCACATCTTATGTTTCATAATTGATGCGATTTTGGATTCTGTCCAACAAGCATCACGTTTATCCCTCATGTTGGTACACATGCGTAGGGCTCTATGGCTAAAAAATTGGGCTGCTGAAATGTCATGCAAGAAGAGTAAACGTCCTTCATTCAGGCGTACTCTTTCTCCCGAAGCATCAAGCTCTAAACAGTGGCGACGGCCTTCCCAGCCCTCCTCGGCTAGAAAGCCTCAGGGCCGAGCCCAGGGACAGAGAAAGACTTGGGGGCGGAAGCCTGCCAAGCAGACCTCCAAGACCTCCTTGTGAAGGGGCGCCCCCGCTCGGCCGAGTGGGGGGAAGGCTCCTGCAGTTTGCAGGCGCCTGGCGGGAGGAGATTCAGGAGATTCCACCTTCTCGTTTTCTAAGGTCAAGGATCCCCAGGGATCCGATAAAGCAGAAATCGCTATTTTCTGGCCTTAGATCAATTACTATCCCAGGGTGTGATAGTAGAAGTGAGCCCGAAAGATCAGGGTTCAGGTTTTTATTCGAATCTCTTCACCGTTCCAAAACGGAAGTGTCAGACCTATCTTGGATCTGAGAGACTTAAACCGGTTTCTACACATCCAGACCTTCCGGATGCAGTCAATACGCACTGTGGTCTCCTCCCTGCAAGGAGGAGAATTCATGGCATCAATAGATATCAAAGATGCATATCTCCATGTGCCAATATTTCCCGCACACCAGAGGTTTCTGAGGTTCGCGGTAGAGCAGCGCCATTTTCAATTTGTGGCCCTGCCGTTCGGCCTAGCCACGGCCCCCCGAGTCTTCACGAAGATTCTAGACCCTATCTTAGCAATCTTAAGGGTTCAGGGCATAGCCGTCATGGCTTACCTAGACGACTTGCTTCTCGTAGAGAGAACTGCAACGTGCCTAAGTCGCAGCATCACCAAAACGCTAGAACATCTGGGCCGCCTAGGTTAGATTATAAACCTAGAAAAGTCGTCTTTACAACCGACCACCAGGTTGGATTACCTGGGTCTGATTATCAACACCGCTCAAGGCAGGGTGTTCCTTCCAAGGCCTAAGGCCTTGGCCATTGGAGATCTGGTGCGCCTGATTCTGGGCAGAAGATCTTCCTCCATTCGGTTGTGCATGAGACTGTTGGGAAAGATGGTCGCCTCATTTGAGGCCGTCCCATTCGCCCAGTTCCACTCAAGGCCCCTGCAAAGATGCATCCTTGCGATTTGGAACAGGAAGCCCCAATCCCTGGATCTTCCTATGCGTTTATCCCCTCGGGCACGCAAAAGTCTTGTCTGGTGGTTACAGACCAAAAATTTGCTGAAAGGCAAAACTTTTCTTCCCCTCTCATGGAAGATTGTCACTACGGATGCCAGCCTGACAGGCTGGGGAGCCGTGTTGCAGGGAACATGTTCGCAGGGAAAATGGTCTGCGACCGAAAGTCTGCTGCCCATAAATATCTTGGAGATTCGGGCAGTTTACATGGCACTCAGAGAGTGGTCTCACAGACTGCGAGGTTTCCCAGTTCGGATTCAGTCCGACAATGCCACAGCGGTGGCTTACATCAATCACCAGGGCGGTACCAGAAGTCTGGTGGCCCAAAAGGAGGTGAATCGCATACTTGTCCGGGTAGAAGAGCATGTTCCGTGCCTCTCTGCAGTCTTCATCCCAGGAGTGGAGAATTGGCAGGCGGATTATCTCAGCCGCCAGCAGTTGTGCCCAGGAGAATGGGCTCTGCACCCCGATGTGTTTCGAGACATATGTTACAAGTGGGGCACTCCAGACGTGGATCTGTTTGCGTCCAGATTCAACAGGAAACTGGACAACTTTGTGTCAAGGACAAGAGATGCGCTTGCTCAGGGGTCAGATGCTCTGACGGTTCCCTGGGATCAGTACAATCTGATCTATGCCTTCCCCCCGAACCCGCTGCTATCGTGGTTCCTGGGAAGGGTCAAGAGGGAGACGAAGTCAGTCCTTCTAGTGGCCTCGGCTTGGCCCAGGCGACCATGGTTCATAGAAATCAGAAATCATGAAGTTGGTAGTGGGCAGGCCATGGACCCTCCCTCTCCGGCCAGATCTGCTCACAGGGTCCAATTTACCATCCTGCTTTACGCAGTCTGAATTTGACGGTCTGGCTGCTGAGACCCACATTTTGAGAGGCCGTGGTCTTTCGGGGCCAGTCCTTTCCACTCTGGTCAATGCCAGAAAGCCGGCCTCCAGGCGTATCTATTACAAGATCTGGAGGACATATGTTTCCTGGTGTGAACCCAGGAGATGGCATCCTAGAAGGTATGTCATTAGCAGAATCTTGGCCTTTCTCCAATCAGGCCTTGAAATGAATTTGGCCATAAGCACCATCAAGGTGCAGATTTCGGCCCTATCGGTCTTTTTTCAAAGACCGCTTGCATCACATTCCCTAGTACAGGCTTTTATCCAGGGGGCTATGCGGCTAAAACCGCCAGTCAAACCTCCGGTATGCCCTTGGGATCTGAATTTGGTTCTCTCGGCCTTAGAAGCCCATCCATTTGAACCTCTGCATCTGGCTTCTTTAGCTCTCTTGACAAAGAAGCTGGTTTTCCTAGTAGCCATATCCACGGCTAGAAGGGTATCGGAATTGGCAGCTCTTTCCTGTAAAGAGCCCTATTTAATTATCCATAAGGACCGAGTGGTTATGCGTCCCAACAGGTCCTTTCTACCTAAGGTAGTTTCAGGTTTCCACCTGAATCAGGATGTAATCCTACCATCCTTTTTTCCGAATCCTCAGTCCACAGAGGAAGAATCCTTACACACTTTAGATGTGGTTAGAGCAATCAGTCTTTATCTTCAAGCAACTGCTCAGATAAGGAAAACTGACTGTTTATTTATTTCTGCCAGAAGGCCCTAGAAGGGGTCAGGCAGCGTCAAGGTCCACTCTCTCAAGGTGGATCAGACAGGTTATTTCTCAGGCCTATGACTTAAAGGGGAAGATTCCTCCTTTCAGGTGAAAGCGCACTCTACTAGGGCTGTAAGTGCTTCTTGGGCAGTGCATCACCAGGCCTCCCTGGCTCAGATCTGTAAGGCTGCGACTTGGTCATCAGTCCACACATTCACCAGATTCCATCAGGTGGATGTCAGAGGGCAAGAGGATATCGCCTTCGGGCGCAGTGTACTGCAGGCTGCAGTTTAGGTCCTCAGGTCCCTGGCGGTCTATAATTATGATCTGTGTCTCCCTCCCCTCAACCTGAGCATTGCTATGGGACATCCCACTATGTAATGAAGCTCCTGTGTCCCGTGATGTATGATCAAGAAAATAGGATTTTTATATACAGCTTACCTGTAAAATCCTTTTCTTGAGAGTACATCACGGGACACAGGGCTCCCGCCCCTCTTGGGTTTTACGTGGTTCTTATTGCTTTGCTACAAAACTGAGGTGCCTCCCTAATGGGAGGGGTTATATAGGGGAGGAATTCTCTTTAATTGGGTCAACCAGTGTCCAATCACCAGAGGTGCCTATATAACCCACTATGTAATGAAGCTCCTGTGTCCCGTGATGTACTCTCAAGAAAAGGATTTTACAGGTAAGCTGTATATAAAAATCCTATTTTTTATTACTGAAACCTGGCTTTATGAATCGGACACTGCTTCTCCTGCTTCCCTCTCTCATGGTGGCCTTCTCTGGACTCACTCCACCAGACCCAGTGCACAGAAGGGAGATGGATTGTGAATCTGTCTAGCCCCACACAGCACTTCCCTGATACTCTTCTCCTCTTTTGAGGCACATTGCATTTGTCTATTTTCTTCCATTGCT
Source organism: Lithobates pipiens (assembly GCF_037356315.1). Lineage (NCBI taxonomy): Eukaryota > Metazoa > Chordata > Amphibia > Anura > Ranidae > Lithobates > Lithobates pipiens. The sequence goes on from NW_027507758.1 coordinate 516,122,866, forward strand.
CTAAACATTGCTGTGATCTACTGGCACCCTGGACAGATACAAACCTTCACTGATGACTTCTCTGCCTGGCTGCTCTGCTTTCTCGCTTTTGGAATCTCCACAATCATTTTTGGTGACTTCAGCATCCCTGTTAATTCTAATACTCCTGCTGCTTCTAAACTTCCTAGTCTAACCTCCTTTTTTGACCTGATGCAATGAATACATGCTTCTTCTCACCCTGATGGCAACACACTTGACCTTGTATTCTCTTACCTATGCACTCCATGCAACCTCTCCAACAATCCTCTCCTTCTCTCTGATCACCACCTTATTAGTTTGTTTCTATCCCTATCTTCCACCTCCTCTCCCTCCAACCACCTAACAGTTACTCATAGAAAACTTTGCCACCTCTACCCTTCTCTTTTCTACTCTGCTACTGACCACCTCTAAGACAAAATCTCATCCTTGCCTTCCACAATCTAGCCACTTCTGTCTACAACAGTTTACTGCCATCCTCCCTAGACAAACTCACCCCCCTCCCTACACACAGAATCAGGCCCCAAACCCTACAACCATGACAAACAGATGACACCAGAAGTCACAAAAAATTTAGCCATGCGATTAAGCGCCTATGGCATAAGACTAATGTCGCGTACACACGATAAGACTATCCGGCAGACGTAATCGGCTGGACAATCCGCCGGACTTTGCAACGGAGGTCCGCCAGACTTTCCGAACGAGCAAACTTTCCCACACACACCCACACATGACCGGACTTTTCCCTCTGGCTCTATCCTACACCCTGGCTCTATCCTACACCCACATCTTCAATCTTTCCCTCTCTTCTGGCATCCTCCCAACTCTATAAAACATGCATTAGTCACCCCAATACTTAAAAAGCCCTCACTGGGCCCCACTAATCCTAACAACCTATGCCCCATCTCCCTACTCATTTTCCTCCAAACTCTTTGAACGTCTAGTCTACAACTGAATGAGCAACCATCTCACTGAGAATGACCTTGATCCCTTTTAGTCTTCATCGGGTGTTCGCCCGTTCGTCAAAAAACTGACATTATGGGGAGCGCGGCGATCGGGCATGAGATGTATCCCTCGGACACAGCCCATCCCAGATCCGTGTAAAGAGCCAATAAAAAATTACTCTTTACCACGTGACCGGCTGTGTCCAATCACAGCCGGTCACATGTATTGCCCATGTGCACGGTGCTCATGCACACCCGTAGGGCACTCACAGAGCTGCGGCTTTTTACCCTGACACAGCCCAACCCCAATCACAGTAAAGAGACAATTTCATTTACCACGTGACCAGCTGTGTCCAATCACAGCCGGTCACAGAATGTCAACAAACTGCGGTAACGATATGTTACCGGGTTCTCCTCCTCACACATTGATAGTGTGTGAGAAGGAGATTGCTGTAACATCTTGTTACCACTTACAGTACATACCAACCACGCTGACTGCCCCCCCTTAATAAAGAGGACCTGTCATCACCCATCAGAATACCTGTCACCACCCATCAAAGTACCTATCCCCAGCCATCAGAGTACCTGTCACCACCCATCAAAGTACCTATCACCAGCCATCAGAGTACCTGTCACCACCCATCAAAGTACCTGTCACAGCCCATCTGAATACCCGAGTACCTGTCACAGTCCATCTGAGTACCCGAGTACCTGCACAGTATATCTGAGTACCCGAGTACCTGACTACCTGTCACAGCCCATCTGAGTATCCGTGTACCTGTCACAGTATACCTGAGTACCTGTCACAGCCCATCTGAGTACCCAAGTGCCCGAGTACCTGTCACAGTATATCTGAGTAACTGAGTACTTGAGTACCTGTCACAGCCCATCTGAGTACCCGAGTACCTGTGTACCTATCACAGTATATCTGAGTACCTGAGAACCTGTCACAGTCCATCTCAGAACCCGAGTACCTGTCACAGCCCATCTGAGTACCTGAGCACCTGTCACAGTTTATCTGAGTACTTGAGTACCTGTCACAGTTAATCTGAGTACCCAAGCACTTGAGTACCTGTCACAGCCTATCTGAATACCCGAGTACCTGTCACAGTCCATCTGAGTACCCGAGTAAATGCACAGTATATCTGAGTACCCGAGTACCTGACTACCTGTCACAGCCCATCTGAGTATCCGTGTACCTGTCACAGTATACCTGAGTACCTGTCAGAGCCCATGTGAGTACCCAAGTACCCGAGTACCTGTCACAGTATATCTGAGTAACTGAGTACTTGAGTACCTGTCACAGCCCATCTGAGTACCCGAGTACCTGTGTACCTGTCACAGTATATCTGAGTACCTGAGAACCTGCCACAGTCCATCTCAGTACCCGAGTTCCTGTCACAGCCCATCTGAGTACCTGAGCACCTGTCACAGTTTATCTGAGTACTTGAGTACCTGTCACAGTTAATCTGAGTACCCAAGTACTTGAGTACCTGTCACAGTCCATCTGAGAACCTGAGTACCTGTCACAGTATATCTGTGTCTACCCGAGTATATGAGTACCTGACACATCCCATCTGAGTACCCGAGTACCTGTCACAGGTCATCTGAGTACATGAGTACCTGTCACAGCCCATCTGAGTACCTGAGTACCAGGTCACAGCCCATCTGAGTACCTGTCACTGTCCATCTAAGTACCTGTCAGCGCCCATCAAAGTACCCAAATACCAGTCACCAGCCCATCAGAGTACCCGAGTACCTGTTACCAGGCCATCAGAGTACCTGATTACCCGAATACCTATCTGCAGCCTATGCCTATGCCTTGGGGTGTTTGCTTTCCAAAATGGGGTAATTTTGTGGGTAATTCCACTGTCCTGGTGCTCAAGTACCTTCAAAAAGGTGATGGCTAGTAATGAAATGAGATGTGTAATTTATGCTCCTAGAATGCCTGAAGGTACTACTGCAATGTTGGGCCTCTGTATGTGGCCAGGCTGTGTAAAAGTCTCACACATGTAGTATCGCCATACTCGGGAGGAGTAGCAGAATATATTTTGGGGTGTAATTGGAAGTATGCATATGCTGTATGTGAGAAATAACTTATTATTTTGACAATTTTGTGAAAAAAAAAAAATGATGTTCCCAAGAATTGTGGGAAGAAATTACAACTTCAAAAAACTCACCATGCCTTATACTAAATACCTTTGACTGACTACTTTTCAAAATGGGTAATTTGTGGGGTATTTGTACTTTCCTGACATTTCAGGACCTCAATAAATAAGGCTGTCAGTACATCAGGTGTGATCAATTTTCAATGATTTGCACCATAGCTTGTAATAATAAAAAAGGTGCAGCGCTTAGATTATGACAATATCTATATAATCTTTTACCAGTGTAAATAATATAATCAACTTTAATAGTGAAAAAAACTCTGCATAAATTAACACTATTAATGATTCTATGTTTTAGACAACACTATATCCAAATATACAAAAAAAAATTATATACGTAAATCCACCAAGGTGAACGTGTTAAGAGTCCATAAGTGAAACAATATAGTGACAAAGTGCAATATCTTGAGAAGTTATAGTGTCTTCAGTGAATACTTTGCAGAAATCCACAACCACTTGAGAGGAGGCTTACCAGATGTAATGGACCCAGTTAGGTATATACCTAGTGAGTCACATGAGTTTATTGATGTAAATCCACACGAAAAAACAGCTGGCAAAACTTGTAACTTCTCATGGGTACCAGAGTAGACAGAGAGATGACCCAAAAATAGATGAAATGGCTATCCACCTTTTGGGGGGACTGAGGACAGAGATTCTTCCACGTATATTATAGGCCAAAAAGAAGAAAATACAGCCTCATAGTGAAATACCGTTTAAAACTTTTATTAACATTAAAAGCGTAAATAGGTACTCACATATTACAGGCAAATACAAGCATGGAAATAAAATCTGGCAACGCAGTGGCATCAACGAGCCCTTCCCGACGCGTTTCTCCTAAACAGGCATCATCTGGGGATGTTAGCACACTGCGGCCACCACGTTAATCTAGACTATGGGGTACTCACATTAGAAGGTCAGCTCCCCTATCAGCTAGGTCCTGGTATGAACTGTTTCCGGTATCATCAAAATGGCACCCATGGCTTGCTATCCAAGCCTCATTCTGATCAGTGTTTCTGGTCATCAAAATGGCACCCATGGCTTGCTATCCAAGCCTCATTCTGATCAGTGTTTCTGGTCAGCAAAATGGCACCCATGGCTTGCTATCCAAGCCTCATTCTGATCAGTACTTCTGGTCAGCAAAATGGCACCCATGGCTTTCTGTCCAAGCCTCATTCTGATCAGTGCTTCTGGTCAGCAAAAACACTACGGAAACACAATCAGTTCAAAAAGCTTGGCACATAAATAAAAATGGGCATGTAAATCAACATAGATTAACTAATAAAAACCGCTCATAATGTGAGTGACTACAAAAATGAAAATAAAAAAATAAAAAAATTGTTTTTATAATGCATTCTAATAATTGACTATAGTAATTCTTGGGGGGCTGACCCCCATGTGAACCCCACAGTGTACATATAAATATAATAATAAATGAATACACACCATTCCAACAATAAAATGAACCCATATGATAAATAAATATCACATAAATACAATCAAAATTAGAATTGGTAATTCGACTAAGACTTAAAATCAAAAAATATGAAAACTATAAAAACAGGAATGAGAGAAAAAAAATATATAATAATAATAATTAAAAAAATTGACTAAAAAAGAAACAGACATCGATACCATATTATCAAAATATAAACAGAACTTCTGGTTAAAAATAGTGTGGGAATTTATGCTTTATTTAAAAACGCATTAATGTCCCATTCCACGTTAATACCCCACGGCTGATAGGATTGGAGCTCATATATCCAATATGTTTCGAGCTGGGAAACGTCTCTGGTCAGAGCTCCACCCCTCCACGGTGGGACATAACTGTCAATTACCAGGAAACTAGTGCCAATAGGGTTGCGGTCGTGGAACTCCCTATAATGTCTCGGGACTGTATGCTTAACATCTCTACTTTTAATTTTAGAGACATGTTCACCCACTCTAATAGAGAACGTGCGAGTGGTCTGACCGACATATTGTTTCCCACAAGGACATGTTATTAGGTAAACAACATATCTAGAGGCACACGTATGGAACCCCTTTATCGAATACACTCGGTTAGTAACTGTTGAACCAAACTGAAGTGTTTTAGACCTACCATTTATGTTATGACAACACACTGTGCATTTTTTGCATGGGTAATAACCCTTTAAATCCTGGAAAAATACCGGGCGAACAGGAGGGTTTATTATATTCAGAGCTATTTTACTTTGAAGTGACGGGACACCTCGAAAAGTGACTCTTGCCCGTTCTGGTAACAGAGAGCATAAGGTTCTGTCTGTCTTTAACACTCCCCAATGTCTATTTAAAATAGTTTGTATATCTCTATGTTGAATAGAGTATGAAGTCCGAATAGACCATTTATGTGAGTTGTCACGTTCTCTAGGGGGGCGGTCAAACAATAAAGTACGGTCTGTCCGAAGGACCTCCTCATAATGTTCTTGCACAGATATGGGATCATATCCCTTATCAAGAAACTTAATTCTTAACTCTTGGGCTTGTTGTTTAAAAATCTTGATGTCCGTGCAGTTCCTACAGAGTCTGAGGAACTGACTCTTGGGCACAGCATTAAGCCACGACCGATGGTGGCAGCTGTCGATAGGCATAAAGCCGTTCCTATCGGTGGGTTTAAAAAAAGTCTGAAATTCCCAGCTTCCTGAAATAATGCAAATTTTCAAATCTAAAAAATGTACACTATTTGCACTAGATTCATATGTCAAATGAATACCTCGATCGTTGAGATTCAAATTGGAAAAGAAGTCCCGCAAAGACTCCGGACTCCCATCCCATAGGAGGAGGATGTCGTCTATATACCTAGCCCAAAGGACTAGTGAGGAACCACCCTCTTGATAGACGACATCCTCCTCCCATTTAGCCATAAACAAGTTAGCGAGGCTGGGGGCAAATTTAGCCCCCATAGCCACACCCTTTTGTTGAATATAGAACTTGCTATTAAACCAAAAATAATTGTGGCCAGTAGCAAATTCTAATAGTTCCATTATATAATCGCTTTGATCACGCACAATGGACGGGTCCCTTTCCAAAAAATGTCTAACGGCTTCTAATCCCAATGAATGGGGAATACAAGTATATTATGAGGCCACGTCTGCTGTGGCCAGTAGACAGTTCCTCTTAATCTCCATTTTTTCTAGTACCTGAATGGTGGGACTCGTATCCCTCAAATATGAGGGAACTCGTTTCACAAGAGGCTGTAGAAAAAAGTCTATGTATCTACCAATTCTAGATGTAACTGAATCTATGCCGCACACAATGGGGAGACCTGGTGGGTGAATAGGATCCTTATGTACTTTCGGTAGGTAGTACATTGTAGGAATCCTAGGCGCTAACAGCACCAAATATGTCTGTTCCTTTTTATTCAAAATGTGTTTATCAAACCCTTCCTGTACTGTAATTCCACCAATTTTCCTTTGAAATGATTGATAGGGTTGTAAGACAACTCTTTATATGTTTCCGTATCTCCCAAAATTCTAAACATCTCCTGCACATAATCACATTTATCGAGTACCACAATACCCCCACCTTTGTCGGTGGGATGTATAATGATCTCTTTGTTTTTACTGAGTGAATTGAGACCCATTTGAAATGAGGGGGAAGTACCGTATATACTCGAGTATAAGCCGAGATTTTCAGCCTCTTTTTTGAGGCTGAAAGTGCCCCCCTCGGCTTATACTCGAGTCATCGCTGTCTGCCCGCTCGATCAGCGTGTCGAGCAGACAGACAGCGGCCATTCTATTCAAAAGCCGCGCCTCCGGCTCCGCCTTCGCCTGTGATAGGCGGAACACTGAATTTCCCAGCAGCCTGTGTTCCGCCTATCACGGACATCGTATCATCCTCGTACTACGGACGAGGATGATACGACGTCTGTGATAGGCGGAACACAGGCTGCTGGGAAATTCAGTGTTCCGCCTATCACAGGCGAAGGCGGCGGCGCAGCTTTTGAACTTTACAATGGCCGCCGACGAAGAGGGCACGGGACGGCACGGCACGGGACGGGACGGGACGGGGGCAAGGCAAGGCAAGGCACGACACGGGACGGATGCAAGGAGGCAAGGCACGGCACGGGACGGAGGCAAGGAGGCAAGGCACGGGACGGAGGCTCGGGACAAAGGTAGGCTGGACACACACACACACACACACACACACACACACACACACACACACACACACACACACACACACACACACACACACACACACATGGATGGAGACACACACAGGGATGGATGGATGGATGGATGGAGACACACACACACAGGGATGGATGGATGGATGGATGGATGGAGACACACACACACAGGGATGGATGGATGGATGGATGGAGACACACACACACAGGGATGGATGGATGGATGGACACACACACACACAGGGATGGATGGACGGACACACAGGGATGGACGGACACACAGGGATGGACGGACACACAGGGATGGACGGACACACAGGGATGGACGGACACACACACAGGGATGGACAGGCATGTCTCACCCTCGGCTTATACACGAGTCAATAAGTTTGCCAGTTTTTTTGGGGGTAAATTGGGGGCCTCGGCTTATATTCGGGTCGGCCTATACTCGAGTATATACGGTATATGGTTTTTTAACTGGTAATTCTGCCAAATCCTTAAGAACAAGGTCTCTAAAAATGGCAACTGCTGGGGCAACCGAGACTGGCGGACTAAACAATGATGGATTTCATAGTGCAGAATGTACTGTACCTGATGTAGCAGCTATGGCCGATCGCTCACAGGGATTGGACACTAAATATCTCTGAATGTTTATTTTTCTAATATATTTCTGCACATCAATGAAGGTGTGAAACTTATCCAATTTTTTTGGAGGGGCGTATTTAAGGCCCTTATCCAAAGTATATAATTCATCTTTTGTGAGCGTCTTAGAACTCAAATTGAACACCCCTTGGCCTACTATACTCTCCTCCTTTTTTCCTCTGAATTCTCCTGCCGCTTCTGCACCGGACAGCAAGCCATGGGTGCCATTTTGCTGACCAGAAACACTGATCAGAATGAGGCTTGGATAGCAAGCCATGGGTGCCATTTTGCTGACCAGAAACACTGATCAGAATGAGGCTTGGATAGCAAGCCATGGGTGCCATTTTGATGATACCGGAAACAGTTCATACCAGGACCTAGCTGATAGGGGAGCTGACCTTCTAATGTGAGTACCCCATAGTCTATATAAACTCAGTGGCCGCAGTATGCTAACATCCCCAGATGATGCCTGTTTAGGAGAAATGCGCCGCAAAGGGCTTGTTGATTCCACTGCGTTGCCAGATTTTATTTCCATGCTTGTATTTGCCTGTAATATGTGAGTACCCATTTACGCTTTTAATGTTAATAAAAGTTTTAAACGGTATTTCACTATGAGGCTGTATTTTCTTCTTTTTGGCCTATAATATACGTGGAAGAATCTCTGTCCTCAGTCCCCCCAAAAGGTGGATAGCCATTTCATCTATTTTTGGGTCATCTCTCTGTCTACTCTGGTACCCATGAGAAGTTACAAGTTTTGCCAGCTGTTTTTTCGTGTGGATTTACATCAATAAACTCGTGTGACTCACTAGGTATATACCTAACTGGGTCCATTATATCTGGTAAGCCTCCTCTCAAGTGGTGGTGGATTTCTGCAAAGTATTCACTGAAGTCACTATAACTTCTCAAGATATTGCACTTTGTCACTATATTGTTTCACTTATGGACTCTTAACACGTTCACCTTGGTGGATATACGTATATCAATTTTTTTGTATATTTGGATATAGTGTTGTCTAAAACATAGAATCATTAATAGTGTTAATTTATGCAGAGTTTTTTTCACTATTAAAGTTGATTATATTATTTACACTGGTAAAAGATTATATAGATATTGTCATAATCTAAGCGCTGCACCTTTTTTATTATTTCACCATTTTGTTTGTTGCAGTAAGTCTGCGGTGCTGGCAGCTATTATTTATTTGTTGTTTGTGGATAGCGCAGTTTTTTCTCACTTTATATACGCACCATAGCTTGTAGACTCTATAACTTTCACAGAGACCAAATAATATCCACCCCCTCCTTCTTTTTCCTCTATGGCCTCTTTCTCTGCAGATTTGTCCTCTGAACCAGCGGTGCTCTGTAGGCGTTCAAGGGACTACGCAAGCACTCAGGCAAAAAGATGCCATGCAGTGCTTGAGGATGAGGAGGCCACGAGGATGGTGAGCAGTGACAGTGCATGCAGCAGTGATACTGTTCCTCTTTTTTCCTGTTGGAGCACACACTTCGTGGAATAATGGACTGGGCACTTGAGGTAGAACAGTGGGAGGAAGAGAAGGATTTCCTTACCTCTCAAGGCTCCCTTTATCCAGATAGTATTCCTGCGGGCCCGCCAATCATACAGGAAGAAGAAGAAGAGGAGGAGGATTGCGTCAGCATGGAGTTGGAGGATAACACTCAGCATCAGCAGAAACCCATGGAGTTGTATGTGGCTGGGAGGAGGTGGTGGTGGATCATGTGTTCCTTAGTGACCCAGAGGACTCAGGATCGAATACCTCTGCAAACTTACGCTGCATAGCCTCCCTGATCCTGCAAAGCCTGCGAAAGGACCCTAGGATTCGTGATATCAAGGAGAGGGGTCATTACTGGCTGGCAACCCTTCTTGATCCATGTTACAAGGGTAAGGTTGCAGAACTTATCGAGCAGAGGATTAAACATCTTCGGGAGGCCTTGCAAAAAGGTTTGTGCAATGTGTTTCCAGAGCCTGGGAGGTTACAATTTCCTGGTGCTGGACAACGTGTTGCTGAGACTTCATTCAGTCACAGAAAGAGCAGTGGAGAAGGTGGCCAGCTGACCGATGCCTTCAGACAATTCTTCAGTCCTCAGTGCCACGGTCTGACCGGTTCCAGCAATCATCGCCAGCGTCTGAATTACATGGTGCAGGAATATCTAGGGGCAAGATCAGACTTGGAGACCTTTCCAACAGAACATCCACTGGGTTACTGGGTCTTGAAGATGGACCACTGGCCAGAGCTTGCTCAATAGGCAATTGAGCTACTGGCCTGTCCTGCATCCAGCATTCTTTCTGAACGCACATTCTGTGCTGCTGGAGGCTTTGTAACCGATTACAGAGTGCGCCTGTCTACAGAATCTGTTGATCGGCTCACATTCATAAAAATTAATCAGTCTTGGATCACCAGCTACCTAGCACCTGATGCTGATGTAACCAATTGATTTTTCTAGGGATGTTGAACCCCGTGAAGACTGCCTATGCTGAGTGACCATCCCATATTGTTAAATGACTATCCTATTCCTCCTCAATCTTCATGATGATAGCGTCTAAGAATATTTTTGGTTCAGGGAACCACCACCACTGCTTGAGGCCCAATTTTTCTGCCCCTATTTAACAGGGGTTTGTAATTACAAATTTTGATCTAATATTTCACAGCAGGGCCCATTCCTGCGCTCAACAAGAGTATCTGTGAGGCTTTACAGTGCTGTGCCACCACCACCACCGCCTAAGGCCCAATTTTTCTGCCCCTGTTGTACAGGGGCGTGTACTTACAATTTTTGATCTAATATTTCACAGCAGGGCTCATTCCAGTGCTCAACAAGAGAATGTGTTGTGGCACCACCACCACCACCAAAGGCCCAATTTTTCTGCCCCTTTTTCTGCCCCTGTTTAACAGGGGCATGTAATTACAATTCTTGATATAATATTTCACAGCAGGGCCCGTTCAAGAGCGCCCACCAAGAGTACCTGTGAGGGCTTACAGTGTTCTGGTACAACCAACACCCAAGGCCCAATTTTCCACTAAGTATATAGGGTAGGCCGTAAAGTATATACCTATTTTCAAATATCCGACTTACAAATGACTCCTACTTACAAATGAAGGGAGACAACAGGAAGTGAGAAAAAAATCTATCCCTGGGAAGGGAAATTCTCTCCTGTAAGGCCGCGTACACACGGACGGACTGTCTGACGGACTTGGTCCGCTGAAACATGTTTCAGCGGACAATCCGCTCGTGTGTGGGCTTCAGCTGACTTTTTCAGCGGACAGTCTGGCGGACTAAGTCTTTCGGAATTTCCGTAATATTGTCCGTCCAAACTTGGTTTCAGCGGACAGTCCGCTCGTGAGTAGACAAGTTGGACGGACTAAGTATGGCGCATGCTCAGAAAGGATTTACACGGCCGAAGGTTGCATTGCAGTGTATTGGACGTCGTATTTCTAGTCCCGTCGTACGTGCTGTACACGTCATCGCTCAAGCTTTCGGCGGACTGTCTGTTCATCGTGTGTGGTCAAGTCCGTTCATTCGAAAGTAGGACGGACTGTCTGTCGGATTGTCTGACGGACTTAGTTGGACGGACAGTCCGCCCGTGTGCACGTGGCCTAAGAGTTAATATGGGAAAAAGGTGTTAACACTGATGCTTTATCACCAATCCTTGTTTCCCTAATAACCCAAATTTTTCAAAATCCAATTGTCAGGTGAGGTGAAATCTTCTGAACAGGGGCACAGAAATCAAAAGAAATGTTACAGAGGTGATAACCCTTCCCTATGTTATCCAAAAAGCTTAAAAACGGATTTTTGGGCTGGAGCTACACTTAAAAATTTACCTGTTCAAAATTACAAACAGATTCAACTTAAGAACAAACCTACAGTCCCTATCTTATTTGTAACCCTGGGACCGCTTGTATACTGCCGTTCAGGGTATATAGGGCCCGGGGGGCCCCATGCCTTTTTTTTGGGTGCAGGGTTCCCCTTAATATCCATACCAGACCCAAAGGGCCTGGTATGGGGCTTGGGGGGGGGGGGGGGTTGCGGGGGCCCTTAGCTGGCAGATATTAGGGAAAAAATAATTATTACTGTTGGAATAAGCACTATTGTGTCCTCCTCAAAAGTCCCACAGGGGTCTAGCTGTATAAAATACACAAAAATGCAAAGGAGCATAATAATTATATCGTTTAACGCTGAAGATGAACCTATTTACATATAAATGGCATATTATTGATTTAAACCAAAGAGAAGCATGCTACCTGCCAGTCAAAGGAAGGCTAACAAAGGATGGGCCTCTGGGCAACTCCTTTTCTGGCATTAGAGGAGGTTTGGGTTACAGAAGTGATGAGATATTGGTGTACATTTGATGGGCTCTAAAGGGTTAAGGGGATACTTAAGTCCTCTGGAGGCCATTTACTTCTGGTGGATATGAAATGATGGGGAAAGTGGGTTAAAGTTGGAGGGTCCAGAAAATTAAGTAGGGATAGGGGCTCTGATGTGTTTGGTGTCCACAGGCAATGTTAACCTAAGATGGCATGTATTTTTCCAAATCAGGATAGAAGATCTTCACTCACAGGGTACATTAAAATGCATAATAGGTCCAACAAACATGCATTTTTTTTTTTTTGCGTTGACTGTTGACTTTATTAGCTTCTCTTCGGACTCCCAGTCAGGTGCTAAAACCCAAGATGAATTCCTTCAGTTCAGCGAATGCTGAGCCAGATAAAAAATGCTATCCAGGACCATACCCTTGGCTCTAACAAAGAATTCAAAAAGGATGCAACAAAGAATTTTAACTTGTTTTACAGAATATAGAATTCATTAGGAAGGCATAAAACTATCATCTGCCTTTGTATTGGACTTGAACAGTTGGTTGGTACTGGGTGAAGATATTTTGGCAGCACAGTCATATGAATAGATGAGAGAAGGCAGCATATTATTTAAAGTGTTACTAAACCCACAGCAGTAAAATCAGTCTGTGTATGCAGTAAAGCATGCTTGTTATACTCACGGTGGAACCTAGGGGGTTAATCCTCTGCATTGTGTAAAAAGACTGTTTGATCCTGTCTTCTCCCCTTCTTCCACAGTCCCCAAACCTCCCCTTCTTCCACAGTCCCCAAACCAGCTCCTAAGAGATGCCTTGGGGGCACTCTGCACATGCTCAAGTTTGGTGTGTATTGTGAGCGAGCTTTTTCTTCTTGGGAGTGCATGTGATCAGCACGTGGCCAATCAGCACTGTCCAGACAGAGGGTCTGGGGTCCTGCAGCCTCATAGGACAATCAGGGGACAATGAAAACTCCTTCCTACAAGCTTTAACCAGACACTGATAGAAGTCAGAAGACTGCTCTAACTGCTGATGAGAAAAGGTATTAGGAAGTTTTTATTTACTAAAACTATTGCATTTCCATGTTCCGTGTACTGTGGGAGACCAGATATAGTGAATGCAGGGTCTTGGGTTTAGTAAAACTTTAAGATTTCAGCAACAATGTAAAATTGAGGGTTTGAGTGAAGGTATCCTTTAATGCCGCATCCACACGACCAGACTTTTCGATGGACTTGGTCTGGCGGACAATCCGACGGACTTTGCAGCTGAGGTCCGCCGGATTTTCAAACGAACGGTCTTAGCCACACATGATCACTCCAAAAGTCAGACAGATTCGAACATGATGACGTAGAAGGAAGTTCATAGCCGATAGCCAATAGCTGCCCTAGCATCGGTTTTAGTCCGTCGGACTAGCACACAGGCGAACGGATTGTCCGCTAAAAGTCGAGTCCGGTGGACAAATTTGAAGCCAGTCTTATTTCTAGGTCCGCTGGATTTTTGGGAAGGAAAAAGTCCGCTGGAGCCCACACACGATCAAATTGTCCGACGGACTCTGTACGCTGCATACGTGTTGTGTGGATGCTTTTGGAGAGATAGAAGTGCTTGATCTATTTTAAACATACTTTTAAAATCCATAAAACCAGCCTTGTCTGAAGGCAGAAAATAGCTTGTCTGTACTTTGTTATACTGACATAAGTTACTAGGTACTGCTCTACTATTATTCATTGGAGTGCAGCTATGTTTCTCACTATTTCCCTTTTTAAGATGTGATTAATCTTTCAAATTATACCAATTATGCTGCAGTGTTAGTTTTAAAAACTTTTTTTTTTTAAGTTAGAAAGTTGAAATTGCCTTTTAATGGACTGGAGTTTAATGCTTGACATTGTTGACCTCTAGATGTCACAGCTCCAACATCCTGGTCAGTGGTCATTCTGGGGGAAGGGAAGACAGCAAAGAAGAATAAATGTGGGTGGATCTCCAAAATGTGAGACAATGGTGGAAACCTGAAAAGGCTCTTATGAACAATACATGCTTAAGGATTCATTTGTGTAACAAAGTGCAAGGCATTTCTCCTGGTCACTAAACCCTTAGGCCTAAACCACACAGTCGATTTTTAACAGCCTGAGAATAAGCCTTATTAATGAATGTAGCATTTCCTGCAAATAGAAATGGATGTGGTCCAAATAAGAAGACTGCCTGTAAGTTTTTCCTGAATAATCTGCAACATCCACTCCATAGTATTTGTCTGGCCAAAACGGGTATTTCTTGTTGGGTAGACGCTGGATAATTAAACGACAATTTCTTATTTCCCCCTTGGACTCTATTGGTGAAACATCTGAGTGTGAGTTTTTGGGTCTACACACCTGCTGTAACCATTACAAGGGGTTTTCATACCTTCTGTTGGATTTTCTTCCTATTTTGGCCTCATGCACACTGGACATTTTGCTAACTCTCCTAGACCCCTTTCATCCTGGCAGCAGAATTTTGGCAGAAAAAATGCTTGACGCTTGTGAACTCATGTAACGTGCTTGGACATTAATTTATTTCTTTGGTCAGAAAAATGATTTATTCTGGCCTTTGAAATGAATTAATGCTCAATGTATAAATGCACCTAGCACTTGGGCAAGTCAAGTGTTTTTTCTCTGCCAAACCTCTGCTGCTCCTGGATGCTCTGGCAGTTATTTTTTCTGCCTCTAAACGCCCCTGCCTTTAAACTCCCTTTAACATATAAGCTAATTGGCAAGGGCATTTATAGGCAGAAAAAAAATGGCAAACACCTCTAGGAGCAGCACAAATAATGTCCAGTGTACATGAGGCCTTATTTTAAAGGAAAGCTCCATAAAATATAGCTAGAAAAGACAGCAGGACTTAAGTGTAATATGACGGCTCAATGGTTGTTGTCCTTTTCTTCTTTCTAGAACAAGAGAGTGCATCCTGGACATGTACCTCCAAAGCCGAATTGGTGCTCCACAAGGAGTAATTTTCCAGAACTCAAAATGCCAGCACTATGATAGTCATTGAAGCTTATCAACTTATTAAGGTCTGTAAGAGTTGGACAGTAAAGCAAACAGAGTACAACCTACAGTGGCAATAAAAAGCATATGAACCCCTTGGAATTAACTGATTTTCTGCAGTAAGCCACCCACAAGGCTGGAAGCTTTATCTATATCTGCTGTTATTATTTATGCTCGTACAGAGATCTTATCCTATAATCCTTATGCAGACATTCATTGCGAATCTTTTGTGGTTTAGAATGACAATTTGTGAATGAGTTAACACCCACGCGTTAACAAGAACATTTGAGGAACATTGCGTTAAAGTGGTTGTAAACTCTTACATATACCCAGTGAAGTGACTGGTCTTGGGTGATACAGCGAGATAAAATAAATCCTCCTATATAAATTGCACCTGTTTATCTATAGACCTCTCTTCTGTGCAGCCATTCAAAGTCCAGAATTTGTACAGCTTCTCTGAGCTTTCAGAAAGCAGAGGGCGAGGAGCTGAGGTTACACTCTGCAGAGCTCACCCCCCCCCCCCCCCCTCTTCATACAAGAACAGAGATGAGGCTATCAATCACAAGATGTGTGATAGAGCTCCCTCCCCTGTCACCTTTTTACCTTTTGGTGCCAGGAAGACTTGCCAGAAGTGACTTATGCAGATAGCAGAGGAACGTGGCAGCAGACAGAAACTACTCTTGGTGCTTTGGATTGAGACAAGTACACACTATAGAGGGGTATGCTTTGTTCATATTTCATGTCAGAGGTTTACAACCACCTTAAAGAAGCCTGTTCACTCTGAATATGCTCTTAAAGTGCCTCTATGCGTGAATTATTGCATCTTTACTATTTGTGTCGAAGCAGCACTTAAGCATTTATGGCTGTCCATTGTGGTACATTATAGAGCAGGTGCATTTTTTTACTGTATATTTGCATTGGATTACCTTTGAAAATGAACAGCAATGCAAATATACAGCTTCTTATCATGTGTTGTGGTAATGTGCATTACAAACACAGGTTTTAATATGCATTGTTGCAAATGCAAAGGGTGAATCCAGATTCACTTTCTTGATTACTAGTCTAAAAATAGGGGCATGAATAAACCAATTACAAGTGTGTGATTTACTGTCTTTCCCCACCAGGTGGAGCCAGAGGATCCTGAGGGATAGACACAGGTATATTATACTGTTTACACTGTACTGTATTATTGCACCACAGCTGTGCCAAGGAGACAGTCATACAGAAGGGGGTTTTTCTCAGTAGAGTGCAGGCCCAATTCAAATCAGCAGCTCTTTTGGGGGTCAGTGCTACAAAAACAAAAAACATAGAGCCCCTCTCAAAAATCTAAACCAGTCCCCTATCTTAGCATGCAGCCTGGCACCCCAGGAAAGGGGGCAACAAGCACGCACCCACCCCTTACCAATCCTGGACCATACTAGACCACACATCCTCAACACTTTCCCATATTGATGAGGAAATTGCCTTTTCCCTCTTCCCTTCTCTTTTGACAAGTCCTTTAAAGTGGATGTACATTTTTATTTTTTATTTTTTTATGTCACAATGTAGAGTATACGATTTCCTATCATTTGAGCCCAGTCTTGCCATAAAGAGTTATTCCATCTCTGAGCAATCCTCTTTTATTGTTCAGTGAGATAAAGCTTGACAAACAGAGAAAAACTTTGTCAAATCCTCCCCCTTGCTGTGAGTGACAGGTGATTTACATATCTCGTGCACTAGCCTAAGAGACATGCATTATTTTTTAATTCCCTCCCACTCCTTTCTTTTGCTGTTCTGCCAGGATTGGATGTTCCCCACGTAATTGGGCATGCTGAAGTCATGTTGTTACTTTCCTGTCTTTCCTGTCTTTTCACTGGATGTTAGAGATCATAGCAGAAGTTCAGTGTAAGAAATACACAGGAAAAAATGCATGTTGACAAGGGGAGTGTAGAGGGAGTGTGGAGGTGGGCGGGGAGTCTACTGACATCACGACTCCACCCACCGAGCTCCAGACCACAGACCCACCCACAGAATATGCAGTTTTTCGGTTCTCATAACAGACAGAGGGGAGACATTTGACGGGTAGGGATACATGCAGGAGGCGTGTATATCCTTATAGATAACCCCTATAGCAGTAGTTTAGAAAGGATGACATTGGGTTTACATCCACTTTAATAAAAAACAAAAACAAAGAAAAGCATACTCCCCCAGTGGATGATAAACAAGTATAAACAAAAAGGGCATGACAAACATAGAGGTAGATCCTCAATGTCTCATTCAATAATGGGTGTGTATCAACATGTCTCTAAGCCCTGGCTGACGCATTTCACCACCTAATCTTCATCAGAGGTGTCACTTTGCATAGTAAATTTTATTTAGCTTGTAAAAAATCTGGCACTCGCAAGAAGAGTAATCTGGAAAAAAATGATTCATCTCCAATGATTATATAGTATTAAATGTACAGATAATAATAGTAAAAACAGTAAAATATTACAGTGAATATTTTCATTATGTCAACATAAAACCAAGATCAGAGTAAGTATATTGATGTTTGTTTCTGTTTTGTCTCTGTATTGTATCATCAGAAAAATGTATTGTATCATCCTTGCTATAGAGCACATTATCATTTGGGGTCATAATTAAGTATTGTTTATGACCTCGTTATTGTGTCTCAGTTGTACTTGTTGTTGCTCCACTCATTTGTATTATCTTTTCTAAATCTTAAATAATCATAAAGGATTCTTTTAGTACAGGACATTGATGTAAGGAAGTTATTTCCCAGCCTGCGATGCAGTCATAAACATCAACAAACAGGCTGATTTTATTTGAGAGTCCAACCAGCTTATCACAAATAACTTGACTCAATTAACTGCTGTTCTACCAGCAGGAAACCAAAAGCATCGTTGGTTTGTTTCTGGCATAATCAGCCTGGCTGATGGATGGGGCAGAGCTATCAGCTTTGATTATGTTTGACCAGCCCGCAGCTGATTATGTGGATCTTTCGCGGAGGTAAGGGTAGTTAATTTGGACAGCCAGATGTGCTTTAGTGGACCTCCATGCTTCATTCAAGTATATAGTTATCGCAATAGACCTTATTTATCAAGGTATCTAAAGGAAAGAACTGTCTCAGGTGGTCTGCATTGTTGCACTGTAACCAATCAGACGAAAAAAGTTCATTCTCCAGCTGTTATTTCGCAGTGCAGGTTTAAACCTGATTTTCTGATAGATGTCAGCTCCAAATACCCACGTCTATTGATTTCTTACTCAAAGCAGAACTCCAGCCAATAAACAACAAAGACGAAAATATTATTATATTATGCAGCTTTTGCTGCAATATTCATCTTCAATGAAGAGGTATCCCATATGGCATTTCCTTTCTACCACTAGATGTCCTCAGTCTGTTGTCCACCATCATTCAGTCTACTTTCTTTAAGCCCGGGCCATCATGGGCCAGCCCCCTGCCTGTGATTGGACAGTGAAAGAAAAAGCAGCACAAGTATTTTCTCATTTCTTCTTCACTCTGCTCTCTCCTTCTATCAATATGCCCCTTGTCAGCACATGAAATAATTGTCTTTTTGTGCTGCTTCTCACACATGTTGTACAGGGACTGCTAAAGGCATATAGCAGGTCAAATCTAGGTTCTTACAATGCTTGTATTAAAAAAAAAAAGTGAAGAAACAGTGCTACGATACATTTTGTCTTTTTATCTGCCTGGAGTTCAGCTTTAGGGCCCATTTAGGGCTTCTTTACATCAGATGGAGTAAAACTAATTTTTAAACACAATACGTACCCATATGCTGCAATATTTGAGCATGTAAACATGTTGGAACACACATAAATGAACATGAAGGAAAATGGCAGCAAATGCCTGTATGGTAAAATCACCCACAGACTTGCTATGAGGACATCTGTTGTCAGTTGCCCCTCTTCTAAATTGAAGTTGGCACTTCAAGTTGCGATCATGGGACGGGACAGGCGCAGCTTTAGAATAGGTACGTATACAAATCTTTTCTTTACAGGGATAGATAGAATAGGCTTCGAAAGTGGGTGTGAGTAGATTTAACCTTAGTTGGAATTTTTCCTTTCGGGTTAAGAACCGGAACGAAGCTTGGGGCACATGCCTGCTTTGGGCAGGCTTGGAGACTCCATTACCTATTTCCACACATGCTTTATACTCTGGTGCTGGTATCCAGGCACCCTACCATGTGAGTGCAATTATTTCTTGGTTTTTAATGGCAAACTTTTAAATAAAATACTACACTATGATACTCCTTAATATGTCTCCTACTGGGTCACTTCACCTTTGATGGGCAATCATTTGGAGGAACATACTAGAGATAAAGATTAGGAGAATATCAGTTTAGGTGGCCAAACATCGCATTTTGACCTACCTATAAAAAGGGGCCAGACATTTCTGGTGAGTTTACATTCACACTTTTGGCTACAACAGGTGAAGAAATGAGATTTTGATGTTGAAGAAATCAGGGTGTTGGGATTTTGTCACATATGGACTTTTAATTTAGTTAATTATTCAATTATCATACTTTAATCACTTTTTTTTTATGTATTTTCACTTGTATCATGATTTATGGTCATGATTCATTGTCTATTATAAGTTGACGCCTATTCTTTTGTTTTTTATGTCTTAGCCCTTGTACACACGGTCGGAGATTCTGACTGAATGTGTCCTATCGGACCGTTTTGTCGGATATTCCGACGGACCAAGTTTTCCAACTTGCCGGTAAAATTTTCCGACAAAATGCTCCTATCGGACATACTCCGATCATGTGTAGCCTACTCCGATGGACAAAGTGCCACTCATGCTCAGATCAAATTCCTAGACCAAAGCTATTGGCTACTAGCCTGAACGTAGTCCCGTCTAACTAAATAACGTCATCACGTTATGTACAATCGGATTTTCCGACAACTTAGTCCGACCGTGTGTATGCAACATCACTTCCGGACCTCTTCCGGAATTAATCCGTCGAAAATTACTGCGACGGATTTGGTAGTCGGAATCTCCGACCGTGTGTACAAGGGCTTAGTTAGAATTCGTCTGAACTGCCAATTTAAAGCCTAGATATTTTTTTTTTTTTTTCTCACTGAGAATTTTCACCCCCTTTATTTGCCCTGATGATCATCTTTATCAAAATTAAAATTGAGGTAAAAGCTATTTTTCAAGGAGTCACTAGAACAGGAAGTGGGGAAAAACTCTTCCAAATTTGTTTGGGTGACAACTGTCTTAGCCCTTTTACACACGGTCGGAACGTGTCCTATCGGACCGTGTTGTCGGATAATCCGACTGTGTGTGGTATGCATTGGACTGTTTCCTTCGGAATATCCGTCGGATCAAAATTTTCAACTTGCTGGAAATATTTTCCGACAAACTGGTCCGATAGGACATACTCCGATCATGTGTAGAGAATTCTGATCGGACAAAGTGCCACGCATGCTCAGATCAAATTCCTACATCAAAGCTATTGGCTAATAGCCTGAACGTAGTCCCATCGTAACGAAATTACGTCATCACGTTCTGAAAGATCAGATTTTTCGACAACTTTGTCCGACCGTGTGTATGCAATAGTTTCAGACAAGATCCGACGGACAAAATCTGACGGATTTGGTTGTCGGAATCTCCGACCATGTGTACAAGGGTAAGACGGCATTTCCCTTACTTTAGAAAGACTTCTGAACACATTCTATGTTACTGTATGTACAGGACAGGACATGAAAGGAAAATCTCCCCTATGGGACATGTTCAGCAAAAAATGGGTGCGTTGCATTAATGCTTTGTGGTACCATTAAAAGTGAATGGCATCACAACGAACTGCAGTGAACAGTTGTAAATGGGCCCCCTATATTTATTTTACAAAATACCTAAATGGAAGTAAAATATATATCAATATATATTTTTTTTAAGCACAAAAAGGCTAGTAACCAGGGCCGCTGTTAAAAATTATGGGGCCCCGTACAGTCTACCTGGCGGGGCCCCCCACATAAGCCTGAACCTGAGCACCCCTCCCTCTAACCCGTGGACTGTGTACAATGGAGAAATGCAGGGTTTAATATACATATACTGTATATTAACACAATAGAAAGTACAGCAAGGAAAAGACTTTCACTCTGGGCACGGTGAATACCCACAATATTTTAGATATGTGGGAGAGCAGTATGCAGTATGGCCAACTTTATGCTCAGAGCCCGGGCCCAGTCTCTACCTCCACCTAACATGACCCCGACTTCTCAAGTACCTGGTCCTGCTGGCTTCTTTTATCTGGGGTCCTCATGCAGGGCATCTCCTGGGGTGGGGGGCTTGGATCCTCTGGATCTGGGAGCGTGGGGACCGGCCAGAAGCTGAGCTCCTCTAAAACCTCTGCTCCTTCCACCTGGGCACGAAGTTGGACAGCCGGAAGCAGAAAGCAAAGTATTTAAACACTTTCGGGAGTAATCTGCAGCCGTACATCCAGACAATTACATTACACAAGTCCCAGCCGGCATATTGATATAGAAGAGACTGGGACTTGTGTAATGTACTGTATGTAATAGTCTGGACATACAGCTGCAGATTACTCCCAAAAGTGTTTAAATAATTTGCTTTCTGCTTCCTTCCATGCACACTACATGGGGCCCTAGCTCAGAATTAGTATAGTCCCTATAATGTGGGAGTCCCCCCCTCTGCCTCTGGGCCCCCCTACAGGGCAGGGCCCAGTACAGGAGGGCTGGTGGTCCCCCCCTATCAGCGGCCCTGCTAGTAACAGAGTAAAATGAAAAGCATATACTGTAAATGCCACATAATGAATAGATGTGACATTGCAATACATGGAAAGGCACTATTTAAAGAAAATATGAATGCTTATAAGCATTTATGGTAATACTGTGTTTGTTTACACTAGTGCATTTTGCTGTTTTATAGTTGGCAACTCCATCTACGCTGTGAATACATTTTCATTGCCTGTCTCCATTTTGTACAATTTGATTTCTCATTATGCTCCCCTAGTAACCATTTTTACCAGGAAAAAAAAAAATGATATAAAAATTTGATTTCTTTTCTTTCCAATTTAGTACATCAGTGGGCTTTACTACAGTCTTGTCTGTCAATTTTCCTTCCTGGGTATTTTAGCTCTTTGCATTTCCAAAATGATGAGTCTTTTGTGTCTAATCAGTATGTCGCCTTTGTCTTCTCCCATTTTTTTGTACTGCCTGGCTGCTGGCGGCAGGGGGTAAGCAGCTGTACCATACAAGACCAATGAATAATCTGTCTCTCTTCCACTCTCAATTTAGACGGGCTTTGCTTTGTACTATATGGGCAAACCTAATGATAAAATACCTTATCCATTTTTTAACCAGTCTTAGTATTACAAAAAATAAAATAATAAATAGTTTGACATTGTTTCATGTTTTGTAATTTAGAAAAGAAATAGTTATTTGTGCATTCGGGATGTGATTAAGAAATGGTCTGCTTTTTATTTTTATTTATTTTTTAATTTTTTTAGTAAGCCAGCTAACAGGTTTAATGTTTTGGGCCAAAATCAACAAAACATTCACCCAAAATTCTAATTTTTCTAACTGAATTTAAAATGAAAATATGTGAATATTTGGGAGAAAATTGTGTGAATATTGAGTAAAATAATTAGGGATGAGCTCAATATTCGGGTCGAACATAAGCTTGACTCGCACATCGGGTGTTCGCCCGTTCACCGAACAGCAAACATTATGGGGCATTCATGGGAAGTTTGAGAGCCTCGGAATGCCCCTGCGAGATTGCAGTGCATTGCTGTATGATGATTGGCCATAGCATGCACCTGACCTGCATGCTTTGTCCAATAGCAGCGCCCTCTGCTGAGAGAGCCATAATTGGCCAAAGAGAAGCTGGCCAATCATGGCTCAGGGGGACTAAGTCCATGCCCCACATATAAGGCTGCTTACATAGCAGCCGTGTGTAGCGTTATTGGCGTGGACAGAGAGATAGCTTGAGCAGGCAGGTTACTCAGTTAGTGGCAGTGTATTTGATATATACTGTATATACAGTCAGTCTAATATATACATACTCTGAATTTAGCATAGATGATATATTCAGTGTTTACTCTATATTCAGTCATTGCAGGCAATGTATTAGTGTATATATATATATATATATATATATATATATATATATATATATATATATATATATATACACTAATACAGTGCAGACAGTATCTAATACAGCATTATTATTATTTCAGGTACTTACATAGCGCTGTCAATTTACACAGCACTTTACATATACAGTGTACATACATTCACATCAGTCCCTACCCTCAATTTGCTTACAACCTAAAGTCCCTAACTCACATTCATATACTAATGACAGAAGCCAATTAACCTACCAGCATGTCTTTGGAGTGTGGGAGGAAACAGGAGAATCGGGAGGAAACCCATGCAGGCACAGGGAGAACTTGCAAACTCCAGGCAGGTAGTGTCATGGTTGGGATTCGAACCAGTGACCCTTTTTACTGCTAGGCGAGTGTGCTACCTGCTACACCACTGTACTGCCCAGTGTGTACAGTTTCTAATACACTTCTGGTGGTGTACACAGTATACAAAACCGTGCAGCCATTGTACAGTTTCTAATACAGTGCAGGAAGTGTACACAGTATCTAATACAGTGTGTACAGTTTCTAATACACTTCTGGTGGTGTACACAGTATACAATACAGTGCAGCCATTATACAGTTGCTTATAAACTTCAGGCAGTGTACACAGTATCTAATACAGTGTGTACAGTTTCTACTACACTTCTGGTGGGTATACACAGTATACAATACAGTGCAGCTATTATACAGTTTCTAATACACTTCAGGCGGTGTACACAGTATCTAGTACAGTGTGTACAGTTTCTACTACACTTCAGGTGGTGTACACAGTATCTAATACAGTGTGTACACCGCCTGTATTGTACAGTTTCTAATACACTTTTGGCAGTGTATTAATTTATATATATATACACACACAGTCTAGTATATATCATATATATATATATATATATATATATATATATATATATATATATATATATATATACTCTGCAACCAGTGTAGCCTACAGTGCATTCGGTGCTGTATACGTTCTAATACATTTCAGGCGGTGTATACAGTATCTAATACAAAAAATACATCATGATCTGGAAGGCCACCAAAGAGAGGCAGACGCTCACAGGCCACTAAAAGAGGGGAAGCAGCCTCTGTGTCTACAGTCAACAGTGGTGGTTGTGGACATGGTGAATCCTCTGCAGGTGGCTATGGGGCACGCTTGTCCTTTTTTTTCTGCTGCTGGCTGTGTTATTGAGCCACAACATGCACAAGAGTTGGTGGAGTGAAAAATGAAGCAGTCCTCATCCTCCTCATCCTCTGTCACCCAGGCTCAGAGTAGTTTGCCTTTCAATACAGCTGCCAAAGTGGCCTATTCCACTGGCTCCATGTCCACAGTCACTTCTTCCATAGCCCCACCCTCATGCACGGAGGAGTCCCCAGAATTATTCGACCACAGTGTCAGTTCCAAAACACCATTTGTTTTTATGGAAAGCCAAGCTTTCCTGCATGTGGAAGGCAATGTTTTGGCCTTGTTGGACAGGACGGTCAGCGGTAAGGTTCATATTACCACTGACTTATGGTCCAACAGGCATGGGCAGGGACGTTACCTTTCCTTCACGGTGCACTGGGTAACTCTGCTGGCAGCTGGGAAGGATGCAGGACAGGGTTCAGTGTTGTTGGAGCTTGTTCCGCCACCACACCACCAAAATGCTAGTCCTGATTCTGCTACAGCTCTCTCCTCCACCCCCTCCTCTTCTTCTTCTATGGCCTTTTCTGCCAGATTTGTCCTCTGAACCAGCAGTGCTCCGTAAGCAATCAAGGGGCCGCACAAGTAGTCCATCTAAAAGATGGCATGTGGTGCTTGAGTTGGTCTGCCTAGGGGACAGGAGCTGCACTGGGACAGAGATTCTGTCAGCTCTGCAGGTGCAGGCTCAGAGGTGGTTGATGCCATACCAGCTTCAGCCAGGAATGGTTGTATACGACAATGGCACCAACCTTCTCTCCGCCCTCCGAAAGGGACACTTAACCCATGTTCCATGTTTGGCACATGTCCTGAATTTGGTGGTGCAACAGTTCTTGACCAGGTACCCAGGCTTACAAGATCTTCTGAGGCAGGCCAGACAAGTCTGTGGTCATTTCAACCGGTAATACAATGCCAGTGCTTGGCTGGCTGACATTCAAAGGAAATACAACCTGCCCACCAACCGCCTCATTTGTGACATGCCCACCAGGTGGAACTCAACGTTGGCAATGCTTCAGCGGCTGCACACACAGCAGAGGGTCATCAATGAGTACCTGTGCAAGTATGGCACCAGGACAGGGTCAGGAGAGCATTGCTTCTTTTCGCCATACCAGTGGCTACTGATCAAGGATGCATGCACTGTCCTGTCACCATTTGAGGAGGCCACAAGGATGGTGAGAAGCGACAATGCATGCATCAGTGACACTGTCCCTCTAGTCTTCCTGCTGGAGCACATGCTTTGTGGAATCATGGACAGGGTACTTGAGGCATAACAGCGGGAGAAAGAGGAGGACTTCCTTTCCTCTCAAGGCCCCCTTTATCCAGATAGCATTCCTGTGGGCCCAACAAACACACAGGAAGAAGAGGAGGAGGAGGATTGTGTCAGCATGGATGTAGAGGATAACACTCAGCAGCAGTCTTCAAAGGATTGTTTTCGGTCCCCAGAAACCCAGAAAAAAGGAGTTGTACGTGGCTAGGAGGAGGTAGTTACGGATAATGTGACCCTTAGTGACCCAGAGGACTCAGAATCTAATGCCTCTGCAAACTTACACTGCATGGCCTCCCTGATTCTGCAAAGCCTGCAAAAGGACCCTAGGATTCGTGGTATCAAGGAGAGGGATCATTACTGGCTGGCAACCCTTCTTGATCCATGTTACAAGGGTAAGGTTGCAGAACGTATCCAGCCTTCGCAGAGGGAGCAGAGGATGAAACATCTTCGGGAGGCCTTGCAGAAAGGTTTGTGCAATGTGTTTCCAGAGCCTGGGAGGTTACAATTTCCTGGTGCTGGACAACGTGTTGCTGAGGCTTCGTTCAGTCACAGAAAGAGCAGTGGAGAAGGTGGCAGCTGACCGATGCCTTCAGACAATTCTTCAGTCCTCAGCGCCAAAGTCTGATTGGTTCCAGCAACCATCGCCAGCGTCTGAATTACATGGTGCAGGAATATCAGACTTGGAGACCATTCCAACAGAGCACCCACTGGGTTACTGGGTCTTGAGGATGGACCACTGGCCAGAACTTGCTCAATATGCAATCAAGCTACTAGCCTGTCCTGCATCCAGTGGGCTTTCTGATTGCACATTCAGTGCTGCTGGAGGGTTTGTAATGGATCAACGAGTGTGCTTGTCCACAGACTCAGTTGATAGGCTCACATTTATAAAAATTAAATATTATCAGTCTTGGATCAGCAGCAATCAAGCACCTGATGGTGATGTAACTGATTGAATTTGCTATGGATCTGGGATCCCTTGAAGACTGCCTATGCTGACTATCCTATTCCTCCTCCAATCTTGATGATGCTAGCTTCCAATAATATTTTTTGGTTTAGGGCACCACCACCCAAGGCCCATTTTTCTGCCCCGCGTATTTACAATTTTCGATAATATTTCACAGCAGGGCCCGTTTCTGTGCCTAACAAGAGTAACTGTGAGGGTTTACATTGTTCTGGCACCACCAAAACCAAAGGCCCAATTTTTCTTCCCCTGTTTAACAAGGGCATGTAATTATGATTTTTGAAATAATAGTTAAGCAGGGCCCTTTCTTGCACCCAACTAGAGTATCTGTGGGGGGTTGCAGTGTTGTGGCACCACCACCCAAGGCCCAATTTTTCTGCCCCTGTTTAACAGGGCCATGTAATTGCAATTGTTGATATAATATTTCACAGCAGGGCTTGTTCCTGTGCCCAACAAGAGTAACTGTGAGGGGTTACAGT
The DNA here is from genome assembly GCF_037356315.1 of Lithobates pipiens. Classification (NCBI taxonomy): domain Eukaryota; kingdom Metazoa; phylum Chordata; class Amphibia; order Anura; family Ranidae; genus Lithobates; species Lithobates pipiens. Next base: position 516,150,114 of record NW_027507758.1, read on the forward strand.
GTTCTGGCACTACCAAAAGCTAAGGCCCAATTTTTCTGCAGAGTATGTAAGGCATGTCGTATAGTATATATACTGTATATATACTGCTGTTCAGAATATATAGTGCCTGGGGGCATGAGGAACCACCACACCATTTTTTTTAAAATGTTGGTGCAGGGTTCCCCTTAACCACCTCAATACAGTGCACTTACACCCCCTTCCTGCCCAGACCAACTTTCAGCTTTGAGCACTCACACTTTGAATGACAATTACTCAGCCATGCAACACTGTACGAATATGAAATTTGCGTCCTTTTTTTCACACAAATAGAGCTTTCTTTAGTGTTATTTAATCACTAGTGCTTTTTTTATTTTTTGTGCTATACATAAAAAAAAACATACATTTTGTGAAAAAAATGCCCTTTTCTTTGTTTCTGTCATAACATTTTGCTAATTAGTAATTTTTCTTCATAAATGTTGGCCAAAATTTATACTGCTACATATCTTTGGTAAAAATAACACAAATTAGTGTATATTATTTGGTCGTTGTGAAAGTTATAGAGTCTACAAACTATGGTGCCAATCACTGAAAATTGATCACATCTGATCAGGCCTTCAGTACATCAGGTGTATCTCAAATTGCACCCCAAAATACATTCTGGTACTCTTCCCGTGTATGACAATACAACATGTGTGAGACTTTTAGACAGCGTGGCCACATACAAAGCAATCTTCAGGCGTTCTACGAGCATAAATGACACATCTCATTTCTCAACCACCTATTACACTTTTGAAGGCCTTGGAGCACCAGGACAATGGAATTGCCCAGAAAATGACCCCATTTTGGAAAGCAAACACCCCAATGCATAATCTATGAGGCATAATGAGTCTTTTAAACAGTTCATTTTTTCCAGAAGTTTTTGGAAAATGTGGAAAAAGAATGAAAACACATTTTTTTTACACAAAGTTGGCAATTTATCAGATATTTCTAACACATATCATGTATATAGCAAAAATGACACCCAAAAATACATTCTGCTACTCTTTCCGAGTATGGCGATACCACATGTGTGAGACTTTTACACAGCCTGGCCACATACAGAGACCCAATATTGAAGTAGTACCTTCAGGCATTCTAAGAGCATATATTACACATCTCATTTCATTCCTACCTATCACACTTTTTTTTTTAAATCAGAAAAAAAAGATTTTTATTTTGTTTGTTCATTGAGTCAAATACACATTATAAAGGATGTTACAGAGTATAATAAAAAGCGGTTATTGACACGTTACTTTGTATCATACAGTCCAAATATGTGGCAGAACTTACAGATAATGTACAATGATACATGAAAAAAAAGCACAATGAATATAAAGAAGCAACCCATTTAGAACATCAAAGACTCAGTTCAGTATAATGAAAAGTAAAACAGTCAAATAATTTGGATGGGTTCTGCATGCCCCCAGGAGCCTGGAGGCAAGCCATTCCCCAACATTCTACCCGACCCACTAAAGTTATGACTGCTATCACACTTCAGAGTTGTGCCCGTTCTCTTTCAAACCATTTAAAGCAGCATTTTCTAGACGTTAGCCATGTAAAAGTCTATCTTTAACGAATTGATATGGTGCTAGTCCAGGAACCTCCAACCAGGCCTGCCACATTGTAAAAAAAATTGCTGGGAGCATTTCTGTGCTGGTATGTGAGTTTCTCTCTGATTTAACATTTTATTGACCCGCTCATTGGCGCCTAGTGGGAACCCTGGGAGTTATCCAAAGTTGTGCAATTAGTTTGCAAGCAACATATAACAGGCAAAAAATTGCTGTATGTGCAAATGGTGATAACATCTCGTCGTCTAGGGTACCCAGTAGGCATATCGTAGGATTCCGTGGAATGGTGAAAATGTAAACCTAAAAAATTGTGTCAATGACTTCCTTCCAATAGAGGGAGAGTTTGGGGCACTTCCAGAGCATGGGCAAATGGTCTTCATTGTACCTCTGACATTTTGGACATAGGGGTGTGTCATGTACTCCCCATTTGTGGAGACGTGCCAAAGTTCTGTATGCCCGACGTAACAAATAAAGATGGGACAGTTTTTGAGAGGCGAATATTGAGACCAGGGGAGTGGAGGCGAGGCAAAGGTTCCAAATCTCCCCATCCATGGCTCCCACATCCTCCTCCCATATGCATCTACAAGGTAGTTTGGCTGGATCTTGAATGGTGTTAAGAAGCATATTATAACATCTAGAGATCATACCCTTCTTTTCACCTTCCATTAGGATCCCTTGTATTAGTGGGTGACCTATTACACTTTTGAAGGTCCTTGAGCACCAGGACAGTGGAATTACCCACAAAATGACCCCATTTGGAAAGCAAACCCCCCCCTCAATGTATAGTCTATGAGGCATGGGCTGCAGATAGGTACTCGGGTACTCTGATGTGCTGCAGATAGGTACTCTGGTACTCTGATGGGCTGGAGACAGGTACTCGGGTAACTTGATAAGCTGCAGACAGGTACTTGGGTACTCTGATGGGCTGGTGACAGGTACTCGGGAACTCTGATGGGTTGGTGACAGGTACTCAGGTACTCTGATGGGCTGGTGACAGGTACTCGGGTACTCTGATGGGCTGGTGACAGGTACTCAGGTACTCTGATGGGCTGGTGACAGGTACTCGGGTACTCTGATGGGCTACAGATGGGTACTCTGATGGACAGGTGACTGGTATTCGGGTACTCTGAAGGGTGGTGACAGGTAACCAGGTACTTGGTATTCATATGAACTGTGACAGGTACTCAGGTACTCATGTGGACTGTGACAGGTACTCAGGTACTCATATGGACTGCTACAGGTACTCAGGTACTCTGGTACTCATATAGAGTGTGACGGGTGCTCAGGTTCTCATATGGACTGTGACAGGTACTTGGGTACTCAGATGAACTGTGACAGGTACTTGGGTACTAAGATGAACTGTGACAGGTACTTGGGTACTGAAATGGACTGTGACAGGTACTCGGGCACTCAAATGGACTGTGACAGGTACTCGGGTACTCAGATGGACTATGACAGGTACTCGGGTACTTGGATGAACTGTTGCAGGTACTCGGGTACTCAGATGAACTGTGACAGGTACTCATATGGACTGTGACAGGTACTCAGGTACTGGGGTACTCAGATGAACTGTGACAGGTACTTTGATGGGTGATGACAGGTACTTTGATGGGTGGTAACAGGCACTTTGATGGGTGGTGACAGGTCCTCTTTATTAGGGGGGAAAATCAGTATGTGCTGGTGTACACTGTAAGCGGTAACGAGATGTTACCGCTATCTCCTACTCACGTGATTGGTGTGTGAGAAGGAGAGCCCATGGTAAACAGCCGCTGACCAATGGCTGTCTACCAGCATCAGTGACAAGCAGTGTTCCTGGGGACACGCTGCCACCGATGTGCGCACGCATGCGCCGTGCGAAATGGGCGGAACCATTTGTGATCAGCTGTGACTTCATCAAGGCCAATCACGTGGTAAACAGCCATGCCCAATGGCTGTTCACCCCCTTGGTAGTGAGCGGTGTCTCCGTGACACTTTGCCACCGAAGGTACAGGGATGCGCGCACACGATTCTGCACATTCCCTGTTTAAATGGACAGATTTCATATGACGCCCGCCCAGAATGAGAGCCATGCCATCTGGCCGTCATATGACGGCCGGCGGGCGGCAATCGGTTAATATCCATACCAGGCCCTTTAGGTCATATGACAATATGGGGGGGACATCCACGCCATTTTTTTAAAAAATGTTGGTGCAGGGTTCCCCTTAATATTCATTCCAGACTCAAAGGGCCTGGTAATGGACTGGGGCGGGGGACCCTAGCTGTTTTTTTTAATGATTTTCATCTATATTGTCGGAATCTAACAATACATTACAGCCGCAAGCAGTTTTTTCATTTTTTTTTTCCTTTGGAAATGTCATTTTGTTGTGGTACTGTTATAAACATGGGAAAGATGCACTACTTTACAGGCAGTCTAAGGAGACCCCCCCCAGCACGATATTTAAAGGAATATTTCATTTTTATTGTTTCACTTTAAGCATTATTTAAATCACTGCTCCTGAAAAAAAATGCTTTTTTAAAAAAAAATTTTTTTGCATTGATACATATCCCCTGGGATGCATCAAAAATGGCTAAATAAAGAGATGAAATGAGTAAGTAAATAGGTCGGTCACAGTCTCATACGAAAAATCATTGCTTTCAAAAAGAGAGCAGGTGTTAAAAGTAGATGCATTACCTTTGACCGACCTATTTACTTACCCATTTCATCTCTTTATTTAGCCATTTTTGATGCATCCCACTCCTGATGATTGGCTGAAATCGCCATGAAACGCGTAGAGTCCATACTCAGGGATGCCAAGCCAAGTTTGCTACAATCATGAATTTCTTTTTTATCATTTATAGTTATATTTATTAGGATAACCATGTTTACCTGCTCTGTATATCCATTCAATTTCTTAATTGTGATTGCTTGTACCAATTATGTCTATCCATTATATACATTAAATATGTCAACATGATTATTTCTACAATTAACTATGCTTTTTTTTTGCATGACTCATGTATTATATATTATAATACATTATATATACCTACTATTCAGTATTTGTATTTAATTTATTGGATTGATTAGCAACTTTCTATGGGTATACAGATTTTCCCCGCAGGGACAGTAACAATTAATTACATTTTAGGTATCTTAGACCATTTCAAACACATATCCATGCCTCATTTAAAGTCCCACAATCCATTTTCTTCATTTCTTTCTAGGCTTTACATAGGTGGAAGGGATTTTGTAATGCATAGATAATAGAATAATAAAACAAAAGCTGATAACATTGTTTGAGATTTCAGTTTATTACACAGGAAGTCACAAGGACAATGGAATTCTGGTAAGTTCAACAAGTATTTTTCTTCGCATGTAAAAAACTGTATTTAGCCAGAAAAAAAAAATAATACAACCACCTTATCTAAGGACTTGTAAGTTGTAATAAATTACGTCTTTATTCTTGGATTTAGATATGCATTAGCGCCCAATGTGTTGCCAGCAGTTTAGACATTAATGGCTGTGTGTTGAGCCGGTTCTGGTCTAGTCACGTGATCTGCTGTATGAGCCTTTGTCTGTGGGAGTCATACTTGTAACTGTCAGCCTTGCACTGCCTCATGGGACTTGTAGTTTTGCAACAGCTGGAGGGCCACCAGTTTGAGACCAATGATCTAGAGCCAAGGGCGAACATGCCAAATTGCCCCCCCCCCGATGTATGAGCATTATGTGTCAGCAAAAATCCCCCCACTCCCAAAAAAGTGAGCACTAATCTTCATTCTTGCCCCCTAAGCATAAATTCCCCCTCCTCCCAGTACAAATCCAGCCCCTACTGAGATTCACCCCTTCCCAGCATAAATCTTACCCCCCCAGCTTAAATCCTCTCTCCCTATATGCTCCCAGCACAAATCACCCCCCCCCCCCAAAAAAAATCCCCCTCCTAGCACAAGTCCTCTACCCCTCAAATGTCCTCTAAAAACACAAATCCTGTCCCCCCTCCCATTCCAAATCCCCCTCCAAGCACAAATTCCCAAACCCCAATTCCTCATCCTAACACAAATCCCCCCCCCCCAAAAAAAACATTTCTCCCTCCTAGCACAAATCCTCAACCCCTCAAGTGTCCTCTCCAAGCACTCCAAATCCTTCCAGCACAAATCCCCTCCAAGTCCCCCTCCCACCACAAATATTGTTCCTAATAGCACAATCCACCCAAAAAAAATCCCTCCTAGCACAAATTCCTCCCCCCCTACCATATGACCTTTTCTAGCACAAATCCCCCTTCCTAGCACAAATGCTGTTCCCCCCTCCCAACATAAATACCCCCAAATCACCACTCCTAGCATACATCCCCAAATTTTCCCTCCTTGAACAATTCTTAAACCCTGCTGCTCCCCAAATTCCTCCTCCCAACAAAAATCATAACCTCCCCAATCTCTTCCTGGTTCCCCCCCCCCCACCTCACATGATACCACAGTACAGGGCAGCTGCCCCTCCTGCCCACCCCTTTTAGCGGCCCTGGGAGAGAGTACTCAACAACAGCTGTAAAAGCTGGGAGCAATGACATCACCTATAGTCTCCCATAGTGCAGTGATTGCCGGTGGTCCCTCTTATCTTCTGCAGCAGTCGTTGACTGGATTGGAGCAGGCTGAAAATAGGAGAGTATATGCATCTCTTGGGTTAGTTAGTATGGGTATTAGGAGGGGGGAGAGAGTGTATTTGAGATAAGTTAAGATGAAGCTGGAATTCTACTTTAAGACTTTTGATTTTCCAACAAAGGGCAAATGGAACATAACATGGCTAACACCAAATACAGGTACATCTCATAAGATTAGAATGTCATCAAAAAGTTAATTGATTTCAGTAATTCAATTAAAAAGGTAAAACTCGTATACAGTTGTACTCATAAGTTTACATACCCTGGCACCATTTATGATTTCTTGGCTATTTTTCTGAGAATATGAATGATAACACAAAAATTGTTCTTTCACTCATGGTTAGTGTTTGGCTGAAGCCACTTATTATCAATCAACTGTGTTTACTCTTTTTAAATCATAATGACAACAGAAAGTACCCAAATGACCCTGATCAAAATTTTACATACCCAGCTTAATACCTTGTATTGCCCCCTTTAACATCAATGACAGCTTGACATCTTTTGTGCTATTTGTGGATGAAGGTCTTTATCTTCTCAGATGGTAAAGCTGCCCATTCCTCTTGGCAAAAGCCTCCAGTTCCTGTAAATTCTTGGGTTGTCTTGCATGAACTGCATGTTTGAGATATCGAGGTTGGGAGACTGAGATGGCCACTCCAGAACCTTTGTGTGGTCACAGGAGGAAATTAATTTAGAAACAAATGTCCCTAAAGGGAGGAACAAGGAGGTATGTGGAAAAGAAATTAGGTATCAATTAATGATATTCAAAAAATATCAAAAATAAACACGTGATATGGATGGTTTAATTTCCTCATGTTTTCCTCTTTCTAATAAAATAATTGATTTTATTGCTTGTGTAATTGTCCTTTCATACTCCTTCTATTCATAACACCATTAAAGTCCCAGGTTTGTTACCCCCCCCCCCCCCACTCCATGTTTTAGATAATAATTGGGATGTGGTGTTTAATCTAACTTCTTTGCCTTACCTTTCTGAAGTTATTTGTGGGTTTTTCTTTGCACCTCGTACAATTTTCCTGGCAGTTGTGGCTGAAAATTTAGTTGGTCTACCTGACCGTGGTTTGGTTTCAACAGAACCCCTCATTTTGCACTTCTTGATTACCATTTTGAACACTGCTGATTGGCATTCTCAATTCCTTGGATATCTTTTTATATCCCTTTTCTGTTTTATACAGTTCAACTACCTTTTCCCACAGATCTTTTAACAATTATTTTGCTTTTCCCATGACTCAGAATCCAGAAATGTCAGTGCAGCACTGGATGAAAGATGCAAGGGTCTATCACGAGTCCAGAAACTCATTTACCTTTTATACACGCACTAATTACAAGCAAACAGATCACAGGTGAGGAGGGTTACCTTTAATAGCCATTAAAACCCCTTTGTGTCAACTTCTGTGCATGTTATCAGGCCAAAATCACCAGGGTTTGTAAATTTGGGTAGTTTCTGTTGCCATTATGATTTAAAAAGAGTAAACCCAATTTATTGATAATAAATGGCTTCAGCTAAACACTAACCATAAGTTAAAGAAATGTAACAATGTATATCACACAGAGTGACATATTTCAAGTTTTTTTTTCTTTGATTGATGATTATGGCTTACAGTTAGTGAAAACTCAAAATTTAGTATCTCAGAAAATTTGAATATTACATAAGACCAATAAAAAAATGATTTGAATACAGAAATGTTGGCTTACTGTAAAGTATGTTTTGTATAGTATAGTATTCACTCAATACTTGGTTGGGGCTCTTTTTGCATAAATTACTGCATCAATGTTGCATGGCATGGAGGCAGTAGCACTGCTGAGGTGTTATGGAAGCCCAGGTTTCTTTCATAATGGCCTTCAGCTCATCTGCATTGTTGGGTCTGTCTCTTATCTTCCTCTTGACTATTGTCATGGACATTGTCATGGACTATTGACATGGTTCCCCAAATCATCACTGACTGTGTAAAATTTTGCATTTCATTTGGAAATCAAGGTCCCAGAGTGTGGAGGAAGAGTAAAGAGGCACATAATCCAAGTTGTACGAGGTCCAGTGTGAAGTTTCCACAGTCAGTGATGATTTGGGGAGCCATGTCAATTACTGGTGTAGGATCACTGTGTTTTATCAAGTCCAAAGTCAGCGCAGTCCTCTAGCAGGAAATTCTAGAGCACTTCATGTTTCCCTCTGCTGACCAGCTTTATGGAGATGCTGATTTAATTTTCCAGCAGGACCTAGCACCTGCCAATAGGACCAGTATCTCTGTTCTTGATTGTCTGGCAAACTCGCCTGACCTAAACCCCATAGAGAATCTGTGGGGTATTGTCAAGAGCAAGATGAGAGACACCAGACCCAACAATGCAGACAAGTGGAAGGCTGCTAGCAAAGAAACCTGGGCTTCCATAATTCCTCTGCAGTGCCACAGGCTGATCGCCTCCATGCCACGCCACATTTATGCAGTACTTCATGCAGAAGGAGCTCTAAACATGTATTGAGTGCATATTATACTGTACATGGACATACTTTTCAGTAAGCCAACATTTCTGTAATAAAAATCCTTATGCAATACTCAAATTGTCTGAGATACGGAATGTTGGGTTTTCACTAGCTGTAAGCCATAATCATCAAAATTAAAAGAAAGAAATACTTAAAATATATCACTCTGTATGTAACGTGCAGTATTACCTCGAATTGCAAGTAACCCATTTAACCAGTTGCCGACCGCCGCACGACGATGTACATTGACAGAATGGCACGGGCAGGCATATGGGCGTACATGTACGTCCCTGCCTTCCCGCGGGTGGGGGCCCGATCGGGCCCCCCCCTGTGCCAGCGGCGGTTGGAATCTGTTCAGGAGCGATCCGGGATGAGGGGGCAGCCATTCGTTCATGGCCACCCCCTTGCGATCGCTCCTGACGAATGGAAGTGCAGCGTTACATCACTTCCTCTCCTGTAATGTAAACACAGGCAGAGGAAGTGATGTAATCTCTCCTCCGTGTCGGTATTTTTCGTTCCGGCACCGAGGAGAGAGGATCGGTGAGTTGCACCAACACTACACAATACAGTAGAACATGCCAGGCACACTCTCATCCCCCCTTCACCCCCCGATCACCCCCCCAATCACCCCTGCACCCCCAGTCACAGTGACACCAATTGTATTTTTTTTTTTTTTTACATTGGTGTCATTTGTGACTGTAATAACTGTTAGGGCAGTTAGGGTTAGCCCCCTTTATTTCTAGGGTACCCCCCTAACCCCCCCAATAAAGGTTTAACCCCGTGATCACCCCCCGTCGCCAGTGTCACTAAGGCTGGGTTCACATTGCAGCGGTTTATGAGAACGGATGTGATTCGCACCGCACTGCAGTGCAAATCACACCTGATCTCTGTGCGATTCGAGTTCAGCCATACAGATAGTATGGCTGAATTCGCATCGCACCCGCCGCAAACTCGCACGGGACCCTTTTTTTGATCCGCAGCAGAATCGGATCGCATGGGTGTTCACACCATGCGATCCGATTCCTGTCCGAGTTTGCAGATCGCACTGCGATATGCAAACTGATCTGGGGGTGTCATTAACATTTCACTGACACTCCCAGCAGTTCGCATAGGGCAGTGTAATGCGGGAACCCGCCGCGGATTCGTGGCGTTCCCGCATCGCTCCAGTGTGAACCCAGCCTAATAAGCGATTGTTTTTCTGATCGCTGTATTAGTGTCACAGGTGACGCTAGTTAGGCAGGTAGGTATTTAGGTTCGCCGCAGCTTTTTATAGCGCCAGGGACCCCCATATACTACCACATAAAGCCCCCTGATTGCCCCCTAGTTAACCCTTTCACCAGTGATCACCATATAACTGTTACAGGTGACGCTGGTTGGTTAGTTATTTTTTATAGTTTCAGGGCACCCGCCATTTATTACCTAATAAAGGTTTAACCCCCTGATCACCCGGCGGGTGATATAAGTTTGAGGGTCAGATAAGGTCTGCGTCGCCCCAGGCAGTGTCAGGTTAGTGCTAGTACCGCTAACACCCACGCACAAAGCATACACCTCCCTTAGTAATATAGTATCTGATCAGATCTATATTAGCGTCGCCAGCAGTTTAGGTTTCCCAAAACGCATTGTTAGCGGGATCAGTCCAGATACCTGCTAGCACCTGCGTTTAGCCCCTCCGCCAAGCCCAGCCCACCCAAGTGCAGTATCGATCGATCACTGTCACTTACAAAACACAACACACATAACTGCAGCGTTCGCAGAGTCAGGCCTGATCCCTGCGACCGCTAACAGTTTTTTTTGTAGCGTTTTGATACAGTGGCTGACAGCCTAGGTGCTTTTTTACCTGTGAGTCTCACTAGTGTACCCCTAAATTTAGGGGTGTCTACTTTCCAAAATGGGGTCATTTGGCGGGGGTTTGTGCCATCTTGGCATTTTATGGCCCTCAAAACTGCGATAGGTAGTGAGGAGTAAAATCAAAAATTTACACCCTTAGAAATCCTGAAGGCAGTGCTTGGTTTTCGGGGCCCCGTACGCGGCTAGGCTCCCAAAAAATCCCACACATGTGGTATCCCCGTACTCAGGAGAAGCAGAAAAATTTATTTTGGGGTGTCATTTCACATATGCCCATAGCATGTGTGAGCAATATATCATTTAGTGACAACTTTGTGAAAAAAATAAATAAATAAATAAAAGTTTGTAATTTTCCTGCAACTTGTGGCAAAATATAAAATATTCCATGGACTCAACATGCCTCTCAGCAAATAGCTTGGGGTGTCTACTTTCTAAAATGGGGTCATTTGTGGGTGTTTTATGCCATCTTGGCATTTTATGGCCTTCAAAACTGTGATAGGTAGTGAGGAGTGAAATTACAAATGTATGCCCTTAGAAATCCTGAAGGCGGTGCTTGGTTTTCGGGGGCCCCGTACGCGGCTAGGCTTCCAAAAAGTCGACCACATGTGGTATCCCCATACTCAGGAGAAGCAGAAGAATGTATTTTGGGGTACAATTCCACATATAACCATGGCATGTGTGAGCAATATATCATTTAGTGACAACTTTGTCATTATTAAATCGCTTGAGGCAAAAAAATAAAATATTCAATGGGCTCAACATGCCTCTTATCAATTTCCTTAGGGTGTCTACTTTCCAAAATGGGGTCATTTGGGGGGTTTTGTACTTCCCTGCCATTTTAGCACCTCAAGAAATTAGATAGGCAGTCATAAACTAAAAGCTGCGTAAATTCCAGAAAACGTACCTTAGTTTGTAGATGTGACAACTTTTGCGCAAACCAATAAATATACAGTTATTGACTTTTTTTTTACCAAAGACATGTGGCTGAATACATTTTGGCCTAAATGTATGACTAAAATTGAGTTTATTGGATTTTTCTAATAACAAAAAGTAGAAAATATCATTTTTTTTTCAAAATTTGCGGTCTTTTTACGTTTATATCGCAAAAAATAAAAATCGCAGAGTCAGTCGAATACCTTTAAAAGAAAGCTCTATTTGTGGGAAAAAAAGGACGCAAATTTTGTTTGGGTACAACATTGCATGACCGCGCAAATACCAGTTAAAGCAGCGCAGTGCCAAATTGTAAAAAGACCTCTGGTCATTGACCAGCAAAATGGTCCGGTCTGAAAGTGGCTAATAAGCATTTCGCAATATGAGCTACTATTTAAAAAAAATCCTGACTTGGTTTGCGAGCATTGTCTTGCAAAACGAGCAGGAATCAAGCCTCCGCAGTGTGCAGCACCACATTTGGCCAGAGGTGCAGGGGTGCCATTCAGATTCCCTCAGAGCCACTCGGTTCCCGAGTGCATCCAAACGGCACCGAGCAGTTTGAATGTTTCCAAGTGTTTCCGGCGCCCCTTCCCACCTCTGGCCACATGCGGAACTGCATACAATAGAAGTCACCGTGAAACAAATGATCTGAGTTTTCAATGACTTCTATGGGGAAACTTGCTTTGATATACAAGTGCTTTGAAATACAACCATTCTTCTGGAACAAATTATGCTCATAATCCAAGGTATCACTGTATCTATAAAAATATATAAGTTTTACTTTTTTAATTTAATTACTGAAATTAATTAACTTTTTGATGATCTTAAAATTTTATGAGCTGCACCTGTATACGGGATACCCATCTATCCATCTACAAACTATTAAGATAATAAATGGAATTATTCTCTACACACATTTGCTAGTAAAGTCTTGACCTCTGTTAAGTTGTTCCTGCTTGCACTGTAATATGTTCCTACCATCAATATGAACTAAACAAAAAATTTAAATAAACGCTGCGCAACACCTTTGTGTCTCAAAGTTATTACATCCTACTTGGCATTTGTTGATTTATAGTAGTGTTATTTAGTTGGACTGAAAACCTCAGAGGGAGGAAGTGGAGTGGGAGAGAGGAGCTGAGACCACATGTTCCCATGGAAGAACTGTTGCTATTGCAGACCAGAAGCATTGGTTATTAGGCAAGTGTTCTTATCTTAATAGTTTACTATTGTTGCACATAGCTTCTAAGTATATATATATATATATATATATATATATATATATATATATATATATTATTTATTTAATGACTGGTGACAGTCCCACATGCACTATACCAGATAACTAAGTTTATTATACACTGTGCATGTTTAGTGGTTGAGTTGTCACATTACTGCGTGTTAGTGTGTGGACATGTTTATTGCGAAAGAAGTGCACACTAGTGCTGTCTAACATGCTAGTGTTTCTCTTCTCCCACACTCAGCTAAAGTGACCCCAGTGGAGATGAGCTGGAGGCGGGCAAACAAGGATGCAGGCACCTGACATCCTCCTAATCAACCAATCATTGGTTGTTAGGATGCCAGCGGCATGTCCCCAACATGGCCAAGATTGCAATGCTGCACAATAAACACCTGTCCTTTGTGTAAAAAAAAAAAAGGCAGGTTTGATCCTTTTGCTGAGTTGAAATTTTTTGGGCAATTTGGGGAATTTTTTGGGCATTTTGCCAAGGCACCCCTAAAGAACCCAGGGGGCACCCAAGGATGCCTGAGAACCTTTGTTGAAAAGAACTCTGCCCCCTATGGTCTGGGATTCTATAGCTAGCTTTAGCTCAATGCTCAATAATCAGCATAGTCAAGAGCAAAGTTAAGTATCCGACAGCCATTTCTGGTAGTTAGAGTTATGGTTGCATGACAGATTATACACTACTAGGGAGTAAGCAGAGTAGATAAGCTGAAGTGCCACACCACGGTTTTCAGCGGGTGAAAAGCTGTGTTCCAGGCTGGTTGGACAACAGCTGAAGGGTCCTCCTCACCTTCAGAGATCTCGTCTTTGGGTCCCTGACACCAAAACAAATGCTGCATCCCAATCATCTTCAGGGGCCTCTGCAACTGGATTATGCTACAACCTTTATCTGGAGGTATCTTTATTAATTACTATATATACCCAGGTATATGTACATAATTCCACCAGCACTCTTGATGGGCCATTTGCTGATAATAGCTGTTTCTACATTGGATGTTCTGTATGTACTATTATTGAAATTGTTTTATATAAAGCTTTTATGTTTTCCATACTGGTGTACATCTATATACTTATGATTAATGTTATATGCAGTAGTTCCTCTGCTCCCAATTACTTGGATTGGATTACTGATTCATTTCACAGAAAGGGACTCACCTCTGTTCACAGTGGCCACATCCTGGGTAGAGGCACTGCCAACTTTATTATCAAACTCACTCTTCCAGCTAGCAAAGGTGCCAGTTCTTTCATATACCTACAGCTTTAGTGCTATATCCTGTTTGGAGAGGGCTATTTGTCAAATAAATAAATAGAGGGCTACAATAAGAACACCATGCTTGTTAGCTCAGGTTTCTTACCCCTGTCAGTACAAAATGAGGACACCATTCCTGCTATGGGGGGCTGCTTTGGAAACAGCAAAAAAGGTAAATCAATCAGTTTGACCATGAACCAAAAGTAACCTAAAATACTATAAAGGTTTATATATGCACTATTTAAGTGATGGGCTTTTCAGTAGTGATGGACGAACTTCCGACGGGACGTTTCGCGAAAGCGAAATGCGAACGGACCCAAACGTTCGCGAAACCGAACGTTCGCCGCGGGCCCCATTGACTTCAATGGGAGGCGAACTTTGCAAACCTTCATGTCGAATTTGCGGCCACGTGGTAATTATTAGGGGGTAAAACGTAGTCCCACCATCTGGACAATGACATAATACATGTATGAGGTGAATTTGGGATCGATAACTACAAGCATTTTTATTTTATTTGGGAAATTGTTCTAACAATTCAGGACTATGGAGCTAATGAAGGCAATGGAGGAGAGGGAAGGTCAGGGACCAGGGTAGGCAAAGAAGAGGGTGCAGGAGATGATCACCAGCAGCGTGACATACCGGAATGACACATGCACCGTGATAGAGGCATCTGACAGCAGCACCGTAATACAGAGCACTGACAGCAGCACCGTGACATACAGCGCTGACAGCAGCACCGTGACATACAGCGCTGACAGCAGCACCGTGACATACAGCGCTGACAGCAGCACCGTGACATACAGCGCTGACAGCAGCACCGTGACATACAGCGCTGACAGCAGCACCGTGACATACAGCGCTGACAGCAGCACCGTGACATACAGCACTGACAGCAGCACCGTAAGCAGCCCCAGGAGGAAGTCAGCACAGCACAGGGATGGTGTGATCCCCTCATAATAAGAACCCCCAGGAGGAAGTCAGCACAGCACAGGGATAGTGTGATCCCTTCATAATAAGAACCCCCAGGAGGAAGTCAGCACAGCACAGGGATATCATAAGCAGCCCCAGTAGAAATATGACACCGCTCAACCTCTTCAAAGAGGAGGGTAGGGGCATATAGTACGGTGTGCTTTTTTGGGTCAAGGAAGTGAGCAGACTGTACGTCAGTCCCTATACCGCTGAAGGACTGCTGCAGTATAGGGCAGCGGTCAGCAGTGGTGCACGTCAACCCTATCTATTGTGGACCTATAGCGGTCCTTACAGAACAGCAGACTGTACCGCACTCAAGCCTATGTACCGTAGCACCCTATACCAAGTTACCAGTCCTTATAAGAACTTTTGTGGACCAAGCAGGTTGTGTATTAGTGTTTAGCAGACTGTACGTCAGTCCCTATACCGCTGAAGGACTGCTGCAGTATAGGGCAGCGGTCAGCAGTGGTGCACGTCAACCCTATCTATTGTGGACCGATAGCGGTCCTTACAGAACAGCAGACTGTACCGCACTCAAGCCTATGTACCGTAGCACCCTATACCAAGTTACCAGTCCTTATAAGAACTTTTGTGGACCAAGCAGGTTGTGTATTAGTGTTTAGCAGACTGTACGTCAGTCCCTATACCGCTGAAGGACTGCTGCAGTATAGGGCAGCGGTCAGCAGTGGTGCACGTCAACCCTATCTATTGTGGACCGATAGCGGTCCTTACAGAACAGCAGACTGTACCGCACTCAAGCCTATGTACCGTAGCACCCTATACCAAGTTACCAGTCCTTATAAGAACTTTTGTGGACCAAGCAGGTTGTGTATTAGTGTTTAGCAGACTGTACGTCAGTCCCTATACCGCTGAAGGACTGCTGCAGTATAGGGCAGCGGTCAGCAGTGGTGCACGTCAACCCTATCTATTGTGGACCGATAGCGGTCCTTACAGAACAGCAGACTGTACCGCACTCAAGCCTATGTACCGTAGCACCCTATACCAAGTTACCAGTCCTTATAAGAACTTTTGTGGAACAAGCAGGTTGTGTGTTAGTGATTAGCAGACTGTACGTCAGTCCCTATACCGCTGAAGGACTGCTGCAGTATAGGGCAGCGGTCAGCAGTGGTGCACGTCAACCCTATCTATTGTGGACCGATAGCGGTCCTTACAGAACAGCAGACTGTACCGCACTCAAGCCTATGTACCGTAGCACCCTATACCAAGTTACCAGTCCTTATAAGAACTTTTGTGGAACAAGTGAGTTGTGAATGTTTAGCAGACTGCAGCAGAAGGGCAGCAGTCAAGTATAATATCCTTTCTATATTTGGAAGAAAGAATATTATACATGTACAAGCCTATTACTGTACCACTGATACCAGTCCTGAAAAGAACCTTTGTGGAACTAATAATAACAGCAAGTCTTTAAAATTACCCTCACTGCCTGACAACACTGCTTCCTTCCTGTCCCTATACAAATTGGCAAAAAAAGAGAACGATTAGTGGTTACTGGAACAGCTCTTTTGTGGACCTTGATAGTAACAGCTAATGATGATGATGATGATGATGATGATGAAAGACTAATCTGGCTGTCCCTGTAGCATACACCGTCCTTTCCCTTTCTCTAAACTAACAAAAGACACTCAGGCTGCTGCAAGAATCAGCAGCACAGCAAACCTATCAACACCTAACACCTATACCAGTCCTGAAAAGAACTTTTGTGTACCAAATAGCTAGTGGTTTATCTCTCCCTACTCCACACAGGAACCTGTCCCTATCGTAACAGAAGAAAGAATGTAAAATGGCCACCGGATCGGGTGTATTTATAGGTTAGGGGGAATGTCCAAGTGTCCATGTGCTGTCATGTCTCAATTGGCTGTCCTGTATCACATGATAAACGTGTCACCAAAGGTTAAAGTTCTTGTATACATTAAACACGTAAGTCCGCCGCGGCGAACGACGGAAAAAGGCGTTCGAACGTGCGGACCGCGAATGTCGGAAATTCGCCGCGAAACGACCGCCGGGCGAAACGTTCGTCCATCACTACTTTTCAGTTTCTATGTACACTCTTACCATGACCCAGGACTACCCATTCTTATTATAACTATATTGTATGTCCAGTAGTATACCTATGGCGCATGGTATTTAAATTGGCATGACCAATCAAAACCTGTTCTGTCAGATTTATTTGTACGAAATGGTAATTTTAGGGGCCACACATGCAGCAGTGTAGCAATAAGCAGGCTTATGTAAATAAGATTTAAAGGGAGCGTTAAAAGTCTGCTGTGCTAGGAAAGAACTTTCAGGGTCATGTATTGTATTCCACAAAAAAGAGAAGGGGGCTATTTAGTAGTCTTTAGAAAATGCTGCAGAGAAAGGCAGGTGACTGGTGTAGGGCAGATGGTATGTAATTAAGTGACAGAACTATAATTCTAGAAAGGAACAAGAGCTGAGACAAGCACAGAGCAGAGAGTGAAGTGGCATTGTGAGACTGACAGGGAAAAGGAATAAGAGGCAAAGAACAGAAACATTAATTTAGCTCAGAGCCGATAATAGTAAATCAAATCTTATATAACATTCTCAAGAGGATGTAAAGCAGAGTTGCACACAGCAGAAATGTTGTATGGAAGTGGTCCTAGAGCCTACTTGAATGGCCTCTTTTGTCACCTCCATCCCTCCTATTGTACTTATTTGAAATGTGGTCATAACCCATTTCATATTATTATTTAACACCTGCTTTAGGCCTGGTCTGGCTATGGATCTTGGCTCTAACAGTAGCTGCTGGGTTCACATAGCCTCCGGGGAGCCCCTTGTAATATAGACCCAGGTCGTACTTGAGACCTTGACTTCACTCAAAATCGAGATTAAGCTCTGCCCCATCCTGTACTATGTCCAATCATCTTCCATACAAATCCCAGAAATTTAAGGGACAGCATGTAATAGAAACAGTGTTCTGGCAACACTGTGCCTAAATAGTGCTGCAAAACTGCAGCAATGATTTGGCCATCCTCCCTGTCTGGAGCTGAGACCTGCAGCCGGGTATGGTCATAATACAGATTAGGCCCAAATTTAAAATGACATCCACCGTGCCCATAAAATGCAGCCTCTGTGCCCATCATTTGGAGTCTCTGTGCCCATCATAAAAAGCCTGTGCCCATCATATGCAGCTTCTATGCCCTTCATATGCAGCCTGTGCCCATCATATGCAGCTGCTGTGCCCATCATATGCAGCCTCTGTGCTCATCATATGGAGTCTCTGTGCTCATCATATGGAGCTTCTGTGCCTATTGTATGCAGTCGGTGCCCATCATATGCAGCCTGTGCCCATCATATGCAGCCTCTGTGCCCATCATATGCAGCCTGTGCCCATCTTATGCAGCCTGTGCCCATCATACGCAGCTTCTGTACCCAGTATATGAACCCTGTGCCCATCGTATGCTGCTTCTGTGCCCATCATATGCTGCTTCTGTTCCCATCATATGCTGCTTCTGTGCCCATCATATGCAGCCTCTGTGCCCATCATATACAGCCTCTGTGCCCATCATATGCAGCCTGGCCCATCATATGCAGCCTCTATGCCCATAATATGCAGCCTCTGTGCCCATCATATGGAGCCTCTGTTCCCATCATATGCAGCCTGTGCCCATCATATGCAGCTTCTATGCCCATCATATGCAGCCTGTGCCCATAATATGCAGCCTCTATGCCCATCATATGCAGCCTGTGCCCATAATATGCAGCTTCTGTGCCCATCATATACACCATTTGCCCATCATATGCAGCCTGTGCCCATCATATGCAGCATCTGTGCCCATCATATGCAGCCTGTACCCATCATATGCAACCTGTGCCCATCTTATTCAGCCTGTGCCCATCATGTGCAGCCTCTCTGCCCATAATATGCAGCCTCTGTGCCCATCATATGCAGCCAGTGCTCCTACATCCTCCATGGTTGTCTGTCCTCCCATGCTTCTCTTCTTCCTTCTGCTAGGCATCCAATTGGAACACTTGTGCCTTCAGCCAATCAGGTGACAGGTGTTAGACTCATGCCTCCTGATTGGCTAAGAGGCCATTCAGTGTTATAAAAGGGAATATTTATTTGCTTTTCTAACACACCTAGGCGGACTGCAAGCACAATGCTCTGCGCTCCAAGTCCACCTTTTTTTAAGCCTATTGGAGCCTATGGCTCTAATCAGGTGCTTCAAAAAAACACCCCACTGCTGTAATTCAGGTGCCCGGCGTCAAAAAAAGGGTCGGACGCCTGAATAGGGGGTGGCCATGGATAGATTCATGCAATGCATGAATCTATCCATTATTCATAGAGGGGGGTGACGTAACAGAGGGGGTGGCACCCGTGCGCCCTTAATGGACGCACCACCACTGCCTTCTGTATTAGAGTGCCCCCACTCTGGATGAAGGAGCACAGGGGGCACCTTTGGACAGCAGCATCGGGGGGGGGGGAGTGTTAGATGTACTAGCAGATATAGATACACTAACAAATTAAAGCCAATCTCCAGTTCACACTTTATAATCAGTTACAGCAAACAGTTTTTATCCTTATGGGTCAAAGGTTTTACATGAGTAAATAAAAGCTAATCATTCTAAGCACTCCTGTCAGTGGTACATGATTTGTCTCTGATACATTTGGAAGAGAGGCTTGATAAAGGAGGTGGAGCCTGATAAACGTGTTGTAACCCACCCCCTAGTCCAGGAGTCTCAAACTGGCGGCACTCCAGCTGTTGCAAAACTACAAGTTCCATCATGCCTGTGCTTGTGGGAGTAATGATTGTAAATGTCAACCTTACAATGCTTCATGGGACTTGTAGTTTCGCAACAGCTGGAAGGCCACCAGTTTGGGACTTCTGCCCCTAGTCCTTCACGAACTTCTGTCACAATCTCCCGATCTCCTGTTTGCTGGCTAGAGTGAGCGGAGAGACACCGCCGGCTTGTCATCCATGAGCAGGTCCCTGCCAGAGAAGCACGGATTAAGAATGAAATGATATAAGGAGTGCTGGACATGACAGTGTGGATGAGGGACACAGAGGGTTAAGCTTTAGGGGGTGGAGTGGAGAAAGAGGTTTGCAGGAAACAAGTTCAGGGTAGGGGAGGGGTCACATAAAAGGGAGAGGCGTGGCTTTAAGGGATCATTCGGAGCCCAGTGTGATACAGAGGAGGCAGTTTTTCGCTGCTCCTCTGCTATGGCGGACCTCGAGGGACTCTTCGCGCGGCTGCGACGGGCGGCGGAGGTGCACGGAGCGGACTGGCTGCGGGAACGCGTGGGTGACCTGGCGGACGGCGATGTGGACGGCGGCGGGACAGGTGAGGTTCCACTGCGCGCGCAGAGGTCTCGGCCTCCGGCGCGTTTTTCTCCTGGGCCTACTCCTCGGCCGCCTCGTGACTCCCGGAGCCCGGGGGAGGACCGATCGGTCCCCCCGGCGAAACGGCAGGTTCTCGGCTCCCCCCGGTCCGGGCGGTCGTTGCGCCGCCGACCGGAGGGGGGCGGGGCTTTCGCGGCCGCATGGCAATGGTGCCGGGACTGCACGGGGCCCGGTGGAGGTGGGGGGGGTGCGGATGGATCTGGGTTTGAGGGCCGGGGGGGGTGCACGTGGCGGGGGATCTGCGGCATGCTGGGTCAGGGGCCAGCATCCGCGCGGTGGGGGGGAGGGGGGCGCACCGGGGGGGTCGCATGCTGGAGGGGGGGGAGGGAGGGTCGCAGAAGGCCGCCAAGGTGCCTGGCAGGGCTGGTTTTAGACGCCGGCATGCCGGGGGCGGAGGGGGGAGGAGGACATTGCCTGCAGTCCCGGATCGCAGGGACCGGACGGACCGCTCGGAGCACAGGGGGATGGCTGCGTCCCCGGTGCGCGCTGGTGAGGTCGGTTCGGAGAGCGAGCTGTCCCAGGAGGAGGAGGTGTCCTTTTCTGCACCCGGACCGGTACCGGTCGCCGAGGCCCCAGGGGGGCCGGGTAAGTTGCGGGAGTCTACATTGCTGGCGGATGCTTTGCAGGATCTGATGTGGGTGGCGCAGGGGGGTGCGGTGCCCACAGGATCCCGGGATGTCTTGAGGGGGGTTTTGGCTGGTTCATCGCAGGGGGCGGGGCCAGTGGCCCCGGGGGGGCCGTCAGGTCCATTGCAGGAGCTGTTGGAGGGGCTGCAGGCCCTTGTTGGTAAATTTGCTGGGGGCTCGGGGTCGCCTCAGGTGGCCCCCTGGTTGGGTACTGGGGGGGGGGCCGGGGGGGCGGAGGCTATGCCTGCGCGGGATGCACCGCCTGCTGTGGTGTCGGGGGGCATGGATGCGGGGGCTGTGGGCTCGGGGGTCCCCCCGGTGCCCGCGGACCCGGGGGCGCGGTCTGACCTGGTTAGGATCGCGGATGCTGCCCGGTGCGAAGTCTATGTTTGTTTTGAAGGCCCGTTGGGGGCGCATTTGAAGCAGGAGGTGCGGGACAAGATCGGCAAGGGTGAGTATGTGGAGATTTTCTCTTTGCTCCCCCTCGAGAAATTTAATTTGGACAGGGTCAAGCCGGACAGTTCCAAGAAGGACGACGAGGAGAAGCGTAGGTATCGGCTGATCCCACGCACATTTGCGAATTGGCTTCAGGCGTTCGCTATCTTGGCTAGCGTGATAGGGGAAAAGAACCCCGAGCATTGCTCGGCGTTATTTTGTTACCTGGACGCGATTGGTGAGGCTCATCGGGTGTACGGAGGGCTGGCGTGGCTGCGCTATGATGAGCAGTTCCGTCAGCGTAAGGCAGTGCGGGCTGACCTGCGCTGGGATCACAAGGACATAAGCCTCTGGATGAGGCTTATGTCTGCTCCGCGGACGCCCACTCCGTTTCTTCAGGGGGGGGCCGGGAGTGCGTCGTCCTCGGGGCTGCCGGCCGGAAAGAAGTGGGGGGTGTGCTGGCCCTTTAATGAAGGGGCTTGTAAATTCGGGGGCGCGTGCCGTTTCAAGCATGAGTGCTCCGGGTGCGGCGGCACCCACCCCCTGTCCCGCTGTTTCAAAAAAGGTCAGCGCGCCGGTGCCGCCGGTCACAAAAGGGATGACGCCGGTGAACCTGGGAAGGATGCTTCCTTTCCTAAATAGGTATCCGGATGGTGAGGCGGCGCGGGGGTTGATTTCGGGTTTTCGGGACGGTTTTAGGATTCCCTGTTCTTTGGGAGGGGTGCCGCCGTTGGCCAGGAATTTGCGATCGGCTTTAGATCACCCGGGGGTTGTGGATGAAAAATTGGGTAAGGAGGTGGCGCTGGGCCGGATGGGCGGTCCTTTCGAAGTGCAGCCGTGGGGGGACCTGGTGGTCTCCCCGTTGGGTGTGGTTCCTAAGAAGGAGCCGGGGAAGTTTCGCTTGATTCATCACCTGTCTTTTCCGAAAGGGGGGTCGGTCAATGATTTCATTGACCCAGAGGTGTGTACGGTTTCCTACACGTCTTTTGACGCGGCGGTACGGTGGGTCAGGCGGTATGGTCGTGGGGCTCTCATGGCCAAGGCGGATGTGGAATCGGCGTTTCGTCTTCTGCCGGTCCACCCGGACAGCTTCCGGCTGTTGGGATGCCATTGGCGGGGCAAGTTTTATGTAGACTTGTGCCTGCCCATGGGTTGTTCCATTTCATGCGCCTATTTTGAAGCTTTTAGCTCATTTTTGGAATGGGTGGTGAGAGATGTTTCGGGCCTGGAGTCGGTCATCCACTATTTGGATGACTTTCTGTGCGTGGGCCCGCCTGCCTCCAATGTGTGTGCGATTCTTCTGTCCACGTTGCAGCACATTGCGGGCAGGTTCGGGGTGCCGTTGGCGGGGGATAAGACGGAAGGCCCGGTGACGGAATTGAGTTTTTTGGGGATCGTGATTGATTCTCTGGCAATGGAGTGTCGCTTGCCAGAAAATAAATTACGGGATCTGCAGGCGGAGTTGGCAGGAATGCAGGGCCGGCCGAAGGTTCAGCTTCGGGCCCTGCAGTCCCTGTTGGGCAAGCTGAATTTCGCTTGCCGGATCATCCCTATGGGCCGTGTGTTCTGCCGACGGCTGTCGGGGGCCACCGCCGGGGTAACCGCCCCTACCCATTTTGTGCGTTTGCGAAGGGAACACCGGGAGGACCTGCGGGCTTGGCATGAATTTTTGGAGTCGTATAATGGGCGGGCTATGTGGATGTCGGGGCCAGTGAGCAACTTCGATGTGGAGTTGGTTACTGACGCGGCTGGCTCTACGGGTTATGGGGCATTTTTCCGGGGCCGGTGGAGTTCGGAACCTTGGCCACGCTCCTGGGAGGTTGCGGGGTTGTTGGGCAATTTGGTTTTGCTAGAATTGTTCCCGATAGTGTTGGCATTGGAGCTGTGGGGGGTGGAGTTTCGTAATTTGAAGTTGCGCATCAATTGCGATAACATGGGGGTGGTTCAGGTCATCAATCGGATGACTGCTTCCTCCCCCCCGGTCATCCGGCTGCTGCGACAGCTGGTCTTTCGCTGTTTGCGGCTCAATGTTTACGTTTATGCTGTGCACATACCTGGGGTGGAGAATTCTTTGGCTGACTCGCTCTCTCGTTTTCAGTGGGACAAGTTCCGGCAGCTGGCGCCGGGAGCGGAAGAGTCGGGGGCGCCCTGCCCCGGGTGGATGTGGGAGCTTCCCTTGGAATCGCCGCAGGTTGGTTAAAAAGGTCGTTGAGTGAGGCTACATGGTCCGCTTATTCTAGAGTGTGGGCGGAATGGTGGGCGTTCCTGCGGGAGGTTGGAGTGGCTGGTCGGGGCTCCGACCGGCGCTGGGTGGTATTGTACTGGGTGGCCCGGAACATTGAGACGGGCCTGTCTCCCGCGTCTATTGAGCGGAAGCTGGCGGGGTTGGCCTTTTTGTTCAAACTGTGGGGGGAGCCGGACGGGACGAAGGATTTTTGGGTGCGGCAAACGTTGAAGGGGTACAGGAGGGATTGGAAGGGTCGGGATGCGCGCCGGCCGGTGTCGTTTGACAATTTGGTGGCAATTTGTTCTCGGCTGGTGGACGTTTGCTCGTCTGCTTACGAGACCGTTCTGTTTACGGCAGCGTTTTCGTTGGCGTTTTATGGGGCGTTTAGGATAGGGGAGTTGGTGTGTCGCTCAAAACGGGTGGCTGGGGGTCTGTTGGATCAGGATGTGCAGGTGGTTGCGGATCGGGTGAGTATACGGTTGCGTAGGTCCAAGACTGATCAACGGGGCAAGGGAGTGGCGATTACGCTGCTCGCCCTTCCGGGCTCAGTAGTGTGCCCGGTGGCGGCGGTACGGGCTTTCCGGGCGGTACGGCCTGCGGGGGCGGGCCCCTTTTTGGTGCACGCGGAGGGCTCTTTTTTTATCCCGGTTTCAGTTTGTGTCGGTCTTTCGGCAATGCCTGAGGGCGGTGGGTTTGGATGAGCGGGACTACGCGTCCCACTCTTTTCGGATTGGGGCGGCTACGGAAGCGGCTCGATGTGGGCTGGAGGAGGCGGTGGTTCGCCGGATTGGTAGATGGGAGTCCCGGAGGTTCCGGTCCTATGTCCGGCCGCAGTTGCTACTGGGGTAAGGTGGGTGCGGCTGGGGGTGTTGTTTGCTGTTGGATTTATGGGGGGGAGGACTGTGCTTGTAACATTCCTTTGGTTGTTGTGTTATTTCTCTTGTTTTCATTCCAGATGGAGGTTCTCAACGCCTCGTTTGGATCCTGGGGCATTCGTACGTCTGCTGGGGGGCCAGGAGAGGTGATTCTCTACCAGCAGGCAGGCAATTGGGTATCCCCAGGGGGGTAGCTAGGGTGATGTGGTTGGGTTTCCCGGGCATGAGGTGGGAGCGTGTCATGAGGGAGGTGGAGCGCTTCGCTTTGAGGGATAGGCCCCCGGATGTGCTTGTTGTTCATGCGGGGGGCAATGACCTGGGAGTTCGGAAGGTGAAGGACATTTTGGCGGATATTAAGGCTGATGTGTTGCGCATGCGAGTCCTTTTCCCGGGCACCATTTTGGTGTGGTCGGACATTGTGGCCAGAACGGTGTGGCGGGGGGCTAGGTCTTTAGCCAGCCTTGAAAAAACCAGGATTAGGGTTAATAAGGTAGTTGGGCGGTTTGTAGTGCAGAACGGGGGCATTGTGGTTAGACATAGGGAATTGGAGGTGAATGTAGGGCTTTATCTTCAGCGGGATGGCGTTCACCTATCGGATGTGGGGATTGACCTCTGGTCCTTTGGCTTGCAGGAGGGGATACAGAAAGCTCTTCGGGTGTGGGGTGGCCCTCAAGGTTGAGGGGGTCACCCTTTCGGGCTGTGGCGGTGTGTTTTCTGGTGGTTTCTGACGGTAGACAGGTACTCAGAAGGGATCTGAGGGTGTGGGGGGCTCATCTAACGATCGGCCCCTCTGGGTATTCCTGAACGTTGGAGGGAATACGGTTATGTTCACTGGCGGAAGTTGTCTCCGACCGGTCACAGGTGGAGGCCTTTGGGAAGTTGGTCAGGTGTACCGCAGTGATTTGGTATTGGCTTAAGTGGGGTCACCGTCAGAGATCACCAGAATGGGCAGTTAATGTTATGTTAATGTGGTTTAATGTTAATAAAGTTATTTATATTTATATATTTATATATATTTATATATTTATATATTTTCATATTTACAAGTTATTGGAGTGAATTGAGTTATGTTTAATAAAGGCTGTTGTGGCCAGTTTTACTCCAACCTATGGTGTGGTCTCGTTCCTAATAGGTAAGAAATAGTATAAGGGGAACATTCAGACTACACTAGTCATGTGCCATGCAGCTATGATCACTTCATCCAGGCTGCAGAGAGCTGTGCTTGTGAAGCAGTATAGCAAAGGCGCCCTGCCTTTGGTCTGGTGCCCTGCCTTTGGTCTGGTGCCCTGCCTTTGGTCTTTTTTGCCTGCTTATGAAGGAATCCCCATATCCTTTGGTATAGGGCTGGTATAGGGCTACTGAAATATGTATGTCTCTGCCATCTTACATCCCAGCTGTCTTTCCCTTCTGGATTGTAGATCAATTGATTTTTTTTTTTAGTTCCAATATGTTATTTTTTATTGTTATTTTCCCACAGTAGTATTGAGTGTTAATGGTACTTGTAATTCTTACAAGAATGTGTTACATCTGGAAAATACCTTGTTCTTTTTAAAAACAGACTTCCTGGAGTCAGTAGGAGGACTAGTGCCCCATTGTTGGGCTCAATGGAAAGAATTCTGCCCCATCGTTGTTGTCTGTGGGAGGAATTGTACCCTTTTGTTGGTGTCAGTGGGAGGAATAGTGGCCCGTCGTTAGTATCAATGGAAGGAATTATGACCCGTCGTTTCTGTCAGTGGAAGGAATTGTGCCCCATTGTTGGTGTCAGTGAGAGAAATTGTGCTCTTTTGATGGTGTCAGTGGGAGGAATAGTGTCCCATTGATTGTGACAGTGGATGGAATGATGCCCCAAGGGCTGGATAAAAGCAAGCAAAGGGCCACATCCAGCCTCAGTGCTGCAGTTTGCAGACCACTGATTTATATGCTCCGTGTAAAACTAACAAAAAAGTAAACCAGTCCAAGGAGTCCAGCGTTATCTTCCCGGCTGCCAAAATTCTCACTTGCTGCTCTTCTCTTGTTTGCCATCTTGGAATGAGGTCCCATGCATAAGCAGACTATTCACAAATCTCTACCAGGTCTACGGGAGTTGTCAAAGACTCTCAGCTTTCTGCGCATGCTCAGAGAGCCTTGTGCGTGTGCAGGCACACCATGGGTCATTGTCGATCCCATTAGACCTGCAGTGTGTCTGTGCACAGTGCTTTTTTCCTCAGAGAATAGGTTCAGGAACTGCCCCCTTCAAAGCCACTTTGTGTCTCTGCTCCTTACCCACCTCAGAGCACTGACGCTTGGTTCCACCCTTACCCACCTAGAGCACTGATCCTTGGTTCCCCCATACCCACCTCAGAGCACCGACCCTTGTTTCCCCCCTTACCCACCTCAGAGCACTGATCCTTGGTTCCCCCATACCCACCTCTGAGCACCGACCCTTGTTTCCCCCCTTATCCACCTCAGAGCACTGATCCTTGGTTCCCCCATACCCACCTCTGAGCACTGACCCTTGGTCACCCCCCCACCCACCACTGAGCACTGAACCTTGGTCCCCCCCTACCCATCTCTGAGCACTGACCATTGGTCCCCCCACCCAACTCAGAGCACTGACCCTTGGTCCCCCTCTACCCACCTGTGAGCGCACACCCTTGGTTCCACCCCATAACCAGCTTCCAGTATGACCCCCTTTCAGAGAATATAGAGCCAAGTATAATTTTGTAGTGCAAAGGAATTTGGTAATGATAACAAGAAAAGGAATAAAATTGTTCCCGCAGCCAGCATCAATAGACGGCCCCTCTGGAGCAATGGACCCCCAGCAGCAACAACAGATCTCCCAGCAGCCAGCATCAATAGACTCTCTGGCAGCCAGCAACAGTAGACCCCTCCCTAAACACTAAAACCCTTCCCAGCAATAATTGACCCCCAGTAACAAAAGATCTTCCACCAGCAACAATAGATTGCCATGCAAAAATACATCCCCACCAGCAATAATAGATACCCCAGCAGCCAGCATCAATACTCTCCATCACACTTTACCACCCCTTGCCATTGCATACATTCAGCACTGGAGGTGTTGGAACTGTGTTCCCCCATGTTCCTGCTGAAAAAAAACATGTCTGTGCAAATATGAGATTTTGTGCTTAACCACTTAACGACCGCTGCATGCCATTGTACGTCATTACAATGGCATGTACAGGCACAAGCACGTACATGTATGCTTGCCTTCCAGCGGGTGGGGGGTCCGATCGGACCCCCTCCCACTGGCTGCGGTGGTCCGTTTCGCTTCAGGAGCGATCCGGGATGAGGGGATGGCCGTTGGTTTCTGGCCATCCCCTCTCGATCGCTCCTGGCGAATGAGAAGCTTCCTCCCACTGTGTATTGTATACTACGAGGAGAGGACACAGTAAGTCTGCCCCAAACACTACACTGACACTAACTAACACACAGGCACACAACCCCCCCATCACCCCCCCGATCGCGCCCCCCTCCCCCCCCCAGTCACAGTGTCACTGATTGCAGTGATCATTTATTTACTGATCACTGCATTCAGTGTCAGTTGTAAAAGTAAAAAGTGTCAGGGCAGTTAGTGTTAGGTCCAGGGTAGCCCCCTACCACCCCCCAATAAAGATTTAACCCCCTGATTGCCCTTAGAGTTAACCCTTTCACCCCCTTTTGCCAGTGTCACTAAGCGATCATTTTTCTGATCACTGCATTAGTGTCGCTAGTGTCGCTAGGTAGCTAGTTATTTTTTTAGGTTCACCACCAGGTTTTTATAGCGCTAGGTACCCGATATACTACCCAATAATGGTTTTAACCCCCTGATTGCCCCTAATTAACCCTTTCACCCCTTTTGCCAGTGTCACTAAGCGATCATTTTTCTGATCGCTGCATTAGTGTCGCTAGGTAGCTAGTTATTTTTTTAGGTTCACCGCCAGGTTTTTATAGCGCTAGGTACCCCGATATACTACCCAATAACGGTTTTAACCCCCTGATTGTACCTAGTTAACCCTTTCACCCCCTTTTGCCAGTGTCACTAAGCGATCATTTTACTGATCCCTGCATTAGTGTCGCTAGGTAGCTAGTTATTTTTTTAGGTTCACCGCCAGGTTTTTATAGCGCTAGGTACCCCGATTTACTACCCAATAATGGTTTTAACCCCCTGATTGCCCCTAGTTAACCCTTTCACCCCCTTTTGCCAGTGTCACTAAGCGATAATTTTTCTGATCGCTGCATTAGTGTCGCTAGGTAGCTAGTTATTTTTTTAGGTTCACCGCCAGGTTTTTATAGCGCTAGGTACCCCGATATACTACCCAATAATGGTTTTAACCCCCTGATTGCCCCTAATTAACCCTTTCACCCCCTTTTGCCAGTGTCACTAAGCGATCATTTTTCTGATCACTGCATTAGTGTCGCTAGTGTCGCTAGGTAGCTAGTTATTTTTTTAGGTTCACCGCCAGGTTTTTATAGCGCTAGGTACCCCGATATACTACCCAATAATGGTTTTAACCCCCTGATTGCCCCTAATTAACCCTTTCACCTTTTTTTGCCAGTGTCACTAAGCGATCATTTTTCTGATCGCTGCATTAGTGTCGCTAGTGTCGCTAGGTAACTAGTTATTTTTTTAGGTTCACCGCCAGGTTTTTATAGCGCTAGGTACCCCGATATACTACCCAATAACGGTTTTAACCCCCTGATTGCCCCTAGTTAACCCTTTCACCCCCTTTTGCCAGTGTCACTAAGCGATCATTTTACTGATCCCTGCATTAGTGTCGCTAGGTAGCTAGTTATTTTTTTAGGTTCACGCCAGGTTTTTATAGCGCTAGGTACCCCGATATACTACCCAATAATGGTTTTAACCCCCTGATTGCCCCTAGTTAACCCTTTCACCCCCTTTTGCCAGTGTCACTAAGCGATCATTTTTCTGATCGCTGCATTCGTTTCGCTAGGTAGCTAGTTATTTTTTTAGGTTCACCGCCAGGTTTTTATAGCGCTAGATACCCCGATATACTACCCAATAATGGTTTTAACCCCCTGATTGCCCCTAGTTAACCCTTTCACCAGCGATCACCATATAAGTGTCACTGGTGACGCTGGTTAGCCAGTTAGTTATTTAGGTTCCCCGTCAGGTTTTTATATAGTGCCAGGGACCCCCATATACTACCTAATAAAAATTTGAACCCCCTGATTGCCCCTAGTTAACCCTTTCACCAGTGATCATCGTATAAGTCAGGCATGTCCAAAGTCTGGCCCGCGGGCCAGTTGCGGCCCGCGGTCCAGTTTTGAACGGCCCGCCTGCTCTTTCTCAATTTATTGTGCCATGGGAGCAGGGCTGTCAGATCAGCCGATCCCCGGCACTGTGAGAAGCTCCGTGAGCTTCAAAAGTGAAAGTAAAGTGCAGAGGATTGTGCTGTGCTCTCTGCTTCCCCCTACAGTGCAGTACCCGGCTGAATCAGGAAGCTGCAAAGGTACTGTACTACAAGCTAGATTCGTGTTAAAAAGGCCTTTATTCATGTGTGTGTATGTATGTATGTGTATGCATGTGTCTGTATTTGTGTGCATGTATGTCTGTATGTGTGTGTGTATGTGCACATGTGTCTGTATGTGTGTGTGCACATGTGTCTGTATGTGTGTGTGCACATGTGTCTGTATGTGTGTGTGCACATGTGTCTGTATGTGTGTGTGCACATGTGTCTGTATGTGTGTGTGCACATGTGTCTGTGTGTGTGTGTGTGCACGTGTCTGTGTGTGTGTGTGCACATGTGTCTGTGTGTGTGTGTGTGCGCACATGTGTCTGTATGTGTGTGCGCACATGTGTCTGTATGTGTGTGAGTGCACATGTGTCTGTGTGCACATGTGTCTGTGTGTGTGCACATGTGTCTGTGTGTGTGCACATGTGTCTGTGTGTGTGCACATGTGTCTGTGTGTGTGTGTGAGTGCACATGTGTCTGTGTGTGTGCACATGTGTCTGTGTGTGTGCGCACATGTGTCTGTATGTGTGTGTGTGTGTGTGTGTGTGTGCGCGCACATGTGTCTGTATGTGTGTGCGCACATGTGTCTGTATGTGTGTGTGCGTATGTGTGTGTGCACATGTGGCTGTGTGCACATGTGTCTGTATGTGTGTGTGTGCACATGTGTCTGTATGTGTGTGTGTGTGCACGTGTCTGTATGTGTGTGTGTGTGCACATGTGTCTGTATGTGTGTGTGTGTGCACATGTGTCTGTATGTGTGTGTGTGTGCACATGTGTCTGTGTGTGTGTGTGCACATGTGTATGTATGTGTGTGTGCACATGTGGCTGTGTGCACATGTGTCTGTATGTGTGCACATGTGTCTGTATGTGTGTGTGTGCACATGTGTCTGTATGTGTGTGTGTGTGCACGTGTCTGTATGTGTGTGTGTGTGCACGTGTCTGTATGTGTGTTGTGTGCACGTGTCTGTATGTGTGTGTGTGTGCACATGTGTCTGTATGTGTGTGTGTGTGTGCACATGTGTCTGTGTGTGTGTGTGCACATGTGTCTGTATGTGTGTGTGCACATGTGTCTGTATGTGTGTGTGCGCACATGTGTCTGTGTGTGTGCGCACATGTGTCTGTGTGTGAGTGCACATGTGTCTGTGTGAGTGCACATGTGTCTGTGTGAGTGCACATGTGTCTGTGTGAGTGCACATGTGTCTGTGTGTGTGCACATGTGTCTGTATGTGTGTGTGCACATGTGTCTGTATGTGTGTGTGCACATGTGTCTGTATGTGTGTGTGTGCACATGTGTCTGTGTGTGTGTGTGTGCACATGTGTCTGTGTGTGTGTGTGTGTGTGTGTGCACATGTGTCTGTATGTGTGTGAGTGCACATGTGTCTGTGTGAGTGCACGTGTCTGTGTGTGTGTGTGCGCACATGTGTCTGTATGTTCGTGAGTGCACATGTGTCTGTGTGAGTGCACATGTGTCTGTGTGTGTGCACGTGTCTGTATGTGTGTGTGCACGTGTCTGAATGTGTGTGTGTGCACGTGTGTCTGTATGTGTGTGTGTGCACATGTGTCTGTGTGTGTGTGTGCACATGTGTCTGTATGTGTGTGTGCACATGTGTCTGTATGTGTGTGTGTGCACATGTGTCTGTATGTGTGTGTGTGCACATGTGTCTGTATGTGTGTGTGCACATGTGTCTGTATGTGTGTGTGTGCACATGTGTCTGTATGTGTGTGTGTGCACATGTGTCTGTATGTGTGTGTGCACATGTGTCTGTATGTGTGTGTGCACATGTGTCTATATGTGTGTGTGCACATGTGTCTATATGTGTGTGTGCACATGTGTCTGTATGTGTGTGTGCGCACATGTGTCTGTATGTGTGTGTGCACATGTGTCTGTGTGTGTGTGCACATGTGTCTGTGTGTGTGTGTGTGTGTGCACATGTGTCTGTGTGTGTGTGTGTGTGTGTGCGCACATGTGTCTGTATGTGTGTGTGCACATGTGTCTGTGTGTGTGTGTGTGTGCACATGTGTCTGTATGTGTGTGTGCACATGTGTCTGTATGTGTGTGTGTGCACATGTGTCTGTATGTGTGTGTGTGCACATGTGTCTGTATGTGTGTGTGTGCACATGTGTCTGTATGTGTGTGTGTGCACATGTGTCTGTATGTGTGTGTGTGCACATGTGTCTGTATGTGTGTGTGCGCACATGTGTCTGTATGTGTGTGTGCGCACATGTGTCTGTATGTGTGTGCGCACATGTGTCTGTATGTGTGTGCGCACATGTGTCTGTGTGTGTGCGCACATGTGTCTGTATGTGTGTGCGCACATGTGTCTGTATGTGTGTGCGCACATGTGTCTGTATGTGTGTGTGTGCACATGTGTCTGTATGTGTGTGTGTGCACATGTGTCTGTGTGTGTGTGTGTGCGTGTGTGTGTGCACATGTGTCTGTATGTGTGTGTGCGCGTGTGCGCACATGTGTCTGTGTGTGTTTTTTTTTATTGCACTGCACCCAAAGCACCCTACATTTTCCAATGTGTGGGGTACCATTAAGAATTAACGGTGCCCCCTAAAGTGCAGAGCATTCGTCTGTGTGTTGGGAACGAGTGCGACAAAGGCAAGAGAATTCTTGTTGGGCCGTGTATTAGTGCTCGGATGGACACACTTAGACCGAATTTTCAATGGTTCAAAGAATGTCAGGCAAAATGGTCGGCCCTCAGGCATGTTCACTTCATCAAATCCGGCCCACTTTGAAAAAAGTTTGGACACCCCTGGTATAAGTGTTACGGGTGACTCTGGTTAGTTAGTTAGCTTTTTATAGCATCAGGGCACCCACCATTTATTACCCAATAAAGGTTTAACCCCCTGATCACCCAGCGGGGGATATCAATTAGGTTTTAGGGTCAGGGTCTGAGTCGCCCCAGGCAGCGCTAGGTTAGTGCCAGTACCGCTAACACCCACGCGCAAAGCATAAACCTCCCGTAGTGGTATAGAATCTGAACAGATCAATATCTGATCTGATCAGATCTATACTAACGTCCCCAGCAGTTTAGGGTTCCAAAAAAATGCATTGTTAGCGGGATCAGCCCAGATACCTGCTAGCACCTGCGTTTTGCCCCTCCACCCAGCCCACCCAAGTGCAGTATCGATCGATCGCTGTCACTTACAAAACACTAAACACATAACTGCAGTGTTCGCAGAGTCAGGCCTGATCCCTGCGATCGCTAACAGTTTTTTTTGGTAGCGTTTTATATTTAAATCCGGAAGGCAGTGCTTGGTTTTCGGGGTCCCGTACGTGGCTAGGCTCCAAAAAAGTCCCCCACATGTGGTATACCCGTACTCGGGAGAAGCAGCAGAATTTATTTTGGGGTGTAATTTGACTTATGCCCATAGCATGTGTGAGCAATATATCATTTAGTGACAACTTTGTGCAAACAAAATAAAAAATTGTAATATTCCTGCAACTTGTGGCAAAATATAAAATATTTAATGGACTCAACATGCCTCTCAGTAAATAGCTTGGGGTGTCTACTTTCCAAAATGAGGTCATTTGGGGGGGGTTTTGTGTTATTTTGGCATTTTATGGCCTTCGAAACTGTGATAGGTAGTGAGGAGTGAAATCAAAAATTTGCACCCTTACAAACCCTGAAGGAAGTGATTGGTTTTCGGGGTGCCGTACGCAGCTAGACTCCCAAAAAGTCCCACATATGTGGTATCCTCGTACTCAGGAGAAGCAGCAGAATATATTTTGGGGTGCAATTCCACATATAACTATGGCATGTGTGAGCAATATATCATTTAGTGACAACTTTTTGTAAACTTTTTTTTTTTTGTGTCATTATTCAATCACTTGGGACAAACAAAAATATTCAATGGGCTCAACATGCCCCTTAGCAATTTCCTTGGGGTGTCTACTTTCCAAAATGGGGTCATTTGGGGGGGGGGGGTTGTACTGCCCTGTCATTTTAGCACCTCAAGAAATTAGATAGGCAGTCATAAATTAAAAGCTGTGTAAATTCCAGAAAATGTACTCTAGTTTGTAGACGCTATAACTTTTGCGCAAACCAATAAATATACGCTTATTGACATTTTTTTTACTAAAGACATGTGGCTGAATAAATTTTGCCCTAAATGTATGACTAAAATTGATTTCATTCAATTTTTCTTATAACAAAAAGTAGAAAATATCTTTTTTTCTCAAAATTTTCGGTCCTTTTCCATTTATATCGCAAAAAATAAAAATCACAGAGGCAATCAAATACCATCAAAAGAAAGCTCTATTTGCAGGAAGAAAAGGACGCAAATTTCGTTTGGGTACAACATTGCATGACCGCGCAATTACCAGTTAAAGCAGTGCAGTGCAAAATTGTAAAAAGACCTCTGGTCCTTAGGCTGAAAATTGGTCCGGGGCTAAAGTGGTTAACAGTGGGCCAATGTTATCCTCGCCTAGTCAAGGAATCAAAAAGCAAAATAATATAGAAGTTACAAAAAAAAAGTATAAAAAATGTCCCCGTTTAGAAGTGAGAAGGAGGAGGCAAAGGACAGAAATGGCTATGCATAGGTGAAGGTCCTCTTTAAGTGAACCTGTGCTGCCTTAGATCAGAATACCACAAGAGGCCTGCTATTTATTAGCCAGGAATCGTCTTGGCCCTTTGTTAGCTAGGACTGAGGTTTCTAATATTCAAAGCTAAGCGTGACTGCTATTTCACCGTCTAATGAGGCGGCCCTCACTGGCTACTAAGGCAGTGCGTCTTTGTGTTCTTAAAAAATGCAGACAGCTCCTCAACCAATGCTTTAGCTGTATTGCCTGTACACCACATGTCCATAATCCTCACCACCACTTTCCTTTTTCTTCTGCAGAATAGCGTGTTTCTAACTGTCACTGAGTGTACGAACATCTGACAGTTGCCGAAGCAATGCATAATGGAATTTAGTGTCAGATGTGATCATTGAATAACAAAGGTAACATGGCCTGTGGCTCCATGTAAGCAAAGGCAAAGGGCAGTCACTGGAAATGACAATAACCTTACACCAAAGTGAAATTTGAAAGTATAGAGGGGGATTCTAAAAAATTGTGTGAAAAGAGGAGTTTTCCTCGTAAAGATATTAAGAATAGCAGCAAATTGCATACCCAAGCTAAAACAATGCTCTTGTTTAAAATGTTAAATATATTAATTAACCTATTGATGTGTACCTTGATTTTTTCTGTATTGTTATTTGTAGAGTAGAATGAATCAGATGAATGAATCACTGGGCAAACTGACAAATCCAAAAATGCACATGCAAATTGACTTTCCAAGGTCTTCCGGAATGTGCGTGTTGTCAGTACCTGCTGGGGTGATGAGTGGTCAATGTCTAATCTACACAAATAAACAACTCAGAGGGGTTGATTTACTAAAGGCAAATAGATTGTGCATTTTACAAGTGTAGTTGCTCCAGAGCTTAGTAAATAAGGCAAAGCTTTGCTGTGCAAAGAATACCAATCACATGCTAGGCAGAAAAAAAAAACGATTTTTCCTTGCACATGATTGGGTGTTGGAAGTCAACAGAGCTTTCCCTTAAGTTCTGGAGCAACTGCACTGGAAAAGTGCATAGTCTATTTGTCTTTAGTAAATCAACCCCAGAGTTTTTACTTTCCCACATAAACTCTTCAGTGGTTAAAATGTCAGCTTCAGGTTCCCTTCTTCTTGGACACTTGGAAAAACTCACTGCAACATATATGTATGCACACAACACTGTAGGCGCATACAACCATAGATTTATCAGTTTACAGGTCACCTTTAAAATAAACATGACATAAAGAGTAAGGTAACAACCTCTGAAACAGCTTATTCATACCTTCTTGACTCTTCCCTCATCTTTCCTCTTTGTTCACCAGGTTGATCCCATATGGAGCTTACACCTGGTTTTGCCCTTTCTCCTTGCCCCTATGTGTGCAGTCCAATCACCAAGCACTAACACTGTAACAGAGTAGTAAATAACTTGATTCAATGTACTCTGGGATACCAGGTTATTTATTTTCCCTACCAGCAGTGAACAAATTACCAGATGAGTAAAGGTAAAGCGAGAATATGCAGGGTGATGGTATTAAAGGAGAACTAAACTTAATGAATAAAAAACTGGTGTAGCCCACTCTGCAGATTTTGCAGAAAAGGGACTCAATGTCTGTACTACAGACTTCTACACAGGCATGGATGCATGGAATTCCAACTGCAGAACATAGAGCAACCCTGTTAAGTTGTCTTCCATTCACTAAGGGGTGCTCTGTGGATGTGAACTGCTAGAGACCCTGAGAAGAAGTGTGGAAGATGTGGTTTCCAGGAAGCAGCCCTAAAAGTAATAGATACCGTGTGACACTACAAGTCTCAGGAGGAAGGGCTGCTTCAAGAGGAGAGGGAGTAGTGCAGAAGCCTGGTCTAGGAATACAGAGTCTCACGTGGAGATAGAGAAGGGAAAGCTGCTGGTGTGCTGAGGCTGAGACACTGTGTTCCAGTGTTCCCTGTGACCGTAGATTGGCAGTGAAAACCTGTTGTGACCTATACCGGTTTGCAGTACACACCAAATGGTCAGCTTGCTTTATATACGGCTGGAGGCTATGAGTCTCTGGGGGTGATCTGCAGAAAATTTATTGGCCTGACTACACAGTTGAGGCCTTGGATCATCTGTGGATGCTGCGGGGAGCATCTGTTTGAGTTTGCCTTCCCATCTCTACCTCCCAGAGTCCTACAAGTGGTTTGGGACAAGAAAGTTGATGTCCCTTCGGAGAGTGATGCCCAAAGCCTGTCGGTTGTCACCCAATTTGTGATGGAAGCTGCTACCTCCACCACAGCGATTGGCCCAGGACCCAGCGCACTGTCCACTTCGAATGGCTGAGGTCGGACCAGGTTGCTCGAGTTGATGACTGAGTTACCTGAGAGAAAAGTACTGAGGCCGGGTAAGTCAGCAAACGGTGAGTGTGGTTTGCCTATGGGGGAAGTGATGCTAGTGGCCGAAAAGGGAGTTGATATAGAGATGCCAGTTAAAACAAAAACTACGAGAAATCTTGAATTCGGATAATTTGTCTGATAACTTATCGGAACCCTTTTTCCGGATACCTTGTCTTACTCTGGGAAGTGCGGAGAGAGTGACAAGGGGGTAATCAGCAATGTGCAGGGTGACGAGACACCTGCTAAGTGTGCCGATTATGCTGTCAGCCAGTGCAGCTCTGTTGATCAGCATTGCCAGGTCCTTCGAGGAGGATCAAAAGAATCCATGGGCTCCCACAGCCTGGCCTATGATGCCTATGTAAAGCTGCAAAATGATCATAAGCCAGAGGTGATTGCTGGGTATCCAGTTCAACGTGCCCCAGATGCTCGGGTTCTATCTGGGTACGGAGACCCTAAAACCCTTCCTCGGCTGTCTATGATCTAATCATCATTAAGAAGGTAGCACAAAATTATGGGTATTTATATCCCTACATACCCCTACATTCCTCTTCATTTAGAAAATGAGATCTTGGAGAAGGAAATACAGTGGGTGGATGAGGCCGTCCGGGAATTCCTCTAAATATCTCTCAAAGTGGAATGATCTCCTAAATTGTCCAAGATACCCTTCAGTGCTGGATACCTGGGCTACGGCCACAAAATCAATCTGGACAGTGTTATTGTCGTAGGCTAGGCAAGCGAGATGTTAAATACCACGTTGTCACTGTGAATGCCAAAGGGGAAGATGTGACACCGCCGGAACCCAGATATTATTGGTGAAGCTTTGTGAAAATCATCTTTGTGGATTACAAATATGGGTTGTGTGATGTCAAGTACGTTCTGCTGATAATTACCTTGCACGGGGGGTACATGGGTAAACCCATTTGAAATGTTACTACTGGGAAATATCAGAAAGCTGTGAGGCCAGGACTGTGCTGGACTGAATGCTACTGGCAGTTACAAAAAGCGATCACTTGAGCCTGTTGGCCAAAAGATTAAAAGATCCAATAGAGACATGTCTACGACTATTCAGGATAAAACTCCTTGGTGTATTGGTGGTGTGATGTATTAGCATATAGGCAATACTTACTTTGCAAAGATTTTTAAACATTGTTTGTCTAGTTTCTCTCTTTTAAACTCAATTTGTAATAAAATATATATTTTTTTAACTTTGTGTATCTCAGTGCCTATAAAGTCCAGTATTTATCCTTCTAATAGTATAATCTTACCAACCGTGGCCTTTGTTTGAATAGTGTATAATCAGCTGGTGCTGCCACTGTTTAATACACACTATTGATGTCTACATGTTGGCCTTGAATGAATGTGGCAGCCACACATGAGCAGAATGACCATTCTTCATTTTTATAAATGACTGTAAGTTATTCATTTTGCACATATGCAGCCGCTGATGATTGATTCATCTTTCTAGGTCGCCATGCTCCCTCGTTGCTCAGATGCAGGCGGCTCGAGCTGCCTAGCATCCTAGCAACCAGTAGCGTACATTGGATCCATACACGTGAACATATTTAAACGTATAAGAACCGTTTACATGCATACAGCTTACGAACAACA
Organism: Lithobates pipiens; assembly: GCF_037356315.1. NCBI lineage: Eukaryota > Metazoa > Chordata > Amphibia > Anura > Ranidae > Lithobates > Lithobates pipiens. The sequence goes on from NW_027507758.1 coordinate 516,188,571, forward strand.
TCATATGCAGGTAAGATCTTGTGTTTTTTTCTATACATCCATGTACATAAAGCCTTAAGGTAATCATTAACATAACACTATGAATATACACTAGTTTCTCAAAAATAAAAGTGACTGTACTCATTAAATTCCCACACAATATGGCCCCAAGTATTCTTTTCATTGAATCTCCTAGCCTGGTACACACAATAGGAAAGAGACTTATCAGTTTACAGGTAATTAAATGAGTCATTAGGACATGGCCTATGACAGCAACATCCTAATAAAATGGTACAGTAGTAAAAACAGAGCCTTTGTCACCGGTAATAATATATTGAGAGCATAGCCCTTGGTGGTACTGTTTTCAGCAACAGCCCCAGGCAAGAGGAGATAAAGTCAACCACATAAGGTTACATAAACATAAGCAGGTTTCACAGCTCCAGGCTTGGGGTTATCACTGCTATCAAATCTACTTACTGCACTTCTTCACTGAAGGGTGACTAAACCAGGGTCATTTAGTAAGAATGACTATAGACAGAGGAAATTCTTGTGTGAAGATTCAAAAAAAAAACATTGGTCAGAAATTGGTTTATGTTATGCAGAAAGCTTGTCACAAAAAGACTGATAACCTGACAATTTTCAAACATAGTTTTAAATGGGGGGGTAAAATCTTCTCAGCAGGTGGTCACTCCAGAAGAAGCTTGGGTTTTCCACAGCCATGGGTATGAGGTGAACCCTGCGGGCTCAAGATTTGCGATCCCAGCAACTGTTTTTGCAATACAGTACTGCATGGCCTTTCAACTAGGCCCATCAAGGGGGATTTTGAATAAGTAAGCCCCCTCACCATAAAAGTAAGGCACGGAGCAGCCAGAGTGTCAGTGAACTGGAAGCTGTTGTAAGGAATACACAGGGAAACAAGCTACATAGGGAAAGATTAGGACCAGCTAGGAAACTGTACTTTAACTGATTGCTAGCTCCTTTGGGCAATCAATCATTTGACTGCCATTTACATGTTCTTATTATTGGGGCTTTCATTTCATTTTTATCTGGTTTATTTGATGTTAGCTGCTGTCCACAGCATTTTATTTTATTTTTAATTTTTTTTGCTGTAAGGCTTCCCTTAAAAAATATGAGTTTTGTTTAAGTGAGTAGTATTTTGAGGTTTTCATATATTTTTTCAGGAACATACAAGCAACTGCCTTGATACAGCATTGCATCTTGAATATGGTAACATGCAAATCATGCAAAACAAAAATCTGTGCTTTGAAATGACATTCCAAGAGCATCATGGCACATCAGTGTTACCAGAGTAATACAGTCATGCAGAGTACACACAAATGGACTTTCCGGCAGACTAGGTCCGACGGTCTTCCCGACAGACTTTCGGCGGAGTTCTGGTGGACCTTCCGAACTAATGGACCTTGCCACACACGAACGGACCAAGTTCGTTCGAAAGTCCATTCATTTTGAACGTGATGACGTAAGACAGGACTAAAAAAGGAAGTTCAATAGCCAGTAGCCAATAGCTTCCCTTGCGTCGTATTTTGTCCGTCGGACTAGCATACAGACAAATGGTTTTCCACATAGGAATTGAGTCAGTCGGACAGATTTGAAACACGTTCTATTTCTAGGACCATCTGATTTTTTCTTTTAATGTGAAAAACTCGGATTAGCCCACACACGATTGGATTGTCCGAGGGACTGATTCTGTTGGACCTAGTCTGCCGGAAAGTCCGGTCGTGTGTACGCGGCATGAGTCACATGCCATATAAAAGGAAGAGAAAAAAAGAGGAAAAAAACTGAATGTAAAACAAGAACCTACAAATCATCTCTTATCCTGAATGAGCATAGTACTATTACACAGTACACAATGGACCCCTATTTCTTTAATAACACAGAGCACTTTGATTAAGGTATATCCCGTAGATTAAATGTGTTTAGCCAAAGTTCCTACTCTTTTCTGAATTTTTGATTTCATTTTATGTGAATGGGACATTTTTTTTTTTTAAAGTATAACTAAAGGCAAAACATTTTTTTTTGTGTTGGATATTGGGGAGATGGATTAGAACCCCTGTCATGTTGTAATTGCTGTCTGTGTCCCTGTTCGGGAGATTCACCCTGTCTATTTTGTCCTGTTTACCATTTTTATTGAAAGTAAAAAAAAAATCCACATTTTGAGTCGCCCCCAGAATAGAGAATAGAGAGGGAATCTTCCAACGGGGACACTAGTTCTTGTGACCTGGGGTCCCCAATAGATTTCCCTAATTTGAAGGGATTTCCTCTCACTTCCTGTTTGGCTATGGGACAGGAAGTGAAGATAAATCTCCCCAAAGGGACAAATATGGTCAAAATAAATCTTACAGTGGTTATACCCCTCCCTTTCTCTATCCAAAATACCAAAAACATTTTACCTATAGTTCTACTTTATGTTTGGGGTACTTAAAGCAGAGCATTCACTTGTTACTGTCCATCTATTCTGCAAGCTGCCTTTTGTTTTTAGCACACCTCTGCATCATTTGCAAGGAAAACCCAATACTTTGTGTCACACATCCTCTTATCTCTAAAGATAAAATTCAATTTAGGTCTATACCAGTTGGGCATGTTATCCCTAAATAAAACTGCCGTGCTGCTGATCTATTTTACATTGCTTCATCATCTGCAATCTCTGTAGTATACCTGTACTATAACACCAACCTGTGCTCTTTTGCTCTTTGTCTCTAGTACTTTTCTTCCAATTCTCCCTTATTAAAAATGTTCTGATGTTGGCCAATTTTACACTGCTCTACCCTCAGCAGAGTCTTAATTCTTAATTAGAACTTTATAAAATTAGGCTGGTGGCAGGATGGTTTTGCATCAGCAAGAACCAGGACAGCATCATCAAACTGCTAACTAATTTCTGTTCCCCAGTCAAAGCAGGCTTATTAACATTTTATGAATAATCATGTGTCGCTGCTAAAACTACCTAAATAAAGCCTTTATTTTTTTCCTCATTAAAGTAATACAGTGGATCCTTGGATTGCGAGTAATGTGGTTAATGAGCATTTCGCAATACGAGCTATTTTACAAAAAAAATCTGACTCACTTTGAGAGTGTTGTCTCACAAAATAAGCAGAATTCAAGCCGCTGGGGTGTGCAGTACTTCATTTGGCCAGAGGTGCGGGGTGCCAGTGACGCTCGGTGACACTCCGTTCCCGAGTGCCTGAGCATCTCCCTGAGGGGTCTCCAAGTGTTTGCGAGTGTCTCTGGTGCCCTCGCACCTCTGGCCACATGCGGTACTGGGTAGATAAGCAGTGGTTGTGAAACAGATTATCTGCTTTTTCATTATTTTGTATGGGGAAACTCGCTTTGATATACTAGTGCTTTGGATTACTAACATTCTTCTGGAAAGAATTGTGCTCGTAATCCAAGGTGTTACTGTATTAAAGTCTTGTTTCTTTTTTTTTGTTTAAAAATAACAAACATTTGATCTCTTTACCCAAACACCACTTCACTCCATTTTACTGAACTCATTTGTGTTATACCATACCAGCTCTCCCCTTCCCCTTTCCTCCCATCTTCCCACCATTCCCCTCCCCCCCTCTTTTACCTTTCCCCTTCTTTACCCTAAATAATGGTTAATTCAGTATATATATATATATATATATTTGAAGATTACTGTTCAATGCGCCATTACTTATTTCAATAAAGAAATATTGAAACAAAAAATAAACATGTTATAATTACCTGCTCTGTGCAGTTGTTTTGCACAGAGTAGCCCCGACCTTCCTCTTCTCTGGTCCCCCACCAGCGCTACTAGCCTCTCCCTCCTACCGAGTATCCCCACAGAAAGCAGCTTGCTATAGGGACACCCGAGCCGAGCCGTTGTTCTCTGTGTCCATTCAGACATGGAGCCACGTCTCGGTGTCGCCTCTTCTATCTCCTCATTAGCTCACTGACTTTGACTGACAGCAGCGAGAGCCAATCGCACCAGCTGCTGTGTCCCAGCCAATTAGGAGGGAGAGTCCTGGACAGCCGAGGCTCTCGTCCAACATTACTGGATCAAGATGGGTTTAGGTGAGTATTAGGGGGGCTACTGAACACAGAAGGTTTTATCTTAATGCATAGTGTCAGGAAAGGTTCCCTCCGCTGGTAATATCAATCATTTGGCATGCAGTACTGCGATCCACCAGCAGGTGTCTCCTGCTGGAATTATGTAATCTTTGGTCCGCAGTACTGGTGTCCACCAGCGGAGGGATCCTGGCAGTGTGGAGCAGGTATTGCCTTCTACAGTCAGGCGTCACATGACTGACAGCAGCCATTATAAATACCCGGCAGGTGCACACACACCTCGCCTTGGTATTGTTCCTTGTGCCCTGACCTGCTGCTGGCGATCCTGATTCTGAACCTATACCTGTGCCCTGAACCTGTGACCCGTGGTTCTGATCCTGTTTCCCTGTCCTGGTCCCTACCCTGTCCCACCTGTTACCATTATCCCTGTCCTGCAGTCTGATCCGTCCATCCTCTCCCTGTCCTGTGTTCCTTACCCCATTTGCTGATCTCCCCGTGTATGACCTTGGCCTGGCTTGTGACTCTGATTCTGGACTGCCCTTGTTTAGTTGCTGATCCTCTGTGTATGACCCTGGCCTGCCTACCGTTTACGGTCCTTGCATTTCCCATTTATTGTACATATCTGTCTGTTGTTGTTTGGGGGTCTTTGTTGGTTGGTTTATTGCACTGTGTGGTTGTATTTATATTATTCACTTTCTTTAATAAATCATATTTCACTTATACATGTTTGGGTTTCCTCTGTTGCAGTCCACACAGTTCTGGTCTTATCTGATACATGACACATAGAATGCATTAAGATAAAAAAAACTTCTGCCTTTAGAACCAATTTAAGTCCCTACAAGATATAATAGTGATGTAGAAGCTGTCAGGAGGAAACTTAACACGCAGTGATGGACCAGACATCCAACACTCCAGGAACTGCTGCATGCTGAAGAATCTTCCTAGCCTAGCCCTAACTCCTAGTCCATCCAATAGCTAAGTATTAATGTTATTCTTTTTGCAGGATGGCTTACTTACATTTTTATTCCAGTGAGAGAATAAAATGTAGCATATACAGAAATAGTTGAAGATCTAGAATATACTGATAGATATGAAAGTGTTTTCTAACTGGAAAAATGTATTTTCCCATCACACACTATATCACAATGAACCTTGTTGGTTAGGTAACCTTGTTGCTGTAATAAACTAAAGCAGTAAATATGTTATCAGCTCGCTTTATATCTTATTGCAAACTCCAATGTTTCATTAAAATATCACGTCATATAACACAACATTTCTATGCTGCTCAGAACAATTATGATATCATATAAGCACAACAAAGGTGTCTTATGGAGAGAAAGAGGCCTAAAATATCCTAGTGTCAAGGAGGTGCCACATCCCAATGAATATTGAAAAGCAAAGAAGAGAAAGTAGGACGGGACTTTGAAGGCGCCAAAGGACACTTATGCCGTGTACACACGATCAGACTATCCGGCGGACTTAGTCTGGCGGACAAACCTCCGTAAAGTCCGCCGGACTTTCCGAACGAACAGACCTGCCCACACACGACCGGACTTTAGTCCGCCGGACTATGGCGGGAGTCCGCTGTACTTTTGAAATGAACAGACTTGCCCACACATGGAGGAAAGTCCGTTCATTTTGAACGTGGCTCCAGGTAGCCGGGACTAGCGAAAGAAGTCAATGTTGCTGCCTTCCCCAAAGCACCCCCCGGCCCCCCCACCCCAAAGCACCTTGTCCCCATGTTGATGAGGACAAGGGCCTCTTCCCAACAACCCTGGCCGTTGGTTATCGGGGTCTGCGGGCGAGGGGCTTATCGGAATCTGGGAGCCCCCTTTAATAAGGGACCCCCGGATACTGGCCCCCCACCCTATGTGAATGAGTAAGGAGTACAATGTACCCCTACCCATTCACCTGTGAAAAAAATGTAAATAAAACACAACACACAAGGGTTAAAAATAATTTATTGCACAGCTTCAGGGGTCTTCTTCAGTCTTGGGGGGTCTTCTCGCCGGACTCCTTTTGGCTATCTTCTTCAACGCCGCCCGGGGGTCTTCTTCCGACTTCGGGGGTCTTGTCCCCCTCTTCGGTTCTTCTTGCCAGGCCTCTGCTTTCTTCCTTTAGCTCTTTTACTAGCAGTGGCCCGGTCGTCTGTTGCCGCCTCTTCATCCGACTTCGGTGGTCTTGTCCCCCTCTTTGGTTGTTCTTGCCGGGCCTCCGCTCCTTCTTCCAGCTCTTTTATTGGCGGTGGCCCGGTCTTCTGTCGCCACTGTCTTCGCTGCCTTCTGTTCTTCTGTTCTTCTTCTTCCTTGAGATGTTGACTCGTTGCTGTCTCTGGCCGTAATGACAGGGACGTTTTGCGTGGCAACTTATATAGGGACAATGGGCGGGGTCCCCGGGTGATGTCTCCGCCCATTATTATGTCACAGTCCCAGAAGATGCTGGGACTGTGACATCGTAATGGGCGGGGACTTCACACGTGTGTGTTGTGTTTTATTTACATTTTTTTCCCAGGTGAATGGGTAGGGGTACATTGTACCCCATACTCATTCACATAGGGTGGGGGGGCCGGTATCTGGGGGCCCCCTTATTAAAGGGGGCTCCCAGATTCCGATAAGCCCCCCCGCCCGCAGACCCCGACAACCAACGGCCAGGGTTGTCGGTTGTCGGGTCATCAACATGGGGACAAGGTGCTTTGGGGTGGGGGGCACACGGCCTCCCTTCCCCAAAGCACCCCCCATGTTGAGGGCATGCGGCCTGGTACGGCTCGGGGGGGGTGCTCGCTCATCCCCACCCCCTTTCCTGATCGGCTGGGCTACGTGTTCGGATAAGGGTCTTATATGGACTTGGGGGGCACCCCATGCCGTTTTTTCGGCATAGGGCTTCCCCTTTAAGTCCATACCAGGTTACGGGGCCAGCGCTGTGTCAATCTCGCCGTGGACATTGACTTCCTTCGCTAGTCCCGGCCACCTGGAGCCGCGTTCAAAATTAACGGACTTTCCCCCGTGTGCAGGAAAGTCCATTCATTTCAAAAGTACGGTGGACTAGCACACACACAGCCGGATTGTCCGCCGTACTCACAGTCTGGCGGATAATTTTTGAGTCAAAACTACTTTCTAAGTCCGTCGGACTTTTGGGTAAAAAAAAGTCCGCCGGGGCCCACACACGGGCGGATAGTTTGATCATGTGTATGAGGCATTAGAAATGGAGACAGTAGGTGTTCTATGTGGCCATAAAACTTTGCTTTTATACAATTTGATCTTGTAGTAAAACTCTATCTATCTATCTATCTATCTATCTATCTATCTATCTATCTATCTATCTATCTATCTATCTATCTATCTATCTATCTATCTATCTATCTATCCTATTTATCATTTAACAAGATTTAAAACCTAAACATATGACATAAATACACATGAAATATTCATCCAATTTAGTAAATTGAATGGATCTAATAAGTATCAGAGCTATCAATTTTTTATCAGCTCAGCAACTTTTTCCAAGCTCTGTGACAATCTGCGGTTGGGTCACATCTCAAGTGAAAGCAGTAAAAAGCAATGATTTAAAATCATATTATTGGAACACAAACTGCAGTAGCATATGAATAAGTGACCTGCTTGATCAATCATATTAATGTGAAATATGTCTTTTGATTTCCATCTTGTAGAAGCAAGTAATGTGCTTATATAAAGCATTCTCCCTTCCAATAGATACAGATGGACAGGGCATTTCCTGGCAGCAAATGTCCCATGGGACTTATTGATTTTATAATTTAAACCCCTCACCAGTAAAATGTAAAGACATTTTTTTTTTTTTTCTCTGATAATGAAAGAACAGAATTACGTATATGTGTAACGAAATGGTACATGTAGTATACTGCAATTGTCAGTTTGAGTGTTACTATATAGGATCCCTGTGTATTGTGTTCAACATTTGCCCCAATGTACAATCATAGTCTATAGAGATTTTGTCAGTACAGTACAGGAAAGATCAGCAGGCATTGACGTCAATAATACACAAGTTGGATCTCCTGTTAATAATTCATCATAATTACTGTATGTAGGACACAGATAAAAGATGGATGTCATCAGACACAGGACATCTAGAGTTGGCCATTCAAAGCATATTCAAGTCCAAAAATTTTAAATATTTCAGCTTTCCAGCCTTAAAATGGATCTTCACTGTACTTAAGAATCACAAACCAAAAACAGAATTTAATTCATTGTTAACATTTAAAGTAAACCCCACATCCATCCATGCTTTATTTTGTTGAGAAATCATGCTGCAAAAACAACACCCCTAGCATTTCTGGCCATGGCCATCTTGAGTAAGGGCAAATGATTCATGTAGCATTTACTTCTTGAAATCCAACTGCCCTTAGATCAACCCTGCATGCAGTAAAGTGTGCTTAGCTGAGAAAACCTGTCACATACCAGGCTGGAGGCTGAGGTGACGAGAGGGCTCCCCTTGCGTCTGAGTGCAGAGTACCCCTGGAGTTGGAGACAGAGGGTACTATGCCTAGAGTTGCACAGGTTGCCTGTCGGTGATGCGGTATGATGGTTCTAGAAGCAGACACCCAGGAGCAGAGAAGGTGGTTACAGCCAATGATTCTCTGGGGTTACTGGCGGATCTTGACAGGGGAAGCAGAGACAGCGCAAGAAGCCAGGCCATGGGTCAAACACAGGAAGGCAGTCAGAAGCAGAGGCAGGAAGTGTAATTGTGATCAAGCCGGGGTCAAACACAGGAAGTCAATCTGGAACAGGCAAGAGCAGGTCCGTAAAACAAGTTGGGTTCAGAGCCAGGAGAGAAGCAAGAGCAGGTCAGGGTAAGCCGGGTCGGTAACAGGTAATCAGACAGGAGCAAGGAACACAGGAACACAGGATACAGAGCTGACAATAATCCAGCGATTTATGAGAACAACTGGAGACCTTATATAGGCCAGCAAACACTAGTAATTAGCACACTTTGCGCTTGCACGTTCACCATCGCGAATGTGCATTCACTGGTGCTTTCCGGTTGCTAATGCGCATGTGCGGACTAGCGCGGCCATATTGAATATTGGCATATCTGCCAGTTCTTCTCCGGTTTTGACAAAACCCTCCTGAAGACTCCTGGGTTACTTAAAATGTAAGTCTTCAGGAGTTGTTGACCCTCCTGAAGACTCCTGAGATGTATGAGATGATTTGCCTAGGCCAGAAACCAGAAGGTAACTAAAGAAATAAAAAAATAAAGTTTAAAACAAGTAAATATTATACACTTTCCTATCTATTTATTAATGCTAGCAGCATGAGGATTAAAAATAATCACTGTTGATTGGGAGAGTGAAGTTCCACTTTAAAGCGATTGTAAAGTCTTTAAAAAAAAAAAAAAAAAAAAAAACATACTATACTTAACTGCTCTATGCAGTTGGTTTTGCACAGAGCAGCCCAGAACCTCCTCTTCTTGGGTCTTGCTGCTCCTGGCCCCTCCCTCCTGTTCAGTACCCCCCCAGCCAGCAGCTTGCTATGGAGCACCCGAGCTAAGTCACAGCTCCCTGTGTCCATTAAGACACAGAGCCCCAACCCAGTCCCGCCCCCTCTCTACCCTGATTGGCTAACTGGCTTTGATTGAGAGCCAAGGGAGGCAATGGCACAGCTTCTGTGTCTCAGCCAATCAAAAGGAGAGTCCTGGATGGCTAAGACACTCGTGGACACTCGTCGCTCGAGAAAGATGGGCTCAGGTAAGTAATTAGGGGGTGCTGAGGAGGCTGCTACCTGCTCTATGGGGAGATCGGATGAAAACAGACCGCCTGTTCATTTCATCGATCCGATCCACCAAACGAGTAGAAAATAGGACCACCATCCATCTGGATTTTGCGGAGAGAGGATCAGATAACGGCGGATGTCAGTGGACATGTCACCGCTGACATCCACCGCTCCATAGGGGTTAAGAGAGGATCCAATCAGGTCCACCTGAAAAACTGACAGGTGGACCTGATCGGACCGCCAGGTAAAAGGGCCTTTAGGATTTATTTTTCATACAGTACATACCACTATTGTCTGAAGTTTTCAAGCATGTCCAATACCTTTTCAGTTATTGGTAGTAGGCCAGATGTACTTGTTATTTGTAATTGTAATGTGATTTGTGCATTATATACAGGTAGCAGTTAAATCATTTTGAAATTAAGCAATAAAAATTGACAAAAAAATAATTTTATGCAGTTAACCTTCTCCTATATCATTGAAGTAATGAGAGAAGGAGGTACCTGCTACACACAGAAGTTTTTTTTTGTATCTTAATGCGTAGACTGCAGGGGGAGTAAATCTTTCGAAAGGGAGGTCAAGTGGTTAGCTATCATTATTACCTTGTGTGTTATGTTGCATGCAATACTGGCACTACCCCAAATAAAGGAGGTTGAGGAAAAATAGCATTGACAAGCATTAAACTGAGTTACCTTTTATAATCATAAATAATCATGATAATTATAAAAGAAGGGTTTTGGAAGGAAAATGACTCTGCAATAACCCAGCTACTATAAGAACTGACATGGGCAAAGTTTGTGCAAAAACCCATTTAACCACTTGACCACTGGGCACTTAAACACCCTTAATAACCAGACCAATTTTCAGCTTTCGGTGCTCTCACATTTTGAATGACAATTACTCAGTCATGCAACACTGGACCCATATGAAATTTCTGTCCTTTTTTTCACACAAATTGAGCTTTCTTTTGGTGGTATTTAATCACCGCTCGTTTTTTATTTTTTGTGCTATAAAAGAAAAAATACAGAAAATTCTGTAAAAAAATGAATTTTTCTCTGTTTCTGTTATAAAATTTAGGAGATTAGTAATTTTTTCTTCATAAATTTTGGCCAAAATTTATACTACTACATATCTTTGGTAAAAATAAGTACAAATTGGTGGATATTATTTGGTCTTTGTGAAAGTTATAGAGTCCACAAGCTATGGTGCCAATATCTGAAAATTGATCACACCTGAAGTACTGACAGCCTATTTCAATTCTTGAGACCCTAACATGCCAGAAAAGTACAAATACCCCCCAAATGACCCCTTTTTGGAAAGAAGACATTCCAAGGTATTTAGTAAGAGGCATGATGAGTTTTTTGAAGTTGTCATTTTTTCCCACAATTCTTTGCAAAATCAAGATTTTATTTTTACTTTTTTTTTTTTTTTTTTCACAAAATTGTCATATTATCAGTTTATTTCTCACACAGCATATGCATACCACAAATTACACCCCAAAACACATTCTGCTATTACTCCCTAGTACGGCGATACCACATGTGTGAGACTTTTACACAGTGTGGCCACATACAGAGGCCCAACATGCAGGGAGCGCCATCAGGCATTCTGGAGCACCCAGGACAATTCTGACATTTCTCTCCTACATGTAAAAATCATCATTTATTTGCTAGAAAATTACATAGAACCCCAAAACATTATATATGTTTTTGTAGCAAAGACACTGGAGAATACAATGGTGGTCGTTGCAACTTTTTATCTCGCACGGTATTTGTGCAGCAATTTTTCAAATGCTTTTTTTTTGGAAAAAAAACAGTTTTGTGCTTAAAAAAAAAAAACACAGTAAAGTTAGCCCAATTTTTGCATAATGTGAAAGATGAAGTTACACCGAGTAAATAGATACCTAACATGTCACTCTTCAAAATTGCACAGGCTCGTGGAATGGCGCCAAACGTCGCTACTTAAAAATCCCCATAGGCGACGATTTAATTATTTTTTACTGGTTATATGTTTTGAGTTACAGAGGAGGTCTAGGGCTAGAATTATTGCTCTCGCTCTAACGTTCGCAGCGATACCTCACATGTGTGGTTTGAACACCGTTTTCATATGTGGGCGGGACTTACGTATGCGTTCGCCTCTGCATGCGAGCACATGGGGACAGGGGCGCTTTAAAAAAAAAAAAAAAATTATTGTTAATTTTACTTTATTTATTTTAGTTTGAATTTTTTTTCCCCAAAAATAAATTTTTTGATCACTTTTATTCCTATTACAAGGAATGTAAACATCCCTTGTAATGGGAATATGGCATGACAGGTCCTCTTTACAGTGAGATATGGGGTCAATAAGACCCCGCATCTCACCTCTAGGCTGGGAAGCCTGAAAAAAAAAAAAGATTCTGGATTTTATCGTATTGGCGAGTCGGTAGAAGCACCGGAGGGCGGCGGGAGGGGGGGGGATGTCTATGGCTGGGTATTGCAGGGTATCACCGACTATGGCTGGGTATGGCTGGGTATCTCAGAGTATGGCGTTGCAGAGTATTGCATTGCAGGATATTGGCGGGTGTTGCAGAGCATTGCAGAGTGTTGCAGGGTATTGGCGGGTGTTGCAGAGCATTGCAGAGTGTTGCAGGGTATTGGCGGGTGTTGCAGAGCATTGCAGAGTGTTGCAGGGTATTGGCGGGTGTTGCAGAGCATTGCAGAGTGTTGCAGGGCATTGGCGGGTGTTGCGGAGCATTTCAGAGCGTTGCAGGGTATTGCAGAGTGTTGCAGGGTATTGCAGAGTGTTGCAGAGTGTTGCAGAGTGTTGCAGAGTATTGCAGGGTATTGCAGGGTATTGCAGGGTATTGCAGGGTATTGCAGGGTATTGCAGAGTATTGCAGGGTATTGCAGGGTATTGCAGGGTAATGCAGGGTATTGCAGGGTAATGCAGAGTATTGCAGGGTATTGCAGAGTATTGCAGAGTATTGCAGGGTATTGCAGGGTATTGCAGAGTATTGCAGAGTATTGCAGAGTATTGCAGGGTATTGCAGGGTATTGCAGAGTAATGCAGAGTATTGGCAGGGAATTGAGGGGTTAATTTTCGGTGAGCAGAGATGTGGGCACTGCAGATGCAGCCCACATCGCTGCTGACACCGATCTCTTCCCCCTCCGCTTTTCCGATCGGTACAGAGCATTGCAGAGTGTTGCAGAGCATTGCAGAGTGTTGCAGGGTATTGGTGGGTGTTGCAGAGCATTGCAGAGTGTTGCAGGGTATTGGCGGGTGTTGCAGAGCATTGCAGAGCGTTGCAGGGTATTGCAGAGCGTTGCAGGGTATTGCAGAGTGTTGCAGAGTGTTGCAGAGTATTGCAGGGTATTGCAGGGTATTGCAGAGTATTGCAGGGTATTGCAGAGTATTGCAGGGTATTGCAGGGTATTGCAGGGTATTGCAGGGTATTGCAGAGTAATGCAGAGTAATGGCAGGGTATTGCAGAGTAGACATGTGCAGAGTAAAATATTTCGTTTCGGAATTTCGTTTTCGTCTGAAAACTTAATTTATTTAGTTACTCCCGAAATTCGTTTTTATTTATTTCGTTTTTCGTTCAAAAATTGCATTCGTCCGAAAATCCACATGAATTACGGTCGAATCTGTCTTTGAAGGCTTATGGTGTCTGTCGAATGTATAAAGAAGATTCGACGGAGCTAGTATATAGCATACTTTAGAACCCTATTAAAGTCTATGGGACTCCAACGTTCAAAATCTAAAGTGCTAATTTTAAAGGCTAATTTGCAAGTTACTGTCCTAAAAAGTGTTTGGGGACCCGGGTCCTGCCCCAGGGGACATGTATCAATGCAAAAAAAAAGTTTTAAAACGGCAGTTTTTTCGGGAGCAGTGATTTTAATAATGATTAAAGTGAAACAATGAAAGTGTAATATTCCTTTAAATTTCGTAGGGGGGGTTGTCTATAGTATGCCTGTGAAGGGGCGCATGTTTCCCGTGCTTAGAACTGTCCCTGCACAAAGTGTCATTTATGCAGGAAAAAAAGTCCTTTAAAATCACTCGCAGCTATTATGAATTGTCGGCTCCCGTAATACAGAGAACACTCATTAAAAGTCATTGATAAAAAAATAAATAAATAAATAAATAATAAAGCGTGGGGGTCCCCCAAATTCAATTACCAGGCCCTTCAGGTCTGGTATGGATATTAAGGGGAACCCTGCCTCAAATTTAAGAAAAAATTTGACGTGGGGTTCCCCCTAAATATCCATAACCAGACCCTTCAAGTCTGGTATGGATAATAAGGGGAACCCCGCGTCAAATTTAAAAAAAAATTGACGTGGGGTTCCCCCTAAAAATCCATACCAGACCCTTTATCCGAGCACGCAACCTGGCAGGCCGCAGGAAAAGAGGGGGGACGAGAGAGCGGCCCCCCTCCCTCCTGAACCGTACCAGGCCACATGCCCTCAACATTGGGAGGATGCTTTGGGGGTCTGTGACCCCTCAAAGCACCTTGTCCCCATGTTGATGAGGACAAGGGCCTCATCCCCACAACCCTGGCCGGTGGTTGTGGAGGTCTGCGGGCGGGGGGCTTATCAGAATCTGGAAACCCCCTTTAACAAGGGGACCCCCAGATCCCGCCCCCCCCTGTTTGAAATGGTAAGGGGGTACAAAAGTACCCCTACCATTTCACAAAGAAAGTGTAAAAAATGGTTAAATAAAACAAACGCACTTTTGAAAAATTCCTTTATTAAAAATAAAAAAATAAAAAAAAGATTCCAGCGGCGGTAATCCACTCTTGCTATCCAGCGACGGACGGTCATCTCTCCAGCGATGGCTCATCTCATCCAGCGCAGCGATCCATCCTTCTTCTGTCTCCGTGGAGGAGACACTGCAAGGATTCCGGCGGCTGACGTTTCTTATATACGGAGGGCGGGGCCACCCGTCACCTGACCCCGCCCCCCTCTGACGCAAGGGGAAACCCGGGGTTCCCCGTGACGTATGGGTGTCCCCGCCCCCCTCTGATGTAACGGAAACCTGCCTGTGTTACATCAGAGGGGTGCGGGGTCACCCATATGTCACAGGGAACCCCGGGTTTCCCCTTGCGTCAGAGGGGGGCGGGGTCAGGTGACGGGTGGCCCCGCCCTCCGTATATAAGAAACGTCAGCCGCCGGAATGCCTGCAGTGTCTCCTACACGGAGACAGAAGAAGGATGGATTCGCTGCGCTGGATGAGATGAGCCATCGCTGGAGAGATGACCGTCCGTCGCTGGATAGCAAGAGTGGATTACCACCGCTGGAATCTTTTTTTTATTTTTTTATTTTTAATAAAGGAATTTTTCAAAAGTGTGTTTGTTTTATTTAACCATTTTTTACACTTTCTTTGTGAAATGGTAGGGGTACTTTTGTACCCCCTTACCATTTCAAACAGGGGGGGGCCGGGATCTGGGGGTCCCCTTGTTAAAGGGGGCTTCCAGATTCTGATAAGCCCCCCACCCGCAGACCTCCACAACCACCGGCCAGGGTTGTGGGGATGAGGCCCTTGTCCTCATCAACATGGGGACAAGGTGCTTTGAGGGGTCACAGACCCCCAAAGCATCCTCCCAATGTTGAGGGCATGTGGCCTGGTACGGTTTAGGAGGGAGGGGGGCCGCTCTCTCGTCCCCCCCTCTTTTCCTGTGGCCTGCCAGGTTGCGTGCTCGGATAAAGGGTCTGGTATGGATTTTTAGGGGGAACCCCACGTCAATTTTTTTTTAAATTTGACGCGGGGTTCCCCTTAATATCCATACCAGACCTGAAGGGTCTGGTTATGGATATTTAGGGGGAACCCCACGTCAAATTTTTTCTTAAATTTGAGGCAGGATTCCCCTTAATATCCATACCAGACCTGAAGGGCCTGGTAATTGAATTTGGGGGACCCCTACGCTTTTTTAATTTATTTATTTATTTATTTTTTTATCAATGACTTTCAATGAGTGTTCTCTGTATTACGGAGCCGACAATTCATAATAGCTGTGAGTGATTTTAAAGGACTTTTTTTCCTGCATAAATGACACTTTGTGCAGGGACAGTTCTAAGCACGGGAAACATGCGCCCCTTCACAGGCATACTATAGACAACCCCCCCTACGAAATTTAAAGGAATATTACACTTTTATTGCTTCACTTTAATCATTATTAAAATCACTGCTCCCGAAAAAACTGCCGTTTTAAAACTTTTTTTTTGTATTGATACATGTCCCCTGGGGCAGGACCCGGGTCCCCAAACACTTTTTAGGACAGTAACTTGCAGAATCTTTTCTCTCTGTCAAATCTTTTTTCTCTGTCGAATATTTTCTCTATATAATCTTGGACTAATAGAGGTAAGGTTAGGCACATTCGACCACAGGTTCTATAGACAGATTGTTATTGTCAGAGTCATGTCGAATCTCCTATTCTATATCGAACTGTTGTAACAATGAAAACGAAAATAAAGCATTTATTTATGTCGGATCTTTCGTTTTTCGGATTTTGTGCTTTCGTTATCGTTTGTCAAAACGAAAACGAAAATAGCTGAAATTCGGACGAAAATGCATTCGGACGAAAACGAATGCACATGTCTATTGCAGAGTATTGGCAGGGAATTGAGGGGTTAATTTTCGGTGAGCAGAGATGTGGGCACTGCAGATGCAGCCCACATCGCTGCTGACACCGATCTCTTCCCCCTCCGCTGTTCCGATCGGTACAGAGCATTGCAGAGTGTTGCAGAGCATTGCAGAGTGTTGCAGGGTATTGGTGGGTGTTGCAGAGCATTGCAGAGTGTTGCAGGGTATTGGCGGGTGTTGTGGAGCATTGCAGAGCGTTGCAGTGTATTGCAGAGTGTTGCAGGGTATTGTAGAGTGTTGCAGAGTATTGCAGAGTATTGCATGGTATTGCGGAGTATTGCAGGGTATTGCAGGGTATTTCAGAGTATTTCAGAGTATTGCAGGGTATTGCAGGGTATTGCAGGGTATTGCAGGGTATTGCAGGGTATTGCAGAGTATTGCAGAGTATTGCAGAGTATTGCAGAGTAATGCAGAGTAATGCAGAGTAATGGCAGGGTATTGCAGAGTATTGGCAGGGAATTGAGGGGTTAATTTTCGGTGAGCAGCGATGTGGGCACTGCAGATGCAGCCCACATCACTGCTGACACCGATCTCTTCCCCCTCCGCTGTTCCGATCGGTACAGAGAGGGGAAGGGAGGAACCGGCGTCATAACATGACGCCGGTTTGTTTACAAGTGATCACTCCGTCATTTGATGGAGCAATCACGTGGTAAACGGCCGCTATGAGCGGCTGTTTACCGTGATCCGTGATGCGCCAGGTCCTGTGGACCCGGCGGTCACGGATGCTCTCGAGTGCGCGCCCCAGGGGGCGCGCGAGAGCAGAATTCATATGACGTCCTCCCAGAGTTAAGAAACCGCCCTGTAGCCGTCATTCAGGCTATAGGGCGGTTGTTAAGTGGTTAAGGCATAGGTCCAAACAAAAACAGGGTGCTAGTGCATATGGAAATCACGGTTCCACCCATAATAACAGTTGCCCTATACTTGCAATTAGGGATGGGGAATAGTTCGGGCCGAACTTTGGTTTTTCGGATGTTCTGTGAAGACCAAAGAACAATATGCGGCGTTCGGGGCAAATTCGAATGCAGCCAGAAAAACATTAAAGTCTATGGGACAGTAACATGAAAAAGCAGTGATTTTAATAATGCTTAAAGTGAAACAATAAAAGTGAAATATTCCTTTAAATTTTGTACCGTGGGGGGGGGGGGGGTGTATAAATAGTGTCTTCAGATTTACCTTATGTATTTACATAAAGCTACATATAAATATTTACAAGAACTGTGTGATTACAAGTAATCCTTCTTAGTTCATGATCACGCTGTGTATGATCCAGAAATCTGATAATGCAATATTGGCAATCATTACACCCATAGACTGACAATAATATGTCGTAATATGTTGGATTTGAGTAAAGCCGGGTGTTATCGGGTGGGGCAGACAGAGAATTCATTTTAACCTATTTAACAGGAATGAGATGAAATTCAGTCCATGTCTGGACAGCTTTAATCTTGGATAAAATAGGCAAACATTAAAGTGGTATTAAACACAAAACCAAATATGTATTATATAACAGCTTACCAATCATTAGATGTGGTGGCTGCATTAATTTAATTTTAATTGGATTTTTCCCTTTGTTTTAACCCAGTCATCTGGCCAGTAACACACCTCCTGTGTTATTGAGGCTCAATTCTGGAGGAATGAGCACAGGAGGTACATCAGACAGCAGTATTGTCATCCTGTGGGGGGTGGGGGGGGGTAGTAGCAAATGTATTGGCAGCATGGTCGGGACAAGGGGTGGGCAGGAGGGGTGGCTGCCCTGGGCACTGTGCTATCAGGGTCCCCAGAGAGCCTCTTCCTTATATCAGGGTCCTCAGAGAGCCTCCCCTTTGCATCAGGGTCCCCAGAGAGCCTCCCCCTTGCATCAGGGTCCCCAGAGAGCCCCCACTTACATCAGGGTCCCCAGAGAGCCCCCTTCCTTACATCAGGGTCCCTAGAGAGCCCCTTTCTTACATCAAGGTCCCCAGAGAGGCCCCCCCCACTTACCTCAGGATGCCCAGAGAGTCCCCCCAATTACATCAGAGTCCCCAGAGAGCCCCCTTGCCTCAGGGTCCCCAGAGAGCCTCCCCCTTACATCAGGGTCTCCAGAGAGCCCCCCTTACATCCGGATCCCCAAAGAGCCACCCACTTACATCAGGGTCCCTAGAGACCCCCTTCCTTACATCTCTCTGCTCTCCCGTACTGCCTACCCGCTCTCTGGTGCTGCTCACTGCAGAGAGGCCACGACCATGGCCGTCTCTGAGAGACTCGGGGCTATGGGCCCCAGATTCCGGGCTATAGCCCCAAAAGCCACCCCCTAGCAAGGCCCCTGTTGGTGTGAATGGATCCTAAAGGCTCATTTATATCACAATCTCTGCTTTCAGTGTGCAGTTCTGCATTCACCTTTGCATGCATTTGTAATAGGTTTGCGATAATTTGAAAAGTGTTTTCTTCATGTTCTGGTGTGGTTTTTTTTTTTTGTAGGCTTTTAGGATTTTTTTTTTTTCCACTGAGTTGCATTTGCATGTTTTTTTTTTTGGTTCATTTACATCCATTCCAATGCATTGCAGTGTGTTTATATGGAAAAAAATGGAGCATGCTGTACGTTTTTGAAATGCATATGAAAGCACCACATTGGTGTAAACAAGGCTAATTGGAATTCATTCGTATTGCATTTAAAAACGCATTCAAATGTATCTGGTAAATGAGCGCTAATAGTCGCAAAAGATTTTTCCAATCAAGAACTATTAGTTCCTCTAAGATAGTTTGCCACCAAATGTGTCTGGTCGCCCTGTCCATCCCCCTCCACTGACATAAGTTTCCAGCAGTTGGTTTGTTCCTGCATGTCCTACAAGCCCCCTAAATCTATAGACAGATTAATAATAGATATCTGCCTACAAGCCTGAGTGGCTTCTCATTTGAATAGATACACAGGATGAAGCACGGCCTGGCCTCCATTTGTTCTTCTCCCTATACCTTTATTGACTTTCTGATAAAGACAGGGTGGGCTAGAGGTAAAGAAAACATGTGATTGACACACGCTCCCATCATTCATTATAATGGACTGTATGGTATGTCCAGTATTGAATGGTGCTCTATGATAGAAGATTGCTCAGTAAATGTTGACCCTGCTGACCCTTAAAGTAACAGTTTTATTAACGGATGTAGAGCGGAGCAAGTGATTTCACCTGCTGACATGGGTGAAGTGGCTGTATACAGCAGCAATTAACCTGTGCAAAATAATGTGCCACATCTGTATCATTCTGCTGTCACAGTGCATGCAGCTAAAGCGGACCTTCACTTATTTTTTCAACTTTCAATCTATTAAATCCTCTGCCCTTGCTGTTTTAAGTTTGGGTAGTAAAATATTTTTTTCTGCCAGTAAATACCTTATACAGCCCACTCCCTGCTTCTTGTCTGGTAAAAAGCCTAGGCTTATGACATCATGCACAGCTCTTTCTTTACCAGGAGGGGGATGAGTCACACGAGGGCCAATGAGAGCTGCAGAGCTGGAGGTGTGCCTCTGTGTGCCTGTGTAAACCCAGGAAGTGAACAGGCAGCTGCCCACAGCTAAAATGGTTGCAGCCAGACTCATTGGAAGGAGATTTTTGCAGCATATTTGACAAGTACAGAATCACAGTATATATAAAATAATATGCAAAGTGGTTGTAGGGAAGCTTCAGAATGGCAAAGATGTTTTTATTACAAATTATGTGAGCAGACTGCAGTTCCTCTTTAACTGATTCCTTCATGTCTTGTCATTTTTGTATGGAAACGATTTTAAAACCGCTTCCTGCCAGCCATACGGCAAATTACTCCTTAGCTCTGGGCGGGGATATCTGAATGATGCCTGTAGCTACAGGCATCATTCAGATATCGTCTTTTAGAGCAGGCGAATCTGTGCACCATAAGAATGATCATAGCGGCTGTTCCACCGCTTGGTCGATCTTACGGGAGGCGAGAGGGGACGTCCTTCTCGTGCTTCTAGCGACTCACTGCTACGATCGGTGAGTCGGACACAGGATCCGCCGGCCGCGGATGTTCATCATAGAGATTTCCAGATGGTCGCCAGGGTCTCTATGATCGTCGGAGGCAGGGTGCGATGTTATGACGTCATGCCTGGCCTCTGCATTCAAACGAATGACACCAATTAAGCTGGGAAACCGAGATTGTTTTTTTTTTTTTTTTCAGGCTTACCAGCCTAGAGGTGAGATGTGGGGTCTTATTGACCCCATATCTCACTGTAAAGAGGACCTGTCATGCCATATTCCTATTACAAGGGATGTTTACACAGGAATAAAAGTGATCAAAAAAATGTTTTGGTGAAAAAAAGTGTCAAGCTAAAATAAATAAAGTAAAATTAACAATAATATATATATATATATTTAAAGCGCCCCTGTCCCCGTTAGCTTGCACACAGAAGCAAACGCATACCTAAGTCCCGCCCACATATGAAAACGATGTTCAGACCACACATGTGAGGTATTGGCTCAAATGTTAGAGCGAGAGCAATAATTTTGGTCCTAGACCTCCTCTGTAACTCAAAACATGTAACCAGTAAACATTTTTAAAGCGTCGCCAATGGGGATTTTTAAGTAGCGAAGTTTGGTCCCATTCCACGAGCATGTGCAATTTTGAAATGTGACATGTCAGGTATCTATTTAGGCGTAACTTCATCTTTTACATTATGCAAAAACATTGGGCTAACTTTACTGTTTTTTTTTTTTTTAAAGCATAAAACAGTTTTTTTTCCCCAAAAAAAGCATTAAAAAAATTGCTGCGCAAATACTGTGTGAGATAAAAAGTTGCAATGATTGCCATTGTATTTTATAGGGTCTTTGGTAAAAAAACATATATAATGTTTGGGGGTTCTATGTAATTTTCTAGCAAAAAAATTTTGATTTTTACATGTAGGAGAGAAATGTAAGAATTGGTCTAGTGGGCAAGTGGTTAATGTCATTTTAAGTACAAATATTTGCCATTAGGTTTTGTATATTTTATTATATAGTTACATAGTAGGTGAGGGTGACAAAAGACACAAGTCTATCAAGTCCAACCTATGTGTGTGATTATATGTCAGTATTACATTGTGTAGCACAGGGGTTGCTACTGAAATCATTATGTTAAAGCGGGATTCCGCTGCCGTTTTTTTTTTTTCTTACCTGTGTCACTGGTGGGCGATTCCTACGGTGTCTTTGCAGTCACGATCGGCGTCTTTTTAACCCCCGGCGTGACGATTTCATTGCTAAGGAAAACTTTTAAAAAAAGCAGTCCGGCGGTTTCCATTTTCACTGTGGGCGTTTGAAGCCCACAGGCATCTACTTCCTGGATGCGATGATGCTGAGCTCCCAGCATCCACCGCTCCATCTCGCACATGCTCATTGAGTGTCCTCTTTGTTTTCCTTCCTCTTGCCTCCTGTGCTATAGTGGTAATGGCAGATAGAGCTGCCTGCCCACTTTCAAAATGGCAATTTCGGACATGCCCTCGTCACGTGACCGGCGTCCTCCTTCCGAAATCTTACGAGATTTCGGCATGACTGTGTCCCCCACTGATTCCTGGGAAATAGCTAAAAAAGTTCCCAGGGACCATTGCAAAGCCGATAAACACGCCTACTCCCACGGGAGGAGAGCCCGGAAGTCGGCATAAACATTAAAAATAAGAGGTAAATACTGCATATTATTTTATTTCAATGGTCATAACTGCATCTATGTTCCAAAGCCATTTGAATAAGATGAACTTGCAATTTTCTGTACAAAACCGCTTTAAGTAGTTCATTGTTTCTTAAGGAAGGGTTTGGCTCCCTCTAGTGACCGCTGAAACTATCAGGATTTTTCTTTCTGTTTAAGAAGCATATAACTATGCATTGTGGGATATATAGTTTGATGAGGAAGTGACTCATGTTGTTTAAGTCAGTCTGGGGACTACAGGATCCACAATGCCAAGTCAGAGACCCACAATGGTAAGTCACAGAACAGCCTGCTGGGAGCAGGAATAAAAGGAACAGCGGAACTGACTTATGTCTTTATCAAATGTATCATACCCTGTTATGTGCTATTTTTTTTTATGTAATGTATGAAAAATTTTCAATAAAAATATCTTAACCTTAAAAAAAAAAAAAAAAAAAAAGGAACAGCGCAGTCATCTTTCGGCCTCTCTGGACGCCATTCAAGACCTGCCAGCAGGAGGTCTGTGTGTGTGACCAGGAGACTGTAGTCTATACAGCGCGGATCAGGATCGCAAGCCTCTGAGGGACTACAGAGTGCAGCCCTGCCAGCTTAGCAAGCGGATCGGTGTGCAATGCCAGGACATCTGGAAGTTTTTCTGCATCTCAGCCATCTGGAGGAGCGGTACAAAGCGGTGGTGCCATATTTTCATCAGACTGAGACATCAGGAGGGGAGTCCAGACCGAGCGTCACAGCCTCTGATTCTATTGTGGTGAGAGGGCACCTGCCCATTCCAGTAAAGTGCACTGTTTACTGAGTGAGTTATTTACAGACTGCTGGTGAGACTTGTAGTTCCACAGATGTGATTCTACTTATTCACAGGCAACATACAGCTGTACTCTGGGGTTTGATATTCCCTGTGCTGTAAGATCAGTACTGTAATACACTCACACATAAGGAGGAAGTTACAAGTGCCATATTTCTTCAGATAATTCGTTATCAATGTACCGTTTATTCTACAGTTTGCTTTCTCTCTTTTGCCCTTTTGGATTACAAATGCTGCAGTTTAACAACTTAAGGACCGCCTCATGCCGATATACGTCGGCAGAATGGCACGGCTGGGCACCTTTTTGGGACCATTGTCATTTATACAGCAATCAGTGCTATTTAAATGCACTGATTCCTGTGTAAATGACACTGGCAGTGAAGGAGTTAACCACTAGGGGGCAGTGTAGGGGCTATGTATGACGTGATGTGTTTTTTTTTATTGTAGGGGGTGTGGCCTGGCTTGTGACATCACTGATCGTCCTTCCCTATAAAAGGGAACAGGCGATCGGTGACAGCCACACAGGGAAGCATGGGGAGAGGTTTGCTTACACAGACCTCTCCTCGTACTTCAGCTCTGTGTCCATGCCAATGGACCTTATTTTGTACACGTTTATGGGGAACTGTGTCAAATGCTTTGCCAAAAATCCAGATACACCATATCTACAGGTCTTCCTTTTATCTAGATGGCATCTCACCTCCTCATAGAAGGTTAATACATTGGTTTGGCAAGAAGGATTCTTCATGAATCCATGCTGATTACTGCTAATGATACCGTTTTCATTACAAAATCTTGTACATAGTCCCTTATCATACACTCCAAGAGCTTGCATACTATTGATGTTGGGCTAACTGGTCTGTATTGATAGTATTATTATTTTTAATAATATTATTAAGATTTTTACATGATCTATTATTAAAGTGGTTAAGATATACTTTATGTCCAAAAGTATGTGAACATCCCTCCAAACGATCCATTTCAACTATTTCCAGTGAAGACTAATTTTAAAGTCTAGATTTTAAAAAACAATCAGCACAAAGGACATTACTTACTCTCAGTGTGATGTGTCCCTTGTGCTGCTGTCTCCTGATTTAGTTGAAAACCTTCATCCTCAATCCCCTCCCTACCCTTGCCATTGTAATCCTCTGGTGCAGTGGGGGTTATTAAGGCCAAGTTCACACTGCTGCAGTGGCGGCCCCCCCAAAGCTATTAAAAAAAAATACTAGGCCTTTAAGTGTCTGCGGAACGCCGGACACACAGGTGTATGGGAAGCATGAGGTGCTGCAATCACTGAAAAAAATAAATAAATAATAGTCCTTTAAGTGTGTGCAGGGCACCAGACACATTTACTGAGAGGCTTTTTGGCATAAAGCAAACAGGAATAATACAAACAAGTAGTAGTAAAATATAACCCAAATAAATCCGTTGGATCTTGTTCACTGAAAGATCAATAGCAATAGAATTCAGTAATATGAACAGGCTATTTTTAGGGGACTCTTTAAGTCAAATAGCAGTGAAAGTAGAGACAATGACAAAAAATAACTGATTGCAGTATGATATGAACACTTTACACACAGAACCACCAACTCTGCTCAAATTGAGCTCTATGGGTTCAGGCAGGAAGAGGGCAGAGGAATGGCCAGTCTTATGTCAAACCGTTCCCTTCCAATTCCCAACACCACGTTCCCAAATTACTTTTTAAACACTGTATTTAGTTAATTTCAGATATGTTACCTTTAAGTCTTTTGGCCTGCTCATTAAGTAAATAGAGCCCTGGGTGAAGGTATGGGCCCTTATGGCACCAATGGATTTAATTCCTTGTGAGAGGAATATGTTGTAGTCTCTCAGAAGAAATAAAGCCTTGCCTCTTCAGCTAGCTCTTTGGTGGTGCACTTTAGATGTTCTGACAAACAGGGTGGAACAAAGTATATTTAAGCTGTCCTGGTAAGCAGGGTGATGCAAAGTATGCTTCCAGAGGTCTGGAAAGCAAGAGAAATCCTGCCACTGCTCAGCAAAAATAAGTGTAGCACAAGGTCTCTCTCTAGTTTAATTAATGTGACAAAATAATGGTGTCTGCATGCAGTGTTCTTTGTTAAGAAAAGATGGGCAAGTGCCCGTTCACCAATCCTGCGTCGAAAAGGACCAAGGGAGAGATGTACTGGTGCAGGCTCTTTCAGGTTGCCCCGCTATCTGACGACCGGAAAGCCTTGCAACATCTGTACAGATGCGCCTTGCTATGCCCAGGGTCCCTCGGCTGGTAAGATGTGACCGACCGTGAAGTTTGTCGGGAGGGTAGTCACACTGACCCTGGAGAGCAGCACCCTTCTCCTATGTCCAGTCTTCTCTCTCCTGCTCTCCGGCAGACTTGTGGTGTCCTTCTCTGCTTGACTCTCCCCTCACCTCCCCCTGGGCATGCTGGGGTCTGTAGTCTTTCCAGGGAATCATCAAGCCGCCTGTCTTCTGGACTATATACAGCGCCTAGAGGCGATTCAGTTCGCATTGTTCGCTATACAAGTATTTCATTCATTCATTCATTCATTCATTCATATGTCCCAGAATCCTTTTCCCTTGCTGTCCCCCCTTGAGTATTGTCCCTCTCCCCCCTGCCAATGAGGAAGCAGAGGAGGGAGCAGCTACCTGTGCGAACGCCGCTCTCTGTGTATGTAAAGGGGAGAGAGAGGAGGGAGCACTATATGTCCCGGAATCCTTTTCCCTTGCTGTCCTCCCTTGAGCATTGTCCCTCTCCACCCTGCCAATGAGGAGGCAGAGGAGGGAGTAGCTACCTGTGCGAACATCGCTCTCTGTGTATGTAAAGTGGAGAGGGAGAAGGGAGGAAATCCCCCGCAGCTGCTGACAGGCTCTGTCTCTCCTCAGAGTCTGTCCAAAGTAATGGCGCCATTGTCCGTGTCCGCCGGCAGTGGCGAGATTAGCGGGGTGTGCAGGAAGGCTGAGCGGCAACCGCTACACAAGTGTCTCCTAAAATAGTGGTTAATCTCTTAAAGTCAAAAAAGGAAATTGATTCCTAATAATTTAAAATTAAACTGTGACTTAAGCCGACCATACATAGATCAAAATTTGTCTGGTTGTACAGAGACAGGCTGAATTTTGATCCATGTATGAGCAGGCTGGTTGTACAGAAGTCAATCCCTTGATCAACTTCTGTACAACTAGCCTGCTGTAAAATTTTTGCAATTCTCCCCATCAGAACACAATAGATCAGCCGGAGAATTCCCCTATCCACCCTCAATGTGTGGCTGGGGGAATCGGGCCATTTATTTTTTTTCATTCAACCTATTGGTTGAATGAAAAAAAAAAGACTAATGTATGAGCTGTCTTAGTGCGGTATGGGAGAACAATCGCTAATTCGCACTACTGAAAATGTGTTATCAAGTGGTTTATGTTACAATATTGTGACACAAAAAAAAAAGAGATCTTAAAAAAGATTAAAAAAAGAGCTTATGAGATTTTAGATTGAGCTACTAAAAATTTCTCATGTAGTTATAACCCCCCCCCCCCCCCCCCAAAAAAAAAAGGATTGACTTACAATAAAACAGGCTGTTGATTTTGGAGTTGACTGTTGTCCTCTACATAACTGACTTATCCCTATTAACTGGTTACCAAGATGCAAATCAAGCAAGCATGTCTCCTGCCACCCAGCCCCGAATAAAGTGAGTTACACTGTGCTATTTGACTTGTACATTTATTTTTGTTCAAAATCCGGTGGCTATTCAGCACCCATCTGGAAAACATGCTTAATGGTGCCATTTAATAACTGAGTGAGACCAAAGCATTCAACTGGCAAAGTCACAACATTTCAATCATCTTAAAACTCTAGTCCTCACTGCTGCAGCAAAAGAAAATAGGGTTTCTTTCCATGGAAACCATCAATCAGTCAGTTAGCTGTCTGCTGTTTCTATCTAATGGGCCAGCATCTTATCTTATTAATATTATACAGGGTTTATATAGTGCCAGTTTGTGCAGAACTTTACAATATAAAGGGAGACAGTACAATTACAATACAGTTCAACACAGAAGGAATAGGATGGCTCGGCTCATCCAAGCTAAAGGATGGCAGTTATTCCCTTTTCAGGAGGTTTAGATAATAAACTTAACGAGTGCTTTGTTATTCAGGTTATGCTGGGTTTTAGTATGTCAAAATTTTTTTTTTTTTTTTTTGGTGCATAGACATACAATGAGCACCCATAGGTATTGAATGGACACGAATGTATGACGAATGAAGCAACACAAGGCAAAATGCAGAATTGTATGTATGCATAGGTGTAAACCTTTCAGCAGACATCGAACTATTCTCTTTGTTGGTGCAGAGATATATTATTATTATTATTATACAGGATTTATATAGCGTAAACATTTTATGCAGCGCTTTACAATAAAATAGGGGGGCCCTGCTCATGGAGCTTACAATCTAAAGGGAGGGGGAGGTGGTACAAAAGGTAGCGGCTGCAGGCAATAATCTGATGGAGGGACTCAAGCACAGTTCTTAGGTGGAAGTGGGGTAGGCTTCCCTGAATAAATGTGTATATCTTACTTATTTAGTCATTCCTCTAGATCGGGGGTCTCAAACTATGGCCACGCTAAAGGATTGCATTTGGCCCATAACTGGAGTCAGGTTCCCTCCACTATGCTGCCTTTCTCTAAGTTGGTTAGTTCCTAGAACTGTCTTGCCCTAGCAGGAGGATGGAACAACATTTGTCTATACCTGCTCAGCCTCCCAGCTCCCAGCCTGCTACTACACTGACTACAGCCATGCTGTAAGCAAGGCAAGGAGAGACCACTGATAGGGAATGTGATATAAGTGGAGGTCTTATGGGAACCTTGAAGTAAAGGGGATTCTAATGGGGACAATGATGTATAGGAGACTCTTATGGGGACTCCAATGTAAGGGAAGTCTCCTAAGGTTTTCTCTGATGTAATGGGGGCTCTGATGGATACACTGATGTAAGGGGGGGGAGGGTCTGAACGGGACTCTAATATAAGGGGGACTGTGAAGTGGACCCTGCTGGATGGCAGGACCAGGGGCGAACTGACCATTTGGGCACTCAGGCACTGCCCGAGGGCCCCATGCCACTAAGGGGCCCCATCAGGGTTGCCAGCCTCAATAAAACCAGGGACAGTATGTAAAAATCAGTTTGTTTTTTTAAATATCCCAAGATTATAGCTGCCCCGCCTCTCCAGTACCTTTTCAGTGTGTGTATGTGTATTCTGTGTGTGTATACTGTGTGTGTGTATATTGTGTGTGTCTGTGTGTGTATACTGTATGTGTGTGTGTGTATACTGTGTGGCCCCATAATCTATTGCCTGGGGGCCCCATAATCTATTGCCTGGGGGCCCCATAATCTCCTATTGCCCAGGGGCCCCATAATCTTCTCCTATTGCCCGGAGGCCCCATAATCTCCTATTGCCCGGGGGCCCCATGAGTTGTCAGTCTGCCCCTGGGCAGGACTTTAATAAAAGGGGGACTCCTAAGGCAGATTCTGGTGTAAATGGGGCTCTATTGGGGACCCCAATGTAAGCAGGGACTTTGATGTAAGGGGCCTTATTGCTTTTTTCTTTTTTTTTTTTTTACTAATGTTCTTCCCCTTTTGTTCGGAAATATTATCATGCTGATTCCAAATAAATAAATAAACAACACAAAACCTGTTCATTCATTTATTATTTTTTTGATTTACAAACCTTATTGTTTTTAGCCCAGAAATATTTGTACAATGTGGCCTTCGTATAGGAAAATTTGGAGACCCCTGTACTACATTTTCGTTTTTAAAGTTTATAGTTGTTAATAGCATATGTTTGTCATGTTAGCTGAAAAGTGAAGATAAAGTGTTTTTTATAACTTTTATTGATTAGCTGACATGCAAACTCTTCTCACCAGACCTGAGGAAGAGAACTAAACAATCTTAAAAGTTTGTGCTAAAGTAAAAAAAAAAAAAAAATAGTAAATAAAGGATATTTGTTCTAATACTATATAAAAGGTATTTTTACTGCACAATATATTTTTATATTTTTAGTATAGTATATAGTATTATATTTTATATTTTTTATTGAACATTTGATTTGTCTATAGTCATATTTCCTTTAACATAGACTCTGAAACACCACAGGACCATTTTTTTTTTTTAGAAACCAGCTGGCCCAGTAGTACATGTTTGAAGTACCCACATGGAACTGTGGGAGGAAACCCACATGTATTAGATCACATTGAATGCAGATGGAGTGAGACACTAGACCAGCTGCTTGGCTGGGTGTGATAATAAAGCTTCAGTGTGTCCTCAGGCCAGAGGCCTATTATGTGTTACTAGGCTCCGAGCTACAGCTGACTGATTCTCCCACAATTCAGAGCATTTTGGAATAATCCTACAATAGTTATATTTACACAGTCAAGCTTAATCAATGAAGCCATGCACCCGACATCTGCTTATAGTCCCCTCAATGTGGTTTCCATAGACCGCATCAAGAAAATATCTGTTATATATGACTTTGGTGCACATTTTACCAGTGGAAAGGGGCTACACAGCCTAGAAGTTGGCCTTTACATCAGTTGGACTGATTTATTAAAGCAAAGCAATGAATCACAATGGTTTGTATAGTACAACAATTAGATTGTGCTTTGAAGGGCAGTCCAATGATTGCTATGTATCTTTTGATTACCACACCAGATTTACATCACTGAGCTTAACATAATATAAAGATCATATAAAGAAAAATGATGTTGTTCAAAGTGTAGTCATCACTAGAACAATAATATGAAATATCTGAACTGATCCCTGAAATGCAACTGGTCCAACTACAACAAACTAAAATCTGATTGGTTGCTAGGTTTTATTGAACTTTGCTGCGAAATCGAAAAAAAAAAAAAAAAGTGGATACATGGACTTTTTATAGAATGTTAGAAAGGAAAAGTAAACATCACAACCAATGCAAATTCATTTTATAGTTCTAATGAGCTATTAAAGTGGATGTAAACCCAATTCATGAAATTTGAGCTGGGCATACATATCGGCAGTGTTTTCTTATCTCTCTTCAAAGCACTATATCCTGTAGCTTTCTCTTGCTCCTTTCTTCTGTCATCAGCCTGATAACTTCTGACAAGTTCTCTGTCATTTATCATAAAAGCAGCCAGAGTTTTGTGTTGGGGGGGATGCTATAAATAAATTAGCAGAATGCTGAACTATTCAACGATCAGCTCTGAAAGTCTCTACCTATGAGGAGAGGGGGTGTGTGCCTTTCCTCCAATCAGCTGTCTTGGCTGTATGCCAAGATTTCACTGCAGTGTTGAACAGGAAGTGAAAATGTGCACTTATTAAACAGTATTTAAAGATAAAGACAGCAGATATACATGTAAAACTTATGTATGGAGATTTGTTTCATCTCTGTGTATCATCTGAAGCTGTTCACTTCACTGGGTATATGTGAGATTGTACATCCACGTTAAAGTAGAATTCCAGCTTCATCCTAACTATTCCTAAAACTGTCCCCTCCCTCCTCCTAACACCTATGCCTGCTAACTTGCATTAGAAGGATGTATGTACTTCCCTATATTCAAGCTGATCCTTTCCAGTCACATTATCCTGCTCGCCTGTGTCAGCTAGCACTGTTGCAGGAAAAAGAAAGGAGTGCTGACAACAGATTGCCCATTGAAGCCTATGGGTGAAGTCACCGCTTCAGACTTTACTAGCTGTCGTCGGAGCTCTCCTCTCCCCTGGAACTGCCAATGGCTGACACAGGGGATCCCATGATTGAACTGGAGCAGGCTGAAAATAGATAAATATACGCATCTTTCTTACACAGGTTAGTTAGCATAAGTATTAGGAGGGTGAGGGAACTATTTTAAGAGTAGTTAGGATGAAGCTGGAATTCCTCTTTAACTTTATTTATTTTTTATAGCTAAACTGTATATATCAACATGTCTTTTTACTTTGCCTTATGCAAATATTAAAAACAGTGATATTAACCAATCAAAAACACCTGGTTACTACTGGTCAATGGGCAGCCTTAAGCCTTAGGGGAATGTAGCCTGAGTTTAGCATTTAAAGATCATTTATGTATATAGGGAGTGTGAGCTTGATAAGCAGACTTTATCAGCAGCTGTGATTTCTGGACATTGAATTATCTATTAATAGAACATATAGATATAATGATATACAGTATTTAACAAAAGTGAGTACACCCCTCACATTTTTGTAAATAGTTTATTATATATTTTCATGTGACAACAATGAAGAAATTGCACTTTGCTACAATGTAAAGTAGTGAGTGTACAGCTTGTATAACAGTGTCAATTTTCTGTCCCCTCAAATTAACTCAACACACAGCCATTGTTATCTAAACCACTGGCAATAAAAGTGAGTACACCCCTAAGTGAAAATGTCCAAATTGGGCCCAATTAGCCATTTTCCCTCCCCAATGTCACGTGACTCGTTACTGTTAGATGGTCTCAGGTGTAAATGGGGAGCAGGTGTGTTAAAATGGGTGTTATCTCTCACCCTCTCATATTGGTCACTGGAAGTTTAACATGGCACTTCATGGCAATCTCTCTGAGGATCTGAAAAAAAGAATTGTTACTCTAAATAAAGATGGCCTAGACTATAAGAAGACTGCCAAGACCCTGAAACTGAGCTGCAGCATGGTGGCCAGGACCATACAGCGGTTTAACAGGACAGGTTCCACTCAGAACGGGCTTCGCCATGGTCGACCAAAGAAGTTGAATGCACATGCTCAGCGTCATATCCAGAGGTTGTCTTTGGGAAATACCTATGAGTGTTGCCAGCATTGCTGCGAGGTTTGAGGATGTGGGGGGTCATTCTGTCAGTGCTCTGACCATATGCTGCACACTGCATCAAATTGATCTGCATGGCTGTCATCCCAGAAGGAAGCCTCTTCTAAAGATGATACACAAGAAAGCCTAATGACGAAGACAAGCAGACTAAGAACACAAATTACTGGAACCATGTACTGTGGTCTGATGAGACCAAGATAAACTTCTTTGGTTCAGATGGTGTCTAACGTGTGTGGCGGCAACCAGGTGAGGAGTGCAAAGACAAGTGTGTTTTGCCTACAGTCAAGCATGGTGGTGGGAGTATTATGGTCTGGGATTGTATGAGCTACAGTTCATTGAGGGAACCATGGATTCCAACATGTACTGTGACATACTGAAGCAGAGCATGATCCCCTCCCTCCAGAGACTGGGCCGCAGGGCAGTATTCCAATACGATAATGACCTCAAACACACCTCTGAGACGACCACTGCCTTGCTAAAGCAGCTGAGGGTAAAGATAATGGACTGGACAAACATGTCTCCAGACCAGGGCCGGACTGGCCTACTGGGATACCGGGAAATTTCCCGGTAGGCTGGCTGCTCTGGGGCCGCTTTGAGTGGTGGCTGCAGTGCTCCCTTCCCTCCCTCTGTCCTCCGGCTCCTCCTCCTGTATGGCATGGAGCTTGGTCTGTGTGTGTAAGGCGGCACTGTAACAAGGTCCTGCCCCCCTAGACTGGCTCATGTTGTAGTCTTCTATATGGAAAACTGATTGCAGTTTTTTGCCTATCACACAAGCTGGTCTGGGGGGCCGGACCTTGTTACAGGGCCGTCTTACACACACAGACCCAGCTCCATCTGTGCCATACATCGGCCGCTGTGTGTGATCCAGGAAATGGTGAGGCTGCAATTGGTAGGCAGTAGTCACAGAGGCAGCAATGGCTGGCACACAGAGGCTGCAATGCTGGCACACAGAGGCTGCAATGGCTGGCACACAGAGGCTGCAATGGTGGACACACAGTGGCTGCAATGACTGGAACACAGAGGCTGCAAACGCACAATGCCCGCAGTCTCTGACACCTACTGTATCATGTCTGCAGCCTCTAACATCTACTGTATCATGCTTGCAGCCTCTGACCATCTCTTGTATCATGTACGCAACATCTGACCATCTCTTGTATCATGTCCGCAACCTCTGACCATCTCTTGTATCCTGTCCTCAGTGTCTAGCCATCTCTTGTATCATGTCCTCAGTCTCTAGCTATCTCTTGTATCACGTCCACAGTCTCTAGCCATCTCTTGTGTCATGTCCTGGGCACCGATATAAAAGTTTCCCCCCTATATCAGTAACCCCTCCCCCCATTATTTCTGTGGAAGGTGGCCTCTGGAAACCAGAGTCTCCCCCATGTTCCTGGGGTGCCTCTTGACGATGGACCAATTTTACCACTTTTAACTGGAATTTGCTTATATATATATATATATATATAAAGCCCTATGTGCTTTTATATCTGTGTATTATATATATATATATATATATATATATATATATATATATATATATATATATATATATATTATAAAATACACTCTTCAAACGTGACCAGAGCAGAGCAGAACTTTTTGCAATTCGCCACTGCGTTGTTTTTTTTTTTTTGTTTCAAACATTTTATTAAAGTATAAGAAGTATTACAATACAATATCAACCAAGTTTAAGCATTACTAATACAAACAATATATCAAGTACAATCATAGTCGGGAAAATCATTCATCAGATAAGAACAGCAGGTTTGTAAAGAAATATAATCGGAGGCACACAGTATGATTATCAGAAGCGTTCATATGTTTATATCCACATTAACCGAGTCATATAAGCCAGGTCAAGGTGGGATGTGGAAAGGGAGGTCAAGGGTAACAACATTGGGCGAAATAACTAAAGAACCAAAGAAGATCTCGGGAACCCGGTTACCCTTAGGAGTGTTATGTGTATCTTTCAACCATCCACCCCTTACGGGAACTTGCTGTGGATGGGAAAGACACACTGTAGGAGACCTATCGGAGGTATGACAGGGTTGTTGAACATCACTGCATGGAGTTATAAACCGCTTAATTTGTGTCACAAAGGATTAGGGACATGAAGGTAGGAAAGAGCTAAAAGTTTTTATGTAGGGGTTATGAGGGAGAAATAAGAGGGGAGGTCAGGTTAGGGAGGTAAAGACTAAAAAAGGGGGGGTGGGGGGGGAGCTTAAAGTGCCAGCGGTAAAGGAGTCATAGAGGTGTAGAATGTCTCCGGTCAGAATGAAAAGGGGATGCCGTAGAGGTTGATCGAAAGTGTATCCAGCAAGACCAAATTTGGGTATATTTATCATGTTTGTCATGCGATTGAAAAATGAGTCTTTCCATTTCTTCAGTCCTATTAATCTGTCGATACCAGTCTTCCAAAGTGGGGGTTGATTTTGACTTCCACCATCTGGGAATGCACTGAGTAGCTGCGTTAATCAAATGTAGAGCAAGGGAGCGCTTATAGCTGCGGAAAGGAATAGGAGTGTGATGTAAGAGGTATTGGGCTGGGGAGAATTCTAGTTGATAAGTCGTAATTAGAGTTATTTGGTCGTGAACTTTTTTCCAAAATGTTTGTATGGCTGGGCAATCCCACCATATGTGGAGAAAGGAGCCTACCGCTGAGTCACATCGCCAACACACTGGGGATACATCTGGGAATATCTTATGTACCTTATCGGGGGAGCGATACCATCTCGAGCACAGTTTGTATCTGTTTTCCTGTGTGGAAACACTAAGGGAACCCTTATGTGTGTGGTAGTAAATAGATTCCCAGTCTTTATTGGACCAAGTAGCAGAGAGTTCAGTCTCCCACAATTGTCTAGTGGGGGCGTGCGACACATTATCTGTAGTGAGTAGGCCCACAATCCGAGAGATAATATGTGTTTGGGGTTCCTGACTATTGCATAAATTCTCAAAAGGGGTCAAATCGCTGCACCAACTCGAAAGAGGCTTGGCGGAATAGAAAAAGTGTCGAATATGTAAATATTTAAAAAAAGGTAAATGTAGGTCTGGAAATGCAGCTGTCATCTCCGGGTAAGAGAGCAGCATCTTGCGCCTAAAAAATTGGAATGCTCTATAAGAAGGTTGGGGCTGTGGAGTCGAGTGGTCGGTGGACTGAACACGTGGTGGGAAGGCCGGGTTGTTAGACAAAGGTGTCATTGGACCATTAGGAAGGTGCAAGCCAAGAGTGTTGGAGGTTTGGTGAACTGTCCTAAGCGAGGGTCCAATCAAAGGGTGCGTCTTGCAGGACTCGGGGATATACGATTTGGGAATCCATGGTAGATTAATCAGTGGGAGCGGACTCATTGTTTGTTCTAGGCGGACCCATGCTTTGGAATCAAGGTGCAAATGCCAATCTAGTATTCTCTGTAGAAGGTTAGCGTGGTAGTAAGTGCGAATGTCCGGCAAACCTAGGCCTCCCCTCGTTTTAGGAAGAATTAGTTTTGCCCAACTTAGACGAGGGGATCTATGAGACCATATAAAGGCTCTGCACATCTGTTTGTAAGCGTTAAAGAATCTTTTAGGGAGATCAATGGGTATAGCTTGTAAAAGATACAACAGCCTTGGGAGCACATTCATTTTTAAAATAGCAATCCTCCCAAACCACGAAAAAGATGTCCTGTGCCATTTCAGGAGGTCTTCTTGGATGTTTAGGAGAGCTGGACCAAAATTGCAGTCATATAGTTGGGAGAGCGTATTCGGGAGTTTAATTCCCAAGTATGTCAATGTGTTACGTTCCCAGTGGAAGGGGAAGTTATCTTTACATTGTGATACAAGGTGTTCTGACAGGGTGACCGGCAATGCTTTAGATTTGTCAAAGTTGATTTTCAAATTGGAGATGATATGATAAGAGTCTAAATCTTGTAGGAGGTTGGGTATCGATATGATCGGGTTGGAAAGGAAGAGCAAAATATCATCCGCATAGGCGGCTAGTTTGTACGTATGATTAGTAATCGATATCCCCATTATGTTTTGGTTTTCTCTAAGCATGTTAAGGAGAGGCTCTAGGGTAAGCACAAAGATGAGCGGAGAAAGTGGGCAACCTTGACGTGTGCCATTGGTGATAGAGAAGGCGTTCGACAGGTGGCCATTGACTCTCACCCTCGCAGATGGAGCTGAGTATAGGAACTGTATCATTTGTATTAATTTAGAAGGGAGTCCAATATACTGCAAAGTGGAAATCATATAATCCCAGGCCACCCTGTCGAACGCCTTCTCAGCATCTAGGGATAGAAAAAAGCCTTCCGAGTGGGATGTGGTGAGCCAGTGGTGGATATTTATTGCCTTAATGGTATTGTCCCTAGCTTCTCTACCAGGGACAAAGCCAACTTGGTCATTGGAAATCAAATCTGGGAGTAGGGGTGACAATCGGTTTGCTAAAATTTTGGCATATATTTTCAAATCTACATTAAGTAAAGAAATGGGGCAATAATTAGTGACTAAGGAAGGGTCTTTTCCTGGTTTGGGAATTACAGTAATATGTGCTTCTAGGAGGTCCGAATTGTTCCTAGTGGATTGAGGAAGGGCATTAAGGGTCTTAGCTAAGTGTGGGGACAGCAGATCAAGAAAAGATTTATAGTATGCCGCCGTTAAACCGTCTGGGCCCGGGCTCTTCCCGGATTTCAAGTGCTTAATGGTTTCCCTAATTTCCAGCAGCGAGATGGGGGCCTCCAGGGAAGAGGCGTCAATGGTATTCAGGGGGGATGGGGCATATTTTGACAGAAAGTCATGAATCATGTCCGCTCGAGGCGTGGGGTCAGCAGCATGGGAAGCCCGTGGCAGATTATATAAAGATTGAAAGTAGCTAACAAAGTGGTTTGCTATGGCATCGGGTGCTACAACAGAAGTCCCAGTAGGGGTCACAATCTTATGTATAGTATGTAGCATTCTCTTATTCTTTAGAGCTTTAGCTAAAAATTTGCCAGCCTTGTTTCCGAATTCGTAAAACAGTTTGTGTGTGAGAGCAAATTTACGTTTAACTGACAATTGCAATTCCTCCAAAAGCTCTTCCCTTGCTGTGGTAAGGTCGGTGAGACTGGAGGATGCAAGGGTACGTTTATGGGCCCGCTCCAACGTGTGAATGCGACTGTGTAACTCTGTAATACGTGCTTCTCTAAGTTTTTTCCGCTTAGCAGCTAATGAGATAAGCAATCCCCTCACTACACATTTGTGCGCAGCCCATATGGTTTCCATAGAGGAATCAGCACCGGAGTTGTCTGAAAAATAATTTTGTAAG
Organism: Lithobates pipiens; assembly: GCF_037356315.1. NCBI lineage: Eukaryota > Metazoa > Chordata > Amphibia > Anura > Ranidae > Lithobates > Lithobates pipiens. Next base: position 516,225,482 of record NW_027507758.1, read on the forward strand.
CATTCCAGGATGGCTTGTTTGTGATCAAGGTCTAGGAGTAGAGAGTCATCGAGTCTCCACAGCCGTGGACGTGGGGGTGTAGTCGTCAGGTTAAGGGTGATAGTAATCGGATTGTGGTCTGAGAGAAATGCCGGTTCTATGGTGGCTTGCATCAAGCAGCGTACATCAGTTTGTGTAAGAAAAAAATGGTCTATGCGTGAATATTTATTATGAGGTGGGGAGAAAAACGTGAAGTCTTTAGTACTTGGGTGTAACAAACGCCATGTGTCATGTAGCGTAAGAGATTGGAGTTCCATTTTGATGGCCCGTAAAGCTCTATAGGTGATACAAGAGGAACCATTAGACGTGTCGATGTCTGGGGAAAGCGGGATATTGAAATCTCCCCCCAGGACTAGCATCCCGTGTTGAAAAGTGGTGAGTAGAGAGAGTGCCTCTCGGAAGAAGGGAACATGTCTAGAATTTGGAGCATAAATGTTAGCTATAGTAACAGGTCTATTGTGCAGAAATCCTTTGAGGAAGAGATATCGGCCCATCGGGTCCGACAGGACATCCGTGACCGTGAGAGGGCAATGTTTAGAGACTAAGATAGAGACTCCTTTAGATTTCGATTCCGCCGTAGTAGCATGATATACTATCGGATAATTTGTGTCATGTAGTTTGGGTATAGAATCAGTCCTAAAATGTGTCTCTTGGACCAGAGCTATGTGTGTGCGTGCTCTATGTAAGGTAAGAAGACATTTTGATCTCTTTTCGGGAGTGTTTAAACCTCTAATATTGATCGAGTAGAATTTTGTACCGGCTGTGAAATCAGGTGGAGAAGCACGATCGTCTCGAGAAGAACGTGCTTCCGACATGTTCAGAGAGGAGCAAGTAAATTAAAACAAAGCAATGGGAGTTAGGGTGGGGGGGGGGAAGTCCGGAAGGTGGGAGCAGTCCGAACAGTAGTTAGAACGGATCTGAGTGCAAAAGGGGCCAATGGAATGCTGTGGGAGGAGGAAGGACGTGTATGGAGAGGGAATGAGTGGGGTGGAAGGGCAGAGGGAATCAGACCACTTATTCGGTGGTACGAGAAAAACAAAGAAGAGTAGGATGAGGCAGGGGGTCCCGACGCTAAACGAAGGGAATCCCAGACGACACCCTACAGTGGGGTTGGCCAAGTCTCAGCCTAACTACGGATCACACACAAAAATAAGAAAAATACGTCGATTAGACGACCTCACAACATCCCAGGACTATAAGACGTGCGTGATGGGAGCAGGTCTACGGTATGATTGGTGAGTATTTAAAAGGACTAACTAAGGGATAACAGTTAACAGGAGGGTCCTGATGTGTGAGTAAACAAAGCAGCTGTGATTCGTGGTAGAACACAGTGCACACCAGGGGAACAGTCAATTACATATATATATAAAGTTGTGAATAAACCAACTCTGGGTCCACAGGTACGACCGAACAATCAACAATTATAAACCTTAAGCTGTTCGGTGCGTACGTCCGAGTCCGCAGGCGACATATGAGTAAATAGTCGTCTTCCGGAGTCGATCGCAGCAAATGGAAGAGTGTAGAGAATAAGCTCGTGATACATAATGATAGTACCGCAATATAACAACAATAAATCAGGACAACAATACTTATCAACTGGAGAGCCTGTGAAAATAAAAGAAGGGAAGACCAGTCTGATGTAACGAGTGCACAGTGTGGATTCTTGCGAGTAGAAATCGTCTGCAGTCCGGCATTGTCACTGAGGGGGGTTTAAACAAGCGTGTTCGGGAAATGACGAAAGATTCCAGGATACTGAGCTATCAATAGTTCCGCGAAGAAGACAGTTCGACCAGTCTGCTTAGGGTACACATGCCAGATAGTACAGGGAGAAGCGTATAGAAGGAGATCAAGTAAACATCCAGAGTGGGATGGCTGGGAACAGACTCGTCTGTAATCGGTAACGAACGGCGTCCCGAAGTAAGGCTGGATCCAAAAGTTCCTCTAGTAGTGCATGAGTGATCGTATAAAGTCATGTCCTGAAAGCAATACAAATCCGAGGGCACTGCGAGGAAGTAGTACAGAGCGGACAGTCAATACCAGAGCAGTAACTAAAAGGACACGGGAGGACCAAGTCTGTATCCGATCTGGAGTAGGTGTACTGCAGGACTAAAAGTTTTCGTGTACCGCCGACATACCGAAACGAAGAGCAGAACAGGGAAAAAATCGAGTAACAAGAACCGATGTAACAGGAATGGATGGCAACTAGGAACTCACTGCGGGTTGTGACAAGTAGAGAAGACAGGTCATTCTGGCAGGAAGGTAACTGATAACACAACCAGGTGTAAAAGTCTGACCAGAAAGATAAGGCGATGAGTAAAGGATGACAACTCACTCAGTATTCTCTTCGTGCCCGGCGGGCGCGCGGAGAGGATGAGGGACTGTGATCTCCGCGGGTAATATCAGGCGGACGCCGACCTCGTGGCCCCGAGGGGGATCTTCGTCTTCGGAAGGAGGTGTCGTGAGTATCCATCGGGTCCGTGTGTTGTCTGGGCACTCTAGGTATCATCGGACGGAAGGAGGCGTACCAATTAGGGAGCTCAACCATGGGGATATTCAGAATCGAGCAAAAGTTCGGTAAATCTTCTGGTACTTTAAGGTGTGCAGTACGGCCGGAATCAGAGGCAGCGAGGCAGAAAGGAAACTTCCATTTGTATGGTGTGCCGCGCGTCTTCAGAATGTCGAGCAGGGGGCGCAAATCCCTGCGGTGCTGCAAAGTTATGCCAGAGAGGTCTTGAAAAATCTGGATAGGGGTAGAGCCAAAAGGTATGACTTGCCTTGTTCTGGCAGCTTTTAAAATGTCCTCTTTGAGGTGGTAGTTGACCAGGCAACAAACTATATCCCTTGGAGGATCATTTTCTCTTCCCTTCGGCCTTAAAGCGCGGTGGATACGTTCAAATTCAATGTTAGATTGAGGCTGTCTTCCCATAATATCATTAAAGATGGAGGAGACTGCTGAGGTGATTTGGTCAGCTTCAACCGATTCGGGGAGGCCTCTAACCCTTAGGTTGTGACGCCTTCCCCTGTTGTCCAAATCTTCTAAATGTCGTTGAATATCTCGCATTTGAAGAGTATGGGAATCCAGCTTCCTAGTTGTCTTGCGGAGCGATATTTCATGTTGATCTGCAATCTGCTCCACTGTATGCATACGGTCTGAAAGGCCTCTGATGTCAACCCTGAGTTCAGCTATGGCCGCCGATAGTGTGTCCTTAATATCAGAGGCGACGGAACGGAGATCGTTCATGCTGATCGATTGCGGCGAGGAAGCTGCCTGCGGGGGATGATCAATTGGTCTCTGAGCTGCTGCGGTCCCAATTACAAGGTTGTCAGACAAGACGATCGACCCCTGTGAGGGGGGAGAGAGTCCGCGGCCTGAGGTGTGCTGTGGCGGGAAGGCGCCATGTTTCCTCGTTGTGCTCTGAACATCTCTGGGATGATTTGAGGCGGTTGTCCGGCAGAATTTTCTCTCGGGGAGCGAGATCTAGATGCGGAGGACATACGGGAGGCTGTACCCATCGTTAGATGTGAAACATCGGCGGGAAGACCTGCGGTAGACAATAGCTTTCGTCCCGGGATGTCGGAGCTAAGAGCTTAAGCGACCGCCATCAAGCTCAGCCAGGCCACGCCCCCGCCACTGCGTTGTTTTAACTGACAATTGTGCGGTGGTACGATGTGGCTCCCAAACAAAATTATATAACAAAAATATTACAGCGCACACATGCAAAACTAACATTTACCTCCAGCAAGGCTTTTTAAAAAAAAAACACCTAGACATTTTCAAAACACATTATCAAAAAATATGGGGATTTGGTCACACCATATTGCTACTGCGACAAAGTACCCAATGATTAGTGGGTCCTACACTATCCATAGATTGGGAGATCCTGCTTCTCTGAACCATGAGAGCTACATTCCTCTATATGGGAGAACATGAGGTCTCCACCATGACACAGGTGGTCACTTATGAGAGGTACTTACTGAGGGAGTGGGGTGCTCCACCCAAAAGGATTTGGTCGGAATCCATACAATAGACAAACAAGATATTTGGAGGGCACACCCTAAAAAAATGCATAAAGATGGTGCTGCCATAAGACCATACAACAGAACAAAAATATTACAGCGCACACATGCAAAACTAACATTTACCTCTAACAAGGTTTTTTAAAAAACACCTAGACATTTTCAAAAAACATTATCAAAAAATATGGGGATTTGGTCACACCATATTGCTATACGGTGCTTAAGCCAACTTACTGCGACAGAGTACCCCATGATTAGTGGGTCCTACACTATGTTTTTAGGGTGTTTTTAGGGTGTGCCCCCCAAATATCTTGTTTGTCTATTGTATGGATTCTGACCAAATCCTTTTGGGTGGAGTACCCCCCTCCCTCAGTAAGTACCTCTCATTAGTGACCACCTGTGTCATGGTGGAGACCTCATGTTCTCCCGTATAGAGGAGTATAGCTCCCATGGTTCAGAGAAGCAGGATCTCCAAATCTATGGATAGTGTAGGACCCACTAATCATGGGGTACTTTGTCGCAGTAAGTGGTCTTAAGCACCATATAGCAATATGGTAACTTATTAGCTTGATGCATTGAGAAACTTGGCTGTTAGATTCACCTCTAAGTAGAGTTGCAGATCCCACAAATTGAGAACAACGTAATTTTTGCATCTTGCATTTGGAAACTCTAATGCCGCTTACACACGACCAGACTTTTTGACAGCAAAGATCCGACGGAACGAATCCGGCGGACAATTTGATCGTGTGTGGGCTCCATCGGACCTTTGCTGTCCAAATTTTTTTTCGCCGGACCCAGTTACTATTGAGAAATCCGCTCATGTGTATGCTAGTCCGACAGACAAAAACCAACACTAGGGCAGCTATTTTCTACTGGCTATGAACTTCCTTATTCTAGTCCGGTCGTACGTCATCACGTTCGAATCCGTCGGACTTTGGTGTGATTGTGTGTGGCCAAGTCCGTTCATTAGGAAAGTCCGTCGGAACTCTGCCGAAAGTCCGTTGGAAAGACCTTCGGACCTAGTCCGTCGAAAAGTTTGCTCCTGTGTATGCGGCATTACAGATAAATTCTAGAGAGTTGCTCACAGAACAAAGAACACACGGAGGGGATCTTATCTACCAATTGAGCACCATGACAAGCCCAAGAAAGATTCTAAGGCTCGCTAATAGATAAGTCAGTTTTCTTTGCTCAACTAGTGGGTTAAACAAAAAAACTGATCCCATTTGTGGAAGAAGCAATACATCCCGGTGTGTATTTTATTTTGACAGCAGGGAGACTCTCCCGCGGTCAAAATACACAGAACAGCTCTGCAGTTTATATCCTGCAGTGCTGAGCGAGTGGAAATTTTCCAACAGGGTAGTTGAACAGAAACCTTTGGTTCAACCACATTGACCATACATGCATCGATATTTGTTTGGTCCCTGCTGAACCAGCCACATTTTGATCCATGTATGGACAGTTTTAGTCAATTGATTAGATGACAATTAGTTGGTGTCATGGACATAGCATTTACCTACAGTGTTACCAGCAGTAGAGAAAGGCTCCTCTCATAAATTTGAAAGTATCGGACCTTCATTTGAAAACCCCTCAAGAAGAAAAAGCATTGTTAAGTGACTCTTCTAAGCTTAATCTTTAGTAATAAAACTGAAAAATAACATTGCAGAGGGCATCCCAATGTACAAGATCACACTGGGGGCAGGGACAAAAAGTATAACAATATGAAACAAAATTCAACAGTCAGAATGACAGTTATATATGCAGAATAGAAAAATATGCCAGCGGAACAGTTGAAACCTTTATGCTCAGGCAATTTCCCAGTGCACTGAACTGAATGTATATGCAGAGCTTACCTTCTTCTGCATTCTCATTTATGGCCACTGAATGGCTGTTCCCACTGAGGATATCTGCATAGGCTGTGATAAAGGAGACATGCTTTCAAGAGGGACTTCTGTCAACAAGGACAACCATAACTTGGTAACTCTACCATCCTTGTGTCCAATAAAAAGGGCTGAAAAATTTGATGCAAACTCTAAAATTCTAGTTTGCATGCTAAATGAATATATGGAAACCTACAGATGAAAAGAAGTTCATTCTAATGCTCATCATTCATACTGTAGCGACCACGGTTTTCATGCTGAGAGTTACATTAAAACCATAGACTGACTTTACCTGCACATATGAGATAACATGGGGTGAGCAAGCCCTCCAGATTTATGCCCTTAGGCTAAAATATTCCATATGTGTCCTTATACTTGCACACAATACAAACATTGCATTTAATAAATTAAACACTACCTAGAACAGAACACTATGTAAGCTAAGGCCAAAAGAATCTTATACTCTAAAGCACTTAAGGCACGATTTGGCTCCGATCTGGGTCAGTGCTTAAAACCTTACTCAATTGTATTGGCAACACTAAGTAAATCTTCATCACTATTCCAAATAAATAATACTTTAGAGAGACAGAAAGACATGTTTTTGTGATAGAAACATACTAACCGCACAACAGTATGAATTAAATAAAAGCTCTATATGTGTTCCTGAAAGCAGCAAGATGTGCTTTTCATAAGCTTAATGAAATCAAGATGAGCAAGGCTAATATGTATGCACGCTGTACATTTATCTGTGTAAAGGAAATGTTCCTGGACATGGATGAAAGATGGGAAAGAGATGTAGTTACTGTTTCTTCTACATTCCAAACAAAGGGCGTAAGAGGACAACCATCCACAAATCAGTAGGATCTCTTTTATGGTAATCATTTAGGGCATATAATTATATATAGTTTTTTTTATTTCTTTTTGTTTTTTTTTATGTGATGCCTAAGGGAAATTATCAAATGCACAGAAAGTATAGGAACAAGTATAAACATCTGTAAAAACAAAGGCAAATTAATCTCATTAAAGCCCACTGTGTTGAAACAAGTGCAGACCATATCAAAATGAAAAACAATCTTTAAAAGGAATGTTCATTTATTTCTCCTTTTTTTTCTAGAACAACTATAAATAAGGTACATGTGATGAACTGTGGGATCTGTGGACTGGGCAACAATAAACAAATGTAAAGCATTACAGCTGATTTAGCAAGCATTAACGCTTTGGCTTGACTACCATAACTAACATAAAGCATTAGGCCTCATACATAAAGTTGTTGTTTAATATTAGCTTGTAAATGGAGTAGGGCTTTGGATTCAGAAAGCATTTAACAAGCTTTTGTGATGTCTGTAAGACCTCATTTACGTAGGCAACTAAGGGGCGGCAAAAACAGATGGCTGAGCCACAAATAAACATGACTAATGGCCATGGTAGTACACATCACCAAGGTTGCAGTTCAGCAAAAATTATACAAGTCACATTGATACAGTCACATTTGGCAACCTGTGTGATAGCCATCCCCTGCCATCCACTGCAGCTAATAAAGTACAGACTATGCTTGATTAGTCACATCCTCGATTAGAGTGACAGCTGTGAACCTGGAAGTGATGTAATATGTGATGCTTCCAGGTTCATCGCAGGGGGGATTAGGGGAATAGATGTCCCCCCGTTCACCCCCTGCACCCTTAGATATTGCTGTTTACTCCAGTACCAGATTCTCTGGAGGAATGGGAGAGCCCAGAATCCAATGTGGGTGCCAATGGAGGGGGGGGGGTGTGGAAGGTAGAGGGTGGCAGCACCTTTAGAGCACATTTCCTACTTGCTTTCTGTAAAGATTAATACCAAGCTAACGGCTGCAATAGCAGTTCGGAACGTGTTTTAAAGGCTCTATTTTCACTAGTGTGACCCCAAAGTCACGAGATTTACATTGTGACTTTGCTATGGGATTTTTGTTGCAATTTGAGGCGACTTTCCAAACAACTTTGTATGACTTTGATGTTCTGCGATTTAGTCATAGTGATGTAATTCCTTATCCTGCTTAGTCATTTCCCCTTCCTCTTTCATTGACCTGTATTGTATACTGCTTAGCAAACATGTTGGCTATGCAATATGTTGGGTCAGCAGTCATTATGGCTGCTATAGCAGTATTAATAGATAAGAAGAAGAGGATAACCGGAGGAGGAGAAGGCATAGATTTTGGATCCATCACATCATCGCCCAAAGGGAAGAGAGATGCCAGTTTTGGGTCCTTCACAACTACCTCTGTGCTCATGAAGACACATTCTTCAACTACACACAGATGTCAATTAGAAGGTGAGAACATTTGTTTATGTCAACTTGCAAATGCTCCAAGATATATTTAAGAAAATGTGTATATGGATGGTCACTATGACTCTTTTTCTAATCTTTAGCTTTGAATAGCTTGAAGTGTTAAATCACCTGATCAAATGTTTTAAAAAATGGAAATAATTTATAAATGGTTGATTTTTACATGGTCAATATAGATAATAGCCATACATTTTCTCTTTACAGTTTTGATGAATTGTTGGCTTTGATCTCTAGCCATCTAGAGCGACAAAACCCCAGTTTCCAAAGGAGTATTCCAGCTGTTGAAAGACTCATTATAACATCGAAGTAACTTTCATACCTACTTTTTCTTCTTCTTACCTCATATGTGGCATTTGAATATCCACGTCATAATTTCATCCTCTTTACATTTATTGAAATAATAAATACTAGCATGTTATTGTGGGTGTGATTGTTTTTTACAATATTAACTGTTCCTGTACATCATCAGTGTCTTTCTCCTGCTCCTCTTCTTCCTTCACTTCCTCAGGCACCTCTTCCCAAGCTTGTTTTTAGTTCTAATATAGAAGTAGTTTATTGTTAATATGTATCATTCTAATAAACTGTATTTACTCTTCCATTTTATGTACCTGGCAACTGAACATTCCTTTGCAAGTTTGCATTTTGAGTTCTTGGTTGGCAAAACTGCTGCCAGCAATATTGTACATGATACCTGCAGAGACATCTGGAATGTTCTTAGGGATTTGATACTGAAGAATCCCACTCCCGAAGATTGGTGAAAGATAGCGGAATTTTTCTGGGACCGATGCAATTTTCCGAATTGTGTCTGGGCAATTGATGGCAAACATATAAGAATAGTGATGCCCATTGGCAGTGGAACAAAATTCTTCAACTATAAAAAATATTTTTCGTTTGTCTTACTAGCAGTAGCTGATGCCAATTATTGTTTTAGATATGTAGACATAGGATCATACGGCAGCAGCTCAGACTCCAGTATTTTTGCACGTTCATCGTTTGGAAGAATGTTGAGGGAAAATGGCCTGGACCTGCCACAGGACTGTCCTCTCCCTGGAACAAATGGGCCACCACTGCCATTTGTGTATGTTGGGGATGAGGCCTTTGCTCTCAGTGACCATCTACTAAGGTCTTATTCCAATCAGTCTCTGAGTGAAGAAAAGAGAATCTTCAACTACTGCTTAACAAGGGCAAGACGAGTTGTCGAATGTGCATTTGCCATTTTATCGAACAAGTGACGATTCCAACATACAGCTATCAATTTGAAAATGGAGAATGCAATATCTGCATTAAAAGCAGAATGTGTGATTCATAACTATGTCCGAATTCATGATGGGTACCTTTTTGAAGATTCCCTCATACATGATATGGAAGGTGCACAATGGAGTGCCAGTAGGGGCACCAGCAAAGGTATCACTGTGCCTGAGGCTTTCATTTAGTTTTTCATGTCTGCTGCTGGTTGTGTCCCCTGGCATGTCATGCATATTTTTTATTTATTATTATTTATATGTCTGTTATGTTTAATTGCATGCAAATGCTGAATAACAGGCAGGTCTTTAATACAAAATATAAAAATGGATAATTAAAAAACTCATAATGTAACTAGAATAATTTTTATTATCAAAATTTTTGTGCACCAAAAATATATATATTTTTTTGGTGAACTACACCATTTGTTGTTTTTTTTTTCTAGACAACCACAACAAAAAAAATTAAATGAACATATATCAATTTGAACAACACCAAAAAAAGCCTACAAAATATAACAATATATAATCTGAATATTTTTTACCAGCAAAATCTTTTTGCAAGAATGCAAAATTTTAAAAATTTTTGGTGAACTAAAACATTTTTGGGTTGTTGTTTTGGCAACCACCGCCAAAAAAAACATAAATGATCAAGTATCAAAACAACACCAAAAATAAAAAAATTACAATTGCTGGTATGTTTTTGTTTCAGTAGTCCCGGAAACTAAACTAGTGGTTGGTCCAGGGTAATCCATTGATTTTCCCGGGTAGTATTTCCTTTCAAGAAAAGGCAGAACCTGACTGGGTGTAGGCTGCCTAACCTGGTGAGTGGTCGGGAGGCCAAGGGTAGAGGTGGGGGGCAGGAATTGGATGCAACATGTGTGGCCTTGAGGAATTCAGCATAATACCATACTGGTCACAGTATGGCCAGTTTATTGGTGGGGAATAATGTGAAAGTGAGGGTATTGTTGATAAGGGGGATATGGGGGGGGGGTGCATATATGCTGAGGATATTGTTGGCTCCTCACCCACAAAGGATTGAGCAGTTGACAGCAAAACCACCCTGAGTGCATATTTTTTTTCTCAGGGGACCTGTTTACATATGCCTAAAATTACAGTGAGAAATGCTGTGTCTTCACACTGGTTTTCAGCCATTTTAATGGACATCTGACTGACTACGTCTAAGATTTTATCCATGGGTTTCCCAGCCCTGGCACTTGCCCTTGAAGGTCTTCGCAAAGGCCTAGAGATGTTGCTAGGCCTTAGTTCTGCATCCTCCTCATTGATGGAGTTTGTTGATGACCTCGATTCATCTACGAACAGTTCCTTGTCAACATTGTCTTGGAATTGTTCTTCCTCCTCCTCCGCAGCAGCTTCCTCCGACTCTTCTGGTGGCAAACCCTGTGTGCTGTCTTATCAGCTTGCTTGGGTTCTGAAATACAAATAACATGTTTTTAAAGTAAGCATTACAATTTTATATGTCAAATTCAGAAAATATGCCTGCTGATAACTTACTCTCGTATTTCCAACACTGGTTTTAAAAATTCAAGATCCCCGGCATGGGCATATTAGGCTAATCTTTTTGAGCCGGAACCACTCCTTCCTTCTTTTACTTTTTGTAGGTACAGGTTGTAACATTCTTTGAGACTTCTCCATCGAGTTTGTAACAAGTGCACTGCAAAATATAAAGATAACACCAAGTTCAAATAAATCTTTTTTTTTTAACTGCCCATAGGTCATTCATTTGCTAGGCTGCATAATTGATGTTGATGTTGGGAAAACAACCGCAAGATATATTATCCATGACACCTGCAGAATTTGTGATGTGCTGAAAGATGTCGACAGGGCCATCTTTAATATTGTTTGGACCATGGGCAAATATTATTTGGGGTCCCACACACACACAGATTTACTTTCCTGCAGCCACAGGTTGGAGAAGCGATCCCCACCAAGAAAACAGTGCACATTATTAACACACACCCATTGGTTGCTAGAGGTTATTGCACATTATTAACACACACACATTGGTTGCTGCATATTTAAATAGGTGCAAGCCAAAAAAGTGCTAAGCACATATATAAACCACTTTTTGCAGACCGTTCTGTAGCTGATAAAGAGTCACAGGTATCATAATATATGCAAACCACTTCCCACCATTCTCTCTCCTTTACATGATCTTTGTAACATGGATCTCTGAGGTCATATATTTCCGGACGTTGTCTGACAAGCCGAATGATTTCTTCATTGTCATGAACTTGTCGCTCATTCTTTCTAGCCCTAGGCATGCTTCCTGGTGTCTTCCACACTCACGTATATACATATAGGAAGTGATGTATTTGGGAGGAGCAGAGATCATGTGCTTCCGTAGACTTCCATGGAAGTCGTAACAAAGTCGCGGTGTCATGCATGTACACATGACTGCATTGTGACTTAATTACTTTCTATGGAGAACGGAAGAACGGTCTTATACGAAGACGGAACAAAGTAGTGCAAAAACCTTTTTTGGAGTCGCTGTGACATGAGTTGCAACAATTAGAACGGGGACCATTGAAATACATGGATTTTGACTTGTCATGCGACTTCACATGTGTCAAGTCGCACAACAACTTGTACTAGTGAAAACAGAGCCTAAATCCTTATTTATCATGTGATTTATGAATGTACCTTGGCAGACAATGGGTTAAAGTGTATCTATACTCTTTTTTTTTTTTTTTTTGTTGCTTTGGATAGGATATAAAAGGATTATCAGGTTTTTCTATAATCAGAGTCTTCAGTCTCAATTGGAGAGATCCCTTCACCTATAAAAAAAAAGTTGTCCCTAGTACAGTAAGTCTGATCTGTTTTATTTTTAGCTTTAAGCTTATATACCACCACTGCCTTCAATGCCACTCTGGAGGATCTATTCCTACATTACTTTGAAGTGATATTCAGTAGTGCCTTTAGTATTTGTTTTTATGTATACCTCACGCCCTAAACAGTACATCCTATCAGAGTGTAAGCTTTTGACTTGTGTTTTTTTTTGTATGTTTACCCCTAAGCAGTGAGCCTCATTTATGACTTTGTTGGCACAGCTTGTGGGCTTCTTGAGGTCTTCAGTTTGATCTGCTCCACACCAGAGGTTGACTTTGTCCCAGTGTAGGTTCCTATAAACTTGTCTCCCCATAGCTCGAATGGCTGTGATGGCAATGTGATGTAATGCCTATTATGTTTATTTTACTTAAAGAGGTTGTAAACCCTTGTCTTTTTTCACCTTAATGCATTCTATTCATTAAGGTAAAAAAAATTCTGACACTAACTGGCCCCTAGCCCCTCTGTTTTACTCATCTGAGCCCGTTTGTTCCATCGGCAGGAAGACGTGCTAACCTTCTCTGCCCGGGGTTGATGGCTCTTGATTGGATAGCTTGATAGCATTGCAACCATTGGCTCCCGCTGCTGTCAATCAAATCCATTGATGTGGGTGCCGGGGGGCAGGGTCTAGTCCGGAATTCTGTGTCTATGGACACAAATGCTGGACCCGGGAGCACACCCACATGGTAACCCCCAGGGAACGCGCTTCTCCTAGGGGGTTTACCGATGAAAGGAGGAGCTGCAAGCGCCGCTAGGGGAACCCCAGAAGACGATGATCGGGGCCACACTGTGCAAAATGACCTGTACAATAGAGGTAAGTATGATATGTTTTTTATTTAAAAAATGAGCCCAAGTCCCATGAGGCATAGCAAGACTCTGACAGCCACAAGCATGACACCCAGAGGCAGAGGCATGATGGGACTTGTAGTTTTGCAACAGCTGGAGGTCCGCTAATTGCGTATCCCTGGTCTATACAAAACCAAAAACACTTTTAGATATAGATACACTTTAATTAGAAGCCAAGTAGCCTATACATCTTTTTTTTGTTTTTTGGACAAGGTGAAGTTAGGCAGACCACCCTGGGAGACCTATGCAAGCAAATACAAATGTGCCCACCACCAAAGTGAAGTAAATTTTGAAAACTGCATTATCAGTAAATCTATTCCATTTTAGATAAGGAGATTTTACATTTTGGATGTAGACGTTGCTTGCGGAATTGAACTGCCCTCTGCCAAAATTGGCTCCATTGTAAGCTTTTATACAAATGATGTAGGAAATTAGATAGAAAGCCTCTGTAGGGTCAAGGCCTGATATGAACTGCCCAGTGGAAAACACTGTAGAATGTGTGAGTGCTATATAACTTAGTAAGATAACAGACAAAGTGTACATAAACATATATGTCTGGGGAACAAAAAAAAACCTTTATTTTCCGTAAGTTGATTGTGATGGGTCACTTGCATTTTCTAAGATACAGTAAATGTCTCAATTTTCTTCACAGTAATTCATCAAGAAAGGGAAAGCTGTCACTTTGGATGTATCTTAGGTCACCTTAGTCCCAGACCTCTGCCTTGATAATATTAGCAAGTGCTCAATCTAATTTTAAATGGAAACTTGGTTTAGGGTCTGAAGGCAATACCAGATCTTACACTTTAGAGCACTGGCCAGTGCAATACTATGAGTACAATACAGACACCCCTGTTATGGTAATATCAGCATGTATGCCCTTTAGCATTGGGTTATGCTGCACTTTTGTACCCCAAATAGTGGTATGGGAATCAGATAAGATTTTATATAGCCGATGATTCGGTAAGCTGCAATACCTACCCAAGTGAAATGAGGAAATGGGCTTTTGAACTCTCCTATCAGTTCACCGCATTGCAAGTAGAAGTAAAAAACGGCTGTGTCTTTTTACAAACTCCGTGTTCTCAAGTTTCTTAAAATATGGGTCAGAGCAAAACTTTACATTACTGAAAAAAAAAAAGCTTACATTTGCTTGCCTATGACATACATATGTTCGCATACGTTTTGGTACAAATATTTGTGCATGCTTAGCCCAAGTCCTCAGTAGGCAGATGAGCACCATCAGCAAACTTGACTACTGGAATAATACATTGTATGAGTCATGTCCTCTCTCTGCAGAGATGAAGAAAAGGAAGCATGTGAATTTCAGTAGTAAAGTAAAGCATTTATGGTCTTTTATATGTTTCACCGGTGCTACAAATCACATACTAGATACAGTATATGCTCATGTCATATATATAGAGAACCAAGGGATGCATGGTTTCATCTAGAAGGACCCAGCCATGAATTCTGCATATTTGAATGAAAACATTCCTGCATCTTAGTGACTTTTAGAGACATGTGCATGTAAAAAAACAAAATGTTTTCACACAGGGATGACTGTTGCTTCCCTTAAGTTCAGACCTGGATTTCCATCACCGCAGTATATAAACACCCTATCTTTGGTCCCAACCCCCTTCCGCCACTGCTACAAGGACCACTGTTACAAAATACATTTGCAAAGTACATTTTCTTACTTTCCTGGTCCTTATCTTAGAATATTGTAACAATGTCTAAATATGCTAATAAGAGATGACTGTACTTCTACTGGTGGTGGCAAAAATAAGATCTAACTAAAATTATACTGGGGAAAGCCATCTCTTTTCTTCTGCTGCCTATAGGCATTGGCCTATTGTGCCCAATGAGTAAGCCATGCCTGCTGAAATTGCAGTAAGATTTTTAAGGGCATATTTTAGATACAAGTACCCCTTGCTGTGTTCTTTAAACATTGATCAAAGATTCTTCTTACCTCTTTGTTTGATGTCGGGGCATCCTCTGCCTTCTTAGAGCCGGTAAACTGCTTTTTGTTCCTTAGAAACCCGGTCCACCTTTTCAAACACCAGTAATGCAGACAAGCAAAACTGTCTCAGTTGACTGCCCAGAATTGCATGTTCAGAGGTAGAAAATATGCATAAAACTGTTGTAAAAACGTACCCTGATAAACTCTTTCTGTAAATGTGGTAAAAAATCCTATTTTTACTGGCCAGGCGATTAAAATAAAAGCCATGTGCCATGTAATAGCCATATTCCGTAATAGTGACTAGTTTGGAAAATAAGGTTAGAGACAGCTCGCTGTTAAACCTTACCCAGGTTCATACCAGGTTAGCTTGATTTAAGATTTAACTTATTTATATAGTTTAAAAAGTCAGCAACTTTTGTTAAAAATGGTTATCCTGCCACAAAGGTCCTTGTTCAGGCACTTCCTCGTATAGGGTGACAACAGTCTGTTCCATTCTCCTAGTTGTGCTGCAGCATTGTCCACTTGTCACACAGACAACCAATGGAGACTATAAACGAGCATTTTAAAAACACATTATGCAGACACATTCCACTGCGGTCACCATAAGGAAATTTGCCCTGGGAAAAGCAATGCAGCCCTCAATGGAGACAAAAAAGAAGGCTGCAATAGATTAACAGTACTGAGACTGACTAAAAGACATAACATATAAAAACAAGTATCCTATTAAACCCATTAAATCTAATTTGTTTAGGGTTTGCATGTTCTTTAATGTAAGGGACCATTCTTCTTATTTCTCCTCCAGCATCTGTGAGGGAGGTCCTTTCTGGCCTCAGAAAAACTCTTAAAGGGGTTGTAAAGGTAAATTTTTTATTTTCTATATAGGTTCCTTTAAGTTAGTGCATTGTTGGTTCACTTACCTTTTCCTTTGATTTCCCTTCTAAATGTTTTTTTGCTTTGTCTGAATATCTCACTTCCTGTTTCACCTCAGTAAACTTCTCACCATCATCCGAGCTGGTGGTTAGTCAGCCAGAACAGCTTACTTAACAGCTTACTGGGGTGAAACAGGAAGTGAGAAATTTAGACAAAGAAAACAAAGAAAAAAAACATTTAGAAGGGAAATCGAAGGAAAAGATAAGTGAACCAACAATGCACTAGCTTAAAGGAACCTATGTAGAAAATAAAAAAATTACCTTTACAACCCCTTTAACCTTCTTTTGCAAGTACTCACTGTCTTCATAACCTAAGCTTAGCTGCAAGTCTGTTGCAATTTTTTGTTTTTTCGCTCTGATAGACAGGTCCCTAATACATGGATCAAATTCCGAACAAACTTTTTTTTGAATATCAGAAATTTTGTGCATTTTGTGATTCGATGGTGCCACCATTGATTTCGAAATTCAACCAACCAAGCCTTCAATTTTACCTCATGTTGCTACAGAAAATAATTTTCATGGTCAGGAATGTTCTTATTTTTTGGGGAATTTTCTTTTCTTTCACTCATGCACATTTCTTTTTTGATTATATTTCTCACACAATCCTTCCATCATTGTATGAAAATCGTTTGTTTTTCAGAAAAAAACAACAACATACCCGGTCACTCAAATTCGATGGCCACTCAAAAAAACAGCTGTTACGTTTGAATTTTGCACCATTAGTGGACCACTAATGGTGCGAAATTCAAATGAAAATTCTTACTTACGATTTTCGGAAGAAAATTATTTCAGAATTTGACCCATGTATGGCTAGCTTTAATGGTGACAGACGTTACCAAGACTTAAACAGGTTTTCTTGATAATGCTAGCAATAGACATTCTTCAGTATTTCAAGTACAAGAAGTATCAGAGCAGGCAGTAGTGTCAGAACTTTTTTCTCTCATGTTTTCTCCTTGTTTCTATAAAAGCCATGAAGAATACATGGTACTACAATGGGTGCCCCCATGCATTATTATTCAGAGGTAGGCCTTAGTGTAGAAGAAACTGGGCAATGCTCACAGAATCCTTCCACACACATAGACCCAGTGGGGAATCTCTAATATCACCACTGGCTGTGCATGTACGCTTCTGATTGGAGCCCGATTACACCATATGCACCATTACACCATGTGCTGTAGGTAGTACATGGGTCCTAGAAAGACCTCTTGCTAAACCACGAACAACTTCAGGACCAAAGGTGTGCGTGGCAAAAGGTTGTAATGATCATGCACAAGTGATAACGTTTGGGGAATAACTGCAATAGTCTACTGTTGTGCTTGTAAACAGCTGATTAAAACATCTATATTAATATGATGGAGCATACTTCAGCCAAGTGTGCCCAAGGCAATCATGTTTTATTTCCGATGTTTCAGCACTCCCTTTCTCTGAAAACGCAGATTTAAATATATTCAGATCGTCTTCGAATAAATGAGTCATCATCCTTGAGGTTCAACGGGAGGTCAGTGAAAAGTAATTATACATATAGTAAAGCGCTTATATCTCAGGTATCTCTGGTATTTATTTCCTTTTTTGTAATTTGTACTTCCACCAACATTCATAGATACAATAAACTGTGCTAATACTGGATACAATGTGATTTTAAAAGTCTTGTTATGCATGACTTGTGTGTATGAATAACCATAGAATTGAAAATAATTATTTTTTGTCTTTCTACAATCAGAGTTGGTTTTAAGTTATTTCTAGCTAACACGAATACACCTCATGCGTAAATTACTCACACATTAAAAACATTACAACAATTACGGAAATGGACAGTTATAATAGAGCTCTATTCATGTTTTGACAGGTTCTAACCCTTCCTTGTGCTAAAAATGGGGGGCGTTCTACTTTAAAGCCCAATTCACGTTTGGAAGACACACCCATAGGGGGCAACAGAATATGGGTCAAGTAGCGCATAGCAAACTTTTTTTGTAATAGATGGTGGGGGTAAAAAAAAAAAAAAAAATAGGAATGTGAAGAATTTCAGGGAAAATGTTAATAGAAATGGTTCATATTTTTTTTTTTGTTTCAAATAATTTTTATTGTTTTAACCACTTGCTTACTGGGCACTTAAACCCCCCTCAGTCCCAGACCAATTTTCAGCTTTCAGCGCTGATGCACTTTGAGTGACAATTGCGCGGGCATACAACACTGTACCCAAATGAAATTTTTATCATTTTTTTCCCACAAATAGAGCTTTCTTTTGGTGGTATTTAGTTACAGCTCGGAGTTTTATTTTTTGCTAAACAAACAAAAAAAGATGCAAAAAAAAAAAAAAAAAAAATCATGTTTTAATAGTTTGTTATAAAATTTTGCAAACGGGTCATTTTTCTCCTTCATTGAAGTGCGCTGATTAGGCGGCACTGATAGGCTGCATTGGTGGGCACTGATGGGCTGCATTGGTGGGCACTGATGGGCTGCATTGGTGGGCACTGATAGGCTGCACTGGTGGGCACTGATAGGCATAGTTAAGGCGGCACTAATAGGCACAGATAAGGCGGCACCGATGGGCACAGATAAGGCGGCACTGATGGGCAAAGATGGGCACAGATAAGATGGCACGGATGGGTGGCACGGATAAGTGGCACGGATGGGTGGCACGGATGGGCACTGATAGGTACCACAGATAGATGGGACTGATGGGCACTGATAGGTGGCACTGATAGGTGGCTCTGATAGGTGGCACTGCTGGGCACTGATGGGCGGCACTGCTGGACACTGATGGGCGGCACTGCTGGGCACTGATGGGCGGCACTGGGGTGCAGAACCTTTGAGGCAGATTGGGTGGCACTGTGGGTGGCACTGTGGGGTGGCACTGTGGGTGGCACTGTGGGTGGCACTGTGGGCACTATGGGCACTGACAGGGGGCACTGACGGGGGGCACTTACTTTTTCTTTTATTTTACTTCAGGATGGCACTGCGGGAGGCAGGTGGGCACAGGCAGGTGGCAGGTGGTCCCTTGTATTGATGGCCGTGATCGGCTTTTCAGCGCGAGGAGGAATAATAGCCGATTACCGGCTCCGTTCTATCACATGATCAGCTGTCATTGGCTGACAGCTGATCACGTGATAAGGGGTCGGGATCGACCCCTTACACGGATCGGTGATCAGGCGAGTCTCACGGACTCGCCGATCACAGAGCGCGCCGCGCGCGCCCCTCAGGGGGCGCGCAGGCCGCTCGTAACCAGGACTACGTCAATAGACGTAGTCCCGGAAATGTAGGTCCGCGCTAATGCCGTCATTTGGCAATAGCGCGGATCTGAAGTGGTTAAACAAAGTGCGAACAATAAAGAGAAAAACAGATAATCAATGACATGTATATTCAGCATGTTACATAGTTCCGATTTACATTACATTTCCACAAGTAGAATACAAGTAATTAACCAGAATCCCTGGGAAGATTACACTTGAGCTGTACTGAGTAGGATGTAGGGGACCGGATAATGGACGCCAGACTTATTCATAAAGAGGATGATTGTACCTTGTCAGATGTTCATGACAAAAGTTGGGGATAAATCAGTCTCAGATATCCTAGTTTTCAGATTAGGAGAACTAGCTTGTGGAAAAGCTGAACGTACAAGTCATAATATGAGGATTGCGTAAAGATAAAACTGTAATTGTCAGTAGAGGTTAGGGGGTGAAAGGAGAGGGGGGTCAAGGGAACAAAAAGAAGGGGGGAGGGGGAGGGAGGGTGATGTGGGAGAGGGCAAGCAGGATATGGGTGCGGGTGAAGGATGGGAAGGGGGAGAGTAGGAAGGTAAAAATAGAAGGGGGGGAGGGATAAGAAGAGGAAATGGGAGAGGGGTAAAGGGGGAAAGAGGGGGGCATGAGGAGGGGGTCTCTGGTTTCCCCCCGCTGTTAGGTAAGTAAGCGATTAAGTCTAAGCAAGAATTCGTATAGAAGATTTCTATCGGGAGGACATAATGGATAAATATTCTTGTTTGGTTTGGAAGTGCAACCAGCAGGCCCATTTCATATTGAACTTAGAGGGTGTGTCATTTGAAATGTTAATAAGTTTCTCCATTTCAGCAACTTTTTGGATTCTGGAAAACCAGTCTTTGATGGTAGGAACTCGGGAGGATTGCCAGTGGATAGGTATGCATTGTTTTGCCGCGTTTATTAGGTGCATCCCGAGAGATTTATGATAAGTGGAATGTGGTAAACTGGAATGGTGTAAGAGGAACAAAGCAGGGTGAAATTCTAGTGTGTAGGAGGAGATTTGTTCCGTCAGACGATGTACCTCCGTCCAAAAGGTTTGAATCAATGGGCAGGACCACCAGATGTGTAGAAGGGTTCCCTTATCCTGGGAGCACCTCCAACAGGACTCAGAGACAGTGGGTTTGTATTTATGTATCACCTCAGGAGTGTGATACCACCTAGATTGGATCTTGAACCCATTTTCTTGGGTGTTTACGTTAGCGGACCCTTTGTGAATGTTAGCAAATATTCGCTCCCACTGCTCTTCTGAGAGTGAGATGGACAAGTCCCTTTCCCATTTTGCACAAGCAGGAGTATCATTAGCTCTATGTTTTGCGAAAAGCAGGGTATGTATGTATGAAATGAGACGTGATTGGGGGGAGGTTTGAGCGCATAGACTTTCAAAAGAGGAAAGTTGTCGGGAGCAACAGCGGTCTTTATCAATGCTCTGCAGGTAAGAGGCAGCCATGAGGTATTGCCAAGGGGGGATGTGAGCGTCGCCATTCCCAGTCGCTAACTGAGCACTGGATTGAAGTTTGCCCTTGTGAAAAAAATGGTGAGCCCTGACCAGGGTCGTGGGCCAGCAGTCCACCAAAAAGTCAGCTTTCCTTCCCGGTGGGAAATCAGGGTTAAATTTCAGGGGGGTCAAGGGGCCAGGGTAAGAGGAGATATCCGATTTTCTGCATGCTAGGTGAAAACATCGTAAGGTCGGGCCTATGAGAGGATGTTGTGTCAAACCAGGTGGTATACAGCTTGGGGAAAGCCAAGGCATAGAATGAAGAGGCAAAGCTGAAAAAGAAGCTTCCAGAGAAACCCAGTCCTTAGTGGCTGCATGTACATTCCAATCCACTATCCTAGTTAAATGAGTTGCGAGATAGTATCTATGGAGGTTTGGAAGGCCTATACCCCCTAGATTCTTTGGGCGCGAAAGTTGTTCGTAACTAAGTCTGTGCTTGCGCTGACTCCAAAGAAATTGTGAACAGAGTCTTCTGTATTGATTGAAAAAGGAGATAGGAATGTGGATGGGAATCGTCTGTAACAAGTACAGCATTCGTGGAAGGGCATTCATTTTTAGAATAGCTGCTCTGCCAAACCAAGTAAACGTTGGCTTATCCCAAGCTTTGAGATCTTTGGTCAGTTGATTTAGGAGAGGAGTAAAATTTTTTGCAAAAAGATCAGATAAGGCAGTGGGAATTTGAATGCCCAAGTATGTTATCGAATCGTCTTTCCAAATAAAAGGGAAGTTCACCTTGCATTGGTCTACCACTGTATTGGGTAGGGAGATGTTGAGGGCAAAGGATTTCGCAAAATTGATTTTAAGATTCGACAAAAATTGAAATTGCTTGAATTCAGAAAGCACAACTGGTAGAGTGATCAGCGGGTTAGAAAGGAAAAGCAGGATGTCGTCTGCGAAAGCCGCGTATTTGTATTCTTTTAGTGGGGACTTGATACCCTGGATGTCTGGGTTGGCTAAAAGTTTACGAAGAAAGGGTTCAAGGGTTAGAACAAAGAGAATGGGTGATAGGGGACAGCCCTGCCTCGTCCCGTTGCGGATGGGAAAGGCGTCCGACAGAGTGTGATTGGCTCTAACTTTAGCGACTGGGTCAGCATAAAGTGCCATAATTAAATCGATTAAGTAAGGCCCCAGTCCAATTGCCTGAGGCACTGCCCTCATGTATTTCCAAGACACTCTGTCGAACGCCTTTTCCGCATCCAAGGAAAGGAAAAAGCCTTTCTGGTTGGAGCTCGTAATGAAATGGTGAAGGTTGATGGCTTTACTTGTGTTATCCCTGGTCTCCCTGCCAGGGATAAAACCAGATTGATCTTGGGAAACTAGGGAAGGAAGGAAAGGGAGTAACCTGTTAGCTATAATTTTCGAAAAAAGTTTGATATCCGAATTTAGAAGGGAGATAGGCCTATAATTACTGGGTTGGGATGGATCCTTTCCTTCTTTTGGTATTACAACTATGTGAGCTTCCAGCATTCTTTGCGAAAAGGGGGAAGAAGGAGAAAGGGAATTAAAAGCTTTGAGGAAGGGCTTTCTCAATGAGTCGGAAAATGTTTTGTAGTAGACTGCTGGCAGACCATCCGGGCCAGGGCTTTTCCCAGGTTTCAAGCTTTTGAGGGCGAGGTTCCACTCTACTGGGGATATTGGAGAGTCTAGACTCTCCGAGGCTTCGGATGAAATCTTGTCAGGAGCAAACTGGGAAAGGAAGGAAGAAATCATACTGTCTGAGTCGGGAGCCGCGTTAGGAAGGTTATATAGGGAGGAATAATATTTTTCAAATTCCTTAGCAATGTCCCTGTTGTGGGTAATAAGCTCGCCTGAGGAGGAACGTAGATGGTGTATTACATTATTGTTACGCTGTTTACGCAGTGCTTGTGCAAGGAAGCGCCCACACTTATTACCCTGTTCATAAAAGAGCTTCTGAGATAAAATAAATTTCTTCTTAACGTTAAGGTTCAGGGTTTCGTTTATCAGAGCTCTTGTATCAGTTAATTCTTCTAGAGTATGTTGGGCTAATGTTTGTTTGTGTCTAGCCTCAAGACGCCTCAACTTAGTGAACAGGGCAGTAAGCTCGGCCCTACGGGCTTTCCTAAGAGATGCTGAGATCGCAATCATTTTACCTCTGATGACACATTTATGGGCCTCCCATTGAGTCATATTGGAGGTATCTGGGGAGTCGTTTTCTGAGAAGTAGTCTGAGAGACATTTCCTCAAATCGTCTTCAACTGATTTGTCCGTTAATAGAAAGGGGTCCAGTTTCCAAATAAATGTCCTGTCGGTTGTCTCCGGTAATGTGAGTGTCAAAGAGATAGGGTGGTGGTCCGAGATCGTCATTGGTTCGATTGTCGCGGTCGTGAGTAATGACAAGTCCTGTTGCGAAAGAAAAAAGTAGTCTATGCGGGAGTATTTATTGTGGGGGGCAGAAAAATAGGTATAATCTTTGTCCTTGGGGTGCATGATACGCCAAGTATCATGTACATTCAGTTCATGGAGGCAGTGCCTGATTTGTCTAAGCGCCCTATACGTGAGATGTGATGTTCCCGAAGAGGAGTCCATCAAAGGATCAAGAGGCAGGTTAAAGTCCCCCCCTAGTAGTAGGATTCCCTCTTGAAAGGATAGTAAGCGTCGAACTATAGCCCTTAGGAAGGGGACTTGTAGCGAGTTAGGGCAATATATGTTTGCTAGAGTGACAGGTCTGTTTTTGTAGGTACCTTTCAGAAAGACAAACCTCCCTTGTTCATCTAACAGGGAATCAGTGATTGAGAGTGACGAATTCTTGGAGATCAAAACAGATACCCCTTTAGATTTAGTTAATGGAGAGGTGGAGTGGAAACCCAGAGGGTAGTATGAGTTGGATAATTTTGGGACACGCTTCACGCAAAAGTGGGTCTCCTGGAGAAAGACCACCTCAGCTTTAGTATGTTTTGCATAGGAGAGTACTCGGGAGCGTTTCTCGGGGATGTTAAGGCCTCGAGCGTTCAGGGATAAAATTTTGAGCGTTATGGGGGCCGGACTGAGTTGGGAGCGCGGCATGTTGGCTGGCTAGTAGGCCCTACAGTAAATTAAAAAAAGAAAAAAAAGGAAAAGCCGGGGGAAACCAGAGACCCGAAAAAGGGAGGGGGGAAGAGGGTAGGGTAAATATAGGAAGGGGGGTAGGAGGGGTGTGAGAAAGGGAGGTACTCCGCGAGGAGTAGCAAAAACTACACCGGTTGACGGGTATGACCCGCACACCTACGTCAGGCAGTAAGGGTAACCGGTCAAGGTCAGGAGAGCTGCCGGAGCTTCCCGCTTGGGAGACAAAAGACTGGGTACGAACCGAGATAGGGGCTATCGGTCCAGCCGAGGCTTCTGTAGTAGGGAAAACCAAAGGGAAGACAGCCAGAGCCAGACCCGGGAGGGCGCAATCAGCCCTCCCGGACTAGCCTACCTGTATAAAGTAAGGTATCCATGGTGAGGTTTTCATGTCGTACAGCATAGTTGTTATCGTATCCCCAGAGTGAATATATGAGAAGGTTGAACAGTTAAGGCCCAGATGCCAGAGATAGATAAACAGTATTAGAGCTACAGTAGCAATAAGCACCTTGAGGGACAGAAATAATAATACCCCGCAGAGTTCTGAGAGGTACATAGTGGGAAGGGTTGCGAAGCGGTGAGACAGTGGTATAGTGAGATGACATAGGGAGCGGGGGGTGTCATGTAAATAAACATATAAACAGAAAGCAGACATAAAGAAATTCCATAATCAGCATGTAATACCTGAATACTTTTTGGATAGTTGCGTCCCATCTGACCAGCTTGGTGAAAAAAATAACCTGGTGAACAATATATATAAGGTTAACATTACAACAACGGCTCTAAAAACTTAGGGCATCCCCATAGGGTGCTTGGAGGGGGAAGACTCGCTCTTTGAAGGGATAGGGCAGAAATAAGTAAGCATCAACGTGGATACTGCAACTCCTCTGTATGTCATCCCTCGCAGAAAGGTATCGCCAGATCGGGGGAGGCCACACTCGGGTCTAAATCCCATGGGGTCGTATTAAGTTCACAGAAGTACATATCCGCTTTGGGAAGAAAGGTGGCGCGACAATTGCCTAAATCGTCAGAGATATCGCTGCGACCGGCAGCCAAAGACAGCGCCTTCGAGGTAAGGAGAGCTAGAGGGGGCTCTAGCCCGAGTGTTGCATCCCCCCAACCAGCCACGCCCATAAACATACTAAAATAAAATGAAATAAAATACAATACATTACATTACAGCTGCCCCATTGCCCCAGCACATCTAACTAATTGGAATAGAATAGAATACCCGATCCCCCTTGGAAACTAGTGGGAGCCTAAGCCCCGGGCTCGGGGATCCCTAGTGTGCCAACCATTGACAGAGGGGTAGTAGAGGGTGGGAGATAAGACAAACAGAAAAAGAGGCGGGCGGAGAAGATGGGGAGAGATGGGGAGAGAAAGGGTAATAGGGGAGCAGAGAAAAAAGGGTAGGGGTAGTAAAATAGGGCAGGGTGTTTAGAGAGTAGGGCATATCAGAAAGTTCAACAACAATTGAAGCAAAGTACCGGTTGTAACCTATAACTAGGAATAGCCATTACAAGGTAGTCCGGGAAATCAGGGTGGAGTCCCGTGTAGTGCTCCAGCAGACTGAGAGATCCAAGTTTGTCGGGCAGGAGTGGTCCTGAGGTTCTCCGATTAGGGCGCCCATAGCGGGAGTAGTCTCATGACAAAGAGTGAGGTCTGTCCATCGAAACGGCATCGTGTCGACATCGCTGAGAAGTTGATGGGTAGAGGGATGAGGAGAGTAAAAGGAGCACATGTAGAACAGTGGCAGAGTTGTGCAGGGGATCTGCAGTACGGGGATCGGGAGAAAGAGAAAAGAAAAAAAAAAAAAAAAAAAAAAAAGGGAGGGGGGCAACAAGGGAGCCGGTGGCGGGCTAAGAAGCAGGCAAAATGAGCTTGTTATATCAGTCCGTGGGGGAGCCTTGGGCAAGTCATAAACCTTGGAGCAGAGCCGAAAACAAAGGGAAACAAACCAAAGGCAACTAAACAGGGAGCAATACCCAGTACCCAGTAACTGGAAATCAGACGGGAGCAGTGAGCAGAGAAGAGATGAGTAGATCAGTGGATCCTGGCTCTGCGGTGTGCTGGAGAGGCCGAGGGACTCCCATTCCTCGGCGCTCCGTTGTCATGTGAAGGCGAGCGAGGAAGGGGGGGATGATGGCGTCGGCGGCCCAGGCTGAAGTTTCCCGCTTCCGCTATGCCATCCATGGAGAAAGCACGAGAAAGTGTGGAGAGGCGGAAGTCACTATACCAGTCTGGCAGATCCACAGGCTGAAGAAAAAGTGATCCAGGTCCTCCGGTACTCTAAGGATCGCTGTCTTGCCATGGTGAGAAGCTGTCAGACCAAATGGTAGACTATGGACCTAGCCCTCAAAGCTTCCAGAAGGGGGCGAAGTTCCCTTCTCCTCTGTAGGGTGATACCTGACAGGTCTTGGAAAATTTTAACAGTGGCTCCCTGCACCGCGACTCGATCGTGTGTCCTGGCTGCATGGAGGATTTGCTCCTTAAGTGGAAAGTCCATGAGGCAGCAGACCACATCCCGGGGGGGGTCTGTCTCCCTCCCTCTTGGTCGCAGAGCTCTGTGAATACGCTCAAAGTTGACTTGAGTGTCAGGAGGGCAGTCTAAGATCTCATTAAACAGCGTGGTTACAGTCTGGGATAGCTGGGAGGGTTCAATGGTCTCCGGTATGCCTCTCACTCTGAGGTTGCGGCGTCTTCCGCGGTTATCTAAGTCCTCCAAATGTCTGTTAATGTCCCTAAGATGAACGGCGTGGGACTCCGTTATCTGTTGCACATGGCATAGAGCGGTGTCTTGTCTCGCTTGAGTTGCTTCAACTTCCTCCACCCGCAATGTCATGGCGTGTATGTCCGACCGCATGTCTGAAATCGCAGCCATAAGTGTATTCTTAATGTCTGCGGCCACGCTGCGGAGGTCGTCTATGCTCACCGCCGCAGCGGGGCCGGGAGGTCGGTCAATTCTGGGGCCAGCGGGGAGCAGTGCTTCTGGCCTGTTAGGGCTGGCACTCGGGGATCTTCCGTCGCGCGCCTCTGCCTGGGAGGCCTGCATCCTACCTGAGGGCCGCGCCCGGAATATGTCCGGGATCGGACGGGCGGAGAGGTCGTCGGGTCCTCTGGGCGATCTGGACCGTGTAGCGGAGGTCGCTCTGGGTGTCCTCACCATGTCAGGGGTATGAAAAAGGGCTGTGAAGCTTAAGTTGCTGGCCTCGAGGACGGAGCTCCAGATCTAAGCGTCCATCTCGGATCGGATCCAGGCCACGCCCCCATGGTTCATATTTTTACCAAAATATTGCAGTGTGCAATAAGAAATATGTGTTTATATTCAATTCCCATAATCTGTCTTCACTTTAGCTACAGGTAAAGGATCACTAAACTCAGGAACAAAACTGTACTAAAAGTAGCTCACTACACCTTAGATGTAAGGGCTTCATTCGTTCTTTTTTTTTTTTTTTCTTTTTTTTTATCTTTAATGCAGCTGATAGAAAAATATTGAAAATACACAAATCCTTTAACATGCATGGGGCCTGACTAAGGCTGCTTTCACACTGGGGCGGGAGCAGCGTCGGCGGTAAAGCGCCGCTATTTTTAGCGGCGCTTTACCGTCGTTTTAGCGGCGGTGTGCGGGCGCTAGCGGGGTGGTTTTAACCCCCGCTAGCGGCCGAAAAGGGGTTAAACCCGCCCGCAAAGCGCCGCTGCAGCGGCGCTTTGCCGGCGGTATTGCCGCGGTGTCCCATTGATTTCAATGGGTAGGAGCGGTATAGGAGCGGTGAATACACCGCTCCTTCACCGCTGCAAAGATGCGGCTAGCAGGACTTTTTTCACCGTCCTGCCAGCGCATCGCTCCAGTGTGAAAGCCCTCCGGCTTTCACACTGGAGTTAAAGGGGCCGGTTTTTTTCAGGCGTTACACAGGCGCTATTTTTAGCGCTGTAACGCCTGAATACCGCCCCAGTGTGAAAGCAGCCTAAGCCCTTGTACACACGGTCGGAGATTCCGACAACCAAATGCGTCGGATTTTGTCCGACAGATTTTGTTCGAAACTGTTGTATACACACGGTCGGACAAAGTTGTCAGAAAATCTGACGTGATGCCAATAGCTTTGGTGTAGGAATTTGATCTGAGCATGCGTGGCACTTTGTCCGATCGGAATTCTCTACACATGATCTGAGTATGTCCGATCGGAGCATTTTGTCGGAAAATATTTCCGGCAAGTTGGAAAAGTTGGTCCGACAGATATTCCGGCGGAAACAGTCCGATGCAGACCGCACACAGTCGGAATATCCGACAAAACGCTCAGATCGGACACATTCCGACGGAATTTCCGACCGTGTGTACAAGGGCTAAAAGTTGCATATTAATTTATAAACCAGAATAATGTATTCTGTTTTTTTTAAAAAGTACTACATGCTTAACATAGACAAATTGTTTGTTGTATATGGAGATGCGGTATCAGCGCTGTTAGTGGTTATATTTGAATCCTCAGGTTAACCAATTCTTTTGTTTTTTATGCAGAATAATGTATTCTTTTAAAAGTGGCAGCATGTCTTGATAACAGTCTGGTCAATTTTAAGAAATCTTAAAATAACAGTACACCTTTTAAAAAATGGGTAAAAAACAGTGTGAGGTTCCCCTTAAACTTCATACCAAGCCTTTATCCAGGCATGCAGCCTCGTTGCCAATAAATCCTCCCCTCCCCATTCCTAAATCATAACAGGTCACATAACTTTCCACGTGGAGACAAGACACTTTGGAAAAGGGACTGCAAAGCCTCCACCGACTTCCAAGCCATCTTGTCCCAGTGTGGCAGAAACCTCAATCCCACATCCTGTCCACAAGAGGATAGGGGAGAAGGAGGTTTTACAGAGGGGACTGATCGGAATCTGCAAGTCCCCATTTGTAATAAAAGGACTACCACATATCTGCCCCTCAGGGGAATGGCTATGGGGTACATTAGTACCCCTAATTACTCAGTCCTCCCAAAAAAATTAAATAAATACACACACAGTAAAAAGGTATTTTAATAAAAAGTCCCTAAAAAAATGTTAACGATGTCCTCCAATGCAAATCCATCATAAATCATGTAGATTCATCACCACTTAGATGACCCACTGCCATGAAGATGCACTGCCTGATGATATTGTCATGACGACCCGCCGCCAGACCATCTTGAACTATCACACGACCATTGCAAAATGACAGATCCCTGGCCAGCCAGGTGTTATTGTTATAATAAAGGATTTATATAGCGCTAACAGTTCAATACAGTTACAATACAATACAATACAGGAGGGATCAGAGGGCCCTGCTGTGTTTGTTTTTTACACCAATTCCTGGCTGGCTTGTTTATAAGTACCAATTAGCCAATGATCTGTTATTTAATGGTGGTAGCACTACCACCACAAATAAGGCTGATTCCGACCTGGCTTCTGTTTGCAAACAAACCAGCCAGGAATCTGTAATTTAGCAGCTGCAGGGCTAGCTCATTAGTATTGCTACTATTGCTAAATAACAGATCCCCCATGGGGGGCAGATATTTGGAGCCTCCTGAATGTAAAGGGGGCTTCCAGATTCTGATAAGTCACCCCCCCCCCCCCCAACAAACCCTCACATTCTCTTAGGAGCAAGATTCCCTTGGGAGTAAGATTTGGGGATGAAGCCCTTCTTCCCTCAACATGTCTTTATTTTTTAAAAATGTTTGGGTTCTCCTATAAATTTCATACCAGACCCTTATCCAGACATTCACTCAAGGTGATAGGAGGTTTATGGATATGTGGCTCAGTACAACAGAATGAATGTAAACCAACCCAGTCATCTGGCATTTGCCCAGTTTTACTATACATTAGGGATGAAGTTCAGGTTTGTGGAGAATCTGGGGCTCACAAATTGTGAACATTTGGCTGAAGGATTTGCAAGCTTGCCTTCAAAAATAAGGAACAACCCACAAGGCACTGTATAGCTTTTGGCCCTGATATCTAAATTACAAGTGCCAATAATTTTTGAAGGAGTGGATAACCCAACCCCTTATGTATGACACACTTTATGGGGGTATTAGAGTGAGATTAGAGCAGCCATATTAGCTGTGCATGTTTTTCTGGGTTTTTTAATTTTTTAATTTTGCTTTTGTTTTCACATACCTTTTGTTCAACAATAGCGTAGTTATTGGCTCTACAAATAGCCAAACATTAAAAACAAGATATAATCAAGATTTTCAAAACACAGTGTTCAGGAATTCAGGAACCTAAACGAGGCATCTACGTATATGTTCATCTCTACAATATATATATATATATATATATATATATATATATATATATATATATATAGCTATAGATATACATGTAGCACTAACCCCTGAAGGAGCTGCTGGTTTTATTTGGGCTTACCGTTACCTCACCTGCTCGCTTCTCTGTCACAGGGGTCCCGTTGGAAAGTAGCCCAAATGATGATGAATCCGACACTTAGTCCTTTTTTTAACATTTCTTCAGGATAAGCACACAAGTCCTTCAATAGAGGGTCAGAGGATAAAGGGGAGTTCAGGCACCTAGTAATTGCGGATTAGAGGTATTGGTCAGATCCAAAGGACAAACGGCTCTACAGACTGGATCCAGCAACTATCGGATAGACCCCTCTTATTTGACCTAGCAATCGATGAGATGCTTAACAAAGTCTCTGCCACAGACTTGTCAATTGAACTTAGAAATCTTGAGAGTATTAGAGAACTACCATACAGTACCAGATTCTTTCAGCCGACCCGGTGATACTGTATGGGTATTGATCCAGGTTGCTTCCTCCAACTGAGTTTCCAGGCTCCTCCAGAGACACCAGCCTTGCTCTCGGTCCTCTACTAGAAAAGTCTTCCCCTGGATCCTCCAGTTTTCTTGGGCTCTCCCCGCAGGCGAGCCAGCACAGGACCACCCCTGGATCAGTAGGCCCCAAGACTGCTGTGGGCCTACCCTCTCAGTTGCAGAGCCTCAGGCCAGCTGGCCCCAAGGCGCAGGACCATGCGACACCGACCCCAAGCCAGGAGGGCCATGAGGTAGGGTCAGCGGACCCCGGAAAACGAACCACCAAAAATCGTGTCGGTACCTTAAATACCCTCTCCCAGAATGCACAGCAGAGAAAACACTCCCTCTGAACCATTTCCGAGCAAGAGGTGGTATTCAATATATCCAGCCTGCTGCATTTTCACACTTACCGGCGGTGACAGCGACACCTATGGTCAAGTGGGAACCAGTGCAACCCAGCTGGACTGGTACAGAAACCAGAACTTTTAAAGAAAATTAGTCTGAGCCAACTATAGCTTCAGACAAGTAAATTTGAAAAATAACAGCGTCTGCCAATCAGTAGCATCTCACAAAAGAGAGTACACTCCTCACATTTTTGGAAATATTTTGTTATATCTTTTCATGTTAAAACACTGAAGAAATGACACTTTTCTACAATATAAAGTAGTGAGTGTAAAGCTTGTATAACAGTGTAAATTTTCTGCCCCTTCAAAATAATTCCACACTCAGCCATTCATGTCTGGCAACAAAAGTGAGTACACCCCTAAGTGAAAATGTCCAAACTGGACCCAAAGTGTCAATATTTTGGGTGGCCACCATTATTTTCCAACACTGCCTTAACCCTCTTGGACATGGAGTTCACCAGAGCTTCACAGGTTGCCACCAGTGTCCTCTTCCACTCCTCCATGATGACATCACAGTGCTGGTGGATGTTAGAGACCTTACATTCCTCCACCTTCCGTGTGAGGATTCCCCACAGATGCTCAATAGGGTTTAGTTCTGGAAACATGCTTGGCCAGTCCATCACCTTTACCCTCAGCTTCTTTAGCAAGGCAGTAATCATCTTGGAGGTGTGTTTGGGGTCATTATCATGTCGGAAAAATGCCCTGCAGCTCAGTCTCCAAAGCATGCTCTGCTTCAGTATGTCACAGTACTTGTTTGCATTCTTGGTTTCCTCAGTGAACTGTAGCTTCCCAGTGCTGGCAGCACTCATGAAGACCCAGACCATGACACTCCCACCACCATGCTTGTCTTTGTACTTCCCACTCGCTTGCCGCCACACACGTTTGACACCATCTGAACCAAATACGTTTATCTTGGTCTCATCAGACCACATGACATGGTTCCAGTAATCCATGTCCTTAGTCTGCTTGTCTTCAGCAAACTGTTTGCAGGCTTTTTTGTGTATTATCTTTAGAAGAGGCTTCCTTCTGGGATGACAGCCATGCAGACCAATTTAATGCAGTGTGCGGCATATGGTCTGAGCACTGACAGGCTGACCCCCCAACCCTTTTACCTCTGCAGCAGTGCTGGCAGCACTCATATGTCTATTTTCCAAAGACAACCTCTGGTTATGATGCTGAGCATGTGCACTCAACTTCTTTGGTTGACCATGGCGAGGTCTGTTCTGACTGGAACCTGTCCTGTTAAACCGCTGTATGGTCTTGGCCACCATACTGCAGCTCAGTTTCAGGGTCTTGGCAATCTTCTTATAGCCTAGGCCATCTTTATGTAGCACAACAATTCTTTTTTTTTCAGATCCTCAGAGAGTTCTTTGCCATGAGGTGCCATGTTGAACTTCCAGTGACCAATATGAGAGAGTGAGAGTGATACCACCACATTTAACACACCTGCTCCCCATTCACACCTGAGACCTTTTAACCCTAATGAGTCACATGTTATTGGGGAGGAAAAATTACTTATTGGGCCCAATTTGGACATTTTCACTTAGGGGTCTACTCACTGTGTGTTGAGTTATTTCGAGGGGACAGCACATTTACACTGTTATACAAGCTGTACACTCACTACATTACATTGTAGCAAAGTGTCAATTCTTCAGGGTTGTCACATGAATAGATATAATAACATATTTACAAAAATGTGAGGGGTGTGAGATACTGTATATATATATATATATATATATATATATATATATATATATATATACATATATATATATATATATATATATATATATATATGCGGCTATATGCATCTTCATCTCTGCTATTCTACCTACACCAATGGGTTAATGCAAAGGGAAAGAAGCTTTTTAGAACAGTATTACTTTCAGATTGCATAGTTTCCAGTTCAT
Source organism: Lithobates pipiens (assembly GCF_037356315.1). Classification (NCBI taxonomy): domain Eukaryota; kingdom Metazoa; phylum Chordata; class Amphibia; order Anura; family Ranidae; genus Lithobates; species Lithobates pipiens. The sequence goes on from NW_027507758.1 coordinate 516,258,469, forward strand.
TCTGTTTGTGCTCATTTTACACAACATAGATTGAATTCTGAGTAACACAGCTTACAGTGTTTCACTATTCCCATTTTCCCTTATCTATTAAGCCTTCAATTGGAGGAAAATGCATTTTGAGAAGGAGACAGCTTAGTTCTAAAAGTAGATAAATGATGCTGCTATTTTGCTGCTGTCGAGACAACAATGCAAAGAAGGTGCATTATTCACTAAAATATGATCACACATTACAGAACAAAAGAAATAAAAATCAAAACTTATCTATCAAGAGGTATAAATTTCACCTTGGACTAACTTTTCAGCATTTATATACAGCGTTTTAAAATTTATATTACTATAACAGTTTTTTATGTTTTTTTTTTCAACTTTTGGTTGTCTCTACCTATTTTTTCATCTTCTGTAGACAACTAATTTTTTTTTATTGTCAAGAGGATATTCCATGCATATAATAAGGATTTTGTTGCTCAAATGAGGCGCCACAGAAGATTTACAACAAAAAATAAGTCGTTAAAGCAGATGTAAACCATGCTGTATTTTCATGTATGGCAATGGTGAAGGAAAACATTCCCTGTGTAGAAAATGCAGTAACAAACTTTTAGCACTTTATCAAGCGGTAACATGACCGCTTGTATGCAGGTGTTGAACTGCAGTATATCTGCTGACCTGAAGGTGGCAATGTGCTGGTACGAGACCATTGAGGCTTGTAGGAGACCAATGAGGACTAATTTGTTTCCTGCTATGGGCTCCATTTTGAGGACGACAGCAAATACGATTGGATTTCGAAATCCCTCAAGATGTGTGTGGCCATCTTGACACAGAAGTCCTTAAAGGGATTGTAAAGTGATTTTTTTTTTAAAATAACAAACACGTTATACTTACCTCCACTGTGCAGCTCGTTTTGCACAGAGTGGCCCCGAACCGGCTCTTCTGGGGTCCCTCGGCGGCTGTCTCGGCTTCCTCCTGCAGGTGCTTCTCACGTTCATGCGAACTCCCTCGCATGGTGAGAAGCATCTGCGGGCGCGCTCCGCTCGCTGTATCACACGGCCCCGCCCCCCGGCGCTCCACGTCAGTGGATGTGATTGACAGCAGCGCGAGCCAATGACTGCGCTGCTTTCCATCCATCCACTCCAGCCAATCAGCGGCCAGGCTGAACAGTGGAAAGGATGTCGGGGGAAGAGCACGGAACTTTCGAGGGGTGAGGTAAGTAAAACGGGGGGCTGGGGGCGCCGGCACTGTCAGATGTTTTTTCACCTTAATGCATAGAATGCATTAAGGTGAAAAAACATTTACCTTTACAACCCCTTTAAGAAGGAGATTATGCATCATTCAGTGCTCCCGCAGTATGGTAGTAGGTTAGAGACAGAGCTTCAGTGGTTAAGGAGAAAGTAGGCTCATCAATACGAACAGATTGCTATCAGGGAAGGAAAGAGTAGGTTTCCCCCTTACAGCGGATCTTCTCTACCAGGTTCCTGCAACTGTCACCCAATGTCTTTGCAGTTATCTAGCCAGACAGACAATTGGTAATCACAGACTGACCCTCTAATCTGGTACCTCCTCCAAAGGAAGTGCTCCTCATGCATTCTGTAAGTGAATGTTGTACTACTATCGGAGACTGCGCCTTGTGGATAAACATTACCTACTTATGTATGATCTGCAACATATGTTGTGTTATTGCTGTAAACTGCCTTATTTTTGTAATCATTCTGTCTTGGTCAGGAGTCAGACTCGTAGACCAGTAGCTATACCAGTGGAGACTCCCACCGGACAGCAGGATAGGTATACAAGCAGCCTGGTGGATAATGCAGGCATACCTGAGGTGCAGGGTCTAAGTTCTAACTGGTGTTAGTACTAAGTACTAACTGGTGTTCACCAGAGCCACTGATGGTGGAGATGGGTTTTGCTGCGTGTTAGTACCAGGTCGTGTTCCTCAAGATCACCACACCAGGAGGAGAGCAAGCCAGGGTCCAGTAGCAGATAAAGCATGTAGGGATAACGCAAAAGCATAGCCAGTATAGAAGCTAAAGGTTGGTAACAAGTAGTTTCTGGTTTTCAATTCATCACATGGTTACAAGCTAATGTCAATGATTTATAGCCCTGCAACACTCTTCAGATTTATACATCAAAATAAATGTCTATCACCTTGATTCCCAATTAGCTAAACTGGCACTTACTAAAACTCACATAGAGCCTGATTATAAGCTAAATCCACCAATTCACCATTAGACCTGAAATTAAACTTTTATCTATGAAAACCTTGTGACATAAAGCCTAGGAGTCAGCAAAAGTTTCCATTCTGTATGACATGGTTTTATTGATAAACAACATCCCATCACTGACATAGGTTTGCTTACCAACAAAGTTATGTGATTGCAATGGCATGGTTATCCAACACTAAAAGGGTTTGTGTTGACTGGCTTTGGGCTTGTGTTGATGACATCAGTGTGAAAATCAGTTTGAGACATTTCTGAGATCATTCGGAATTTATTAACAGATACATTTAACCTGTAGATTATCTACTTTTGACCTGCATATGATCTGCTTCAAGCAGGTTTTACATTTCCATAAACTTGTATCATAGTGCAAAACCCTTATGATGCAAACAAAAGTTGACAAAAACCCTTATAATGCCATCAGGCAGGGGTGGACTGACCATTTGGCCACTCGGCCCTGTGCCACTAGGGGGCCCCATCAGGGTTGCCATCAGGGTTGCCAGCCTCAGTAAAACCAGGGACAGTATGTAAAAATCTGTGTTTTTTTTTACATCTGTCTCTGAAATGTCCCTTACTGACATCCTTTTGGTCTAAAAATCCCAAGATTATAGCTGCCCCACCCCTCCAGTACCTTCTCAGCCAATAGAAACATGTCTGTTTATACTGTGAGATTGTATACTGTGTGTGTGTGTGTGTGTGTTTGTGTATACTGTGTGGCCCCATAATGTCTGATTGCCTGGGGGCTCTATATTTCTCCTATTGCCCGGGGGCCCCATGCGTTGTCAGTCCACCCCTGCCATCAGGCTGTTTTTTATTAAGGGGGTTGAGTATGGGAATATTTCCATTTAAAAAAGGTTAATTTTTAAAAAGACATAAAGTAAGAACAAAGATAAGGCAATGACTATAAAGTGGTTATAAAGGATAATTTTTCTTTCCCAAAAGAACCTGCTCTGTGCAATACCATTGCTCCTTAGCTCCACTTCTGGGGTCTCCCACCCACCTCCTCCTCTTCTCCCGGTGCCCCCCTCAGCAGACATGTGCTGAGGAGGCACTAATGCTGGTGCACCCCCGAGCTGAGGTTGGTGCATCCATAGATATACACGGTGCTGCTCAGCCACAGTCAATGGCTCCTGCTGCTGCCTTTGAGAGATGGAGGATGGAGAGAGGACTTAGTGTTTAGGGGAGAGGGGAGATACAACTATTGGGATATTTTTTACCTTAATGTAGGGAATGTTTTGACTTTAGAACCAATTTGTTACGCCCACATTCTCCAAGGTAAATATCAAGACTCTCATATGAGTTTTGTTCTAGCCAGAGTTCTTCTTAAAATATCCTTTTACAATGTCATGTAACATTAGCTGGGAACAATACACTTAGCACAAAGCAAATGCAAAAGCTTAGAGTGGGTCATAGAACATTCCAGAGGAGCCTAATGCATCAGCTACTGGTATTATGCACCAAGCTCAATTAAGACTCATTCATTGTAAAAAGAAAAAAAAAACACATTACAGTGAACTTTTCATGCAAAGAGGGTGAAAAAAAGCAGTGAGTGTAAAATTACAGATAATGTCCAGCTAATAAATGAATGACCTAACATTGAATACAATTCTGCCACTGAATTACTTGGCTCCCATTAGCAAGTTTCACAAAAAGCTGATGAAATATTAATTTGGCTATTACTTTTCTTGACCTATCAGTTAAGTTCACTAATGGATTCCGACTTCCCAACAGCAATAACTTATGCATTGATTTAAGACTTCACCAATGCATTCTTACTTCATGCACATAAAATGTTGAATAGCTATATATAAACCCACCCATTTCTCTGTAAGGAAATCAAATCTTTATAAATATCACAGTTAAAGTGTATGTAAACTTCACATTTATTCTTTAGTATGATTGGCATCATGTTTCACTGTTTCCGACCTTGCCAGCCGACCAGGTGCACGCCTTCAGTCGGCCTTTTGGCTACCTATCTGCCCTGTTAGGCTGCACAGTGCCCAACCAGATGAGCTTAAATGTTTGGTCTGTAATGACAACCACTATCCCTAAGACTAAGACTGTCCCTATCACTAAGATTTTACCCACTTCATGACCAGCGTATTTTTATTCTATACGGCATTCTATACAGCACTGCACTATTTTAACTGGCAATTGGGGGATCATGCAAAACTATATGCAAATTAAATTTTTATCATTTTTTTCACACAAATTGAGCTTTTCTTTTTGTAGTATTTGATCACCACTGTTTTTTTTTCCAATATAAACGGAATATTAAAAAAATATATATATTTTTTACTTTCTGCTATAAAACTTACCCAATAAAAAATGTAAAAAAATCAAATTTCTTCGTAAATTTAGGCCAACATATATTCTGCTACATGTCTTTGGTTAAAAAAAAAAATCACAATAAGTGTATTTTGTTTGGCTTGCATGAAAGTTATAGCATCTGGTATAGATAATGGAGTTTTTATTTTTTATTTTTTTGTTACCGTATATTAGTAATGGCAGTGACTTATGCCGCATACACATGGGACTTTCCGGCAGACTAGGTCCGACGGTCTTCCCAACTGACTTTTCAGCGGAATTCAACGGGCTACTGAACGAACACACGAATGGACTAAGTCAGTTCAAAAGTCCATTTGTTTTGAATGTGATGACATGACTAAAAAAGGAAGTTCAATAGCCAGTAGCCAATAGCTTCCCTTGCGTTGTATTTGGTCCGTCGGACCAGCATACAGACGAATGGCTTTCCCGATAGGAATTGAGTCCATCGGATAGATTTGAGACATGTTCTATTTCTAGGTTCGTCAGATTTTTATAATGAAAAATGATCGGATTAGCCCACACACGATCGGATTGTCCGACGGACTGATCCAGTCACACCTAGTCTGCCGGAAAGTCCGGTTGTGTGTTTGCGGCATTATAGTCGGACTGTGATAGTATGGTGGGCAATCTGACTGACATCAATAGTGACACTAATACAGTGATCGATTCTAATGTTATACACTGGCCTGGAAGGGGTAAACAATGGGTTTAATGTGTGCCTAACAATGTTTATTGTGTGTTATGTGGTGCTTTTACTATGTGGCACAACAGTGGATAAGTAGTGGGCAGCACAGTGGCTAAGTAGTTAGCACTTACGCCTGGAAGCACTAGGGTCATCAGTCTGAATCCCCACCATGGCACTACCTGCCTGGAATTTGCAGGTTTTCCCTGTGTCTGCATGGGTTTCCTCCGGTTACTCTGCTTTCCTCCTACACTGTAAACACATGCTGGTAGGTTAATTTGTCCCCTGTTTAAATTGGCCCTAGTGTGTGTATGTCAGTTAGGATTGTAAACTCCTTGAGGGAGGGATTGAGGTGAATGTACATTATATATTTAAAGTGTTGCGTAAATTGATGATGCTATCTATATAAAGTACCTGTAATAAATAATGTGAATGGTTAACATGGCTGGGTATTCCTGGCTTGTAAATAAATGGGAATAGGTGAAATCACTGGTTGCTAAGGATGTAGCAGGTTTTGGAATACATTGGCCTGTTTGGATGTTTGTTCGAACATTGCACTTTTTGCCTGTTGAGTAGAATCCTCCTTAAGGCTGGGTTCACACCGCTGCGGGGGGAGAACCGGATGTGATTCGCACAGCAAATCACATCCGATCTCCGTAGCACTGCGAGTTCAGCCATACAGATAGTATGGCTGAACTCGCAGCGGTCCCGCAGCAAACTCGCACAGGACCCTTTTTGGGTCCGCAACGGAATCGGATCGCATGGGGGTTCACACCATGCGATCCGATTCCTGTGCGAGTCGGCAGATCGCACTGCGATATGCCGACGGATCTGGGGGTGTCATTAACATAACATTGACACCCCCAGCCGTCCGCATAGGACAGTGTGAACTGCCGGCGGGAGGTGAGCGATGCGGGAAAACGCCGCGGATTCGCGGCGTTCCCGCATCGCAATAGTGTGAACCTAGCCTTAAAGTATCAGTATTTCCACCACTACAATATATGACAGGTTTCTGTCAATGGTTGTCAAGGAGGCAGTGGGTGCCAGCACCTGCTACATCCTTAGCAACCAGTGATTTCACCTAGCCCCATTTATTTACAGGCTAGGAATACCCAGCCATGTTAACAATTCACATTATTATTTATTACAGGTACTTAAATAGCATTGTCAATTTACGCAGCACTTTATATATACATTGTACATGTTACCATCACATCTAATCTATTCAAAGACCACAGAATCTGGATCCAAGCACTTTTTGGAACAATTTCTTGCAGCTTTGTTTGTGTACTCTTTCCCAAGAGTTTATTCCCAGCAGCTATGATCCTTAAGACTGACATTTAAATCCACATCAATATTGATTCCCTTCAACAGGTGCCCAATCATCTTTTGCAGCTTTTCTAGATTGAACGTTGAGTTTATCCCTCCACTCAATCTCCTGATACTGGGGGGGAAGGGACGACAAACAGGCAGAGAGCATTTTCAAAAAGAGAAAAGCAATAAAATGTACTTCTCTCATGACAGGTACCCTTTAGGAAAAGCTCCTTGAGTTTTGAAAAGTCTACAGGCACATGTAATAGTGAAATGAGTAATGTGCACAATCCCATGGCAAACAAACAAAAAAACATAAAAATTATTCTTTTCAACAGGTAGGGTGCTTATTCATATTTTTCCAATCTGATTTAAAGGAGAAGTACAGCCAAAACTCGTTTGTCAATCAATGGAGCAACGAGGAGGAAAGCATGATCTGTGAGGTGAGCGCATTTCTTATGGGGGAGCACTGAGGTGAATTGATACAAAGCACAGTTTTTTTGAGGCTTTGTGAAGACGCAACAAGTTAAAACTTCCTCTGACATTATTTATTAACCATTTAATTGCACTTAAGCACAGGATTTATATTATTATAAGAAATACACATGAATGTATTATATTATAGTATTATATTATGGTTTATTCACATCTTATGATGATGGCACTCATATTGGCACAGGATAATTAAGACACTAATGCCACGTACACACGACTGGACTTTCCGGCAGACTAGGTCTGATGGAATGAGTCCGTCGGACAATCCGATCATGTGTGGGCTAATCCGATCATTTTTCGTTTAAAAAATCCGACGGACCTAGAAATAGAACATGTTTCAAATCTGTCCAACAGACTCTGGAAAACTGTTTGTCTGTATGTTGGTCCGACGGACCAAATACGACGCAAGCGAAGCTATTGGCTACTGGTTAATGAACTTCCTTTTTTAGACCCATCTTACGTCATCACGTTGAAATTGACTTAGCCCGTTCATGTGTGGTCAAGTCCGTTCGTTCGGAAAGTCCGTCGGAACTTCGCCGAAAGTCCGTCGGAACTTCGCCGAAAGTCCGTCAGGAAGACTGTCGGACCTAGTTTGCTGGAAAGTCCAGTCATGTGTACGCGGCATAAGTGGTTGGATACATTTATTATCACTAGCGTAGCATTATTTGTTTTGAGTTTATTTGCACATTTATATTGGGCTTGTGTTACTTGCTGTTTGCATATATTACACAGATTGTATTCTAGTTGCTCGCAAGACTACCTATTATATTTCTAAATGATGCCTTCAACAATTCTATGCTTATAAAGCTTTAAAATGATTGTAAACATTACATTTTTTTTAATCATAAACATGTTATACTTACCTGCTCTGTGCAATGGTTTTGCACAAAGCAGCTCCGATCCTCTTCTTCTGGGGTCCCCGCGCTCCTGGGTCCACCCCCCTGCCGAGTTCCCCCATAGCAAACCACTTGCTATGGAGGCAATCATGCAGGCTCGAGCCATGTTATGTGTGCCTATTGACACAGCGCCACTCAGCCCTACCCCCTGCTCTTTCCTCACAGGCTGTTATTGACAGCAGCAGGTACCAATGGCTCCTGCTTCTACCTAAATGGCCACTGAGGAGAGAGGGCTGCTGCTCTCGGGCACAGTGCTGGATTTAGATTTAGCTCAGGTTAGTATTTATGGGGTCTGGGGGGCATCATGATCAGAGAAGATTTTTTAGCTAAATGCAGAGAATGCATTAAGGTAAAAGACCTTCTACTTTTGCCCCTGGTCCATATTTGGGACATGAACCAGTAGATACATTAAGCTAAGACCATCTGCCACAAGTCACTTAATCCCCAGCAACAGGACTGTACCGGAGTTCAGAGAAGCCCATAGCAAAAGATGCAGGAATATGCGTAGGGCTGGCATGACAGGGTAGCATGGCTAGCTTGCCAATTAGGGGTTATTTGGGGGTTTCAGTTGGCCAGTGGCCAGAATAATATACAGCATAATTAGGGAGAGGCCAATGTCCGGTGGTCAGTCGGAGGTCACTGGACTAAGAAACAGCAGTTCCTCCATTCTTGCCTGCTTCCTGCATTGCTGCCTGTGAGTACTATGGCTGAGATGAATGGTTTCCTGGCCCAACTCAGAGCAGCTGCTGCTTCTAAGGGCTCTGCTTGCCTGCACCAGGACATCACCTCTCTGGCTAGAGGGGAGTCTGCAGCAGCAGGAGAGTCTGGGGGCCGATGTGCTCAGAGGTCTCTGGGGTGCTTCCCCCCCACCCCTGAGCTCAGCGCCAACATGGAGCCCCCTCACAAGGGACCCTCCAGCGTCACCACCTCGACTATCCACCCAGCTGGCTGGTGCCAGCGCTGGGAGGAATCCCCAATGGAGGTGGAGTTCGTCAGGCGGGGACCATGGTGCAGCTTCCCCCCCCCCCCGGGCCCGCCCGCACGACGCGGGAGACAGGATCGTGTGGCCACCTCTCCTGGTGATGTTCCGGCCAGGGAGGCAGCCCAGCGTGGGACAGATCATCTGTCAGGCGCCAGCCAGATAATTGTTAACAAAATGCCCGGTACGGACAATTTTACTCCAAAAGGGTGTCATCTGGTTCTTTAAAATGGTAATCATAATAGTAGGGTATGTGCAAAGGTATCAGGCCAGCTTGCATCTGTCTTACCATAGTCATGTATTGCTACACAGAGATGTACAGTAACTGAAAGCTACAGAGCCCCTAGCATGCAGTTTAGACTGGTGTTCTTCTCATATCTCATACAAAAACCTTTGATCATCCCTTCCAGCTTATCGGAAGCTGATTTTTAATACAAGGCAACATTTCACTTTAAACCATGCTAGAAGTACAAACCACATAACAGAATTGAAAAAAAAAAGATCTGATAAAGACAAAGAAAAGAAAAATCAACCATATTCTGGGTACAATCTGACCACATAGCTGGTAACTAAAAGGAAAGAGCAGTTATTTTTTAGCTATGTGACATGCAGTCAGCGCCACACTCTGCATCTCTATAGTGGTGCCCTAGTTGTTGCAGATCATGTATCTCTGCTCTGTTTCCTTAGGAGATAATTGGGCACATAGAATTCTAGAAATTCGATCTCACACAAGTCTCCTATGCCAAGGTGTCACCCAAGGCTGAATTCTTACCTTGCCTCATTGTAGCAGCATTTTGTAATACTAAACTGGTATGTAGGGTAAAGCGCTTCATCCAATCCATGCATCATCTCTTACTATAGCTAATTATTACTACAAAAATGGAAACATATCTTTTAAAACAACACAAACCTTCTCTGATAGTGTCATAATGACAGCAAATGCATTTAGTATATTATGGAGAAAATTGCTGCTGCTGTAATTGCCCAAACACCCCTGATAGTGTAGTTTACCCCAACCCTTGTTTGGGGCAAACCCTTATTATTAAACCCTTATTATTATTAATATTGAGATAGTAAATAATATTATCTAAGGAAATGGTGAACATGGAGCCTGATTGATTGCAGTGAAATGCAGATAGCCTTTAGAGCAGCCTTTCTCAAACTTTATACCCCAGGGGAACAGTTCAAATAGTTTTCAGGTCTCAGGAACCTATACTAAAACCATTGGACCTGCAATTCATTATATGTTAGTATGATCAGTAGCTTTAAGAGACTTTTAAATAAAAGAATAAAGATTGGGATTCACGTAATAGCCATGAAATTAAACAAATAATAATGACCAGAAAAAAAACCACAGTGAAAACGACCTGTACATTGGTGGTAAGTGTAGAAGTGACCCTTTACATCAGTAATCAGGTCAGCGTAGACTCCTTACATTGGTGGGGATTGTAGAAGAGACCCCTTACTTTGGTGGTCAGTGTAGAAGAGACCACTTAGGTGGTGAGTGTAGAAGATATGCCTTACACTGATGGTCAGTGTAGAAGTGACCCCTTACATTGGCGGCCATTATAGAGGTGACCCCTTACATTAGTGGCCAGTGTAGAAGTGACCCCTTACATTGGTAATCAGGTCAGTGTAGAACTGACCCACTACATTTTTGGTCAGTGTAGAAGTTACTTGCTAGACGTGCACAAACATATTGTGCAAACCGTGCTTTCCAATACCACATAAATAAGTTATAAATGTGAACTGCATGTACTTAGTACAAACAAATAAATAACAAACAGTAATATAGAGCAAAAGTGGGGGGTGACGGGGGTGGCGGGGGTGGCAGGACTGTTTGAATGAACAGACCCAAGACTATAAAAACATTAAGTAGCAAAAAAGTCAAATTAAATAAAGTCCCAACAAATGTATAATGTGGAATAAAGAGTGAATAAAATTGTGAATAAGTAAAGTCCCAAAAAAATCTTTAGAATAATCCAATGAAAAAGACTCCTCCTACGTGGATCATATGGTGAAAGATTAGGTGTAGATGTACACTCACCAGATGTTGTAGATTCCCCTGCTTTATGACAGGAAGGATCATATAGGGCTTGTGGGGTCTCCTCAACCTCCTTGGGTCTTTTAATCAAATTCCTCCGATCTCCTCCTCGTCAAAGTAAGATGTATCTTTAAACGGGATGTCACCAGTGATAAAAGAAAGCAGTAAAGAGATGAAGGACTCCTCATAGTGTGAAACCATAGAGGTAGTTTTATTAAAGCCAGATCCTGTTGCCGACCAGCCATCGTTGTTATATGGCGGCCGGTTGGCACAACTGTGCAAACTCCCATAGGTGTACGTTGGCCGCTTTAGGAGCTGTGGGAGGCACGTGTGACGCTGAAGCCAATGCACGTGGCCGGCGGCCCCGATGTCTGCTAGCCACCCATGATTGCTCCACAGAGAGCCAGAATGGGGATCTGTCAAAGTAAACAGACATATCTCCGTTCTGACAGGAGGAGAAAGAGATCTGCTGTTCCTAGTAATCAGGAACAGTAATCTCTCTCCTCCAGTCAGTCCCATCCCCCCACAGTTAGAAACACATCCCAGGGAACACATTTAGGCGTTTGATCGCCCCCTGCCAGTGACATTTACACAGTAATCAGTGCATTTTTATAGCACTGATCGCAGTATAAATGTCAGTGGTCCCAAAAAAGTGTCAAAAGTGTCTGATTTGTCAGCCGCAATGTTGCAGTCCCGCTAAAAATCGCTGATCACCACCATTACTAGTAAATAAAAAAAATATATAAATGCCATAAATCTATCCCCTATTTTGTAGTCACTATAACTTTTGCGAAAACCAATCAATATACGCATATTGCAATTTTTTTCACCAGAAATATGTAGAAGAATACATATTGGCCTAAACTGATAAATACATTTTTTTTTAAAATTTTTGGATATTTATTATAGCAAAAAGTAAAAAATATTGTTTTTTTTTTCAAAATGGTCGTCATTTTTTTTATAGCTCAAAAAATAAAAAACGCAAAAAGGTGATCAAATGCCACCAAAAGAAAGCTCTATTTGTGGGAAAAAAGGACATAAATGTTGTTAGTGTAAAACATCGTATGACTGCGCAATTGTCAGTTAAAACAACGCAGTGTCATATCTCAAAAAATGGCCTGGTCAGGAAGTGGGTAAATCCTTCTGGGGCTGCAGTGGTTAAAAACAATCTATGGACCTCCTACGCGAGCAACCGCAATAACCAGTGGAGGCTGTGGAGAACCCCAAAACCCACCCCAGAGTAGGTGTGTATTCCACCAAGACGTGGCGTAGTGCAACGTGCATTCCAGGCTTACACGTTTCATGTGATTTCATCAGAAGCACATTTTGGGTCAGTGTAGAAGTGACTCCTCACATTGGTGGTCAGTGAAATAGTGACCCCCTTACTTTTGTGGTCAGTGAAAAAGTGACCCCTTATATTAGTGTTCAGTGTAGAAGTGACCCCTTGTATTGGTGGTCAGTGTAGAAGTGACCCCTTGTGTTGGTGGTCAGTGTAGAAGTGACCCCTTGTGTTGGTGGTCAGTGTAGAAGTGACCCCTTGTGTTGGTGGTCAGAGTAGAAGTGACCCCTTGTATTGGTGGTCAGTGTAGAAGTGACCCCTTGTATTCATGGTCAGTGTAGAAGTGACCCCTTACATTGATGGTCAGTGTAGAAGTGACCCCTTGTATTGGTGGTCAGTGTAGAAGTGACCCCTTGTATTGGTGGTCAGTGTAGAAGTGACCCCTTGTATTCATGGTCAGTGTAGAAGTGCCCTTTTTAAGTAAAAAGAAACATGAATTGCCCATGGGACATTAGATGAGACACAACCCACTCAGTAATAAAATCAATAGTGAAGATTTAAGATTTACTGCTAATATACAATTTCCGACAGATCAACAGTGACATGATTGCCATATAGTCAAGCAGATTGGTCAATATATACATGTTAATTCCATAGCCAGATATAGAGTTTTTCAAAGATCAGTCCGTAATAGGTGTGAATGTGCATCTATGTAAACTGATGCGTTTTGTGACAAAGCGTCACTTCCTCAGGGGTTGATGCACACACAATTGTCTATAAAGTAGAAATAGTTTAGGAATATATGACACACATAATACAATCTATTCAGTTTTTACAAATATTGGGAATCAACCAAAAGGGGGACCCATACTTACAAATCTGCAAGACAGGTTAGTGTAGAATTGAACCCTCACATTTTGGGTCAGTGTAGAAGTGACTCCTCACATTGGAGGTCAGTAAAATAGTGACCCCCTTACTTTTGTGGTCAGTGTAAAAGTGACTCCTTACATTAGTGATCAGTGTAGAAGTGACCCCTACATTGATAACCAGGTCAGACTAGAAGTGTCTCCTTACTTTGGTGGTCACTTTGGTGGTCAGTGTAGGCAGGGGATCAATCTGCCATGGCTTTCTTCTCAAGGAACCCCTAGCGACCTATGAATGGACCTTAGGGCTCCAGTGATCTCTGTTTCAGAAAGGCTGCTTTAGAGGCATCATTGCACATTTAAAAATGCAATACAGTACCAGGAATATTGTAGAGCAAAATGACTTTAATGCAAACACCACAGTGTGGAGTAAAATAAATGTAAACCCACTATACTATTCTCTTGGCATGACACAGGGTGAACAGCTTGTGAACCATCCAACGCGTCAAGCCCTAAGAGTATTCCATAATTGCTGTACCTTTTTCTTATTTACTACTGCTGAGAAAAACCCAAACTAAACTTCTACCGTGATATTTGGTTTCACAGTTTCACCGAATGCTTGCAAATTAGGATGCTAGCAATGGAAGAACATAAAAAATAAAAATAGTAATAAATAAATAAACAAAGAAATAAAGGAAAATTCATGTACATCCAATAGCACTGTTGGTATTCTTGACAGTATTGTTTACTAAACAGATTCCACATATTGACATGTTTTATTCTTTGTTGTCTATGTTCCTTTTATTGTGTTTTTCTTCCTTGTATTTTGCTACACTGTACTGTCTGGAAAGTTGTTTTTCCACCTATTTGCCTTCAGGGAAAGATGGAAGGGAATGCATAATGACTGCAGGTAGCAGAAAAACTTTTATAGATCAGTTTTGTATAGAAAGTAGCAGATTTGATTACCTGTTATTTACAAAACTCAAAAAAAAAAACCTTTACGAACCATTAAATTACATTTTTTTTGCTTGCAACAGCACCATGTTTTTAAATGAGGAGCATATAGTCAGCAAGTTACCAGTCTCACTATACTTTTACTTACTACCTACGTTCTTTCCATTGGAGGAACAGCTCAAATGCAATGTGGGACAGGTCACCCTTATGTGTGTGTCTCTTGCTAGATCATGTTGATTGACAGGTCCAAAACATCATTCACTTTTGGGGTTGGATATGTTTTTAGTGCTGGCCTCTCAGCTTTGTGTCATTTCAACATGGGACTGATTTTGTTATGTACAGGTGTCGGCCAAATATTCAATGCAACTTGACATTTACTGTATGAATGTAAGATAAATTGACAATGCCAGTAAAATGGTAAAGGGGTATATAACGAGATTAAAGCCCCATACACACTATCAGATTATCTGCTGAGTTTTTCCTTCAGATTTACCAAAACCATATAATATGAGGACAAACCTTAGGAGTTTCAATGTGTATGCAATCAGGCAGGCCCTTCTACTACATGGTTTTGGTAAATCTGAAGGAAAAACTCAGCAGATAATCTGATAGTGTGTATAGGGTTTAAGACAAGGTGTACCTGCAGTGGAACTATTGTAGTACAAGGCTGCCTTGGGGTAATTCCCATAAAGACCACTAGGCGGCAGCACATTACAGATTAAAGCTATCTAAGGGCGCAAAGTATGAGAAGCAATTACCTCTAATAAATAGCGCAGTACATTTCGGTTATTTGCGATTTCCTGCTCACATGATTGGCTCATTACTGTCCCCATCTGTTTTTCTTTATTACTGCACTTTGAATAATCATGTGACTGGCCGAGGGAGGTACACTTTAAAGTTGTTGTAAACCTCTGACATGAAAAAGAGCAAAGCATATCCTTCTATAGTTTGTACATGCCTCAGTCCAAAGCAATGAGTGTAACTTCTGTCTGTTGTCTTGTTCCTCTACTATCTCCACTATCTGAGTCATTTCTCCAAGTAATTGAGGGGGATTGGAGAGGAGGCCTCCAGCACACAGCCTTTGAATGACAGCTGCATGTTTTCCTATGAGATCATGTAGAAGGGGGGTAGATCTAATCCCTCTAATGAGCTTAGCTCCCAACTGTCCCTGAATTTGAGGGACTGTCCCTGATTTTGATGGACTGTTCCTGATTTGGAGCAATGTCCCTCAAAAAAGGAAAACAAAAAAAAAAATTGGAGCAATGTCCATCAAAAAGTGTTTCCCAGCACTAAACCTTTTATCTGATTTCTAAATTGCCGCATTTGTAAATTCGAAATGCCAATATAAAGGAATAGTAGTGGTAAAAAAAAGCACTTGTGGGTTTAACCAGTCTTGTTTTTTTGTACAATTCTCCTTTAAGAGGGGGTGGCAAGGGGTGTGTCCTATGCCTGCATACTTTTGCTGATAGGTGTCCCTCATTCCCATCTCAAAATGTTGTGATTTATGCAATGAGGTCTCAGATTAAACTCCGTTCTCCTAAAATGTGCAATGTATGACATCAGATCCCTGCCTCCTGCTCCTGGAAGCCCCCCTTAAAAAAAAATTAAATTCTGGATTGTAAATGTCTGTGGATAAGAGGTATATGGCTGCAGATAAACAGGTATAGGAGGATTTGTTTCACATCTGTGTATCACCTGAGGCTCGTCACTGCACTGGACTGTACTGGGTGTATGTAATGGTTTACAGCCACTTTAACCACTTGCCGACTGCCCATAGCACTTTTACTGCTACAGGACAGCCGCGCTGCACAGGATCAATATATAGTATATAAATATATGTGATCTCTTCACTTCTAGGTATCAGGGGCAAGTGCGAGCTGCCGGTGGCTCGCTCCCGCCATGATTCTACACAGCGAGAGATGATCGGCGGGTCCTGTGGACCCGATGTCTGCCGGTACCCGCTGATTGCTCTGTACACAGGCAGAACAGCCTGTCTATGTAAACAAGGCAGATTGCTGTTCTGTCAGTACAGAAGGCATGGATCCTGTGTTCCTGTAAAGCATAAACACCGATCCATGTCTTCCACTAGTAAAAGCACCTCCCCCACTATACTGAAACACCAGCTAGGCACACAGTTAACCCTTTGATCGCCTCTGATGGTAACCCCTTCCCAGCCAGTGTCATTACAGTGCATAATTTTAGCACTGATCACTGTAATGTCATTGGTCTCCAAAGAAATGTCAAAAGTGTCTGTCCAATTTGTTCCGCCTGCAATATCGCAGTCCCGCTATAAGTCGCTGACCGCCGCCATTACTAGTAGAAAAAAAAATGACATAAATATATCCCATAGTTTGTAGATGCTATAACGTTTGTGCAAACCAATCAATATACACTTATTGGGATTATTTTTTTTACTAAAAATATAATACATATAATACAAATGGGCCTAAAGTGATGAAGAAATTGTACATTTTTTATTGGATGTGTTTTATAGCAGAAAGTAAAAAATCTTTTTTTCTTTTCCTAAATCGTTGGTCGGTTTTTTGTTTATAGCGAACAATTAAAAATCACACAGGTGATCAAATACCACCACAAGAAAGCTCTATTTGTGGGAAAGAATGGACAACTATTTTATTGTGGTACAGTGTTGCACAACCGCGCAATTGTCTGTTAAAGTAACAGAAACGTAGCAGTAGCAGAAACATATCACAAAAAATGGCCTGGTTTGGTCAGGAAGGGGGGATATCTTCCTTCACCTTGTGAAACTGCATAAACATTCATTTTGTGCATATGCCTGCAAAATCGAATGCTATTAGGTTATTTTCCCTGCAGGGCGTATGTTCTTCATTCCTCAAACAAGTGTGTGAATGAGAAAAATAACACATTATGTCCACTAGATGGAGCTGATCATCATAGAAAAATAAATTTGTATTGACAATGCTATGGGCCTGCTCCAGGGCTGGTCATCTATCTCTTTGTTTCATTGCATAGCGAGTCATCTGGAACAAGCATGTGATGAGGAAAATGTCGGGAAGCCAGGGTTCCCACCTCATCCCTTTAAATCCGAACACATATTAATTACACAGGTTCTGTGGGTGATTAAGGTGGTAATTAAACTGGCTTGGTGCCTTATCTGCATTCAATTAGCCTCAGAACCTGTGTAATTCAACATGCTGACCAGCCGCCGCAGTTGTACTGCGGCAGCATGGCTCGGCTGCGCCAATTGCCATTATCCTACGTCGGTAGCATAAACGGCCACTTGGGGGCGCATACACACGTGCCCCCCACTTGCTTCCCAAGCCGATGCTAGTGCCCGGCGGTCTCGATCACCGCCGGGCTCCCACGATCACTCGGGGCACACGGAGAACAGGCAGCTGTGTGTGTAAATACACAGTTTCCAGTTCTCTGAGCAGTGAACTGACAGATCGTCTGTTCATATAGAGTATGAAAAGCGATATGTTAGTTTCCCTGCACAGTCCCATCCCCCTTCAGTTACAACACTCCCTAGGATACATATTAACCCCTTCACTGCCAGTGACATTTTTACAGTAATCAATGCAATTTTAATCGCACTTATCGCTGTATTAATGCTAATGGTCCCAAAAATATGTCAGAATTGTCCGACGTGTCCGCCATAATGTCGCAGTCACGATAAAAATCGCTGATCGCTGCCATTACTAGTAAAAAAAAAATATTAATAAAAATGCCATAAATCTATCCCCTATTTTGTAGACGCTATAACTTTTGCGCAAACCAATCAATATATTTGATTTTTTGGATTTTTTTTACCAAAAATATGTAGAAGAATACGTATCGGCCTAAACTGAGGACATTTTTTTTATATATATATTTTTTGGGGATATTTATTATAGCAAAAAAGTTAAAAATAATGCGTTTTTTTTTTCAAAATTGCCGCTCTTTTTTTGTTTATAGCGCAAATATATAGCGTATTTGAGGTGATCAAATACCACCAAAAGAAAGCTCTATTTGTGGGAAAAAAGGACATAAATTTAGTTTGGGAGCCACGTCGCATACCGCGTAATTGTCAGTTAAAGTGAAGCAGTGCCGAATCGCAAAAAGTGGTCTGGTCTTTGGCCAGCCAAATGGTCCAGGGCTTAAGTGGTTAAATGATGAGGTGACGACCCTAAGCCTATGCTTGTTCTAGGTCAGTGATTTAGATGAAAAGGCTGGGCATGGATGCCTGTTCCGTAGCTAACACTTGTAAAAATAAGTCAGCAATAGCAAGTTCAAGCTTCTTTTATAGTAAACTGTGGGGACGCCATGACTTTAGCGCAGTTGCAGTGCTTCCTGGATAGTGCTAGCAGTCATTCCGATTTTACTTTGCATTTGGATTTGGTTTTTAACTTAAAGATCATGGCAGCAGCTTCTACAGCAGTGTGATCTGCATGTGCAGTCATTGTGACATTTCCCTCCCCAGTAAGACGGTGCGCCAGCCTGACACTCACTTAGCCCCCCTTCAGTAAATTTAGCCAGCAATGTGTGGCTGTTTTGGATGGGATGTGTGAACAAATTCCCTGGTTCTAGCAGCCAGCTACATGAAAGACACTTGAGATATGCAGAGGACCCAAAATTGCCCGTGGCGTCTCACAATGAATGAGGGATATTTTTTCATCATTCGCATGCCTCTTTCACATTGTGCCAGCTGTATGGAAAGTAGATTGTCAAACAGAACATTTGGGCCGTCTGCCAGGTTTTAAATTGCCTCGGGAGACACTGGTAATACGGCACTGGACAGGAAGAGAAAGCAAGAGTGTATTTCTCTGTGACTGGAGCAGAGAGGAAGGAGATAAAAACTGGATGGCTAGTGTTACTGCTGGTGAAGAATAATAGATGTTAGATGATTTAATTACCAGGTAATGAAATAAGAAAATGCTACAGTTCATTGTACACTACAAAGTACGCTGATCGTGACTTCCATTTTACATTAGAGTGCAGGTTTTCATATCAGCAAATCAGACATACAGTGCCTTGAAAAAGTATTCATACACATTTCGTCATGTTACAACCAAAAACGTAAACTTATTGTCATGGGATTTTATGTGATAGACCAATACAAAGTGGCACATAATTGTCAAGTGGAAGGAAAATGATAAATGGTTTTCAAAATGTTTTACAAATAAATATGTGAAAAGTGTGGAGTGCATTTGTATTCAGCCCCCCTGAGTCAATACTTTGTAGAACCGCCTTTCGCTGCAATTACAGCTGCAAGTCAATGGCATGGTTTAGATCAAAGTCCAGACCTAAATCTTATTGAGAATCTGAGGCAAGACTTGAAAATTGCTGTTGACCTGTTGTCCCAATCGGATAAAACTTGAGCTATTTTTCAAAGAAGAATGGACACAAATGTCACTCTCTAGATGTGCTGGTAGAGACATACCCAGAAAGACTTGCAGCTGTAATTGCAGTGAAAGGTGGTTCTACAAAGTATTGACTCAGGGGGGGCTGAATACAAATGCACCCCACACTTTTCACATATTTATTTGCAAAAAAAAAATTTAAAACCATTTATCATTTTCATTCCATTTCACAATTATGTGCCACTTTGTGTTGGTCTATCACAGTGATGGCGAACCTTGGCACCCGAGATGTTTTGGAACAACATTTCCCATGATGTTCAACTACACTGTAGGGTGCATGAGCATCATGGAAAATGTAATTCCAAAACATCTGGGGTGCCAAGGTACGCCAACACTGGTCTATCACATAAAATCTGAGTAAAATACATTTAGGTTTTTGGTTCTAACATGACAAAATGTGGAAAATTTCAAGTGGTGTGAATACTTTTTCAAGGCACTGTATGGCACCATGATCATTATATGTTCACTGACTTTTTTGGAAAGAGTAATGCCGTGTACACAACAACTAAACTTTTTAAAGAAACTAGGTCCGGCGGTCTACCCGACGTACTTTTGGCAGAGTTCCGATGGACTTTACGAATGAATGGACTTGGCCACACATAATCACACCAAAGTCCGACGGATTCGAACATGATGACGTACGACCGGACTAGAATAAGGAAGTTCATAGCCAGTAGCCAATAGCTGCCCAAGTCAGTCTTTGTTCGTCGGACTAGCATACACATGAGCGGATTTCTCGATAGGAACTGGGTCCGGCGGAGTGTTCTATTTCTAAAGTCCGTTTGATTTTTGGACAGGAAAGGTCCGATGGAGCCCACACATGATCGAATTGTGCGACGGATTCGTTCCATCGGGCCTTTACTAGCGAAAAGTCCGGTCGTGTGTACGCTACGCAGCATAAGGCCTAGTTCACACTATTCAAATCTTCTAGCGTCACACAGAATCACATGACAGTGGAAATCACATTATTCTCTACATTGCCCATTCACATAAAGGCAGCACGGTACAGGAAAAGGTCCTGTGCTACTTTGGTACCATTGTGATGGCTGACCCGCCACCCACTGACACTCAACCACTCCTGTTGCTTGCCTTGCACCGAATTACATCTTTGGTTCTACCTGAAGTACAGAGAGGCGGGATCACATGGTGACATCATTGACCATATATGTTTTTTTACTTTGTGTGGGTTGGCGGCTGTTGCTCATCATGATTGATATGGACCTGCATCGCTGGACGATGTGATTGATGATGGATATACCCCTTACATGATCACCAGGGGTGAGCAGAATCCTTACATCCCCATAGGCTTCTTGCACACTGCAGCTGGAAAAAGCTCAGTACAGTGTTAATATTTACTGAGCTAAAATGTAGCATATTATTTACAATGTGCAAATGTGAAAAAACGAAAAATTCCTCTGTAAAAAAAATATATAGGAAAACCCGTGTTGCTGGCCAGTAACTTGAAATTAATTTTCCTTAGACGGGTATTGTGAACACTAACACACATATACGTGCAAATTCATGCTAAACAAACACCTGAAATTATGTCCAAAAAAACAGAAGCTCAAACATCAGTACCATGTGCAAGAGGCCTTATTCTCTAAAGGGGGCTTTCAACAGAGGAAGATTCCAATAAGCCTCCCTGCCTGCAGACTCCCTCAACCACTGGGCCAGGGTTGTGGGGAAGAGGCCCTTGTCCTCATCAACATGGGGTACCTGCCATGTTGGGGGCATGGGACCTCGTATGGTTCAGGAGGGCACACACTCACACTCCCCTTTCCGGGCCTGCCAGGCTGCATGCTTGGATAAGGGTCTGGTATGGATTTTGATGGGGACCCCACACCTTTTTTTTTTTTTTTTTTTTGGGCACGAGGTTTCCCTTAAAATCAATGCCAGACCCAAAGGGCTTGAAATTGATTTTGGGGTGACCCCACACCATTTGTTTTTGCTGTTGTGGCATGGGGACCAATTAAAATCTGTGCCAGATCTAAACGGCCTGGTATTGATTGTGATGGGACCTCCACACCATTTTATTTTTCATTTTTCTGACAGGCTCCTTTGTTTACATTCTGCTACCACTCAGAAACACCGGCTGACAGCAGGAATGAGTCGTTGGTTAGAACGCTGGTGGGTTCTGGCTCCTTACCAACCAGCTTCCATGTCCTTTCTCCTACCAAAAAAACACAGCAGTATAAAAAAATGTAAAAATAAACAAAAAAAAACAATCAAGTCACACTAGATAATCGCACTGAAAATCAGATCAAATTGCAGCTGCACTGTGTGAACCTAGCCTAAGGGTTAGAACCCCTGTGAGATGTTTATTGCTGTCTGTGCACTTGGCCCCATGGGGAATTAAACTCTTTTTTAAAAAAAGTAGTGATACTTTTTTAATGTGTCCACTGACCTCAAGTCAACCACAAAATAAAAGGAAAGACAAACAAAGCCCCTATTAACAAGAAAAAAGATGCAGAAAAGGGGTTGAATGCCCAAAAAGCTAACAATCAGAATTAAAGTACAGTTTCCTAAATTACACTAATCTCTCCCAATGCAATCTATTCTGTAGCATTTATAAGTATTTTTTCTGTGTTGTATTGCACTACATCAGATGTTGTATGTTCTGTAGCATGCTCTCAACTAGTGTCAGTTTTGAACCACTGCTTTTTTTTTCCATTCAAGAAAGTTTTATTAGCAAATAAAAGCACATATTACAAGAGTATGCAAAAAGACACTGCAAAAAACAATTATGCTTAACAAGATTGAATTTGTGTCAATAACATTTCTAGTTGGCTATAATAGGGGTATCATCAAAACATCAGATCCTTCCATTGCGAGCCCTACCGGACTTAGAAGGGTGATTCATTATCCAACCCCAGATTCCCTCAGGAACCCATCAAGCTCAATGTACATCTAGAGAACATATCATAAGAACTATTAATTTAGTAAAGAAGTCAAGTATAGAAATATATAAAGTTAGAAATAGAGAGTAAAGACAAACGGGGAGAAAGGGAGGAGAAATTCGCCTTGTTCCGAATGCTCTAGCTCATGGTCAAGAGCTGTGTTTGTATGGTATAAATTAGTGATTGACTAGTTGTCTGGACCCCACCACTCTTCAGGCCATCAGGCCGCTGCCCATGATGTCCCCAAAGGATTTGGAGTATTTAAAGGCAAACCACGGAGACCATGTTCTGTGATAACCCTCTACACGCTCATTCAATTGGGCTGCCGTGTCTTCCATCTCACAGATAGAAGCAATTTAAAGCAGCCATTCTCTTATGGTAGGTGTAGTTTTGGATTTCCAGTATAGTGGAATTAGAGAGTTGGCTGCATTTATCATATGTCTGGTGAGCGACTTTTTATATCTTTTGAATGAGGTGTTGGCAATGTGGAGCAAACAACTTGCCGCATCCAACCTCAGACTGGTCTCCGTGATCTGCCCAATCAGCTCCTTCACCCCCGACCAATAACGCTGTAATTGGTCGCATTGCCACCAAATGTGGAATAGAGTGCCCTCCTCCCGTTCACACCTCCAGCATCTATCCGAAGAGTGAGGATACCATTTGTGAATTCTTTCTGGGGTAGCATACCAATGGGTCAACAGTTTGTAGGACGTTTCTTGCATTTTCGTGCTTAGGGAGCATTTGTGTGATAAAATACATGCCCTATCCCACTGATCGTCAGAGATCGGGGAACCCAAAGCCCGAACCCACTTCTCCCTGAGCCCGTGATCCTCTCGTGGACCTAGTGATCTCAACCATGCATATGTAAGCGAAGTAGTTTTTGGGGTGGGTTCACCTTTCAAACAAACTGATTCTAGATCCGTCACTGCTCGCGTCAAGTGTGGTCTACGTGTTACATCATTACAGTAGCTCCTCAGTTGAAAATATGTCCAGAGTGGTTGTCTTGGTAAATCATTGTCTACTTTAAAGTCAGTGAAGTCTTTCATCAGGCTACCGTTAAAACAGTCTAGTGCTAAAAGCGGTCTTTTCGGTCTCTGTATTTTAAGTAGTGGGTTCTGTAAGCCCGGCACAAAGTCCGGGTTATCTCGAATAGGGGTTAAAGGGCTCAGAGAGGTGGAGAACTCAGATTGTTTGGTCAGTGTATGAAAAATGTGAAGAGTAGTGCCTACAGTGGGGTGCGAAAGCATGGATCTGGGGTATCTAAGCCTTGGGATCCAGGGAGAAAACTGGAGGTTAATCACACTTGCTTCCTCCTCCAACAAGACCCAATCTTTAATCTGGGAGTGACAGTGCCAATCTATGATACGTGCAACATGCGCAGCATAATAGTAAAGTTTGTAGTCGGGTATACCCAAGCCACCCCTTTCTTTGGGTTTGGTTAAGAGAGACTTTTTCAACCTAGGGGGCCTGCGGGCCCAAATAAAACTTGTCTGAAGGGAGTGTAGCGCTTTAAAAAAGCTCATGGGTATCTTGATGGGCAAGGTTCGGAGCAAGTAAAGTACCTTTGGCAGTACAGTCATCTTACAGATGGCCGCCCTGCCAAACCATGAGAAATAGCCTGATCCCCATCTCAGAAGGTCCTGTGTAATGCTTTTAAGTAGGGGGGGAAAATTCCGCGCGTACGTCAGTGCAAGTCTGGGGGTCAGCCAAACTCCTAAGTATTTAATAGCTGAGGCTGTCCATGTGAAGGGGGTGCCGACTCTGGCCACCGACAATCGGGCCTCGGGAAGAGACACATTCATGGCCATCGATTTAGAATAGTTTATTTTGAAATTGGAGATATATCCAAATTTTGTGAATTCCTTCAAAAGCGAAGGAATAGAAGTGTGTGGTTCTGTTAAATAGAACAGCAAATCATCGGCGTAAGCCGCAATTTTAAAAGTTCTCTCTTTAAGTTGGAATCCCCTAATCGATGGGTTCATGATGGTGTGTCTTATGAATGGCTCTAGAGCAATAATGAAAAGCAGGGGTGACAAAGGGCACCCTTGCCTTGTGCCATTCTTGATAAGCACTGTCTCTGAGAGGGAACCATTCACTTTAAGCCTAGCTGAAGGGTTCCAATATAGTGCCGAAATCCAGGCCATCATGCCGGGGCCCAAGCCAGCACGCCTGCACGCCTCGAACATATAATCCCAAGCTACTCGATCGAAGGCCTTCTCCGCGTCAGTTGACAGGAGAAAGCCCTCGATCTTTCGCTGGTGTGCCACATGAATCAGGTTCAGGGACTTCGTCACATTGTCTTTTGCCTCCCTGCCTGGCATGAATCCGGCCTGTTCGGGTCCAATCAATTCATGGAGTAGGGGTTTCAGCCTGTTGGCTAAGATCTTTGCTACCAGTTTCACGTCTGTATTTATAAGAGATATGGGCCTGTAGCTGGAACAGTTAAGTGGATCCTTCCCTTCCTTGGGGATAACAGTGATAAAGGCTGATAGGAAGTCATTTGAGTTTGGTCTCTGGCTTGTCAAGGAATTCATTGCTTTTCTAAAAGGGTTGAGTATAACCTCTGTAAATGTCTTATAATAAATGGCACCAAACCCATCTGGCCCCGGACTCTTGCCCGTCTTCAAATCTCTTATGGCTGTCTTAATTTCGGAGTCGTCAAAGGGTCTGTCCAGCTGGTTACTGTCCTCTTCATTAAGTCTGGGTAGATTAACTGCGTCTAAGTAATGCTGTATCGCCTGGGTCCTGTCACCCCCCAGATCCGGCGGTCTCTGCTGATTCGGGAGGTTGTATAAATTTGTGTAGTAGTTTTGAAAGTGTTGGGCAATCTTCTCAGTTTCTAAATCTGTCTTCCCATCCTTGCCATTGATACCCCTGATGTGGTTGTGTGTTATACGGGTGTTCAGGGCCCTCGCCAGGACCTTACCTGTTTTGTCCCCATGTTCATAGTAGACTTTCCGTCTAAAAAATATGAACCTCCTGGTAGTGTTGTCTAAGAGCTGTTTAAGAGCTTTCCGTGTCTCAAGTAGAGATTCTGCTGAGTGTACTGTGAGGGAGCGTTTATGCTGTGATTCAAGGGATCTTATTTTCGCGGTCAACTCATTGATCATTTTATCTCTCTCCCGTTTTTTACGTGTACCCATGCGTATCAGCTCGCCCCTAATAAAACATTTGTGGGCTTCCCAGATCGCCAGAGGGTTCATCCCAGGGGTGTCATTTAGCTTGAAAAATTCAGTCAAAGAGGAAGTCAAGTCTGGTAGTAATGCTGGGTCAGTTAGTAATGACGAGTTCAGTCTCCATGTAGTGGGTCTGGCCCGGGTATTTGTCCAATCTAATGTCACGGATATGGGAGCATGGTCGGAGATTGATTGTATCCCAATGTGGGCAGCACTCAGCTGCGACAAATCTCTCTGAGAAACGAAGATATAGTCTATTCGTGAGTGGCGGTTATGAGGGATAGAGAAAAAGGAGAAGTCCCTGCCCTCAGGGTTCAGGTGACGCCATGAGTCTACCAGATTCAGAGAATGCAGGAGCTTCTTAATATTCTAAAGAGCCCTATAAGGGATGGCGGTTTTGCCATTGGAAGTGTCTTCAGTCGGTATAAGGGGTACGTTGAAGTCTCCACCCAAAATAAGTCTGCCCGAACTGAAGCATTTCAGTTCGTCAATCAGTTTCCGACAAAAAGTGAGTTGAGCCGAGTTGGGGAAGTATACGTTCGCCAGAGTCAGGGGAGTCCCTCTGCAGGTCCCCTTGAGTATAAGGAACCTCCCTTCAGGGTCGACCAGCTTGCCTGTAACCTCTAAGTCAGCATCCCTACTCACCAGTATCGAGACCCCTTTTGATTTCGTCCCAGGACTGGTGGCATGGTAAGCTTCTACAAAGTATGAGTCAGTCAGTCTTGGTGTATGTCCGGTCTTAAAGTGAGTCTCCTGTAAAAATACAAAGTGGGGCCTACCTTTTTTGAGTTCTCTTAGTAAAGTGGTTCATTTTTCGGGGATGTTAAGCCCTTTGACATTATGAGAGACTACCGTTGGGTTACGTCCCAAATCAGAATACGCCATGGTTCGGGCTCAGGGAGGTGCGGGACCCGACACCTGTAGGAACAATCTCAACAAGATAGCAAAAAGTTATGATGTATACAATAGTCAGTAATATACAGTATATATAAACACTGTCGTTTGTGTCGTGGCAAGGCGAAATAAAGAGAAAGAAAGCAGTGAAGAGAAAGGAGAAGATGAAGTGAGATGAGGACGGAGTCGTAGGTCACACCCCCTTAAGAGTAAATAACCGTCTCAAGGAGGTCAAAATTAGTACGTGAGACAGGCCCCAAAGTGACCTGCCTGATGCACTATTGTGGGGTTCGGGAAGGCCCTCCCCGGAGATAACAACCTTCACCGTGCAGGGCACCTCAGGCCAGGTAGCCCAGTGTCCGCCCTGAGAAGGTATGTATTTGAAGGCACCGGACCGTTGTCTATCACGGTGGTAATTCAACTATAAGTGCAAGGAACCGTTGTGAGCGGCCCCATAAAGCGTATGAAAGGTGCTAGATGGTCTGTCACAGCAGCAAACATACATATAATGCAAACTGGTATCTGGTTAATAAAACGGAAAAGCAATAAACATAAACCAGAATCAAAATAAAACAAAAGCGAGGATAGAACAAGAATAGAATAGAACAAGCAGGCCTAGCAAATGGCAATTAATGAGAAATTAAGGTACCTCCTACCCTCCAATGAACCGTACCCCTCCCGCCACCCGCTCATTACAATCTGGGGGGGCTATTATTGCCCTGGATAGGCATCTTCGCCCCTTGAACACGGATCCTCCATCACTATCGCCCTGCCAGGGCTGCGTTATTCAGAAAGTCAGCCGTTGTCCTGCAGCCTTTATACCCTATAAATGCAAATGTGTAATACTGACGTGGTATTTCCGAAGAAACACCTAAGAAACAGGATGGAATCGAACGGATCGTGGTTTCACAGGGAGTCGTTTCTACGATATGAAAGCATGTAATTAGAAATGATCTACTGTTGGCGCTGGCGGAGCATGGAATCCCCGATGGCTAGGTGGTGGTCAGGTGGTAAAAGAGCGACGTTGTAGCGTCTGGAAGGTAGGTAGGTACGAACGCTTCATAAATCTTAAGCTTCCATCAGAATCCTGGAGGAGTGTGGGCGACTTCGTGGGGTACCCCTTGGTGAGAAATCTCCTCGTCCTGGCCTCTGTCGTTTGGAGAGGTGTTTTTCCGGTGAGGCGAACGGTGAAGCTGGTGGACTTCTGTCCTTAGTTGGCATGGAGAACTCCTGATACCAGTCGGGCAAAATGATCGGATCAAGCTGGAGAGCTGCGCAAAATTCCGGGAGGTCCGCAGGCGTTCGTAGGATATGTTGCTTGCCTCCGTGTGTAACCAGCAGAGCGAAGGGAAAGCGCCACGAGTAACGCATATCTTTTTCCCTCAACTTTTCAAGCAGAGGACGTAGAGCCCTTCGGTTTCTCAAAGTTATTTGGGACAAGTCCTTGAAAAGTTTTATATTCTCCCCGTTGAACACTATTTGGTCGTTCCTACGGGCCTTGGTCATTACATCCTCCTTAAGTGTAAAGCTCTGTAAGCAACAAATGATATCGCGTGGGGGTAGGGTATCAGGGCCCCTCGCTCTGAGTGCTCTGTGCGCTCTAACGAAGTCAATAACCGAGTCCTCCGGACGTTCGAGTAGAGTATTGAAAACCCTTTGTAAGACTGAGGTGATTTGGTCGGGCGCAACGGACTCCGGTATGCCGCGTACCCTGATATTATTTCGTCTCTCCCTGTTATCCAGATCCTCCAAATGTCTGTTCATTTCTATGAAATGTAGGGAGTGGGCCGTGACAACCTCGTCAAGTCTATGTATGGATCTGTCTCTCATCTTACCCGCCGTCTCTGCAGCCGCCATTTTTTCCTGCATGACCAGGAAACTGGTCTTTAAGTCCGTGATCGCTGCGGAGAACGAGGCCTTAATATCTGCTGCGAAGCCGGACATGTCCTCATAGGTAAGTGGGTGTGTGGAGCGGTAGCCATGCCTGCCATTGTCCTCGGTAGCCGATTGCGAGTCCTCGCTGTATTCCTCGGCCGCATGGACCGGCGCCATCTTGTCCTCCCCCGGGGCCTGTAATATTGAGGCCTGATTTTTAAAGATATCGGAGATATCCCGGCCGGGATTAACTGCTGTTGAGCGGCGAGGACGGGTCTGATGCTGGAGCCTGGCCTGCTTGCTCATTATTGTGCCGTTTGCCGCTGTAACAGACGTGCTGGAGCCGCTTTCCGACGGAGCTCTCCTTCTAGGCTGCCATCTCCGTTGCGCGCCAAGCCACGCCCCCTGAACCACTGCTTTTAGTGATTTTGTTTCTCCCCCTGTTTTACCCTCCTGTTTAGTGCTAGTTTCTTCAGTACTCGCTAGACCCTCCATGTTTCTTCCATGTTACCTCAGTCAGTGTTAACACTTCTCAGAGACAGGGTGCAAGAAAGTCACTGTCTTCTTACACTCTAAATAACTGGAAACACATACTCTGTACTGCTAAAGTAAAATTATGTTGGGTTCGGCTTCTATATCTTATTTAAGAGTTAAAGGAGACATAGAGCCAAAGCTTGTTTGGCTTTACTAATTCTGTGGATAACAGTAGTACAATGCGTTCTGCACCCCTGTGACCCGTTTTTATCACATTGAGGGTTGAAGCCTGCTGTCGGCTGACATCACAGAGCTGATCAAGGCTCAGGAAAGATTAAGAAAATATGGCCAGGATCTGCCCACAACCCTGGCCCGGCACCTGGCTCAGCCTAAGGGTTGGCACCTTTTCTTCAAGCCAAAATCGAACACTTTAGCTGCATTTTTCTTTTTTTTTGTAGTATACACTATGCATATATCCTAATCTAGGGCGGCCCTTACTCCTGCACACAATGCAGAATATCTGTAATGATGTAAAAGCACCATTCTGCCCAGGTGTAATAAGAACCCATGATGACATACGCCAGGGCACAAAATTTCAAGTCCTGAGCTACTAGCCAGGCCTTTAGGTCCGGTTCACACTGAGGCAGCACGACTTACAGCGTGACTGCCTCAGGCGACCTGGACGCGACCGCTGCGGCGACTTGCAAAACGACTTCTGTATAGAAGTCAATGCATGTCGCCTCCAAAGTCGTACAGGAACCTTTTTCTAAGTCAGAGCGACTTGTGTCACTCCGATTAGAACGGTTCCATTGTACAGAACGGGACGCTACTTGTCAGGCGGCTAAGTCACCTGACAAGTCTCCCTAGTATGAACCGACCATAAGAGTTAATTGCCACCAGTTGCCACACCCAACCCTTACCCTGCCCCACCCCTAATCACACCCTCTAAATTATCTCATAAAATGACACTTAAATGTTTTATGCAGAATTAAGTTACAAAAGAAAATATTAACAACTTTATCAGAGCTCATCAATGCAGCCTCACCAGTGCCCATCAATGCATCATGACCTCTGCCCACCAATCCAGCGTGGCCTGTGCCCACCAATGCAGCGTGACATGTGCCCACCAATGCAGGATAACCAGTACCCATCAATGCAGCATGACCGGTGCCCATCAATGCAGCATGACCAGTGCCCACGAATGCAGCATGACCTGTGCCCACCAATGTAGAATGACCTGTGCCAACCAATGCAGAGTAACCAGTGTCCATCAATAAAGCATGACCAGTGCCCATCAATGCAGCATAACCAGTGCCCACCAATGCAGTATGACGAGTGCCCACCAATGCAGCCTGACCAGTGCCCACCAATACAGCATAAACAGTGCCCACCAATACAGCATGACCTGTGCCACATATCCCTTCCTTCATCGACACAGCACAAATATTCTTTTTCCCCTTTCTATCACAATTTTCCATCATAACTTCCTTTACACCCCCTCCCCTCCCCCCCAAATTCCTCCTCCCAGCAAAAATGTACACCCCACTTCTAGCAGAAATCTCTCCATTAAATCTTCAGTGCAAATTCTCATCCTCAGCCTTGACAGCCTGGAGCAGTTCCCCGTCCTTTCCCATCCACTCCGCAGTGCTGCACCCTGGGGAGGACGATCCTTAGTACTGAAGAGGAAGGACAGGTCCTTGCGAAACTTCATTGGCACTCACATCCCCAGCATTCTTCCCTGGAGAGGAGGATGGGGAGCTGGGGACAACGATTTAGATGCCCTGCTGGGGGGGAGGGCATACTTCCAGCTGGGAGGAGCCAAGAACAACTGGGGGTATTATCCATATTCAGTAACTTGACGAGGTGAGACCTGGGCAGGAGCCAGGAACACCTGGGGGCATTCACCATACTCGGGAGCTGAGGCCAGGATGAGCCCAGGGGAGGAGCGAGATACACGAGCAGCTAAGAGGGGGAGGGAGAGAAAGCATTCACTGGCTAGCGGCAGGAGGGGGAGGTGCGAGGGAGAGAGCGCACAGCAGTGCAGCCACAGTTGACAGAATTTTATTGTTGCAATGAAGGATACCCCCCAGTTCTCATATTGGCTCCAGTTATTTATCACAAGAAAGTTACCTGAGGGTTGGGACTGGAGGTACGCTGCTGTGTCCAGGTTTCAGGAGGACAGAAACCCAGGGAACAGGTGTCAAAATCTGGACTATCCGGGCCATTCCCATACAGGTGGCAACCCTACTCAGCCTCCTAGTGATCTGCTGAGAGCCTTAGTCAGCAGCCCCCTCCACAGCCTAGAGCTCCAGTGAGTTGGGGGGGGGGGGCAGAGCAGACAGCGGTGACTGACAGTCACCAGCTCTCTGCTCATGGAGCACTGAGAACTGAGTGATCAGTGGTTTATAAATCGCTCAGTTCTCAGTCTTAGAGGCGGCGGGGGATAAATATAGCATCGGACTAATGCTGCTTCCACCTAGGTAGGTATGTTTTTTAGAAAAAAAAAAAAACGCCAAACTTCTCTTTTAAGCGGTCTGTGGATAGGGCAAAGTCAGCAGGTGACCATACTGTCTGGACAGACTGGGTCTAAAGGGGGCATGTCAATGCATAAATTGACATTTGAAACAGAACACAGTTTGTCATCTGCACAGTGCTTTCCCTATAATGCAAAACCCCCAAGGTTGCTTTGTATCCACCCTTTTATAGTTAGGGGGCTAACTTAACCAAAAACCCACTTATTGACCCTCCTAAACCTGTTGGCCATAGTTCAAATGCAGTGCTGCATCTAAATTTGCCAGGACTCTGAATCTCGTACCTGTAGGACACACTTCAAACCCATAGTAGCAGTAAACCCAAACCTCATCCCTAGCCACTATCTGCATGGAGTGTGTATGTTCTCAGCATTTCTACTTGAAGTTCCTCCAGGTGCATCCTTCAGCCCAAAAAATTCCACCTAGTCATCCATCTCACTGTAAGCTTCTTTGATTCTTTTGAAGTCGTGGACTGATGTGAATAGTTCAATGCCCTCCATAGAACACAGAAGGACAAGTTTCATTGGCACATCAAGGGCTCTATCATTGGTCTCATTTACCCTAAATGCACTTACTTCCCTTGCACTACAATACTTCTACAAATAAGGGAGCTGAATGTGTTTAATAAACAAAGTTCCTGCAGGAATGAAATATTTCAGTAAAATTAGCGGTTATATCCATATATAGTAATCTAGGATAATATATTACATTCTTTTAAAAATATATTAGCAAAATGATTTATATAATGCTGAAAATTATATTATATACATTGAAAAATGATTATATTAGAGCAAAGATTTTCTCCCAAGACATTGTAAAGTTTGTAAATGTTCTTTTGGTTCAGACTTCTAAATCATCTGAGAAATGAATGATCTGACTACACCCTACAGACTGTACTAAATACTTCATGAGTGATATTCAATTCCTAGAATTCCTTCTACCGAAGACATCCCTTTCATGCCAAGGATTCCTGGGGCTGTCATATATTGAGCTTTCTACATCAGATGCTCACTGGGTTAGACATTTCATTTTTATTTCATGCATTAATAGAAGGGTTTAGAATGTTTGTCATGCTCTCTATTGTCATGCTACCTCCCTGCATACAAGCCGGAACCTTTGCCTGGCATGGCTTTCATTTTACAAATTTTTTACCTTTTAATACTGTTGGATTTCTTTAGAAGTTCCTTACTTCCTCATTGTGAAATATGATTGGTCGCTTTGGGTTACTATGCTCCGCAGATCATAATTGCTATTAGGTATAAAATGGGAACAATGGAACAACGCTTTATATTGTAGAGAAGAAGTATTATGGAAGAAAAAGATAAATTGCAGGGTCATTTAAAATAATGGGATTCCAGACTTTGTGACATTATACTGAG
This sequence comes from Lithobates pipiens, assembly GCF_037356315.1. Classification (NCBI taxonomy): domain Eukaryota; kingdom Metazoa; phylum Chordata; class Amphibia; order Anura; family Ranidae; genus Lithobates; species Lithobates pipiens. The sequence goes on from NW_027507758.1 coordinate 516,291,114, forward strand.
CATGCGACTCTGTGGGCACTAGTCCTGTTTCTTTTAGGTTTTATTTACTCTATTATATTTTTTATGCCCAATTTCAAGCTGAACTCCAAACAAAGAGCTAAATACACGGATGAAATACATTTAATAGAGCTGTTTGCCTGCCTAAAGATTGGTACAGTATTTCTATCCATCCACTCCTTGGATTCAGGCTGGTTTACACTGGTTCGACATGCACTCAGCTTCCAGCGCACAAGTCACATGACATGTCAAAGTGATTGGTTCCCTTTGAAAGCCATCTTAACTGATCCAACTTGTGTCGGTCCGACTTTGAAAATGCTCCCTGCACTACTTTGGCTTGTCTCGGGCATTGATTTTAATGTAAGTCGCATCCAAGTCAGATCATCATCTTAACTGATCTGACTTGTGGCATGTGACTTGTGCTCTGAGGATCTTGAAGGTGTACCACACGCAAAAGTAATAAAAAAACAAAAAAACGGTGTGGGGTCCCCCCAAGACCCTACCAGATCCTTCAGATCTGGTATGGTTTTTAAGGGGAACCCCTCTTAAAAAAAACAATACCAGACCCTTATCTGAGCAAGCAGCCCGGCAGGTCAGGAAAGGGAGAGGGGGCAACTGAGGGAGCTAGCGTTGGGAGAAGAACCAGCAGAAGACCCAGAGGAAGAAGACATCAGGAGCAAAGGGAGAAGAACCGCAGGAAGAAGACATCAGCAGCAGAGGGAAAAGACATCGGAGGGAGAAGACCACCAGAGAAAGAAGACACGTTGGAGCCATTTTTAATAAGGGACTTTATCAAAAACCTGTGTACTGTTTTTATTTATTTTTCACACTTTTTTTGAAGATGTACCCATACTCATTCACATAGAAGGGGGGCGGGATCTGGGGGCCCAGGGTTTTTGGGAAGAGGCCCTTGTCCCCATTTACATGGGGACAATGTGCTTTGGGGTGAGCTCAAATCCCCTGCCTCAAAGCACGCACCATCCTGTTTTGGGAATGTGGCCTTGTATGGTCGGGGGGGGGGGGGGGCGCTGGCTTGTCCCCCACCTCCCTTCCTGACCTCTTAGGCTGCATGCTCAGACAAGGCTTTGGTATAGATTTTGGGGGTGACCCCATGCCATTTTTTTTGGGGGGGGCTTGGTGTTCCCCTTCAAGATTCATACCAGACTCAAAGTCAGATCCGTTCATTGAAGTTGTATGGAAGTTGGACATGAAGTCACAGGGTAAAGTCAGATCAGAAGTCGTGTCGGAATAGAGTGAACATAGCCTGACACAACTCTGTCACACAGTACAGCCCTGTCTTGCAGTGCAGGAGATGTGATTTTTCTTTGCAGTAGTTAAAACTGAATGTCAGGAATTTATCAACTTTGCAAATAAAGTGCAGGCACACTGAGTTAAGTCCAATTAGGTGCATGTCACCTCCAGCACTTATCTCCACTACTAATATGTGGTTTATTGCACTCCTGGTGAATACACTATGACTGAGAGAGAGGAGCACTCAGAGCAGCTATGCTTGCTCCATCCCCTCTGCTGCTCATTTGCAGAAGTCTTTGAATTTTGTGAACGAGGTCATATACCGTATTTATCGGCGTATAACACGCACCCCAAGTTTAGGAGGGAATTTTAAGGAAAAAAACTTTTGGGAGGGAAGTTTAAGGAAAAAAACTTACATTTAAATGCCTACTTAATGCAGCCCTATCAGTGTTCATCTGCAGCCTTGTCCATCATTGCACCCTTGTCAGTGTCATTTGCAGTCTTGTCATGCAGCCTTGTCAGTGTCATTTGCAGCCTTGTCATGCAACCTTGTCAGTGTCATTTGCAGCCTTGTCATGTAGCCTTGTCAGTGTCATTTGCAGCCTTGCCATTTAAAAATGGCACCACCGAGATACAGAGCCATATGTTTTGTGTATCTCGGTGGTGCTCGGTAGCTCTCAACCATTCTTGGCGGCTTTCGGCCATTCTTGGCGGCTCTCGGCCGATCTCGGCTGTTTTCGGCTGCTTTCGGCCATTCTTGATGGCTCTCTGCCGTTCTTGGCCATTCTCAGTGGCTTTCAGCCGCACTCAGCCGCTCTCGGCGGCTTTCGCGGGCTCACACGGGACTGCGAGCATAGCCAAGAGCGGCCAAAAGTCGCAGAGAGCGGCCGAAAGCCACAGAGAGGCTCACAATCGACGGGGGATTGGCGTATAACACGCACCCACGATTTCCCCCTGGTTTTAAGGGGAAAAAGGTGTGCTGATAAATACGGTAATATATAGGCTGCTGTGAATGGGCAGAAATAGGGCAAGGGGCAGGCATAGCAGATCCAGCGATTCTGCTCTTGAAGAAACTGAGACCACAGTGAGCAGCCTCGCAACCCTGGAATTTATTTTCCAGAGTTGCCTCTGCTATCAAACATATTCAATAGAAAAACCTGAAAATAAATCACATTTCTTCATCAATTTAGGCCAATATGTATTCTGCTACATATTTTTGGTTAAAAAAATCCCAATAAACATATATTGATTGGCTTGTGCAAAAGTTATAGCATCTACAATCTATGGGATATTTTTATTTAATTGTATTTCATTTTAATTTTTTTTTACTAGTGAAGACAGTGATCAGCGACTAATATTGGGACTGTTTGCGTGGATGGTTCGATCTGATGGTTAGTGCGGCTGGCCATAGAGGTTACCAGAGACCAGATAGTCTCTGATCACCTCTATGATCTTAGAGGACCAGAGCAACATCATTACATCACTTCTGGTCTAAGCCAGAAGTAAACATTTTTTTTTATGCAAAATATATTTTTTTTATGTTGATATTTTGCTTTTTGGATTTAAAGCTAGATGAGAGATTTGGGGTCTTATTGACCAGAGATCTCTCCATAAAGAGGACCTGTCATCCCTTTATTCTATTACAAGAGATGTTTAAATTCCTTGTAATAGGAATAAAAGTGATCAAAAAATAAAAGGAATAGTTTAAAAATAAAATATATAAGAGGGAAAAAATGAAAGGGCCCCATCTCTCCATGCTTGAGTGCAGAAGTGAAAGCATATGCAAATTATGTGAAATTTTTAAGCATTGTAGTTTGTCGCCATTCCACCAGCTTGCGCAATTTTAAAGCATGACATGCTATGTATCTGTTTATTCGCCATAACATCTTTTATAATCTATAAAACAAATTGGGTTATATATTGTGTTTTTTTGCATGAAAGTGCACTTTTTCCAAAAAAATTGTATTTGAAAAGCCCCTGCACAAATACCGTATTACATAAAAAATTGCAACGCTTGCCATTTTATTCTCTAGGGTCTCTGCTAAATATATATATAGATTAGGCTGGTCACTCCGGCAACAAGTGTTTGGCACTTGTGAATGGGCACTTTGACTAAGGCACTACTACAAAAAAGTAACTACAGACATTATTGTTCCACTGCTCTTTGGTAGTAATTTCCTCTTAATACTCTAACTTACCTCAGCCTTCCCTTTATTGCCCTCTCCCCACCCTCCAACATGCTCACACTAATCTTTGTTATAACGTCCTCTCTCCTCAAACTCTCACTTCTTTATCCCCCCTCTCCAGCCTCCAATTCTGTACATATCTCCCTCTCTTCTGCCCACTCAATATCACTCCACTTACCACCTCCTGCTCATTCTAAGCCCACACAGTATCACCAGGTTCATTCTACCGCAGCATCTGCCCTCCTATAAATCCCACTCCCGCCTTACCACCCTCACCCTCCTACTACTCCTAATGTCTGGGGACATTTCACCAAACCCCGGCCCTCCCACACCCAATTCCCACCCCCAAAATTGGCTGTCTACCTCCTCCAACAGTCGTAACTCCCACCTTCTCATCCCAATTCCCCTAATTCCACAAGACGGCCCCCCTCTTTCATGTGCCCTCTGGAATGCCCACTCAGTCTTCAACAAATTAGCCTCTGTCAATTACCTTTTCCTCTCCAAATCCCTTATCTATTTGCTATAACCGAAACCTGGCTCGAGGAATTCGACACTACCTCTCCAGCTACCCTGTCCCACAGTGGCCTCCTCTGGACTCACTCCACCACACCCAGTGGACGAAAAGGAGGTAGTGTCATAAATTTCCTCTCCCCAAAATGCACATTCCAGGTACTTCCCACACCTCCCTCTCTTTCCCCCTGCTCTTTCGAAATGCACTGCATTCAACTTTTCTCTCCAGTTTGTCTGAGGGTCCCAGTTATTTATCAGCCTCCTCGACCAGTGTCACGCTTTCTGCATGACTTCTCTGCATGGCTACCCTATTTTCTCTCATCTGAAGTGCCTGCCATCATCCTAGGTGACTTTAACATTCCAATCAATGTTAATACTGCTACCACTTCTAAACTACTCAACCTAACCTCCTCTTTTAACCTAACACAATGGACACAAACCACCACTCACTCCAACAGCAACACTCTCGACCTTGTATTCTCCCATCGCTGTACTCCCTGCAACCTCTCTAACACACCTTTTCGTCTCTCTGATCACAACCTTATCACTTTCACACTCTCCTTGTCTCCTACATCCCATGCTGCCAACCCACAAACCACTACCCACAGAAACCTTTGCAAACTCAACCCTTCCCTTCTTCGCTCTGCTACTGATGGCCTTTATGACAAAATTGCACCCCTGTCCTGCCCAGACCTAACCACTTCCATCTACAACAACACGCTGTCATCCTCCCTAGACATACTTGCTCCTCTTTCTACATGCAGAACCAGGCCCCGTCTGCCACAACCCTGGCAAACAGACAACACCAGAAGCCTCAAGAGACACAGCCAGGCTCTTGAGCGAACATGGCATAAATCTAAGTCCCTGCAAGACTTTACCCTCTACAAATCTGCCCTTCTCAAATACAACTCCTGCCTCCACACTGCTAAACAAACCTATTACAACACTCTCATCAAAACCCTCTCATCCAAACCTTGTCAACTCTTTTCTACCCGTAATTCCTTACTTCACCCCCCACTGCCCCCACCCACCAACTTACTTACTGCTCAACAGATTTCAACCTTCTCGACCCCCTAAAGTCTGGCTTCCGCCCACAACATTCTACTGAAACTGCCCTATTAAAACTCACCAATGAACTACTAACTTCTAAAACCAATGGCCACTACTCCATACTCATACTTTTAGACCTATCTGCTGCCTTTGACACAGTTGACTACCTGCTCCTCCTCAGCAAATTACACAACCTTGGCCCTCGTGATTCTGCTTTATCCTGGTTCTCCTCCTACCTATCTCAGCGTGCTTTCAGTGTCACTTACAACTCCATCTCCTCCGCTCCCCTCCCTCTTTCTGTTGGGGTACCTCAAGGTTCCGTCCTTGGACCCATCCTATTCTCGCTCTATATCTCTTCCCTGGGCCAGTTGATAACCTCCCATGGTTTCCAATACCACCTCTATGCCGACGACACCCAGATCTATCTCTCCACATCTCAACTCACCCTCTCGATCTCCTCACAGATATTAAACTTACTGAATGACATATCAGTATGGATGTCACACCACTTCCTCAAACTCAATCTTTCTAAAACTGAGCTTGTTATATTTCCTCCTTCACGATTCTCCCCCTGTGACTTCACCATTAATATCAACAACTCAACCATGGGTCCCTCCACACATGCCAGGGTCCTGGGTGTAATTCTTGACTCTGACCTCTCCTTCAGCCCCCATATTCAATCACTGGCTAAATCCTGCTGCCTTCACCTCCGCAATATCTCCAGAATTCGGCCCTTCCCGACTAATGACACCACAAAGCAACTCGTTCACTCCTTGATTATTTCCCGCCTTTACTACTGCAACTCTCTCCTTAATGGCCTACCCTTAAGCAGGCTATCCCCCCTTCAGTCTATTATGAATGCTGCTAGACTAATACACCTCACTAATCGATCCGTGACTGCCGCCCCTCTCTGCCAATCCCTTCACTGGCTTCCCCTACCCCACCGTGTAAAATTCAAACTGCTAACCATAACATACAAAGCCATCCACAACATCGTCCCCATCTAAATCACAACCTTATCTGCAGATATCGCCCAAATCGTCCCCTCTGCTCCTCCCAGGACCTCCTGCTTTCTAGCTCCCTTGTTACCTCCTCCCATGCTAGCCTTCAAGACTTCTCCAGAGCCTCTCCCATCCTCTGGAACTCCCTGCCCCAGTCTGTCCGATCAGCCCCTACCCTGTCCACCTTTAGGAGATCCCTGAAAACTCATTTATTCAGGGAAGCCTATCCTACACCCACCTAACAACTGTCCCTGAGCCACCCCCACATCAAATCATTCTCTGCAGCTATTACCTTTTGTACCACCACCCCCTCCCTTTAGAATGTAAGCTCTACGAGCAGGGCTCTCCTGTACCATTTGTATTGAACTGTACTGTAATTATGTTGTCCCCCCTATACATTGTAAAGCGTTGCGTAAACTGTTGATGCTATATAAATTGTGTATTATAATAATAATAATAATATATATATATATATATATATATATATATATATATATATATATATAGATATAGATATAGATATAGATATATATATATAATGTTTGGGGGTACTTAGTTATTTTCTAGCAAAAATAATGATTTAAACTTGTAAACAAAAATTGACAGAAAAGGCCTGGTTGGCAAGTGGATACTATGCAGCCATGTCTAAGCAAAACCTTTATCTTTTGGTTTGGGATAGAGTAAATGGGGGGGGGGGGGGGGTTGAACCTCTGTCAAGCTTTTATTACTCTCTGTGTCCTTGTTGGGTAGATGCACCACTCTATTTGTAATGATGAGTTTTATCACCGAGAAGAAATTAAAGCATAGTCCAAAATATCAGAGGTGTCCCCAGAACAAGAGGGAAGGGGAAATTGTCAAGCCAGGGACATTTGTTTCAGGAACAACTGTCTAAGCCCTTGTACACACGGCCGGACATTCCAACAACAAAATCCATCGGATTTTGTCCGATGGATATTTTTCCGAAACTGGTGTTGCATACACACGGTCGGACAAAGTTGTTGGAAAATCCGATCGTTCGGAACGTGATGACGTTTAGTCGTTGCGACGGGACTACGTTGTGGCTAGTAGCCAATAGCTTTGGTCTAGGAATTTGATCTGAGCATGCGTGGCACTTTGTCCGATTGGAATTCTCTACAAACGATCGGACAAAGTCCGATCAGATCATGTTGTCGGAAAATTTTATAGCCCTGCTCTAAAACTTTGTTGGTCGGATATTCCGACGGAAACAGTCCGATGGAGCCCACACATGGTCGGATTATCCGACAACACGGTCCGATCGGACATTTTCCGTCAGAATGTCCGACCGTGTGTACAAGGGCTAAGAGGGGAATTTGCCTCACTTTGGGAAATTTTCTCTAACTTACTTCTGCTTCTCTGTGACAGGAAGTGAAGGAAAATTTCCCCAACAGTACACAGATAGTAAAAAAAAAAAGAATACCTGACAGGGGTTTAACCCTTCCCTATTCTATCCAAAACTCTAATTAAACTTTTGGCTATACATGTACTTTAAGAACAGCAGTTTAGATGAACCAGAGTGAGCAAATTACTACACACATTTTTTGCCAGGACAAACATGTCCCGTCAATGTGATTCAACAATGTATATAGCAGTTTGTCTGGATTTAACCTTCGATGTGTTTCAAGAATGTACATTAAACCTCAGTGCTAACACTTGGGAAAACTATTTGTGTTCTGTATTTTTCTTCAAGGGTACAATGTTTTCCCATCATAAGCTGTTCGTGCATTCCCAGGACTTAATTAACATAACTATTTAGTTGGGGGGGCTTGATTTAATAACACAAAGTGTATTATTAAGTAGGAAATTAGAAGGTTGGTTAATTGTAATCTAATAGGATTCTAATAGGATTACAGATTGTGACATCACTAATGTGTTTTCTTCTTTCACTGTACACATTAGATACAACTAATAGGTTGTAATTAGCATTGTTTACATAGCTGTGTATCATTTAGAAAATGTACTTTACGTGGCACTCAGGGAAATAAATCATATTAAAAATCAAAAACAGCATAGAAGCTGATGAGAATGTAAGTAATGGCTTTTTCTGGCAGATTGAATCTATACTGACCTTTTTAGGGGCTGAGTTTAAGAAGTTGCATTAACATAGTAGCTAAAATTTTACCTGGCTGTTAATACAGAATAGAGAATACTTTAAAGGAAACAGTTAACCTAAAGTAATACCTAACAGCTTTAAATGACACATACATAAAAAGATGTTCCAGAATCTTCTTATTCAGGTCTGACCATTTGTGGGCATAATAAGTAAGCTATTGTAGAGCACTTCCATGGGGGCATGCATACCTCCGAACTGTCCAATGGCAGCCCGTCTATTAGGGGCACCGGGCGCTGCCCCCCTCTCTCCTTTCCACCCCCTATATGCAGTGGATAGATTCATGCATTGCATGAATCTATCCATGGCTGCCGGGCCGCCCCCTATTCATGTGTTCGGCCCCTGAACATTCGCTGTTGCAACAGTGATCCTCCTCCCGGGCAATTGGGAAGGGGGTCTGGTACCTGTCATCTGATTGGCTGAATGTACGCCTGGAAAGGAGGAGTGAAGAGATGCATGGCATCTCTATGAGAGGAAACAGCCGCTTTTGGGACACATCATGCAGCCATTCACCTGCTGCCTGACCTGCCACTAAGATGGGGTAAGTGTCGGGCAGACAGGCCGGAGTCGCGTGACACATGGGAGCCGCCTTTAACGGCATTACCCAAGCTAGAAACGGCACAGCGTGCCCTTACTAACTCTGGTGCATGCGCAGAAGGAATTGCTGTATGGCAATTTGCAAATATCTCCTAAACCGTGCAGGTCTGGGAGATATTTCAAGCACCTACAGGTGAGCCTTAATCTAGGCTTACCTGTAGGTTAAAGTGGTTGGAAAGGTTTACAACCACTTTAAGTTCAAAGAAAGGCTGTGTGTTGTCAGTCCACTGCAAGTAATTGGGAGATGAGTGCATTTCTGGCAGATAATTTCCAGTACTTGCAGGATCTGTACAAGGATAAACAATGGAAAATTCACATGTAAGGTTTTTTTTTTTTCTCTGACAATTTAGATCCCGGTACTTCCTGGTGTACTTTGGATGGGAGTAAAAGAGTTTAAATCAACAAAATCAGATGATAATTCTGGTTGGTGTAACCTTCATCATCTCTTCCTCATATGCTGCTAAAATGTGCTTTGCACACATGACAACTGTTTCCTTGAAGCTGTTTATGACAAACACATCACAAAGACTCCAAGCAGATGTCTGCCATTCAGCGTAGTCTGAAACAATTGTGGTCGCCACCGTGCCCTACAGGGTTAATTCCCACCGTGGCCTCAAGAATGGAGGAGGCGTAGCCTCTTATTTTTAAATCAGATTAATGTTTCAATGCTCCTTCTTAGACATTATTTTTATATCATATCCTGTTACTGTCACTCTGCCAATTCCACAACAAAGATGCCTCAGCATCTGTATCCAAACGCGTGATATTGTACCCACCATGTGGAAGAAAGCGAGATTGCGAATCGGCTCTGTTTATTTGATCTTTTATGAACGCCGTTTAAAGAAAAACAAACATGAATGCTCATTCAGCTGAGATTGAATTAGAAAGTATATTCAACAGGGTGCCACTTTGGAAACCTGCTGCGCCCATTCATCTTGATTAGTTTACAAAGTAAAATGCTGTCTTTACTATTCAGAAAATTAAAACTACTCCATCTCTTTTACTCAGTTTTTTTTTCTGAAATGAAATACAGTCTTTGTAGATGATGGTGGGATGGATGGATTATATTATTCTCTGAGGTTTGCAGCCCTCTAAAGCCTGACTACAGATGTTTTCTGGGGATAAAAAGTTGCAGAAAAGTATAAGTAAACCCAAAACATTTTGTTATTAGAGTAACAGAATTGTAAAATCTCGGTCAGGTTCTCCCCACTAAGAAGACTTCTCCTCAATATTTGTCCTGGTGACCTCTGTCTCTGGTACAGAAGGTGAAAGAGGACAAAAAGAGCATTTTCATCATAATTTTCACCAGCGGCATATTTTCAGTGCCGAAAAATAAACAAAAACGACCCCATATTTTTGTCAACGAGCAAAAACAGAACGAAAATGTGAGAAAGGGACATTTACCCACGTGAATCTCCAGTTTCTTCGGAGCTGTAAAGCCCATGAGTGTTTTCCCTTCCTCACAAGCAAGGTAGCAACCCTAGCATGCTTAGTGGTGTGGCGTGCTTAGCACTGTGCAGCATTACAGGCCTCCTGAGCCAACTGTCCAGAGCACTGTGTGCATTACAGGCCATCCAGAGCACTGTGTGCAATGCATTACAGGCCTCCTCCTCAGACCATCCAGATCACTATGTGCATTACAGGCCTCCTCAGACCATTCAGAGCACTGTGCAGCATTTACAGGCCTCCTCAGACCACCGTCCAAAGCACTATGTGCATTACAGGCATTGCTGGGACAAGATCATCTAGAGCCCAGGGCGAACATGCCAAATTGCACCCCCCCCAGATGTATGAGCATTATGTGTCAGCAAAAATCCCCCCCCACCCTCAAAAAAGTGAGCACTAATCTTCATGATTGCCCCCTAAGCATAAATCCCCCCTCCTCCCAGTACAAACCCACCCCCTACTGAGATTCACGCCTTACCAGCATAAATCTTACCCCCCCCCCCTGCTCACCCAGCTTAAATCCTCCCTCCCTATATGCTCCCAACACTAATCCCCCCCCCCCAAAAAAAAAAATCCCCTCCTAGCACAAGTCCTCTACCCCTCAAATGTCCTCTACAAACACAGATCCTGTCTCCACTCCCACTCCAAATCCCCCTTCCCAGCACAAATTCCCCAACCTCAATTCCTCATCCTAGCACAAATCCCCCCCCCCCCGAAAAACATTTCTCCCTCCTAGCACAAATCCTCTACAACTCAAGTGTCCTCTCCAAGCACTCCAAATCCCCCCAACACAAATTCCCCATCCTAGCACAAATACCCCCCAAGTCCCCCTCCTACCACAAATACACCCCAATTGTTCCTAAGAGCACACCCCCCAAAAAAATCCCTCCTAGCACAAATTCCTTCCCCCCTCGACCATATGACCTTTTCTAGCACAATACCCCCAAATCACCACTCCTAGCACACATCCACAAATTTTCTCTCCTTGAACAATTGTTAAACCCTGCTGCCCCCCAAATTCCTCCTCCCAAAACAAATCATAACCCCCCAATCTCTTCCTGGTGCCCCCCCACCTCACATGATACCACAGTGCCTAGGACAGCCACCCCTTTTCCCGACCCTGATTACAGGCCTCCTCAGACCACCATTCAGAGCACTGTGTGCATTACAGGCCTCCTCAGACCATCCAGAGTGTGTAGTTTGTTCAAACCTTAAAGCAGAGACAAAGAACCTTGGCACCCCAGATGTTTTGGAACTACAGTTCCCATGATGCTCAGCTACACTGCAGACAGGCTGGGTTCAAGTTGAACTCATGCCCAATCCAATCCGAACCCAGAGTTCATCCCTAGTTAAGACCGCTGTGTTTTTCTTTTTAACCATTTGGGGGATATACATTTACTTTGTATCCTAGAAACACAAAAGAATATAAGAGGAAAGCTCTCTCTCTCTCAAAGAAAATCCCCACTAAGACAGTTGTGCCCGGAAATATGCCTCTTTTCTAGCATAAATTTTGGCATCAAATTTTGATTTAGTTTTAGTCATGGTCTTTTGACTAAAATGTCATTTTAGGTTTTAGCCATATTTTAGTAATCTTCAATAATTTTAGTTTTAGTCATATTTAGTTGACTAAAATATGCAGTACATTTTAGTCGACTAAAATCTAATGGGTTTGGTTAACTTGTAATGCATTATTTAAGCATTTTGCTAGAATTTCCAAACTCATTATATGCTCCTGGAGTAAAAAAATAAATAAATCTAATGTTGTGTTATTATTTATGGCATTAAAGTGTTACTAAACCCACAACAGTAAAATCAGTGTATATATGCAGTAAAGCCTGCTTGTTATACTCATTGTGGAACTTAAGGGGTTAATTCATGCAGTTTCCTGCTTGTAAATATCTTATGTCCTACTCATACTTTTGCCATCCCTTCAGAGCTCTGTGCCACGGCTGGGACTACCCGTGGATGCGCAGGAGTGACTCGCAGCTTGAAAGGCGGAAGCCCACGAACTCGGAAGAAAGACTGGGTGAAGATGGAAGCCCTGACAGCATGCCACTGGAGGGCTTAGTTTTAAGGGAAAGTCTTTCATAATGTGCTAATATGCAATGCATATTAGCACATTATGTCATTACCTTGCACAGGGGCAAGGATTGTAATTCCTTTGTCTGCTTTTTTTGTAAATGTATGTTTATTGAAAATTTTTCCTAACAAAACAGGAAAAAACAAACACGATACAGAGAAGCATCACTGCCATCTTATACAAAGAAAAAGAAACATCGTTTAGTGAATGATATATTCTGAGGAGGAAAGTAAAAAGAAAAATAAGGGGGAAAGGGTACACCAAGAATCTTGAAACAGCAACTATATATTAATAGAATATATAATAATAGCAGTTAGGCTAATCATTTGAGTATGAAGGGGTTAGTTGCCTAAAGGACACTTGATAGCATTTTAGGATAGTGATTCAGGATTAAAAGTAGATTTGTGCCAAGGATCCTATATCTTTGATAATTGAGGCCAGGAGTCCTGAATCACCGCCGTCATATGTTCCATTCTAGGTATCTACGCTATAGTTAAGATCAATTGGGATTGTGTGGGAGGGTCGGAGGATAACCAATGGGTAGGTATTACTCTCTTGGCAGCTAAGAGAATATATGACATCAACTTTTTGGCATGTTTAGATATTACCGGGACTGGGAGGCCTAACACGTAGTATGCTGGGTCTTTTGGAAAGTCCATCTCCAACACAGACTGAAGCACTGACTGGACTGAGGACCAGAATGGCAAAATTAATGGACATTCCCAGAAGATATGGTAGTTTGTTCCCACATCTCCAGCATTTCTGGGATACAGAGGGATCATATTTATGTATAACCTCTGGGGTCTTATACCAGAACATGAGGACCTTATCTGGAAACCTTAGATATGGAAGTCCAGATCTTCTACCATTGAGAGAGGGATATAGGGGATGGGAGTGCCTTGGCCCATCTCTGCATGTATACACAAGAGTCTAACATAGGTAGATTCGAATCATGGAGGATCTTATATATAGAGCAGGGGTCTCAAACTGGTGGCCCTCCAGCTGTTGCAAAACTACAAGTCCCATCATGCCTCTGCCTGTGGGAGTCATGCTTGTAACTGTCAGGCTTGCAATGCCTCATGGGACTTGTAGTTGTGCAACAGCTGGAGGCTTCAAAGGCATTGGGTTTTTCTAAGGCCATGGCAGGTGATATGGAATGGAAGTAATGCTTAAATTGAAGATAAGAAAAAAAAAAGTTTTTTGGGCATATCAAATTTGTTTTGGAGATCTTGAAAGGAGAGTAACTTGCGGGTCACAGGATGTGGCGAAGCTGAAAAATGCCCGCCTGAGACCATGGATACATGTTATCGTAGGAAAGGCTATCCGGCATGTTCGGGTTAAAAATAATGTTTAAGAGAGGTGGGCGTGGAGAAGAGAGATAGAACCTCTTGTTACATTTTTTCCAGATGGAAAGAGCAAATAGCATTGATCCTAGGCATATATGTCTGAGCTGAGATATGGAAGAGGTCAAGCCGGTCCAGAGCATTGAACAAGGATGTACAGGGCTAGTAACACTTACAGTATTTCCAATTCTGATCATCTACTTGTTGCGATGACTATGAGACGGTCGCTGTGAGATGGGTAGCATAGCAGTATTTACTAATATCAGGTGCTCCCAACCCTCCTTGGGAACGGGGAGCGAATACCACTGTGCTAGCAATTCTGTGCGCTTTGTTACGCCAAATAAATTTAGTGAAGGCCTGTTGGATATTTCGAAGTTGTAACATTGGGAGCGTAATTGGCAACGTATTAAAAAGATACAAGAATGTTGGGAGTCATTGTATATAGTGTATACCACATTTACCACTGACTAATGCAAAGTTGCAATTCAAGGAGATCAGCTAAAAGTAGTTGGATCTGTATATGCGTTATAATTAATCGATTTAAAAAAAAAGATTAATCGAACATGAAAACTGTAATCAGTAACAGCCCTAATATATATACACTATTATACAAGCTGTACACTCACTACTTTACATTGTAGCAAAGCAACCGGATGGTCTACCCTATCTTTATTATAAAACCTTTCTCCCAATTTTAAGCCCATATTTATTAGACCTTTTTTCTTCTCTGCAGAAGGGTATTGTCCCTCACCCTCAATTTTTACATGCCCATATTACAGTTCTTCCGAAACCTGGCAAACCCCCATCACTACCAGATAACTACAGGCCCATAGCCCTACTCAATTTGGATTATAAAATCTTTACAAAAATCATAGACTTTCCTCTATAATACCTAACCTCATTCATAGTGATCAGGTAGGCTTTGTCTCTGGTAGACGGGCAGGCAACAACACCAGACGCACCATTGACCTGATAGCTTTACTCGACAAAACATCGCACTCTGCCCTTATCTTGAGCTTAGATGCACAGAAAGCATTTAATAGACTCGGCTGGCCATATATGTTTGCCACACTTACGCGCTTTGGGTTCTCAGGTTCCTTTATGTCAGCTCTCCAGGCCTTATACTCCCGCCCCACCTCCCGGGTACAACTGGCGTCTTTTGTATCCCCACCCTTTATGCATAGCAATGGCACCAGACAAGGGTATCCCCTCCCCCCCTTATTGTTTATATTATGCCTTGAACCCCTAGCTGCAGCCATCCATATACACCCGGATATAACTGGAGTCTCTCTGAGGCAGAAAGAGTACAAATTGTCTCTTTTCGCAGACGATATACTGCTCACTTTAATGAAACCACATATTTCGCTCCCCAACCATCACGCTTTATTAGATATATTAGATATTATTAGATATAATAATTATTAGAACTTCTAAGGAGACGTGAGAGAAGTTTATGGACCCTTTTGATACCCGTTTGCATGACCACCTGTTTGCACAGGGGTCCATGCCATAAGGTGAGAGTGATTAGTTAGACCGGAGGTGGAGGGATTATCACGCTACTGTGGGAATAAAATTTTTGTCAGTGCTACAGTTTGAATTTAAAATGTATTTGTCTGAACTGTGAAGTTAAGTCATGGATTGTGGAAACTAACCATGCAAACGGGTATCAAAAGGGTTAACACGGACCATCAACTTCTCTCACGTCTCCTTAGAACTCAGCAAGGACACCAGGTCATGGGTAGAAAGAAAAGATCTAAGTGTTCACCGCTCAAGTTCAAGATTTAATTTTTGTGTTCAAACACAAACTACTCACATAAAGATGATATAAACACAGCATGTAAAGCCAACAATCGTGTTTGTTCCATAGGGCAGCAATGGGTGACGTCATGCGTAGCTCCTCCCCCGTACACATTATGTTCAATCAGAACTTCAATGTCACCGGACTCCTCCGGAGTCCGGTGACGTTGATGTATGTGACGTCACCGGATCTCCAACAGAACTCCCTGAAGACCTGGAAGCTGGCAGAGAGGTGAGTACCGATCAAAAGAATTGATTGATCAAAAAAAGTAATCGATTAATCGAGGAATTAATCTTTAATTTCCACAGCTCTAATATATATATATATATATATATACACACACACACGCGCGCGCGCGCGCGCGCACACACACACAGTAAAGAGTACTATGGAATCCTCACTTTTATATTTACTGTAAACTCCAGAATTTCACTTTCTCAAGGCAATGACTACACCTCTATCTTAGACCCCTTTCCAACTGGGGCAGCTGCCGCACTAGTGCTAAAGCCAAAGAGGGGGTTAAAAGAAAGAAGAGGTTAGAAACTCCCATGTTGCGGCGCTTCCAAAGAGATTTTCAGGCTATTCAAAAGTGCTGCCCATTCATTCCAATGAACAGGGCATTTTGGGAGCGCTAAATACAGTGCTCCCTAACTGCCCCAAACATGCTGCTTGCAGGACTTTTCGCAAGCGCAACGCCCAAGTGTGAAAAGTCACACTTGAATTAATGGGTGGTGGTTTTCAGAGGCTATTTCCAGCACTACAGAAAAACTGAAAACTGCCCCATGTGAAAGGGGTCTTAACACCTGACTAAACATGGAAAGGTATGTTCTTTATCATGGCATGTTAATTGTGGTTCTCTGTAGTGCGAGTCCATCACCACCTACTGTACCTGCATTCAATAACCAGATAAAAGGGGACCTTAGATCAGCCAGCTAAGCAGAAACATGACCCTGAAAGATATTTTACAAATTTTCTAAGTATGTCAGAGGAACACTGCATCTTGATGATTTGATTCAACGCACAAAACAACCACTACTGTGTATGATCATCAGGTCTAGTGCTGAGTAAAAGGTCTCGAGGAGAGAAGAGCATTGAATGAAATTAGCAAATTTCTGCAATCCGTCAGTGCAATTATTAAGATAACAAGGGATCAGCTTCAGGCTTTATATAGATCTTCATTTTATTACCAGCTCTGCAATAATATGAGAGATGTGAAGATACACTAGCAGTTAATACAGCTGAGTATGCCTTTGGGCTTGGACACTGGGAGTTCATATGTATTTTAGAATTAGCTAGCAGTGTCACAGCATTATGATTTGCCCACAATGAATGGAAAAAGATCAAGAGATCTTATTATTTCAGGTGAAACTCATTTCCTCGCTAATTAAGTGCAGACATAAACTGACATTCCCTTATTGATGTTATAATAAATGTGACCTTACCATGGTGGAGTTGAACTTACATTTGATGATGTGATCCTGTGCATGTACTGTATATGGTATATAGAGTACTTTATCTCTGTTTCAAAAATTAGAAGGTACAATGGGGCTGATTTACGAAAGTAGTGCGCCATCAGTAGAGGCACACGGTGAGGCGCAACACATTTTCATATTTACGAAACGGTGCGTCGGGGTGATGTGAGGAAGTTTAGTAACAACTGCCCAAGTAACAAATATGCCCAAAATAGAATGAGAAAGTATCTTTCAGAGAAAAACTGCTGTGCCCGCAAGTACTTTTAGAACCGTGTGAGATCAATGTAAGCACTGTGCATGCGCAAGCAGCTCTTACGCTCATTCAAATTCGTTTGGTCACTGCGCTTCCAAAATCTTAATAAATGTTAAGCAACGTACATGCAATTGCGTGGGTTGAACGGGCGCACCTCTAAACTTGTCAATTTTTTTTTTTTACGCTGGTTCACCTTTATGTATTTTTTTAAGGAGATTTGCACACAGGTCATGTTAGCATGTTACGTTGCCAACATGTGACAAGCACCTTGTTAAAATTATGTAAAAAGACTCTTGCTCCTCTAGCTCCTCTTAAAAGAGCATTTAACCTTCCCCTCTAATACATATGATTTCCTTTGGTTAGCTTTTTCTTTTAAAGGGGAACTCCACACTCAATTCTCCAATGCTCTTGACTTCCCCCTCTAACCCCTTGGATTTTCATGGGCTAACTTTTGCTTTTAAAGAGGAGCACCACACTCCACTCCATTCTCAAAAGGCTGGGAACTGCCTTCACCAATCCAAGCCACATTCTTTTTCAGAGCATAAAACAGGGCCAGCTAGGAAAGGAGCGAGAAGAGTAATCACCATCCAAGGCCACATGTAATCAATAGAGATGGCTGCCTTTGGGGCATATTTGGCTCAGCCCAATACCAACCACAAAGCACCTTGCACCCACTAGTTTAAAGGGGCTTTCCACATTACGTAAAGCCCCTTGTATGCAGCCCCTACACAGGCCGGGCTAGGGTTATGTAGAAGAGGCCCTTGTCATCCTGAATATGGGAACAAGGTGGTTGACTTTTGGTGTGCCCGAGCCCCTCCTACCCCAAGCATCCACCGTCTTTCATGGGCTGGCTTGCTGTGTGTTTGGCCAGGGGTTTGTTAGTGTGTGGGAGGGGCACATTTTTTTTTAGTTTGGGGTCATATTTTTGACACGGGGGTTCTCATTTTAAGCCTTAACAAACCCAAATGGCCTTGTATGTATTGGGGGGCAGGCTATTTTTTGTTTTGTGTTAAAATCTTGCAGCTACAATGTAGATTGTAATTTTTCTCTAAAGCCGTACATCTTTGAAGCAGTATTTTGGATACATGCTACAGATGCACCACTTTACAAGCAGATTTAGCCCTGCCCCCCCAAGTTACTAGCTTTTAAGCAATTTTGCATTCATGTGTCATGATGTGGCTTCTTGAGATCTTCTGGACCCTGTGAGCACACCTCTCATGGACAGTTTATGGGAAGTGTCCAAGTCACCTGGGAGTGAATTGGACACTGAACAGAGGACCCTCCCATACTGCAATACAGAAGAAAGAAGATTCCAGACCTGGCCCGTCACCATCCAGGTTTTAGATAATTTTTTTAATCTAATTGGGCTTTTATCTAGCTTGGCATTCAGTGTGGGGGAAGGGTAGAGAGACCATTTTTTAAGGGTGAACTCAGGCGTGTTTGAAAATGGCACGTGCAGAGCCCGCCAGGAAGTCGGCACTGCGGAGCGTTAATCACAGTAAGACATAGTCCCGATGCGCGGCTGCAGAGATCGAGAAATGTCTCACTGCTTGTGATTAGCGCTGTGCAGTGCCGACTTCCTGGCGGGTTCTGCGTGTGCCGTTTGCAAACATGCCTGGCCTCATCCTTACTATTTTTTTAGGTAAAATCTACTTTTGCCAAATAAATGAATAAATTAATAAATAAATATTAATAAAAATATTAATACTAATCAAACAAATCAATTTGTAGTTTCAATCCTATTAAAATGCACCTTTACCATATCACTATACAATCCTCTAATTTTCTATAATTCCTAAATAAATTCAAGTGTTCCTTCCTTGCAATATGACACACTGGAGGTGTCCTATATGCTGTTGCCGACGCTGATGCTGTTTCCCTGCCCTGCTTATGTGATTGGCTCAGTGCATAGAAGTCGCATTTCATTTTTGTGTGGATACTTTCCAAGGTTGTTCCCTTGTAAAGATATAGCAATAAATATGTAATCCGGCTGGTAATGGTGAAGCGTGTTACCAATGTTATTAATATCTAAGAAATTATAAGGTTGGTATTTTTTTACCCAGAAAAGATGGCAAACTTAAAGTGTTTTTTCAGCCTTTTTGAAAACAAATTCAAATACTGTATCTGCTTACTTTTAAGAAAAGGACACTCATCTATCCAGTCCCCTCTAAGTGGGACTTTTAAGGGCAACTTCAACTTGAAAAGTAAATATATAAAAATATAAAGTTTATTCAAAACAGTAATACGTACAAAGAGGTAATTAAAAAACATTAGAGGCGATTGAAATACAAATAACCACGTAAAACAATGACATACAGGTAGGATGCAGACAATGGCAGCCCGCAATTGAAATACCATGTGGAACAAACACATGCAGGTTGAATGCAGACAAAGGCATGCCAAAGCATTTCGAGAATTAGTACATTATAGCTTTCTCTTCTTTAGGGGCAAAAAAAAAAAGCAAAAAATAGTTATCTATAATACAAAAAATTATATTAGAAACATAATATTTTTACACAAATAGATACTTAGATAGCATTATAATGGTATTCATTAACCCATTTAAGCACAGGAAGACGGGCAAGAAATTGCATTAATGATTAAAAAAATCCCCTCTGGATTTTGTGTGGTTGCCTTGGTGTGTCCTTTCCAAGGACAGGACCATGCCCATTTATATTTTCAAGAAATCTAAGTGTAGCACTTACCCCCGAAGGAGCTGCTGGTATTTGATTGGGCTTACCGTTATCTCACTATTCCACCGTGTCCGTCATAGGGGTCCCATTAAAGAGTTTTCTCATAGATTTCAGCTCTGATACTTAGTCCTTTTTTTCAAATGCTTTAGTGACAAAAAGACATTCCAATAGAGGGATGGAGGATTAAGGGTAATTCGGGTACCTTGTAATTGCGGGTCAGGGGTACTTCTTGATCCAGAGCACAACAGCTCCACAACTGGATCAAGCAAGCAGCGGATAAGCCTCTCTCACTGACCTAGCAGCCGATGCGATGCTCAGTCATAGTCTCTGCCACAGACTTGAAGAATTAGTAGAACCATTGCACAATCCTCTGCCATAGGATTGTGTAACCAGCAACTTTTTGCAATGTCAAAGAACAATCACTCAGTACCAGTTTCTTTCAGCCGAACCAGCGGTTCTGTGTGGTAGATGACCCGAGATGCATCCTTCAACTAAGTCTCCAGGCTCTTCTAGAGGCACCAGCCTTGTTGCTCGGTCCTCTCTCTGAAAAGTCCTCCCCTGGATCCTCCAGTCACTTGGCTTTTTCCCACAGGCAAGACAGCACAGGACCACCCCTGGATCGGTAGGCCCCAGGACTTCTGGGCCTACCCTTCAGTAATGAAGCCTTGGGCCAGCCGGCCCCGAGGCAATTTAGAAGGCAGCAGCACACCTTAGGCCAGGAGGGCCATCAGGTCGGAACGGGGTCTGTCCCTTAAGTACCCTATCCCAGATTGCACAGTGGGCAGACCACAACCACTGACTGTTTCCGGGCAAAGAGGCATTCAATACACCCAGCTCATTGCAATTTCCGACCTTGGCCAATCTATAAGGGCACCACCCCTCGGCCAAGGGGAAAACCACACAACCAACTAAACTGGAACCAGAATTTCAACATAATCAGTCTGAGTTACACTACAGCTCAGACAAAACTAAATTTCTATTTATAGCATCTGCCCATTAGGAAGTCTCCTTAAATATACACTTGCATCAATTAAGTTATACATATAAGCGCATTCTCACACAGATATGTTGTGTTTATATTATTTTCCACTATTAGAAAAGAAAATTGGACACCAGTGTGGCTGGATTTCTTTTTTTTTTTCCATAAAAGTTTTTATTTTGCATAAAAGGAAAAAAAAATACAAATTGCATTTCAGAGTGTGCCAGAGTTACAATCAAATAGGTAACAAACAAATATCCCAAACATTGAGAACAATTTAGTAAACAAGTTTCTAGGTATGTGATCTATTAAACATTTAGTACACCTCAACTGGAAAAATCTCCTTACCCCAAGAACTCTAAGAAATGGGGATATAAATTTCGGAGGGGAAGGCGGGAGGAAGAAGTACCCTATGTGTCGGCCTTCTCATTATCACTGAGTCGATCCAACAGAGGAAAGAGAAAACGCGGTGGCGCTTTGCCTGAATAGGGTCAAATTGGCCCACCCTATACGACAGGGTGGTCTCTCCTGGGCATCGCGCGTGAGTGGTGTCATCAAATTTTCCTAGTAGCTGTCACGTCTACGACGGTCTTCTGTGTATGGGCGTGGGGGGTATGTGTCTGGTGTCAAGTCATCAGGTATATGGGTAACAGTCGGGGAGCAATGCAAGGGAGAGGGGAAGGGGATAGGGGGGAAGGGAGAGGGGGGGCACCTAAGGTAAGACAGGGAGAGGGAAGTAGGGGAAGGGGTGAGGACCTTCATGATCTGCTCACTGACTCCCACCAAGATAAATCATTGATAGGGGCTAGGTATGGTAGCCTTATCTGCGAATGTGGGCACCCCTCGTAATTTCGGGGCTGGTATGAGAGGTCCCATCTGGTCCCGGACGCACCACCTTCGGAGAGGTGTATGGGATCAATTTTGCTCAGAGGTTTGAGTGCTCCTGGAGTTATGTGTGATTGGGTTTGTAAGAGCCCCGAGACCAGCAGAAGAACGGAATTGGGTCCAACGTTCCCAAGTACGGGCGTATTTGTGGGGCAAGTCTCGAGCAATATGGATAAGCTCCTCCATTTCCCCTATCTCTCCCACCCTATTTAGCCATTCTGAGATAGTCGGAATCTCTGTAGATCCCCAATGTACCGGTATGCACAGCTTGGCTGCATTCAGCATGTGCAGGCCCAAAGACTTTCTATAGGAGGAGTTGGATGTGGAAGAGAGGTGGAGAAGGAGCCTGGCCGTTGCAAATTCAATTTGCTGGTTTGTGACTTGAGAGGTAATTGCGTGGACCTGGGTCCAGAAGGCCTGGATTTTGGGGCATGACCACCAGATGTGAATGAATGACCCCAGTTCCGACTGGCATCTCCAGCAGGTCTCCGGAACCGCTGCGTTAAATTTGTGTAGGCGTGTCGGTGTACGGTACCACCTGGATAGAATTTTGTAGTTATTTTCTTGTGTATGTACATTTAGAGATCCCTTGTGTGTGGTGATTAAAATGCTTTCCCAGTCGGCTTCTGAAAATTCAGTTTGCAACTCTCTCTCCCAAGCAGGGCAGGCCCACCTGTCTTTTGGAGAATTCAGCCAAAAAAACATAGTGTGTATAGTCGATATCAGGTGTTGTTGTGGCGTAGCTTGGGAGCAAAGAATCTCAAACGGGTCAAATTCCGTGATAGAGCTCCCTCTCGGTTGGACGTTCTAAGAAAGTGACGTATCTGAAAGTACGACCAGAACGGGAGAGGCTCTCTGTTGGGTCTAACAGGGAGGGCATCATGGTCTAAAAGCTGTCCACCCTGGTAGAAGTGGTGAGCTTGTATATATTCATGGGGCCAGTCTGACTTCAAAAAACAATCATTCATGCCAGGAGTAAATGCCGGGTTCATGCAAATCGGCGTGAGTGGTCCTGGGTTTGATGATAGTTGGAATTGTTTGCAGGCTGTCCTGAAGCTGCTCAGGGTAGCTCCTACTAGGGGACGTTCTTTATCTAACTTAAGTATGTGGGGAGGGAGAATCCACGGTAAAGTTTTAAGGGGTAGGTTTGAGAACAGGCCCTCAAGATGGACCCAACCCTTAAATTTCTCACGGGTAGCCCAATCTACGATTCTACCCAAGTGGCAGGCGAAAGAATAGTTCCGTAGATTTGGAAGGCCAATGCCACCCAGGTGCTTGGGCTTTATGAGTTGGGAAAAGCTTATCCTTGGTTGTTTATGCTTCCAGAGGAATTGTTGGGATAGGCGTTTGATGCATTGGAAGAACGAGTCGGGGATCGCGACAGGGTTAGTCTGTAGCAGGTAGAGAAAACGCGGGAGAACGTTCATTTTTAAAATGGCCACGCGGCCAAACCACGAAAATTGGGGCTTGTCCCATCTGCGTAGGTCTTCTGCTATTGTGTGAGCTAGTGGGAGAAAATTTTTTGAGAATAGATCAGATAAGTGAGTGGGGAGCTGGATACCTAGATATGTAATTGAATCAGTTTTCCAGAAAAATGGGAAGTTCTCCTGACATTGTATGACTGTGTCTGGAGGGAGGGAGATATTCAGGGCGTTAGATTTGGAAAAGTTTATTTTTAGGTTAGATAGACGGTTGAACAATTCAAAATCTTTCAGTAAGTTGGGGATAGATGTGAATGGGTCATTAAGGAATAGGAGGATATCATCGGCAAATACCGCTAGTTTATGAGTGTGTCCAGCCACTTGTATTCCCTTGATATCGTCGTTTGCTTGGAGGCGTCGTAATAGTGGTTCGAGTGTCAGGATGAAAAGAATAGGGGAGAGAGGGCATCCCTGTCTCGTTCCATTTTGGATGGGGAAGGCGTCTGACAGATGGCCATTGACCCTGATTCTTGCCGTTGGGGTGATGTATAGAGACATAATCATATTATATAGCCTGCCTGGTAAGCCCAGGTGGCGTAGTACCGCCCCTAAGTAGTCCCAGGCCAGCCTGTCAAACGCCTTCTCCGCATCCAGGGATAGAAAGAATCCTTTTTGTTTATTAGATGTTAGCCAGTGATGAAGGTTGATCGCTTTTATGGTGTTGTCTCTGGCCTCTCGACCAGGGACAAAGTCTACCTGATGATTGCCAATCAATGTGGGGAGAAAAGGAAGGAGGCGGTTCGCCATAATTCTGGCAAATAGTTTAAGGTCTACGTCTAGTAACGAAATCGGTCTGTAGTTGGTGACAGCTGTTGCGTCTTTGCCGCTTTTCGGAATCACTGTAATGTGAGCCTCCAATAGCCTGTGAATGGGTGGTGTTGTTGTGTTTAGTGAATTAAATGCTCTGAGGTATGGTTTCGTTAATATATCAGACAATGTTTTGTAATAGGGAGCTGTGAGGCCATCCGGACCAGGGCTTTTGCCTGGCTTAAGTTGTTTAATGGCCGCTTTAAATTCTGCTTCAGTAAGTGGATGGTCTATGTCTTGGGCAACCTCTCTAGACAGCTTGGTGGGGCCATATTTATTTAAAAACTGTGTGATGAGTGTCTCTCTTTGTTTGCGTTCCTTGTCATTGGCATGAGTGGGGGGGAGATTATAGAGCCCTTTATAATGTCTCTTGAACTGGGTCGCTATGTCCTTAGCGGAATTGTACGTAGTACCTTGGGAGTCTTTAATGGTATGTATGTTTGTGCTTGCTCTTTGAGCTTGAATTGCTCTCGCTAGTAGTCTCCCACATTTGTTGCCTTGTTCATAGAATAGTTTGTGAGTAAGGGTGATTTTACGACGTGTTTTGCAATTGAGTATTTCCAAGAGTTGCTTTCTGGTTTCTATCAGATCCTAAAGGGTATTCTGCGCTTGAGTACGTTCATGGGAAGATTCCAATCCCCTAATTTTAGTGATTAATGTGTTCAAACACTCTTGATGTGCCTTTTTTCTAATGGCTGCGAGTTCGATAAACTTCCCGCGAATGGTGCACTTATGTGCTTCCCAAATCGTCAGGGGAGCGACATCTGGGGTGTCGTTCTCCTGGAAGTAGTTAGTTAGACTGCTATGGATCAAATTGATATCAGTCTCCGATGTGAGAAGTGAGGTATCAAGTCTCCAGGTTTTAGTGGACAAGTTTTTCTCAATGAGTGAGAGAAGGAGAGTAACAGGGTGGTGGTCTGCTATGAGAAGAGGCTTGATCATGGCTGCCTTCAGTAAGGGAAGATCTTTTTGAGATAGGAATAGATAGTCGAGCCTGGAGTACCGGTTATGTGGTGCGGAAAAGAATGTGTAATCTTTATCGTGTGGGTGTAAAATGCGCCAGGAATCATGCAATGCGAGATTATGAAGGAGCGTCTTGATCTGTCTCAGTGTTTTATAGGGGAGAGAGGAGGAGCCTGAGGAGGAATCCAAGAGGGGCTGGAGTGCCACGTTAAAGTCGCCTCCCAGAATAGTGATACCAGATTGGAAGTTTGTTAGGTGTTCGATGACCGAACAAAAAAAGCTGAGTTGGGCCGTGTTAGGGCTGTAAATGTTCGCCAGCGTGACGGGCCGGTTGTGAATGTTGCCCTTAAGGAATATGTACCGGCCCTCTGGGTCTATGAAGGAGTCAAGCAGTTGCCATGGGGTGGACTTGGAAATTAGAATTGAGACCCCCTTAGTTTTTGCTAGAGGATTAGTGGCATGGAAAGCTGTAGGGTATCTATGGTTTGTTATTTTGGGAACATGTTTTGAGCAGAAGTGGGTTTCCTGTAGGAATACAACATCTGCCCTCAAGGCATGCATCATAGTTAGGATCTGACTGCGTTTTTCGGGTACATTTAACCCTTTTATGTTTTACGACACCACTTTAAGGGTGGTTGATCGGGCCTGTGGGTGGACCGGGGTCATGGTGTTCTGGTCAGCTATGGTTATATGTTTGAAGGTGCCAAAAATCTGGGTTGTAGTAATTTGACGCGTCTGGAAGCAGAGGGGGCCAAGAGAGAACAAGCAATATAGGTGTATCCTGATCAGGAAGCCCGAAATGTCTCGGCGGGAGTCAGAGGGACCAGACCCTGGTGTTAGCGGAGTAGGGAAAGGAAGAGGGGTAGGAGTGAGGGGAGGGATGTAAAGGGAAGGGTCTAGGGTAAGGTTTGAGAGGAAAGGAACAGTCAGTAAGGGGGGTGAAGAGTAACCGGAGGGGTGTGTAGCACTGCTACCTTACCCTAAGTCAAGATGAGAAGTCCGGGGTGTGTCAGTGGTCGAGTTGATTCTCCCGCTGTGTGGAGGAGAGGAGGGTAGTCCGGGATGATTGGGTGTGGTGTCCGATCCTACGGGAGTCCTCACAATTTTAAGTTAGATAAAAGGAAAGAGCCTGCTAGTAAAGAAAGCACAACAGATGGGGAGGCCATTGTTACAATCGAGCAAGGATCTTAAAATATTTCAAGAACAAAATAAACAGTAGCAACGATAAAATGTTAACCAGGTAAAACCTAACAACATGAGCCTAGAGACAGTACAGGAGAGTTTTTACAGAGCTGTTTACTTTACAGAAGACCTTCTCACTGCAATAGGCTGAGAGAGGCAGGTATCATGAAAGCTATGGAGAGGAAGAAGGAGAGGTGGGTCTACTCATGGGTCTGCTCCTCCCCTCCAGGTAATTGATCAAACCAATGGTCAGGGTTTTGGTTGTATAATAAAGCCAGTTGTGGCGGCTTGGCTAGCAACAATGCAGAATATGGATAGTGATGGGCCGAAAAATGGATGTTTGGGTCAACTCCATTAATCGGGGCATTAGCCGACAGTATAGTTATGAAGTATTCATTTAATTTACAGTATCTGTAAAAACATCTCCTCTTGCCAATCACAAAAGTGACCAGTTGGGGGGTAAGAAAGCCAACCATCTCCTGGGAAGGGGTCAGCACGTAAGCCAATTGCTTCATTAAGAAAATGTGACAAGACGCTTACAGAGTGTGGAATGCGAATCCGTTGTCTGCCTGTGTAGGCAATGGAGAATAGGGGGATGGCTGGCTGTCTCTTTGTACCCCCCTCCTCTGTGTGTGATCCAGCGTATTCCCCTGTTGTGGTATGTTTCCCTTTTTCTCCCCTATTTTTTCCCCTCCCTCTCCCCTCGTCCCCCCGCCCCACCCCAGTGAGCTAAAACCCCCTTAACCTTCCTCTCTCTCTCTTTCCCTCTGTGTTTTCTCCCCTTTACTTCGTATCCCCCCAACTAGCTGAAAGAGAGTCACCAATGGACCGTGTTAGTTAAGGAAGTCTCTGAGCGGTGGGTTCAGTTCACAGGTACCTTATGGTGCGTATGGGCCATTCCTTTGTTTTCACAAGCCTGTGGGGCTTAAGAGTCAGGTATCAGATGCTGGTCTTAAACTTCACACCTTCCCACGCAAATGGTTACCTGTTTACCTGATATAGCCCAAGCGGATGTAGATGGTAGACCCAAAGGATGGCTGCTGTAGGATGAGAAGAGAGAGAGAGAACACACAAAAAAAAAAAAGGGGGGGGGGGGGACAAGCTGTCCTTGATGTCTAAAGTGGATCTTGAGTTGTACAAATTGGGACTCTTGCAGATAAAGAGGGCAATCAGTTCCTCAGGGGACAAGGCTCCTAAGGTGTTCAGCAATGGTCGTGATGAAACCTGTGCTGCGCATGGTCGAGTCCCCATGGGTGGCGATAGCCAAGTTCCTCAGGGGATTGGTGTAACCCTGCAAGGTCCACTGAAGAATTGTGGCTGGTTACGGTGGGAGTTGCTGGGTCTTTCTTCTGTTGGAGGGTGATGCTTCACATGGCGAGAGTCTAGAAGAATTCGTCAGCCGCCGTGGGGCTTCCGGAGTATCTGGAGCAGGTGTGGATTACCTGGAGGGGTTCGCACTGCGTGTTGATCTATATGTCCCCTGTCTTCCTCCTTAGTGCTTTAAAGGATGCCTGTTTAAGAGTTGTCAGGCCTGGACCTCCTATGAGCAGGGGAGGCCGTAGGACTTGGAAACACTCTATCCCCATTACCTCTCTGTGTGAGTGGTCTCGGTGATGAGGATCTGCGTCGCCTGATGTGGAAATCGTCCCTTTCTGGTATGGTGTCCATCGAGGCGGTTCTTTGTAGGTGAGCTGGACGGAAAGCTTTGTACCAGTCTGGGAGCTCCATAGGTGGTATTTGAAGTGTAGTGCAGAATCCCCTAAGGTCCTCCGGGACCCTTAAGTTTGCTGTGCGTCCTCCCACAGACGCTGACAAACAGAAAGGAAATCTCCATCGATACTGAATGCCTTTGCGGCGCAGAACATCAAGTAGCGGTCTCAGATCGCGTCTCTGCTGGAGGGTCAGAGGGGATAGGTCCTGAAATATTTTAATTTCCGATCCCTGGAAGAGCAAGTTGTTACTGTCCCTGGCCCCTCTCAGAATGTCCTCCTTGAGCTTAAAATTAACAATGCAACAAATCACGTCACGTCTGTGTCTCTCCCTTTGGGTTTAAGGGCTCTGTGCAGCCTCTCAAATTCCACGGGTGTCTCGGGTGGTCTACCCAGAACATCATTGCAGATCTGTGTCGTGGCTTGTGACAGGTTTGCTTGCTCCACATTTTCAGGGATGCCTCTGATCCGCAGATTGTGGCGGCGACCCCTGTTGTCGAGATCTTCTAAGTGCCTGTGTACATCCCTGAGCTGAGAGTTGTGGGCCTGGGATGTGTGATATAGCTGTTGGATAGCAGTGTCATGGCGGTCTGCTGCCTCCTCCAGGTCAGACATTCTCACGTGCATGGAGTGGATGTCTCTCCTTAGCTCGGAGATTGCGGCAGTGAAGGAGCATTTTATGTCCGCTGCGACCGACCGAAGGTCAGCCATCGTGAGCGCGTGTGTTTCGCGCTGGTGTTCCGCATCTCGCCTGGCACTATTTCCTGGCGGGCTCCTGCTGGGGGAGCGAGGCTTCATGCAGGCCTGTGGCGATGCCTCAGCCTCGCGTGAGCGGGGCCTGAAGATTTCAGGTATGCTGCGCCCGGGTTGTGATTCCTTACCCTTGCTTCTCCCCATAGTGGAAGGGAGAAACGGCTCTTTGCTGCTGTAATTATGCCTGTGAAGGACTCCCGAGGACGGAGCTCTACGCTCAGGCGGCCATTCGCATCGGCTCCAAGCCACGCCCCCCCTGGATTTCTTATCCCTCAGTGGCTGGAGAAGTGTGGTCATTCTCCCCTGATGCTTTCCATATGACACACGGCCGCAAATGATAAGGACTCTTGCTCTTTTTAATCTGCATCCTACCTGTATGTCATTGTTCTACATGGTTATTTGTATTTCAGTTGCATCTAATGTTTTATAATGACCTTTTTGTATGTATATATTTTTATATAATTACTTTTCAAGTTGTGGTTGCCCTTAAAAGTCCCAGAGGGATTTGCATTCTGGGTTACTAGACTGGGAATGTGGGCCACTAACTTCTTTCCCTAGCAATGATTCTTTCCTAAACTCATCTATCCAGGGGTCCAGTGCCTTGCTCACCTGAACCATTCCTTTGCCAGTCTTCAGTCCTGCCACTGGCATGTTTACTGTGGGTAGCCAACTGATTCCTTATGGCTTCACAGCTGGCTGCCTGCCATGCTTTGCTTTGTGAATGGTCCTGCAGCCTTCTGGGACCTGTCATGTGTCCCAGAAGGTTGCGGGCGGGGGGAGGAGAATCATTGTAGTGATTCAACCAGAAGTGGGGGTGGGTACCTTTTAAAAACAGGTACCTGCTCCCCCTGCTCAAAAAAAGTGCAGAAAATAGAAGAGGTGGGTATGAAGGGATAAAGCAGAACTTCTCCTTTTAAGCTTACCCTACTCTATACAATTTTGTTGTACAATCTCCTTTAGACCTGCCTATAGCCATAAAGTGTAAGAGCTCACACAGGCCCATAGTTCTGGTCATTTTAAAGGAGATTATGAAATCAGTTTGTAACACGTATAACTAACCTTAGATGCAAATACTGCAGCTTTTCCCATCAGAACACTGAGATTTTACCACATTGCAATATTTCTGTTCCTAAGCAGTTTAAAGAAGAACTAGAACTTTTTTTTACAATTTTGAATTGCATAAATGAGGGTTATAACTCTTGTTGGTTATGTTTTTGCTGCCTGTGTCCCATTGGGGAGATTCCCCATCACTTCCTTTCCCATAGCCAATACAGGAAGTAAGAGGAAATTCCTCTAAACTGAGAGAATCCCTGGTAGTCAGCAGAACTAGCATCACCACTGGATGATTTCCCTTCTATTCCTGTTCTTTGGCTAACCCAAAATTTAAGATTTTCTTTTACTTTCACTCTTGGTGATAATGGTAAACAGGACCATTAGAGAGCATGAATCTCCCTAATGGGGATACAGGCATTAATAAAAGCCTAAGCCCACATTCACACTGGGCCATTTTGACATGTCAAATAGCATGTCAAATGCCAGCTATTGGCAGCAAGGGCACTGTCTGAATTGGTGCGACGCCAACATTCCCAAAAGTAGTTCCTGTACTACTTTTGGCGACTTCGGGGGTGATTTGAATAGACATCGCACAGATGCTGTCAATGCTGTCAAATTGCCCCCCGAAGTCAGACTGCATTGCTGGTTTGAAATCATTCAGCTGAACTCACACAATTTAAAACCCACTCTCAAAGTTCTTTTTGAATCCCCTCTCCAATCTATCTTTTCATCTAGGGTTCTGATTGTTTGTTAGTATTGTATATCACTCTGAGTTGCAGCGTTAGGGGTTCATCATAGTGCAGTTTTCTTTTTCCACACAGGAAAGAGGAACCTGATGGGAAACTAGTCCATCACGCTCTGCCCACCCTACAATAAAACTCCTGGGCTATCTGTCCTTCTGTGTGACAGGTGCAGTGGCCAGAAAGGGAGCTGCACTGAGGAAGGAGTGTCCAATATGGACACTCTGACCTTAGTACTGAATTCTGGCAGATTCATGTAGGTGTTTCAGACTGGCACATTAACTACCTACATGGCTAGGCCTCACTTTGAATAAGTCTTAACGTTTTCCTAATAGCCCATTACAGGCTGGGGTCTGCAGTCCCCTTTGAGGTAGCAAACATTTTAGTAGAGAAGAATAAATGTGCTAACTGACACTTGGGGGTCTACCGATCCCAGCATGTCCGATGCAAATCCTGCCAGCCCTCGTGGCTGCAACGACTTTGCGACTGCAAAATAACACCACAGTCTCTACCTTTGGCTCCACGTCAAACTCCTAGCATGTTTCACCCAGAGCTTCACACTGTGCTTCTCGGCATGGATCCCTCCTGAATGACTTTCCTGGCAGTGCTTCCAACTGTCCTCTTCCTGTTCCTGTTCCAGGACACCTCTCAATGACTGTGTAGAGAGAGCCTCCCTCCAGCTCCCGAGCTCCAGGCCTGAGTTCAGCCCCCTAGAAAGGGGGATCCCTCAGACCATGACAGTTTAACACTCCATCATTCATTTCTTCCACCCGACAACTCCTCCCACAGAGGGCCGACCATGGGTATATATAGGAGGACCGCCCCCCGCCAATCCCAGTTGGGGACTGGTCAGGGCTCCCACATACACCCCACACCACTCCAGCTCTCTGCCTTGCCTCTTTTCCAGGACTCCCTGAAGACAAAAGGAGGCGCCCAAGAGCTGAAGCACATGTTAGCCACCTGTTGCTACACCAAACCACTCCCCCGCCCCCAGACCAAAACAAACAGGCCCAACTCACAGCACAGGCCCACCTAAATTTTCCTGCGCTGACAGTACAAAACAAACCCACTACTCTAGCACCTACCTACCTAAGGTAGAGGGTGCTACACCTTTAATTAATTAAAACTTAACATATAGAGACAGGCTTTAGTTATTGGGGGAGGGTGTTTTGTGCTTAACTTTAAGCATGTGTTTGTAATTTGTATTACTTCTTTGCTTGCTAGCACACAAGCCACTAGCATCCAGTGAGGCAGGGGAGCACTTACAGTGTGCAGAGCCTGATGGGAAACTTTGAAAGATTAGTTAGCAATGATCCCCTGCCTTCTAAGCAACAGTGGGTGGCAGTTGGTGGATTCTGGAATTTGCCCACTGGCGTCTGCTGTTAATCACACAACAAGCAGACCTAATGGTGAATTTGTCTAAGAGTTCTACATAAAGCTCAACAACCAGTGGCGGCTAGTGTTCATTTTTTTTGGGGGGTGGCAAACAACCACCCGATTGGTCGGTCAGCGGCACCTTACGCCATATGGCTCGTCCCTCCTCCTCCTAGGCATCCAATAGGATCACCTGTCCTTTCAGCCAATAGGGTGGCCGGTGTCAAAACCCGCTTCCTGATTGGCCGGGAAGAGGATCAATGTTACAACAGCGAATATTGATTTGCTGTTGTAACACACCTGGTTGGGATCAGAGAGCACTCTCTACGACCCGAGCCCACCCTATAATGAAGCCTATTAGAGCATCTGGCACTAATCTGTGCCTCAAAAAAACAGCCCCTCTGCATTGGAATCCATGCGCCGGTGTCCTTAAAGGGGCCTGGACACATGCATAGGGGAGGTGGCGATGGGCATCGGGCGGCCGGCACCCATGTACCCTTAATAGACGGGCCGCCCCTGTCAGCAACCAACAACTCAACTCCATGACCACTGCGCCTGTTTGGGGGGGGGGGGGGGGGACTAATGGGGATCTATGGGAGGCTAGTTCCCCATCAGGTTCACAATGACTGATAGCGGATGGCAATGGGCAAATTTCATAGCTGCTATTCATCTGAATGGCAACTATGAAATCCACCCATTGCTGCCCACTGTCAATCACAGGAAAGATGAGATAGATCCCTTAAGAGATGAGTTTTAAGGGATCACCTGAAGGCAGCAAGAGTAGGAGACAGCCGGACAGATTGAGGTAGAGAGTTCCAGTGGATGGGAGAGGCTCTGGAGAAATCCTGGAGACGAGCATGGGAGGAGGAGACGAGACAGCTGGAAAAAAGGTCTTTAGTGGAGCGAAGAGGACAGTTTGGGTGATATTTGGAGACAAGATTGGTGATGTAGCTGGGGGCAGACTTGTGAATGACTTTGTATGATGTTGTTAGTAATTTGAATTTAATTAGCTGCAATTTAATTGAAATCCCTGGAGAGATTGTTGCATTTTAGTGTCTATGCTTGGTCTAAGTTTGTATGTAATTGCACTGTGTGCTGGCAGATTGCATGCAGATTGTAAACTAGCAGATTTGCCAGATGGAGATCTGTGTGTGGTGGCCCAGCAGACCAGTCTGCGGACAAACTGTTGGGTAGTGGTAGACTATTGTTTGTTGTGTGTCTGGTGTGTGGACAGTAGGAAGAGTGATTAACACTGGGGTTCACGCTTGTAGGATAAAGGGATCGGGAGCCTGGTCCTCAACCAGGCTTCCACAAAGACACGGGGGCAATTGGACTATCGTGGTACAGTGAGGCAATAAGATTTAAATGTATAGCAAATCTAGAAATAATTCAAACGTTTATTGATACAGAAAAAATAAGAAGTTACAAGTTAAAACATGGTAGCAGTTCATATATATATATATATATACTGTATATATATATATATATCACCAAAATAATAAACCCCAGAAGGGGAGGATCATCGTGGGACAATTGATCACACATAACATCTCAACTAGATTTGCAGACTGTAGCCGCTTCATCAGGAGGGTATCTGTAATTTAATTAACAGATGATCAAAGAACAATGTAGTTGCCCAAAGGCATAGACAATGCAAAACTATTAATATCGCATGTCATTTGGACAAAGTTTATGCAGATAAAGGGGGAAGAGCAGGGCTGCTTACCCGTATCGCTTGTAGGATAGCTGGAAGAACCCTAAAAGTGTGTGCTAATTGCTCTAGAGTGCCCCAGATTGTATGTAAGATTCATATCTGCCTGTATGTGGTCAGCCAGCTAGATGTGAGTAGAGTCTCCCTCTAGTGGTGGCCAACAGAGGTTGTACAGGCTTTGAAAGCGTATTACAGCCAGTCTTACTTGCTCAGTATAAGTTACCTCTTATTCCCTTATACGCCCAGTCACAGAACCGTGTCCCGGTTAGCTAGTCGCTGTGGGCGTGCATATCCGTGACAGTTTTCTATACTCCCAAAAAAGCAGTGGCCTATTACATGATCTAAGACAACTAGGTAGAGAAAATGTTTTAAATGTCCAGAATCTTACAGTAAAGTGGTTTTGGAAACAAACACAGACTCATAGAAAACACATTTGAAAGAGTTTTCCTTTAAGAACATAGAAGGAAACTGCCATTCTTTCTCTTGATATAATACATTGATATTTCCCTAGGATATCCATAGAAAAGCATGCCCAGTGACCAAACATGGAGAACACTTGTGGAGTTGCTATATAATAAATTCAGAACAGCCTCCATAAAACATGGCAGAGTTTAGGATTATTACTAGTA
Organism: Lithobates pipiens; assembly: GCF_037356315.1. NCBI lineage: Eukaryota > Metazoa > Chordata > Amphibia > Anura > Ranidae > Lithobates > Lithobates pipiens. The sequence goes on from NW_027507758.1 coordinate 516,325,185, forward strand.
TAGCTCCAAAGTCGATTTTACATTTCAGCTATGGGCCTATTAATTTGGTAATTACTTTTTCATTACTTATGACATATTTTTTTTTTTTTTGAGAAACACACCTTTCTGTTTATACTCCTTAGCTGGCCATAAACTAGTAGATTTTCAAATAAACGATTGTCTAAGCATTCATATGAAATTGTGCATCAGTAAATCCAATGACTTGATCAATGCAAGTTAAAAGTACTAAATCTAAAGTTTAACCTCTTGATGTCTGCCCCACGTATAAGCACTGCAGGGCTATGGCTCCTGTGCTCATAATCACGTACAGGTATGTGATTTTGCTTTCCTGGGTCTTCCGCTGCCAAGGAGAGGCTCCCGCTGTGATTGGACACAGTGGGAGCCAATTAGCGGTGCCGGCGGACTCAATGTCTGTTGGGACCCACCAGTCATTTATGAGAGAGGCAAAACGGTGGTCTGCCTATGTAAATAAGACAGATCACCATTCTGCTAGTAAGGGAGACAGGAATCTTGTTTTTCTGCTAATCAGGAACATGAATCTCCGTCTTCTCACTGCCAAAGCGCCCCCACACAGTTAAAAAGCACTCCCTAGGGAAAATTTAGCCCTTTGATTGCCCCTGATGTTAACCCCTTCCCTGCGAGTGTCATTAGTACAGTGAGAGTGCATTTTTTTTAGCATTGATCACTATATTGGTGTAACTGGTCCCCAAAAAGATTGTGATTTTTCCGCCGCAATTCTGCTAAAAATCGCTGATCGCTGCCATTACTAATAAAAAAATAAAAAATGAATCCATAAATCTATCTCATAGTATTTAGACGCTATACATTTTGTGCAAACCAATCAATGTACACTTATTGGAATTTGTTTTTACTAAAAATATGTGTAGCACTAACCCCTGAAGGAGCTGCTGGTTATTTTTGGGCTTACCATTACCTTCCGCTTCTCCTTGTTGCACATCTAGGGGATGTCCCGTGGTAGGTGACCCAGTAACTTGAGACTGACAATAGATCCAGTTGAATGGATTTTATTTGCAAACTTCAACCATGGAACAGTCTTTTAACTTGGGATCAGAGGGTTGGGAAGGAATTCAGGTACTCCCAATGTCAAAGTCTATAAACGTTAAGGAACTTGCTTACTTTGACTGCATCCAGAGAATAGCCATTCACAGCTGAATGAACACTCAGGTTGGACAATCTCTCTCACACAAGGCCTAGCAGCCAACCAGGTGTTTACTCAGGAACAATGTCTTTATCACCGATGTTGTTGCAGAACACGTAAGGAAACTAAACTGTAGAACACTTGTAGGATACCTGGATCTTTCAGGCTGCTTGGCGATATCCACAAGACTGGATTCAGACTCGGTTACTTCAGCCCTTCCAGGCTCTTGTTAAGAAAACGAACCCGTACATGGTGTTCTTCTAAAGAGTCCTCCCCTGGAATGCTCAAAGTTCAATGGGTCTCCCCCGAACCAGAGACAGCACCTATCCACCTTGGAATCCTTCCATAGTTCCCTTGCCTTGGGGTAGCCAGCCCAGAGGCATTAAAGTTGGGTGGTTTCGCACCCCAGGCCATAGCCTTCGTGGGGGCTGGCCAGGAGGACCAGGGCCATGTAATCAGCACAGCATACTGGACCGCAACCCCAAACCACGTGACGTCCGCATCTTAAATACCCTCTCCCAAAGGGCACAGCGAGAGGGCCACTCCCACTGACCTGACTCAGAGAGAGAGTAAATTAAACGTCCAACCAGACTATAGTTCCACACCTGCCACCAGAGACAGTGCCCCCCTGTGGCCAGGCTGAACATCTCACAGCCCAGTCAGACTGACACAGAAGTCAAATTTAGGCAAATAGGCCCAAGCCAAACTGTAGTTTGGGTAAAGTTAAATTCTGAAAAACACATTCAGAATTCTCTCAAAAACTCTTCAGGAGCCCGCCGCTTCATATGTAACAGAATACATATATATTATTGTTCTACTATCTGCATCGTAAACATTTTAACATTTTATCTTCCCCCGTCCCTACATGTCAGGAACTCCCACATCCATTCTCTTCCTCCTTCTCTGGGTGTCTATACTTCTACATAGTTCTCCATATATTTATTTGTTCTTTTAAAAACCATCCACATTTCCCAAGTTCCCAGAAACTATTCTGTCTGATCTTCTTCTCTACTATTTAAATCTTCCATATTATATATGTAATCAATTCTTTTGAACCATTCCTTTACTGTAGGTCTTTCTACATCCAGACATTTCTTTTTTTGGTATTACTCCTTTGGCTGCATTAAATAGATATGGTACTAATGTCTTTTTATACTGTTGTATTGTTTTGTTTGTATTATGGAATAAGCAACTTCCACAGGCAGAATACATTTTGACCTAAATTCTTGAAGAAATTAGATTTTTTAAATTTGTAAAAAATATTATTGTTTTTTTTCAAAATTGTCACATATTTTTGTTTATAGCGCAAAAAATACCACCAAAAGAAAACTCTATTTGTGGGGAAAAAAAGGACTTTTTTGTGTACAGTGCAATTGTCAGTTAAAGTAACGCAGTGCCGTATCACAAAAAATGGCCTGGAGCTCCTTCTGGAGCCGAAGTGGTTAACATTCGATTTTAGAGTGAATGGACTTTCCCCCAATGAAAATCACGTTTACTGTTAGCAATTTGTCTGTCTAGGAAAAATTGTCCCTTCTGTTTCTTTAACTTTTCTTTCCACTGTCATCGAAAAAGAAGATCCATTGGATCCCGTCAAGATTATAATATCAAACACATGTTCTTAAATCAAAGTTTTTGAACTAAATTCTACTAGTAGGCACCAACTCCCGAGATGGCAGCTTGATTCGGGAGCTCCGCACCACTCCAGCCGAGTAACGGCCTCAGCATCAGCCAACAACAGCAGATCACATCCCACGCAACCCGCCCGCATTCCGGAAACACCCGAGCCTTGATTCGTATGTCATGAGAGCCGCAGAGCAGAGAAGTCGCCCGCTATCTCTGCTTCGAAGATCAGGCCCAAGGAACACCTAAGTTGGCGGCCACTCTTCATCAAGGAGGAGTCTCAAATGACATGGACTCCATAGTGGACCTGCACCCTGCACCTAAGGATACTTATGGCCCTCCATCCACGCCAGTAAGTGCCCTAATTCTCCCAGCAGCATCCCCTGCCTCCACAGAATCTCTCCTGGGCAGATCATTCCATGAGCTCCTGAGCTCACCGATCAACAGCCCTGCTGACCTCAATGCATTGCATCAGGTTGCTCCTTTGACCTCAGGCCAGACCCCAGATATGGCTCAAATACTCACTAGATTCTCTGAAATGCTAGCAAACGGTTTAGCCCACACTGCAGCACAAATAACCAACTCCATTAAGATGGACTTGCAGAGGCTTGGCACATGCATAGAAGCCATGTCAGGAATCCGTCCGTTCCATTCGACCGGCTCTCCGTGCGCGCACACGCGTTCGTGTTGCGGGTCGTCGTAGGCACGAGCGCCTTCCGACGCGCGCGGGTGCACGACGATCGTATGTACGCGCAGCGCACGCACGCACAGGCGTACGTTAGCTCGATTGGCGCCAGTGGCCCTTTTTAAGGGCACAGTTGTTGTGGTTCTGTGCTGTCTCGTCTGCAGCTAGTGCCTGAAGTTACCTGTTACCTGTCTGCTACTCATCTGATACCTGACCCGGCTCCGTTTGACCTTGCTGACCTCTCCTGCTCCGACCCCGGCTTGTTTGACCCTTCTTGGACTGTTTTCCTGTTGCCGAACCTCCTGCTTGTACCTGACACCTCTGCTTGATTCCTGCCTGCTCCTGAGTCGGCTACCTTCTCGTCCAGCGGACCCTATCCATCCAGGATCCACAGTCAGCAGCCTTCTCTTTGTTTCTTCCATACTACTGAGAGTTCCTGCTCCAAGGATCCTCACCTACCCAGCACCGGTTGCTGCACCAGGCCGGACTCTTCTACCCCGCTGCGCTCCTGTCTCCCTGTCCCCATTCCAGAGAGACCGGAACCAGAGCCGTAGGAGAGGTCCCCTTCCACCAAGTCAGACTCAATACTAGACGTTCCTAACAGTACGAGACAGCCATGTCTGAGTCTGCGGAAGGGACCTCCGCCATGAAGGAGATTTGCTCCCACCTTGCGGCTCTCACCCAGGCCGTGAAATCCCTTCAGGATGGCTACTCCAGGTTGGAGGAACGTGTCCAGCACCTCTCTACTCCGGGATCATCTGACGCCATACCTCAGCCTCCTCCTGCCCAGCCAGCTGCACATTCAGCAGTCATGATGCTCCCACCTGAGCCTAGGGTTCCCACTCCTGAGAGATTTTCTGGGGACCGCTCCAAGTTCCGGGCTTTTCGCAACGCTTGCCAGCTTTACTTTGCCCTCCAGCCCAGGACTTTCTCTCTGGAGGCCACCAAGGTGGGGTTTGTCATTTCTCTCCTGCAAGGAGAGCCTCAGTCCTGGGCCCACCATCTCTTGGAGAATGACAGCCCCCTTATACAGACTCTCGCCACCTTCTTCGAGGGGATGGCACAACTTTACGATGACCCCCAACGGGCTGCCACCGCAGAGTCTGCATTAACTGCGCTCCAGCAAGGCCGCAGGACGGCTGAGGACTACGTCTCAGACTTTAGACGCTGGAGCGCAGATACCCTGTGGAATGAGGCGGCCCTTAGACACCAATTCCGTATGGGCCTGTCTGAAAGCCTCAAGGATGAGTTAGCTCGTGTCTCCACTCCTGACGCATTGGAGGACTTAATTGCTCTGGCCATCCAAATAGACCGCAGACTTCGCGAGGGTAGGGCCGAACGCTCTTCCCAACCACTGAGACCTGCCTGGATGACGGCTAGGACCTCGTCTCCCACACCTTTCTTCTCTCCGCCTCCTCAAAGAGGACCTACCAGTGTGCCTCCTGCTCCTGAGGAACCGATGCAACTTGGACTACTCCGACCCTCTCTGCTTCCTGAAGAGCGAGCCCGCCGCCGTCAAATGAACTTGTGCCTATACTGTGGCGGCCCCGGACACTATGTGGCCAACTGTCCTGTAAAGCCACGTAAGTGCCTCTCACCTGTGTCTCACAGTTCCTTTAACCCACCTTCCAACCCTCTCCATGTTGTCCTTCTGCTCTCGTTTCAGCTGCCGGGAAGAACCATACACGTTAATGCCATTCTTGACTCCGGAGCCTGCGGCTGCTTCATCGACTCCGCCTTCACCGACCTGCATTCGATTCCGCTACAGAAAAAGACTCATGGACTTGCTATCTTTTTGGCCGATGGTTCTCAGATTAAGTCCGGCCGAGTCACCCAGGAGACCCTTCCACTATCCACCTCTACTCCCTGCCAACATTCTGAACTATTAATCCTGGATGTCATCTCATCCCCACTTTTCCCTGTGATTCTGGGCATTCCGTGGCTGCAGGCCCATAATCCCTCCATCGACTGGACTTCAAGGGAGGTGAAGTTCCTCTCCCCTTACTGCCGGGACCACTGCTTGCCTGGGGCTTCTATACACACCAGAACACTCCTCTGCCTAGACCCAGACTTGGACTTATGCCAATCTGTCCCCGAACCTTACCATGAGTTTCTGGACGTTTTCAGTAAACGGGGGGCTGACTCCTTACCCCCACATCGTCCCTATGATTGCCCCATTGAGCTCCTTCCTGGGGCTGAGATCCCGTTTGGACGTGTCTACCCTTTATCCGAAAAGGAACAAGAGGCCCTGAAGGCTTACATTTCCGAGAATCTCCAAAAGGGGTTCATTCGTCATTCCACATCTCCTGCCGGGGCTGGAATATTCTTTGTTACCAAAAAAGATCAATCTCTTCGACCCTGTGTGGACTATCGGGAATTGAACAAGGTTACGATCAAAAATCGCTACCCCCTACCTCAGATTCCTGAGCTCTTCCAGAAGCTGAGGTCAGCTACCATCTTCACTAAATTGGACTTAAGAGGTGCCTATAACTTGGTCCGCATACGAGCAGGTGACGAATGGAAGACCGCATTCCGAACTCGTTTTGGGCACTACGAGTATCTGGTAATGCCTTTCGGGTTGTGTAATGCCCCAGCCACCTTCCAACATTTAATTAATGATGTCTTCCGTGATTTCTTGGATATCTTTGTCATCGTATACCTTGATGACATTCTGATCTTCTCCAGGTCCCTGGAGCAGCACCGGGGGCACGTCGGCAGAGTTCTGCTTCGGCTCCGGGAACATGGACTCTATGCTAAAGCCGAGAAGTGCAAATTTGAACAGCAGGAGATCCAATTCCTCGGCCTCGAAATCTCCCCAGCAGGCATCAAGATGGACCCGCAAAAGGTCGCTGCTGTCCTCGAATGGCCAGCCCCTACTGACAAGAAAGGCATCCAGCGCTTTGTGGGCTTCGCTAATTTTTATAGAAAATTCATTAGAGGGTTCTCTGCCATTATTTCCCCCATCACCCAGCTTACCAAGCAAAATACACGCTTTCTTTGGGGTCCTGAAGCCCAGGCTGCCTTCAAGAGACTTAAGGACCTGTTCACCTCCGCTCCTATCCTCAGTCACCCGGATCCATCCAGACCTTACATTCTAGAAGTAGACGCCTCTGAGATAGCAGTAGGGGCGGTAGTCTCCCAGCGCCTTGGCGTGGACGACCTGATGCACCCCGTAGGGTTCTTTTCCCGAAAACTCTCTCCAGCGGAAAGGAATTTTGATGTAGGCGACCGGGAATTACTTGCCATTAAGTCCGCTTTGGAGGAATGGAGATATTTACTCGAAGGGGCGGTACACCCCGTGCTCATCTACACGGACCACAAAAACCTCGAGTACCTCCGCTCCGCAAAACGCCTGAAACCTCGGCAAGCTCGCTGGGCCCTCTTTTTCTCCCGGTTCTGTTTTCATATAACTTATCGTCCTGGATCTAAGAACGTTAAGCCTGATGCACTTTCCCGTATGTTTGACAGCCCTAAGGACACCACACCCCCGGATACCATCCTCCCTGCTAATACTTTTCTTCTCATCCAGCCAGATCTAGTAACTCTGCTTAAGAATGCCTCCTCCTCCTCTTCCGGTCCCCCGGGAATCTCGCTAGCATCCAGGGAGGGTCTGCTTTGGAAGGACAACTTGATCTTCGTCCCTGAAGACGTGAGAATTAAGGTCTTGGGTCTCTGTCATGACCACCCGCTCGCTGGGCACTTTGGTGTCCGCAAGACTTTAGAACTAGTACAGCGTTCCTTCTGGTGGCCAGGCGTGAGGGAATTTTGCAAGCAATATGTAAACACCTGCCCCGTATGCAGCCAGAATAAGGTTCCCAGAAATCGGGCTTGGGGGCTGCTTAAACCTCTTCCCGCACCCGACCGCCCTTGGCAGATGATCACGATGGACTTCATTGTGGAACTTCCCCCTTCTGAGAACTGCACTGCCATATTTGTAGTTTGTGACCGTCTGACCAAGATGGCCCACTTCCTACCCTTAGCGGGAACCCCCTCTGCAACCGAGACTGCCCATGTCTTTATTAAGGAAATAATCAGGCTCCACGGGGTACCCATCAATATTGTGTCCGATAGAGGGGTCCAGTTCACCTCCCGCTTCTGGCGAGCCCTTTGCGAATCTTTAAGAATTGAACTGGCTCTGTCCTCCGCCTACCACCCACAGACCAACGGGCAAACGGAGCGCACCAATCAGACCCTCGAGCAATATCTTAGATGCTTCTCTTCTTTTGTCCAGGACGATTGGGTCCCCCTGTTACCTCTGGCGGAATTCGCCTATAACAATGCCAGCCATGCCACCACTGGGCAGTCCCCGTTTTTTGCCAACTACGGTTTTAATTTGTCTTTTCTTCCCGATGTTCCTACAGAATCCCAGGTTCCAGCGATCCAGGATAGGATATCCTTCCTGCAACAGAATAATCGGACGCTTCAGGAGGTCATAACCAAAGCTCAGGCTGACAGTAAGAGGAGCTTCGATCGAGGAAGAAGGGGAGAACTAATCCTTCAAGTCGGGGACCAGGTATGGCTGTCTTCCTCTAATTTAAAGTTAGCATGCCCCTCCAGGAAATTGGCACCCAAGTTTCTGGGTCCATTTCCCGTTAAGAGAAAGATCAATGAGGTGTCTTATGAACTGCTCCTGCCTGATTCCATGAGAATTCACCCAGTTTTTCACGTAGCTCTTCTTAAGCCTGCTGTACCTGATCCCTTCCCTGGTAGAGAAACAAGACCACCTGACCCTGTGCTAGTTGATGGCAATGAAGAATTTGAAGTTGAGGCCGTTCTGGATTTCAGAAGACGACGGGGACAAGGTCAGTTTCTTATTAAATGGAAGGGCTATGGCCCAGAGAGTAATTCTTGGGAACCTGCTTCTAATGTACATGCCAATAGACTGATCCAGGCTTTCTTTGCTGCTCACCCGGAGAAGAAAGCCTCTAGGGGCACCCGGAGGTTGCCCCTTGTGGGGGGGCAATGTCAGGAATCCGTCCGTTCCATTCGACCGGCTCTCCGTGCGCGCACACGCGTTCGTGTTGCGGGTCGTCGTAGGCACGAGCGCCTTCCGACGCGCGCGGGTGCACGACGATCGTATGTACGCGCAGCGCACGCACGCACAGGCGTACGTTAGCTCGATTGGCGCCAGTGGCCCTTTTTAAGGGCACAGTTGTTGTGGTTCTGTGCTGTCTCGTCTGCAGCTAGTGCCTGAAGTTACCTGTTACCTGTCTGCTACTCATCTGATACCTGACCCGGCTCCGTTTGACCTTGCTGACCTCTCCTGCTCCGACCCCGGCTTGTTTGACCCTTCTTGGACTGTTTTCCTGTTGCCGAACCTCCTGCTTGTACCTGACACCTCTGCTTGATTCCTGCCTGCTCCTGAGTCGGCTACCTTCTCGTCCAGCGGACCCTATCCATCCAGGATCCACAGTCAGCAGCCTTCTCTTTGTTTCTTCCATACTACTGAGAGTTCCTGCTCCAAGGATCCTCACCTACCCAGCACCGGTTGCTGCACCAGGCCGGACTCTTCTACCCCGCTGCGCTCCTGTCTCCCTGTCCCCATTCCAGAGAGACCGGAACCAGAGCCGTAGGAGAGGTCCCCTTCCACCAAGTCAGACTCAATACTAGACGTTCCTAACAAGCCATCAAACAGACTGTGGATCAAACAGTTCTGTGTGCTAACCAGAACACCAATTGTATCCAAACACTGCAAGATCAACTTGACAGCACTAAAATGGATGACTTAGAAAACAGAATCAGATGCTATAATTTTCACATTAAGGGTCTACCAGAGTCGATTTTGGATGTCCAGGGTTCAGTTAAATCCCTCATTAAGGATCTCCTTCTGGATTTCCCGGACCACAAATTGGTGCTGGATAGAGCCCACAGAGCTCTCCAACCCCCTCACCAGGATGGTCTCCTAAGAGACATTGTGGTAAAACTGCACTTTTATGCTGTAAAGGATGCTGTGATGAGGAAGGCCAGGGAAACAGATAACCTTGCAATACAGGGGAACCCGGTTCAAGTATTTGCGGACTTGTCCCCCATAACAGTCCAACGCAGGAGGTCCCTTAAAGTGGAGGGCCACCCTAAAAAAAAAAGAGCATTAATATTCTTTAAAAAATAAAACATTTGAAAAAACAGAAATCCCTGTTGCTAAGCAGTCTTCCTAATCTGCCTTCTTCCTGCTCCTCGTGATCTTCGGTCTTCTCTCCGCGTTGTCTTCTGGGTAATGGGGCACGCTGTATTCTGGGAACTGTGTGTTCCCTAACACAGCGCGTCCCATTCACAAAGTGCAGCGCGACTCGCGCATGCACAGTAGGAAACGGGCAGTGAAGCCGCAAGGCTCCACCCCCTGTTTCCCTTAGTGAGGATGGCAGCGCTGGGACCTGAGAGCCGAGGGACATGTCAGCCTCGGCGGCCGACATCACAGGCACCCTGGAAAGGTAAGTCTCCTTATTAAAAGTCAGCAGCTGACTTTAAAATTTTTTTTTTTTTTACGGCTGACACATTGCTTTAAACCCCTCTTGGGGTCGCTTTCCTAAAAATTTGTGAAAAACTGGTGGTATTTTCCTTTTTGACTACAGTTTCAACTTCGAAATAAAACATACCGATTTGCCTCCTTTCAAGAAGGGGAACGCCTACTGCTCCAACTGCAAGAAGACGGAACAAATTCAGCTCTGGGCTCTTCTAATACCCCTCTTTACATCTTCTCCTTCTGCTTTCTCGTGTTTCCTCTTATTTTTAAGATACTTGTGTGGGGGCCATGGCCTCTTTTGAAAGATGGTGAAATCATGCCCACAAGGATTAATCTCTCCATGGACTCCTGGTATGCCGATTGGGTACATACATATGTATTAATAGGGTGTTTCTCCTCTCCTCTCCATGGCTAATGCTCCTCAACAGGGAGATACTCTTAGAGTGGCATCTCACAACATGCAAGGCCTTAACTCTCCAATAAAGTGACACAAGGCATCTCAGCACTACCATTCTCAGGGTCTTTACATCCTCCTAGCCCAGGAGACTCACTTCTATGGGAACTTTAATCCATAAATTTCCTGCACTCTACCTGGCAAACGCAGAGGCCAAAAAAAAGGGGAGTGGCTATCCTATTCTCTAAAAGATTCTCTTTTTCCCCATTCTCAAACGCTTAAGGACAGGGAGGGTCGCTACATCCTGGTCAAAGGAATTATTGATGACTGCCTCTACACGTTCATCTCTTATTATGCCCTGAATAAGGGGTTGGAAAAGTTCTTCTCAGATATGCTTCGAACCCCCTCCCCCCAGTTTGAGGGTAGGCTAGTAATGGGTGGAGACTCTAATATCGTATTTGACCAGCAACAACCAAAGTGACAACCAAAACAGGATCAGGAGCACCAAAGCTAAAAAGACCCCCTAAGCAAAGCCTTTGCATAGCCCATCTCTTTCAGTCTATGGATCTAGTGGACATTTGGAGGGAACTGAACTTTTCCTCTTGGGACTTCACGCACTATTCTTCCCCCTCATAAAACATACGCAAGATGGTTAGATTTGATGATGTTTACATCATTTAAAACCCCAGCCGCATTATGGAAACTTTCCACTCCTTTTATTCCAAACTGTACAGCAAGGACAATGATGAGGACCACAGAAACCTTAATGCCTTCCTGGAGGGGATCCCACTTCCCACCCTTGCCGATAGTCATCGCTCCCTTCTGGAATCCCCTATTTCTGGGCCCTTACGCTAAACTGTCATTTATCACTGTTATATCAAAACCGTGTAAAGATCATAGCAAAGTTGGGAACTACAGGCCTATCTCACTGGTCAATAATGACTTGAAAGTTCTTGCAAAACTATTATCCAATCGCTTAGCCTCTTTCATAGGTAAATATGTACGCAAAGACCAAGTGGGCTTTATACCGGGCAGGCAGCACCTGGACCAGATAAGGAGAGCGATAGATGTGATCTCCCTATTGAAGTCGGGGTGGGACAGGGGCTTCCTTCAGGAGGACTACTTACTGTCCCTAGACCTCCAGAAGGCTTTTGACACAGTTTCTTGTCATTCCTATTCTCCATCCTTAACAGATGGGGCTTTGGCCCTAAGTTCACTAGTGTGTTAGAAGCTTTCTACTCCCACCCTTCTGCCTGCGTCAGAATGCAGGGCATTTACTTAGAACCCTTCTCTATAACTAGAGGGACTAGACAGGGATCTCCACTATCTCCTTTGATATTCTCTATAGCAATAGAGACATTGGCCATTGTCTTCAGGAACCATCAAGATATCAATGGGGTCAGGTGTGGCCTGTCTTCACAAAAATGTGCTTTTTTTGCAGACAATATCCTATTATTTGTCACCTCTCCCCTCATCTTGACTCCTAACATTCTCCGATTGTTACACAATTTTGGCCGAGTCTCAGGCCTGAAAGTCAATTTGTCCAAATCTTAGGTCCTGAATGTATTGACCCCTCCCTCGCAGGTGGAACGCCTAAGGGGCCATTTCTCCTTCACCTGGAATGATAAATGAATCCCTTATTTGGGAGTTAAAGAGGAAGTAAACCCTGATGAGTTTACTTCCTCTTTCATTCCCTGCAAAGGCAAAGCATAATCGACTACTATGCATCGCATAGTAGCCCATTATGTGTCACTTACCTGACACAGGAGCCAGCGAAGTCGCCACTGTCCCCTGTAGTCCGTCGCATCCATCTTGTTGGTGGGGTCTCGCAGCTCCGCAGCTGTCATTCGGCGAAGCCGTCACTCCCGCGCATGCGCACGGGAGTCGACACGCGCGGCAGCTCCATTCTTGGAAATGCCGCGCTCAGTGCGCCTGCGCGCCGCTGTCTACGGCGCATGCGCCGTAGACAGCGGTGCCCGTTTTCGGGCAAATATCTCCTAAACCATATAGGTTTAGGAGATATTGCTTGGACCTACAGGTAAGCCTTAATCTAGGCTTACCTGTAGGTCAAAGTGGTTTGTAAGGGTTTACAACCACTTTAATTTGGCCCCCTCTATTGCCTGATTCTACAACATTAACTATTCCCCTCTTTACAAAAAATGTTACAAAACTCTTCTGATCTATCAAATTGGTCATCCCTAGGGCTCTCCTGGCTAGGCAGAGTCCATGCTATCAAAATAACATTGCTACCCCAGATCCTATATCTATTCCTATCCCTCCCTTTCCCAGTATTCAGAGCTTATCTCGCTAAATTGCAATAATCTATAATCCTATTTGTGTGGGGGAAGAAAGGGCATAGTTTCTCCAAACATATTCTATATAGATCCAAGCTTAAGGGGGGTCTGGGACTCCCATATCTCTGGTGGTACTACCAGGCAGAACATTTAGCTCAAATCTCTAATGTGTACTCCAGGGGTGTCAAACCTGATTGGGTGGCTATGGAGAAGCAATCGGCCCCTGACTTCACTAAGACCTCCTATACTATCCTCAACTTTGTCTCTCTCAATAGCCTTATGCAATTCCCTACACAAGCTCCGCAAAATCGCATCAACTTGGCACCCGTTAGCACATATATTCCACAACCCACTCTTCCCTCCAGGGAAAGATATACGAGCACTTCAATGGTGGACAGGCAAGGGCTTATATAGGATAAGTCATTTCATTAACTCTTCAGGCCCACTTTCTTATAACCACTGTGTTAGTAAGCTTGAGATGCCACTCTCAGACATGTTTCACTTCACCCAAATTTCTCACTTTCTGCACTCGATTTGGTTTATGATACCAAACCCATTAACAGTTATACCCTATGAACATTTGTGCTCTCAGGTCACGGAGATGAGAGGAGGCAGTTCCCTAATCTATGTGGCCCTAGCGGAGTCCATGGAGAAAACCTCCTACATGCTGGGAACAGGATCTAGATTTCAAATGGGATTTGCTTCACACTTTCCTTTAAAGAGGAAGTAAACTCTCCCACTCTGATGCTTCTTTTCATTTAGTCCATTATAATAAGTAATTATCAAACTAAAGCCACTGTAATCCAGCCCAAATTGCATATTACTTACTGTTTAACCACTTAACAACCGTCCCATAGCCGAATGACAGCTACAGGGCGGTTGTTTAACTCTGGAAGGCCATCATATGACGTCCTCCCAGAATTCCGCTCTCGCGTGCCCCCTGGGGCGCTCACTCGAGAGCATCCATGACCGCCGGCCGTTTACCACGTGATCGCTCCGTCAAATGACGGAGGGATCACTTGTAAACAAACCGGCGTCATGTTATGACGCCGGTTCCTCCCTCCCCCTCTCTGTACCGATCGGTACAGCGGAGGGGGAAGAGATCGGTGTCAGCAGCGCTGTGGGCTGCATTTGCAGTGCCCACATCGCTGCTCACCGAAATTTAACCCCTCAATTCCCTGTCATTACTCTACAATACTCTGCAATACCCTGCAATACCCTGCAACACTCTGCAATGCCCTGCAACACTCTGCAATGCCCTGCAACACTCTGCAATGCTCTGCAACACTCTGCAATGCTCTGCAACACTCTGCAATGCTCTGCAACACTCGCCAATACCCTGCAACACTCTGCAATGCTCTGCAACACCCGCCAATACCCTGCAACACTCTGCAATGCTCTGCAACACCTGCCAATACTCTGCAACACTCTGCAATGCTCTGCAACACCCGCCAATACCCTGCAACACTCTGCAATGCTCTGCAACACCCGCCAATACCCTGCAATGCTCTGCAATGCTCTGCAACACCCACCAATACCCTGCAACACTCTGCAATGCTCTGCAACACCTGCCAATACCCTGCAATACTCTGCAATGCTCTGCAACACCCGCCAATACCCTGCAATGCTCTGCAACGCAATACTCTGCAACACCATACTCTGAGATACCCAGCCATACTCTGAGATACCCAGCCATACCCAGCCATAGTTGGTGATACCCTGCAATACCCAGCCACCCCCCCCCCCCCCCCCTCCCGCCGCCCTCCGGTGCTTCTACCGACTCGCCAATACGATCAAAGCCAGAATCTTTTTTTTTTCAGGCTTCCCAGCTTATTGACCCCATATCTCACTGTAAAGAGGACCTTTCATGCCATATTCCTATTACAAGGGATGTTTACATTCCAAAAAAAAGCATTCGAAAAATTGCTGCGCAAATACTGTGCGAGATAAAAAGTTGAAAACGACCACCATTGTATTCTCCAGGGTGTTTGCTAAAAAAAATATATAATGTTTTGGGATTCTATGTAATTTTCTAGCAAATAAATGATGATTTTTACATGTAGGAGAGAAATGTCAGAATTGTCCTGGGTGCTCCAGAACGCCTGATGGCGCTCCCTGCATGTTGGGCCTCTGTATGTGGCCACGCTGTGTAAAAGTCTCACACATGTGGTATCGCCGTACTCGGGAGTAATAGCAGAATGTGTTTTGGGGTGTAATTTGTGGTATGCATATGCTGTGTGTGAGAAATAAACTGATAATATGACAATTTTGTGAAAAAAAAAAGTAAAAAAAAATCTTGATTTTGCAAAGAATTGTGGGAAAAAATGACAACTTCAAAAAACTCATCATGCCTCTTACTAAATACCTCGGAATGTCTACTTTCCAAAAAGGGGTCATTTGGGGGGTATTTGTACTTTTCTGGCATGTTAGGGTCTCAAGAATTGAAATAGGCAGTCAGTACTTCAGGTGTGATCAATTTTCAGATATTGGCACCATAGCTTGTGGACTCTATAACTTTCACAAAGACCAAATAATATCCACCAATTTGTACTTATTTTTACCAAAGATATGTAGTAGTATAAAATTTTGCAAAATTTATGAAGAAAAAATTACTAATCT
This sequence comes from Lithobates pipiens, assembly GCF_037356315.1. Taxonomy (NCBI): domain Eukaryota; kingdom Metazoa; phylum Chordata; class Amphibia; order Anura; family Ranidae; genus Lithobates; species Lithobates pipiens. The sequence goes on from NW_027507758.1 coordinate 516,340,416, forward strand.
GCTAAATTTTATAACAGAAACAAAGAAAAATTCATTTTTTTACAGAATTTTCTGTATTTTTTCTTTTATAGCACAAAAAATAAAAAAACGAGCGGTGATTAAATAGCACCAAAAGAAAGCTCTATTTGTGTGAAAAAAAAGGACAAAAATGTCATATAGGTCCAGTGTTGCATGACCGAGTAATTGTCATTCAAAATGTAAGAGCACCGAAAGCTGAAAATTGGTCTGGTTATTAAGGGTGTTTAAGTGCCCAGTGGTCAAGTGGTTAAAGAAACGTTAAAAAACTTGTTTCCAGGGGTAAGGCAGCGCCATCTTAAGTATTGTTTTCTGAGTCCACAGTAGAGTGTATTTCCGCCCTTACATTGAGCACTTCCTGTATTGTTAACCAAGCCTCCTTCTCAATCCAACGTTTCTATGGCAACCCTGCTTCCCTGTTCATAGTTGAACTGTTTTATTTCATAGTATTTACTTGTGCTGCTTATCTAGTGTTTGCCTGTGTGAGTCCTATCAGCTTCAGCTGATAAGACTCCAGTTATTTCTGTCCCATGCCCTTCTTTATACTGCATGTGATGTCACATGGTCACATGGTGTGTAGGAGGAAGTTCTGAGTGATTATGTAGCCTCCTGGAAGTTCAGTGTTGTGTGCTGTAGGAAGTCCTGATAACAGATAGATAAGTACATAGAAAGTGTGCCGTAAATCAGGGGAGATCTGGGTATGCTCAGTGATGTCATTCTAAAGAACAAAAAGGATTACAACAATACTAAGCATGTCAGGAGATATCTACAAGCAGTGTTCATTTGTTTTGTTTTTTTTAATTCTGATTTGCATGGGACAAAGTTGTGGGGAAGGGTTTACAACAACTTTAAGGGTATACAAAATATTTCTCTAAGGCTTTGTACACACGGTCGGACATTCCGACAACAAAATCAGATTTTTTCCGACGGATTTTGTCCGAAACTGGTATTGCATACACACGGTCGGACAAAGTTGTCGGAAAATCCGATCGTTCATAACGTGATGATGTTATTTAGTTACGACGGGACTACGTTCGGGCTAGTAGCCAATAGCTTTGGTCTAGGAATTTGATCTGAGCATGCGTGGCACTTTGTCCGTTCGGAATTCTCTACAAACGATCGGGCAAAGTCCAATCGGATCATGTTGTGGGAAAATTTTTATATCCAGCTCTCAAACTTTGTTGGTCGGACATTACGATAGAAAATGTCAGATGCAGCCCACACACGGTCAGTTTATCCGACAACATGGTCCGATCGGACATTTTCAGTCGGAATGTCCGACCGTGTGTACAAGGGCTAATAGAAGCCAACCTGAAATATCCCATTGGTAAATGGTACCCGCTCGCCTTGCAAAAATGTACCCCACTGTATCCCCCTATGCTTTAGAGATTGTGGGCATACGGACTCACTGCTGCATGTCTTTTGGCAGTGCCCCAGAATCAGAGGGTTTTGGAACTCAATTTTCCGCAAACTCACTGGATCCTCGGTGCCTCAGGCCCCCAGGACAGTTCTTCTCAATCAACAAATAGCTAAAATCTCTAAATCTACTCAAAACCTGATTAAGTTTATCCTACTTGGGGCTAAAAACATGATCGCCCCGGGCCTGGAAGAGCCCTATCATCTAATTTCTCAAGACAAAATGGAAAATCTCTTGGATAATGTCACAAGAGAAAATGACAAGCATCTTTAATTATTCTGTTGAAAATTTTGAGCTGACCTGGGAACCCTGGGCCATGTATATGAACGTTACCCTTTAATTCAGAATCTATTTTCTATTTTTAATTCTTGGTTTCTTATTTTAATTTCTTTCACCATTTTTTTTAAATCAAAGTATTGACTTCAGACCTCCCGCACAGGTATCTCTATATTCTTTTTTACTCTTCTGTTTTCCCTTTCCTTTTCCATCATGCTCTTACTATCTATCCCTCCCTCACTGAACTCCTTCTTTTACACAGTGGTTCCAGATTTTTGGCACCTTTACCGGACTCTCTGGATGCTCAGTAAGGTGTCACCGCTGATGGGGTGGATAAGCTTGCAAGATCCCAGTTGGGTGGGGGCCTCCCAACGTTATTGTGTTTACAATCCACAACCTTACAAACAGTGGGGTAACATTTTCCACTCATGTTTATTCTCTCAACATACCCTCAATATAGAGACTACGAATAATACGTTATAAAGTTTTACTGTTTAAGGGGTTGATTTCTTAATTGATGTACCTCTGGTGACAATGCGAAGCCTCACTCACAAAATTATATACACAGGGTTATTCCTCAAGAGACTTCCGGATCACAGCACTACTTGGTACATTATACCCACAGCAATGCTATTGTATGTTAAACCACTACTTTTTCTTTCTTAGGGTTATTTTCCATATCTCACGCTTTTTGTATAGTTATCTTACCTGTGGCAACCAATGCCTTTTCTCTTTTTGTATTGTTTATACGCTTCTTTTAAAATCACTAAAAATTATTGAACATAAAAATCCTACTTGTATATGGCTAACTTTAGTAGTATAAATAATTAATTTGTATATATTTTGAAAGCAAAAAAAGAAGAAAAAAGTAGAAAACAAATGTTGCTTTTTTTTAACAGTTTTTTTTACCTGTATATAATTTTAAAACAAGTAGTGATACTATATAAAAGATTCATTTTGTTCTGCTATTTGCTCAATTAATTATGACAATACAATTAAGAATCCAGTATAAAGAATGGAAAGGTTATTTACAACTAAATTAATAGCATTAAAAAAAATTATAAAATTGATAAATACTAGCTAAGGAGAGCAGAAAGAGAAATCTGTTAATTAGGGCCAGCTACGGATAACAAGAGTTAATAATAAAATAAAAGTTTAAAAAGTTTACTTTGAAGCCCAATATCAGTGTCTACACTAGTCTGCCTGTGTAATATTTAAAGAATGTTTAATGTGAAATGCATGCATTGTGAGTAGTACATGGTAGTCACACTTCAAGGTACATGGATGAAACATGGCATTAGTCACCATCAAATGTATACATGCATTTCCTGTCTGTTTCTAAGAAATTGTCATGTATTTGTTCTGTACATCCATCTTTACACAAGATATATCATATATTACACCCCTGAGGCACATGGTCTATGGCTTTTAGTTTGCGTGGAAATACAAGTTTCAAGCACAGGCTGTCTAAACTTGACTAAGATAGAAATAGATCAAATGATGTATCTATAGGAGATACACACTTGATATATCTAAAGCAGATACTTATGTGATGTATCTAAACCAGATACCCACTTAATGCACCTAGATATCGTAAAAAAAATGTATACATTTAACTGACACTAAAAAAGTCAGCCAGTTTTATGGATCCAACAGGACCTAGTAAAGCCAACATGGCATGATCAAGTGCTTCCAGCAGCCACAAATTTTAAATGGCTTGATGCGATTGTGCTCAGGAGAAATAAGCACAGTTTCCAGCCCAAATCTATAATATTGGCTCAGCTGTACTTGCAATTTGTGTAGAGGGAAATGGGGGAAGTGGAGTAGTCCCTAGCAACTAAATCTAACGTAAAAAATATATCTTAATTGATCTGTCTCTAATAAAATGAAATATATTTAGTTATTTTAGGATAATACACATTATTTTGTGCTCCTTTTATTCTACCTGGCCAAATTCCTGTATAGGTGATCATCCAACAAAATCTAAATTATAATCTAATAGGAAAGACAAAGTAAAGCGAAGAAGGACATAGTGGTTTGGAAAGGTCTTTAAATGTAACTAAGAAAATTAAAACAACATAATAAATGCATTTCAATCAAATTATGTTATAAAGATCTTGCAGTGTAAAATCTTAATAGGCAACTAAACATTACATACAGTCATTTTTCAGTTTTTTATTGTGGTTTCTTTTTTATTTTTTTCAAATATTTTCTTAAAATTTTCAAAAATGTAAAAATAACATCAGGGTATGTTTTACTGTTTATATTACTGGTTACACAGCAGCTATAGGTGGCAGTAATACAGAGCTTGGAAAAATGCTTTAGACTAGGGGCCTCAAACTGGTGGCCCTCCAGCTGTTACGAAACTACAAGTCCCATGAGGCATTGCAAGGTTGACAGTTACAAGCATGACTCCCAGAGGCAGAGGCATGATGGGGCTTGTGGTTTTGTAACAGCTGGAAGGCCGCCAGTTTGAGACCCCTGCTTTAGACAATGGCATCTCCTTTCAGAAATTATCAATAGTGTTAGTTTGAGAGGTGATTACAGTGATGGCAAAGTGTCTACTCTAACATTAAAGTGGTAATAAAGTATTTTTTTTGTATTAAAAAAAAACAACAAACATGTCATACTCTGTGCAGTGGTTTTGCACAGAGCAGCCCAGATCCTCCTCTTCTCGGGTCCCTCGCCGGTGTTCCTGGCTCCTCTCTCCTGTTGAATGCCCCCACAGCAAGCAGCTTGCTATGGGGGCACCCAAACCAAGCTGCTGCTCTGTGTGTCTATTCAGACATGGAGCTGGGAGCTGAGGCTTGGCCCCACCCCCTCTGTCTCCTGATTGGCTCACTGGCTGTGATTGACAGCAGCGGGGGCCAATGGCTTCTGCTGCTTCTGCAAAAAGCCAATCATGAGTGTGAATCCCCAGAGAGACAAAGCTCTCTTGCACATCGCTGGATTGAGAGGGGGATCTCTGTATCAAGAGTGGGGATGCTGCACACAGAAGCTTTTTTACCTTCATGCATAGAATTCACGAAGGTAAAAAACCTTGTGCCTGTACAACCACTTTAAAGCATAGTACACACAAGTAGAATTTTGTGCGACATTGGCCATTTCAATTAAAAAACAGCATACATTCAGCCCCTGTGTATGGCAGCCAGTCCAACACATGCTTTGACATGGGTGGGGGGGGGTGTCCCCCTGTCAGAACACAATATAACAGCAGGGGCGATTACTGTACTAACATTGAATTGTCATGAGCTGTCATTTTTTTTTTTTTTTCATTCAACTCGCTGGGTTAACCACTTTCAGACCGAACCATTTTGCTGGCTTAAGACCAGACCACTTTTTGCGATTCGGCACTATGTCGCTTTAACTGACAATTGCACATGCGACGTGGCTCTCAAACAAAATTGACGTCCTTTTTTTCCCACAAATAGAGCTTTATTTTGGTGGTATTTGATCACCTCTGCGGTTTAAATTTTTTGCGCTATAAACAAAAATAGAGCGACAATTTTGAAAAAAACACATTGTTTTTTACTTTTTGCTATAATAAATATCCCCCAAAAATATATAAAAAAAAACAATTTTTTTCCTCAGTTTAGGCCGATACGTATTCTTCTACATACTTTTGGTAAAAGAAATTGCAATAAGTGATTATTGCTTGATTTGTGCAAAAGTTATAGCGTTTACAAAATAGGGGATCGTTTTATGGCATTTTTATTAATAATTTTTTTTTACTAGTAATGGCGGCGATCAGCGATTTTTATTGTGACTCCGACATTATGGTGGATACATCAGACATTTTTGACACATTTTTGGGACCATTCTTATTTATACAGCAATCACTGCTATACAAATGCACTGATTTCTGTGTAAATGACACTGGCAGTGAAGGAGTTAACCAGGGGGTGGCAGTGTAGGGGTTAAGTGTTCCTAGGGGTGTGCTACTAACTGTGGGGGCTGGGCTTTGTGTTAGTGAAGACTGATCTCTGCTCCAATCACATGGAGCAGAGATCAGTCTCACTTGTTGCTAGGCAGAACAGGGAGATGCTGTTTACAATGGCATCTCCCCGTTCAGCCTCCCTGTGAGACGATTGTGGGTATCCCTGCCCACACTCGACTGGGGGGGCTCACGGATTCTGATAAGCCCCCCACCCACAGACCTTGACAAACAATGGCCAGGGTTGTCGGGAAGATGCACTTATCCTCATCAACATGGGGACAAGGTGCTTTGGGGTGGGGGGGCCGCAGGGCCCCCCTTCCCCAAAGCACCCCCCCATGTTGAGGGCACGTGGCCTGGTATGCCTCAGAAGGAGGGGGGCTCGCTCCTCCCCACCCCCTTTCCTGACTGGCCAGGCTGCGTGCTCGGATAAGGGTCTGTTATGGACTAAAATCCATACCAGGTGACGGGGTTAGCGAGGTGTCAATCTCGCCGATGGAGGCGGCTACATTGACTTCCTGTGCTAGTCCCATCTACCTGAAGCCACGTTCAAAATCAACTGACTTTTCTCCGTATGTGGGCAAGTCCGTTCATTTGAAAAGTCCGGCGGACTAGCACACAGATGGGCAGATTGTCCGCCGGACTGTCGAGTCCGGCGGACAATTTTGAATCAAAACTTCTTTCTAAGTCCGCCGGACTTTGGGGAAGAAAAAGTCTGCCGGAGCCCACACACGGGCGGATTGTTCGTCGGACTCTGGTCCGCCGGACCAAGTCCACCGGATAATATGATCGTGTGTACGCGGCATTAGAGGCACTAAGTGCAAAATGTGGAGCCCCTTACCGCTTGAAGATCATCTAAAGTACAGCTTCAAAGGGATGTTTCTCTCTATGTCTACTGCACATAGTCATGTAACTTGTGGTCAACTAACCAAGCACAGGGGTTGTAAGGGACACCTACCTGTAACTTCCCCGCAGAGCTGTTCTGTAGAATATCTTTAAGTAGAACACTGATTTCCTCTACTGCACAGTGCAGTCAGTATGTTTTATTCCAAAACAGTAATAAAGGAGAGAGTGGGTACTCAACTCACCTTCCCTCAGAATAGGGGCCCGGTTGTAGGTATGATCACTGGGACCAGTTCCAATAGACAGTGATCACTTGATAGCAGTTGTTACTGAACTCTACTAGGCTTTGATAGTAAAATGTTGGAAATATAACCTAAAAGGAAATCCTTTAGATCAGCCATTCTTAACTAGGGTTCCTCCAGAGGTTGCTAGGGGTTCCTTGAGCTGTGGCTGATGAACCACCTTTTTGATGGTGCCTACAGAGTTCAAGGTTCAGCAGCACTTAGCGAAGCCAGCAGCATGACACCAAATATCTTTTCAGCTTTCTTTAAGGGTGGCATTCTGAGCACCTCTTTAAGTGGGACATTCTTACTATTGGCCACCAGTATAAGGGGCATTGTTTCTATTGACCCCTGATAAATTGGTTTTAATTTCTTTTTGAGATTTGAACATCCACTATGTGGGTTGTTTTCCTTTTTTTTTTGCTGCGTTTATGGGACACCGTTGGACATAAATAAACATGCACTTTTGTTAAAAGGAATATCATTATGTTATATTAATATAGGTATTCTAGACCAACAGGTAATCATTAAACAGCCTACAACGGTATAGGAGATGTCTATGTTTTTTACATATGTAGCTTTAATATTTTACTCAATATTACTTTATTTTATGATATAGCTAATTTTGTAATTTTGTATCTTTAGGGTATCTTTAATGTTTACATGCTGTTTGTGCTTTTATAAAAGGCCCTGACAAAGCGGGGGTTCTCGTGAAGGCCAAACTCCCGATATTCCCAGGATTCGCACAACCCAGGTAAACCTAACAGAAAATTGTATCTCCATTCAGATTGTAATGTTTTAATTATTCCCATCCAAGGATGTAAATAAAGTATTTGTATATTTGTTTTAAAAAAACTATTGTGTTCTGAAATAATTGTTTATACTCCACTGAGGCACATGCAAAGTCCCACCCCAAGTCTTTTCAATTTTGTTTGTACTAGGGATGGTGTCTCCGTGTGAGTTATAATAATTTCACGCCTACCCCAACCCTCATTTACTGGTTTTAGTAAGGGTTCCTCGAGACCTGACAGTTATTTTTGGGGTTCCCCTAGGGTTAAAAGGTTGAGAAAGCCTGCTTTAGATATTCACATAAAGGCTGATGTGGAACCCTGTAATGATGAGGTTAATAAAATGCACCCATCATGGCACGCACTAGTGTAACTGAAACACATATTGTTTAAAGAATGCACTGGTCACTGTGTCTGTGACTCTGCGCTGAGTGTCCTATTAACAAGTCTGTGACAATTAGCCGGAGACACAGCGTCCTTTCTACAGCAACTCTTATTAAAGACTTTTTACTAAGTGAGCTGTTGTCTAGGCGTCTGGCATTTTCACGTTAACATTATGTGACGTATAAGGGGGAATGTGAAGCAATCAAAAAGAATGAATTCTAATTTTTTACATAATCAGTGATGTATATATTTGATGAAGAAAACGCACAAAATACAATAACTCATAACACCTAATCAACAAACATCTTTCACTGTTCTGCTGTGGTTTTGTACTTCTAATTGCTCTTTTACTGCCATATTACAAAGTTTTTTTTTACAGTGTTACTTGGGAGGTGGATTCAGATAGAGCTAACATAAAGGCACAGGTGCCCCATAAAAGCAAAACAAGTCCACATTGCGGTGAAGGGCTGTTGCCATGATGTGCTAGTATATACAGCATACTCACACACAGAGGCAGCTCTATAATTAGGCAAATTAGGCAGTTGCCTAAGGCCTCACACACAGAGGCCTCGTGGCTGCTTAATTTGCCTGTGACCAATCACGAATTATGGTCCCAGAAGCTCACCCTACCGCCGCTGAGACTCTGTGGCCCAGGAACTCACTGACCAATTGGGTACTGGCAAATAGCGGCTTCGCTATGGAATGTCCGGTGGCAGTAGGTGTAGGGAGCAGGACAGCAAAGGCCTCTAGGTGATGCCAGTGCCCAGCTCCAGGTGCATCTCCCCAAGATGTGTGGGCAACATGTCCACCGCTCTACACCTGCCAGGCCGCCTATTTGAGTCAGCAATCCCCATGACTGTGAAGAGGAAGGACGGTGCTCCAATCCTGACCGGAGAGAAAGTAAATACGCCTGCATCCCCCCCCCCCCATGTGCCTAGATAGGAAGAGCCCGGCATATAGAGGATTTGAGCTTTCTATATTCCTCCATGCAGCCATTGAATGCTTGCAGGAGGGAGAGGAAGAGAATCAAGCACTCAGCGGCTGCATGGAGGAATATGGAAAGCTCAATTCCTCTATATGCAGCTGCCTCAGCTTCTCCTCCTATTCAACTTCTTTTGCTGGCCCCTCCCAGTTCTCCCTGGCTCCCCCCCAGTGCTCTCCTCCTCCCACCATGATCTCCACTCCCACACAGTTCTCTTCACCCCTGTTCTTTCTGCCCCACTGCTCTCCACCCCTGTGTTTTTTTGGCTCCCCCCAGTGCTCTCAAGCTCCCCCCAGCGCTCTTTGTCCCCACCCATGTGCTCTCCAACCCCAGCAGTGCTCTCCATGCCCCAACAGTGCTCTGCAGCCCACCATGCTCTCCACCCCTGTTCTTTCTGGCACCCTGGTGTGCTCAAGCTCCCCCCATCGGTCTCCAACCCCCTCATGCTCTCTGCCCCCCTGTGCTCTCCACTCTCACTGCTCTTTGTCCCCCTAGTGCTCTTCAGTCCCTGTGCTCTCCAACCATGTTCTTTCTGCCCCCTGTTCTCTCAAGCTCCCCCCAGTGCTCTTTGCCCCCCCACACTCTTAGCCCCCAGTGCTCTCTGCCCCACATGTGCTCTCCACCCCTGTTCTTTTTCACTCCCCGAGCACTCTCTGCTCCCTCCCTCTGTGCTCTCCACTCCCCCCTGGTCTTTGCCCCCACCCAGGTGCTCTCCAACACTACCAGTTCTCTCTGCTCCCCCTGCTCTCCAGCTCCCACCCAGTGCTCTCCATTCCCCTCTCAGTTCTCTCCACCACCCCTGTGTTATTTCCTGGCCCCCCTCACTCCCTGAAGCTCTGCTATGTTCCCCCCTCCTTTCTCCCGCAGACTTCTGCAGGGGATCTGTGAGGATGGAGAGTGGGGAAGGGACCGGTATCATGGGATGCCCAGTCTAAAAAAAAATTTGTCCCAGTGTAGGCCTGGCAAGGAAGATGAGCAGCGAGGGCACCAAGTAACGATAGCCTTGGAGGGAAAAGAGCTCTGAAGACCTCCCAGGACAGGCTGTCTAGGGTTGGAAAATGAGGACGGCCAAAAGGTGCAGGTGGCCAGGGACCACTCTCTCACAGCAAACAGATCCTCTGGAAGGAGCACTATCCCCATCCAGAACCAGAGCAGACCCTGCCTGCTGATGGCCATCATGGATATTCTGCTGGCATGGAAGGTACCGTACTGAGCATCAAACACACACCTTCCCACAGGCAGGGACTGCAGACTGGGACATGAGAGCACAGGATGGTCTGCAGACAGGGACAGAGCTAGGGATCTCTGTCTCCATCACCCATCTCTCTTTCTCATTCTCCCTCTCTCTCTGACCTCCCTCTCTCCCCACACTGTGCTTTGATCCCCCCGCTCTCCTTCCTCTGTGGATATAGAATGACTCAGTGACACCCCTTCTCATTCTCCAAAGGCATAGGGAAAATTCCTAGCAGGCTTGTCACCTTGTTGGGTTTCAGATGTTTTATTGGCTGCATATGTTTGATGTGTGAGGAGGGTGCCCTGGAAGTGGTGCTGATAAACTGTGTGGTAGATCCGTGCAGCTTTCTGCAGCCAATTGTATTGCCTAAATTTTTTCCCATCATGGCACACGCCATGGCACGTTTACAGCCAACCGTGCCTTTTTCCAGCAATGACAGGGCCAACATCCTGTTGCCATTTTGTCCGATGCCACTGCCATCTCTGCTGCAGTTTCAATGGTGCATGCACATGACTCTGTTGGCATATGCATACACATAGAGAAAAAAAACTTGCTAAGAGCCAGGGAAAGGATAATTTGCCTGTAATCATGAATGCAAAAATATATAAAGGGACTTTAAACCACTTGCAGGCCAGTTTTACTGCGGCAGAATAGCACAGCTGGGCCAGTTATGTAACATCGCTTCGTCCTGTGGCCACTAGGGGCGTGCGCTGCTCGCTCCCGGAGCCGATACCAGTGCCCGGCGGTCATGATCACAGCCGGGCTTCTGCGATTGCTGGCGACACACTGAGAACCGGGATCTTTGTGTGTAAACACACAGTTTCCGGTTCTGTGAGTGGAGAAGAGACTGATCGTCTGTTCATACAAAGTATGAACAGCGATCTGTCATCTCCCCTAGACAGTCCACTCCCCCTTCAGTTAGAACACAGACAGGGAACACAATTAACTCCTTGATCACCCCTTAGTGTTAACCCCTTCCTTGCCAGTGACATTTTTAAAGTAATCAGTGCATTTTTATAGCACTGATCGCTGTATAAATGCCAATGGTCCCAAAAATGTGTCAAAAGTGTCCAATGTGTCTGCCATAATGTCGCAGTCCCGATAAAAATCACAGATCACTGCCATTACTAGTGAAAAAAATAATAATAATAAAAACGTCATAAAACTATCCCCTATTTTGTAGACGCTATAACTTTTGCGCAAACCAATCAAGATACGCTTATTGCAATTTTTTTACCAAAAATATGTAGAAGAACACGTATCGGCTAAACCATAGAAAATATGTTTGGGGTATATTTATTATAGCAAAAAGTAAAAAATATGGTGTTTTTTCTAAAATCTACGCTCTTTTTTTGTTTATAGTGCAAAAAAATCAAAACCGCAGAGGTGATCAGATACCACCAAAAGAAAGCTCTATTTGTGCAAAAAAAAAAAGACGTCAATTTTGTTTTGGGTGAATCGCAAAAAATGCTTAGGCCAGGAAGGGGGTAAAATCTTCCGGGGCTGAAGCGGTTAAATACCCCTCCAATGGACAAATTCATATGCCAAAATTTTTTTTTAAAAATATACAAATCTTTATTTCATCCAATAAAAAACTAGATAACAACATACATCATTTGTACATGGACATCAATATACCACTTATCTTCCACTAAGGGAAGTGAAGGATGTATATAACATGGTAGTCCTCAGAGATTCTATTATGTAAGTCCACAAGTCTCGTGGAAAGATCTGCTTCCTCAGCACCTCAAATCTCATGTATAAGTATAACTGGATACTGGAATAAATCTTTCAGAAGCTATGTATATCACTCAAATACAACTTAGTTTAGATATCCATTGCAAAGTGTTAAAGTGATGATAGGGATTGGTGTGAATAAAGTCTCACCGATCCGTGGGAGGCCTACCACAACAGGTGGTGTGAAGCTAAGAAAAAGAGAGGGGTAACAGTATGTTGCAGTTTTCATACTCACCAACTATCATTCCATTTGCCAGTCACCTTACATAGAGATTAAGTCTACCATATTAGATGATTCAACATAATGGTGTCCATAATAGTAGTATTGATGTCCATGTACAAATGATATGAAATGAGATGAAATAAAGCTTTTTATATTTTTTGGGCGTATATATTTGTCCCCTGGAGGGGTATTGAAAGTCCCTTAATATATTTTTGCATTCAATATTCAGTTTAGAGATGAGACCCTCCAATGGTATTGCTATTAATACAGCACCATTCCCACACACATAAATATTTAGTTTTTAGAGTTGTTTTTGCTGCAAGACTTTAGGTCCGTTTTACCACTAAACCATATGCTAAAATCTACCTTATTACCTTATTAACACTTAAAGAGGAAGTAAACCCTGTCAGTTTACTGCTGATTTTTGTCTTCAGATTTACCAAAACCATATAGTGCAAGGGCTTGCCTGATTGCATACAAATTGAAACGCCTAAGGTTTGATCTCATATTATATGGTTTTGGTAAATCTGAAGGAAAAAATCTGCAGAAAATCTGATAGTGTGTATGGGGCTTAAATGTGTCCCCCAGGCTTTAGGCTCAACCAGACACATTGCAATTTGACTGCACAATCTCTGTACAATCAACTTTAGATATATCAAAACTATGTAACATGAGGGCGTACCTAATCTATCCAATGAATTTAAATCCAGTCTGGTAGGCCCTTGCACTACATGCTCGTTGGTAGATCTACAAGAGATTGTATAATTAAATTGTAATGTGTGGGGTGAGTTTAGGGTGCACAAAACTGGGCTATCCAACTGGACAACTCAATGATAGAGTAGGCAAAAAAGTTACAACCCAAATAGACTTGGTACACAGCAAAAAATGTCTAAAATGTCTAATCTTTCTTGAAGGATATGTGATAGGGCTGAAACTGTTAAAAATGAAGATGTATTGCTTTCACTAAGACCTGCTTTCAGGAACTGTGTGCTGAAGTGACTAATACATTTTTCTGGACATAATAAGGCTTCCATGAACATATAGTAGATGCATCATTTAACCATTACTTAACCAGAAGAAATGTGTCCTATGCATCAATATAGCATTCATGAACTTTTTTGCAAAAATATGAAAGCTTTCCATAAAACCTACAGACACTTAACTTACCGTCCTACATCCATGATTCAAAACATATCTACTGCTTCTATCTGTCTTCCTTACAGACTGTAGGTTATGACACAGGAAGGAGTTGACCAGCTGATCTCATTAGCACACCCATTCCCATCTGCACATTTTTTAAATGAAATGCAATCAATCAGTGATCACCCTTCTCACTAAATGCAGATCAAATTGCATAGAGTATAGCCATCTTTATACAAGTACATACATAGAAGGGAGTGGACAGAAACACTCAGCTGTCAAGCCCCATTCACATCTCAGCATAGAGGGAACTCGCATTCCCACATGAGGTTTTTTTTAGGGGGAGGGGGGGTTTTGGAACATTCACACATAGGGCAGCCCATTCACCTGAATGGGCCGCCCTACACACAGCAATCCGCCCCAAAGAAGCTTCCGATTTTTTTTTAGAGCGGAGCTTGGTGTGTTTTTCACTGAGATTTTGGTGCAGTGCATTTCTGAAATGCAAGGAAACACACAGATGTGAATGGAGCCTCATTGTTCTTGTGTTAACGCACCAATTTCACTTTCAGGCCCCATTCACATCTAGCATAGTGGGAGTGAATGTTTAGTGTCTTGTTTTTTCCTGTGGCACACATAGGGCTGTACTATATGTGGCTTATGGGAAAAGTTGTCATTTTGTGGGTTGCATGTTTTTTACTGTGAGTTTTGCAGCATTTGCCACTCGTTTTTTCACATGGCAAAATGTATGTTTGCTTCTGTGTTTGGTGTACTGTTACCAATACAGCCCATTTAAATCAGCAGGCTGCCCTATGCGTGTCAAAGGAAAAACGAGACACAAAATCTATCTTAGATGTGAATGGGTCCTGAAAGTGAAATTGGTGAGATAACACAAGAACAATGAGGCTCCATTCACATCTGTGTGTTTCCTCGAATTTCAGAAATGCACTGCACCAAAAATTGCAGTAAAAAACGCACCAAGCTCCACTCTAAAAAAAATGTCTGTGTTGCTGACCCCCTTTTACTTCCTGTTTGGTGAAACCATTGTCATCATAACAGGAAGTAAGAGGAAATATTTCTAATGAAGCCCTAGACAGCAGTAAAAACCTGTCAGGGACTGTAATCCTTCCACACTTTTTTCAGAACAAACAAAAAAAGTGTGGCTGGGCTTTAACTAGAAATTCACTTGTGTCTAGAATTAAGCCAGAGTGGAGAATTTCACAGATATTTTTTTTTTTTTTTTTAATACGTTTTTATTGAGCATTATATTAAACAGAGCAGGCAAAATTTTCCCTACATATACATTTGCAGAAATGCGATAGAGTTGATACTGTCTAACACAATTAAACTGTAGATGTTACCTGCGTGCCACATATGACATTAAAGTGAAGGTCCACCCTAAAGTGGACCTTCCACTCATCGGAACCCTCCCCCCCTCCGGCGCCACAATTGGCACCTTTCAGGGGGGAGGGGGGTCCAGGTACCTGTACAGTACAGGTATCTGCACCCACTTCCGGGATAGCTCTCTGCGGAAAGGGGCGTAGATTACGCCCCTTTCCGAAAGAACCCGCTGCCTGCTGGGAAACACACAGATCCCAGAGGCAGCGGGTCCATCCTTATTGTGCAGCGCGACTCGCGCATGCGCAATAGGGAACCGGGAAATTACACTTCCTGATTCCCATACCCAAGATGGCGGCGGCAGCACCCGAGAGACGATCGAGAGATCGGCTTCGGGTGCCGACATCGCGGGCGCGCTGGACAGGTAAGTGTCACTATTTTAAAAGTCAGCAGCTGCAGTATTTGTAGCTGCTGGCTTTAAAAAAAAAAAAACGCGCACTCCCGGCGGACTCCCGCTTTAAAGAGGATCAAGATATACAGATCATTTCAGTCAACATGTCTCATCTTTACTCTCGCACGTTAGGTAACCAACCTAGACTATCTGTGATAAGCGGTGAGTATCTCCTTGCTCAATAATAAAGAAAATACTAACAGTGAAAATTAATGAACAAAACCTGTATGGTAATAGAGCTACGTTAGAAATGCTGCTGTAAGATTGATTTTTGATCTTGCATGTATGATCAATTACTGAAGTGCAGTACCAAAGAGTACAAAGATTTTCACAAGGGAAAAAAGGGGAAAAGAAAAGAAGAAAAAGGAAAAAATTAAGCAATTCAGCCAATCTTCCATGATCTCCCCACATCTTCTGAAGTGTACCTTTTCATCCTGGAAAACCTATATAGGTAGCCCAGGGATTCCATGTAGAATTGAACCTAGCTGCCGTGTCAGTCGGGTAGCTCACCATTTTCTCCTGGGCCATTATCCAGGAAAATTTCCATTTAGCTGCAGAGAAAAGGACCTTTGGTTGTTTCCACACTCTTGCTATGGTCAATTTAGCACCCAAAAAGATAAAGAAGACTAAGTCCCTGGTAGCTTTATTGGTGTTTAGTAAATGCTCATTGAGCAGGGTTATAGAGGGGCTCTTGGGGATTTGGTATCCTGTTACTTTGTGAATCATATGGAACATTCTATTCCAAAATCCCCACAGTTTCGGGCATTCCTACCAAATGTGGATCATTGATCCTGATAAAGTACAGTCTCTGAAGCAGAGAGATGAGGAGGAGGGAAACATTTTCACTAATTTAGTTGGGACTAAGTACCATCTGGTAATCACTTTGAGGTTCGCCTCTATAAGAGCGATATTTTGTATGCCTCTATAGGCTCGAAAAAAGTTTTTATTCCAGGTTTGGATATTCCAGCTAACTTGGATTACATTATCCCATGCGTGCATGTAAGGTAGTTTGGTGCTATCTGTGGCCAGTGATAGGTAAATAATCGAAATAAATCGAATACTCTGTGGCTTGGCCACACCATTGTTCATATGTCGTTAATCTTGGGGGTGCTGATTTGTTCTTCCATAGGGATTTTAAGAAATGGGAAATCTGTAGAAATCTATACTGTTCTGATTCTGGCATTTCCAGTTGCTTTTTGCATTCGTTAAGCAAGAGCAGACCCTTAGGCATTAGAAAGTGTCCAATGTGGTATAACCCCTTATCCAACCACCAGCAGAAGGCCTGTATGTTGATACAAGGGGTACATTTGGGGTTATGAAAACTATGTGTGGTTGAATATCTGAAGTTAGGGAAGGGTGGTTTTTCAAAGGGCTATCGAGTTAGAGAGCACTGGAGACATAATTGGTGGGCGGTCTCTTGGAGGATACCATAGAAGAAAGTCCGTGTGTGTTGGGTCTGCTTGTCGCTCTACATGTACCCAGTCAGGTTTTTCCAGGCACGTGTAGATTACTGATAGTTGTGCCAAGCATGCCGCTTGGTAGTACCATAGTAAGTTAGGAACCCCCAATCCACCCTGTGTTCTTGGTCTATATAGAGTTCTCTGTTCGTGAGATGGTGGCCCGAGGTTCCCCAGATTTTAAAAGTTTGCCTTATAATGTTCGTAGGTGATCTGTCTTCAAGGGAATCGGGAGGGATCTGAAGAGATATAGTAATTTGGGAAAGACTATCATCTTGATCGCATTTATCCTCCCAAGCCAGGACAATTCCTAGAGGGCCCAGCCTTTGAGCTCCAGTTCAAGCTTATTATACAGCGGGGGGAAGTTAACCTGATAAAGATGTTCAACTTTCGGGGAGAGTTCTAGATAACGAATGGTGGAGTCACGCCATTGAAATTGGAGAGTTTTTAAGGGTCTGAGCAGTTTGATGAGGGATTGTTATATTTAGAATTTGGACTTAGACCTGCAACCCAGAGGCCTTAGTAAAGTTTTCCAGTAATTGGAAGATGTTCGGGAGTGAGATTGTTGGTGATGTGACAAATAGTAATAAGTCGCCTGCAAACAGGGTGCATTTATGTGTCTGCTGTCCGCAGCCAACCCCCCCGGATATCAGGATTGTTACGAATGGCTGTCGCCAGGATTTCTATTGCCACTGCAAATATAAGGGGTGAGAGGGGCATTCCTGTCTTGTCTCTCTAGCTAATTTAATAGGCTCAGAGAAATATCCCTGTAGTTGGACTCGTGCTTCTGCTTGGGAGTAGAGGGCCCGTGAATTTCTGACGAAAACCCCAGTGGTGCAAAATGTTGAATAGGTAGGGCCAAGAGACTGAATCAAAGGCTTTTTGTGGGTCAATCGAAAGTAGCAGGCCCTCTCGGCTGTCCTTCCCTGCCCATTTGGATTGTTGTATTGAGATAATGTCTATTGCCCTTCTAATTTGGTCTGGACCTTGTCGGTCTGGAAAAAATCCCACCTGGTCTTTATGAATGTATAGACCAATGAAGGATGCCATGCGATCCACTAGGATCTTGGTCAAGATCTTCATGTTGTTGTTGGTTAAAGAAATGGGCCTATAGTTCTCCACCTGCCCGGGTCTTTGTTTGGTTTGGGTATAATGGAGATAAAAGCCATGTTAAGCTGTCTCTCTAGTGGGGCCCCTGGTGTGGCGCTAGGGTCTCCACAAACATTTTATAATATGGCGTGGAAAAACCATCCGGCCCAGGAGCAGTGCCTTGTTTGAAATTCTTAATAACCTGGGTTATTTCTTCAGCTGATATCGGAGCTTCCACTTTTTCTTGGTGTCAGGATTCGAATTTTGGGATTGGGAGCAAATTCAGGAATGAGTTCAGATGGGTCTCATTTTCTTTGTTTCCCCCGCTGTATAATTTCTTGTATTTAGTATTTTAGTATTTATTCTAGTATTTTTAGTATGCATGGAAAGTTTCCATGATGCGTTGCGGATTTAGAGTGCGTGTCCCATCGGGGATGCATATTTTAGGTAGGGAGCGTTGTCTAGCCTGAGGGGTAAGTTTGGCTGCTAACATGGAACCTATTTTATCTCTGTGGTGATAAAATTTTGCTCTGATCCACCTAATGCTCTTTTCGGCCTTGGCCATGAGAGCCAGATTTAGGGAAAGTCGGGCTTCATCCAGTTTATCTTTGGGCACCTGTTTGGGGTTTTGTTTATTGAAGCTTTTCAGGTTTTTAAAATCTTTTTCTACTTTTTCGACATCTGCCGTTCGTTCTCTTTTAATTTGGGAAGAGATCTTGATTATTTTTCCCCCGAATAGTGGCCTTGTGTGCCGCCCATAGATGTTCAGCTGACACACCCTCACCCCTGTGGAGAAGGAAATATTATTGGTTAATCTCTCCTGGTTGGATTCATTTCCCTCCAAGCATTGACTAAACAGTGTAGGTGAATCAGCTTGGCTATTTTTAGGCTCCGTTTAGGGGGTCTGATAAGTTGGGATACAGGGGGTCTAGATTTGTCTAGACCTTGGTCCAGGGCAGTATTGGAGTCGCCCCCATATATCATGGTCCCTCCCACCATGGGGTCTGCTGTTTTAAGCATTGCTTGGAAAAAAGGTGCCTGTCCCTGATTGGGTGTATAGTATGAAATAAAGGAGTACAGCTGGTCATCTATTGTGCCTTTTATGAGAATAAATCTGCCCTCCGAGTCTATGTGTTCTTGGATTTTCTCTTCCTGCATTTGAAAGAAAGTGGGATATTTAGCATGCAGGAAAGAGGGGCTGTACCTCATTGGGAAATGTGTTTCCTGAAGTAGAATGATGTCCATTTTTTGGGAATGCATAGATTGTAAAATTTTCCATTGTTTTATTGGGGAATTCATCCCCTGCGCATTGTGTGATGCAATACGCAGTGGAGGGGAGGGAATAGAGTCGTTAGCCATGGAGCAGAGGGGAAGGAATCTCACCTGATATTCTATCACTTATCTCAGAGGATCGCCTGGACTACAGGTGGGATCCAGACTCATGTGAGTTGTGGCCCTTGGTCGATGTTGTAAATATGGCATGCTCATGGAGACCAGCTGAAAAAGAAAATAGGTAAGAACAGGCAAGGAAGGGAGGTTTGCCTTCCTTAGGATGCTTGAAGGTGTTCTTGTTCCACAATGGTGATATAAGGATGGACAGTGTCTGACGTTAGGTGGCTCCAGTATGCTGGTTGGGGGGGTGTGCAGTGGGCCAGGCATGATAAGCCTCAGGCTCAGGAGCAGCTTCTCCAATTCTTATAGGCTGGAGAAGGAGTATGGATTTGATGGAGAATTTGAGCGCGAACGGAAAGGCCCACAGGTATTTTATGTCTTTCTGTGTGAGAACATTCAGCAGTGGTTTCAATGACTGCCATCTTTGTATGGTCAATGGGGAGATGTCTGTACAAATCTGCACTGGATGGTTTTGGCAATGCAGAGACGTTTGCGTCCTCGGGGGGCTCCATCTTTATGTGGGGGGCCCAATGCTCTCTGAGCACGATCTGGTTCCAGCTTATGTTGAGTTGAGTTGAGAGGTATCTTGATATGTGGAGGGATGCCATGAAAGAGATCTTTAATAAAATCCTGAACTGCTGTTGAGACATCAGTAGTCGCCCCTCATTCTAAAGTTATAGCTGCGCGACCTGTTCTCCAGGTCGTCGATCCTTGAGAGGGCTGTGTCCAATTGGTCCTGTAAGATCTGCATGTGCTCAGAGTTTTGGTTGGTCATAGCTACTGTATTATCCAGCTTGTGTTCCATTCTGTCCCCCAGGTTCTGAAAATTAGCCTTAAAGAGGAAGTAAACCCCGTTTTTTTTAATATTACAAAAGAACTAATTGTTTACATGTCTCCCACATTTATATGCATTTAAGAAACACTTTCCAAGTACCTTTTATTTGTTTAGTAAAAAAAGATCCTCTTCCGGGATTCGACAGAGCCATCTTGACTTGTTTTCTGATCCTCGTGTTGACATAATTTCCACCCTTCCTTTGTTCCCCTGCCTAAATCTCATGCATGCGCGATCGTGTGCACAAAGAGAGAACCAGGACACTGAGGAGGAAGGCACAGTATCACAAGGCTTCTGTGCTGTGCCGTTTACAGGGAAAATGACATACCCGGCATGCTGTTAACCCTGAAACGGCACACGTAGCATGCCGTGAATCAAGTGGCGGAATGCACACGCGCTGGTGACATCATAAAAGATTGCAGTAAGTATTGCCAGAAAAATGCACAGGTAAGTGAGATTTCACAAGCACAGATCAGTAGCGTTTTCAATGTAGCTTTCAATGAGCTAAAGTTTACAGAGAGGGTTTATAACCACTTTAATCTCTCCTGTAAATCTAGCTGCTGTGACAGTCGGGCCCCTCTCCAACAGCTCAGATAATCTGTTGTACAGGTCCACTGTATTGATGAGAGTCTCTTTGTGAGGGATCACAAGCTGATGAGGAGAAGCTGGGTAGGCCTCATTTTGCCCTATAGGGGAGAATAATAAATCCTCCATTGTGTGTCCTATTAGTGATTTTGTGGAGGCTGGGGAGGGTGCCTGTGTGAGGCCAGTACTCACTGTGGGGCCTAGAGCTGCCGGTGGGGGGTGAAGGGCTGTGAGCACGGGCATCTCCTCTTCCATGTCTGAGCCTGCCTGTGTTGTGGCCGCCATCTTGGATCCGAGCAGGTCTGGTTCTCAGCTGAGTTGCGGTCGTAGGTCTCTCCTGGCCATACACTTGTGCATGGATCGGCTCCCGGGGGTGTCCCCTATGTGTTGGGCTGGTTGATTGCTGGCCTGTTAGTTGCAGGCAGTCATGCAGTGCGCCGATCGGCCTGGGTGAAGCGGAGCTCCTGGCTTAAGCGGCCATCTTAGAGTCATCCGTGCATGCGCCTCATTACACAGATATTTTTAGACTCAACCAAAACTGTGTCTGATCACCACAAACTGAAAACGCTATTTAAATAATTTTTAATATGCAAAGCAAATTCACCCATTTATCCATGTCTCCATGATTTATTTTTTTTGAGAATTTTGAAAAACAAGTGATTCGTGTAGCATTTCTCAAAACCAATCTGCCCTTAGCACAGGAGGCACACAGGTAGGAGGGTGTGCTTAGCTGAGAAAACCACTCCTCCCTCCTCCAGATAAAAAAAATGCCCATAAATACTCCACAGATGAATGACATCTTTTTGGCCTAGACCAGAAACCAGGAAGAAATGAAAAAAATATATAATATACATTCCTATCTATTTCCTAAGGCTAGTAGCATTTATTATGTTATCTGTCAGACTCAGTCTAACATTGAGTAAGCTTTGGCATGCTGGGCTCTGTCTGCCTTGTTACCTAGCCAATCTGTGGTAAGTTTTCTATAAAGGGAATAGACCATGCTCTAACAAAAAATTTGAGCCCCTTTTTGGAAAATGAATTCCTTGGCTGGGTTCCTTCCATGATGAGCAGGATGTGTGCCTATGGTAATGACCCTGGGCTGGACCTGGCCCTCTTACAGTGTGTGAGCCCAGGAGAACAGGATGGGTGCCTGGGAGTTTTCTGAAGCGGCATCAAAGAAGCTGGATCCAAGAAACTCCAAGCTTTTCTACTGGTTGGTTGTTGCTTCTGGAGTTACACCCATTCACTTTAAGTTCTGCACCAGAGTTGGCCATGCTGCTGAGAACCCGAGCCAACCTCTCCTGACCCCTCCACAGCTTGGTGCTCCAGTGAGCGCTGGAAGAGCAGAGAGCAGAGCCAGTGCCTGACAATCACATGCTCTCTGCTCACATTACACCAAGAACTGAGCGATCAGTGGTCTTTAATCGCTCAGTTCTTGGTCTTTGAGGCGGCAGGGTACATTTGCAGCATCACATGGATGCTGCATCCACCTAGGTGAGTATTACTATTACTATTATTTTAAAATCACAAACCTCTCTTTTAAAAAGATCTCCAGTTGAAATAGTCTTTCTTTATGTGTGTTTTGATACAAAACATTTTGCAAACTTTTGCATTTGAATGTTTTGTCTAATCCCACTGCTGGCTTTACTTATGCATTTCTTTATTTCTCTCTGCTCATCTTAAATTCTGGAAGGCACAACACTGTGGCATGCATACTGCATCTGTTTGCCAGAAAGCATAAATGTGTTCACCCAAGTGTGTGCTCTTTCCTCCTAAGCCTTCGTTATGGAAAAGTTCCTGTGCTGAAGGTTAAATAGCAGACAGTGGGGTGTATGTGTCCTATTGCTTACAGGTGCACTACACCTTCACCTAGAACATGTTTTATGCAGCTCGGAGATCTCAGCTGTACTCAGTTCAGCAGCAGCAGACAGCAGGGTCACAGAATCCCACAGAAAGCTATTAAATATTAAAAGCTAAGAGGTTAATCACAGAAAGGCGGCATGCTGTATACTCATACTGCAGGTAACTTTCCAATATGTTCTCAAAATAACCAATTCCTCTTGAAATTGATTTTGAATTTAGAATATATCCTTAATATACGTTTTGTTCTATCCTGATATACAGTACACATATAAATCATTGATCAAAATATCTTAGAAAAATAAGACTGCACACATCATTGCGGAAAACAGACCAGCAAATCTCTACTAGGGCTTAATAAACAATTGCCAAATGTTTATTTGTTTTTTTTATGTGTGTAATGTTTTACATGTTATGTTATAATCTTCTGAATGTGTGCTAATATTTAAAAAAAAAATTTTGAATATAGATTGTAATTATATACAGTATGTACATGGGGGCAGCCATATTTGCTCATTATATATGCAGGCTCTTCTTATTTGTGTTTTGATGTGCACTTTATCCTGCTGCAATTCTACCATATAGAGTTTTAATGAGAACAAGGCACATGCTGCAGTTTCTAACAACAGTAAACTTCCACAATGCTGCTGGTAGCTAGAGGCCTTGTGTTTTAGGTCAGGCATGTCAGACTTCAAGGGAAATATATCAGGGGCCTAATTATGTCTACCAATGACTACATTCATTAATTTATTCATTCCAAAACAAAAGAATTTAGGGCACTTCGATACTTTATAGTAATAATCTCAACCTACAAAATTTTAACCTAGTCCTAAAACCGTTCCAGAACTATTGTAGTACAAGATTAGCAAAGAAGGGGAGCCATTATTAGCTAGAGAACAACTGATGAACCAGGTTGCTGTAGTGAACCTGTGCTTTGTCAATGCAGAATCAGTAGTATATTTAGGTTTTGTGCTGCCCTAGGCCTGACTAAACGTGTGCACTCCTTAATTCAAATACCCACCCCTTCATGTCCACACCCCTTGCTGTTTAAGACCTGCCCTGAAATTTTTGAGTGGGGACACTAGTTCTGAGGGCCTGGGGAGGATGGATTCCCTTAATTTGCATAGATTTCCTCTCACTTTCTGTGTGGCTATGGGGCAGGAAGTGAAGGGAAATCTTTGCAATGGGACAGGGATGGTAAAAAATAAACTGACAGGGGCTATGACCCTCCCTTATTCTATCTGGCAGCCCGCATAAGGGAAGCAGTGTGGTCTCTTTATGGGGGCGCTAGACTAATTTGTCGCTCAGCCCAGTCCGCCCAATAAGACTGGTGCTACACTAACAGTGTAATGCAAGCTGGTGGGGACTCTTTCTGTGCTGCCCCCCCCCCCCCCCCTGCAAAGTGCTGCCCTAGGCCTGGGCCTTGTCGGCCTAGGCCAGGATACAGCTTTGTGCCAGGTGAAGAAATAAAGTAGGTTCACCTTAATCAAAGTCAGTAAAGTTCAAAGATTCCAGAAGGCGCTAGATGCTTAAATGTTTCTAATGCCCCATACACACGAGCGGATTTTCCATTGGAAAAACAACTTACATGTTTTTTTTATGGCTTGCATACACATGGTCACACAAAAGTTCTCTGAACTTTCGACCGTGGTGACATACAACACTATGACAAGCCGAGAAAATTAAGTTCAATGCTTCAGAGCATGCGTCGAACTGTTTCTGAGCATGCGTAGGAATTTGCACGTCGGAATTGGTACAGACGATCAGAATTTCCAACCGGAACACTTTCCGACAAAAAAATTGAGAACCTGCTCTCAATCTTTTGCTGGTGAGAATTCCACCAGCAAAAGTTCGATGGAGCATACACACGGTCGGAATTTCCGACCAAAAGCTCACATCGGACTTTTGCTGGCAGAATTTCCAATCGTGTGTACGGGGCATATTAATTAAATGCAAAA
The DNA here is from genome assembly GCF_037356315.1 of Lithobates pipiens. NCBI lineage: Eukaryota > Metazoa > Chordata > Amphibia > Anura > Ranidae > Lithobates > Lithobates pipiens. The sequence goes on from NW_027507758.1 coordinate 516,364,629, forward strand.
CAGTCTCCAAAAATAGATGAAAGTAATGAGAATGATGTAGGAGAGGAGAGTAGTTGACAAACTTTAACTTCACCACCAAACATTCTCCACCACTCCCCAAAGTGAGTTGCACTCACTGGATAATTTTTCCTCACAAATAAATTATAAACAAATGTAATTTGTTATATCAATCGCTTTGGTGTTACTTCATGCACAATTAACTTCATCTTAATTCCAGAAACTCTCCTCTCAGTGGATCCTTAGATATCAGATAAGAAAACAAATCCAATGGTGCATTACCATATAAACAAAGATAAAATGTATTTCTCACAAATACTACTCACAAGCAAATTAAAAACATAAGGGACATCAGATATCATGGCTACTTATAGTGACTGTAAACCCTCACATATGCCCAGTGAAGGGAATAGCCTTAGATGATACACAAAGATGAAACTAATCCTCCTATTTAAGTTTTACTTGTATATTTGCTGTCTTCATCTTTCTACATTCTTTAAAAAGTACAGAACATGTTAAAAATCGTTCTTCCTCTTTCAGCAGCAGATAGGGGTGGGTGTGGTGACTGGGTTTACACTGTGTGTGAGCTGATTGTAAGAAAGGGACACACCTCCACCTCCTTGCTTATCTCCATGTAAGCTCCATTCCCAACACAAATTTTCATCTACTGTTATCTCATGTGTCGGAGAACTTGTCAGAATTGAGAGATGCTGATAATAGAGGAATGGAGCACCAAAGAGAAACGGCACTTAGAACTTTGGAGAGAGCTACATAGACACTACATTATATGTGCTTAGTTCAACTTTCATGAATAGGGTTTACAACCACTTTGAAGTGTAAGTTCACCTTTACAGAAAAATCTGCAAGGTGAACTTACACAGGACCCCCTCCTAACCCCCCCCAGTCCTGCTGACCTGCAGCTTGGCGATCTCCCATTCTGAGCCCCGGTATAGCATTAGCCTCCTCATGTCTCTGGCACTTAGACATACTCTCAGCTTTCTCTTGTCTTCTTCCCTGCTGAGAGGATGGGCTACGCGGGTTCTGATTGGTCAGCACCACCCATGTGATGGTGCTGACCAATTAGAATGCTTCTAAATGTCCCTCTTGATGGGGTACATTTAGGAGATTAAGCTCCGGGGATTTCTAAATACTGGAGCGAGGCGACTATACTTGGGCTCAGAATGAGAGATCGCTGCAGGTAAGCAAGACTGGGGGGTGGGGTGAGGAGGGGGTTTTGTGTAAATTCACCTTACACATTTTTCTAACCCTTTAATGTCCACTGTATAAGGATTTGGCTCCATACCGCGTGGCTTTGCCCTTTGAGAAAAAATACAGTGAATTCTAAATACCTGAATACATGCATTTTCAATCTACAATTTTTCATCTGGCTACTTTACCAATAGGAAAATGAAAATCAGCTTATGTCAATCCAGATGGTGCAGGATTTAGTTTAAGTGTGACCCGTGTATGGCAGTGTCAGGGCTGGGCTCAGCCCTTCCTTCTCTGAACTGGCCACTCATCTTTCTGCTAATTGCCAGTTCCCATCTCTCTCCGCAGTTACTCAGCTGTTGTTCATATCCTGCTTGTCAGTCCTGCCTACTTAAGCCCTCCAGTCCAGAGGGTCTCTGCCTTCACCTTGGTCAACATCACAAGAAACATCTCCTGTGTTCCTGTTTAACCGCTTCCCCACCACCTCACGCAGATATACTGCGGCAGAAGGGCATGTACAGGCAGATTAACGTACCTGTACATTTACAGGTACACCTGTGCCCTTTAAGAGGCCACTTGGGGGCACCAGCCAGGAGATTTGTGACCGCGATCACGGGTCCCGCAGACCTGATGTCCACGGGGATATCCGTGAGGAAGAATGGGAAGATGCTAATGTAAACAAGCATCTCCCCGTTCTGCCTAGTGACACTGTCACTGATCAGCTCTCCCTGTAACCCCCTCCCTCCCTCCCCCCACAGTTAGAATCACTCCCTAAGACACACTTAACTCCTATAGCGCCACCTAGTGGTTAACCCCTTCACTGGCAGTGACATTTTTACAGTAATCAATGCAATTTTTTAGCATTGATCACTATATTAATGCCAATGGTCCCAAAAATGTGTCAAAATTGTCCGATGTGTCCGCTACAATGTTGCAATCACAATAAAAATCGCTGATCGCCGCCATTACTAGTAGAAAAAAATTATCAATAAAAATGGCATAAAACTATCCATTATTTTGTAGACGCTATAACTTTTGCGCAAACCAATCAATAAACCCTTTTACCAAAAATATGTAGAAGAATTTGTATCAGTCTAAACTGAGGGAAAAAAAATGTTTTTTTAAATATTTTTTGGGGATATGTATTATAGAAAAAAAGTAAAAAAAAATGAATTTTTTCAAAATTGTCGCAATTTTTTTGTTTATAGCGCAAAAAATTAAAAACGCAGAGGTGATCAAATACCACCAAAAGAAAGCTCTATTTGTGGGAAAAAAATACATCATTGTTTAGGAGCTACGTTGCACGACCACGCAATTGTCAGTTAAAGTGATGCAGTGCCGAATCACAAAAAGTGCTCTGGTCAGGAAGGGGGCCATTTCTTTCAGGGATGAAGTGGTTAAAGACTGGCTTTGCTGACATCCCTTCTGGCTCTAGATCCTGCTTGCTGTTCCACTACTTTGATCCCTGACTTCTGGCTTGGCTGTTCCGGTTACTGAACTATGGCTATGTTTTGACTACGTTTATTCTTTTTTATTTTATTATTAAACAAGTGTTATTTAACTATACTTCTGTCTCATTCTGATTTCATCGTTTCTGACAGTAGGCGAAGGCCATGAATTCAGAAGGTGCAGTCAATCCACTTGTTGGTAATATTTTTTCCAGATTGAATGAACTGGATCACACATGGATCAGTTTGTCATGGCGTTACAAACACTCCTGAGTCACACGGCTCACCTAGAATCTCCCACTGTGTACAACCTATGTTGCAGGCCAAACCTGCTGCTGCGCCAGTCTCTGTACAGGCACCCGCCTCGAGTGTTACCTCTATAAGAGATATGTCTGGTTTCACTCTGCTTCCCCAGCTATTTGGGGGCGATCCAGTCCAATGCAGAGGGTTTCTCAACCAGTTTGAGATATACTTTAAGATGCTGCCCCAGGCGTTTCCCATGGACAGAAGCAAAGTAGGTTTTGTGATATCTTTGCTTTCTGAGAGAGTCTTGGCCTGGCAAAACCTTCTATGGGAAATGCAAAAATCAGCTGTCTTGAACTACCCTGAGTTTGTGGCTTTGTTTAACCACTTCAGCCCCGGAAGAATTTACCCCCTTCCTCACCAGAGCACTTTTTGAGATTCGGCACTGCGTCAGTTTAACTGACAATTGCGCGGTCGTGTGACGTGGCTCCCAAACAAAATTGACGTCCTTTTTTTCCACAAATAGAGCTTTCTTTTGGTGGTATTTGATCACTCCTGCAATTTTAAATTTTTGCGCTATAAGAAAAAAAGAGTGACACCTTTGAAAAAAAAAAAATTTTTTTTTACATTTTGCTATAATAAATAACCCCCAAAAATATATAAAAAAACTTTTTTTCCCTCAGTTTAGGCTGATACGTACATATTTAAAAAAAAAAATCACAATGAGCGTGTATTGATTGGTTTGCACAAAAGTTATAGTGTTTACAAAATAGGGGATAGTTTTATGGCATTTTTATTCATTTTATAATTTTTTTTCACTAATAATGGCGGCGATCAGAGATTTTTATCATGACTGCAGCATTATGGCGGACACATCAGACGTTTTTGACACATTTTTTTGGCCATTGTCATTTATACAGCAATCAGTGCTATACAAATGCACTCATTCCTGTATAAATGACACTGGCAGTAAAGGGGTTAACCACTAGGGGGCAGTGTATGGGTTAAGTGTGCCCTGGGGAGTGTTTCTAACGGTTCGGGGCGTGGCTACTTGTGACACATCACTAATCTCTGCTCCAGATCACAGGGAGCAGAGATCAGTGACACTGTCACTAGTGTAAACAAGCATCTCTCCGTTCTTCCTCCCCGTGAGGTGATCGTGGCTATCCCCATGGTGATCAAGTCCATGGGGCCCGTGACATGACTCACGGAGGTTGCCACACATGCCCACTGGCCGCCTCTTAAAGGACCACGTACAGGTATGTTAGTTTCCCTGTACGAGCCCTTCTGCCGATGTATATCAGCATGAGGCGGTCGGCAAGTGGTTAAAAGGGTATTTGATGTTCCCGCACACTCCGCTTCTGCTGCCAAGTGCCTCATGTCTAGGGATGAGCCGAACACCCCCCGGTTCGGGGTTCGCATCAGAACTTTCGAACGGACCGCAAATTCGTACGAACGTTAGAACCCCATTGAAGTCTATGGGACTCGAACGTTCCAAATAAAAAGTGCTAATTTTAATGGCTAATATGCAAGATACTGTCCTAAAAAGGTTTGGGGACCTGGCTCCTGCCCCAGGGGACATGGGTCAATGCCTAAAATGTTTTTAAAAATGCCCGTTTTGGTGGGAGCACTGATTTTAATGACGATTAAAGTCCTTTAAATATCGTGCCTGGGGGGTGTCTATAGTATGCCTGTGAAGTGCCACGTGTTTCCCGTGTTTAGAACAGTCCCTGCACAAAATTACATTTAACGGAAAAAAAAGTAATTTATCTGGTTCCGACAATATGGATGAAAATCATTGAGAAAAATGGCATGAGTAGCCCCCCCTGCCCATTACCAGCCCCTTTGGGTCTTGTACAGATATTAAGGGGAACCCCGTACCCATATTAAAAAAAGGAAAGACATGGGGCTCCCAGGCCCTATATACTCAGAACAGCAGTATATAGGCGGTGCAAACAAGACAGGGACTGTGTAGGTTTGTTGTGTTAAGTAGAATCTGTTTGTAATTTTGAACTGGTACATTTTTAAAGTGTAGCTCCAGTCAAAAAATCTATTTTTAAGCTTTTTGGAAAACATGGGGAAGGGTTATAACCCCTGTGTAATTTGTTTTGCAGACAACACGCACAATCTCCTACAACTGACTGCAAGCTCTATTACAGAAGAGCAATATAGCTAGCTATATAGGTGGATATAATGGTGTATAGTGCGCTCAGGGCATGCAGACAACACGCACAATCTCCTACAACTGACTGCAAGCTCTATTACAGAAGAGCAATATAGCTAGCTATATAGGTGGATATAATGGTGTATACTGCGGTCAGGGCACGCAGACAACACCCACAAACTCCTGCAGATTGCTAACAGCTCAATTACAGAAGAGCAAGAACGCGAAATCGGCCGATAACGAACGGTGTATACTGTGTTGAAGGTACACAGAGAACACCCACTAACTCCTACAGACACCAACACACTACACAAGGCCGCCGCTCTGGCGGCCTTATATAGTGTGGGGTGTATACTACACAGCCTGAGCTATGATTGGCCACAGGCATCCTGCCTGTGGCCAATCATGGCTCTCCTTGCTGCCGGCGCTGTGATTGGCCAAGCATGCGGGGTCACAATGCATGCTTGGCCAATCATGAGCCAGCAATGCACTGCAATGGCGCAGTGCATTGTGGGCCATAAGCAAACGTGTGAACAGCCGATGCTCGACTCGAACGCGAAGCTCATCCCTACTCATGTCCATCGAACAGAATACGATAACTGTTGCCGACTACACCATTGAATTACGTACTCTGGCAGCAGAGGTTGCAAGGCCCTGGTGGCTGCTTTTTCTCATGGTCTCTTGGATATCATCAAGTATGAGATAGCTGCCCGAGATATACCCACTGAGCTGGAAAAGTTGATCTCGTTTGCCATCCTCATTGACACCAGACTCAAAGAAAGACTCTTTTAAGGACCGCTTGCGGAAGCCTCCTGTATGTTTATGTCAGGGAAGTTGTCCACAGAATACAGCTGACATCCTCAGGCGCACATCTGTGTGCAGGTGCCAACAAAGTTTACCCAGATCTGCCACAGCGCATAAGTGGACGCGCATGCTCAGGAGCATTTGCCTGTTACCAGTTCTGGTGCCAGACGGCCTATTTAAACACAGAACTCAGCACTGTCTGGTTGCTGCTTGATCTACAGCGTCACCTGAAATCCTGTACCCTGTGTTGTTTCCTGAATACCGTTCCGGCTTGTTACCTGACTACGCTCCTGCCTGCTGTTATACCTGATCTGTCTACCCGTTGCCACACCTGCCTGTGACCTGACTACGCTTCTGCCTGCTGTTATACCTGATCTGCCTACCCATTGCCAAACCTGCCTGCTGATATACCTGATCTGCCTACCTGTTGTCGAGCCTGCCTGTGACCTGACCACGCTCCTGCCTGCTGTTGTACCCTGTCTGCTGCCAAGACCTGCCCGTGATCTGGCTATTTTCCAGCCCACTAGCAGCCAAGTCCAGCTTTCCGCCTGTGTGTTCCTGGCTCCTACCTGCACAGACTTCAGGTCTTATTCCAGGCACTCTTACTCCACCGTGCTCCAGTGACAGCTGTCCCACTACCAGCGGCTCTTGAGCCGGAGTTGTAAGGGAGATCTTCCTCTACACGTCAAGTTCACCACCAGGTACGTGACAGTTTGTCTCCGAGCTTTGCAGTCCCACCCGTGCCTCCCTCACCTCCCATGTCTCCTGGTACTGAGTCGGTCAGTGAAGGTGAAACCCTGCACTTGGGTTTCACGTGTCTCTCTGCGGATGAGAGAACCTTTAAGAGGAGGGAGAGGTTGTGCCTTTATTGTGGCCAAACAGGTCACTTTTTTAAGCCTTATCCTATCCATCCAGTCAATGCCCGAACCTTGAGGTCCTGTCATGGACAGACCTTAGATGGCATTGTTTCATCCCCAGTTATCCAGAAGGATAAGCCCCTGGTTTTGGTTATCCTTTCTTGGGCTGAGTCATCCATCGAGATACAGGCTCTAATTGACTCTGTGGCTACAGGCCTGTTCATTGATTGCCTTTGTATTGAAGCACTTGATTCCACTGCAGCTGCGTGACACTCAACTTGCCATTGGGGCTCTTGATAGGAGACCTCTACAGCGTGCCCATGTGACTCATGAGACTGTTCCATTGTCCATGGCTGTAGGGGCTCTTCACCATGAGATAGTTCAATTACAAGTTATTTCCTCACCCAAGTTTCCGCTGGTTATTGTTTATCCTTGGTTACAGAGGCAAAACCCCTCTTTTGATTGGCTCTGTGCTGAAGTTCTCTCCTGGTCACAATTCAGTGAGACATGTTTCCAGAAGGTAGCCAAGGTTCTGTGCACCTCTTCACTCTCCTCCCTGCCAGAGGAGTACTGCAATTTTAGCAATGTCTTTGACAAAGGTCAAGCCAGTAGTTTGCCTCTACACCGGCCATATGATTGCAAAATTGAACTTCAATCTGGGGCCATACCCCCTTATGGCCGGGTTTACCCTTTGTCTGTCTTGGAGGATAAGACCATGGGAGGAGGATGTTGCAGGCACACTTTTGAGGTTTCGTACCCATATCCTAGTCTGCTACTGGTGCTGGTTTCTTCTTTGTGAAGAAGAAGAGTGGTGAGACCTTGTATTGATTATGGGGGTCTCAATCGTTTCACGATTAAGAATGCTGATTCCATTGATTACGGAGTTATTTGACCACCTCAAAGGAGCAAGAGTTTTCACTAAACTTGATTTGAGAGGGGCATACAATCTCGTGAGGATTAACCCTTTCATGACTAAGCCTATTTTTGGAATTTGGTTTTTACAAGTTAAAATCCATATTTTTTGCTAGGAAATTACTTGGAACCCCCAAACATTATATATATTTTTTTAGCAGAGGCTCTAGAGAATAAAACGGTGATTGTTGCAATATTTTATGTCACACGGTATTTGCGCAGTGGTGTTTTAAACGCAACTTTTTGGGAAAAGGGACACTTTCATGAATAAAAAAAAAACAAAACAGTAAAATTAGCCCAATTTTTTTGCGAAATGTGAAAGATAATGTTACGCCGAGTAAATAGATACCAAACATGTCACACTTTATAATTGCGCGCACTTGTAGATTGACGACAAAGTACGGTACCTAAAAATCTCAATAGGCGACGCTTTAAAAAATTTTTACGGTTACCAGGTTAGCGTTACAGAGGAGGTCTACTGCTAGAATTATTGCTCTCGCTCTGACGATCGCGGCGATACCTCACATGTGTGACTTGAACACCGTTTACGTACGCGGGCGCGACTTCCGTATGCGTTTTCTTTGCTTCGCGAGCTCGCGGGGACGGCGGGCGCTTTGAAAATTTTTTTTTTATTTTTTTATTTATTTTATTTATTTTTAAATGACTAAATTGTTTAAAAAAAAAAAAAAAAATTTGATCACTTTTATTGCTGTCACAAGGAATGTAAACATCCCTTGTGACAGTAATAGGTGGTGACAGGTACTCTTTATGGAGGGATCGGGGGTCTAAAAGACCCCCCACCCCTCCTTTACACTTCAATGTATTCAGATCGCCGAAAACGGCGATTCTGAATACCGGATATTTTTTTAAAACCGGCGCCATTGGCAGCCGAGTAAACGGGAAGTGACGTCATGACGTCGCTTCCGTGTTTACGATGAGGAGACTGGAACGAAGCCGATTACGGCTTCGTTCCAGTTCCTCCCCAGCAGCCAGAGCCGACGGATGTTTAATCGGTGCTCCCGATCGAGCGGGAGCACCGGTAACAGCGGCGAGAGGCGGCGGGAGGGGGGGACGTCCCCTCCCGCTCCTCCGGCATAACAGCCGAGCGGCTTTTAGCCGCATCGGTTGTTATGCCTGGATAGCCAATCGCCTGCTGTAAAAAACGGTACCGGGATGATGCCTGCAGGTGCGGGCATCATCCCGGTATAACCCCCGGAAGCCGAGTACGCAGATGTGCGTACGCTCGGCGGGAAAGGGTTAAGGAGGGCGACGAGTGGAAAACTGCGTTTAATGCCAGAACAGGCCATTATGAGTACCTCGTAATGCCTTTTGGCCTTTGTAACGCCCCGGCAGTTTTCCAGGAATTTATGTCCTCCGAGATTTGTTGCAGTTATATGTGGTGGTTTATCTCGATGATATCCTCATATTTTCCAAGTCCCTGGAGAGCCACCACACAGATGTCTGCCATGTGCTTCAGTAACTAAGAGAGAACAAACTCTATTGTAAACTGGAGAAGTGCGAGTTCCATGGTGAACAGGTTAAATTCCTGGGCTATGTAATTTCCACTGCTGTTTTTTTTTTCGATGGACCTAAAGAAACTTTTGGCAGTCCTACAGTTGCCCATCCTGTGAGTTTACATCCTCTGCAGTATTTCCTGGGCTTTTTATTATCGGAAATGTATTCATAACTTCTTGTCTCTGGTAAAGCCCCTGACTGATATGACCAGAAAGGATGGTAACCCACAGAGTTGGTCTCTGGAGTCTCAAGGCTGCCTTAGTTTCTGCTCCTGTGTTGGCATATCCTGATCCTATGTTACCTTTTATCCTTGAGGTTGATGCTTCTGAGACTGGTGTTGGTGCCCTTCTGTCTCAACGTCCTACCTCCAAGAAATTGTCACCTGCGAAGTGCAATTGCTGACAGAGAGCTGTTGGCAATCATTTTAGCCCTGAAAGAATGGAGACATATCCTCGAAGGTACCACTGTACCGGTTCTCATTCTTACTGACCATAAGAATCTCACATTCTTGTCTGAGGCTAAACGCCTCTCTACCAGAAGGGTGCAATGGGCTCTTTTCGTGTCAAGTTTCAATTACATTGTCTCATTCTTACCCGTACTAAGAATGTAAGCGCTAAAGCCTTTTCACAACAATTTTCCTCCACTTCCAAGTTGGAGTCGGTTCCTGTTCCTGTGATTCTTCCTGATCATATTCTGGCTATGGTTGGCACCAGTCTCACTTCTCCTTTGGGTGACAAAATTCTTGCTGCTCAGGTCCATGCTCCTCCTGAGAAACCTTTTGACCACTGCTTTGTACCAGAGAGTCTGCGTACTGCTGTGCTCCAAACTTGCCATTCTCCCAAGGCTGCTGGCCATCCTGGGAAGTATCAACTCGTTTGGGCCATTTCCCAACAATTTTGTTGGCCTAGTCTACATGCTGATGTAACAGCCTTTGTAGCTGCCTGTTCCGCGTGTGCTCAGAGAAAGACTCCACTACACCTTCCAATGGGCCTCTTACAACCCATACCCAATGGAGATAGGGTCTGGACCCACCTGTCTATGGATTTCATTGTGGAGTTACCCAACTCCCAGGGCAACACAGTTAGCCTTATGGTGGTTGACCGGTTCTCAAAGATGTGTCATTGTATTCCACTTAAGAAATTGCCCACTTCTAAGGAACTGGCTTCCATTTTTGCTTGGGAGATCTTTTGCTTACATGGGTTACTCAAGATGATTATCTCGGACAGGGGTAGTCAGTTTGTGTCCCAGTTCTGGCGAGCCTTTTGTACAGGTTTGGGATTTCAGCTTGCTTTCGCCTCTGCGTATCACCTGCATTCTAATGGGGCTGCAGAACGAGCCAATCAGTCCTTGGAGCAATTCCTATGTCGCTATATTTCTGACCATCATAACAACTGGTCAGACCTATTACCGTGGGCAGAGTTTTCCACTTGGGCACAAGTCCAGGAGGCTTTGCGTCATGCTACTGATAGGTACAGACTCCATGCTGACATCAGACACCTGCCTGCGCCTTCCTACCAGGTTGGGAACAGGGTCTGGCTGTCATCTTGCAACCTCCATGTTCGTGTTCCCTCACTGAAGTTTGCACCTCGGTTTATTGAGCCTTTCCGTATACTTTGCAGGATTAATCCAATGGTTTACGGATTAGACCTTCCTTCTAATATGTGTATTTCAAATGTATTTCATGTTTCCTTATTACAACCTTTGGTCTTCTACCTCTTTACTACCTCTATGCCACATCCTCACCCTGTACAGGTTGAGAACCATGAGGAATATGAAGTACAGTCCATTGTTGACTCCCGTAGGCGCATACAGTACCTGGTGCATTGGAGGGGGAACATTCTGGGTTGTCATCCTCAATCGTACATGCCCCTATCCTCCTCCGTGACTTTCATAGATGTTTTCCCCTCAAGCCTGGTGGTCCTCCGAGGGGGAGGGGTCGTTGAGGAGGGGGTACTGTCAGGGCTGGGCTCCCTGGCCGCTCAGCTGTCGGCTAATTGCCAGTTCCCATTTCTCTCTACAGTTACTCAGCTGTTGTTCATATATTGCTCATCAGTCCTGCCTACTTAAGCCATCCAGTCCAGAGGGTCTCTGCCTTCACTTTGGTCAACATCACAGGAAACATCTCCTACGTTCCTGTTTAAAGACTGGCTTTGCTGACATCACTTCTGGCTCCAGATCCTGCTTGCTGTTCCACTACTTTGATCCCTGACTTCTGGCTCGGCTCCGGTCTGGTTACTGAACTCTGGCTATGTTTTGACTATGTTTGTTCTTTTTACTTTTATTATTAAACAAGTGTGATTTAACTGTACTTCTGTACAGTTCGGTCTGATTTCATGGTTTCTGACAGACAGGCTTAAATATAAGCAGTTGTGGAGGGCTGGCACTAAGGTAAACCTTTTTCTTTGCCTTATATGGGGCAAAGTATGGGCAAGAGTATTGTATGCATCCCAAAAACACCAGTTTGACATCCCTGATCTAGGTCATATAAGGGGGGTTACCAGAAATGTTTTTGTATTATTCATATCAAGAACTATTTTTTTTCCTAAAAATACTAATGTAATTTGCTAATGCTGGCGTATGCCCTATTGACTTATGTAAAAGACACTCTGATTAATGGAACCCAGAGTCAGGTGAAATCCTAGCAGGCAATGGCCTAATTCACTCATACTCTGCCCACTTTTATGCAAACCACTGACATTTATGTCCTAACTATTTCTATATTCAACATAATTTGTCAGACATTACTAATAGGGACTCTTGGCAGCAAGGCTTATTCATATATTTGTTAACTCTCTCGCTGTTAGAACCAAATTTTAATTAGCTTTTATTGCTTGGCAGCAAAAAACATGGGAGCATTGTTACTTGAGTACTAGGACTATAAAACAGAAAATTATACTTGTTCTCAATGTACACATTTCACATTGTATGCCATAATCTAACGGGAGACGTGTGGTTATGAGTCATTGGAGACATATAAAACCTCTTTTCCATGTCTTTCTTTTGTCTAATTTTCTTCTAGTAATTACTCAGCTGGTAACTTTGAGAATCCTAAATAAAATGATTGTTCATTTTGCTGTTAGTCTCTTCCTTCAGACGGGAGAATTATTCACAATGAATAGATTTCTTACATTTTGGATAAATGAAATTTTTATTTGATGAACCCACCCTCGGAGGTTCATTGTTTGTTAGGCAAAGCTCCCTCCGGAAAACTGTAGGCAAACATTTATTTCATCTTCCGCTCTTGCACTCCTACCTACAAGGCTACACTGCTGGATTCTAACTTTCTTTAATTCATATCAAGCCCAGTGATCTATTTCTTGTTTGAATTGATTAAACACACACACACACAGACGGCCAGAGAAATAATGAAAAAAAAATTAGAAGGCTGCATTAAAAACTAGATACTAGATAACCTTGTTTGACTCCTATTCAACCTTTCTTCATCAGTTCTCATAGTAAACAGCAAGTTATTGACTGGGTCATTTGAAATGCACATAAAGTAAATGTCATACTGCTTTGAACTAATGAAAGAATCGAACCAAGAAGAATTACAATAATTGCAGAATGTTAAAAGTATTTGGAGTTTAAGTCTTAGGGAACAGGAATCTAGCGGCAGTACAGAGATAAAGGGAAAGCCTTTTGGTGCAATATGTGCTTAATTTTGTGATGCTACCCCATGGAATGGTTCTTTTAAATCAATATAATCTATCAGAAAGCCTAATTCTATCATATATCATCATTTGTGCAACCTAAAATGATAATAAATATGCCAAAGTAACCCCACAGTGGGCTGGTGAACAACAAGCAGGAGCCGTAAACCTGTAGCTGTCCAGCTAATAGGAACTTCTTCTTCTAAAAAAAAAAAAAAAAAAAAAAAAAAAAAGAATCTACAGCAATAGCAGCCTGCACAGCCACTATGGGGTACAGGGCAGAGGTGGCACAGTTCATATCTGTAGTCAAAATAGTTTGCCCACTGGCTATATTTATCAGTTCCCCCTGGCAGTAAAAGATCCCTTCTGATTTACTATGCATGGATCTAATGGCCCTTGTGAGCTTCTGCCCTAGTTCCTTGTGACTGCAAAGTAGTATCTTATAGGTAACCTTAATCTGTATTCCAGCCTGCACCTTTGGACTGTGAAAAGAACCATTTGGACTGCCTAAATTTCAAATGTTCAGTCACAATGACCTCCAGTATTGAGGGGTAAATATAATAGCCCCACAGGCCTTCATTACAGGTCAACCACCTGACCACCAGTTCAAACAGGTGGTACTGTCATCAGCCATGACTAGTGATGGCCGAACGGTTCGCCCGGCGGTCGTTTCGCGGCGAATTTCGGCTGTTCGCGGTCCGCCCATTCGGCGGACTATAGGCGCCGTTCGCCCGGCGGACTTCCGTGTTTTTACTGTGTAAAAGAACTTTGACCTGATGACACATCCATCATGGGGTACAGGACAGCCAATTGAGACATTACAGCACATGGACACTTGGACATTCCCCCTAACCTATAAATACACCTGATCCGGCGGCCATTTTACATTCTTTCTTCTGTCACTATAGGGAAAGGTTGCTGTGTGGAGCAGGGAGAGATAAATCGCTAGCTATTTGGTACACAAAAGTTCTTTTCAGGACTGGTATAGGTGTTAGGTGTATATAGGTTTGCTGTGCTACTGATTGTTGCAGCAGCCCGAGTGTCTTTTGTCAGTTTAGAGAAAGGGACAGAACGCTGTGTGCTGCTGTAGGGACAGCCAGATTAGTCATCATCATTAGCTGTTACTATCAGGTCCACAAAAGTGCTATTCCAGTAACCAGTTATTGTTCCAGCAGCCTCTGTTTTGCCAGTTTATATAGGGACAGGCAGGAAGCAGTGTGTCAGGCAGTGAGGGTCAGTTTAAACAGTAGCTGTTACTATTAGTTCCACAAAGATTCTTTTCAGGACTGGTATCAGTGGTATGGTAATAGGCTTGTACACGTATAATATTCTTTCTTCCAAATATAGAAAGAATATTATACTTGACTGCTGCCCTTCTGCTGCAGTCTGCTAATCATTCACAACTCACTTGTTCCACAAAGCTCTTTATCAGGACTGGTAACTTGGTCTAGGGTGCTACAGTACATAGGGTTGAGTGAGGTACAGTCTGCTATTCTATAAGGACTGTTATCGGTCCACAATACATAGGGTTGAGGTGCACTACTGCTGACCGCTGCCCTATACTGCAGCAGTCCTTCATTGGTATAGGGACTGACGTACAGTCTGCTAATCACTCACACACAACCTACTTGGTCCACAAAAGTCCTTATAAGGACTGGTAACTTGGTCTAGGGTGCTACAGTACATAGGGTTGAGTAAGGTACAGTCTGCTATTCTATAAGGACTGTTATCGGTCCACAATACATAGGGTTGAGGTGCACTACTGCTGACCGCTGCCCTATACTGCAGCAGTCCTTCATTGGTATAGGGACTGAGAGCTTTGTCACAGGTCATTTAAAAAATGACAGGCAGAGGAAGAGGCAGGCCCTTCCGCAGGGGTGGTAAGGGTAGGGCAGGAGCAACAGGCTTGAGCCAAAGTGGTAAGTTGCAGAAGGTGCGTTCAATTACTTTAAAGGACGCACCAGACTTGGTTGAATGGCTCGCTCAGCCTTACTCTTCTGCACCCTCCTCATCCTCTCGATCTGCACCCTCTTCTTCACTCTCTGCTATGTGCACCCCCAAAGACACTACCACCAACAACACCACCACCACATACCTTCCGCTTGAGTCACAGGAATTATTTTCCGATCCATATCAAGAGGACATTTCTGATGCGCAGCCACTCTCACGCTGCTGATGTCAGTGCTCTCTATCACGGTGCTGCTGTCAGTGCTGTATATCATGGTGCTGGTGTGAGTGCTTTATGTCACGCTGCTGATGTCAGTGCTCTCTATCACGGTGCTGCTGTCAGTGCTGTATATCACGGTGCTGGTGTGAGTGCTTTATGTCACGCTGCTGATGTCAGTGCTCTCTATCACGGTGCTGCTGTCAGTGCTGTATATCACGGTGCTGGTGTGAGTGCTTTATGTCACGCTGCTAATGTCGGTGCTCTCTATCACGGTGCTGCTGTCAGTGCTGTATATCACGGTGCTGGTGTGAGTGCTTTATGTCACGCTGCTGATGTCGGTGCTCTCTATCACGGTGCTGCTGTCAGTGCTGTATATCATGGTGCTGGTGTTAGTGCTTTATATCACGCTGCTGATGTCAGTGCTCTCTATCACGGTGCTGTTGTCAGATGACTCTATCACGGGTGCAGGTGTCTTTTCTGTATGTCACGCTGCTGATGTCAGTGCTCTGTATCACGGTGCTGCTGTCAGATGACTCTATCACGGTGCAGGTGTCATTGCTGTATGTGACGCTGCTGGTGATCATCTCCTGCACCCTCTTCTTTGCCTACCCTGGTCCCTGACCTTCCCTCTCCTCCATTGCCTTCATGCGCTCCACAGTCCTGAATTGTCAGAACAATTTCCCATATAAAAAAAGAATGCTTGTAGTTGTCGATCCCAGATTCACCTCATACATGTGTTATGTCATTGGCCATGTGGTGAGACTATGTTTGCACAGCTAATAATTATTTTGTGGCTGCAAATTTGACCTATAGGTTTGCGAAGTTCACCTCCCATTGAAGTCAATGGGGCCCGCCGCGAACGTTCCGGTTCGCGAACTATCGGCCGCGTTCGCGGTCCGCTTTCCCGAAACGTCCCGTCGGAAGTTCGTCCATCATTAGCCATGACAGTACCACCACCTGCAATATAATAGAGGAAGCTGATTGGATCTTCTATGCTTGCATATCACGCCTGTCTAGACACTTATAATTTGGAGTCTAGACCTCTGGTAAGGAGACATTTTATATCAATATCGGTGGAGGTGTACTTGGGTGATCAAAACACACATCAATTACTCTTGCTGTTATTGAATGTTCATTAAGGAATTCACTTGCACTATTTAGAACAGCACTAGCTGTTCACATTTTAGTGCCGGTTCACACTGGGGCGGCTTCAAAGTCGTCCGACTCTGAAGCCACCAAGCACAGCGTGACCTCAGCACGGCTTGCAAACAACAAATAGAAGTCAATGCATGCCGCTCCGAAGTCGCCCCCAAGTAGTACGGAACCTTTTTGACCAAATATAAAAAACAACAAAAAATGTTGCCACACCAAACATAGATATTTAATATCTATGTTTGGCGTGGCAAAATTTTTTGTTGTTTTTTTTTGTTATAAATAGTTGCTACCCAACTCTGACAACCACTGTGGTTGAATAGAAGTACTTAGATATCGGTTATAGGTAGAGTTTATATACTGTGTCCCTCTGACCAAATATAAAAGGGGTGCAACAAGAGGTGCATTATACAGTAGGCCTTCTGCAAAATTGGAGGAGTTTTGCTATGGGGTCCTCTGATATTTAATTATGACTACGATGGTTATCTTTATTTACATGTCTTTACTTCCATCACAAATACAAAAATCAAGTTGTTTATTTCTCATTTAATGATATTGGGTGGAGCCATGAAGACTATTTTAGCCATAGCAGACTCCTGTGCATTCAGACAACAGGTATACAACACAGATACAGCCTAAAATGCAGAACCATGTATCAAAGTTTTACTGAAATTTGTCACCAACTCAATCTCTCCAAGACTCCAGGCCTTCTAACACCAATACTAATGAATAGGGATGAGCCGAACACCCCCCGGTTCGCACCAGAACTTTCGAACGGACCCCAAGTTCGAACGAACGTTAGAACCCAATTGAAGTCTATGGGACTCGAACGTTCGAAATGAAAAGTGCTAATTTTAACAGCTAATATGCAAGATACTGTCCTAAAAAGGGTTTGGGGACCTGACTCCTGCTTCAGGGGACATGGGTCAATGCAAAAAAAAGTTTTAAAAACGGCCGTTTTGGCGGGAGCACTGATTTTAATGACGATTAAAGTGAAAAAAAAAGTGAAATATTCTTTTAAATATCGTGCCTGGGGGGTGTCTGTAGTATGCCTGTGAAGTGCCACGTCTTTCCCGTGTTTAGAACAGTCCCTGCACAAAATGACATTAAACGGAAATAACACCATTTAAAACTGCTTGCGGTTTTAATGTTATATCTGGTTCCTGCAATATGGTTGAAAATCATTGAGAAAAATGGCATGGGTAGCCCTCCCTGCCCATTACCAGCCTATTTGGGTCTTGTACGCATATTAAGGGGAACCCTGTACCCATATTAAAAAAAGGAAATGCGTGTGGCCCCCAGGCCCTATATACTCAGAACAGCAGTATACAGGCGGTGCAAACAAGACAGGGACTGTGTAGGTTTGTTGTGTTAAGTTGAATCTGTTTGTAATTTTCAACTGGTACATTTTTAAAGTGTAGCTCCAGTCCAAAAAACTATTTTTAAGCTTTTTGGAAAACATAGCGAAGGGTTATCACCCCTGTATAATTTGTTTTGTCGTCCATCTTTTTTCATCTCACTTGCTGTTGTCTCCTTCCGTTTGCAAGTAGGAGATGTTTGTAAGTTGGATGTTTGAAAGTAGGGGCCTGCCCTATATGCTCTGCAGAAATGGCGGAACAAGGTGTTGGCTTTGCCACAACATTGTAAGCCCTCAAAGTGACTCTTGGTGGGCGCTGGAGCGCCCTGCTGTGAACGATTATATCAAGAATTGTAATTACATGCCATTGTTGAACAGTGGTAGAAAAATTGACCTTTGGTGGTTGTGGTCCTCACCGTTACTCTGGGTGGGCACAGGAAGGGGCCCTCCTGTGAAATATTATATCAAGAATTGTAATTACATGTCCCTGTTAAACAGGGGCAGAAAAATTTGGCCTTAGGCACTGCTGCTGGTGCCACCACACTGCAACCTCTCCCATATACTCTAGTTTTATTGCAGGAATTAGCCCTGCTGCAAAGCATTGCATCAAAAATTGTACTTAAACGCCCCTGTTAAACAGGGGCAGAAAAATTGGGCCTTAGGCACTGGTGCTGGTGCCACCACACTGCAACCTCTGCCATATAATTACAAATGACATTTGTTCTGCCTATGAAGCAATAAAATATTAATTTAAGTGGGAGTTTAACCACTTTAAGACCGGACCATTTTGCTGGTAAATGACCAGAGGTCTTTTTACACTTTGGCACTGCGCTGCTTTAACTGGTAATTGCGCGGTCATGCAATGTTGTACCCAAACAAAATTTGCGTCCTTTTCTTCCCACAAATAGAGCTTTCTTTTGATGGTATTTGATTGCCTCTGCGATTTTTATTTTTTGCGATATAAACGTAAAAAGACCGCAAATTTTGAAAAAAAATGATATTTTCTACTTTTTGTTATTAGAAAAATCCAATAAACTCAATTTTAGTCATACATTTAGGCCAAAATGTATTCAGCCACATGTCTTTGGTAAAAAAAAAGTCAATAATTGTATATTTATTGGTTTGCGCAAAAGTTGTCACATCTACAAACTAAGGTACGTTTTCTGGAATTTACGCAGCTTTTAGTTTACGACTGCCTATCTCATTTCTTGAGGTGCTAAAATGGCAGGGCAGTACAAAACCCCCCCAAATGACCCCATTTTGGAAAGTAGACCCCCTAAGGAAATTGATAAGAGGCATGTTGAGCCCATTGAATATTTTATTTTTTTGCCTCAAGCGATTGAATAATGACAAAAAAAAAATTTTTTTTTTTTTTTTACACAAAGTTGTCACTAAATGATATATTGCTCACACATGCTATGGGCGTATGTGAAATGACACCCCAAAATAAATTCTGCTGCTTCTCCTGAGTACGGGGATACCACATATGTGGGACTTTTTGGGAGCCTAGCCGCGTACGGGGCCCCGAAAACCAAGCACCGCCTTCAGGCTTTCTAAGGGCGTAAATTTTTGAGTTCACTTCTCACTACCTATTACAGTTTTGAAGGCCATAAAATGCCAAGATGGCACAAAACCCCCACAAATGACCCCATTTTAGAAAGTAGACACCCCAAGCTATTTGCTGAGAGGCATGTTGAGTTCATGGAATATTTTATATTTTGCCACAAGTTGCGGGAAAATTACAAACTTTTTTTTTTTTTTTTTTTTTTTCACAAAGTTGTCACTAAATGATATATTGCTCACACATGCCATGGGCATATGTGAAATGACACCCCAAAATAAATTCT
Source organism: Lithobates pipiens (assembly GCF_037356315.1). Classification (NCBI taxonomy): domain Eukaryota; kingdom Metazoa; phylum Chordata; class Amphibia; order Anura; family Ranidae; genus Lithobates; species Lithobates pipiens. The sequence goes on from NW_027507758.1 coordinate 516,383,951, forward strand.
GCTGCTTCTCCTGAGTACGGGGATACCACATATGTGGGACTTTTTGGGAGCCTAGCCGCGTACGGGGCCCCGAAAACCAAGCACCGCCTTCAGGCTTTCTAAGGGCGTAAATATTTGACTTCACTCCTCACTACCTATTACAGTTTTGAAGGCCATAAAATGCCAAGATGGCACAAAACCCCCACAAATGACCCCATTTTAGAAAGTAGACACCCCAAGCTATTTGCTGAGAGGCATGTTGAGTCCATGGAATATTTTATATTTTGCCACAAGTTGCGGGAAAATTACAAACTTTTTTTTTTTTTTTTTTTTTTTCACAAAGTTGTCACTAAATGATATATTGCTCATGCATGCCATGGGCATATCTGAAATGACACCCCAAAATAAATTCTGCTGCTTCTCCTGAGTACGGGGATACCACATATGTGGGACTTTTTGGGAGCCTAGCCGCGTACGGGGCCCCGAAAACCAAGCACCGCCTTCAGGCTTTCTAAGGGCGTTACAGTTTTGAAGGCCATAAAATGCCAAGATGGCACAAACCCCCCCCAAATGACCCCATTTTGGAAAGTAGACACCCCTAAATTTAGGGGTACACTAGTGAGACTAGGTAATAAATGGCGGGTGCCCTGAAACTATAAAAAAATAACTAACCAACCAGCGTCACCTGTAACAGTTATATGGTGATCACTGGTGAAAGGGTTAACTAGGGGGCAATCAGGGGGCTTTATGCGGTAGTATATGGGGGTCCCTGGCGCTATAAAAAGCTGCGGCGAACCTAAATACCTACCTGCCTAACTAGCGTCACCTGTGACACTAATACAGCGATCAGAAAAACGATCGCTTATTAGGCTGGGTTCACACTGGAGCGATGCGGGAACGCCACAAATGCGCGGCGGGTTCCCGCATCGCATGCCTCCCGGCGGCAGTTCACACTGCCCTATGCGAACTGCTGGGAGTGTCAGTGAAATGTTACTGACACCCCCAGATCAGTTCGCATATCGCAGTGCGATCTGAAAACTCGGATCGCATGGTGTGAACACCCATGCGATCCGATTCTGCTGCGGGCCAAAAAAAGGGTCCCGTGCGAATTTGCGGCGGGTGCGGCGGGTGTGGCGGGTGCGGCGAATGGCTGAACTCGAATCGCACAGAGATCGGATGTGATTTGCACTGCAGTGCGGTGCGAATCACATCCGTTCTCAAACCGCTGCAATCTGAACCCAGCCTTAGTGACACTGGCGACGGGGGGTGATCACGGGGTTAAACCTTTATTGGGGGGGTTAGGGGGGTACCTTAGAACTAAAGGGGGCTAACCCTAACTGCCCTAACAGTTATTAGTCACAAATGACACCCGCCGGGTGATCAGGGGGTTAAACCTTTATTAGGTAATAAATGGCGGGTGCCCTGAAACTATAAAAAAATAACTAACCAACCAGCGTCACCTGTAACAGTTATATGGTGATCACTGGTGAAAGGGTTAACTAGGGGGCAATCAGGGGGCTTTATGCGGTAGTATATGGGGGTCCCTGGCGCTATAAAAAGCTGCGGCGAACCTAAATACCTACCTGCCTAACTAGCGTCACCTGTGACACTAATACGGCGATCAGAAAAATGATCGCTTATTAGGCTGGGTTCACACTGGAGCGATGCGGAAACGCCGCGAATCCGCGGCGGGTTCCCGCATCGCATGCCTCCCGGCGGCAGTTCACACTGCCCTATGCGAACTGCTGGGAGTGTCAGTGAAATGTTACTGACACCCCCAGATCAGTTCGCATATCGCAGTGCGATCTGCAAACTCGGATCGCATGGTGTGAACACCCATGCGATCCGATTCTGCTGCGGGCCAAAAAAAGGGTCCCGTGCGAATTTGCGGCGGGTGCGGCGGGTGTGGCGGGTGCGGCGGGTGCGGCGAATGGCTGAACTCGAATCGCACAGAGATCGGATGTGATTTGCACTGCAGTGCGGTGCGAATCACATTCGTTCTCATAAACCGCTGCAATGTGAACCCAGCCTTAGTGACACTGGCGACGGGGGGTGATCACGGGGTTAAACCTTTATTGGGGGGGTTAGGGGGGTACATTAGAACTAAAGGGGGCTAACTCTAACTGCCCTAACAGTTATTACAGTCACAAATGACACCAATGCAAAAAAAAAAAAAAAAAATGACATTGGTGTCACTGTGACTGGGGGGCAGGGGTAATTGGGGGGGTGATCGGGGGGTAAAGGGGGGGTGTGAGTGTGCCTGGCATGTTCTACTGTGTGTGTAGAGTGTTGGTGCAACTCACCGATCCGCTCTCCTCCGTGTCGGAACGGAAAATACCGACACGGAGGAGAGAATACATCACTTCCTCTCCTGTGTTTACATTACAGGAGAGGAAGTGATGTCACGGGGGATTTCCATTCGTCGAGAGCGATCGCGAGGGGGTGGCCATGAATGAATGGCCGTCCCCTCATCCCTGATCTCTCCCGAACGAATGCCGACCGCCGCAGGCACCGGGGGGGGGCCCGATCGGGCCCCCCACCCGCGGGCAGGCATGGACTTATATATACGCCAATATGCCTGCCCGTGCCATTCTGCCGACGTATATCGTCGTGCGGCGGTCGGCAAGTGGTTAATGTAGTGGTACTGGAGAAAAGAAAGAAGAATGCAATAGGAAAATAATTAGAATGCATAATTTGCTGGATCCATTGGGCTCCCAAAATGTTTCTCTACCTCTTCATTATTTGACTTAAATACCCACTATCTTTTTCTATTAGGCCTTTTCCCCCTTACTGTGTGAAGCCAGATATACCCACGTAAATCCCCAAACTAGATCCCACATCCCCACTGTTAGGAGTACCACCGACCCAGGGGACCACCAGTCTCCTCCAATCCTCTCTGCTGACGTCCACCTTTTTTTTACCATAGCCCATCCAATAGGAAGTGGCTACAACAGGCAGGGGTGTGGATTTTATCTCTGAGAGGGGCTTTAAATGAAAAGTATAACATACAGTGGCAGTGCGTCCGTAAAGGGCGCAGGAGCGCTGCCCCCTCTCTTCTGTCACCGCTCTATCACCATAGATAGATTCATGCCTTGCATGAATCTATTTATAGTCCCCGCTGACACCCCCTATTCAGGTGTCTGGCCCCTTTTCTGGCGCTGGGCACCTGAATTATAGTGATGTTTTTTTTTGGAAGCACCTGATTAGAGCCGTAGACTCTAATAGGCACCCAAAAAGGTGAACAGCGGGTGCAATGCTGTGCGTTTGCTGCTCACTCAATTGTTTGTTAGCAAAGCGAAGGAATTCACTTTGCTAACACTGAACCACCTCTCAGCCAATCAGGTGCTCGGGTCTGTTATCTGTCACCTGTTTGGCTGAAACATCAGATGCTGTGATTGGACGCCTGATAGAGAGGACGGAAGAAGACATCAAGGAGCACGCAGGACACCGCCACTGACCCGCTGCGAGACAGGCAAGTGCCGGGGTGATACACACTGCCAGCATTTGATGGGGCACAGTTGCAGCGACAAATGATGGGCACACTGGCAGCATTTGATGGGGCACAGGAGCGGCAATTGATGGGTACACTGGCAGAAATTGATGGGCATACTGGCAGCAATTGATAGGTATGGTAGTTGGCACAATGGCTGCTCTTGATGGGCACAGTAGCTGCCTTTGATGGGCACATTGGCTGCGTTTCATGGGCATAATGGCAGCATTTGATGGGCACAGTGGCTTGCATTTGATGGCACAGTGGCTGCATTTGATGGGCACAGTGGCGGCGTTTGATGGGCACAGTGGTTGCATTTGATGGGCACAGTGGCTGCGCTTGATGAGCACAGTGGCTGCGTTTGATAGACACAGTGGTTGCATTTGATGGGCACGGTGGTGGCAATTGATGGGCACAGTGGCTGTGGTTGATGGGCACAGTGGTTGCATTTGATGGGCACAGTGGCTGAACTTGCTGGGCACAGGGGCTACGCTTGATGGGCACAGTGGCTGCGTTTGATAGACACAGTGGTTGGGCTTGATGGGCACAATGGCTTAGTTTGATGGCACAATGGCCGCAATTGATTTTCTTTTTTCAGTTTGTTTGCGCCTCCCCAAAAATTTTGAGCACCAGCCGCTAGTGGCACCAGTAGCTGCGTTTAATGAGCACAGTACTTGCATTTGATGGGCACAGTGGCTGCGCTTGATGGGCGCAGTGGCTGCGCATAAAGATCAAGTAGGCTTTGTCCATTTAAGGGGTACATGAGACAGCATTTGCAGAGCGATCCAATTGATTGATATTGCAAAATCCTACTCTAACTCAGCACGCACTATCTCCTAACACTACTGACTGCAAGCTCTATTATAAAAGATAGATCACTAGCTATATAGGTGAGGTGAATATAGCGGTGTATACTGCGGTCAGGGCACAGACAATAACCACTACACATCAGCAAGATAGAAAAATCGGCCGAAAACGATCGGTGTGTACTGTGTTGAAGGTACACAGAACACCCACTGCTTCAGACGCCAACACACTACACGAGGCCGCCGCGATGGCGGCCTTATATAGTGTGGGGCATGCACTACACAGCCTGAGCTATGATTGGCCACAGGCATCCTGCCTGTGGCCAATCATGGCTCTCCTCGCTGCTGGCGCTGCGTTTGGCCAAGCATGCGGGGTCACAGTGCATGCTTGGCCAATCATGAGCCAGCAATGCACTGCGCCATCGCACACGAATTTGACGCGAACGGACTAAAATGTTCGGATTTCGCCGAACGGACGAACAGCCAATGTTCGAGTCGAACGTACGTTTGACTCGAACACGAAGCTCATCCCTACTAATGAACCCAGAATTGCCTCCAGGGATGGGTTCTCATCCATTCACAACCAAACTACCAGGTATTGATCTACGCATCCACCACCTTTCAGTCCTCCAAGGAATACTTACAGACACTGGGCCTTCCTCCCTCAAACCAGATCTAAACATCTAGTACACCATTTTCTTGTAGCTTCCCTAAAACCATCCTTTACACACCGTTCGTTCTAGAATACACTTCAAACTGTCTGATGCTGAACCCTGTACCCGCCTACCATACTTATTAATCTGTCGAAAATCACAAGATTCACATAACAGAATTCTATTCACATTCTTAGGTGCACACACACAAATACGTAATAGAACTCAGTCTTATACCTATCATCACCTACAATTAATGTTTCCTTTTTCTTTCTATCTCCTCAACTCCTTACTTTTCCCCCCATACACCTTCTCCCTACTATTTCATGTCTCCCCCCCCCCCCCCCCCCATCAACCTCAAATACAAGGCTAGATCATACTGCAATGCTCATGCTGGACACACACATTCACGCAGAAACAGAGCATTCCATTACAAGACCTACTCTCTAAAATAGGGGTAGGAAACCTCAGCCCTCCAGCTGTGGTGAAACTACAAGTCCCATGACACATTGCAAGACCCTGACAGACAATCACAGGCATGACTCCTAGACTCAGAGGCATGATGGGATTTGTAGTTTCACCACAGCTGGTGCCAAGTTTGTCTACCCCTACTCTAAAGTGCTCCTAACATACTTAAATACCTACCTGGTTTAACCTCTAAGCCCCTGTACACACGGTCGAAGATTCTGCCAACCAAATCCGTCGGATTTTGTCCGTCAGATTTAGTCTGACGGATTGTGTCCGAAACTGTTGCATACACACGGTCGGACTAAGTTGTCGAAAAATCCAATCTTTCAGAACGTGATGACGTAATTTCGTTACGATGGGACTAGATTCAGGCTAGTAGCCAATAGCTTTGATGTAGGAATTTGATCTGAGCATGCGTGGCACTTGGTCCGATCAAAATTCTCTACACATGATCGATTACGTCCGACCGGCCCAGTTGGTCGGGAAATATTTCCACCATGTTGGAAAATTGGGTCGGACGGAGATTCGGACGGAATCAGTCCGATGCATACCACACACAGTCGGATTATCTGACGACACGGTCCGATAAGACGCATTCCGATGGATTCTCCAACCGTGTGTACGCGGCTTAATAGGTACTGGGTTGTAGACAAAACATACCCATTCAATACACCATGTTTATTACCAATGAAAGATGTTCTGTGTCACTCATTACGTTGTTCTTATTTGTAATATCATTGTTGTTAAACTCAAATGTTTTTGGGGTAATTCACCAGTCTTTATTACCTACTATTTATTACCTATATGTCATGTAACAAACTGACATTGCTCTTGTTAATGCAACATACCCATATAATGTTGTTGTACTTTTTTTTTAATAAAAATTGTTTGGAACATAAAAAAATATGTATGTATATGTAAGTAGAATCATGATAGTCCATGCCTTTGGTCTCAGTGACTGTACTCTTCGCTGGTTCCCTTTCTACTTATCCAACAGCACCTTTAGCGTTACTTACAATTCTACTTCCTCCTCTCCTCTTCCTTTCTCTGTTCGGGTCCCCCAATATTTTGTTCTTGGACCTCTCCTATTTTCAATCTACACCTCCTCCCTGGGCCAGCTGATAGTCTCCCATGGCTTCCAATACCACCTCTACGCTAACGACACCCAAATCTATTTCTCTACCCCTCAACTCAGTCTCCTCACGTATCACTAATTTACTATCATATATATCAGCCTGGATGTCACACCACTTCCTGAAACTTAATCTATCCAAAGCAAATTTCCTCCCCCTCGTGCCTCTTCCCCTGATCTCTCTGTGAAAATCGATGGCACAACTATAAGCCCATCCCCAGATGCCAAGGTCCTAGGTGTAGTCCTGGGTTCCGAACTCTCCTTTAAGCCCTATGTCCAATCACTGTCCAAATCTTGCCACCTCAACTCCCGCAACATCTCCAAATTCACTCCTTGGTCATCTCTTGCCTCGACTACTGCAACTCCCTCCTCATGGGCACATAAATGCTGCTGCCAGACTCATCCACCTTACCAATCGCTCTGTGTCTGCTACTCCTCTCTGTCAACCCCTCTACTGGCCTCCACTCACCCAATGAATTTAATTCAAAATACTAACAACTACTTACAAAGCCATCCACAACTCTACCCCCAACTACATCACTGATCTAGTCTCAAAATACCAACCTAATTGTTCTCTTCGTTCTTCTCAAGACCTCCTGCTCTCTAACTCCCTCATCACCTCCTCCCATGCTCGCCTCCAGGACTTTTCCAGAGCCTCTCCAATCCTATGGAACTCCAATCTGTCCAATTATCTCCTACTCTATTAGCTTTTAGACGATCCCTGAAACCCTCCTCTTACCCACACCTAGCAACTATATTTTCATTTTCTCCATCTGATCGTCCCCCACAGCTATTACCTTTAGTTCCACTTAACCCTCCCTTCTAGAGTGTAAGCTCTAACGAGCAGAGCCCTCTGATACCTCCTGCATTGAATTGTATTGTAACTGTACTGTCTGCGCCCATGTTGTAAAGTGCTGTGCAAACTGTTGGCGCTATATAAATCCTGTATAATAATAATAATAAAAATAGTACATATAAGTTAGTAATATTAGGGGCTTAAAGTCCCAAACTCCTCCTTTTTCTCCTTAACCACTTGCTTACTGGGCATTTAAACACCCTCCTAACCAGACCAATTTTCAGCTTTCAGTACTGTCACTCTTTGAATGACAATTGCGTGGTCATGCAACATTGTACCCAAATGAAATTTTTATCATTTTTTTCATACAAGAAGAGCTTTCTTTTGTTGTTATTTAATCACCACTGGGGTTTTTATTTTTTGCTAAACAAACAAAAAAAACACAGAAAATTTTGAAAAAAAAAATGTTTCATAGTTTGTTATAAAATTTTGCAAACAGGTAATTTTTCTCCTTCATTGATATGTGCTGATGAGGCAGCACTGATGAGCAATGATAGGCTGCACTGATTGGCACTGATAGGCACATTTAAGGCGGCACTGATGGGGACAGATAATGTAGTACTGATGGGCACAGATAAGGCAACATTGATGGCCACTGATAAGATGGCACTGATGGGCCCTGATGGGTGGCACTGATGGGTGGCACTGATGGGCACTGGTAGGTGACACTGATGGGCAGCACTGTTGATGAGGCACTGATTGGTGACATTGATAGGAGGCACTGTGGGCACTGATAGGTGGCACTGTGGTCACTGGCAGGTGGCGCTGGTGGGGACTAGTATTTGGCACTGTTGCACACTAGTAGGTGGCACTGGCAGGTGTCACAGTGGGCACAGATGAGCTGGCGGATGCTCTCCTTGATCGGGACCAATGTCCCTTTAACAGCTGCCGGGGATCGGCTTTTTTCTTTTCTCCTCACACTATCAGCGTGAGGAGGAGAAATAACCGATTACCGACTCTGTTTTCATCACCTGATCAGCTGTCATTGACTGACAGCTAATCACGTGGTAATGGGTCGGGATCAATCCCTTACTCCGATCTGTGATCCAGTGAGTCTCATAGACTCGCTGATCACATAGCATTCCGTGTGATCACCCTGCAGGGGGCACACATGCTGCTCGAGCATGGGAGGATGTCTATTGACACCCTCCCAGCAAAGTAGGTCGTCATTTAGCGGATATAAAGTGGTTAATCCAATTAGGAATGGAGGCACTGAGCTTTATGGGCCATGTGCTTCATTTAAAGTTCCACAAACCCTCATTTTTCAATACATCTGTAAGTGAATGCTGAATAATCTGAGAAGCATCTCAAACTGATCTCAAATGCAAGTGCAATGCACCTGAAAGCTAGCTGCATTTGTTCGTTGACACAACCTTAGGTAAAACTCCCTTGGGACAAAGCGTCTACTGTATGTTTTAGTTCAGGGTCCTACTTGAAATCCCAAGTCCAACTAAGAAGGGGCACTGCCTCTGAGTTACAGAGAAAATAATACCATTTTCCCAAATGAGCAAAGGCACATCCTTTAGTTAGTATACATATGCAAGATATATTGCAGTCAAATGAATTAGTCCAGTTAAGCTACAAAGAGGATTGCGATTTATAAGTTTTGCTTGTTTATTACCTGGGTCTCATTATCATTTCATAATATAAAAATGTGTTATTTTCTACATGTGTGTATGAGTGCTAAGATTGTGCATACAATTTTTTGCCATGATAGTATATTTTGCGTGGAACATCTGTTCACTTATTTGTAACTTGTTTGGTAAATTGTTTTTTTTATCCAGCTGATCCTTGTGACAAGTATTTTTTGCCCAGATGGCAGAAAGCCCTGTAGGTAACGTATTTCTGATTACTGCAGGAGTATGGAATACATGAATTTTTATTAGATACAATTGATACGTTAATCTTGATTTTTTTATATAAAAGAGACAAAAACCCATAGGTTATTCCGATGCCTGCAGCATTTCAAACTTCCTTCCTTTTCTAACACACATAATAAAAGTAAGGAGAGTTCTGGGCATTATTATCATATGTTCATTTGAATATCACCTACATAAACTGTACAGAAGGCAAAAATAAGTAAGCTTCTGTCTTAAACCTCAACCAAATGCTAAATCTAACCTGCAAAGCTTTTTGGATCTTGGCTGTTCCGTGCATATTCTCAGTAATTTTTAGGAACTTCCCCTCTGCTCATTATTTTGTCTAAATCCACAACAAGGCTAAACTAAGGCTATCCATAGACAGTTAATTATTTTCCATCAGACAGCGGACTGTTACAAAAAAGAAAAAAAAACACACAAATTCCCCCATCCACATTGGGTTCCAGATCCTCACCACTGCATAGGAATCTGCTACAGGGTTTATTAAAATGACCGCTATGTACATTAATCACCCAAAGGTAGGGATGAGCCGAACAACCCCCGGTTCGGTTCTCACCAGAACCTTCGAACGGAACGAAAATTTGTGCGAACTTTAGAACCCAATTAAAGTCTATGGGACTTCAAAATCAAAAATTATAATTTTAAAGCCTAATCTGCAAGTTATTGTCCTAAAAAGGGTTTGGGGACCCGACTCCTGCCCCAGGGGACAAGGATCAATGCATTTTTTTTTTTAAACGGATGTTTTTTCGGGAGCACTGATTTTAATGATGCTTAAAGTGAAAAAAAAGTGAAATATTCCTTTAAATATCGCGCCTGGGGGGGTGTTTATAGTATGCATGTGAAGTGGCATGTGTTTCCCGTGTTTAGAACAGCCCCTGCACAAAATGACATTTAGTGGAAAAAAGTCATTTAAAACTGCTTGCGGTTTTAATGTAATGTCTGGTTCCGGCAATATGGATGAAAATCAGTGTGAAAAATGGCATGGGTAGCCCCCCTGCCCATTACCTGCCCCCTTGGGTCTTGTATGGATATTAAGGGGAACCCCGTACCCAAATAAAATAAAAAGTAAAGACGTGGGGCCCCCAGGCCCTATATACTCCAAACAGCAGTATGCAGGCGGTGCAAACAAGACAGGGACTGTGTTGGTTTGTTGTGTTAAGTAGTATCTGTTTGTAATTTTGAAGTGGTATATTTTTAAAGTGTAGCTCCAGTCAAAAAATCTATTTTTAAGCTTTTTGAAAAACATAGGGAAGGGTTATCACCCCTGTATAATTTTTTTGCCTGTCTGTCTTTTTTCATATCACTTACTGTAGTCTCCTTCCATTTGCAAGTGGGAGACACTTGTAAGATGGATGTTTGAAAGTAGGGGCCTGCCCTATATGCTCTGCAGAAATTTGGCCCTAAGGTGTTGCCACAAGTTAACACTGTAAGCCCTTAAAGTGACTCTTGGTGGGCACTGGAGCGCCCTGCTGTGAACTATATCAAGAATGGTAATTGCATGCCATTGTTGAACAGTGGTAGAAAAATTGGGCCTTTGGTGGCTGTGGTGGTGGTGGTGGTGCTGGTGCCACAACACTGTAAGTCCTCACAGTTACTCTCGGTGGGTGCAGGAACGGGCCCTGCTGTGAAATTTTATATCATGAATTGTAATTACATGCACCTGTTAAACAGGGGCTGAAAAATTGGGCCTTAGGCACTGGTGTCACAACACTGCAACACCTCACAGAAACTCTAGTTGGAGAGCAGGAATGAGCCCTGCTGCAAAGCATTGCATCAAAAATTGTAATTACATGCCCCTGTTAAACAGGGGCTAAAAAATTGGGCCTTAGGCACTGGTGGCGGCTCCCAGAACCAAAAATGTTTTTCTAAGCTATCAGCAGGATCATTGAGGAGGAAGAGGATAGTCAGTCAAAATAACAGGATAGTCACTCAGCATCAGCATAGGCAGTCTTGAAGGGATGTGACATTTAAAAAAAAATTATTCGGTTACATCAGCTTCAGGTGCTTGGTAGCTGGTGGTGATCCAAGACTGATTCATCTTTATGAAGGTCAGTCGATCAACCGAGTCGGTGGACAGGCGCACCCTGTGATCGGTTACAAAGCCTCCAGCAGCACTGAATGTGGGTTCTGAAAGAACACTGGATGCAGGACAGTCCAGTAGCTCAATTGCATACTGTGCAAGCTCTGGCCAGTGATCCATCCTCAAGATCCAGTAAGCCAGAGGATTTTCGGTGGGAAAGGTGTCTAAGTCTGACCTCGGCCCTAGGTATTCCTGCATCATGTAAATCAGACGCTGACGATGGTTGCTGGAACTGATCATACCTTGGGGCTGTGGACTAAAAAATTTCTGAACGCATCGGTCAGATGGCCACCTTCTCCACCGCTCCTTCTGTGTCTGACTGAAGCCTCAGCAACACGTTGTCCAGGACCAGGAATTTATCGCCTCCCAGTCTCTGGGAACGTGTTGAACAGACCTTTCTGCAAGGCCTCCCGGAGATGTCTCATCCTCTGCTCCCTCTGCGACGGCAAGATAAGGTCCGCAACCTTACCCTTGTACCGTGGATCAAGGAGAGTTGCCAGACAGTAATGATCCCTCTCCTTGATCCGAAGAATACGAGGAACCTTCCGCAGGCTTTTCAGGATCAGGGAGGCCATGCAGCATAGGTTAGCTGAGGCATTCGGTCCTCTGGGTCACTAAGAACTACATGATCTGCAGCCACCTCCCCCCAGTCACGTACAAGTCCACAGGTTTCTTGGGACTGTAAATCATCCCTAAAAGACTGCTGCTGCTGATGCTGAGTGCCAGGCTCCACCTCCATGCTGACACAATCCTCCTCCTCATCCTCTTCCTGTGTGATGGGTGGGACAGCAGGAACACTGTCTGGATAAAGGGGGCCTTGAGAGGCAAGGAAGTCCTCCTCTTCCTGCCTCTGTTCTGCCTCAAGTGCCCTGTCCATTATTCCACGCAGCATATGCTCCAACAGGAGGACAAGAGGTACAGTGTCACTGATGCATGCACTGTCACTGCTCACCATCCTCGTGGCCTCCTCAAATGGGGACAGGACAGCGCATGCATCCCTGATCATGCCCCACTGGCATGGTGGAAAAAAATGTGCTCCCTTGACCCTGTCCTGGTGCTGTAGTCACACAGGTACTCATTGATGGCCCTCTGCTGTATGTGCAGCTGCTGCAGCATGGCCAAAGTTGAGTTCCACCTGGTGGGCATGTCACATATAAGGCGGTTCTTGGGCAGGTTCAACTCCTTTTGGAGCTCAGCCAGCCGTGCACTGGCATTATATGATCGGCGGAACTGCACACAGACTTTCCTGGCCTGCCTCAGGATATCCTCTAAGCCTGGGTATCTGCCCAAGAACTGCTGCACCACCAGGTTAAGGACGTGAGCTACACAGGGCACATGGGTCAGTTGTCCCTGTCGGAGGGCGGAGAAGAGGTTGGTGCCATTGTCGCAAACCACCATTCCTGGCTTAAGCTGGCATGGCGTCAACCACCTCTCGGCCTGCCCCTGCAGAGCTGACAAAATATCTGCCCCAGTGTGGCTCCTGTCCCCCAAACACACCTGCGCAACCACGGCATGACATATTTTTGCCTGCGTACTTGCGTAGCCCCTTGAACGCCTACGGAGCACTGCTGGTTCCAAGGACAAAGCACAGGAAGAGGCCATGGAGGAAGAAGAAGCAGAGGGGGTGGAGGAGAGAGGTGTGTCACAACCAGTAGTAGCATTTTGGAGGTGTGGTGGCGGAACAACCTCCAACACTACTGCACCTTGTCCTGCATCCTTCCCAGCTGCCAGAAGAGTGACCCAATGCGCTGTGAAAGATATGTAATGTCCCTGTCCATGCCTGCTGGACAATGAGTCAGCAGTAATATGCACCTTACCTCTGACCACCCTGTCCAGCGAGGCATGGACATGGTCTTCCACATGCTAGTAGAGAGCCGGAATCGCCTTCCGTGAGAAAAAGTGGCGTTTGGGAAGCTGTCACTGAGGAACCGCACATTGCACAAACTCACGGAAGGGGGCCGAGTCTACCAACTGAAAAGGCAGCAGTTGAAGTGCTAGCAATTTAGCCAAGCTAGCATTCAACCGCTGGGCATGTGGATGGCTGGGAGTGAACTTCTTTTGAAGGTCCAGCAGCTGGGGCAAGGAAATTTGCCTGGTACAATCGGATGTCGGTGTACTGCTAGCAGAGTGACACACCTAATTCTACACCTTCATTCCTGTCAGTGCAGGTTTCAGAGAGGACAGAAGATATAGTGGGGTTGGAGATCCCAGCTGATGAGGCCCAAGGAGAGGTCTGCTTGTTCTTTGGTGTGGGTCATTAAGGTACCCTTGCTAACGAGCTGCATGGCAGGTCAACATATGTCTGGTCAAGCATGTGTTGCCCAAGCAGCTGATGTTTTGGCCACGCGAGATACGCTTGAGACATATGTTGCAAATAGTAGTGGTGTGATCTGATGCACTCGTCTCAAAAAAGGCCCACACCAAAGAACTTTTGGAACAACGTGCAGAGGCAGCACCCTGCACAGGCGGAGCCCTGCGGTGTGATTCAGTCGGTGTGCTGCCCTTAAGCTGGCCCCGGAGGGCATCCTGCCTCATTGGAGATGTGCCTCCTCCTCTCTCCTATCAGGCACCCACATGGAGTCAGTGACCTCATCATCCCCTCCCTCTTCATCACTGGAGCAAACCTGGCAGTATGCTGCAGCTGGCGGAACATGACTGCCAGATTGCTGTCCCTGAGCATCCCCTCTCTCTGGGCTCATGCTACTGCCTTCCTCTAGCTGGGTATCATCATCAGAATCTTCAAAATGCTGGGCATCCTCCTGGAGCATATACCCAACACTGCGCTCAAACAGTTCGTGGGACTCCTCAGGAGGACATGGTGGGTCTAGGGAAGGAGTGACTGATGACATTGAGACGAGGGAAGAGGACGCGTTGGCAGCTGCTTTGTAAGTACCCTGAGCCTGGGTGAGAGAGGATGAGGAGGTTTTGGTCATCCACTCTACCAAGTCTTCGGCATGTTGCGGCTCAACACGTCCAGCTGCCGAAAATAAGGACAAGCGTGACCCATGTCCACGTGCTGATGACGATGCACCGCGTCCACAACCAGCACTGTTGCCTCTAGACACAGAGCCTACTTGCCCTCTTTTATTGGCTCGTGACTGTCTGCCTCTCCTTGTTGGCCTTCCACACATACTAATGGCCTGCAGGGAGATGAGAACACCAGCAATTGGGGGTAGCTTCAGGTGTATACTGTGCAGGAGGCCCAATACACTGACTGTAACTGCTCCAGATGCCTGTGGTATAGAAACGGAACAACACCAGCAATTGGGGGTAGCTTCAGGTGTACACTGTGCAGGTGGCACAATACACAGACTGTAACTGCTCCAGATACCTCTGGTATAGAAACGGAACAACACCAGCAATTGGGGGTAGCTTCAGGTTTATACTGTGCAGTAGGCACAATACACCAACTCTAACTGCTGCAGCTGCCTGTGGTATAGGAACAGAACAACACTAGCAATTTGGGGTAGCTTCAGGTGTATACTGTGCAGGAGGCACAATACACCCACTGTAACTGCTGCAGCTGCCTGTGGTATAGGAACAGAACAACACCAGCAATAAGGGGTAGCTTCAGGTGTATACTGTCAGGAGGCACAATACACCCACTGTAACTGTGCTAGGTTCACAAGAAAAGATGACACTGTCCCTGCCTATCCTGCTCTCTCCCTGAACGCTGCAACACACTACACAAAGCTGCCGCGCTGGTGTCCTTATATAGTGTGGGGCGTGTACTAAACCCCCTGAGCTATAATTGGCCACAGGCATCCCCAATCCCTGTAGCATCATTTGTCTTATAAAAGAAAGTAGCTTACGTCCTTATTTAGGGCTACCTTAATAAGCATAGCACTGATGCCACACAGAATTGCCTTATTAGCTCAGAGAATCCTATGATCCTTCTCTTCATTAACCACTTCAATACCAGGCACTTAAACACCTTCCTGCCCCGACCAATTTTGAGCTTTCAGTGCTGTCGCACTTTGAATGACAATTGTGCGGTCATGCTACACTGTACCCAAATGAAATTTTTATCATTTTTTTCCCACAAATAGAGCTTTCTTTTGGTGGTTTTTGATCACCTCTATGTTTTTTTTTTTTTGCTAAACAAATAAAAAAAGACCAAAAATTTTGAAAAAAATTTTTTTTTCCAGTTTCAAAGCTTTGTAAATAAGTACGTTTTCTCCTTCACTGATGGGCACTGATAGGGCGGCACTGATAAGGTGGTACTGATAGGCACCGATGAGGTGGCACCAATGAAGTGGCACTGATATGTGGCACTGATAGGTAGCACTGATAGGTGGCACTGATAGATGGCACAAATTGGCACTGATAGCTGGCCCGGATTGGCATGGATAGGCGGCATGGGTGGGCATGGATAGGTGGCACAGATGGGCATGGATAGGCGGCACAGATGAGCATGGATGGGCACTGATAGGCGGCATGGATGGGCACTGATAGGTGGCACGGATGGGCACTATTAGGTGGCACGGATGGGCACTGATAGGCGGCATTGTATTGTATTATATTGTACTGATGGATGCCAATCAGTGCCAAACAATAATGCATGCCAATCAGTGATGCCCATTGTGGGCACTGATTGGCATCCATAGTGGGCACTGATTGGCATCCATTGTGGGCACTGACTGGTATCCCTGGTGGTCTAGGGTGGCATACCTGGTGCTGGGCATCCCTGGTGGTTTGGTGGCGTCCCTGGTGGTCCAGTGGGGGCATGCTCAGGGGGGCTGCGCTGATAATCGATCAGCACAGACCCCCCCCGTTAGAGGAGCAGCCGATCGGCTCTCCTCTACTCACGCCTGACAGACGCGAGTGAGGAAAAGCCGATCACCGGCTCTTCCTATTTACACTGTGATCAGCCCTGATTGGACACAGCTGATCACATGATAAAGAGTCTCCGTTGGAGACTCTTTACTGAGATCGTAGTTGCGGTGTGTCAGACTGACAACCCGCAACAACGATCGACACGATGTGCCGGCCCCGGGGGGCGCACATCGGCTCAAAATCCTGAGGACATCATATGACGCCCGGATTTTGAAACCACTTTGCCGCCCTCATTTTGCTATAGGGCGGGTGGCAAGTGGTTAGAATAGATCTACACCCGCCCACCCCCTCCCACCTTTTTTTTCTCACCCATCCAGCGTTGTCCTGCTGATATCCTCTCATGCCTTGTCACCACTTGGTCCTGGACCTCCAAGTTATCTCTGATGTCATCAAGAGGCCCACAAGCTCTTTCGGGATGAGCGGGTAGGCCTCCCTCTGATGTGCCACTAGGCTCACCCCCCTCCTCCTCTGTGAATTACACAGTAAGGCCTCCTGAGATATATGACGTACATATCCCAGAAGGCACATATACTGTATATATACAAAATTTGCTATACATGTAGCAGAGCAGAGAAGGGGTGGACAGGTGGCACTTTCACTTTGTGGCTAACGATCCACTTTAAGGTAAATAACTCTGGCATAATATATATATTAAATGCAAGATTGGTGTGATCAAATGCTTTCTATTTTTATAAATGGCGCTGGGGAAACCGGAAGTAATGTATGCAGATCTTTATATAGCTGCTTGGGAGGAGGGAAGGAGAAAATATCATGTGAGAGACAGCTTTGAGTCTACTGACATCACATCCAAGATGGCAGCATTCAGCAATCTCTGGATTTGGTATGATTACAAAAGGGAGGCTTTTATAGATAAATAAAATGATAAATGACATCAAATACATGTAACAAGGCCCTAGCGTTGCTAGAGTAGGATGTTTTGTGTTAGTGTAGGCACATTTTTAGCCTTGGCTACCAGCCAAGTCTGTGTGTTTTTCTGGGTCAGGGTTTGAGTGACTCAGGGAGGCTGAATGACTCAGCAGCAGCTTCTCTGGTAACTCTCCGTGCTTGCTGGAAACGTTGAGAAGGTTCCAGAAGCAGTTAGGAGGGGTCTAAGAGGAGCTAGTTGGAGTATTCTGAGGACCCTGACCAATCCCCAACAGAAGGGTTGGCCAGGGTCAGCCCTTCTGGTGCAGTGTGGAGTTTGGTTGGAAGATGGAGATGGAGTGTTAGCCTGTTGGAGGCCTTTGAGAGTAGCACCCCATTCTGGGGAGGGGGAACTCAGGCCTGGGCTTGGGTGCAGAAGGGACCCTTCACACGACACACAGAGGGATCCTGACCAGGTGGCATGGGAGCAAGGAGAGGACAGTAGAAGAACACTGCCAGGCAAACCTTTATGGAAGTGGCAAGAAGAAAGCCATTGTTGAAAGCCATCAGAAGTCCCGTTTACAGTTTGCGAGAAGCCATGTGGGGGACACAGCTAACAGGCGGAAGAAGGTGCTCTGGTCAGATGAGACCAAAATTAAACTTTTTCCCTAAAATCAAAATGCCATCTGTGTCGGAAAGCTAACATTGCACACCACCCTGAACACACCACCCCCACCATGAAACATGGTGGTGGCCGCATTATGATGTGTGGATGCTTTTCTTCAGAAGGGACAGGGAAGTGGGTCAGAGTTAATGGGAAGATGGATGGAGCCAAATACAGAGCAATTGTAGAAGAAAACCTGTTACGAATCTGCAAAAGACTTGAGACTGGGGTAGAGGTTCACATTCCAGCAGGACAACAACCCTAAAACATACAGCCAGAGCTAAAATGGAATGGTTTAGAGCAAAGCATATTCATGTGTTAGAATGGCCCAGTCAAAGTCCAGACCTAAATTCAATTGAAAATCTGTGGCAAGACTTGAAAATTGCTGTTTATAGATGCTCTCCATCCAATCTGACAGAGCTTGATCTATTTTGCAAAGAAGAATGAGCAAAAAGTCACTTCTAGATGTGCAAAGCTGATAGAGACATCCCCCCAAAGACTTGCAGCTGTAATTGCAATGAAAGATGGTTCTAAAAAAGAATTGACTCAGAGGGGGTTGAATACAAATGCACCCCACACTTTTCACATATTTATTTGTAAAAAAAAAAATTGTGTGCTACTTTGTGTTGGTCCATCACATACAATCCCAATACAATACAGTTACGTTTTTGGTTGTAACATGACAAATTGTGAAAATTGTCAAGGGGTATGAATACTTTTTCAAGGCACTGTATATGGAAAACATAAATCTTTTGATTAAGAAAAAGAAACATTTTATAAATGATCCATTTAATTGAATAGGTAATGTACCTGAAAGGATGAAAACTTTTATTAACAGTGTTTTTACATCTGCCATTTGGCCCGTGTTATCATTTCTTCTTTCTATTTATTTTACAGCTAGACTGCATCCTATGACTAGCATTAAGCTGTCCCTTATGAACTGTATAGCTTGCAGCTGTCCAGCTCGGCTTTTGCAAATCCTGTGGACTCTGCATGGTCTCTGAAAATCCTACATGCTGTGCAATTTGCATTTTTCCTTGGCTTTAGTAAACTCTACAGATCAGTGTAGCATGCAAATAGACTCGTTTCTGAAAGGATGTTCAGTTGGACTCTCTGACCTATATTTACTGTCAGCAGGTAGAGCATAGCAACTAAACTCAATTTATTCACTTTAAGCTTAGCGCATATATATTTCCCTAACAGTGCATATTCAATGGTATAAACAAAAGGGAAATAACAATGAATAAAGGAGCCAACATTATGTCTGCCTCATCCTCTGATGCTCTCTGTGCGAGCAGCACGACTTGGATCGATGTAAGCCAAATAATCAACCTCAAAGAGGAACTCTGCTAAGCACTGCGTGTATATACAATGACCACATCATATAATCCTACTGCAGAGAAAAACTGAATATGTATAGAATCCCCATGTCTCCATGTGATAGGTCTGCGTGCAGAAATGTGAATTTTAGTTCTTGTTTGTGGCCACTTACCTTCTTCAGCGTATCGTGGCTTAACAGAAAAAAACAACAACTCAGCAGCCACAATACACTGAGAACTTTCCTGCTTTGATCCTGTATGAGCCATGCTGTCAATCAACAGGATATAGTGAAGGAAGTGCAAACCCTCCACAATCACTCATTCTATAAGGAACACATTTACTGCACCTGAATTTCTCTCAACCTTTTTGATAGAAATAATCTAACATTTAAATAATTCATAACAGCCCACCAGCTTAATCCCTTTCTGCCTAAGGGTATCACAAATGTAAATGCCTAAGCACGATTTTGCAACTTTGACATTTGTTGGAAAAACCTTACATATCGTTACAACTACTTTGTGCATCCAGGTGGATTATGCCATGTTTTTATTTTCAGGACAAATTGGGCTTTCATTTGGTGGTAATGGTAATGGATATCTCCTGATTGGCCCAAATTGGTAAAATAAATGTTTTCTTTTTAACCAATTGCCGTCCGCGTTATAGCCAAATGACAGCCACAACGTGGACCTGAATTTCTGGGAGGCCATCATGTGACAGCTCCCCTGTGCATGCTCCCTGCGCTGAAGATCAGTGCCACCTAGCAGTGCTGCCTATCAGTGTAACCGATCAGTGGCCATTATTGCCCCCCTCAGTGCCCATCACTGCCACCCATCAGTGCCTATCACCGCCACCTATCAGTAACATTTTATAACAAAATATAAAAAAATAATAATTGGTATTTTAATTTTTTTTAACAAAAAATAAAAACTGCAGAGGTGATCAAATACCACCAAAAGAGGGGGGCGTGGCCTGACTGCGGAGCTGCATGGACGTGTGAGCCC
The DNA here is from genome assembly GCF_037356315.1 of Lithobates pipiens. Lineage (NCBI taxonomy): Eukaryota > Metazoa > Chordata > Amphibia > Anura > Ranidae > Lithobates > Lithobates pipiens. The sequence goes on from NW_027507758.1 coordinate 516,403,980, forward strand.
AGAGCTCCAACGATATTGGTCTAAAGTTTGCCGGAGAGGTGGGCTCCTTCCCTGGCTTTGGCAGCGCGACAATCAAGGCCTCCAACATTTCCCGAGGAAAGGAGGACGAGGCAGCAGCGGATTGGAAAACCTGGAGCAACAGAGGTGACAGTGTAGATTTAAATACTTTATAATATTCCCCACTAAAACCGTCTGGGCCCGGTGACTTATTTATCGGAAGTAACTCAATAGCCTTTTGCACTTCCTCTATAGTGAACGGGGTATTTAAGTATTGAAACTGGTCCGCTGTCAATTTGGGTATCGGTAAGCCTGTCAGAAATTGTTCGATAGTCTCCGATGTAGGTTGAGTAGTCAGTGGGTCGTCCTTCAAGTTGTACAAACTACTGTAGTAACAGCTAAAGGCGTCAGCAATTTGTTGTGGGTGATAAAGCTTCTGATTAGTAGTGGGGTGTAGAATGAATTGGATTCTATGTTTCTATCTATGCCCTCGAATAGTTTGCGCTAGCAACTTCCCCGCCTTATTACCCGTGGAGTAATAAGTCATTTTGAGTCGTTTAGATGCTTTTTCAAAGTTTTCCAGCAAGTGTAGTCTAAGGTCAGATCTAAGTATAGACAATTTTTGGGAGTTGGAGTGGGAAAACTGAGTTTTATTTTGCGTTTCCAGGTCCGTTATCTCTTTAAGTAACGCGTTAAGTCTCTGCTGCCTCCTCCTCCGGACCCCCGCTCCCAGCTGAATAAATATACCCCTCATATATGCTTTTTGTGCATTCCATAAAACATCTGGATCAGTCACTGACCCTACATTATCGCTTAAAAAATTCAATAAATGTGTGCTTAATTTTTCCTTCAATTCTGGTTGTTGCAGCAGAAAGGTATTCAACCGCCAGACCGGTGCCGTACCCGGATTATACGAATCTGCAACGGACAGGGTTATCGACGCATGATCCGACCACGTTATCAAGTTCACACCAGCTGAAGCTGTCTGCAAAAGTAGCTGTTGATCCACCAAAAAAAAATCAATTCTTGTGTAAATTCCATGTGGTGGAGAGAAAAAAGTATAATCCTTTTCATTGGAGTGTAAACAACGCCAGGCGTCATATAACCCCTGCCCGTGGACAGACTGTGATAAGGAAGGTTGGGTTCTAGAAACAGTGGAGGTGGAGTCCATCTGAGGATCCAGAGTGATATTAAAATCCCCACATAGATTGACATACTACCTACGATTATACACCCGGATCAAACCGGATTTACCAAGCACAGACAAACCTCAGATGCCACGCGCCGCATGATAAATGTTATCCACCTTGCGCAGACGCAGCGAAGGCCTTCTTTGCTCCTGTCCCTGGGCGCGGAGAAGGCCTTCGATAGGGTGCACTGGCTCTATATGACCAAGGTGCTGGAGTCCTTTGGTTTCTCTGATTTAGCATTATCCACGATTCTGGCCCTGTATTCGGGACCCTCAGCCAGAGTTTACACATCAGGTATCCTCTCGACCCCATTTAGAATTTCGAATGGTACCAGGCAGGGGTGCCCTCTGTCACCTCTAATATTTAATCTACTGATGGAACCCCTAGCCATTGCTATTAGAACCCATCCGAATATTAAGGGTTTCCCTCTTGGTAACCAAACACACTCTATTAGCTTGTTTGCGGATGATGTAGTTGTAATCATGACAGAGGTGGGCCCCTCCCTGGTGGCAGCGCATGCTACTTTGAAATTGTTCGGACAAGTGTCCTACTATAAGGTAAACACTAATAAGTCTTATATCCTGGGATTGGGTATTGATAATTATACTAGCAGCACGCTCAGGGCCCAATTTCCTTATGTATGGAGTGCCAGGGGAATTAAATATCTTGGAGTCACCCTGACTGATAAATCGGAACAGTTGGTCGAAGCTAATTACACACCATTTTTGAGTGAACTTCCCCTGAAGCTCCAGACAATCAGCAAGTTGGAATTGACATGGTCTGGCCGATTAGCGGCCTTCAAAATGATGGTACTCCCCCAGTTTATTTATTTGTTTAGGGCTCTGCCCATTCCAGTGCCAAATGCCTTTTTCCGCACGGCACAAGATAAACTGAATGCATTCTTATGGCAGGGGAAAAGGGCGAGATGTGCTTTCCACAAATTGATTAAAGCCAGGCTAGCTGGGGGAGTGGGACATGTGATTATCCAGGACTGCTACGTCGCGGCAGTTCTAGCTCAATTGAAATGCTGGTTTCTGGAGGGCCACGTTCCCCGTTGGAGGGACATGGAATCATACCAATCTCCTAATGGAAGGTTGTGCGACTTACTTATGTCTAGCAGATTCATGCAACGCTTCCCGCCACACTTGCCACCCACTGTGAAGGCATTGGGTGGCAAGTGCATTGCAGACGTGGAATCTCTTTCTTAAGGATTCCTTAACCACAGCCCCGGTCAGGGTCGTACAGCACTCCATTACGAGCCTACAAGTATTGATCCTGAATTTACACATTACACACTGGGTGTCCAGAGGAATTGCCTTAGTGGACGATTTGAAAATTGGGCCTGCCCTTAAAACTTTTCGCACTCTCCAGATTGAATACGCTTTGCAGCCAAGGGATCACTATGCATATACCCAAATCGCGCACTTATTGCAGACTATTGGGGATATGTCTACTGCTATACCTCAGCAAGTTTATGCTTACCTTCACAATTCAAACACTTCCATTCGAGGTATCTCTCTATTCTATGGTTCCCTACACCAGAAGAAGGTCTTTCTTAAATCCCCCTCCATGAGAACCTGGGAATTAGACTTACAAGAGAATTGGACCATCGAGCAATGGCAGGCCGCTATAGCGTCTGTTTATAGAGCCACTAAAAGCGTAAATCTATGGGAATTGTACCAGAAAATCTTGTTGCGGTGGTATCTAATGCCCACAAGATTGGCTGGGTTCGACCCGGGCAGGTCGCCACTTTGTTGGCGGCAGTGCGGGCAAAGGGGATCCCTATGACATATTCTATGGGCCTGCCCAAAACTGACAAAATTCTGGAAGGATGTTTTTGAAATTATAAGTGGCATCTTAAGTACGCAAAGGAGGGGTGATCCGGGTCTTGCACTCTTATCTTTAGGTATAGATTCATTCCCCCACTCACATAGACACGCCCTGTCTCAGATCCTGCTAGGGGCACGATTAGAGATAACGAGGAAATGGGCGAACCCAGACCCTCCTATTGTAGCGAAAGTAATTGAGACAATTAACTTACATGTTACGTATGAAATTATGTTTCTGGCTTCCCAGAACAGACTCCATTCTAGAATTCAAATCTGGAGGCCTTGGGTGGAATGGCATAAACAATATGGTAATAGGCGCAACACCGTGTAACTGGAAATAACAAATGGGGCCTAGGTACCTACACCTCTTTGATCTCTTTTATCTTCTTTTTCTCCTCCCTCTCTATTTTTTCTTGTTTCCTTTCCTTTTTCTTTGTTATTTCGCACATTGATGCTGATACACGTTCATGATTACAGATCCGACTGGGGTGTTTATGTATTATCTAAGAGCTAGTTTGGGTCTAGGTAAAGCAAGTTAGAGGTTAAATCTGCTGCTGCTGTCAAATGTTTCATCACTTATTTGAAATTATGTAAGGAGCTGTAGGGCGGGTCCTCGGCCTCCGGCTGCAGTGTGATCCCTTTTGGGGCGGTCGGGGGCGGGGGACCCATAAGGCCTGAGATTAACAGAGGCATGGCGCGGGGTGTGCACGGACGCCTCGAGCTTAGCCCAGAACTATCTTACGAAGATTCTCCTCCTTTACTGTTACTGTCATACAGAAGATTTTGTGTGTAACCTCAGGTTTTATATGTTCTGATTACTGTCTATCAGTCGGCTGTACTAATATTTGCTGAAAAGCATTTGTTCTTTGTATGTTTCATGTAAACTTTCTTAAAAATTTAATAAAAAACTATTGAAGAAAAAAAATAAAAAATACCACCAAAAGAAAGCTCTATTTGTGGGAAAAAAAATTATAAAAATTTCATTTGGGTATTGTGCTGTATGACCATGCAATTGTCATTCAAAGTGTGAAAGCTGAAAATTGGTCTGGACAGGAGGGGGGGGGGGGGGTTAAGTGGCCAGTAAGCAAGTGGTTAATTTAACTGTATATTTCTTGCTTCTCTTACAACCTACCACTAAACAAACCACAGTGATGCCACATATGTGTAAGTTATCGGTTGTTTGTAGCTGTAGTGCAGCCTAGAATCAATAGTGCACATTTTGCTTTTTTTATTATCCTACCTAAAACACACTGACACTAACAGGCACTGATACTAATTATTATTTTTTTAAATCCTGCTCAAAATATACTGACCATGTATCTCCCTCTCCATTCAGAAAGAGAGAAAACACAGGGATGGGCTTCACAATGACTGATCGATGCAATAGCCAATCAGAGGAATTACTATGGGGCCTAGGGCTCCCAGTGAGACCGTGCTGGGAGCATGCTCAGAGCACGGTCCCAGCACAAAGACAAATACGCATATGCAGTCCCATAGACAAAAGCATAGTCCAGTGAGGACACAAATATGCATACAGTCTGCAGGAGGGCGTTAATAAATTATATAAGCACCAAGTGGCTGGTTTTCAAGCACTGTAAATTTATGAATCAATTCCATGTTTAGTAACATTTAAATCGAAAGTATAATCTGGCTAAATTTTGCTTTCCCTAGTTCCTTCTTCCCCTCCATTAACATTAGGAATGGGCTCAGGCGTGTTCGGGATCCCACCTGCTCGATCCTGCCAGGAAGCTGACACTGCACACTGCTAATCACAGCTGCACAGATCAGGAAATGTCTCAGTGCCTGTGATTAGCGGTGTGCAATGCCGGCTTCCTGGTGGGATCGGGCAGGTGGAATCCCGAACATGCCCAAGCCCATCTCTAATTAATGTCCTAATGGAATTTTCAAATAAAACCTTTTTGCTTACCTTGTTTTAGACACAATGGTTTTTTTATTGAGTCTGTATGCTCTTCTATGGAAGGCAGATCATAGCTAATGGGAGGGGTCAGCAGAGTGCTGTATATATGGCTTTGGCTTCCTGAAAACATCACTGCACCCGGTCCCATTGCTACTCTCAAGAGACCTCAGGCAGATTGAGCCTCCATGATTAAAAGAACTGAAATCCAATGAATGAAAGGGGGGCCTAGATTAGTAAAATGGGGGGGGGAGTGCTAGATGTTGCTGAATGTTCTCCATCCAAGCTCTATCTGATTTGTTAACACTTTTGCTAAGCATTTCAGTACAGGAAATAATAAAATAAATAAATACAGACATAAATCTGCTGGTTAAAAACAGACTGAAATTGTATTTGTTTTCTAATCATATGGGAATAAGCTACATGCAGGAATAGAGTTTCGATAGTGGTTTCCACAGTGCCTTGTTTTAAAATAATATTTAACTTTAAAAAAAAAAAAATAATAGGAACCTTCAATGGAGATCACAGTTTAATACATGTATCAGTACTGATCCATTTGTTTTGTCCAGCAAAGATAACAGGGTGAGGATGACATAAATGACTTGATAATAGCAGTGATGTTGCAGCCTCTGAACATTGCTTGAAGTAATCAAGCCATTTCAGATCTCCTATGAGAACAGACATGCTTGTTATCTTTCACTTGGTGGAAAATCTCCCTTACATAAGGCCATTCCTTTATTATGCTATGTAGAAAAGTCAAATGTATATGATATATGAATGATATTTATCTCTTAATTTGTCATTCTCAAGGAAACATCGGCTTGCTTATGGTCACCCCAAAAACCTCCTATAACCGTGGATATTAGATGAATTTGGTCTATCAATTGTTTCTACGGTGCTGTGTTCAAGACATATTCACTATTTATTTAAAACCTAAAATCTCAGAGTCCCTACAAGAGATGTCAATAAATGTACACTACCAACATTACAAGTCAGTATAGCAAAAAAATGCTTCTATATATGATTCTTGGCTCACAGTAAAGTTCAGCCAAAGTTTCAGACTAATGAGTAGGCTCATCCCTAGGGGTCTGAGAGAGTACATTGGTGGTGGTGGTGGGGGGTGGGTGGCTGATGGGTACATTGGTGGTCAGTGGTGGCTGTAGGGATACATTGGTGTACAGTAGGCATTTACCTTTTAGTAAGTCTGTGTCTCATACCACTGCTCTTTCCCAATGCCTCCTCCTTTTGACTGGGACTATGCTGAGTCTCTTGGTTGGAGATCATTATGCCTATGGTTTTTGCACAGATCAGGAGTCAAGTGCTAGAACAAGTGTTCCTACACTTGGCTCCATAATACCGGGATTGTATTTTTAATTCAGACAATCCTGCTGAATGCAGGATATTTGGGGAGATATGGCAGTGTGCAATGCCAATTCCTTAAGCTGACCTATACTTCAAAAGTAGATTTCACTTTTTTATTATGCACCATCGTTTAAAAAAGGCAGAACCTTAACAGTACAACTAACAAAAAAAATAAGTTAAAAGTTAAAAAAGTTAACAGTACAATTTGTTTTTGCTGATAGTAGTTTTGTGAACTATAACAAGGCAAAGGATCTGCAGGGCATTGGTTCACCTGACCTATGACGAGGAGCAGATTCAGTAGGCTGTCCTCTCACACTCATTAAATTTAACATGTCCAAAATGGTGCTGACAAATTCAGACATACCAGAGAAACCAGGTGAACTCTGATAGCCTTAGAGATAAGGTGATCCCTATTGTGCCCTTTTTGTGAGAAATAATTGGAAATCCCTCCAATGACACAGGCATAACACATTTTAGTAGAGTAAGAAGGGTTAAAAATTCTGATAATCATTTTATTGTCTTCCAGTCCTGGTGACTACCCCATCCTCCATTTCCTATATGAGCATCACAGGGACAGAGAGTAAGGGGAAATTACCCCTGTGGGGTCATAAGTAGCAAAAAACTGACAGAAATATTTACTTCTTTACAACTTTGCCAAAAACTAAAAAGCTTATCTGGAGTCATGATATCATAAATTATTGTTTTGCGCTTCTTTCATCCATTTTTCCATTTCAGTGCTGCTGATCTCCTCAAGCTTTTTTGATACCCACTTCCTGTCTACGTTCATTATTCCAGCATTGCCTGCACATCATTGTTCTGGGTCAGATTTAATGCCTGTACAATGTATGTTGGCACAATCATTTGTAGACTTCACCAGGGGCGCATGTAACAGGGTGACAATGCAGGTGCTCAAATGGGAAACATTTGTTACCCCATTACAATAAATACCTGAACAAGGACCTTCATAGCAGGTTCATTGGGTATTATTTTAATGAAAACAGTGGATTTGAGAACATTTAAAACTTTTGAAATTAAATTATGTTATAGAAGAATTTGAGTTATGGATATTTTTACATAGGTGCTTGGACCAATGTAGGTATGCAAATACAATATGTAGTGCTTACCCCAAAGAAGCCACTGATGTTTTGGTCCCCTGACTCCAGATGACAATGACCTCTCTAGTAATGCCACATCCTCTGTCATACCAAAGCTAAAAATATAAATATTTACTTGTGTGACACCCACAGCAATCAATAAATAAATTGGCAATAACAGTGAATGATATTGTAAATTATATATCTCAATTTTGTATATGAATAACTGTAGGACCAGAAGTTTCTGTCCCTAAAAACAAAAGCCAAGGAGGTCCTACCTAGGAAGTCCATTAGTCTCTCCAAACTCCTCCCATTTGGCAGCGTGTTGGTATTCATTGGGGCCTAAAGTTCTGACATTAGATTACTTGAGTAGATCGCAATATACCGGCCGTAAGTCCCCCAAACTGTATTTTAAAGAATAGGCAACTCTGTCCCCTTTAAGCAGGCAGGGGGCAAGAATTTGTGGCCAACAGCTTCTTACTACAAAACGATCTGGGATTTTACCTCTTCCTGTTCTTCGTCTGGACAAAGTAATATCAGCTACAACTCAGGACTGAGCGATGATGATCTCTTGCCAACCTGTCCATAGCAGAGACTCTGGGTTTCTGACACTGCGGTAAAATCCTCCAGCAGCCCAGTTTTACATTAAGCTCTCACTGTCCTCCACATGACTGCCACTCTCTCTCTGTTTTCCTCCTTCTAGCTCCTTGTCTTTCTGTGGGTTGAATTTTTTCCAGTATATGGTTCAATAGAAAAACTGTCTCTGTGGACTATATCCCCCACAATTCCAGGCAGTTCCCAGTAGTCCTCCACCTGCCAGGCAACACAGCATCTAGTCACAGTGCCCTCTGCAACATGGGGCAGCTGGCACACTCTGCAGCATGGGATGGTGGGTGGGCTTTCCTCCTGACCCGATCACAGTAGCTGTAACCATGCTTTATTTTACTGAGAAAAAAAAAGAACATAGCATTTCTATCTGTGGCCATCTTGACTAAGGGCAGAGTATTCATGTAGCATTTACTAACTGGAATCCATCTGCCCTTAGTTTAGGCATGCAGGCAAAAGGGTGTGCTTAACTGAGAAAGCCCTTCCTCCCCTCCTCATCTCTTGATGACACCTGAGATATATATACATAATTTGCCTAGGCCCGAAAACCAGGACAAAACTGAAGAAATGTAAAAACTATTTTTAAAACAAGTAACTATGACATACTTTCCTATCTATTTAGTAATTCTAGCAGCCTCAGGATTTAAAATAGTCAATGTTAATTGAGAGAGTGACATTCCACTTTATTAGCGTCCTATGTTCCCTCTCTCTCCTCCTCACAGGCAGCCAAGAAGGTTGGAAATGCTTGTGCTGGTGGCTGCAGAGCACCAACAGCCTCACTCACAGTCCAGTCTGTTCAGTGGCAAGTAGGATCATTGTGGACCCAGGGCTTCACATACCTGGCCTACCTCCTTGGAAGCTGGAAATTACTATAGTAGGTACCACTAGGGATGTGCTTTATGTTTGGGTCGAACATGAGTTTGACTCGAACATTTGCCATTCGCCTGTTCGCCGAATAGCGAACAATTTGGGGTGTTTGTGGCAAATTCAAAAGCCGCGGAACACCCTTTAAAAGTCTACGGGAGAAATCAAGAGTGCTAATTTTAAAGGTTAATATGCAAGTTACTGTCATAAAAAGTTTTTGGGGACCTGGATCCTGTCCCAAGGGACATGTATCAATGCAAAAAAAAGTTTTAAAAACGGCCATTTTTGCGAGAGCAGTAATTTTAATAATGCTTAAAGTGAAACAATAAAAGTGAAATGTTCCTTTAAATTTCATACCTGTGGGGGGTGTCTATAGTATGCCTGCAAAGTGGCGCATGTTTCCCATGTTTAGAACAGTCTGACAGCAAAATGACATTTCTAAAGGAAAAAAGTAATCCAAAACTACTCATGGCTATAATGAATTGTCGATCCTGGCAATACACATAAAAGTTCATCCATAAAAATGGCATGGGATTCCCCCACAGGTGAATCCCAAACCAAAAATAAAAATGCGTGGGGGTCCCCCCAATTTCCATACCAGGCCCTTCAGGTCTGGTATGGATATTAAGGGGAACCCCATGCCAATTTTTTTTTTAAATGGCGTGGGGGTCCCCCTCAAAATCCATACCAGACCCTTATCCGACCATGCGACCTGGCAAGCCGGAGGAAAAGAGGGGGCGAGAGAGTGGCCCACCCCCCTCCTGAACTGTAATAGGCCACATGCCCTCAACATTGGGAGGGTGCTTTGGGGTAGCCCCCCAAAGCCCCTTGTCCCCATGTTAATGGTGAGAAGGGCCTCATCCCCACAACCCTTGCCCGGTGATTGTGGGGGTCTGCAGGCGGAAGGCTTATCGGAATCTGTAATCCCCCTTTAACAAGGGGCCCCCCAGATCCAGCCCCCCTGTGTGAATTGGTAATGGGGTACAAATGTACCCCTACCATTTCACAAAAAAAGTGTCAAAAATGTTAAAAAAAACAATAGACCGTTTTTGACAATTCCTTTTTTAATGTCTTCTTCTTTCCCCGCTTCTTCTTCCATCTTCTTCTGGCCTTCCTTCGGTGTTCTTCTTCTTCCTCCATCTTGTCCTTCCCCAGCTTCTTCCTCTATCTTCCTCCGGTCTTCTTGTCCGACATCTTCCTCTGGCTTCTTCTTCTCCGCTTCGTCCTCTGTATGATCCGCCTCAATGAAAGTCTCCCACTGCATGACGCTTCTGTTCATGTGACAGCTCTTATATAATGGAGGGCGGGGCCACCCAGTGACCATCACCCCCCTCTGATGCTCAGGGACTTCCCTATGGCTTTCCCTGTGGTGTCAGAGAGGGGCAGGGTCACCCATTTACGTAAACGGCTACATGGAGGCCGCATATTCAGCACTAGCGGCGTTCAGAAAATGCTAAAATGCAAATCAATCTCTGTTTGGATGAGGAGGAGAGGCGCCAGTGCTGAATATGCAGCATCCAGTGTACTTCCACGGGGATCCCACAGGTATTGTGTGTGTGTGTGTGTGTGTGTGTGTGTGTGTGTGTGTGTGTATATATATATATATATATATATATATATATATATATACACACACATACACAGCCCTCAAAAATTACACTCGCATTTTGTGAGTGAATTTTGAGGGCTGGCGAGAAGCACCGCCAATCACAGAGGGGAAGAGAGGAGAGCTGGAAGATCAGAGCAGGGAACATCACAGGTTTTGTTTCAATTGCTGTGTGTTCCCCCGCCGTGCGCCATCACATAAGCCCAGTCCATCACCTTCACCCTCAGCTTTTTTAGCAAGGCAGTGGTCATCTTGGAGGTGTGTTTAGGGTCGTTAACATGCTGGAATACTGCCCTGCGGCCCAGTCTCTGAAGGAAGGGGATCATGCTCGGCTTCAGCATGTCACAGTACATGTTGGCATTCATGGTTCCCTCAATGAACTGTAGCTCCCCAGTGCTGGCAGCACTCATGCAGTCCCAGACCCTGCTTGACTGTAGGCAAGACACACTTGTCTTTGTACTCCTCACCTGGTTGTCACCACACTCGCTTGATACCATCTGAACCAAATAAGTTTATCTTGGTCTCATCAGACCACAGGACATGGTTCCAGTAATCCATGTCCTTAGTCTGCTTGTCTTCACAAACTGTTTAGAGCTTTCTTGTGTATCATCTTTAGAAGAGGCTTCCTTCTGGGATCACAGTCATGCAGACCATTTGATGCAGTGTGTGGCGTATGGTCTGAGCACTGACAGGCTGACCGCCCGCTCCTTCAACCTCTGCAGCAATGCTGGCAGCACTCATACGTCTATTTCCCAAAGACAACCTCTGGATATGACGCTGAGCATATGCACTCAACTTCTTTGGTCAACCATGCGAGGCCTGTTCTGAGTGGAACCTGTCCTATTAAACCGCTGTATGGTCTTGGCCACCGTGCTGCAGCTCAGTTTCAGGGTCTTGGCAATCTTCCTATGGCCTAGGCCATCTTTATGTATCACAACAATTATTTTTTTTTTCAGATCTTCAGAGAGTTCTTTGCCATGAGGTGCCATGTTGAACTTCCAGTATGAGAGAGTGATAACACCAAATTGAACACACCTGCTCCTCATTCACACTTGAGACCTTGTAACATGAATGAGTCACATGACATCGGGGAAAGAAAATGGCTAATTGGGCCCAATTTGAAAATTTTCACTTAGGGGTGTACTCACTTTTGTTGCCAGCGGTTTAGACATTAATGGCTGGGTATAGAGTTATTTTGAGAGGACAGCAGATTTACACTGTTATACAAGCTGTACACTCACTTCTTTACATTGTAGAAAAGTGTAATTTCTTCAGTGTTGTCACATGAAAAGATATAATAAAATATTTACAAAAAATGTGAGGGGAGTACTTATATATATATATATATTCTCCAAGCTGGAATAATGTAAATATATATAAGATTTCCATACCTGGAATTCAGCTTTAAAGTTTGAATAAGGTTTTAGTGACCTGGTTTACTTAAATGTTAGCAAAGATTATTAAAGGACTTTAGTAACGTTGGTGCCTAACAGAGTTGCTTCTGTCCACTTATCTGTTACTTAATGGACTCTTGCATCAATGATTTGGGTCAGTGACTCACCAAGCATTAAAACCAAAAGCAGCCAGGCGTCTAGCATGCTCAGAAGGGGGTCTGTAGTGGCGTCCCACATATTTTAGTAGAGGGATTCCTTATAAATAAATTTCTCTAGTGGGGTATTGGCTCGCTTGAGCATTACAGCATAGAAAAACAAACAATATTTATTAGCTTATTTCCAATTATTTTCTTGAAGGGAAATTTGGCAGGAGCCCAGTCAATAAAAATACCTGTTTGTTTGAAAAGCCTTCACATACAATTAAGCAGCAGATGAGTGAAAACCAGATGAGTAAACTCTGAATCATGACCATTAGTCGAAGCCGTTACACGCTCTCACACTCACGCATGATGGAAACCGTCTGCTCTTAGTTTTGTCTGCACCAGGTAAAAATGGTGAATGTATTTTCCTCTATTATATTTTAGTCAAGTTAATAAGACTTTCAAAGGAGACCGCTTTAAATGACTGCCACACAAAGCTATCACAGGTTTGCATTCCACAGACAGTACACACTGCGAAAATAAATGGACCAGACATGTGTGTGCATGAAAGCTGTCACAGGCCTATAAGCTGCTTTGCTAATTATGACTTTCTGTGTGTGGACTCTATGCTGGCACATCACCTCAACAGGGATACAGAGAGTTTTGAAATCATATATATTTTTATAAAATAAGGGTGGCTGTTCAATCCTGCAGCCAGTCATGGCATACATTGCACAACCTATTCATATATAGATGTCTGCTTATTTATTGTTGGCATAGTTTTATGTTATTTACCTGGCACATGCAGGGCTGTATTAAGATACCATGCTGTCCTAATAACATGTACCCCCCTTGTCCTAAATAGGGGCTATCATGTCAATTTTGTATTTGTCTGGGCTGTAGTTAGCTCAGTATAGCATCATTTTTCACCTACTTTTTTCACTAAGCTTAAAGGGGTTGTAAACCCTTAGACCCCTTTCACACTGGGGCATTTTTCAGGCACTTTAGCGTTAAAAAAAGCGCCCGTAAAGCGCTTGAAAGAAGCCTCATCTGCAATTCCAATGTGAAAGCCCAAGTGCTTTAAGAGCACTTTCACACTGGCAGCGCCCAAAAAACACTCGTAAAGCGCCGCTTAAACTAGCGGCGCTTTACCAGCGTTTTCGAGCGCTAGTGGGCGCTGTAAAACGCTTGAAAGAAGCCTCATCTGCAATGCCAATGTGAAAGCCCAAGTGCTTTAAGAGCACTTTCACACTGGCAGCGCCCAAAAAATACTCGTAAAGCGCCACTTAAACTAGCGACGCTTTACCAGCGTTTTTCGAGCGCTAGTGGGCCGCTTTTAACCCCTGTTAGTGGCCAAATAAAGGGTTAAAAGCGTCCACAAAGTGTCACTGCCAAAAGCGCTTTGCAGGCGCTTTGCAGGTGCTTTGCAGGCGTTTTTCAGGCGCTTCTCATTAATTTGAATGGGAAGGGGCTCTTTAGGAGCGGTGTATTCACCACTCCAAAAGCGCTGCAAAGAAGCTGCTTGCAGGACTTTTTTTGACGCCCTGCCAGCGCAGCACCTCAGTGTGAAAGCACTCGGGCTTTTACATTGGGATTGCAGTTGCGGTTTCTTTCAGGCGCTTTACAGGCACTTTTTTTTAAGCTAAAGTGCCTGAAAAATGCCCCAGTGTGAAAGGGATCTCAGTGTGAAAGCACTCAGGCTTTTACATTGGGATTGCAGTTGAGGCTTTTTTCAAGCTCTTTACAGGCGCTTTTTTTAACGCTAAAGTGCCTGAAAAATGCCCCAGTGTGAAAGGGGTCTTAAGGTTTTTCATCTTAATGCATTCTGTGCATTAAGGTGAAAAAACCTTCTGTGGTGCCGCAACCCCCCCCCCCCCCCCCCGAGCCCCTGTTTTACTTACCTGAACACTGTCATTCTTCGGCCAGGAATGAGCATACCAGCTCTAGCTGGTGTTTTGTGTCCTGATTGGGTAGATTAATAACAGCACAGCCATTGGCTCCTGCTGCTGTCAATCAAATCCAATGATGCGGCGGAAGGGGGGCAGGGTTGAGTCCTGTATTCTGTGTGAATAGACATAGATGCAGAACTCGAGAGCGCCCCCCCCGGGTGTCCACCAAGGAAAGCGCTTCTCCGATGTGGATACTCGATGCGAGGAGGAGCCAGGAGCGCTGCTGAGGGACACCAGAAGAGGAGGATCGTGGCCACTCTGTGCAAAACGAACCGCACAGTGGAGGTAAGTATAACATGCTTGTTATTAAAAAAAAAAAATTGCTTTACAATCCCTTTTAATTGGCTTGTGATTTCTCACTGTCACCAGTAGATGTCACTGATAAAAGTAGGAGATTTTACAAACAAAGCAACGTTTTCAATTTTTTTGGGATAGGTCATGTGTTCTCTCTCTCAGGGAAGGGCAGCTGGATGGTGCTCTGCTGTTATGCCCAATAGCCTGTTTGGGGCCCAACATGTGCTGAAGTGGTCCTGAAGCTGTCCTGCCTGGAGGAAGCTGTGCCAAGGAGGAGATCCAGGAAAGGCCCCTTGCTAGAGAGCTAGGAGGAAGGCTGGTCTCTCAGAAGGGCCTGGTGACTCACTTGGAAGATGCACGGAAATTTGAGAACATGCTTACAGTGTTGCTGGGTCAGCTTAAAGTTTCTAACACTGTGGAACTGAACATTGATCTGGATCTAGAGAGTCTATAAGTAATCTGCTGTGGTATCGGGGACCCCTAAACCTCACCTCCTTAACCATTCTGCAATAAAACTTTAAAAAGACAAAGTGACTGCCACCCAATATCCTTTTTTGGTCTCCGTTATTTAGCCCTGGGGTAAAAAGCTAGACCGCCCCTGCCACTGGAGGTGCTATCCTGCCTTTGGGGTGTCTGAGAGTTGCTACATACATATGAATGAAGACACCCTTTTGTCACTTGATTGCTCTGCAAAAAATAAACGTTTTTGGGATTTGACAGGCAACACCACCCATTTAGGTCACTGGGACTGTGCCACAACTGTGAACCCAATCTTTGGGATTAAAAAAAAAGAAAAAAAATTGCACATAAGAGGTGGCGAGGTCACCTCCTGAATGCCTGGAAGCCACTGTTCTACCCCCTCGGAAAAGTGCTTTTTAGAGGGTGGTAGAAACTACCACCCATGTGAAAGGTGGCTACAGTTTGTTTGCTGAACTTATATAATGATTTCCATTGTGAGAAGTGCATATACAAGATATAAAATGCAGAAAATGTCAACCAAACCTGAACCAAACTGATTTATAAAACTTTGTTATAAAGAGAGAATTCGTTAGAACACTGCCGGCTCTGTCATAAAATACAGGTGCAGTCTGGTGTAAACACTACAGTGTCCAGTGAAAAGCAATATTCACACTCTGCTATAAATACTGTAGGCCCTTATTTTGATTTGTGGCTTTTAGCTGCCTTCACATTTCATGCTTCATAGATGCTAACTTGCATGTATGTAAGTATGGCCCCATGGCAATGGATATACTGGCGGTCTCAATCGGGGGTATACATGCAGGCCAACTGTCTCAAATCTAGGTTCTCTATCCTGAAGATGCTTTGTCCCAGGCTGTGTCTCAAAATCACAGCATGAGCTTTTGGGACACATGTGCAGCGTGTGTAGTAACTTGCATAGGGGTGCGGCCACATTTAAGGTGGACATGATTTGGGTGGGACCACCTGGAAAGTGGGGATATTGTGCCTTGGACTGGGGAGAAGATGTCAACAATTATGAGTGTAGCACCCTGGAGTTTGCTCTTCACAAATTTACTTGCCAGGAGTAGTTATCCTGTTTTTTTGCTCGAGATTGATTTCTCTCTAAGTTTGGCCTTGTGCACTTTTCTCTTCTACCACTAGATGGCTGGGTACTTGGTGGTACTAGATACAAGAAGGGTAATACAAGGTCAGGTTATGGGTATATGGGGTATCTCAGCCAATGGGCAGGGGTTTTCTTGAATCCCTTGGCCTGCTGGGAGAGCCTATATATTCGGGTGGAGTCAGGTGATCTGTGTTCTGTGCCACCTGGACCGCTGTCTGGGTGGATGTGTATCATATTACCTGGGCTGCTAGGCCGTAGATCAGGCATATCTGGCTGCTAGGCTGTCTGAGGGCCTATCTAGAAGCAAGAGAGCAGCGCAGGGTTGGGACTGCAGCTTGCAGTCCAACCAAAAGTGACGGTTCTGTCAGCTGGAGAACCTGTTGTGGTCAGAGGTAGAGGGAAAGCTGTCACCAGCAAGGGACTATCCGCCTAATTACCAGGGACCACAGTGAGTAACTCACCAGTTCCGGCAACACTCATGCAGCCCCAGACAATGACACTCCCACCACCATGCTTGAATGTAGGCAAGACACGCTTGTCTTTGTACTCCTCACCTGGTTGCCGTCACACACACTTGACACCATCTGAACCAAATACATTTATCTTGGCCTCATCAGACCACAGGACATGGTTCCAGTAATCCATGTCCTTAGTCTGTTTGTCTTCAGCAAACTGTTTGCAGGCTTTCTTATGCATCATCTTTAGAAGAGGCTTCCTTCTGGGACAAAAGCCATGCAGATGAATTTGATGCAGTGTGCGGCATAAGGTCTAGGCACTGGTAGGCTGACCCCCCCACCCCTTCAACCTCTGCAGCAAATCTGGCAGCATCATATGCCTATTTCCCAAAGACAACCTCTGGATATGTTATTTTGAGGGGACAGCAAATTTACACTGTTATACAAGCTTTACACTCACTACTTTACATTGTAGCAAAGTGTAATTTCTCCAGTGTTGTGACATTAAAAGATATAATAATATATTTACAAAAATGTGAGGGGTGTTCTCACTTTTGTAAGATACTCTAAATTTGTGACAAGCTTCACAAAGTAAGTTTACAAAATTAAAGCGGATCTTCACTAATTTTTTCAATTTTCCATCTATTAAATCCTCTGCCCTTGTTGTTTTAACTTTGGATAGTAAATTTTTTTTTTCTGCCAGTAAATACCTTATACAGCCCACTTCCTGTTTCTTGTCTGGTAAAAAGCCTAGGCTTATGACATCATGCACAGCTCTTTCGCTCACTCTCGTGAGAGCTTGCCAGGAAGTGAGTGGGATGAGTCGTAAGAGGGCCAATGAAAGCTGCAGAGCTGGAGGTGTGCCTCTTCGTGTCTGTGTAAATCCACAAATTGAACAGGCAGCAGATTCCACTGCCCGCAGTTAAAATAAATGCAGACAGACTTAGTGCAGGGAGATTTCTGCAGCATATTTGGCAAGTACAGAATCACAGTATATATAAAATAATATGCAAAGTGGTTGAAGGGAAGCCTCAGAATGACCAAGATGTTTTTATTACAAATTATGTGAGCAGACTGCAGTTCCTCTTTAAAGTGGATGTAAACCCGCACATATACCCAGTGCAGTGAACAGCCTCAGATGATACACAGGGATGAAACATCTCCCTACACACGTTTTACATGTATATCTGCTGTCTTTCCCTTTCTATATTCTTTAGAATTCTTACATCAGGTTACATTTTCACTTCCTCATTCAGCTGTAAGTGTGTAGTCTATACACTGGGAGACAGCTGATTGGAGGAAACACACACACCCCCACTCCAGAGGAGGCAGAAGAATGAAGATACTTTCAGAGCTGTGCTGTGACAAGACAAGCTCTCTGCTAATCTAGTTATAGCATCCACCCCGGCACACATTTCAGGCTGCTTTTATCTCCAGTCTCTGAGAACTTGTCAGAAGTTATCATGCTGATAACAGAGGAACAAAACAGAAGAAACCTACGGGAGATAAGTAAACACTACAGATATATGTGCCTAGGTCAAATTTCATGAATCGGGTATACATCCACTTTAAATATCATTCTGATTAATAGGATAGAAATAATTGAAATACAATGTGGAAACAAACTTATGATTTTATATTTTGACTGTAGATACTCCATAGGTGGGAGAAAGCAAGCCACAGATAATGACCGCAGAATGCTCCAGGTTTCAGGGATGCTGGAGTGCTCTACAATAAATCAGAGGTGGCATGTGGGCACCTAGAGGTGCATCTATTGAAGTCTACAATTTACAGTAAGTATGGTAGCAGTTTTCTGCACAGGTTTAATGCCAGCTAGAAGGTAGGTATAATTTTAAACGAGTGATAATTGAATTAATATACTTAAGGTTTTTATTCATAGAGAACGCAGTTCCGGCACCACCAGCACAGATGTATGTACTGGCAAAAGGGGCTTGGGTGTACTTAAAGGGGTTGTAAAGTTACAATTTTTATTTTTTTAAATAACAAACATGTTATACTTACCTCCACTGTGCAGCTCGTTTTGCACAGAGTGGCCTGAACCTGGTCTTCTGGGGTCCCTCGGCAGCTGTCTTTGCTTCCCCCGCAAGTACTTCTCACGTTCATGTGAGGAGCACTTGCAGGCGCGCTCCCGTGATACAGCCGGCGGCTATAGCCTCTCACTGTATCACTTGACCCCGCCCCCAGCGCGCCACGTCATTGGATGTGATTGACAGCAGCGTGATCCAATGGTTACGCTGCTTTCAATCCATCCACTCTACACAATCAGCGGCCAGGCTGGGTGGCGAAGAGGACATCGGGGGAAAGTGAGGGACTTTCGAGGGGTCAGGTAAGTAAAACGGGGGGGCTGGAGGCGCCGGCACTGTCAGATGTTTTTTCACCTTAATGCATAGAATGCATTAAGGTGAAAAAATATTTACCTTTACAACCCCTTTAAGGATCTATTGATGCTGACTACTGGGGATCTCTTATAGCTGGGGGTTGTAGTATTGCGGGGTGGAGGGGGGTCATTTATTGCTGGAGGGATCCACTATTGCAAGGGGGTCTGTTTTAATTGGGGAATCTTTTGCTCTGGGGTTCCTATGTTGTTGGGGGATCAATTGTTGAAGGGAGGAGGATCTATTGATGCTGTCTGCTGGAGGATCTATTGATGCCAGCAGGGGACTTTTGTTGCTGTAGCAGATCTATTGTTGCTGGTGGGTGTATTTTGCTCCTGGGATGGTGTATATTGTTTCTGGAGGGAGGGTCTATTGTTGCTGGGTAGGATCTATTGTTGCTTGGAGATCTATTGTTGCTGGGGGGTCTATTATCATTAACCAATTCCCTACAAATTATGTAACGCCACAAAATGATACTTGACTCTGTATACTCTAGGACAGTGATGGTGAACCTTGGCACTCCAGATGTTTTGGAACTAAATTTCCCATGATGCTCAACTTCACTGCAGAGTGCATGAGCATCATGGGAAATGTAGTTCCAAAACATCTGCAGTTGCCAAGGTTCACCATCACTGCTGGATGTGGATAAGGGGCGGAGACAAGTAATAGTGCTTAGAGATGGATCCAAGTGGAGAGAGTACCTGGCTGCACCTATTCTTTGAGGAAAAAAGCCATGAATATACTCATAAAATACAGAAAACAATCAGTCATATGAGTGCAGATCATTTGTGTTGGGGGAAAAAAAAACATTTAATAAATGTAAAACTGAATCTAAACCGTTTTTTTCAGAAAATGAGCAAATAATGTAGGTTAATGAGGATATGTGTTATTCTTCAGTGTACTGACCCCTATGGTGTGCATACAATGGGGACAAGTGCAGTGAAGGACGGCCACTTGCCATCTCTGCTTATAGCGAGAAGCATGGAAAGAATAGGCCGGCTATAATTCATTCCATTAAATGAAAGAACATGTTAACCTTGTAACATTCCTCTCCTAATTACCCTGACAAGTGCTTCTAACCTGTGTTTATTTCTTTGAAGTGGTTTACTTTCTAAAATCAAATGCAGTGTCAGTACATTTACAGGGAAGGTACGGGGAAATCGGAGAACTCTTCCAATGAAATGACTACCTACTCTAATTGTTCATGGAATACCTGGAAATAAGACAGTGGCAGTTGATATTAGGATTCCACCTTCTTAGCTAAACTGAACTTCTTTAGAAGTCAGTTATTAGTCATTATTAGAATTCAGTTTTGAAAAGATCCTTTTGAATGTGTCTTTGTTACCTTGAGTTGGTGAGAAATTGTGTTTTATATATTCTCTGCAATGATTTTCTTTTTTTTTCTCCCTATTGGTCAGTTAAATACACCATATAAAAAAGTGCCTTGTTATAGCACTTTCAGGAAAAAAAAACGTACATTTTAAATAAGGAACTTTGAAGCAAAATAAGGGTCAGTGCCCATCTGCAGCCTCACAAATGTCATTAATGCAGCCTCATCAGTCCACATAAATGCAGCCTCGCCATTGCCATCAATGTGGCAGCCTCACCATTGCTATTAATGCAGCAGCCTCACCATTGCCATGAATGCAGCAGCCTCACCATTGCCATCAATGCAGCCTGATCAATGCCCATCTGCAGCCTAACAAGTGTCATTAATGCAGCCTCTTCAGTCCACATCAATGCAGCAGCCTCAACATTGCCATCAAAGTGGTTGTAAACCCTTACAAACCACTTTGACCTACAGGTAAGCCTAGATTAAGGCTTACCTGTAGGTCCAAGAAATATCTCCTAAACCTATATGGTTTAGGAAATATTTACCTGAAGACAGCCACCGCTGTCTACGGCGCATGCGCCGTAGACGGCGGCGCGCAGGCGCACTGGGCAAGCCGCAGATTGCGGCGATATGCCGCGAGTGTCGGCTCCCATGCACATGCGTGGGAGTGACGTCATCGCTGCTCCGGCCAATCACAGCGCCGGAGCAGCAAGACCCACCAAGAAGATGGACGCTCGGAACTACAGGGGACAGCGGTGACTTTGTTGGCTCCTGTGTCAGGTAAGTGTCACATAATGGACTACTATGCGATGTATAGTAGTCCATTATGCTTTACCTTTGCAGGGAGCCTCACCATTGCCTTCAATGCAGCCTGATCAATGCCCATTTGCAGCCTAACAAGTGTCATTAATGCAACCTAATCAGTCCACATCAATGCAGCAGCCTCAAAATTGCCATTAACACAGCAGCCTCACTATTGCCATCAATTCAGCAGCCTCACCATTTCCGTCAATGCAGCAGCCTCACCATTGCCTCAATGCAGCCTGATCAATGCCCATCTGCAGCCTCACAAGTGCCACCAATACAGCCTCATCAGTCCACATCAATGCAGCAGCCCCACCATTGCCATCAATGCAGCAGCCTCATCATTGCCATCAATACAGCCTGATCAATGCCCATCTGCAGCCACACAAGCACCACCAATACAGCCTCATCAGTCCACATCAATGCAGCAGCCCCACCATTGCCATCAATACAGCCTGATCAATGCCCATCTGCAGCCTCACAAGTGCCACCAATACAGCCTCATCATTGCCATTAATGCGGCAGCCTCACCATTGCCATTAATGCAGCAGCATCACCATTGCCATGAATGCAGCAGCCTCACCATTGCCATCAATGCAGCCTGATCAATGCCCATCTGCAGCCTCACAAGGGTCATTAATGCAGTCTTATCAGTCTACATCAATACAGCAGCCTCACCATTGCCATTAACACAGCAGCCTCACCATTCTCATCAATGCAGCAGCCTCACCATTGCCATCAATACAGCAGTCTCACCATTGTCATCAACACAGCAGCCTCACCATTGCCTTCAATGCAGCAGCCGCACCATTGCCATCAGTGCAGTCTGATGGATGCCCATCTGCAGCCTAGAGGGGACAGGAAGAGCGCCGACAGATTACATACAGTGAGAATCTCCTATGATAGACAGAACAGTGCTCCAATGGCTTCCCAGGAGGCGGGACTTCCTATTACAGAGGCCGCCAAGTAAACAGGAGATTCTCACTGTATGTAATCTGATGGCGCTCATCTCACCCCCCCTCCCTGTCCCCTCCGAGGCAGCTAAAATTGAAGTATTGGTGAAAAAGTGCCTGTTTTATGCCAATAAATACAGTACTTATGGATCCTGCCACTAAAATCTACTGCTGTCCAGAGTCATGTGCACTCTGCAGTGGTGTACCTAGCATATCGGGTACATGGGGACAACTATTTTTCAACCCCCCAAACACACACAACAAAAAGAATAAAACTGTAGTTAAATGACACTAAAAGAGGGAGGAGCATAAATAGTCATAGTTAAAACGTTATGTCTATGCAAGTAAGGGTCACCTGTAGATAACAAAAAAAAACTGTGCAGATTTGACCAAAGTTTAACCACTTCAATACAGGGCACTTATAGCCCCTTCGTACCCAAGTCAATTTTTAGCTTTCAGCGCTGATGCATTTTGACTGACAATTGCGCGGTCATGCAACACTGTACCCAAACACATTTTTTATCATTTATTTCCCCCACAAATAGAGCTTTCTTTTGGTGGTATTTGATCACCACTGGGTTTTTTATTTTTTGCTAAACAAAGAAAAAAATATAGACATTTTTGAAAAAAGTTTTTCTTCGTTTCTGTTATAAAGTTTGGTAAATAAGCAAGCTTTCTCCTTTACTGATGGGCACTGATAGGTGGCACTGATATGAAGCACCGAGGGGCACTGATAGGTGGTACTGATGGGCACTGATAGGTGGCACTGATAGACCGAACTGATGGACACTTATAGGTGTCATTGATGGTCATTGATGGGCAGCACTGCTAGATGTCATATGATGCCCAGTTAGGATAACTTAACCACTTTGGTGGTTCTAAAGGCAAAAAGGATTTTACCTTAATCCATTCTATGCATTAAAGTAAATAACCTCTTGTGTACAACACCCCCCCCCCCCCCCCCATACTTACCTGAGCACAATTTTGATCCAGCGATGTGTATGGGAGCAGCGGCTCTCCTGTGCCTTTCTTTCTTCATTGTTTCATAGAGCAGCAGGAGCTGCTCTATGAAACAATGGCTCCTGCTGCCGTTAATCACAGGCAATGAGCCAATAAGAGAGAGTGGGGGGCGGGGCCGATCCATGCTCTGTGTGTGAATGGACATGTGTCTGTTCACACTTGACACCCGCCGACATCTGATCTGATTCTGTCTGCTAAAAACAAACTCTGGGGATCGGATGGCAGTCAGGTGTAAACAGACAAGCGATCCGTTTACATCTGACCACCCATAGAAGAGAGTGGGCTGTGTCTGTGTTTGCTCTGCATAAGCCAATGTTTCTCAACTCCAGTCCTCAAGGCACCCCACCAGGTCTTGTTTTCAGGATTTCCCTCAGGATGAAATAGCTGGGGTAATTACTAAGGGAGTGGAACTGATCAAATCACCTGTGCAAAATAATGGAAATCCTGAAAACATGACCTATTGGGGAGCCTTGAGGACTGGAGTTGAGAAACACTGGCATAAGCGGAGCGGACATAGACCAGCCATCTGCCTGCTCAGTGGACAGATTCCCCGCTGAGCAGGCCGATGCCAACAAACACCTCCCCATATGTAAGGGGCCTTACCCTAACACTGGTGTTTGTTTATTTTATTATTTATATATTTTCTTAGGGTTAGAGGTTAGGGTTAATCCCCAACCCTATCCTTAGTGTATATTTATTATTTGTTTATTTTGTTAAGGCTAGGAGGGTTAGGGTTAGTCCCTAACCCTTGTGTTTATTTATTTTATTATTTTTATTTATTTATTTCTGTTAGGGTTGGGGATTCGTGTAAACCCCTAATCCAAGCTTCTAACAATAAAAAAAAATAATAAGTAAATGATAAATAAATAAATAAACTCCAGGAAGAAAAAGATGAAGCGGATGAAAAAGCGAAAAGCAACAAATGATTAAACAAATTATATTTTTCTCTATTGGCTAATAAAAAAAAAAAACATAGTAAGGTTGAATAAAGACACCAGTCCATCCTGAGTGAGTGTGGCTGTGTGTTTACAATTGTCGCCATTCCTATACATTGTGTTTCATTAAGATGCTCATCTATTATTATTATTTGTTTAAGGTAGCCATATAGCGCCGTCAATTTACGCAGCACTCCACACATTCATGACACACTCAAATCGGGCCCTACCCTCAAGGAGCCCACAATCCAAGGTCTCCAACTCTCATTCATATACTAGGACCAATTTATTTATTTATTTTTTTGGACAGAAACCAATTAACCTACCAGCATGTCTTTTGGAGTGTGGGAGGAAACCGTAGTAACTGGAGGAAACCCACGCAGGCACCGGGCGAACATGCTAACTCCAGGCAGGTGGTGTCGTGGTTGGGATTCGAAACAGCGACCCTTTTTTACTGCTAGATGAGAGTGCTACCCCCGACACCATGGTGCTGCCCCTAACACCAACGCTCAAAAATGCTTTACAAAATGCTGTACAAAAATGGTCAAAAACGTGACGCCCGGGTGTAAATGTAGCCTAATACCTAGACATCGATACATCTATAATTAAATTCTTAAGGGGTGAAACACATTAGAGGGTAGTGGCCATAGGCACAGTGTGGCATCACTTTTATGTAGTGACATTATCAGTGTGGGGTTTCCTCCTGGACCATTGCTGTGTATGCACAGTGGGAACGCACACTCAAGCTATGCATTTGATCCACCTGTAAACCGGAGGTGTAATTAGGGGTTTCAAGCAATGCAGTTTTCAAGGTTTTCTACATTAATACCTAGTTAAAACAACAAAATAATTTAAAAGTGTACAACGCCTTTAAGGGGTTAAAAGATACTGTTGTAATGTTATCATCTATTTCTTTTCCAAATTTTATTTCTGTGTTTTCCGGAAGAGATTTTTTTTGACACGCTACTCACGAGCTGCTCCCTTAAAGACAACACAGCTGTTTCAGTAGCAGGAAACGAAGCCTATAATAGTGAGCAATGCAACAAGTATGTGGATGTGTCAATAAGTTTGTCTGAAGTTTGGTATTTATGTCTCTTACCAGCATCTCTGTAAAGAAGTGTGATCATGCTAAGATTGGTCACAGGAGGATTCAGGCCCTGAAAACTACCAATATTACCAAACTGTCTTGTTTCATAAAACTCAAATGATTCAGTTTTTTTTTCAGGGGTCTTGTGGGCCTCCATCGTACAATGACCCCATGGAATTGCAGAGAGTGGGTGGGCTGGGCTCTCCACAATGACCTTTCATAATGCTGCTTCAACCGCTTGAAGTGGTTGCTTGTCTGTCAAGTATTCATATCCACATATGAAGAAGGGGACGGCTTGTCTGGTTATTGTAAGAAAACACACGTGCTAAATAAAGAATGTGTTTGGACACAGCTGACACTGGCATGTCCCAACACTTCAGGACAGAAAGGGTGCAGCTGCATTCCGAGATTGTGCCAAAGTCCAGGAATTGTTTCATCTCTCCTCCACTATAAACCTTGACCACAGTCTAAAATTATACTCACCATTTCCTCCAGAGCATGCTGAGAGAATTTCCCAAACATCTTGCAAATTATATGGAGTGTTGCAGGGAAGTGATATCACTGGGAAGTATGTGCCTGCTATGTTATAATGCTAAAAACTTGGCCATGCATAGAGGAAATTGTTATCGTTCACAAGCAGGCGCTCTTTAAAATATCAGTGTTATTGCAGACTTTGCAATCTACTGAAAATATTGATCAAATGTATGATCGATTAGTCATAAATGTAGATGATCAATTATAAACAAGTGTTTTTTTTTTTTTTGATTAGTAATACAATCAGTTCTCTAGCCCACACCCAGATTATTTATTTATTCAAGCAATCAAAGCTGATTGAAATAACTGGGTTAAAATCAATCAATTGATCAAAAAGAGTGTCTGTGGTTTGAGACTTTTACTTTTTTCAATTAGTATAGTAGCATAGAATAATGGATTAACCACTTGACATTCATAGGGCTGTTTATAAACAGACTGAGCTTTAAGCAATTAAAGATGCCCACCGTTTTTTCCAGCCAGTGATAAGCTCTTCAGTAAAGGGGATCTAGGAGGCTCTACAGCCACACAATCACTTTTACTCTACTGAGAATTGGGCCACCCCAGGTCACCACCTGCAGTGGTTTCCAGGTCCTCCCTTTTCTCTGAGGATGCCCAGACTGTGGTAACTCCCTTTTTATGATGCTGAGTGGGACGGGATCAAGTAACAAGGATGAATGAACCCAGAAGCAGCAAGCAATTTGTCAACTCTGACACTTTGACCAGTAAAGCAGCTTATCAATCACAATCTGTGATTGATTAGCTGCAGTGGAGACATTGGGGTCTATTAGACCCCTGATATCCCCATAAAGAGTACCTGTCATCTGCCCATGCTATCAAATAGGGGTATCTTAGTTTTTTGCCATTGCACAGGCAGGGGGATTTTGAGGCTTTACATACATGTTTGGTATCTATTTACTTTACACAACCCCATCTGTTATATTATCACTATCTAGCTTATCTTTCTGTTATATTATCTTATATATTAAAAATGGGTATTATATCGTGTTTGTATACATTAAAATTCATTTGACTGTATTTTTGCTGAAAATGTATTTTTGATAAACAGTTGCATAAATATTGTGAGTTATAAAAAGTGGAGAGAGGAGAGCCAAAGCTCCAATGGGAATCAGACCTCCAAGCCTCCTTTTCTGACTTCCAATGGATTCAAGCCATCAGATATTTACATTCTTTTTTTTCTTTTTCTTTTTTCCCCTTTATTTACATTCTATTACACACCATGTGAACCATTGGGAACTGGCCTTAAAGGTCTCTCTCCGGGTGGTATCTCATCCCGTACTAATTGGACAAAATGTTTCCCATGAGCTCCTCAGTCTGTTGATGCGGCTGTGGTTCCCCAAGCAATATCATGCATATCTTATGGTCTTGCAAAAATATCCATAGTTTTTGGCGAACAACATTTCAAATAATATAAATTATTAGAAATAACAGGTATCTTAACCCCCACAGACCCTGCTCTAGTCCTACTTAATTTAGGTATTGACAAATTCCCGATCATGTACCATGGTATAGTAGCCAACATCCTACTATCTGCCAAACTATCTATTACCAGGCGCAAGAAACAAGACCTGTCCCCCAACCCATCTGAAATGATCAATATCACCCACCAACGCTTTCTGTGAGAGAAATCTCTAGCCCTACAACACAAAACATTCTACTCCTTTGACCTTATATGGAAACCTTGGTCCCTATGGTACCCCTCATAGGTTCTTAGAACCTTGAACCTTACTGACATAACCATGTGACTCCAATTTATGCCTTAACCTGACACAAATACCCTTTTCTGATATAAATCTGTTAGTGCCTTTTACTTCATACCTACTACCTTCTACAGTATATCAATATCTGTATTCTCTATGCCCTTGTACACACGGTCGGACATTCTGACAACCAAATCCGTTGGATTTTGTCCGACGGATTTTGTCCGAAACTGTTGCATACACACGGTCGGACAAAGTTGTCGGAAAATCCGATTGTACATAACGTGATGACGTTATTTAGTTACGACGGGACTACGTTCAGGCTAGTAGCCAATAGCTTTAGTCTAGGAATTTGATCTGAGCATGCGTGGCACTTTGTCTGTCGGAGTAGGCTACACATGATCGGAGTATGTCCGATCTTAGCATTTTGTCAGAAAATTTTATGGACAAGTTGGAAAACTTGGTCCTTCTGATACTCCGACGGAAACAGTCCAATGGAGACCACACACAGTCGGATTATCCGACAAAACGGTCTGATAGGACATATTCCATCAGAATCTCCGACCGTGTGTACAAGGGCTATGTGTATGCATTTTCTGTATTTTCTATATTGGAATATTTATAGTATTAGTAAAAATTTACTAATTTACTACATTTTCAATTACAGTATATCATTACCTATATTTGTATTATTATTAAGACGGACAGGTCCACGCTATTATTGATGTACTAATTTCCCTTTGAAAACCAAATAAACAATTCCAGGAGTGTCAATCTCCCTGCAGCACTCACTGATTCATCCTTCTGACCAACATCCATTATGAGAGACAGTTGTGACATGGAGGTCAGCAGGAGGAACCAATGAGAGCTGCAGGGAGATTGACACTCCTGGAAGTGTCAGTTTCCCAGCAGATTACAGGGACCATTACATAACAACAGTGGTGCTGGCAGCTGGAAAGGTAAGTATCCCTGCTTCTTCTTTACAGATTTATACTTTTTCCCTACGGTGATTTGGTTAATTTAACGGAAAACTATGCTGAGATATATCGGAATGGACAGATATTTCTGCTCTCCTTCTAAAATCATGTATTGCTTGGATATCATGCTGATAATATTATACATTACTGTGATTCACTGACCTGAAAGAAGCAACTGAAGTCAGGGTTTAGGACTCTATATACGGTAGGCATGCTTCTTTCAGGTCATTGATACAAACAACATTGAAGTCAATAGATTAGCATGACATAAAGGAAGGTAAGTAATGGCCACCTCTGATTTATCTCAGACCTGGTTGACTTGACTGATTGGTCAAGTCATGATTAGCCATGATTAGTATTTTTTAAATTTAATTAGCAATAATGCTAAGATCCAAAAAAAAATAAAACTTTTGCCGGAACTCCGCTTTAAGGCAGTGCTAGAAAGTAATGGTGGCCGCACAAAATATTGACACTTTGGGCCCAATTTGGACATTTTCACTTAGGGTGTACTCACTTTTGTTGCCAGTGGTTTAGACATTAATGGCTGTGTGTTGCGTTATTTTGAGGGGACAGCAAATTTACACAGTTATACAAGCTGTACACTCACTACCATACATTGTAGCAAAGTGTGAGGGGTGTACTCACTTTTGTGAGATACTGTAAATACATTTGGATTAATATACAGTACTGTGTATATTTGTGTGTATGTATATATAATTTCAGCAGTTGTTCATTTTTATAGTTTAGAAAACACATGCAGAACATAATGCACAGTTTTGCTGAACACATGATAAACGTAAGCACATTACAGATGTTGAAATTGCAGAAATAAACTGCTTTGGAGGAAAAAATATTGTTTTAAAGCTGGTTTGTGGCCTTTGTTTTCTGTAAGAAAAAAAGCATGTATACAGCCTCATTTCATAATGGATGCAAAGTCTTAAAGTGATTTTAAAGCTTAACTCCAGGACAACAGCTAAAAAAACACACACAAAGTGCATATAAGAGACCTGTTTTACATGCCAAAGGTTTTGTATTTTTGCCCATCTAACACTGTGATTTACACAGTCCTAGTACACTGCACACGCAGGTGAATGGTGACATCTCTCCATCAAAGCATTTTGATATCTGCATAACTCACCCCAAAAGCCAGCCCACTGCTTACATCGGAGCTGAGGGTGCTGTGATCAGTGCTGGGAAAAGGTCATCCAGCGCCCAGGGCAAAGATGCCAAACTGCGCCCCCCTTTCCCTTAGGGTTAGGGTCAGGGTGCCCCCCCACCCCTGCAATAAACCACTCCGGCCCACCCCTTGTCCCGGCCCTGGCTGTGATGTTTTTAGGAAGCTATGAACCACACTCTGCTGGCCCTTCCCATCATCCATGATCAACATGGGGATAAGGTGCTTTGGGGTGGCACCCCCCCATGTTGAGGGCACGCGGCCTGGTACGGCTGAGGAGGGGGGGCACTCGCTTGTCCCCACCCCCTTTCCTGGCCGGCCGGGTAGCGTGCTCAGATAATGGTCTGGTATGGATCTGGGGGGGACCCCATGCCGTTTTTTCGGCGTAGGGGGTTCCCCTTCAAATCCATACCAGACCTAAGGGCCTGGTATGCTCTCAGAGGGGGAACCCATGCCAATTTTTTTAAATAAATTTGGCGTGGAGTTCCCTTTTGAGAGCTGATAATTCTCTGAGAGTCGCCTCCGTATAGACGGAGATCCAACTTGGAGGTGGCCTCCATTGAAATCAATGGGTACCAGTCGCCTACAAATTGGATTGAAGTAGTACAGGAACCTTTTCTGAAGTCGGAGCGACTTCAGTAGTGTGCATTAAGATGGCTCTCATTCACTTACATTGATTTCTACATGATGTGCGACCTGAGGCGACTTGGGGTGACTTGAAGTCAGATCTGAGTTGCCCCTGTGTGAATGGACCCAAAATCCTCCCCAATGTATATAGAAGATGCAGAGTAACATACAGCAGCGTATATGTAATGCCTACCCTGATTTTCCACGAGCCTGATGGTGACTACTGGTGGTAGGGATGGCTGCCATACATTCTCAGAGGGCAGGTTTGTGGGCATGGTGGGTGATGAACATGAAAGAACATTTGGCGCCAGTTACTTTTATGCTTTAAACAAGATAAGTTTATTTCTCAAAACAGAAAAAATATGAGAAAGAGGGGATTGGGCACAGGAAACGATCAGCAACAGGCAGATTATCAGACTCCTTAGACAAAAATAGATGAGGTAAGGTAGACAGCGGTACAGGAATAAGAGCCTTTCAGCTGAACCAACCATCTGCACTTTGTAGGACAGGCTGTCTCCTCTAGTAATTGAACCTTACTCACTGCTTCATGCACAGATTCCCTTGGATAAGTTCTCTCTTGAAGTTCTCCCAGCCATTTCATAGCCTCCAGCCCATGACATGTCCTCCCTGGTGCTTCTTTAGAACTCCATCCCTCTAGAATAATTTCTGGATCTTTGGCAGGCTTTCCTCTGCATAAACTTTAACACCCAGATATGCCTCGGATAGGCCTAGCAGCCGCCAGCCACCTGGATAGACTTAAGGCCTAGCAGCCAGGAGCTGTACACACATCCACCCAGGTCAAAGCCCTGGGCGGGAATACTAACCCTGATCACCTCACTACTTTCCATTAAATAGCTTTCCCAGCATGCTTAGCCACAAATATGATTGGCTGAGAAAAGTATGTTTATCCATAACTGAAATGTACTGTAGCTTATAATACTAATGTCAAAGGCAACAGTGCCACCTACTGACAAAAGGGAGAAGCCACAATTGAATGCAATTAAACAGAAGCCAGGTAACCACTACCACTAAACTTTACAAATTAGCAAGGTTGGCTATCACCTAGTATAACTAAATTTACCTGTATCCCTACTTTTAGGACAAGGGTGCTACATATACAGTGTAAAGCAGTGTGTGATGTAGAGAGTCTGCAAGATAGCATACAGAATTGCAATATAGCAGTTTGGGGTACAGAATGTACACCAACGCATACAAGGTGGAGTATGGGATGAGAACGGATATGAAGAGCCAGCAACTCGAGCATCCGTGTTATGGATCTTTATTAGCTTCGTGCTGTTTCCAGTGATATAACTCCAGGATCTTTTGGACCTTCTCTTCTCTATGAAATGTGTACTGTACACCATTTTAACTGTTTTTATGTATCTTTTGTTCTAATGTGTACATTTTCTGCATGCACATTCTTTGTAATCTGATCCATGTGATATGCTACACTCCTTTACTTGTTGAAGCCCAGACTAGCACCCTCTGTCTCCCAATTTGATTTTAATTGTTTAATTGTTTAATGGTCAACACTTGTTTTTTGGTGGGTGGAGGATGTATAAATGTCTAGAAATTTGTCTGGTCCCTGCTGAACCTGCCGAATTTTAATCCATCCATGGCCAGCTTTAGGCAGTGTGTATGTGACCTTAATGAGCATTTGAACTGTCTTTGAATAATTTAAATATTCTTATTTATTTAGTGAAAAACAAACAAAATGAAAAAAATAAATTATATGAAATATTTTACAGATGTACCATAAACTCTTCCTTGGGGAGTCAGTCAAGCAATGTATTAGCAATATGTGTATATATATATATATATATATATATATATATATATCCACAGTGGCTGAAAACAAAAGTACCAGATCATTTTATTGTTCTGTTTCATAAATGGCCACCATTGCCTGTTTTATGGCTGTATCCATAATTTACTGCTGATTGATGTCTCCTTATACTCATCCCCTATTATTATAATTACAGCCATTGTCATTAGTCATCCATCCAAGAGATGTTAGCTCTTGGCCATGGAGCTCCTAATAATTTCTTATCTGAAGTTAAAGCTGCTAACATTTCAGGAATTATGTCTCTATAAAGAAGATAAACAATATAATAGCAAAGCAAATAAAACAGTTTACAACTTAAAAAGGACAAACACATAAATCAATAAATTGTAAAGATTGTTTTATGAAGAAACCGACTTTGACCTTGATGGGTTGTCTCAGTTCTATAAAGATTTTAACAGGCTAATAAATATCTACTTAATCGATAGTTGAATTATTAAGAAATCTGATGCTCAGGTACCAGTGATTTAATATCAGCATTACATTTCCATCAAAGGCAAACAAAGCATCTTTTCCTTAAACAAAGCATGGCGAGTCCTTATTGTTTGTCAGACTTTATATTTCACCCAATGCAGTCACTTTTACAAAAGGATGATTTATCTTTCACTTCCAAGTTGAATTTTCTAGGAGTAATTTTGCTGCTTTTGCATCAAAAAGTCAATTTGACCAAAAAAAACAAAAAAACTTTTAAAGTAGTTATAATGGTCACCGCCTGAATGTAAAATAGTTTATATTTTCTTTGCAGACATTCCTTGATTTTATTATTGCCCTTATGCTATCATGATGTGACTCGATTTCTGGATTAAAAAATGATTTTTACTGGTACATCATGGCAGCATACATATGGGTTGTGACTCTGCCCCCACAACCTGATAGGACTGGTTAACTATACATCAAAGACAGACCCGGCTCACAGCATTCTCCTTTTTTTCCTTACCTGATCAGGACTGAAATCGCGAGGTATCCCTTACCATTTATCGTCCCAGCCAGGTTCAGCCTCTCCTAGGTGGAAGTCCTTCCTGTACAGTCTCTAAATGAGCTAGATGGTTGGAGCCCCATTCTGGTGGTCTGGGCATATTGCAGCCTCTCCTGGTGGAAGTCCTTCCTGTACAGCCTCTAAATGGGCTAGATGGTTGGAGCCCCATTCTGGTGTTGCAGGCTTCTCAAAGAAAGCTTTAAACAAGCTTTGACGTAAGTGACAGCTTTTCCTTTTTTTCTTTCCAATACGCTTCTTACTTCTTTTCTCTGTGTTCTCAGTGCAAGTATACTCTGAGCATGAGAGGCAGGGAGTGATGCAGCCTCTTTGTTTCCTGGCTATAGCTTTTCCAGGATGGTGATCTGAACAGGCTCAGGCACTGATATCATCAATAATGGCAAATGTGAGTTTTAAATGGTTTTATGCCATTTTTGGGCAACAATGGTGGAGCTCTCTACTCATACATGCTGGATGCTCATGTGGTCATTGTTTGCATGTATGTTTTCCCTTTTTTATGACTTTCACCTATGTTTTTCCCCATCTCCTTTTAGTGTTGCTCTAGGTTCATTGTGCTCTTCATGGCATTCACCTGGGCTCTTCCTATCCCCTTTTCAATGCTTTCTCTGGGATCTCTGTGTTGGGTTCAGTTTCCACTAGTGCGACTTGTCACTGTAAAGTCGTATGACAAGCCGAACCCCATGATTTCCAATGAGTACCGTTCATATCTGTGTTCATAGACCTTAAGAATACAACAGGCATTGCTTCAAGTTGCATCAAATTTGTGGCAAAATCATGCGACTTTCAAGTCACAATAGTGGAGACTTAGCATTATGCTGTTTTTCATTTCAATTTGCTGCTTTGCTCTGTTTCTATGGGAAACACTGTCCAGTCAGACCACCCATTGCATTTAAGGTATTGGGATTAGGTAAGTAGTGAAGATTGAGAAAAATAGAGCCAATATCTATAGTCCTGTAAGGACTACAAGATGGAGGCAGCCTTCTGACGGTCAAGACAAGTCACCATCTAAGAACAGACATCGAGGCAATGTTGATTAAATCTCATCATCTCACCCCTCATTATCATTGCTCACCGTTTACAAACATCACAAGTTACCTGCCCTAATGGTTGCTTTTACATTTGTTGTGGAAAGTCATTGCTTGCCAAGCTAGTATGTCAAATCTGCCTGGAACAAGCACTATACAGCCCTGCAAGGACCTCAAGATGAAGAGAGCCTGCTAAAAGCCAGAACATCACTGTTCAAAGTGCAGACATACAGGCAACATTGATCAATGTCATCATCTCACCTCTCATTTTGTTTGCTCCCTGTTTACAAACACCACAGTTTACCAGCCCTAATGGTTGCTGCATTTGTGGTGGAAAGTCATTGCTTGACAAGCTAAAGAAAAAAAGGAAACCCTGTCACTTACGTCAAAGCTTGTTTAAACCATCCAACCATCTAGCCCATTTAGAGGCTGTACAGGAAGGACTTACACCAGGAGAGGCTGCAATATGCCCCCAGATCACCAGAATGGGGCTCCAACCATCTAGCTTATTTAGAGGCTGTACAGGAAGGATTTCCACCACGAGAGGCTGCAATATGCCCCCCAGACCACCAGAATGGGGCTCCAACCATCTAGCTCCTTTAGAGGCTGTACGGGAAGGACTTCCACCCAGAAGAATGCTGTGAGCCGGGTCTGTCTTTGATTTATAGTTAACCAGTCCTATCAGGTTGTGGGGGCGGAGTCACAACCCATATAAATGCTGCCATGATGCGCCAGGAATAATATTTTTTTAATCCAGAAATGGTGTCACACCATTATAGCATAAGGGCAATAATAAAATTGCTTGACCACCACTGTGCGAGATCAGAGGGAGAGGAGAGGACACTGGCACTGTTTGTTCGCCACTCCTCCGCTTTCTCTGCCTCTCCAGTGGGCTGGTTCTGGCGCTTCATGTGCAGAGTTGCAGGAGTGGAGGCGAGGAGGGACGAGGAAAACCCCCATTCATCTGCGAGCGTCTGAGAGCCTCCCCAAGCAGCTGAGCAGCCGAGGGATGGTGTGTGCTCCTTGCGATACTGTGGAGAAATCTTGTGACAGTAGGGGAGGCAGTTGAACTGAGGAGCCCAGGAAGAAAGTGCTTGGTGTGCAGGGCGTTCTCTACAGAAATTGGGGGAGATTGTGAGTGGAATCTAGCAATACTGGAACTTGACGTCTGCAGACAGAAGTCGGGGGAGATTGTGAGTGGACCCAGGTGGTGAGTGGCACTCTTGCATAAACTGCTTGACAGTGTAATTGGGAAGATTGCTTTGAACTTGGTACATTATATGATGGTACATTATATGAACTGCAAATGAACCCTTGCACTGTGCTGCAGCCACCCGCAGAAAGTTTGTTTGTTCACAGACAAATCATACCATCTCTTGGTCAGCAATGCAAACTGTCACTTCACGTGCGCGCCATCAGAGTGCTGGTTTCCATCCGTTATGTAGTTCGGATGTCTCTGTGGAAACATCTATTAGTGAGCTGAAGGAGAAAGGTGGAGTAGACTTTAGTCTGTTGCGGCCGGTGCAAAGATTTTTTGCATCGCCAATTAGCAAAATTGAACTCTTAAATGCGCAGTCTATTACAAACAAATCCTGCTTTATTCATGATTATATTTTGGATAAATGTTTGGACTATATGTGCATTACAGAGACCTGGCACCAGCCAAATATTTTTTATTCTCTAAACGAGAGCTGCCCCAAAGGGTATAATTACCTTCAAATAGCCTGCAGCACAGGGCGTGGTGGAGGCTTGTTAGTCATTTATCGCAGCAATTTGGAGCTATCTCTGCAACCACTACCTGAATTATCTTCGTTTGAATGCCTTGCTTTTAAATGTAAATCCCCTTCCCCTGTGCTGTTTCTCCTTATCTATCGACCACTAAAACCAAACCCATAATTTATAGTTGAGATGTCAAATCTTCTAACAACTTTTTGTACATCCTCTGCAAATGTTATCATTTTAGGTGATATGAACATCCATGTTGATACCCCTTCATGCCATCTGGCAGCTGAATTTCTTCAGCTACTGGATTGTTTTAATTTAAAACAACTTGTTGGTCATTACAAACTCTGCCCCTCTTACCAACTTGGTGTATGACCTAGGTGTGTCAGACCATAAGGCCATATCCATGGATTTGCCATCTTCATCCAGTTTTTACAAGCCTAACCAAACATTTGTTTTAGACACTTAAAAAACATAAATCCAGAACTCTTGGCAACAGACTTTCAGCATCTCTCTACACATTTTTCTTCAGCTGACAATGCAGTGGCTTATTATAACAGCCAATTTAGCAGTCTTCTGGACCTTCATACCCCACTTAAAACAAGAACTGTCACCTTCACTCGCTCAGCTCTGTGGTTCACAGATGAGTTTCGTAAGATGAAGGCAGTAGGGAGGGTCCTTGAGCAGCACTTTTGAGCCTTCGACCTCACTGTCCACAAACAAATTTATCGGGAGCATCAATACATATATGCACAGTCCCTTAAAGAGGCAAGGTCACAGTTTTACTCCAATGCCATAAGGAATAGTCCAGGAAATTCCAAGCAGCTTTTTTCCACTATAAATCATCTTCTTAAACCAAACTCTCCGTCACTTACTGCTATTTCAGAAGAGCGGTGCAATAAATGTATTGATTTTTTTACATTAAAAATTGACCATATCCGTTCTGCTTTTCCTGGTCCTCACGTTCAAATTGTCCCTCCAACTTACATTGTGTCCCAACAATTGCCTTCCGGGGGTGTCATTGGAAGAGGTGCAAAACATCATCAGGAAGATGATATCCTCCACCTGTTCCCTGGACCCTCTCCCAACATCCCTGGTAAAAACTCATATCCCAGTCTTAAGTCCCCTGATTACCGCTGTTATAAATCATTCTCTCCAAACAGGCCATGTTCCCTCAGTTTAAAAAAAGGATATTATCAGACCTTTGCTTAAAAAATCCACTCTTGATCTGGAAGTCCTATCCAATTATAGGCCCATTTCTAATCTTCCCTTTATATCAAAAGTACTTGAGAAAGCCGTTGGCAGTCATCTTCAGGATCACCTTAAGCATAACAACCTTTTTGAAAAATTCCATTCAGGCTTTTGTTTTTCTCATAGCATGGAGACTGCTCTTGTCAGAGTTACACATTACATTCTTATATCATCTGATGCCGGCTCACCCTCCTTCCTTATCCTCTTGGACCTGTCGGCTGCATTTTAAACTGTCGACCATGGCATTCTCTTTAATCGGCTCCGTTACACTGTTGGACTTAATGACACAGCCCTTAGTTGGTTTGAATCATAGCTCACAAACAGGACTGAACATATTTCACTGGGTCATTTTAAATCAAAGCCGCATATGGTTACTTGCGGTGTCCCCCAGGGGTCAGTTCTTGGCCCCATTCTATTTATTCTCTATCTCATTCCTCTTGGCCAAATTATTAGTCCTCATAATATTTAATTTCACTGCTATGCCGATGACACACAGTTATATGTAAATGCAACAGCTGAAACCCCATCTTCACAGTCATCCCTTTCAGTACTCACCACCTGTCTGGAGGAGATAAAGGTATGGATGGAGCAACATTTTTTGCAATTAAACAGTTACAAAATTGTTTAAGTTACCATGATTGGCACTTCTCATCAGATTAAATCATCATCCATAACCAGTATTACTTTTTCTGGTTCTAAAATCCCTTTTTCAACAACAGTTACAAATCTTGGTGTAAAAATGGACTCTCAACTTACTTTTGAAGCACATATAAATCATCTATGTGAGACTTCTTTGTATCATCTCCGTAATATTTCTGAACTTCGTCCTATTCTTTCCCTTTCAGATGCTGAAAGGTTGGTTCATGCTTTTGTCTCCTCCAGACTGAATTACTGTAACGCACTTCTCATTGGGATTCCAAGAAAGAGTCTGCAAAGGCTTCAGTACATCCAAAACTCTGCAGCTAGGATCCTGATGAGAGTGCGGAAACATGAGCATATTACTCCCATTCTTCAATCACTTCATTGGCTTCCTATATCTCCTAGAATTGAGTATAAGGTTTCTCTCCTTACACACCAATGCATACATGGACATGCCCCACCATATCTTAAGGAACTTTTTAAATTACAAAATATATCTCGTTCCCTCCGCTCAACTCATCTAAATCTTCTTCAAATTCCAAGAACTAGATTGAAGACAATGGGAGATAGGGATTTTTGTGCTGCTGCCCCACATTTGTGGAATTCCCTACCTGATAGTCTGAGGGCTCCTCAATCTACTGATTATTTTAAAAAAGGACTTAAGACTTTCCTTTTCAGCAAAGTTTTTTGTTCACGTTAGATGTTTGCTTTTGTTGTTTTTTTTTTTGTAACCTGTAGCACTTTGAGATCTTTTTGATGAAAAGGGCGTTATAAATAAAATGTATTATTATTATTATTATAAGTTGCATTTCCAATCAGAACCAGTAGGTGGTGTCAAAATAGGAAAGCTTGCCATGAGAAGAAAATGTTAAAGGGGCCACAAGCTTTGACTATTGCCCTATAGAGACTTTTTGCAAGGGCAGCTAAGGACGCAATTGCCTGGTTTGAAGTGGAGGAAACTCTCCACAAGGTTAGAAAGTACTAATTTCCTTTACTGAACAACTGAAAGAGTTAATCCAGAAATAATTAAAGGGGTCAGAGAAAAATGCCCTCATAAACAGGCTGTCAAAACTGTATACCCTGAAAAAGCTAGGTCAACCTGCTGCAATCTCCTTCGATGATGGATGCATCATGACTGTAGCTGGCAAGACATGTCACATTCAAGGAGGCTCTAGTCCGAAAATTATATCTAGCTCTGAAGAGCTCCTACATACTGTGCATCTGCAGGTGCTGGCACACCAGCAATAACCAGCCCATGTATTGAATGAGTCTAATGGGAGTGGTTTCATAATTGTCAGCCAGCTGCTGCACCTACAGGACTCTGTGGAAAGTGGCAGGGTCTGCATCCTTTTAGCCGTGATTCCCTATTGGGAGTATCTTATCAAAAATAAAAATTTTATTGCAGTGGATGCCAAAAAATCTGACTTTTATCTTGGTGCAGACTTCTGGTAAAATCAGTGAACCGGTCCTACAAACAGAAAATTATGTTTCAGGAGGGTGATCTGTACACATTTTGTGTACAGAGGACATCCAGATAGTCATGTTTCATCACATTTTACAGAAAATTGCAGCCCTACAGATTAAAAAGAAAAAAAAAAAAAAGTTGAGTAACCCTTTAAATAAGCCCGTCTGGAAGAAGTGAAGCGACAAGGTGGTAACAGCTTTGTAAGAGCTGAAATTGGCGACATACTCTGTGGTGGATGTGTCAGACATCAATTGATGGTTTTTTAAGAGCGGTGTTCCCAGCGGTCATGGCAAGGAGTGCATTATGGCTGAAGCCATGGTTGGTGGATCCCTCCAAAAATAAAAAATGCAAGACACCAGAACACAGATCCAATCTATTTGGGAGTAGACAGGATACAGCTATCTCAAGGGTGACCATTAGCAGGTCAGGGCGTATATCATCTGACAAAAACTGAAATT
This sequence comes from Lithobates pipiens, assembly GCF_037356315.1. Classification (NCBI taxonomy): domain Eukaryota; kingdom Metazoa; phylum Chordata; class Amphibia; order Anura; family Ranidae; genus Lithobates; species Lithobates pipiens. The sequence goes on from NW_027507758.1 coordinate 516,443,212, forward strand.
CAAAGGTCCAGCATATAGGTGGCGGCTCCCAAGTAGACACCAGGAGGCAAAATCCTATGAACTGGGAAAAAGATTAGTAAACTAACTAGAGAAGTACCCAATCTTCATTATTGAAGCCTTAAAGATCTAAGGTCTTAGGAGAACAGCGGAAGTCCTTTTTTAAGTGTGCACTAATCCAGGGGGTGCCTGTGCAAAGCTTTATGCACACACCTGGAGGGGAAACATTCAGGATCAGTGGGCCATATTAGCTATATTGGCATGATGGTGGAAGTTTAAGGGAGGTCCGCCTTTCTGGTACAATAATTTTTATTGAAAAAGTATAACATGACAAACTCATCCATGCAGGGGCATAATTCAATGAGCATACCGATCCTATAACATTGACAGGTGGGAAGTCCACCTTTCAGTCTCTTCCAGTCAGCCAGGCTACCGGTGTAGATGGAAAAGTAAAAATTATGTTCCAGTTTATAGCTGGATTAAAAAGGAAAAAATAAATAAAATAAAGAGCAATTGTGAAGGTTCCAGTTACCCACAAGTAATCTGTGCCCAGTGCTAAAGTAAAAAATAAATAAATAAATTTGACAAGCAGCACAGGAAGTTAGAGTCGTGCAAGATTGAAAACCTCCAATCAATTATATTATTCATAAATCTGGGAGACTAGATTCTCCTGTAGGTTTATCAGACAACTACTTGTCCCAATTCTTCCTCAATTCCTCTACCAGTTGAGTTCCTCCACTTCGGTCTGTACATCTCCCCCAGGGCATTCACAAGGTCTTACTGTCTGCAATAGCGATGGGAAAAATTCAGTAGAACTTGCACAAGGGAATTTCCATCCTCTGATAGAGAAAGTCAAAGGTGCTTTGGGAATGATGTCTCGCCCAGCAGAACAGTGCCAGAGTATCCTTGGTTCTTCGTAACTGACCAATTGTTTTCAGATGGAGCATTATCACATCAGGCCCCAGCTAGAAAGGTTGGGTGACTGAAATGAACCATGAAACAGACAGAGACAGAAGTACAATCAAATCACACTTGTTTATTAATAAAAATAAAAAGGTAAATAGGAAAAAGCGTAGTCAAGCATAGCCAGAGTCCAGTAGCCAGATCGGGTAGTCAGCCAGTCCAAAGTTCATAAACCAGATCGGGTAATCAGCCAGTCCAGACTTCAGAGATCCAAGGAGAGCAACTACAAGCAGGATAGAAGCCAGGAGGGTTGTCAGCAAGCCAATCTTGAAACAAACAGCAGGAGAAGGTTCCTATGATGTGACCAACACGAAGGCAAAGGAAAGAGTGAGCTGGAAGGCTTTAAATAAGCAGGACAAACAAGCATCATCGGGAACAGCTGGTGACTGGGGAAAGAGAAGAGAGCTGGAAATTAGCCGACAGTTGAGCAGCCGGCCCAGAGGAGGAAGGGCTAAGCCAGCCCTGACAGTACCCCCCCAATGACCCCTCTCCCTCGGAGGGCCACCGGGCTTGAGGGGAAACCACCTATGGAACTTGCGGAGGAGGACAGGGGCATGTACGTCAGAGGATAAAACCCAGGAGCGTTCCTCTGGACCGTACCCCTTCCAATGCACCAGGTACTGTATGCGCCCACGAAACCTACGGGAGTCAACAATGGATTATACCTCATACTCCTGATGGTTCTCAACCTGAATAGGGTGAGGACGTGGCACCGAGGTGGTAAATCGGTTACAGACCAACGGTTTCAATAAGGAGACATGAAACACATTTGAGATGCGCATACTAGGAGGAAGGTCCAACGCATAAGCTACTGGGTTAATCCTGCGAAGGATACGGAAAGGCCCAATAAACCAAGGTGCAAACTTCAGTGAGGGAACACGAAGATGGAGGTTGCGAGATGACAGCCAGACCCTGTCCCCAACCTGGTAGGAAGGCACAGGCAGGCGTCTGCGGTCAGCATGGAGTCTGTAACTATCATTAGCATGACGCAAAGCCTCCTGGACTTGTACCCAAGTGGAACGAAGACCACGGAGATGCTCCTCTAACGCAGGAATACTCTGCAGAAAAAACGAGTCAGGCAACATGGAAGGTTGGAAACCGTAATTTGCCATAAATGGAGACAATCGAGAGGCAGAATTCAAGGCACTGTTGTGAGCAAACTCTGCCAAAGGTAATAGGTCAGACCAGTTGTTATGATGGTCAGAAATATAGCAACGTAGGAATTGTTCCAAGGACTGATTGGCTCGTTCTGCGGCCCCATTAGACTGCGGGTGATACGCAGAAGAGAACGCAAGCTGGATTCCCAACTGTGCACAAAAGGCTCGTCAGAACCGGGAGACAAACTGACTGCCCCTATCCGAGACAATCACCTTGGGTAGCCCATGTAAGCGAAAGATCTCCCGAGCAAAAATGGAAGCCAGTTCCTTAGAGGTGGGCAACTTCTTAAGTGGAATACAATGACACATCTTTGAGAACCGGCCAACCATCATAAGGATAACAGTGTTGCCTTGGGAGTTGGGCAATTCCACAATGAAATTCATAGACAGGTGAGTCCAGGGCCTCTCTCGATTGGGTATGAGTTGTAGGCGGCCCATTGGAAGGTGTCGCGGAGTCTTACTCTGAGCACACACGGGACAGGCAGCTACGAAGTCAGTAACATCAGCCCGTAGACTAGGCCACCAGAATTGTTGGGAGGTGGCCCAAATGAGTTGATTCTTCCCAGGATGGCCAGCTGCCTTGGGAGAATGGTAAGTCTGGAGCACTGCAGTACGGAGACTCTCTGGGACAAAGCAGCGGTCACAAGGTTTATCAGGAGGAGCATGGACCTGAGCAGCAAGAATTTTGTCACCCAAAGGAGAAGTAAGACTGGTGCGAACCGTAGCCAAGATACGATCAGGAGGAATCATAGGAACCGGAACCGACTCCGACTTGGAAGTGGAAGAAAATTGTCGTGACAAGGCATCAGCCCTTACATTCTTAGTACCGGGTAAGAATGAGACAATGTAATTAAAGCTCGACAAGAAAAGAGCCCATTGTGCCCTTCTGGGAGAGAGTCGCTTAGCCTCAGACAAGAATTTAAGATTCTTATGGTCAGTAAGAATAAGAACGGGCACAGTGGTACCTTCAAGAAGATGTCTCCATTCTTTCAGGGCTAAAATGATCGCCAACAGCTCTCTGTCACCAATCTCATAATTGCATTCAGCAGGTGACAATTTCTGGAAAAGTAACCACACAGATGCATAGCGCTCTCAGAGTTAGGACTCTGAAACAGAAGGGCACCAACTCCAGTCTCAGAAGCATCAACTTCTAGGATAAAAGGCAACGTAGGATCAGGATGTGCCAACACAGGAGCAGAAACAAAGGCAGCCTTGAGAGTCTTAAAGGCCCTAATGGACTCTGGAGACCAACTCTGTGGCTTACCGTCCTTTCTGGTGATATCAGTCAGAGGCTTGACCAGAGACGAGAAGCTACGAATAAACTTAGTAGTTGGCAAAGCCCAGGAAACGCTGCAGAGGACGTAAACCCATGGGTCGAGGCTACTGTAGGACTGCCGACAGTTTCTCTCGGTCCATCGAAAAACCAGCAATGGAAATGACATAGCCCAGGAATGTAACCTGTTCACGATGGAACTCACACTTCTCCAGTTTACAATAGATTGTTCTCCCTTAGTTTCTGAAGTACACGACAGACATCTGTATGGTGGCTCTCCAGGGACTTGGAAAATATGAGGATATCATCGAGATAAACCACCACACACAATTGCAACAAATCTCGGAGGACATTGTTAATGAATTCCTGGAAAACTGCCAGGACGTTACAAAGGCCAAAAGGCATTACCAGGTATTCATAATGGCCTGTTGTGGCATTAAACACAGTTTTCCACTCGTCACCCTCGTTAATGCACACGAGATTGTATGCCCCTCTCAGGTCAAGCTTTGTGAAAACCGCTGCTCCCTTGAGGCAGCCAAATAATTCTGTAATCAATGGAATCGTGTAGGCATTCTTAATCATGACACGATTGAGACCCCTATAATCTATACAAGGTCTCAGTTCACCGCTCTTCTTTTTCACAAAGAAGAAACCAGCAGGAGACGAGGACTTGTGGATGAAACCTCGAGAAAGTGCGTCAGCAACATACTCCTCCATGGCCTTATCCTCCAAGACCGAATAAAGGGCAAACCCGGCCACGAGGAGGTATGGCACCAGGTTGAAGGTCAATTGCGCAATCATAAGGCCGGTGTGGAGGCAAACTACCGGCTTGACCTTTATCAAAGACATCGCCAAAATCACGGTACTCCTCGGGCCGGGAGGGGAGTGAAGCGGTGCACAGGACCTTGGATACCTTCAGGAAGCATGTCTCACTGCATTGTGTTGACCAGGGGAGAACCTCAGCATGGAGCCAATCAAAAGAGGGGTTGTGCCTCTGTAACCAAGGATAACCAATAACCAGCAGAAATCTGGGTGAGGAAATAACTTGGAATTGGATTATCTCATGGTGAAGAGCCCCTACGGCCATGGACAACGGAACCGTCTCATGAGTCACATGGGCAGGCTGTAAAGGTCTCCCGTCAAGAGCCTTAATGGCAAGTGGAGTGTCACGTAGCTGCAGTGGAATCGAGTGCTGCAAAACAAATGCAGCATCAATGAACAGGCCTGCAGCCCCAGAATCGATTAGCGCCTGTATCTCGACGGACGAATCAGCCCAAGAAAGGGTGACCAAACCCAGGGGCTTATCCTTCTGGATAACTGGGGACGAAACAACGCCACCAAAGGTCTGTCCATGACTGGACCTCAAGGTTTGGGCGTTCCCTGGACGGGTAGGACAAGACTTCAAAAAGTGACCTGCCCGGCCACATGCTTGAGATGGTTCCTAGTGATGTGACCAACGCAAAAGGCAAAGGAAAGAGTGAGCTGGAAGGCTTTAAATAGGCAGGTCAGACGAGCATCATCGGGAACAGCCGGTGACTGTGGACAGAGAAGAGAGCTGGCAATTAGCCGACAGCTGAGCGGCCAGCCCAGAGGAGGAAGGGCTAAGCCAGGCCTGGCAGTGACTCATTTCATCGATTCAGCGCTGTGCACATCTGCAGCTCTTTTCTTCCCTCACTTCCATGTCTCACTAGCTTTGCTGCGACACCAGGAGACATTTTCTTCCAGTGCTATCAATTAAAGCCAGTGACGAGGGAGCAGGGGGTGGGGTTGAGACACACTGTTTGTGTCAATGATCACAGCAGCAGGGCTCGGGAGTGAGCATGCACGAGGCAATTGGCTACCAGTGCTCAACCACTGAAAATCGAATAAAACACAAATGTTGAATAACGTAAATAAACCGTGTGAACATCTGCAACCAACAATGATAATAATCAGTTGAAAAATGGGGGACCAATGAGTGGGTAGCCCAATAACTAGACAATGGAAACTTACAGACTAGGGTTTCTGCTGTCAAAAAAGAGGGTAAGGGGAAACAGCATGACCACTGTAGTTTAGTAGGTTCCAACCAACTTTAATAAAAAAGGATTAAAAGATGTGTACTCACAAAGATGCATAAGAAACATGCATGCATAAAACAAAGGGGAGGATGAGCCTGTATTAACAGCATTGTCCCAAACATGTGCAGCTGGATGGATGGATGAGCCACTGACAACACCGAGTCCGGATCTCTGTGCTGCTCGATGCTGGATAGAGAGCTGCACTGATAGTCTGACATGCATGATATACTTTGGTTTCCTCACTTCCAGGAAGGATGGCCAATGGATGGTGTAGTCCACCTGATGTCCAGGGTCAAATAACGCACTTAAAGAGACCTTCCTCTTCCTCAGCCCTGCAAAATTGTATAAGAAAAACTTGTTTTTTTCAATTTTTTTTCAGTATTTTCTCATTTATTTAGCAGAGCTAAAAGCTGAAAATTGGCCTGGGCAGGAAGGGGGCAAAAGTGACTAGTTTTGATTTGGTGACTTTTTTTGCAACACCTGTGTAATTTTTTTGACAATCCCTTGCCTATTAGCCTTGAAAATTTTAATTAGCAGTTTTCATATTTTGCAGTGTGTTTTATGAATGGCCCTCAAAACAAACCCAAACATCTTTGCGCATCCCTTCTGCTGAATATTAAACATCCATAGACAAAAGATTTTCATTATATTATTTATCTATTCCACCATTTTAGCAACCAGTGCAATCTTATCAGCACTTGTACCAGCATGGCTTCCAACTGTCCCTCATTTGGAGAGACTTTTTCACATTTGGTTCTCTTCTACCCCTCTTTGTCATAAATTGTCACTTTTTGAAGTCTGATGTATAGATTGAAAATGTTCTCTTTGACAACCAAAAGTGTACACTAGACCTCTCTTTCAACCTCTAAATTATTGCTGTTTTGAAACGCTAGTATAAAGGAAGAGTATTATTAAAAAAAATACAATTGTGAGATTACCCTTTTTTTGTCTTATTATTACTTCTTTATTGTCTGCATAGTGATACCCACTTTTTTATATGCACAACATTAAAACTTCAGTCAGATACTTTTGTGTTGAGAAAGTGAAAAGTGATTAGAACACTTTGCCTAAAAATAATTGTTGTTAAGCCTTTGCTGGGAAAATGTATCCTTACTTCTTGCCCAATCACACAACAGGAAATAACAAAAACTCTCTAACAGGAATTAAGGCAAAAAAGATCTTACAGGGGTTTAAACTTCTTCCCACTCCAATTAAAACTATATGAAGCAAACATCTGTCTGGAGATCAGCTTTATCTGAAAATTTACAATAAATATTGCCTGAAAAATAAAATGTTGCTTGGAAGTCGGATACATTTAATTTACCTTCACCTATAAAACATTGCAAGTTCACTGAATTGGGAAATATTTACTATAGGAATTAGTTAACTAGGCCAAGCGTGAGCTGTGTTTTTTTGCTAAATTCAAATAAACTCAAATTACTTTCTTTATTTAGAATAGGTGAAAAATGCATAACCATTTCATTTGCACTTAGTTATGTGTATGAACTTAAAAGTGCACGTAAACTCAAAACCAAAAATTTAATCTGCTGTAATATATAGGTGACTACATTATTTTTCAAGCTTGGTAACCCTGCAAATAACACGCTTCCTGTTCCTGAGTGGCTACATCACTCCTCCATTTTGTCTAGTCTCACCACCTTAAGCCATTCTTCTACAATGGACTATAAACACATCCATATCTCCATCTCCAATACATGGGTGGCAGGGCAATTGGTAGCTTACAGAAGACAGCTAGAAAATAAGAACTTCTTCAGTGAAGCTCACAAGTGAAAAGAATGCTGAATTTCTGGCACAATCAACAGGTATTTTTGGGGATTTGCTTAAATATTGTTAGCTTGAATAAAGGAAAATTAGTGCAGCCACCACATTTAAGGACTGTAAGCTACAATAATATTGTAGTTTTGTTCTTAGGGTTAGTTATCCTTTAATTATACATTTTACCAAAAGTGGAGTTAGTTTAATGTTTGCATGATGCCTTCTAACATCAGTCAACAAACTGTAACTAAAAATATTGCTTTTTTAAGTAATAATAATGTTTAAAATTTACATGCAATAAAGCAGTAATAAAGTGAAGATTATTTTATTTTCCCTTATGTAAGATAATGGCAATCCCATGTGGACTTCATCATTGCCATCTTTGGATAATTATAATTATGTATGCTGAGTGTCCAAGAAAACTAGAATTTAATTAAGAAATAGGTGTGCAGAATATATTTAATTCATTGTAGGCATGTGATCTATATGTTCCACCATATGAATAAATTATATTTTTGTATGTAATCTCTCTGCTTGCCCACACTATGAGTTGTTTTTCTACTGCAGTAAAATGTATCCTTTAACATTTATATTTAATTACAACTTTACAGACTACATAACAAAAAAAAAAACACTTTCATATTAGTCTAATGTCCCTACTAGGGACATTCCATGTACAAATACTGTATGCTTGTTGGGAATTCCTATAATCCAAACCGTATGACTGTACTCCTTCAAGATACCATCATCATATACAGCACAGGAGGCCACTATTTTATTAAAAAATGACCAAAGAAAAGGGTTGGCCAATCTCCTCAAAGCAACAACAAAGCAAATTCTCAATACATTCTGGCATGAGAAATTTCAGGAATAAGATTGGTTGTAGACAAGTTAACTAGGGATGAGCCGAACACCCCCCAGTTCGGTTCTCACCAGAACTTGCGAACAGGCAAAAAATTTTGACGAACACGCGAACGCAAAAGTCTATGGGACACAAACATGAAAAATAAAGAGTGCTAATTTTAAAGGCTTATATGCAATTTATTGCCATAAAAAGTTTTGAGGACCTGGGTCCTGCCCCAGGAGACATGTATCAATGCAAAAAAAAGTTTTAAAGATGGCCGATTTTAATGCTTAATGTGAAACATTAAAAATGAAATATTCCTTTAAATATCGTGCCTGGAGGGGTTTCTATAGTATGCCTGTAAAGTGGCGCACTTTTCCCGTGTTTAGAACAGTACCACAGCAAAATTACATTTCTAAAGGAAAAAAAGTAATTTAAAACTGAATGTGGCTGTAATGAATTGTTGGCTTTCAGCAATATAGATGAAACTCATTGACGAAAAAGGCATGGGTTCCCCCGAAGTACATTACCGGGCCCTTTGGGCCTGGTATGAATATTAAGTGGAACCCCAAACCAAAATTGAAAAAAAAAATTGCGTGGGTGAGTCCTTCCAAAATCCATACCAAGCCCTTCAGGTCTAGTATGGGGAACCCTGAGCCAAAAAAAAATAGCATAGGGGTCCCCCCCAAAATCCATACCAGACCCTTTAGGTCTGGTAGGGATTTTAAGGGGAACCCTGCATCAAAATTTAAAAAAATCCATACCAGACCCTTATCCGAGCATGCAACCTGGCAGGCCGCATGAAAAGAGGGGGGATGAGAGAGCGCCCCCCCTCCTGAACCATACCAGGCCACATGCCTCAACATGGGGAGGGTGCTTTGGGGTCCTCTCTAAAACATCTTGTTCCCATGTTGATGGGAACAAGGGCTTCATCCCCACAACCCTTGCCCAGTGGTTGTGGGGGTCTGTGGGTGGGGGGCTTATTGGAATCTGGAAGCCCCCTTTAACAAGGGGACCCCCAGATCCCAGCCTCCCTGTATGAATTGGTAACGGGTACATTGTACCCCTATTAATTAACAAAAAAGCGTAAAAAATAGTAAAATCTACAGGAGACACTTTGGGACAAGTCCTTTATTAAAAAATTAAAAAATAAAAATGTCCCCCAATGTAAATCCATCTCACGCTGCCCAACGAACCCAAAAAAAAGAAAAAAAATGCAACACCTCCGGCTCCATGGGAGGCTCCCACACACTACATGCTGCTATGTAACGGAGGGCGGGGCCACTCTGTGACATAAATGGATAACCCTGCCTTCCTCTGATGTCACAATACATTTTTAAGCTGACAAGCGATTTTCAGAGCACTGGTGTTACCTAAAGCATAGTGGTAGTTATCCCCTTTCAGACAGACTGTCTCTCAATGTAACCACTGATGGAGATTTGCTTAGACTTAGTCCTATACATGTATACATTTTACCTTTCTCTATTGAGCTTTGTAAGGAACAGACATTTACAAGAGGAGGTTAGGAGATACACTAAAAAGAATCCCAGAAAACCTATTAATTAGATTTACTGCTTACTACTTACAAAAGCATATAGGAAGTGTTTCTCAACACCTAGTGTCCCAAGAGTGCAGTGGTTCAAAAAGCACTAAGCACAAACATTTATAGTTCTATCAGTGAAGTTAAAGGATTCCTTGGCAGTATGTATTGATTCTGCAGTCCTTGTTCCCATCAATCCAACTACTAAAAAATACTTAGTATTCCCTAGGTTATCACCCAACTCTCCTGTATACCAAACCTAAATATCAGAAAGACTTAATTTGTATGGTTTGCTGTAGCTTGGACTATTTTACATTTCTATGAGCGCCAACAGGTTACGCAGTGCTTTACAATATAAAAGGGAGACAGTATAGTTACAATGCAATAAAATACAAGAGGGTTAGGAGGGCCCTGCTCATAAGAGCTTACAATCTAATATGTCATATATAGCTGCTACTTCTAGTGGACAAGAATGATAGTTCGTAATACTCTTCCTTTATACAAGTTTGGCATTACTCCTTTTTGTACCAGACATGACCAGGTGGAGAAAGAATACAAAGCCCACCAAGAAAAGTGAAGCCTTGTTTCACTGGAGTTAAGACACACTAAAAAAAAGTTGACTAGGGATGAGCTGAACATACCTAGGTTTGGTTTGTTGGCCATTCTCTGAACAGCTCACAAGTTCTAAATGTTAATTCTAAACAGATTGATGTTAAATTAATTCAAATCTTTCAAATCAATTTCGGCCGACTTCTAGGCTAATAGAAAAAAGGGGTTGTCAAACAAATGTTATAACCTAAAAAACGGGGTATCTGGCGCTACCTATGATTAAGTAAAAATTAGATAAAGTATAGAGTAGAGATACAAAGTGAGTATTTTTATAGTCCCTAAAAATACCAGAAATCTCATAAAATGCGCTCTATATCTCAAAGGCCTATATCAGATATCCTATTCCCACACTAATGGGAATATTAGCCTCTATCAGGGACAAGGTTCAATAATCACAAAGACTGCTGGGTGCCAAGAGCTCTGTGTGATTTAACCAATGTGAACCCCTATGCAACTTTAACAATAAAATCACATAGATAATGTTGGATGTGGCCTGGTCAGGAAATAATACGCACTTGTATCAGAAGGACCTAGACCTCAGCTTCCAAAAGGTGCTTATGTGCAAAAATATATAGAAATATGTGATATGGTGCTCACATGCAACTTATGCCAACTTGTGGTTGGATATTTCATTAGGAAGATTTGGAGCTTATGTTTACAATAATTTGCACTTTATAATTCTGATTCACTTCGGATATAGGCACACGCATTTTGTATGTTTGATTTAATCTGTTACACATTTGCACTTTAGGAGTAGATTTGCTTATACGTGAGGGTGAGATGTTGCTGGATGAGTTCACATGCACCAACATCTATGCGATTTCTGGCATAAGTTGCATGTGAGCACCATATCACATATTTCTATAGGGGGGCCCACAGCGGAAAAAAAATAAGAGAATTGGCTGAACTTTCTGAGTTATCTGCACTGAGTTGATCTGTACTGGAAGTCTGAAGTGTGACTTTGAAGAAATGGCTGTACAGCATTTTATCCTCTTGCTTCACAGTAAACTGCTGGAAAAGCATTCTGTGTGGACATTATTTAGGCTGGTGGGCTTCAGTCCTGGATCATGTGTGACACAAGATGGCCCTGGCCAGCTTGGAAGGAAGAGACAGCAAATCTAGGTCACTTACAAGCTGCCAGTCCGATTCTCTGCTCTCCAGTGCTAGAATTAGGCAGGCACTCTTACCAGTGGCCATATCACATCTCTGTGAACTGGCAGTTTGTCTTCCACTGATTACAGTGAAGGCATGATGAAGTTGGTTAGAAGGGTGGCAACAAGACAGGTTGCAGAATGACATAAAATTTGGCTTTGGCGGACCAGTTGTCCCATGCAAAATCCAGCAGGAAGGAAGATTGTGGGTCTGTGGAGCAAGGGAAGTATTATTACTAGGTTTATTTCTAGCTCCTCTCCTTGCAAAGATTAGCAATATATTCTTCGCCAGTTGGGGGGAGCAATTTTGATTATTTAACTGGATAACTGGACTTAAGCTTTAACCCCAAATCACTTTACTGTACAGTTCTCTTTATCTGGAGAGATCCTCTGCTATTTCTCATGCTACAGGTCTTTCTGCCTCGCTAGAAATGTTCAAGTCTGACATTGTTTTAAAATGCATTGAATGCATTGCATTTCTTAGTATGTGTGTGTGTGTGTGTGTGTGTGTGTGTGTGTGTGTACACAGACTGCAAGATAAAGTCCTGGAATACTAGAGAAGGCAAAGCAGAGGAGTGCTTAAGTGAACACATTCATGAAATTGCATTATATCATATATGACTTTACTTTACTTGAAACAGTTCTTTAGACTGTTTATGACAGTGCCTTCTGTTCAGCTCTTTATATGTGTGGCTGGCAGGGGATTTCTACTGCGCTGTTGCCAGAGTATTTAAGATCTCCATGGTCATAGTTCTTTTTTTATTAAGGACAATAAAGCAAATTTTACCCACCAACCTCCCATTTTCCTTACTAAAAGGGGTATAACGTCCTTCTTACAAACTGTCAAGGGAACATTGGATAAAGTGACTTTTACTGTGTGCTAACCCATCCTTTTTTTTCAAAGGAAGAAACAAGGCTGGATGGCCCCACTCTGATATAATTACCTTTATTCCAAATAAAAATAATAAACCATACAACAGATGGTGGTGAACAACAAGTAACCGATAACGCGTTTCACACCCAAATCTCTTGCTTAATCATAGCTTAAAGAAATAAACACACATATAGGTAAATATCATCAAAAAGGTAATTTATTTCAGTAATTCAATTCAAAAAATGAAATGCATATATTTATAGCTTTATATATTTGTCTCAAAACATCTACCAACTCTTTCTTAGGGCTCATTTATCAAAAAAGCCAGATTCAGACTTGTGCCGAAAATAATATACAGAGCGTAAAAAACTGATTTAGATTAACTGCCATCATGTGGCAGAGACGATTCTTATTTCAGACTCTTGTTGGTTTTGCTAAATGGCAGACAAACAGCTAGATGAAATACTGCCTGCTAAAGGAATTGTGATATTGTTCAGCCGGTCTTGTGATCTAGGCTCCCTGTCCAGAGAGCACTTGGCACAGGCAGGTCTTGCACTCCATATGGCCTCTCTGTAGACTATACTGCTGTCCTGCATGAGGCCATCCTCCGCCTATGATTGGACAATGAAGGAACAGAAGCAATCTGATGCTGCATTGTTCTACTCTCTCCTCCACTTTAACAAGCTCTGCTGTGAAAGCTCTTTAATGATTCAAAGTATTCCATAACTTACATTTTATATGTGCCTTGAGTGCAGCAATGTTCTATTTCTAATAATGATATGCCATGACATTTCTTATGTGATTTACCATGTAAAAAGAAAGGACCTTACTATAAAACTGCATATACATTTCTGTATTCTAGTTATATTTTATGAAATAAAGCATCATTAAAATACACTTATTTTTTAATGGAAATAAGTCCATTCATCAATGTGCATTTCTTAGTATTCACTAATAAGCTGCTCCAGTTTGAGTTTATTATTATAGCCTATGCATTATTTAACAATATGTTTTTCAATATGCTGTTATATTCTTTTTTTCCTTTTTATTTATTGAAGATTTCATGCTCAGAACATTTATTTGAACCCCAAACACAATCTAATTCATCATCCGGTATATACTGTTACTTCAAATTGCACTTAGGAGATTCCAAATGCACTTGATTCTGCTTTGCTGAATTTGTTATGCAGTTCATAAATAGGTTATATGTTTCAGTGGCATCTCAGATGCTTATGTAATGACACCATTGCATAATATGTAAACTCATGAAAGTCAAATGGCCTCTTACATTCACTAATTTTATTAAATTACATCAGTGTATGTCGAACCTGCTTATATCATCTTATCACGCTTGCAAGATTTCACATTACATTTGAAGTCTTACTGTAGACGTTTGTCCTTTAGGAAAGCTGTCAAATGCATTTCTGCACTTTAATATTCTAAAAAAAAAATTGTTATTCTTTTATGGCGTAATAAGGTGATGAAATGTTAAAAGCATTTAATGCTTCTTCTGTATACTTTTACATTTTATTTATTTCTTCTATGTAAAGATATGAGTATAATTAAATCTCCTATTCTCTAATTCAGTGGAAAATAACAGGAAAAAAAGATAATTGGGTTAAAAGGTGATAACACTGTGATATACAGTATTTTTTTAAGGTAATATAAGCATAAATCGATTCCAGACAAATGTTATATAATAAGTCAGGACAAATAAATCATCAGCTTTATAAATAGTATGTCTTATCCATCTCGGTGCTTTGAACTGTATTTATAGAAGACCTTCATTAAGTATAGCCTACATCTAAATTACATCTCAAATAACAGGACCCAATGTAACTGCAGAGAAAAATACTAAAGATACTGTATTTCTATAAAAATAAAAATATATTACTTTAAACATGTTTCTAAACCTGTTTCTAAAGGCTTCTAAAGTGTTTTTATTCTAAAGAACAAAAATGTTATATATTGCAGGTTACTAATCCTCAGATGTGGTGTCTGCCTTCATTTTAATTTTTCTGTTTTTGTTTTCCTTTGACCGCTTAACGGACTTGTAAAGGCAGAAGGTTTTTTATCTTAATGCATTCTATGCATTAAGATAAAAAGCCACCTGTGTGTGGCGGCCGCCCCAGCACCCCCTAATTACTTACCTGAGCCCCATCTCTCTCCAGCGATATCCACAAGAGCCTTAGCTGTCCAGAACTCTACTCCTGATTGGCTGAGACACAGCAGCGGCACCATTGGCTCCCAAGGCTGTCAATTAAAGTCAGTTAGCCAATCAGAAGAGAGGGGGTGGGGCCGGGTCGGGGCTCCGTGTCTGAATGGACACAAGGAGCTGGGACTCAGCTCTGGTACTCCCACAGTAAGCTGCTTGTTGTGGGGGCACTTGACAGGAGGGAGGGGCCAGGAGGACCGAAGAAGGACCCGAGAAGAGGAAGATCGGGGCTGCTCTGTGGAAAACCAACTGCATAGAGCAGGTACATTTACTATGACACATCTCCACTTATATCTATATATATGTGTGTGTGTGTGTGATCTGGCTCTTCCTGGTAGGGGGTGATCACACACAGCAGGAGCCCAGAGACTGGTACCGCGGACTTGGTGTCTGCCAGCACCTGTTGATCATCCAGCGGAGAGGCAAACAGTGGTCTGCCTATGTAAACAAAGTAGATCGCTGTTCTGACAGAAGGAAAGGCATGGATCCTGTGTCTCTGCAAAGCAGGGACTAGGATTCATCATGTCTTCCACTAGTAAAAGTACCTCACACAGTTTAGTAAAACACTGATTAGGCAGACAGTTAACCCTTTGATCATCCCTGATGTTAACTCCTTCCCAGCCAGTGTCATTAGTAGAGTGACAGTGCATATTTTCAGCACTGATCACTGTATTAGTGTCACTGATCACCAAAAGTGTCAGTTAAGCCTCATACACACGGTCGGACTTGTACAAACTTTTCCGTGGACTTTTGTACAAAGGGCGTGGTCCACAAGTTTGTATTGCATACACACGGTCGGACTTTTTGACAACAAACACGAACGTGGTGACGTCACAACGTACGGACGCCACATCAAAAGAGGACGTTCAATGACTCCAGCGCCACCTTTGGTCAACTTCTGTATTGTAGTCTGATCGTTTGCATAAGTTCTGAGCATGCGTGTTTGTACCTTGTACAAAAGTCCGATGCTTTTGCGTACACACGGTCGGACTTTGCTCCATCGGACTTTTGTTGCCAGAAAGTTTGTCCGTTCGCACAGCCAACAAAAGTCAGATGAAAACAGAAAAAGTTTGTCCGATGGAGCGTACACACAGTCGGATGTTGCTCCAAAACAGCTAATTTGCATGTTTGTTGTCAAAAAGTCCGACCGTGTGTACGGGCCTTTAGTGTCAGAATGTCCCGCTATAAGTCTCTGATCACTGCCATTACTAGTAAAATAAATAAATAAAAATATTCCATAGTTTATAGACAATCCAATCAATATACGCTTATTGGGATTTTTTCTACCAAAAATATGTAGCAAAATACATATTGGCCTAAATTTATGAAAACATTCGATTTTTTTTATAGCAGAAAGTGAAAAATATTGTTTTTTTTTTTTGTTTATAGCACAGAAAATAAAAACCACAGAGGTGATCAAATACCACCAAAAGAAAGCTCTATTTGCTGGAAAAAGGACATACATTTTATTTTGATACAGTGTCGCATGAACGCGCAATTGTCAGTTAAAGTAACGCAGTGCCGTATCACAAAAAATGGAGGGGGGTAAATCTACCAGCGGTCGAGTGGTTAAAGATGAATTTTCACTTTAATTTCTTCAGTGTTCTGTCCCCTAGGGGGCAAAGTACATGTAGAAATGTGTCCCATATTCCTATGTGCTTAAAACCTAGCTACTAGGTCAGAAAAGGCACTTCCCTCCCTCCACTGCCATATGACAACAAAGCTAGCAAAGAGACGACCTGGGACAAGCGGCAGTAAGAGCAATACAGAGGGAGATGGGGCATGTCAGCCTCCAATTAGATTTGACTAGATTAAATGTACAGACACAATTGGATTATCAGCACAGCCACCATCAGAAGTGCCAATCAGCAGCCAATCAGTGCCCCATAGTTGCCAGTCAGTGCACCTCAATAAAGTCTTCCAGTGCCCACCACAGTGCCATTCAGTGCCCGTCAGTAACACCTGTCAGTTCTTCATCATCTGTACTGCCCATCAGTACTGCCCATCAGTGCCATCTATTCGTGTCCATCGGTGCCACCTGTCAGTGCCAATCAGTGTCACCTATCAGTGCCCATCAGTGCCACCTTCCAGTGCCCATCAGTGCCACCTATCAGTGCCACCCATCAGTGCTCATCTGTACTGCATATCATTGCCGCCTATCGGTGCCCATCAATTCTACATATCAGTGCCACCTTTATCAGTGTCAACTCATCAGTGCCCATCAGTGTCACCTCATCAGTGCCCGTCAGTGAAGGAGAAAACATTTTTTATGACAAAAACTAAGAAAAAAAACATTTTTTTTTCAAAAATGTCAGTCTTTTTTAGCTTGTTTAGCAAAAGATCAAATACCGCCAAAAGAAAGCTCTATTTTTGGGAAGAAAATTATAAAAATTTCGTTTGGGTACAGTGTTGCATGACGGTGCAATTGTCATTCAAAATGTGACAGTGCTGGAAGCTGAAAATTCTCCTTGGCAGGAAGGGGGTAAAGTGCCTGGCATTGAAGTGGTTAAGGTTTAACGTTAAGAGTTCATTATTAGGGTTCTGTTAAGACTAAAGTGCTAGAGTCAAGTTTTTGGGGGAAGTTAAAATGGTATTAAACCCAAAAGAAAACATATTATATTGCAATTTAGCAATTTATAGTTGTGATGGCTGCATTCATTTTCTTTTTTAAGCTTTCCTTTTATTTTGATCTAGTAATCCAGCCAGTAAGTTGGTTGTTTTTCAACTAAGCATTCTCTCCTGCAATGTAGCAGTTAGTGGGATAAAAAATACATTTACTATTGACAGGGTTTCTAACACTGGTCATCTTTTATTTATTTATTTATTTATGTAAAAACTTTATCCCAAAAGGAATAAAATACTGTTACTGTAACTGCTTGTGTAACTGCATTGTGAGCAGGAGTTTGTCTTCAATTTGTTAGTGTATCTAAATCTGCAAGTATATCTTACACTCCCCTCTCCCCAGACTGACAATGCTGCTTTAAAAAGTGACCCTGCGCTCTTTCATTCAGAGTAGGGACACTCTAATAAAGGAGGTATGCTACCGGCCAGATCGCCAGGGGGAAAACAGAGGGGAGAAAGCCTAAAAAAAAAAAACGAATGCAGTCACCACATCTAATAATTGGCAAGCTGCAATACACAGTAATCATCTTTTGTTTTGGGCTTAAAGTGTTACTTAACCCACAACAGTAAAATAAATCTGTATATGCAGTAAAGCATGCTTATACTTGGTATACTGTGGAACCTAAGGGGTTAATCCTCTGTATTGTGTAAAAAGGCTGAGTCATCCTATCTTCTCTGTTCCTCCCCTTCTTCCGCTGTCCTCAAACCATCTCCTGATAAAACAGCGGCTAGGGGACAAGTTGCACATGCTCAATTTGGTGTGCATTGCTAGAGAGTTTTTTTTTTTATCTTGGGAGAGTTAATGTGATCAGCACAGGGCCAATCAGAACTGTCCAGACAGGGCATCAGAGGTCCTGCAGCCTCATAGGAAAGTCAGAGAAGAATGAAAACTCCTCCTACAAGCTTTAACCAGACACTCATAGAAGTCACAAGACTGCTCTATCTGCTGATGAGAAAAGGTATTTAGCAGTTTATATTCACTAAAACTATTGCATTCCATGTTCTGTGTATTGTGGGAGACCAGATATAGTAAATGCAGGTTCTGGGTTTAATAACACTTTAATGCTGCTTTTAGGGGTTAAGTGATGATAAGGAAATGGTTAAGTGTTAGGATCAGTCTGGGCAGCGATGGCGAACCTTGGCACCTCATATGTTTTGGAACTATATATCCCATGACACTCATGCGCTCTGCAGTGCAGTTGAGCATATAGTTCCAAAACATCTGGGTTGCCAAGGTTTGCCATCACTGGTCGAGGGTTAGCTTAAAGATGAGCTTCACCCAAAAGGGGAGGTTCCTCTTTAGGGCCTCCTCCCCTGCTCCTCATTAACACATGGCCTGTCAAAACCAGATACCCGTCCTCCCCAAAAAAAGTGTCATTTGTTAATTAAGAGTAGGGGATGAGGCCATAAAGCAGAACTTCCCACTTTGAGTGAAGCTCAGCTTTAAGCTAACCCTAGACTGACGATCTGAGTGGAAGTTCTCTGCCCCACACTCCACGCAGTCTTCTCGGACATGTCAGAGGTCCCAGAAGACTGTGGGACAATTCACAATGTGCAGTGCAGCTTGCTTATGGGCAGTGGGCAGTTGGCTGTGGAGATGAAAGCTGTTAAAGCCGCATGCCCACATTTCTGATGGTGCCGCTAGGAACCGAATGATGGTGGAACAAAGGGCCCCAGTGAGCCCAGTGCTGGATCCTTGGACAGGTGAGTATCTGTATATTAAAATTGAGCAGCTACAGTTTTTGTAGCTGCTCACTTTTAATTTTTAGATATTTGACTGGGGCTCCACATTAAGGTTAAGGGTCAGAGTTTGTTGGAATTCTTCTATTTTTTTATTTATTTTTTGACACTGTAAACCCTGAACCAAAAACTACCTGGGACCAAAAAAATGTTGTACTGACAATTATTTCCACTACTGTAAAGCAGAGTCACAACGTATTTCCTAGTTTATCAGCTTGTTGCAATAGCAGAGCATCATCAGCAGGTAATGTGTTATGACTCATATGGGTCCTTGTTATCACTTAAGTGTTGGGTACTTGCAACTAGTTAGTGACTCGTTTGTGATTCATTACTTATAATAATCAAAACTGATGTCCCTGCTTCAGAAAAACACTGAGCGGCTGATGTCATATAGATACACTGAGCAATACAGACATGATTTCTGACTATCTTCATTTTTTCATGAATCAACTAATCTTTTATTGATGAAATACTGTTAGGAAATGAAAAGTTTCTTGAAAATAAAGGAATTCTAGTGGGTGTGGCTCTGCTATGTTATAAGTGTATTCTTAGATTCTTTGTGAATTTTGTGAGTGTATGTGAATAATTTCATCAAAAATATAATAAAGCGATGAGTGCTAATGCTAATCAGTACTCTTGATGGCTCCACCATACGCATTTCGTCATCAAGACTCCTGATGACATCTTGATGAAGAAGTGTGTAGGGTGGAGCCACAGCATCATTGCATCACTTCCTGTTTGGTCCAGGGAATGCATGGGAATCACTGACTTACCGTTTTCTTACAGCTAATTGATTTTAAACTAAATGTAAGTGCATACCTATACGTCTATTACAAAATAAATCAAGTATAAACAGTATTGCACTATGGAATGTTATTTCTGTTTGCATATACTGTGTATACAAATAAATTTTGTTGCGCTAAAAGCATAAAGAAACCATAAAAAAATAAATATAGCAGCTAACACAAATATTGCTGGAAACAATATAGAAACAAATATAAATTATGATATAGCGCTTTAAAAAAAATAAAGTATAAAGTTCAAATTATTAATGTACCGATTCCAGTGAGGTATTCTTGGTCACAATGATCGAATTCAAATTCATATGCAGAATAAAGGGAACCACCGCCAGCACCCGAAATTACTGACTCTTACCATCAGTCTGCACATCACACGCATTTCAGATTAAATCAGAGAAGATCATATATCCCAATTTTTCTTTATCAACACGAGTTTGATCCACTCAAAGAAAACCGTCCAATGGGAAAATCCTTTTCCTCCTTGCTTAGCACTCCGCTTCCCAGGAGTTCCTCAAATTACTTATTTTTAGAAAAGTAATTCTCCCAGTAGCCATAGAAAATATAAAAAGAGTGGTCTCATTGCGCAGATTTAATGATAAGCCAATAACTTTTTATTAGATAAAAAATTATCAACTCACATTTATGATGAGGTAAAAATAGCATCAAATAATATTCAGCAGCATACAATAAAATGGATAGAAACCACTCCCGTGCTCCTTCTAGTGTCACAAGTCTCTCGTTCGCCCAACGAAAACGAGAGACTTGTGACACTAGAAGGAGCACGGGAGTGGTTTCTATCCTTTTCTGACTCTATTCTTATCATTAAGTCTGCACAATGAGACCACTTTTTTTATATTTTCTATGGCTACTGGGAGAATTATTTTTCTAAAAATAAGTAATTTGAGGAACTCCTGGGAAGCGGTGTGCTAAGCAAGGAGGAAAAGGATTTTCCCATTGGACGGTTTTCTTTGAGTGGATCAAACTCGTGTTGATAAAGAAAAATTGGGATATATGATCTTCTCTGATTCAATCTGACATGCGTGTGATTTGCAGACTGATGGTAAGAGTCAGTAATTTCGGGTGCTGGTGGTGGTTCCCTTTATTCTGCATATGAATTTGAATACGATCATTGTGACCAAGAATACCTCACTGGAATCCGTACATTAATAATTTGAACTTTATACTTTATTTTTTTTAAAGCGCTATATCATAATTTATATATACTGTGTATATTCGAGGTTAAGGGGTCGATAAAGGATACTACAAGTGGAGGTCTGTGTTCCAATATACAGTAGTGTGGCTGTGAAGACACAATACCCCCTAGAGGGAAGAGCCCGCTGGTAAGTGCATTCAAATAGGAGAGCACGGAGTGAAGCACCTGCACTATAAGATATTTATAGAAAGCACTGAGAAAAGAGGCATAAGTCACTTTGTTTTGAAGGATGGTCTTTATAAACAGACTGTATATTAACTTTAGGATCCGGATATGACAATAGGACTTTTCATCACCATTTAGCACGTTATTGCACCTTGGATTTAATTAATGATATAAGGTTTATATATTGAAGACTGTTGATTAATTATTGCACCTGACACTTTATTCATTTATATGTATCATTTATATGATTTACATGTGTGTATGTCTCTAATGCTGCATACAAATGATCGGAATATCTGGCGGACTTGGTCCGGTGGACCAGAGTCCATCAGACAATCCGCCCATATATGTTCTAGTCCGCCGGACTTTTGAAATGAACGGACTTGCCCACACATGGAGAAAAGTCCATTCATTTTGAATGTGGCTCCAGGTAGACGGGATTAGCGAAGGAAGTCAATGTTGCCACCTCCATCGGCGAAATTGACACCTCGCCGGCCCCGTCATCTGGTATGGATTTAAAGGGGAACCCCTACGCCGAAAGAACGGCGTGGGGGTCCCCCCAGAGTCCATAGCAGACCCTTATCCGAACACGCAGCCCGGCCAGTCAGGAAAGGGGGTGGGGATGAGCGAGTGCCCCCCCTCCTGAGCCATACCAGGCCGCGTGCCCTCAACATAGGAGGGTGCTTTGCACCTTGTCCCCATGTTGATGAGGACAAGGGCCTCTTCCCGACACCCTGGCCGGATGTTGTCGGGGTCTGCGGGTGGGGGGCTTATCGGAATCTGGGAGCCCCCTTAATAAGGGGGCCCCCGGATACTGGCCCCCACCCTATGTGAATGAGTATGGGGTATGATGTACCCCTACCCATTCACCTGGTGAAAATAGTGTAAATAAAAAAACACAACACAAGTTTTTAAAATAATTTATTAGACAGCCCTGGTGGTCTTCTCTTCTTCCGTCTTGGGGGTCTTCTCCCCTGCCTCCTCCTCTATCTTCTGCTAGATCTTTTACTAGCAGAGGAGCCCGCCTTTCTTCTTAGTCGGTGCCGCCGTCCGGGGGTCTTCTTCCAACTTTGGGGTCTTATCCCGCTCTTCGGTTCTTATTGCCGGGCCTCTTCTTATAGCGCTTTTACTAGCGTTGCCCGGTCTTCTGCCGCCGCCGCTGCCTTCTTCTCTTCTTCTTCCTTGCGATGTTGACACGACGCTCTCTCTGGCCGCAATGGCAGGGAAGCATTGTTCGGCTACACCGGATGATGTCACATGGTGACCCCGCCCCTTATGTCACAGTCCCCAGCATCCTCAGGGACTGTGACATCATAATGGGCGGGGTCACCATGTGACATCAGCCGGTGACCCCACCCCTTGTCCCTTGTCCGACAGACAATGGCCAGGGTTGTCGGGAAGAGGCCCTTGTCCTCATCAACACGGGGACAGGGTGCTTTGGCGTGGGGGGCGCAGGGCCCCCCTTACCCCAAAGCACCCCCCCATGTTGAGGGCATGCGGCCTGGTATGGCTCAGGAGGGGGGGCACTCGCTCGTCCCCACCCCCTTTCCTGACTGGCTGGGCTGCGTGCTCGGATAAGGGTCTGCTATGGACTTTGGGGGGACCCCCACGCTGTTTTTTCGACGTAGGGGTTCCCCTTTAAATCCATACCGGGTGACAGGGCTAGCGAGGTTTCAATCTTGCCGATGGAGGCGGCGACATTGACTTTATTCACTAGTTCCGGCTACCTGGAGCCACGTTCAAAATGAACAGACTTTACTCCATGTGTGAGCAAGTTTGTTCATTTCAAAAGTCCGACGGATTCCCGCCATAGTCCCGCGGATTGTCCGCCAGACCTATTCCCCCGGAAAAGTCCAGTCATGTGTGGGCAGATCTCCGCTTCAAAGTCCGGCAGGTTGTCCACTGGACTAAGTCCGCCGGATAGTCCGATCGTGTGTACGCGGCATAAGGGGTATTGAGTAGCATGAACACGTCCGTTCGTGACGAAACGCGCGTAGGGAGATAGGCGTTCTGACGTCTCCGCGTTCTACGCCCAACCAGGAAGTGCGGGCGGCACACGAGTCCGGCCGGCTTGTTTTTTATGTGATCGTTTTTTCTATACATATGTGAGTGTAAATTTTTTTATTCTATTTCATTAAACCAAGTGGTTTTACGCTATGCGAGTGCCTTTGATTTTTTATACATGATCCACGATACCCTCGTTTCCTGACTGGAGGCTTCGTATTGGAGATAGAAGCAGCGTGGTGTCAGCAATCTACGATACCTTCGTTTCCCGATTGGAGCCTTCGTATTGGAGATGCAAATGGTGTGGTGCCTGTGACGGTTTATCCAGAAACCTCTGTGCTGTTGCCTTACTGATCTCACTAACACTGGGATCTAAAACTCTGGTAAGCGGCCCCTCTTCTCACTGGTGGAGGATTGTTTTGATTATTTTCTATATACACGCATTTGTGGATATTTTTGCACCTTAATATCAATTTTGAGGAATCAACAATACTTTTTGGACAATTTTTTCTTCATTATATATGAACTTTTTATTGCTTTTGAATACTTGTCAAGAATTGGGAATTCTAAGGATATTGGGGCAGTTGCTGAGGCTGCTCCCTTGATATCCACACCCAAAAATGTTTGTTGAGGGGACTATTGCGGTACTAAATAAATCATAAAAGACTTTGTTATATAAAAAAATTACAAATAATTTAATAAGGACAAAAAAATGAAATCCATCAAAACTTTCATATTGCTAAAATCATATACACCACAATTTAATAAACTACCGACGGGTAAGCCCGTAAGGTTTCTATTGAAGAGGGGTACAGAAACGTTTCCTCTACCGGTTTCGCGGCGAACCGCTTCTTCAGGAGGATAGTCTACAGAGTAAATAAAAATATTTGCAAATAATCAGATAGCAGCGAATCATATAATGACATAACAGAAGAGTTACAGTAATTTAAATAGCGAGGGGATCAGCTCACCCACAAAGGAGGAAGCAGTAGATCACAGGACCCATCGGTTTCCTCCCACGGCAGATGCGGGGGGTTGTAAAGGACTCTTCAAATTTAAACAGATATATATGATATGAGAGTTAAAGTGAGATGAGACATTAACCTATACACACCTAAAGAGCGATATATAGGTGAAAAGGGATGGAAAATAGACTGTGTATAGGGGCTGTAAAAAGAGCCTATAAAAAGGAAGTGTTTAATTGTGCATCCTAAGGTGTCCTACGCAATAAAAAATTACCAAAGAAATGTGACCAAATTGGGAAGAAAAGGAAAAAGAAATGTGGAAAAGGGCAAACCACCACAAAAAATAGGGTAAAAAGGATATAAGTGAAACAAGTGTGAAAGTAAAAGCCAAACATACTGTTTGTGCTATATTATCCAGTGCACACCACCCATGTTCATAGAGAGAGATCGAACAGGGCAACACCATAGTAGCCAAGGAGAACAAATGTATAGTGTGCAGGGCAGGTATCACCTACTATATATATAATACACTCCCCAAAGGGAGGAACTGGTAAGCATGTATGCACAGGTTGCTGTTGTAGATGGACACCACAGGTGTATTGCAGGTTAGCACACCAGGTAATCATGATAATTAATATGGTAATTCATTAGCCAGGAAACAAACATGAACCTGGGTATTGATCGCCATCTGTGGGGGTACACACAGAGCAATCACTTTAAGCACATATGAAAAAAGGCATAAAGTAAGATAAGACCAGGAGACCTAGGGTACTAGAGGTCCTAGTCATTGGGTACAAAAACAGCAATACTCTAACCTGTATAAACATGTCCAACAGCGCAACCCGGCATGTGGAGTCCTGAAAACTGCTCAACAGTGGTCTAACACAGACCACTATTTAAGCCCCCAACCCTTCCGGCATCAGCGTCTGCCGCTAAACGGCGGCGTCTGATGTCACTATTGCAACTATTTTTGCTAATTTTATTGGTTTAGATTTAGCACACACAATTTTTGTTTTAATATACATTCATTTTTGTGGGGGGTTTTCTCTATATGATTTATGTTAACTTCATTTCAGATCTAGTATACACTTTATTCACTTATATGATGATATGATAACATTTATGTATACTATTTACTAATTATTTTCGTCACTTAATATTATTTTTTTCTATATCTATCGGTATAGTTTTGGATTAGGTTTTAGGTATATAATTTTTTGTTTTTAGCGCAGCTCATTTTGTTCACCTATTTAGTTTGATATCGGAGTATTACGATTAGGGTTGCTGCTTATAGGTTACTTTCTTTTGCTGTTTGAGTAGCGCGGTTTACCCTTTGTACCGTGATTGAGTAGCATTAGCACTTCTCACTTTGTTTTTGATTAAATGATTCACATACACTCACAAAGATCACCAACTTTACCATTGGATATTAAGTGAATACATCTAAGAATACACCTATAATAGAGCAGCGATATACCCACTAGAATTCCTTTATTTTCATATAGACCCTACTTAGGTAGGTGTCACGATGGAAGCAGCAGCTCTCATCATAGTAGAATGAGTCATCAGCACGGAATAAACCCTTAACTATTTAAAATGTAATTTTTTTGCCAATAATCTTTTTCAATGATAAATGAAATGAATTATCTTCAATTACTGGACATATTGATGACTCATTTAAGGCATAATTCCTCCTGTGAATATTTTTCTTTATAAATACAGTATTATTACTTTATGGTGGTCACATATATTAATTTTCTTTAACCACTTGCTTACTGGGCACTTAAACACCCTTCCTGCACAGACCAATTTTCAGCTTTCGGTGCTCTCATACTTTGAATGACAATTACTCAGTCATGCAACATTGTACCCAAATGAATTTTTTGTCCTTTTTTTCCCACAAATAGAGCTTTCTTTTGGGGGTGTTTGATCACCTCTGGGGTTTTTATTTTTTGCGCTATAAATGAAAAAAGACCGAAAATTTTGAAAAAAAACGCATATTTTTTTGTTTCTGTGACAGAATTATGCAAATTATTAATTTTTCTTCAAAAATTTTGGCCACAATTTATACTGCTATATATCTTTGGTAAAAATAACCCAAATTAGTGGATATTATTTGGTCTTTGTGAAAGTTAGAGAGTCTACAAGCTGTGGTGCGAATCGCACAAAGTTGATCACATCTGATGTACTGGTGGCCTATCTCGCTTCTTGTGACCCGAACAAGTCAGGAAAGTACAAATACCCCCCAAATGACCCCTTTTTGGAAAGTAGACATTCCAAGGTATTTAGTAAGAGGCATAGTGAACTTTTTGATGTTGTCATTTTTTCCCACAATTCTTTGCAAAATTAAGATTTTTAATTTTTTTTTCTCCACAAAATTGTCATTGTAATAGGTTATTTCTCTCACATGGCATGTGTATACCACAAATGACACCCCCAAAAAATTCTGCTACTCCTCCTGAGTATTACAATACCACATGTGTGGGACTTTTTCACAGCCTGGCCACATAGAGAGACCCAACATGCAGGTAGCGCCATCATGTGTTCTAGGAACATAAATTACACATCTAACTTGTTGACTATTTATTACACTTTTGAAGCACCAGGACAATGACATGTGACACTGATGACAGATGGCACTGATACGTGGCAATGATGACACTTATACGTGGCACTGATGACACGTGGCACTGATGACAGATGGCACCAATATATGGCACTGATGACAGATGGCACTAATATGTGGCACTGATGACACATGGCACTTATACGTGGCACTGATGACACGTGGCACTAATACGTGGCACTGAAGACACGTGGCCCTTAATACATGGCACTGATGACAGATGGCACTAATACGTGGCACTAATACGTGCCACCGATGACAGATGGCACTAATACATGGCACCGATGACGCGTTACACTGATGACAGATGGCACTGATAAGTGGCATTGATGACACGTGACACTGACAACAGATGGCACGTGACACTGACAGGTGGCACTGATGACAAATGGCACTGATACGTGGCACTGATGACAGATGGCACTAATACGTGGCACTGATGACAGATGGCACCATGTGGCACTGATGACACGTGGCACTGATGACAGATGGCACTTATACGTGGCACTGATGACAGATGGCACTGGGGACAAATGGCACTGACAACAGGTGGCACTGGGGGCAGGTGGCACTTGGGGCAGGTAGCACTGGGGGCAGGTAGCACTGGGGTGGATGACACTGGGACGGATGGCACTGGGGGCGGATGGCACTGGGGTGGATGGCACTGGGGTGGATGGCACTGGGGCGGATGGCACTGCTGGGGGAGGATGGCACTGCTGGGGGGAGGATGGCACTTTTTTTTTAACTTTTTTTTTATTGAATCAAAGCAGAACGGCTGCCGCTGCAGCCGTTCATCTCTCCCCTCTCACACTCTGTCTGTGTGAGGAGGGAGAGCGGCGCTGAGAGATGATCTCATATGTTTACATATGAGATCATCTCCTATTGGACACGCCAATCGAGCTGTAAACGGCCGCTGTGATTGGCCGTTTACAGCGATCTGTGTTTGCCTGTTCCCGGGGGACACGGCGAACACAGAACTTCCGCGATGCGCGCCCACGGCGGCGCGCATTGCGGAAGTAAACATTAGGACGTCCAGGGACGGCCACCCGGACGAAAGCGCCTGCTCTACGGCCGTCATTCGGCTATAGGGCGGGTGCGAGGTGGTTAATATTGCACTGATAGGTTGCCCCATTCCTTTTGCTCTGATTGTAAAAAAAAAAAATGTGGATATTCGGGAGCCTGTTTTTTTTTTTATAACGTTTTTGTTTTCTTTGGTTTATAACGACTACAAGGGTTGATATACTAAAGGCTGTTACTCTGTAAGGGGATTTTATTTAGAGGTTAGTAATTGTGGTGAAAATTCTCTTTGCAAAGAATACCCAGTCATGTGCAAGGAAAACAAAACAAAAATAAACAAAAAACTGTCTTTTTTAATGCACATGATTGGATGATGAAAGTCAGCAGAGCTCCCCTCATTCGCTAAGCTCTGGGGAAAATCCACACCACCCCTCCACCCAACAATGTGCAAATGATACTGTCTGATTTTGGGGGCTGTTAACAATTCAATCAGAGGAGGTTTTATACTTCGTCTGAGTCTGCATTTTGTCCAACAGCAGCTGGCAGAGCCTCTCAGAGACATGACATCATAGTCTGAACATATCTTTCTCAAGTCTATGGATACTTTAAAGTGTATGTCCACCCAAAACTTGATTTTTTGGGTTTTGGATAGAGAGGAATTAGAACCCCCTCCAGAAGTCCACTGCTATTAGGAGCCATGTGATGTCCTGTTACTTAACCACTTACAGACCGGACCATTTTGCTGGTCAAAGACCAGACCACTTTTTGCGATTCGGCACTGTGTCGCTTTAACTGACAATTGCGCGGTCGTACGATGTGGCTCCCAAACCAAATTGATGTCCTTTTTTTCCCACAAATAGAGCTTTCTTTTGGTGGTATTTGATCACCCCTGCGGTTTTTATTTTTTGCGCTATAAACAAAAATAGAGCACATTATTTTTTACTTTTTGTTATAATAAGTATCCCCCAAAAATATATAAAAAAAACATTATTTTCCCTCAGTTTAGGCCGATACGCATTCTTCTACATATTTTTGGTAAGAAAATTGCAATAAGCGATTATTGATTGGTTTGCGCAAAAGTTATAGTGTTTACAAAATAGGGGATAGTTGTATGGCATTTTTATTAATAATTTTTTTTACTAGTAATGGCGGCGATCAGCGATTTTTATTGTGACTGCGACATTATGGCGGACACATCAGACATTTTTGACACATTTTTGGGACCATTGTCATTTATCCAGTAATCACTGCTTATAAATGCAGTGATTCCTGTGTAAATGACACTGTCAGTGAAGGGGTTAACCAGTGGGTTGCAGTGTAGGGGTTAAGTGTTCCTAGGGGTGTGTTACTAACTGTGGGGGGCTGGGCTTTAATTTAGTGAACACTGATCTCTGCTCCAATCACATGGAGCAGAGATCAGCGTCACTTGTTGCTAGGCAGAATGGAGAAATGCTGTTTACAACGGCATTTCTCCATTCAGCCGCCCCGTGAGACGATCGTGTGTATGCTCGCGGCGATCGAGTCTGCGAGACCCGCGACCGGACTCACGGGGGTCCCGACCAGCGCGCCGCCGCTGGCGTGCTTGTGATGGCAGGGCGGCATTGAAGATTGGACGTACCTGTATGCCAATATGCCTGCCCGTGCCATTCTACCAACGTACATCGGCGTGCGCTGGTCGGGAACTGGTTAAGTTGGGTACACATGGGCCGAATGTTGGGAGACATTTGCCGGTTAGAAAAAAAAAATTATGGCCAACATTAGGCCTGTGTGTAGGTCGGTCTGTATGACAGAAGCCACCCATTTGGCTGGCTTCTGTCAGTAGAGCAGGGGTGCTCAACCTGTGGCTTTCCAGTTGTTGCGGAACTACAAATCCCATGAGGCATGGCAAGGCTGAAAAGTACAAGCATGACTCCCAAAAGCAGAGGCATGATGGGACTTGTAGTTTCACAACAGCTGGAGAGCCACAGGTTGAGCACCCCTGCAGTAGAGCATACTGGAAAATCAGTGAAAAAAGTGAGCTGCGTTAAAAAAAACTCTAAACAAAAAGAATTAATCTAATCACAAAAATTCATCAATGATCACAAGAAATATTAGTGACAAAAAAGGGATACAAATAATTGAATTATATCAGTGAATAATATCTTTTCACCATATAAGTGACAAAAAAAATAATTGTTTTTAAATCAGTGCCCATAATATGATTAGCATAAATTGCATACCCCTTATATATGAATCATATAAATTATCAGTATTAAAGAAAATAAACCGACACCCCCCCAAATTAGTTCTAATGAATGAACAGAAAAAAACAACAAAAAAGAGTATTGAATTAAAGAAAAAAAGAAAAAAAGAAAAAATCCCAGAAAAAATGTCCAAAGAGCAGTGTTGATTCTTCCAAAGTGAAAATATGGAGTTAACACCCACAATGTTCTGTGATAAAGAAAATCCAAACAATCCACCACCAGTGAGAAGAGGGGCCGCTTACCAAAATTATAGATCTCAGTGTCAATGAGATCAACAAGGCAAAAGCACAGAAGTTCTGGATGGACCGTCACAGGAGCCACACAGCCTTTATCTCTGATACGAAGCATCCAGACAAGGAACGAGGGTATTGTGCATCATATAAAAAATCAAAAAAGCACTCGCATAGCGTAAAACCTCTTAGTTTAATGGAATTAAAAATTAAACAATATTGCACTCACATGTACATAGAAGAATACGATCGTATAATAAGAAAAACGAGCCGGCCGGGACTCGTGTGCCGCCCGCACTTCCTAGCTGGGCGTAGAACGTGGAGACGTCAGAACGCCTACCTCCCTATGCGCGTTTCGTCACGAACGGACGTGTTCACGGGATCCCGAAACGCGCGTAGGGAGGTAGGCGTTCTGACGTCTCCACGTTCTACGCCCAGCTGTGTCCCTATTGCAGATTTGCTCTAAGTCATCTGTCACTGAGACAGAAATCTTGGGAAAATGCCTTTCATGAAGTCCAAGATATCAGGTAAACCCCAACAGAGATTCTATCTACTAAAAAAGAACAAGTCGCATTTTATAATACCTATTACTAGCACTCATCATATCAATATATAACTAAAAACAACTTAAAAATAAGTGAAAAATGTAAACATTTCTAAGATCAGTCTGTGTTTTTTCATTGAAAATTGCACATGTACAGTATTGTTATACTATTTATGCATAATGATATATTATAATTAAAGCAAGTACATTTTGGATTCATGGGTTGGATTCATCATTAGGCACATTAGGCTCGGCAAGGGGGAAACTTTTTCTTATATAGTGTAACACTGACCCCTGAAGAAGCTGCTGGTTTTGTTGGGCTTACCGTTACCTTCTTGACCTCGCCTCTGTCTAGGGGTTCCTGTGGTAGATGGCCCAAAGAAATACAGAAGCTGACACTGGATTTTCTTTTGGGTTATTTATTTAGAAGATAACACAGTCTCTTCTATGGAGGGTAGAGGGTTTAAGAGGAAAGTTCAGGTACTTTTGGACTGCAAAAATAGAAAGTCTCCTATAGAAGAAATACAGAGAATTACTGTTTCACAACTGGATTCTCACAACCTCCGGATAGACCTCCTCTCACTAGGCCTAGCAGCCGGTAGGGTGTTAAGTAAAGAAAAGTCTCTGCCACAGACTTGTATGTAAAACACTTGAGGAAAAGTCTCTGCCACAGACTTGGATATAACTGAGGGACGTAGACAATAATTTAGAGAACTATAATACGATACCAGTATCTCTCAGGCGGTCCGGCGATACCGTATGAATGTGGTTCCATAAAGTGTCCTTCAACTGAGCCTCCAGGCTCCTTCAGAGAAACCATCCTTACGCATGGCCTTCTCCCGAAGAGTCCTCCCCTGGATGCTTCTCCAGTTGCTGGGCCTCTCCTCAGATGAGATGGCACCGGACCACCCTTGGATCATTAGGGCCTCAAATCCATTCAGGCCCATCCTTGCAGTTTCTTCACCTCGGGCTATCCAGCCCCGAGGCTTGGAATTCCATAGATCCACACCCCATGCCAGGAGGGCCATGGGGGCTGGTTCTGAACCCCCGAAGCACGTGATCTCAGTACCTTAAATACCACCTCCCAGAGTTCACAGCAGGAAAACACTCCCACTGAGCTTTTTCCCGAGAAAACATGGCACTCAGTACACCCAACTAGACTGCGTTCTACCACTTACTAGCGGTGACAGCGACACTTGCAGCCAAGGAGTGCAATCCAGCTAGACTGGTGCTGAAACCATAATTTAGCAAAATTAGCCCCAAAACCCAACTGTGGTTTCAGGAATATTAATTTTCAAAACATATAGCGCATGCTCGTCAGGAGCCGGCGCTACAATAGTAATTGCCCACGTTTTTTTTCTTCCTATCATAGGTAATAATACAGACGTGTTAAAAACATACTTACACATTATCACAATATTCTATATGAGGATGGGACCAGTAAAAGAAGAAACTGTTCTATCCAAAAGTGTTGCTTTGGTTGTTTATCCCTGTGTGACTACACATTCAAGTGGTTAAAAGCTAGCTAATTGTCAGCACTGAACCCACCTGCAGAGATGTCTCGGTGCAACCCACAGTGAAGAATGGCTATAAGCCATAGAATCAAGATATTAAAATTGGCAATAAACCATATTGTTTGATTTATTCTACATCACCTGTATGTGTGTTGCAATCTTGTTGTGAAAAAAAAATATATATATTCTATAACAAATCTGCAACTATATAAAGAAGTAGACATTTTCATAAAAACATTTCAAAAGAGAAGTTTACTAATATTACTTATTACTTACTTAGGAGCTGAGGAAAGAAAAGAGAGGAAGCCTAATGCCCTGTACACACAACCGGTTTTCCCATCGGAATAAACTCTGGAGGTTTTTCCGACAGAGTTCAGATGGAGTTTCCACTGAAACTGTCTTGCGTACACACGATCACACCAAAGTTCAATCCTCAAGAAAGCAGTGATGTACAGCATGTATGACGGGACTAGAAAAAGGAAGTTCAATAGCCATTAGCCAATAGCTTCCGTCTCGTACTTGCTTCAGAGCATGTGTTGTTTTTGGTCAATCGGAACAGAATACAGATGGGCGGTTTTACCAATAGGAATTGGTTCCGTCTGAATTTTCGAAAAAAAAAAGTCAGATAAGGCATACACACGATTGGAATATATACGATGAAAAGCTTCCTTCAGACTTTTTCTTTCGGACTTTCGCTCATGTGTACGCGGCATAAGAGAGGGATCTTCATTACCTTTGGGTCTGCTGCAGAAGACATCCTGGCTGTCATGGGAGGATTTGGAGGCCAAGGCAGGTACTGCCCAGTGCAGCAGGAAGCAAGGCCACGTGAGTACCTCAGCATCCCAGGGGAGAGATTGCCAGATGTGGCATAGTTTCGACAGACAGCACTGCACTAAATATCAATCCATTGTCCTGGGGCATTCTTCAGAGCAGCCAGGTGGGCTGGTAGTCAAGCAGCCGGGTGGGCTGGTAGTATCTACAATCTACAAGCGTTAGAACTGTGTGACGTTCTACTGAGGAGACACATTACTCCTGCATAAAGTTTGGAACTTTGTGCTACTTCACTAAAGGGGACTGAAAGCTCCTGGTTCATAAAGAACCCTTGCTCTTGATCTATAGAGACTGCAATTATTCCAGAGGGAGTACAATCCAAGATCTTTATTTCGGGTGCATAGAGAAGGAAGTTTGTCCTCTCATAATCCCTATACCCTATCCAAGTTGTTTCCCCAATAAAACAACAAAAATTAGCCCATGGACTGATTTCTTGTATATGGATGCCAGCTGGAAATGCATGTTGCCTGGCTGTGCAGGAATAGGGGGAATCAAGATCCAGCGGCTCATGCTTGGGTAGTATTACATAATTACACTTGTTTTTCTAGTGCAATTCATGTGAAGTAGCATTGAGAACAGCAGATCTAGAATCTCCAACTGCAAGCTCTATTGTCATTTCTGCTCCACCTCAGCTCTATATTTGGAAAAAATAAATAACTTTACTGCATTTAAATGCTCCTTCTTTTTACCATTTAGTTCCATTTTAGCAAATATATCCACTCATTTTCATTTATACCTAGCTGTCCACAGTTTTATCCCAAATTCGTGACATACGACTATAGCTATGGTCCTACAGTTGGTAGGAATCCACATTACGTGTTATTTGTAATATTCTCTATTACAAAGTAATGATTTAAGTACTTCGACTGACAAAGCTTACAATACTTGTGCCAACATAACCACACTCTAGAACAGTTCCCAATGAATTACAGAGTTTTCCTATTTAAGCAAATATTGTTAATGTTACTTATGATGTATTGCGAGTGACATGGGTCACAATGCCATTAATCTAAATGTATGATTCTCTGGCAACACATAGGATAGATGAATTCCAAGGGATTCATTCAGATTTCAACACTTAAATACTATACATCTGGAAGGATTTTCTAAGAAGTGCCTTTGCTAGTACTGTGTATATTGAAGAATAGCTAGAGAACCCTACTGAAAGGGCCACACAAGCATTCCATCATGCATTAACAAGGACAATCTATACATTGTGTGGAGTCAAAATAATGGACCCTAGAAGTTAAACATATGATATTATACATGAATTGTATTACCAGATGTGTGTCTAAAAATGTTTTGGAAAAGACACCATTTAATAATGATCAATGATTCTACTAGAGCCATGTTCTCAAACGTTTGCTCGTAGTGTACTCTCAATCCAACCTTGCAGTTTCCAGGTACTAAAGCATCTACCTTGCTAAAAGCTGTATTGGCTATTGTAGCAGAATAGGCCTGGGACATTGGAACCAAATGATGAAGGTATGGCACAGGATGGTAGAATAATTATAATCATAATAAAATAAAATAAGAAAACACTATTTCAGCATTATTGAACCTGAAAGAAACGTGAAGGAATTAACCTGAAGCGTCAGATGATATGTGAGAAGCATTGCCAACAAATGTACTTTGATTCTATGTTTTCATTGTGCAAAAAACAAGTACTATCTCACTACTTGTAGCTAGATTGTATTTGTGGCTTGCTGTTTTATATAGATACATATGATATTATCCCTATGATTTTCTATCTGTCCTGTTCTTAGTTATCCATGTGTATGGTAAAACCAGGTTATTGACATTTTTTGAATAGTGATAATGTGAATGTACCTGATTTTGGTTCAGGCAGGTTTGGTGAACATTACTAAATTTGTGTGCCAAATCTGAAACCCATTATAGTCAAAGAGAGCTTAATGTTTTCTAGGTGGTTTTCTAGGCTACTTTCCTAGTTATTGTGAAACACACCACATGGGAGACTGGACGCTGCCCTGTTGTATTTGGTAGGGAGCAACTATTTTAGTTATGCTTAAAGTAAAACATTAAAATGCAAAATTCCTTTAAATAAACATGCCCCGGGGGATGCCCTGACCCTTCCTGTGAAGTAGTACATCCATGCATTGTATACAACCTACTACAGCAACACTAACATTTGCAAATAAAAAATTGTCAGCAAGCTGACAGCTCCCAGCCCCTTCATTCTGTTTGTAAACAAAGTGACTGGGAATTCCATTCATCTATACCAAGCATGTTCACGGGCCAATTGCAGCCTGCGTTACGGTTTTGAATGACCTGCCTGGTTATTTGGACATATATATCTTTTGTGCCCCCCCGACGATCTCTCAGCGCTGGGTCCACAAAAGATGTATATGCCTGTGAAGGGACAGGGAGGAGGCGGGACCGAGTGACGTACACACACATGAGAATTTCCTGTTTACGGGCGGCCACTGTAATAGGAAGTGCCATCTCCGGCGCTGCCATTGGACGACTGTTCTGTCCATTAAAGGAGGCGGGGCTTTCTATTAAAGAGGCTGCCGTGTAAACAGGAGATTCTCCTGTAGGTAATCTTTGGCGCTCGTCAGTGCATTCCTGCCAATGGTGCTGCATTCCTAACAATGGTGAGGCATTTCTGGCAATGGTGCTGTGTTCCTGACAATGGTGAGGCATTCCTGGCAATGGTGCTACGTTCCTGACAATGGTGAGACATTCCTGCCAATGGTGCTACATTCCTGGCTATTGTGGGGGCATTCCTGTCAATGGTAGGGTCATTTCTGGCAATTGTGGTGCATTCCTGGCTATGGAGGTGCATTCCTGGCAATGGTGGTGCATTCCTGGCTATGGTGGGGGCATTCCTGGCTATGGTGGTGCATTCCTGGCTATGGTGGTGCATTCTTGGCAATGGTGGGGGCATTCCTGGCAATTGTGGGTGCATAAAAAGAAAGGGAAAAATCTCGCTACAGTAATACAATATTCCTATGCACAATTACCCAAAAAAATTTTTTTAAATTAAAGAAATTCAATTCACATGAGGGCTGCAGTTCTATTATATACCAACTATATAAAAAATAAATAAATAAACCAGAAAAACCGTGCTCCTCCCAAAAGTATCAACATGAGTGATCACAAACCTTCCCCCCTTGGGTCTAATATCTCAACAGGGGAGTTATGTCAACTAGTCACAGCATACAAAAGATATGGCAAAAAATGGTGAAAAATAAAACCCATTAAACTTTGTGAAAAAGTTCAAACTTCAATGGCCTACTGTGATAAACATACTTTACCGTATGCTGAAATTATGTGAAAAGCTATGTATACAAATAAAATATAAAAAAACACAAAAACTTGTGAAAAAAAGCAATAGACTAAATGATTCATATACAATAGTCCTCAACAGAATCCAACTGCAAAGAAATCCAAATTTGCAGACGCCACATGGCGATTAAGTGATTGAAGAAAAGTTCTTTTACTTTATAATTCTGTTATTGTGAAGCGTGCAGCATTTCACCACCACCAAAAACCAAGATGGCTCCTTACCAGATGCTTTAAATTGAATTGCATGTAAAAGCAAGGGAGAGTGCACACACTCCTCAATCTTCCAATGACAGCGGATCTTTCAAACTGCAGTTCAATGTCATAGATCCCAATTCATGTTGACCAATAATCCGCCATAAGAAAAGAAAAATGCTCCAATAGTGTAAAATCACTCATTTAATAAAAAATAATAATTAAAATTATACTTACAAACATGCGGCAAGATATGGCTTATTCGGGTGGGTAGCGCCGGCCGTGCGCACACCTCCACACACCTATACTCTCCAAATCGTACGAATAATTTTTTTTTTCCAAGGCAATACCAGCGTGTCATGCCGCCCAAAGGTGGGGACATTCTTGGCAATGGGGTGCATTTCTGGCTATGGTGGTGCATTCCTGGCAATGGTGGTGCATTCCTGGCTATGGTTGTGCATTCCTGGCAATGGTGTGGGCATTCCTGGCAATGGTGGGGGCATTCCTGGCTATAGTGAGTTCATTCCTAGCTATGGTGCTGCATTCCTGCCAATGGTGGGTTCTGCATTCATGGCAATAGTGGGTCTGCAGATGGGCACTGACCAATATTTTGCTTCACAGTTCTTTATTTAAAATGAATTCCCTCTTAAAGTGAAGGTGGGTGTTATATGCCAATAAATACGGTATATCCAAATAACACCCCCAAGCTCATCTCTTCACCACACACAGCCACAAAGGCAAGAGAATTCTTGTTGGGCCGTGTATTAGTGCTCGAACGAACACACTTAGACTGCATTTTAATGGTTCAAAAAATGTCAGGCAAAATGGTCAGCCCTCGAGCATGTTCACTTCATCAAATATGGCCCTTTTTAAAAAAAAGTTTGGACACCCCTGATCTATACCATACCCTTATCAAATATATGTGGGCCTGATATACAGTATCTCACAAAGTAAGTAAACCCCTCACATTTTTGGTAATTATTGTATTATATCTTTTCATGTGCCAACTGAAGAAATTACACTTTGCTAGAATGTAAAGTAGTGAATGTACAGCTTGTATAACAGTGTCAATTAGCTGTCCCCTCAAAATAACTCAACACACAGACATTAATGTCTAAACCGCTGTCAACAAAAGTGAGTACACCCCTAAGTGAAAATGTCCAAATTCGAACTAATTAGCCATTTTCCCTCCCCCTTCTCATGTGACTCGTTAGTGTTACTAGTTATCAGGAGGGAATTGGGAACAGGTGTGTTAAATTTAGTGTTATTGCTCTCCCTCTCTCATACTGATCACTGGAAGTTCAACATGGCACTTCATGGCAAATAACTCTCTGAGGATCTGAAAAAAAGAATTGTTGCTCTACATCAGGTTGGCCTAGGCCAGTGATGGCGAACCTCGGCACTCCAGATGTTTTGGAACTACATTTCCCATGATGCTCAACCACACTGCATAGAGCATGAGCATCATGGGAAATGTAGTTTCAAAACATCTGGGGTGCCAAGGTTCGCCATCACTGGCCTAGGCTATAAGAAGATTGCCAAGACCCTGAATTTCAGCTTCAGCATGGTGGCCAAGACCATACATCAGTTTTACAGGACAGGTTCCACTCAGGACCGGCCTCTTCATGGTTGACCAAAGAGGTTGAGTGCACATGCTCAGAGTCATATCCAGAGGTTGTCCTTTAGGAAATAGACATATGAGTGCTACCAGCATTGCTGCAAGATGAAGGGGGTGGGGGGTCAGCCTGTCAGTGCTCAGACCATATGCCACACACTGCATCAAATTGGTCTACATGGCTGTCATCCCAGAAGGAAACCTCTTCTAAAGATGATGCACAAGAAAGCCCGCAAACAGTTTGCTGAAGTCAAGCAGACTAAGGACATAGATTACTGGAACCATGTCCTGTGGTCTAATCAGACCAAGATTAATATTATTATTATTATACACGATTTATATAGCACCAACAGTTTACGCATCACTTTACAATGTATAGGGGGGTGGGACAACACAATTACAGTAAAGTTCAATACAAAAGGTACAGGAGCGCCAAGATAAACATATTTGGTTCAAATGGTGTCAAGCGTGTGTGGCAGCAATACTGCTGTCGGCACTGGGGAGCTACAGTTCATTGAGGGAACCATGAATGCCAACATGTACCGTGACATACTGAAGCAAAGCATGATCCTCTTCCTTTTGGAGACTGGGCCG
This sequence comes from Lithobates pipiens, assembly GCF_037356315.1. Lineage (NCBI taxonomy): Eukaryota > Metazoa > Chordata > Amphibia > Anura > Ranidae > Lithobates > Lithobates pipiens. The sequence goes on from NW_027507758.1 coordinate 516,481,892, forward strand.
TAGGGCAGTATTCCAACATGATAACGACCCCAAACACACCTCCAAAATGTTCACTGCCTTGCTAAAGAAGCTGAGGGTAAAGGTGATTGACTGGCCAAGCATGTCTCTAGACCTCAACCCTATTGAGCATCTGTGGAGCCCCTGAAGCAGAAAGCAAATGAGTGCAAGCTCTGTGATGTCGTTATGGAGGAGTCGAAGAGGACTCCAGTGGCAACCTGTCAATCTCTGGTGAACTGCATGACCAAGAGGGTTAAGGCAGTGCTGGAAAATAATGGTTGCCACACAAACTATTGACACTTTGGGCCCAATTTGGACATTTTCACTTAGGGGTGTACTCACTTATGTTGCCAGCAGTTTAGACATTAATGGCTGTGTGTTGAGTTACTTTGAGGGGACAGCAAATTTACACTGTTATACAAGCGGTACACTTACTACTTTACATTGTAGCAAAGTGTAATTTCTTCATTGTTGTCACGTGTAAAGATATAATAAAATATTTACAAAAATGTGAGGGGTGTACTTACTTTTGTGAGATACTGCTATGAATTTTAAGGGAATCCCCATACAAAATAAAAAAAAGTGTAAGAATTTCCCCTAATATATATACTAGATCCTTAGCGAAGCATAGCAGGTCAGTCAGAAGGGGATGAGCGTTCACCATTGCAAACCATGCCAGACCACATATCCTCAGTAGGGGGAGTAGCCAACCCACCCCCTCCTCAGCAGAGCACATTGTCCCTATAATGATGAGGGCAAGGGCCTCTTCCGCACAACCCTGGCCCAGTGGTTTTGGGGGTTTGCAGGCAGGGGGCTTATGGGAATCTGGAAACTCTCTTTAATAAGAGGACACCCAGATAACACCCCTCCATCATCAATCAGATAATCCAGCAGTAACGATCAACGTCAATTGATGCCCCCTTACAAGGAAAAAACTTGCTGGCCACCAACACACTTCTGGTCCCATTGCTTCACTTTCAGGAAAAACTTATAGCTATTGTAAACAAAGGGTGGTATCTCCTGGGCAATGTCATTGACCACATATGAATAAATGCGCTGGTACTGTCCCCACAGGGTGGCACTGTGGACAGCGAGGTAAAATACACTATGCCACATGCCTTAGATAGTGAGAAACATTAAGAGAATGGAAAGAATAGACTTTATAGGCATAATTTCAAAAAGTTTTTCAAATACAAATTTTATTTATAACAACAATTGTAGACATAGACAAATATAAAAACACATACATCAATGAATTTGGCTAAAAGGTGTCTCATTGACAGTGGTCTGGAGTCCAACTGGGCTCAATTGACTAAGCTGCTAGAGTCAAATCCTCCCTGAGTTTGGTAGGAGCCCCAATATAGTAACCTAGAAGGTTACCTCCAGTAGGACTCCAGACCACAGGTTGGTTAATGAGACAGGCATTATTTTTGACACTATTTACTTGAAACTTTTTTGTGATTTTATTTTTTTTTAAATAAAAGACTTGTTAAACATTTGGGTATCTTTATTTCTAGGTAACAACAGATTTTTCTTTGGTGAATTATTAGGGGTATTATACTCATTCACATGGATGGGGTCACTGGTATCTGGTTATTATTAAAGGGGGCTTCCAGATTCCGTTAAGCCCCACATCTGCAAACTGACCCTCGCAATCACAGGTCAAGGGTTGTGGGAAGAGGTCATTGTCCTCATCAACAATGGGGTAAGGTTCTTTGCCAGGGGGCCCCCTGGCTAGGCACTTCTCTCCATGTTAAGTGCATGTGGCCTGGCATGGTTTTGGATGGGGAGAGGCTACATGCTCGTCCCCTCCACCTTTCTTGGGGGCTGCATGCTTGGATTAAGGGTCTGGTATGGATTTTTAGGGGAGTGAATTACCCACTTAAAATCCATAGCAGATTCAAAGGTTCTTGAATGTATTTTGGAGGAGACACTATGCAATGTTTTTTCCATTCTCACTATAGGATGTGCTACAGCAAAAATGTCTGGCAAGCAGTTACTGAAGGACAGGAAGAATCAAGGAACTAACTAGGGCACTCACCATTACCCTGGTAGTTCATTAGGAACTACAAGTTATCAGCCGTGAAGGGGTCGGGACTTGTAGTTTATTCATTCACAGAACTCTGTAAATAAATAATTTATTTTTTGTGAATTAGTAGGGGTACTATACTCATTCACATGGATGGCACCACTGCTATCTGGTTATTATTAAAGAGGGTTTTTCAGATTCCAATAAGCCCCCACCTGCAAAATGACCCCGCAATCACAGGTCAAGGGTTGTGGGAAGAGGTCATTGTCCTAAGCACCTCTCCCCACATTGAGTGCATGTGGCCTGGCATGGTATAGGATGGGGGGAGGCTCCATGCTTGTACCCTTTCCCTTTCTTGGGGACTGCATGCTTGGATTAAGGGTTGGGTATGGATTTTTAGGAAGTGATAACAGATTTAAAGTGTCTAGAATGTATTTTGGGGGCGAGCTATGCAATGTTTATTTCCATTCTCGCTATAGGATGTGATACAGCAAAAATGGCATTAGCAAAGAAAAAAATTAAACCATTTAAAGGATAAGTTTACCTTTCTAAAAATAAATAAATAAATGCACATCTGCAGGTAAAAAAAAAAAAAGTACATGGCTAGGGATAGTCCTATACTCCAGAAGGGGAGCCTAAGTCCTGAGCACTCACATGCTTTAGGATCTTTCTCTATGGAATCCCATCTCAGTGTGTTCCTCTACCATACCACCACCACCACCACTGTGCTCCATCCACAACACTTTATTTCCAATCTGGGTAGTGTAGATGACAGGTAACTTCCATGCCAACAACAAAAGCAGAAACCACCCTTAAAAAAAAATCAGTAAATAAGAATAATTTGCACTGTTGCAGGCAGCACTTGAAAACACACCTATTCAAGGATGCACGTGCATGATCCCTTCTCATACATGCATTTCTAAATGCTTTAGTGATCGCACCATATATATAATAGTGTTTGTAGGTGAGCACATCAAGGGAACAGAATACACAGCAAATTATACAAGGAAGTGCAATACAATCTTGATGCAATTTTAAAATAAAATATAAACCGTAAGAACATATAGAAATTGTTTTAATATCCATCTGCAGTATCTATTTACCAATTTTTTTCTGAGTCAAAAAGGTTGTCTTCCACAATTTTACATATAGGCGGAGTGTTTGAATGCTTGGAGTAATTACAGTGTGGTCATAGCTCAGTATAAATTATGGCAGCTTGGAAGGTGGGGTGCATCTTTGCATGTATAGGTATATTTTCTTTCCAAGAAATAATGCACAGTTTGCTGTGATTTATGAAATTTTCAGGTGGTTACTGGAGATGTCATGTTGCTTTTTTCATGTCTCCATTTTTTCCCTTCATCTCTGCAGATGCACAACCAGATTTAAATTTTTGGTGCCAAGTTAGTTAAATATATTTCCACGAACTGTTGCAGAACAAGTGCCAGCGTTAGGAAGAACAGATGGTCAGATGCAGCGTCTGTTCAATTGTTCAATGACATATAACAAGCAGTGCACAGGTTTTAGTACACAATTTTACCATTCCAAGCAGCAATTTTACTTTGCATATTCTTGGAATTCAAGATTAGATGTGTTATACTACATTGTTTAGTTTTGTGTTTCATTGAGTTGATAGAGAACAGTTGTTCATGATGGTAGTTTTTCTAACAGCATGTGGATTATGTTTTAGTTTAGACAATTTCAGTATATTTCCCAATGCAGTCATTTTGTAGATTACCGTATATACTCGAGTATAAGCCGAGATTTTCAGCCTCTTTTTTGAGGCTGAAAGTGCCCCCCTCGGCTTATACTCGAGTCATCGCTGTCTGCCTGCTCGATCAGCGTATCGAGCAGACAGACAGCGGCCATTCTAACATTCAAACGCCGCGCCTCCGCCTCCGCCTTCGCCTGTGATAGGCGGAACACTGAATTTCCCAGCAGCCTGTGTTCCGCCTATCATGGACATCGTCTCATCCTCGTACTACGGACGAGGATGAGACGATGCCCGTGATAGGCGGAACACAGGCTGCTGGGAAATTGAGTGTTCCGCCTATCACGGACATCCGATAGGCGGAACAGCAGTCAGTGGGAAATTGAGTGTTCCGCCTATCACCGACGGAGGCGCGGCTTTTGAATCCTAGAATGGCCGCCGACGAAGAGCTGAAGGACGGAGGCTCGGCTCGGGACGGGATGGGCCGGGCCGGGACGGGACGGGCCGGGCCGGGACGGGACGCAGGCTGGACGGGACGCAGGCTGGACGGGACGCAGGCTGGACGGGATGCAGGCTGGACAGACACAGGCTGGACGGACACAGGCTGGACGGACACAGGCAGGCTGGACACAGGTAGGCTGCACGGACACACACACACACACACACACACACACACACACACACACACACACACAGATGCATGGACACACACACACACACACACACACACATGGATGCATGGACACACACACACACACACACGGATGCATGGACACACACACAGGGATGGATGGACCCACAGGGATGGACGGACACACAGGGATGGACAGGCATGTCTCACCCTCGGCTTATACACGAGTCAATAATTTTTTCCAGTTTTTTGGGGGTAAATTGGGGGCCTCGGCTTATATTCGGGTCGGCCTATACTCGAGTATATACGGTATATTTAAGAGTAAGCTTCCTAATTATCAGTCCCTGCCCCAGAGGAGCTTATATTCTAACATCCCACTATAGGCGAGCAAGCACTGATATATACACAGTCCAGGGCAAATTTGGGTCGGGTCAGAAGTCAGTCAAATCTTTCTTGTTATTTTTAGATTGTGGGAGGAAAATGAATCACTAAAGGAAACTCAACAACAGTGTTACCTAATTAGTATTATTGCTACTATTTTTTTTTCATACTTTGCTGAATTTGCTTTGGTTGTGAATAAGACAGAGTGAGATTTAGAATTGAATCTCCAATCGTTCAATTCAGATTTGGCTGAATCAGCTCATGGATATGTAAGCAGTACAAATCAGAGTCCCTATGAACAATCTGGATGTGATAAATGTATTTCTTTGTAGTAGCTGGATACTAGGCAATTAAAAAGCAGGGTAGAGGGTGAGTCAGCGAAGGTCCTAAAACAGAACTACCCCCCCTCCAATATCCAAGAAATTAAAGTGGACTTTCATGGTATACTGTACTGTGTGATTTTGAAGCGACCCCAACAATCAAATTTACAATACTCTAGTAATAATGTTACATATTGTTAGTTAAGCACCTCAAGTACGGTACTTATTATTTTCACCTGTGGCCTCAAAATCTGGTTAACTTTATTCTCAAAGTTAAAAATATAACTAAACAGCTTTAGCTTAGAGTGCTGTTGTAGCTTCACTAAACAATATTGACTAGATTTTAATAAGTGTTTTAACTGTTAATTTCTAATTGTCAACCAAATTCTGTCTTTTGCTGGCCTGACTTACACCTATAATGTAATTCTGAAATATTTATTGGTTGCCAAAGTTAGAAATTGTAACAGGTCAATTAATTAATATACTTTGGTGTTTTCTGTCTGGACTTCTTTTAGTTCAATAAGCCATCATTGATTGTCGTGAAAAGATAATGTAGGTGCATGTGGTGCAGTAAAAAAAAATGCACAATGTTTGGAGTTCTTATATTTGATAAGCAATATAAATATAAATATAATCAATACACTTCTATTGTATTTGGTTGTGATGGAATCCACTCCTTCTCTTCCTCCAGTAGTAATAACCTTAAAGCCACATCTGCAGCTGTGGGCTAAGCCTAAAGTAGCATTGATTTGGGGGAGCTGCCTTGCATTTTATGATCCAATTACATTTCCATATCAGGCTGCAAAACAATTAAAAATGAATGTTTCAATAAAAAAAAATGATGATGCATACAGTACCTTCTGCCTTAAAAATAGTCTACACTGGATGTGTCACAGAAGTTTGGTCTTCTACAAAAATACTTAATATGCTGAATTCCCATAAATAGTGTTTAGCACGTTTTATGGCTGTTTTCTATATGACTTGACAACAGGTGCACTTTAAGGAACTAGCCATAGACAAAAAGTTAAGGGGAAAAAAGTCAGTGCTAAAAAAATAATTTTAAACTATTAATGCATAAGCCCAGTAAAATGGTTGAAATTCCATAGCCGGATTCCAGAAGGTGTAATACAATATATAGCTTAAAACAAAGAAAGGTCTTTTCATCCACAGCTGCAACAAACAGGAAAATAATGAAAGTCAGACACCTGGTAGTGTTGTGCCAATAATAACACCACAGTATGATAATTTTACTACAGACATTTTCAACCAAGATGTTGAGGTCCCCATCAGAGTTCTTGTATTGGCTTATACAATAGCATGTGGCCTAGTCAGAAGGAACATAAGAGCCTGGCTTTGGAAGGCAGTGTTGATGGTCATTAGGCCCGTCCTGATAGGACAGGCAAAACAAGCAATTGATTGGGGCCCCGAGCTGGCTTGGGGCCCCAGCCACGCCACGGCCACCACTTCCTATAAGCTGCAGCCTGTAGCGTGGCCAAGTTCCCCTTCCTTCCTCCTTCAGTCCACACGGTACAGGAGATTCAGTTTCCTGTTCCTGGCCGGACTGACAGGAAGTGCACACACTGAGTGCTCACTTCCTTTCAGTCCGGTCGGCCAGGAACAGAAAACTGAATCTCCTGCTGCGTGGTACACGGTAGGGAGGGGGGTTAAAAAGAGCATGGGGGTGGGGGGAGTAGTAAGGGGGGGAGGCAGTCATCAAGACCCATTTAGTAATAAAATAATGGTAGCTTACTGACCATAATAAAAACAATTACCATAGCTTTCTTTCCATTTTATTTCTTTACCATTCCATTTCCATCTTATTGCTTCTTTTTTGAATCAGGTGATAATTATTAAAGCTTTTTGCAAAAATTCACAAAGCAGACAAAAGACTCTACAGTACACTCTACTGTAGAGTCTTTTCTCTGCTTTGTACATTTTTGCAAAAAGCTTTAATAAATATTACCCGATTCAAAAAAGAAGCAATACATTGGAAATGGGGTGGTAAAGAAAGAAAATGGAAAGAAAGCTATGGTAATTGTTTCTATGGTAAAGCTACGGTAAATCTTTATTTTTTGTTCTCCTCATTAGATATCGTTAGATATACTGTGTCCACTGTACAAGATGTTATGCCTTATCCATAATTTATATGCCCAGCCATATGGGTGCTTTAAGACCTCATTGCTTACTACCACAATGCTTCCATGTTGTTGTGTACGTTAAACCCCTTTTTTATGCACATTATATGCAACAGCAGTATTTGCACTGTAAACCTTTTTTATTTATATAAAGATATGAACTTAAACTGTACAGCTGTGCTGTGATTCATATAGGCTTTGCGTACGTGCATGCAGGGGGGGGGGGGTTCCGGGTTTGTTTCGGCCTCCCTTTCCATTTTGCTTGGGGCCCCCAAATTCCTTCAAAGGGCCCTGATGGTCATATATCTAGATTTGAGAGAGAATTCTGCAAAGTTTGCTGCTCTGTGGGTATACATAAATACTGTCTCCTTTCACAATGGAGGTGGCAGCAACACACAGTTTTTGGAAAAAATAAAGGGTGCTTCTTAATCATTTGCCGATCTCCGCATGTACATTTATGTTGGCAGAATGCCATGGCTGCACAAATGGGTGTCGGGTGCCGCCGGGTGCCCACAGTCATCTCAAGGAGAGGCAGAATGGGGAGATGCCTATGTAAACAATGCATTCCCCATTCTGTCTTGTGACAGGAAAGAGATATACTGCTCCCTGTCATCGGGAGCAGTGATCACTGTTGTGCCACTTGTAGCCTAGACCCCCCCACAGTTAGAATAACTCCCTAGGACACACTTAACCCCTTCATCGCCCCCTAGTGGTTAACCCCTTCCCTGCTAGTGTCATTTACACAGTAAGCAGAGCATTTTTATAGCACCGATCGCTGTATAAATGACAATGGTCCAAAAATAGTGTCAAAAGTGTCTGATCTGTCCGCCACTATGTCGCAGTCATGATAAAAATCGCAGCTCGCCGCCATTACTTTTTTTTTTTTTTTTTTCCATAAAAGTTTTATTTTTCATATAGGAAAAAATTACAGAATGTGTTACATATTATGCCAGAGGTACAATCAGGCAGATAACATATAAGTAACCATCCCATACATAAAAGAACAATAAGGCAAACTTGTTACTGGGTATGTGGTCTAATCGCCATTACTAATAAAAAAATGAATAATAAAAATGCCATTAAACTATCCCCTATTTTGTAGATGCTATAACTTTTCCACAAATCAATCAATATTCGCTTATTGCGATTTGTTTGTTACCAAAAATATGTAAAAGAATACATACCTAAACTGAGGAAAAAATATGTTTTTTATATATATTTTTGGGGATATTTATTATCAACCATTTTACTGGGTTTAAGTAAAAAAAAGTTATTTTCTTTCACAATTGTCGCTATTTTTTGTTTATAGCGCAAAATATAAAAACCGCAGAGGTGGTCAAATACCACCAAAAGAAAGCTCTATGTGTGGGAAAAAAGGACATCAATTTTGTTTGGGTACAATGTGGCACGACTGCGCAATTGTCAGTTGAATTGTGCATAAGTAATCTACAGAAATAACAAATTAACATGTTAAAACAAATATAGCCACTCTTCAAAAATAACTTCTGAAATATGAATCGATTTGGAACAATGAATATACAAAAGTAATCCAAATATACAAAATGAATCCCAATATGCAAAATGAATTCCAAAAATGAATCAGCAACGAATATGACAAAATTAAATTATTACCTTAACAAACTAATCCAAACATATTTTTCAGTTGAGTACCTCTGTAGTCTCATGCCAATAAAAGATCTTTCCCCTGTTTGCTATCATTTTTTTCCCAAATTGTGTATTGACTGCCAGTAGAACTCTGGACTTGAAAGAAGACCGAAAGAAGGTGGCAGCAGAAAAGATAACATTCCAGCATCATCCTGCTTCACTCACATAAGCATTTAAAAAACTTGCTGGCCATAAAGAATCAAAAGACATCCACTGAAGCCAATAAATTATTGACAAGGAGAAAAGGGATCACACATGTTCCTTGCTGGTGCTGATACATTGTCCTCTGAGTAATACAGAACCATACTCCTCTGTGTTATGGACAATAGGAGAGGAGCAGTGCCCTGTAATCCTAACCTTTTTTTTCCTATCCTAAAACAGTAGGGCTTAGATATGCTTTAAACATGCACATGCACCATCAACTGCAATGCAGAAGCTGGCAGCCTCGTATCAAGGCTTTACACTTGAAGTAGTTCTAAATCTAATTTAATTTTCAAAAACTGAAAAACATGTTATACTTACCTGCTCTGTGGAATGGTTTTGCACACAGGGTGGCCCCAAACTTTCTCTTCTGAGGTCCCCCAATGGCACTCTCCACTCCTCCTCTTGCTATGGAGGCACTCATGCTGGCTTGATCACAAGCAGGGCTATGTGAGTCTATAGACACACACAGCATGGCTCAGGGCCACGCCCACTCCCTCTTCATAGGATTTAAATGGCAGCAGCAGGAGCGAATGGCTCTTGCTGCTATCAGCAAAGCCTGTGAGACCAGGAAGAGGGGAGAATAGCTGCTGCAGATGGAGTGGGGCTGGATTGAGAATTGACTCAGGTAAGTGTTTGGGGGGTGTACTGGGAGAGCAGCTATTAAAGGGTTTTTTACCTAAATACAGAGAATGAATTGAGGTAAAAAAAGCCTTTGCCTTTAGAAACACTTTAAGAACGTTACATAATGAGGACTGAAGTCCCTGTACCTATCCAGTGGATTAACCTATCTCTTTGGGATCCAGTGAGTTCACCAGTAATACTCTTCTTGGTTCTTGTACAGCTAAGAACTTTGACTACCAAAAAACATTTTAAGAAAGTTACATAAAGACGACAGAAGTCCCTGTACCTTTCTAGCTGAATAACCTATCTCTTTGGGATCCATCCAGTGTGTTAGCCAGTAATACACTTCAGGTTCTTGGTTCTTGAATAGCTAAGAATTTTGACTACTAAAGTCCACCTATCTGCAGGCTCTTTAGTTACTCCCTTTCAATTGTGAGTTTGATGTAATCAGATTTTCATTCTCCCTCCTCCCCCTTTTATCATTTTCTCTCCAGCAAAGATAGATCTCACAATGTTATGTTGGCTGTAGACATTAGATCAGTGGTCATCAACCCTGTCCTCAGGGCCCACTAACAGGCCAGGTTTTATATATTACCTTGGGGAGATGCAGACTAGAATACTGCAATCACTGAGCAGCAAATAATATCACCTGTGATGTATTTCAGTTATCTTGCAAACCTGACCTGTTAGTGGGCCCTGAGGACAGAGTTGATGACCACTGTATTAGATGGAATGCAGATGTGTGTGCGCATTCTGAAGCATGTTTCTTAAAAACACACTGGGGTTGATTTACTGAAACTGAAGAGTGCAAAATCTGGTGCAGTTCTGCCCTGGTAGCCAATAAGCTTCTAACTTCAGCTTATTTAATTAGGCTTTGATAAAAAAAAAAAAAAAAAGCTGATTGGTTTCTTTGAGAGTTGCTCCAGATTTAGATTTGTCTCCCGTTTTGGTAAAACAACCCTATTGTCACTTTGCCAATTCAGAGGTGAATTTACTAAGACAGGAGCAGACAGAATCTGGAGGAGCTGTACATGGCAACTAATCAGCATTTATCTTTTATTTTCAAAGCTTGACTGAGCAAGTTGAAGATAGAAGGTGATTGGTTACTATGCCCAGCTTCTCTAGATTCTGTCTCCCCCTCTTTTAGTAAATTCCCCTCTATGTGTGTAAAGCCACCCTCCCCCCCAACTGCTTTTCTCAGGTCCTTTAACTGCATTTCCCACTACTCTTTGGGTTTCTGGACATGCTCAGTGAGTATAAATCCCTTGGCTTCCCTCCCTTAGAAGATCACAGAAGCCACACCTGATAAAGCAGAGGTAGCTGGGCAAGTGATCTGCAGCCACCTGAGAAGCCCTCCACTGTCAGAATGGGTGTGCCAGCAGCCAGACCAGAGCCTAGTAGCACACAGCTTCTCCAGAAGACCCAGATATTGTGGGGGGGGGGGGGGGCACTCCCAATAGGGTGGCCCTTTGTCCTTGGACCCTGGATACCCCTAGCTGTTCAGCTGTGTTACAAGAGCTACCCTGGACTTCACTGTCCAGGGTAGCTCTGGTTGTAAACTGTTTAATCAAGCAGTGATGCTCAGCTAGATTCTCCATTACATATAAGAGTAATTATTTCATAATTAGACTGCAATGTTTGCCATCTTGAACCTGTTTAGTAATTATCTGCAGTGTATGCATGCTTTTACCATCCTGGATTATTGTGTATTATTGTTTCTAACTTTGCACCTGTTTAGTAAACTTCATCTTTTGGCCAATGCATGATATTTTAAAGCAAATTGAATTGAATGGCTAACTGCAGGGCAATGAACCCAAATACAATATGAATGCCTTTTTTCCCATCATGCTGCAATGCTGTATATTGGTAGGAACAGCCTATATTAAAAACTGTGGCTTTTCTGTTGTCCCTGCATTTTGCTTGCACTGCAAAATGTTGCTTGTCCAGGTTGAAACAGTAATTAATTTTGCACTTTCATCTATTACATCATGCACTCAGCCCCAATGTTATCTCTGGGGAGCAATGGCCTGTGACGTGGGAAATCTTGAATTACATTATCAAACATGGACAAAAATATGTCTGTCAGTAAAAGGGAATGGGTTTGTGCCAAGTGCAACAAACAAGAGTGTAATCAGCGTCACTTTACTCACTAAGACCCCTTTCACACTGGAGGCGTTTTTCAGGTGCTACAGTTTTAAAAATAGCGCCTGAAAAAAGCCTCAGCTGCAAATCCAGTGTGAAAGCCTGAGTTCTTTCACACTGGGGTGCTGCGCTGGCAGGACGTCACAAAAAGTCCTGCCAACAGCCTCTTTGCAGCGGTGTACCACTCCTCTACCGCCTCTGCCCATTAAAAACAATGTGGCAGCGCCGCCATACCGCTGGCAAAGCGCCATTGCAGCAGTGTTTTGCGGGCGCATTTAATCCCTTTTTGGCCATTAGCAGGGGGTTAAAATCACTCCGCTAATGGCCGAATAGTGCCGCTAAAACTACGGTAAAGCGGTGCTAAAAATAGTGCTGCTTTATTGCCAATGCCCGGGGTGGCTCAGTGTGAAAGGGGTCTTAAAGAGGAAGTAAATGCCGGTGGGTTTTACTTCCTCTTTTGCTCCCTGCAAAGCCTGCAAATGCATAATGGGCTAGTATGCATCACATACTAGCCCATTATGTGACACTTACCTGTAAACGAATCAATCGCTGTCCCCTGTGCAGGCTGCATCCATCTTATGGGGGGTGCGGACTCCGGCTCTGTGACTGGCCGGAAGCCGCCTGACATCACTCCCGTGCATGTGTGTGGGAACCGTCAGTAATGGCACACGCTGGGGAAGAAACTGCACGGAGGTCTGTTTCTTCACAGCGCATGCGCCAATTACATTAACGGCGCACTACAAGTGAAATATCTCCTAAATGGAGCACGTTTAGGAGATATTTCCACTACCTATAGGTAAGCCTTTACAACCACTTTAAATGAGGATGGTTTGCCTTTGGTCACAAAACTTTTGATCTTCCTTTCCCTTCTGATTGCTTTATTGAGTAAGCATTTTTTTTTTTTAATAAATGTTTAATCAATCTCCCTAAGATTTGCCATCTGCATATGTATACAGAGTATGCAAATAGAAGCACTTATGTATAAAATATAAAGCAAATGAGACATTTCCCTGCAGAAGTTTACAACAGGCACTGTCAGTTGGTCCATGGCCGATGTGGGTTATGCGGTTGTATTCACTCATTCACTAGAAATGGAAGTGATGCATTCAAATGTATACTCTAGGGAACCTCTGTGCCCAGAATTTTCACGTGTATTCAATAAGCCCATATTATGAGATCTCTGCATTATGCCAAATGTCCATATTTGGAATGATTTGCTTCCAGCAAGGCAATCAGTTGTATTTGTATGTAATTTGGGCCAATTACGCCTTTCCAAGCTTTAAAAAAAAAAAGCAGCAATTATGCAAATCATCTGAAGAAAAAATGAAATGAGGAGGCTCAGTTAAATGAAAAGGGGGTTTTGCTGGAGCCAAGGACAGGCGCTGTCACACTCCTCAGAACAGCGATCTCTTTATTTTATTAAATGGAAGCAGTCGCACACTCTCTTCAGTTTGCATCGCCGCTTAGATTTTCTTGATGTGGGCACAGAAAGCCGCTTCTAATGCCAGCAAGAAATTCAGTATGTGTCCAATATTGTGATGGATTTTTACTAAGCTGTTGTGCCTATTTAAATTATATTTACAACATTAGCTAGCAGTCGCTAGCTCCATTAATGATGACAATTATATTTCTCATGCCAGCCCTTAGTTCAAGTTTTTATTAACTACGTATTGTAAACTAAATCTAGCATGTCTCTCTTTTTTTTTTTTTCTTTACAGTTTCTTTTCAGTTACTTCATAAATTCACCTGTTTGTAAGTGGTATTTTCCAATGAATCTGGCTGTAATGTAAAATGTAAAGACTAAGGAAGATACATTAATAAAGAGGTAGCTTCAGTTAACTCGTGAAACAAATCAGAGAGCTGTTAATCCTATCTATCAAACTTTTCAACATTGCTACTCAATTTTGAGTGTTTTATATTTATATTTTTGAAAAAATATTGCAACATATCGTAATGTGTAGATGCTTTAAAAACTATACAGGGAATAGTTTTGTTTTGTTTTATTATCAAAGAACAAATACAAAGTGCATAAAACAGCAAAAAAAACAAACAAAAAAAACAAATCAAATCAATGTTTGGTATGTATACTGTTTTCTTTTAAAAAAGCATGATTTTTTCTAGGTGCACTTGTACACAGAAATTTAGCAGGTGGGATGTACCAAACATCTAGGACAGACATCGCTAAGTGGTGGACCGCGGTCTAAGTGTGGGCTGAGTCAATGTCCCACTAGTCGTGGCCACACTATTTAGGATCCACTATTTTTCCTCAGCCACCACTAGCTGTGTTGTCTTTACAGAACTGACATGGGAAGAGCAGCACAGCGATGAACAGAGGGTGGGAGCTGGCCCAGTTAACTGATTGGTTGGTAGAACCGCCCTGCATTCTAACAACCAACCAGTTATCTGGGGCAGCTCCCACCCTCCGTCCATTGCTTTACTGCACTTTCGATGTCACCTGCTGTGCCTCCTGCCCTCCACCATGTGTAAGGTAGGACAGGGAAGAGGGCTATGTTACTGTTATGAAGGATGGAGGAAGCAGGGGGGTGATGTAAAGGCGGCAGGGGTCAGAAGCTGTAATATGAAGGGGGGGTGTGATATAAAAGGGAGGCGAGGACAGGAATATGAAGGGAGTTATATGAAGGGGGATAGGGTTCTACAAAGGGGGTGGGGACAGAAATGTGAAGGGGATTGTGGTGTGAAGGGAAGTTTTAAAAAAGGGGGAGAGCACAGGGATGTGAAGGGAGTTCTATGAAGGGGGGTCTAGTTCTACAAAGGGGTGAGCACAGGAATGTGAAGGGGGGCTGGAGACTGTGGTGTGAAGAGGGGTTTTAAAAAAAGGGGTGAGCACAGGAATGTGAAGGGGGTACAATAAAGGGGATAAGGACAGGAATGTGAAGGGGGGCTGGGGACTGCAATGTAATGGAGGGTGCTATAAAATAGGTGAGGACAGAAATGTTATGGGAGTACTTTAAAGGGGGTGAGGACAGTTATATGAAGAGGGTGCTATAAAGGAGGCGAGGACAGGAATGTGAGCGAGGGTGCTATAAAGGGGGTGAGGACAGTTATGTGAAGAAGGTGTTATAAAGGAGGTGAGGACAGGAATGTGAATGAGGGTGCAATAAAGGGGGTGAGGACAGTTATGTGAAGGGGGTGTTATAAAGGAGGCGAGGACAGTTATGTGAATAGGGGGGCTGTAAAGGGGTGAGGACAGTAAGGTGAAGGAGGGTGATATAAAGGGGGTGAGGACAGGAGTATGAAGGAGGGTGCTATAAAGAGGGTGAGGACAGTAATGTGAAGGAGGCTATGCTATAAAGGGGGTGAGGACAGGAATATGAAGGAGGGTGCTATAAAGGGGGTGGGGACAGTAATGTGAAAGAGGCTATGCTATTAAACCCCTTTCACACCATACCGCCCATAGCATCGGCGGTAAAACACCACAATTTTTAGCTGCGTTTTACCGCCGGATTTGCGGTGCATTTTGGCCCATAAAGGGTTAAACCCACCAGCAATACGCCGCAATAGCAGCGTTTTGCCGGCGGTATTACAGTGCTGCCTCATTGATTTCAATGGGGAGCAGTGGTGGAGGAGCGGTAAACATACCACTCCTTCACCGCTCCAAAGAAGCTGCTGGCAGGACTTTTCCCTGACAAAATGTTACTGTTTTGGACCTTCGTGGATTTTATTTAGTACCCCTATCTATAAGAACTAACCATAGTTATTGGTATTAGGCATCTGTCTCTTCATGTTGGTACACACAAGACTCCATCCTATTGAGATCAAGGCTCCGTGAAGACCATACCATCTCTTCCAGGGCTTCTTGTTGTTGTTGCTGAAGATAGTTCTTTATTACTTTGGATGTGTGTTTGGGGTTATAGTCCTGCAGCGCAATTAATTTAGGACCATTCAGACACTTTCCTAATGGTAGTGCATGATGCATACGCACCTATACAGCATTGAAGAAACCTTTAATTCTGACAAAATTCACAACTCCATGTGCAGAAATGCAGTTCCTAACCTGAAGGAACCTTGTCCATGTTTACTCCTGCCTGCATCTCTCTCCGGGCCTTCAATGAACAAACTTTCTTCTGGTACAGTCGAGTATTTCAGAGCACCTACTGCAATTTTTCTGCACACTGGTGTTCACCTGTTTTTGTGTATAAGCGTATCACTTGACCCTGTTTCCAAAGGCCAAGGTATTACTTTTTAGCCTCCAGTCTTCCAAAAATACTTCTCTTGGCTAGATGTCTCAAAACAGATGGGTGTACCAGGGTCCTCCTGATTTCTGCCAAGTCTAAGATGGCGCCACTGGACATTTTCCAATTGCGAAGGGAAGTCAGCATGATGTGTCTTTTATCTGCTTCATTTTTTCCTTGGCCAAGGGAAATTTAAAGGGTGGACACAGCAAATATTGGTTTGGTTTAGGTTTTTTTTTTTATTCATTTTGTGGGTTGGTAATTGGTAAATATATATACTATATATATATATATATATATATATATATATATATATATATATATATATATATATATATATATTGATAGTAATGTTTTTGAAACCATCCTCACTTTACAGCACTAAAGCCTAAAACGTTTGCACAGTACTGCATAGAGATCATTGCATTCATTTACCAGGCTTCTAACCTTCTTCTAACTTTCGTAACGTAAACCCATCTGTACATGAGTATACAGTGGGCTTAGATTAGAGCAGTGGTCATCAACCCTGTCCTCAGGGCCCACTAACATGCCAGGTTTGCAAGATAACTGAAATACATCACAGGTGATATAATTTGCTGCTCAGTGATTGCAGTATTCTAGTCTGCATCTCCCCAAGGTAATACATAAAACCTGGCCTGTTAGCGGACCCTGAGGACAGGGTTGATGACCACTGGATTAGAGGGTAGTAATGTAACCATGTAATACACTGACAGATTTGCAGGTTCAGATGAGGATAAGTATATATGTAGCATGGCTGGTAAAGTGATGGAAATCTAGGAAAGCACTGTCACCTACCCCATTCAGGTCATAATAAGTGAATCATTGTACATCCCACCCATTCAACACATTAATACTCACATTGCTAGCCCTCCCTTTTCCAACATCTTCCTCTGTCACAGCTGGCATGAAAATCCTCAGTATTTCTGTCCCTCTGTCATGTGAGAGTGCTCAGGCCTAGGGACTGGGGGGGGGGGGGGTTTCGGCCCATCCCTTGTCACCAGTATGCCTATGCATTGTGGGAAATGTGTGTAAACCACAAGAGGTGCTGTACAAAATGTAATGTGTATTTCATCTGTGAGATTAGCTGTTTGCTTGGAGTTATGCTTTATTATATGAACGATTTAGTGCATAGGATTTGTCTACCATATTTCTAATACAAAATATCCTTATTTGACTTCAAGTGGATGTAAACCCGATTCATAAAACTTGAGCTGGGCACATATATCTGTAGTGTTTTCTTATCTCTCTTCAAAGCACTAAGTCCTATAGTTTTCTCCTGCTCCATTCTTCTGTTATCAGCATGATAACTTCTGACAAGTTCACCGTCAACTTTGATAAAACCAGCCTGCATGTTGTGTCAGGGTGGGTGCTATTGAATAGCAGAGAGCTGGTCAATTCGCAGCACAGCTCTGCATTGTTTCTTCCTTTTTCTGCCTATTTGTGTATCTGCTGTCTCACAGTGTATGGCAATAATCCACACCACAGGTGAATCAGGAAGAGATAATTCTAACAGGATGTATACTTTCTTCAGTAAACAGTATATAAACCTGAAAACAGCAAATATACATGTAAACGTATGTAGGGAGATTTGTTTCATTTCTGTGTATTATCTGAGGCTGTTCACTTCACTGGGTATATGTGAGGATTTACAACCACTTTAAATATTTATTTAGGCCTTATTCACACAACTGCAAAAAACAAAAAAACATAAAAAACAAAAAACACAAGCATTTTTTATTTATAGAACTCAGTTGCATTTTATTCAATAGAGACACTTACACATAATTCAGAAGTAGAAGCCGATCTATGGGTCCCGGGGAATTGATGTCCTCTGGCACCCGCCGATCAAGATAAATTCACTTTTGGAACATGTTATAGATATTGGTAACCATGTTTTGTGGACATCAACTTGGGTAACTAATTTACATTGCTGGGAACATGATTGACCTTACAATATACTATAAGTACAATTGCACCAAAGTTACATTCATACAATAAATTCATTCCATATATGACACTTGAAAACTATGTTTATGTATAGTCTGGTCCATTATTTGCTTCAGCGTCTTGCCCTCATCTTACAGTCCATACGTGACTTTGATGTTGATTTTTAAATATGCACAAAATAAAAACTAACAGAGCTTTTGACATAAAGCACAGCTGTTGGTGAGATGATGAGTCAAACATACTGTATATGCTGGCTGTATAGCAGATATTTCACATACCTAAAATGCATCAATGCATATACTAAACAACATTCCACTTATAAGGGCCAATATAGGAAGCCTGTATGATGTCCTTGTTGATACAACCATCCATTCTTTCATTGTGTATATTTGTGTATTTATTACTAACTAAAAACGACTAAATGATTTTACGCCTACTGAACTGACAGTTTTCAGGTATTCAAAGGAAAATGACAAGTACACATTATGGGGGCATTTTCAAAGTGACACTGACCCACGGTGACCTTAAAAGACAATCTCAGTGAAAAGTTCAGAGTCCCATGGTAGTTCTAAACAATGCAAACAATATGTCTTTTTGAAGTACACTGTATGTAAACCCAACGAAAAAGATCTCATATAAACTTTAACATGTCATTTCAGAAGTCCTTTTCAATATTTTTAAAGTGTATGTCAAGCAATAATTTTGTTTTTAGTCCTGGAAAAATTAGGGAAAGACTAGACTGTTTTTTACTGTTATCCGAGGCTCCATTAGAACAGTTTTCCCTTACATTTTTATCTTGGTGACAATGGTTTTATCAGAGAGGAAGTAACGTGACATCTACAACAGCGACACAGCAGAAATAAAAATCAGATAGGGATTCTAGTCATTTTTTTATTTCTATCTGTGTAGCTGTTGGAGAATTACCCTCACTTCCTGTCTGGTAAAACATCATCAAGTATGGAATAAGTGAAAATGCTTCTAAAGCCGCGTACACACGTAGCCGTCTGTCCGACGGACTTAGTCTGGCGGACTTCCCGCCAGACTGTCCGTCGGACTTTCCGAACGGGCTACTTACCCACACACGGCACTTTTTCAGCGGACTAATACGGCGCACTAAGTCCGCCGTACTATCCGCCCTACTTTTGAAATGAACGGACTCGCCCACACACGCGGAGAAAAGTCCGCTCATTTCGAGCGCGTCTCCAGGTAGGCGGGGCCCGCGAAGGAGACGCCGCTGGCCCCGCCACCTGGTATGGACTTAAAGGGGAACCCCAACGCCGAAAAAAAACGCCCCAAGTCCACAACAGACCCTTGTCCGAGCACGCTACCCGGCCGGCCAGGAAAGGAGGGGCGAGTGAGCGCCCCCCCTCCTGAGCCGTACCAGGCCGCGTGCCCTCAACATGGGGGTGCCTTGGGGAAGGGGGGGCCACGCGGGTTGATGTACATTGTACCCCATACTCATTCACATAGGGTGGGGGGGCCGGTATCCGGGGGCCCCCTTATTAAAGGGGGCTCCCGGATTCCGATAAGCCCCTCACCCGCAGACCCCGACAACCAACGGCCAGGGTTGTCGGGAAGAGGCCCTTGTCCTCATCAACATGGGGACAAGGTGCTTTGGGGTGGGGGTCCGCGCGGCCCCCCTTCCCCAAGGCACCCCCATGTTGAGGGCACGCGGCCTGGTACGGCTCAGGAGGGGGGGCGCTCGCCCCTCCTTTCCTGGCTGGCCGGGTAGCGCGCTCGGACAAGGGTCTGTTGTGGACTTGGGGGGACCCCCACGCCGATTTTTTCGGCGTTGGGGTTCCCCTTTAAGTCCATACCAGGTGGCGGGGCCAGCGGCGTCTCCTTCACGGGCCCCGTCTACCTGGAGACCCGCTCGAAATGAGCGGACTTTTCTCCGGGCAGGAAAATTCAGTTCATTTCAAAAGTACGGCAGACTGGCACACACACACGGCCGGATTGTCCCGCGAAATGCGAGTCCGGCGGGAAGATTGGAGTGCAAAACTACTTTCTAAGTCCGCCGTACTTTCGGGTCAAAAAAGTATGCCGGAGGCTACACACGGGGGGATTGTCCGGCGGACTTGAGTTTGCCGGACTTTTCCACCCGCTTGTTTGATCGTGTGTACGCGGCATAACAGAGCCCAGGATAGCAGTAATTACTCAACAGAAAAAAGTTTTGGCCAGGTATAATTTTTTCCTCTGCAGTCTATAGGAAAATAACATCTAGTGGCCTTGCCATTAGGCTCTTCTGCCTATAGGGTGATGATGACTAGGAGAGGACTGGGAACCTTTGTTTTGCAAAGTATGTCATGGTACCTCATTGATTGGTGGGCTTGGTGAAATGTGGACGAAAGTAAATAACATGGCTTATTATGACACACCTTTTCACATCTAACTTTTTGGCTCTCAGTATTCGGTCACTTTATATCTCATATGATGACCAGCTTGTGCCACAATGGATTCTATTGATGTTTGAATGATGAAGAATTTTCACTAAGGACCCCCACCCAAGCATATCTTATATGCTGAATATTAATGTCCACTTCTCTCAATGGTGCTCCTGTGTTGTCACACTATCATACAGGCTTCCAGTGAAGACTACATGTTGTAATTTTAACTCAAATTATACAAATTATATAGACATGGTCCACCATGGTGTCAACAAAAGGAAATCCAACCTGAGATATGCCATGCTGCAACACTTGCATGCAGACAGGAAGTAGGTGCGGTATACCAGTAGCATTTTGATGCAACAAAAATAAAAAATAGTCAGAACAAGTATTTTATTAAAACATGACAATAGTATATGATACAAATATCATATACAGAGTCGTGTCACAGCCTCATGATTGTCTTTGTGACATGAGTCTTAGAGAATCAGCAGCTGTTCAGGAGGAAGCCCATGCCAGAGAAAAACAGGCCCATAGCTAAGAGGGAAATTAAATAAGTGTGGGGACTACATGATTGGATGGAGAGGGAAACCAAACAAAGTGGAGTAAATTGTTTTTAAAATAAAATAAAAAACAGTCAAGAAAAAAGAAATGTTAAATAGTGACACTTACTGTATTGGTCAGAAAAAGAGAACTGACCAGGAGGAGCTCAGAAGAGTAGGTTGCAGGGTAGAGTAAGGAAGATCCAGTCAGAGATCTGTTGTCATTGAGGGAGTGTCCTTCTCTCCCAAACTTTGGTTGGTCTGGATTATGGTCATAGAAAACGTTGGCGGTTCGGGGTCCTTGAAGGTTGTGTAAATCTGTTATTTTTGGGAAAATGATTAGGGACCCATCTTCTGTGTGTGGTGTCCTCTAATTGCTCTAGTCAACTCATAGTCAACCCATATGTATCTGAGGTCAGCTGAAACGGTCCCCAAAGGGGGTGTTTTGTGGCTGAGGCCAAAACATAGCTAAGTGGTGCCACTGACACCCTGCTTTTGGATCTGTTATCTGGTGGCTTCAAGGACCTGCAACCTTACTTGTTTTATCATTTTGTGCTTTCTTATTGAAATTGTTGTGTTATTTATACTAAAAGTTTTCTATGGCTATTTTTTACCTCTAGAGTAGTGTGTCTTCTTTTGGTAGGGTGCCATGGGCAGACAGAGTGGGGAAGGTGATTTGATTAGAGTGATAACAAAGGTGAATTCTGATCTACTCTGGTCATTTGTATTTCAGGGTTGTAAATATTATCATTTAGTTGTAACAGCACGGGAGTGCAGTAAACATGACATACGTTTTTATCTTTAGCTCCATTTTGAGGTAAACTAATAACATATTATAACTCCAAAATAATTTCAGAAACAATCTTATTATTTACAGGGTCCTCATGACCTCCAATGGTCTTATTGGAAGGATTATTAAAAAATCTGGATGCTGTGCATGGCGTCAGCATTTTATAGAAGCCAACTTCGTAGGCTGGGAGCCATCAGAGCACGCCTCCTATTGACTCCCAATGAATAGGACTGAAAATTTGGAATTTGGCTGCAGTGGATGAGTGTCATCATCCCTAATGAATGG
The DNA here is from genome assembly GCF_037356315.1 of Lithobates pipiens. Classification (NCBI taxonomy): domain Eukaryota; kingdom Metazoa; phylum Chordata; class Amphibia; order Anura; family Ranidae; genus Lithobates; species Lithobates pipiens. The sequence goes on from NW_027507758.1 coordinate 516,503,890, forward strand.
AAATGGAGAAATCCTTCACGGGGTGGGACTATAGCGGCGCTGGTTGATTAAAGTCAAAGAGTTAGTAAGAATTATAAAAATATCAATTTTTATTACAAACTGTACAGGGCTGGTGCAGAAAACAATTTATTCTTACACCTAATTTGCATATGAACAGCTTCTTTGAATTCTACAATAAAATAAAATTATTGATAGTTGCTATCTAGAGAATTTAATTGTTAAGCTTTTAGAATCTATAGGAAGGTTTTAATCTCTAAATCTTTTATCTTTAAAGTATAATTATATACAACTGCCAATGAAAAGTGAATTATCTGGTCTTTGCAAAGCATTTTAGAACAAAAGGTAAACTTCAGAAACACCAAAGAAAAAAAAACAAAAAACTAAAACCTATAAATTACTGACAAACATGCACAGAGCGCAGCATGGATAAGGACACTGTAATTTCACCGAGCAAGCAGTGTAAGATGAAAATAGAACATTTAGCTACTTCTCTCTGTACATTATTAACCTTCATTATCATTCTTGCTTCTTAGGTTTCTGTATAATGTATAATATCTCCCACAGCTCATTGAGAGGAAGCGCTGTCTGCATCTGCTCTCTCTGAACAGAGTTACAATTGGCAGCTTGCCTGCAGCAAAATGAAAACATTCAGCGTGGGAAAAAAAGCAATGTGGAAAAAGGTAGGAGGTTTTAGCAAGAAAGAACAGGTTATTATTCATTAAAAGTTAAAGCAGCTTTTGCTATATTTTCCTTAAGCCTCAAACTACTCTAAACATTTTAGATGTGGAGCCAAACAAAGGCATTTCCTGCACAACATGCAATTGTGCTTTGCTTTGATTTCAGTGTTAGGTTTATGTTTATCTTTTTTTTTTTTTTTACCTCTAGTTTATTTCTGCTAAGTCATTACTAGCCTTCACACACCTGTAAAAAATAATATATTGAATCAAACATGGAACAGATGCACGAACTAGCTTTCCCACTAGCAAGTATTACAAACATTTCATTCCGTTTGGAAAAGGTATAGAGGTACTTGCACAATTTAAAAAAAATTTCTCAACACATTTCACATCCATAATGGAACCCCCTACACCTGGAAACAAAAATAAGCACATTCACTCAAACTATTAAAATTGGGACCTCACAGAACCCTGCAACACCTATAACTCCATATGGACATGGAAGCTTCACTCCCAAAATTTCCTCCACAAGCCCTAACCACCAATGACCATATATGCACACATCTAAATTTCAAAATGTACACTACCCTACTCAACAGATTTAGGAAAAGCTGCAAACACTACAATCAGACAAATTGAGTTGATAGTGGGAATATTAAGTGCATCGCTAATCCATATCATGAGTATATGTTAAAAAATTATGCAAGTATGCAATTAGTAGGTATAACACATTGATTGTGCAAAATAAAATAAATAGTGCTAGGTGCAAACAGCAATAAATGAGTATAAATATAATTCATAAATCCAAATCACTAAAAAGTCCATATATGTGAAATGGCATTGTGAATAAATAACTAGGGCTGAGCCGAACAACCACCACCCCCCCCCCGGTTCGGTTTGCAGTAGAACATGCGAACAGACCATAAATTTGTGCGAACACGCGAATCCCGTTAAAGTCTATGGGACTCGAACATGAAAAATCAAAAGTGCTAATTTTAAAGGCTTATATGCAAGTTATTGTCACAAAAAGTGTTTGGGGACCTGGGTCCTGCCCCAGGGGATATGAATAAATGCAACAAAAAGTTTTAAAAATGGCAGTTTTTTTCGGGAGCAGTGATTTTACTAATGCTTAAAGTGAAACAATAAAAGTGAAATATTCCTTTAAATATCGTGCCTGGGGGATGTCTATAGTATGCCTGTAAAATGGCGCATGTTTCCCATGTTTAGAACAGTCCCTGCACAAAATGACATTTCTAAAAGAATAAAAGTAATTTAAAACTGCTCGTGGCTGTAATGTAATGTTGCCCCCCCCCCCCCCCCCCAGCCCATTACCAGGTCCTTTGGGTCTGGTATGGACATTAAGGTGAACCCCACACCCAAATTAAAAAGAAAGGCGTGGGGCCCCCAAGCCCTATATACTCTGAACAGCAGCAGTATACAGGCGGTCCCCAGTTACAAACAAGATAGGGGCTGTAGGTCTGTTCTTCAGTTAAATCTGTTTGTAAATTGGAACAGGTACATTTTGTAAGTGTAGCTCCTGTCAAAAAATCTATTTTTAAGCTTTTTGGATAATATAGGGAAGGGTTATCATCACCCCTGTAACATTTGTTTTGCTGTCTGTGCCCCTGTTCAGAATATTTCACCTCACTTTCTTTCCCAATGACAATTGGATTTTGAAAATTTTGGGTTGTTGTAGAAAGAAGGACTGACGATAAAGCATCAGTGGAGACACCTTTTTCCCATATCAACACTTACAGGAGAGAATTTCCCTTCCTAGGGGTAGATTTCCTCTCACTTCCTAACACTGTTTCTATTTGCACAGAGGGATGGGGTGCTTTACTTTTTTTTTAATTATTTTATTTATATATTTATTTACACTGTCCCTTTTAAAAAAAATTCTGATCATTTTTATTGCTGTCACAAGGAATGTAAACATCCCTTGTGACAGTAATAGGCAATGACAGGTACTCTTTATGGAGGGATCTGGAGTCTATAAGACCCCAATCCCCCCTTTGCACTTAAAAGCATTCAAAACTCCAAGTTTCGCAGTTTTGAATGCTGCCATTTTTTTTACATTTGGCGCATTTATGTCTTCTGTAAACCAGAAGTGATGTCATGCCATTGCTTCTGGGTTACTAGATCCGAGACCCGATCAAAGCTGATTCCAGCTTCATTTTGGTCTCTGGCCAGCCGGCATGACTGTGGGGTTGATTTACTAAAGACCCTGCAAGAGCACATGCTCCAGAGCTTAGTAAATGATCAGAAGATTTGCTGACTTCTGTCATCCAATCATGTACAAGCAAAAATGCTGTTTTTTGTTTTCCTCTCACATGATTGGGAATTCTTTGCAAAGTGAAACTTTACCTCATTTACTAAGCTCTGGAGAAACTGCACTTACAGAGTGCAACTGCACTTTTCAAAGTGTACAGCCTAATTGCCTTTAGTAAATCAACCCCGTGTCCTACAGAGATTTGGGATGTTAGAAAGAACTGAAGCCTGGCCTAAACAATATCCTGCTTCAATGTGCTGTGTACCCACTGCATGCAATGCAATATCATCCAACAATGAATTCTTCTATAGCTATGAAACATTTTGATTGATATTAAATCAGTATCAAATATAAAAAGCTATAAATATAAAAGGTAAATTCACCTTTTGACATCTTGGCATCCGCGCTATAGCCAAATGATGGCCACAGGACAGACCTGAATTTACCAGAGGCCTCCCCTATGATCACCGAGTCACTGAGACTCGGGTGATCACAGATCTGAGTAAGGGGCTGATCTCGGCCCCTTACCACGTCATCAGCTGTCAGCCAATGACAGCTGATCACATGATGTAAACAAAAGCTCGGTAATCGTTTTTTTTTCTCCTCACGCTGACAGCGTGAGGAAAAAAAAAAGCCGATCACTGGCTTATGTGCAAGGGACATCAGTCCCGAAGAGGAAAAGGCAATTCTGCCTCATCTGTGCCACCAGTACCCCCTGCCATTGCCACATGCCATTGCCACCTGCCAGTGCCCACAGTGCCCACCAGTGCCACCTATCAATGCCCATGAGTGCCACCTATCAATGCCCACCAGTGGTGCCAATCAGTGCCACCTAGTAGTGCTGCCTATAAGTGTAACCAACCAGTGCTGATCAGTGCCCATTTTTGCCACACATCAGTGCCCATCACTGCCATCCATCAGTGCCCATCAGTGCAGCCTCATCAGCGTACATCATTAAAGGAGAAAAATTACCTATTTTCAAAATTTTATAACAAAATATAAAAAAAAACACAGTTTTTTTTTTAATTCTGGCTTTTTTTTTTTTTTTTTACAAAAATAAAAAACGCAGAAGTGATCAAATACCACCAAAAGAAAGCTCTATTTGTGGGAAAAAAATTATAAAAATTTAATTTGGGTACAGTGTTGTATGACCACGCAATTGTGTATGACCGCGCAATTGTCATTCAAGTGCGACAGCACTAAAAGCTGAAAATTGGTCTGGACAGGAGGGGGGGTTTAAGTGCCCAGTAAGCAAATGGTTAAAGAAAAGTCAAGAGGCCATAGTAGATAACACAAAACTGTACAGCCTTTAAATAATTTCTTGGCATGTCACAGTGTACTGCAGCCCCTTTTAATTTTCTGCCACTGCAGTCAAGTCACGTTGCCTAAGCTGAAGCCATGTCATCATTCTGCTGCAAGGCAAGAGGAAACATTTTCTTAGTCTCCTTTCCCCCAGTGATCACACTGCCCATTGTAACATTGTAGAAAGTAAGGAGGTGAGAGGCTGCAGCAGGGTTGATCTATGTCAGATATTTCTAAACACAGCTATGAACTGTACAGGGATTGCTATTTTTACATGGTTGCGTCATCTCTGGGCCAGCACCTCAGTCCAGGAAGTATATGCATGCCCAGCTCAGTGTACAATGTGGACAATGCCGAGATGAATCAACTCTCACCAAATGGGCCAAAAGATAAGTACCTGAAAGCAGAAGATGTCAGGGCCCAGTGGGGAGTGCTGGTGAGAAGGTGAGTAAAGTTCCACTTTACTATAAACAAATGTATCTGATGCTACATTAACTTTTTTTTTACAAATTAAAACATTTTGAAACTTGCAGCCTATTCTGCTTACTACTTAAAGTGGTTGTAAACCTTTACAACCAACTTTGACCTACAGGTAAGCCTAGATTAAGGCTTACCTGTAGGTCCAAGAAATATCTCCTAAACCTATACGGTTTAGGAGATATTTACCCGAAGACAGCCACCGAAGACAGCATGCGCCATAGACAGCGGCGCGCAGGCACACTGGGGCAGGCCGCAGATCGTGGCGATATGCCGCGAGTGTCGCCTCCCGTGCGCATGCACGGGAGTGACATCATCGCGGCTCCGGGGATCACAGCCAGAGCAGCGAGACCTGGAAGTCGCTCTGGGATACATGGCAGCGGCGAAGAGGAAGACGGAGGACCGCTTCGGGGGCTTTGTTCTCAGGTAAGTTATTCATAGTGAGCTAGCATGCTATGTATACTAGCTCATTATGCCTTTGCCTTACAGGGTGTGCTTTTTAAAAAAAAAAAAAAGCCTTTACTTCCTCTTTAATGTGACATTCAAAGAGAAGGTACTTCCAAAACCCATAGCTGTCCTTCAAGTCTGTGCCAGCTGCTTTTCCTTATCTTTAAGAACACGGGTTATATCTTCTCTTTTCATCTAAAGATAACCTCAACTTTTATATGTCTATTGTATATTCTGATATAATTGGTGAGTGTGATGATACCTGAGCGTTTGCTGACTTTGTTAGTAGTTGGGGAGGGGGAATATCCATTATTTGAGATATTGAGGTTTTAGGTTAGCTCTATAGCTGCCATCTAAGATTAGCTTCGAGTTCCATCTGCTGGCAGCAAGTGGTAAATATTAAATATCCATATGTATAAAATTCCTATTTATCGTAATCAATTGTAGATGTTAAGAGGTATCATACACACAAAATTCCTGTTGTTGCTACATAATTTTTTTTAAATGTGTTTCTCTATCACTATAGTTAAAGTGATTGTAAAGCCTTGTTTTTTATTCCTAAGCATGTAATACTTATCTGTTCTGTTGCAGTGGATTTGCACAGGGCAGCCCATATCCTCCTCTTCTCGGGTCCCTCTTCTGTGATCCTGGCCCCTCCCTCCTATTGAGTGCCCCATAGAAAGGTGCTTGCTATGGGGGCACTCAATAGGAGGGAGGGGTCACCTGAGCCAAGTCACAACTCTCTGTGTCCATTCAGGCACAAAGCTCCACCCCGGCCCCTCCCCCTCTTTCCCCTGATTGGCTAGCTAACTTTGATTGACAGCAGCGGCAGCCTATCAGGAGGGAGAAACTTGGATGGCTGAGACACTCGTGGACATTGCTGGACAGAGAGAGACCTCAGGTAAGTGTTAGGGGGCTGCTATACACAGAATGCATTAAAAATAAAAAATAAACTTCTGCCTTTATGCCTTTAATGCAGATATGTTCACATTTTATAAACCTATATTTTATAAGAAAACAGAATTTTTTTTTTAGCATTTTAATGGTTGATTTTGTGAAACTAAACAAGGAGCAGTATTATTTCCGCTGCTTGATTGCAGTGAATTGTTAAGGGTGTTCTTTGAACCCACAAAGTACATAATTAAAACTAAACTCATACACATTAAGAAATCATAATCTGTAATCAAACATATTCTTCCAAATATAAAAATATATAACATTTTTGTTTTACACCAATGTATCTGTTATGTTTTTATTTAAAGTTCTTTCTTTTACAAACATTATTGCTCTTTGTTTATTTTCTTTTTTAACTAATTATTTACTACACAAATTAGATTTCCAAGAACGCTATAGACTAGCTTAAAAAAACAGCACAACAGTTTGTCTGGCTGAAATTGTAGGGTAAGCCATTTAACGATGTAGGTCTTTATGAATAAGCACATTCAGTGAGAAATGCGTTAAGGTCTGTAGTTGTTGGAGATCTGGTGTTTAATGCCTTCTTGAGAATAAAACCTATGATTAAGCAGTGAGCACCTTGAAACTATTTTTTCTATGTTCTAGAAGTTTGTAAATCAGGATCTGGAAAGGTCTGTGGTACAAGTATTGCCTCTGCAGTGTTTCTAAGAAATGATTCAAGGGATGGGTAAAGTTAAGCAAGTTGAGTATTTTGAGATACTGATATTTGTAAACATACTTTTTTCAGAGCGGGACAAAGAGATATAGGTGTGTGAATGGGAACCTAAAGAATCATCAGCTGGCCTAAATGAAGGATACAAAGTAGTGTAGTGCTACCCCCGTACGAGTTGCTGAGTAGATGTCCAGATTTTTTTTTCCAATAATTGCCCCGCAGCCAGGTTCACAATTCCAATACTCTGCAGGCTCATTAACTAGTCTAGGGGTATGCTTTTTTTTTGGATGGTTTATTGAAAACTTGAACTCAGATAGGTAGTGGGTAATTGTAGGATACTCCAGTAACCTTTAGTAGCAATTAAAGGACACTAAACATTCTCCTCTAGAACTGTGAACCAAGTGCTTGCACAAGTAAATGATGGATTAATCCTTGTAGTAGCAAGCTAAAGAGATTACTCTTCCTCTTGTAAATCTGAACAAAGTCCTTTCACAAAAAATTAAATAGACTGAGCTATTCAGGACACTAGGCACAATGTCCCCTTTAAACACACTGACTCTAGCATAAGAGGGATGGCAGTAGCACACAGTCTCTAGAATCTTGCACACCAGTCTGTACTCACTAATGTTCTTGTTGTTTGCCTCCTTTCAATATCTCCCAGACACTTTCAGCTCATGATACCAGACTAGATGCTCAGATGACAATCCCTCAGTCACCTTTAGCAAATTCAATGCACAGTGGGCCTCTAGATAACCCAACTGAGGCCTTGGTCAACTGCAGGCACATGGCAGAATTGCTTAGGGGCAAACAACCCCCCTAGGCTGTGATCTCCTCTTCAGGAAAAAAAGACTCCTCTGCTGTCAGTCTCAGAACATTTATACAATCTCCCAGACACCATCTGGGCACCTCTCCCCAAAGATTGGCCAGGGTTACATAAATATTCAGCTGATGATAGACTCTCCCTGCCCACTATCTTCCAGAACATTTCTGGACAAACGGGGAAAGCAGTCAATCCTGCAGCCACTGAAACACAGAACAGACCAGAACAATCAAACACAGCAACACTGATTACAGTGAGCAAGAACTAAATTTTTCCAGCAATGAAATTCAGCTTCACATGAATACAGTGGGTCAGAACTAAATTTACCTAACCTAGCCACTATCTAAGAGGGGCTACACTCGGAAAATGAAAATTATTATTTAACCCTTACTTATTGTGAAAAATAGTCAAAAAGACATCCACCAGCTTTCTTCTAGTATCCTTGCTTCTTTATTCTCCTTCAGAGGACAGCATTAAAGCTTCTTAAACTGAACTAATTTGCTCATTTGATATTTACTCAGTAAATCAAAATACAGAATGTCAGAACTTCCGCAGGCTGGGACTAGTTTAGTAAATCAATAAGTATTAGTTACTGTAGTAGCTATTTTATTCAACCCTCTTACTAGCTCGGGGGTTGGAAGTCCTCAGAAGAAAGGGCTTACATATATTTTTTTAACAATTAAAAAAGAAATGTTAAAAATAATATTTAGATCAGAAGAAATGTACAGATTGGTGTAGATGCTTTCCATCAATTTTTTTCTCAATATACGGTAGGTTGAATTTGAGTCTGCCCCATTTAAGGTGGTTGTTAATCATAGGTATCCATATCCCTTGGAGCTATGCAAACTGAATAATGGGGATATGAAACTGTATCTTGAATAAAATAAATTATGTTGTTTAGTCTAGATTCTATTAGGCCTCTGAATGCTTTGGTTACATTCACAGCTACTTATCTCTATAAACAGGATTCTTTGAGTCTGAAATCAAAGTAGAGAAATTGGCTTGATTTATCTCATGACATGCAAGTAACATTGTCAGTAACTGTACCATCATTTATTTTTGATTGCATAAAAACAACAGCAAAAGTCTCACTGATTATAGCTAGTTTGTGTATTTTTGATTTGCCATTTTATATAAAAAAATGTGATAAAAGCCTTATGGCTTTCTTTCATCTTTACTGTTTTAGCTATCTGTATGTAAAATGAAACCAAGCTATTGACATCTTTTGAAGTCATACTGGTGGCTAATAAGACTGAAGATGATGATCATAATGCTAATTATTTTGATAGCCTGGTGAAGGAGGTACTGTATGAAAACATATTGGGCAATCCAGTTGTGATCTGTAACCATAAAAAGGTTAAAAACTCCAGGAGTAGAACTTTCAACTATTTTATTTATTGCTGTATGTGCCTCCCCATGAACTATACCCTCCATTGCTTGTACAGACGTCACAATGGGGAAGATTTATAAAACTGGAGCACTCAGAATCCGGTGTAGCTGTGCATGGTAGCTAATCATCTTCTAACCTCATCTTGTTTAACCACTTAAGCCCCGGACCAATTTGCAGCCAAAGGACCAGGCCCCTTTTTGCGATTCGGCACTGCTTTGCTTTAACTGACAATTGCGCAGTCCTGCGACGTGGCTCCCAAACAAAATTGGCGTCCTTTTTTTTCCACAAATAGAGCTTTCTTTTGGTGGTATTTGATCACCTCTGTGGTTTTTATTTTTTGCGCTATAAACAAAAATAGAGCGGCAATTTTGAAAAAAATGCAATATTTTTTACTTTTTGCTATAATAAATATCCCCCAAAAATATATAAAAAACATTTTTTTTCCTCAGTTTAGGCCGATACGTATTCTTCTACATATTTTTGGTAAAAATTATTGATTGGTTTGAGCAAAAGTTATAGCGTTTACAAAATAGGGGATAGTTTTATAGCATTTTTCTTAATATTTTTTTTTTTTACTAATAATGGCGGCGATCAGCGATTTTTATTGTGACTGCGACATTATGGCGGACACATCAGACATTTTTGACACATTTTTGGGACCATTGTCAGATATACAGAAATCAATGCTATTTAAATGCATTTATTCCTGTGTAAATGACACTGGCAGTGAAGGAGTTAACCACTAGGGGCAGTGTAGTGTTATGTATGACGTTATGTGTTTTTTTTATCGTAGGGGGGCGTAGCCTGGCATGTGACGTCACTGATCGTCCTTCTCTATAAAAGGGAAGAGACAATCGTGACAGCCACACAGGGAAGCACAGAGAGAGGCTTGAATGAATGAATGAATGAATGAAATACTTGTATAGCGCACAGTGCGAACTAAATCGCCTCTAGGCACTGGGCGTTTGTTTAAACAGACAAACAGGTGTTTGTTTACACAGACCTCTCCTCATTCTTCAGGTCTGTGACCCGATCGCGGGACACCAGCGGCAATCGGGTCCGCTGGTCCCGCGGCCACAGTCACGGAGCACAGGACGGTCGCGACCCACAGCTGGGCACTTAAAGAATCACGTACCGCTACGTGATTGTGCCCAGCCGTGCCATTCTGCCGACGTATATCGGCGTGAGGCGGTCCTTAAGAGGTTAATTAAGCTTTGGAAATAAAACCTGGAAATTGATTGGTTTCTTTGAAGAAGTGAGTCTGATTTTTCAGTCTCCAGCTTAAGTGAATAAACACTAGTGGCAGAAAGTGAAGGAAAACCTCCACAATGGAGTTACCTTGACAGAAATGTGAACTCTCCCTTACTCTAATCTTGCCTGTAGTACACCCCACTGACAGCTGAATAAAAAAAAAACATTGCCAGTAAAAATAGTAAAAAATAAACAGTGTGGAGGTCCCTCCAGAATCCATACCAGACCCTTATCTGAGCATGCAGCCTTGCAGGTCAGGAAGGAAGGGAGGAAAGAGCAAGAGCAAGCTCTCCCTCCTGAACCATACCAGGCCACATGTCCTCAACATGGGAGAGTGCTTTTGGGCAGGGGGGCTTTGCCCCCCACCCCAAAGCACCTTGTTCCCAAGGGTCTCTTCCCCACAACCCTGGACTGTGGTTGTGGGGGTATGCAGGCAGTGGGCTTATCAGAATCTGGAAGCCCCCTTTAAAAAGGTGGCCCCTAGATCCAAACCCCTCCCTTTGTGAATGAGTAAGGGTTACATAGTACCCCTACCCATTCACCAACAAAGTGTCAAAAAGTAATAAAAAACACAGGGGCAATTTCTGACAATTCCTTAATTAAAAATAAAAAAAACAGTGTTCCCAGATGTAAATCCATCCATCAATCACAACGCCTGGCGCACCGCTGACCTGAAAAGAAACAAAAAGCGCTCTTCCTGCTGTGAAGGCAAACTGCTGAATAGATGTCTTGCCGTTTGACAGTTCCTATATAGGTATGGGCGGGGCCACCTGGTGACTTTACCTAATGGCACCACCCCCCTTGTGATGTCACCAACCTGTGCAGCCCCACGCTGTTCTTTTCTTTTTTTTAAATAGCCGGGAGTCGGAAATTGCAACTGCGAGTCAATTTAAATGTGATTTCACTCGTTTTTTTTTTTTTTTTCTTTAGAAATTAAATGTTTCCTGCAGGATGTTCTATACATGCGCTGCACTTTTTTGCTTTATTTGCTTTTTGTGCCTTCTATCCTTTCTTGTGGTTTATTTCAGCACATATATTTCTTTTATTTCTATGCATGCTACAGATGCGCCACTTTGCAGGCAGACTAGGGGGACTCCCCAGGCACTATATTTGAAGGCTTTTTTCTTTTTTATTGTTTCACTTTAAGCAGCATTAAATTCACTGCTCCTGAAAAAATGTTTTTGTATTGATACATGTCCCCCAGGGCAGTACCTGGACCCCCATACCTTTTGTATGGCCATTTTTTTGCATATATGCCTTCAAAATGGGAACTTTTAATTTCTCATGTTCAGCTCCCATAGACTTCAATGGAGTTCACTGCTTGGGACAGAACTTTTCCCCTGTTCTGGAGTTATGCTGTCAACTGAACAGGGGGGTGTTTGGCCCACCTCTACTCTTTAGGTCTTGATTAGTTTATGTGCCTTAAATAAAACATAGTTGCGTACATAAACAGCTAAGCTTTTTTGACTAGTGTCCTATCATTTACCTATCATTGAAGAATTAAAAAACACCCTCTACTTTAGTAATTATCTATGACCTGCAGACCTTTTGGCTCATTTACAGTCTGCTGGCACTGGCCATCCACTACATAGGCTAATGTAGCCCTCTTGTGTGTGGCTTATGACAAATGGCCCACCCCAAACAGGATATTGCACTAAATCTGTAGGCAAATGAGAGAACCAGAACCTTTGCTAAGTGAAAGAGTGTGTTTGACTAGACCTCTAACTACCAGAAGTGTCTATCGGATACCTAACATGGCCTTAGCCTATGCTGTTTATTGAGCCCTGTGCTAAAACTAGGAATAAAATCCCAGACCAGATAGGAAAGATTTAACTAGAGTAAAAAGAGCTGCATAGTCATCTATTAACATACAGCACACTGTGCAACACACCAAACTATTTTGTACAGTGCATATGAGATAACAACAAGAGTACAGAAATACTGCTGTCACTAGTCATTAAATATTTACATATACTGTATATATCCAGAAGCTATGGACAAAAATAGTAAAACTACTAGCATAGGAACACTTGTCTAATAACCCCTGCTTCTTCTCTGGAATTGCAACAGTTCATGGGGGCATGTGGTCTCTCTCCTCTCCGATCCTCTGCTCTGTTCTGCTCTCCTCTCCTCTCCTCTCCTCTCCTCTGTTCTGCTCTCCTCTCCTCCTTCCGGGGTTTCCAAGCCAGCCTCTAAGAGACAGGATAATTGCTATGATAGCTGTTCTCAAATACAAACAGTAAAGGGCAGCAGATCCCTACACTAGAATCAAGTTAAGGCAAGGGAAGGTGATTAACAACTATTTAGGACTGAAAGACGTCCTGCTTTCTTATATCTTTTCCCCAAATCGTATTGCTTTTGTATGATCATACAACAGTAGAGTTAGTGGTAAATGGCAGATCACCACTGCTGTATTGCTGCAATGGTGAAATAACCTGCAATTTTTTATTTTTATTTTTTGCAAGTTTTCTTTCAGAAGACCTTCATATGTGTTAGATATGTTATTGGCAAATTTCTGTTCCTTACATGACTCATTCTATGAAAGGATAAGTAGGAGGATAAAGTTCATAAGCCTACAGATCTTTTCCCTGTATATATAAGATGACTCTTTCACTCATCCGTAAGTAAATACTTTATGTAATTTCTCTTCTATAAATAAAAATTATGTCTCTATTGCATTTGTTCATATTGTTTTCCGCAACACATATAATGACATTTAAGTTCTTATATAATGCTGCCAGAATACCCAAAGCTGCACACATACTGCGCCTTGTGTGCTGGAGGTCTCAGCCCACAGAGATTACAATCTAATTTTAGTGCCATCTGCTATCTCTGAATTCAGTCCAGCTAAGATATTTTTACCAAGTTTTTTCTCAACACTTCTTAAGTCATAGGTGCTATAAGAGGAATCCAAAATGTAAAATTCAATAGAAGCCTGAAATTATAACATATTTTTTTTACACGCAATGACATTTTAATAGAGATATAAAATAGGAGATTGGGCTTAATTATAAACCTACATAATGACTAGTTATGTGCAGTGATTGTCCTGGTTCAATTGCATGATTTCATATGTACTTCTCCTCAGTCCTCAATGGTGAGTGGGTCCTGAATGCTAGAGAAATCTATGGTGGCTATGGTTTGCCATTTCCTGCAGGACTCTCCTGTGCATGCTCACATAAAGTGGATTGATTGACCCTGGGGTGTCATACATTTAAACTGGTGAAGAACTGGTGATGTATCGCAGAACAGTGGGTCTATGGGGACAGCACCGTGGTGTTCAATGCTGCTTTTTTATTTTACTATTTTATTCTAATTTTTTATGTTTTACTATTTTATTTTTACTATTGAAGGGTATTGAATTTTAACTTTATTTTTTACCCCTCTGGGGTTGGGCTTTAGGTGAATTCTTGCTCCTGGCGATCTCAGGGTGAAGTTTCTGCATTTGGTGTTTGGAGTCTGCAGTCATGAAGTTAATCATTGAGCTACTGATGTTGGCTTGGTAGTGCAGTACGTGCACAAGCAAACACTGAAGATAGACCAGTGTTGGTAGAAAGGCAGTAGGAGGGCACTTTCTGGAACCAATGCTTCATCTTCTCTGTTCTCTCTCTGTTACTTCCTCTTTATCTGCTTCCTGCACAAAAAAATCCCATTCAAACTTCCAAGATATATTTAAATCTAATTGATGACTGTGAGAAACATCTTAGTACTAGCTATTCTTCACACCAGGTTTTCAATATGGCAAAAGCAGAACAGAGCTTGATGTAGGTGTCCCAGCATCTCAAACAGGTGTATTTCCAGGTTAATAAGATCACTGACAAAGGTAAGTTAGATTGACTAGTATATTACAAAAAAATTGTCAAGAACTAGAACACCTGCTGGTGGCACTGCAGTCCCTGGACTTAAATGGTTTAGTTTAAATGTCCAAAAGTGACTGTCTACCATCAGTCAACAGGTCCAGGAGTAAGTCACCACCTGATATTGGCTGCTGGGAGGATATTCAGCTCTACAACAGGAGCCACACGGTGTCTCAGTATCTAACTTGTCTGCCTATATATTGTAGATATCCTACTTCCTGAAACTGATACCCATTTTTGCTCCCTTTCTTGATCTATTTCACTGTCTACTAGTGACTGGCTCTACCTGATTCCTCAGGTTTTCCTTCTCCTTTGGTTGTACCTATTCATTTTTTTTTTTTTTTACTTTTCACTCGACTTTGTGTAGGTTTGTGTTCAGTGGCATTTATTTATTTATATATGCTCCGGAATGTCAGGGAAGCCCTACAATGTACATTATAGAAATTGCCCTCCAACCACCTGATGTCCTGAGCAATTTTTTTTTGCTTTGTACACAAATGTTAAAATCAGCATATTATATATTTTCTGAAAGCAGAAACTATGAAAATTGAAATGATGGTACTTGCAATTTATTATGTCACATTATAAAAACGCAAATTTCTAGGAAAAAATACACTAAAATGAATTTTATTGCAAACAAACATGATATAAAACACAATACCTATTTTTGATCAAATTTAAAAAAGTGATATTGCATTGAGTAAATATATACTACACATGTAAACCCTCAAAACTGTGTGCACCCAAGAAATGGTGACAAACTACAGTACCTAATATACCTCACATGTAGGATGCAATCCTTGTTTACATACGAATGAGGGACCTAGGTGCATTTTTATGTAAGTGCAAGGGGGTTGCTTTGTACCTGTCCTTGGGTTGTCCTTCTTTTGCATCCAAGAAGTGTCTGGTGCCCAATAACTTTCACCTTGCACCCACTATGCCTCACAACTCACTACATACAGAAGAAATGTCAGCTATCTCTGGCCTTGAAGGTTCTCATTAGACTGAAGGAGGCCGGAGACCTTGCTACATTTTGTAATTTCCACTGAAGATAGATAGATAGATAGATAGACTTCCCAACTACAGTTATAATTTCCTTTAGAGGTAAATATCATTGCTTTATCTAGCTATCATAGTTTATTTAAGTTGTTTACCATGAAAGAACATTTTCATATGCTCATCGAACACATCTTTGCCATCTCATTGAATATTAATATTTTATAAAGACATGTATTTCAACGTAATCAGGTTTATTCAGTTCATCCAGAGCCTTTTTTGAAGTGAATGTTAATTATGTTTTGAATGTGAAAGAAAATAATATATGGAAGGTATGAAAAGGAATTGAGAAGAGAATTTTAGATTACTATAGAGAATTAAGATTTGTGCAAATGCACATTCTAAGCAGCAAAGTAACAATGAAATGCAAAGGGCAGGTTTTATGGGAAATTAAGTTAGGAATTAAACTGAATCAATGATGTAAAATAAATATGCAGGATGAAAAAAAATGTTTAAAGTATCAAGATGTCAAGGGAGAAAAAAGATAGAAGAAAGGAAAATTACAGCAAATTAGAAGAAGCATCATCCCAAGCAGGAATAATCTGTACAGTTTGCATTAAAATGCATTAGATACATACGAAATGTATGAATTTATTGCAGCTTAAAATACAGTTGTATGAGAAAACACTGATTTGTGAAGGGCTGAGGTTCTTTTGGGAATTGGTTTACGAGCTTTGGAAACTGAGGCTGATAAGCCGATTAGGTCAGCAGGTGTATTGAGGATGCTGTACTGGTCTATAGGCTCATAATTTACCAAACTGCCTCCATCTCTGCAGTCACCTTAGGTCAAGAGCTACTGGGGAAATGGTTGCATAAACAAAGGTTGTTGTGAGGTTTAAGACCAGGTGACCATTCCCATGGTTCACTCTGACTCTTCTCAAAGAAAATAGAGACTGGTAAAAAAAGAGTCATAATACTTACCTTACTTACTTCCAGTGCCTGAAGGACCTTTAAAATCCATTATTTTGTGGTGTGTCAAGAGAAAGAAAGAAAGAAAATGATGTACCCTGCACTTTTTAAAGAGGTAAGGTAATTAATCAATTATAAGCAAAGCTGCTTGCACCAAACTATGTGCCCCCCCCCCCCCCCCTTACACTATAGGGTCACCAGTGTATAAGCAACACAATATATAATAGGTGTTGTGCTTAAAACGAATACATAAATATGGGTATTATTGAACTTAGGGGGTTATTTACGAAAGTCAAATCCACGTTGCACTGCAAGTGCACTTAGAAATGCAGTTGCTCTAAATCTAAAGGGGTAGATCTGAAATGAGAGGAAGCTCTGCTAATTTTATCATCCAAAGGAAAAAATTTGTGTAGCGCTTCAATAGTAATAAGTGTAATCAACATAGATTATAAAATAATCAAATACCAAAAATCATATAGTTAATAATTTAAGAAAAGAGTCCATGAGATGGGCACCAATTTCACAATGAAGCTGGTATGGAGATGACTGGACCGTCATAAGGCAAAAACAGATCACTAAGCAGATATGTTCATGTAAGCCAGCTTGTCTGTAAACGTCAAAGAGGGTAGATAAATACTTCTTACCGACTCTGTTGGACTCACAAAGTCATATGACAGTTGAGTCTGAAAAGGCTTGAGGTCTCACTCTGGGACCAAGGAGTATATGGAGGGAGGTCCGTTAGACTGGTGGAGGAACTTCAAACGGCTGTGTGCTCAATGGTGTGTTTCACAGATGGAACATCGAGGTAGTTTGGAATCCAGCTCAGACACGGTCCATTACACCAATACTCCAATCACCCCAAGTGGGGAGGGAAATGTTTGGGGGTTTAGACCACAAAGAAGAGAAAAAAGAAAAAAGAGCTCCACATGGTGCGGGTCAAACGGTATAAAATGCGAATTTATTGAAGTCAAAAAGTTATTAATGACTTGGTGATCACAAAAATAGAATAAAATAGAGTTAAAAGCAATGTAGGGTGCCAACAGCTAGCCCAACGCGTTTCGACATAAATGTCTTCGACAGGGGCATGTTGGGGCCCGCCACATTGCTAGCAAATATATAAGGGGTCAGAGACAGTTCCGCCTACAAAGGGGCGGAGACTCCTGTCACGGACCGCCTTTTACAAATACAATGAACAATTAGATCAGGTCAAGATAAATATGTTCAAACTCAATAAACGAATACACATATCGTCTAATATAACCTTTCTATTCACACAAGCAGTTAATTTAGATTTAGTGATAGTGAAGGATGGATCAAATAACCTATATACTAAGTAAATCAATTACATATATTGATCTAGGCCTCTTCCAAGGGAGTCTGATACAACCACAGGGCATGTGCAGAAATACATCTAACACTAATACGAAAATATCAGCCACACAACATTACCTCAATATAGATTATGTTATACCATCGCCTGGGAGGACTGATTCACATTTATATTATGTCACAAATGTAACTAAGGGAATCGAGAAGGTGATATCTCATGGTGATCAGTCGTTGTGTAAGTTAGATGTTTCTTGCTTGTTTGTTGGCGGTATACAGCCGAGAATTGTATATTCATAACCATGGTAACTGGTATTACGTGTTATTCCATAGGCCAGAGATTCCGATCAGGTGACCGGAAAACGTCATGGCGTGCAGTGTAGCGGAGAAGCCTCCACCAATCGCTCGGTGTACATATCACATGACAGGATGTGGGAGTGACTGTGGAGGGCGGCCGTCCGCAGGATAGGGGCGTATGCGTGTAAACGTCAGCTGGTCCATCGCTAAACAGGCATGTGAGAGCGGGGAGGGGCGTCCAAACTTGGCGCCATTTCCCCCTGGTGTACGTCACAAGCCGCGGGGCGTGGCGAACGGCACCGGAGCGAATCTAAGCGATCAAATGTGTGACGACATTACGCATGCGTCGTGGCTTGTGACGTCACGTTATGCACCGTGATGTGCAGAGAGTCCAATACATCCGGGACAGGCGAAGAAATATGTATACAAAGGGCGCAGTTACGTCAAGCCAAACCAAATGACAGGTCATGGCGTAACCATGGCGACCAAAAAACATCCTGCATTTTAAAAGGCAGAGTATAATAGAGTGAAAAAACAAAATTGAAGAAAAACAAGAAGGGACTCGGACATCCTACCAAGATTGGCATGAAAAACTAATGGTAGATAAATATAAAAGATTTAAAAATATTATGGGTCAAATATTATGCGTTTGAAATACGCGCCACTTAGTAAGACAGACCCAGGGGCATCTAAGTCCCAAGGTTGGACTTGGAATGTAATAAATATAGCATATTCACAGATTATGCCAAATATACAGCTAGGAGAACCAGGTGTGAATATATGTTTCACAGAAGATGTATATCCCAAATCGCATAAAGTTAAAGGATGCAATATTATCCCACGTGATTATAATAGAACGTGGGGAAGAAATGGGGGACATGTGGAAAGAAAAGTGAATCAAAATATAAAGAAATTCAATTATATCAATGAAATTAAGTGACGTGCAAGAAGGACACAGACCAAAGATTATGGAATGTGTATCATAGAGGTGAAATGTTGCATGAATTAATATGTGAACATACTAAGAATCCATGAAAGAGATGGGCAAATAAATCATAAAAAATAGGCAAAAATGGGTAGTGTAATAAAAAATCTGTGACTAAATTAAGCCTGATTAATGAAACTATTGATGTCCCAATCTGTATTCATGCCAAAGGGGGAGTAGCACCTCAATTCATACATCCAAAATGTCTCGAGGCGCGACACCCCCCTCAGGCATGAATCTCCCCTCCAGTTCGGGACAAATTTGTCAATGATTTGAAAACGTGTACCCGTAGGGTCTCTATTGTGTTTCTCGAGATAGTGTCTCGGGACCGTGTGTTTGTCACAGCCTTTTTTGATTTTGCTGAGGTGTTCATTGACTCTAATGGAAAAATTACGGATGGTGCGGCCAACATATTGTTGGTTACAAGGACATGTGATCAAGTAAACAATATACCTGGTAGTGCAAGTAGTAAAGTGTTTCATAAGGTACCTGCGTGAAGTGGCTGTGGATGTAAAAGAATCACTTTTCTTCTTACCCAACGTATTGTGTATGCAGACGTTGCATTTTTTACAGGGAAAATATCCTTTACTCTGTGGGAAAAATTGTATCGGTTTAGGAATATCTATTACGTTAGGGGAGATGTCGTTTTGTATTGATCGAGCTCCTCTGTAAATAGTTCCAGCTTTCTCTGGAATTATTCCCCCTAGGACTTTGTCACTACTTAATACCTTCCAGTGCCTATTAATGATTCTCTTTATATCATTATGTTGTGTAGAGAAAGTTGTAAAAAACGACCATTTAAATTTGTCGTTTGTTCCTGTTTTGACTTTCTTTTGTATAAGGGAGGCCCTATCGGTGTGTAAAGCTGCTTTGATATCAGCATCAAGGGCGCATGAATCATAGCCCTTATCCAGGAACCTCTTACGGATGGTATAAGATTGTGAAATAAAGTCACTAGTATTCGTGCAGTTACGCCTAAGCCTGAGAAATTGGCCACGTGGAATGGAACTAAGCCATTGGCGGTGGTGGCAACTATCAACAGGAATATATCCATTCCGATCTGTTGGTTTGAAAAAAGTTCTCAGGACCAGGCGTTTCTACACTACTGTAACCTCTAAATCAAGAAAATGAATGCTAGTTGTACTGGCCTCAAAGGTCAGCTGGATGCCACGATCATTTCTGTTGAGGGTTGCCATGAAGGTATCAAGAGATGACCGACTGCCTTTCCACAGGAGGAGGATGTCGTCTATATACCTAGCCCAAAGCACCAATTCTGGCCTATCAAGGGCATAGACGACATCCTCCTCCCACTGGGCCATGAACAAATTGGCCAGGCTGGGTGCGTACTTAGCCCCCATGGCAACCCCTCTGGTCTGGGTATAAAAGTTGCCCTGGAACCAGAAATAATTGTGAGACATGGCAAATTCCAATATTTGCATAAGAAAATTCCTATGTATCACAGGGAGTGTAGAATCTCTGGAAAGGAATAATTCAACAGCTCCTAGGCCTAAGTTCTGTGGGATGCTAGTATACAACGCAGAAACATCTGCTGTGACTAAAATGAGATCATCATGATACTGTACACTCTCAAGTAGTCGAATTGTATCGCCTGTGTCCTGTAAATAGGATGGTATATTCCTTACTAAGGGCTGGAGGTAGGAATCTATGTATTTCCCTATTCGCGAGGTAATGGAATCTATACCGCTAACAATTGGGCGGCCTGGTGGGAAAAAAATCGTTTCTGAACCAGGTAATAATCCAGCATCAGATAATATACAGCCTGAAGCTATGGAGATGGAAAGAAGGTTGATTTACGAACCTCCTCCACCCCAGCCCAGGCCTATTGGGCCCCCTAGAACAAATGATTATGCATATAGATCCCCTGCCCAAGTACAATACCCTAACCATCAAGGTAAAGGCTTCAAACCCCGAAATAAGGGTAGAGGTAGAAACAATCAGAGTCACGGTCAAGATAGACACCATGGTGATACTAATGGTGGCTATCAACACACCCCCCGTGAACATAACAGAACCCGGCGAGATGACAAATACAGTCATAGGAGGGATGACTATCCACATAGTACTCCGATTCGCACCTATAATCGCTATCTACCTCTTAGGGATGAGGATCATTATGATTTTCAACGTGACCCTCCTCCCTATATGACATATAATGATGAGCCCCCCTCCAGACCCCCATATAATCGTAATTACCCACCAGGGCCTCCTTACCATCAGGATTTTCACAGGGATACCCCCATTCGTGGGGCAAACCTAAAACCAAACGAGGCACCAGAGGGGGGAGGCGCATCCAGCACAAAAAGAAAACGGACACAGTAGGTGCGGGCATTTTTAACCTTAGTACAGCAACATTGTCAGTGAGTGAAAAACGTATTTTAGATAAGGGCCTTAAATTTGTCCCACCAAGAAAACTCAACAAATTTAATACATTCATTGACGTGCAGAAGTTCATTCGCAAGTTACACATTCAGAGACATTTTTTGTCCTCTCCTAGTATAACTAACAAGATTCCTGATTCTACATCAGTCAGACATTCTGGATTGAGCAATCCTTCTTTGTTCAACCCAGGCATTCTACCTCCATCTATTAATGTTTTTAAAAACCTTGTTTTAAATGATTTGGATAAGTTACCTATTAAAAGGGTACACCAAGACCCCTCCATAGCACAGGGCCTCAAATCTTTATGTGAAAAGAAAAATCTTATCATTCGCCCTGCAGATAAGGGGGGTGGCTTAGTGGTATTAGACAAAACACGTTACATTGATGAAATGAACAGACTACTGAGTGATGTCACTACTTACAGCCCCCTACCAGGGGACCCTACCCTTAAATACAAAAAAGAACTTACACAGATCATAGATGAAGGTTTCTCTCTGAACATCTTAAATAAGAAAGAGAGAGAATTTATGATCCCACTGGCTCCACGGATTCCGACTATATATCAACTCCCCAAGATACATAAGGATTCAGTGAACCCACCAGGCCGCCCAATTGTTAGCGGTATAGATTCCATTACCTCGCGAATAGGGAAATACATAGATTCCTACCTCCAGCCCTTAGTAAGGAATATACCATCCTATTTACAGGACACAGACGATACAATTCGACTACTTGAGAGTGTACAGTATCATGATGATCTCATTTTAGTCACAGCAGATGTTTCTGCGTTGTATACTAGCATCCCACAGAACTTAGGCCTAGGAGCTGTTGAATTATTCCTTTCCAGAGATTCTACACTCCCTGTGATACATAGGAATTTTCTTATGCAAATATTGGAATTTGCCATGTCTCACAATTATTTCTGGTTCCAGGGCAACTTTTATACCCAGACCCGAGGGGTTGCCATGGGGGCTAAGTACGCACCCAGCCTGGCCAATTTGTTCATGGCCCAGTGGGAGGAGGATGTCGTCTATGCCCTTGATAGGCCAGAATTGGTGCTTTGGGCTAGGTATATAGACGACATCCTCCTCCTGTGGAAAGGCAGTCGGTCATCTCTTGATACCTTCATGGCAACCCTCAACAGAAATGATCGTGGCATCCAGCTGACCTTTGAGGCCAGTACAACTAGCATTCATTTTCTTGATTTAGAGGTTACAGTAGTGCAGAAACGCCTGGTCCTGAGAACTTTTTTCAAACCAACAGATCGGAATGGATATATTCCTGTTGATAGTTGCCACCACCGCCAATGGCTTAGTTCCATTCCACGTGGCCAATTTCTCAGGCTTAGGCGTAACTGCACGAATACTAGTGACTTTATTTCACAATCTTATACCATCCGTAAGAGGTTCCTGGATAAGGGCTATGATTCATGCGCCCTTGATGCTGATATCAAAGCAGCTTTACACACCGATAGGGCCTCCCTTATACAAAAGAAAGTCAAAACAGGAACAAACGACAAATTTAAATGGTCGTTTTTTACAACTTTCTCTACACAACATAATGATATAAAGAGAATCATTAATAGGCACTGGAAGGTATTAAGTAGTGACAAAGTCCTAGGGGGAATAATTCCAGAGAAAGCTGGAACTATTTACAGAGGAGCTCGATCAATACAAAACGACATCTCCCCTAACGTAATAGATATTCCTAAACCGATACAATTTTTCCCACAGAGTAAAGGATATTTTCCCTGTAAAAAATGCAACGTCTGCATACACAATACGTTGGGTAAGAAGAAAAGTGATTCTTTTACATCCACAGCCACTTCACGCAGGTACCTTATGAAACACTTTACTACTTGCACTACCAGGTATATTGTTTACTTGATCACATGTCCTTGTAACCAACAATATGTTGGCCGCACCATCCGTAATTTTTCCATTAGAGTCAATGAACACCTCAGCAAAATCAAAAAAGGCTGTGACAAACACACGGTCCCAAGACACTATCTCGAGAAACACAATAGAGACCCTACGGGTACACGTTTTCAAATCATTGACAAATTTGTCCCGAACTGGAGGGGAGATTCATGCCTGAGGGGGGTGTCGCGCCTCGAGACATTTTGGATTTATGAATTGAGGTGCTACTCCCCCTTTGGCATGAATACAGATTGGGACATCAATAGTTTCATTAATCAGGCTTAATTTAGTCACAGATTTTTTATTACACTACCCATTTTTGCCTATTTTTTATGATTTATTTGCCCATCTCTTTCATGGATTCTTAGTATGTTCACATATTAATTCATGCAACATTTCACCTCTATGATACACATTCCATAATCTTTGGTCTGTGTCCTTCTTGCACGTCACTTAATTTCATTGATATAATTGAATTTCTTTATATTTTGATTCACTTTTCTTTCCACATGTCCCCCATTTCTTCCCCACGTTCTATTATAATCACGTGGGATTATATTGCATCCTTTAACTTTATGCGATTTGGGATATACATCTTCTGTGAAACATATATTCACACCTGGTTCTCCTAGCTGTATATTTGGCATAATCTGTGAATATGCTATATTTATTACATTCCAAGTCCAACCTTGGGACTTAGATGCCCCTGGGTCTGTCTTACTAAGTGGCGCGTATTTCAAACGCATAATATTTGACCCATAATATTTTTAAATCTTTTATATTTATCTATCATTAGTTTTTCATGCCAATCTTGGTAGGATGTCCGAGTCCCTTCTTGTTTTTCTTCAATTTTGTTTTTTCACTCTATTATACTCTGCCTTTTAAAATGCAGGATGTTTTTTGGTCGCCATGGTTACGCCGTGACCTGTCATTTGGTTTGGCTTGACGTAACTGCGCCCTTTGTATACATATTTCTTCGCCTGTCCCGGATGTATTGGACTCTCTGCACATCACGGTGCATAACGTGACGTCACAAGCCACGACGCATGCGTAATGTCGTCACACATTTGATCGCTTAGATTCGCTCCGGTGCCGTTCGCCACGCCCCGCGGCGTGTGACGTACACCAGGGGGAAATGGCGCCAAGTTTGGACGCCCCTCCCCGCTCTCACATGCCTGTTTAGCGATGGACCAGCTGACGTTTACACGCATACGCCCCTATCCTGCGGACGGCCGCCCTCCACAGTCACTCCCACATCCTGTCATGTGATATGTACACCGAGCGATTGGTGGAGGCTTCTCCGCTACACTGCACGCCATGACGTTTTCCGGTCACCTGATCGGAATCTCTGGCCTATGGAATAACACGTAATACCAGTTACCATGGTTATGAATATACAATTCTCGGCTGTATACCGCCAACAAACAAGCAAGAAACATCTAACTTACACAACGACTGATCACCATGAGATATCACCTTCTCGATTCCCTTAGTTACATTTGTGACATAATATAAATGTGAATCAGTCCTCCCAGGCGATGGTATAACATAATCTATATTGAGGTAATGTTGTGTGGCTGATATTTTCGTATTAGTGTTAGATGTATTTCTGCACATGCCCTGTGGTTGTATCAGACTCCCTTGGAAGAGGCCTAGATCAATATATGTAATTGATTTACTTAGTATATAGGTTATTTGATCCATCCTTCACTATCACTAAATCTAAATTAACTGCTTGTGTGAATAGAAAGGTTATATTAGACGATATGTGTATTCGTTTATTGCGTTTGAACATATTTATCTTGACCTGATCTAATTGTTCATTGTATTTGTAAAAGGCGGTCCGTGACAGGAGTCTCCGCCCCTTTGTAGGCGGAACTGTCTCTGACCCCTTATATATTTGCTAGCAATGTGGCGGGCCCCAACATGCCCCTGTCGAAGACATTTATGTCGAAACGCGTTGGGCTAGCTGTTGGCACCCTACATTGCTTTTAACTCTATTTTATTCTATTTTTGTGATCACCAAGTCATTAATAACTTTTTGACTTCAATAAATTCGCATTTTATACCGTTTGACCCGCACCATGTGGAGCTCTTTTTTCTTTTTTCTCTTCTTTGTGGTCTAAACCCCCAAACATTTCCCTCCCCACTTGGGGTGATTGGAGTATTGGTGTAATGGACCGTGTCTGAGCTGGATTCCAAACTACCTCGATGTTCCATCTGTGAAACACACCATTGAGCACACAGCCGTTTGAAGTTCCTCCACCAGTCTAACGGACCTCCCTCCATATACTCCTTGGTCCCAGAGTGAGACCTCAAGCCTTTTCAGACTCAACTGTCATATGACTTTGTGAGTCCAACAGAGTCGGTAAGAAGTATTTATCTACCCTCTTTGACGTTTACAGACAAGCTGGCTTACATGAACATATCTGCTTAGTGATCTGTTTTTGCCTTATGACGGTCCAGTCATCTCCATACCAGCTTCATTGTGAAATTGGTGCCCATCTCATGGACTCTTTTCTTAAATTATTAACTATATGATTTTTGGTATTTGATTATTTTATAATCTATGTTAATTACACTTATTACTATTGAAGCGCTACACAAATTTTTTCCTTTGCATGCTGAACTTTGTTTGTTTTTAGTGTTAGCTGCTATTTTTGGCTGTTGAGGCCGTTCTGTTATATATGTCTAACTTTAGCGCAGTGTTTTCCCCTTAACTTTAATTTTATCTTCCAATCATGTGGAAGCTAAAATGCTGTTTTTTTTATTTTCCTTGCATGTCCCCCTCTGATCTACAGCGACTTTACTTCCAAGTGCACTTGCAGTGCAAAGTGGAGTTTCCTTTAGTAAATAACCCCTAGTGTAGTGCAGAGTATATAACACAGTGTAGTGCAGAGTATATAACAGATCACAGTGTCACAGATAATACATTTTTGATAATTATAATAAACAACAAATAAGTCCATCAAATAGTGTCCATTCCAAAACCTTCATACCCCTGTGCTTAATGAAGTGCTTGCTTTAATAACGTGTGAAAGTTCAAAAAAAATCCACATCCCATCTGGTGCTCTAGAGTGCTCCCACCCACTTGTGCACTCACCAGAACTCCTTGACCTCTTTAGTTGATATCTGGGTCCAAATCAGCATTGTGCAATGTTAAATTTCCAAGCGGCCTTACAGATGTTCCAGGCAGATTTCCAGGTCCCTTATTCACACCTTACAGAATTATGCTCCTAAAAGCTACTTTCTTCTTGGTTTTGTTCCATATTCACCAACTCAGGAACAAATAACAAAAACAGAAGACCATTATGCAGTATTCTTTATTTAAACTGATCAAAAACAATCCAAAAGTGCACTCCTTCAATAAAAACATACGTTTACCTGCTTCAAGCATGTATTTTATACCTATGATGGCTCCCGCTTGCCATACTTTCTGTTCTGTCCAGCGTGCATTCCACGCACTGGAAATGATAAAGACAGAAGTGACATCACAGTCTCTGGACCTATCCAGTGTCAAAAGCCTGTGTCCCTGGCTCCATGTTATGGTTTCACCTGCCAGTCGCTACTCTGCAGAAACACAGTATTGATGTAGTTGCCAATGGGTAATACCACAGTGTACAGCAGAATATCTCTGCCTTTTTACCTCAGAGAAAATCTTGAAATAATTTTCATGTGTTGGGGAATCCCTGCTAAAGCCAATTCATTGGTGGTCAATGGGAAAAATTACCCATACACTGGTGTCCAGTGGGAAGATTGGTCCCTGTACAGTGGTGGTCAGAATGCATCCCTTATAGACAGTTAAATTGATTACTGGAGCCATATGGCATAGGACCCGAAACTATGCAGGCACCATAAAATAGGATGTCAGTCAGCCAGAGCTCAAGGAACACATAGCGACCTCTGGAGTAACCCTAGGGTTTCACAGAAGCCTTATTGACAATGGCTGGTGTACAGTAAGAGAACCAGAATTTTAACAGATTCTTTGAGCAGCGTATCCCTGAAAAATATCAATCATAGAGGATATATTATAGCTGGTGGGAAACAAGAATTATTACTTATAACTCTATTTTTACAGGCTAAATTATTCATTCATTTATTTATATTTATTAAGCCATGCCCCTGAAAGTGGAAGTCCAGTCTAAAACTAAAATATCTATCTATTTGCAGCCACAATCCAAGGCTAACCTATTTAGTCCTGTAAAGCAAAACTCACTATACATACTTTTCTGAAGCCGATCTGATTCAATCACACACTGAGCTGTTAGTGGCAGCTTTTCTGTGTAGGCGGGTGCAGAAGAGGCAGCGATGATGGAAGCTCCATAGTAAGTCTATGGATGTAGTCACTTCCCAGGCATTTCACAGCCATTGTCGGCTGTGTCCTGCACAGAGCTTCCACTGCTGTAGAACAGACCAGAGCAGCTTCAGAAAAGGTATGTTAGATAGGTTAGTCTTAGCCCACGTACACATGGTCAGAGATTTTGCCAACCAAATCCGTCGGATTTTGTCCGTCGGATTTAGACCGACGGATTGTGTCCGAAACTGTTGCATACACACGGTCGGGCTAAGTTGTCTGATTTAGCGGTTGCCAAGAACGCGGTGACGTAAGCTGTGTACGGCGGGACTAGAAAAAGGAAGTTCAGCACCACGTCCGGCACCTTTGGGCTCCTTCTGCTGATCTCGTGTTTTAGTAGAAGTTTGGTGAGAGACGATTCACGCTTTTCAGATTAGTGATTCAAATCGCTACCGCTCTTCAGTTTGTGCTTGTCTTTGCATATCTGATAATCAGTGCGTGCAGTCATTAAGTATTTGCTTCTCATTGTGGACTATATCTTGGTATAGTCGGCTTTGAAAGACATTTTTTATTGTCTGCTTGCTTCTGCTATTCAGGTCATCCTTTCAGGCCTTGCTGTTTATCGGTGCTTTCTGGTGTCCGTTCTGACCAGCCGACCGTTTTCTAAACATGTTTCATCTACGTACTCATCGTACAGTTTGTGCTGTGCAGGGGCTTCGTGTTGGGGTTCTTACTTTGACACAAGCCCGGTCCATGAACAGGGAGGGGAGGCGTTTGTGGACCAAGAATTGGTTGCACCAGCGTCACCAGTTCTCCCACATGCCTTTGCTCCGTGAGATCCGCGAGAATAATCCTGATCATTTCTGGATTATTCTCAGGATGACGGACCCCGTTTTTCACCGTCTGCTGGCTTTGCTGACCCCTTATATCACCAGGCAGGATACCTGCATGCGGCAAGCCATCACTTCGGAGCAGAGGCTTATCGCCACGTTGCGCTACTTGGCGACAGGGAGAAGCCTTCAGGACCTCAAGTTCTCTACAGGCATCTCCCCCCAGGCTCTGGGGATCATTATTCCAGAGACCTGTTCTGCCATCATTCAGCCCCTGCAGAAGGACTATATTATGCTAAGTTTTATCCTTTAACATCACATTCTATGTATTTCATGATTGCTAATGTCTTGCATTTCTTTCCTCATTCCCTAATTACCATCATTGCAATATGCTCTAATTCATATGCTCTACCCCTTTGTCCTCATGCAGATTAGTCTCACTAACTTCCCCACCATGCTCTTCTTGGCCCCTAAAACTATAGTCTAGTCACTTGACAATGTCTTTTGGCAGCTCCATAGTATTGCTTTCCCCTAAACACCCCCTAAAATGTCTACAAATGTGATGTGTGTGCTTCAATTCATGCAGTGACATTTTTTTGTTTTTTGGAGTTGTGCCAAACTCATTAGGAACCCCCCTCTCCCCAACTGCTAGCTCAGCTGATAGCAATCTTCTATCTCATGACTTGACCCAACCCAATACACACTATACCTACCTTTTTCATGATCACATTTATGGACGAATTCACCAAAGCATGTAGTGTAAGGGCCTGCCTCAATACTTTCAAATGCTATTTTGATTTTTTTTAACACATTCATTTTCTTGCTATGTAATAGCAGAATGTCAAAATGTCCTTCCATTTTGTTATTATGACACTTCTTACCTGTCCGGTGGGCTGCCATTAGTGTAACTAAGGAGGGGCTGGCCAAAGTATCACACATTATTTAGGCATTCAGCTCTCAATCAAGTGGAGAGGGTTACCTGTCCTAAACATCCCCCCTCATTTTTAGCAAGGGCCCATCAGATGGGGGGGTATATGACTCTCATAAGGGGACCTTATACTTTAGGCTTTAAATACTCATTTAAAAAAATGTTATACTAATTTGCCAAAAGAATGTGGGTGTCTAATCTGCATGCAATGTTGATTTGTCAAATTACTAGTTTTTGTTCTTGTTTCACTACACAGTGTCCTTCAACGCCACAGGAATGGCAGACTGTGGCCTCCCACTTTGCCATTTTTATTAAAGTTGTGCCTTTTTCACCAACAATGCAAACCCAAGTTCAGAGCGAGATGAGGGGACAGTCTCTTCTTCAGATCATCTTATTATGTTGTGGGTCTGCTACACACACTCCTTGTTTTTGTAATTAATATATGTAGTGAATTACTGACCAAAATCGTGCTCATTTTCAGCACCATGGCAGGAAAATGGCATGATTGTCCAAATCTACACCTCACTGTGGGTGCTTTTTACTAAAGGCACATCCACTATGCACCACAAGTGCACTGCAAAAGTACACCTGAAACTGTACTTGGAGTGCAAAGTGGAGTTGCCTTTATTAAATCAGACTCCTTCTCAGCACAAACTCAAATTTGACTACAAATACATTTTAAGCCCAATGAAAAAGGAAGCCACACATTGTTGAGAATTCCACTTTTTAATACAAGCACATTCATATATACGTTTATTAAAGGTTTTTTACAACAAACCAAGGGATTTTGGGTATAAAAAACAGAGTTTAATAATTTTATTTTAACTTGTTTTTTTGTGTGTAAACAGTCATGTATCAAACCGTAATATACAGAACACAGGAACTTACAAAGTTCAACTTGGAAAAGTGAAGACAATATCAGACATGAGTATGTACAAACTGGGCTGATATTGCCTTCATCACATGGGGTGTGACCCCTGAAAAATCCAAATTTGGAAGATGCACACAGTGTGTCAACATGTGCTATCTCCCATCATGGGGGATCAATGTACATGCTTTGGGGCTGCAACCCCTTCATCTCACACACTTTACACAAAACATGTACATTGATCCCCCATGATGGGAGATAGCGCATGTTTACACACTCTGTGCATCTTCCAAAATTTTTAATTATGCAAAATACAACATTTTTATGTTAAGAACCAAAAATAAAACCCTATCTAGTTTTTTCGTTTTCACACTCTCCCCAAAACATCAATGATGTTCTTCATTTTATTTTTAACATCATTGATGTTTTGTTGTACAATTTCCAAATCCCGATTGCACCCCATTATCTCCCCGATCAAGATCTGGGCACTTTCACTGGTAAAACGGGAATCTTCCTCCACATCACCTAGAAAACAAAGCAAACAAACACACCATGTAATCCAAATATGGTGATATACATTGATGAGCTTACCGGAAGCTGTGTTCTCCGACACTCACCTGTTGTGGTGACAGTTTGTCCAACCTCCACGATCTCTCCTTCCTCCTCCTCCTCCTGCTCCTGCTCCTCTGTTTCTGCTTTTGGAAGTTGCTCTTCTTTGGGAGGGGTGTGGTCCCTGGTGTCGTCATGGTCCCTGGTGTCCTCATACTTGCCGAGTCTTCTCTCTCCTATGGGAATGTAAACAAAGATTAATTAGCACACAGAGGGCAGAAATAGGAATCTGAAACATTGCTTGGAAGTGTTGTACAATTGTGTTTTTGGGCAGAGTTACAAGGTGAGAACATTATTGGGGACACTTTGTTAAGCTGGAATACTTCCCTGCAGAACAATGCTTCATATGAACGAACGAAACCATGACCTTGAAAGTGGCCATTTTAAAATGCACAACATGAAATCAAAGAACATGGAGCATGTATGCAAGCAAGAATAATCATATGAACACACGACAACTACTTACTTTTTTTAAGAACACGCTTGATCCTTCTGTACTGCTCGTGCTCCCTCAGTTTCAGGTCTGACCAGCGTTTTCTCAGTTGATCCTTGGATCGGCGTACCCCAAAATTCTTCAGAAGACTCTTCACAACTTTATTCATGATCTTGGCCTTTCTGATATTTGGGTTTGGGTAAGGTCCATACTTCCCATCATAGTCGGTCCTGTTCAATATGTCGACCATCTCCAACATCTCTCCAAAAGACATATTTGAGGCCTTAAATCTTGTCTTCCTGGATCGGGACGTTTCAGGCTCTGGGCTTTCCTCACCCTCCTCCTCGTTACTGGAACTATTAGTGCGCACCTGCGTTCTCTCCGCCATGTGCTCTCCCCACTGCGCGGGAAACGAAGGGGAATAGTCTGGAAAGAACGTCAGGGGCGGGCGGAGTTTCACGCATGCGCACTGTATATAAAACGCAACACATGTGTATCGTCCGTACGATCTGGGAGGAGAGTGTGAGTCACGGACGTGGCGAACGTGGAAATGAAGGTAATATTTTTAACTTGGTGCTTCACTAGACTAGACTGCTTGTATCTAGGCCGATGTTGGGACAAGATTAGGAGGGATTTTAATTGCATTATTAGTATTTGAGGGTTTGTCTTGTGTTGTGTCTTGCAGACAAAATGGATCCATTCAACAATGCCAACTTTATGGGGCTATTCATAGAACTGTACATGGAGATGCCCTGCCTGTGGCAGTTCCACAACAAGTTTTATAATGACAGATAAAAGAGGAACGCAGCACTGGAGAAACTTCTTTCTTTGGTGCGGATCATGGTCCCCACGGCAGACATGACCTTTCTGAAACGCAAAATTGTGGCCATGAAGCTTACATATTTCAGGGAGAGAAAGAAGCACCTGGAGTCCTTGAGAGCAGGAGATACAGATGCTGTTTATTACCCCAGGATGGTGCACTTTGACAGGCTGCATTTTCTGGTAGACCAAGGGGTACCCAGACCACCCCTCAGGCCACCACTCTCCAGGCTTCCTCCAAGGCATCCTTCACCCCCAGCTGAGGCTTCTGATGTCCAACCTGGGCCTTCCAGGCAGCAACATGTGGTGGGGCCCAGCTTGAGACAGGTATTGCATTGTTGAACATATTTCTTGTGTTACATTTAATGATGTTAACTAGATGTTCTTATTGATCAGTAAGTTGAGATTTCTCCAAGTGGTTTACATCTCAAGAGACAGTAGTGACCAAAATTTTTATTTTATTTGATGAAATACTTGTGTAATGTGTTTTTCTTCAAAAAGTACAGTTTATTTGTGAGCAGGCAGGTACATTTCAAAAATAAAAAATGAACTAAATAACAAGGGGTAACAACACTAAACAACCTCCTGTCGATTAAAAAAGAAAAAGAAAATATAAAAAATACAATAATGTTGTTGTTGTAAGTTTACACACACAACAAAAAAAAAAAATTATGAGAAATGAGCAAAGTGTCTTTAAAGGAGATTTTTAGGGAACCCCCCCCCCCCCCCCAAAAACATCCAAAAAATCAAAAACTAAATCAAAAATTGTGTAGATGTGACGCAAACTAAAATTGTATTGCTGAAATGGTTAAAAAAGAGTAATGAAATCCGTTCGGGAGAAGTGTGTGTGACTATGAGCATCAAAAGAAGTTCGTTCTTGCAGCATTGTTAAAGAACAAGAGAATGCGCTTGATGAATGATTTTTTAACATTACAGCGTGACGAATGTTCTATATCGCTTACGAGCAGTAGTTTTACCTGAACGAGCGCTTCTGTGTCGGAATTTGAATGTGAGCATGCGTGGCACTTGGTCCGATCAAAATGCTCTACACATGATCGGATTAGGTCCGACCGGCCCAGTTGGTCGGGAAATATTTCCAACATGTTGGAAAATTGGGTCCGACGGAGATTCGGACGGAATCAGTCCGATGCATACCACACACAGTCGGATTATCCGACGACACGGTCCGATAGGACGCATTCCGACGGATTCTCCGACCGTGTGTACAAGGCATTAGATTGTGCCTACAAGTAGATTTAGAGATTTTAGTTTTAGACTGGACTTCCACTTTAAACACTAACTGCTTTAAAGATATTCCACTGCTTTCATCTACCCTTCCATATACTCTCCTCCAAAATTTGCCATGTTTTCTTTAGCTGTGGCCATGCATGTTGCTATATATGGTAAATATGGTGTTGAATGGTGGTACCATATATCGTAAAATGGTAGTGATTTTTTTGTCGGACTGTGATTAGTTGATTTACAGTGAGCAAAAAGGTATTTGATCCCCTGCTGATTTTGTACGTTAGCCCACTAACAAAGAAATGATCAGTCTATAATTTTAATGGTAGGTTTATTTTAACGTGAGAGACAGAATAACAACACAAATATCCATAAAAACGCATTTCAAAAAAGTTATAAATT
This sequence comes from Lithobates pipiens, assembly GCF_037356315.1. Classification (NCBI taxonomy): domain Eukaryota; kingdom Metazoa; phylum Chordata; class Amphibia; order Anura; family Ranidae; genus Lithobates; species Lithobates pipiens. Next base: position 516,537,324 of record NW_027507758.1, read on the forward strand.
AATTTGCATTTTAAGGAGTGAAGTAAATATTTGATCTCTTATCAATCAGCAAGAGCTCTGGTTCCCAGGTGTCTTCTATACAGGTAACAAACTGAGATTAGGAGCACTCTGTTAAAGGTAGTGCTCCTAATCTTAGCTTGTTACCTATATAAAAGACACCTGTCCACAGAAGAAATCAATCAATCAGATTCCAATCTCTCCACCATGGCCAAGACCAAAGAGCTGTCCAAGAATGTCAGGGACAAGATTGTAGACCTACACAAGGCTGGAATGGGCTACAAGACCATCGCCAAGCAGCTTGGTGAGAGGGTGACAGCAGTTGGTGCGATTATTCGCAAATGGAAGAAACACAAAATAACTTGTCAATCTCCCCCGGTCTGGGGCTCCATGCAAGATCTCACCTTGTGGCATTTCAATGATCATGAGAATGGTGAGGAATCAGCCCAGAACTACACGGGAGAATATTGTCAATGATCTCAAGGCAGCTGGGACCATAGTCACCAAGAAAACAATTGGTAACATACTACGCCATGATGGACTGAAATCCTGCAGTGCCTGCAAGGTCCCTCTGCTCAAGAAAGTACATGTTTAGGCCCTTCTGAAGCATGGTAATGAACTAAGGGGACAAGACAACTTCACCGCAACAAATGGCTGATGGACGGGGCCATGTACCATCAAATCTTTCCAATGCCCTCAGCCTGGGGATTGAAAAAGGGTCATGGATAGGTATTCCAGTATTACAATGACCCCACATGATCAAGGCAACAAAGGAGTGGCTCAAGAAGAAGCAAATTAAGATCCTGGAGTGGCTTAGCCAGTCTCCAGACCTTAATCCCATAGAAAATATGTGGAGGGAGCTGAGGGTTCGAGTTACCAAACGTCAGCCTCAAAACCTTAATGACTTGGAAAGAATCTGCAAAGTGGAGTGGGACAAAATCCCTCCTGAGATGTGTGCAAACCTGGTGGCCAAGTACAAGAAACATCTGACCTCTGATTGCTAACAAGGGTTTTGCCACCAAGTACTAAGTCGTGTTTTGCGAAGGGTTGTCCTGGGTTGAGTAACCCGCTAGACTTCATGCTTTGTTTTACGCTTTGAATGTATTGTACTATTTGCTTGGAGAATTCAAATCTCCAACCATTATACTGTATTGTAACAACATTGATTGTTTTTCTTTCTTTGTGATGGTTTACCTTTATGATTGTTTTGAGTTTTACATGCTCTCAGCCGATTGGTCCTTATGTGCCTCCTCTGTCCCCTTTAAACGGCGGCCTTGTGACTCACCTGGTGGGTTTGGTCGGTCTATGGGAAGGCCACCTCCCACTTGTATTGCCTTAGTTTTGGGATATCCACTCCTTCCGTCATGAGGTGATGCACGCATGCAAGCCAACATCATGACACACGCACAGTGCAGGGAGCCTGACCCGATGATGTCACCAGCCACCATTTAGTAGCGTTTTGGTGCCTTCCGAGTTGGGGAGATCATTTAATGTGCTCCTGCTCATTGATGAGCAGTGTGGACAGCTTTTCCAGGAGGATGGGATATTGGCCACTTCTATTATGGTGAGACTCGGACCCATTGACTTGCTATAGGCTTTTACACTTACCCACTGAATTTGTCTGTCTGTTCATTTGCAGACTGGACTAATGTGATTGGACTATCTGTTGATGTTGGCCAGCAGACCGTTCAGTGAAGCACCTGTATCAGGCTATTTAACCCTTCACACTAGCATCTCAGAGACGCTATTCGGCAACTTGTCAAACTAAGGCCGCGTACACACGGGCGGACTGTTCGCCCAACTTTGTCCGCTGAACAGTGTTTCAGCGGACAGTCCGCTCGTGTGTGGGCTTCAGCGGACAGTTTCAGCGGACAGTCTGACGAACAAAGTTTTTCGGAATTTCCGTGTGTAGGCTTGTTCGACAAACTAAGTTTCGCGCATGCTCAGAAAGGATTTACACGGCGAAGGTTGCATTGCAGTGTTTTGGACGTCGTATTTCTCGTCCCGTCGTACGTGCCGTTCACGTCATCGCGCACGCTTTCAGCGGACTGTTCGTTCATCGTGTGTGGTCAAGTCCGTTCATGCAAATTTTGAGCGGACTGTTTGTCGGATTGTTTGACGAACAAAGTTGGGCAAACAGTCCGCCCGTGTGTACGCGGCCTAACATGATTAGCCTTTGTTGTACCCTGCCTCTGGCTGTGGCCCCTCCCGGTGATTGTCACTGCCCCCCTCCTCCTGAAGTCAAACACTCTGTGAATTTGTGCTTGGGAGTGCTCCTATCGGGTAGGTTGATTCTGGTTAACTGGACCATCAATGTGTATTATTTTCCAATTAGGTTCTTCCATTGTAGTAAAGACAGTCCCTTCACCCATTCATCCTACTGGCCCTCCCCTATTTTCCCCCTTCTTTCTTTCCCCCGCTCCCATTCCTTCCCTGCCTCTCCTCTCCTTTTCCCTCCCATTCTTTTTCTTTCCCCCTCCCCTTTTCCTGCCTCCTTTTCACCTCCCCCCTCTTTTCTCCCCCCCCTCTGCCTCTTTCTCCCCACCTCTGCCCCTTTTCCCCTCCACCCCTCCCCCTTTTTCCATTCCTCCCTCTCCTCTTCCTCTTCCTTCCCTCTCTTTCCTCATACTTTCTTCTTCTTTTCTTCCCCCCCCCCCCCCGTTTTTTACCCCACTGTAACCTTATATATCACTCACCTCAGTGGTGGCTGGTGCTCAAAATTTTTGGAGGGGCGTAAACAAGCTGAAAAATACTGAAACCCCCCCATCAATTGCAGCCTCACTGTGCCCATCAAATGTAGCCACTTGTGCCCATCAAACGCAGCCACTTGTGAACATCAAATACAGCCACTTGTGCCCATCAAATGCAGCCATTTGTGCCCATCATTTGCAGCCACCTGTGTCCATCAAATGCAGCCACTTGTTCCCATAAAATACTGACACTTGTACCCATCAAATACAGCCACCCGTGCCTGTCAAATTCAGCCATTGTGCCCATCAAATACAGCCACCTGTGCCCATCAAATGCAGCCACTTGCCCATGAAACACCACCATTGTGCCCATCAAATGCAGCCCTTGTGCCCATGAAACGCAGACACTTGTGTCCATTAAATGCAGCTATTGTGCCCATCAAACACAATCATTGTGCCAATCAAATGCAGCCATTGTGCCCATCAAATGCAGCCACTTGTGCCCATAAAACGCAGCCATTGTGCCCATCATATGCAACCACTTGCCCATCAAATGAAGCCACCTGTGCCCATCACATGCAGCCACTTGTGCCGATCAAATGCAGCCACTTGCCCATCAAATGCAGCCACCTGTGCCCATCAAATGCAGCTACTTGTGGCCATCAAACGCAGCCACTTGTGCCCATGAAATGCATCCACTTGTCCATGAAATGCAGCCACTTGTGCCCATCAAATGCAGCTATTTGTGCCCATCAAACACAGCCATTGTGCTCATCATATGCAGCCACTTGCCCATCAAATGCAGCCACCTGTGCCCACCGACCCCCCCCTCACAAGCGGATCGCAGCTGTGGCTCCAGCACCCCCCCCTACCCGCGGATCACAGCTCCGGCACCCCCTGCGGCTCTGACAGAGCCGAGGGGACTTACAGCAGCACTGTCATCTCAGAGTGGTGGCTCCAGCATGTGTCCCCTCGCCCCTCTTCTGAAGCACCAGGGATCCAATAGGGTGGCCTGGTGGTTTGGCCAATCAGGAGGCAGGTCTCATGTCCTGCCTCCTGATTGGCGATGAGGAAGGTTAGTGTGAAAATTAATTCGCTATGGTTCCACAATTGGGTGGAATCAGGTTGCACTCTCTGTGCCCCGACCCCACCCTATTTTGAAGCCTATTAGCGCCTCTGGCTCTAATCAGGTGCTTTAAAAAGTGCCAACCCCTTCCACCCCACCATAGGAATCCATGCGTCCAGCGTCCTGAAAGGGGCTAGGCGCATGGATGGAGGGGGGGGGGGGGGTGGCCCACAGTGCATGGGCCATCGCTGACTCACCCATTACCCTGTACATTTCCACTACTCCAGATAGATTATCCACTAACAATCCCCCATGTCTGCCACTGGGGGAATCATTTGTTGGCCTTGGACCTTGTTTGCTTTGGGCTTGTAGGTAAGCAACCTCTCACTGTTATTATTGTTATTGCTTTTTTGTTAATATTATAGGCTTGCTAACCTGTTTGTAAGCATGTCCTAAATAAATTACCTGTTTTTATAGGAATAGGTAGAACAATTTGTAGGAATTTTAACGGTGCTTAATACCAAAAATATAAATAGCCAAAAAATACAAGTTATATATAAATTTTATTCGGATCAAAGTTAAAATAGTGTATACATAAAAGACAACAGTGGTATACAATAGTGGTCTGGATGGTCAAAAGGTAGATTGAATGAAGATATATTATTGCACATTATCCCGACATGTTTTGCAGGTATGCTTCTTCAGGGGATGTGCAATTAATCAGACAATAAACACTATAAATGTAAAAAGAAACAACGCTTACCCTGGACCAAGCAACCCATTTCAAACCACTGCCAGATGATATACAGCCACTAAATTGCCCCACACATCTAGTGTCACCAGACTTACCGCAGAGGGTGAAAAGTTCAGCTAAAAAAAGGCAAAAATGAAAAATACAATGAATTGTGTTTATCTAGGGGCTAACAATCAGTACTCTTGCACATATTGCAACATTACGGGTATATATCCTCCAATACTCAAAAAGATACTAAGCTGGAAATCATCTATTGAAAGTCCGTATCTACACATGATTGGTTATAGTAACATACTTACATAAAAACAGCCCCTGCTAGCAAAAGAGCGGCAAAAGAGCAGAAGATAGCGGAGGTGCTCGGCAGGAGAACCGGAGAGCGGGAGAAGAGGCGGAAAGCATGGAGAAGTCAGAAGGAACCCCCGAAATCAGAAGAAGACCCCCGGAGCTGCCTAATAAACTACTTTAAAAACCTGTGTAGTGTGTTTTTTTATTGACACTTTTTTCCCAGGTAAATGAGTAGGGGTACGATGTACCCCATACTTATTCACAAGGGTGGGGGGCCGGGATCTAGGGGCCCCCTCATTAAAGGGGGCTCCCGGATTGCGATAAGCCCCCCGCCCACAGACCCCGACAACCAACAGCCAGGGTTGTCGGGAAGAGGCCCTTGTCCTCATCAACATGGGGACAAGGGGCTTTGGGGTGAGGGGCCCGCAGGGTGCCCCCCTTCCCCAAAGCACCCACCCCCCCGTGTTGAGGGCATGCGGCCTGGTACGGCTCGGGGGGGGGGGGGTTCTCGCTCGTCCCCACCCCCTTTCCTGACCAGCTGAGCTGAGTGCTTGGATAAGGGTCTGGTATGGATTTTGAGGGGACCCCCCACGCCATTTTTTCTGTGAAGGGAACTCCGTCGGAACTCCACCAGGAAGTCCGGTGGACCTAGTCTGCTGGAAAGTCCGGTCGTATGTACAGGGCATAAGAGGTTTCTTAATCTATGAGGATGATTCCATTACCATTACTCCTTTTGGGAAAAAACCTACAAGAAACTGTATACTGTAAGGATTAATTTCCCATTTTATTATAATATGGATTTTGTTAATTTGTATGTTTTTTATATGTAATAAATTATAATTTTTATGTTTGCTTATCAGTACCGGGATAGTCCAAAAGCTTTTCTTCTTGGTTTGAGTGTGTGAGCCCTTGTACACACGGTCGGAGATTCTGACGGAATGTGTCCTATCGGACCGTTTTGTCGGATATTCCGACTGTGTGTGGTCTCCATCGGACTGTTTCTGTCGGAATATCCGACGGACCAACTTTTCCAACTTGCCAGTAAAATTTTACGACAAAATGCTCCGATCGGACATACTCCGATCATGTGTAGCCTACTCCGACGGACAAAGTGCCACGCATGCTCAGATCAAATTCCTAGACCAAAGCTATTGGCTACTAGCCTGAATGTAGTCCCATCCTAACGAAATAACGTCATCACGTTATGTACAATCAGATTTTCCGACAACTTTGTCCGACCGTGTGTATGCAACAGTTTCGAACAAAATCCGTTGGACAAAATCCAACGGATTTGGTTGTCAGAATGTCCGACCGTGTGTACAAGGGCTGAGAGGACAGCCTCAGCAACTGTCCGCACCTTCTTTCCTCCCCTTATTTTTATGTTATGTGAAGGGGTCAAATACATTTTTTTATTCATTAAAGAGGAGCTGCACCTTTTAAAAAAAATATTAAGAGCCAGCAGCTACAAATATTGCAGCTGCTGACTTTTAATAAATTGACACTTACCTGTCCCAGGGTCCAGCGATCTCAGCGGCAGATGACGAGCAATCGTTTGTCTCTCGGCTGCCCCTGCCGCCATCCTCTGTCAGGGAATTGGGAAGTGAAGCTTTGCAGCTTCACTGCCCGGTTCCCTACTGCGCATGCACGAGTCGCGCTGCATCTGTGGCGGTCTGCGGCAATCTTGTCCCGGAAGTGGGTGCAGATACCTGGATTATCCAGGTATCTGCACCCCCTCCCCCCTGAATGGTGCCGATTGTGGCACCGGAGGGGGGGAAGGATCAGATGAGCGGAACTTCCACTTCAGGGTTGAGGTCCGCTTTAAATGCAAATGAATTTATAACTTTTTTGAAATTTATTTTTCTGTATTTTTCTGTTGTTATTCTATCTCTCACTGTTAAAATAAACCTACTATTGTTTTGAGTCATATTGTATGTTAGTACTTGACAAAAAATCTAAATAACCTAAGAATATTTATCCAACTATATTGACACTATAAAAAGTTAGTTAGATTTTTTCAATCTTATCACAGCAAACCTGTATGTTTCAAAGTACTTTGCAGCAGCTTAATTTATGGTGTCTGTAGAAATGATTCTCAGAAAGGTACCGTCAGCCCCTCTAGGGTATGGCACGTGACCTTATCATAAAGTGTAAGGTGAGACATTTTCTGGGAATAGCCCATGAGAAGGAAAATCTGACATACAATATTCTGAATGTGGTTTGTAGGGGAATGAGAGCAGGCTGTGAAGAGAAACACCTGCAGCATATGGAGAACTGAGACATAAGATGTCTCTTTGTGAATAGGCACATATGCCATATGTCTCTGGTTCGTGTAGGTAGTTTATCTTCATATATGAAAACAAAACCTGGATATAGATAAATAGGCATAAAAATACCACAACCCTTTCTCCAATCTAAAGCTCTATTGCAGCAATATTGGGGCCCTAACCTAATGAATGCCACGCGGGGAATCACACCCTAAATATGTACACGTTATGGTGGATATTGTTAGTTCAAAACATGCCTCTGAAAAGCTATGCAACCCAAAAGCATTAACACCTGCCCACAAATACTCTCAACTGGGACAGCTCGAGTGCCAAGTGCCAGAATTGCCAGATGGACACTCCAGGGCTAGCTAATGGCAGAAAGTAAATGAGTGACTAAAGAAGCAGAGTTCTGTATGCCATTTTACCCCACTATCCATCCTATGCCAAGGAAGTGGCAAATTTGCTGATGGTTGCATGAACAAACCCTTAAAAGGTTTTTTTTTGCTATTTATTTTTAAACATTGTTATATTTTTAATAACACAATGCAAGATTATCTCCAGAATTTCAGCCGTGAAATGGCCCGACTATCATTTTTTTTTAAGCCACAGCTCCAATTTTAATATTCTCATGCATATGAGACAATATTCTGAGTAGCATAAATTAGATAAAACGTGACAATGCTTGTCACCTCACATAATAAAATTTTTAGATTTGGAGCAAATTGTAGCTTAAACATGCTCTCACAGCTGCAGCCAAAACGAGATACTTCTTTAGAGTGAACAGATGTCGTCATTATCATATGAATAGCATTGGCGTGCACTGTGAGGTTATGGCATCATGGCGTGTCCTGGGAACAAGGTTGTCATTCTTGATCTATCGACTCTACAGCATTAACCACACTGTTAGTGGGCACTATGTAGTCTTCCAGTACAGCATTTAGGCATAGTATTTTTAAATGAATACTTAAAGTAGATGTAAACATTAGACATTTGGTTTGCTAAAGCACTGTGCATCATAAACAATTGCAATTTATTTATTTATACTTTTAAATGCTGTTTTTACTTTATTGTCATTTGGTGCATCTCAGTCCTGCTGATCCTCAGTTTCTTTAAAGCCATATACTTTCTACATGCATGTACACCTGCTCACTGGTTCCTTTCCTGGGTGAGTGCCATAGATCCACCATTGGTGGGAGGTCAGTATGGTGTTCTGCACCCACAGTATAATGATGGAGAGAATGGTGCTGATGTCTTTATGTCGGCAATGCTTACTGCATTACTGGGGATCATCCATGACCCTGTATGTCATGTGACTGGCCTAGGAGTCTATTTATAAAAAAAAATAAAAAATCATTGAATATGCATGTACATTTATTCTGTGCAAACTGGACAAAAACGAATTATATTAGGCTATTTTCTTTTCTGAGCCCCTTTTATTAGGGGAAATGATAAAATACCATATTATGGCTACTAGATGGAGCTGAGAAGCATAGGAAATAAATTTGTTCTTGTAACAAGAGATACAGAGGTTGATTTACTAAGGCTGCAATCACACCTGAGCATTTTCAGCTCGTAAAACCCCATGAAAAAAACGGCTGAAAAATGCCCAACAAGCAAAATGCTATTCACTGCAATAGCACCTGTTCACATCTGAGCGTTTTGTCACCTTAAGCAAAACGTCTTAAACTCAAAAAACAGCATGAGCTTCTTTGGGGCAGATTACAGGTGTTTTTTCTGCCTTCTAAATTGGTGACCTGAACAAAATCGCGGCAAAAACTAGGCAACATCGCGGTAAACAAAACCACGGCAAAATCGCTCAGGTGTGATTGCAGCCTTAACGTAGAGAGTGCAAAATCTGTTGCAGCTGTGCATGGAAGCCAATCAGCTTCTAACTTCAGCTTGTTCAATTAGGCGTTGACAAGAAATCCTGGAAACTGATTGGTTTCTATGCAGAGCTGCACCAGATTCTACACAATGCTAGAGGAATTCAGCAAATATATGTAACCACTGGTAATATTTATTTGCTAATTCCCTCAGGCATTCTCTGGAATTGTTATATTGGATCTCTTGTTACAAAGCTGTATGTACTCGTATTTCCTATGCTCTTCAGCTCCATCTAGTAGCCATTTTACTACTGCCCATAATAAAAGGGGCTCAGAAAAGAAAATAGTCCAATTTCATTTGTTTTTGTCCAGTTTGCACAGAACAAATGTATATACAGATTTGATGAATGAATGGCTAAGCATTTTTTTTGTTTTTAGAAATAGACCCCTAAGTGTGTTTAAATTCTTTACATTGATAAAGAAAAACAAAATACAGCAAATGTTTAAAGATTCAGATTTCTACTTTCTGTGTGTGGCTAGACATATCTTGTCCATGTTGTAGGAAGAAAAATCTTGTTTTGCAAAGAGTGACGAGGGATTAGAACATCTGTCAGGCTCTGCAAGTAAGTACACCCCATGAAATTTGAGCAGCAAAATATTAGATCTCCAGTGCCCAACCTGAGGACCTTTGGCACTTGTTGCCTAGCCCTTGGGGCCCCTACACACATGAGTTTTACCTAGGTGCATATTCAGGTCAATGAAGGCAAAATATTCTTTTGACTGGCTTCTAGCTTTTCTTTTCTTTGATCTTTTAGATCTTGCTGAAAAAAAATGTTCCTTATGTATATTGAAGGGAGCTATAGATAGTACAAATGTAGAAGCATTGATTTGTAAAAGGGCAGTGATCTCTAGTAGTCTCATATAAAGCATGTCTCTGGTCTACAACAATTCCTATTTCATATTTTGAGGTCTCCAACCATCTCCTGTAGCATGTCTGCAATCTGTGATAACTTTCTGTAGCATTACATTCACTAAATATGCTGTGGGCCCTTTAATGATGTCAGGGGCCAGACTTGAGGCACTCTATATCTGCTAAGCTTATATTTAACCTCTTCTGGACTACCAACTGTACTGCGGCAGGGCGGCCCGGCTGTGCAAAATCACATACCTCTACGTGACTTTGTGCACGCGGTGTAGGGGGTGTGCGCTCGCTGCCCCCACTGTGATTGAACACAGTGGGAGCCAATCAGCGGGTCTGGGGGCCACGATCGCCATCGCGACCGCTAAATCGTTCACAGAAGACAGAGAGCAGCGGTGTGCCGATGTAAACAAGGCACACCGCTGCTCTGTCAGTGAGAAAAAGAGAGATCGTCTGTTTCAGCTAAGCTGAAACATGATCTCTCTTTTTCTCCAGTGTACAAACCCCCCCCCCCCCACAGTTATAAAGCACCTCTTTAGGACACACTTAACCCTTTTATTGCCCCTGGTGTTAACCCCTTCCCTGCCAGTGTAATTTATACAGGGATCCGTGCATTTTTTTTTTAGCACTGATGACTATATTGGCCTCCCCAAAAAGCGTCAGTTAGGGTGAGATTTGTCCGCCACAGTGTCGCAGTTCCGCTGAAAATCACTGATCATCACCATTACTAGTAGAAAAAATAAAAATGCCATAGATCTAACCCATAGTTTGTAGACACAATAACTTTTCAAACCAATCAATAAATGCTTATTGGGATTTTTTTTTACCAAGAATATGTAACAGAATACATATTGGCCTTAATTGATGAAGACATTGGATTGTTTTACATTTTTTTATTGGGAATGTTTTATAGCAGAAAGTAAGGAAAATCGTTTTTTATTCAAAATTGTCGCTCTTTTCTTCTTTATAGTACAACAAAATAAAAAACGCAGAGGTGATCAAATACAACCATAAGAAAGCTCTATTTGTGGGAAAAAAAGGACATCAATTTTATTTATGTACAGCGTCGCATGAGCCCGCAATTGTCAGGTAAAGCAACACAGTGCCGTATTGCATAAAATGGCCTAGTCATCAAGGGGATAAAACCTTCCAAGGCTGAAATGGTTAAACAATACCACAAGAGATAATTGACCAGAGGAAATGTTACTGGCACTGCATCCCATATAAGTATGCAACAAGATAAGAGGGATGCTCTAAAAGAGCTGGGATTTTTTGGGTGCCAATAACCTAGACTAAAACATTACATACAATTCAAAAATGTTATTAAATGTTGTAGTCCAGGGTAGATCTAGATCTAGGTTAGGTCTAGATATTAAAAATATAATTTATTGGTGTAATTCATATAAAAAAATCAGAAAATTAATAAAATCTTCTAAAAACATTTGATTGTTTGAAATTGAGGTTCCATGCACGTTAGCATTTTTTTTCTGCTCCTAGAAATTAAACAGTGTTATCCTATGTGTCCATGCACACTAATTTAGGCTATTAGCATTTTTTGAGCTTCAGTGTCCAGGAGCAGAAAAAAATTGTTTTTGTAGAATTTATTGGAGCGTTTTTCCTGCAGAAGAAAATGCTGAATGCTACTAAACGTTCCTAAATGTTTCTAACTGCTTCTAAATGCTACTAATATGCTCCTAACAGCTTTTTTTCTTCATGTACTGCAAAAACGCTAATAAAATGCTAATGCTCCTAAATTCTCCTAGCTTCTAAAAGCTACAAAAATGCTACTAAAAGCTGGCACAAAAATCCTATTATCAGCATTTTTCATCCAGCATTTTTTTTCTAGCTTTTTTTGAGTTCATGAAAAAGGCTAGTGTGCATGGAGCCTTGGCGTCCACAATTTGTTTGTTTGTGGATAGTTGTTGTGGTGTAGTAATCCCGACATGTTTCGCCAGTTTATAGGCTTCCTCAGGAGATATTTGCTACCACAACTGAGCAAATTAAATAAACATATAAATCAATACATATTCAATTAAATCTTAAATACTTACAAAATAACATTTGATAATGTATACTTTGCATAATAATACATTATTACAAACAATATCAAAAAGGTTGGTGAAGAGCATCTTACCAATTCAACAAAACTAGTTGAATACCAATCCAAAAAGTGAACAGGAGATTTTTTTCAACAAAAGGAGCCAATTAGGACAAGGCAGGCGAGATTCCCAGCTGGGAATGAACAGCGGTATGTGAATTCTATTTAATGTTGTTGTCTTTTAGAGCAACCCTGATGTCTTGTTTTATTTAAACAATGCCTACAACTAAAGGTGATTAGATTTTAATAAAAATATTTTCCTTATCAATAAATAATTTAAAAAAAAAATGTAATTTGATATAATGATAAACTGTGGCTGAAGTAAATACCCCCTTGACCTTGGAAGCTAATATTGCCCCCTTGAGCAGAAATTACTTCTTGTAGATGTATCCTATCAATCTCTAACATTGACCGCTAGTGTAATATTTGACCACTCCTCCAATGAAATTCCATTGGGTGTTGGATGTCGTAGGGATTCTGTATTTTTAATGTTGACCTTTAAACATTACTAAAACCACTGCTCCCAACCAAATTAAGTTTTTAGGGATTTTTTTTTTGCTTAAAGTGATTGTAAAGGATCATTAAAAATTTTTTTTAAATAACAAACATGTCATACTGTGCAGCTTATTTTGCACAGAGTGACCCTGAACATCCTCATCTGGGGTCCCCCGGTGGCTCTCGCGCTCCTCCCCTCATCAGATAAGCCCCTAGGAGAAGCACTCTCCTGGGGGGCTTACCTTGCGGGCACACTCCCGAGTCCAGCATTTGCATTCACAGACATGAATGCCGGACGCGGCCCGGCTCCCCGACACCCACGTCATTGGATTTGATTGACAGCAGCAGGAGCCAATGACTGTGCTGCTATCAATCTATTGAATCAAGAGCCAGGACCCCATGGAGAGAGGGACAGCATGTCCCCGCCAAAGAGATGAAGGGGCTCAAATAAGTAAAACGGGGGCAGGGGGGGCAGGTGACTGCCAGGTGTTTTTTTACCTTAATTCATAGGATGCATTAAGGTGAAAAAACACAAGGGTTTACAACCCTTTTAAGTACATGGTTCCCCAGGGCAGTGCCAAGCCCCCTTGCTATTTGTTTGACAAGTATCTGCCTATTTGCATAGACAATAGCCATTACTGTTTTTTCATTTTAATTTATTTTTATAATTTCTTTATTTTTCTTTTTATAACAAGAGAAAAAAAGAACAATCCTTCTGTATATAACATTTCATTTCTGTACATACAGCCAGACATGGGGGGGAAAAAACAACCTAATAATACCTTGTTACATTCCATTCCATCTACTCCTGTATGTTTCTAATATACTATCCAATAAAGATGGATACACAAATGAACCCAGGTATACAAAAAAAAAAAAACAAGAAAGGCGAGAAAGACAGAGAAATAAGAAGAGTGATCTTCCTCTTTTAATTCCATCCTCCCTGTTGTTACTCCATGTTGCGTCAGAAGGGGGTCACTTCCCCCAGACCCTGCCGGGACACTTCAACTACCTCTCAGTATTTCAGCTGCTGTTTCTATTTGTAGTCCGTTTTCTCTTCCTTTCCTTACCCCCCTCCCCCAAAAACAAAAACAAAAAAGAACAATCCCCCTTTTTAAATTCCAAAGACCCCCCTCTTATTCAACAATATTCTCCTCTCCTCCCCATAACCCCTCCTCCCTTTTAAATTGTATCAATTTGTTTTTTCCTTTCCTCTGAAGAAATAAAGCAGTTCTAAATAAATTTCCCTTTTTTTCTAGTGGTCCAAACTAGGTCTTCCATCCTGTTTACTTCCTCTACCTTCTAGGGCCACATACCCACTGTGGGGGGTTGTGCCTGTTTCCACTTGAGCAAAATGCATGCTTTAGCTGCATTTACCAAGTGGCACAGGATAGAATTCCTATATGTTTTCCCCGGAATCTCTGACAGATGCAAGAGAAAAAAAGCTGGGTCTTCCTGTATTCCCACATCACTAAACCTTTGAATTATCTCCCGGACCTTCCCCCAAAATGTCCTCATTCTGGGGCAGGACCGGAATGATGTTTTTTAATTTCCATTGGCATTCAACGGGGTTCTAATTCGGAGCCTGAACCTGCCCTTAACTGAACCTATAAATAGTAACAAGATGTTGCAGCTCCCCAGAGTGTGGGAAGTAGTATACTAATTTACTAATACATAGCCCACCACACTGCAGTTCACATTAAAGCGGTTGTATAGTAATTTTTGGGACTTTTACCTACAGGAAAGCCTATAATAAGGCTTACCTGTAGGTAAAAAAATATCACCTAAACCTGTACGCACAGGGGATTCTCGGCTGAAAGCCCGGCAGTCGCCGGACCCTCACAGCGCCGGAGCAGCGATACCCGGAAGAAACGCAGAGTGAATATGTCAGCTCCCTCAGCGTGGATCGGACCAGATGTTGGGGCCTCGTTCTAAGGTAAGTATTTCATAATGAGCTAGTATGCGGTGCATACTAGCTCATTATGCTTTTTCCTTTGCAGGTGGGAAAAAACAAACAAGCACATCAGCGGGTTTACAACCGCTTTAACCGCTTCCCGCTAACCCTATAGCCGAATGACGGCTTTAGAGTGGGCGCTTTCGTCCGGGAGGCCGTCCCTGGACGTCCTGGTGTTTGCTTCCGCAATGTGCGCCGCCGCGGGCACGCATCGGGGAAGTTTTGTGTTTGCTGTGTCCCCCGGAGACAGGCAAACACAGATCGCTGTAAACGGCCAATCACAGCGGCCGTTTACAGCGCGATCGGTGTGTCCAATGTGAGATGATCTCATATGTAAACATATAAGATCATCTCTCAGCGCCGCTCTCCCTCCTCACACAGACAGCGTGTGAGGAGGGAGAGATGAACGGCTGCAGCGGCCGTAAGTGGGGAAAAAAAAAAAAAAGTGCGACGGATAAGTGCCATCTGTCATCAGTGCCACGTATAAGTGCCATCTGTCATCAGTGCCACATATTAGTGCCATCTGTCATCAGTGCCACGTGTTATCAGTGCCACCTATAAGTGTCATCATTGGCACGTATCAGTGCCATCTGTCATCAGTGTCACGTGTCATTGTCCTGGTGCTCCAGGGTCTTCAAAAGTGTAATAGGTAGTCAACAAGTTAGAGGTGTAATTTATGCTCCTAGAACACCTAATTTGCATCATTTTGTCACAGAAACAAAGAAATATGTGTTTTTTTTTCAAAATTTTCGGTCTTTTTTCATTTATAGCGCAAAAAATAAAAACCCCAGAGGTGATCAAATACCACCAAAAGAAAGCTCTATTTGTGGGAAAAAAAGGGCAAAAAATTCATTTGGGTACACTGTTGCAAGCAAGTGGTTAATGTAGCACATTTAGCACTGTGCCTTGCACTGTATAGCACAACTATGTCTTCCTACAAGCACAATCAGCTCTCCCAATCTACCCCTGCACACACTGACAAAAGGCTGCTGGGAATCCTACTTTTTATAGTGAGGGGACTGGTTAATAAGAAAATCTCTATTATTGGCCCATTATTCCCCCTGACCACAGTTCAGAGGCCAGGAAGTTCATTATTGATTGGTAGCTATTGTAGCAAATGGCCACCTTATTTTACTTTTTTACCAAACTGCAAATGAGTTGGTTTTACCACAAATTCATGCTAAATCGCACCTCAAAACTCCTCCCTGGTCTCCAATGACAGGTCCACTTTAATATATGTTAACCCTGGAGTTGAACCAGGCCATTGAATCTTTATTTCAGCTTCATGGATAATTTAGAATGAGGCAGTTTACTTTTTGTTTTTCTACAGTACTGTAATACCTTGGGCATTGAGCCTTATGAAATATTAATGTATGGTAGCTTTTTAGCAAAGACCGCGCTACACTTCCTTCACTTACATGCCTAAGATAAAATGACTATTTGGTTTCATTTCCTTATTTGCTACGACAGGAGGAAGATAAAATGGCAGCTCAGTAGCCCTATCATAATAATTCAATAGACTGACAATTATCAGGTTCATATCGTGCAACAAATCAGGCAAGAATTGTTTTTGATGGCAGATTTCAGCCCAGCCAGCTCCACAAAGTGTCAATGTCTCTGCTAGCAATTTATTATATCAACGTGCTTTATAAATTGGTCGTTCTGTTGCACTAGCAGTGAATAGAATTCTGTTGAGCTTTGCGAGACTAGACGTCTACATTCTGGAAAGCTTACTGCAGCCAATATATTCAGCAAAACTTTTTTTTTTTTCCTCCCTCCTTCTTTTTATGAATTCTGCTGTAAAAGCAAATCCCCCTTTCCAGACTTTCTATTATTTTGAGACCTTACTCCAAATGCCAAGAGTGTCAAACATGAACAAATTTAAACAAGACCATATGTTCCAAGTGGAAGTTAAAATCTTAAGACCGTAATGCTAAAAAAAAAAAAAATCCAATGTTATTTTTGCTGCTGAGTTAATTTACAGTCCAATCTTACCACGAATAACAATTAATGCAGTTGGGGGTACATTGTACAGCTCATTTATTAATAAGAGAGTTATTTGATAGCCAAATGAAATAGTGCTTTAAATACCATAATTCAGCAGCTTACAGATGTCAAGGGCATCCGTGTCAAAGCCTTAATACTAACAATGTCTCATTAATTCTTAATCAAGCAGTGATATTTTGATTGTGAAAAGAGATTGATGGCTTGTAAAAATACATCTCTGCCTTTCCAAAGCATTCAAACACATTTAATTTTCACTGACAGCAATGCATATAATAAGTTCTATGTTTAAATTATTTCTGCCACCAGTGCCAACAGCAAGCTAATTTTGGCAGGTTACTTTCTTTTTCTTACTATATTTACATAGCAAGGCATTGTTCTGTCACGTCTATGGATTCCAATTAGTATTGATCATCAGCATAAAAAGGCAGCAGAGAGGAGGGGAAAAAAGATTAAAAAGCAGGATGCAACAGATGTGCTAATATGAACCATTCAAAAATACTTCTGAGTGAATTTGTCGTAAAAAAAAAGAAAAAAAAAAGGCATTAAAAACAGGCCGCTCTGTGAATGAAAGCACTGAGCCGTCATTGTTCGACCTAGATCGTGATTTTGCACGATAAGAAACATGCGTGAAAACCATCACACCATCTGCCACAACTGAAATGGTATTAGGTGTGTTTTATCGTGTCAAGAAACGTTTCTGGTGTGGCAAATATGGAAAGCACAGGGCTATAAAACCAGAACACATGTTGTGCAAAAGGAATTATTCAACTGAGTTTGTGCTAATAGACTTAATAACAGTTAGAATAGTTCACTGTATCGTCAGTCAAGTTAATGCATAGGGGGAGATTTACTAAACCTGGAGCATACAGAATCTGGTGCAGCCAGATAGTATAGTAACCAATCAGCTTCTAGGTTTTATTGGCAAAGCTTAATTGAATAAGCTGAAGTTAGGAGCTGATTGGTTACTATCCATAGCTGCAACAGATTCTATGTGCTCCAGTTTTAGTAAATCTTTCCCATTGCCTTTACATAATTATATTGTCCATGGCATTATACACATGAGCTCAGGGTCCATTCACACTAGAACGCTAGAACCGTGACGGTTTCCTGCACCGCATTCCAATCACACTGCCCTTGCAATACTGCAATTCCTTGCCATGCAAAGTTTAGGACACCCCAAAAACAGGTCACAAACATAGTGTGTTTGCCCCAACCTGATTGCATTGGATTGCATGGTACAAAAGTAGCATGAAATCTGGTTGCAGTTTGTTTCAAAAAGTAGTGCGTGCATTCCTTTTGGTGGGGTGCAGTGCAAATTCAGCCCATTCAAAATGAATGGGCTGAAATCACACTGCACAAATCTGCATGTGATTTGCACAGGAACCCCATGGCATTCCTGTGTGATTCACATGCAATTCCTAGTGCTGATGAGCCCTTAGTGCTTCACTGGATCTGTCTGATGCACCTATCACCCAGTAGGCTCACTTGGAGGAGACAATATGGACAGTCAGAGCTGCATCATGAATAAGAACAGATCCAACTGCACACATGTAATTTGTTGAGCATTTTTGTGTATTAAAGAACAACTAAATTCTCCTATAATTTTTAATTCAAGACAATGCTATTTTAGCATCATGGCCAACTATCACACCAGACATTTAAAGGCCTGAAAATTCAGTTGAGAGCTGACCTAAGCACATTGAAAACTGTGACAGTTATGACGAAAGACTTGCCTTGAATGTAACGGTTTTGAGAAATAGTTGTCAAAATAATGGCTTTGTGGGTTGTGTCCATAGTTACATAGTTACATAGTTACATAGTTAGTCAGGTTGAAAAAAGACGCAAGTCCATCCAGTTTAACCTTAAAAACAAATAAATAAAATAAAAAATAATCGTACAATCCAAATACCCAATTTTCTGCCCACAATTGATCCAGAGGAAGGCGAAAAAAAACCCCCAGCAGAGCATGCTCCAATTTGCTACAGCAGGGGACAAAAATTCCTTCCTGATCCCCCAAGAGGCAATCGGATTTTCCCTGGATCAACTTTACCTATGTTAGTACCCAGTTATATTATGTACATTCAGGAAAGTATCCAGGCCTTTCCTAAAGCAATCTACTGAGCTGGCCAGAACCACCTCTGGCGGGAGTCTATTCCCCATTTTTACAGCTCTAACTGTGAAGAAACCTTTCCGTACTTGAAGATGAAATCTCTTTTCCTCTAGACGTAAAGAGTGCCCCCTTGTCCACTGGGTTGACCGTACAGAGAACAACTCAACACCAAGTTCACTATATGGACCCCTAATATATTTGAACATGTTGATCATATCCCCCCTTATTCTCCTCTTCTCAAGAGTGAATAAATTCAGTTCCTCTAATCTTTCCTCATAGCTGAGTTCCTTCATGCCTCTTATCAGTTTGGTTGCCCTTCTCTGCACTTTCTCCAGTTCCCCGATATCCTTTTTGAGAACTGGTGCCCAAAACTGAACTGCATATTCCAGGTGAGGTCTTACTAATGATTTGAACAGGGGCAAAATGATATCTCTCTCTCTGGAGTCCATACCTCTCTTAATACAAGAAAGGACTTTGCTCGCTTTGGAAACAGCAGCTTGGCATTGCATGCTATTATTGAGCTTATGATCTACCAAAACCCCCAGAGCCTTCTCCACTATGGATCCCCCCAGTTGTACTCCCCCTAGCATGTATGATGCATGCATATTCTTAGCCCCCAAGTGCATAACTTTACATTTATCAACATTAAACCTCATCTGCCACATAGTCGCCCAATTAGACAGTGTATTGAGGTCGGCTTGTAAATTGGAGACATCCTGTAAGGACGTTATTCCACTGCATATCTTGGTGTCATCTGCAAAGACAGAAATGTTACTTTTGATCCCAGACCCAATATCATTTATAAAGATGTTAAAAAGTAAGGGTCCCAGCACTGAACCTTGGGGTACACCACTGATAACCTTAGACCATTCAGAGTAAGAATCATTAACCACGACTCTCTGAATTCTGTCTTTTAGCCAATTTTCTATCCATTTACAAACTGATATTTCCAAACCTGTAGACTTTACCTTACACATGAGCCGTGTGTGGGGAACTGTATCGAACGCTTTTGCAAAATCCAAGTATACCACGTCCACCGCCACCCCTCTGTCCAAGGTTTTACTTACCTCCTCATAAAAAGAAATCAGATTTGTCTGACAACTTCTGTCTTTCATGAATCCATGTTGTCTGTTGCTTAAAGTGTTTTTGTTCCGCAAGAACTCGTCGATGTGTTCTTTTATTAAACGCTCCAGTATCTTCCCAGCTATAGAAGTTAAGCTAACAGGTCTATAGTTACTTGGTAAAGACTTTGATCCCTTTTTAAATATAGGCACCACGTTCGCCCTGCGCCAATCCAGTGAGTGGTCCTTGTAGTGTCCGCGGGCGATCCAAGTGCAGATTGCAGAGTCCTCCTTGAGTCCCCTCCCTCCTCCTCTTGTGTATGACACAGACATGTCATGGAGCTTGCGTTTGAATTCTTCAGCGGCGCTGTAACAAAGTCCCCCCTCCTACACTGGCTCCTCCTGTGATAGACAGAAGTTCAGTCTATCACAGGAGGAGCCGGTGTAGGAGGCGGTACCCTGTTACAGCTCCATCGAAGAATTCAGACGCAAGCTCCATGACACAGCGGGGGATGCTGTGTGAATCAGGCACTGGCAAATATGCATTGGGCACAGACCGAGGGGCTCAGAGACACCATTGATTGGCACAGACTGAGGGGCTCAGAGTCAGCATTGATGGGCACACATTGAGGGGCTCAGGATTGATGGGCACAGACTGAGGGGCTCAGAGTCAGTGTGGATGGGTGGGCACAGACTGAGGGGCTCAGAGTCAGCATTGATGGGCACAGGCTGAGGGGCTCAGGTTTGATGGGCATAGATTGAGGGGCTCAGGATTGATGGGCACAGACTGATAGGCTCAGAGTCAGCATTGATGGGCACACATTGAGGGGCTCAGGATTGGTGGGCACAGACTGAGGGGCTCAGAGTCAGTGTGGATGGGTGGGCACAGACTGAGGGGCTCAGAGTCAGCATTGATGGGCACAGGCTGAGGGGCTCAGGTTTGATGGGCATAGTTTGAGGGGCTCAGGATTGATGGGCACAGACTGATAGGCTCAGAGTCAGCATTGATGGGCACACATTGAGGGGCTCAGGATTGGTGGGCACAGACTGAGGGGCTCAGAGTCAGCATTGATGGGCACACATTGAGGGGCTCAGGATTGATGGGCACAGACTGAGGGGCTCAGAGTCAGCGAGGATGGGTGGGCACAGACTGAGGGGCTCAGAGTCAGCATTAATGGGCACAGACTGAGGGGCTCAGAGTCAGCATTGATGGGCACACATTGAGGGGCTCATGATTGATGGGCACAGACTGAGGGGCTCAGAGTCAGTGTGGATGGGTGGGCACAGACTGAGGGGCTCAGAGTCAGCATTGATGGACACAGACTGAGGGGCTCAGAGTCAGCATTGATGGGCAAAGACTGAGGGGCTCATATTTGATGGGCATAGACTGAGGGGCTCAGGATTAATGGGCACAGACTGAGGGGCTCAGAGTCAGCATTGATGGGCACACATTGAGGGGCTCAGGATTGATGGGCACAGACTGAGGGGCTCAGAGTCAGCGTGGATGGGTGGGCACAGACTGAGGGGCTCAGAGTCAGCATTGATGGGCACAGACTGAGGGGCTCTGAGTCAGCATTGATGGGCACAGATTGAGGGGCTCGGGACTGATGGGTACATACTCAGTCAGCTGCTCTCCATTTTTAGGCATTTTTAGGCACTGCTTGAGTTTGTAGAGGTGGATCTGCTGACAGCCTTAAAGCAGAATTAAATCCTCCTATCCTTTTCAACCAAGGAAGATGCTTCTGTTTGATCTGCAACTGGCATGTTGTTGCACATGTGATCAGTTATTACACCAACCATTTGATGGTTTGACAGTTGAGGACACAAGCACATGTGACAGTTTGCAATCCCAGCATTCCAGGAATGTTTTTTGAAACTGTTAAATCAATGGGTTTAGTTCCACTTTACGATTTACTGCTGTTTAGGGGCTTTGGGCTTTAGCAAAATGGCAGCCTCCAGGAAGAAGAAACAGAAGCAATACTGGAGGCAATTTACAGAACACATTCATTTTGGTAGCATAATAATCAGGGACAAATGTATGTTCCTTGCTGAAGAACATTATTTTTTATCAGGTTGTTATGGGTAAGTTCCACTTTAAGTTCTCAGTAGACTTTTGTTCAGAGGCTTAGATAAGGGAAGACTCCTCTAGACTATTTCTCTTGGATTTATGGTCGATTGGCCAAGTTTGGCTGATTTATATGACTATAGGTTAAATTAACCCCCTGGCGGTATTCCCGATTCTGGCTCGGGGTGGAATTTCAGTACCATAAGTGGTAACCCTGAGCCAGACTCGGGATCGCATTGCAGGATACGGGGAGAGTTACTTACCTTGTCCCCTGGATCCTGCGATGTCTCCCCGCTGTGTGTGCGAGCTGTCCTCCTCTTGATTCACACAGTGCCCGAGTGGCGCTAAGCTCCGTTCCCTTTTACGTTGCAACACACAATACACATACTGTACAGTACTGTAATCTTACTGTATTACAAAAATTGCACACCCCCTTTGTCCCTAGTGGTCTGTGCAGTGCCCTGCATGTAGTTTTATATTATAAAAACATTTTTTTCTGCCTGGAATTTGGAGATTGTCCATGGCAACCAAAAAGTGTCCCTTTATGTCAAAAGTGGTTATAGACCAGCTAGAAAACAGCGATAATAAATTATAATCACTTGCAGAATTGATCGATAACGATTTCTGGGGAAATTCATCATCAAACACTAAATCTAATGACAGCGACAATTCTGCAACTGAG
The DNA here is from genome assembly GCF_037356315.1 of Lithobates pipiens. NCBI lineage: Eukaryota > Metazoa > Chordata > Amphibia > Anura > Ranidae > Lithobates > Lithobates pipiens. The sequence goes on from NW_027507758.1 coordinate 516,559,594, forward strand.
CAAATTTCAGTGTTTTTGATTTGATTACATTATTGAATATTTTTTATTATATTATTATTTGTTATAATTATTTATAGTTATTTATTATATTATAATTTATGATTTTGTGTTTCAAACTAATATCATACCCGGGATGAGTTATTCCTAAGAATTGAAGGCCTACAATCTAAAACGCCAAATTTCCATGTAAAATAATGGTACCGCTTTCAGCACCTTAAATCCGAAATAATCATACCGCCAGGGAGGTTAAATAAACTTTAACATCAGCCTAAGCCACTTTTTATCCACGGACTGACATTTTTACATTTTATTGGGCTCAACTGAAAATAAGTCACCTTTTTGAAAATAAAAATACTTCTTGTGGTTTGTTTACTTTGTGAATTGAGCTTATTTTAGGCTTCTTTGGGGTCCTGGACCAATTTGAATGGTCAATGCACACTGTAAATCACTGCAGGAATTGTTGTCAATATATAAATTAATAAAATAAAATCAAAACATTGTAAATGGCTTATTTACAAAGTCCAAATAGATAGACGATTTAAAAAAAAAAAGATTTTCTTCACTACATCATAGTAAACAGTTATACCAAGTGGTATTGTAGAAGTGTAATGATTATCAGTAGTATCTTTCTTTCAAAACTCTGCCAGTTAGTTGGTTGTTGAATGATTCAGGTTGCCAAAGTTGGGTAGTTTTGATTTAAGATGAGCTCATCTCTAGCCATGGATAACTATATACACTCATCCTGATGAATTTCAGATTTTTTTTTTTTTTTAAAGATTAGTTAATTTCTATTTTACAAATTCTGATCATAAATGTATAGAAGTTGCAGATACTGAAAGTATGCAGACACTAAAAGAGGGCCTTCGACTTTGCATTTACTGCACTACTAGCATACTTTACTGTATATATACGGTATTTATGTAGATGCATAGGGAATTCTCAGTGTGATAAAGTCAGTTACATGCAGTATACATCTGGTCTCCTCAGGCGTGCCAACAAAATGACATATTCCTGTTTAAAGGGGGATTTCAGGCACTTGAGATGCCCCTCTGTGCTTGTCTATGCTCTGCCCACCTGTTTATATTTTGATTCAGTTCCTCCAGTTCCACTAATGGAGAAGGAGTGACTGAATTCTATGGCTTTGGTTGGCCACTGCTTCTTGCTTGTTCTTGCGCAGCATGTTTGTTGGCATTATTTTCTTTGGCAATGCCTTCCATCTGGTGTGATGGCTTCAGCTCCCACTCGTATACACAGAACACAAACACAACAGATGGCATAAACTACAGCCAAACGTGCTGAATATGTGGTCGAGTAGAGTGAATCCTGGCCTGAATGTCTAGTTGAAGACAACTTTTCTCGAGAGGTCAATAGAAGAACATCTAGGACTAAAGCGATGATGAGTCAGTAGAGACTAGGGAAATATAGTGTCAGTTGTTTTTTTTTTTTGTTTTTTTACTTTTTAAGGAATGAATGCATGTCTCTATGTGATGTGAAGTAAAATGTGTAAAGATGTGGAAGAGGGGATGTAGACAGAGCCACACTAATCATCTGGCACCTCTAGCAAATGTTACATGAGCTAACATGTCCAGAAATGTATTTTACTATGTGCGAGTATCTTTGGATCAATTTTAGCAAGGCTTTGAAAAGTTTAGGCACTTACTGTACATGAATATGCAATTGATTGGAAAGAGGAAACAGTGATGAGTGTATACCAGATGATCCTTTTATTTCAATCATTCGAATTACTTACATATGTTGTAGGGGTAGACAATGGTGACCAGGTAAGAGGGTGGGATGCAGATAATAATCCCAATATTGCTTACTAGAATTGTATGATGACCACCTAACTTTTGGAGAAGGTGTGAGGTGTACATATGAAAAGGAAAAGGTTTAAAGCCATATGGCATAGACAGGAGACAAGAACAAGGTTTGGAGATGAGTAAGGAATCCATCCGAATTTTAAAGAAGTCTGAAGGGGGAGTGAGAATTTCTGATATGTATGAGAACTTTTGAGCAGGGACAGAGGTTTAGAAGTCTAGAGAATGACAAAATGAGTGTTGGGGATACCTGAGATACATAATAAAATGCTCCATAGGAATGCCTTGTCAAATAACCTTGAGCGTTATACAAACAAGAGTGTCAGTATGGCCATAAATACTGGGAGGTTCCTGACAATGACCTATACAAAAATAGATATCATGGTCCTCAAGGTTAGGGATTGGGTAGGGCAATAACACTGCCCTCATATGAAAAAAGTAATTGTTGTAAAATCTAAAGTGTAGGCCAATGCCCTTTATGGACACCATGGAGTAGTAGACGCAAAGGTATACTTATGCTGTAAAGCATATTATACTATATACGTCCCCAACCATTTATGAATCACTATGAGAAAGAGATGTGTATTTTATTTTTTGAAACATAATTGTAATATGTAGACTCCATTTGAACATATAATTAGGGAAACATATTTTAGACATCTATATATATGTAATACCTTTTATTTACATTGTAAATTGGCATAACCAATATAGTGAAATATAACATTCTATGGCACTGTGCATATGCTTTTCCATATGCTCAGTCTTTTAAATACGGAATTATGTATACTGTCATAATACATTTTAGCAGTTTACTAGTGTACATTATACTAAATATATGGGAAAAAGAGTAATTCCCCTATTTGTGGGCGGTTATTGATTGCCTAATTATTATAACAAACCTGTGGATACGGAACTTAACTGCTTGCCAACCAGCCGCTTGTCATTATATTGCAGCAGGTTGGCACGGCTACGTGAATCGCTGTACGTGTACGTCAGCCGCTTTAAAAACGATAGGGGGTATGGGGTGATGAGGGAGCCGATGCGCATGGCTGGCAGTTGCAATGTTCGCCAGCCACCTGCGATCGCTCCTCAGAGAGCCAGAACGGGGATCTGTCAATGTAAACAGACAGATACCTGTTCTGACAGTGGAGTAGATAGAGATCTGCTGTTCCTAGTGATCAGGAACAGCAATGTCTCGCCTCCTTTAGTCAGTACACTCCCCCCACAGTTAGAAACACCTACCAGGGAACACATTTAACCCCTTAATCGCGCCCTAGTGTTAACCCCTTCCCTGCCAGTGACATTTATACAGTAATTAGTGGTTATTTTTAGTTTTGATCACTGTATACATGTCACTGGTCCCGAAAAAGTGCCAAAAGTGTCCGATCTGTCCTCCACAATGTGGCAGTCCTGTTAAAAATTGCAGATTGCCCCATTACTACTAAAAAATAAATAAATGCAGACGGCGCATGCGCGGAGTTTCCCAGATGGTCGCTTGAGCCGGAGCTCCGCCGAGTGCAGCGCCAATGGCACCCACAGCACACCGCATTTAGCTCACCCAGGAGCGAAAATGGGCGATCCGGCATCCAGTCACCCCGGAGAAGCCCGCCGCATGCCTGGAAAAATGGTCCGCAGAGACCTGGTGCCACAATTCGACGGGACACCGCCGCCAGGGTGTACCAAGATGGCCGCCGCGGCCCAGCAACACGCCTCAGGGAGAGAAACTCACTCAGAGCTAAGGCAGGTAATCGCCCCAGCCTCTCTCTCCTACACCCCACCTCATCAAAGTGGATCTATACAACCCCACACCCCATCTCCAGCCTCCACTGAATCTCTGCTCAGCAGAAACTTTGGGCATCCTCTATACTCCCCAGCGGGACCAATCCTTAACCCACCACCAGGGGGATCCTCTCCATCTTTCTCCCTCTCTGAGTCTGGCACTCATACAGATGATCTTCTCTTGAAGATGTCAGCTCTCTTGGAAAGGGGATTAGCATCTACCACAGCTAAAATAACAGGGGACATAAAAACAGATTTCCAAAACCTGGGTGCCAGGATGGAAGCTATAGAACACAAACTTGACATGACAGTCTCCGTAACCAATCAAAATTCAGAACACATCCAGACTTTGCAAGATAGGCTGGATACCACCATACTCAGAATCGATGAACTTGAAAACAGATCCAGACGATATAATTTCCGGATCAGAGGAATACCGGAATCCATCTCTGATGTGTCACAAGCTACCCAAGACATCATCAAATCCTTGATCCCAAACGTACCACAACATTGCTTGGAACTAGATAGGGTCCACAGGGCCCTAGGACCCCCTAGAAAAGATGGATCCCCCAGAGACATCATTGCCAAGCCGCACTTTTACCTGGTCAAAGAGGACATCATGAAACAGTCCAGAGCGACGAAACAACTCTCTTATCACGGCCATTCTATTCAGGTATTTGCCGACCTCTCTCCCTCTACAATTCAGAGAAGAAGAGCCCTAAAACCCCTTCTGCTGGTGCTCGCACAAAAAGAAATAAAATACTGGTGGACATTCCCTTTTGCCGTCAAGTTCCAACACAAGGGCAAACTTCATTCCTTCTCCAGTTTCCAAGATGGAGAAAAGATCCTTCTATCCCTGAGGCTCATCACAACGGAAGCGGACATGGACACATCAAAGCCGAATTACAACCCAGCTAAGCGTCCACCCCCAACCAGCCCACTTACACCTCTGTGGAACAAGCAGCTGTCAAAGAGAACAAAGGACCACACCCAGACCTGAGGCTCAGTCCCTCCCACATCTTCTTACCACTCTAACCCAAATTTTACTTCAGGATGGAGTGTAACCGGGGAATTCCCCCCCACCTGGTGGGAGCTCTGGCTCCTCTGACCTTCCTTGAAGGTTCTTCCCTTTGACTGGGTCACACAGTCAAAGGGAAGAACCTTCCCTTTGACTGTGTGACTGGGTCACACAGTCAAAGGGAAGGTTCTTCCCTTTGACTGTGTGACCCATCTCTGGTCCCCCTTCTGTCTGGCCTGCTCACCCGCTGGACATTTCATGCCTATAGACAGGGGGCACGGACTGGACTTCACCAAGTTTCTGGTCTTCACAAAGTTATGGTCCTCATCAGGCAGCACAGGACCTTTCTACAGGCCACACCTGTTCCACTATGGAAATTTTTCCTTTCTCTCCATTACAGATGCCTGATCTCCAGCCTTCTCCCAGATTACTGTTTCTCCCTCCCCTCCCCCCTACCCCCCTGACCCCTCTCCCCCTTCTCCCACCCCCCCTTTTTTTTTCTGGGAAGGAAACTTATCAAAGCTTTTCCTAAATGGATCTGTCACGATCCATAACCTACCTAGAGGTCCGCAGTGGGGCAATGGTCCCTACATTGTGTTTTCTTTTCCTAAATGTTTTTCCACGGTCTTGTTCATTGTTTACTAATTTTGTTTATTCAGCTTCGAAGAGTGTTAGACTCTGTAATTCGCTTCAGCTATATCCTTATTGCGCTTGGTGCTTGTTATATAAAAATAATTTGTTTTACAGAGGTGTCGGGGCGCTGAACTCGGTACATGCGCCCCCACCTATCCCACGAACCTCCAATGTTCAGTGGGCTAGGATGTCTGCCCTTAGAGGAGCAGGCGATTTATGTAGGGGTAACCTCCGGGGGACGGTATGGTCTCCGGGAGTCTGCCCACCCGAGGATGTCTTCTAAGGCCTCCTCCACTTCTTCTCTCTCTTCTTTCTTCCTTTCCTCTATCTTTGATCTTTTCGCTCTCCCTTTTGCTCTAACTCAGGGGTTCTCAGTGGTCACTCTCTATTTTCTTTCCCTCCAGGTCCACACAGTTGTTTCTTCTAACACAATGACCCCGCTCGACGGATCATACCACAGGACGACAGGCCCCGGGGACTCTCTAGAGGTACGTGAAGCGGGTCTGGAAAGCATCCCCTCTCTTTGTTACCATGGCTGACCACCCAAGCTCCATACTCAGAATAGCTTTGAATAACGCTCAAGGCCTAAACTCCCCTGTTAAGAGGAGAAAGCTTTTTAACAGTTACAAATCCCTAAAATTGGACGTGGTCCTGATCCAAGAAACCCACTTTCCTAATTGGTACAGTGCTAATTACTTGCATCGCCACTTCCCCCAGTTTTACCTAGCCAAAACCGAGAACAAAACAAAAGGAGTGGCGATCCTATTCGCTAAATCTAGCAATTTTGTCTGGCAAGCAGACTACAAGGACCAAAAAAGGGAGATTCATCCTTGTTAAAGGGACAATAGATGTCCAAGTTTACTCCTTTGTATCATACTATGCCCCGAATAAGGGACAACACAAATTCTTCCAATCCATGATGGCCACTCTCGATCCCCTTCTGGAGGGGAGCTCAGTCCTGAGTGGAGATTCTAACGTTGCTCTAGACCAAGGACTGGATAAATAAAATCCATCCAAAAGTAAGCCCATCCGCCCCTCCAACACCAGCCTAAAATTTGCTAGACTGGTTCATATTCACGGTCTGGCAGACGCATGGCGGGAAGCCAATCCGACAAAAAGGGATTTCACCCACTTTTCCAATCCGCACCAATCCTACGCCAGGATAGATCACATACTACTGACCACGCACTTACTGCCCAATCTTGACAATTCCAAAATCATAGACACCGCCCTCTCGGACCACTCTATAGTAACTGTCACTATGCACAACTCGCTTCATAAAGCTAAGCATTACCACTGGAGACTCAATGAGTCTATTTTAACAGAGCCCACTAGGGTGATAGACATTAATAAAGCACTTCTTGAATATTTTGAACTCAACAGAACAGAGGGGATCTCAGCAGAAACCTTATGGGCAGCCCCCAAAGTCTCCATTAGGGGGAAATTCATTCAAATAACATCACAGAACAAACGAGAAAGAGAGGCTGACATTTGCAAGCTTGAAAAAACATATGCTGATCTCAAGGCCCAACACAAAAGAGACCCACACAGAATCCCCATTTCTCATCTGGACTCAGCTAGGCTTGAATTAAACCTTGCTTTGACAGCGAGAGCTGAGAAACAATTAAGATGGAGCGGGCCAAATTTTATTCACATAAAGACAAACTAGGGTGCATGCTGGCCAATAAACTCTCCCCAAAGACAAGAATCAGGACGATCCCCAAAATTCGGACTCACGATCACATAACCACCTCTGATCCCACTAAAATTATCTCTGCTTTTCAAGAATTCTATGCCAAACTGTACAAAGAAGCCCGACAGGGTCCCCCCAGTCTTATCTCGAAATTTCTGGACACTTTACCCATCCCATCCCTCTCAGATAAACACAAAGCCATCATGGAAGAGAGGATCTCCGTAGAAGAGACCTTAGAGGTAATTAAGAATTTGAAGAAGGGCTCTAATCCGGGACCGGATGGTCTATCGGTGCCCTGCTATAAGTCCTTTGCCGAGACCCTAGCCCCATACGTGACAAATATTTCAACGAAAAGGTGATTGGCTCTCCTCTAAACCCTGATTTAAACTCAGCTTTTATAACAGTGCTCCCGAAACCTGACAAAAATCCTGAAGAAGTAGGTAATTACAGACCCATTTCATTGATAAATAACGACCTCAAAATTCTCACCAAAATCCTTGCAAATAGGCTAAACTCCTTTATTCGCGCTTATATTCACAAAGACCAGGTCGGCATTATTCCAGGCAGACAGGGCCCTGACCAGACTAGACGTACCATAGATGTGGTCTCTATTCTTCAATCAAACTGGCCGGGGGGGCCCAAGCAACAGGGTATGTTACTTTCCTTACATATACAAAAGGCGTTCGACTCAGTCTCATGGCAATACCTTTTTACGCTCCTGGAACGGTGGGGGTTCGGAGAACGCTTTATGGGAATCATAAAAGCTTTATATTCTACACCCACAGCTACTATCAAATCACAGGGATACCTATCCACTCCTATCAAAATAGCTAGAGGCACGAGGCAGGGTTGTCCTTTATCCCCATTACTCTTCGCTATAGCGATTGAGACACTAGCAATTGCAATCAGGACAAATCCAGACATTAAAGGGGTATTCTATGGGCCTCAGGAACACAAATGCGGATTGTTCGCTGACGACTTGATACTCTTTATCACCTCCCCCCTTATTTCCCTCCCGAATTTATGTAATACCCTGACCTCATTTGCAAAAGTCTCTGGCCTGGAAGTAAATTTTTCCAAATCCCAAGCCCTAAACGTCTCCCTTCCCCCAGCACTGGTGGATCTACTCAAATTAAATTTCCATTTCGATTGGAATGATCATGCCATTAAATATCTAGGCATAAACCTTACTCCTAAATTCGACACTCTTTATGAGAAAAATTACCCCCCCCCCATGTTTCGTAAGCTAGAACAAGACCTAAAATTCTGGTCCACACAAAATATCTCCTGGCTAGGCAAAATTAACGCCGTAAAGATGACCTTGATGCCAAGACTATTGTACCTCTTCAGAGCTCTCCCAATCCCGATACGGTCAGATCACCTTAGATCTTTCCAAAGCAAAGTCCTGAAATTTGTCTGGGGAGGCGCGGGCTATAGATTTCCTCAACAAATCCTTTACTTAACACGCAAACAAGGTGGTCTTGGCCTCCCACATCTACACAGATACTATCAGGCGGCCAGATTGGCGCAGCTCTCAGCGATATACTTTAATGGGGAGAAACCTGACTGGCTACAAATAGAAAGACAAGCAGTCCCGCACAACACGCTGGACTTCTTACTTTGGACTGCACCTAAAAGCAGACCCCCAATCTTGGCCCCCACGCTCTCCCATTCCTTCTCCCTATGGGACAAATTAAAGCTGAATCCGAACATCACCTCAGGCCTAACTCCTCTGTCCCACATTTTCCGGAATCCCAAATTCCCTCCAGGGCTGGATATACAGGCATTTCAATGGTGGCTGGACAAAGGGCTGTACCGAATAGGCCATTTCTTTTCTACCAACGGGCCCCTCTCTCTTGCACAATGTGTTAGTAAGCTAGATCACCTGAGAACGGAAAGGTTTAGATTTGGACAAATCAATCATTTCCTACATGGCCTATGGCTAGACAAACCAAACCCTCCACGTTTCTCTAGCTATGAACTCTGGTGTGGTCAAGCAGTGGAACAAAGGGGGGGGGTTCCATCATCTACGCTTCACTCTCGCAACCCTCGGGGAAGTCCTCTTACATGATAGCCTGGGAGGAGGATCTTCAGTTTCAGTGGAGTCTTGAGTCTTGGCAATCTGCTCTTTCTATAGACTTTAAAACTTGATCCAAGAGACATCTAGAGCTTGACCCAAGAAACATATAGAGCTTGAGCCAAGAGACATGTAGAGGTTAAGCCAAGAGACATCTAGAGCTTGATCCAAGAGACATCTAGAGTTTAATCTCAGAGGCTACCAGAGCTTGATTCAAGAGACTGACAGAGCTTGACATAAAAGACATCTGGATCCATCCCTTGCAGGATGCAGTGTCTTCTCTTTCTGCTACTCCTGGGTGCCGCTCTATATAGATTACAGTGCTTGATGCAGTACCTGGAAGTATATCCACCTTCTCTTGGAGGAAGTTTCTAATGACACTGCAAACAAAGTTCATTGTTTTTGCTGTCTGGTGAGTGTTGAATCTGAAGGGAATGGAATTCACGTGGTGTTGTGCAGGTGACTGATATCATGGAACATACAGCATGAGACTAACCCACGGATGTAACTCATTTAAAGACTCATTTACTTACACAGTGGACTTTATATCAACACAATCACTATTGGGGTTAAGTGTGAGCATGCACCACTACATGTTCATTGATGGAGCGCTGCTTAGTTTTTAATATTGTTTATTTGTACCACTTGCAATGATTGAGTGTATTTATAGCAGCATCTGATTTATAGCTTGTATTGCAACAATATTAGAGGATTTCCTGCCCATGAGTGCTTGGTAGAGTGGTTCATACATTTTGATCAACCTTTTTAGAGTACTGTATATATCACTGTTACACAAGCCATATTGTAATTGAAAGTTATAAAATATTACCTTTCCTTTTCAATCTGCAATGCTGTAATATTCTGTAAAGTTCAAAGCAATATGGTAACCTGGAGGACTTCTGTACACAGTTTGAATACAGAACTTTTCCTGTGCTTGGCTTACTGATTTTCCTTGAAGTCTGCAATAAGATACAAGTCAGATTTTAGGCATCTTCTGCAACTAAAAATATTTTTTTTGGGAAATATTCCCAAAGAGTTAATCGCTACTAAGGGAATTCTGACTATGCAGCTTTCCTCATTAGAACAATGCAAGTGCATCAGCTGACTAACCACTTCAGCCCCAAAGAATTTACCCCCTTCCTGACCAGAGCACTTTTTTCCCCACAAATAGAGCTTTCTTTTGGTGGTATTTGATCACCTCTGCGTTTTTTATTTTTTGCGCTATAAACAAAAAAAAGCATACATTTTGAAAAAAAAAATATTTTTTACTTTTTGCTATAATAAATATCCCCAAAAAATATTAAAAAAAAACATTTTTTTCCCTCAGTTTAGGCCGATACATATTCTTCTACATATTTTTGGTAAAAAAATAAGCGTTTATTGATTGGTTTGGGCAAAAGTTTTAGCGTCTACAAAATAGGGGATAGTTTTATGGCATTTTTATTGATAATTTATTTTTATTTTTTACTAGTAATGGCACCGATCAGTGATTTTTATCATGACTTTGACATTATCGCAGACACATCGTAAATTTTTGACACATTTTTGGGACCATTGGCATTAATACAGCGCTCAATGCTAAAAAATTGCATTAATTACTGTAAAAATGTCACTGGCAGTGAAGGGGTTAATCACTAGGTGGCACTGTAGGGGTTAAGTGTGTCCTAGGGAGTGATTCTAGCTGTGGGGGAGGGGCTGTGTGTCACAGCTGTCCCGATTACAGGGAGACCTGATCAGTGACAGTGTCACTAGGCAGAACTGGGAGATGCTTGTTTACATTAGCATCTCCCCGTTCTTCCTCACCGTGAGACGATCGCGGGTATCTCCTTGGACATCGGGTCCGTGGGACCTGTGATCACGGTCACGAAGCTCCCAGCGGGCACGCGCCCGTGAACCGCCTCCTAAAGGTACGTTATGCAGGTACGTTAATCTGCCTGTAAGTGCCCTTCTGGCGCAGTAGAATCGGTCGGGAAGCGGTTAATAATAAAAAAGTCACTTCAATGCAGAATTAAAGTATCCAAAGACACAAAGTGGAACAAACAGCTTTTTCTTTAGAGCGGAAACTGGTAGGGATCTGCAACACAGTCTGCTAACATCCTTGCAATGTACATTGATCGCCCAGAAGGTCTTTTTTTTTTTCTCTTTTAAAAAAGTGGAGTTGCAGTACTCTTTAAAACATTTGTTCATTGTCAGTGATTCAGAGTTATTAAATCAGACACAGCAATGCAACTGCCACTTTCAGGAGGCGACCATCAATGGCAGCCCTATACTACCCTCATTATATGTGCACTTTAACACCACCCTTCCAAAATATTAAAACAGTCAAAGAAACTCCTTGCACCCTTTTTTCTGCTTGTCGGTAGCCTGAAATCCTGGAAAGCCACCCCTTCTCTACTCTAGGAAATACAACACTTGATATAAGTAGATTAAAGACATGTGGTGGTATTAGTAATGTGTTCCTTGAATGGAATGTATACTGATTCCTTACAGCAGTATAAACAAAACGATTAACTATATTGGTGTCAAACGTTTGTTTTCTCCTTAGATGTATATTAAGCCGCAGTATATGTACATTAAGCTAGTGTATAGTAACAGCATTTTAAGAGCACAATTTATAAAGCCAGAATAAATCTGGGTTTCAAGCATCCTTTCAACTTTATCCACCTCACTTGCTCTCACCCATCAGTATCTATAAAAGTCACACTGTACCTTATACATGTGTCAAAACAGGTAAAGTCTAAGCTTCTTAGAGACAGTGATTTTCAGGACTTTAATCCTTCTCCATGGCTGGTTTCTACTCTTCCTTTTTCAGGTTTGCCTAAGGAATATGGTATTATTCTGACAGATGAAGATACCTGACTTTTGCCTGCGGGCATTTATGGCCACATCTTCTTACTGCTCTTACTCAGCACTAATATCCTAGAAATGCATGAAGTCCCAAAAGACAGTATTCTGATGTGTTTGCATGGAACAGTATGAGATAATAATAATCTTTATAGAATAGTGTTATATAGACAGTAAGAAAAAAATATATATTATTAGTGCAGCACAGTGGCTAAGTGGTTAGCACTTCTGCTTAGCAGCACTAGAGTTGCCAGTTTGGGTCATTTTCATGTTCTCCCTGTACCTGCGAGGGTTTCCTCCGGGTACTGTAGTTTCCTCCTGCACTCCAAAGACATGCTGGTAGGTTAATTGATTCTTGTCTAAATTGGCCATAGTATGTGTTTGTATGAATGTAAGTTAGGGACCTCAGATTGTTACCTCCTTCAGGGCAGAGACTGATGTGAATGTACAATATACATACATTTGTACGGCACTACATAAGTAACTGTAATAAATAAATATATATGAGATATCATGCCTTACTATTAATTAGGGATGGTGCCGAACATATGGGGCATTCATGGCAAATTTGAGTGCCACAGAGTGCCCCATAATTCACTGCGAGACTGCAGTGCATTGACGGCTGTTGATTGGGCATAAGTATGCACCTGACCTGCATGCTTTGGCCAATCACAGCACAGTCTGGCCAATTATGGCTCAGGGGGCTAAGACCATGCCCCACACTATATAAGGCTGCTTACACGGCGGCTGTGTATAGTGTGATAATAACATGGAGAACTTGAGCTAGATTAGGCAGGTTAGTTAGGGGCGTGCAAGCAGTTTAGTGTATATATATATATATATATATATATATATATATATATATATATATATATAGTGTAGTCAATGTATTCATATTTATACAGTGCAGTCAGAGCAGAGCATATAATAGTGTATTAAAGTGGTTAAGGGGAACCCTATGACAGAATTAAGAAAAAAAAAATATGCCCCCTCCCCCTTTGGGTCTGATATAGATTTTAAGGGGAACGCCACTGCAATTTTTAATTTTTTTAAAACAGCTTGGGGTTCCCCCCAAAATCCATACCAGACCATTATCCGAGCAAGCAGGGAAGGGGAGAAGGGCAGAAAGGGGTGGTAGGCCAGGAAAGGGGGGGGGCGAGCGAGCACCCATCTCCTCCTGAACCGTACCAGGCCTCTTGCCCTCAACATGAGGATGGTGCTTTGGGGTCCCACCCAAAGCAGCTTGTTCCCATGTTGATAGGGACAAGGGCCTTGTCCCCACAACCCTGGCCCTGTGGTTGTGGGGGTCTGCAGGTAGGGGGGCTTATCGGAATTTGTAAACCCCATTTAGTAAGGTGGCCCCCAGATCTGGCCCCCCTCCCTATGTGAATGGGTTACATTGTACACATGGAAGTAGTGATGTGCAATCTCCCAGATACATGTGTATCAGTAGAAACCAACCATGCCAGTTAAATATAAAGAGAATCCTTTCTATTAATTATCATCTCAGTCCTTAACATCCTGTCATTCTTTTCTCAATTAATCTCCCTCTGGAAGGGTATGGGGGCTCCATCCAATATATCCCCAGGAGGCCCCAACACACTTTAATCTAGCCCTTACCAGGATGCTTCTGTAAGGTATGTGTGATTGATAGCGTCAAGTTTGCCAAGGATGTTGCTTTATTCTTCACCAGAGGTTTTTAGATAGTTCCCAGTAAAATTCAAGAAGCTTTTTGTTTTTTTCTGGAAATCTTCTTGTATTGCCCTTCTGCACCTTCACATGTCCTGATAACGATTCTTACTACCCCACCTCTTCTATGATCAAAGAGCTATTTTTTACAGATAACCGATTCATTTTATTACTACTTGTCCCTCCTCCATGATGGGCAAAGAGATGTTATCTGCCAGCAGTTGGCTTATTTTATTGCTACTCAAAAAGCATATATCACAAGATGTGACTGCTTTATCAGTTGGCGGCATTTAATTGGAAGTTGCTGGCACAAAGCCAATGGGCCGAGGAAACACATACATGGCACGTTATGTACTGCTGTGTACTGATGCCAAGCAGCAATTCAATTGATCAACTGTCTGTAAAGCAGGGCTCTTTGCTAACAGAGAATGTAAGAAGGAAGGAACATTTGCAGTTTCAAACTTTGGATCAGGATTTTGGAAATAACAGCCCCCCTGGGGAATGATGCCGATAGGCAAGAGCTTACTGTAATGCAAAACTTGTTTATTGTATTTCACTTCATCACTAAAGTTTATGCTAACTAAATTAACAAATTTTTTTTAGCTTTGACTAGAGTAAGGAAGGGTTAAAAAGCCATCAGACTATATTTTGCTGTTTGTGTGCCTTTGGGAGGATTTCCCTTTACTTCCCAGAGGCGAAACAGAAAGTGTGAGGAAATCTCCCTAAAGTGAGGTAAATCCTCTTCCTATACAGTTGTTAGCAAGACAAGTGTCCCCAACGCAAGATTGATCATCACTTCTGGTTTTGGTGACAAACAGAGGGGTGAATAATCAGAGGGCACTCTGATAGCAATAAAAACTTGATAGGGGTTCTAACCCTTTACCACTCTATCCAAAAGTTAAAAAAACATTTTTTACAAACACGCTAGATTCGGTAACAATTTAAATGCACAAGGCTACTCATTGAATGCTTTTAAAAGGTCATATAATCCTTCAATGAATACAAATATCCTTAATAATTTATTTCAGAGGGTATACTATTCCTCTAGTGCTCCAAAATCAACACATAGGCTGACAGAAAGTGATTGACGCTAATATTGATGGCTCAGACTGGCTGACTTAGACCATAGACTAATGAGCAGACAGAATTGCTCCTGAATTCCCTGGTAATACCAGGCTGCAGGACTTTGCCAGCTTTCAGACAAAGTGTCATCTGATATCGGGCAGAGTGTTGAGTGAGATGGACGGGGCTTAAATTAACAGTGTAATAACGGTAATTTAACAATTACTGTGGTTAGACTGTATGAACAGCAAGTTCTGATGGCAGAATATGATGTTTTTACAGATATAATGTATGAGCCACAGGTGCTTTATAGGGACAGCATAGGAAAGGCATAATAGCAGTAAATCAACTGCCTACAGAATGAGTATAATCTTGCAATTCTTAGAAGCTATTTTGAGAAATTCGCAATTGAGAAATGATCTAAAAATGATGACAGCATCATTTTTTTATTTTAGAAACATTGAATATAGGAGATAGCTAATCCACCATGTGTGACACATGCTGGAAATGTTTTATTAAGTTAGATAGAGTAGGTGCAGATAATGCAAACACCTGTTTTTCAATTTATGTTTCTGACATTAGTAGTCATTTAAAGTGATATTTGGTTTAAATAAAAAAAAAGTGGTCTTGCACAGAGCAGCCCCATTCCTCCTCTACTCAGGTCCCTCGCTGGCGCTCCATGCCCCTCCCTCCTGCCGAGTTCTCCCACAGCAAGCAGCTTGCTATGGGGGCACCCTTGCTGAGCCACTGCTCTGTGTGTCCTTTCAGACACGGAGATGCGGCTCGGCACCACCCCCCTCTCTTTATTGGCTCATTGACTTTGATTAACAGCATCAGGAGCCAATGGCACCCACTGCTGTATCTCAGCCAATCAGGTTCTCATGCAACATCGCTGGATCGGGATGGGGTAAGCATTAAGGGGGTGAGGGGTGCTGTTGCACACCAAAGGTTTTTTTTTTTTATCTTAAAGCGGATGTAAACCCTCACATATACCCAATGAAGTGAACAGCCTCAGATGATATACAGAGAATTGTTTAATCTCCTTATATAAGTTTTACACATATATCTCCTGTCTTCTTCTGTATATATCCCTGAGAAAGTGCTCTTTGTGTTAAAGTTTTTCTCTTCCTGGTTAGCACTGGGAGTGGATTATTGCCATATAGCCAAGACAGCTGATTGGAGGAAAGGTACACACCCCCTCTCCTCATAGGCAAAGGAAGAAAAGAATGTGCAGAGGTCTACTCTTAGATGGCAAGCTAACTGCTAATCTATTTGTAGCAACGTCCCCCGACACACACTTCTATCCCCCGTCTTGGAGAACATGTAAGAAGTTGATATCAGACTGATAACAGAGCTACGGAGCAAGAGACAGCTACAAAACACAGTACTTTGGAGAGAGATAAGAAAACACTACAGATATATGTGCCCAGCTCAAACTTCATAAATCGGGTTTACAAACCACTTTAATGCAAGTTAAAATAGAATCACTTTAACCACTTGCCGACCGCCGCACGACGATATACGTCGGCAGAATGGCACGGGCAGGCATATGGGCGTATATATAAGTCCCTGCCTGCCCGCGGGTGGGGGGCCCGATCGGGCCCCCCCCCGGTGCCTGCGGCGGTCGGCATTCCTTCGAGAGCGATCCGGGATGAGGGGGCGGCCATTCATTCATGGCCACCCCCCCGCGATCGCTCTCGACGAATGGAAATCCCCCGTGACATCACTTCCTCTCCTGTAATGTAAACACAGGAGAGGAAGTGATGTATTCTCTCCTCCGTGTCGGTATTTTTCGTTCCGACACGGAGGAGAGCGGATCGGTGAGTTGCACCAACACTCTACACACACAGTAGAACATGCCAGGCACACTCACACCCCCCCTTTACCCCCCGATCACCCCCCCAATTACCCCTGCCCCCCAGTCACAGTGACACCAATGTCATTTTTTTTTTTTTTTTTTTGCATTGGTGTCATTTGTGACTGTAATAACTGTTAGGGCAGTTAGAGTTAGCCCCCTTTAGTTCTAATGTACCCCCCTAACCCCCCCAATAAAGGTTTAACCCCGTGATCACCCCCCGTCGCCAGTGTCACTAAGGCTGGGTTCACATTGCAGCGGTTTATGAGAACGAATGTGATTCGCACCGCACTGCAGTGCAAATCACATCCGATCTCTGTGCGATTCGAGTTCAGCCATTCGCCGCACCCGCCGCACCCGCCACACCCGCCGCACCCGCCGCAAATTCGCACGGGACCCTTTTTTTGGCCCGCAGCAGAATCGGATCGCATGGGTGTTCACACCATGCGATCCGAGTTTGCAGATCGCACTGCGATATGCGAACTGATCTGGGGGTGTCAGTAACATTTCACTGACACTCCCAGCAGTTCGCATAGGGCAGTGTGAACTGCCGCCGGGAGGCATGCGATGCGGGAACCCGCCGCGGATTCGCGGCGTTTCCGCATCGCTCCAGTGTGAACCCAGCCTAATAAGCGATCATTTTTCTGATCGCCGTATTAGTGTCACAGGTGACGCTAGTTAGGCAGGTAGGTATTTAGGTTCGCCGCAGCTTTTTATAGCGCCAGGGACCCCCATATACTACCGCATAAAGCCCCCTGATTGCCCCCTAGTTAACCCTTTCACCAGTGATCACCATATAACTGTTACAGGTGACGCTGGTTGGTTAGTTATTTTTTTATAGTTTCAGGGCACCCGCCATTTATTACCTAATAAAGGTTTAACCCCCTGATCACCCGGCGGGTGTCATTTGTGACTAATAACTGTTAGGGCAGTTAGGGTTAGCCCCCTTTAGTTCTAAGGTACCCCCCTAACCCCCCCAATAAAGGTTTAACCCCGTGATCACCCCCCGTCGCCAGTGTCACTAAGGCTGGGTTCACATTGCAGCGGTTTGAGAACGGATGTGATTCGCACCGCACTGCAGTGCAAATCACATCCGATCTCTGTGCGATTCGAGTTCAGCCATTCGCCGCACCCGCCACACCCGCCGCACCCGCCGCAAATTCGCACGGGACCCTTTTTTTGGCCCGCAGCAGAATCGGATCGCATGGGTGTTCACACCATGCGATCCGAGTTTGCAGATCGCACTGCGATATGCGAACTGATCTGGGGGTGTCAGTAACATTTCACTGACACTCCCAGCAGTTCGCATAGGGCAGTGTGAACTGCCGCCGGGAGGCATGCGATGCGGGAACCCGCCGCGCATTCGTGGCGTTCCCGCATCGCTCCAGTGTGAACCCAGCCTAATAAGCGATCGTTTTTCTGATCGCTGTATTAGTGTCACAGGTGACGCTAGTTAGGCAGGTAGGTATTTAGGTTCGCCGCAGCTTTTTATAGCGCCAGGGACCCCCATATACTACCGCATAAAGCCCCCTGATTGCCCCCTAGTTAACCCTTTCACCAGTGATCACCATATAACTGTTACAGGTGACGCTGGTTGGTTAGTTATTTTTTTTATAGTTTCAGGGCACCCGCCATTTATTACCTAGTCTCACTAGTGTACCCCTAAATTTAGGGGTGTCTACTTTCCAAAATGGGGTCATTTGGGGGGGGGTTTGTGCCATCTTGGCATTTTATGGCCTTCAAAACTGTAACGCCCTTAGAAAGCCTGAAGGCGGTGCTTGGTTTTCGGGGCCCCGTACGCGGCTAGGCTCCCAAAAAGTCCCACATATGTGGTATCCCCGTACTCAGGAGAAGCAGCAGAATTTATTTTGGGGTGTCATTTCACATATGCCCATGGCATGCGTGAGCAATATATCATTTAGTGACAACTTTGTGAAAAAAAAAAAAAAAGTTTGTAATTTTCCCGCAACTTGTGGCAAAATATAAAATATTCCATGGACTCAACATGCCTCTCAGCAAATAGCTTGGGGTGTCTACTTTCTAAAATGGGGTCATTTGTGGGGGTTTTGTGCCATCTTGGCATTTTATGGCCTTCAAAACTGTAATAGGTAGTGAGAAGTGAACTCAAAAATTTACGCCCTTAGAAAGCCTGAAGGCGGTGCTTGGTTTTCGGGGCCCCGTACGCGGCTAGGCTCCCAAAAAGTCCCACATATGTGGTATCCCCGTACTCAGGAGAAGCAGCAGAATTTATTTTGGGGTGTCATTTCACATATGCCCATGGCATGTGTGAGCAATATATCATTTAGTGACAACTTTGTTAAAAAAAAAAAAAAAAAAGTTTGTAATTTTCCCGCAACTTGTGGCAAAATATAACATATTCCATGAACTCAACATGCCTCTCAGCAAATAGCTTGGGGTGTCTACTTTCTAAAATGGGGTCATTTGTGGGGGTTTTGTGCCATCTTGGCATTTTATGGCCTTCAAAACTGTAATAGGTAGTGAGAAGTGAACTCAAAAATTTACGCCCTTAGAAAGCCTGAAGGCGGTGCTTGGTTTTCGGGGCCCTGTACGCGGCTAGGCTCCCAAAAAGTCCCACATATGTGGTATCCCCGTACTCAGGAGAAGCAGCAGAATTTATTTTGGGGTGTCATTTCACATACGCCCATAGCATGTGTGAGCAATATATCATTTAGTGACAACTTTGTGTAAAAAAAAAAATAACATTTTTTTTTTGTCATTATTCAATCGCTTGAGGCAAAAAAATAAAATATTCAATGGGCTCAACATGCCTCTTATCAATTTCCTTAGGGGGTCTACTTTCCAAAATGGGGTCATTTGGGAGGGTTTTGTACTGCCCTGCCATTTTAGCACCTCAAGAAATGAGATAGGCAGTCGTAAACTAAAAGCTGCGTAAATTCCAGAAAACGTACCTTAGTTTGTAGATGTGACAACTTTTGCGCAAACCAATAAATATACAATTATTGACTTTTTTTTTACCAAAGACATGTGGCTGAATACATTTTGGCCTAAATGTATGACTAAAATTGAGTTTATTGGATTTTTCTAATAACAAAAAGTAGAAAATATCATTTTTTTTCAAAATTTGCGGTCTTTTTACGTTTATATCGCAAAAAATAAAAATCGCAGAGGCAATCAAATACCATCAAAAGAAAGCTCTATTTGTGGGAAGAAAAGGACGCAAATTTTGTTTGGGTACAACATTGCATGACCGCGCAATTACCAGTTAAAGCAGCGCAGTGCCAAAGTGTAAAAAGACCTCTGGTCATTTACCAGCAAAATGGTCCGGTCTGAAAGTGGTTAAAGAGATGTTGTCCTCTAGCCACTCAGGGCAAAGTGACAGTGTCTTTGCAAATATCCCCTGACCCCCCCTATACTTACTTTACCAGCGTTCCCTCTTCACACCTTTATCCTCTGCAGTGGGCACTGACAGGTTTTGGTAACCCCAGGGAAGCAGTGATGTCACGCCCCAGGCCATGTACAGTCAGGGCCATCTTTAATATTGAATGGACTCTGCACAAACATTTTCTTGTCCCCCCCCCAACATCCCAGAAAACAAACAATGTTGGTTAAGCGGTGGGTCCAGTAACAATTGCCACACTTTAAAGCAGTCAATAAGACCCACAGGCAGTAATAGAGCTATAGGGTAGCTGGTAGGTACTTCCTAATTGCTCAGGCTATAGTGGTGGGAACAAGTAGGGGCCACAAGGCTCTCTCACCAGACCCAGCAACACAGATCCCACCGATAAGGTATCCACTCACTCTGGGTTGTCCATGGCAACTCTGGTAGGCAGCACAGCAGGTCCTTATCCTGGCAGCAGCATCGTCCCTCAGCACTCAGGTCATGATCTGTACTCTCTGGTAGTCCCACACATGGCAGTGAGCTTTCACTGACATAGTCTCTCTCTCAGATGGCATTCTCCTGCACAGTCATCTCACACACTCTGCCCAGATAGCCAACTTGAGGAGTAAACTTTGCCTAGGGAAAATCTGGTTATCTTTTTTTTACTGCTGCAAAGCTTGGTGGGGGCAGTAGTTCATCCTCCATTTTTTTTCAATAGACAGCCTTTTCTTGCTCACTGGTCACATGACTTCCTCTCCTCCTGCTTAATATCACATGCTCCAGTCAATCTCAGTGCTTCAAGTTACTCACTATACTCACAGTACCCCTAGTTACTTCAGATTACTCATACAAACACCAAGTTACTCATACTACTTTAAGACACTCCAAAAAATACTTACTATACTCAAAGTTACTCCAAATTACTCCAGGCTACTCCAGATCACTCACAGCACTCCAAGTTACTCCAGACCACTCATAGTGCTCTGGTTACTCACAATTCCCCAAGTTACTCATAGTAATCCAAAAATACTCACAGTATTGCAAGGTATTCTAAAGTCATTCACAATACTCCAAGTTACTCACAATGCCCCAAGTTACTCCTTATTCTCGCAACACTTCACGTTGCTTCAAGTTACCCATAGTACTCTAAACTAATCCAGATTTACTCCAAATTACTCCCAATACTCCAAGTTTCTCCAAATTAGTTCCAGTTCTAGTACTCCAAGTTACTCCAAGTTACATCCAGTACTTTAAAGGGATTGTAAAGTCAGAAGGTTGCATGCATTCTATACATTAAGGTAAAAAGCCTTCTGTGTGCAGTAGCCCCCCTAACACTTACCTGAGGTCCCTCTCTGTCCAGTGATGTCCACAAATGTCTCCTCCCGATTGGCTGAAACACAGCAGCAGAGCCATTGGCTCCCACTGCTGTCAATCAAAGTCAGCTAGCCAATCAAGAGAGAGAGCAGGCAGGTCGGTGTCGGGGGTTTGTCTCTGAATGGACACAGGGAGCAGTGACTTTGCTAGGGTGCCCCCATAGCAAGCTGCTTGCTGTGGGGGCCCTGAACAGGAGGGATGGGGCCAGAATCACAGAAGAGGCACCCAAGTAGAGGAGGATCTGGACTGCTCTGTGCAAATCCACTGCAACCGAGCAGGTAAGTATAACATGCTTGTTATTTTGATAGGAAAAAAAGGAGACTTTACAATCACTTTAAGTTACTCGCAGTGCTCCAATAATACTCACTATACTCCACACTACTCACAATACCTCAGTTTCTCCCATAATTCAGTACTCATAGCCCTCACAGTGCCCCAGATCGCTGCTGTCAGTCCTATTAATGTGTTCAGTGCCCTTACTCACATCCTGCAGCTCCTCCTGCCTGCGTGTCTCACAGACCTCCTGCCAATGTGTCCTGCACCGGGACATGGATAAGGGGGGGTGGGGTCAGGGGACATCTTGCCAAAAAAAAATCAAATGCCCTGTCTTGACTCCCTGCCCTGTGACAGCACAGAAATCAGTGGCAAAGTATTTGTGTAATATAAGACATTAGGCAGTAGGCATTTGCCACACTCACTGTTGGGCTGAGGTTGATAGATGATCAAGTAGTATCCGGGCAGCTGAGCACACCTGAGTACAGCAGGAGTGGACAATGCCTGTTGTTGTAGTGCCACTTCCCTCTATGGGCTTTGAGGAGGAGTGTTGTCTAGGGCCTGGAGCACAGAATGCTGAAAACTGTGCCATGTAGCCACCAGCACCCATGCAACGCTGAGCTCCAGCCAAGCATGTCCTTACTCCCGCACCTTCACTCACAGCTTTTGAGGGTAAAATGTGCTAAAGGGGCAGCTGCTTTGGGCCCTACAACATTGACTAGGCCCAGGGCAGCTGCCCCATTTTCCCCGTTAAAGATGTCCCTGTGTACAGTGCTCTGGCCTGTTTGCTGCTAGACCCAAGCACTGTCACAAAGTCAGATGCTTCTCCATTTTCGAAAGTGCCAGGTATTGTGCATGGCTGAAGAGGAGGGAGAGCTCTGTTAAGGTGAGTATAAAGTGGTTGGGGAGGGGGCCTTTGCAGATACACTGGGGTTGATTTACTAAAACTGGAGAGTGCGAAATCTGGGGCATGGTAGCCAATAAACTTATAACTTCAGCTTGAAAGCTTTGACAATAAAACTTGGAAGCTAATTGGTTTCTTTTCAGAGCTGCACCAGATTTTGCACTCTCCAGTATTAGTAAATCAACCCCACAGTCATTTTGCCTTACACGGGCAACAAAACAGTGTCTATGCAAATGTGAAATGATTGTTTATTCCAGTGGTGCACAGATCTTACTATTTGCTCTGGCAGACTCCCTTGATCCATGTGACCAGTTCCTTGCAGCCTTCTCTACAAGGTTCTCCATGCTGGCCCGCAATACATACAATGTAAGTTTGATAGCCCTGCATTGCTCATAACGATGCTGAGGCCCCACCTAGAGACTGGCGCTTCAGGGACAGGAGAAGAGCATTGGCGCTAGTTGGAACAAGGAGACAGGTAAGTAATAATGCCTGTTCTGCTCCCGCTACACTAAATTATAATTTAACCCTTGCAAGGCGGAGAGGCCCCAATGAAAGGATTTTTTTCACCTTCGCAGGGTTCAGCTTTATTATTAAATTAAAGTCAGTATCCGGGCAAACTACTAATCAAAGCCATACAGTATATATAAGCTTGTATTACCTGTCAAATAATTGGTATATCTGTCTATCCAGTCCCGACATTTAGAAAACGCTGCCAGGCAGTAGAGCCTACCTGGTAACCTGAATTTTCTCTGATGCAGTTAAGCACTGAAGCTAGATCACCTCCCTGCTTCAAAGCTGTGAATGCACAGTGATAGAGAATCAGTAGACCAATGAGGTTATCACTCTGCTCTCTCACCCTGTCTTTGTGTTCCTGGTCAGCATATGGGCATAGCTTCTAGTATTGTGCCTCTCTCTCAAGTCTAAACAGTCCTGTAAAGGGGACTACAAGATGATGGTACCATGTTACCAAGTCACATTCATACTTACACTACACTACACATTCTTCCCATTGACCACCAATGTAAAGGACATTATTCTTACTGACCACCAATGAAAGGGACATTCTTCCCATTGAACTCCAATGTAAGGGCCATTCTTCTTACTGACCACCAATATAAGGGACGTTCTTCCAGTTGACCTCCAATGTAAAGGATATTCTTCTTACTGACCACCAATGAAAATGACATTCTTCCCATTGGCCTCCAATGTAAGGGACATTCTTCTTACTGACTCCCAATGAAAAGAACATTATTCCCATTGACCACCAATGTAATGGCTACCAGTGTAATGGGGTCAGTCTCCAAATAATTATCAACATAACATGGTCCTTCTCCAATTAACCACCAATCTAAAGGGGCATTTTTTCATTGACCACCAAACTAAGGGAGCTCTTCACTGACCATCAATTCAAGGGGACACTCTATGGACAATGAATGTGCAGGAACGCTATTTTCTAGCACTTTTATGTGTTTATTAGTATTACTGAAAAGAGGATTTTTGTATTATATAGAGCATGCCCTGGTTGCCAAATACCCTATGAGTTGTTGCTATAATAGTTATTAGCAGAGGCTCCCTGAGCCCTGGAAGATATAGAAAAGGTTCCTCTGTGTTAGAGAAAGGAAACAATTGTCTCAGAAATTATAAGTCTGGCCCATTTAGCTCTATGCATTTTTTGTAGCATTAAGCAGGTGCATTGTCATGTGTCAATGTGAGTTTCCTTTGAGCATTGAAATATGTTTTGACACTTAAATTTTTTGAATTCAGAATTTGGAGTGGACAGGGATAACGGGATGTAAAAGCTTGTAATAACTTAATGCCTAGGGAAAATCTGGTTATCTTTTTTTTACTGCTGCAAAGCTTGGTGGGGGCAGTAGTTCATCCTCCATTTTTTTTCAATAGACAGCCTTTTCTTGCTCACTGGTCACATGACTTCCTCTCCTCCTGCTTAGTATCACATGCTCCAGTCAATCTCAGTGCTTCAAGTTACTCACTATACTCACAGTACCCCTAGTTACTTCAGATTACTCATACAAACACCAAGTTACTCATACTACTTTAAGACACTCCAAAAAATACTTACTATACTCAAAGTTACTCCAAATTACTCCAGGCTACTCCAGATCACTCACAGCACTCCAAGTTACTCCAGACCACTCATAGTGCTCTGGTTACTCACAATTCCCCAAGTTACTCATAGTAATCCAAAAATACTCACAGTATTGCAAGGTATTCTAAAGTCATTCACAATACTCCAAGTTACTCACAATGCCCCAAGTTACTCCTTATTCTCGCAACACTTCACGTTGCTTCAAGTTACCCATAGTACTCTAAACTAATCCAGATTTACTCCAAATTACTCCCAATACTCCAAGTTTCTCCAAATTAGTTCCAGTTCTAGTACTCCAAGTTACTCCAAGTTACATCCAGTACTTTAAAGGGATTGTAAAGTCAGAAGGTTGCATGCATTCTATACATTAAGGTAAAAAGCCTTCTGTGTGCAGTAGCCCCCCTAACACTTACCTGAGGTCCCTCTCTGTCCAGTGATGTCCACAAATGTCTCCTCCCGATTGGCTGAAACACAGCAGCAGAGCCATTGGCTCCCACTGCTGTCAATCAAAGTCAGCTAGCCAATCAAGAGAGAGAGCAGGCAGGTCGGTGTCGGGGGTTTGTCTCTGAATGGACACAGGGAGCAGTGACTTTGCTAGGGTGCCCCCATAGCAAGCTGCTTGCTGTGGGGGCCCTGAACAGGAGGGATGGGGCCAGAATCACAGAAGAGGCACCCAAGTAGAGGAGGATCCGGACTGCTCTGTGCAAATCCACTGCAACCGAGCAGGTAAGTATAACATGCTTGTTATTTTGATAGGAAAAAAAGGAGACTTTACAATCACTTTAAGTTACTCGCAGTGCTCCAATAATACTCACTATACTCCACACTACTCACAATACCTCAGTTTCTCCCATAATTCAGTACTCATAGCCCTCACAGTGCCCCAGATCGCTGCTGTCAGTCCTATTAATGTGTTCAGTGCCCTTACTCACATCCTGCAGCTCCTCCTGCCTGCGTGTCTCACAGACCTCCTGCCAATGTGTCCTGCACCGGGACATGGATAAGGGGGGGTGGGGTCAGGGGACATCTTGCCAAAAAAAAATCAAATGCCCTGTCTTGACTCCCTGCCCTGTGACAGCACAGAAATCAGTGGCAAAGTATTTGTGTAATATAAGACATTAGGCAGTAGGCATTTGCCACACTCACTGTTGGGCTGAGGTTGATAGATGATCAAGTAGTATCCGGGCAGCTGAGCACACCTGAGTACAGCAGGAGTGGACAATGCCTGTTGTTGTAGTGCCACTTCCCTCTATGGGCTTTGAGGAGGAGTGTTGTCTAGGGCCTGGAGCACAGAATGCTGAAAACTGTGCCATGTAGCCACCAGCACCCATGCAACGCTGAGCTCCAGCCAAGCATGTCCTTACTCCCGCACCTTCACTCACAGCTTTTGAGGGTAAAATGTGCTAAAGGGGCAGCTGCTTTGGGCCCTACAACATTGACTAGGCCCAGGGCAGCTGCCCCCTTTTCCCCGTTAAAGATGTCCCTGTGTACAGTGCTCTGGCCTGTTTGCTGCTAGACCCAAGCACTGTCACAAAGTCAGATGCTTCTCCATTTTCGAAAGTGCCAGGTATTGTGCATGGCTGAAGAGGAGGGAGAGCTCTGTTAAGGTGAGTATAAAGTGGTTGGGGAGGGGGCCTTTGCAGATACACTGGGGTTGATTTACTAAAACTGGAGAGTGCGAAATCTGGGGCATGGTAGCCAATAAACTTATAACTTCAGCTTGAAAGCTTTGACAATAAAACTTGGAAGCTAATTGGTTTCTTTTCAGAGCTGCACCAGATTTTGCACTCTCCAGTATTAGTAAATCAACCCCACAGTCATTTTGCCTTACACGGGCAACAAAACAGTGTCTATGCAAATGTGAAATGATTGTTTATTCCAGTGGTGCACAGATCTTACTATTTGCTCTGGCAGACTCCCTTGATCCATGTGACCAGTTCCTTGCAGCCTTCTCTACAAGGTTCTCCATGCTGGCCCGCAATACATACAATGTAAGTTTGATAGCCCTGCATTGCTCATAACGATGCTGAGGCCCCACCTAGAGACTGGCGCTTCAGGGACAGGAGAAGAGCATTGGCGCTAGTTGGAACAAGGAGACAGGTAAGTAATAATGCCTGTTCTGCTCCCGCTACACTAAATTATAATTTAACCCTTGCAAGGCGGAGAGGCCCCAATGAAAGGATTTTTTTCACCTTCGCAGGGTTCAGCTTTATTATTAAATTAAAGTCAGTATCCGGGCAAACTACTAATCAAAGCCATACAGTATATATAAGCTTGTATTACCTGTCAAATAATTGGTATATCTGTCTATCCAGTCCCGACATTTAGAAAACGCTGCCAGGCAGTAGAGCCTACCTGGTAACCTGAATTTTCCCTGATGCAGTTAAGCACTGAAGCTAGATCACCTCCCTGCTTCAAAGCTGTGAATGCACAGTGATAGAGAATCAGTAGACCAATGAGGTTATCACTCTGCTCTCTCACCCTGTCTTTGTGTTCCTGGTCAGCATATGGGCATAGCTTCTAGTATTGTGCCTCTCTCTCAAGTCTAAACAGTCCTGTAAAGGGGACTACAAGATGATGGTACCATGTTACCAAGTCACATTCATACTTACACTACACTACACATTCTTCCCATTGACCACCAATGTAAAGGACATTATTCTTACTGACCACCAATGAAAGGGACATTCTTCCCATTGAACTCCAATGTAAGGGCCATTCTTCTTACTGACCACCAATATAAGGGACGTTCTTCCAGTTGACCTCCAATGTAAAGGATATTCTTCTTACTGACCACCAATGAAAATGACATTCTTCCCATTGGCCTCCAATGTAAGGGACATTCTTCTTACTGACTCCCAATGAAAAGAACATTATTCCCATTGACCACCAATGTAATGGCTACCAGTGTAATGGGGTCAGTCTCCAAATAATTATCAACATAACATGGTCCTTCTCCAATTAACCACCAATCTAAAGGGGCATTTTTTCATTGACCACCAAACTAAGGGAGCTCTTCACTGACCATCAATTCAAGGGGACACTCTATGGACAATGAATGTGCAGGAACGCTATTTTCTAGCACTTTTATGTGTTTATTAGTATTACTGAAAAGAGGATTTTTGTATTATATAGAGCATGCCCTGGTTGCCAAATACCCTATGAGTTGTTGCTATAATAGTTATTAGCAGAGGCTCCCTGAGCCCTGGAAGATATAGAAAAGGTTCCTCTGTGTTAGAGAAAGGAAACAATTGTCTCAGAAATTATAAGTCTGGCCCATTTAGCTCTATGCATTTTTTGTAGCATTAAGCAGGTGCATTGTCATGTGTCAATGTGAGTTTCCTTTGAGCATTGAAATATGTTTTGACACTTAAATTTTTTGAATTTAGAATTTGGAGTGGACAGGGATAACGGGATGTAAAAGCTTGTAATAACTGTTGCTAATGCATGAAAATGCAAGTTATATGAGTTTTAATGCACTGCTGTTGACTTCAATAGGCATCCCAATGTACTAAAACCAGAAAAAACGGACATGTATTTTTCAAAGCACACTGCAGCACTGAGGTAGTAATCAGCACTATCTTTGTAATGGGGAACTATGGCTCATGCCTTTTAGCATGTCGGAATGCATACGTTTAAAATGCAACTGTGTAAATAGGCCCCAGTGTTCTGAGTAGAAATATAACCTAATGGAAGCAACACCCCACAGAAAATCTGGTAGCATTATTGATTAAATCCCCTTTAAAAGCTCCTTTCTGTTAGTGAAGTATCTCTCTTACAAATACATCAGCTATTCCGATAGATTAAAATGCAAATCTCATTGTCATAAATGTAATCTTTGTCCATATGTCTGCCTCTGCTATAGACACCATTGTTTCTCACTAAGCACTGGTAGAGCAGTAGCTATTAAACACAAGAAACAGTGTAGTCATGAACATAAAGTAGTTGTGAGGCAATGTATAACATGTATACCTCGAAATAAAACAGTTGCAATGTAAATGTTTCGTACTGGTCGTGCAGAACCTTTCGGTGTCCCCAGAGCTCAATTAGACCATTGTAACTTTTATGGGCTATGGATTACTGCAGGGACACCACACAGTGCAGCCATAGACCAGCTGTAGGCTGTAAACTGGATCCACACATGAACAGCAGTTGCACTTTCGAACTTGTTTTACTACCTAAAGCTGCTTTGAGATGCAGAAAGCTACATGCTGCAAATGAACAGATTGCTTCAATAGTAATTACATGTTCGAAAAAGTGTTGTATTCTAGAAAAGGATAAAGTTCATATAGAAAGGGTATTTCTTATGTATTTTATGCCCCCTACCTTTGGGTTGTAAGTTCCATGAGCAGGGCCTTCTTAATCTTTCTATACTGAACTGTATTGGAGTTGTACTGTCTCCCTATATTGTAAAGTGCTGTGCAAACTGTTGACAGTATATCAATCCTGAATAATAATAATCAGAATAACAGTAAAGGTTATGTACTATAGGCCCTAAAATTTACTTCTTTAATTTTCTTCCTTTTGGTTTGTTAAATCTGAAATTTAGGCATGGCATTTTTTAGATAGTTGCATTGACCCTGCTTGAATCAATGTAAGTATGTATATTCTATACAGTGTGATCCTGGTGAAATCTGGAAATCACTGAAGTAGACACCGCTATTACAGTTTTGCCGCTCGCTTCCGGGTCCCATGACGAGCAGCTGCCCCGCTTCTTACTGAACACAGTAGGTCAGTCACACGGCATGGTTGGTATTCAGGGAACACTTTGCATTTCCTCCATGAATGCAAAGCATTATCTGTTTTGACAAAGTGGAGAGGTGTATACGGGATGTCATGATTTCCACCTTGTCCAGTCAGAGAACACTTTGCATTAATTTAAGGGCACCTGTGCTTAATGAGCAAACTGCTGTGTTTAGTAAGCAGCAGGGAAGCTGCTTGGCACAAGACCTCGAAGCCAGCAGCAATCCAAATTACAATGACTACTAGTATGGTGGTTTCTCGGTTCCAGGGGATCTTACAGGTATGAAACATGCATACTTACATTTGTCCAAGCTTACTATGTAAAAATTGCCATACCTAAACATCCACTTTAACCACTTCAGCTCCGGAAGGTTTTACCCACTTCCTGACCAGGCCATTTTTTTGTGATACGGTGCTGCGCTGCTTTAACTGACAATTGTGCGGGCTATGCGACGCTGTACCCAAATAAAATTGATGTTCTTTTTTTCCTGCAAATAGACCTTCCTTTTGTGGTATTTGATCACCTCTGCGCTTTTTATTTTTTCTGCTATGAACAAAAATAGTCCGATATATATATATATATATATATATATATATATAATTATTATTTTTTTTTTTACTTTCTGCTAGAATACACATCCATTTGAAAAAAAAAAATTGTTTTTATCATTTTAGACCAATATGTATTCTTCTACATATTTTTCGCAAAAAAAAATCCCAACAAGTGTATATTGATTAGTTTGCACAAAAGTTATAAAGTCTACAAACTACAGCAGGGGTGCCCAACCTTTTGAAGAGCGAGGGGGACTTAAGCGACTTACTAACCAGTCGCGGGCCACAATGAGCAGATGACAGTTCAAAGCGGACACAGACACAGCCCACTCTGCTCTATGGGCCCTCTCATCTGATCAAATGTAAGGGGACAGATCCACTTTTCTTTTTTTTAGCAGATCGGATTGGAAGGAGGCAGGTGTAAACGGACACAAGTCTGTTTACATCTGCCACTCCATAGAGGTGAATAGAGGGTCCTATTGGGTCAGACAGATCATGTTAAAGGGGCCTAAGACTACTTTTACACTGATGGTCTGCAGTCTACCCACACCTGTGGCTTTCCTGCAGGTTATCTGTACTTTGCCATAGAATTCTGTCATATCCTGCAGGTGTGTTGCACTTTCTGAAAGTGTACCACACCCACAGGTAAAACCAGAAGTCTATGGCTCAGTGCAGACAAACTGCAGGTACACTGCGCTACATCTGCGGATCAGTTTATAAGCAGCCCAGTAACCACTGCAGAACAGATATGTCTATATATACAGTGTGATTTTAGTAATAAACTTGCTGTCCCAGGCAGAGTGCATTTGGTATCACTCCACCTATGACAGGAGCCAGTGCTATACAGTAAGCATTGGCTTATGCAGCTCTGCCCTGCAACTGCTTGCTTCCTCTACTGCTGGCTTCATTCACAACACTAATGCTCTGACATGGTGGGTAGGCAACCTGTAATCTGGGCTTGCCAACCCGAAATCCCAGAGCAGGAGGTTGTGGGCAACATCAGAGGGCCACTGGTTGGGCATCCCTAAACTACAGGATAGATTTAGGGACTTTTATTCATTTTTTATTTTTTTACTGGTAATGGTGGCGATCTGCGATTTTTAGCAGGACTGTGACATTGGGACAGACAAATCTGACACAGAGTGACACTTTTTGTGGACCAGTGACACAAATACAGTGATCAGTGCTACAAAAATGCACTTATTACTGTATAAATGACACTGGCAGGGAAGGGGTTAACACCATGGGCAATCAAAGGGTTAAATGTTCCATAGGGAGGTGCTTACTAACTGTGTGAGGCAGTGTCACATTGAAGAAAAGAGAGATCCGTGATTCTGCTTAGCTGAATCACAAGATCTCTCTTTCCCTTCCTGACAGAATGTACACAGGCAGATGGATGATCAGTCTCTCCTGTGAATGATCAAGGGGTTGCGGCGGCCATCGCAGCCGCTGGACCCACTGATTGGCTCCCACAGTGTCCAATCACAGTGGGAGCGGCGTGCCCCCTAAACCACGTGCACAAAATCACACAATGGTACGTGATTTTATGCAGCCGGGCCGCCCTGCCACAGTGAATGTATGTGGGGTGGTGCGGAAGCAGTTAAATATACAGTTGAAAAAATGTTGTTATATGTTTTTGCTATAACAGTATATACATGTAATACTACCCCCGCAGGAGCCACTTGGTAGACTGGGTTCCCTGTTCTTTTGCCTCAACTCTGTGAATGACCTCAGCCCCTCTGACACACCAGGTTAAACAAAGAGGATATTGCACTACTATCACTAGCACAAATGGAAATAGCCTGCACACACTACGGTTCAGTGTCAAAAACCAAACACCAGATTGGTTAGTAATAAATGAATGCGTTTTACTGTAACGATTTAAAGTAGATAGCAATATTTACATACAGAAACGAGTAGACAGTAGGTCTAAGGCAATTCTCTAGGCAAAGAAATCACTGTATTATAGCAATTTAGAATAAGAATCTATATGGTTAGATTAAGCTGTACCTGAAAATCTGCAAACCAGCACTGAGCAATGCCATAGATAACCATAACAGCAATGGTGATCAGTACTGTGATAACTTTCCTGTGACCAGTAGGTTATACTGCTTAAAGTGCACTCTCTATGAATGGCTATGCTAGGAGCCAGACCTTCCTACAGGGGCACCTCTCACGATGGACAGCAAGTGAAGTTCTTGTAGGGTTGTCATCTGAGGGGACAGCTAGCTATAGGGCCCAGTCTTTATGGTGGTGCACATAAGTACAGTCCCAGTAAAGTCTGCATACAGTGATGCTAGTTAGATGTCCAGTCTCTATGTGCTCAGTCTCTGCTAGCAGCAACAGGTCAATGGTAGCAATACAGCTGCTTTGGTTTTACTGTCCAGGTGTTAGTGCACTTCTGGATCCACCCAAGGCAGCTCTGGTCCTCAGCACACTGGATATTCACCCTCTACTCTGTAGCTTAGGCCAGAGGCTTAAGTCAGGTTGGTGTGCACCCAAATGTATAGATGTGCTTACTCCAGTCCCCACCGCAGCAAGAGGAAGTCACCCTGTCGGTAGCCCAGGAAAATACAGATCCCTCCCCTCCTTCTGACAGTTTCCTCTGGGAACTGTAATCCAAAAGCTCATTGATGTCCACAGCATAAGTCTTTTTCTGAACCACATCTCTCAAGGTTCATTGCAGCAGTATTCAAGTCTCTTGAGATCCTCTGTTTGCCAACTCCCTCTGCCGAGCAGAGGTATAATAAAGTTAACCAATTCAGGCTGATAATCCTAGGTGGACAGAGAGCAACTGCAGCACAGTGTTCTAACTTGCTATCTTGATAGTCAGAAACCTGGCTGCATTATTATTATTATTTATACAGGATTCATATAGCGACAACAATTTGTGCAGCTATCATGTATCACACATGCATTTTTGTTTGTTTGCCTTTAAATAATTGTGTCCCTTCTTCACTCTGTAGCTAGGGGATGCTCTATATAGCTAGTCTCACCCTTTGCTTAGTGTGTCTTTAGTTTCTGTTCTGAGCATATGTAATTGCTTTAGCTAGACATAGCATGATATTTTGTCCTGACCATGTTCAAATGTTTTGATCTGCACACATTTTTGGATTAAAGCTTTCTACAATCTGCAAAATGTAATTTCAATTGAGTCTGCCAACGCTACTGAGACTGTAAGTTACAGTTATCTCACTACAAATAGATCAGTTATACAATTCACTTTTAGTGTGCTTAGATTGCGGAAGCAGAACAGCAGCACTTTACAAAATAAAGGGTGACAGTACAGTTACAATGCCATTTAAAACAAGAGGTTTAGGAAGGCCCTGATCATGACAGCTTACAATCTAAAAGGGGGGGGGGCACAGCAGATCACAGATCGGGGTACATGGCCCTGTACCATGTGATCACTGAGACCAATCAACCAATCACAGCGATCACTGTAGTAAACAATGTCTGCATAAACTGAAGCCTAATAATGTCAAAACCAATTACTTATACAGTCATCATGACTGTATAAGCAATCAATGAGTAATAGAAAAAAAAAAGGATCGCCCCCCCCCCCCCCCCCATTGCATTACAGTGTCACTATAGTGACTGCCATGCCAGTCACAGTGTCCCTAATCACTGCCACACCAGTCCCAGTGTCCCCGATCACTGTCACACCAGTCTTAGCATCCCTGATCACTGCCACATCAGTCCCAGTGTGTCCTTGGTCAGCGCTACACCAGCTACAGTGTTGCACCACCAGACCAGCCCCAGTGTCCCTGAGTACCACTTATAGGACCGGGACTGCTTTAGAAGATGCTACACTAAGCTATATTCCCTGTTGTGTGTGAAAAAAATTAAACCAACATTTTTTTGTAAACTTTTTGTGACTCACCATGCCTCCTAAAAATACAGTGGGGTGTTTACTCTCCAAAATGTGGTCATTTTGTGGGTATTTTCACTGTCCTGGTGCTCCAGGGCCTCCAAAATGTAATAGGTAGAATTAGATTCATAATTTCTGCCCATAGAAAGCCTGACAGAGCTCCTTGGATTTTGGGCCTCTTTTGGCCTGTAAAAAAAATCTCACACATGTGGTATCACCACTCTCGAAAGGAGTAGAAGAATGTGCTTTGGGGTGTATTTTTAAGTATGTAATTGTTTAGTCAAGAGTGGCCCTTATGGGAACTTAAAGTGATACTAAAGCGTCAGGTTTTTTTTTCTAATAACAAACATGTTATACTTATCTGCTCTGTGCAGTGATTTTTCACAGGGCAGCTCCTCCCCCTCGAGCAGTGCCCCCAGAGAAAGCAGCTTGCCCTGGGGGGCACTGCTGTGTGCTTGCTCCCAAGCCGCTGCTCTATGTGTTCACAAGACAGATAAAGCCACGCTTCAGCCCCACCCCTGCTCTCTCCTCATTGTATCACTGGCTGTGATTAACAGCACTAGGAGCCAATGGGCTCCCGCTGCTGTCTCAGCCAATAAGGAGGGAGAGTCTTGGGACAGCCGAGCTGTGAAATTAGTTGAATCGGAGGGAGTTTAGGTAAGGATGGGGGGGGGGGGGGGGCACTACACACAGAAGGTTTTTTACCTTCATGAATAGAATGCATGAAGGTAAAAGACCTTCAGTCTTTAGAACCACTTTCACCTCAGCTACCTCTCCTGCCCTTTTGCTCAAGGACTGTACTGGAGAAAGATACGTGTCCTCTTGTTATTAAGTACCTCCTGGAGTATCCAATGCTTTCCCTCACCACACCCTATCCAAGTTTCTTTGGCAATAAACAACATAAAAGACATGTCCTAGACGTTTCAATGAGTCTGAGAGAGAGAGAAAATGCTGTGTGCCTGGCTGCCTCTGCATTAATTTTAGGAAACAGCTGGTTAACTTGAGTGGCTCCTGCAGGGGTAGAAATACAACTATTTATACTATTTGCGGTTATTTTTACCAAAGAAATGTGGCAGAATGCATTTTGGCATATATTTATGAAAACAAGATTATTTATTTGCAAATTTTTATAGCAGAAAACATTTTTGTTCAGTCTTTTTTCCTTTATATAGCAAAAAATAAATAAAATCCAGTGATTATTAAATACTACCAGAAGAAAGGTCTATCAATCTACAAAAAAAAATTATAAAATTCATTTGGGCACAGTGTTGCGTGACTGAATAATTTTCATTCAAAGTGTGACAGCGCTGAAATGTGAAAAATAGCCTGGGCCGGCATGGACAGCGCAGCACACCATCCAAACCTGCTGCCAGCAGCCTGTTAAACTCTATGAGAGTTTGTCAGCTGCCCTGGCTAGACAGGGTTAGACAATGTGCCTGTGCCCTCCAGCCACAGCTAAATGTTGGAGCCTCTCGCCCAGTGTGCACGAAGCCTAAAAAAGGTAAAAAAAAATGTATTTTAGGAATAAAAAAAGAATGGCAGTTTTTCAACTTTATTATACATTTATGATTTTTATACAGACTTATAGAAATTGAACATAAGCTAAGAAACTCTCTGGAGGGTGCCAGCTTGGTAATCTACTACTGTATGTAACCATGGTCCCGTGCAGATATTGATAACCTCCAGAGTGCTAACATCAACTACCAACGAGCAGTTATGAGCCCCATGAGAAGAACAGAAGGGGATTATAATTGGGAAGCACCTGTATGTGTTATCACTGTGATGTCTGTAAAGTACCCTGAATGAGGGAAACCTTCTGCTCAACTCTGACTGGTGTCATACCGTTTAATACAGTGATATTAGTACCCACACCGCAAAGCTAGTGCTTGGTTACTCTTGGGACATTAATGCTGGGTCTATTTTAGATATGCCCAGTGGAGTAGAGGTCCCAGGGCAAACTTAGACCATACCAGGAGGACTATAAATGACCTGGGAAGTCAGGGATCCCTCAGGAAAAGCTTGAGTCTGTTGCCAGGCTGTAGGAATTCTGTACTGGCTTGTTCTGCTCCTGGGACAACTAATTGGAGCAGTAGACTGAATTTTTTATGCCAGTAATATTATTACATGCCTATCGTCTTAACCTCCCTGGCGGTACGATTATTTCGGATTTTAGGTGCTAAAAGCGGTACCATTATTTTGCATGAAAATTTGGCGGTTTATATTGTAGTCCTGTAATTCTTAGGAATAACTCTCTTAAATCTGTCCAAACCAGAGTCTAGCAGACATCCCGGGTATGATAAAGTTTGAAAAATTAAATCATAAATTATAATATAATAAATAATTATAAATAATTGTACCAAATAATAATATAACAATAATAAAAATTATTCAATAATGTAATCAAATCAAAAACACTGAAATTTGCTCAGTTGCAGAATTGTCACTGTCATTACTTTTCAGTATTTGATGACGGATCTCCCCACAAATCGCTATCGCTCAATTCTGCGAGTGATTCTAATTTATTATCGCTGTTTTCTAGCTGGTCTAAAATAATTTTTGATGTACAGTGACAGTTTTGGTTGCTATGGGCAATCTCCAGTTTCCAGGCATAAAGAACAGTTTTTATTATATAAAAGTGCATGCAGGACACCGGGCAGACCACTAGGGACAACGGGGATGTGAAATATTTACATACAGCAATGTAATCTGTAAGATTACATTATACTGTATGTTTACTGTTTGTTTCACTTTTTGAATTTGGCGCCGATCTCCGTGCCCGTGCGTCGCAACGCTCGCAGGGCACGGAGATCGGCGATGTAATGCATCGAGCGAGACACGGCTCGCTCGTACAGCGGGGAGACAACGCTGGATCCGAGGGAGAAGGTAAGTAAACCTCCTCCTGGATCCAGCGATGCAGTCCCGAGTCTGGCTCGGGATACCGCTTTTGGTATGAAAAATCCACCCCGAGTCAGACTCGGGAACACCGCCAGGGGGGTTAAACTGGACAAAAGGTCTTAAAGTGAAATTTTATTTTGCAAAGTGAACAGCCTAATCAATCCTGTGGGTCATTCAGCAGTAAATTCATTTAAACATGCTTGAGACAAACATAGGTTAAAGGGGTTGTAAAGGTAAAAGTTTTTTCACCTTAATGCATTCTATGCATTAAGGTGAAAAAAAACATCTGACAGTACTGGCCCCCCCAGCCCCCCTGTTTTACTTACCTGACCCCTCGAAAGTCCCGCGCTCGCCCCCCGATGTCCTCTTAGCCGCTCAGCCTGGCAGTTGATTGGTTGGAGTGGATGGATTGAAAGCAGCGCAGCCATAAGCTCACGCTGCTGTCAATCACATCCAATGATGTGGCACGTCGGGGGCGGGGCCGAGTGATACAGTGAGCGGCTATAGCCACCGGCTGTATCACGGGAGCGCGCCCGCAAGTGCTTCTCACCATGGGAGGGAGCTCACATGAACATGAGAAGTACTTGCAGGAGGAAGCCGAGACAGCAGCAGAGGGACCCCAGAAGAGCAGGTTCGGGGCCACTCTGTGCAAAACGAGCTGCACAGTGGAGGTAAGTATAACATGTTTGTTATTTAAAAAAAAATGCTATTTACAACCCCTTTAACCCCTTGCGCTAGATTTCTAGCGCAAGAGGCACCTAATTACAGGCAGTCCCCAGGTTACATACAAGATAGGTTATGTGGGTTTGTTCTTAAAGTGGTTCTAAAAGCAGAAGTTTTTTTTATCTTAATGCATTCTCTGCATCAAAATAAAAAATCCAGCGATGTTGCATGGGAGTATCGGCTGTCCGGGACTCTCTCCTCTCATTGGCTAAGACAGCAGCGGGATGCCATTGCCTTGTACTGCTGTCAATCAAAGTCAGTGAGCCAATGAGGAGAGAGAGGGGGCAGGGCCGAGCCGTGGCTCTATGTCTGAATGGACACACAGAGCTGTGGCTTGGCTTGGGTGCCCCCATAGCAAGCAGCTTGCAATAGGCAGGAGGGAGGGGCTAGAAGTGCCAACAAGGGACCCAAGAAGAGCGGGATCTGGGCTGTTCTGTGCACGACCCCTGTGCAGAACAGGTATATAACATGTTTGTTATTTAAAAAAAAAAAACAACAAGCCTTTAACCACTTCAGCCCCAGAAGGATTTACCCCCTTCCTGACCAGAGCACTTTTTGCGATTCAGCACTGCATTGCTTTAACTGACAATTGCACATTTGTGCGACATGGCTCCCAAACAAAATTGACATCCTTTTTCTTCCCACAAATGGAGCTTTCTTTTGGTGGTATGTGATCACCTCTGCGGTTTTTATTTTTTGCGCTATAAACAAAAAAATAGCAACAATTTAGAAAAAATGCATTTTTTTTATTTTTTGCTATAATAAATATCCCCAAAAAATATATAAAAAAACATTTTTCCCTCAGTTTAGGCTAATACATATTTATCTATATATTTTTGGTAAAAAAAAACGCAATAAGCGTTTATTGATTGGTTTGCACAAAAGTTATAGCGTCTACAAAATAGGGGATAGTTTTATGGCATTTTTATTAATCATTTTTTTTTACTAGTAATGGTGGCGATCAGTGCGATTTTTATCGGGACTGTGACATTATGGTGGACACATCGGACACTTTTGGCACTATTTTGGGACCATTCACATTTATACAGCGATCAGTGCGATTAAAAATGCACTGATTACTCTGTAAATGTGACTGGCAGGGAAGGGGTTAACACTAGGTGGAGCTGTAGGTGTTAAGTGTGTCCTAGGGAGTGATTCTAACTGTGGTGGGGATGGGAAGTGTGACATATCACTGATCACTGCTCCCGATTACAGGGAGCTGTGATAAGTGACAGTTTCACTAGGCAGAACGGGGGAATAGTTGTTTACATTAGAATTTCCCCGTTCTTCTCTGTGAGATGATATTGAGTCTGCGAGACTCGCAGTCTGACTCACAGAGCTCGCGGCGGGCGCTCACCGGCGGATATGCGCATGCGCCTGCTATACAGACCTTGTGAGATCACGTACGTTAATGTGATTTTGCGCAGCAGAGCCAACCTGCCACCGTAAAACTGCGGTGGCTGGTCCGCAATCGGTTAATATCACTTTAATTTTAATTTCTATGTAGGTTGGAACAGGTGCATTTTTTTAAGTGTAACTCCAGCCTTTGCCCCTGTTCAGAATATTTGACTTCACTTTCTGTCCCCAACTTTTACAGGAGTGAATTTCCCTTCCTAGGGGTAGATCTCCTTTCACTTCCTGTTGTCTCCCTTTATTTGTAATTTATTTGTAGTTATGGGTTAGATATGAGTCAGATGTTTGTAACACAGGGGACTACCTGTAGTAGGCTTGGTTTGGTATGAGGTGTCTTTTTTGGTGATTGTATTATTTATAAATTCCAGATGTTGTGTAGCATGGTATATACTATTCTATGCAAAAATTCCAACAAATATAATTTAATTTTAAAAATTACCTGCTATAGTCATATGACAGGTTCCAAATTTTATTAATAATAGAAAAAAATGCTGGGAACATCATTAACTGATTCCTGACCAGCGCACGCCGATGTACGTCGGCAGAATGGCACGGCTGTACGTCCCTTTGAATTTGCTGCCATTCCATCGCGTTCACGCTGGCCGGGAGCTCCGTGAGTAGGATTGGGGATACCCGCAAACATCTCATGGAGAGGAAGAACGGGGAGATGCTAATGGAAATAAGCATCTCCCCGTTCTGCCTAGTGACAGTGTCACTGATCTCTGCTCCCTGTGATCGAGAGCTATGATCAGTGATGTGTCACACATAGCCCCTCCCCCCCACAGTTAGAACACATCCCTAGGACACACTTAACCCTTACAGCAACACCTAGTGTTAACCCCTTCGCTGCCAGTCACATTTACACAGTAATCAATGCAATTTTAATCACTGTGTAAATGTGAATGGTCCCAAAATCATACCAAAATTGTCCGACATGTTCCACCATAATGTCACAGTCACGATAAAAAACGCTGATCGCTGCCATTACTAGTAAAAAATATATATATATTAATTAAAATGCCATAAAACTATCCCCTATTTTGTAGATGCTATATTGCAATTTTTTTTTTTTTTACCAAAAATATGTAGAAAAATACATATCGGCCTAAACTATATTTTTGGGGGATATTTATTATAGCAAAAAGCAAAAAAATATTGCTTTTTTTCAAAATTTCACTCTTTTTTTGTTTATAGCGCAAAAAATAAAAACCACAGAGGTGATCAAATACCACCAAAAGAAAACTCTATTTGTTGGGGAAAAAAATACATCAATTTTGTTGGGGAGCCATGCTGCACGACCGCGCAATTGTCAGTTAAAGCGACGCAGTGCCGAATCGCAAAAAGTGCTCTGGTCTTTGGCCAGCAAAATGGTCCGGGGCTTAAGTGGTTAACCAATCACGTAAGCAAGGACAACTTTTTTTTTTTTATCTAGCCTTAAAAGATTTTGGCTGGTGACGAATTATAAGATATGTTACATCAATACAAAGTTGCGAAAAGGCATGTGCAGCATAATGTTTTTTTTTTCTAACAAAATTCCAGCAATCCTTTAATTGTGAAAGGGGAGGAGCCACTGCCGAAAAATACTGTAGGAAATGTAGCAGGATTTGTTTTGTGGTATGAACACTGGTTCTATTAACACTTTGAAGTCTTCCAACTAATAAATGTAATGTGTTTAATAAGTGAAGCAAGGAAATCCCAGAACACAGGTCTAACATATTTGGAGATGTATTCTTGGCATTCTTGTGTGTCAGTTTCTTTGGAGGGTGAGTGTGAGAATCTTTGGAACACGTCAGTTAGCTCTCTGCTCCACACAAGACTTCACATGGTAATTAAACAGAGGAGGCTTTGGGATATTTTGAAGTTTTATAACTCTACAGCACTGCCTGAAACCTCTCCCAGGCCCGGCTCCCACCTCTAGCTGTGGGAATTTTCTTTAGTTACACATGGCCTCACAGGTAAACAACTTCTCAGATGGGGAGTTAATCTGCGATCTCAGGTTTCAGTATGGGGATTGCAAGATGACATCTTATACATGGTACAAACCAGTGTTTGGTTATACAAAGATAGAAATGGCAAGCAGGAGGCAGATATGCAAACATGACAAAGACAAAACTAACCATAAATCTCTCTAACTGCCTTGTAGTATATGGCACAGGTAACTCAACCATAGACGTCATGTTGTCTACTTTATTAAGTATTGACGCGTACACATGATCGGAAAATCGGCCAGCAAAAGACCATTGTGAGCTTTTGGTCGGAAAATGCGACCGTGTGTTTGCTCCATTGGACTTTTGCTGGCCAAATTTCGGCAATCAAAAGATTGAGAGCATGTTCTCAATTTTTCGGCCGGATAAAGTTCCTATCCAAATATGCATTCGTGCGTATGCAATTCCGATGCACAAAAACGCACGCATGCTCAGATTCAACTACGAGACGGAAGCTATTGGCTACTGGGTATTGAACTTCCTTTTTCTAGTCCCGCCGTACCTATTGTACGTCACCGCGTTCTCGGAATTTGGTGTGACCGTGTGTGTGTGCAAGACAGCTTGAGCGAAATCCGTCGGAATTACGTCGGGAAAACCATCAGAGCTTTTTCCGACCAAAATTCCGATCATGTGTACGCGGCATAAGGCCTTGCCAGAACAGGCTTCAGCCTGTATAGGACTCAGTTACACTGGCCTTGTCTGATAAAAGTAATCTGCAGTGGATCACTTTTCACAAATGTAAAAATAAGGGGGGGGGGGGGAATTTACCGTGCTATTAATAAATACTTAAAATAATTACTCCTGTGAAGAAAAGCTGCGACACAAAAAACATGCGATATCCATGCAAGAACAAAATGTGTAAAAAGAAAATAGTTGCGCAAGTTAGAAGAAAAATAAATTCCAAATGATCTTAGATTGATAGCTATGCTCAAAACCCAAATGCACAAAATAACATACACCAGGGATATGCAATTAGTGGACCTCCAGCTGTTACAGAGCTACAAGTACCAGGAGGCATAGCAAGACTCTGACAGCCACAAGCATGACACCCAGAGGCAGAGGCATGATGGGACTTGTAGTTCTGTAACAGCTGGAGGTCGGCTAATTGCATATCCCTGAGTCATACACTAAGTGAGCAGTAATTTATATGGAACTATATCAATCAACATAAGTGAATAGGAATCCAATTAAAATGAGTCCACATCAAAAATTCATATAGTGGAAAAAAGTGCATGAAACAACGTGTATGAAGTCCACATATGGTGAAAACTGAGTCCAATTCCAAAGTGAAAATAGGAAGAAAAACCACACTGAAGATGAAGATTAAAGGTTATTTCCACAACCACTGAGGGTGCAAGGGATAGGCCTCTCCTTGGGGTACACACCAAAGATAATGGGAACCCTTTCTAGGATATAGTGGATCTCCTATCAGTAGCGAGGCCGTTACCGCCTGCAGATATAACCTTCTGCGGGTCTTTGATCGATCCAAGATACCAGTAACTCTGGGTTCCTGAGCGTCCTCCTCCCTCCTCACGCCGACTCTCCATCCAGTATGCAAAGGAACTTTCTTTATGCTAAAAAAGCTGAAAGCTCTCACAGGCCGTATAGAGGGATAAAAAAGGGGCTCCAATAGTGTGTTACCCTTAAACACTATAACGTTTATTCATAAAATTGTTAAATGCAAAAAAGTTATAAAAATTTTGCCGACAATAAAATACAAAGAATGAACGCCCATGTTTCTAGGGTCAT
The DNA here is from genome assembly GCF_037356315.1 of Lithobates pipiens. Lineage (NCBI taxonomy): Eukaryota > Metazoa > Chordata > Amphibia > Anura > Ranidae > Lithobates > Lithobates pipiens. The sequence continues at coordinate 516,602,014 of NW_027507758.1, forward strand.
GTAAAACGTGGTGACGTCAATGGTAGCTCCCCCCTGACATGTTTTGTCACACGTGATGTTTTCAAAGGATCACTTTTCACAGAAGAGCAAGGGGCAGCTGCCAGGCATTTAGGAGATGATGGGGAACAAATGCAGTAGGATCCAAAGTGCTGCACACTTGAAAACTGCATATACTTTATTAATAATAATCATTAATATGCCATATACAGCAATAGCAGACACTGTTGGAGCAAGGAAACACTGACCACGTGTTTTGCGCTGGTAGAGTTTATTAATGAATAAGCGCTAGTAGTGCAAATCACGTTGACTGTTTCGTTGCTCCCAGAGGGGTTGATTTACTAAAGGCAAATGAACTGTGCACTTTGCAAAGTGCAGTTGCACTCTGTATGTGCAGTTGCTCCAGAGCTTAGTAAATGAACAGAAGCTCTCCTGACTTCCATCATCCAATCATGTGCAGGCATAAATGCAATTTTTTTCCCCTTGCATATGATTGGGTATTCTTTACAAAGTGAAGCTTTACCTCAATTACTAAGCTCTGGAGCAACTGCACTTGCAGAGTGAAACTGCATTTTGCAAAGTGCACAATCTCGTTGTCTTTAGTAAAATAACAAACATGTCATACTTACCGGCTCTGTGCAATGGTTTTGCACAGAACAGCCCTTATCCTCCTATTCTTGGGTCACACTATGGTGCTCCTGGCTCCTTTCTCTAACCGAGTGCACCTATAGCAAGCCGATTGCTATGGAGACACTCGCACATGCTCACTCCTGAGCCCCACTAAGCATGTCCATTGACACACAGATCGTGTCTCTGCCCCGCTCCCCCACTTCCTCCTCACTGGCTGATTGACAGCAGTGGGAGCCATTGGCTCAGGTATGTATAAGGGGATGGGGGGAGGGTGGGAGCTGCATGCAGAAGGTTTTTTTATCCATACATTTAGAGGAATATCACTCCTTCAACACTTATAAAAGGGGGATCATGTTTGCCTATGTAGTATGGCTGATTTTGCAGCATAAGGGGGGAAAAGTTGGGGGCAACAAAAATGCAGCTCTGCTGGCTATTTTTACTGTGCCCCCCGCCACCACAGGTGTAAACAAGGTCTATGAGCAGTGTGTACTGCAAGCTTTTAATAAACAGGTAGAAAATTGTGTGCAAAGCTTTGTTGAGGATTTCCCACAGCTTCAGCTTTAAATGTATCTAAACCCAGGACCAAAGATTGAATATATTGCAGTCTTTAGATGTGGCTGTTTTTTTTATTTTTTATTATTATTTATTTATTTCAAATTTTATTTTAATTATTATCCTTTATTTTCATCTAATGATCCTGCCAAGAACACACTTTTTGTTCTAGGCCTAGGGTAACAACTGTGTTGTATCTAGGAGGAGCAACACTGTCACTCCATGAAAGGAGTGTGTTGAAACAATAAAGCACCTCCCTCTCTCCATAACACGGGGGTTGTGTTTTGTAGACTGTGGAACAATGCCAGCTGATAATTATCTGCATATGAAGAGAGCACAGGAAGTTATCAGCTCACAAGATTTCTGTCTAAAACAACTTTCTTTTTTTTTTTGCACTTGTCAGCCGGATTTAACAAAATTCTATTCAACAGACCAACATGGAGCATATAAGAGAAGTAAAGCCCTGTACACACGAGAGGACTTATGTCCAACAGACTTCCGAAGGAGTTCTGCCGGAGTTCTGCCGGAGTTCCGACAGAGTTCTGACGGACTTTTCGACTGAGCGGACTTGGCCACACACAATCACACCAAACTCCGACGGATTCGAACGTGATGACGTACGACTGGACTCGAATAAGGAAGTTCATAGCCAGTAGCCAATAGCTGCCCTAGCGTCGGTTTTAGTCCGTCGGAATAGCATACACACGAGCGAATTTTTCGGTAGGAACTGAAAAAAAAAATTTGAAGCATGTTCCATTTTCTAAAGTCCGTCAGACTTTTGCGAATCAAAAGTCCGTTGCAGCCCACACACGATCGAATAGTCTGACGGAATCATTCCGTCGGACTTTGGATGTTGAAAAGTCCGCTCGTGTGTACGGGGCTTTAGAGTTATGCCTCATACACACTATCGGACTTTCTGTCAACAAAACCATCAAACGTAATGCCGTACTAGATGTACTACATGGTTTTTCAGCTCTTTAGCGCCACTCTTTGGGCTCCTTCTGCTAATTTCGTGTTGGTAGAAGTTTGGTGAGTGTTGATTCGTGCTTTTCATTTAGCGATTTTCAGGTCATTTCTGAACAGCCGTTCATCAACCAGACGTGTTGCGTTATCGGAGGAGATAATGGGGGTTATTTACTAAAGGAAAATGCACTTTTCACTGCAAGTGCACTTGAAAGTGCACTTGGAAGTGCACTTGGAAGTAAAGTCGCTGTAGATCCGAGGGGGACATGCAAGGAAAATAAAAAAACAGCATTTTAGCTTCCACATGATTGGATGATATAATCAGCAGAGCTTCCCCTCATTTCAGATCTACCCCTCGGATCTACAGAGACTGCACTTCCTAGTGCACTTTTAGGGCAAAGTGGATTTACCTTTAGTAAATAACCCCCAATGTGTTATTTATTATTGGCCTTGGAGTTATTGCTTTGACATTATTTTTTTGGTTGAATAATGATTTGATTTAGTAAATTTTCTATATTTTTTGGATGCATAGAATGCACTTTTTGGTTAAGTTCTATTAAAAGTTATTTTTTTATTTTAATGCACAATAAAAAAATTGTGAACAATAATACTTGGCTATGTGTTTTACTTCAAATGACAGTTTAGGAGTAGGCAGTTACATTTTAAGAAATACAATGTAAAATTGAGAATGGACACCAACATACAGTAGCTGTATCTTTGTTCTTAAAAACTAGGGGATAATGGTGATGTGGTAACTTGCACAAATAAAAAAAATATATAAATAATAATACTAATATTATTCTTGATATCACTAGAAAAAAACCTTTGAAAATGTGTTTGCCATAACTCCATCAGTATCACCAGCAAAGCAGCTTCATTATTATCCCATTAAAGAAGAAGAGAATTGTGCGCTGCATTTGGAGATTTCATAATTTGCCACTTCACGGATGTTAATTCTCCATTACGAATGCTAGTTTACAAGACTGATCGCTTCTGCTTCCGAGCATGCGTGTTTGTACATTGGACTTTTGTCCGACGGACTTGTGTACACACGATCGGAGAGTCCGACAACACATATTTGTTGCCAGAAAATTTGAAAACATGCTAGTCAACATTTGTTGGCGGAAAGTGCGACAACAATTGTCCGATGGAGCATACACACGATTGGATTGTCCACCAACAACCTCTGATCGTGTGTACGGGGCTTTAGAGTTGTTAGAGTTTGCTTACACTTTATGTCTTGTTCATACGAACATGAAAAACACTTTCAGAAACACATTGCAAATGTCTGTTGATATTGGGCTAAATAAGAAAAAATCTACAATTATATAGCTCGTTTAACCTCCCTGGCGATATGATTATTTCAGATTTTAGGTGCTGAAAGCGGTACCATTATTTTGCATGGAAATTTGGCGTTTTATATTGTAGTCCTGTGATTCTTAGCAATAATTCACTTAAATCTGTCCAAACAAGAGTCTAGTAGACATCCCGGGTATGATAAAATTTGAAATATGAAATCATAAATTATAATATATATATATATATATATATATATATATATATATATATATATATATATATATATATATATATATATATATATATATATATATATATAAAATAAATAAATTACTATAAATAATTATAACAAATAATAATATAATAATAATACAAATTATTCAATAATGTAATCAAATCAAAAACACTGAAATATGCTGAGTTGCAGAATTGTCATTGTAATTATTTTTAGTGTTTGATGATGAATTTCCCCACAAATTACTATCGGTCAATTCTGCGAGTGATTCTAATTTATTATCACTGTTTTCTAGCTGGTCTATAAGCACTTTTGATGTAAACAGACATTTTTTGGTTGCTATGGACAATCTCCAGTTTCCAGGCATAAAGAACAGTATTTATAATATAAAACTGTATGCAGGGCACTGGACAAACCACTAGGGACAAAGGGGATGTGTAATTATTTGATACAGTTCTGTAATCTGTAAGATTACAGTATACTGTATCTATACTGTGTATTTTACTTTTTGAATTTGGCGCCGAACTCCATCCCCGTGCGTTGCAACGCTCGCAGAGAACGGAGCTCAGGTCACAGCGGGGAGACATTGCTGGATCCAAGGGACAAGGTAAGTAACCCCATCCATGGATCCAGCAATGCGGTCCCGAGTCTGGCTCGGGAATACTGCTTATGGTATTTAAATCTTACCCCGAGCCAGACTCGGGAATACCACCAGGGAGGCTACGACTTTGATCACCTTTGTTTGGATGGGATGTATTTAGATGATCTAAATTGAAAGTTCAGTTGGGCTTTTAGCCAATAGCCACTTTGTGTAATATTGTAAAGGGTTAAACACATTTCAGTTAAAACAAAACTGTGTGTGTGGGCAAGCTTTCACCAAAACCTGCAAGTCTGCATAGTATAATTGCATAGTAGGGCGCAATTATCCTATTGAGGTTAATTCCTTAGTCATTGCTCAATCTGCTGTCAATTCTTCCAGGATCAGTTGATGCTGTAACTCATGGGCACAGGAATTACGTCATCCACTAGGACCATGAGGGACTTTGTATGTCCCTTTTGCCAAAAAAAGCTCAAAGTGCTTGACCACATTGCATGTATTGGACTGCGTTGGTCAATGCATTCCTAACACACATGGACAAGATAATAAAGCTTTTGTACAGTCAAAGTTCATACCAACAAGCTTCTCTGGTGTGCGCCTTAAAAATATGAGGCATGCAGTCTTAATTCGCAATGCACTGCAGTAGCTATAATGTATTGTTGGGTAAAAAAAAAAGTAATGTGTGTAGGACTAAAGAAAAGAAATGCACTACAATGATATAGTCAACGTACAACAGTACACATCATGAGTATGCGCTGTGAAGCCCTGTAGTGTGACCCGATCCTAACTCCTATCAGTTTTTCAAAGTGGTGCTTTGGTTCCGCTTTAATCATTGCGTGAAATGTTACAGTATTACTGTTCTGCATGATTTCAAGCTTTAGGTAGGGAACTTTCTGTGTAAATATTTAATTTATTTACGCCCCCTGCATTTGATCTGGGTGTACACTTCACTCTTCGAGGAGACTATGGCATGATGTCTTGTCTACCATCTCATTCAGATGTCTAATGACACAAGAAGGCAAGAGGTCACAATTCAATTAATAATATAGATTATAAATACCCTTAGTGTATACTTTCTGTATTTTAAACTAATTAATATTGAAAGTATATTTCAGCTAAGTTTTATTACTGTTTTTTTTTTCCCTGTAAACCCGTTAAAAACCTTGCAGCTGTCGAAATGCTAAAAATGAATTTGCACCTGCTCCATAAGGATATGAGGAACATGGCCAACATATGGTAGACATGATACTCAGTCAACCTAAATGCCATATGGAGAAATAAAGGCCTTAAAACTTGTGAAGACTCACAGTGCTGCATAAGTTTATTTTAACTTTTTAAATTAATTATGTTTCTTAAAAAAATTAAAGTAAAATCTTACAGCTTAGTGGAACAAGATCATTTCTAGATCTCAAATATTAAAAAAAAAATGCCTAAAGTTAAAGTAGCATGATTATGATTGTATGCTAGTGATTTCTTCTACGGTAATTGGTTAGTATGGTTAGTACTGGCAAAAGTGCATTCTAATGTCTGCAGGTTTGTTTGTTTTGGCTCCTCCAAAGCATAGGTAGGTAGGAGTCAAAGTGTTTTCAATATTACATTTACATTTGCATTAAATTGCATTAAAACTTAAAAATTATCATTTACAGTGGGTCTGCACCTGCCCTTCAAGTGTTTATAGATGAAATAGTCTAGGGCACATACAGTATGTCTAGGTCTGTGGCTGAACGCGGCCCTCCAGGCCTTGTCATGTGGCCCTCAACTCAATTTTGCAGATAGAATATGGTGAAACTCAATTGCCCCGCCACTGGCTCGCTCCCTCTACTCCTGCTTCCTGCTATCCCTTGTAAACCCAGAAGCCTTCACTCACAGTGGGGCATGGCAAGGACAGATCTCCAGAATCTGAGACAGAAAATGATCTTGCTGCAAGGCAAGGCAGAGCCATCTACACACGGAGGTGCTAGAGCCAAATACACAGATAGTAGAGCTGCCAACACAAGGAGGTACTACAGCCGGGCTAGGCAGGAGAAAGAGATATGAGGAACCTTTGCAAGGGGAGGTTTGGTTAGCAAACTGTGCATAGTACACCCCTAAAACCTGCACTCTGTACACAAAATACGCCTGAACGCTGCACACCTGGATCCTGCATCCTGTACATAGCACACTCCAGAACTCTGCACTCTGTACATAGCATAGTCCTGAACTCTGCATTCTGTACGTAGCTCACCCCAGATACAACTGGCCCTTTGAGGGAAACCATACTGCTGATGGGCAGACAATGATAAAGAAAATGATAAAAATGTAGTTTGGGTACGGATCTGAGGCTGTCAATCACAGGCTGTGTGCTGGAGATCCCTCCCAGTCATCTTTTTTCTCTTGGTGTCAGGAAAACTTGTCAGAAGTGGCGGATAGCAGAGGAACAAAGCAGCAGAAGTTACATTAATGGGTCGTACACACAATAGGATTTTCCAATAACTAATGTTGAATGTGAGCTTGTTGTTGGAAAGTCTGACCATGTGTATGCTCCATAGAACATTTGTTGTCGTAATTTCCGCCAATAAATGTTTGAGAGCAGGTTCTCAAATTTTCTGACAACAAGACTTGTTGTCGGAAATTCTGAGTGTATGAACATAATTCCGATGCACAAAAGTCCACGCATGCTTGGAATCAGATAGAAGAGCTGCACTGGCTATTGAACTTAATTTTTCTCGGCTCGTCGTACAAGTTGTACGTAACTGCGTTCTAGAATGTTCGGAATTTCCAACAACATTTGTGTGACTGTGTGTATGCGAGACAAGTTTTAGCTTACATCCTTCGGAAAAAAATCCACGGTTTTGTTATCGGAAAATCATATTGTGTGTACATAGGCTTAGTACTCTTAACTGAGACAAGTACACACTATAGAGGGATTCATATTTTGTGTCTGAGGTTTACAACCACTTTAACCACCTCCCACCCACACTTTAATCACCACCCTCCCACCCACATTATAGCTGTGTCCTTCACAGATTAGGGTAAAGAGTCAATTAGAGTGGCTCTTTACCATGTGACCAGCTCTGTCCAATTATAGCTGATTACGGTTTAAACTGGATTTTCTGGTTATTGGCAGCCTTCTTTATTATAAATAACAAATGTCAATTTGTTTTGAAAGCTTGCTTCATGAGGATGTATATGTAAAGCACTGTGTAAATTGACAGTGCTATATATATATATATATATATACTTGAAATAAATCAATAAGTTAATGTATGTATTTCTAACTTAAACTTATGGTCTATAAACTAAAAAATAATTGAGTAGGTTTTACTTAAACCTATGGTCTAGAAACTGGAAACGTTGAGTTGGCTTTACAGTCTATAAATTGGAAGAATTTAGTTGGCTTTACTTAAGACTATAGTTCCAGACAAGTTGAGGTAAGTATTCCTAACTTAACACACTATGGTCTATAAACTGAAAAAAAATTGAGTTGCTTTTAGTTAAAACAACAAAGTTGAAAACATGAAAAAAAAAAAAAGAAAGAAAAATCTAAAGAGTCAGACAAGAATAAGTTCAGATGACAGAACTTAAAAAGCTGATGCAAATAGTGGTCTCAATTTTTGGAGTAGACCTAGCACAATATTTTTTACAGTGTACTTTAACAAGTTTCTTGACCAAAACAGCAATTACCATTGCAGTACAGGCACAGCCCTACTGCAAAGGTTAATTTTCAAGTGTCCTAAAGTTATGCTTTAAGTTATTTTGGAGTTGAATTATGTATATTTATGGATAATGCTTTATCTTCACCTAGTTAAATGACAACATTTCATCCACATGGGCTACTGCATAGTGATACATTATTATTTATGTCTATGTATTGGTAGAAGACTGGGATTAGGACATAATCATTTTAATGGATAATTACCAAGATACAATTTGTGGATCTTTTCTTCTACTACAGAAAGTTTACCTAGGAAATGATAGGGGAAGAGGATGATCTGTAAAAAAAAAAAGCCAGCAATTATAATCAGTTATGCTGCTAAATGTTAATATTCTTTTTGTGAGACCATAAGGGGCTTCAGTATAGACAACCTGAATAGGGTACTAGGTTTTGGTAAGGCCAAATGTAGGCATTGGTACAGTATACTGGAGGTATCCATTTGCACATACATATTATGGGTTATGTGACACTGTGGTAGAGAAGCTAGAGTACATTGAAGGGCCAAGTCCAGTAAATCTGTACCTTGCCGATACTAGGACCCCTTCCCCATGCTCCTTAATCTGTCACTAGACCACTCTGTACTTCCAGGTGTGAACACTTGATACTCACCTTACCATTCTACAGTACAACACTGCGTGCCTGAGGAACATTTACCTAGCTTTAAATACTGTTTAAAATTATTGGAGGAAAATAGCATAATTGTTAAGCTGTGGTTTCTACCATTATTGCAAGCTGAACCTGTTTACATTTCCAACATAATGGGTGTTGGCAGGTAGAAATTAGGGGGAGGGTCCCTTAAGGGTTGTTTTCTTCCTTCTGGTGGAGTGCTTGCCTAGAGCCCCTATAAAAGTTGGGTGAAGCTGGGGATCAGGGTCTTCCATCCTGAGATATTGCTAGATAAGAGAGGCCTGCAGGAGGTGTCTCTGGGCGGAGGGACTGCCTAGGGGTTTCCCCTCCATAGCACATAGTACTTGGAAGAAGGTAATTTCTAGCTGGGGTTGATTAACACCCTTTGAGAGACAGAAGTGCAGGGTATGATGTTTCCCCTTGTCCTTCCCTTTAGGAAGAAATTACAGATATCACTAGGAAGGACTCCCGAAGAGGAAGAGAAAGGATCATGTAGAGGACCACAGATGCTACAAGCTCTTTCATGCTGATGTTTTTCTGCAAATCTCATGCCATTATCTGGACTGTTTTTCTGCCACTATCTGGACTGTTATTATGCCATGATCTAGGATATCCTGTCTTCATTGTTGCCCCGACATTTGGCCATTTGGATCCTGAAAGCATGTGCTTGGATCAAGTCTGTAAGTACTCCTTGGAAAAGAGGCTTAACAGTGTAAGGGCCACCATCCATGCACCAGACAGTAACAGATTGGGGCAAGAAGCTCGGGGGAACCCTGGAACCTGTATTCTTAGCAGTGACCCAGCTGCCCACATGCAAGGCACCCTGGGTAGCACCCAGATAAGTATATTCATGACCCCATTGATTAATACAAAGAATGTTATCTGATTGTCATTCATTTTGAATAGACAGTCAAACCCCCCAAATCAAAGCAATGCACTACATTGCATTGCCATATGTTGCAATGCATTTCTGCAATGCAAAAGAGTGACTCAGCCCTTAGGGTCACAGAATAAAATTGTAACAATCATGCTGTTTGCATGGAGTTAGAAGTTTGTATATTCTACCTTTGTTTGTATGGGTTTCCTAATGTTTAAAAACATAAGTTGTAATAGTTAATCGGCTTCCATATCAACTAAAAAGAATACAGTATATGTGTGTGTAAGCCACTTTGAGATTAATGACTGAATTGAATGGTTTAAAATGACCCTGTCACCTAAACATAAAGTTGCTAACAGGTATAAATTGTTGGCAGCTATCATTGACCACTATAGGCATTACATAATACCTTTCTGTTAGCGACAAAGCTGCTCCCTTTCACACATTCCTATTGGCAATAAGGCAGCTCATCATAGTAATGGCTTAACAGAATGTGTGTACAGACCGGATGAAGTGGGAAAATTCAGATTATAAAAGAAGATAAAGTTTTGCCCATAATTAATGTTCTGACATTCAGGCATAGAGGAAGCAATAAAAACTGCTGCAGATATGTACGGTTAGAGGTGAAAGGCTGCTACAGGTATATACGGTTGTCTCCAGTAGGGATGAGCCGAACACCCCCTGTTCGGTTTACACCACAACATGCGAACAGGCAAATAATTTGTGCGAATATGCAAACACCATTAACGTCTATGGGACACGAACATGAAAAATCAAAAGTGCTAATTTTAAAGGCTATATGCAAGTTATTGCCATAAAAAGTGTATGGGGGCCCGGGTACTGACCCAGGGGACAAGTATCAATCCAAAAAAAAGTTTTAAAAACAACCATTTTTTCAGGAGCAGTGATTTTAATAATGCTTAAAGTGAAACAATAAAAATGAAATATTCCTTTAAATATCATGCCTGGGGGGTTCCCTTAGTCTGCCTGTAATGTATCACATCTTTCTGATGTTTATTACAGTACTGCAGCAGAATGACATTTCTAAAGTAAAAAATTTAATATAAAATTGCTTGCAGCTCTAATGTATTGTCGGATCCCGCAATATAGATGAAAAACCATTGAAAAAATGGCGTGCGGTCCCCCCACCCCTGTCCATGCCAGGCCCTTCAGGTCTGGTATGGATATTAAGGGGAACTCCATGCCAAAAATGTGAAAAAAACTACATGGGGGTCCTTCAGGTCTGGCATGGATTTTATTTATTTTATTTTTTTCAAAATACTTTTATTGAGTTTTTCAGAATAACAGGGGTATTGATAACAGGGTTACACAGTTACAGGTTGAAGGAACCAAGATTGCACAGCAAAGCGTTTACAAGAATTACATGTATATAGTTGGAATGCAACTACATAACTTTTGTACTTACAACACTATAAGCTAGTCATTTGCGTCCAGCGGGTGAACTGTAATTGTGTGGGGGGAGTAGGGTAATGTATGTGGGTGAGAGCCCAGTATTTTAAGTGTTGCTATGATGCCAGGGATATCTGGTATTCTATGAACCCATTAGGGCAGGACATGTAAGGTAGCAACAAACCATAATAGGCCACCCCGTTACCCATTCACCCCAACCGGGAGCTATCTGTGAACAGGCAGGGGGGACATTAAATTTTATAAAATAAACTTCTCATACATGGTTTGTCTGTAGACAGGTAGTGGTTCCTGTGTAATGGGTTACTTCACAAAACTGGGTAAATGTTGATATAACTTTTGCTGGTCGTGATGGAGTGATACCCCATGCAGGATAGGTGGTGAGGTTCCCAAACTGGGTGTCCCAGTGTGGTAAATCTGGTTGGCAAATGGTGGTGGCTAGGGTAAGCATAACAGGGGGGTAATAAGGGAAACAGGGGTGATGGATTGCCTGTGTGGCCTAATAGGTGTCTGACTATCCTTCCATATAGGAGAGTTCAAGTACTTGTATGGGGGTTATTAGAACCTGTGGAGTGTCTATACTGTGTCCAACAGGCCCACGTGTTTTGGAATTTAGTTGGGTGTAGGTCATGATTTGAATGATCAATTTGTGGATTTACTTCCAGAAAGGTTGTATTAGCGTGCACTCCCAACAAATATGGAGTACTGAGCCATTAGCAGCGTTGCATCTCCAGCAGAGCGGGAGGTTGCTAGGAAAGTATTAGTTTATCTTGTCGGTTGTCCTATAACATCTGGAGTATAGTTTGTATCTGTTTTCCTGAGCCAAAATGTTGATGGTCTCTTTATGTGTATATTCGTATATGCGTCTTCTTTGAAGAGATCAGTGGTTAGTTCAGCTTCCCACAGTCGCTTTATCTTGGTGTTTGAGTTGTCGTCAGAAAACAGTAACACATATATTACTGAGATTAGGTGTCTCTGGGGTTCCACACTGTTGCAGATAAGTTTGAAGGGGATAAGATCCCGACACCATTGTGTGAGCGGTTGTGTGCTTTGAAGAAAATGTCTGATCTGCAGATATTTAAAAAAGGGTATGTTAAGCTCCGGGAGTGCTGTAGAGATCGCAGAGTATGAGAGGAGCAACTCATTTTGAAAGAAATGTTGGGCTCTTATCTGTGGATTGGGGGGGGGGGGAGAGTTCCGTGGACTATGTGAGAAGACCTGGCCTGAAGTCAGAGTTCTGGGTCACTGGTATGGATTTTAAGTGGAACTCCATGACAAAATTTAAAACAAATTAGCGTGGGGGTTCCCCTCAAAATCCATAACAGGCGACCTGAAGGGCCTGATATGAATTTTTGAGGGGCCCCCCACGCCATTGTTTTTTACATTTTTGGCGCAAGGTTTCCCTTAACCACTTCAATACACTGTGTTATATATATATTAGGCTGCCTGCACTTACTGTATATAGAGTCTACCCACTTCAGCACCGGACCATTTGGCTGCCCAAAGACCAGAGCATCTTTTGGGATTTGGCACTGCGCCACTTTAACTGTTAATTGTGTGGTCGTGCGACGTGGCTCCCATACAAAATGAACGTCCTTTTTTTCCCCACAAATAGAGCTTTCCTTTGGTGGTATTTGATCACCTCTGTGTTTTTTTGTTTTTTTTTGCACTATAAACAAAAAAAGAGCGACAATTTTGAAAAAAAACTCAATATTTTTTACTTTTTGCTATAATAAATAATCCCCAAAAAATATATAAGAAACATAAGAGTTTATTGATTGGTTTGCGCAAAAGTTATAGCGTCTACAAAATAGGGGATAGTTTTGCCATTTTTATAATTTTTTTATTTACTAGCAATAGTGGCGATCTGCAATTTTTATCATGACTGCGACATTATGGCAGACAGATCGGACACTTTGGGCACTATTTTGGGACCATTCACATTTATACAGCGATCAGTGTGATTAAAAAATGCACTGGTTACTGTGTAAATGTGACTGTCAGTGAAGGGGTTAACTACTAGGGGGCTCTGCAGGTGTTAAGTGTGTCCTAGGGAGTGATTCTAACTGTGGGGGGGCTGGGCTACGTGTGAAAAGACACTAATCGCCACTCCCGATCATAGGGAGCTGTGATCAGTGTCCTGTTATTAGGAAGAATGGGGAAATGCTTCTTTACATCAGTATTTCCCCATTCTTTCTCTCCGTGAGACGATCACGGTTATCCCCACGGAGCCGCGATCAGACTCGCATGCACCCCCAATGCCATGTCTTAAAGGGCAATGTACAGGTACATTAATATGCCTGTAAGTGCCCTTCTGCTGACATATATCAGTGTGAGCCAGTCGGCAAGGGGTTATACTGAATATCTAGTCTACACTAAATGAAGAGTGTATATACATATATATATATATATATATATATATATATATATTAAATACACTGCCACTAACTAACTAACCTGCGGGCCTAATCTAGCTCAATCTATATCCATCCACAGTCACACACTATACACGGCCGCTATGTAAGCAGCCTTAAATAGTGTGGGGCATGGACTTAGTCCCCGTGAGCCATAATTGGCCAAAGGCACCCTGTGATTGGCCAAAACATGCAGATCAGGTGCATGCTTTGGCCAATCTTGAGATATCAATGTACTGCGATCTCGCAGTGCATTATGAGGCATTCTGCGGTGCTCAAATTTGCCGCGAACGCCCCATAATAATTTTGTTCGGTGAATGGACGAACACCCGACGTTCGAGTCAAACTTAAGTTTATTTATCTATGAAATATGGCATGATTATATAAGGCTTGGTCGCTGAGAACTTGGCTTCTGCATCTGACAGTATTGTTCTGATCATTACACTTTCATGCCTAGTGAGTTTTATCTTTCATCTGGCCAAAGGTTGCATATAGAGTTCAGGTAATATCTACGCATTCACTTACATTGACTCCCTAGCAAGAGAGAAGGCCCCCTACACGCGAACGGATTTTCCGACAAAAAATGTTGGATGTGAGCTTGTTGGCTGAAAATCCGACCGTGTGTATGCTCCATCAAACATTTGTTGTCGGACTTTCCGCAAACAAATGTTGGCTAGCAGGTTCTCAAATTTTCCGCCAACAAAACTTTGTTGTCTGAATTTCCGATCATGTGTGCACAAGTCTGACGCACAAAAGTTCACGCATGCTCGGAAATCAAGCAGAAGGAGCCGCACTGGCTATTGAACTTTTTCTCGGCTAGTCGTACGTCTTGTACGTTACCACATTCCAACATTCATAATTGTTGGCCAACATTTGTGTGACCGTGTGTATGCAAGACAAGTTGGAGCCAATAACCTTCAAACAAAATTCCACGGTTTTGCTGTCGGAAAGTCCGATCGTGTGTAAGGAGCATAAGTGTGGCTGCTATGTTCTTTGTCTCTGGATTCAGCATCTATGGAGATCAAGAATAAATGAACAAAATAAAAACACAAATTCATGCTTCAGTATGTTCATAATAAAATTTGTAGTTCGCCTTTTGATAATTGAAACTTCAAATAATGTGGACGGAAATTTAATAGACAGCCACAGGTGATGATGTAAACAGTTCCACAAAGAAAATAGAATTTTCAGTGTGAATATAAATAAAGAAAATTGCGGCATGACAAATGGGAATCTTTATTCATAAGGTGCTGTGACAAATCACACGAGACAACACAGAAAGGAAATTTCAGAAGACATAAAATCACCTGAACATGATGTTGCAAAGACAATTAGTTTAGCAAATTGACCTAGCAAGACGCATTAATGGCTAGGTAAATCAAATTTTATATGACAAACCTGACTGCAAAAATGCTGTTTACTGTGGCTTTGCTAATTCTCTGTTCTGCATGTTTATATGAAGTAATTGATATATAACATATTTATGCTCTGTGAGTTATATGCACATTCAGTGCCACTGTTTTTTGGAGTTTGATTTCCAAAGGGTTTATGCATGCTGGCATTTAGCCTGGCAGCACACTGCAAAAGGTCCATTGTTGCCTGAAGTTACCAGGCTGTTATTGGTGAAGGTTACAGTGCACTGGTGGCTCACAATATTATGCAGGTAACAGCCCCCAAAAAGCACATATTCTACTTTTGTATGAACTAGGGGCTTGCCAAATGTTACATAGTTAGTCAGGATGAAAAAATACACAAGTCAATCTAGTTCAACCGATAAAAAAAAAAAATCCTACAATCCCATATACACAATCCTTCATCCACAGTTGATCTAGAGGAAGATGAAAAACCCTAGCAAAGCATGCTCCAATTTGCTACAGCAGGGGAAAAAAATCCTTCCTGATCCCCTTAGAGGCAATCGGATTATCCCTGGATCAACTTTACCTATAAATGTTAGTACCCAGTTATATTCTGTACAATAATGAAAGAATCCAGCCCCTTTTAAAAGCAATCTACTGAGCTGGCCAGAATCACATCTGGAGGGAGTCTATTCCACATTTTCACAGCTCTAACTGGGAAGAAACCTTTCCGTATTTGGAGATTAAATAGTTTTTCTTCTAGACGTAAGAGTGCCCCCTTATCCTCTGTGATGACCTTAAATTGAATAATTCAACACCAAGTTCACTATATGGACCACGTATGTATTTGTACATGTTTATCATATCCCCCTTAATCTCCTCTTCTCAAGAGTGAATACATTCAGTTCCTCTAATCTTTCCTCATAGCTGAGCTCCTTCATACCTCTTATCAGTTTGGTTGCCCTTCTCTGCACTTTCTCCAGTACCCCGATATCCTTTTTTGAGAATTGGTGCCCAAAACTTGAACTGCATATTGCAGATGAGGTCTTACTAATGATTTGTACAGGGACAAAATGATATCTCATTCTCTGGAGTCCATACCTCTCTTAACCACTTCAATACCGGGCCTATTCTGGCACTTCTCTCCTTCATGTAAAAATCATCATTTTTTTTGCTAGAAAATTACTCAGAACCCCCAAACATTATATGTTTTTTTTTTTAGCAGACACCCTAGGGAATAAAATTATAAAACACTAAAGTTAGACAATTTTTTTATATAATGTTAAAGATGATGTTATGCAGCGTAAATATATACCTAACATGTCACGCTTTAAAATTGCGCACAATCATGGAATGGTGCCAAACTTTGGTACTTAAAAATCTCCATAGCGACCCTTTAAATTTTTTTTACAGGTTACCAGTTTAGAGTTACAGAGGAGGTCTAGTGCTAGAAATGTGCTCTAACGTATGCGGCGATACCTCACATGTGTGGTTTTGAGTGGCGTTTACATATGTGGGCGGGACTTACGTGGGCATTCACTTCAGACAGTAGACAGTGGCACACAGGCGCACTATCGCCGTTAGCGGCATGCAGCTGCTAACGGCTATATGCCGTTAGTGGCAGCTCCCCTGCGCATGCTCGGGAGTGATGTCATCGCTGCTCCGGCGCAGCAATACTCGGAAGAAGATGGACGCTCCGGACTACAGGGGACAGCGGTGACTTCGCTGGCTCCTGTGTCAGGTAAGTGACACATAATGGGCTACTATGCGATGCATAGTAGCCCATTATGCGTTACCTTTGCAGGGAGACAAAGAGGAAGTAAACCCATCAGGTTTGTCTGACAACTTCTGTCCTTCGTGTATCCATGATGTCTGTTGCTTAAAATATTTTTTTACAGCAAGAACTCGTCTATATGGTCTTTTATTAAACTTTCCAGTGTCTTCCTGACTATAGAAGGTAAAATAATGTCGCGTACACATGACCTGAATTTCCGGCAGAAAAGGTCCAATGGTCTTCCCGACAGAGTTCTGACGGACTTTCAACTGAGTTACTATGGCCTTCCCACCGAATGGACTTGCCCACACATGAACGGACCAAAGTCTGTTCATTTTGAACGTGATGACATACGACAGGACTAGAAAAGGAAGTTCAATAGCCAGTAGCCAATAGTTGCCCTTGTATTTGACCTGTCGGACCAGCACACAGACGAATGGTTTTCCCGATAGAAATTGATTCCATTGGACAGATTTGAAACATCTATTTCTAGGTCCGTCTGAATTTTTGAAGAAAAAAGTCAGATGAAGCCCACTCACGATCGTAATATCCGACCGACGGAATGATTCCATAGGACCTTTTCTGCCGGAAAGTCCGGTCGTGTGTACATGGCACCATAGGTCTATAGTTACTTGGTAAAGATTTTGATCCCTTTTTAAATATGGGCACCACATTGGCCCTATGCCAATCCAGTGGTACCATTCTAGTCATTAACAAGTTCCTAAAAATTAGAAACAATGGCTTTGAAATGACAGAGCTGTAAAAAAAAAAAAAAAAAAAGATGTAAAAAAACATCTATATGAATGAGGCCAGCATTAGTGCTAGGCAGTAACATAAACAAATCTTAAATAAAGGGAGAATACTGCGCATGTGTAAAAACATAAAAATAAATAATGTCAATCACCACCATTACAGTGTAAATTGTCCAGCGGCACCACAAAAGTGAGAGAACCTTTATTATGAAGTGTCAAATAGGTTTGATGTAACAATCTTTGCAGGGGTCATCAGCTGGAGATGTGTCCTCAGATCAAACAGGGCATAAGCAGGATAGTCAAACCAAGCTCCATCCACCCCATGATCAGATTGATCATAGAATGAAAGATAGTGTAAAATTCCAAAATGTTTGTTTAATATAAATTATTGCACTTACATTCGTACAGGTAAAACCAGCATTGTATACAATATAGGCGGCCACCTTAACCACTTGATTACTGGGCACTTAAACCCCTCCTCCTGCCCAGGCCAATTTTCAGCTTTCAGCACTGTCACACTTTGAATGACAATTGCGTGGTCATGCTACACTGTACCCATATGAAATTTTTATAATTTTTTTTCACACAAATAGAGTTTTCTTTGGTGGTATTTAATCACTGCTGGGTTATTTATTTTTTGCTAAACTAACAAAAAAAAAAAAAAAAAAGTTTTATAGTTTGTACTATGGACTGCACTGATGGGCACTGATAGACACAGATAAGGCGGCAGTGATAGGCACAGATAAGGTGGCACTGATGGCCACTGATAAGACGACACTGATGAGGCGTCACTGATGGGCACTGATAGGTGTCACTGACAGGTACCACTGATAGCTGGAACTGATTGGCACTGATAGGTGGCACTGATGGACACTGATGGGCACTGGTAGGTAAAACTGCTCAGCACTGGTAGGTGGCACTGATGAGCAGCACTGGTGATGAGGCACTGATTGGTGACATTGATAGGTGGCACTATGGGCACTGATGGGTGGCACTGTGGGTACTGGTAGGTGGTGCTGGTGGGCACTGGTAGGTGGCACTGGCAGGTGGCACAGGTGGGCACAGATGAGGCGGAGGCAGCTTTCCTTAATTGGGACCAATGTCCCTCTGATAATTGGATTTTTTTTCCTTCTCACGCTATCAGCGTGAGCAGAAAAAATAGCCGATTACCTTCTCTGTTTACATCACATGATCAGTTGTCATTGGCTGACAGCTGATCACATGGTAAGGGGTCTGGATTGACTCCTTACTCTGATCTGTGATCAGGCGAGTCTCATAGAGACAGGCCGCTCAAGCACCAGAGGATGTCTATTGATGCCCTCCCGGCAAAGTAGGGCCGCGCTGTAGCCATCAAACAAACACAATAGCAGGAGACAGTTCCTAACCCAACCGGTTTCATCACAAAAGGACTTCTTCTGGGGCATGCTAACATAAAGTAACATAAATATATCTGCAATTGGATTGGGTTGTTAGAGGGTCTAAACAGGAGAGGACTGGGATCCTTTGCCCTGGGGGTCAAATGAAACCAACTAGACCTTTCAAATGTCTGAGAACTTCTGAAGTATTCCCTTAAAAAGTGTGCCATTTTGCCACATTGATTGGTAGGCCTAGTGAAAGGTAGGTGTTTAAAAATATATGGTTTACTATGCCATCTTCAAGCATTGCCTTATTTGAAGTCTTGGCATTCAGTCACATGACATATTAGATCCTCAAAGGAAGTTGGTGCTGAACAAAACATCCAATGATGTGATTGCAGGATTG
Source organism: Lithobates pipiens (assembly GCF_037356315.1). NCBI lineage: Eukaryota > Metazoa > Chordata > Amphibia > Anura > Ranidae > Lithobates > Lithobates pipiens. The sequence goes on from NW_027507758.1 coordinate 516,620,970, forward strand.
AAAGGAGGTGGGTAGCTTTATAATGCCCATCACATGGCATGATGTGTCATTGGTAAAGGATGTGCACTCAGGGCCACCAGCCCAACATATCTTATTAATACCAGTCTGTAAGGTGTGTTTTTGATTCAGAGGACCATTTTAAATATTTGAAATTAAAATTCTGGTGTAGGAGCATGTACTGATAGGGCGTCTGCTTTTATTTTTGTTAAATTATGGAAAAAATAGGTACTATATCATCAAATTAACCACCTCAATACAGGGCACTTACACCCCCTTCCTGCCCAGGCCATTTTTCAGCTTTCAGCACTGTCACATCTCTCTATACTTTTTCCCTGGGCCAGTTGATAAGCTCCCATGGTTTCCAATACCACCTCTATGCCGACGACACCCATATCTATCTCTCCATTCCTCAACTCACCCCTCAATCTCCTCACAGTTCTCCAACTTACTGAATGACATATCAGTATGGATGTCACACCACTTCCTCAAACTCAATCTTTCTAAAACTGAGCTTGTTATATTTCCTCCTTCACGACCCCCCCCCCCCCCGTGACTTCACCATTAATATGAACAACACTACCATTGGTCCCTCCACACATGCCAGGGTCCTGGGTGTAATCCTTGACTCTGACCTCTCCTTCAGCCCCCATATCCAATCACTGGCTAAATCCAGCTGCCTTTACCTCCGCAACATCTCCAGAATTTGACCCTTCCTGACTAATGACACCACAAAGCAGCTTGTTCACTCCTTGATTATTTCCCGCCTTGACTACTGCAACTCTCTCCTTAATGGCCTACCCTTAAGCAGGCTATCCACCCTTCAGTCTATTATGATTGCTGCTGCTAGACAAATACACCTCACTAATCGATCAGTGACTGCCGCCCCTCTCTGCCAATCCCTTCACTAGCTTCCCCTACCCCACTGTTTAAAATTCTAAATGCTAACCATAACATACAAAGCCATCCACAACATCGCCCCCATCTACATCACCAACCTCATCTGCAGATATCGCCCAAATGGCCCCCTCCGCTCCTCCCAGGACCTCCTGCTTTCTAGCTCCCTTGTTACCTCTTCTCATGCTCGCCTTCAAGACTTCTCCAGAGCCTCTCCCATCTTCTGGAACGCCCTGCCCCAGTCTGTCTGATCAGCCCCTACCCTGTCCGATCATCCCCTATCCTGTCCACCTTTAGGAGTTCCCTGAAAACGAATTTATTCAGGGAAGCCTATCCCACACCCACCTAACTGTCCTGAGCCACCCCAATCAAATCATTCTCTGCAGCTATTACCTTTTGTGCCACCACCCCCTCTCTTTAGAATGTAAGCTCTACGAGCAGGGCGCTCCTGTACCTTTTGTATTGTACTGTAATTGTGTTGCCCCCCCCTATACATTGTAAAGCGCTGCGTAAACTGTTGGCGCTATATAAATCGTGAATAATAATAATAATTTTCTTCACACAAATGGAGCTTTCTTTTGGTGGTATTTAATCACTCCTGGGTGTTTTTTTTTTCCTAAAAAAAGAAAAAAGACCAAACATTTTAAAAAGAAAACTAACTTTTTCTTAGTTTCTCTCAGTAAATTTTGTAAATAAGTAATTTTTCTCCTTCAGTAATGGGTGCTGATGAGGCAGCACTGATGGGCACTGATAGGCACTGATGAGGTGGCACTTATGGGCACTGATGAGGCGGCACTTATGGGCACTGATTAGGTGGCACTGATGAGGAGGCACGAATATGCCACACTTATGGGTACTGATAGGCGGCACTGGTGGGTGCTGGGCACAGATAGGCAGCACTGGTAGGCACAGATAGGTGGCACTGGTGGGTACAGATAGGCAGCATGGATAGGTGGCACTGATGAGTGGCACTGATGGGCATTGATGGGTGGCATTAATGAACATCAGTGATGAGCACTGATGGGCAGCAGTGATGGGCATTGATGGGCAGCACTGATAGCCAGCACTGACTGGCATAACTAATGGCCACTGATTGCTGGCACTTGTGGGCACACCTTGGTGGCAGTGGTGGCACACAGTTCTGTCAAAAGGGGCACTTAATTGTATCAGTGCCCTGATTACATCCCTAGATATCCTCTGTGAGGATATGCCACTAATCGGCTCTCCTCTCCTCACACTCTGTCAGCGTAAGGTGAGGAGTGCCGATTAACGGCATCTCCGTGTTTACATGTGACTGGCTGTGATTGGACAAAGCCGATCACATGGTTAAAGAGCCGCAGCCATGGCTCTTTACACAGATCGGGGTCACGCCATGTCCTAGCAACACGGCGTGGCTGCGATCACCAAGTTGCACTCCCCCGGGGGCGAGCGAGAGCGGTCGTTTTGGGCGGTCATCATATGACGTCCACCCAGAACGAGAGCCGCGCCGCCCAGCCATCATTTGACGGCCAGAGGGCAGGAAGAGGTTAATAAGAATCTTTACAAATAAAGAATCAGACTTTTAAAGTGTTACTAAACCTAGGACCCTGCATTCACTATATCTGGTCTCCCATATTAAACATGGAAATACAATAGTTTTAGTAAATATAAACTGCTCAATACCTTTTCTCATCAGCAGTTAGGGCAGTCTTGTCACTTCTATTAGTGTCCAGCAGAACACTAGTTAAAGCTTGTAGGAGGTATTTTCATTCTCCCCTGATTGTCCTATGAGGCTGCAGGACCCCTGACCCTCTGTCTGCTTCTATTCATCAGGTAAGTAGCATGAAATATTAAGTAGATCCCTGGCCCTACAAATAACTGGCAGCTATCTCCGCACCCATTATTCTTGGAAAGACGTCTGGGATATCTTTTGGATAGCTTTTGATACTTTGGATAAGAACAATGATGTTTGTGTCTACAAGGCATATGCATAGATGTACTATATGAGTAAATGGGCATATTCAAGTAAATCTTCATGGTTAAAAAATATTTGATCTGGTCAACTTATTTGCCCTCATTTAACTGCTGGCGATAGTCATAAACCATCATAAGCAGCATATATAACAGCCTAATTGAAGCGCTAAACTGAATATAAGGAGCAGACTCCCAGCGAGCAAGTGAGATGTTTATATCATAATGTGCCAATTTGCTATGCATCATGATGTGCGGCTCTATGGGTGGTAAGAAAAAAAAAGGCTTTTTGAAATTGGGGTCAGATTTATTATAAGGCAATTTTGGTCTAGTTAATAGCAAAGAAAAGGGGCAATGTCAAAACACATTTATGAGTGTTTTTTCTTTCCGTTTTTTGCTTTGCTTGACCTCCTCTTCAGTAAATCCTTTATTGCATCTTGGAGTGAGTCACAGTGACCACTGAGAGAGGTCACAGGACATTCTGCAGAATAGTTAACTTGTTTTAAGGCAATTGCTTGCTATGTGGACTATAGTTGGCTGGTAATATGCACTGTATATAATGCATTATTTATGTAGCTTCCAACGGTGCCACCTGTCAGTGGTTCTAAAGACTCAAGGTTTTTTACCTTTTATGCATTCCATGTATGAAGGTAAAAAACCTTCTGTGTATAGCCCCCCCCCCCCCCCCGATTCAGTGATGTGCCTTGGCTCTGCTGGGTCTCTTGCTCCTCATTGGCTGAGATAGACAGTGGACCAATGAGTGGGGGGGGGGGGGGTGTCTGCTCGTGTGAATGGACACACAGAGCGGTGGCTCTATATTATATTGTATGCATTCTGATATTATGCAAGATATATGGTCACAAATATGGTTTATCCACCAGACATCATCATTAGCAGGGGCAAACTGACCATTCAGCCACTCGCCCGAGGGCCTCAGGCCACTGCGGGGCCCCATCAGGGTTGCCAATCTCAGTAAAACCAGGGACGGTATTTAAAATCTGTGTTTTTTTACATCTGTCTCTGAAATGTCCCTTACCGACATCCTTTTGGTCTAAAAATCCGTGAGCTTATAGCTGCTCCACCTCTCCAGTACCTTCTCAGCCAATAGAAACATGTCTGTGTATACCGTGTGATTGTGTGTGTATACTGTGTGGCCCCATAATCTCTGATTGCCTGGGGGCCCCATGAGTTGTCCGCCGCTGATCATTAGTATTATGTTGTGTTGCCTCCTTGGCTGCATGCTTCACATAAAGTCCTAAAACATTTTTCTCATATATTTTACAAAAAAGAATGGGCAAACAGCTCACTCACTAGATGTGCAAAGCTGGTAGAGACATCCAAAAAGACTTGCAGCTGTATTCGCATTGAAAGGTGGTTCTACAAAGTATTGACTCAGGGGGGGCTGAATACAAATACACGCCACAATTTTCAGATATTTATTTGTAAAAAAAATCAAAACCATTTATAATTTTCCATCCACTTCACAATTATGTGCCACTTTGTGTTGGTCTATCACATAAAATCCCAATAAAATACATTTACGTTTTTGGTTGTAACCAAAATGTGGAAAATTTCAAGGGATATGACTATGAATATTTTTTAAAGGCACTGTATTTGCTCACATTTAGGGGGTTATGTACGAAAGGCAAATCCACTTTGCGCTACAAGTTCAGTTGGAAGTGCAGTCGCTCTAAATCTAAGGGGTAGATCTGAAATGAGTGGAAGCTCTGCTGATTTTATCATCCAATCATGTGCAAACTAAAATGCTGTTTTCTTATTTTCCTTGCATGTCCCCCTCGGATCTACAGCAAATTTACTTCCAAGTGCACTTGCAGTACAAAGTGTATTTTCCTTTAGTAAATAACCCCCTTAGCCCTTGTACACACGTACGACATCCGTCGGAATGTTTCCTATCGGACCGTTTTGTCGGATATTCTGACTGTGTGTGGTTTGCATTGGACTGTTTCCATCGGAATATCCGTCGGACCAACTTTTCCAACTTGCCGGAAATATTTTCCGACAAAATGCTCCGATCGGACATACTCCGGTCATGTGTAGCCTACTCCGACGGACAAAGTGCCACGCATGCTCAGATCAAATTCCTAGACCAAAGCTATTGGCTACTAGCCTGAACGTAATCCCGTTGTAACTAAATAACGTCATCACGTTATGTACAATCAGATTTTCCGACAACTTAGTCCGACCATGTGTATGCAACATCACTTTCGAACCTGGTCCGGAATTAATCCGTCGGAGTAACTCCGACGGATTTGGTTGTCGGAATCTCCGACCGTGTGTACAAGGGCTAAGTCTGTTAAGTATATCTCGATAAGTGCACAAATGCCCCTTGATCCTGCTGGACATCCAGTGCTGTCCTGTGCTCTCTTCAGTCTTATCTCACAAAACAGTTAATAAGAAGTCTGTTAGAATTCTAGAACATTTCCTCCTATGTTACAAAAATAAAGGGTGTTCTGTAGCCCTAACACACTTTCCATATTAAGCTGACAACACTGCTCCTTATAGAAAACAGTGAGTGAGTGAGGGTTGTCACCCTAGGGTGGGAAGTGTATTACTGGAAAAATTGTACAAATAAAATAATTTCATTTGACATTTGTAATAGACCACACCCATTTCCTGATTGGCCAGGCCCATCTGGTGATCTCTACTGGCTGCAGTCTTGGGTGAACAGAGTTTTGCTTAGCAAATTACTATGCTTATACATGCGCCCGGCTGTCATTATCTGCTCTACAGTCTAATTACAAACATTGATATTGGTTTATGCACAATAAATTGGTATAAAAAAACAGAGGCTTACAGACTTTTAATAAACACATCTTGCTATTTTTTGTCTGGAGTGGATAAAAACACAGAAGTCACATTACCCCAGCATTGCCAATAAATGTCATCTTCGATATAACACATTCATAAAAAATCTGATCTACAACCACACAGAATTAATTGGACTGGCACAATGACAGTGGAGGCCAATGCCAAAAAATTGACATAAGTGCTGACATGCATGAATTATGATCATGTGGTTCCTGATAGTAAATTAGATTACATAAAGTCACATAATAAGTCCTTTTTAACCTACAAGTAAACTGCAGCTACAATTTGAGGGATATTTGCACACCCTGTGCAAGATTTCATACACATTATTGCGTATGTTAATACCCCCACGATGTGTGTTGTATTAAGGCAGCTTATGCATGTAAAATTGCCTTCAATGTGTCTTATTACACAGAAAAATGCACCTAAATCTTTTTTGGCAGTGCTCTGTAAAGTAAAATCCTTTTCATCTGTGTAATGGTTCGGCAACATATAGGTGAAATTGTTTTGCTGTGTATGTGCACTAAGGTTCCCTTAAAAATGAATAACAACGCAATGCAACACAAGTATATAGTCACTAACATTAAACACTGTGCATAATCAATGGTATGAATGAGCCATGAACCCTGAAGATCAGCCCATTCCATCAATATCTGAATAGCCATAGAAAATTCCACAATGTGTAAAAGTGACCCTCACAGAAGGGGTCTTATTTCAGATCTATATTGCCAACTGCCAGAACCAACACTAACCCCCCTTCATATGTCATTAAATGGGAAAGGGACCTCTGAATTACTTTAGATCCTATAGCTTGGACCCACATATGGGAAGCCACCAAGAACATTACAGCACTAGAAACAAACTATAAAGTTCTTACTAGATGGCATCTGGTCCCTGCCAGGATCTCCAAATTTCTATTACACTACAGCCCCCCCATTGCTTTCACGGTTGCAATAATGTAGGCACCCACCTTCATATTTGGTGGCCCAGCCAGTAGTACAGACCTTTTGGTCGGACATATTTAAACTTCTTGCTAAACTTTTTGATTGGCTCATTACACCGGACCCCTCTGTGGAACTTTTAAATAAGAAACCACAGGCCATAAGCCGTCGACAATTCAAACTGCTGCTTCAAATCACCACAGACACTAAACAGACGATAGCAAGAGCCTGGAAAAGGTCCTCCCTTTGGTTCTTGCAGTTCGCAATATTGTCATGCAAGCAATGATCCATGCCAAAATGTAAGCTTTACTCTTAGATAGAGTGGCCAAATATGAGAAGCTTTGGGACCCATGGGTGACAAATTTCTTGCCTCCTAACTTTGATACCACACTATTACTCCCTTAAACAATGATACATACGAACAGTACATGTGTGACAACACCTGGAGATTCCAGTCTCCCCCCAGGGACATGTCTTATCTGTTCTTTCCCTCCCCTCGCCCTCCCTTAAGGGGCCTCCCCCCTTTCTTTCCTTCTCTCTTCTTTTTTCTAATCTTGGTTCCCCCTACCCTCTTCTTGTATCCCCCCCTTTACTTTTCCCACTGTAAATTTCATGTTCTTTTCAGCTCTTCTGCAGCCATAGTCCCCACATATGGTTTGCTTAACCCAATAATCTTAGCAGGACCCTACAACACAGCGGCCTAACATTAGGGTCCTGACCTGCTTAACTATCTTTACGGGAAACATCTTTCCCATTCTATTGGCAGACCTCACTACCCCCATATGGTTATATAAAGCATACCTCATGTTACTTCTGATTTTAATCCAATGTCAGAATCTCCTTCTGCTATACTTTCTTTAATAACACTGTTTCAACCCTGGATTCCTGGCTATTATTTCAGGTTATGCTTCTTCTTTAAGCCGTTTTTCTATTTGGCTTGTTGTACACAATTTTGTATGCCATCTGGCTCAAAAGTGACATTTATTGTCTGTATTCTTGATTCTCATTATCAATAAACAATTTGAACAAGAGATTTTCACAATGAAATTTAAAAAAGGGCATTTTTCAAAGCTTTTATTTTATTTTTTATTTTTTTGCTCTTTCCAGTTCTATTATATACCATTCTATAGTAAATCATTATATGAATTGAATTTCTGGTAGACTTATACCTTTTCATTTTATCATAAACAACTTAAAAATATGCTTTACAGAAGTATAGAATTATTTTCATACAACAATAAAATGTCACTAACATACCTCACTAAAAGGAATGCATAGTGACTTTGTAAATATTTTCTTTGTAATCAAGAAAATTTAAAATATTACATATTGAAACTTTGTCATTTTTACCCAGCAGGAGAAGGTATTATTAGCTATTTTTCATAATTGCTTCTATTTCATAAAAGTCTGTTGTTTGAGCTGAGTAACAAAAGATGAAATTTGTACGCACAAGTCTTTTGTTGGATGTCTCAGTCTGGGGCGTTAATCAGACAAATCGATCATCAAAGCAGGCTGCGCTCCCTATAATAACCATTAGCACTGTGAGGATCCCTTGTCACATATTATATATTTATTTATAAAGCCTAGCTTGGCAGAACAGCAGCTAAGCGGTTAACACTTCCCTCTGGTAGCACTAGGGTTGTTGGTTCAAATCCCAACTATGGCACTACCTGCCTAGAGTTTGCATGTTCTCCCTGTGCCTGCGTGGGTTTCCTCTGGGTACTCAGATTTCCTTCCACACTCCGTAGACATGCTGGTAGGTTAATTGGCTCCTGTCTAAATTGCCCCTAGTATTTGTATGTATGAATGTGAGTTAGGGACCTTAGATTTTAAACTCCTTGTGGGCAGGGACTGATATGAATGTATAATAAATGTGTAAAGTGCTATATAAATTGATGGTACTATGTAAATACAAATAATAATATATATTAGGCTAGTTAGCCTGTCTGGACCCCCCATCAAGATCCTATGCTGGCCGGTGTTTGTAAAAATCCAGATGGGGATCCTGGGTTATGTCACTGATCAAAATTCCTTCCTGATCACCCGAAAGGCAATCAGATATTCCCTGGATCAACTTTACCGATAAATGTTAGTACCCAGTTATATTATGTACACCTAGTAAAGAATCCAGGCCTTTTTTAAAGCAATCTACTGAGCTGGCCAGAACCACCTCTGGAGGGAGTCTATTCCACATTTTCACAGCTCTTACTGTGAAACCTTTCTGTATTTGGAGATGAAATCTAATTTCCTCTAGACGTAAAGATCCTCTGTGATGACCTTAAAGTGAATAACTCAACACCAAGTTCACTATATGCATCCCTTATGTATTTGTACATGTTGATAATATCACCCCTTAATCTCTTCTTCTCAAGAGTGAATAAATTCAGTTTCTCTAATGTTTCCTCATAGTTGAGCTCCTCCATGCCTCTTATCAGTTTGGTTGCCCTTCTCTGCACTTTCTCCAGTTCCCTGTTATCCTTTTTGAAAACTGGTGCCCAAAACTGAACTGTATATTCCAGATGAGGTCTTATTGATGATTTGTATAGGGGCAAAATTACTATATTTGGCCAATAACATCACCCAAGATCCCTCGGCTGTTTGTTGACATACAGCAGCTGGCCATTTTTTTCTGTTGTACTGTCCTTTATAACAAAAAAAGGGCATAGGGTCTCCTGCAACATTCATACCAGACCCTTATCCAGGTAAACAGCATGGGTAGCCAGAAAAAGGAGGGCAGTAAGCATCCACCATTCCCTTCCTGAGCCATACCAGGCCACATTTCTTCATTACCTTGCAAGGTACTTTGTCCAGATGTTGAGTGAAACAGTGCCTGTCCTCCTAAAAAAGGATGTGTTTTTTTTTTGAGTTGGCAACATTTCAAAATCTGGAAGCCCTAGGGTGCATAGCATAATAATAATAATAATAATAATAAAAAAAAAAAAGATAAATAAAAACACCCACAAATTGAATAAGTCTTAAATAACCACTTGACTTGTCAAAGGTTTTACCCCCTTCATGACCAGGGCATTTTTGCTATTCAGCACTGTGCTACTTTAACTGCCAATTGCGTGGTTATGCAGCATTGTATGCAAATTAAATTTATATACATTTTTTTCACACAAATAAAGATTTTTTTGTGGTAGTTCACCACTGTTTTTGTTATTACATAAATGAAAAACTACTGGAAATTTTGAAAAAAAAAAGAGATACATTCTACTTTCTGTTAAAAAAAAATATCAATCAATTATGAATAATCAATTATAAATTTGTCAATAAATAAAATTTCTTCATAAATTGGGGCCAAAATATGTTCTGCTACATGTCTTTGGGAAAAATAAAATCCAGATAATTATATATTGGTTTGTGTGAAAGTATCTACAAACTATGGTATATATATATATATATATATACTGGAATTTAGGCAGCTATAGGCAGTATACTGGTCATGGCGGTGATCAGCGTGACTTACTGTATAGTGTGACTGTGATAGTGTGGTGGGCAATCTGGTGCTAATAGACACTGGCTCGGAGGGTCACTAACTAACTGACACTGACACCGCCGGTGACACTAATACAGTTATCAGTGATATTACTATACACTGTACTAATGACACTGGCTGGGAAGAGGTTAACATCGTGGGTCAATCAAGGGGCTAACTGTGTGCCTAATCAGTGTAATGTGTGCTGCTTTTACTGATCTGATTTTTTTCTCCCTGCTTTTCAGGGAGAAGAAACAGCTAAATTGCTGTTCTCTGTACACAGAGTTCTGTGTGCTTTTAAACACAGAATTCTGTGTGTAATTGGGCACAGCCGATTAGCAGGTATTGGCTGAAATCTGCTGCCAAATGTTTGCTGTGTCCAATCACAATGTGGGTCAGCAGGGGGCATTCACACGCACCTCCCAAGCCCAGAAGAAAGCTGTCAACGTATATGTACATTGCTGAGCCTGCACCTGCCGCCCACTCACAGTATATTTGCTGTGAGTGATCGGCAGTTAGTTAAAATAAATAATGTACCCATATGTAAAACCAATATCAATCACGTCATCCAGTGGTGTAGATCCACATCTACCAAATGCTGCCCAATGATGTTGGCAAACCAGAAGGCACTGTGGAGCGATCATGGGTGGCCACCGGCCATGTGCATCAGCTCCCCCGCCCAGCCCATGGCTGATAAAGGGATCAACAGCTATGGCGACAGCTACAGCGATTTGAGGGAATGAGGAGCTGGCCTGCCGCAGTATAATGACGGTGGCTGGTTGGTAAGTGGTTAAAGGACTACATCATCATACGAAGGCTATTAGGAAAGATTAGAGTAACTGAATTTATTCTCTCTTGATATATATACATATACATATAGTCAACTTGGTGTTGAGTTCTTTACTTTAAGAGGGGCAATCTTTACATCTGGAGGAAAAGAGATTAACATCTCCAAATATGGAAAGGTTTCTTCACAGTAAGAGCAGTGAAAATGTAGAATAGACTCCCTCCAGAGGTGGTTCTGGCCATCTCAGTAAATTGTTTTAAGAAAGGCCTGGATTCTTTCCTACATACACATACTATAACTGGATACTAATATGTATAGGTAATGTTGATCCAGGGAACATTCGATTGCCTCTTGGGGGACCAGGAAGGAATTTCCCCTGCTAGAGCAATTGGATCATATTTATTTATTTATTTTTGCCTTCTTCTTGATCAACCGTGGGTATAGGATTGTATAAATAGGTTTGTATTTTCCCTTTCTACTGATTGAACTGGATGGACTTGTGTCTATTTTCAACCAGACTATTTAACTATATACTGTTCCCTAACTTTATGCACAGCTTTAAAGCATCACCAAAGCACGTTAGTTAAAGGATATATATATATATATATATATATATATATATATATATATATATATATATTTATTTAATATTATTATTTTTTTTAATGTTGCACTTTAAGCTACATTAAATAACCCTCTCTCTGCTAAATTTTTCAAACATTTGTTTGCATTCATCCATATCCCCATGGAATTGCCCAGCTACTCATGCCCTTTTTTAAAGGAAAAAAAAGCCCCCAAAAGATCAGAAAAAAATACAAGATTTGGGTTCCATAGACTTTAAATAGGGTTAAGTGCTATGATGTTCAGGGTTCTAGAAATTCCCACTAGGTTTATGGACTATCCAGCAAACTGTGCCCAGTTCACTCATCCTTAGCCCTCAATATCCTGTTGGTGTTAACAGAAATCCCAGTGAGAAAAGTGTGTTCTCTGTCTCAGGAAGTTGTTTTATGTAGAAGGTAAATTTCTAGGTACCTCACAGCCATATGTGAAAGTAATTATACCCTTCATCACTGAAGTTATGAATAAAAAAAGTTTTGCCTTTGATCTGGAATTAAGTCATTCTTTCTTTAAAGGCATGCCACCAAGAGATAATATTAGTAACAGTAATTAGTGGTTAATGTGCTGTAGTAATGAATAAGAAGAATGTCAGATTTAAAAGGCACTGGCCTGGAACCTTGCATGCACATTTTCATTGACTTGCTGAAGACAGGTTTAGCTGTGACATCATTGTGTATAAAGTGTCCTGCAGCGGAATACTAATTCACATTACACATCAATAAAACAGCTAAGCGGTTTCACCAGTCTGAAAGGGTTAAATTCATTGCATGTCAGGATGGCTGAGAATACATGTATATGTGTGCACATGAACATGCCATTGTGGTTTTTTTCCTACAAATGGTGCACAGATTTTACCGTAGCCATATTTTTACACAGTAATGCTCCAATGGTTCTCTGTGTAGTGATCTGTCTGCCGTGCATTGATTTGGCCATTCATATTCCCTACCTACACACTCCCTCTGAATAGTAGGGGGTGGCAATGAGTTCAACACAAACAGGTATTAACCCTTGTACAGACTTGTCTTCCATCATAGTAGTCTAATATCTAAGTAGATAGCTAGCTTTAGGAATTGTCCATACACAACCCCATTATTAGAGTGTAAGCTCTAATAATGGCCCTCTTTTCCTTCTTGTATTGAATTGTATTGTAATGTACTGTCTTTCTCCATAATGCATAGCTCCCAACTGCCCCTGATTTTGAGGGACTATCCCAGATTTGGAACAAAGTCCCTCTGTCCCTCTTTCCTGAATGAATGAGGGACTTGTATAGTGCTACCTATGCCAACTGAATCGCCTCAGGGCGCTTTCTTGCCACCGGTGTCCATCTGCAGCTTTTATGCGGTCCTTTAACCTGTAGGGTCCCGACACACTTACAACATTGACATACACCTATTATGGCCAATTTTTTTCGACAGGGTCTAATTAACCTACCAGCATGTCTTTGGAGTGTGGGAGGAAACCGGAGTACCCGGAGGAAACCCAAGCAGGCACAGGGAGAACATGCAAACTCCAGGCAGATAGTGTCATGGTGGGGATTTGAACCAACAACCCTATTACTGCTAGGTGAAAGTGCTACCACTACACCACTGTGCTGCCCTTCCTCCTCATTTGTCCCTCATTTTGGTCTGATCTGTATAGTTGCAGGACTTTTTTTTTTCAGAGAATGGGGGCAGGTACTCCCCTCTCCCAAATCCCCTTGTCTCCACTCCCTACCCACCTCCGAGCACCGTCCCTTGGTTCTAACCCCAACCAACCTCCCAATACTACCCATTTTAGAGAAAACAGAAACAAGTATACCTTTGTGGTTCTAAGTAACTTGTATGGAATCAGTAACATAGATCTGCAGCTAGTACAATAACCCACCCCCCCAAGAAACAATAGATCCCTCCAGCAACAATAGACCTTCCAACAGCCAATATCACCTCCAGCAGCCAGGAAGAATAGACCCCTCCCACAACATTAGATCCCTCCCAGCAATATAAGACCCCCCATCAACAATAGACCCCTCCCTCAACAATTTATCGCCAAAGCAGTAATAGATCCTCCAGCAACCCGCATCAAAGGACCCTCCAGAGCACCCCTTGCCCTTAGAAACATTCAGTGCTGCGTTCCCGCAGAAAAAAAGCCCTGTATAGTTGTATACAAAATGCACTACTTATCTATCAAAAAGTGTTTTACAGTGCTAAACCTTTCATCTGATTTCTAAATTGTTGCATTTGTACATTCCAAAGGCCATTAAAAATGAAAAATATTGGTAAAAATGCACTTGTGGGTTTAATCAATCATTTTTTTTTTGTACAATTCTCCTTTAAGGGGGAGGTGGCACAGTGTGTTTCCTATGCTTACATACTTTTGCTAATAGATGTCCCTCATTTCCATCTCAGAGAGTTGGGAGGTATAATAATGCAAGGTGCTGAAAAAACTTGTTGGTGCTATATAAATCCTGTATAATGATCATGAATAATACATCTACCTAAGCAGTGAATTGCAGTGGGAATGACATGACCAGTGTAGTTCACAGGTACCCAACCTGCTTCTTACTGCAATACCACTTGTATTCCAACATCCCCATTTCTTACCCTTCTAAAATGATGAGACCACACCTTAATTTTAGAGTATAAATGGCCATAGCAGCCTATTTATTATTCACACCATATAAATAACTCCAATATCAAATATATACCAAAATATCACCTCCGTAACAACTTGTTTATCTCCAGTCTGTTGGTCTTTGACGGCACCCCCGAACTCCAACACATATTCCACCAATACACTGCAGGACCTTTTTCCACACGATAGGCCTCCAGCGGATAATCAGCTCGGAGACAACCCCCTTCCCGCAGTGCAACCATTAAAGTATACCAGCTAATCTTTTCACTGGAATACACTGGAGTGACACATACTACCAATGAGCCCCCCACCCCTTTCCATCACATATGTTTACTGCCACCGCCAAAGACCAAAAAAACACTGCCAATCCACAGCTGCCATAATGACCATCTGCCATGCTCCTGAAAGAAAGAAAACACATAAACCAACAAACACAGACAACATATAGGGAGGGAGGGTGGGAAAAACTGCCTCCTCCTTTCTTTCTCCACAACTTTCTGTTCCCCAGCCCAGTCCCACCTCCTCCTTATATAGTATCACTCCCCCCTGGACTTCACTCACTGCCCCCCCCCCCCCACTTATCTCTTCATATTAACCCATGCATTGTCTCCCTTAAACACACTGTCATGCCCGGCCCTGCACTACTTTTTCTTTTCTGTCTTTTCCGTTACGGGCCTCACTGCATGGGTGGTACACTGAAAGCAGCATGAGTGAATACTTTGAAACAAAAGAATAGTACAGGGACCAGAAAATATCCACTGTGTGGACAAGACAATGACTTTCAAAGAGCAACATACAGTATATTAATTGTACGGTAGCCAATAAGAACTCTATGGTTCACAGCTTTGGCAGCAGAAGTCAATAGCTGTTTCAGGCCTTGACACTTGTCTCACATCCCTGAGTAGGAGAATCCCTAGCATAAGCCTGCAGGTCTGAAAAATCCTAAAGGGGGTTTCCCAGTGTTTTTTGTTATGGTATTCTACATTCTTAAAAAACAAACAAGTAAAAAAATGCCTACTCACTAAGATGGCCGCAGCATCAATCCAATGCTGCAGCTGCCCCCTGCTGGCTCTGCTGAGAACTGAGCGATCAAAGACCACTGATTGCTCAGTTCTTGGGTCTGCTCTGAGCACAGTGCGTGACCATTAGTCGCCACTTTGTGCTCTGCCCTTAATTGTTTACTAGTGTGCTGGGGTGTGGAGGAGGGGGAGGGGGTAACTGACTCAGACTTTCAGCAACATGATAAGAGGCTGAGCCAGCTGCCAGTTGGGCATCTAGGTGGTTCCTGACATTATTGTTGGGATCCCTGCAGAGCCTGGAACAGCCCTGTACAACTCAAGGCAACTTTTTTTTTTCGTTTTGGATAGAATGGAGGGGAATTAGAAGACCCGTCAGCTTTTATTGCTTTCCGTGCCCTTATCAGGGAGATTCACACTTTCTATTAGTACTAGTTACCATTATCATTAAAAATTTAAGTAAAAAGAAAATCCCAAATTTTGAGTTTTCCCCAGAAAAGAACTGGAGGGGAAATCTTCTAATGGGGACACTAGTTCTGGTGGCCTAGGGGTCCCTAAGGGATTTGCTGGGATTTTCTCTCACTTTCTGTTTTGGGACAGGAAGGGAAGGCAAATCTCCCTAATGGGACACAGATAGCAAAATATAATATGACAGGGATTATAAACATCCCTTGCTCTATCCAAAATAAAAAGTTTTGCCTTTAGTTCTACTTTAGCCATACTTCTCCTTTTAGCTGCAGGAAGAATAACTCTAACTAATGTGTCATAGCCAGCCAAGGTCAGGGGTGCTGCCCCTTTGTAAAAGGTAGAAAGCTTTAGTCTTAATTGTTATATGGCCACAGGACCATTTGCCTATCAATCAGATATGCTACTTTCCTGGAGCACTAGCAGTTAGGGCAGCTCCCTCTAGTGGCTGGGATATGACTACACCAACAAGTTAGTGCCCATTCCAGAAGGTTGATAAAGTTGTTGAAAACCCATTTTGATAAAAAAAAAACTAACACCTGCAAGACAAAGGCATAATGAGCTAGTATGCATTGCATACTAGCTCGTTATGTAATACTCATCTGAGATCCAAGCCCTCGCTGTGGTGCCCTTACACAGCACCTGCCGGCGACATCACTCCAGGGGGTCACTTACGGGTATCGCGGCTCTGGCACTGTGATTGGCTGGAGCCGCGATGATATCACTCCCGTGCATTCAGAGAGCCGCCGGTACTGGCACAGTCTAACTCAAGCAACGGCTGGAGCCGCGATGATATCACTCCCTTGCATTCAGAGAGCCGCCGGTAACGGCACAGTCTAACTCAAGCAACGGCATGTCATTGCCGTTGCTTCAGTGCACATGTGTCGATGACATTGGCACATGCAAATACAGGGAATATCTCCTAAACCATTCAGGTTTAGGAGATATCCTGGGTAGCTACATTATAGGCGTACCTGTAGCAAAAAGTGGTCTGTAAGGGTTAACAACCACTTTAAGCCAGTTCCTGCTGGAGGGCTATCTTCTTTAACAGAGATATAAATGGAGGACAGATAATGGATATATGAAAACAAGTTACTTAACTCAGGGCTCACTTCTAAACAGCTTCAGTGCTGTTAGGGAAACATTTATTTTGAGGAGTCTCCCTTCTCACTGCTAGCCCCAGGCATTTACCTCTAGTGTCCTACTGCAACACCGTGACCTTTGAGACAGCAGGGCAAAAGGTTTACTGTACATTTCAGGAGAAGGGGAAACCACATAACCTATGGTATAGTGGTGGTGACATAATTGGCTGAAGAATAACCCTTTAAAAAAAACAGAGCCCATTATGGTGCCAAACACAGTTTCTGCTCTCCATTTACTCTCATTCTTCATCTCAGCCCATTACAGACACTGAATGTGAAGTCAGGTTTGAACTTTAACAGCTATTCTATGACATAACATGCAGCAAACAGTCTTCCCAAAGAGGCTTTTCCAACACTGTGGCTTGAAAGAAGTTTCAGTAGAACAAGCATCTTTCAGAACTACTGCTAGTGCTCAGGTGCACATTATACCAACACTATACTAACACTCTTGCAAATAGCAAACTGAGTCTTGCCCTATCTATCTCCACTTCAACAAGTCAGTCTGACACACCGCTACACCGATCTCGGTAAAGAGCCTCTGACGGAGGCTCATTACCACGTGATCAGCCGTGTCCAATCACAGCTGATCACGATGTAAACTGGAAGAACCATCGATTGGCTTTTCCTCACTCGCGTTTGACAGGCGCGAGTAGAGGAGAGCCAATCTACTGCTTTCCTGATGGGGGGAGGGTTTGTGCTGATTGTTTATCAGCACAGCCCCCCCTCGGATGCCCACCCAGGACCACTAGGATGCCGCCAGGACCACCAGGGATTGCCATCACACTGGACCACCAGGTATGCCATCCTAGACCACCAGGGAAATGCCAATCTGTGCCCCGACAGCTGCCAATCAGTGCCCATCCCCAATGCCTGCCAGTGCCATCAGTGATGCCTATCAATGCCATCTATCAGTACCCATCAGTGCCACATATCAGTGCCCAGCAATGCCCAGCAGTGCCACCTATCATGCCCAGCAGTGTTGCCTATCAGTACCACCCATAAATACCCATCAGTGCAGCCTTTCAGTGCCCATCAGTCTCACCTATCAGTGTCCATCAGTGCCCACCAGTGCCACCCATGAGTGCCCATCAGTGCCACCTATCAATGCCCATCAGTGCTGCATATCAGTACCACCCTTCAGTGCCGCCTATCAGTGCCCATCAGCGCCCATCATTAGTGCCTATCAGTGCTACCCAATTGGTGCCATCTTATCAATGTCCATCAGTGCCGCCTTATCAGTGCCCATCAGTGAAGGAGAAAACTTACTTATTTACAAAATTTTATAACAGAAACAAAAGAAAACCTTTTTTTTTCAAAATTAATTATTATTTTTTTATTTGTTTAGCAAAACATAAAAACCACAGAGGCGATCAAACACCACAAAAAGAAAGTTCTATTTGTAGGAACAAAATTATAAAAATTCTATTTGGGTACAGTGTTGTATGACTGCACAATTGTCATTTAAATGGCGACAGCACTGAAAGCTGAAAATTGGCTTGGGCAGGAAGGGGGTGTAAGTGCCTGGTATTGAAGTAGTTAAAGAAAACTTTTGCTGGGCCCAAACCATTCACGCAACACTAATGGTTAGCTTTAAATGGTAAGGGTGAGATGAAAAGACCATCCTACTTTCAAATTGAGACTGAAATTATCCAGGCAGATACTTACCTAGCACCCATTACTGGTTCTAGGTGCAGGACAGGAGCAGCTTGCTTGGTAAAAGTGCCAATAGAAGAGTGTAGAGATTAAAGTGGTTGGAAACTCTCCCCCACAACTTTGTCCCATGTAAATCAGCATAAAAAACCCTAATGAACACTGCTTGTAGATATATCCTTACTTGCTTAGTATTGTTGTTATCCTTTTTGTTCTTTAGAATGACATCACTGAGCATACCCAGATCTCCCCTGATTTACGGCACACTCTCTATGTACTTATCTATCTGTTATCAGGACTACCTACGGCACAACACTGAACTCCCAGGAGGCTACTGAATCATTTAGTGCTTCCTCCGACACCCCATGTGACCTCACATGCAGTGTAAACCTGGCCATTACTGCAGTCTTATCAGCTGAAGATGATAAGACTGACAAAGGCAAACATTAGACAATCGGCACAAGTAAATACTATGAAATAAAGCAAGTCAGCTATGAACAGGGAAGCAGGGTTGCCATAGAAATGTTGGATTGAGAAGGAGGCTTGGTTAACAGTAAAGGAAATGCTCAATGTAAGGGCGGAATACACGCCACTGTGGACTCAGAAAACAATACTTAAGATGGTGCTACCTAACCCCTGGAAATGTTTCTTTAAACAATAAGTAATATGCGGTTTGGGCTGGATTACAGTGGCTATAGTTTGTTAATTACTTTTTATAATGAACTAATTGAAAAGAAGCATCACAGTGGGAGAGTTTACTTCCCCTTTAAGCTCGCCTGGAGATCTGTGTAAAGCTATAACCGAGAGTCAAATTAAACTGAGCTCATGGAGTCCATGAAGAGACCCATCAGCAACTATGGGGCTACGTAGAATTTAAACTCTGACCCTAGTTAGAAAAGCCATTACTATTATATTGCTTTTAACTGAATTTTGAATTACAATGAAGGCCACTTTCCTATCTTTAATTAAAGTGTGGTTTTTTCACACAAATCTACGTTTTCATGCTTGACTCATGAGACCTTTAACCACTTCAATACTGGGCACTTTCACTTTTTCCTGCCCATGCCTATTTTGGGCTTTCAGCGCTGTTGCACTTTAAATGACAATTGCACGGTCATGCAACACTGTAACCAAACACATTTTTTGTATCATTTTGTTCCCACAAATAGAGCTTTCTTTTTGATCACCAGCGGGGTTTTTATTTGCTATAAAAAATAAAAAAAGACAGAAAATTTTGAAAAAAAAATCTTTGTTTCTGTTGTAAATAAGTAAGTTTTCTCCTTCACTGATGGACACTGATAAGCTGCACTGACGTGCACTGATAAGGCGACACGGATGGGCACTAATGAGGTGGCACTGATGAAGTGGCACTGTTAGACACTGTTGATGAGGCACTGACATGCAGCACTGATGGGCACTGATAGGCGGCACTGATAGGTGGCACTGATATGAAGCACTGATGGGCATTGATAAGCGGTACTGATGGGCACTCATAGGTGGCACTGATGGTCACTGATAGGCGACACTAATGGGCACTGAAAGTACACACGGATGGGCACTTATAGGCAACACTGATGGTCACTGATAGGTGGCACTGATGGACACTGATATGTGGCACTGATAGATGGCACTTATAGGCGGCACTGATATGCAGCACTGATGGGCATTGATAATCAGCTCTGATGGCCACTCATAGGTGGCACTGATGGGCACTGAAAGGCCGCACTGATGGACACTTATAGGTGGCACTGATGGACACTTATAGGTGGCACTGATGGGCACTTATAGGCAGCACTGATGGGCAATGATAGGCGACACTGATTAGCACTGATATGTGGCACTGATAGATGGCTCTGATAGGCAGCACTGATGAGGAGGCACTGACAGGCATTACTGATGGGCACTGGTTGACACCTATATTGAGCACTGATTGGCCCCTTTATTGGGAACTGATTGGCATACCTGGTGTTCCTGGGTGGGGATCACTGGTGAGCATGGGTGGGCATCCTGGGGGGGGGGCTGTGCTGATAATCAATCAGTGCAGACCCCCCCCCCCCATCAGGAGAGCAGCCAATCAGCTCTCCTCTACACGCATCTGTCAGTGCGAGTGGAGGAAAGCTCAATATACAGCTCTTCTTGTTTACGCTGTGAACGGCTGTGATTGGACACAGCTAAGCACATGGTAAAGAGCCTACATCAAAGGCTCTTTACCGAGATTGGTGTTGCGGTGTGTAAGACGGACACACCACACCAACGATCGCCACATTCATATGATGTCCAGTCAGGAATCTCAGGATAACTTAACCACTTTGCGCACGTCATTTTTTTATATGGCAGTCGGGAAATGGTTAAAGTTGAACTAAGGGCAAAACTTTTTTTTTTGTCATTTTGGATAGAGTAAGGGAGGGTTATAAGCCATGTCAGTTTTTTTTATTTTTATTTTTTTATTTGCTGTTTGTGTCCCATTGAGAAGATTTCTTTTCATACCCTGTCTTATAAGCAAGACAGGAAGTGAGAGGCAATCTCTCCAAAATGAGGGAATCTCAGGATGTCACTAGGGTCACCAGAACTAGCGTACTTGTAAGATTTCTCCTCTATTCTTGTTCTGATGTTAACCCAAAATTTGGGGTCTTCTTTTACTTTCAATGATAACGGTAAACAGGACATCTATATCCATTTCCTAATGGGGGTACAGACAGCACTAGAAACCTAACAAGAGTTCCAATCCCTCTCAATTCTATCCAAAACTAAAAAAAAAAAATGTTTTTCCCTTAGTTATACTTTAAATTCATTGTCCCATTACATTAACTTTTAATGCCTGTTTATATTATTATGCATAATTAACTAACTGGTAGTTCTGTTTATTTTTTTTTATTTTTTATTTTTTTTATTTTTTTGGAGTTATGAAGCCAAAAATTTTCTTTTTTTTCTGCAAAAAGTTGTAGATAGAACAATGTGCCCTGATAGGGATAAAATATAAGATGAAGAGTATTGCTATCACACTTCCTGAAGACAGCATGACGGATCTTAACAACATGTCAGTGCACAGAGACATCTCCTACAAGAGCAACATTATGCTGTGACATGCTCTGTCCCTCTAACTGGCCTTCCTTCCTGCCTCCCCTGTCTGTGATCAGCTCAGACATGTCCAGAGTAACATGAGTTCAAGTTACCTCTTGTCACACTTCACACCATAACGTGTGCATCGTGTGACCCCTGTTGACTGTTCACATTATCTTCAGACAACTGTATTTATAAGATTGCTTTATGTTCTGCAAATAAAAATATATCACTGTGGTATCATCAAAAGAAATCCATGTGTTTAGGCAAAAAAAAAAAAGAAATACGATTTAAAATGAAATAAAAGGAATGGAAATGATAAAAAACATAGAAATTCAACTCATGAAATTTGATTTAATTTTCTATAATGTCAACAATAATCGGAATGTGTTGTCCTCGATAATATTTTTCTGTTTATATATGGAATATATGAGTATAAAGGATACCCAAGTCAACAATTTGGCACAGAGCCCCTATAAAAACATGTTAAAAAACTCTATAGCCCCAAGGTCACTTCTAAATACTTTGTAAACATTGGGAAGATGTCCTCTGCTAAATGCCCCTCAACCCCAAAGATCTGTGTACCACCCCCTTACCACCAGGACTGCTTGCTTTATATTATAAATTAAAGTCTGATCCCCTAAATTTACAACTAACCTTTAAGCCCATCTCTGGGCAAAAATAAAACAACTTCCATCCATCCACCTGTTATGCATTATGTATTTTTGTTTGTTTTTTTAATATCTTGTGCAGCAGAGATATATTCACCTAAGTCCACCATCTGGGTCTGTCACCAGAACTGTTCTATTTTCCCTTTTGTTGACATTATCACTGCAATCCCCTTTTTTGGATCTTGAGAGGACAGCCAATAAAAAAGTGTGGATATTTTGCAGGCAGTCATGTGGACATCCAAAGACGGGCCCTGTACACTTAAAGTGGAAGTAAACCCTCCTATCGTTTTCAGCCAAGGAAGCTGCCATCTTGGCCTCCCTTTAATATTTAACTGCCATGAAGCTGCACATGTGATCAGTTATGACACCAGCCACTGGATGGTTTGACAGTTTGGTTGAGAGCACAACCAATGTGACAGTTAATATTTCCGGCATGCCATGTTTTTTCAAACTGTTAGATCGATGGGTTTACTTCCGCTTTAAGTAGGTCGAAGATGTTGGATTGGAACATCACTTGACCACAAATTTAGGTTAATAAAATGTCCATTTAGGTCATTTTTATTTTATTTTCTGTGTAAGCAATTAGAGGTTGGTGAAGTGAGATGTGTGTGGATTTATGGAAGCAACACGGAGAGGAACTTAAAGCGGGGTTCCACCCTAAAGTGGAACTTCCGCTGATCGGAACCCTCCCCCCCCTCCGGTGTCACAATTGGCACCTTACAGGGGGGAGGGGGGTGGAGATACCTGTCAAAGACAGGTATTTACACCCACTTCCGGGCATAGACTCCCATGGGAGTCTATGTCATTTCCTGCCTTGCCGCACTGTCTGCTGGGACACACACGGGTCCCAGTGACAGCGCGGACAATTCCTATTGTGCTGCACGACTCGCGCATGCGCAGTAGGGAACCGGGAAGTGAAGCCAATTCGCTTCACTTCCTGATTCCCTCACCTAGAATGGTGACGGCAGCAGCCGAGAGCCGAGCGATCGATCGGCCTCGGCTGCCGGCATCGCTGGAACCCGGGACAGGTGAGTGTCCATTTATTAAAAGTCAGCAGCTGTAGTATTTATAGCTGCTGGCTTTTAATATTTTTTTTTTTAGGTGGAATCCCTGTTTAACAACCTTGTAGAGGCATTAGTCCCAGTGCTGAATAGTTCTTTCTAGTGATAGAATGTATTTTCTGTCCTGGGCTCCTGGCTGACAGATATCATTGACCACTAGGCCTGTGGGAACTCTGAGCAAATCCAAATGTTAGGCAGAAAATTAATTTCCAGAGTGAGCATAAGCACAGTGAAGCTTTCTCAGCTGAAAGCTCCCACAAATGTCTAGATTTTCGTTACCAGCTAGAGGTGAGCAAATGTGCTGGGTTTGGTTTTTTGGGGTGTACAGTGAATCTTGCATGAAGTGCAATAATTCAGGACCTAAAGTCAAACCCCATTGAAGTATATGGGGGATGAATCCTGGCCATTTTTTAAGGCTAGCAGGCATTGGGTTGTCAAAAGGTGCAAGAAAAGAAGGTCCTTCTTTTAATGTGACTTTGAGGGCAACCTGGGAAAAACACTATTTCTTATGTCCTCACCATAGGTAAGTATTCCAATCTTTCATTTACAGGGTAGAAAGAATAGGCTTAAAATAGGGGTCTGCGTAAATTTAGGTATATTTATTGTTTCATAGAATTGGCCCTGATTCATCCCTGAAATGGAGAACAGGGACGCACAGTGCTCCTGTGTGATCCGCAGCTGGTTATAGTGTGAACCCAACCTTAAGTTCTTTGTTCGAAAAATGAAGGCAAAGTAAAGAAAAGATCTGTATCTCTTAAATATTTCAGGATATACAGCATTTAAATGACAAACTCATTACTTTGGCTAAAGCTCCCAGACAAGAGATGAAAAAAACTAAAAACATGCTATTTCAGTCACATTAATTAGACTCTTCTGTCATATTATGTAACTGTGATTTTTGCATGCATTAAACAGCAGTGATCTATTCTCCTGCTAAAATCTTTGCATTAAATTGCTTTATTCAAAATTCTGCTGTTTAAAAGGGAAACTATAATGGTTTTGGGACTACTGTATTTAAAGTGATTGTAAACCCTCACCTTGTAAAACAATCTGACCACGGAGTGTTCTTCTGTTTAGTGTGGTCAGGTTTTAATAGGAAAGCAGAGGGACTGGCAGGAACACCAGGGATTTCACACAAAGGTAGCAATACAAAGAGCACAAGATACTTTTTTATACAAGTACATGGTACAGCAGGCACAGGAATATGAAATATTGGGTTTACAAACGCTTTAATAACCAAGCTCCAGGAATGTAAAAACTACACCAGTGAGGCCTTGCACTGCAAGAGTCAAATGCTCTATATGTCTAGGGCATATGTGTCAGACACAAGGCCTGTGGGCCAAATCCGGCCCACCAGGCCATTTCATGTTGTCCTAGCACCTCTCCTGCAATTGCACCCCACCCCCTCATTTCTGCCCCACCTTGTCTCAGCAGAAGAGAGGAGGACAGAACACCTCCTACAGATCCCGTGCCTCTCTGTGCAGCTACAGCACCCCATCATCATCTCCTCCCCTGCATTCAGCTGATTCCAGCCCTCCTCTGGTCATCCTCCAGACCCTGCATTTTCTATTTCCCAAGTTCTTCCCAGCAGCAGCACAAGATAAGGGGAGATGCACTGTGAGGTAAGGGAGGGTGGTGGACTCTTTACCTCTAATGGTGGGGGGCTCTTGAAATCTAATGTAAGGGGGGTGGGGTGGCAGCACCATGTTCTATCTGAGCAGTCTCCTATAAATTTTCTTGTGGATAATACCAGTGGTGTGCAACGCTCCTTTTCAGACTGGCATCATCTGCTATAGGAGTGTGAGTGGGCTAAGTGTCGGTTTGCATCTGCCCTTCATAGCATAAGTCTTAAAGAGGAAGTTAACCCAGACAAAAATAAAAAATAAAAATAAACCCTGCAAGGCAAAGGCATAATGAGCTAGTATGCACAGCATACTAGCTCATTATGAATAACTTACCTGAGTTCGAAGCCCCCAAAGCAGTCCTCGTTCTTCATCTACGCCACTGCCATGTATCCCAGAGTGACTTCCGGATCTCGCGGCTCCAGCGCTGTGATTGGCCGGAGCCACGATGACGTCATGATGACGTCAGTGACGGCTTTTTTCGCCTTCACTTGCGGCACGCCCAGTGCACCTGCACTGGGTGCGCCGTAGACAGATGTGCCTTTTTTTGTAAAATATCTCCTTAACCACTTGCCGCCCGCCCTATAACAGAAACACGGCGGCAAAGTGGTTTCAAAATCCTGACCGGACGTCATATGACCTGATCAGGATTTTGAGCCGCTGCGCACCCTCGGGGGCACACATCGCGGCAACCATTGTTGCGGGGTGTCAGTCTGACACCCGGCAACTACGATCTTGGTAAAGAGTCTCCGTTGGAGACTCTTTACCACGTGATCAGCCGTGTCCAATCACGGCTGATCACAGTGTAAATAGGAAGAGCTGGTGATCGGCTTTTCTTCACTCACGTCTGTCAGACGCGAGTAGAGGAGAGCCGATCGGCTGCTCCTCTGACGGGGGTCTGTGCTGTTCGATTATCAGAGCAGCCCCCCCGAGAATGCCCACACTGGACCACCAGGGATGCCACCAGGGAAGCCTAGCAAAAGGTATGCTACCCTAAACCACCAGGGATTCCAGTCAGTGCCCACAATGGATGCCAATCAGTGCCCACAATGGGCATCACTGATTGGCATGCATTATTGTTTGGCACTGATTGGCATCCATCAGTACAGTTAATACAATACAATGCTGCCTATCAGTGCCAATCTCTGCCACCTATCAGTGCCAATCTCTGCCGCCTATCAGTGCCCATCCATGCCACCTATCATTGCCCATCCGTGCCACCTATCAGTGCCCATCCATGCCCATCTGTGCCTCCTATCCATGCCCATCTGTGTCGCCTATCCATGCCCATCTGTACTGCCTATCCATGCCAATCCGTGCCAGCTATCAGTGCCAATTTGTGCCACCTATCAGTGACCATCCGTGTCGCCCATCAGTGCCACCTATCAGTGTCCATCAGTGTCACCTATCAGTGTCACATATCAGTGTCCATCAATGCCACCTCATCAGTGCCACTTCATTGGTGCCACCTCATCGGTGCCCATCAGTGCTACCTTATCAGTGTCTGTCAGTGTAGCCCCATCAGTGCCCATCAGTGAAGGAGAAAACGTACTTATTTACAAATTTTTGAAACTGAAACAAAAAAAACATTTTTTTTTCAAAATTTTCGGTCTTTTTTTATTTGTTTAGCAAAAAATAAAAACTGTAGAGGTGATCAAATACCACCAAAAGAAAGCTCTATTTGTGGGAAAAAAATGATAAAAATTTCATTTGGGTACAGTGTAGCATGACCGCACAATTGTCATTCAAAGTGAGACAGCGCTGAAAGTTCAAAATTGGTCCGGGCAGGAAGATGTTTAAGTGCCCTGTATTGAAGTGGTTAACCATGTAGGTTACATAGTTAGTAAGGTTGAATAAAGACACCAGTCCATCCTGAGTGAGTGTCTACAATTGTCCCTATCCCTGTACATTGCACACTCACATCGGTCCCTACCCTCAAGGAGCCCACAATCCAAGGTCCCCATTCATATACTAGGACCAATTTTTGGACAGAAGCCAATTAACCTACCTGCATGTCTTTGGAGTGTGGGAGGAAACTGGAGTACCTGGAGGAAACCCAAACTCCAGGCAGGTAGTGTCGTGGTTGGGATTTGAACCAGCGACCCTCCTTATTGCTAGGCGAGAGTTTTAACCAGTACACCACTGCAATATGCTGTTAGTGGCGGCTCCCGTGCGCATGCACGGGAGTGACATCATTGCTGCTCCGGCTGCAGTGACTTCGCTGGCTCCTGTGTCAGGTAAGTGACACATAATGGACTACTATGCAATGCATAGTAGTCCATTATGCTTTACCTTTGCAGGGAGACAAAGAGGAAGTAAACCCATCAGGGTTTACTTCCTCTTTAACTCATGATATACTCTCCTAACTTACAACAGTATTTCTTGGTCTGGACCAGAATAATAAAAAGAACAACGAATATGAGTTTTAATTGTAAAATGCTCATTAAAAACGAAGGAGCATGGGCATCATTTGTGAAGTGAAACCTTGTCTGCAAAAGAAGTCAAAGTCAGCGAACCTTAGCCAAACCGTGAATAGAGCAAAGTGCAAAGCCCTCACCAATTTAAAAGCCCACCTTACATGTGAGTTCAACCTCACCTATTTCATAAATGGTGCTCCAACAGAAGTCTTATGGCACCATAGTTGTTAGTGCTGTTGGTTTGCAGTTCAGGAGTTAGCAGTTCTGCTATCAGAATGAAGGTAAAGTTTATCACCATCGGATACAGCCCGATAATGTCTTCAAAGGCAAATCTTTAATCAGCTGGTAAACTTTGGCACTTCTAACTCAAGGACCACTCCTTCTTAAGGTATATGTTATGGACTTCAAGCCAGCATCATATTTCAGAATATGAGGGGAGCGATTGAAAAGAGATGTAAAGCCAAAGTACATTCTGCACTTCTATGACCCGTTTTCAGCAGACAGCAGGGTGAAGCCCACGTCACAGAGCCAGTCCAGGCTCTGGCAAGATTGCAACAATGAAGTCAGGATCCATCTACATGAATGGATGGGCATCCAGCTCAGCCTCTCAGCAAGCCGCTGAGAGCCTAAGCTGGCGACTCCTGACCCCTCCACAGCCCAGAGCTCCAGTGAGCATGGGAGGGGGGCAGAGCAGAGAGCTGGTGGCTGACATTCAGCAGCTCTCTGCTCAGGGAACTCTGAGAACATTCAGCGATCAGCGGTGTTTGATCACTCGCTTCTCAGTGTTGGAGCCAGTGGGGGACAGATGTAGCATTAAACTGATGCTGCATCCACCTAGGTAAGTATGACTGGGAAATAAAATAGCTCAATACTTCTCTTTGAAGGATTGGAGTGGTGCACTTTACTTGTACTCTTAAAAACTATGATTTCATGCTGTTTAATAATATGATGGTTGTTGAAGTGTAAAACCTTGTCATCTGGAAATATAGATATAGATAGAAAAGCTGATTTTAACGGTGTGTGTCTGCTGAGCATCATAAAATGCTTTCCAGCCTCTTCAGCACACCCTTCAGACCCTTTAAATGTTTGTGTTTTTTCTGTAGACGCCCTTTTAGGGACCTGAAAAGATTGGTGCTCATCTTCACAGAAATTATGAAGGAATGCTAAGAATCATTCATGAGAGTCAGTGATTTTAATACTGTACTTCAGATTGCACTTACTCTGCAAGTAGAATGGTCTCTTCACAAAACAAAGACTATGCAAATTTTGCTAAGTACTTTCACTTTTAATCTTGTTTATTTTACTGTTGCTAATAGTCTGTTCTGTGCTATATTTTCTTAAATCCTCTGTCTTTTTTTTGTACCACCTTGCGCCGCCAGGGTCCAATAGGCCCTGTACTATGGTTTCATACACATAATGAATAAAAGTTTTAGTATAATTATTTTTATTGTGAAACAGTGTAATTCTGAATTTTGATTGTAATTTTAGCTAGTAAAATATTGAATAACCATGGAATACTAAGCAATGCTTACTCATTTGGTGATAAATTGTATTCTCCATATTTTGAGCACTAACTGTGAAGAGTATTTTGTCTTATATATATTATTTTGCACATAAATTCACAGATAACGATAAAAATTATAAAGAAATTGTCAATTGAGAGAAACATGAAATTTTGATATGTAGGTGTAGGGCATATGTGGACCACGTGTCCTCTGATGTGGCCCACACCTCCTGCTCTGGGATGGCGGGTTGGCAAGCCCAGATTGCGGGTTTCTGACCCACCATCCCTGAGCATCAGCAGGAAGATCTGAGCTGGTGCTAGAGGAAGCAGAGCCAATTCTACCTGTATAGGGTCGGCTTCTGTCTCTGCCGGAGTGATACCAAATGTGCTTCACCTGTGACGGTTCCCGGCACGATGCAGGAAGCATCAGCTCTGCTTTCTACTGCAGCTACATGCTTCCTCCAGCGCTGTTCCTGTCACACTGATGGCAGGTATGGGAGATCAAGAACCAGCCAGCAGTAACCACCAGTACCCCGAAATATCAGCCAGCAGTACCCAGAAGTACCACCCAGCAGTACCCAGAAGTACCAGACACCAGTACCCAGCAGTACACACCAGTACCCAGAAGTACCAGCCATCAGTATTCACCAGTACCCAGCAGTACCAGCCAGCAGTACCCACCAGTACCAGCCAGCAGTGCCCACCAGTACCCAGCAGTACCCACCAGTACCAGCCAGCAGTACCAGCCAGCAGTCCCCACCAGTACCAGCCAGCAGTCGCCACCAGTACCAGCCAGCAGTCCCCACCAGTACTCGCCAGCAGTACTTGCCAGTACCAGCCAGCAGTAAGCACCAGTACTCACCAGCAGTACTAGCCAGTACCAGCCAGCAGTACTTGGCAGCAGTACCCACCAGTACCAGCCAGCAGTACCCACCAGTACCAGCCATCAGTAGACACCAGTACCAGCCAGTACCAGCCAACAGTACCAGCCATCAGGACCCACCAGCCATGCCTGCCCTGAAGGACAGCCAGCAGCAGCCACCATCCATACCCACCTGGGAGACAGCAGCAGCCAGCATTACTTGCAGGAATCCTGAGGAAGAATTGAAGATTGAGGCCAGTTAAGGTGCAGGTAAACCGCAGTGCATCCATTTGAAAGCAGCCTTAGGCTCCTTTCACACGATCACCTCTATAGAGTGGCAGATTTAAACTGATCCGTGTCCTTTTACATCCGCCTATCTCCAATCCGATCTGCTTAAAAAAACAGAAGGGAATCCATCCCCTTCTATCTGGGTGGATTTGA
This sequence comes from Lithobates pipiens, assembly GCF_037356315.1. Taxonomy (NCBI): domain Eukaryota; kingdom Metazoa; phylum Chordata; class Amphibia; order Anura; family Ranidae; genus Lithobates; species Lithobates pipiens. The sequence goes on from NW_027507758.1 coordinate 516,650,988, forward strand.
GGGCCTATAGAGTAGAGCGGGCTGTGTCCCTGTCTGCTCTGCATATGCAGAGTGGACACAGACCTGTCATCTGCCAGCTCTGCTCATTGTGGCCCGGGACCAGCTGCCAAGTTGCTCAAGTGGCCTTCGCTCTTCAAAAGGTTGGGCAACCCTGGCATAGGTAGTTAGAAAAGTTATGCTAATATGATGAAAAAGTTTCACTGTCCACAGTTCAAATACACCACTTTCAGATGTTCTTGACATACATTTTTTTTTTACACAACACACTGTTTGACTTTTTCTGTCTTTGCTGTTAGGACAGATACTGCAACATTTTTTCTTTCTACACCATCAAATCAATAAAGCATAACAAATCTTTAAAAGCTTTTTGAAGAAAGCAAGTCCTAACATGCAGTAACATGTCCTAACTTGCAGACTGAAAATGGCTCACAAGGTGCAGTACAGTAATCATGTGACTTGATGAGTCAAAATGGAGAATTCATTGAAGAGCAATGTGGGCGCAATGCACCCTGCCAGTGTAAGATGCTATCATTTATATTTACAGAAAAAGTGTAAATACAAAAAAATCATGCTTTGAGATTTATAACTAATTAGCAGTAAAAAAATCCTTAACAAATAATAATAAATTCCATTAAAAAAACACAACGCAAACTACCTACAGCAGTGGTGGCGAACCTTGGCACCCCAGATGTTTTGGAACTACATTTCCCATGATGCTCAGCTATACTGTAGAGTGCATGAGCATCATGGGAAATGTAGTTCCAAAACATCTGGGGTGCCAAGGTTTGCCATCACTGACCTACAGGGTCCATTGGACCCTGTCGGTAGACCGGGGGTTAAATATTTTCTGCGCCATTTATGTTGTCTTTTTCACTAAAATTATATTTTACATTTTTAGGTTAAATTTCTGAATTCTCTAAATCAGAAATTAAAGAATCATTATCTCTGTGAGTCTAACAGGTATTTCTTAAGGCTCAGAATTGCATTGGCAGTTGCTGTGAAGGGTGCGTGCGTGCTGACTGCTCCAGTCCCCTCCACAGCTCCAGTGAAAGTAACTAGCTCTCTGCTTAGGGTGCCATGAGAACTGAGCGATCAGCGGTGTTTGATCGCTCGGTTCTCAGTGTTAGAGCCGGCGAGGGACAGATGAAGCATCAGACCGATGATGCATCCACCTAGGTAAGTATGATTCAGAAAAATAAATAAAAACCCATAGTTCTCTTTTAAATAATTTCCACCTAAAACTTTCAAACGATGCACAATTGCCTCATACTAACTTATTTTGACAATTGAAAAATATTCAAACTGAACCTTGATGGTATTTTTTTTACTTATAATTGCACAATAAATATAATGAAATAATAAGCAATTCAAAACTGACGAAGAAATGTAATGAGGCTCCTGATGTTAATTCAGTAGGAGAAAGCAAACGAGAGAGGTTTCACAACAATGTTGTAAAGTACCCCCTAGTGACACATGCTGCCAAAGGACTAAAAGGGAGAAAAGTGCTGAACATAGCTGCTAGCAAACTCACTTTTCAAAGTCTCGTAACAATTGAACAATGCAACGAGCTTAACCCACTGACGGCTGAAGTATCTTGAATAGTTTTTCTTTGTGTTACCCAGGTTTAATGTCATTCTAGGAGAAAGGCACTGGCCAAAGATATTTAGGACACAAATCTAACAGCAATTAAAACACCTGTGGGGGAGAACAACTACAAAGAGCTGATCAACAGGGTGGAAAACCATAGAAAGTGTATGGCAGGGAGTTTGGAGTACTCAAAAAGACATAGGAAATAAGACAAAGAATTCAATGGCACTGGCTAATGTAGCTTGGAATAATTGTTGTGTAGGCCAAGACAATCCCCGAGTGCTTTTGCAGGACAGCTGTGTATTAAAAAAGACGTTGAAGTATAGAAGTAGGCAGCTTAGGATCCCGTCAGAGGTGAACCTAGTGCCATAGACATTATTGGAACATGGGCTGTAGAGAACTCAATAAGTGTCCTTTCCTTATCACTACAAAGGTGGATAATCAGCGCCGTGATTGAACTCTCTCGGTTTATTAAAACAATTTACTTACTCTGCAACCGTTCGAAGCAGAACCAGATTTCAATTAGGTTGTTTTTTAGATACTTTTGCTATGAGCACAAATCTTTTTGATTGCACAGTTCAGAACACTTTGGACCTAATTTACCAAAGTGTGAAGGATTTTAAAAGAAGAGCACCTGCCTGCTCTTCAAATATACAATCATGAATACAAAAAATCTGAAAAATAAATAGAGCTTGTTCACTTGATTGAATGTTGAAAAGTACACTTCATCTTACACTTTAGTAAATCAGGCTCTTTGTCCGGACAAATTGTATGCTGTCATTTTTGTAGGTTTTCTGGTGATTAAATCACATATTTGCTTCTTCTAGCATAAGGAAAAGCATCTCTTTACCTTAGGCAAGCTGAGACCGAGCTTGAGACTGTTAAATGCATTAAAAAAAAGGTATTTACTCAAAAGATAAAACTCTAATTCTACCACTTTACAAAACTCTAGTTTGGCCAGATCTTGAATATGACGCCCAGTTCTGGGCACCAGTCCTCAGAAAGCATGTGCTTGAACTGGAGAGAGTCCAGAGAAGGGCAACAAAGCTAATAAGGGGGTTGAAGGACCTCAGGTATGAGGAATGACTGCAAATAATAAACCTATTCTCTCGACGAGACACTTAAGAGGAGATATGATCACAATATACAAATCTTTAAATGGTTAATCTAGTATTTGGAGAAAATTGTTCAATTAGTTAATCTCCTTGGCATTATTACGTGTGTCCGAACAGTGAAATGTTAATCACAAGTCTATGAATGCTGCTGTAGCGATTAGCTTGTGCTCTGGTTGTCCAGCTGGCTCCTGGCTTGAAAATTAAATTGATGCAGAGCTTTCTAAGCCCCTGTACACACGGTCGGAGATTTCCACAACCAAATCCGTTGGATTTTGTCCGTCAGATTTAGTCGGATTGTGTCCGAAACTGTTGCATACACACGGTCGGACTAAGTTGTCGAAAAATCCGATCTTTCAGAACGTGATGACGTAATTTCGTTACGATGGGACTAGATTCAGGCTGGTAGCCAATAGCTTTGATGTAGGAATTTGATCTGAGCATGCATGTTCTCTACACATGATCGGATTATGTCTGACCGGCCCAGTTGGTCGGGAAATATTTCCAACGTGTTGGAAAATTGGGTCCGACGGAGATTCGGACGGAATCAGTCCGATGCATACCACACACAGTCGGATTATCTGACGACACGGTCTGATAAGACGCATTCCGACGGATTCTCCGACCGTGTGTACGCGGCATTAGAGCGGTCAACCATGGAGATTTTGTGGGTACTGTGTTTTTTTTACAATATCAAAAGCGTCACACAATCTAAAGACTTAACATGTTTGGTATCTATTTACTCAACACAACCTAAAATTTAATATTTTGCTAACAGCTATTATATTGTGTCTGTTTGCACTAAAATGTGTTTTATTATATATTTTTCCTGAAATTTTTTCCTGGTGGTGTCAGCAGGGACTGTAGATCAATCCAAAAAATGTTTAGATATGTTTCTTAGCAAAATGACATAAACACACACACACACACACCTAGTCCCGCCAAAAATCACTGATTGCCGCCATTGCTTGTAAAAATAAATAAATATATATATATATATATATATATATATATATATATATATATATATATATATATATATATACCATACATCTATCCCCTAGTTGTAGACGCAAACAATCAGGGAGCAAACCAATCAATATACGTTTATTGTGTTTTTTTTACAAAAAATATGTAGCAGAATACATATCGGCCTAAACTGATGAATACATTTGTTTTTTTAAAACATTTTTTGGAAATGTTTTAAAGCAGAAAGTAAAAAAAAAGTTTTTAGTTTTTTTTTAAATTGTCGCTTTTTTGATGAGGTGATCAAATACCACAAATAGAAAGCTCTTATTGTGAGAAAAATGGGCTTCCCTGTGCCTGCTGAAGAAAAGCATCCCCACAACATGATGCTGCCACTACCATGTTTCACAGTGGGGATGGTATGTTCAGGATGATGTGCAGTGTTAGTTTTCTGCCACACAATGCTTTTAGACCAAAAAGTTCAATTTTGGTCTCATCTGACCAGAGCACCTTCTTCCACATATTTGCTGTGTTCCCCACATGGCTTCTTGCAAACTGCAAACGGGACTTCTTATGGCTTTCTTTCAACAATGGCTTTTAAATGCCACTCTTCCATAAAGGCTAGACTTGTGGAGTGCACGGCTAATAGTTGTCCTGGGGACAGATTCTCCCACCTGAGCTGTGGATCTCTGCAGCTCCTCCAGAGTTACCATGGGCCTCTTAGCTGCTTCCCTGATTAATGCTCTCCTTGCCTGGCCTATCAGTTTAGGTGGACGGCCATGTCTTGTAGGTTTCCAGTTGTGCCATACTGTTTCCATTTTCAGATGATGGATTGAACAGTGCTCCTTGAGATGTTCAAAGCTTGGTATATATTTTTTTATAACCTAACTCATCTTTAAACTTCTCCAGAACTGGCCTTTATTGTTACGTAGTTACTGTTTCTTCACTACGGTTCTCTAACAAACCTCTGAGGGCTTCACAAAACAGCTGCATTTATATTAAGATTACATTACACATGGGTGGACTCTGTTTACTAATTAGGTGACTTCTGAAGGCAATTGGTTCCACTAAATTTTAGTTAGTGGTATCAGAGTAAAGGGGGCTGAATACAAATGTACGGCACACTTTACAGATATTTATTTGTAAAAAAAATTGAAAACCATTTATCATTTTCCTTCCACTTCACAATTATACTCCAATTTGAGTTGATTTATCACATAAAATCCCAATAAAATCCATTTACATTTTTGGTTGTAATATGACAAAATGTGGAAAATTTCAATGGGTATGAATACTTTTTCAAGGTGCTGTATGCTAGGGCTGTGTTTGGCAACACGAATATGCACATGTGTCCCGGGAATCCCCATGCAGGCAGTTCCATTCATATAAATTAGGACACAGTGGCTACACAGACATAGCCACTGCTCCCAATTTGATATCAATGTCCATGCAGCCGTTGCATCCCAATGGAACTGCCTCCACTGGGATGCACTGAACACCTGTGGTTGTACACTTAAGCAGACCTGTTTGAATAAAACCTTGTAAATGGGCTCGATATTATCTTAGTTCATCTGTTTCATGACACACCTCCTTGTAAAAATTATTCCACATTTTATCATTTTACATATATTAATTTAATGTGTGCAATGCATAGGGTTCATGTACTTGGTGTTGCATGCAAGTTCCTCAAATCTGGCCTGCTTTGCTAAATCACAGTATAGAATATTCATATTAATCACTTAAGGGCCGAGCCTCTTTTTGACAATTGTTGTTTAAAGTTAAAATATTTTTTTTTGCTAGAAAATTACTTAGAACCCCCAAGCATTATATATATATTTTAAAACACCCTAGGGAATAAAATGGCGGCCGTTGCAATACTTTTTGTCACCGTATTTTCACAGCGGTTTTTCCATCACAATTTTTTGGGGAAAAAATACACTTTTTTGACTTAAAAAATAAGACAACACCAATTTTTTTATGTTGTGAGAGATAATGTTACACAGAGTTAATTGATACCCAACATGTAATGCTTCAAAATTGCACATGCTCGTGGGATGGCGACAAGCTTTGACCCTTAAAAATCTGCATAGACGACGGTTTAAAATTTCTACAGGTTACCAGTTTTGAGTTACAGAGGAGGTATTTTACTAGAATTATTGTTCTCACAATAACAATCACATTGATACCTCACATGTGTGGTTTGAACATTGTTTTCATATGCAGGCACGAATTACGTTTGCATTAGCTCGGCGGGACTGGGTGCTTCAAATTATTATTTTTATTTCTCCTTTAAGACCATTGGGTGGAAGTGAAGTTTGATGTCACTTCAGCCATCTAATGTTATGGAGCCAAGTGCTCCAGACCTGTCAGAGGAGAGAAAGCGATTATCTCCGCTGCTACCAATGGCTCTGGTGAGCGCGATGGGAGGGGCCCCCATAAAAGTGATTGGCCACAGAGACCACTTTTTTCCTAAAGAGAACTGGCCGCATTTTATGAAAATACCAGGGATATGGCAGCTAGCTGCTGCCATAAACAATGGTATTTAGCGTCTAAGTACCAATGTACAGCTACGGTGAATTGCTGTAAGTGGTTAATAATCAGCAGCTGCCCGTCCATACGCGCTGACCCCCTATTACATGTGCCCATTCCCAATTTACATGTAGGGCGCCAGGTACATGGATTTCAATGGGCAGGTTTTTTTTTTTTTTTAGAAGCAAGTGATTAGAGTCAGAGGCTCCAAAAAAGAGTTTCAAGAAAGGATGGGCTCGGGGCGGTAAGCACTGCACCCGAGCCCGCCCTGTTGTGTAACAATAGTGAATTAATATTTGCTATTGTCTTCCTGATTCTCCTCTCGGCCAATCCCAGCTCACGAGGCCTGATTGGCCGAGAGGGAAAGCGATCCTATTGGCCGCCGAGGAGGAGGAGGGAGGAGACACAGGGAAGCTTCCCTGCCATGAATCAGACTAAGGAGGGGAAGCAGGGTGAACCTGCCCTCCACCATCCTGAGGAAGCCGTGACTTAGATTGGGTAAGTGCGGGGACCGAACGACCGAGGAGGGGTACGGGAGAAAAAATATACCACCAGCCGTCACTGTTAATTATATAGAAATGTAATGTTTAATGTGTATTTGTTTTAATATTTTTTTAAGATACACATTTAAAAGGATCAGCATAATCTAAATCATTTTATCATTGTACTGTATGTTAGGACCCATACAAACTAGACATCACTTTAACATATATGTGTTAACAAACCTCTTTATCATGCATTGGCATGCTGTGTTAAGACAGCCTTTTTATTTGACCGACCTAATAAAAGCAATGCCTTCACTACATGTGGCTGATGACTTTCCTTAGCAGTTGTTAGGCATGAAGGCTAAGTGAATGCAGTGAATTACCCCAGAACTCCCTCTAATGGCTGATTTAGAAATGTCTATGTTTAACACAATGACAAAAATATGGAAAAGTCAGAATGTAAACATGTTAAAGTCATATACCTAGAGTGTAAAGGAGTTTGCCTTTCTTTTAAAAATAAACTAAATGCACATTGTTTGGGGGAAAAAAATCGTGCATTTATATATTTTTTTTGTACCAGCCTGGAAAGCATTGCACCCAGGATCAGCAGAACTGCAGACTGTCAGTGTTGCTGTCATGCCCGTAGTTACAGGCAGGTACACAATGACAGGAAGAATCAATAAACTACCTAGAATGCTCAACAACGTACTGGTAGTTCATTGAGAACTACGAGCCATCAGCTGCAAAGCCTGTTGGTACTTGCAGTTCATTCATTCATTCACAAAACTCTGTAAATCAATGCCATGGCTGTGCAGGGCCTTTTTAAATAGAGACAGCGGATGTGGGAAGAAGATCACACTGTCATGGGAGGTGGGGGGGTAGTATTGGGGAGTGACTGCAGGAGTGAGAACATATCCTTTAAAGCAGATAAAAAGCATTGAAGCCTCCCCTACCAACCAGTCCTATAACCTCCATCCCCCAACCCCCCCCCCCCCCCCCCCGAGACCCCACACTTTAAAAAAACAAACAAACAGGGTTGCTTTTGGTTTTGTCTGATGACATCACAAGTCTTTTTTTTTTTTTTCACAATGGTGGTCGGTGGTCCTTACTGCTACACTAAACTGCCGCAGGCCAAAGTATGTTAATAACAGAGAAAGTGGGCTAAATGATGCTGGCAGTCATTTAATCTGGAAGGATATCTGCTGGAAGAGGGGATTAATGGTGACTGGAGGTAAGAATTGCGGCAAAAGCTGGGCAAATCAGTGCTGTCACATAAGGAGTCTATAGTTCTTTGTAAACTATACTTCCAGAGACTTGTATCTTATATGGGGCATGCCTCTCGCCCCAGCTTAGCGGAATGGCAGAAGAGTGAAAGGAAAGTAAGGCCCTGTTTACACGTATGCATTTCACATGTGCTTTAGGTTCATTAAAAAGAATCTTGCTTGTTGCATTTTTTATGTTCTTTCATCAAAATGCATGCTATATACAGTTCAATGGTAATACACCTAAATTGCATTTAAAATACATATAAAATGCACTTAAAGGGCACTGCACAAATGTGAACCCAGTCTAAGGATATGGGTCTGGAGAGGTGGGCATCAAAGTGAACCTGCTGCTTTTCACTTTAACCACTTTAAGGGTAAGTTCACCTTTACAGAAAACTCTTGCACAAGTCCCCCTCCTCGCCCCCCGGTCCCGCTGATCTGGACCACCACAATCTCTGGTTCTAAGCCCTGGTATATCCGCGCCAGGTGTCTGGGGCTTAGAAATCCCCTGAGCTGAATATCCAAAATGTCCCTCGTCAGGAGGGACATTTTGGAGCATTCTAATTGGTCAGCACTGTCACATGGGCGGCGCTGACCAATCAACAGCTGCATAGCCCATCCTGTCAGCTATGAGAGAAGACGGATTTCTAAGCCTCTGACTTCTGGCGCGGATATACCAGAGCTTAGAACCGGAGATTGCGGCGGTCCAAGTCAGCGGGCCTGGGGAGGCGAGGGGGACCTGTGTAAGTTTACCTTACAGATTTTTCTGTAAAGGTGAACTTACACTTTAAGGACCGGAAGATTTGCCCCCTTTATGACAAAGCCATTTTTTGCGATACGGCACTGCACTGACAATTGTGCGGCCCTACAATGCTGTACTAAAATATTTCCCATCAGACACTATTGACACTTTTTTTGGACCATTGGCATGTATACAGCGATTAGAGCTATAAATAGCCACTGATTACTGTATAAATTACACTGGCAGGAAAGGGGTTAACACTAGGGGGCAATCAGGGGGTTAAGTGTGCTAACTGTATGGGGGCTGGGCTGGCTGGAGGAGGAGAGAGATCATTGTTCCTAGTCACTAGGAACAGACAATCTCTCTCTCCTCCCCTGACAGAAGGGGGATCTGTTTGTTTACACTGACAGATCCCCATTCTGCCTATCTCTAGAGCGATCGTGGGTGGCTGGCGGACATTGAGTCCACCGGACCCGCTGGTTGGCTCCCCCGTTTGCTAATGGGTGCATGTCCACAAATCACCATGTACATGCCCGACATACAATGACAGCGATTATTGCAGGGGAGCCAACTTGCTTCAGTACAACCGCGGCGGGTGGTCCGTAACTAGTGAAAGGCTGTCGTTTTTCTGAATTCTAGAGGGATTTTGAGGCTATCTGAAATATGAATGATCTTTACCTTGTTGGCACTGAGTGCATTCAAATATACAAACTCTCGATGGCCAGGCCTTGACGCCAAGTGGCCGTATATTTGTGCACAATAGCACCAATAGAGCTGCACCGAGAGTGTGTGCCCTCTGCTCTCCCAGCACAGTGACCGATGGTTAGCGAAAACCTCCCGATCGCTGCTTGCGATCAGCAGTTTTACTCATGTGATTGGCTATCACATCGATCACATGGCGATAAGCCCCTCCCAGCGTCTCGACATTCTAAAGCCCTTAAAGGGCCAGCGGGAGCTGGTGCCAAGGGGATCATGGACTACTGCCCTAATCTGGCTGAGATGGATTTCGCCAGTTTTAGCAAGACCGGATGAATTTCGATTCATCTATGGCCATTCCCACTCAACAGTAGCTGATCCAATGGTTGACTTCTGTGGAATGGGAACGTTGGGAAATGCTAATTCGATCAGCAGCTGCAGCCAATCTGCTGCAGCACTGATCAATGTATTCTGACAGCAGAGGAGTCGCTGCTGTCAGAATACATTGGCACAACAGGAAGGATTCCTCCATCCTCTTTGCTTGTGTGGATTGGGGAATCCATTCATCTTTGCTTTTTATCAGCCTACTGGCTGATCGAAAAAAAAAAAAAACAACATCTATGGGCAGCCTTAGGGCTCGTTCAAACCAGCTTGCATGCTAAAACATGCTGCTTTAGTGTGCAGACTGGTGTCTGTTGTGTACGAGGGCTATGCCTTCTATTGTTACAATGCAAGGCACTGTTCACCTTTTTTTGTAATCTTCATTGAAATGACACCTTCAGTGACCAAAGGTGACTTCAGATGAGCTGATGTGCATTGTGTAAAAATGTGATGCGAATAGGACATATAGAAAACAATTGCATCCGATGTGCCCTACCATTGAGTCTGCATCGATCTGTGCAACTCAGCTCAACTGAACTGATATGATGAGCCCTAAAGTCAAAACAACTTTATATAAGCTTCCTTTTCTAAATACCTTCATGTGTTTAGCTCGGTGTCATAATAAATGGCTGCTTCCTATCTTGCTGATTTGTCTTTGTCCCCAAAAAAATGCATGTAATCACATATAACGTGGAAAGTGCACAGCAATAAATATAGAAACTGCTTACATTACAAAATAGGAAGGGAGGTAAAGGACACGTTATATTGATACAGCAATTTGCGGTTCCCAGACCAGCACATAGCTAAATAGGGAGGCCCATATTTACACATGACCGTATTAATATGTATGCCTTTTGATTATCATAATGAGTAGAAAGATTTGTGAACGGAGGTGACAGTCTTTGTCCAGTAATGTATTTATAGATCCCTGAATACATTTGCTTCTGATATCCCATCACAACGAATAGCCAAAAACAGGGCAGACATATGTTAAAAAATAATGAAGGCTGTGAGCATTAGCTACATTTACATGCAGAGAGGCAACAACAGCTGTGGGGAAGGACAAAGGCTCTAGGGTGAATATTTTCTATGGAGTCATAATTAGGAGAGGCTCCTTCGAGACTCTCAAACTACCTTAAACTGGAACCGATCTGCCTGGTGGCAGCTTTATTTTTTCTAGGATATGTCTAAAGTGTCATTGATGTTATCAGTGCTACATTCTCCCTTTTAAAAATGGAAACAAGCTTGTACACTTTTAGACATGCAAAAATGGTGGTGTATTTTAAACTTTAAACGAAGACACAGAAGAGAAGAGAATGCAGTCAGATACACACTGTAGTAAAAACCTCTATTTTGATAGTCTTACCTTCACTTTCCTGTTATATGAAAATGCTGTCCAATAGGCGCTAGAGTTAAGCCCCATACAGACTATTCGATTTTCTGCAGATTTTTGTCTTCAGATTTGCCAAAACCATATAATATGAGGTCAAACCTTAAGAGTTTCAATTTGTATGCAATCAGGCAGGCCCTTGCACTGCATGGTTTTGGTAAATCTGAAGACAAAAATCTGCAGAAAATCGAATAGTTTCTTAGGGCCGTACACACGATCAAAAATTCTGAAGTTAAAGCGGGAGTCCGCCGGGACTTTTTTTTTTAAAAGCCAGCAGCTACAAATACTGCAGCTGCTGACTTTTAAAATAGTGGCACTTACCTGTCCAGCGCGCCCTCGATGTCGGCACCCGAAGCCGATCTTTAGATCGTCTCTCGGGTGCTGCCGCCGCCATCTTGGGTATGGGAATCAGGAAATGGAGTCTTTCGGCTTCATTTCCCGGTTCCCTACTGCGCATGCTCGAGTTGCGCTGCGCAATAAGGACGGTCCCCGCTGCCTCTGGGATCTGTGTGTTTCCCAGCAGGCAGCGGGGCACTTGCGGAAAGGGGCGGGCACTTGCGGAAAGGGGCGTAATCTACGCCCCTTTCCGCAGAGAGCTATCCCGGAAGTGGGTGCAGATACCTGTACTGTACAGGTATCTGCACCCCCCTCCCCCCTGAAAGGTGCCAATTGTGGCGCCGGAGGGGGAGAGGGTTCCGATGAGCGGAAGGTCCACTTTAGGGTGGACCTCCGCTTTAAATTTCGTCCGATGAATGATCGGCCGATTTTATGATCGTTAGTATGCTGCTTTTGACAGCTGATTACGAATTTTCATCAGACAAAAAACAGATGTGCATGCTCCAAAATTTTTGTCTGACATGACCACAGCGTCCGATTTTCTTTTAATTAGTATGGTTTTCTGCCAAAAAAAAATCTGAAGAGTAAGACTAGGCATGCTCAGAAACGAAAGAACACATACAAAACAATTCAACACAGTATGTCACTTCTGACATTCAATACTGTCGTCTGAAAATTATCTGATGGTAAATACTCTCTTCACTTTTGATTTGAGACTAGTATCCAACAAAAAAACTGATGAAAATTCATCCAATAATCTGACCGTGTGTACAAGGCTTTATAGCCAGTGCTTTCAAAAATCAGCACTCAGTAAAGAACTGGTCAGAGATACTCCTTTTAATTTTCTGCATTACAAGTCTACGAGGACACGTGTGCTCAGAGGTGTAAATGTTATGCCAACATAGAGCACTGCATTGTGAGGACAGTGTAAGGCGATGATGCTGATTTATTGCCCATCATGAGGCTGGAGGAGGTGAATTTAACCACGAAGTTGAATTGCTTAATCAAGAACTTTTTGTGTTTGCCTGCAGTTTTTGTCTAAAATCAGATTAATAGCATTCAATTTGACCTATGCCCCAAAATGCATAAATGTTATTATCAAGACACATGATTGATACCAAAATACAGGTGCTTGATAATCTTTTATCATATAAAAATACAATTAGTATATCAAACACAGACCAAGTCTTTACCTTATAGTATATAGAACATGTATGACTCGTAAAAAAAAAATGCAAACAAGGTTCACTTTATAAATAGAGCATTTATAACTAAATCATCCATTTTGTATAATGACTTAAGTATCAACTTTTTAAACTTATTTTGGCCAAAGTCGTTATTTTTTTTTAGTTCTGGACAGTTTGGCAAATGGTTAAATGTTCTGTTTATTTTGCTGCCTGTGTCTCTATTGGAAATATTTCCCAGCATTTTCTTTCTTGGTCACACCTCGGGCATTGTTGTGAGCTGAACCTAAGTGCAGATTGTATATTATTTTGGAGAATGCACTAGGGACACAATGTCACGTCATCACTATTTCTCAACTTTGCTGGTCTATGGACTGTAACTTTATAAAATGGATAGTGAAGTTCTTGGAAAACCAGGAAAGTATGAAGTTTCAAAGGTAAAGTCGATTGGGTCATAAACTTAGTAAGTGATGACGGTTTTTGTAATAAAAAAACAACCTAGAATTCACTGGTTTCCACACCATCCATAATGTGTGCATGATGACTTATTGGGGGGGATTCACTAAGACTGGAACACTCAGAATCTGGTGCAGCTGGTCATGGTAGCCAATCAGCTTCTAACTTCAGCTTGTTCTGAAGAAAACAGTTAAGGGCCTTGTGCTGAGATGAAGATCCTGCAGTTGGGATGGCTGAAAGAACAGGTTGATGGCAAATAAGGTGCAAAGATTCCATGCCAAACCCAACATGGACCTGGGACAAGCCAGCTTCACCAGGGCCAAATGACTACCAATAAACACTATGGCATCCTGTTAGCCATAACCAAATGTTCTTGTGTTGTTCAGCCTGTTTCTTCTCATATTTTGTAACTTTTGTTAAAGTATACCTGGTTAGCAATCTTAGCATTGGGTATTGTGTTGGATTATAAAGTATACACAGCAATACTGCGCAGTGCTCAACAAAAAAAAGGGAATAAAAACTACAATAAAAGCCGCCAACACGCTAAAACTGGGATCTTTTTAGCCAAAAAATATCAAAAGTGTAAAGTGTAAGCGCTCAATATATATCTATACAACTCTTGAGATAAAACAAGAGAATAGTAAACCCTAATATGTGTACACATCTATGACAGATGATCACAACATGACCCCAAAAGGTGGGGATAATGATAACGTGAAAATAAACCAAATAGTGAATATAATGACAGTCACAACCTATATATCAAAAATAACTGGACATATAAGTATATATCTAAGTGAATAATAGATATATCTAAGTGAATAAGGTCACACTGAATTCTAATACAACACCAAAAAATTAAAGAACAAAGTATATAAAAAAGTATATAAAAAGAAGCATCAGTGTAAACACATAAAAATGTGCATAATTGGGAGGACTCCGCCACTGCCTATTTTACTCTGATACGTTTTGTTGACTACTATGGAAATGCGAGTTTAAACCTTTTTTTTATTAAAGTAAATTTTTCAAAAAAAACAGTATTATGCTATGTTGGGGTCATGTTGTGATCATCTGTCATAGATGTGTACACATATTAGGGTTTACTATTCTCTTATTGTGTTGGATTGTATCGGAAGCTGTTAATATGGTTGCAGAGCAGTATAATGTAGTCAATGAATAGTAATTATGGTATTGATTTTTTATTTTTGTTTTCTAAACGGTTCTTGTTTGTTTAGTTTTCCCTCTTGTGAATGGTTTGTTATTAAGCACGATACACATGGAATTCTATGAATGAAAAACTTAAGAAAAGAAAGAAAGCTCAGCTGTGACCCAAAGCGTCAAGTCATATTACTTTTAGTTTCCCAGAAAATAGTAAAAGAAACCTGATTGGTCACCATGAATTACAAATCCACTTTGCTTCCATTTTTTTCAACTGTTATTTTTCTACTTTATTGATAGACCTTCATGGATATTCTTTTGAGTCATAATATACAGGCGGCTGCTTTCCTTCTATGTCAGTTACATACCCAACATCGTTTTTTTTTTTTGTAAACTGTTTTAGTCACTTTTAGATCAGTACAGTCAGCTTCAACATACTTTTTGGTGGGTAGCCGTGATCGTATAAATCGTTTTTCCTACACATTTTTAATTTGCTTTGCGATTGTGATGGTTTCCCTCTAGAGGGGTTCTGGGATCGAAGAGCTTATCAGAATCTGAAAGCCTCTTTTACCAATACCACCTATATGCCCCCCTCCCCGCAATACAAATGGGTAAGTGAGACATAGTACCCCTATTAATTTACACAAAAAAGTAAGCAGTGAAGGCGCTTACACAGTTTTTGACAAGCCGTTAAAAAAAATAGGTAAAAAGCCAAGGGCTATTTTGATGTGAGGACCACTCATTGCAAACTGTGTACACCAAGGAGAGCACAGAGAGAGCTCCCAGTAGACTAGAGTCTGTATGAGAGCTTGTAAGATACAAAATTACCAGTCATGTGAAACAAAATAACACGTGATAATACGTGAAACTAAATAAATATGTTTCACGTATTAATTGTAAAGACTGAATACCTTTATAGGTGTAACTGCCACCTGAAAGTGCTAAGAACGTCCTTTCAATGTTGAATATATTCTTCTCACAACAATTTCAGTGTATGATATGCAGTGTTCCAATGCCTTTCCAAATCAGTGATATCCCTTCTGCATCCACTCCTCTTGTAGATAACCTTACTTTTTTGAATTACCTCTTTATTATGTAAATGTAACCACACTCGTGGTCTCTCCAGACCTGATCCCCTTTCAGGTGTAGCATACATGTTTCCAATGATTTGAACTTCTCTAGTGATTCTCAATATACCAATACCATATAAAAAAAAATCATATGAAGAATCATATGAACACCAGTTCTCAAAAAGGATATTGGGGAACTGGAGAAAGTTCAGAGAAGGGCAACCAAACTGATAAGAGGCATGGAGGAGCTCAGCTATGAGGAAAGATTAGAGGAACTGAATTTATTCACTCTTGAGAATAGGAGATTAGGTGGAGATATGATCACCATGTATAAATATATAAGGAGTCCATATAGTGAACTTGGTGTTGAGTTATTCACTTTACAGTCAACAAAGAGGACAAGGGGGCACTCTTTATGTCTAGAGGAAAAGAGATTTCATCTCCAAATATAGAAAGGTTTCTTCATAGTAAGAGCTGTGAAAATGTGGAATAGACTCCCTCCAGAGGTGGTTCTGACCAGCTCAGTAGATTGCTTTAAGAAAGACCTGGATTCTTTCCTAAATGTACATAATATAACTGGGTTCTAACATTTATAGGTAAAGTTGATCCAGGGAAAATCTGATTGTCTCTCTGGGATCAGGAAGGTTTTATTTCCCCGCTTTAGCAAATTGGATCATGCTTTCCTGTTTTTTTTTTTTGCCTTCCTCTGGATCAACTGTGGGTATAGGATTGGGTATATGGGATTGTATGATATATATATATATATATATATATATATATATATATATATATATATATATATATATACATATATTTTTTAATGGTTGAACTAGATGGACTTGTGTCTTTTTTCAACCTAACTATGTAACTATATAACTATGAAGAAACACATTAAGTGTTAAACTGTTTTATCAAAATAAGTATTAAAACATACTAAAAAATCCACAACTCACATTTGTTAAAGTGTTTGTTAACCCACAGGCTTAACTTTATATTATTCTCTTTGTTGATTAATCAAATGTCCCTCTGTGATTGTGCTTTATTAAAAATGCAGCTATATACCTTGTTTACTAATCGCAGATCGGCGATCATGTGACTTGCCACCTCTCTCTTCCCTTGGCCCGACAGATGCAGCAGGCGGGGCCAAGGATCCCCCGCTGACGTAAGTCAGGAGGAGAGGAGGAGAGTGGTATCCATGCCCGCTGCAGCTGTCATACGAGGGAAGAGAGAGGCTGCATATCACATGACATTAGATTAATCAACAAAGAGGATAATGTAAAGATAACCCTTCATCTGTCCCCCCGCCGGCTCTGCAGTAGGACCTGAGGGATCAAACACTGATGATCGCTCATTTCACCCCCTCCACTCTAAGCAGAGGGCTAGGACTGTCAGTCACCATCTCTCTGCTCTGTCCCTCCAGTGCTCATTGGAGCACTGGATTGGGGAGGGGGCGGGAGTGGCTGGCTCAGTGTCTCTGTGGATCATTGAGAGACTGAGCCAGGTGCAGGTCCAGACTGCTGGGTTGATCTCGACCACATGGTAGGGATCTTTTCAGAGCCTGGCCCGGCTTAATGATGACAGACGACAGTTGAATTTAGCCTGCTGTCAGCTGAAAATGGGTCACAGAAGTGCAGAACGAACTTCACTGCTGTGATCCATAGAAGTATAGCTAAAACATTTTTTGCCATACTTCTACTTTAAGTGCATACAAGCACTACTGATCATGACATATGATTAAAAAATCAATCCGGATGATAGTTCATTCTTGTTGAAGAGGCAACCCCGGTATGTGTGACAAAGCCTTGCCCATCATGTTTCATCATGTGACTTCATCTTGGAGCATACCAGTAACCTTGTCCTTTTTCCTTATGGCTCTGCAGTCCATGCCCTTTTAAACCTTAAAGTTTAACTAACGTCAAAACATTGTTTTGTTTTGTTTTTGTAATTTTTTTGAATTGCGTAAAAGGGAGGGTTAAAACCCCTGCATTTTATTTATTTTTTGCCATGTGTTCCACTGAGGAGATTTTCCTTCACTTCCTGTCCCAAAACAGGAAGTGAGAGGAGATCCCTCCAAAGTGAGGGAATCCTGATGTGTCAACAGGATCTCCAGAACTTGTGTTCCTATTGGAAGATTTGCCCTCTATTAGTGTTCTGATGTCAACCCAAAATTTTGGATTTTGGGTTGGACAAATAGAGAGGGTTGGACAAATAGAGAGGGTGAATCTCTCAAATGGGGTCACAGACAATAACAACTGACAGGTGTTCTAATCCTTCTCCACTCTATCCAATTTAAATAAAAGTCTTTGCCCTTAGTTATGCTTTAATTCACCCACTCCATACACTACTTGCATAACTATATATTTATTAATCCCTAACTACCTACTAAAATCAAATCTTAATAAAACAAATTAATTACTACTACCGGGGTTCTGTATTTCTCACATTTCCCAATTCTATCTTTTTATATATATATACATTATATTACCAAAAGTATTGGGACACCTGCCTTTAAACGAACATGAGCTTTAACAGCATACCAGTCTTAGTCTGTAGGGTTCAATATTGAGTTTGCCCACCCTTTGCACCTATAACAGCTTCAACTCTTATTTGAAGGTTGTCCACAAGGTTTAGGAGTGTGTCTATGGGAATGTTTGACCATTCTTCCATATGCGCATTTGTGATGTCAGGAACTGATGTGGACAAGAAGGTCTGGCTCGCAGCCTCCACTCTAATTAATTTCAAAGGTGTTCTATGGGGTTGAGGTCAGGATTCTGTGTAAGCCAGTCAAGTTCCTCCTCCCCAAACTCACTCATCCATGTCTTTATGGACCTTGCTTTGTGCACTGTTCCAAATCATTTGGTAGAGGGGTGATTATGGTTAGACATGTGCAATTCGTTTTGCTCCGCATTATTTTTTCTACAAAATTCAACAATTTAGTTAATTTGAAAATATTTGAATTAACGAAAACCCGTTAAACAAATTTTTCTGAAAATTTGGAAATTCGAAAGTACAAAAGTAAAAAATTTGGAAATTCGAAGATTCGGAAATATGAAAAAATTTGAAAATTGAAAATTCAGAAGTTAGAAAATTCGAAAGTTCAGAAATTTGGAAATTTGAAAATAAGAATGAAAATCCAAGAATTCAAAAGAGCGAAAATCCGAAAATTCGAAAATATGAAATAATAACTGACTAATAATAACTATTACTAACTATTAAATTATATGCATTGGAATTTCCTTTCAAATTTGGCTGTTAGCGAACGTAATGAATATGAATTTATCCAAAGTTATGCATTATTCAAAATAACGAATGCTGCATCTAAACAAACGGAACGTAACAAATTTAGGCTTCATGCACACGAGGCGCTGTTAAACGCGTGTTCAGAGGCAGTTGGACACTTTTTTCAACTGCCCCTGAACTCATTCAATGTTATCCTATGTGTCCATGTACACAGTCTTGTTTTCTGCTGTTTTTATGCAGTTGTGTTTAACCTTGTTTTTCCAGAAGCAAAAAAATGGGTTCAGATGCAAAAGTTTCCAAGTTTCAGACGCCAAACGTGGTAAAACGTGGCAAAACGCCGCTACCGCGTTTTAAAGGTGACCTTTTTTTTTTTACATTAAAAATCTCAAAAATGATTGCAAATGATGAAAAACCATGAAAAAATATTTTAAACAATTGCAATTGCAAGTGGACAATCCACAACTTGTGGCAAGTGACATAGCAGGTATCAAGTGACGTGGCAAGTGGACAATCCCCAACTTGTGGCAAGTGACATTGCAGGTGGCAAGTGACGTGGCAAGTGGACAATCCACAACTTGTGGCAAGTGACATTGCAGGTGAAGTGGCAAGTGACGTGGCAAGTGGACAATCCACAACTTGTGGCAGGTGACGTGGCAGGTAACGTGGCAAGTGACGTGGCAAGTGGACAATTCACAACTTGTGGCAGGTGATGTGGCAGGTGAAGTGGCAAGTGGACAATCCACAACTTGTGGCAGGTGATGTGGTAAGTGGACAATCCACAACTTGTGGCAGGTGACGTGGCAGGTGACGTGGCAATTGGACAATCCACAACTTGTGGCAGGTGACGTGGCAGGTGACGTGGCAAGTGGACAATCCACAACTTGTGGCAAGTGACATGGCAGGTGGCAAGTGACGTGGCAAGTGGACAATCCACAACTTGTGGCAAGTGATATGGCAGGTGAAGTGGCAAGTGACATGGCAAGTGGACAATCCACAAAATGTGGCAGGTGATGTGGCAAGTGACGTGGCAGGTGATGTGGCAAGTCACGTGGAAAGTGGACAATCCACAACTTGTGGCAGGTGACGTGGCAAGTGACACGCTAAATACAAGTACACTGCTGCTCTCACAGCTGCTGCTACTCACTCTGGTCTCACAAAATTGCTGAAATAGTTAATAATACTGTTTTTTGAGCTGGGGAGGGTCTATGATGTTAGCTTAACTAAACGCTTCTAGACGCAAACGCGGTAAAATGCCGCTAAATCGCGGTAAGAATCGCGGCAAAACGGGCGTTTCTAAACGCCGGTTTCAGCTTTTAAAAACATGTATCCAGCAGAGTTTGCATCTGCGTCTCGTGTGCATGAAGCCTAATAATAAAAAATAATAATAATAACAATAAAAACTTTTTATTATTATTTTATTATTTTGCTACCTCCCAATTTGGTTTACCTCTATTATGGTTAATGTTTGACATTGCCTGAGCCCAGTGCTGGCTCTTATTATGAAAACTCCTAGATATTTGACTCTTTACCTTCTGCTCCCCTTCTCCCTATTCCCCCCTTCCTCTCTCCCTATCTCCTTTGTCATTGTGGCTAAATCTCTTGAATTTGTAATTTGGAAAACCCAATAAAGTTTCATTAAAAAAAGCAATCTACTGAGACTGCCAGAACCACCTCTGGAGGGAGTCTATTCCACATATTGACAGCTCTTACTGTGAAGAAACCTTTCTGTATTTGCAGATGAAATCTTTTTTTTTCTCTAGACATAAAGAGTGCCCTCTTGTCCTCTGTGATGACCTTAAAGGGAATAACTCAACACCAAGTTCACAATATGGACCACTTATGTATTTGTACAATTGGAAAAAAATAATAATGCTGTGCTAAAGTGCTATTGTGCATATGCCATGGATATCTTACAAACCCACAGTAAGAACAAAACTTTAAATAAAAATTGTAAATATGCAGATACTCATACAAATGTAAAATTATATATGCGCAATAAATAATAAATAAATAAACTATAAAATCGTTAGTAGTCAAAAATATAGGTAAACTGTACATGATCCTATTACAGATATAAGATAAATACTGATCATAAGTGATAATAAAACATTAACATAAAAAGTGACCAAGTGCTTGTGAATGTCAATCAAAACACTGCACGTATATGTGCAAAAATAAATTCCTCAAGAGGTGAAGTCCTTAATATGGTGACTAATGTCTTGTATTCAACCAGTGACACTGGAAAGTGTTCTAAGTGAAGTGATGATATTGTATCAGCATCAACGCCCATAGGAGTGAGGCTTACCGGAATTCACAGACTTGGGTAGGCGTATGCCTCGCAAGTCGTGATAGGCTTTGTAATGAAGAACTGGTGGGGCTCCGCTCCGCGGGCTATCTCCAATAGCTTTACTCAATATGGCATTGGTGCACACACAAAGGTTGAGTAGCAGATGGATAATGGGCGTCAGTACTCCGCGTATTCAAAAACATTCATGTACAACGAGCCATGGCAGAGAAAGGAACTCACATAGTGTAATAACATTTAAAAAAATGTAATAGTTTAAAAATGAATTAAGAACACTCACATTTGTGTAGAGAAATTCAGGCTTATTTCAAATTGTATATTAGTGTAATACTGTTGCTGTTGCTGTTGTGTGAGTTTCGTCCTCTAAGACGTCATCTGGGGTATGGGTCGCATACCCCAGATGGCATCTCAGAGGACGAAACGCAAGGATTTTATTTTTGCACATATACGTGCTGTGTTTTGATTGACATTCACAAGCACTTGGTCACTTTTTATGTTATTGTTTTATCGTCACTTATTTTATGATCAGTATTTATCTTATATCCGTAATATTTTTGACTACTCATGATTTTATAGTTTATTTATTATTTATTGCACATATATAATTTTACATTTGTATGAGTATCTGCATATTTACAATTTTTATTTAAAGTTATGTTCTTACTGTGGGTTTGTAAGATATCTATGGCATATGCATAATAGCACTTTAGCGCAACATTATTTTTCTCTTCCAATTTTCCATTTAACCGACAGTCTTTCGGTAATGTTTGCAGCTTTTTTACATAATAATTTTTAGTCACAGCGCAGTATTTCCCCCATCTTTTTACTATGTATTTGTACATGTTGATCATATCCCCCTTAATCTCCTCTTCTCAGGAGGAAATAAATTCACTTCC
This sequence comes from Lithobates pipiens, assembly GCF_037356315.1. NCBI lineage: Eukaryota > Metazoa > Chordata > Amphibia > Anura > Ranidae > Lithobates > Lithobates pipiens. The sequence continues at coordinate 516,672,786 of NW_027507758.1, forward strand.
TCTAATGTTTCCTCATAGCTGAGCTCTTTCATGCCTCTTCTCTCAGAACATGCGAACAGGCAATAAATTTGTTCAAACATCCGAACACCGTTAAAGTCTATGGAACTCGAACATGAAAAATCTAAAGTGCTAATTTTAAAGGCTTATATGCAAGTTATTGTCATAAAAAGTGTTTGGGGACCTGGGTCCTGCCCCAGGGGACATGTATCAATGCAAAAAAAAAGGACCAGAGGTCTTTTTACAATTTCGCACTGCACTGCTTTCTTTTGATGATATTTGATTGCCTCTGCGATTTTTATTTTTTGCGATATAAATGGAAAAAGACCGAAAATTTTGAGAAAGAAATATATTTCCTACTTTTTGTTATAAGAAAAACCGAATAAAAACAATTTTAGTCATACATTTAGGGCAAAATTTATTCAGCCACATGTCTTTAGTAAAAAAAAATGTCAATAAGCATATATTTATTGGTTTGCGCAAACGTTATAGCGTCTACAAACTAGAGTACATTTTCTGGAATTTACACAGCTTTTAATTTACGACTGCCTATCTCATTTCTTGAGGTGCTAAAATGGCAGGGCAGTGCAAACCCCCCCAAATTACCCCATTTTGGAAAGTAGACACCCCAAGGAAATTGCTGAGGGGCATGTTGAGCCCATTGAATTTTTTTTTTTTTGTCCCAATTGATTGAATAATGACACAAAAAAAAAAGTTTACAAAAAGTTGTCACTAAATGATATATTGCTCACACATGCCATAGTTATATGTGGAATTGCACCCCAAAATATATTCTGCTGCTTCTCCTGAGTACGGGGATACCACATATGTGGGAATTTTTGGGAGTCTAGCCGCGTACGGCACAACGAAAACCAATCACTGCCTTCAGGATTTCTAAGGGTGCAAATTTTTGATTTCACTCCTCACTACCTATCACAGTTTCGAAGGCCATAAAATGCCAAAATAACACAAAACCCCCCAAAATGACCCCATTTTGGAAAGTAGACACCCCAAGGAAATTGTTGTGGGGCATGTTGAGCCCATTGAATATTTTTTTTTGTCCCAAGTGATTGAATAATGACATAAAAAAAAAGTTTACAAAAAGTTGTCACTAAATGATATATTGCTCACACATGCCATAGTTATATGCGGAATTGCACCCCAAAATATATTCTGCTGCTTCTCCTGAGTGCGAGGATACCACATATGTGGGACTTTTTGGGAGTCTAGCTGCGTACAGCACCCCAAAAACCAATCACTGCCTTCAGGGTTTCTAAGGGTGCAAATTTTTGATTTCACTCCTCACTACCTATCACAGTTTCGAAGGCCATAAAATGCCAAAAGCACAAAACCCCCCCAAATGACCCCATTTTGGAAAGTAGACACCCCAAGCTATTTACTGAGAGGCATGCTGAGTCCATGAAATATTTTATATTTTGCAACAAGTTGCAGGAATATTACAATTTTTTTTTTTTTTGCACAAAGTTGTCACTAAATGATATATTGCTCACACATGATAAGTGAAATTACACCCCAAAATAAATTCTGCTGCTTCTTCCGAGTACGGGGATACCACATATGGGGGACTTTTTGGGAGCCTAGCCACGTACGGGACCCTGAAAACCAAGCACTGCCCTCCGGATTTAAATATAAAACGCTACCAGAAAAAACTGTTAGCGATCCCTGGGATCAGGCCTGACTCTGCGATCACTGCAGTTATGTGTTTAGTGTTTTGTAAGTGACAGTGATCGATCGATACTGCACTTGGGTGGGCTGGGCGGAGGGGCAAAATGCAGGTGCTAGCAGGTATCTGGGCTGATCCTGCTAACAATGCGTTTTTTTGGAACCCTAAACTGCTGGGGACGCTAGTATAGATCTGATCAGATCAGATATTGATCTGTTCAGATTCTATACCACTACGGGAGGTTTATGCTTTGCGCGTGGGTGTTAGCGGTACTGGCACTAACCTAGCACTGCCTGGGGTGACGCAGACCCTGACCCTAAAACCTAATTGATATCACCCGCCGGGTGATCAGGGGGTTAAACATTTATTGGGTAATAAATGGTGGGTGCCCTGATGCTATAAAAGGCAAACTAACCAGAGTCACCCGTGACACTTATACGGTGATCACTGGTGAAAGGGTTAACTAGGGGCAATCAGGGGGTTCACATTTTTATTAGGTAGTATATGGGGGTCCCTGGCGCTATATAAAAACCTGACGGGGAACCTAAATAACTAACTGGCTAACCAGCATCACCAGTGACACTTATACTGTGATCGCTGGCGAAAGGGTTAACTAGGGGCAATCAGGGGGTTAAAACCATTATTGGGTAGTATATGGGGGTACCTAGCGCTATAAAAACCTGGCGGTGAACCTAAAAAATAACTAGCTACCTAGCGACACTAGTGACACTAATGCAGCGATCAGAAAAACGATTGCTTAGTGACACTGGCAAAAGGGGGTGAAAGGGTTAACTAGGGGCAATCAAGGGGTTAAAACCATTATTGGGTAGTATATTGGGGTACCTAGCGCTATAAAAACCTGGCGGTGAACCTAAAAAAATAACTAGCTACCTAGTGACACTAGCAACACTAATGCAGCGATCAGAAAAATGATCGCTTAGTGACACTGGCAAAAGGGGGTGAAAGGGTTAACTAGGGGCAATCAGGGGGTTAAAACCATTATTGGGTAGTATATGGGGGTACCTAGCGCTATAAAAACCTGGTGGTGAACCTAAAAAAATAACTAACTACCTAGCGACACTAAAGCAGCGATCAGAAAAACGATCGCTTAGTGACACTGGCAAAAGGGGGTGAAAGGGTTAACTAGGGGCAATAGGGGGGTTAAAACCATTATTGGGTAGTATATCGGGGTACCTAGCGCTATAAAAACCTGGCGGTGAACCTAAAAAAATAACTAGCTACCTAGCGACACTAGCGACACTAATGCAGCGATCAGAAAAATGATCGCTTAGTGACACTGGCAAAAGGGGGTGAAAGTGTTAACTAGGAGCAATCAGGGGGTTAAAACTGTTATTGGGTAGTATATGGGGGTACCTAGCGCTATAAAAATCTGGCGGTGAACCTAAAGAAATAACTAGCTACCTAGCGACACTAGCGACACTAATGCAGCGATCAGAAAAATGATCGCTTAGTGACACTGGCAAAAGGGGGCGAAAGGGTTAACTCTAGGGGCAATCAGGGGGTTAAACCTTTATTGGGGGTGGTAGGGGGCTACCCTTGACCTAACACTAACTGCCCTGACAGTTTTTACTTTTACAACTGACACTGAATGCAGTGATCAGTAAATAAATGATCACTGCAATCAGTGACACTGTGACTGGGGGGGAGGGGGGGCGGGGGGGATCGGGGGGCGATCGGGGGGTGATGGGGGGGTTTGTGTGCCTGTGTGTGCCTACGTGTTAGTGTAGTGTTGGTGCACACTTTCACTTCTCCTCGTAGTCCGGTCAAAAAGACCGCCCCGAGGAGAATGACATCACTTCCTCCCTGCCTGTGTTTACTATACACAGTGGGAGGAAGCTTCTCATTCGCCAGGAGCGATCGAGAGGGGATGGCCAACGCCCATCCCCTCATCCCGGATCGCTCCTGAAGCGAAACGGACCACCGCATCCAGCGGGAGGGGGTCTGATCGGACCCCCCACCCGCTGGAAGGCAAGCACGTACATGTACGTGCTTGTGCCTGTACATGCCATTGTGATGACGTACATTGGCATGCGACGGTCCTTAAGTGGTTAAACGCGCACTCGCGGCTATAATGAATTGTCGGCTCCTGGTAATACAGAGAACAGTCATTGATAAAAAAAAATTTAAAAAAATGCATAGGGGCCCCCGCAAATTCAATTACCAGGCCCTTCAGGTCTGGTATGGATATTAAGGGCAACCCTGCATCAAATTAAAAAAAAATGACGTGGGGTTCCCCTCAAATATCCATACCAGACCCTTCAGGTCTGGTGTGGATTTTAAGGGGAACTCCATGCCAATTTTTTTTTTTAAAATGGCGTGGAGTTCCCCTCAAAAATCCATACCAGACCCTTCACCCGAGCTTGCAACCTGGCAGGCCACAGGAAAAGAGGGGGGACAAGAGAGCAATACCAGGCCACATGCCCTCAACATGGGGAAGATACTTTGGGGTCTGTGACCCCTCAAAGCGTCAGTTTTTAAAACATTTCTTTGCATTAATACATGTCCCCTGGGGCAGGACCCAGGTCCACCAAACAATTTTTATGACAATAACGTGCATTTAAAATTAACACTTTAGATTACGCCCATAAACTTTTACAAGGTGTCCCGTGGCTTTTCGAATTTGCTGCAAACACCCCAAATTGTTCGCTGTTCGGGAACGGGCGAGCAGGCAATGTTTGAGTCGAGCATGATTTCGACTCGAATTCAAAGCTCATCCCTAATCTTATCAGTTTGGTTGCCCTTCTCTGCACTTTCTCCAGTTCCCTGATATCCTTTTTGTGAACGGATGCCCAAAACTGAACTGCATATTCCAGATGAGGTCTTACTAATGATTTGTACAGGGGCAAAATGATATCTCACTCTCTGGAGTCCATACCTCTCTTAACACAAGAAAGTATTTTGCTTGCTTTGGAAACTGCAGCTTGGCATTGCATGCTATTATTAAGCTTATGATTCACCAAACCCCCCAGATCCTTCTCCACTATGGTTTCCCAAGTTTTACTCCCCCTAGTATGTATGATGCATGCATATTCTTAGTCCCCAAGTGCTTAAATTTACATTTATCAACATTAAACCTAATTTGCCACTTAGTTGCCCAATTAGACATTGTGCATTGAGGTCAGCTCGTAAATTGGAGACATCCCGTAATTACGTTAATCCACTGCATATCTTAATTTCATCTGCAAAGACTCAAATGGTACTTTTAATCCCAGACCCTATATCATTTATAAAGGTATAAAGGTACACACGATCGGACTTTGCACCATTGGACTTATGTTGTCAAAAAGTTTGTCCATTCGCACAGCCAACAAAAGTCCCATGAAAACCAAAAAAGTTTGTCCGAGGGAGCATACACACAGTCGGATGTTGCCTTAAAACAGCTAATTTGCATGTTTGTTGTCAAAAAGTCAGATCATGTGTAAGGGCCTTTAGAGCCATTAACCATTACTTTCAGAATTCGTTATTTAAGTCGGTTTTCTATCCATTTACAAATTAGCTGTGTGTGGGGAACTGTGTCAAACACTTTAGCAAAATCCAAGTATACCACGTCCACAGCCACCTCTCTGTCCAAGGTTTTACTTACCTCCTCATAAAAAGAAGTCAGGTTTGTTTGACAACTTCTGTCTTTCATGAATCCATGATGGCTGTTGCTTAAAATATTTTTTTCCAGCAAGAACTCGTCTATGTGGTATTTTATTAAACTCTCCAGTATCTTCCCAACTATAGAAGTTAAACTAACAGGTCTATAGCTACTTGGTAAAGACTTTAATCCCTTATTTAAATATAGGCACCACATTGGGCCCACACCAATCCAGTGGTACTATTCCAGTCATTAACAAGTCCCTAAAAATTAGCTTGTTCAATTAATTTTGACAATAAAACCTAGAAGCTGATTGGTTACTATGCACCAGATTCTGTGTGGACCGGTTTTAACAAATTTTCCCCACTGTGGTTAATGATTTATTTATTGATTTCTTTTTTTTTTTACATATTCAAATTAAGGGGTTATATCTTTTTTCTGGTATTAATTGGAATGAATGATTAAGTGTTGCAACAATTTACACTGTGCTGTACATACTGTACACTCACATTGGTCAATTACTAATGCAGCTTGCAATATCATTTAAACAGATCTTATTACAGATGAGAAATTTTAAAACACAATCAATGCTGCTTTGAAGTTTAAGAAACCAGTAAAACAAAAATGTCTAAAGAAGCCAGGTCTATGAAACAGAAGAGCATAAAAAGATGATTAGCAACAGCAAATAAACTGAGAGTGTGTAGATCTTGAAAACAGGCCGATCATCTTACAGAGCTTAGCTGCATATGGAAAACTTTTCTCATGTTAGGTCTCTGGAATGGCCTTTGACCCTCACCAGGGTTTAATTGGAGAGCAGCCTAACCTTTGACCTTCTATGCTTACTTTCCCATTGGACTTATTGCTGTCTTCAGTGCAGATTAGTGGAAGCTGTGTTCATCATAATTATGCTTGTCCATTTCTGCATCTGTCAGTTATTATCTTTTTTTTTTCAGTGAAAAAGAACATTTTGGTATAAATTATTTTAACTAAAATAAGTAAAAACATTTCTGTAAAAAAGTGTTGTTACTCTGCTATAAAACACTGTGCTAATACATATTGGTTAATTTCCAATTTTAAAGCATTAGTGTTTTAGAAATTTAAGGTGGTAAAACCTGCAGCTCAGCTGCCTGTTTTTACGGCCCCCTAGTTGCCCATGTAAAAGAGACAAAAAAGATAGATTAGGGTAGATGTATACAGTACATGTAATATATGCTCTTATTACAGAGTCACACAAGCACAGTCCCACGCATACCAATAATCCAGGTTCATTCTAGGGAATGTCTTTTTAGTATTTATTGCTTAAAAAGGAGTGCCCCTTGAAAAAAAAAAAAAAAAAAAAAATCAAAGTCAGCAGCTACAAATATTGCAGCTGCTGACTTTTAATAATCGGACACTTACCTGTCCCAGGGTCCAGCGATGCTGGGGAATGAAGCCCCACTCATTCCCCCCTCCGCTCGGTGGCACTGGCATTCTAACTGTGGACACCCGGCTGTGACTTCACAGCCGGGGCACCCACTGCGCATGGGCGAGCGCCGCCACGGGACCTGTCACGTGTCCCAGATGACTGACAGGAGGGAGGGGGCAAAGCTGAGCCCTTCCTGCTCTGAGGGGAAGTGACGTCAGGAACCCAGGCACCGAAGGAGGCAGACTACGAGGGACCCCATAGCAACAGGCATTTAGAGGCGAGTTAAAGTTTTTTTTTTTTATGAATTTTGATGCATTTTTATTTTTTTATGTGTAACACCACTTTAAGAACTTCAACAGGAATGAATTTTAGGGCACAGGATACTCCAAAATGATCAGGAACAACCGTAGCAGGACAAACTTCTCTCTCTAATCTTCCAAAGCAGGTTTTATGGAGGTTGCAGGGGATGGCCAGTATATCTAGGACCATACAGCAGCAGTTCATAAAGCAGCCACTGGCTCATAGTTTCCTTCGGGCACTCGCAAAACTATTAGTCCCAACCAAGGTCTTTACTCAAAGTGCCCTAGTAGCTGCCTGCCACCCAGCATCTGCAGTTAGATCCTTAGTGAGGAAGATAACAAACAACTTCTCCAGACCCAGGACTTTAGTGCATTGCCCTCCAGCAAATGTAATCCTCAGACAATCTTCCCTCAGCCCAACAGCTCCTGAGGCCCAGACTTCAGCATCTTGCCTCTAGTAATTCTCTCCCAGGGGCAACAGCCCCCCAGGAGACTGGAGCCCTCCATGAAAAGGAAAGAACAATCTGCTCAGGCAGGTCTATGGCACATTTATCACCTCCTTCCAGGGATTGCCCAGAGCATGATAAAAATTCAACAGATCATTTGAATCTCCCAGCCCAATGTTCTGGAAATTTCTTCCAGAGTCAGGGGGAAGTAATCCAACTCTCAGTCAATCACTGCTCCATTCACTACAATGGAGCCACAAATGTATTTACCTATCAACCTAACTGGAAGGTTTCCCCATGCACTTCAAGAGTTAAATGCCGATTAAGTCTGGGGGATAAACAAACTGTAATATTAAACTTGTTCCTCATCCCTTCAGCAGTCAGTGCTCTGCTCTTCTCTATTGCTCCAATTTGTGGGCATGGTGTTGATTGAAGTTCTCACTTACAGTGCAGGGCATACTGCTCCTGCATTATATGTGATGACGTTAGAAAGCCTGTGGTGGAAGCCTGCTTAGGCAAGGAATAAGGTGAATATTACCATTTATTCCTTTACCCCTAGACTTAACATCATTTTCATTTATGTAAATTTGCAGTGTAGGGGGACCTACTGCAAAAAAGTACCGTTAAGGAAAATTACCCTCACTCTTCTGCAAACACAGGTGGTAATGAAACTTTTTCCAAAATAGTGACATCCATGCTTAGACAGTTGACCCCTTTGGGAGATTTATTTTTTCTATTAGGCCGCGTACACACGGGCGGACTGTTCGCCCAACTTTGTCCGCTGAACAGTGTTTGGGCGGACAGTCCGCTCGTGTGTGGGCTTTCAGCGGACAGTTTCAGCGGACAGTTTGACGGACAAGGTTTTTCGGAATTTCCGAAAAACTGTCCGCTGAAACCTTGTTTCAGCGAACAGTCCGCTCGTGTGTAGGCTTGTTCGTCAAACAAAGTTGCGCGCATGCTCAGAAAGGATTTTCACGCCGAAAGTTATAATGCAGTGTATAGGACGTCGTATTTTTCGTCCCGTCGTACGTGCCGTTCACGTCATCGCGCACGGTTTCAGCAAACTGTTCGTCCGTCGTGTGTGGCCATGTCCGTCCATGCTAATTTTGAGCGGACTGTTTGCCGAAACTGTTTGACGGACAAAGTTGGGCGAACAGTCCCCGCGTGTGTACGCGGCCTTACAGTGACAACTCAAAATTTTGGATTTCCCCTTACATTCTATCTAATGATCACTGGGACACATAGAGGGCTATTTATAAAAGTTTTCACATAAGATTCACATAACATTCACCCAAGATGCATACATTTTTCCAATTTAATAAAATTATAAAAATGTGTTATATAAAAAGTGATCAGTGCAACTAATTAAACTAAACTAAATTACAGTCATGAGGTATAAATATAATCACTGTGCAAATGATGCTAGTGAACAATAGCTGATCACTTTTTATATAATTTATCTGTTATGAGTGCACTGTATACACTTTAGATCTAGCTGCAATTTTTAGATATATTATTGTTCATTTAATAGATCCACTTTGATAGTGCGCGGGACCACACTTTATAAAAATGTGTTAGTCTTGGGAAAAAATGTTGTGAAACTTGAGTGAAAATGTTTATAAATAATCGCAATGGTGAATCTCACAATAAAGCCATGGACATTTATCCACACTAAAAAAGGTTTTGGCTTTAGAGAGACTTTGACAACAATATTATAATTATCCCTCACAATTTCCACTTGCATTAGGCGAGTGGAAATAAGCTGAGGGTGAGTATGGAGCAGGGGCAGACTGGGCCAGGGGGCAGGGAGGCAATTGCCCTCTGACCATTCCATATGCCCTGTAAAAAAAGGCTGCACCGCTCCTGCAAGAAGCAATCAGGCACAGCTTGGATCTAAAACACCGGCCCCTGTCAAGCAAGGCACTGCCTCCTGGACCAGCTCCTATGATAGACAGCACACTGGTCTAATCCCAAGAAAGTGAATCAGTTTGCTGTCTATCATAGGAGCTGGCCCAGGAGGCGGGAGGTTGTTTGACAGCAGACAGCGTTTTAGATCCAAGCTGTGTTATGCCCTGTACAAACGGTGGAAATTCTGATGGAAAAAGACTTATTATGTTGTCAGAAAAAAATCCATGTGTGGACTCTATCGGACTTTTTCCATTGGAATTTCCGACGCACAAAGTTTGAGAGCAGGATCAAAAATTTTCCGACAACAAAATCCGATCGCATAAATTCCGATTGTGTGTAGACAATTCCGAGGGACAAAGTGCCATGCATGCTCAGAATTAACTAAGAGACGAAAGCTATTGGCTACTGGCCCGTTTATAGTCCTGACGTACGTGTTTGACGTCACCTCGTTCAGAACAATCGGATTTTCCGACAACTTTGTGCAACCATGTGTATGCAACACAAGTTTCGGACAAAATCAGTTGGAAAAAATCAGACGTATTTTGTGGTCGGAATGTCCGACCGTGTGTACAGGGCATAACAGTGGGAGATCCTCTCTCTGTGCTATCTGGTTAGCTCTTCTCCAGATTCCTCCCTGTGATCCCCATGCAGTGATAGGCTGCATTGATGGACACTGATAGACTGCACTGATGGGCACTGATAGGCTGCATTGATGGGCACTGATAAGCACTGATGAGGCTGCAATGATGGGCACTTATGGGGCTGCACTGATGAGCACTGAGAGGCTGCATTAACCCCCCTGACGGTATTCCCGAGTCTGACTCGGGGTGGATTTTTCATACCAAAAGCGGTATCCCCGAGCCAGACTCGGGACTGCATCGCTGGATCCAGGAGGAGGTTTACTTACCTTCTCCCTCGGATCCAGCGTTGTCTCCCCGCTGTACGAGCGAGCCGTGTCTCGCTCGATGCATTACATCGCCGATCTCCGTGCCCTGCGAGCGTTGCGACGCACGGGCACGGAGATCGGCGCCAAATTCAAAAAGTGAAACAAACAGTAAACATACAGTATAATGTAATCTTACAGATTACATTGCTGTATGTAAATATTTCACATCCCCGTTGTCCCTAGTGGTCTGCCCAGTGTCCTGCATGTAGTTTTATATAATAAAAACTGTTCTTTATGCCTGGAAACTGGAGATTGTCCATAGCAACCAAAACTGTCACTGTACATCAAAAATGATTTTAGACCAGCTAGAAAACAGCGATAATAAATTGGAATCACTCGCAGAATTGAGTGATAGCGATTTGTGGGGAGATCCGTCATCAAATACTGAAAAGTAATGACAGTGACAATTCTGCAACTGAGCAAATTTCAGTGTTTTTGATTTGATTACATTATTGAATAATTTTTATTATTGTTATATTATTATTTGGTACAATTATTTATAATTATTTATTATATTATAATTTATGATTTAATTTTTCAAACTTTATCATACCCGGGATGTCTGCTAGACTCTGGTTTGGACAGATTTAAGAGAGTTATTCCTAAGAATTGCATGACTACAATATAAAACGCCAAATTTTCATGCAAAATAATGGTACCGCTTTTAGCACCTAAAATCCTAAATAATCGTACCGCCAGGGAGGTTAATGAGCACAGATAAGGCTGCACTGATGAGGCGGCACTGATGATCACTGATGAGGTGGCATTGATAAGCTGCTCTGATGGGGCTGTACTGATAAGACAGCACTGATATGCTGCACTGATGAATGAATGAAATACTTGTATAGCGCACAATGCGAACTGAATCGCCTCTAGGCGCTGTGGCGAGCTTTGATCATCTGCTAAAAGAGGAAGGTCTTGAGTTTTTTCCTAAAAGCCAGGTGATTTTCTTCCTGGCGGATGTTGATTGGTAGAGCATTCCATAGCCGAGGCCCTTGGACAGCGAATCTCCGATCACCCTTGGATTTATACCGGGCTTTGGGCACGAGGAGGAGGTTTTTGTTGGCTGATCGAAGACTGTGGTTTGGTGTGTAATGATTTATTTTCTCCATTAGGTATTGCGGAGCTTCTCTATGCACGCATTTGTGGGTGAGGCACAGGGTCTTGAACGTGATCCGATTTTTTACGGTTAGCCAATGTAAGCTCCTCAGTGAAGGAGAGATGGATTCCCAGGGTTTTTTTCCTGTTATCAGCCTTGCCGCCGTGTTTTGGATCAGTTGTAATCGCGCAAGTTGATATTGTGGTAATCCTATGTAAAGCGAGTTTGTGTAGTCCAGTCGTGAATTAATGATTGTTCCAACTACCACTGCTTTGTCATTCTTTGGGATAAAAGGGATGAGTCTGCGAAGCATGCGCAGCAGATGGTGAGATCGACTGACTACAGATCCTATTTGCGCATCCATTGACATTTGTGCGTCTAAAATAACCCCGAGACTCTTCGCTTTGGTCTTTGGGGAGATAGTCTGCCCAAAGACGGTTGGTGGAGACCAGGAGGTTTTGGTTGCGGGCTTATGATTTGGGTGTAAGATAAGAAGCTCTGTCTTTGATTCGTTCAGCTGGAGGGAGTTGGTGGTCATCCAGTCCTCTATTGATTTGAGGCAGGTTTCAAGTTGTTGTTGGTGATCTTTTTTTCCATTGATCCAGAAATAAAGTTGCGTGTCGTCAGCGTAAGAGTGGAAGCAGAGATCTGAGCATCTGATGATTTGAAGGAGTGGGCGAATGTAAATGTTGAAGAGAACGGGTGACAACGGAGAGCCTTGAGGGACTCCGCAGGTGACTGCCCGAGTTTCGGAGAGGAATTTTCCTAGTTTCACTGTCTGTGACCGATTTCCTAGGAAGGACGCGAACCATTGGAGATCTATGTCTTGGACTCCGGCTACTTCTGTGAGGCGGACGAGTAGAGTATTGTGATCTACTGTATCAAACGCTGCACTTAGGTCTAGCAGTACGAGGAGACACGGCTCTCCGTCATCTGCTGCTTCGAGGGCGTCATCCCAAATCTTGAGGAGAGCTGTTTCTGTTCCATGACCCGGGCGGAAGCCTGATTGCAGCGGGTCCAGGAGTTTGTGAGTATCCAGGTGAAGTTGTAGCTGATGTACTACAGCTTTCTCCATGATCTTAGAAATGGTGTTGAGGCTTGTAATTGGCCTACGGTTGTTTGGATCCTGAGGGTCCAGGTTTGGTTTCTTGAGTAGAGGTTTGACGATGCCTTGTTTGAGGATGCTGGGAACAATCCCTTCGTGGAATGATCGGTTTATGAGGTGGGTTATGGTTGGAGCCACGATGTCGGAGCATTCTTTCTGTAGTTTTGTGGGGATGATGTCAATAGGTGAGGTACTGTCACGCAGTTTATTAATGATGTTTTTTGCGGTGTCTACGGTAATTGGGGATAGTGAAAATTTTTGCGGTTGCGGTATGTTGGTGCAGACATCCTCTTTATGTATTTGCTGGCTGAGGTTTGATGTTTTCTTCTGACAAATTGTTTCCCTGATGGTTTTGACTTTATCGATGAAAAAATCCGACAGTTTGTCACAGTAATCCTGGGATTCGCTTTCTGGGGGTTCTAGGCACACCGGATTCATTGATTGATTAACCAGTTTAACCACTTGCTTACTGGGCACTTAAACCCCCCTCAGTCCCAGACCAATTTTCAGCTTTCAGCGCTGATGCACTTTGAGTGACAATTACGCGGTCATACAACACTGTACCCAAATGAAATTTTTATCATTTTTTTCCCACAAATAGAGCTTTCTTTTGGTGGTATTTAGTTACAGCTCGGAGTTTTATTTTTTGCTAAACAAACAAAAAAAGATGCAAAAAAAAAAAAAAAAAATCATGTTTTAATAGTTTGTTATAAAATTTTGCAAACGGGTCATTTTTCTCCTTCATTGAAGTGCGCTGATTAGGCGGCACTGATAGGCTGCATTGGTGGGCACTGATGGGCTGCATTGGTGGGCACTGATGGGCTGCATTGGTGGGCACTGATAGGCTGCACCGGTGGGCACTGATAGGCATAGTTAAGGCGGCACTAATAGGCACAGATAAGGCGGCACCGATGGGCACAGATAAGGCGGCACTGATGGGCAAAGATGGGCACAGATAAGATGGCACGGATGGGTGGCACGGATAAGTGGCACGGATGGGTGGCACGGATGGGCACTGATAGGTACCACAGATAGATGGGACTGATGGGCACTGATAGGTGGCACTGATAGGTGGCTCTGATAGGTGGCACTGCTGGGCACTGATGGGCGGCACTGATGGGCGGCACTGCTGGGCACAGATGGGCGGCACTGCTGGGCACTGATGGGCGGCACTGGGGTGCAGCACCTTTGAGGCAGATTGGGTGGCACTGTGGGTGGCACTGTGGGGTGGCACTGTGGGGTGGCACTGTGGGTGGCACTGTGGGTGGCACTGTGGGTGGCACTGTGGGTGGCACTGTGGGCACTATGGGCACTGACGGGGGGCACTGACGGGGGGCACTTACTTTTGCTTTTATTTTATTTCAGGATGGCACTGCGGGAGGCAGGTGGGCACAGGCAGGTGGCAGGTGGTCCCTTGTATTGATGGCCGTGATCGGGACTGATGTCCCGATCACGGCCGCCGGCGATCGGCTTTTTTTTTCTCTCCTCGCGCTGTCAGCGCGAGGAGGAATAATAGCCGATTACCGGCTCCGTTCTATCACATGATCAGCTGTCATTGGCTGACAGCTGATCACGTGATAAGGGGTCGGGATCGACCCCTTACACGGATCGGTGATCAGGCGAGTCTCACGGACTCGCCGATCACAGAGCGCGCCGCGCGCGCCCCTCAGGGGGCGCGCAGGCCGCTCGTAACCGGGACCACGTCAATAGACGTAGTCCCGGAAATGTAGGTCCGCGCTAATGCCGTCATTTGGCAATAGCGCGGATCTGTAGTGGTTAAACAGTTCCCGTGGTTGGTTTGCGGCCGTTGAGATTGTATATGAGAAGTGGTCCTTTTTGGCATTGAAGATTGCTTTCCGATAATTCTCTGTGAGACCTTTGTAGTTAAATAGGTTTTCCTTGGTGGGATTTCTTCTCCATGTTCTTTCCGCTCTTCTGCGTTCTTGCTTTAGTATGGAGAGGGAGCTATTAAACCATCCAGCATTTTTCTTCCTGATGAGTGCCCTGCGTTTTGGTGCTACCGAGTCTGCTGATTGCAGTAATGCCTTGTTCAGGGAGTTGAGTGTTTCCTCCGTAGAGTGGTTTAAGGTTATTGTAGATATCTTTTTGGACAGAGTGGTTTTGAAGGCTTCGGAGTACAGTTTTTTATGCGATCTGGTCCAGTGCGTTGTTACAGGTTTCCGTTTTGCGTTGGTGATGTTGGTAGCGATTTTGAATTTGATGGCGTGGTGATCCGTCCATGGCAGAGTTATGTTGTCGCATATGTTGACGTCGATGTTCTGTTTGAAAATGAGGTCCAAGGTGTGTCCTGACCCATGCGTGGGAGTCTTTATCAGTTGCTGTAGACCCAGTTCTTCTAGTTGATTGATGCAGGCAGTCGCGATGGGGTCTTTAGGCTCGTTTGCCCAAAGGTTGAAATCTCCGAGTGCCAGGAAATTTTTTAATTTTAGGGTGTGCATTGCAAAGGATTCCGTGAGGGGTGAAAGAAGATTGGACTTTGGTCCCGGGGGTCTGTAGCACAGTAGAATATGAGTGGTGTCATGGGGTGTTGGTTGAAGATGTAGCGTCAGGGTTTCCATAAAAGGCACTGGGTTCTGAGATGATGGTTTAGTGAGATCCAGGTGACCTTTAAATCTGATGGGCACAGATATGCTGCACTGATGGGCACTAATAGGCTACACTGATGGGCACTGATAGGCTGCACTGATGGCCACTGATGAGGCAGCAATGATGGGCACTGATAAGCTGCACTGATGAAAACTGATGAGGCTGCACAGATAAGGTAGAACTTATGTACTGCTCTGAAGGGCACTGATATGCTGCACTGATGGACACTGATGGGGCTGCACTGATGGGCACTGATAGGCTGCATTGATAGGCACTAACGAGGCTGCACTAATGGGCACTGATAAGGGTAAACTAATGGGCAATGATGAGGCTGCACTGATGGGCACTGATGAGGCTGCACTGATGGGCACTGATAGGGTACACTGATCGGCACTGATGAGGCTGCACTGATGGGTCCTGATAGGCTGCATTGATGGGCATTGATGGGCATTGATAAGGCTGCACTGATGGCCGCTGATGAGGCAGACCACCTAGAAACCAATCACAAGCTTGTTAAAGAGGAGGGCCAGCTTTAAAAAAATATTTTTTTTAAGTCTGCAGCTGCAAACATTGTAGCTGCTGACTTTAATTAAGCAGACTTACCTGTCCAGGGCGCCTGCGACGTCGGCTCTCGGGTCCTGGTGCCGCCATTTCAAATAAGGCCTTGCAGGTTCACTGCCCGTTTCCTACTGCGCAGCGCTTTGTGAATGGGGCGCGCTGTGTTCTGGGACACACAGTTCCCAGAACACAGCGCGACCCATTACCCAGAAGACGCCACACGGAGGAGAGAAGACAGAACATCACCAATTTTTTTTTCAGATTTTTTTTTTGCTAATTTTTTATGTACTTTTGTTTTTCAGGGTGGCCCTCCACTTTAATAGGAAAGTTAACTTTGCCAGCTTCCGCTCCCCTGTCCAGTGCTGTGCTCCACTGCAAGTCTCTCTGCATCCTAAATCAGTGAATGTCATTGATTGGTTTTAATTTTTCTAATGCTATTTTTAATATAGCATTAAAATATGTATTTAACAAGGCAGTAATGCTGTGTACAGTAGCCAATCATATTTTATCCTTATTTTATTTATCACAGTCAGATCAAAGAAATATGCTTTATGTTAATATTGTTAAAGTTGATGTTGTTAATATTTATTTTTGTAAATTAATTCTGCATAAAACATTTAACAGTGTAATTTGAAGAGATAATTTACGAGGGTGTGTTTAGGCGTGGAATTGGGGGCGGGGCAGGGTAGGGATTGGGTGGGGCAACTGGTGGCGAGCAACTCTTAAAGTCCGGCTAGTAGCTCAGGACTTGAAATTTTGAGCCCTGTTATAATTATAGAAATGGTAGATCCTCCCACTTAGCACTTATTTTAAAGATTTGAATAAGCCCAGCAAAGTGGAGTAAATATCTAAATTTTACATAAAGATCTAAAAATCTATTAAAGAAGAGCTGAGAAATGTCCAAATTAGCTTGAAAATCCTTAAAAGAAATGTGTACCGGATGACCTGAGGGGGAATTTTGTTTTCTTAATGAGAGTTTCATTTTACAGGCATCAATTATAAAATCAGATGTATTAATTATAAAAACAGAAACAGAACCATTTTACCTTTATTGAAATTCACTGTGTTGTAATTACCATTTTAAACGTTAACAAGAGAAAAAGTTTTACAGTAACACATATGTTAAAATAGTAATTTAACAAAATGAAATATTTCCCACTGAAAATGATCAGATGCTCTAATGAATGCCATTACATTTAATTCACTGACATAAAACATTTTTTTTTAAAGTCTTTAAGTTGGGCTGCCCTTTAAAAACCTTACCCGTGGTGTATGGCGTATATATAAATTGATAAATAGCCTCCTTCACTTGTCTCATTTACCATCTGGCTCCAAGGCAATTAGGCTTATTAAGGTAAAAATAAGGATGTTGTTATGCAAATTGGCACTACCCCTTTAACCACCCATAG
Organism: Lithobates pipiens; assembly: GCF_037356315.1. Taxonomy (NCBI): domain Eukaryota; kingdom Metazoa; phylum Chordata; class Amphibia; order Anura; family Ranidae; genus Lithobates; species Lithobates pipiens. The sequence continues at coordinate 516,689,850 of NW_027507758.1, forward strand.
ACATTGAAAACTAGGGAAAATAAATTCTGCTCTGAAAAACAGTACAATCTGTACAGTATATAAAATATTTTTGTATTTTAATTTACAATGGCCTTAAGAGATATATTGTGTTTTATTCACTCTTTTATTTAACATGAACACATCTTTGAGGTATACCAGAGGTCCCCAGTGGTTTAGATATAGCCTTCTTCTAAAGTCTTCACTAGACATGTGCATGGCGGATAATTTTGTTTTGTTTCTGTGCATTTTCATTCGTAAAACATAAAATGATGCTGTTATATTTGTTATGTTACGTTAATTTATTTTCACATAATTCTTTATTTCTGTAGAGTAGGGATGAGCTTCGTGTTCGATTCGAACGTACGTTTGACTCGAACATTGGCTGTTCGTCCGTTCGGCGAAATCCGAACATTTTGGTCCGTTCGCGTCAAATTCGTGTGCGAAAGCGCAGTGCATTGCTGGCTCATGATTGGCCAAGCATGCACTGTGACCCCGCATGCTTGGCCAATCGCAGCGCCAGCAGCGAGGAGAGCCATGATTGGCCACAGGCAGGATGCCTGTGGCCAATCATAGCTCAGGCTGTGTAGTGCACGCCCCACACTATATAAGGCCGCCATCGCGGCGGCCTCATGTAGTGTGTTGGCGTCTGAAGCAGTGGGTGTTCTGTGTACCTTCAACACAGTACACACCGATCGTTTTCGGCCGATTTTCTATCTTGCTGTTGTGTAGTGGTTATTGTCTGTGTGCCCTGACCGCAGTATACACCGCTATATTCACCTCACCTATATAGCTAGTGATCTATCTTTTATAATAGAGCTTGAAGTCAGTAGTGTTAGGAGATAGTGCGTGCTGAGTTAGAGTAGGATTTTGCAATATCAATCAATTGGATCGCTCTGCAAATGCTGTCTCATGTACCCCTTAAATGGACAAAGCCTACTTGATCTTTATGCGCAGCCACTGCGCCCATCAAGCGCAGCCACTGTGCCTATCAAGCGCAGCCACTGTGCCCATCAAACGCAAGTACTGTGCTTATTAAACGGAGCTACTGGTGCCACTAGCGGCTGGTGCTCAAAATTTTTGGGGAGGCGCAAACAAACTGAAAAAAGAAAATCAATTGCGGCCATTGTGCCATCAAACTAAGCCACTGTGCCCATCAAGCCCAACCACTGTGTCTATCAAACGCAGCCACTGTGCCCATCAAGCGTAGCCCCTGTGCCCAGCAAGCGTAGCCCCTGTGCCCAGCAAGTTCAGCCACTGTGCCCATCAAATGCAACCACTGTGCCCATCAACCACAGCCACTGTGCCCATCAATTGCCACCACCGTGCCCATCAAATGCAACCACTGTGTCTATCAAACGCAGCCACTGTGCTCATCAAGCGCAGCCACTGTGCCCATCAAATGCAACCACTGTGCCCATCAAACTACCATCTATTGCCTGTCTCGCAGCGGGTCAGTGGCAGTGCCCTGCGTGCTCCTTGATGTCTTCTTCCGTCCTCTCTATCAGGCGTCCAATCACAGCGTCTGATGTTTCAGCCAATCAGGTGACAGATAACAGACCCGAGCACCTGATTGGCTGAGAGGTGGTTCAGTGTTAGCAAAGTGAATTCCTTCGCTTTGCTAACAAACAATTGAGTGAGCAGCAAACGCACAGCATTGCACCCGCTGTTCACCTTTTTGGGTGCCTATTAGAGTCTACGGCTCTAATCAGGTGCTTCCAAAAAAAAAAAAAACATCACTATAATTCAGGTGCCCAGCGCCAGAAAAGGGGCCAGACACCTGAATAGGGGGTGTCAGCGGGGACTATAAATAGATTCATGCAAGGCATGAATCTATCTATGGTGATAGAGCGGTGACAGAAGAGAGGGGGCAGCGCTCCTGCGCCCTTTACGGATGCACTGTCACTGTATGTTATACTTTTCATTTAAAGCCCCTCTCAGAGATAAAATCCACACCCCTGCCTGTTGTAGCCACTTCCTATTGGATGGGCTATGGTAAAAAAAAGGTGGACGTCAGCAGAGAGGATTGGAGGAGACTGGTGGTCCCCTGGGTCGGTGGTACTCCTAACAGTGGGGATGTGGGATCTAGTTTGGGGATTTACGTGGGTATATCTGGCTTCACACAGTAAGGGGGAAAAGGCCTAATAGAAAAAGATAGTGGGTATTTAAGTCAAATAATGAAGAGGTAGAGAAAACATTTTGGGAGCCCAATGGATCCAGCAAATTATGCATTCTAATTATTTTCCTATTGCATTCTTCTTTCTTTTCTCCAGTACCACTACATTAAACTCCCACTTAAATTAATAGTTTATTGCTTCATAGGCAGAACAAATGTCATTTGTAATTATATGGCAGAGGTTGAAGTGTGGTGGCACCAGCACCAGTGCCTAAGGCCCAATTTTTCTGCCCCTGTTTAACAGGGGCATTTAAGTACAATTTTTGATGCAATGCTTTGCAGCAGGGCTAATTCCTGCAATAAAACTAGAGTATATGGAAGAGGTTGCAGTGTGGTGGCACCAGCAGCAGTGCCTGAGGCCCAATTTTTCTGCCCCTGTTTAACAGGGACATGTAATTACAATTCTTGATATAATATTTCACAGGAGGGCCCCTTCCTGTGCCCACCCAGAGTAACGGTGAGGACCACAACCACCAAAGGTCAATTTTTCTACCACTGTTCAACAATGGCATGTAATTACAATTCTTGATATAATCGTTCACAGCAGGGCGCTCCAGCGCCCACCAAGAGTCACTTTGAGGGCTTACAATGTTGTGGCAAAACCAACACCTTGTTCCGCCATTTCTGCAGAGCATATAGGGCAGGCCCCTACTTTCAAACATCCAACTTACAAACATCTCCTACTTGCAAACGGAAGGAGACAACAGCAAGTGAGATGAAAAAAGATGGACGACAAAACAAATTATACAGGGGTGATAACCCTTCCCTATGTTTTCCAAAAAGCTTAAAAATAGTTTTTTGGACTGGAGCTACACTTGAAAAATGTACCAGTTGAAAATTACAAACAGATTCAACTTAACACAACAAACCTACACAGTCCCTGTCTTGTTTGCACCGCCTGTATACTGCTGTTCTGAGTATATAGGGTCTGGGGGCCACACGCATTTCCTTTTTTTAATATGGGTACAGGGTTCCCCTTAATATGCGTACAAGACCCAAATAGGCTGGTAATGGGCAGGGAGGGCTACCCATGCCATTTTTCTCAATGATTTTCAACCATATTGCAGGAACCAGATATAACATTAAAACCGCAAGCAGTTTTAAATGGTGTTATTTCCGTTTAATGTCATTTTGTGCAGGGACTGTTCTAAACACGGGAAAGACGTGGCACTTCACAGGCATACTACAGACACCCCCCAGGCATGATATTTAAAGGAATATTTCACTTTTTTTTCACTTTAATCGTCATTAAAATCAGTGCTCCCGCCAAAACGGCCGTTTTTAAAACTTTTTTTTTGCATTGACCCATGTCCCCTGGGGCAGGAGTCAGGTCCCCAAACCCTTTTTAGGACAGTATCTTGCATATTAGCCGTTAAAATTAGCACTTTTCATTTCGAACGTTCGAGTCCCATAGACTTCAATGGGGTTCTAACGTTCGTTCGAATTTGGGGTCCGTTCGAAAGTTCTGGTGCGAACCGAACCGGGGGGTGTTCGGCTCATCCCTACTGTAGAGTATAAATATTCTTTATAACAAATTAATTTGTCTTATTGTTTATTTGTTTTATTTTTGGATAATTCATTATTTCTGTAGAGTAGCACAAATAAAAACTCAAGTGCATTTCTTTAGTGCATTTCTTTAGTGCTATAAAAAAAAGTTTACAAAAAGTTGTCACTAAATGATATATTGCTCACACATGCCATAGTTATATGTGAATTGCACCCCAAAATATATTCTGCTGCTTCTCCTGAGTACGGGGATACCACATATGTGGGACTTTTTGGGAGTCTAGCCGCGTACGGCACCCTGAAAACCAATCACCGCCTTCAGGATTTCTAAGGGTGCAAATTTTTGATTTCACTCCTCACTACCTATCACAGTTTCAAAGGCCATAAAATGCCAAGATAGCACAAAACCCCCCCAAATGACCCCATTTTGGAAAGTAGACACCCCAAGCTATTTACTGAGAGGCATGTTGAGTCCATGAAATATTTATATTTTGCCACAAGTTGCAGGAATATTAATTTTTTTTTTTTGCACAAAGTTGTCACTAAATTATATATTGCTCACACATGCTATGGGCATAAGTGAAAAAATTAGGTTTCGCCTAGGGTGTCAAAAATCCTTGCACCAGCCCTGGTTGGCACACTCTAATATCCTAACTCCTAAGTGTGAAAATTCAAATGAGCTGCTGGAAAATTGTTGAACAAACAGAACCTGCATCCAAAAAGTTGATGGGTACCAGTTGTCAGAATACAGTAGCCCACCCAAGAAATTCCTCCATTCATGCTGTTTAGTGTGGATGGAGGAAGCTGTTATATTTCTTTTGTTCAGCATGCAGGCTGTACAAATAAAACCAACTTTAGGATGTCAGATATTTTTCAAATATGTGGCCTAAATATTAAAAAAAAAAAAAAAAAAGCAAGGGCAATGCATTGCTCTGCTCTCCTTCCTTTAGCAAAATGTGATTCCTGGATTCGTAAACCTACAATCATGTAATAAACGCAGCTCTTTGTTTATGTGATCCACAAGGCCCAGTTTCAGACAAAATCCGTCGGACAAAATCCGACCGATTTTGTTGTTGGAATGTCCGACCCTGTGTACAAGGGCTAAAAGACACACAGGACACAATTTCTATTCTTGTCCGCTCAATCTGTAAGTATTGCTAATGATACAAAAATTTACCACATTAGTCAGATGAGTTCTGTTTTTACACCCCAAAATAAATTCTGCTGCTTCTCCCGAGTACGGGGATACCACATGTGGGGGACTTTTTGGGAGCCTAGCCACGTACGGGACCTCGAAAACCAAGCACTGCCTTCAGGATTTAAATATAAAACGCTACCAAAAAAAACTGGTAGCGATCGCAGGGATCAGGCCTGACTCTGCGAACACTGCAGTTATGCGTTTAGTGTTTTGTAAGTGACAGTGATCGATCGATACTGCACTTTGGTGGGCTGGGCGGAGGGGCAAAACGCAGGTGCTAGCAGGTATCTGGGCTGATCCCGCTAACAATGCAATTTTTTGGAACCCTAAACTGCTGGGGACGTTAGTATAGATCTGATCAGATCAGATATTGATCTGTTCAGATTCTATACCCCTACGGGAGGTTTATGCTTTGCGCGTGGGTGTTAGCGGTACTGGCACTAACCTAGCACTGTCTGGGGCGACGCAGACCCTGACCCTAAAACCTAATTGATATCACCCGCCGGGTGATCAGGGGGTTAAACCTTTATTGGGTAATAAATGGTGGGTGCCCTGATGCTATAAAAAGCAAACTAACTAACCAGAGTCATCCGTAACACTTATACGGTGATCACTGGTGAAAGGGTTAACTAGGGGCAATCAGGGGGTTCAAATCTTTATTAGGTAGTATATGGGGGTCCCTGGCGCTATATAAAAACCTGACGGGGAACCTAAATAACTAACTGGCTAACCAGCGTCACCAGTGACACTTATACGGTCATCGCTGGTGAAAGGGTTAACTAGGGGTAATCAGGGGGTTAAAACCATTATTGGGTAGTATATGGGGGTATCTAGCGCTATAAAAAACTGGCAGTGAACCTAAAAAAATAACGAGCTACCTAGCGGCACCAGTAACACTAATGCAGCGATCAGAAAAACGATTGCTTAGTGACACTGGCAAAAGGGGGTGAAAGAGTTAACTAGGGGCAATCAGGGGGTTAAAACCATTATTGGGTAGTATATTGGGGTGCCTAGCGCTATAAAAACCTGGCGGTGAACCTAAAAAAATAAATAGCTACCTAGCGGCACTAGTGACACTAATGCAGCGATCAGAAAAACGATTGCTTTGTGATACTGGCAAAAGGGGGTGAAAGGGTTATTGGGATTTTTGTGCCTATGTGTACCTACATGTCAGTGTAATGTTTGGTGCACTTACTTTCTGTGTTCTCCTCGCAGTCCGGTCAAAAAGACTGCCCCGGGGAGAATGACATCACTTCCTCCCTACCTGTGTTTACAATACAAAGTGGGAGAAGCTTCTCATTCGCCAGGATCGCTCCTGAAGCGAAACGGACCGCCGCATCCAGCGGGAGGGAGTCCGATCGGACCTCCCACCCGCTGGAAGGCAAGCACGTACATGTACATGCTTGTGCCTGTACATGCCATTCTGCTGACGTACATTGCCATGCGGCGGTCCTTAAGTGGTTAAACAAGGTAATGGGACAAGTATGGAGTTAGTAAAATTAATTTTTGCAACCTAGTATCAATATGTATATTTCCTTTAAAATTTTGTCCAATGATTGTTGTCAAGTATTCACTGCAGTCCCAAACAACTCCCCTGGCTGAAGCAGTATTTGGTGCACTGAACCATAAGGTGATATATTACAGCATAAAAAATTAGGTCATTATTAAAATGAACGTACAGCATTATAATGTGTTCCACATACTGGAAACTGAGTTGTATTGGTTCATTCATACAATTTATTACTTCATTGTATTTCTCCTGAAGAAGACCATTTCTTCCAGAAACATGTAAAATGGGCTTCAGGATACATCATTATGTGACCCGGTTACGGCCACTAACAAGTTCTTTTATAACTGTGGATTAAGCGTTGTGACTATATATATATGATATAGATAAGTAGTTCACAATGTGCTACATGACAGTAACATGGGTATTTCAATGTAAATATAGGAGGGGCTTCGTTGGCTAGATTTGGGGCCAAAAGCACAGGTTCCTACCTCCACTCCTGTCCTGCTATAACACTGTCCCTGCTGCTGAGGCCGAATCCTCCACCATCCTGTGCCTCACTCTGTTCCAGAGACCTCCATATGACTTTTCCCTGCCGTTGACTTTTGTAGACACACGTAAAATAAATTTGTTGCACTTTACTAATGAAATTCAGGACATGGCATAAGAGTCACATTGCATCAACATAAATTCCAGAGTCACTCAACATTACATAGGCAATCACATTTAGTGAACGGTCCACAGTAGTCATATGTGAAAGCATATGCAGCACCTTTAGCAGCTCCCTTGTACAGTCTCTTTCCACCTAGGGTTATTAGTACTTACAGGACTGTGCTCTCTGTAGCCACCTCCCCCTTAAATACACCTCTCCTGGGACCCTCCAGGGAGGCAGCCTCACTCAGGGAGCTCTTGGCCTTGCCTGGCCTAAAAGGTATTGTACCCTAGCCCCCATCTCTGTATGGGACATAGAGCCTACAACCAACTCTTCCTGTGTGTAGGTCTACTCCTTCCAGCTTCCTGCCCTATCCAGAGCCTACATGTGCTGGTTACAGTTGTAGATTTATGTGGGATTTTATATTATTATAAAATCCCACATAAATCTACAACAGTTACATCTGCATAGGTGTCGGGTGTTTAGCTCCCATGCTCCAAGAGTGTGTGCCTCTACCTACCTGACTTATTTATGGGTGCTGACTCACCCATGACATCACTAAAGGGGGGACTTCTCTAAAAGGGAGCTATCTGTTTCTTGTAACATTTCCATTTACCATTCTAATTTAGGACAGAGGCACCTAGTGGCAGACTAGCTAACTGCAGCTGCTTATATATATGCTATGCCATTTGATGTGTAAAGTAAACTTCTTTTTAGAAATTGGTGCACATTGTAGGGCCCTTTTATCATGCATAATTGAGAAAAAAAATAGTTTTAACAAAGAATATGACATTATGTTAAGATGTTGATATGGTAAACTGAAAGCCCTCTTAATTATTTTGGGGTTTGTATACAAAGTGTACCAAAAGGGCAAGCAGATAATTTTGGTCTCATAAAAGCTGAAATCATTTAGACCCCAGAAAAATATAGCAGTCTGTTACCAGATGGGTCGGTTTCAACCACTGTAATGTAAAGGAGGAAAAATATCTGATGCTAATATATTTTAAGTAGATAACTCCTTTAATTCTTTGTACTCCTCATATGCTGTTCTCGGTACTACTGATTGCTGTTCTTCAAGTCATCTGTCTTCTATTTCTACAGAATTTCCAAATATTTTTTACCTTAACATTTTCCTGGCAGAATATTAGAACATTCTATTCTCATTTCTTTGTTGTATGACATATAAAAATAGAAAACACAAAAAAAATGTATTTTATTCATTTTACTGATCCCTTTTTTCAGCAATATCCTATATGAATTCCGCTATGTAAAAGAGATTTAAATCAAATCAATCTTTTTTTATGATAAACATATCATATTTCAAGGGACTCTAATATTTCTTTAATGTGTCACAGCTTTTTGCATTAGTCAGAACCATGCACAAAATTCCTCTTCTAATACGCATAAATTCTTACAATCACTTTTGTTTTAATAACTCCAGTGGAAGCCTCATACTGTGTAAGCTTCTACATTGTACAGGTTACGTCATGAAGCTAAAGTAAGATCCCGCTTCAACAGAAATTACTAAGAGAGTGATTGAGTTGGCTGAGGTAGTAAGATTCTTCCCTTATACATCAACACTCCTCCAATCTGCTATTTTAAATTTACCCAGTATGAAAAGACTGTGCAGACTATCCTTTAAGGCTCATAAGTAGAATGTAGACTTTAGCAATTGGTGGTTACAAATAGTGGTTGGTTACTTTTATTTCTTAAAGGCTAACTCCACCTTTTGCTTTAAGTTATGTGTTGCACCCATATTTAGGATGTAACATTGAAAAAATGGGATCTCCCCATGCCCAAACTGCCAATCTCCTGACAGCATGTAGGGGTTCTTCTCCCCCACAGTAGCTACCACTTTTGAATTTTGCTCCACCCACACAGCCTCATCATTTATTCACAGAAGAAATATATGGAGGTATGAACTATAAACCAGGCAGACAAACTTGTAATTCTCAATGTAACACAAGTGTGGTGACCACCGCACTTATAGGTCATTGAAACTTCCTCCAGCTCTCTAGCTGAAAGTCCATCATAGGGCTAAGGCAAGAGTCTGCAAGAGCCTAGCACTGTAGCAGAGCTTTACAGATCACAGTTACAATGATTTGCATTATCCTTTGCAAAAAAAAAAAAATAATTGTTTTGTAAAAGGTAGACTTAACATAAATCACAGAGGTGCTAAAGGATGTTTAGTTGTAAGTTTCGTCCCCATGGATTTTGGATGGTACTAAGGGGTCAATTCACTTACGTTTACCGCATGCGATAATATGGTCACGTGACTCATTTGCAAATTATAGCTTGCAGTAAATTATTTCCAATTCATAAAAAAAAAACTATTATGCTGTGTTTAATGCAAAAAGAAAAATGTGGCGGTAAATATCATTTAAAAAGCTCTTAAAGCGGAGTTCCACTCCACATACTTGCCACCTTTCAGGGGGGAGGGGGGATTGGGTACCTGTTTTTGACAGGTATCATTCCCCACTTCTCTGAAGTTTGGTCCCCTCCATCTTCCCCTGTTGCCAGACCAATTAGAAAGTGCAGCGTGCTTAACGCATGTGCAGTAGGGAACTGGCTGTGAAGCTGAAGGGCCCTCAAAAAAGAGGCCCTCAGATCCCGCCCCCACCTCCCATGTGAATGAGTATGAGGTACACAGTACCCCTACCCATTCACCAAATATGTGTCAAAAAGTATTAAAACAGAGACAGTTTTTGACAATTCCTTTATTTAAAAAAAAAATACAGTGTCCCCCAATGTAAATCCATCATCAATCATGCCGCCCATCATGCCCTCGTCCCCATCAACATGGCACCCACCCCCTCCGTATTAAGGGCATGTAGCCTGGTATTGTTTAAGAGGAGGGGAGCTCGCTTGTCCTTCCCCCCCTTCCTGACCTGCCAGGCTGCATGCTAGGATAAGGGTCTGGTATGGATTTTTGGGGGGCACCCCAATTTTTTTCATCATTTTTAATTGTCTGCATTTTTATTTTACATTTACAGCTGATAAATCATCCGTTGTTAAGGACTCAGCAGCTGGCTTCCCAGGTCCACTCTTTTGCAGCCAGTTTAATGTGGTAAATTATCGCATTAAATAATGCGGTAATTACCACTAAATCAAATGCCGCATTCGGTATTTAACGCAAAATTCTTTGTGAATTGCACTTTCACAACTAATTTATTGCAATTGTTATTTTACCACATTTTTTTTTTTGGGCCATTATTTAACTCTTAGGGAATTAACCCCATAGTCCTGTCCTGTATAACCACTTGAGCCCCGGACCATTTTGCTGGCTTAAGACCAGACCACTTTTTGCGATTTGGTACTGTGTCACTTTAACTGACAATTGCGTGGTCATATGACAGGGCTCCCAAACAAAATTGACGTCCTTTTTTCCCCACAAATAGAGCTTTCTTTTGGTGGCATTTGATCACCCCTGCGGTTTTTATTTTTTGCGCTATAAACAAAAAAAGAGCGTACATTTTGAAAAAAACTCATTATTTTTTACTTTTTGCTATAATAAATATCCCCCACAAATATATAAAAAAACATTTTTTTTCCTCAGTTTAGACCGATACGTATTCTTCTACATATTTTTGGTAAAAAAATCACAATAAGCGATTATTGATTGGTTTGAGCAAAATTTATAATGTTTACAAAATAGGGGATAGTTTTATGGCATTTTTATTAATATTTTTTTTTTTACTAATAATGACGGTGATCAGCGATTTTGTATTCTGACTGCGACATTTTTGACACATTTTTGGGACCACTGTCATTTATACAGCAATCAGTGCTATATAAATGTACTGATTCCTGTGTAAATGACACTGGCAGTGAAGGGGTTAACCAGGGGGCGGCAGTGTAGGGGTTAAGTGTGTCCTAGGGGCGTGTTACTAACTGTGGTGGGCTGGGCTGTGAGTTAGTTAACACTGATCTCTGCTCCAATCACAGGGAGCAGAGATCAGTGTCACTTGTTGCTAGGCCGAACGGGGAGATGCTGTTTACATCGGCATGTCCCCATTCAGCCTCCCCGTGAGACGATCGCGGGTATCCCCACGGCGATCGAGTCCGCGGGACCCGCGACCGGACTCACGAGGGTCCCGACCGGAATGCATGCGCGCTGCCAGTGGCGGCAATTTTAACTGGACGTACCTGTACGCCAGATTGCCTGCCGTGCCATTCTGTGGATGTACATCGTTGTGCGCCGGTTAGGAACTGGTTAATCTATTTGTAATTTGATATAACAGATAACAGTTAACAAATAAAGGCACTTGAAACATATTGAACATGCAGGCTAGGTATCATGCAGTGAAATCACAAGTGTACAAGAAGGTATCAATTGACCCATTAAGAAAAGAGGCAGTGGGTTAATAGGTATGCGAAAGCAGCAAAGTGACATGACCAGGATCCCTATGCAAGAGTGGGGAAGGGGTGGTGGGAGGGTGTTCCAGGGGGTTAACTTGTGACTGGTCTCCATAGGGATGGGAGGTGATAGGGCTAAGACGGAACCCTTTAGGGGAGCAACAGAAAGTTGTCAGAATGTGAGGTAATAGGGTTGATAATTCTGGGAGTATTTGTAACACTGGACATGATTTGGCATTGCTAGAAGATTGGTCAAAGCAGTGAGAACTGCAGTTCAAGGTTTCCAAATGCAAAATAAGACACTTGGCTAAAAAGAATCCTATTATGCACAGGGTCTTCAAAAAATGTCTACACTTTTATGTATATTTTCATTGGAAACAGTGAGGGCAGGAGGAATAGCAATTGGTTGTGTCTGAGAGTGTCATGTGACTAGTCTGACTGGCAAGTCAGCTGACCTTGCAGTTTAGAATAAGGCCGCGTACACACGGGCGGATTGTCTGCTCAACTTAGTCCGCTGAACCGTGTTTCAGCGGACAATCCGCTCGTGTGTGGGCTTCAGCTGACTTTTTCAGCGGACAGTCTGACGGACTAAGTCTTTCGGAATTTCCGTAATTTTGTCCGTCCAAACTTGGTTTTGTCCGTCCAAACTTGGTTTCAGCGGACAGTCCGCTCGTCTGTAGGCAAGTTGGACGGACTAAGTATGGCGCATGCTCAGAAAGGATTTACACGGCCGAAGGTTGCATTGCAGTGTATTGGACGTCGTTTTTCTAGTCCCGTCGTACGTGCTGTACACGTCATCGTGCAAGCTTTCAGCGGACTGTCTGTTCATCGTGTGTGGTCAAGTCCGTTCATTCAAATGTTGGACGGACTGTCTGTCGGATTGTCTGACGAACTTAGTTGGGCAGACAATCCGCCCGTGTGTACGCGGCCTAAGAGTTGTCATGCTGTGGTAAGGATGGCTGCGAAATGTAAAAAAAAGTGATAAAACTTTTTGAAGAACCCTAGTTGAATACACTATTGGGGCGCAAACAGCATGGCCAGGCAGTGGGGACAGCAAATAGAATTCTAGGATGTTTCAGAGGGATTACACGCTGTAGGAATAAAGCAGAATTAAACCCATTGATTAAACCATTTCAAAAAACAGATACATCCAAAGGAACTGAACCTTCCTATAATTTCAGCCAAGGAATCTGCCATCTTGGTCTCTGTTTGAATTTCAACTGTCATGGCGCTACACATGTAATTAGTTATGACACCAGCCATTGGATGGTTTGACAGGTTGGTTGAGAGCACAACCAATGTGACAGTTACATTTCTGACAAATACCAGGAATGCAAATGTTTTTTGAAACTGATAAATCAATGGGTTTAGTTCCGCTTTAAGGCATGTCAGAAATGTAACTGTCATATTTGTGTGTGCTCTCAACCAAACTGTCAAACCATCAAATGGTTGATGCTATACCTGATCACATGTGCAGCCACATGGCAATTGCAGATCAGACACAGATTAAGATGACAGCTTACTTGGCTGAAAAGGACAGAAGGGTTTAGTTTTGCTTTAAGTGAATTTAAACATGTTTGAAATAAACACAGGTAAAAAAAAAAAAAAAAGTAAACAAGGTGAAGACTTGATGGAACACTTGGTCTTTTTCTGCCAACACTCTTTTATATTTCTATGACTACCAAGCTGTCTTAATTCTTAAAGGTGAAGAATGGTAACCTGTAATGTTTTGCCTCGTACAGGCGGTTAAATGATAATTGTCCCTGGGGTTCAATTTATACAGTATTCGGTTTCCTAATTGTAATGTTTGGTATCTAGAGTGCCTTGAAAAAGTATTCATACCCCTTGACATTTTCCATATATTTTTGTTATGTGACAAACAAAAACATACATATATTTTATTGAGATTTTATGTAATAGTCAACACAAAGTGGTACATAATTGTGACGTGGAAGGAAAATGATAAATGGTTTTCATTTTTTTTTACAAATAGATATCTATAAAGTGTGGTGTGCATTTATATTCAGCCCCCTATACTCTAATACCCCTATCTAAGATCTATTGGAACCAATTGCCTTCAGAAGTCACCAAATTAGTAAATAGAGTCCACCTATGTGCAATTTATTCTCAGTATAAATACAGCTGTTCTGCAAAGCCTTCAGAGGTTTGTTATAGAACCTTAGTGAACAAACAGCATCATGAAGGCCACGGAGGACAACAGACAGGTCAATGATAAGGTTGTGGAGAAAATTAAAGCAGGGTTAGGTATAAAAAAAATATCTCAAGCTTTGAACATCTCACAGAGCACTGTTCAATCCATTATCTGAAAATGGAAAGAGTATGGCACAGCTGCAAACCTACCAAGACATGGCCGTCCATCTAAACTGAGAGGCCGGGCAAGGAGAGCATTCATCAGAGAAACAGCCAAAAGGCCCATGGTAACTCTGGAGGAGCTGCAGAGATCCACAGCTCAGGTGGAAGAATCTGTCCACAGGACAACTATTGTGTGTACTCCACAAATATGGCCTTTATGGAAGAGTGGCAAGAAGAAAGCTTTAGTTGAAAAAAAGGCAAAAGAAGTCCCTTTTTCAGCTTATGAGAGGCTGTGTGGGGGACACAGAAAACACGTGGAAGAAGGTGCTCAGGTCAGAGAAGACCAACATTGCAATCTGGTCTAAAAACAAAGTGTGGCGGAAAACGAACACTGCACATCACCCTGAACATGCCATCCCGAAACACTGTGGTGGCAGCATCATGTTGTGGGGATGCTTTTCTTCAGCGGGGACAGGAAAGCTGGTCAGAGTGGATGGGAAGATGGATGAAGCCAAATACAGGGCAATCTTAGAAGAAAACCTGTTAGCCCTTGTACACACGGTCGAACATTCCCATGGACAATGTCCGATAGGACCGTGTTGTCGGATAATCCGACCGTGTGTGGGCTCCATCGGACTGTTTCTGTCGGAGTATCCGACAGACCAAGTTTTCCAGCTGGGCTATAAAATTTTCCGACAACATGATCCGATCGGACTTTGTCCGATTGTGTGTAGAGAATTCCGATCGGACAAATTGCCACGCATGCTCAGATCAAATTCCTAGACCAAAGCTATTGGCTACTAGCCTGAACGTAGTCCCATCGTAACAAAATTACGTCATCACGTTCTGAATGATCGGACAAAATCCGTTGGATAAAATCCAATGGATTTGGTTGTCAGAATGTCCGACCGTGTGTACAAGGGCTTAGAGTCCGCAAAAGACTTGAGACTGGGGCAGAGGTTCACCTTCCAAGACAATGACTCTAAACATACAACCAGAGCTACAAAAGAATGGTTTAGATCAAAGCATATTCATGTGTTAGAATGGCAAAGTCAATGTCCAGACCTAAATCCAATTGAGAATCTGTTCCCAGATGTTCGCCATCCAATCTGACAGAGTTTGAGCTATTTTGCACACAGGAATGGGATAATAAGACTTGCACCTTTAATTGCAGTGAAAGGTGGTTCTACAATGTTTTGACTCAGGTGGGCTGAATACAAATGCATGCCACATTTTTCAGATATTTATTTGTAAAAAAAAATTGAAAGCTATTTATCATTTTCCTTCCACTTCACAATTATGTGCCACTTTGTGTTGGTCTATCACAAAAAATACATTTATGTTTTTGGTTGTAACATGTTCAAGGTGTATGAATACTTTTTCAAGGCACTGTATAAGTGGTAGAGGTTTACTCATAATGATTGGGTTGCAGAAGAGGTGAATGGGTAAAAGTATAATGAAAATTTATGACAACATCAAGAAAATAGATATAGTTCAGCATAATGGAAAGTTGCTTACCCAACAGGTCAATTGCCAGGTACAAAACCCAGTTGCTCAAAAAATCGCCCCCCGAGGCGGACAAGGGGGATTATGTGGAATTAAAATCTACATGAGAATAAGGGTCAGGTTGTAAAAAACATTGCAAGAAAAAATGCTCCAGGGAAAGGAAGGAAGGGTGGGTGGGGGGAGGGGGAAAAAGACGAAAGAAGGGGAAGAGGAGGAGGGGTGGAACAGTGACAAGAGAAGAAGAAAGGGGGGTGAAAGAAAGGGGTGGAAAAAGGAAGAAGGGGGTTTAAGAGGGAGGGAGGGAAGGGGGGGGGATGGAAGAAAAAGGGGGGGTGGGAACAGTAGGGAGGAAAAGAGAGGGGAAGGGGGTAGGAGAGGGGAAAGAAGGGAGGAAGGAAGGAAGGAAGGAAGGGAGGGAGGAAGGAAGGGTGGGGGGATGAATATATTATTTTTGTAATATTATTGTCAATACTGTATATAAGCATAACTGCATTAATGGAATTATCACAATTTCTTAAAAATGCCTGCTTTTTAAAAAAAAAAATAACACTTACAAATCACTTTCGGCCACCTATAAGAGAATCCTTTTATGCTAGTTCTTTTTTTTCCTCTGTAATATATCAAATAACAGAAGATTATACAAAGCAAATCTACTCTACCATAACAGGAATTGTTGGTTCTAAGAGCCGACTGTTAGCATATACCTTCGATAGATGTGATGATAGATTCCATATGTCTTGTACAATGGCATTCATGCTGAATTTCTAAGGAGAAAACATTTCCAAAGACATGTGTCGGGTGCTTGAGATTCTATCACACAATCCTCTGTAATGTAGCATTATCTGTTTTCAGATTATGTGTGCCAATTGTAGTCTGTTTTAAAGTGACACTAAACAATATCCTTTTTATCCAAAATTAATCCATACACATCCGCTACCTAATAGCGTTGAAATCTATTTGTCATTAAATTGTACTTATTGTGTTTATTTGCCTCCTTGTAACATCCTCTGTGAGCTCCCAAACCTCTCCTTCCCCCCACCCAGTTCAATTTGTTGGGAATAAGCAATGCACATTAGATGGGTTCATGTGCATTGCTCTATGCATACTACAATTCCCATAGTTCCCATTTTGTTGTCCGTCTCGGGAGTGAGAAAGAGAGGATGGCACACAGGACCATAGAGAAATAACTTAGCCACCTTCTAACAAAAAGTCAGAATACAGCAGTAAAACAAGATAATTTGGAGATTTGGAGAAGGCAGAGAACAGGAGAAACGTTTTTGTGTTAAGAACACACACTTGAATTTTTTTTTTAAACTAGTGTTTAGTATCAGTATTATTGTGACTTTAGGTGCAGTTTAGAACTAAAATTATAGCCCACAATACTCAGCAGTAACTAAGAACATACCCTAGTGTATAAAACATCACCTCCACTCACCTCCGTTTGCTGGATGTATGTGTTAGCATATGTCCCATGTCTGGTCATTGCCATTGTTTTGTGCACCTGATCTTTCCCTATCACTGACTCACCATGTGTTGTTCTGCATTTAGTCTCTTTATAAAGGAGGCCATTTTGATAGAGGCAGGGTATGCTTCCTTATGTTAGAGCCTCCAGCAAGGAGAACGGCACTGCAGGGGCATCATAAACTCTAAATATCGCAGTTAGAGGCAGCTATGACTATTCAGGTATAGGAGTACTTATGCCGCGTACACACGACCGGACTTTTCAACATCAAAGGTCCGACGGAACAATTCCGGCAGACTATTCGATCGTGTGTGGGCTGCAGCGGACTTTTGATTTGCAAAAGTCTGACAGACTTTAGAAATGGAACATGTTTCAAATTTTTCCGCCAGAACTCCGCCGGACCCAGATCCTACCGAGAAATCCGCTCGTGTGTATGCTAGTCCGACGGACAAAAACTGACGCTAGGGCAGCTATTGGCTACTGGCTATGAACTTCCTTATTCTAGTCTGGTCATACGTCATCACGTTCAAATCCGTCAGACTTTGGTGTAATTGTGTGTGGCCAAGTCCGTTCATTCGGAAAGTCCGTCAGAACTCTGTCAGAACTCCGTCAGAACTCAGTCGAAAGTCTGTCAGACCTAAGTCCGGTCGTGTGTAGGCGGCATTAGGCACCCTCACATACCAGGAAATCCACTGCATTTTTTCAGGAGGAATGCAAGACAAAGGGTATTTTTTTTAAAGGTACTGCATAGGCTCAGGCAACTTTTAAATGTTCTCTATAACATAGTCTGTCTTCATTTAATAATTAATGTCATGTATTACTAAAACCACAACCATAAAATCAGTCTGTATATGAAGTAAAGCATGCTTGTTATACTCACTGTAGAACCTAAGGGGTCTGCATTGTGCAAAAAGGCTGTTAAATCTTATATTCACAGAACCTCCCCTTTTAGCATTGTCACCAAAACATGTCCGGATAAGACAGAGTTAGTGGAGTCAGTCTGCACATGCTCAGTTTGATGTGTATTGCTAGAAAGTTTTTTTTTTTCTTGGGATTGTGCATGTAATCAGCACAGGGCCAATTAGCACTGTCTAGACAGAGGGTCAGGGGTCCTGCATCCTGGTAGGACAGCCAGAGCAGTATGAAAACTTTTCCTACAAACTTTAACCAGGCACTGATAGAAATGATAAGACTGCTATATATTGCTGGTGAGAAAGGGTATTTAGCAGTTTATATTTACTAAAATTATTGCTTTTTCATGTTCTGTGTATTGTGGGAGACCAGATATAGTGAATGCGGCGTTGTGGGTTTAGTAACACTCAAAGCTAATTTTTGAGAAAAATCTGAAGCCTCCACCTCGTTTTCCACCATTCACCACATTCTTTTTTTTTTTTTTGTTCATCCAAAGCAGTTTTGCACTCTCTCCCATCACATGGTCCATCACATTGCCTCTTTCTAGTGTGAGACCTGATTATCCACCACTACAATCCCCCCCCCCCCACTGACCAGTCTTATTGAGGGCCTCCTATGTGACATCATCATGCTGCCACTGGAGTCTTTGTTGACTAGTGAGGACACTGCTGATGGACAACCAGTTGAAAGTGTCCACATAACTAGACAATGACATGGGTGCACAAAAAAGGATACTACCACTCTGCAGTCTAGGAGAAAGATGATTCAGGACCAGGCATGCAATTTGACCATGGATTTAGGTAGGTATTTGGGCTTTTAGTTTATTTTTTTCTAAATATAAAAGCAGGGATTAGTGAGAGTTGGGGTGTTCACTTAATTATCCACTTGTGCATATACTGCTGCGAGGCGGCACATGTAGGCACAATCACATGCATGTACGTCATTGTGCCTGCTCTGGTTTAGGAGCACATGTGAGGATCATAGTGCTCCGGGCCCCGTGATCATGTGATTGCATAGTGATCTGTATTGGCCCCACCCAAAGCATTACAGCTGTGTTTCCTGTGCTGTGATTGACCACCACTATCACAATGTACCTGGGTCAATCACAGCACCCTGTATCATGTGATTAGCTGTAGCCAATCACAGATCACTGGTGATCACAGCTGTCATGCAGTTTAGGGTATGGGAACAGGACAACTCAGGGCTGCAAAAGCTTCTAAATGTGAGTGACAGTGAAGCACTCTCTCCCATCACATGGTCCATCACATTGCCTCTTTCTAGTGTGATACCTGATTATCCACCACTACAATCCCCCCCCCCCCCCCCCCCCCCCACTGACCAGTCTTATTGAG
The DNA here is from genome assembly GCF_037356315.1 of Lithobates pipiens. Taxonomy (NCBI): domain Eukaryota; kingdom Metazoa; phylum Chordata; class Amphibia; order Anura; family Ranidae; genus Lithobates; species Lithobates pipiens. Next base: position 516,708,787 of record NW_027507758.1, read on the forward strand.
GGCCTCCTATGTGACATCATCATGCTGCCACTGGAGTCTTTGTTGACTAGTGAGGACACTGCTGATGGACAACCAGTTGAAAGTGTCCACATAACTAGACAATGACATGGGTGCACAAAAAAGGATACTACCACTCTGCAGTCTAGGAGAAAGATGATTCAGGACCAGGCATGCAATTTGACCATGGATTTAGGTAGGTATTTGGGCTTTTAGTTTATTTTTTTCTAAATATAAAAGCAGGGATTAGTGAGAGTTGGGGTGTTCACTTAATTATCCACTTGTGCATATACTGCTGCGAGGCGGCACATGTAGGCACAATCACATGCATGTACGTCATTGTGCCTGCTCTGGTTTAGGAGCACATGTGAGGATCATAGTGCTCTGGGCCCCGTGATCATGTGATTGCATAGTGATCTGTATTGGCCCCACCCAAAGCATTACAGCTGTGTTTCCTGTGCTGTGATTGACCACCACTATCACAATGTACCTGGGTCAATCACAGCACCCTGTATCATGTGATTAGCTGTAGCCAATCACAGATCACTGGTGATCACAGCTGTCATGCAGTTTAGGGTATGGGAACAGGACAACTCAGGGCTGCAAAAGCTTCTAAATGTGAGTGACAGTGAAACCTGGGACAATATGTAATCAGGGAATGTGCCTAGATAGGCAGAGCTATAGAAGGGACATTGGGAAGAGACTGATATACCAACTAAAGCACTTTGTTCCCCCAACCCTCATATACAGGTCCTGTGACTTGGTTATGGAAGCCTAGGCCTGTGGACTTGGATGGAAGTGGTCCCAATTCTGTGGTGCTCTCAAGGAGAAAGGGAAGTTGCCTTAACTAAAAATGTGCACTTGCGCTTCACATTGAAATGATTGCTATATTCAAGATGATTCTTGAGGGAATTTATAGAATATGTATGTATGCCATTCCACTCCAAATCTATACAACAGATTATGACAAAACATGGTGGAGAGTTTAGCTTAACAAAAGGTGGGTATCCAAGAAGAAGCGGACATGGACCTGTACAGTTTGTCGGGGGGACTTAAAATTAACACCTGGTTAACACCCAGAATACAGAAAGATTCCCTTACATTGTGCTATTATAATGAAGATATTTTGAAGACCCAATGTGCTTACAGTTTAGTAGCACTATGCAACTACCTTCTTTTTCCTCTAAGTCCAAGGCAGTTCCGATTGATTGAAATCAATGCACTCTTCATTTGACTTTTCCTGTTGTTTCAGCAGCCCCACAACCCAGGATACAGATAGATGCTAGAGAGAACTCTAAATATTTATGTGAAATACCCTCATTTAAAAACACAAGAACATCATGTTAATAAAAATAGGTAACTTACCTCAATTAGAAGCCATAAATGCTCCTGTTACCCTGGAGGACATTAGGGCTACAATAAAATTGATGCCCCCTTCCAAAGCACCTGGACCCGATGGATACTCGGCTGAATTTTATAAACTTACCCGTGACTTTATACCGGCCACTTTATCTAAAGTTTTTACGGCACTATGGGATGGTGGTTCTTACCCCCCTACGGGTTCCCAGGCCTATATCAAGCTAATACCCAAACCGGGTAAAGACCCCTTATGCCCAGGTTCGTATAGGCCCATTTCTCTTATCAACGTAGATGTTAAAATAATGTCCAAAATTATAGCTTCACGGTTAGCTACCATCCTTCCTACACTCCTCCACCAGGCCCAATCAGGGTTCACTAATGGCAGGTCCGCAACATTGAATATCCGCAAGGTACTTCTGGCACTGGAAAAAGCGAAATTATACCCGGAACAGGATTTAGCCATCATCTCTATTGACGCCGAAAAGGCTTTTGATAATATCAATTTTGCTTGGTTATTTAAGGTACTACGAGCCTTTGGCTTTTCGGGTCCAGTCACGCACTTCCTCTGCCAGATGTACACTGCCCCTACTGCCAGATTAGTTACGCCGGATTTTGTCTCGCCCACCATCTCTCTCACCAAAGGGACAAGACAAGGATGTCCCTTGTCTCCCCTGTTGTTCAATCTAGCAATTGAACCTTTATCTAGGTTATTAAATTCACCGGACGGTATCAGCGGTATTATGGTTGGGGATCAAAATCTTCAATCTGCGTTATTTGCGGATGACATTTTACTCTTTTCGTCTAATCCCCCGGCCGATTTTGTTACACTCCGTGACCTATTTGCAGAATATCTATGTTCGGGATTTAGAATCAATTTTGGTAAAAGTGAGATCTTATCCTTAAATTTGCGAACAGCCATCTCCTGGCAATCTTCCTCGCCTTTTACAATGGCACAACATCACATAACCTACCTGGGAGTGCGCATAGGTCGAGAACCCTCTTCCCTCTATACCCTCAATTACCCACCCTTGATTTCTAAGATTGTACAGGAGTTGGAGACCTGGGCGGGGCTGCCGTTGTCACTCTTTGGAAGATGCCATCTCTTCAAAATGGTTTCCTTTGCGAGGCTGCTCTATCCAATGCAAACCATCCCACTCCTCCTTAAACATTCTGATGTGCAAAAAATACATACAGCTTTATCCGCTTTTCTCTGGGCCAATAAAAAGCCACGCATTGCCCTTCAAAAGTTGTGTCTTCCGAAGCTTGACGGAGGGGCGGGCCTGCCCAATCTCCGTTTCTATAACCTTTCATGTCTCCTGAGACAGGGCCTTGACTGGATAGCGGGCAAGTCAAGATATTCCAATCACCATCTCGAAAAGGCGCTGGTACATCCCTACACGCTCTCGGCGATCCTTCACTCCAACGTTCACGTTTTACCACCGCACCTTAAAAGCAACATTCTTATTCGGGACACTGTGGTGGCTTGGAGGGAGGTAAGGAAGCTCCTGGGCTTGCCCACAAATATTTCTGCTCATCTATCTATTCAAGGCAATCCCATGTTTCCGCCTTCTACCATTCATTCAGCTTTTGCTCAATGGGAACAGCGGGGTCTACGTACAGTGGCATCCCTCTACGAGCAGGGGCGAGGAACACTTAGATCCTTTCGATCATTGTCTCAGGAATTCTCACTACCCTCGAATCACTCGTTTTATCATCATCAACTGCTGAGTTACCTGAAGTCCATTGGAGGTTTACGTCAAGATTGCCTCCGAAAGTCACCTTTGGACACTATGCTTCGACAGGGCGACTATTCCATTTCGACCCTATATTCCCACCTAATTGACTACCAGGCGGAAAAGTACCACATTGCTCCCTTCAAACAATGGGCTTCGATATTTCATGATACTACCTTGCCTGAAAGGATCCTGAAGGGATACAGACTTGTTTCCAAACTGGTTATCTCAGAAAAGTGGAGAGAAACTCAATTTAAGATCACCCATAGAGCCTACTACCCGTTCCGTACTACCACTAAGGAGCCCTCGGAAGCCAAATGCCCCTGGTGCTCTCAAGATCGACCTACCCTACTACACCGTTTCTGGGACTGCACTTCTATATCTACATTTTGGGATTCAGTCTTGGACTACATCCACTCGGTTACCGGGACACTGATACCCAAAGACCCATTGATTTGCCTGTTTAGCTGCGACCCTCTACCCGAGTCGCTAACCTCTCCAAGTCCACTCACCCTCTCGCATTGGTCCCACCTATGCCTCCTGGCGGCACGCAGGACTATTATGAATTACTGGATTTCCACGACACCACCAAGTCTAACTGGGGTTCAACAAACCCTCCTTTCGCTGTTCCACATAGAACGACTTGATGTTATCTCCTCCCAATTTGTTTCTACTCCCCGCTTCTTTACCAGATGGAGAGCTTATATCGAACGATCCTTTACCTCAGAGGAAATTAATAATATCATTTCCCCCTTTCGCTATACCAGCTGGTACTTGCAACGAGACATAGGCAATGCATTGGGGAAACTCAAGCTGACATCACTACCGGACCATTTACCTCCCTCACAAGATGCCGCTCTTTTACTAGCTCAATTATCGTCGGACGGGTCTGACCCTACCGTTTCTGCAATGGAGGAACACCATCCCTCAGCTCAACCTTCCACATCTCAATAATTCTTCGTTGACTGGGACCCCGGACTAAGCCAAATATTACTGTCCCCTTGTGATCCTCAGTGTAGGAGATTTTCATTTCTGTACTTCTGTATGTATAGATGATACTGTTTCTCATCTTCAAATTCTATTGTGATACCATGCAGCACCTAAACTGTGAGGTGATCCTTGTCCCCCAGGGTGTTACCCCCTACCCCCCTATCTCCTTCTCGTTTCTCTTTCTTTCTTTTCCGTTTTCTCCTCTCAACTTCCTTCTCCGCTCTCTTCTTTCTTGAAGGATTAAACTGCCTAATATTTTGGCCCTTGGGGTCGATGGAGCGTTTCGCTCCTTCTATTTTAAGCTGCTCTGATGTTTCATGTTGTTACTGCTTCAGAAAGATACTGTCCACTTCAACTGTCATTTAATTGTTTACACTTATCTTGTTTGTTCAATAAAAATATATTTAAAAAAAAAAAAAAAAAATAGGTAACTTAGATGAAATATTACTTACATAAAAGATTTTTAATCATAGCTTTTAAAAAGTACCACCATAATGAATAACACCTTGTAACTTCTTTTTATATATCCTTTTAGTAAGTGTCACCTCGTCTTAACAGAGTACACTATGGCTTGTAATTGTAACGGTTGCATTACTGTGGTTTCTTGCTGCTAACCTGAATTCTTGTCTTTTTTGACCTTCCTTTTGATTAGGATTTGGAATGACCTTTGGTTACGTACTTCAACTGCTTTGATGTGGGCTCTTTGCCTGACTCTGTTTCAGACTATTGCTTCACATTGCTAGTCTCAGATTCACTCAGTTATTACAATAAAGTCCAGACCATGACATTAAAGTTAAAGTGTATCTAAAGCCAAAACTTTTTTTATAATAGAGTGGGAAAAGGTGAGCAACCCTAATGTGTTTTGATAGAGAGCTTGACAGATTGGCTGAAAGGCTTTCCTCCTACGGATGACTTCCTGTGAGTAGTCCGCGAACATGAGTAGTTTATGGCCATCGAGTTGGAGCGATTTTGAATTACAAAAGGACTTCAAGATGTTGACTCTGTCCACATAGTTCAGGTAGCGGACTATTACAGGGCATGGAGTGCACCTATCATTCGATGAAGCTCCCGGGCGATGGACCCTTTCTACCATACATGGTAGGGCATTTGGAATGCGCCTGGTGCAGATGTCATGGAGATAGTCAGCATTGAAGGACTCAGGAAGCCCTATGACCCTCAAGTTGTTTCTTCTAGACCAGTTTCCAAGGTCATCTAACTTTTCTAAGATATATTGCTGAGTATTTCTTGCTTGCTGCTCATAAGTGTGTGAGCTTTGCACTTCATCCTCGGTCTGATAGATGGTGCTCCAGCTCAGAGAGTCATTTGGCCTGGTCCCCCAGCTCTTTCCTGAGCTGGGTGATTCCTGCTGCAATCACCCTATTTACTGCTGCTGTGATTGAGGGCGAGAGTAGGGCTGCAACAACCTGGGCCTGTCCAGCATAATACTCCTCTGCAACTGCAAGGGGTGCAGGTGCCAGTCCTGTTATGTCTGTTGGCCTCGTGATCAGTTGGTGGGGGGGGTCTGACCAGGTACCTGTGTCCATGGCTGCGGGACCGTGAAGCAGGAATCGGTTCATGCCCAGAGGTCTCTGGGGAAGGACAGTGGTGGCGGTGGGGTCAGATGGTGAGTGTGGGCAATGTAATGCCAATATTTTTTTGTGCTGATCTTCCTGGAGCCGCTGTTCCAAGCTCCTTCACATATGGCGCTAGAACCGGAAGTCCCTAATGTGTTTTTATTGTTGTCCATGTCTCTTTTAGGAAATGTCATCCCTTATTTGTCCTGAGAACCATTGTCCCTTGAAATGAAAGTGAGGAAAAATCCCAAATTTTTTGTTGTGTTGTGTTATGGGAGCACATTATATTGGGCGGGATGTTTTACTCCCCAAAACACACAATTTAAGATTATTAATTAATTTAATTAATTTAACAATTTTTAAGAATGCAGTGCACCACAATGCAAGGTAGTCTGTGACTGTACAATGTGGTGAAATGCAATACATATGTGTTAGGATGCTATTGACAATGAAAGGCACAGCAGTGCACCAATGTGTTTAACACGCACTGCAGCACTTTTCAGTAAGATGCAAGGCAATGCAAATGTTATAGCAACACAAAAGTAGTATTCTAGGCTAAAGAATAGGAAGTAATATGAAATTACCCCAATGGAACACAGATGGAGGTGTTAACACTTCTCTACTTTAACTGCTTCTTTTGCACCTACAGTATCAGGCTAACACATGCACAGAACTATGCCAGCATTAGCACTAATAGGAGGCTTCCGAACTGCAGAATGGGAATTTTAGTTTCTGCTCTTGGTTATCTGTTTACCCCATGCAACAAAAGAGTTATCATTGAAACCGTTGATCAGCCAGAACTTTTTTATTTTTGTCTCGCTTCCTTTTGAGGTGATTCCCTCTTATTTCCTACTAAGAACGTTTGGTGAGAGCCATGCTTTTGTACATTTCTCCAACAGGGACATGGAAAAAACAAAAACATTTTTGGTAGAGTGTTGAAGGGTTAGGACTATTGATATTGTTTCTGGTGCTACCTATACCTTTCCGTCCTAGTAACAGCCCCCCTCCCCCTCAATTTCTTGCACAGGTGTCACAGGGACAGAAAGTAAATGAAAGCTTCACCAATGAGGTCACATATAGCAAAAAACGTAACAGAAATGTAAACTCTTAACCATTTGATCAAAACATGCTTACATTTGCATAGACTTCAGTCCATCATGAATGATGCTGCTAGACTCATCGACCTTACCAACCATTCAGGGTCTTCTACCCCTCTCCACCAATCCCTCCACTGGCTTCCACTCACCCAAGGAATACAATTTAAAATATTAATAACAACTTACAAAGCCATCCACAACTCTGCCCCAAACTATTTCACTAACCTTGTCTCAAAATACTCACAAATCATTCTCTTTACTCCTCCCAAGACTTTCTGCTCTCTAGATCCCTTGTCACCTCCGATGCTTATCTCTAGGACTTCTCTCGAGCCTCTCTCAATTTTTGGAATGCCTTACCTCAATCTGTCTGACTATCTCCTACTCTGTCCACCTTTAGGCAATCCCTGTAAACTGATCTCTTCAGGGAAGCCTATCCTATCTCCACCTAACAACTAAACTTGTATTTTCTCCATCAGCTCCCCACATGTATTACCTTTTTAGCACTTGACCTTTCATTTTAAGCTGGCCATAGATGGGCCACATTTCAACAAGAACCAGCAGAATTTTGATCTATCTAGGGCAGGCTGGTTGTACTGAAGTCGATCTATTAATAAACTTCATTACAACCAACCTGTCTGGGTTTTTTGGTGGGATCACTGCGGTTATAGCTGTCTACAGTGATCATTGTACCCTGACCTGCAGAAAAATCTCTCAGTGCAGTGGAATCCCCCATCAACACACATGTGGTTGAAGGACAGAAATTGCATAATTCATGGCCAGCCTTAGATAGTAAAAAATAAGTGAGCAGCATCTCTGATTCCTCTTATATTGAATTATATTGTAACTGTACTTTCTGTCCTCATTTTGTAAAGTGCTGTGCAAACTGTTGGCACTGTATAAATCCTTTATATATTGTAGCAGGGGACCACATGATTGTTAAGGTGTGGACTGACTTGATAACAGAGCCAGCGTTAGAGCTCATGGCCCCACCCTCCTGAGAGAGAAGCCATGTAAGATGCTGCCGTGCATCAAGGTCAGGTTGTGACAGAGGAAGGCCCAAGCATTGAGAGGAAGTCCATGTGGGACGGGAGCAGCCAGGAGCATGTCTGTGCATTTCACTGGGATGTGTTTGATGGTCAGGAAGACCAAAAGGTGTTTGATGCTCAGGAAGACACCGTAGAGGTGCAAGGGAGCCAGGAGGCTGAATGTTGTCTTTGCAGTGATGGTGAAAACCTCCTGCGTGGGAAGAGCTATCTGTATGAACTTTGACTTTCTTTTAAATAAAAGTGGGCTCCCATGTCCTTAAAATACAGTTTGGACTGGCTAAACTCACTATAAACACACCTACCGCTTGAGTTTAATCACCCCAATCATACAATATAAATATATAAATTTATTTTTACGCAATGCTTTTCTGTAAAGCTTTCATTGAGTTGGATGAATCGGTTACTGTTTCGATTTTTACATTGGGGAGACTACATTGGATAACTGGTAGGGAAGATTTTTAAAACTTCATATAGATGAACAAATGGATCTGTGTGAATGTGATTTGACCCTGATTGCCCTAATTCATGTGACTGTTAAATATGCTCAGTGAAAAAAAAGTAATTTATTTCCACCCATAAATTCTAACAAGAGGGGGTATGCAATTAGATAGCAATGTATCTTAATGCATGCATGGATCTTAGAGCAATAAAATAAATTTGTATGATCCTAAACATGCTTGGCTTAATACAGGATGTGAGTTCAAGATAATTACATAGAATGGAAGATCAAACATATATCATTGCTAAACTCAAAAATCATCCCCGGGGGTGACACATGTAAGGATAAAGCCCACAGACAAAACCAAAGATTTATTTTATTTATTTCCTTTTTATGGTCGGCTGAAACTGCTGAAAGACTTATCTTATTTGAAACAGTATCAAAATATTACACACCAGTGCCATGATTCAGGTTTAAGAATAGATAATAAAATGATAAGGTTTGTCTGGCTTTCTTTCTAAGGAAGACTTAAGGCTAAAAAAGAAAAAAAAAAAAAATTCAGATAACAAAGCTCCAGGAATTGAGATAGCCAGAGGGTTCGGGCAAAACAGTGATTACTTTTCAAATGTGAAAAAGCCACTTATTTTTATTCTGCACCTGCTGCCTTAGCAGTGCTGTATTATTGAAGAGGGGAGCAGCCAGATCTGTATATCAAATAGCTGATTTGAAGATGAGGTCATTCGTTCCGTGGTTATATGTTTGCTGTGCTGGGAATGGTTTGTTGCCTAGCAGTAGACCACAAAGTCCCAGCAGGTTTAATGAGTCAGCAGCAGACCCTTCATGTCCCTCGACTTTACCCCAGTTCACTGGATTGCTATGTATGTATAAAAAAATACAGTATATAGCTAGTCTTGGCAGTTGACAGCCTGTCCGTGTGAGCATGAAGATCCCTGTTTGTTCAATAAAAAAAAAAAAAAAAAAAAACATATTTTTTTTAAATATATCTAAAATTACTTACAGGAAAAGCTTAATATTAATTATCTTCCATTTCGTAACTTTTAGGATTAAAAAATGTTAATCGTTTATTAAAATTTTCTTAAAATTCTAAAATATGAAAATAGGAATTCTCTCCTATTTTACCTGAGGTTGAAGTATGGTTTATTTTGTTACTTTTGTGTTTGGCATCTGGATCCCACTGTGCAGCTGGGAGTGTTGATACTGATATTTTTCCTGTAGGAGATGGTAGGTATGACAATGCAGAATTTAAAGTGTTACTAAACCCACAACAGTAAAATCAGTCTGTATATGTAGTAAAGCATGTGTGTTATCGCTGGGGAACCTAAGAGGTTAATTATGTAAAAAGGCTGTTTGAGCATGTCTTTTCTGATCCTCCCCTTCTTCAACTGTCCCCAATCCATATGCTGATAACACAGAGCCTTGGGGGGACTCTGCACATGCTCAGTTTGGTGTGCATTGCTAGAGAGTTTTTTTTTTGGAAGTGTGCATATGATCATAGTTACATAGTTAGTAAGGTTGAATAAAGACACCTGTCCATCCAGTTCAACCTGAGTGAGTGTGGGTGCGTGTTTACACTTATTCCTATTTATTTAAGGTACCCATATAGCGCCCTCAATTTAAGCAGCACGCCACACATACATCGCACAATCACATCGGTCCCTACCCTCAAGCAGACCACAATCCAAGGTCCCGACTCACATTCATACACTAGGGACAATTTTGGACAGAAGCTAATTAACCTACCAGCATGTCTTTGGAATGATCAGCACAGGGCCGATCAGCACTGTCCAGACAGAAAGTCAGGGGTCTTGTAGCCTCATAGAACAGTTAGAGGTGAATGAAAACCCCTGCTAAAAGCTTTAACTATACACTGATAGAAATCATAAGACTTATATCGTGTACACACTTTCCGGCAGACTAGATCTGATGGTCTTCCCGACCGACTTCTGGCGGAGTTCCGACGGACTTTCCGAACAAACTGACTTGGCCACACATGAACGGATTAAGTCAGTTCATTTTAAACATGATGACGTAAGACGGGACTAAAAAAGGAAGTTCAATAGCCAGTAGCCAATAGCTTCCCTTGTGTCGTATTTGGTCCGTAGGACCAGCATACAGACGAACAGTTTTCCCGGACAGATTTGAAACATGTTCTATTTCTAGGTCCGTCTGATTTTTTTTTTTTAACGAAAAACCATCGGATTAGCCCACACACAATCGGATTGTCCGAGGGAATGATTTTGTTGTACCTAGTCTGCCGCAAAGTCCAGTCGTGTGTACGCGGCATAAGACACTACTATATACTGCTGATGAGAAAAGGTATTTAGCAGTTTATATTTACTAAAATAATTGTATCTCTATGTTCTTTGTATTGTGGGAGACCAGATATAGTAAATGCTGGGTCCTGGGTTTAGTAACACTTTAACTTAGGCCCTGTTCCCAGTGGCATTAGGAAACAGGCGTTTGGGTCTTGTTTTGGCTGCTCTCTTAACACCTAGCAATGTACTCTACAATGGATAATATAGACAGGTTTGTTCACATTTGCTTCATGTCACTGTGTAGCAAAAATTAAGCTACAAAAAATAAATCCCTTGTAGAGGTCGTCTGGGATGCAATTTTTAACGCCCTTAAATGCTACTGGAGTCAATGCTATAGATGCATTGATCCGCATTAATGTCAACTTTAGAATTTTTTACAAGTATGAACTTAGCCTAAATGTTAGGTTAGGGTTAGCGTTAAGGGTTAAGATTGGTTATAGGATTTAGAAGGTTAACTGTTAGGATCGGTTAGATATGAAGTTAACAGGTAAGAGGCAGGATTAGGTTTTAGGTTAAGGATTGAGGTTAGGATGAAGTTAACAATTAGGGTCACATTATGTATGGTCAGGTTAAGATTAAAAGATCGAGGGGTCAAAGTAGGAGTTAAGTATGAGTTAAAACATACTTTGCAATAAAAATGCAAGGCCTGCTTTATATACGGTATATGCGGACCTTCTCCCCTATGCTATATAGCAACATTTGCATTTTTGATGCATTCTAGTGCATTTCTGATGCGTTTTTGATGCATCCTGGTCCATTCTCTTTCACATTCTTTGGAACAATCCTTTGGTGCCCTCTTTTTTTTCTCAATCAGAACATATGCATTCTGGTGCATTTTTGATGCATTACAATGAAGTTCTGATGTGTTTTGCTGTGTCAAACTTTCAATCCATACAGAAAGAATGCAGCATGCTCTATTTTTGCTAATTGCCTTGGAATGCAATGTGCTGTTGTGAACTAGGACCATTGGAATACATGGAAAACACAGTGCATGCGCTTTTTTATTCAGATTAAAAACACAATGGACTACATCTGGTGTGAACCAGGCCTAAATAGATTTGTCTTTCCCCTGACTCCTGCCGACTATACCTAGATGAGCGAGTGGTCATGCTCCTGCCAGCAAGACCCAACATAATGCCGAGTAGCTCAGATCTCATGAGAAGTCAATCAAGCACTGTGCTGTAGCTTCTTGTGAGATTTGGGATCATCAGCATTCCCGGGGATCTTGTTGGAAGGAGCGTGATGTCACTTCCTGCAGAACAGAAGTTGGAGTTGAGATACATGTATGCATTAACTTTTTTCTTACAGGTTTTTCATTTTGACTTTAATGCTGCTATATGGGAAAGGGGTGCTGATATTTTGAGCTGATCTTTTATTTTATTTTTTATAATCTTTATTTTATAAAGGTTTTCATTAAAAAAAAACATACATACAAGACATTTGACAAAAAAGAAATGGGTGTTCCATACAATAAACATATTATGTTAAAGATATCCCTTCCCTTTCTCAATTTTACATTACCCTATTAATGTCTAACAGTTGGACAGTTTCTTATTATTCAATTTTAAGGTTATGCCTCAGTTTCAAAGACCTCCCCTATCAAGAAATTCATCCTCTCAATATAAATACTTATATAAAAACTTATGTCTCCCTACACACCGAAATAGGGTATCTCATTCTCTGACCCATTTATGGGTCAATAATTATACCTATATTTCAAGTAATAGTTATTGGAATTATCTTGATCCTAACCTCAGGCATCGTTAACCACATCCTAAAATTAATATCAAATTTCACACATACACACATTTGGACCAAGACTTACAAATTAACACTCTAAAGACGAACAAACTGGACCAACACAAAACACAACATTTCCCACAAAAAAAAAAGGGAAGGTGGGTCCTAAGTCAAGTTACGCTATACATTTTTTGATAATATTACAGAGGTTCGGAATTCTTCCCATTGTTTCCATGTCCTTAAGATTTTTTTTCTTTTAAACCCTCTTCTGCCATTATCATCTGTTCCAAGGATTGCATCTTTCGATTTTTTTGTAATAAAATAAACCCACATCTAATTCGCACCAGTGTGAACCCAGCCTCAAGTGGTATTAAACCCAAGTCCAAAACTGCATTATATCGCAGCTTACCAATCATTAGATGCCTTGGCTGCATTCCTTTTTTTACCTTTGTTTTCACCTAATGATCTGGCCAGTAACACCCTTCCTGCACTATAGTGTCTACACTCTGGACAAAGAAACAACAGAAACATATTTGGAAAGCAACATTGTTAATTTGGGAGAAGGGGAGTGTTAGATGTGCTAAAAGATTTAGATACACTAACAAATTGAAGCTGAACTCCAGCTAACACTTTTTCAAGCAGTTACAGCAAACTGTTATTTTTCCTTTTAGGATAAAAGTTTTACATAAATGGATTAGAGCTGATCCTTCTAAGCACCCCTGTCAGTGATAAATAGTTTGTCTCAATCCTTTAACGCTTAACATCTCTAGAACAGCTTGTTCTGTTGAAACACAATAAAAATACTGGCCAGATCATCACGTGAAAAGAAAGTAGCGAAACACTAAAAAAGAGAGCTTTTGGGTTTAATACAGAATAAGTAGAAGGGCGTCAGCCTTCAAAGACTGCTATTGGTAGATATGGGCTTTCCCAAGGGGTAAAGGGCAAGAAGTACTTGGTCTTTAACCAGAGAAACCTCCAGGTTTTCCCTAGTCACAGATGCAGTGCGCCAGCCTTATTGGAAAGTATAGACAGAGCTGGGAACGAGCCAGCAGCCATAACCAGAGAATTAGCCACCAAACAAAAAACTGGAACAAGCAACAAGCCAGAGGCTAAGGTTAAGCCAAAGTCAATACCTGTTAAGAGGCCAATTTGAATTTAAAATCATATGTAGAAGTATAAATGCAAGGTCAAAAGCCGGGTCAGGTCAGGAAACAGGCACAGGATCAACAGAAAAGTACACACAGTCAGACTATCCAGAAAAAACATACATGATCTGAGGATCCATACATTCTAATGCACAGCCACATGCCAAACATTACTTGATGTGTTTTTTTTCTACTGGATAGGGCATTGAAGATTGAAGACCTTTGAATTTGAAATTAAGAATAACCCCAATTTTGTACTGCTCTTGACCATTGACTAGGATGGGTGGTGGAGGCTGTGGGTGTTGTCGACCGGTAAAAGGATCTTCACCTTCTGACAGTTAGGTTTGGGAAGTTGGGAACCCCTTTTTTACATGTTTTGGGGCTGAAATCCCCACACGTTAAAGCACCATCCCAACAATAGTACAAAAGCAACATATTTTTTGATGTGCACCCCTCTTGAACTCTTAATTAAAAAAGTCCTTATTTGTAAAATTAGGGGTCATATGGTACTTGGTAGGGGACAGAAGGTATTTTGCAACAGCTACAAGACTCAGCAGCATGCATGCACCAACACAGCAGACCACATTTATTTTAAGGGTGAACTCAAGGCAAAAAGCTAAATTCACTGATGAAATGCATAAAGGGAGCTGATTTAGGTTTGGTTCGCACTGGTATGACATACGCTCCAACTTTGGGAGCACATGTCGCATGATGTATATAAATCAATATTTCCTTATGAGAGCTGTCTTAACTGGTCCAAAACAAGTCAATCCGACTTTGAAAAAGGTTCCTGCACTACTTTGGTCCGACTTTGGTCCAACTTTAATCCGACTTTGGTCCTACTTCCGCGCATTGAATATCACTGAAGTCGGATCAAAGTCAGATCATCATCTTAACCGATCTGATTTTGGCATGTGACTTGTGCTATGAGGATCTTGAAGAGGAACCCCTTGCCAATATCTTTTTAAAAAAATGGCGTAATGTTCCCCTCCAAGACCAAGATTTTAAGGGGAACCCCCACATCAAAAAAAAGGCATAGGGTCCCCCCACAATCCATACCAGACCCTTATTTGAGCATGCAGCCCCACCCCCTTGTGATGTCACCACCCGAGGCATGGCGTCATAGGGTACCCCGATAAAGTCGCCGGATGGCCATGCAGATCCTTAGAAGAATATGCAGAGAACAAAGCTCGCACAACTGCGGGAGCTAGCATTGGGTGAAGATCGGAGAATGAACTGGCAGAGGAAGAAGACATCGGTGAGAAGAAGAACCAGAGGAATGGAAGAAGAACCGGCAGAGGAAGAATACATCAATGCAGGGAGAAGAACCAGAGAAAGAAGAAATCGGATGGAGAAGAGATGCTGGAGCTGCTTCGATAAAGGGCTTTGTCAAAAACCTGAGTGCTGTATTTATTCCTTTGACTTTTTTTGGGTGAATGGGTAGGGGTACAATGTACCCCATACTCATTTACATAGGGTGGGGGACAGGGATCTGGGGGCCCTCTTGTTAAAGGGGACTTCCAGATCCTGATAAGTCCCCCACCCACAGACCCTAACAACCACCACCCAGGGTTGTTGGGAAGAGGCCCTTGTCCCCATCAGCATGGGGACAAGGTGCTTTGGGGTGGGGGGGCAGAGCCCCCTGCTCCAAAGCACCCACCCCCAATGTAAATGGCATGTGGCCTGGTATGGCCCAGGAGGGGGGCCGCTCACTTGTCTTAAAAATCCATACCAGATGAACTCCTTAAAAATCCATACCAGATGAAAGGGTGTGGTATGGTCTTGGGGAGGTCTTGTTTTTTTTTATCTTGGTAAGTGGTTCCTCTTCAAGATTCATATCAGACTCAAAGAGCTTGGTATTGTCCGGATTAAAGTCGGATCCCATTCATTGAAGTCGGGCATGAATTCACAGGGCAAAGTCGGATCCACAGTCGTATGACTGTCGCATCATACCAGTGTGAACACAGCCTTAGGTGATGTTTCCTTGTAGCCTAAGTGCGACTTTGGAGTGTGTCTTTGATGCAACTTTGATCCAAATTGACACTCTCTGGATCAAAGTTGCATCAAAAGTTGCATTAAAGTATTGCAGGCACCTTTTCAGAGTCGCTTCTTCTTTAAGTCAAATAGATTAGAATGGGCGCCATTGAAATCCAATGGGCTGTGACTTGTCATGTGACTTTATGTGTGTAAAGTTACATGACAAGTCGCACTAGTGGGAACAAAGCATTAACTGTCAAAAATTTTGTATATCCAGTTCAGAGATTTACACAGCTCTGCCAGACCACACATATTTTATCTCTCACACTGGGGCTGCAGGGGAGGCGTTATTTTTAGCCCCAAAAAATGCCCCGGTGTGAAAAGGGTCTTAAAGCAGTTAAAAAACCTTACCTATACTCACTGAAGTGACTGGCTTCACTTGTTACACAGAGATGAAACAAAACCTCCTACATAAATTGTTCCTTTTTATTTTCAGCCTTCTCCTCTCGACAGCCTCCTAAAGCATACATTTTACACAGCATTTCTGAGCTCCAGAAGGCATGGAACAGGGTTTGATGTCACATACTGCGCAGAGAGCTGAGTGTAATCTGAGACCTGAGTGGAGGGAATGGACAACCCCCTTACACAGTCTCATAGGGAAACATACTGTCAGAAACCATAAACCAAAAAGACAGAAAATTCTGTTAAAATCACACCTTTAATAAAATAGCAAAAAATAACACAGTTCAGGAACGTAGTCAAAAACTGAAGCCAAGGTTTTGATGCCAGAGTGGGGAATCAGACAAATGGGGTTCAGAAAACCAGAAGTCAGTGCAGTAAGGAGCAAAAACAGAAACAGGAATCAGAAGAGAAGTCAGCCAGGCCAAATCATACAAAGGAACACGCTGGAGATCACGTAAGGGCACGGAGGAAATGAACAAAGCTGTTTAAATAGAAAAAAGGGTCTGGCTGTAGGCTGGACTAATGAGGTAGTTAATGGCAACCAGGTGAGTCACTGTGAAACAACAGGTGGCTGGTACTTAAACTGACAGATAAGCAGCCTCTGTGAACTGAAAGAAAATAACTGCTTGTAAATAACAGGAGCACAACCCTGACAGTCCCCCCTCCTTAGCGTCCCCTCCCCTCGGTGGGGCACCAGGCTGGGAATCTATGGACATCTATGGACATCTATGGAAAGCATCTATGGAAAGCACAGGGGAGGGCAGGAGCATGTACGTCTGAGGAGGAGACCCAAGAGTGTTCCTCCGGATCGTAACCCCTCCAGTGAACAAGAAATTGTATGCACCCAAGGTGCCAGTTTTAGTCAGGGAACAAGGAGCTGGAGGTTATAGGATGACAGTCAGACCCTCTTCCCAATTCAGTAGGAGAGCACTGGTAGGTGTCAGCAGTCAGTGTGTAGTCTGTACCTCTCACTGAAGCATTGCAAGGATTTGTGGACCTGCACCCAGGTGAAATGGAGTGCCTGAAGGTGACCCTCTAACGTAAAAATTCCATGCGTAACAAATGTGTCAGACAACATGTATGGCTACAACCCATAGTTCGCCATAAACGGGAGATAATCGGGAGGCATCATTGATGGTGCTATTGTAAGCAAACTACGCCCAAGGTAACAGGTCCGACCAGTTGTTTTGGTGGTCAGAAATATAGCAACGTACAAACTGCTCCAAGGCTTGGTTGGTCCATTCTGCGGTCTCACTGGACTGTGGGTGATATGCCGAGGAGACGGAAAGTTGATTTCCCAACTGTGCACAGAAAGCTCGTCAAAACCTGGACATAAACTGGCTACCCCATCCGAGATGATAACTTTAGGTAAACCATGTAACCGAAAGACCTCCTGAAGGAAAATTGATGCCAGTTCTTTGGACACTTCTTTAGCAGAATACAAAGAATAACTGTGTTGCCCTGGGAGTTGGGTAAATCCACAATAAAATCAAAAGACAAGCGGGTCCAAGGCTTAAACCCACTGGGTATGGGTTGTAGGAGGCCTAATGGAATGGTCTGGGTGTTTTATTCTAAAAACACACGGGGCAAGGGGCTACAAAGGCAGTTACATCAGCATGAAAATTAGATCTGTAGAGAACTAGACCATATGAGTTGATTTTTCCCTGGGTGCCCAGCTGCTTTAGGAGAATGGAAGGTCTGGAATAAAGCAGTGCGGAGAATAACAGGGAAAAAGCAGCAGTCATAAGTTTTTCCAGGAGTATGAATCTGAGAGGCCAGAATTCTCTCACCCAAAGGCGAAGTGAGACTAGTGCGAATAGTGGCCAAAATTCGGTCCAGAGGTATCACAGGAGTAGAAACACATTCCATTTTGGAAGAGGAGGAAAACTGCAGCGACAATGCATCTGCCCTTATATTCTTCGTACCAGGTAAGAAGGAGACTATGTAATTGAAGCTTGACAGAAAAAGGGCCCACTAAACCCTTCTAGGAGACAAGCGTTTAGCCTCAGACCAAAATGTGAGATTCTCATGGTCAGTCAAAATGAGGACCGGCACAGTAATACCCTCGAGGAGATGCCTCCACTCCACTTTAAGAGATAAAATGATGACTAATAATTCTTTGTCCTCAATTTCATAATTGCATTTTGCTGGAGACAACTTCTTAGAAAAGTAGCCACAGGGATGCATAACGCTCTCAGAGGTAGGACATTAACACAGGAGAACACCTACTTCAGTCTCAGACGCATCGCCTTCAAAAATGAAGGGTAACATAGGATTAGGATGTGCCAGCACTGGAGCAACTAATCAGGCAAGCCAGGGTCAGGAAGCCAGAAATCAGCATAGTAAGGATTGAAAACAGGAACAAGTATTGAAAGTTTAGTCAGCCAAGCCAAGTCATACACAGGAACTTACTGGAGATCATAGACCACGCAAAGGCACAGTGGAAAAGAGCAAAGCTGTTTAAATAGCAAAAAGGGGCTGGCTGTAGGCTAGACTAATGGGGCAGGTAATGGTAACCAGGTGAGTCACTGTGGAAATGAGTGCCTGGTAATCAACCAACAGCTGAGCAGCCTCTCTGCACTGAAAGAAAAGAGCTGCGGTAAATAGCAGGAGCCCAGCCCTGACACAAACACAGCTGAGGCCGTTAATCACTTGCTGCATGCTGGAGGAGTGGGGCCTTCTCAGGATTCTGTGGTGCCAGGATAGACTGTCAGAAGTGACTCATATAGCAAAGGGAGGAAAGAGCAGGTAGGAACTACACTAGGTGCTTTGGACTGAAGAACACACAATAGAGGGATATGCTTTGTTCATTTTTCATTTCAGAGGTTTACAACCAGGTTAATGAATGAAAATCTTTATTCATTTGTGTGTTTTATATCTGCCTAGAGTTTAGCTTTAACACATATTATAATGAAACAACGTTTTTCGGTTCTTGTATCTCTGCACTGAGCTTTTTGTTAAAATATAATCTTTGTGCATTAAGTTTGAATGATTCCTCAGTAGGTGTCACTACTCTTCTTTGGCCCACATGTGAGTGAACCATTGCACCATTGCTTCTGCATCTTGTTGGAGTCCCTCAAACGTCAATAACAATGCTGTGAACAGGCTTGATAGTATTAAGAGTGAAACTAAACAATATCCTTATTACCGAAAAGCAATCTATACTCTTCCACTGCGTAATCTATTTTTCATTAAAAACGTTTGTGTTTTTCTGTCTCCTTGTGATGTCCTCCACAAGCTCCCAAGCATCTACTTTTTTTCTTCACTTTTGTTTGTTTCACACATTAGCCGTGGTCATGTACACTATTCTATGCACACTACACTTCTCATAGTCCATAGTCCCTAGTCCATCTCAGAAGTGGGAAAGGGTGGGTGGCTACGTTCTTACATAGGGACCATAGATACCCTCCCTTCTAGAGTGTAAGCTCTAACAAGCAGGGCCCTCTGATCCCTCCTGTATTGATTTGTATTGTAAGTGTACTGTCTGCCCTCATATTGTAAAGCGCTGCGCAAACTGTTGGCGCTATATAAATCCTGAATAATAATAATAATAATAGAGAACAAACATAGTCACAATACAGGACCTAAAAGGAAGTTGTATCACAGCAGCAAAAAAAAAGAGAGATTTGGAGGAGACTGAGAATACTTAAATACGTGTTTCTTTTTTTAAACCAGAGTTTAGTGTAGTTTAGTATAAATTCAAAGAATACATATGCAACTTCTGGAGTCCACCTTTTTGAGAGCGTTTACATTCCTGATATTATACAGTTGTACAGTTCTGATCTGATCAAAGATGGGGTTTTGTTTTGCATTGCACATTTTGGATATGGAATTTAGCTTTAAAGGGACCCTTAGGGGTTTACATATAAAATTGTTAATCTGACATTCTCCAAACATTCACTGGAGTTAAATCTTCCTGGTGCATTCATTGAAATGAATGCTTGGTGAATGTCATCTTTATTGCTTTATAAATATGTGGATAAGAAAATATAGCGCTCACAACACACAATATAAGTGAAATAAATAAAAAAGTCCAAATAAATGCAACCGAAGTGTTGTGCAGTGAAGTAGGTGCAAAAAAATGCTTCATAAACTTGCAGGAGTACAGTGACACCCCCTTTTGTATCCCCACTCACCAGAACGGGACGACCGCCAGCTTTACAGTGCAGGAGTCACTTCAGGCTTGTAAATGGTATCCCAAACACATGGATTGATGTCAAAACATCAGATGATGGATGGATGTAAGAACACCAGATGATAGATTTCCAATAGGAGGCTCTTGACAGGATAAGCAGGCACCAAGAAATGAAAAGAGGATGGACCAATAGTGAAGTACTGTTATAAAAATTTATTTAATGCACATAGGGATCGGTACTTACAAAAAGACGCTTAAAAAAAAAAACCATGCATGGATATCCTGTCGAGGACTGCCTGGACTGCAAAGCCGGGGGTGGCCCCGTTCTGGTGAGTGGGATACAAAAGGGGGTGTCACTGTACTCCTGCAAGTTTATGAAGCATTTTTTTTTTGCACCTACTTCACTGTGGATCAACACTTCAGTTGCATCTATTTGGACTTTTCTGTTTATTTCACTTATATTGTGTGTTTTGAGCGCTGTATTTTCTTATCCACATTTATTCAAGCGATTAGCCCCTTGTTTACAGCAGCTGCATTTTATTATCACTTAGTTGTTTCCATCAGCGCAAGTTTTATATTTAGAAATATATTGCTTTATAAATATGCTCCGTTTTTATCCTTCACTGTTTATTAAATATTGCCAGTTTGAAAAATAAAATAACTACACATTGTTAAAGAACTTGCATTTTTCATGAATTTATAGGCAAAGCCAGCTTAATCCTATTAAGCCCCTTTCAGATCGGGCGGACCCCATCAAGCAGATCCTTCTGCTCAGCAGGGGATCTCTACACTGATCCCCGCTGAACAGGTGGATGGCAGCTCTGTGTCCGCTCCACTATGCAGAGTGATCCCCTGGACAGATGGGGAACAGATCCCCATCCATCTGATTTTTGTGGACAGGATCTGATTGGATGCCGACAGGTGTCAGAAGACACATGTTGGCTTACATCTGCTACTCCATAGAAAGCTATGGATGGTCCGATCAGGTCCGTCTGAAAAATTGACAGGCAGACTGGATCAGCCCATCCGTGTAAAAGGGGCCTTAAGCTTAAAGAGTATTTCCACTTCTGTTGAGAAATAAAAACATTCTCCCAGGGCCAATTCTAGGGTCACAGACGCCTGGGTGCAGAAATATTTCTGCCGCCCCAACATGGGTGTGGTCATCTTACTAACTCCTCCTTTTTACAAATGTTTTTATGGCAATGACTCAAATACAGAGATGCTCCCCTAAGGAGTCTTTGTTACCCTGGGATCCTCCCATGATCTCTTAACAACAAACAAAATACAGGAAGAGAGTACGCCAATCGGACCTGGAGGGGGTGGGGGGCTCTCTAATAGACACAGAGAGGGCTTCTGTTAGAGAGTCTGTTAGAGCCCCCAGACATACTGCAGACATAGTACAGGAGGTGGTCAGAGACTGCAGATAGGATACAAGAGGTGGCAAAGGCAAAGGTGCATTTTGGTCCCCACTCCCCCGCCCCCTCCACAATGCAACCCCCTGCTGTTTACAGCCACGATATTGCACTCCTAATGTGATGGAGCCCAATGTGAAGGAAGTCAGACAGCATTGAAACTTTACTAAACTAGTACCCCCCATATCCTCCATCCAAGCACACCCTCATTCCAGTACAAATCCTCCCCCACCAATTCCCCCTCTCCAAATTCCTCCAGCAAATACCCCCCCCCCCCATTCCTCTACCCAGCACAACAAATTCCACCCCCCAATATTTCTTCTCCCAGCAAAAATACCCCCCCCCCCCCAATCCCTCTTCTTGCTCAGACCTTCCTCCAAGTTCTGGCACAAATCCATATCCCCATCTCAGCACAAAACCTTATTCCCCTCTTCAAATACCCTCAGATCCACTATTCCAGCTAAAATCCTCTCCCCACTTCTAGTACAGATCCTCTTCCCCAAGTCCTCCATTCCAGCACAAACCCTCCCCTATCCTGGGTTAAATCGCCCCCCATCCTTCCCAGCACAAATCCTCTTTCCCCAAATCCCACATTACAGCACAAGTCCACTGCCCAGTTCTGTTATAAATCTTTCCTCTCTAAAGAGGTGTCTGCATATAATCACTACAAATTCTGGATGGACCCTCTGCACACTGCTATACACCCTTTCCAGCAAACTATGCAATGAAAAACAGGGATTTTTAGTTCACAAATATTGTAATACATGTTTAAGCTGGCCAACTGTGCCAAAGTAATCCCTCTTCTGGCCAGTCCTACACTTCTCTGCCACTGTAAATGCTACGGTGGACACCATGCCAACCTGGGGCATAAAGACCCAAGGTGGGGGAGAGCAACTAGGTTCAGGTATTGTTACTGACCTGTGTTACAACAGAGACAGTTTAAACATGTATTGCCATATGTGTGAACTAAATATCCCTGTTTTTGATTGCATAGTTTGTTGTAAAGGATGTATAGTAGCATACAGAGGGTCCATCCAGAAAAATGCACGTCACAAATGTAATGCATTTACCTACATTGGATTGTAAGGTATAGTACCATGTAATCTGGTTCCTGTGTGTCTTACAACTGTTGTTTCAAATGGGCTGAAATTGCACTGCACCTGAAATGCATGTGAATTGCACATGAACACACAGTGTGTTCCTGTGTGATGCATAGGGTGAACCGGCCCTGGGTCCTGGAGCCCAGTGCTGAAAAAAGTTCTGCCACCTGGCTCCTTTAACTTGCCTGCCAGGGGGCACTAGTGTGAGCACCTGGGGTGATTGCCCTGCATCTCTAGCAGGGTGCCAATATGCAATCATTGTGCCCTGTGTAGCAGCCAGCATCTCTTTTATTTGGGGTTGGGGGAGGGTGGGTAAGAGGATACTGTATATGCTAGGCAGGGGGCACTTTGGGAGGAGAGAGGAATTGTGCTGGGGGGGGGGGGTGCAAAATTCATATCCAACCTAACTCCTAACACAAGTTCTCTCTCCTCCCAAATTGCCCCCTGCCTAGCACATACAGTATCCTCCTACCCACCCTCCCCCACCCCAAATGGCTGCAAGTACTCCTTATTATCAATTTGCCTCCCTTACCCCCCAAATAATTGCAAGTTTGCCTATTTTTCAGTTTCAGGGGTGTTACTGCAAATCAAGCACTCCTTTTTATCAGCTTATACCCGAGGATGGGTGTGCCCACACACAAGGAGAGGAGGAGGGAGGGGAGCACTCATGCACTTCTGTGCCCCCACCTCTGCAGCACCTGGGTGCGGTGAACTCGGCACACCCACCCAAGATCAGCCCTGCAGTCTCCTCTGGGTGATCAATGTACATTTACCAAACTTTGCAGCAGATTTCTGTCTTTTGTTGCTGTGAAGGAATAGAAGTTTGTTTCACCAGAGTGATTGCATACTTATTTTGAATGGGAGGGTCTGATTCATTATAATTAGCTGGTGTACTCTCAGTGTCCTGATGAGGAAAGTTTCAGTGTCTGCATCCCTTTAGAAAAATGTAATTCTTGGGTAATATCTCACCAAAATTTTAATTCCTATTACATGGGGTGTCTAAAACTTGAATTGCATCTTGTTGCAGAGTTCTGTGAAAATCCGGCAATCATACAAACAGGAAACTATATTTCTGGGGGGCGTTCTGTACACCAACAGCATGGCTAGAAATTAAGGGTTTATGCACACTAGGCGACTGAAAAAATGTCAGAACCTCTGGCAGAAAAAGCAGCATAAAAATGCTTATAGTGTCTCATATTGCACAGGAGTTTATGCATTTTTATGACCATTTGCTTTTATAAGTGTTCTTTAATTCTTTAATTCTTTAATTGTGTAGACTGTACATGGACATGACTGTACATGATGACTAATGGGTCATAATGGATTAATTAGCACATATGGTTAATTTGATACATTGATTTTACATATGTATAATATTATGTAATATATTTTAGTGCTGCCCTGTCGTTTTAAATTATTTGAAATTTGATTTAACTTTCACAAAAAAAGTTCACAAATTTCGCATTCTGGCAGCTTTTTAGTAATTTTCACCTAAATGCAGTGATTCTTTTTGCTTTGAACACTTTTCTACTGACCTGTAGTATGCTGATGGTGCCACACTATTGTCTATGTTCCCTCAGTCATCATCAGAGACATTTGAACAAGGACTGCAAGAGAGGCCACCCCGATCTTGATTTCCAAACCCTTATGCTGCGTACACATGATCGGAATTTCGGCCAGCAAAAGACAGGTGAGAGCTTTTCTTTGGAAAATGCGACCGTGTATGTATGCTCCTTCGGAATTTAGCTGGCCGAATTCCCGTCAGCAAAAATTTGAAAGCATGTTCTCAATTTTTCAGACGGAAAAACTTTCTATCGTAAATTCCGATCGTGTGTATGCAATTCCGATGCGCAAAAACCCACGCATGCTCAGATTCAACTAGGAGATAGAAGCTATTGGCTACTGGGTATTGAACTTCCTTTTTCTAGTCCCGCCATATGTGTTGTACTTCACCGCGTTCTTGACGGTCGGAATTTGGTGTGACCGTGTGTATGCAAGACAGCTTGAGCAAAATCCTGTCGGAATTCCGTTGGGAAAACCATCAGAGCTTTTTCAGACCAAAATTCCAATCGTATGTACGCGGCATTAGGTAAGTCTCTGTTCCAGAAGAGGTGTAAATAACTAAGGTAGCAGTAAAAACTAAAGAAATTTCGTTTGTGAAAATTCTGTCATAGAAAATATGAGTTTTTAATAAAATTCTATTTTCATCTTTTGTTATCCTTTTTTTTATATCTCTGTACTTCTGATCTATTGCAGCCCCTTCCCATCTGCATGCATGCACTCCAGTAATGGCTGCATGGCATTTCTCTGGGCAAGTTTTCTAATGGCGACAACAGTGAACTATGCCTGTGTAATTTTTGTTTAAACCATAATTTGTAGTCTTCATGAAAAGCCGTGTGACAGTATGAATGCATATGCTGTGTGTGAGAAATAACTTGTTATTACGAAATGTTTGTGTTAAAATATATATATATATATATATATATATATATATATATATATATATATAAAGAATTTCTTCATTTTCCCAAGATTTGTGGGAAAATATTGCAACTTTAAAAAACTCATGCCTCTTACTAAATACCTTGGACTGTCTATTTCCAAAAAGGGGTCATTCGGAGGCTATTTGTACTGTCCTGGCATTCCAGGGCCTCAAGAATTGAGATAGGCCGTCAGTACATCAGGTGTAATTAATTTTCAATGATTGGTACCACAGTTTGTAGACTCTATAACTTCCACACAGACTAAATAATATACAAAAAAATCAAAATAATAAAAATGGTGATTAAATACCACCAAATGAAAGCTCTATTTGTGGTAAGAAAATGATAAACATTTTGTTTAGGTACAGTGTAGCATGGCTGAGTAATTGTTATTCAAATTGTGGGAGTACTGAATGCTGAAAATTGGTCTGGGCAGGAAGGGAGTGTAATGCCCCATACACACGGTCGGACATTCCGACCACAAAATCCGTCAGATTTTTTCCGATGGATTTTGGCCAGAACTAGTCTTGCATATACACGGTCACACAAAGTTGTCGGAAAATCCAACCTTTCGGAACGAGGTGACGTTCGCAATGTACGACAGGACTACATAGAGGCCAGTAGCCAATAGATTTAGTCTCCAAATTTTTTCTGAGCATGCATTGCACTTTGTGTGTTGGAATTCTTTACACACGATTGGAAAAAGTCAGATCGGATTTTGTTGTCGGAAAATTTTAGATCCAGCTCTCAAACCTTTTCTGACAGAAAAAGTCCGGTAGAGCCCACACACAATCGGATTTTCCGACAACATAATCCGATCTGACGTTTTCTGTTGGAATTTCTGACCGTGTGTATGGGGCATTCAGTATAACCAGTTCCCGACCGGCGCACGATGATGTACGTCGGCAGAATGGCACGGGCAGGCAAACTGGTGAACAGGTACATCCAGTTGAAATTGACGCCCTGCCATCGCGTGCGTGCCGGAGGCGGCACGCGCTCGTGCCGGTCGCGGGTCCCGCAAACTCGATCGCCGCGGGGGATGCCCGCGATCGTCTCACGGGGAGGCTGAACAGGGAGATGCCGATGTAAACAGCATCTCCCCATTCTTGTCTAGCAACAAGTGACACTGATCTCTGCTCCCTGTGATTGGAGCAGAGATCAGTGTTCACTAACACACAGCCTAGCCCCCCACAGTTAGTAACACACCCCTAGGAACACTTAACCCCTACACTGCCACCCACTGGTTAACCCCTTCACTGCCAGTGTCATTTACACAGAAATCACTGCATTTGTATAGCACTGAGTGCTGTATAAATGACAATGGTCCCAAAAATGTGTCAAAAATGTCCGATGTGTCGGCCATAATGTCGCAGTCACAATAAAAATCGCTGATTGCCGCCATTACTAGTGAAAAAAAATATTATTAAAAATACCATAAAACTATCCCCTATTTTGTAAACGCTATAAATTTTGTGCAAGCCAATCAATAATCACTTACTGCGATTTTTTTTTTTTTTTTACCAAAAATATGTAGAAGAATACGTATCGGCCTAAACTGAGGAAAGAAAATGTTTTTTTATATATATTTGGGGGATATTTATTATAGTAAAAAATAATGCGTTTTTTTCAAAATTGTCTCTTATTTTGTTTATAGCGCAAAAAATAAAAACCGCAGGGGTGATCAAATACCACCAAAAGAAAGCTCTATTTGTGGGAAAAAAAGGAAGTCAATTTTTTTTCGGAGCCATGTCACACGACCGCGCAATTGTCAGTTAAAGCGACGTAGTGCTGAATCACAAAAAGTGGTCTGGTCTTAAGCCAGCAAAATGGTCCGGTCTAAAAGTGGTTAATATATTTTCTTTACAGGGTCATCATCAATTCTGTATTCTCAGGCACTTCTCAGGGGGTCATTTTGCTATTGCTGAAGGATCCTATCAGGCTGATGAAATGACAGCAGGCAAGCCTCTGTATACAGCTGGGGCACAGGCTGTGTCAATTAGAGCAGTCTGTGCTAAAGTGACACCAAACTCTGGTTTAAAAAAATAGAAAGTCTAATTAACTATGTATTATTAACTTAAACATGTACTCATTGCTTTCAGCCTCCTCCAAATCTCCAAATTCCCTGTTTTGCTTTGTTCTTCATGGTTTTGCTGTATGCAGAACCTTTGCCACCCTCTCTGATGGACAGGGGACTATGGACTATGGGTTGTGTAGTGTGCATAGAGCAGTATAAATGACCACATGTATACTTCCAAACAAATGGGAGCAAGGAGGAAAAGTAGAAGATCAGGATCTCATGGAGGATGTTACAGGGAGACAGGAATACACAGTAAGAACAATTTCATGAAAAATTGATTACAGAGCCATTAAGTAGTGGATGTGCATAGATTATTTTTAGAGAATAAAGATATTATTTTGTGCTACTTTACACAAGTCAACCATTGAGGTTCTGATGAGATCCAGGAGGCTCTGCAACTGTGCTTAAGCCTGAAAGCCCACCTAATTAAGGTTATTCTGAGTTTTCAACATGCAATGTAGCCAGATTTTTAAGGTGTTGTCACAAACTAAAACATTTTTTGTTTTTTTACTTTTAACATTTTCATAGAGAGACCTATGTTTATTCTAATCAAGTGTAAATTTACTTACTGTTGACTGACTTGTCTATTTCAAACATCTATTGCTCTTTTAATAAAATGCTTTCTAAGGTTACTCTCAAATTTCTCCTTCTAGTTTGAGGTCAAACTCCAATGTTCTTAAAATGGTTCTAAAGGCCGAAGGTTTTTTTTTTACCTTAAAGTGGAATTCCACCCACAAAATGAACTTTATAGTAATCAACAGCAATAACCATCAGCTTCAACATTTGGAAAAACATTTTTTTTTCTCACTCGTTCAGGGCTGTTGCTATGAGGTCCCTTGTAATCTGCCTCTTCCTCTCCGCGGCGCCTGATGTCATTTCCCTCAGCGCCTGTGCTCGCTAGTGCTCCTGGGAGATGTGTGTCATCCTTTTCCAGGAGTCAGTGGGCAGTGCACGACGATATACTGTACGTCAGCACAATGGCACAGCTGGACAAATGGGCGTACAGGTACGTCCCCTTTAAGAAGTGGCATTTTGGGTGCGTGCGCTCCGCCGACGGCTGCCGCGTGCTCCGTGACCGTAACCGTGGGTTCCGCGGACTCAATGTCTGCCGGGTGCAGTGTTGGTCATCTTACTTTAAAAAAGTAATTAGTTAAGTTACAAATTACATCTCCCAAAAAGTAATTGCGTTAGTAACTCTGTTACTACATTGGAAAAGTAATTAGTTACTCAGCAAAGTAACTGTGACTTTTTTTTTTTATATTCTAAGGGGCGGGTCTAGTATTACTGTAAGCAAGGCGCGCGTTCCCCCCTGCACGTCTATTTCCCCTCTATACCCCCCTGAACGTCTATTTCCCCTCTGTACCCCCCTGCACATCTGTCCCCCCCACACATATATCTGTTCCCCCTCTGTACCACACTACACATCTGTCATCTCCCCCACAAACATATATCTGTTTCCCCTTTGTACATCTGTCCCCCCCAAACTCACGGATCGGATCGTTCCTCGGATCAGAGTCACGGATCGGATAATTTTTCGGATCAGCAAATAATAATTGAATTTGCAAAAACCTGTGAAAATTTCACCACCATATAGTCCCCACTGTAATATCCACAATATTGGCTGAGTATAGCTGGGTATGGCTGAGGATGGCTGGGTACGGATGGGTATCGCCGAGTATGGCTGAGTCTTACCGAGTATGGCAGAGTATAGCAGAGTATGGCTGGGTATGGCAGAGTATGGCAGAGTATGGCTGGGTATGGCAGAGTATTTGCTGGGTATGGCAGGGTATTGCAGAGTATTGCCAGGGTATTGCAGAGTATTGGCAGGGTATTGGCAGGGTATTGCAGAGTATTGTCAGGGTATTGTAGAGTATTGGCAGGGTATTGCAGAGCATTGGCAGGGTATTGGTAGGGTATTGGCAGGGTACTGCAGAGTATTGCATGGCATTGCAGAGTATTGGCAGGGTATTGCAGAGTATTGGCAAGGTATTTCAGGGTATTGGCAGAGTACTGCAGAGTATTGCAGGGTATTGTGGAGTATTGCAGGGTATTGCAGAGTATTGGCAGGGTATTGCAGAGTATTGGCAGGGTATTGCAGTGTATTGGCAGGGAATTGCAGAGTATTGGCAGGGTATGGAGGCCATCCGATTTCTCCCCTCCACTGTACAGATCTGTACACAGAGGGGAGAGAGGAACCGGCGTCATCATGACGCCAGTTTGTTTACAAGTGATCGCTCCGTCCTTTGACGCAGCAATCCCATTGTAAATGGCTGAAGAGTGCACCAAGATGGCCACCGCTCCGGAGCTAGGCCGAAGCCGCAGCCTTTCCTAAGGCCGAGGCCGTGGAGCGCTCCGGATCGCGCCGCGTGACGATCCGTTGCGCCCCTAGTGGCGGTTGATGTAATTGCCGTAAAGCAGCCCAAGTAATGGGAACGGAGTTACCACGAGGGGAAGAATAATCAGTTAGTTTACTCGTTACCCTCTAAAGTAACGGCGTTAAGTAACGCTGTTTACTTTAACTCAGTTACTTACATCACTGGCCGGGTGCCCCTAATTATATCACGGAGCAGAAGAATGGGGAGATGCCTTTGTAAATAAGGCATTTCCCCGTTCTGCCTTGTGACATGACAGATATCACTGCTCTCTGTCATCGGGAGCAGTGAGTGCTGTCATGTGAGTAGTAGCCCATCCCCCCACAGTTAGAATCACTCCCTAGGACACACTTAACCCCTTGATTGCCCCCTAGTGTTTAACCCCTTTCCTGCCAGTGTCATTTAAACAGTAATCAGTGCATTTTTATAGCACTAATCGCTGTATAAATGACAATGGTTCCAAAATAGTGTCAAAAGTGTCCAATGTGTCCACCATAAATTCACAGGATAAAAATCACAGATCACCACCATTACTAATAAAAAAAAAAGAATAATAAAAATGCCATAAAACTATCCCCTATTTTGTAGACACTATAACTTTTGCGCAAACCAATCAATTTACGCTTATTGTGATTATTTTTTACCAAAAATATGTAGAAGTATATATAAATCGGCCAAAAACTGAGGAAAAATTACTTTTTATAATATATTTTTGGGGGATATTTTTTATAGCAAAAAGCAAAAAATATTGCTTTTTTTTTTTTTTAAATACGCTTTTTTTGTTTATAGCGCAAAAAATAAAAAACGCAGAGGTGATCAAATACCACCAAAAGAAAGCTCTATTTGTTGGGAAAAAAGGACGACAATTTTGTTTGGGTGCAATGCAGCACGATCACACAATTGTCAGTTAAAACGATGCAGTGCCGAATCGCAAAAATTACTCTGGTCAGGAAAAGGGTAAATGCTCTGGGGCTGAAGTGGTTAAGATAGGCCCATTTTTGAGAAGAAAAAAAATCACAGATGAAAAAATAAAATAAATGATCAAGCATTGTAGAGACTCCAAATGTAGCCGATGACCTACCCCACCACTGGGGCTTCTAGGACCTATGGTTCCAGAAAAACAGGGCTCCTTGCACAACTTGTCATAAGTTCTTTTAGCAGACATCCTAGGGAATAAAATGGCGGTCGTTGCAAAATTTTACATTACATGATATTAGCGCAGCGATTTTTCAAACGTGTTTTTTTTTAAAAAGAAACTGTTCAAGAATATAAACAAAAAAAACACTAAAAGTTAGCCCGATTATTTTGTTTACTATGAAACATGATGTTACGCCGAGTAAATAGATACCTAACATTTCACACTTTACAATTGCACACACTTGTGGAATGGCACCAAACAGTACTTAAAAAATGTTTACAGGCTACATGTTTAGAGTTACAGAGGAGGTCTAGTGCTAGAATTATCACTCTCGCTCTAACGTTGGCATCATATGTAACCTGTGTGTATTTGGCTCTGATACTAGCCAGTGCCTCACCAGCCACTGACCTCACCACACATCCCTGACCCAAATCCTAATAATACATTTGGACAGGGCTGTGCGAATGTCGTAATTGTGATGCTTTACTTCACAGCTGAAACTTTTCTTTTATTTTTTTATTTCTTTAGCTACAGCATCTTTAACTTAGCACCTGTCAAACTCGCCTATGAATTTCAATGGGGCCAATAGGGCAATTGCAAGCCAAACTCGCTTGCAGCAGCAGGATAATGTAAAACTACCATTCAGCAATGTAAAAAAAAAAACAAAAAAAAAAAAAACAAGGAGGCAGCAGTAGCACCTCATGAATGACTGTCAGCTGCTTCTATACCACTCATTGAAAAGCAATCCACCACAGATCTCTTTTCAGAGGGCAGTAAGCATTACCACAAATGTGAAAGAAACTTGAAACACATCATCCATTTCACAATCACCACCAACCAGGTCACTCTCCAGCCACTTTCCATGTTAGCCTTCTCCCTTCAACTTGTATCACATGTGACCATTTCCCAACCTGCAGATGACAGACCCTACTCCAAAAGATATCACTCCCAGTTTCTCCCCCACCAACTGATTAATATCCCTCCATGACCACCTCACACCCCCCTGCTGACAGACCTCTCTCCCCAGCCTGTCCCCAAACACCCTCCCACCTGATGACCTGTGAATGGGGGAAGCACTCCCACAGTGTTATTGTGTTCTGCCAGTAGAGAGCCTTCCCAACCCACAGAATACAATGATCAGCGTTGCTAATTATAGCTGGCAGCACTGATTGTTTGGGGAAAAACCTGACCTGGTTGTGTAGAACCAGCTAGCCCATACATAGATCGACTATGGCTGGTCTCTGCTTAATTGGCTTCATTTCAATCCGTGTATGGCCCACTTAACCACTACGCAGTCCCTAATCATCCTTTCACAAACCTTTATATTTTTATTTCCCAGATTCCTGCATCCTCCACACCTGTACATACTGCCCTCTGTCACACCCTCCACACTTCTCTCCTATACATAGTGTCCACTGTCATACACTTCTCTCCTGTACATAGTGCCCGCTGTCATACCCCCCACAATCCTCTCCTGTACATACTGCCCACTGTCACACACTTATCTCCTGTACATTCTGCCCTCTGTCATACCCTCCACACTCCTCTCCGCTACATACTGCTCATTGTCATACCCTCCACACTCCTCTCTGGTACATCACATTCCTCTCCTGTACATACTTCTCACTGTCATACATGTCTCTCTTGTACATAGTGTCCACTGTCCCACCCCCCACAATCCTCTCCCGTACATACTGCCCACTGTCATACCCTCCAGATTCCTCTCCTGTGCATGCTGCCCAATGTCATACCCTCCACACTCCTCTCCTGTACATATTTCCTGCTGTCATACCTTCCACGCTCCTCTCCTGTACATATTTCCTGCTGTTATACCTTCCACACTCCTCTCATGTACATACTGCAACATCATACCCTCCAAAATCCTCTCCTGTACATACTGCCCACCGTCATCCCCTCCAAACTCCTCTCCTGTACATACTGCTCACTGTCATCGTAAAACAAAACAAGATAAAGTTGGCGCACAAATGAATGGTCTCTTTAAGAGCGTTTGACTATCTCGTGGGATGTTTGTTTATTTAAATAAATGTCCTGTAGATGGTCTCAATGTGCGGCTGTTAACCCATTATGGACTTGGCAAAAAATGGATGCAGCAGAAAAAACGATCAAAAACAGCGCATCAAAGGGACTAGTAGATTGATGTGAAAAAGACTTTAAAATGTCATTTATTAAATGTAAAAAATAAACACAGACATCTGATCCCTGCAGGATCTCAAACACATAAAAAACACCAATCATAAAACGGACAGATGTTTGGTAATGAAAAGCTCCTCAGATCTCTCAATTATAACTTTGGAAAGGTCAAAACCAAAGACCAATGTGCACAGCTTTCGAATGCCTAATGAATGCAATCAATCATCTGAAAGAACCCAAAAAGTCAGTGTAAACGAATGGAACAACGTTCCTAGGGACACTCACTTCATAGGTGTTCAATGGGCTGCAGAGCTGATGAGTCCAGTCTGATGACCGAGGGGGAGGTGTTTATTTCAGCTCCATCTGAAGCGTTCGGCTTGGAGGCAGAGGTGTAATGCTGCACGCTAGGTGGTAAAGATCAAGCTTAGTCACCAGATGATATCAGCTGTACACATAGGCAGCTTGGAGAACGCTGCACTGCCTGCAGTGCCGCTTGTCCGAGCGGCTGTGGATCACATGAGAGGCTTGTCACGTGGAAGGCTGTGAAGGGGAAGGTTGCTATGCCGACTCTCCGAGAGTCGGCATAGCAACCTTCCCCTTCACAGCCTTCCACGTGACAAGCCTCTCATGTGATCCACAGCCGCTCGGACAAGCGGCACTGCAGGCAGTGCAGCGTTCTCCAAGCTGCCTATGTGTACAGCTGATATCATCTGGTGACTAAGCTTGATCTTTACCACCTAGCGTGCAGCATTACACCTCTGCCTCCAAGCCGAACGCTTCAGATGGAGCTGAAATAAACACCTCCCCCTCGGTCATCAGACTGGACTCATCAGCTCTGCAGCCCATTGAACACCTATGAAGTGAGTGTCCCTAGGAACGTTGTTCCATTCGTTTACACTGACTTTTTGGGTTCTTTCAGATGATTGATTGCATTCATTAGGCATTCGAAAGCTGTGCACATTGGTCTTTGGTTTTGACCTTTCCAAAGTTATAATTGAGAGATCTGAGGAGCTTTTCATTACCAAACATCTGTCCGTTTTATGATTGGTGTTTTTTATGTGTTTGAGATCCTGCAGGGATCAGATGTCTGTGTTTATTTTTTACATTTAATAAATGACATTTTAAAGTCTTTTTTCTGCTCACTGTCATACCCACGACACTCGTCTCCTGTACATACCACACACTGTCATACCCTCCACACTCCTCTCCTGTACATACTGCCCCCATCATACCCTCCACACTCCCCTCCTGTACATACTGCCAGCTGTCTTTTTCTACACACTCCTCTCCTGTACATGCTGCCCCCCATAATACCTTCCATACTCCTCTCCTGTACATACTGCCACATCATACCCTCCACACTCCTTTCCTGTACCTACTGCCCACTGTCATACCCTCCACACTACTCTCCTGTACATACTGTCCACTGTCATACCCTCCACACTACTCTCCTGTACATACTGTCCACTGTCATACCCTCCACACTATTCTCCTGTACATATTGTCCACTGTCATCCCCTCCACACTTCTCTCTTATACATACTGCCCACTGGCATACCCTCCACACTCCTCTCCTGTACATAATGCCCACTGTCAACCCTACACACTCTTTTGCTGTGCATACTGCCCACTGTTATACCCTGCACACTCATCTCATGTACATAGTGACCACTGCCATACCCTCCACACTCCTCTCCTGTACATAGTGCCCACTGTTATACCCTCCACATTCCTCTCACTCACCTGCACATACTTCCCACTTTTATACCATCCATACTCCTCCCCTATCCCTCTTACCCACAAAAACAGTTCTTTAAAATTATATTGAATATCCTCAAAGTTACCAGCTCTAGAATCAGCATACTTTTGTTAGTTCAACTAAAGGAAATCTTCTCAGTCTTCATATTTGTTCTGCCCATTATTAGTACTCATTTAATTTTGTGATTACTATTGTGATGTATAGAGGAACATAGGGGATGTCAACTACTCGAAATATACCACTGGTAAAAAAAAAGTGTCCCTGAAAATATTTTTGAAATGTTAGCAACTACTGTATGCACTTGGGCACTGACCAAGGGCCACCTGGTCAGTAGGGGGACCCATGAAAGGCTCCTGGGATCCTGTGATATTAAAGTGGTAGTAAACTTAGCTAACATTACTACTTTGTAAAGGCCCTGCATATTAGCACATTAGGGTACACTTACCTATAAGACGGAGCCCTCCAGCGATGCGCTGTGATCAATTTGGCGGGTCCCGGGCGTTTCCATCTTTACCCGGTCTTCCTTCAGGGTTCTGTGCCTTCGGTCACTTGCCTTGGCTGGGCTGCATTGATGTCACTCCCACGCATGCTCATGTGCATCCTCTTTCTCTCTCACCCCCTCCCCCCTCTCTCTCATCCTCCCTCCCTTACCCCTCACCCCTCTCTCATCCCCTTTCTCTCTCTCTCATCCTTCCTCTCTCTATTTTATTTAATTTGTTATAACTAAAAATTGTTTGAATTTTTATTCATTTATTTTTAATAAAAAGCCCCACCAAAATCCTCAGCATAAGGCCCATAATGTTCTTAATCCGGCCCTGCATATCACTGCTACCTCCCTCCCAGTAACGGTATGGGGTCCTGCCGTGCACCCGTACCTGCCTTCAGGCTCGGGACATCTGCAGTGCTGATTTTCTCCCATTGCTATGGGAAATGGACCTGCACACAGAGAGAGAGCCAACAACAACTCCTCCTGCAGGAAGCTATCTCACATGCCAAGTGTACACTCTTACAACAGACTGCTAAAGAAACCTTTGTTGCTCTTGGTAACCACTTGTATCTTCACACTGTTTTAACTCTTATGCCCAATACACACGGTCGGATTTTCCGCCTGAAAATGTGCGATCGGATCATGTTGTCGGAGAATCCGACCGTGTGTGGGCTCCATCGGACTTTTCCCATCAGATTTTCCGACGCATAAAATTTTCCGACGACAAAATCTGATCATTTAAATTCTGATCGTTTGTAGACAATTCTGACGGACAAAGTGCCACGCATGCTCAGAATAAATTACCAGACAAAGCTATTGGCTACTGGCCCGTTTATAGTCCCACCGTACATGTTCTACGTCACCACGTTCAGAACGATCGTTGGAAAAAATCAGACGGATTTTGTCGTCGGAAAGTCCGTCTGTGTATATGGGGCATTACACTGATATCTTCATACCCCAATATGCTTAGTTGACCTAAACTGTAGGCTATGTGTGCCGGTTATTTGCAGTACACCTCTTGGGTAACTTCAGATCAGCCAAAATACGTAGT
The DNA here is from genome assembly GCF_037356315.1 of Lithobates pipiens. Classification (NCBI taxonomy): domain Eukaryota; kingdom Metazoa; phylum Chordata; class Amphibia; order Anura; family Ranidae; genus Lithobates; species Lithobates pipiens. Next base: position 516,744,847 of record NW_027507758.1, read on the forward strand.
AATCAGTGCATTTTTATAGAACTGATCGCTGTATAAATGACATGGTCCTAAAATAGTGTCAAAAGTGTCCAATCTGTCCGCCATAATGTCACAGTCACCATAAAAATCATAGATTGCCGCCATTACTAATAAAAAAAAAAGTTAATAGTAAATATGTCATATGTCATACAACTAAACTATCCCCTATTTTGTAGACGCTATAACTTTTGCGCAAACCAATCAATATACGCTTATTGCGTTTTTTTTGTTTTTTTTTTTTTACCAAAAATATGTAGAAGAATATATATATCGGCCTAAGCTGAGGTAAAAAATGTTTTTTAATATATTTTTGGGGGATATTTACTATAGCAAAAAATTAAAAATATTGCTTTTTTAAATGTTCCCTCTTTTTTCTTTATAGCGCAAAAAATAAAAACCGCAGAGGTGATCAAATATCACCAAAAGAAAGAAAGAAATGTTGGTACAATGTCGCATGACCGCGCAATTGTCAGTTAAAGGAACGCAGTGCCGAATCGCAAAAAAATGGCCCGCTTATTCAGCCACCAAATCTTCCGGGGCTGAAATGGTTAAAATCTAAAGTAAAAATGTTTCCTTTTTGAACTTGAATAGAGTAGGGAAGAAGTAAAAATCCTGTCAGATTTTATTTTGTTTCTTATGTAACTTTGGGATGATTCGCTGTCTGTCTCACAGACACAAGAGCTGGAAAGTGGAAAGGGGTCCAAAGTGAGGAAAATCCTGTCTTGGGCCTGGTTCACACCTATGCGTTTTTCAGCGCATTTTCAGTTTTGCAGAAATGCATTACAATATATTTAACATGGTGTCCTATGGGTCATGTTCATATCTGTGCAGTTTCCTCCAGTGCATTTTTTGGAAAAGGTCAGGGACTTTTAATTTTCCCGCAGCAGGTTGCATTTTTGCTTCCATAGACTTCAATAAAAATGCAGCGGAAATGCATAAAAAATACATTGCTTGCGTTTTTTGATACGTTTCTGCTGCATTTTTGCTGTTTTTTCCCACAAGACAGACAATAGGTGTCTTTTAAAAAAAAAATTTGAAATGCTTAAAAAAAATGCTTTAAATACGTGTCAAAGACAAGTGTGAAAAAACACAACAGGAAAACGGATCAACCGCAACTTGCACAGATGTGAGCCAGGCCTAGACAGTGTCCCCATCTGTATTACCATTCTGGTGACAACTTCAAATTTTGGATCTTTTCTAACTTTCAGTCCTGGTGAAAATGATTGCAAACAGAGGGATAACAGAGACAATAGGGACAGAGACATGACTGCAAAACTGACAATATTACTAACTTTACCTACTTTATCCAAAACAAAATAAAAAGAATATACTGGCACCCTTGGGCATGCAATAAGCAGGTCAACCAGATGATTGAAATAAAAGCTGGGATACAGATTATAGCTTTTAGAAAGTGTATTTTTTGCCTCAGTACCTATTGAGTCACTAACCTGGAACAGGCATGCACTAAGGCCGCGTACACACGGGCGGACTGTTCGCCCAACTTTGTTCGTCAAACAATCCGACAAACAGTCCGCTCAAAATTTGCATGAACGGACTTGACCACACACGATGAACGAACAGTCCGCTGAAAGCGTGCGCGATGACGTGAACGGCACGTACGACGGGACGAGAAATTCGACGTCCAATACACTGCAATGCAACCTTCGCCGTGTAAATCCTTTCTGAGCATGCGCAAAACTTAGTTTGTCGAACAAGCCTACACACGAGCGGACTGTCCGCTGAAACCAAGTTTCAGCGGACTGTCTTACGGAAATTCCGAAAAACTTTGTTCGTCAGACTGTCCGCTGAAACTGTCCGCTGAAGCCCACACACGAGCGGATTGTCCGCTGAAACACTGTTCAGCGGACTAAGTTGGGCGAACAGTCCGTCCGTGTGTACGCATCCTATGTGAAGTCTGATCCCCTCTGTCTGAAATGCCCACTCCAGGTCTTGACAGTTCTGACACATGCACCTTTAACCACTCGACCTCAGGAAGATACCCCCTTTCATGACCAGGCCATTTTTTACAATATGGCACTGTGTTACTTTAAGACCCCTTTCACACTGAGGCAGTTTTCAGGCGTCTAGAAATAACGCCTGAAAACAGCCTCCCATTCATTACAATGGGTGCTTTCGCACATGCACTTGCGGGAAAAGTCCTGCAAGCAGCATCTTTGGGGGAGCTCCCAAAATGCCCCTGCCCATTGCAATGAATGGGCAGCCATTCTGAAGCGCCTGAAAAGTGATTCGGAAGCACCGCAATATGGGAGTTTTTTGGGGGGTTAAAAGCACCACGCTAGCGGCCGAAAAGTGTCGCAAAAGCAACAACGAGCAGCACTTTACTGTTAATGGCCGGCACTTTCAGTGTGAAAGCAGCCTAACTGACAATTGTGCAGTCATGTGAAGCTGTACCCAAACACAGTGTATGTCCTTTTTTTTCACATCAATAGCTTTCTTTTGGGGGCATTTGATCATCTCTGCGTTTTTTATTTTTTGCGCTTAAAGCAAAAAAGGTCCAACAAATATATTTTTTACTTTTTGCTATAAAACATATCAAATTAAAAAAAAATTAAAACTTTTATTGCTTGATAAATTTAGGCCAATATGTATTTTTCTACATGTAAAAAAAAAAGCTGTATCGTCTACAAACTATGGGGTAAATACAGGAATTTTTATTTATTTATTTATTTCTTAGTAGTAATGGTGGCAATCAGTGACTTATAGCGGGGACTGAGATATTGCGGCGGACATTAGATTTTCTGCTGATTTTTGTCTTCAGATTTACCAAATCCATGCAGTGCAAGGGCCTGCCTGATTGCATACCAATTGAAACTCCTAATGCCCCACACACACGGTCAGATTTTCTGAAGGAAAATGTGCGATCGGATCATGTTGTTGGAAAATCCGACCGTGCGTTGGCTCCATCTGACTTTTTCCATCGGATTTTCCGACGCACAAAGTTTGAGAGCAGGATCTAAAATTTTCCGCCAACAATATCCGATCGCATAAATTCCGATCGTGTGTAGACAATTCCGACAGACAAAGTGCAACGCATGCTCAGAATAAACTAAGGCCGCGTACACACGGGCGGACTGTCTGACGGACTTGGTCCGCTGAAACACGTTCGTGTGTGGGCTTCAGCGGACTTTTTCAGCGGACAGTCTGGCGGACTAAGTCTTTCGTAATTTCCGTAATATTGTCCGTCCAAACTTGGTTTCAGCGGACAGTCCGCTCGTGAGTAGGCTAGTTCGACGGACTAAGTATGGCGCATGCTCAGAAAGGATTTACACGGCCGAAGGTTGCATTGCAGTGTATTGGACGTCGTATTTCTAGTCCCGTCGTACGTGCTGTACACGTCATCGCGCAAGCTTTCAGCGGACTGTCTGTTCATCGTGTGTGGTCAAGTCCGTTCATTCAAAAGTAGGACGGACTGTCTGTCGGATTGTCTGACGGACTTAGTTGGACGGATAGTCCGCCCGTGTGTACGCGGCCTTAGAGACAAAAGCTATTGGCTACTGGCCCGTTTATAGTCCCGATGTACGTGTTTGACATCATCTCGTTCAGAAGGATCGTAAATTCCGACAACTTTGTGCGACCGTATGTATGCAACACAAGTTTCGGCCAAAATCCGTCCGAAAAAATCAGACGGATTTTGTGGTTGGAATGTCCGACCGTGTGTGCACGGCATAAGGTTTCACCTCATATTATATGGTTTTGGTAAATCTGAAGGAAAAAAAACAGCGGAAAATCTGATAGGGCTTAACTGACACTTTTTAATAACCAGTGACACTAATACAATGAGCAGTGCTAAAAATATGCACTGTCACTGTACTAAGGACACTGGCTGGGAAGGGGTTAAACATCTAGGTCAATCAAAGGGTTAAATGTGTGCCTAGCCAGTGTTTTAGTGTAAACAATGTGGTGCTTTCACTACGGCAACTCATATATTTAATTCCCTGCTTTGCGGGGAAAGAAAATCCATTACTTCCCCGCGGAGAGGACAGAGCTCTGTCCTGTGTAAATTCCGGCCGATCGGCGGATGCCGGCGGTAACCCATTGACCAGCAACCGCTGATCGACATCACAGCAGGGCCGGGTCACCTGTGGCACGCGTGCTCGTCCCCTAATCGGAAGTACCAGATCACGTACCTAATACGTGAATTGGCGCAGCAGAGACGCCTTGCTGCCGTATATCTGTGTTTACAGTCGGCAAATGGTTAAATACAAAGTCAGGAAACACACATTTTTATGTCTGTCCTCAAAGCAACCCTTTACTTTTAAATCTGAATTAAAACAAAACCCTTGCTTATTATATTGAAATGAGATTTTGTCGTTCCGACATGCATACATTAATTCAATTTATCTTCATTGGCTTTCAGAATTGTATTATGCCTTACACTAATCGATGTGGAAATCTATGGTTGAACAATAGCGTGGATACAAAGAATAAGTACAGTACTGCCAGATGTGTCCTTATTGTTCTTATGGATCTGGGTGGTGGAGGATAATAACGTTACTTAATCATCTAGTATAGCATTTGAACTGGCAACACAGGCAAATGTAACATTTTTCTCAGATGAACAACCTTTTCTTTTGAAATGTCACCGAGGCTTCACCCGGACTGCGGCAGGGTAATTCTTTATGCATCTGCCCAAACTGAAAAGGTTACTTGTGAGCCTTCAAGATGACTCTTGAGCTGATGGCAGAGTTAAGGGCTGAACCCCCTGAAAGAATAGTTCTCTACTAGTTGCTAGGTGATAAGCCAGAGATTTCAAACCGCCTTGGTAGAAGTTATCTCTAATTGACAGCTGTTTACCCTAAGGGTCTAATTCCAACCTTGAGACTGGAGTATAATAAGAAGGCAGCTTTTCTTCACCCCTGTGTCCATGCCCTCGCCATGAGATTACGGCAGCCTTGTATTCCTACCCCTTTCAGTGTGCTTCTTGTCATAGAGCAGAGAGGGATCTGAGGCCTGCTGTGCATTGTGAAGCTATAGTTTACATCCATCTTCGTCTCATTCCTACCACCTGAATAAACGCATGCTAACCTCTCAGGTTTCTTCATTTTTTAAGCATGGTGAAATCACATTTGGGTCTCTAATTGTCTTGACAAGTATTGCCCCTTGAGGGTTTTTTTTTTTTTTTTATCCTGTTGCTGAAACTGTTAAGTTTCCAAGAGAAAATTTGTGTTTAAAAGGAACATTTTTGGGTATGTTGTCCACTATTTGTTAAAGCCCAAAGTGGACACCTGCATGGAGTAAAAAAAGTACTGTGTCCTTTAGCAGTATAACATAGCTCCCAACTGTCCCTGATTTGGAAGGACTGTCCCTGATTTGAAGGAACTGTCCCTGATTTGGAGGAATCGTCCCTGATTTGGAAGGACTGTCCCTGATTTGAAGGAACTGTCCCTGATTTGGAGGAATTGTCCCTGATTTGGAGGAATTGTCCCTGATTTGGAGGAATTGTCCCTGATTTGGAGGGACTGTCCCTGATTTGTAGGGGCTGTCTCTGATTTGGAAGGACTGTCCCCAATTTGTAGGGACTGTCCCTGATTTGGAGGGATTGTCCCTGATTTGGAAGGACTGTCCCCAATTTGTAGGGACTGTCCCCAATTTGTAGGGACTGTCCCTGATTTGGAGGGACTGTCCCTGATTTGGAAGGACTGTCCCTGATTTGTAGGGACTGTCCCTGATTTGTAGGGACTGTCCCTGATTGGGAGGGACTGTCCCTGATTTGTAGGGACTGTGCCTGATTTGTAGGGGCTGTATCTGATTTGGAAGGACTGTCCCCGATTTGTAGGGACTGTCCCTGATTTGTAGGGACTGTCCCTGATTTGTAGGGGATGTCTCTGATTTGTAGGGACTGTCCCCGATTTGTAGGAACTGTCCCTGATTTGTAGGGACTGTCCCTGATTTGTAGAGGCTGTCTCTGATTTGGAAGGACTGTCCCCCATTGGTAGGGACTGTCCCTGATTTGGAAGGACTGTCCCTGATTTGTAGGGACTGTCTCTGATTTGTAGGTACTGTCCCCGATTTGTAGGGACTGTCCCTGATTTGTAGGGGCTGTCTCTGATTTGGAAGGACTGTCCCCGATTTGTAGGGACTGCCCCTGATTTGGAGGGACTGTCCCTGATTTGGAAGGACTGTCCTTGATTTTTAGGGACTGTTCCTGATTTGGAAGGACTGTCCCTGATTTGGAAGGACTGTCCCTGATTTGTAGGGACTGTCCCTGTTTTGGAGGGACTGTCCCTGATTTGGAAGGACTACCCCTGATTTGGAGGGACTGTCCCTGATTTGGAAGGATTGTCCCTGATTTGGAGGGACTGTCCATGATTTGTAGGGACTATCCCTGATATGGAGGGACTGCCCCTGATATGGAGGGACTGCCCCTGATTTGTAAGGACTGTACCTGATTTGGAGCAATATCCCTCTGTCCCTCATTCCTCCTCATTTGTCTCTCATTTTAGTCTGATCTATATATTTATATATAAAATGCACTTTTTATCTTTCAAAAAGTGTGTCCCAGTAATAAACCTTTCATCCAATTTCTAAATTGGTGCATTTATGAAATTTAAAAGCCAATATAAAGGAATAGAAGTGGTAAAAAAAAAAAAAAAAAAAAAGCTCTTGTGGATTTAATTAACCTTTTGTTTTGGTTAATTCTCCTTTAAAAAGGTGTGGCAGGGGGCATGTCCTATGCCTACATACATTTGTTAGTAAGTGTCCCTCATTCCCATCTCAAAATGTTGGGAGGTATGGTATAGTGTGCTGTGGCAAAAACTAGCCGGTGTGGCTTGTATGTTAACCACTTGTCCTCCTGGTAGGGTTGCCACTTTTTCTTCAAGCCATACCCAAATACTCTAGTGGCCTGGGACACCTTTGTAGTAAGTAGTAATGCAGTGCGCATTGCGTGCCGCAGTGAACAGTGGGTGTGGCCAAATTGCTCTTGCTGACATCATCACCCTGCCACCCAGTGATATTGAACCTGCCCCCCAGATAGCTGCCCGCAGCTCCCGGATAGCAACAGATTTGTGTGTGACTATCTTGGTTTCTAAGAGAGACACAGCCTGGTCTGAATAATGTGTCCTGGTTTCAATCCGCCTGAAACCAGGACACATGATCCAAAACCCAGACTGTCTGGGGGAATCCCGGACAGGTGGCAACTCTACCTCCAGAAGGTTTACCCCCCTTCATGACCAGGCCATTTTATGCGATACGGCACTGCTTTAGTTTAACTCACAATTTCGTGTGCATGCAACACTGTACCCAAATAAAATTATTGTCTTTTTTTCCCACAAACATAGCTTTCTTTTGATGGTATTTGATAACCTCTGCGGTTTTATTTTTTGCGCTGTAAACCAAAAAGTCCGACAATTAAAAAAAAATATATATATTTTGTACTTTCTGCTATAAAACACATCCAGTAATAAAAATGTAAAAAATCTTATTTCTTCATCAATTTAGACCAATATGTATTCATTAAAAAATAAATCTTTTTTTTTTTCTACTAGTAATGGCGGCGATCAGCGACTTATAGTGGGACTGCAATATTGTGACAGACAAATTGGACACCTAACTGACACTTTGACACTTTTTTGGGGACCAGTGTCACGAATACAGTGATCAGTGCTAAAAAATATGCACTGTCACTGTACTAATGACACTGGCAGGGAAGGGGTTAACATCAGGGGCGATCAGAAGGTTAAATGTGTGCCTGACCAGTGCTTACTCACTGTGGGAGAGGTGCTTTGACTAGGGGAAGGCAAAGATCAGAGTTCTTGCTTACCATAAACACAGGATCAATGCTTCCCCTTCTGAAAGAACAACAATCTTCCTTGTTTACTTCCTTGTCGGTCTGTCTGTGTACTGTGTAATTGGCGGGTGCCAGCGAACATTGAGTTCCCGCTACCCGCAGATCAACTCCCACTATGTATAATCATAGCAAGAGCAAAAGTGTCCGATCTGGTGCAGAGCGGCCGCCCTGCCACAGTATATCTGTGGTGGGCGGTCATTATGTGGTTAAGGGCACTTTCACACTGGGGTGGGCGGGCTCTTTGGTGTTTTTAATCCCCGCTAATGGCTGAAAAATAATTAAAAGTGCCTGCAAAGTAGCGCTTTGCACTTCGGCGGCGCTTTAGGAGCGGTGTATACACCGCTCCTACAGCATCACAAATATGTCGCTTGCAGGACTTTTTTGGGCATCCAGCCAGCGCACCGCTACAGTGTGAAAGCCCTCGGGAGAGCAGAGGTGCTTTACATGCTCTTTGCAATCGCTTTTTTTTAGTGCTATAGCGCCTGTAAAACTCCTCAGTAAATGTAGCCAAAGGACATAACCTTAGATCCCTTTCACACTGAGGCGCTTTTTAGGCGCTTTCACGCTAAAAAAAGCACCTGAAAAACTTGCGAAAACCTATTTCCATTAAAATCAATGAATGCTTTCACACTGGGGCAGTGCGCTTGCAGGGCGGTGAAAAAACACCCCTCTCCATTGAAATGAATGGAAAGCTCTTCAAAAGCGCTCAAATGTTTTACTGGCAGTTTAGAAGCGCCTCAGTGTGAAATGGGCCTTAAAGTGTTACTAAACCCACAACAGTAAAATCAGTCTGTAAGCTCTGAGGAGCAGGGCCCTCTGATTCCTATTGTATTAAAGTGTATTGTATTTGTACTGTCTACCCTCAAGTTGTAAAGCACTGTGTAAACTGTTGGTGCTATATAAATCCTGTATAATAACAATAATGTATATGCAGTAAAGCATGCTTATTATGCTCACAGTGGCACCTAAGGGGTTAATCCTCTAGATTGTTTAAAAAGGCTGTTTAATCCTGTCTTCTCTGATCCTTCCCTTCTTCCACTGTCCCCAAACCATCTACTAAAAGTACAGAGCCTTGGAGTCACTTGCTCAGTTTGCTTTGTATTGCTAGAGAGTTTTTTTTTTCTCTTGGGAGAGTGCATGTGATCAGCACAGGGCCAAACATCTCTGTACAGACAGAGGGTCAGGAATCATGCAGCCTCATAGGACAACCAGGGGAGAATGAAAACTCCTCCAACATGCTTTAACCAGTGCTCTGCTGGACACTGATAGAAGTCACAAGACTGCTATATACTGCTGATGAAAAAAGATATTTAGCAGTTTATATTTATTAAATAACTGCATTTCCATAATCTGTGTACTGTGGTAGACCAGATATAGTGAATGCAGGGTCCTGGGTTTAGTAATATTTTAAAAAGGGGGAGTGGTTTGTCACATACATATAGCACATTGGCCTAACTATAGCCATAGCAGCCCAGATGATATGGGCCCAGGGTGGAAAGTGGGCCAGATTAGGTGGGTTGTTGAAGCAACCTAAACATGGAAAGTCAACGTAAAGATAACATAGATCCAGTACAACATTAACCCTGATCTGGAGCTTTCCTTAATCATAAATAAGAAAAAACAGGAAACTTTGGCAAAAAAATAAAGCAAAAGCACAAGAAGAAAAAAATGCACTGGAATGCAATGAAAACACACCAGTACATATCAAAAACACATAAAAATGTTGCTTGCAGAAACGCATCTAGGCCAGGTCACACCACATACAGTGCAGTGTGTTTTTAATCTGCATCAAAAATTCATAGTTTACATGGATTTCAATGGCCTAATTCACACCAGTGCAGTCAACAAAAGTAGAACATGCTGCATTTTTTCTGCATGGAACGCACCGAAATGCATCAAAAATGTGCTGTATAACAAGGGAAATGCCCATTCTGAATAATGCACCTCAGCAAGTGTGATTTTGAAAAATCGCATAGAAAATGCACAATTCACTTGCATTGCCATTAAGGCCACATTCGCATCTACACATTTCCGAATGTACAAACATGTGCGCTTTGCCGTGGCTTTCAGAAACACGCTTCAAATGCCATGGCACTGAAAGTGACACCCCAACAACGCAGTTAAAGCAGAAAATGGAAAAGTAAAATGCATCAAATCGCAAGCAATTCATATCACAGTCGCATTGAATTTGCATCACAGTTGTAAGCAGGTCGCACTGAGAATTGCATGAAAATTGCATCTCAGTCATTCGAACCGAGAAAAAACAGGAAACTTTGGCAAAACAAAAAACAAAAAAACACAAGAAGGGAAAAACGCACATTCAAAAATGCACCAGAACATATCAAAAACACATAAATATGCCTATATAAAAGCACCCAGATGGCAAAAGTGTAGTGTGAACCCACAGATCTCCCTTCCTTTTCCCCACCTGTAAATAGATTCATTGCCTACAGAGCTTCTAGTTCTCTGATATTAACCCTATGTGTGCTTACTACAGTATTCCTAAGGCTAAAACAATCCCACAGTGTCTCAAATAAAAACAGACAGTTGAGATTTGTAATTCCGCAAATTAGAGTAATTGTGCATTGGAGCACTAACAATTATGTAATTATATACAATTAAAATAATACTTTTTTTTTTGTTATTTTTTTTCTGATTACTAAACGACAGTGTTTGGCACCTGTTGGCTGGGATAGGGAAAGGCTTTAGAATTTATAATAAAGCCCAAGATGTTAAATTCCAAAAAAGATCATTTAGGCTGGGTTCACACATATGCGATGTGAGAACCAGTGCGGGTTTCCGCATCGCATCACTGTCGCAGGCAGTTCACACTGCCCTATGCGAAGCGCTGCGGTTGTGAATACAAAGTTAATGACACCTCCAGATGGGTTTGCAGATCGCAGTATGAACGGTGAAATGGTGCAGAAATCGGATTACAGTGTGAACCAAAAAAAGGGTCCTGCGCCATTTTGGTCCGAATGCGTTGCAAATTCAGCCGTACAATCTGTATGGCTGAATTCGCATCGCACTAACATTGCATCTGATCTGCAAAGCAATGCAGTGCGAATCTCATGCAATGTCTGACTTCGCAATCATGTGAAACCAGCTTTAGAGCTTAAAAATTCAGGTGAGCCCCTAAATAAGTTCAAAGATCTATTCTCTGGCAAATTCTATGCAAAGCACTGTCCAATCACAGCTGATCACAGTGTAAACAGGAAGAGCTGTATATCGGCTTTTCCTCTAGTAGAGGAGAGCCGGTCGGCTGCTCTCCTGACAGGGGGGGTCTGCACTGTTGGATTATTCGTACAACCTCCCCAAGGATGCCCATCCAGGATCACAAGGGATGCCCACCCAGGACCACCAGGTATGCTAATCATTGCTCAATAGGGATGGCATTGTGCCCAACAGTGATGCTTGATAGTGCCCCCTGATCAGATCTGCTGAACAGTGGCATCCATCAGTTCCACCCATCAGTACCCATCAGTGCTACCTATCAGTTCCACCTATCGGTACCCATCAGTGTCCTGTGCCACCTATCAGTTCCCGTCAGTGATGCCTGTTAGTGCCCCCTGATCAGTGCTGCTGAACAGTGGCATCTATCAGTTCCACCCATCAATACCCATCAGTGCTACCTATCAGTGCCACCTATCAGTACTCATTAGTACCACCCTTTAGTGTCCAGTGCCACCTATCAGTGCCCATCAGTGCCGCCTATGAATGCCCATCAGTGCCACCTATCAGTGCCCATCAGTGCTGCATATCATTGCCACCTATCAGTGCCTGTCAGTGCTGCTTATCAGTGCTGCCTATCAGTGCCCATCAGTGCTGCATATAAGTGCCTCATTATCAGTGTCCATCAGTGTTCCACCTCATCAGTGCCAATCAGTACTGTCTCACCAGTGCCCGTTAGTGCAGCCTCATCAGCGATGGAAAAAACATAATTATATACAAAGTTTTGTAACAGAAAAAAGGAAACACTTTTTTTCCAAATTTTTTTGTAGCGCAAAAAATAAAAACCCCACTTGTGATCAAATACCACCAAAAGAAAGCTCTATTTGTGGGGGGAAAATGATAAAAACTTAGTTTGGGTATGGAGTAGCATGATGGCGCAATTGTCATTCAAAATGTGATAGCTATGAAAGCTGAAAATTGGTCTGGGCAGGAAGGGTTTATAAGTGCCCAGTATTGAAGTGGTTAAAGAAGGTGGTCCATAGCAGTTTTGAGGGTGAAATTATCTCTAAAGTAGGAAGCGCTTCATATTTAGACTTTCCCCCCCCCCCCCCCCCTCTACTTTCTGCAAAAAATAAAAACTTTTCTAAAATAATTTCTGGACAAGCCAGTCTTGTTAGTGGTTTAAGTTCCCGATAACTGAGCCTGAATCCTTTAGTCAATTACAGTTGTTGATTCATGTTCCTGATTCTTGATTTCAGTTCAGCTCACTGCCCAGACCCATGAAAAAGTTTTAGTCTGGTTATATAGTGTATAACTTTGTTTCCAGAATAAAATGTAACCTCTGGACACAAGGGCCAAAAACCAGGCTGCCTAATTAAAAACCTGACTGGTAGCAGGCCTACAAATCTTATCCCAGGGTAATAAAGGTAGTGAGTTACTTTGAAAATAAATAGAACGCTAAATTATCTTATGTTATGTGTCAACCTGCTGGCTTTAGAGAATAATATACACAAAAATAGAAGAATGGCGTAGTTACTAAATCAGAAACATTAATAAGCTGTGGTGAAGATAAAGTGTGCCTTAATTCATGGTATATCACTTTGCTCTAAAAAGACATTTTAACCACTTTCAGACCGGACCATTTTGCTGGTAAATGACCAGAGGTCTTTTTACAATTTGGCACTGCGCTGCTTTAACTGGTAATTGCGCGGTCATGCAATGTTGTACCCAAACAAAATTTGCGTCCTTTTCTTCCCACAAATAGAGCTTTCTTTTGATGGTATTTGATTGCCTCTGCGATTTTTATTTTTTGCGATATAAACGTAAAAAGACCGCAAATTTTGAAAAAAAATGATATTTTCTACTTTTTGTTATTAGAAAAATCCAATAAACTCAATTTTAGTCATACATTTAGGCCAAAATGTATTCAGCCACATGTCTTTGGTAAAAAAAAATCAATAATTGTATATTTATTGGTTTGCGCAAAAGTTGTCACATCTACAAACTAAGGTACGTTTTCTGGAATTTACGCAGCTTTTAGTTTACGACTGCCTATCTCATTTCTTGAGGTGCTAAAATGGCAGGGCAGTACAAAACCCCCCCAAATGACCCCATTTTGGAAAGTAGACCCCCTAAGGAAATTGATAAGAGGCATGTTGAGCCCATTGAATATTTTATTTTTTTGCCTCAAGCGATTGAATAATGACAAAAAAAAAATTTTTTTTTTTTTTTTACACAAAGTTGTCACTAAATGATATATTGCTCACACATGCTATGGGCGTATGTGAAATGACACCCCAAAATAAATTCTGCTGCTTCTCCTGAGTATGGGGATACCACATATGTGGGACTTTTTGGGAGCCTAGCCGCGTACGGAGCCCCGAAAACCAAGCACCGCCTTCAGGCTTTCTAAGGGCGTAAATTTTTGAGTTCACTTCTCACTACCTATTACAGTTTTGAAGGCCATAAAATGCCAAGATGGCACAAAACCCCCACAAATGACCCCATTTTAGAAAGTAGACACCCCAAGCTATTTGCTGAGAGGCATGTTGAGTCCATGGAATATTTTATATTTTGCCACAAGTTGTGGGAAAATTACAAACTTTTTTTTTTTTTTTTTTTTTTTCACAAAGTTGTCACTAAATGATATATTGCTCACGCATGCCATGGGCATATGTGAAATGACACCCCAAAATAAATTCTGCTGCTTCTCCTGAGTACGGGGATACCACATATGTGGGACTTTTTGGGAGCCTAGCCGCGTACGGGGCCCCGAAAACCAAGCACCGCCTTCAGGATTTCTAAGGGCGTTACAGTTTTGAAGGCCATAAAATGCCAAGATGGCACAAACCCCCCCCCAAATGACCCCATTTTGGAAAGTAGACACCCCTAAATTTAGGGGTACACTAGTGAGACTAGGTAATAAATGGCGGGTGCCCTGAAACTATAAAAAAATAACTAACCAACCAGCGTCACCTGTAACAGTTATATGGTGATCACTGGTGAAAGGGTTAACTAGGGGGCAATTAGGGGGCTTTATGCGGTAGTATATGGGGGTCCCTGGCGCTATAAAAAGCTGGAGCGAACCTAAATACCTACCTGCCTAACTAGCGTCACCTGTGACACTAATACAGTGATCAGAAAAACGATCGCTTATTAGGCTGGGTTCACACTGGAGCGATGCGGGAACGCCACGAATGCGCGGCGGGTTCCCGCATCGCATGCCTCCCGGCGGCAGTTCACACTGCCCTATGCGAACTGCTGGGAGTGTCAGTGAAATGTTACTGACACCCCCAGATCAGTTCGCATATCGCAGTGCGATCTGCAAACTCGGATCGCATGGTGTGAACACCCATGCGATCCGATTCTGCTGCGGGCCAAAAAAAGGGTCCCGTGCGAATTTGCGGCGGGTGCGGCGAATGGCTGAACTCGAATCGCACAGAGATCGGATGTGATTTGCACTGCAGTGCGGTGCGAATCACATCCGTTCTCATAAACCGCTGCAATGTGAACCCAGCCTTAGTGACACTGGCGACGGGGGGTGATCACGGGGTTAAACCTTTATTGGGGGGGTTAGGGGGGTACCTTAGAACTAAAGGGGGCTAACCCTAACTGCCCTAACAGTTATTAGTCACAAATGACACCCGCCGGGTGATCAGGGGGTTAAACCTTTATTAGGTAATAAATGGCGGGTGCCCTGAAACTATAAAAAAATAACTAACCAACCAGCGTCACCTGTAACAGTTATATGGTGATCACTGGTGAAAGGGTTAACTAGGGGGCAATCAGGGGGCTTTATGCGGTAGTATATGGGGGTCCCTGGCGCTATAAAAAGCTGCGGCGAACCTAAATACCTACCTGCCTAACTAGCGTCACCTGTGACACTAATACGGCGATCAGAAAAATGATCGCTTATTAGGCTGGGTTCACACTGGAGCGATGCGGAAACGCCGCGAATCCGCGGCGGGTTCCGGCATCGCATGCCTCCCGGCGGCAGTTCACACTGCCCTATGCGAACTGCTGGGAGTGTCAGTGAAATGTTACTGACACCCCCAGATCAGTTCGCATATCGCAGTGCGATCTGCAAACTCGGATCGCATGGTGTGAACACCCATGCGATCCGATTCTGCTGCGGGCCAAAAAAAGGGTCCCGTGCGAATTTGCGGCGGGTGTGGCGGGTGCGGCGGGTGCGGCGAATGGCTGAACTCGAATCGCACAGAGATCGGATGTGATTTGCACTGCAGTGCGGTGCGAATCACATTCGTTCTCATAAACCGCTGCAATGTGAACCCAGCCTTAGTGACACTGGCGACGGGGGGTGATCACGGGGTTAAACCTTTATTGGGGGGGTTAGGGGGGTACATTAGAACTAAAGGGGGCTAACCCTAACTGCCCTAACAGTTATTACAGTCACAAATGACACCAATGCAAAAAAAAAAAAAAAATGACATTGGTGTCACTGTGACTGGGGGGCAGGGGTAATTGGGGGGGTGATCGGGGGGTAAAGGGGGGGTGTGAGTGTGCCTGGCATGTTCTACTGTGTGTGTAGAGTGTTGGTGCAACTCACCGATCCGCTCTCCTCCGTGTCAGAACGAAAAATACCGACACGGAGGAGAGAATACATCACTTCCTCTCCTGTGTTTACATTACAGGAGAGGAAGTGATGTCACCGGGGATTTCTATTCGTCGGGAGCGATCGCGAGGGGGTGGCCATGAATGAATGGCCGCCCCCTCGTCCCGGATCGCTCCCGGGCGAAAACCGACCGCCGCAGGCACCGGGCGGGGGCCCGATCGGGCCCCCGACCCGCGGGAGGCAAGGGACGTACATGTATGTCCTTATGCCTGCCCGTGCCATTCTACCGACGTACATCGGCGTGCGGCGGTCGGCAACTGGTTAAATAAAACTTAAAGAAAGTCTCTCACATATAAAACAAGGTCATGACATGCAGAACAGGTTATAACAATGCAGACATTTCTTTTTATTCTTAGCCCTTGTACACACGGTTGGACATTCTGATGGAAAATGTCCGATCGGACCGTGTTGTCGGATAATCCGACCGCGTGTGGGCTTCACCGGGCTTTTTCCGTCGGAAAGTTTGAGAGCTGGATATAAAAATTTTCCAACAACATGATCCGATCTGACTTTTCCAATAGTTTGTAGAGAATTCCGATCGGACAAAGTGCCACGCATGCTCAGATCAAATTCCTAGACCAAAGCTATTGGCTACTAGCCTGAACATAGTCCTGTCGTAACTAAATTACGTCATCACGTTCCGAACGATCGGAATTTCCGACAACTTTGTCTGACCGTGTGTATGCAACACCAGTTTCGGACAAAATCCGACAGATTTTGTTGTCGGAATGTCCGACCGTGTGTATAAGGGCTTAAAGGGAATCTGTCATGAACAGTCTACATAGGTGATGAGGGCCTGATGGAAGCAGCCTCTCACCAGGCCATGTGCAGCATTCTAGTTTTAGTACAATACGTGTAAAAAAGGCTTCACATCCCCAAACTTAAAAAGGGTCACTTACCCCAGGAATGGTATCATTGCGAAGTCATTTCTTTAACAGGTATCTCCACTCTGCCCCTTCTTTTCTTTCTCACTATATTACAAAAAAAAGTGCATGGTCTGACGCTACTGACCTTCTTCAAGTTCCATTATCGCCCCCCTCCGATTCTTCTACTGTCGGCAACCCTGTTCTCTTCCAGGCTGGATGACAACCAGTATCATTTACCCATTTATTATGAGCTTAGTTTGTCACAAACACACCTTCTTTGGGGAAGGACTGCCCACTACTGCTACTGAGGAAGAAAGAGAAGGATCCTGAGGGGGCTTTGGAAGAAAGGGGGGGGGATAACTAGAGTTACACTGTAAATGTATTCTGCTTTGCTAAATGAAGCAAAATTCGTGGTTATGTTGCCTTTGTACAGAAATCTGTATCTCTGTGAAAGAGAGGTGCAAATATTCAGAAGTTCCTAAGACTACTTTGCTCTGGACACTAATAATATTTATCCAATATGGCTGCAACCATAATGGGTTTTCATTACACTGTAACATTCACAGATATGAATCTGATCTAATCTTTGTCTAATTAGTAATAACTGATGTACACCAATAGCCAGGATTATAACCCAATGTGGAGACTCTCATAAACGCACTCGCTAATGGTTGGGAGCAGAGGCACGGGGGCCGCGGTCATGTGAAAATCGGCATTATGACAGCACTCCAACATAGAAGCACGCCATTCGCCTTGCACAGTTAACACTTTGTACATCAAGCACTTTACTGTAAGCATTCTTCCCGAGTCACTGTACACCTTCTCCTCTCTTACGAATGCAGCACTTCTGGAGGGACACCGCAGAGCCTGTGTCCTGCTCCACCAGCTCAGCCATTACTGCCACCTCACAACTCAGTTCTCTGTTTCTAACAAGCTTGAATACTTTATGTGGATTCACTTCTCCCTCCCTCCTTGTGACCTCCAGGCTAGGTACATAGGTTCCCTGTGTCGCAAGATTGGTCCCAAGATTTATGGTAAAGGTCACTAGGGAGGGTTCTAGTTCACCAACCCCTTCATTACCAGGGTCACATCTTCCATGCCAAGTCACATAACTCTTGCTGCCTGCTATACGATTCCACACAACTCAACTGGTTACTCATGATATGGCTGCTTCTCCCACCAGCTCCTTTGTGGCGTGCTTCCTCTTCTTCACCCCCTTTTAAGTAAAAGCCTTGTTCTTCTGATACGCTCTTACATTCAACCCTTTATAGGTCAGGCATTTGGTAACTTTATGAACTTTTACTTGAAAGTCTTGTAAATTACAAAGTTAATGTGGCACAGTCTCTCAGAGATCCTTCCATACAACGCTCTAATTCATCCTAGCTTAGGCTGCCCAAATTATACCTTCTAGACAAGAAAAGTCCTTTCATAAGTGTCCATATCCATCATTATATACCCCCACTGGGTACCCCAAAAGGGAGGCCACATGTTCAGTACAGCTTCACATGACACAAGGCTCCATCCCCTCTGTTCCTATCCTGGAGCTCTCTCTCACACAAGCTGATCTCTTTTTATATGTTTCTTTTCTAGTTAACCCTAGCTTCTCGGGTAGCACCACTTCTGCTGAGAAGCATTATTTAAAGAAAATACACTTAGCCCACAGAAGAAAATACACTTAACCCCAGAAAAACTGAACACAGCCAGCACTAATACCTCAGTAAGCCCTGCTTACACACCTAACCCTACATGATGACAAATTACCCTAAATTCTAAGGGTTTGCTTAAACCAGAGGCTTTTAGGTACATTTTATAAATGCATTCAGAGCTCATATACAGTAAAATCAATGTTTTCCATTCACCCTAGTTTGCACCACTGTGTTCATTTCCAGTGCTTTCAAAATTACAGTTAGGCTGGGTTCACACCGCTGCGGGGGGAGAACCGGATGTGATTCGCACAGCAAATCACATCCGATCTCCGTAGCGCTGCGAGTTCAGCCATACAGATAGTATGGCTGAACTCGCAGCGGTCCCGCAGCAAACTCGCACGGGACCCTTTTTTGGGTCCGCAACGGAATCGGATCGCATGGGGGTTCACACCATGCGATCCGATTCCTGTGCGAGTCGGCAGATCGCACTGCGATATGCCGACGGATCTGGGGGTGTCATTAACATAACATTGACACCCCCAGCCGTCCGCATAGGGCAGTGTGAACTGCCGGCGGGAGGTATGCGATGCGGGAAAACGCCGCGGATTCGCGGCGTTCCCGCATCGCAGCAATGTGAACCTAGCCTTAAAGTTAACTGTATTAAAATTAAAGTACAGCATAGTTCATTTTTACACTCACTTGCTTCTTTGCATGTATCTCAAGAGCTCCTTCTCTGGGTCTTCTCAAATAATATAGAAACTTAAACAATCCCTATTACAGCTTAATCTGACCCCGCTGATACTGTATATTGCCCCACCTTCACCGACCTTATCCTATGACACTCCCTAAAACTATGGGCTTTAGTGAAAGTTTCCTGTAAACAAATTTTCCCTCATTTACCTCTCATAGGAATAGTCAATTGTCCTTTCTTCACTCGAGCTTTTGAGGAGCTTCAATTTTTCAAAGCATATCTCCCAAATGCAGTCAAATATGCAATCTATAATTATCTTTGCTGTAAAGTGTGCTAAATCATTTCAATATCTGCAAGATATTTGAAGTTACCTAATTCAGAACACAATAAATACCTTCAGATTAAATATTTTCCAACACCCTCTTTCCCAAATATGTCTATCGTCTAAGGTGGGCACTGGGCATATCGGGATTCAACTCAGATAGAGAAGGTGGAGTTTGAGAAGGAGCCTGGCGTTTTTGAGCCCTGGACAGTGATGGCTGAAATAAAGCCATTAGTTTTTGGAGAAATCATGAGATAGTTGCAGAAAAATCTGCCTTAGTCAAACAGGTCGCTTGTCTTGCCATTGCCATTGACACTGCTGAGAATATTCCTGTGGGCGGTACCCATAGAATAGATTGTGGACATGAGGCAAGCATGTTTAAAAAAGGAGTACGCAGCAACCCAGGTGCAGACTGCCCTGTTGCAAAGGCCTTGTGGCAAAAGGGAAGGAGGAAGTACCTGAGTACCTTATAAGGACTCTAGGCAGAAGTGGCAGTAAAGTGTTCAACCTGTGGTGTGATGTTATGCCTGGCCATCCATCTGAGACTAAGTTTGAAAAGTTTACACAGTGAAGTGAATGAATTTCAAGTACATTTCCAGTTTCCTGATATAAACACATACTATTCAGGAGGGCTACAGTAATAGTTCAATAAACAGAATAACTCATGTCACTGGTCCCTATATATGATCCATGCTTCACTCTTCATGGTTGGCATGCCCCCAAAGGGGTCTTCAGGTCTGGATTCTATAGGGATGGACATTTTGCCCTGGACCTGTGTAGCACCCTACATATGACTACATATGTTGCACACAGTGCAGAGGTGTGCATAAATGCAGGTTCTTGTACCCGAGGCAACATTATGGGCTGTACCCGAGTTGTGAAGGACGAGTATGCTTCCCAAGGTTAGGACTGAGGTTGTACCAATCCGAATGCAGTGGTAAAAGAAAATAGTGAGAAGTTCATTGAAGAGTTGACTGAAGATCTGAAGTAAAATTATTAACTAGGGCACTAGCAAGAAACTGAGGACTTTTGGTTTATAGGGGTAAGTACAGGGGGTGCGTCCTCAAAAGCTTTGCCAGTGTCCAATCACCTGAAGTTATTTATCAGCCTTTAACCCAGGTTTTATGAATATTCTGCCCATATCCTGTACTGTACGCTTAAGATAAAACCTGTTTCTGTAACTGCTTGACCCATTTAGCTCTTTTGATGTATCTGATACGTCTGACAAGATTAAAACAAGCTCATCATGAGCTTGTTTCTGTTATGTGCAGCCACCCCCTGGCTTTACTTTAATATTCATCTGGGTGGCTGTAGCGCTGCCCAATCACTTTTATGGTATTTTACCAGGTGAAAATGGATTCAATTTGAAAAATTTGTGAATCCTAGGTGAAAGTTGAATAGATCTTGTGTGAAAACATTTATAGGTTGACTTGCAAATGTCCTCCAAGATAAATAAACACAAAATGAACATACTGCTAGTATTTTATTGCAATATACGTTACGGTATTACTTCCTTTTGCTTCCCTCCCTGTATTAATATCAATGACAAATGTAGGAAACGGCAAGTCTAGTAACTGACAGGTGTGGAAAGCTTTGTCAAACATTGGAAAATAGTGCCAGCAATTTCCCTTAGCAATGTACTAAAAGAGATTTCATTTTATGCCTATGCAACTACCTTAAAGTAAAAAACCTCTATTAAATCAAGGCAATGTTGTAAAGTGCACCTGTTAGTATTATGACTGGAGGATCCAACTTCCAAATTACCATCCCAACGAGTTCAAATATTTGTTGCCATCGTATATCAGAACACCTGCAACCTCTTCAAGCCATCGTGTGAGAATCAACTGTGCTGGGGAGTTTTATGGCACAAACACATTAACAAAGAAATGTATTTCTCGTGTTTCTCAGGCATTTAGGCTGTAGTCTTCTTATCCAAAGCTCAGTAATTAGTGTGAAAATATAACTGGTAAAGGCAATTCATATTTTGTTAAATTTAGAGAAAAAGGCAATAAAATTGATATTTTGTACCATATGTTATACGCAATATGCCTCTTCAGAATATTTGCAGGTAAATGCAGATACAGATAGATGTTACATATACACAATGGGGTAACTATTTGGGTAGCATTAAAGAGCCGCTTTTAGCCTAAAAATGCCAAACTCAGTTACAGTATCCATGGTGGTGGAGTTATGTGTGCTTTTCAGTGCCAACCTCACCTGCTATGGCCTTCTGTAATTCAAAAACCCCATACTAGCCTTTTTTTTCCTCCTGATGGTACCTCCTCCCCAGTGCCAACTAGGAGCATTCCTTCCAGGCACACACCTGCCATGTTATGGCTTTTTAGTCCTATTGCAATGAATCCACCGGAGTCAAACTGGTCAGTTTTAAAACAATGCTCAAAGCACAAATGCTATGCCTGAACAAAGTGGCTAACACAGAATCCTGAGTTAATATCCCATTCTGGGGTATTATCTGTTTGGGCTTTGTATGTTTTCCCATCGTTAATGTGGCTTCCCTCTGAATCTTCTTATTTTCCTAAAACTGTACTGATAGGTTAATTGATGCCCTTAAAGTTGATTACTGAAGTTGAAGTATATGCATGAGTGTGACAGGAAAATTAAAATGTAATATGTCAGCAGTGTATAAATATTGAAAATAAATGTGGAAGGATCACCCACCATACGTTATGGTACTGAATGTCTATTCAATATCTTCTGTGGAAAATCTGGCGGCTGTTTGTAAAAAGGCATCATTATTAACATACTCCTTGGCCTCAGTAATTTTTCACTGGCTAAGTGATTATTAAGGTTGGGTGAATGGCCTGGCTTTTTGGCTGTTCTCTCCAGTTAGGGAACACCTGAATTTGTAGGGAGTATGGCGGGCGTTCACCCCACTGAATGGCCTGCAATGCACTATGCGCTGTTAGATTTTGAAGGAAAACCCACACAAAAATGAAATAAAAAATGGTGTGGGGTCCTCTCCCAAATCCATACCAGACCTTTATCGGAGCATGCAGCCTTGCAAGTCAGGAAAGGGGGGGGGGGGGGGTGAGCAAGCACCCGCCCTTCTGAACCATACCAGGCCACATGCCCTCAACATGGGGGGTGCCAAAGCACATTGTCCCCATGTTGATGGGGACAAGGGTCTCTTCCTCGCAGCCCTGGGTAGGGGGCTTATCTGAATCTGGAAGCCCCCTTTAACAAGAGGGTCCCCAGTTAACAACCCCCCCCAGTATGTGAATGAGTATAGGGTAGATAGTACCCCTACTTTTACACCAAAAAGTGTCAAAAAGTAATAAAAACACAGAGACAGTTTTTGACAATTCCTTTATTAATTAATAAAAAATAAAAAAACAGTGTTCCCCGATGTAAATCCATCATAAATCAGGGTCTGGGGAGGGGACCCCATGCTGTTTTTTTTTCTTTTTTTCTTTTTTCAATAGCCGGGTGGCAGCAATTGCAACCTTGGTCCAATTTAAATGTGGTTTGACTCGTTTTTCTATTTTCCTTTAGAAATGTCCTTTTTTCTGCGGCATGTTCTATATATGCTACAGATGTGCCACTTTGCAGGCAGTGCAGGCAGACCAAGGGGACCCCCAGGCACTATATTTAATGGACTTTTTCATTTTTATTTTTGAACTTTAAGCATCATTAAAACCATTGCTTCCGGAAAAAACAATATTTAAAAAAATAAATAAATGCATTGATACTGTGGGTGAAGGATAGGGTATATGGGGTTTTATGCTTTATTTATTGATACATGTCCCCCAGGGCAGTACCCGGACCCCCATACCCCTTTTATGGCCAATTACTTGCATATAAGCATTCAAAATGGGCACTTTTGATTTCTAATGTTTGGCTCCCGAAGACTTCAATGGAGTTCGCTGTTCCAGTGGTTAACACTCTGTTGATTAGACAATGAAGGAGCAGAAATATAGTTTGTGTTGACGAGCTTAGGGCTTATGTCCCTGGTAATAGTTTGTAATTAGTTTGAAAGGCTTCTGAGATCATTAATAGTTCATTGACAAGTGCATATGACCTGCTTCAAGCAGTTTTGCATTCCCTTAGACATGTGTGGGGGTGCAAAACCACCCATCTGATGTGAACAAAAGCCTGTCAACATAGATCCTTAGACTGATGAGTTCATTCCACTGTTTACTCTGCTCTCTACTCCTATGCACATGTTCATTGTCATAACTTGTGAGGGACCCCCAGTGGCAGGACAGGCTGGTGTTCATTGAGAAACATAAGGTTCTAGTTTATTTAGTGTTATTTTAGAGATTTGTTTGTGCAAACACACAGGAAAAGAGGGTTAAGGATGGCAGATACCCATTGCAACACTTACAGACTCCAGATACGCAACCTTCATGCTGAGACCAGCAACACTGTAAAAAAACACTCCCAGCCAGATAAGAGACTTATCTGTGCTTTCTCCCAGGAGAATCACCAGGCCCCTGCAAGATTCCAGTTCCTTTCTCTAGCAGAGTCTTCCATTACTGGTTCTCAATCCTAGATGGGTGTGACAGCTTGTGGCCCAACTCTAGGCCTCCATTAGCAGTCCCATTTTAGGCTCCATACAGCTTACAGACTTATAAGGTCAGACAACCTGACAGCACACCTCCCCAGGACAAAGCCTGGGGGGTTACGAGAACATCACCACGTCAACCACAAATAATTATGTCCTCCCTATCAGACACCACTGGCAATAAATCTCCTAATGGTTGGCTAGACAGAACGCAAATATACATAACCCAGTATTACTGTGGCCTCTCACTCTTTTACCAGAGGCACCGGTGACACCTACTGGCTGCAGGCATAAAACAACAGGAATACTGCTGGGAATAACTAATTAATTGCAGCAATATAAATCAGATTGGGCTGATACCATCCAACAAACTATTCTGCTCGGGTCAGGGTGTCTACATTACATATTCTATGTAGCTGATTAGCTCCTGGTGCCCATACTGTTTCCAATACAGGAGATTACAAGAGTCAAATTCTGATGAGTAAGGACAGTTCACCTTTAGTAAAATAAAAAAATAAAAAATGAAACGCACATGTTTTATAATTTTTTTTCACAGCAGCCTGCAATGCATTGCACCCGCGATCTGTTTATTGTGGCATCAATCACCGACTTCTACAGAAACTCAGTACAGCTGTCTGTCCATACCTCCATATGGGTAGGGATTTACTGAAGAGCAGGAAGAATCAATAAACTAAGAGGCTGCTCACCAGCACACTTGCAGTTCATTGAAAACTACAAGCTGTTTGCTGCAGACTCATTTTACAAGGGACTTGTAATTCATTGAACCTATCCTTTAAGGCCCGGTTCACACCGCTGCGGGGGGAGATCCGGATGTGATTCGCACAGCAAATCACATCTGATCTCCGTAGCGATGCGAGTTCAGCCATACAGATAGTATGGCTGAATTCGCAGCGCTCCCGCAGCAAACTCGCACGGGACCCTTTTTTGGGTCCGCAACAGAATCGGATCGCATGGGGGTTCACACCATGCGATCCGATTCCTGTGCGAGTCGGCAGATCGCACTGCGATATGCGGACGGATCTGGGGGTGTCATTAACATAACATTGACACTCCCAGCCGTCCGCATAGGGCAGTGTGAACTGCCGGCGGGAGGTGTGCGATGCGGGTAAACGCCGCGGATTCGCGGCGTTCCCGCATCGCTATAGTGTGAACCCGGCCTAAACTAGCTGTATTAACTTTTTTTTATTGTTAATATACACTTAAAAGAGAAGTTTGGGACTGTTAAAAAACAAACATTTATACTCACCTACTGTAGGTGAATGCAGCATTGATCCAACGCTGCATCTGTCCCCTGCCACCATTACACTGAGAACTGAGTGCTCAAACACTGCTGATTGCTCAGTTCTCCCCCTTCGCTCAGAGTAGGGAGCTGTGGCTGCCAGTCAACGGCTCTATGCTCTATCTTCCAGCACTTAGTGGTGTGTGTGGCTGTGGAAGGGGCAGGAGGGGCTGGCTTAACCTCTCAGACTTCTGGGGGGATCCCGCCCATATGGTCAGGATCTTATCTGAGCCTGGACTGGCATCAACCAACAGTGGACCTTAGCCTTAGGTCACAGGAGCACAAAGTAAACTGCACTCCTGTGACCCATAGGAGAAGTATGACCAAAATATATTTCTCCCTTAACTACCTTTCCTGATGTTTTTTATATAGACCCACTTAATTGGTTCACTTGTGTTTTAACCACTTGCCGACCAGCCGCCGCCATTATATTGTGGCAGGTTGGTGCGGTCCAGCGAGCCGTCGTAGCTATACTTCGGCTCCTTTAAGTGGGATAGCAGGTGCGTGCCTACTGCACTCGGATGGTGCCGATGCTCGTGACCGGTGATCACGATGACCGCCGGGCACAAGGAATCGCGGGCATGAGAGGCAGAACGGGGGCGCGTATGTGTGTAAACAAATCCCTGTTCTGTTCTGAGAAGAGATGCAGATCATGAGTTCCTAATAGCTAAGAACTATGATCTGTCATCTCTTATAGTCAGTCCCCTCCCTCTACAGGTAGAACACACAGTCAGGGAACACAGTTAACCCCTTGATCGCCCTCTAGTGTTAACCCCTTCCCTGCCAATGATATTTATACAGGGGCTGATAGTGGTTAAAGCAGCCTTTACTATGTTTTAAGGTAGTTCAGACTCCATAGAATGGCGGAACATATTTTTCACAGAAACTTGAAAAAAAAAAGTGAAAAAAACATTAGAGATGGAAGAAAAAGTTTTATTAATACAAGGTATGTTTTTCTGTCTTTACTAATTCTTTAAATCCTACATCAAGTACTTTGAGCTGTTTTTGATCCTTTTTTTTTTTTTTTTTTTTAGCAGATGCACAAACAATGCATTGCTAATTCATTTCTTTAGAGTCGGATCACTCTTGTTCATTGTTATTGTATTGAATACCTCATTCTTAAGGCTACGAATGCAAAATATCTTGTCTTTCTCAGGCTAAGTTAAAGAAAGTGTACAGACAAATGAAAATTGATGTCAGATGTTCCCCAATACAGTTGAATGTTGCACAGTCATTGTAGGCTTTCTGAATGTGTTGAGTGCTGTTGAAAAAACGGCTTTTTATGGCAACAGGAGATTGTCAGAATAAGCAGTGAGAGACGGCACATGGAGAATTGTTTCCAGCAGCTGCCTGCTAGGTAAGAGCTTGTATAGATTCAAATTGGCCCTCCCTGCAGAAGTGCTTGCTGACCCATGACCCCTAACTTGCTCTGCAAGGATCGGATTAAGGATAGAATTAAACTGTGCTGATTCACAAAGAACCAATGGATTTGGCAAGGCTTTAGAGTTTGAGGCATGTCAGTTATGTTTGCCAAAAGACAACGTAACCATGTTTTAATTTATTTCATTTATTGGTGAGCGACATCTTTAGTGAATCTTAGCAAATTAAACACATCAAGCAATACATTTTCACAATGAGAAGTACTGTGAAAGGCACACTGCTGTCAGACATGACAAATGTAAAAAACTGCAACATCTTAGCTGCAGGTTTGTATTCTGACATTCATGTGCAGTTAGCTGCCCTGCTAGCCAAATCCTTACAACCGCTACTATCGTTCTCAATGAGCCTAAACAGGAACCTGTGAAGGTCGTATTGTATTTTTGTATATCATTGTATTTTAATGGCTGCAGATCATCGACTTGTCTTTAGACCCAATTTATTTTTGCTACTATGTAGCACATATGTGTACAATATTCCTTTTCTAAATAATGGAATAAGCAGCGTACATATACTACTATGTATGAGAGCAACATTGCATACTACCAGTGTTGCCAACCTAACAGATTGAAATTTACTGACACGTCACCCAACAATTACTGGCACAGCCAAGTTTTTACTGGCATTTCCAAGAGTTACAAAATTATAGTTGTAAGTACAAATTTCACTATTTAGGCTACAAACAAGTATAATATGTAATTAGCAATGTGATTTGAGGTAGATAATAAGGGGGAAAAAAACATATTTCTTATTTTATTTTAGATATAGTAAGTAGCTCAGGGACAGGAAATTAGAATGGACAAACAAGATATTTGGGGGGCACACCCTAAAAAATGCATAAGGGTGGTGCTGCCATAAGACCATACAACAGAACAAAAATATTACAGCACACCAATGCAAAACTAACATTTACCTCCAGAAAGGCTTAGGGTGTGCCCCCCAAATATCTTGTTTGTCTGTTGTATGGATTCTGACCAAATCCTTTTGGGTGGAGCACCCCACTCCCTCAGTAAGTACCTCT
This sequence comes from Lithobates pipiens, assembly GCF_037356315.1. NCBI lineage: Eukaryota > Metazoa > Chordata > Amphibia > Anura > Ranidae > Lithobates > Lithobates pipiens. Next base: position 516,772,287 of record NW_027507758.1, read on the forward strand.
CATTAGTGACCACTATTAGAGGAGTATAGCTCCCATGGTACAGAGAAGCAGGAGCTGCTAGTCTATGGATAGTGTAGGACCCACTAATCATGGGGTACTCTGTCGCAGTAAGTGGGCTTAAGCACCGTATAGTAGTATGGTGTGACCAAATCCCCATATTTTTTGATAATGTTTTTTGAAAATGTCTAGGTGTTTTTAAAAAGCCTTGCTGGAGGTAAATGTTACTTTTGCATGTGTGCTGTAATATTTTTGTTCTGTTGTATGGTCTTATGGCAGCACCATCTTTATGCATTTTTTTAGGGTGTGCCCCCAAAATATCTTGTGTGTCTATTGTATGGATTCTGACCAAATCCTTTTAGGTGGAGCACCCCACTCCCTCAGTAAGTACCTCTCATTAGTGACCACCTGTGTCATGGTGGATACCTCATGTTCTCCCATATAGAGGAGTATAGCTCCCATGGTTCAGAGAAGCAGGATCTCCCAATCTATGGAATGTGTAGGACCCACTAATCATGGGGTACTTTGTCGCAGTAAGTGGGCTTAAGCCTTGCTGGAGGTAAATGATAGTTTTGCATGTGTGTGCTGTAATATTTTTGTTAGGAAATTAGAATGGGCGGCGCACACATGAAATTGACTCTCACAGTGATACTGACAGCAGTGTGCAGCAGTACAGATTACCGACATGACACATCCCCACAGTGACAGTCTCTCTCCAAGCCAGGTGGTCCCTCCAGTCCAAAAAGCACTGATGATCCCGCTCACGGCCCGTTTGCTCCCACCCCGCAGACCCACACACAAGGCTCTGGCCTCTCTGCTTGGCTCCCTTGCACCATGACATCACAGGACATGCTCAGGCACTGCCTCCACCAGAGCCGCCCAAACACACTGTAGCAGGTACTTGTATGACAGGGATAAACAATTAGCGGACCTCCAGCTGTTGCAGAACTACAAGTCCCATGAGACATAGCAAGACTCTGACAGCCACAAGCATGACAAGCCAAAGGCAGAAGCATGATGGGACTTGTAGTTTTGCAACAGCTGGAGGTCCGTTAATTGCAGATCCTTGTTGTATGGTTTCAGCTGGCTCCAGGCCGAGCGTTACAGCCATCTTTTTTACTGGCAACATTTTTTACTCGCATTTACTGGCAGGAGAAAATTGCCTGTTTTTTACTGGCTGCCAGTAAAAATACTGACGGTTGGTAACACTGCATACTACTGAATTATGTGACAGCAGGGTGCAGAGTATAAAACCAGAAGTACTTTGAAAATATGACAAATTCTTCCATCCTGATATACTGTATATTAGACATGTGCAGTTTGTTTTGTACGAAACGAAAATTCGTACGAATTTCTGAAAATGTGTACATTCTGAAGCATCCAAAATACAAATTTCTGTGCTTCCCAATTGTATACGAAATTTCGTTGACGAATTTTGGGTCCAAATTCCATTACAACGGAAATGTGACTGGTGTTTTGTTGACCTGAGGTTTTCTTCTGCTGCTGAGTGAGGGTTGGGAAAATTACCTTTTTTAATATGGGAGTGGGAGACTGGTACTAGTAGTCAATGGGAGATTCCGAATTGGACAAAATAAGAATGTTTGGTAATATCCTTTTATTATTGTCGTAATAATTACGATTATTCGTTATGATGAAGTTAAAAACCCAGGAAGTCATCACAGCACAGGGATGGTGGGAGCCCCTCATAATGAGCACACCAAGGGTACATCCCCAGGAGGAAGTCAGCACAGCACAGGGGTGATGGGAGCCCCTTATAATGAGCACAGCAGGGGTACATCCCCAGGAGGAAGTCAGCGCAGCACAGGGGTGGTGGGAGCCCCTTATAATGAGCACAGCACAGGGATGGTTGGAGCCCCTCATAATAAGCACAGCAGGGGTACAGCCCCAGGAGGAAGTCAGCACAGCACATGGATGGTGGGAGCCCCTCGTAATGAGCATAATGAGTCGACGACTGCCATATTGAGAAAGGTATTTTTTTGCTTTTTAAATTCATCATAACGAACGTTCGTAATTGTTTCGAAAAGTAAAAAAACCGAACAAAAATTCATATTTTGTACGAATCCAAATTGAATTTCGGACACGAATTACGAAATATTAATTAATGGCTAATACGAAACGTAATGGAACGAAACAAAGGGTGTGTGGCAAGGTGTGTGTCATATGTCTGCATACTTTTGCTGATAGGTGTCCCTCATTCCCATTTCAAAAAGTTGGGAGGTATGCTGCATTACAGCACAGATCTGGAAGAAATACACAATGGACACCAATATTTAGGTAAGAATACACATGTTTTTTAGTCAATATTATTTTTAGTCAATATTATTTTTATGCTTATTCCCGGAGTTCAGCTTTAAAGCAGCTATATACTCTATAGCTGTATCTATATATAACTATAGCTATATATAATGACTAAAATCTCAAATAAGCTTGAGGACCCATTCACACCGGAAACTGCATGTCTACCGTATGTTCTTTTGTGCACATGTGCATGAATTTGATGTGAGTTTTTATGTGCATTTACATGCAGTTGAAATGTGTTTTTCCATCTGCGTGTTTCCTGTTTGTTCACTTCCTTCTTCTTTTTTTCTTTGTGCTTTTATGTGCACTGTAATGTTTTTCAGTGCATTTAGTGTGAGGAAAAATGCAGCATGCTGTACTTTTTTTTTTTACTGCACTGCATTGCACTGCAATGGTGTCAACTATACCCATGGGATAACTTGGAGTTTGGACTGTCTATAGAGATGTAATGAAGTCAAAAATGCATCTAACTGCATTTGATTGGGCCCTTAAAGAAGAAGAGTTATCATTATGTTTTAAAATTTTTAAGTTACAAAGTACTTTTTTTCCAAAGTAATTTTGTAGAAAAGTACTTGTAGTACTTTAGTACTTTGCCCCATCTTCCTAGAAAGCTGGTCTTAAAGCATTTGTTAACCCAAAAAATAATAATCTGATCCTGTTCCTTTAAAGTATGTTATATAGCACAGTGCTTGTGCTGTGTCATTTGGCCCCCTGTATACCCTAAAAAACCTGGCTGATCCTGCCTGGCTATACCCTCCCCCTGCAAAACAGACCATGATAATCATGGCTGCTGAGCCCCTGATACCGTGGTATATTTGCGTGATTCCGTCAGCCGCAGCTCTCCTGTCTGCAGCTCTCCCTGTGTCTGTGTCCTCTGTCTTCCTCCCTACTCTGATCCTCTTGTATCTGATAATACATCTTCTGTAGCATTAGAACATCTGTCCATGTGCCTGTGTAATGTAAAAACTCAACTGATCTGTACCTGTATAAACAGCTCCAGGCGCTCAGCTGATCATTGGCTCTCTCCTCTCTCCCCCTTCTCCACTGCCTGACATCAGCAGGACGGCTCGGCCCCATCCACTTCAGCTCTGAGCTGAAGAAACAAGGGAGCGTAGCTTACACAGGTACAGATCAACATTTATTTTACATTACACAGACACAGGGACAGATGTTTATTATGATACAGAGGGAATAATACTATTTTAGTACAGTGGTTTAACAACCACTTTAAGCAATGATGAGTAATCATCAACCCTGAAGTAAGGGCATGTAAGCAGACAAAGAGGCTTTAGGAGTTTAACAGCAATAAGATGCAAAAAAAAAAAAAAGACTAAAAAATTGAAAATATTTTATGATTTTTTTTAAAAAAAACAGCACTGTAGAAAATGTATGTTTTCCGGGTAGGTTAAAATGGCCTTCTGGATCCAGCTGACATCCAAATTCAAAACGGCAGCTTGCATGAACAGAAGAGCTGTGATGAATTGAGTGTGAGGAAGACAGTAATAATCCTCAGCCGCCTACTCGGTAACATCCATTGCATCACTTCTTTATTAGCTAGATGACACTATACAGCAGTAACACACTAACGTGTTTCGGCCGAAGCCTTACTCATAGAATGCAATATATGTTATTGAGTAGCTAGCTCCATTATATTAAAGGATTGTTGCTACATTCCAAAGGCAAGAGCATCAGTTCCCAATCTTCCAGGTAATTTGCGGTAGAGTATTTTTTTTTGTTGGATTGAGGAAGACAGTGCTGGACTTCATAGTTACGTAGTTGGTAAAGTTGAATAAAGACATTAGCTCATCCAGTTCAACCTGTGTGGGGTGTGTTTGTGTTGATAATCATTTCCCATGTCTCTGTATATTCTGTATATTGTGTTTACTAAGATGCACATCCAAGAGTTTTTTAAAACTATCAATATTTGCTGCTGACACCATCGATTATGGAAGAGAGTTCCATATCCTTATTTTTCTTCCTACACTGGGATCATCATAGAGATATTTGTATATCGATATCACCTCTCAAGCATCTCTTATCCAGAAAGAATAAGTTTAATGTCTGTAATCGTTCCTCGTAATGGATGTATTCCAATCCCCTTATTAATTGTGTTGCGCTTCTCTGGACTCTCTTGAAGTTCCAGCACATCCTTTCCGAGTATTGGTGACCAGAACTGAATGGAATACTCCAGATGTGGCTGAACCACAGTTTTTGTAAACTTTTTGAGCTGTTAAGTATATGTTTTCAAAGGTTAACAGCTACAGTAGCTGCTAACTTTTCGTTTTGTAAAGGTTTGGTGAAGTGGGAAGAAATCAGATAACATATTACACAATTATGTGATAGAAGGGTGCAGTCTTAATCATGAGGACTATGAACAGATAGATAATACTTTATGCACAGGGGAAAAAAAGATAGTTCTGTTATCTAAGTGTAGGACCCTCTACTTTTCTAGTTTTTCTATTTGTTTTGATCTGTGGGCTGGGAGTGGTTTAGAGTAGGCTGGTGACTCACAGCTAGCTTTATCTTTTGGTTACCTCCTTCTTTTTCTAGAGGTTCTAGAAGGAAGGAATGGAAGAAAGGTAGAGCTGGCTGGGGTGTTATGAGGAGCCCTGACAATTTCAAACCTGGATTGGCAGGGGGAAGGTCTCCTTAAATACCCAGGGTCAGCCCAGCTGGGGAGGAGTTGTTCAGGTGGAAGAACTGGAGATGGAGTGTTAGGCTGTTGGGGCCTAGGAGGGAGCCCCCCAGTCTTGGGGGGGGGGAGTGACATTGGGTCAGGGGCTCAGAGCTGAATAGGAACCCCACACAACCCTAAGGGTGTCCTGAACAGGAGCAGGAGAGGACAACAGAGAATACTGCTGGGTAAATCTCCAGGAAGGATCCATCAGGTGTCGGTGAGTGACAGGCATAGTCGGGAGAGCTGGGAGAGGCATGCCGGAGCGGACTGGAAGGCAGTCTGAGATGGATGTAGAGCCAGTGGGAGAGACTGTGATGTTACTGGCAGTAAAGTTGGGCTGCTGCAGCTGGGAGAGCTGTCTGGGTCTGCAACGGGCTGACTGGGATCAGTAGTCCATCAAAGAGGGCAGCTAATACAAGAACGTTATTTGCTACATCATAGGGGCCCGTGGCCCCTGTCTGTAATAAGGTACTCTTTGCTAAGGCCTGGCTGGAACCAGAGTTAGGCCTAGCCATGTGCTAGCTGCGCCTGAAGAATTGTGCTGGAGGGAGAAGGAGAGACAGCCTGCAGCAAGTGCTGTGCAGGAGGAGAATATCTGAATTGTCCCAAACCATGCAAGAATGATTTTCTGGGCTTCCCATGGATTCTTAACCCCATCCAAGTTCTAATCCCTCGCAGGTGGCCGGCATGCACAATTGCCGCTGGCCACCTGCGATCGCGGGTACAATAGCCAGAATGGGGATTTATGCGTGTAAACACACAAATCCCTGTTCTGACTGGGGAGAAGAAACACATCTACTGTTTATAGTAATTACAAACAGTGATATGTCTCCTCCCCCAGTCAGTCCAATCCCCCCACAGTAAGAAACACTCAAGAGGGAACTCATTTAACCCCTTGATAGCCCCCTAGTGTTAACCCCTTCCCTGCCAGTGACATTTACACAGTAATCAGTGCATTTTTATAGCACTGATCGCTGTATAAATGTCAATGGTCCCAAAAATGTGTCAAAGTGTCCGGTCTGTCCGCTGCAATGTACTGCAAAAATCGTAGATCACCGTCATTACTAGTAAAAAAAAAAGAAAAATAAGAAGAATACCATACAAATGCCATAGTTTGTAGACGATATAACTTTTGCGCAAACCAATCAATATACACTTGTTGCAATTTTTTTTACCAAAATATGTAGCAGAATACATATTGACCTATACTTATGAAGAAATGTGTTTTTTAAAAACATTTTTGGGGATATTTATTATAGCAAATTTTTTTTTTTAATTGTCACTCTTTTTTTGTTTATAGCACAAAAAAAAAAAAGCTGCAGAGGCGATCAAATACCACCAAAAGAAAGCTCTATTTTTTGGGGAAAAAAAGGACCTCAATTTTGTTTGGGTACAGCATCGCACGACTGCGCAATTGTCAGTTAAAATGACGCAATGCCGTATCACAAAAAATGGCCTGGTCAGGAAGTGTGTAAATACTTCCGGTCCTTAAGTGGTTAATTTAAACATTTTCATTTAAACGGTATAGAGAGTGTTACGTGCACCAAGGAACCAACATGTACAGGTGAGGACACTGGTGACTTTAAATACACAATACATCTAACAATGAACACAACTAAAGTAATGGCTCACGTACCAGTCCACAAAGCTAGAATTTATCTTTCGGACCATTTCCTCTTGTTAGAAACCCAGGTGGTATAGAATATATGAATGGAGCTCAGGAAGCCTCTAGAGAGGTCACTGAGGCATATATCAGGGGCCTAGATCAACAACAGTTGATGGTTCCTTCAACCATTTTTGCCCATACATTATGAAACTTTTTCTTCTTTATTCTTATTTACATCCCGATATATGAAGGAGATTTAAGAGGGGCTGGCTTAAAACTGAAAATATTTAATAAAATTTAACATTTTCAAATCAGGCAAAATTCGGGTGGTGTTTGGTGTTTTTACTTTGAATGAGCCCTAACTCATGTTAACCCTTACATGGGTGTGAACCCAACCTAAAGTTAGCAAGTTTTGCCTATCAGAGACTGGAGACAGCCTGGAGACAGCCGACACTGGAGATTCCACCATCTATGCTGTTAGCAAGGGTGGGGGAATCAATTGATCCTCTCTCATTCAGCCTAGAGACTGAACATGAGAAAATTGAGCTGTGTATGGCTACCCTAAGCAGCACTGTATGCTAAAATTAGAGGCTACCTTCAATTCATTTCAGCTAAATGGGTAAATTTGTGGCCAAAAATAATTTACCTAAACCTAGCAGAGAAACAATGTATTCAAATACTGAAAATCAAACTGAAAAGCATTCTAAATCACTACACAATGAGTATGTGTTTACCAGTGGGTGGTCCGAACTACCCAGAGTTAATAAATTAAAGGTATTCTGATTTTGCCATTTTACTAGATATTTCCTTTAAATGCATTCCAACCTTACCTCTATGAGCCTTTTAATAATGGCCACAATCATGGAAAAAAAAAATTGTGCAATCTCTCTGTCTGCTTATGATCCTTTTCCATAGTTTAAACTTTGCTTTATGTTGGTGGGTGGGCACTTCAATCAGAGCAGTGTAGCTTTATTGTCCATTGCTCAGAGATTATCAGCAGGAGCACCTGAATGATTATGACTTTATCTCTCACATGCAAGCAATACACTAGTAATGCTGCTGGTCATTAATAAATTGAGTAAACTTTGAACTTGTAACTAGAATTAAGTGGACATGATTGGGCTCAATTCATGCCAGGTTCAAGGAAACCAGTATGAAGTCCACCCACCACAAATGCCTACCGTACCTCCCAACTTTCTGCAATGATAAAGAGGCACACGATATGTAAGTGATGGACATGTCCCTGCTATGGCCCCAGATACACAGACCACAAACATCTAATATACAGAAAATGATTGGCCAAACCACACAAGTGCTTTTTTGACCTCTGTTTTTCATTTATGTTGGATTTTCAAAATAAGAAATAAAGTAATATAGAGGTTAGATAGTGTTTAGTGCAGCATAACTGCAATGTAACTTTTGGTAGTAAAATAGTACATTTTGCATAGAGATGTACACAACAGATTAAAAAAAAAAAGGGACAACTGAAGGGATAGAGAGATTTGGTCTCAAAAGAGGGACAGTCCCTCCAAATGAGGGACAGTTGGGAACTATGCAAATGTAATACGAATCCCATTGAAGTATATTGCAGCCGAGTCTAGAGGCAAGCTATTTTTTGAACAGAGGGCATGGAGAGCTGGGCACTGCCATTGGGGACATGTCCAATCCAAAAAGCAATGTTTAATAAATAGCATTTAGTGCACAGAGGGTCTTTTAATACGACTTAAAGTGCAAGATTAAAAATATACAAATCCTTTATCTAAAATGCTGTTTAGGTGCCTTAAGTCAGAAGGTTTTTTATCCTAATGCATTAAGATAAAAAGCCTTCTGTGTGCAGCAGCCACCCCAGCACCCTCTAAAACTTACCTGAGCCCCATCTCTGTCCAGCGATGTCCACTAGTGTCTTGGCTGTCCGAGACTCTCCCTCTTGATTGACTGAGATACAGCAGCGGTGCCAGGAGTGCTGGGTCATGGCTCTGTGTCTGAATGGACACAGGGAGCTGTGACTTGGCTTGAGTGCCCCCACAGCAAGCTGCTTGCTATGGGGGCACTCAATAAGAGGGAGGGGCCAAAAGCACCGAAGAGGGACCCAAGAAGAAAAGAATCTGGTCCACTGCAACAGAGCTGCAACAGAGCTGGTAAGTATGACATGTTTGTTATTTGAAAAGAAAAAAAACAAGATTTTACAATCACTTTAAAGCTGCACATGGCATTGAAAAACTGTACAATGTCATCCTTTAAAAGTGGTCCTCTCTTTCTTCTCTTTTCTCTGATATATTGAAGATGTGTATCGTCCATGTAGAGCTACATCAACAGGTCAACGTATCAAACAGATACCATAAAACACATTCCATTGTATGCTTACCAGACTAAAAATAAAGTTTATCGTAAGGGTTTACAAGTCCTTTAAAGTGTTAGTAAACCCACAACAGTAAAATCAGTTTGTATATGCAGTAAAACATTCTTGTTATACTCACTGTAGAACCTAAGAGGTTAATCCTAGGCATTGTGCAAAAAGGCTGTTTGATCCTGTCTTCTCTGATCCTGCCCTTCTTCTACAGCCCTCAATCAATCTTCTGAACAGAGCCTTGGGGGCACTCTGCACATTCTCAGTTTGGTGTGTATTCCTAGAGAGTTTCTTTTTCTTTCTTGGGAGGGTGCATGTGATCAGCACAGGGCCAATCAACACTGTCCAGACAGAGGGTCAGGGGTCATGCAGCCTCATAGAACAGCCGGAGGAGAATGAAAACTCCTCCTAAAAACTTTAACCAGACTCTCATACACGTCATAAGACTGCTATATACTGTGAATGAGAAAGGTATTTATCAGTTTATATTTACTATAATAATTGCATTTCCGTGGTCTGTGTACTGTGGGAGACCAGATATAGTAAATTCAGGGTCCTGAGTTTAGTAACACTTAAATTGTTGAAATACTACATTGTGTTCAATGCCAATATGGTAAAAGCTAGTATTAAAAATAGTTAAGTATTTTAGTTCATTTGGTATAATCACGTCTTGTAAAGCAATGTTGCTGTGTTAATTTATGTGCCCTCTTGACTAGCCAAGAGACTTTATTGAGTCTGGGTTTTGTACAAATAAGACTGTCGTTTTAACATTGCCAAATAAACATAAAATTGTACAAAAAGTCACCGAAAAGCGTATTAATTGTGCAATCTCACTTTACAGCAAAGGGAATAGAAAGGTTACAAACATTTAATGAAAATTCTACATTATCATTTGTATTGTCAAAAAGCTTTTAAGCATGCTTATTTTATAAAAGACAAGTACGGCATATCATGTTTCACTTGATGCTGTAAGCTCCATGTCATGATAAATTACTGACACTGCAGAGAAGGAGCCAAAGTATTACATTCAATTTCCTGATAACAAGTTGAAGTGATCTTTACTTACTATAGAGAGAATGATTCATTTCATGGCCAGACCTCTAGGCACAGAATGTCAAGAACAGTTCCGTTCTGTGCTATAACCTCTTATGAAGCGTTTTTACTTTTTGAACAACTTGGGTTGAAATAAGTTCCATGCACACTGGAAATCTTTCTGCTCACATATAAAACACATTATTATAAAACATGGCCATTTTCCAGGGTATCAATGACTCCAGGGTATGTTTCCCATTGTAAAAGAAGCCCATTCTGTTTGTACATGGCTGATTTAATTATGTTCGCTTGCAGAAGTGTTTGGTGTCACTTATGGTGATGTTGGGAAGCGCTGAAGTCAAGCGAAAATTGCCTTGGCTAACTCTTCAAGACAAGAATTGGTAGTGCTGACAACAGGAAAATAACATAGAGATACACAAGACTACCGAAGGCCCTCAAAGTGTAATTGTGTCCAGATTATAGACAATCACATACACGTACTTGGTCTCCTACGTTCTTTGTTTTACAATACAGTCGATTGCTTATTAGCCCTACGAATGGGCAGAATTGAAGAACAAGGTTTGCCCCCCCCCCCCCCCCCCGAGTTTACGGAATTTGCAACAAAGTTTTCTAAATTTTGAACTTCAAGCTGAATTCACAAAACTTTGACTTGGTATCAGCTTCCTGTAGTTCTTGTGCAGCAGGGCTGGAGTTTAAAAGAAAGAAGCAGCACAAGGAGCCAAAAAGGTTATGTGTTGACAAGAGGCATGCTGATATATTTTTTAAAGTGAGTGAGGAAGAGATGAGTTTTATCGCTGTGCTGCTTCTCATTATTATTGCCCAGTCACAGTAGCTGGTCCAGGACAACCTGGATCAGAGGAAGTGGGTTAAATGATTCAAGCCTTCCAACTAGGGACATCTAGTGGCAGAAAAATAAATGCAGAGGGAAATATGTATTGAAGGTAATTATTAAAGCGTTTGTTACCCCATGTACTTGTATGAGAAAGTATCCTGTTCTCTTTGTATTGCTTCCTTTATGTGAAGTCCCTAATGTTCCTGCCAGTCCCTCTGCTTTCCTATTAAAAACTGACCACACTAAGCAAGAGAACACATTGTGGTCAGTTCTCTAGCTGTGCTGGGAACTCAGCATGCTCTCCTCCAATGATCAGACTTCTTCTGACACCTCCACTCTGCACAGCCATTCACTAGGATGCTCAGTGTGCTGCTGCTTCTGCCCCCCCCCCCCCCCCCCAGCTCTTATGCAGCTCAGAACCGAGGGAATGTGATCACTTATAAAAAAGGGAAAAAAGGTATGTATCATTTTTTGATATCTATACAAAAATGTTTTGCCTTTCATTTCTATCTTAAACTGAATTGGTTGTTTTACAAGGTGATCGCTTGCAATCACTTTAAATCAAAAGCTGGTTTTGTTACTTTATCTTTTAAATTAGCAGACAAGCTTGCGTTTAAACCATCCCTCAGAAGTATTTCAGTAATGTTTTAAAAAACATTGTTGTATTTTTTTTTCTTTATAATGCATTGCAGTCACATGGCTGCAATGTTCCTCAATTCACAGTGGAAGGTCGGCCAGAGGGTGTGTCCACCTAGGAGCCTCTCTTCTGGAAGTGACATGCCTGCCCCTCTGCAGCCAGTGAACGTAATCATTAACCACTTTCAGACCGGACCATTTTGCTGGTAAATGACCAGAGGTCTTTTTACACTTTGGCACTGCGCTGCTTTAACTGGTAATTGCGCGGTCATGCAATGTTGTACCCAAACAAAATTTGCGTCCTTTTCTTCCCACAAATAGAGCTTTCTTTTGATGGTATTTGATTGCCTCTGCGATTTTTATTTTTTGCGATATAAACGTAAAAAGACCGCAAATTTTGAAAAAAAATGATATTTTCTACTTTTTGTTATTAGAAAAATCCAATAAACTCAATTTTAGTCATACATTTAGGCCAAAATGTATTCAGCCACATGTCTTTGGTAAAAAAAAAGTCAATAATTGTATATTTATTGGTTTGCGCAAAAGTTGTCACATCTACAAACTAAGGTACGTTTTCTGGAATTTACGCAGCTTTTAGTTTACGACTGTCTATCTCATTTCTTGAGGTGCTAAAATGACAGGGCAGTACAAAACCCCCCCAAATGACCCCATTTTGGAAAGTAGACCCCCTAAGGAAATTGATAAGAGGCATGTTGAGCCCATTGAATATTTTATTTTTTTGCCTCAAGCGATTGAATAATGACAAAAAAAAAATTTTTTTTTTTTTTTTACACAAAGTTGTCACTAAATGATATATTGCTCACACATGCTATGGGCGTATGTGAAATGACACCCCAAAATAAATTCTGCTGCTTCTCCTGAGTACGGGGATACCACATATGTGGGACTTTTTGGGAGCCTAGCCGCGTACGGGGCCCCGAAAACCAAGCACCGCCTTCAGGCTTTCTAAGGGCGTAAATTTTTGATTTCACGCCTCACTACCTATTACAGTTTTGAAGGCCATAAAATGCCAAGATGGCACAAAACCCCCACAAATGACCCCATTTTAGAAAGTAGACACCCCAAGCTATTTGCTGAGAGGCATGTTGAGTCCATGGAATATTTTATATTTTGCCACAAGTTGCGGGAAAATTACAAACTTTTTTTTTTTTTTTTTTTTTTTCACAAAGTTGTCACTAAATGATATATTGCTCATGCATGCCATGGGCATATGTGAAATGACACCCCAAAATAAATTCTGCTGCTTCTCCTGAGTACGGGGATACCACATATGTGGGACTTTTTGGGAGCCTAGCCGCGTACGGGGCCCCAAAAACCAAGCACCGCCTTCAGGCTTTCTAAGGGCGTTACAGTTTTGAAGGCCATAAAATGCCAAGATGGCACAAACCCCCCCCCCCCAAATGACCCCATTTTAGAAAGTAGACACCCCTAAATTTAGGGGTACACTAGTGAGACTAGGTAATAAATGGCGGGTGCCCTGAAACTATAAAAAAATAACTAACCAACCAGCGTCACCTGTAACAGTTATATGGTGATCACTGGTGAAAGGGTTAACTAGGGGGCAATCAGGGGGCTTTATGCGGTAGTATATGGGGGTCCCTAGCGCTATAAAAAGCTGCGGCGAACCTAAATACCTACCTGCCTAACTAGCGTCACCTGTGACACTAATACGGCGATCAGAAAAATGATCGCTTATTAGGCTGGGTTCACACTGGAGCGATGCGGAAACGCCGCGAATCCGCGGCGGGTTCCCGCATCGCATGCCTCCCGGCGGCAGTTCACACTGCCCTATGCGAACTGCTGGGAGTGTCAGTGAAATGTTACTGACACCCCCAGATCAGTTCGCATATCGCAGTGCGATCTGCAAACTCGGATCGCATGGTGTGAACACCCATGCGATCCGATTCTGCTGCGGGCCAAAAAAAGGGTCCCGTGCGAATTTGCGGCGGGTGCGGCGGGTGTGGCGGGTGCGGCGGGTGCGGCGAATGGCTGAACTCGAATCGCACAGAGATCGGATGTGATTTGCACTGCAGTGCGGTGCGAATCACATTCGTTCTCATAAACCGCTGCAATGTGAACCCAGCCTTAGTGACACTGGCGACGGGGGGTGATCACGGGGTTAAACCTTTATTGGGGGGGTTAGGGGGGTACATTAGAACTAAAGGGGGCTAACCCTAACTGCCCTAACAGTTATTACAGTCACAAATGACACCAATGCAAAAAAAAAAAAAAAAAAAAAAAAAATGACATTGGTGTCACTGTGACTGGGGGGCAGGGGTAATTGGGGGGGTGATCGGGGGGTAAAGGGGGGGTGTGAGTGTGCCTGGCATGTTCTACTGTGTGTGGGATGTGTTGGTGCAACTCACTGATCCGCTCTCCTCCGTGTCGGAACGAAAAATACCGACACGGAGGAGAGAATACATCACTTCCTCTCCTGTGTTTACATTACAGGAGAGGAAGTGATGTCACCGGGGATTTCCATTCGTCGGGAGCGATCGCGAGGGGGTGGCCATGAATGAATGGCCGTCCCCTCGTCCGGGATCGCTCCCGAACGAAAACCGACCGCCGCAGGCACCGGGCGGGGGCCCGATCGGGCCCCCGACCCGCGGGAGGCAAAGCACGTACATGTACGTGCTTATGCCTGCCCGTGCCATTCTGCCGACGTACATCGGCGTGAGGCGGTCGGCAAGTGGTTAAGAGGCCGGTGGGAATGAGGGTAGTGGACTGCTTTGTGTGCCACTAAAGCTCACTAAAACCAGATGTGAATCCCATGCATCCTGGGAGCTGGGAGTTCCAGCATGAGAGTGTCAGCATGGGAGGGTGCTCCCTCCAGCTCCTACAATCACTGGCAGTAAAGAAATCACTCCCTGAAGCTGAACATCCATGCTATGCCTAAACTGGTTGTATGAATGAAAACCTCAGCCTGGACCCAGACCAGTACCCCTCCTACACATTTCGCTCCACCCCTTAGAGCTTAGTCATGGGGCACTACCAGGGAATGAAGGCGGTGCTAGAGGGGGCTGTGCTATTGCTGCTATCACAGTCAGAAATCAACAACGGTACCAAGAAATGCCTGTACAGGCAAAACATTGTTGGTGAGGTATAATAATGCATAATATAAACATTTCTAATGTTATTCATAGAAATAACATATATTTTATTTTTACATGAAATTCCACTTTAATAGGATGTTCACTTTGAGTGAACATGAGTTGTGTTTAACAAGAAGTAAATTAAACAAGCCCCCCAGGGATCTCTGTAGCTGAAGGCACAGTGGAGCAGTTCGTCCTCAAAATCATTCTCCCAGCAGCTCAGTTTACCCCACTTGTTAAAAATTGTGGTTTTTAATCATTCTGGATTTTGTCAACTTAATCCTCTGTTTTTTTAACAAGTGCAGTTTATTTAAAAGAAACCTTTTTACCATGATTTTTAACAAATTTAACAATAATTTGTGTTCTAAGGACTAGTGATGGACGAACGTTTCGCCCGGCGGTCGTTTCGCGGCGAATTTCCGACTTTCGCCGTCCGCGGGTTCGAACGCCTTTTTCCGTCGTTCGCCCCGGCGGACTTACGTGTTTAATGTATACAAGAACTTTAACCTTTCGTGACACGTTTATCATGTGTTACAGGACAACCAATTGAGACATGACAGCTCATGGACACTTGGACATTCCCCCTAACCTATAAATACACCCGATCCGGTGGCCATTTTACATTCTTTCTTCTGTCACTGTAGGGAAAGGATCCTGTGTGGAGTAGGGACAGAGAAAACGCTAGCTATTTGGTACACAAAAGTTCTTTTCAGGACTGGTATAGGTGTTAGGTCAGCAGCCTGAGTTTCTTTTGTCAGTTTAGATAAAGGGACAGAGCGCTGTATGCTGCTATTTTAGGGACAGCTCAGCCAGATTAGTCTTTCTTCATCATCATCATCATCATCATCATTAGCTGTTACTATCAGGTCCACAAAAGAGCTATTCCAGCTAATCGTTCCAGCCTACTCTTTTTTGCCAATTTGTATAGGGACAGGCAGGAAGCAGTGTGTCAGGCAGTGAGGATAATTTTAAAGACTTGCTGTTACTATTAGTTCCACAAAGGTTCTTTTCAGGACTGGTATCAGTGGTACGGTAATAGGCTTGTACACGTATAATATTCTTTCTTCCAAATATAGAAAGAATATTATACTTGACTGCTGCCCTTCTGCTGCAGTCTGCTAATCATTCACAACTCACTTGTTCCACAAAGCTCTTTATCAGGACTGGTAACTTGGTCTGTCTAGGGTGCTACGGTACATAGGCTTGGGTGCGGTACAGTCTGCTGTTCTGTAAGGACCGCTATCGGTCCACAATACATAGGGTTGCCGTGCACTACTGCTGACCGCTGCCCTATACTGCAGCAGTCCTTCAGCGGTATAGGGACTGACGCACAGTCTGCTAAACACTAATACACAACCTGCTTGGTCCACAAAAGTTCTTATAAGGACTGGTAACTTGGTATAGGGTGCTACGGTACATAGGCCTGAGTGCGTTACAGTCTGCTGTTCTGTAAGGACCGCTATCGGTCCACAATACATAGGGTTGACGTGCACTACTGCTGACCGCTGCCCTATACTGCAGCAGTCCTTCAGCGGTATAGGGACTGACGCACAGTCTGCTAAACACTAACACACAACCTGCTTGGTCCACAAAAGTTTTTATAAGGACTGGTAACTTGGTATAGGGTGCTACGGTACATAGGCCTGAGTGCAGTACAGTCTGCTGTTCTGTAAGGACTGCTATCGGTCCACAATACATAGGGTTGCCGTGCACTACTGCTGACCGCTGCCCTATACTGCAGCAGTCCTTCAGCGGTATAGGGACTGACGCACAGTCTGCTAAACACTAATACACAACCTGCTTGGTCCACAAAAGTTTTTATAAGGACTGGTAACTTGGTATAGGGTGCTACGGTACATAGGCCTGAGTGCAGTACAGTCTGCTGTTCTGTAAGGACTGCTATCGGTCCACAATACATAGGGTTGCCGTGCACTACTGCTGACCGCTGCCCTATACTGCAGCAGTCCTTCAGCGGTATAGGGACTGACGCACAGTCTGCTAAACACTAATACACAACCTGCTTGGTCCACAAAAGTTTTTATAAGGACTGGTAACTTGGTATAGGGTGCTACGGTACATAGGCCTGAGTGCAGTACAGTCTGCTGTTCTGTAAGGACCGCTATCGGTCCACAATACATAGGGTTGCCGTGCACTACTGCTGACCGCTGCCCTATACTGCAGCAGTCCTTCATTGGTATAGGGACTGACGTACAGTCTGCTAATCACTAACACACAACCTGCTTGGTCCACAAAAGTTTTTATAAGGACTGGTAACTTGGTATAGGGTGCTACGGTACATAGGCCTGAGTGCAGTACAGTCTGCTGTTCTGTAAGGACCGCTATCGGTCCACAATACATAGGGTTGACGTGCACTACTGCTGACCGCTGCCCTATACTGCAGCAGTCCTTCAGCGGTATAGGGACTAAGAGTTTTGTCACAGGGTGATTTAAAAAATGACAGGCAGAGGAAGAGGCAGGCCCTTCCGCAGGGGTGGTAGGGGTAGGGCAGGAGCAACAGCCTTGAGCCAAAGTGGGAAGTTGCAGAAGGTGCGTTCAATTACTTTAAAGGACGCACCAGACTTGGTTGAGTGGCTCACTCAGCCTTATTCTTCTGCACCCTCCTCATCCTCTCGATCTGCACCCTCTTCTTCACTCTCTGCTATGTGCACCCCCAAAGACACTACCACCAACAACACCACCACCACCACATACCTTCCGCTTGAGTGCAAATGGGGGCCTTCATGCTCCAGTGTTTTAATAGGGACCCCCGTATAAAAAGCATGAGGGTCAAGGACCAGTACTGGGTGGCAACGTACTTAGATCCCCGGTACAAACACAAAATGGCGGAAATGTTACCGCCGTCGCAGAGGGCTGTCAGAATGCAGCACTTCCAGGCCTTGCTTCGAGAAATGCTGCATTCTGCTTTTGCGTGCGCTGGCAGAGGAGCAATTCCCACTCCCAGAGAAGGATTTGCGGGTACCAATCCAACAGCGCCTGCAAGAAGAGGCCGGTTTGAAGATGTGTTGGTGACTTCGGATATGAGGTCATTCTTTCAGCCGACCCATCGACAGGTGTCATCCGGATCCAGCATCAGGGAACGCCTAGACCGTCAGGTGTCCGACTACATTGGGTTAACGGCCGATGTGGACGCTCTGAGGAGTGATGAACCCCTAGACTACTGGGTGGGCAGGCTTGACCTCTGGCCAGAGCTTGCCCAATTTGCAATCGAACTGTTGGCTTGCCCCTCATCCAGTGTCCTGTCCGAAAGGACGTTCAGCGCAGCAGGGGGGATTGTGACCGATAAGCGTACTCGCCTAGCTCACGACAGTGTTAACTACCTCACATTTCTAAAAATGAATGAGGCATGGATCTCGGAGGAATTCAACACATGTGATCAGTAGACCATGTATATGTCTATAAACAATTTTTGGAATCAAGCACACAGACCTTCTTAATTCATTTGGCTCACTTCCCTGACCCAAAAAAGCACACCGTACTATATGCCCCTACCCTCCTCTTTGAAGAGGTTGAGCGGTGTCATATTTCTACTGGGGCTGCTTATTATGAGGGGTTCCCACCATCCCTGTGCTGTGCTGACTTCCTCCTGGGTGTTCTTATTATGAGGGGCTCCCACCATCCCTGTGCTGTGCTGACTTCCTCCTGGGGGTTCTTATTATGAGGGGATCACACCATCCCTGTGCTGTGCTGACTTCCTCCTGGGGCTGCTTACGGTGCTGCTGTCAGCGCTGTATGTCACGGAGCTGCTGTCAGCGCTGTATGTCACGGAGCTGCTGTCAGCGCTGTATGTCACGGAGCTGCTGTCAGCGCTGTATGTCACGGAGCTGCTGTCAGCGCTGTATGTCACGGAGCTGCTGTCAGCGCTGTATGTCACGGAGCTGCTGTCAGCGCTGTATGTCACGGAGCTGCTGTCAGCGCTGTATGTCACGGAGCTGCTGTCAGCGCTGTATGTCACGGTGCTGCTGTCAGCGCTGTATGTCACGGAGCTGCTGTCAGCGCTGTATGTCACGGAGCTGCTGTCAGTGCTGTATGTCACGGAGCTGCTGTCAGCGCTGTATGTCACGGAGCTGCTGTCAGCGCTGTATGTCACGGAGCTGCTGTCAGCGCTGTATGTCACGGTGCTGCTGTCAGCGCTGTATGTCACGGAGCTGCTGTCAGCGCTGTATGTCACGGAGCTGCTGTCAGCGCTGTATGTCACGGAGCTGCTGTCAGCGCTGTATGTCACGGAGCTGCTGTCAGCGCTGTATGTCACGGAGCTGCTGTCAGCGCTGTATGTCACGGAGCTGCTGTCAGCGCTGTATGTCACGGTGCTGATGTCAGTGCTCTGTATTACGGTGCTGCTGTCAGTGCTCTGTATCTCCTGCACCCTCTTGTTTGCCTACCCTGGTCCCTGACCTTCCCTCTCCTCCATTGCCTTCATTAGCTCCATAGTCCTGAATTGTCAGAACAATTTCCCAAATAAAAAAAAAATGCTTGTAGTTATCGATCCCAAATTCACCTCATACATGTATTATGCTATTGTCCAGGTGGTGGGACTACGTGCTACCCCCTAATAATTACCCCGTGGCCGCAAATTCGACCTAAAGGTTTGCGAAATTCGCCTCCCATTGAAGTCAATGGAGCCCGCGGCGAACGGTCGTTTTCGCGAACGTTTGTGTCCGTTCGCGTTTCGCGTTCGCGAAACGTCCCGTCGGAAGTTCGTCCATCACTACTAAGGACCCCCTACAGGTTAATTACAGTGCCTTATACGTCTTTTACAGCACGACTTGCCCAATGTCTATAGATAGAGTGAAGACAGTTTAGCTATTAAAGTGTTTCTAGAGGTTTTGATTTTTTTATTAAATAACAAACATGTTATACTTACCTGCTCTGTGCAATGGTTTTACACAGAGCAGCCACAATCCTCCTCTTTTTCGGTCCCCTGCTGGCACTTCTGGCTCCTTCCCGTGCTGAGTGCCCTCAGAGCAAGCCACACTCATGCCTGCTTTCCCCCGAGTTGCTTCTTTCCCTCTTCACTGGCTGTGATTGACAGCAGTGGGAGCCAATAGCTCTGCTGCTGTGTCTCAGCCAATAAAGAGGAAGGGACCTGGGAGAGCTTCTGCTCTCATGCACATCACTGGATCAGGCTCAGGAGAGTATTAAGGGGCTGAGAGGGGAGCTGCACACTGAAGGTTTTTACCTTTATACACAGAATGCAAGAATGTAAAAAACATTCAGTCTTTAGAATCACTTTAAGCCTTATGCCATCATGATCTGCTTCTGCCTGATGTTATTGTATGTGGAATGATGTTCCCTACAACCCATGATCAGAGATACTGAAAGAATGAATACATTTAAGCGTGGTTTGACCAGTTGAAGGCTATGGTTATATTTGAGGCCAGGAGGTGGTAAAAAACGCACAGTTGAGCCAATTGGTTGTGGCTTTCAATTAAATGTGTATTAATGAACTTAGTTAAGTGATCACGCCAATCTGGTGGGTTTGTTTCTCTTGGAGAGATCTCTGATGGTGGAAAAATGTACCGTCTACCTATACATTACCTGATATCACTTTTTACCTGATTGGCAACTAATATTCCTGCTTTTTTTCTGAGTACTTTGGAATGAAATAATTGAGTGAACTTTGTGCACTTTATTGAACTTAGTTATCACATGTTGCTTCTTTGCGCCAAAGTTTTATTCACTCATCTATTAATTTATTAGCGCTAATTTTGCACAGAACTGTTTTTGAATTGTAAGTCCCAGTTGTCTATGTCTGTGACACAACACTGTTGGAAGGGTGGACCGGAGATGTAAAACAAACACAATTTTGTACATCAAAAGAATGCAGGAACAAAAAACATGAAAACTTCTTGATAGTAAGGTGCTACTATTTACAGATGCTACCATTAGCTCAAAAACATCTGCGTAGAGAAGGCTTTCTCAACACTGAGGATCCCTTTCTAAATACCTTGCTAAGGCAGCCCATAGATGGTTTGATTTTCTTTCCTTCCACCATGAGTGGAAGGAAACATATTGGCTTGACTCCCGCATTTTGTGGCGAGCCTTATCGGCTGGCAGAACACATTGATTATTGCTAGCAGCTATAGCTGCCGGCAGTAATCACATGGCAGAAAGCAGACAAGGTGATTGCCTTCCCATACAGTACATGAATCGAAAATTTGGCCAGTCCCTGAGGAACCGGTCGAATGTCGATCCATGTATGGCCGGCTTAAGAATTGCTATATCTACAGCTCAAGGCACATTGCAGGATGGTCAGTACAAGGAATCCACCTTATAGAAAGCTAAAAAGATTATTGGTTTCAGTGGATATTTATCTAAGAGGTAGAATACAATCATTGCTCAAGGAACCCCCAGCAACCAGTGGAGAAACCCTAGCATTTCATGACTTGGAAAGCCTGGTGTAGAGGGATTTGTATAGTGATAGTCTTAAATCCAAGCTGGATGTCTTTGATAGCACCCTGGAGGAGGGGCGAAATGCATTGATGTAATTTCCGGCCAAGGGCTTAACCAGTGACGTCATTTCCTGCCTCCGTGGAATGCACGCTAAACAAGCAGCGATCACGGAAGTCTTTTCTGAAAGTTTGCTTTCATCCTTTGAAGTTTATAAGTAGCACCTTAGTGCGCAATATTTATACAGTTTAATGGTGCTTCACCATACCATACCCATCAAACTGTTTATCCTTGGAACTTTTACATTACCAATGTTTACGGCTGTCTACTTGGTTGACTCTTGGACTGAAAAGTTGAGGATTCTTCTTGTTTGGTGAGTGTGGTCTCCTAAGGGGGATACACTTTATGCACTTATATTATTTTTGGACTTATTTAAATGACATTTGGTTATTTTTAGAAACTTTATTATTTATTCTTTCATGGTATTTGTTCACTTATTTCCACATATGTGTTTCACCTCCTATTTGCTAGAGCTGCTCCTACTATTTTACTTAGTTCCAAGCTGACTCAACATAGAAATTAACCTCTAAAAGATTCACTCTTGGTAACATGCTCCTTAAGCCTTAAAGAGGGATTCCACCTACAAAAAAAATATTAAAAACCAGCAGCTATAAATACTACAGCTGCTGACGTTTAATAAATAGACACTCACCTATCCCAGGGTCCAGCGATGTCGGCAGGCAAGACCAATCGATTGCTCGGGTCTCGGCTGCTGCCACCACCATTCTAGGTGAGGGAATCAGGAAATGAAGCGGTGGGGCTTCACTTCCCGGTTCCCTACTGCGCATGCACGAGTCGCACAGCGCACTAGGAATGATCCGTGCTGTCTCTGGGACCCGTGTGTGTCCCAGCAGACAGCACGGCAGGACAAGAAACGGCATAGACTCCCGAGGGAGTCTATACCTGGAAGTGGGTGCAAATACCTGTCTTAGAAAGGAATCTGCACCCCCCCCCCCCGAAAGGTGCCAAATGTGACACCGGAGGGGGGGAGGGTTCCGATGAGTGGAAGATCCACTTTAGAGTGGAACCCCGCTTTAAGCTGGCCATAAACTAGTAGATTTTCGAACAAACGTGCACATTTTCATCAGATGTTGTTCGAAAAGGACTTTCATAATTTGTT
Source organism: Lithobates pipiens (assembly GCF_037356315.1). Taxonomy (NCBI): domain Eukaryota; kingdom Metazoa; phylum Chordata; class Amphibia; order Anura; family Ranidae; genus Lithobates; species Lithobates pipiens. The sequence goes on from NW_027507758.1 coordinate 516,794,455, forward strand.
TGCTTTTAACATTTGATTTTGCAGTGAATGAACTTTTAAAACCAAAATCAACATTCACTAATAGAAATTTGTGGAGTTAAGAAAAGTTAAGATTTTGCATCCTGCTTCTTTTCTTCACTTTAATAAAAAACGAATGCCGATTTGACCCCAATAATGATGATTCTAAAATCTGACAAACATTCTTAAAATGAAAACTATTTAACATATTTCTACTAGTTTATGGTCAGCTTTAGCTTTTAATTATGTTTCTAGCGCTAACTTTTGGTAGCCTTACTGGCCTTTGGCTGTCCTACCAGGCTCAGCTTAACCAGATCACAGCCAGTTTCTTCACTTTGATTTACTTGCAGCAATTATAGGTTAAAGTGACACTAAACGATACCTTTATTATCCAAAAATAATCCACACATATTCGCAACCTAATAGCCTTGTAATATATTTATTTTTTCATGAAATTGTGTCTTCCTGCTTCCTTGTAATGTCCTGTTTTCCCCCCTCACTTCCAGTTGTGTGGATGAGAAGTGCACATTAGGCATGTGCAATTTGTGTCGTAACGAAACGAAATTCGGCCAAATTTTGCATCTTTTGGACATTCGGATGCATCCGAATGTCAGAATAAAAAAATAACGAATAACAACGAATACGAAAGAAATATAACGAATGAATTTGAATGAATTTCGACATGATTCGGTAATTCTTTAAAGATCTAATGAAACAAAAGGTCAGCTCAAAGCAAATCTTATAGTCCAATCAGCTAATTAATTTTGTGCCTGAGGATGGATTACTGGCAAAGTGCATTCCTGAGAACTGAGTTAGAAGGGTGTTGTATTGTATTTGAGCCGAGGAGAAGAGACGTTGTCATTGTGTGTGTTAAAAGATTCAATAAACAAACGACTTTCCAAACTACGAATCATTATCACGAATGTCTATACGTACATAAATAGCGAATCTCAACGAATACGAACGAATGAATTCGACACTCTACGAATAATAACGAATTATCCGAAAACGTATTAAAGTAACATAACGAATATAACAGAACGAAATGATGTATTTTAAGAATGACAACGAACCGAAACTAAACAAAATTTTCCATTGTGCACAAGTCTAGTGCACATTAGTTCATGTGCACTGCCCTATGCACACTACACATCCCATAGTCCATAGTCCAAAGCCTCTATTCCACCTCAGGAGTGAGCAATGGCTATGTTCCTACTGTGGGACAGACCACAGAGAACCCTTTAACAGGATGTCAGATCACAGCAACAAAAATTAAAGGAGGCTGAGATCCATAAAAGGTATTTTTTTTAGTTAAGCCAAAGTTTATTGTCACTTTAATGCTAGGGATGAGTCCTCCTTAGATAACGAATAATTGTAGCAGCCAAAGAGAAAATGGTCTTCAATGAATAGATTGTTAGCCATCAGCAGTCCAGAATCTTTTTTTTAGGGAGGATGAGGATGACCCTTGAAATCCTCTATGGTCTCATCGTTTGTCCAAAAACGAAGTAACCAGAAACTCCAGGGAGATATCTGAGGTTCTTATGAATACAGATTCAAACTGTGCTATATCCTGAACACTCACAGTCTCTGATAATAAAAGATGCAAAAGCCCCTTAAAGTGGATGTAAACTCGATTCATGAAATTTGAGCTGGGCACATATATCTGCAGTGTATTCTTATCTCTCTTCAAAACCTTAAGGCCCATGGCATTCTCCTGCTCCATTCTTCTGTTATCAGCATGACAACTTCTGACAAGTTCTCTGTCAACTGTGATAAAACCAGCCTGAAATCTGTGTCAGGGAATGCGCTATAAATAGATTAGCAGGAATCTGATCAATTCACGGCACAGCTCTGCAAGTCTCTGCCTATAAGGAGAGGGAGGGTGTGTCTTTCCTCCAATCAGCCTCACAGTGTATGGCAAGACTCCCCTCCCCCTGCTGGAACAGGAAGAGAAATTCTAACAGGACATGCACTTTCTAAACAGCATATAAAGATGAAGACAGCAGATATACATGTAAAACTTATGTAGGGATATTTGTTTCACCTCTGTGCATCATCTGAGGGTGTTCACTTCACTGGGTATATGTGGGGGTTTACATCCACTTTAAGGACTAGGAAATCTCAGTCCATTAGAAAGCAGCACAAAGTATTGCAGGCTGCATTCCGAAGTATCTCTAAACCCACGTTAAACACTGATCCCAGCTCCACTGCCTGAAGAAACTACCAGCCCACTTGGCTGCTTCTTCACCAGCCCATCTGCCTGCTCCAAAGATCTCCCAGGACAAAGGAAAGGAAAAATTAAAGCAGAGGTCCACCCTAAAGTGGAGCTTCCACTCATTGGAACCCTCCCCCCCTCCGGCGCCACAATTGGCACCTTTCAGGGGGGAGGCAGGTGCAGATACCTGTACAGTACAGGTATCTGCACCCACTTCCGGCATAGATATCTGCAGAAGGTACGCCCCTTTCCGCAGAATCTACGCCCTTTTCCGAAAGTCCCCCGCTGTCTGCTGGGAAACACACGGATCCCAGAGACAGCGGGGACCATCCTTATTGCGCAGAGCGACTTGCGCATGCGCAGTAGGGAACCGGGAAATGAAGCCGCAAGGCTCCACTTCCTGATTCCCATATCCAATATGGCGGCGACAGCACCCAAGAGACGATCGAGAGATCGGCTTCGGGTGCCGACATCGCGGGCGCGCTGGGCGGGTAAGTGTCATTATTTTAAAAGTCAGCAGCTGCAGTATTTGTAGCTGCTGGCTTTAAAAAAAAAAAAAAAAAAACGGCGGGCTCCTGCTTTAAGCACAACGCTGTCTTCCAGAAAAGCTTGCCACATGTGGCAGTCTCTCCCCTTGTGAACTCCTGGGTGTGCTGATGTACTCACACTGTCCTCCTTGCTCCCGCTGCTTCATAGGTAAGAGTCCTTTTAAACCTCACTGCTGTCAGGATCCACCCGAAGCAGCCAGAGCTTCAGCCTGAGGGAGACCCCCCTAGATCAGGGGTCCCCCTCCAAGCCATCGACAGTCTCCTCAGTGCTCCATCTTTCACCGACTCCCCTGCTGGCCTGACTCATCCATATTTAAGGGCTGGCTCAGCCATCCAGCCAGACCCACTGTCTGGGGATTGGCCAAGTTTGTCCTTAGTATGCAGATCGATTCTCCTGGTTTCCACCTACTAACTTCTAGAAATTTCTCCAAACATCTAGAACCAGGGAGAGGCACCAGAGACCTGCCTGCATGAGTCATCCAGCCTGACCTGCAGTAAATCATTTACCCAATTAGGACTCACAAGTTAACTATGAGTCAAAACATAAATTTGCCTACACTCACACTAGCAGCACACTTCAGGGTGCTGCGCATTGATAAAGAAAAGACAAGAAGTCTAGTCCATCCAGGGAGACACAGTAAGGATATAACAGTTAACCATTTCACCTAGCCATTTGTCTTTTCCATCACTAGGGGAGCAATAGCTAGAATTTAACAAAGAATGTGTATAATATACTGTACAGCCTAGACATAAAATATAAAAGATCGTATGATATATGTGACTATCTACCACAGTGCCAAACTTTGTTCCCTGCGAGCGTTGCGACGCATGAGGATGGAGTGCAGCGCCAAATTCAAAAGGTGAAAAACACATAACACATACTGTACAATACACTGTAATCTTACAGATTACATTACTGTATCGAATCATTTTACATCCCTTTTGTCCCTAGTGCTTTATCCAGTGCCCTGCCTGCAATTTTATATTATATATACTGTTCTTTCTTCCTGGAAACTTGAGATTGTCCATAGCAACCAAAAAGTGTCCCTTTACATCAAAAGTGGTTTTAATGACTTGCAGAATTGAGCGATAGTGAATCGTGGGGAAATTCATCATCCAATACTGAAAGTAACGACAGCGACAATTCTGCGACTGAGCAAATTTCAGTGTTTATGATTTGATTACATTATTGAATTAATGTTGTTATTATTATTATTACATTATTATTTTTTTTATTATTTATAGTTATTTATTATATTATAATTTATGATTTCATGTTTCAAGCTTTATCATACCCAGGATGTCTACTAGACTCTTGTTTGGACAGATTTAAGTGAATTATTACTAAGAATTGCAGGCCTACAATATAAAATGCCAAATTTCCATGTGAAACCTTGTATCGCTTTGAGCATCAAAAATCTGACATAATCATACTGCTAGGGAGGTTAATGATAGCTGTAGCTGTATTTGTACGTCGGCTGCTTTAAGAGCACTAGGGATGTTTATTATAGCAAAAAGTAAAAAATATATATATATATTTTTTATATTGTCGCATTTTTTTGTTTATAGCACAAAAAATAAAAAACACATAAGTGATCAAATACTGCCAAAAGAAAGCTCTACTTGTGGGGAAAAAAGGACATCAATTTTGTTTGGGTACAGCATCGCACAATCGCACAATTGTCAGTTAAAGCAAGCAGTGCTGTATTGCAAAAAATGGCCTGGTCATTAAGGGGGCAAATCTTCTGGGGCTTAATGTTAATCACTTTAATCCATTGCTTTATCGTTGTTGGATATTTTGATATCCATTTGTGTAGTATAATTTTATGAGCCATATATATAGTTCTCAACCGCATTTTAACAGGGAGGGTATCTTTTGCTATAATCCCTAACAATGCTATTTTTGGGTCAAAATGAACCGGCTTAGGTACATTTTTAATGGTGAAAGCTTAAAATGCTAAACTTCTAGCACAATTTAAAAAAAAAAAAAAATCCTCTAAAACCACAATGAATATAATTACAATTTGTGTATGCCAAATGCCTTTGCAAACTCAGTTATAACTATATACAAGTAACAGTGGCATCATCAATATGCTGTACATAGCCTGTGCTGAGAGCAGAGCTGTGAGATGGACCCAGCAGGCCCCACCCACTACAGGCTGCCTGCACAAAACTACAAGAGGGGGACGGAGACGCACAAGTTGAGTAGGCATCAGTGACTGGTCTTTATTACAGGAAGTGTCTACACAGAGCCAAAGATTCACACTGGATTACTGCACAGATTTTAGGCTTCTTTCACATTGCAGCCACATTAGCGGTAAAGCGCAACTCATTTTAGCGGCACTTTACTGTATTTTAGCTGCACTTTTTGGATGCTAGCAGGGCGCTTTTAACCCTTGCTAGCGGGCAAAGAAAGAGTTAAAACCATCCATGTTCCTGAAGGGTTAAAACCATACTGAAATCGCTTTTCAGATACTTCGGAAGTGCTGCCCATTCATTCCAATGTATACAGCGCTCCCAAACCACCCCAAAGATGATGCTTGCATGACTTTTTTTCCCATCCCACAAGCGCACCGCCCCAGTGTCGGGCTTTCACTCTAGGGAGGCATGAGAGGCAGTTTTCAGGCGCTTTACAAGCGCTATTTGTAGCACTAAAATGCCTGAAAACCCCCTCAGTGTGAAAGAGATGCACAAAGTACAGCAATATTCATGTAAGAATACACATCTCTTGTATTTAGACCCCTTTTTGTGCCTCATTGGGGAGATCTACCTTCCCTTCCTGTCTTATAAACAAAACAAGAAGTGAGACGAAATCCCTGAATAGTCAGGTAAATCCCTATTGTACATGTGCTTAGCACAGTGATGATGTACTGCTATTTTATAAGGTAATGTTTGGGTTTGCAAAGGCATCTGGTGCACACAATGTAGATTTACACTCACCGGACACTTTATTAGGTACACATGTTCAATTGCTTGGTAACACAAACTGCTAATCAGCCAATCACATGGCAGCAGCTCAATGCATTTAGGCATCTAGATATGGTGAAGACGACTTGTTGAAGTTCATTTCTAGGCTTTACAGAGAATGGTCCAAAAAAGAGAAAATATCCAGTGAGCAGCAGTTCTGTGGATGGAAATGCCTTGTGGATGTCAGAGGACAGAGGAGAATGGGCAGACTGGTCTGAAATGATAGAGAGGCAACAGTAACTCAAATAGCCACTCATTACAACCAAGGTACGCAGAATACCATCTCTGAACACACAACACATCGAACCTTGAAGCATATGGGCTACAGCAGCGGACGACCACACCGGGTGACACTCCTGTCAGAAAATAACAGGAAATGGATGCTACAATTCACACAGGCTCACCAAAATTGCACAATAGAAGATTGGAAAATGTTGCCTGGTCTGATGAGCCTCAATTTTAGTTGTGGCATTCAGATGGTAGGGTCAGAATTTGGTGTAAACAACATGAAAGCATGGATCCATCCTGCCTTGTATCAATGGTTTAGGCTGGTGGTGTAATGGTGTGGGGGATATTTTCTTGCAGCACTTTGGGCTCTTTAGTACTAATTAAGCATTGTTCAAACACCACAGCCTACCTAGTAGTAGTAGTAGTAGTAGTAGAGTATTGTTGCTGACCATGTCCATTCCTTTATTGCCGTGTACACACGACTGGAATTTTCGATGGACTAGGTCCAACGGGATCAGTCCGTCGGACAATGCGATCGTGTGGGGGCTAGTCCGACCGTTTAAAAAAAAAAAAAATCAGACGGACCTAGAAATAGAACATGTTTCAAATCTATCCAATGGACTAAAAATATGGAAAACCGTTCGTCTGTGTGCTAGTCCGACAGACCAAATACAATGCTAGGGCAGCTATTGGCTACTGGCTATTGAACTTCTTTGTTTAGTCCCGTTTACATCATCACGTTCAAAACGAACAGAATTTCGACCAGACTTAGTCCGTTAGTGTGTGACCAACTCCGTTCGTTCAGAAAGTCCGTCAGACATCTGCCGAAAGTTCGTCTGGAAGAACATCAGACCTAGTCCGTCGAAAAGTCCGGTTGTGTGTATGCAGCATAAGACTACCCATCTTCTGATGTCTACTTCCAGCAGGATAATGCACCATGTCACAAAGCTCAAACATCTCACCACTGGTTTCTTGAACATGACAATGAGTTCACTGTACTCCAATGGCCTCCACAGTCACCAGATCTCAATCCAATAGAGCACCTTTGGAATGTGGTGTAATGAAGATTTGCATGGATGTGCAGCCGACAAATCTGCCGCAACTGCGTGATGCTATCATATCACTATGGACCAAAATGTCTGAAGAACGTTTCCAACTACTTGTTGAATCTATGCCAGGAAGAATTAAGGCAGTTTTGAAGGCAAAAGAGGTCAAACCCGGTACTAGCAAAGTGTACCTAATAAAGTGCCGGTGAGTGTATATCCTTTGTGACTATTGAGAAGTATATTTAGATTAAAGTTTTTGTGCCTGGTGTTCAATTTTAATCATTCACTATTTCATCTAAAATTAAAAGAAAAATAATTGACTTTACATATACTTTACCTTACATAACCAAAAACTAGTCTAAACTCAGAACTCCATAATCCAACAAATCTAAATCTGCTACATGTGGATTTTTGGAGGTGGCCTGTTTAAAGTCATTAGTCTTTTCACCAATGTATTTAATAAAGTAAAAGATGTTTATACAGTGAAATATTACATTTTCAGTTACAGTAGAATTGCATGAGTGTCTGTCACTTGGAAAGTAAAGCAGACATATTATTTTATGCTTAACTGTAAAACATTATGACACAAAGAGTAATTCATATAATTAGTCTAAATAACTAATTGTTATACTATGCTAGGGAAGGCAAGATTAATGTAATTGATGTTGAAGGCTCTTTAACTGTGCCATAGTGTTAACAGGTACAGGGGTTCCACACTAACAGAATCTCAAACAGTAGTGACACATTGTATATATATCATATATGTAATGAGAGATTATTTGCAACCATTAATCTTCGCACTAGACAAAAAGTAGAAAAAAATGTATGAAATGTTGAAAAAAAAAAACATAGACATGTCAGATCTAATTTCCAACCCGAATGGAAAATATTGTTTTCAAAAGCCAGGGTGTATTTTTCTTGAAAATATAATTCTATCAAAATAAATGTTTTGATATAAGTATTCAACAGTACAGGGGTGTATTTAAATGTACGCCATAGATTTGCATTTTGCATTGAAAATGACCACTGTATACTGTATACATCCCACTTGCACAATGACTACTATTTTTACCCTAAAATTCATCTTCTAATTATGGCGCTGCAGCTAAATCACTGTAGTTAACTAATAATCATCTTTTACATGGATTTGTCCCCCCAAAAATGCAAAAGTTGTTCTCTGGTTCCAGAACTGCTGCTCTCAGCCCACTTCAGCTTCTTCTCCCACACATACAGTAGAACATGGAAACTGTTAGCCCTTGTACACACGGTCGGACATTCCGACAGAAAATGTCCGATCGGACCGTGTTGTCGGATAATCCGACCGTGTGTGCACTCCATCTGACTTTTTCCGTCGGAATGGCTGACCAACAAAGTTTGAGAGCTGGATATAAAATTTTCCGACAACATGATCCGATTGGACTTTGTCTGATCGTTTGTAGAGAATTTCTGATCGGACAAAGTGCCACGCATGCTCAGATCAAATTAGGAGACCAAAGCTATTGGCTACTAGCCTGAACGTAGTTCCGTCGTAATGAAATAACGTCATCACATTCCGAACGATTGGATTTTCCGACAACTTTGTCCGACCGTGTGTATGCAACACCAGTTTCAGACAAAATCCGTCGGAAAAAATCAGATGGATTTTGTTCTCAGAATGTCCGACCATGTGTACAAGGGCTAAGAGCCCTTGCACACTGGGATGGTGCGGGCGTTAGCGGTAAAGCACTGTTAGTTTTAGCGGTGCTTTACCGCTGTTATAGTGGCGCTTTTTTGGCCGCTAACGGGACGCATTTAACCCCCGCTATCAGCCAAAGAAAGGGTTAATAGAGGCTGTGTTGCGGCGCCGCCAAAGTGCTTTGCAGGCTCTTCTTCTAATTTCAATTCACTGCTCCCTCACCGCCCTAAAGATGCTGCTTGCAGGACTTTTTTTCCCGTCCTGCAAGCGCAACACCCCAGTGTGAAAGCACTCAGGCTTTCACACTAGGAAAGGCTTGAGAGGCGCTTTTCAGGCCCCTTTTTAGCGCTAAAATGCCTGAAAAATCCACAATGTGAAAGGGGTCTTATGCGCAGAATCATAGAACAAGAGGCTGCATTACTACCTACAAGCAAAGTCCCCCCCCCCCCCCCCCGATGTGCATGTCCTATCACAGTACCGGATTTATAAGGGGGCAAAAGGGGATGTTTTCCCAGGCCCCCCTGCTAGAGGGGGCTCCAAACTCCTTTTATAAAAAAATAAAATTATTATAAAATTAGCAAATCAGCACAAAGAATTTTTGGAGAACCACCGTGACCCATAAAAGACTAAATTCTCTGTGCCTACTGGCCGTGGAGATGTGAAGAGCAGTGTCCTCATTTACTAAAAATGGTCCACACAGAATCTGGTGCAGACTCCATGTCTGGTGGCCACCCGCAATTGCGGTACTGAGAGTTGTCCCAGTAAGCCCATCCCCCATACGGTTATAACACACCCAGGTAACGCAATTAAACCCTTGATCACCCCCTAGCGTTAACCTCTTCCCTGCCAATGTCATTTATACATTGATCAGTGCATTTTTTAAGCACTGGTCACGATAATAATGGCACTGGTCCCCAAAAAGTGTCACTTGGGGTCAGATTTTTCCTGCCACAAAGTGGCACAGTCTCGCTAAAAATCGCAGATCATGGCCCTTATCAGTAAAAACAATAAAAAAAATGAAAAGTTCCTAAATTTTCCCCCTATTTTGTAGACGATATAACTTTTGCACAAATTAATCAATATACACTTATTGTGATTTTTTTTTACCAAAAAATATGTAGAAGAATTCATATTGGCCTAAGCTGATGAATACATTGTTTTTTTTTTTGTTTGTTTTTTAATGGATATGTATTATATCAGAATGTAAAACATATTGTTTTTTTTTTTTTTAAATTGGCAGTTTTTTTTGTTTATAACGCAAAAAATAAAAACCACAGAGGTGATCAAATACCACCAAATGAAAGCTCTATTTGTGAGAAAAAAAGGACATCAATTTTGCTTGGGTACAGCATTTCATGATGACACAATTGTCAGTTAAAGAGAAGCAGTGCCATAACGCAAAACATGGCCTGGTCATTAAGGGGGTAAATTCTTCGGGGGCTGAAGATGTTAAAAACATCAATACAAGGCATTTTCACCCCCTTTCTGCCCAGGCCAATTTTCAGCTTTCAGCTCTGTCGCAGTTTGAATGACAATTGCGTGGTCATGCAACACTGTACCTAAATAAAATTTTTATAATTTTTTTTTTCCCCACAAATAGAGCTTTCTTTTGATGGTATTTGCTCACCTCTGCGATTTTTATTTTTTGCACTATAAACAAAAAAAGACAGACAGGTTCGAAAAAAACCACAATATTTTTTACTTGTTGCTATAATACTGTAAATATCACAATTTTTTTTATTTTTTTTTCCCCTCAGTTTAGGCAGATATTCTTCTACATATTTTTGACATAAAATAAAATTGCAATAAGCGTACATTGATTAATTTGTGCAAAAGTTATAGCGCCTACAACATAGGGGACAGATTTATGGCATTTTTATTATTATTATTTTTTTTTTACTAGTAATGGCAGCGATCTGTGATTTTTTTTTTTTATTTCAATAGATTTTTATTGGATTTTATCACATACAGATATAACAAAACAGAGGATAAAGGAATACAGAAAGGTAAGGTAGGTTATGTTATCGGACACAGTAAAATAATAAAATATCAAGGTACATACAATCACAAAGTATCTGCAACATATACCATGCAATTACTGAAATATGAAATAACTTCATTCACAAGGCTTAAACCTGGTGGTCCACAATTTCCAATTACTATCAAAGGTTTTGCAAGAAAAGGAGTTAAAGAGGAAGTAAACCCTGATGGGTTTACTTCCTCTTTTTTTCCCTGCAAAGGTAAAGCATAATGGACTACTATGCATCGCATAGTAGCTCATTATGTGTCACTTACCTGACACAGGAGCCAGCGAAGTCGCCGCTGATCCCTGTAGTCCGCCGCGTCCATCTTGCTGGTGGCGTCTCGCAGCTCCGACCAATGACAGCGGCGAAGCCGCGATGACGTCACTCCCGCGCATGCGCACGGGAGTCGCGCCTCGCAGCTCCGCCGCTGTCATACGGCGAGGCCGCGATGACGTCACTCCCGCGCATGCGCACGGGAGTCGACAAATTTGGCAAATCCATTCTTGGACTTGCCGCATTTAGTGCGCATGCGCGCCGCTGTCTACGGCGCATGCGCCGTAGACAGCGGTGCCCATTTTCGGGCAAATATCTCCTAAACCATATAGGTTTAGGAGATATTACTTGGACCTACAGGTAAGCCTTAATCTAGGCTTACCTGTAGGTCAAAGTTGTTTGGAAGGGTTTACTTCCATTTTAAGTGCCAGCAGTCTTTCAAAGGAGTGATTCCTATTCACAATAGCAATCACCTCAGAAAAGTTAAGGGCTAGAGAGCTCTTCCAATTACGTAAAATTAGGTTGCGTGTAGCCAGGAGAATATGTGTTACCATGGCCCTATCACCATATGGAAACTTATCTATACCTATGTGTAAGATAGCCAAGTTGAGGTTTGGAGGCGTCAAGATACCTGTAAGATCAGATATCGTTCGGAATGTCTTGTTCCATAGGCCTCTCAGACATTTGCATTCCCACAAAACATATATTAAGTTTCCTACCTGACCGCATTGCCGCCAGCATTGAGGTGAGGAGGTCGGGAACATGACCGACAGTCTGTAGGGAGTGTAATGCCACCTATGTAGTATTTTCAGGGTCATTTCCCAATGACTTACGCAATGGGAGTATTTTTGGATGGTTCTAAGAGCTAAAAGCCATTGGTCTTCAGTAAAGGTAGTTGCTAAGTCCTTTTCCCATTTGCTAAAGGTAGAGTGTTTGTGAAACTGTCTTTTGTCCTGGAAAATGTTGTAAAACAGGGAGATACCCTTGGCATTAGGTTTCAAATTTGAGTAGAAATCCCAGGCTTTTGTGGGTATTGAAATGAGGGGTATTGGGCGTGAAGTCAAGAAGTGATGCGCACGAGCGCATGAGAACCACAGGGATTTCGATAGGTCGAATTTTGAGATAATGTGGTCTACCGACATAGGCACTGTGCCCTGGAACAAGTCCTGGACATAGCATATATTTTTCGCTTTAAGGCGCGACGTCTGTATCGATGGGAGTGTGGCGGATAGCAGTTCTATAGGTAGGTCGTATTGTAACTTAGTCGCTACCACATTCTTACATTTGAAGAGATATCGCCATGCTTGTAATGACACTTGTATAGTCGGGGACATATGACTGGTCACCCAGGTGTCCCAGGCATCGCTGAGCAGAAAGTCCGCAGGCCTGTCTACAGGAAGCAAAGAAGATTCGATTTCCACCCATTGCGGACTTTCTGCAGAACGGAACCAGTATTTGAGTTGATCAAGTCTAGTGGCCCACATATAATCTGTAAGATCTACATATCCAGCCCCCCCGAACGCTTTGTGGGGCAGAAGAACCCGACGAGGACATCTGGCTCTCCTGCCCCCCCATGTGAATTTCCACATACTTTTGGACAATGCTCTAAGGTATTGAGCGGGTATAGGGAGTGGTAAGGAGCGGAAGATGTAGAGTATTTGTGGTAGTATTGACATTTTATAAGCTGCTATTCTACCCAGTAGTGATGGCCGAACGGTTCGCCCGGCGGTCGTTTCGCGGCGAATTTCCGACTTTCGCCGTCCGCGGGTTCGAACGCCTTTTTCCGTCGTTCGCCCCGGCGGACTTACGTGTTTAATGTATACAAGAACTTTAACCTTTCGTGACACGTTTATCATGTGTTACAGGACAACCAATTGAGACATGACAGCTCATGGACACTTGGACATTCCCCCTAACCTATAAATACACCCGATCCGGTGGCCATTTTACATTCTTTCTTCTGTCACTGTAGGGAAAGGATCCTGTGTGGAGTAGGGACAGAGAAAACGCTAGCTATTTGGTACACAAAAGTTCTTTTCAGGACTGGTATAGGTGTTAGGTCAGCAGCCTGAGTTTCTTTTGTCAGTTTAGATAAAGGGACAGAGCGCTGTATGCTGCTATTTTAGGGACAGCTCAGCCAGATTAGTCTTTCTTCATCATCATCATCATCATCATCATTAGCTGTTACTATCAGGTCCACAAAAGAGCTGTTCCAGCTAATCGTTCCAGCCTACTCTTTTTTGCCAATTTGTATAGGGACAGGCAGGAAGCAGTGTGTCAGGCAGTGAGGATAATTTTAAAGACTTGCTGTTACTATTAGTTCCACAAAGGTTCTTTTCAGGACTGGTATCAGTGGTACGGTAATAGGCTTGTACACGTATAATATTCTTTCTTCCAAATATAGAAAGAATATTATACTTGACTGCTGCCCTTCTGCTGCAGTCTGCTAATCATTCACAACTCACTTGTTCCACAAAGCTCTTTATCAGGACTGGTAACTTGGTCTGTCTAGGGTGCTATGGTACATAGGCTTGGGTGCGGTACAGTCTGCTGTTCTGTAAGGACCGCTATCGGTCCACAATAGATAGGGTTGCCGTGCACTACTGCTGACCGCTGCCCTATACTGCAGCAGTCCTTCAGCGGTATAGGGACTGACGCACAGTCTGCTAAACACTAATACACAACCTGCTTGGTCCACAAAAGTTCTTATAAGGACTGGTAACTTGGTATAGGGTGCTACGGTACATAGGCCTGAGTGCGTTACAGTCTGCTGTTCTGTAAGGACCGCTATCGGTCCACAATACATAGGGTTGACGTGCACTACTGCTGACCGCTGCCCTATACTGCAGCAGTCCTTCAGCGGTATAGGGACTGACGCACAGTCTGCTAAACACTAACACACAACCTGCTTGGTCCACAAAAGTTCTTATAAGGACTGGTAACTTGGTATAGGGTGCTACGGTACATAGGCCTGAGTGCAGTACAGTCTGCTGTTCTGTAAGGACCGCTATCGGTCCACAATACATAGGGTTGCCGTGCACTACTGCTGACCGCTGCCCTATACTGCAGCAGTCCTTCATTGGTATAGGGACTGACGTACAGTCTGCTAATCACTAACACACAACCTGCTTGGTCCACAAAAGTTCTTATAAGGACTGGTAACTTGGTATAGGGTGCTACGGTACATAGGCCTGAGTGCGTTACAGTCTGCTGTTCTGTAAGGACCGCTATCGGTCCACAATACATAGGGTTGCCGTGCACTACTGCTGACCGCTGCCCTATACTGCAGCAGTCCTTCATTGGTATAGGGACTGACGTACAGTCTGCTAATCACTAACACACAACCTGCTTGGTCCACAAAAGTTCTTATAAGGACTGGTAACTTGGTATAGGGTGCTACGGTACATAGGCCTGAGTGCGTTACAGTCTGCTGTTCTGTAAGGACCGCTATCGGTCCACAATACATAGGGTTGCCGTGCACTACTGCTGACCGCTGCCCTATACTGCAGCAGTCCTTCATTGGTATAGGGACTGACGTACAGTCTGCTAATCACTAACACACAACCTGCTTGGTCCACAAAAGTTCTTATAAGGACTGGTAACTTGGTATAGGGTGCTACGGTACATAGGCCTGAGTGCGTTACAGTCTGCTGTTCTGTAAGGACCGCTATCGGTCCACAATACATAGGGTTGCCGTGCACTACTGCTGACCGCTGCCCTATACTGCAGCAGTCCTTCATTGGTATAGGGACTGACGTACAGTCTGCTAATCACTAACACACAACCTGCTTGGTCCACAAAAGTTCTTATAAGGACTGGTAACTTGGTATAGGGTGCTACGGTACATAGGCCTGAGTGCGTTACAGTCTGCTGTTCTGTAAGGACCGCTATCGGTCCACAATACATAGGGTTGCCGTGCACTACTGCTGACCGCTGCCCTATACTGCAGCAGTCCTTCATTGGTATAGGGACTGACGTACAGTCTGCTAATCACTAACACACAACCTGCTTGGTCCACAAAAGTTCTTATAAGGACTGGTAACTTGGTATAGGGTGCTACGGTACATAGGCCTGAGTGCGTTACAGTCTGCTGTTCTGTAAGGACCGCTATCGGTCCACAATACATAGGGTTGCCGTGCACTACTGCTGACCGCTGCCCTATACTGCAGCAGTCCTTCAGCGGTATAGGGACTGACGCACAGTCTGCTAAACACTAACACACAACCTGCTTGGTCCACAAAAGTTCTTATAAGGACTGGTAACTTGGTATAGGGTGCTACGGTACATAGGCCTGAGTGCGTTACAGTCTGCTGTTCTGTAAGGACCGCTATCGGTCCACAATACATAGGGTTGCCGTGCACTACTGCTGACCGCTGCCCTATACTGCAGCAGTCCTTCATTGGTATAGGGACTGACGTACAGTCTGCTAATCACTAACACACAACCTGCTTGGTCCACAAAAGTTCTTATAAGGACTGGTAACTTGGTATAGGGTGCTACGGTACATAGGCCTGAGTGCGTTACAGTCTGCTGTTCTGTAAGGACCGCTATCGGTCCACAATACATAGGGTTGCCGTGCACTACTGCTGACCGCTGCCCTATACTGCAGCAGTCCTTCATTGGTATAGGGACTGACGTACAGTCTGCTAATCACTAACACACAACCTGCTTGGTCCACAAAAGTTCTTATAAGGACTGGTAACTTGGTATAGGGTGCTACGGTACATAGGCCTGAGTGCGTTACAGTCTGCTGTTCTGTAAGGACCGCTATCGGTCCACAATACATAGGGTTGACGTGCACTACTGCTGACCGCTGCCCTATACTGCAGCAGTCCTTCAGCGGTATAGGGACTGACGCACAGTCTGCTAAACACTAACACACAACCTGCTTGGTCCACAAAAGTTCTTATAAGGACTGGTAACTTGGTATAGGGTGCTACGGTACATAGGCCTGAGTGCAGTACAGTCTGCTGTTCTGTAAGGACCGCTATCGGTCCACAATACATAGGGTTGCCGTGCACTACTGCTGACCGCTGCCCTATACTGCAGCAGTCCTTCATTGGTATAGGGACTGACGTACAGTCTGCTAATCACTAACACACAACCTGCTTGGTCCACAAAAGTTTTTATAAGGACTGGTAACTTGGTATAGGGTGCTACGGTACATAGGCCTGAGTGCAGTACAGTCTGCTGTTCTGTAAGGACCGCTATCGGTCCACAATACATAGGGTTGACGTGCACTACTGCTGACCGCTGCCCTATACTGCAGCAGTCCTTCAGCGGTATAGGGACTAAGAGTTTTGTCACAGGGTGATTTAAAAAATGACAGGCAGAGGAAGAGGCAGGCCCTTCCGCAGGGGTGGTAGGGGTAGGGCAGGAGCAACAGCCTTGAGCCAAAGTGGGAAGTTGCAGAAGGTGCGTTCAATTACTTTAAAGGACGCACCAGACTTGGTTGAGTGGCTCACTCAGCCTTATTCTTCTGCACCCTCCTCATCCTCTCGATCTGCACCCTCTTCTTCACTCTCTGCTATGTGCACCCCCAAAGACACTACCACCAACAACACCACCACCACCACATACCTTCCGCTTGAGTGCAAATGGGGGCCTTCATGCTCCAGTGTTTTAATAGGGACCCCCGTATAAAAAGCATGAGGGTCAAGGACCAGTACTGGGTGGCAACGTACTTAGATCCCCGGTACAAACACAAAATGGCGGAAATGTTACCGCCGTCGCAGAGGGCTGTCAGAATGCAGCACTTCCAGGCCTTGCTTCGAGAAATGCTGCATTCTGCTTTTGCGTGCGCTGGCAGAGGAGCAATTCCCACTCCCAGAGAAGGATTTGCGGGTACCAATCCAACAGCGCCTGCAAGAAGAGGCCGGTTTGAAGATGTGTTGGTGACTTCGGATATGAGGTCATTCTTTCAGCCGACCCATCGACAGGTGTCATCCGGATCCAGCATCAGGGAACGCCTAGACCGTCAGGTGTCCGACTACATTGGGTTAACGGCCGATGTGGACGCTCTGAGGAGTGATGAACCCCTAGACTACTGGGTGGGCAGGCTTGACCTCTGGCCAGAGCTTGCCCAATTTGCAATCGAACTGTTGGCTTGCCCCTCATCCAGTGTCCTGTCCGAAAGGACGTTCAGCGCAGCAGGGGGGATTGTGACCGATAAGCGTACTCGCCTAGCTCACGACAGTGTTAACTACCTCACATTTCTAAAAATGAATGAGGCATGGATCTCGGAGGAATTCAACACATGTGATCAGTAGACCATGTATATGTCTATAAACAATTTTTGGAATCAAGCACACAGACCTTCTTAATTCATTTGGCTCACTTCCCTGACCCAAAAAAGCACACCGTACTATATGCCCCTACCCTCCTCTTTGAAGAGGTTGAGCGGTGTCATATTTCTACTGGGGCTGCTTATTATGAGGGGTTCCCACCATCCCTGTGCTGTGCTGACTTCCTCCTGGGTGTTCTTATTATGAGGGGCTCCCACCATCCCTGTGCTGTGCTGACTTCCTCCTGGGGGTTCTTATTATGAGGGGCTCCCACCATCCCTGTGCTGTGCTGACTTCCTCCTGGGGGTTCTTATTATGAGGGGATCACACCATCCCTGTGCTGTGCTGACTTCCTCCTGGGGCTGCTTACGGTGCTGCTGTCAGCGCTGTATGTCACGGAGCTGCTGTCAGCGCTGTATGTCACGGAGCTGCTGTCAGCGCTGTATGTCACGGAGCTGCTGTCAGCGCTGTATGTCACGGAGCTGCTGTCAGCGCTGTATGTCACGGAGCTGCTGTCAGCGCTGTATGTCACGGAGCTGCTGTCAGCGCTGTATGTCACGGAGCTGCTGTCAGCGCTGTATGTCACGGTGCTGCTGTCAGCGCTGTATGTCACGGAGCTGCTGTCAGCGCTGTATGTCACGGAGCTGCTGTCAGTGCTGTATGTCACGGAGCTGCTGTCAGCGCTGTATGTCACGGAGCTGCTGTCAGCGCTGTATGTCACGGAGCTGCTGTCAGCGCTGTATGTCACGGTGCTGCTGTCAGCGCTGTATGTCACGGAGCTGCTGTCAGCGCTGTATGTCACGGAGCTGCTGTCAGTGCTGTATGTCACGGAGCTGCTGTCAGCGCTGTATGTCACGGAGCTGCTGTCAGCGCTGTATGTCACGGAGCTGCTGTCAGCGCTGTATGTCACGGTGCTGCTGTCAGCGCTGTATGTCACGGAGCTGCTGTCAGCGCTGTATGTCACGGAGCTGCTGTCAGCGCTGTATGTCACGGAGCTGCTGTCAGCGCTGTATGTCACGGAGCTGCTGTCAGCGCTGTATGTCACGGAGCTGCTGTCAGCGCTGTATGTCACGGTGCTGATGTCAGTGCTCTGTATTACGGTGCTGCTGTCAGTGCTCTGTATCTCCTGCACCCTCTTGTTTGCCTACCCTGGTCCCTGACCTTCCCTCTCCTCCATTGCCTTCATTAGCTCCATAGTCCTGAATTGTCAGAACAATTTCCCAAATAAAAAAAAAATGCTTGTAGTTATCGATCCCAAATTCACCTCATACATGTATTATGCTATTGTCCAGGTGGTGGGACTACGTGCTACCCCCTAATAATTACCCCGTGGCCGCAAATTCGACCTAAAGGTTTGCGAAATTCGCCTCCCATTGAAGTCAATGGAGCCCGCGGCGAACGGTCGTTTTCGCGAACGTTTGTGCCCGTTCGCGTTTCGCGTTCGCGAAACGTCCCGTCGGAAGTTCGTCCATCACTACTACCCAGCCATGAGATTTCTTTTTCCCAATGTCCGCGAGTTGTCTGTCTATGCTAGTCAATAGTGGTGTAAAATTCTTCTCTACAAGAGTAGATGTTGAGTCCGTCAACGTCAGGCCTAAGTAGGTGATGCCGTTGGCAGACCAGGAGTAAGGAAGAGTAGATTGCAGGACTAGTTTAGTGGATGGGTGAACTCCCAGGTCTAAGATCAATGATTTGAAGTGGTTGACTTTATAATAGGATATGTCCCCGAAATCTGATAAAACTCTGTGGGCTTGAGGGAGGGAGTGTAAGGGGTCTGTTAGTAACAGTATAATGTCGTCAGCAAACAGGTTTATAACATGTTTGGATTTGTTAAACGTAAATCCCTTGATGAGGTCGTTTGCCCGTATAGATTCTGCCAATGGTTCTATAATAAGGTTGAATATGGTGGGGGAAAGAGGGCACCCTTGGCGAGTGCCGTTGGTAATGGTAAATGATTTGGACAATAGACCTGCTGTGTACACCTGTGCAGATGGGCAGGAATAAAGTGCCAGGATGGCATTAAGGATTGGACCCTGGAAACCAAACTTGTCTAACACAGCCTTCATATAAGTCCAATGCACCCTATCGAACGCCTTCTCCGCATCCACAGAGAGGAGCAGAGAAGGCGTTCGCGAGGACCTCGCATGGTGAATAACATTAACAATTCGTCTGGTGGCATCCGAAGTTTGCCGCCCCCTCACAAAGCCCATCTGGTCTTTAGAAATGAGATGTGGTATGATAGTCATCAGCCTATTGGCTAATACTTTTGCGTAAATTTTCGTGTCAGAGTTTAGGAGAGAAATCGGCCGAAAATTGGAGGGAGTGGTAGGATCCTTGCCCGGTTTTGGTAGAGTCACTATGTGGGCTCTCAGCATCTCAGGGGGGAAAGAGGAAGTCTGTTCAGCTTTTGTGAAAACATCTAGAAGGTATGGAGATAGCAAATTTTGGAAGATTTTCTAATATTCATTCCCAAAGCCGTCTGGACCTGGGGATTTGCCAGAAGGCATTGAACTGATTATTTTCTGTATCTCCCGACATGTAAATGGAGCATTTAAGTAAGTGATATGATCTGCGGATAGAGAAGGGAGATTAATATGCTGTAAGAAGGATTGAATGCTCTGCGTGGACGGTTGGGGAGTGTTCATGTCATCGCGGAGGTTGTAGAGGGCCCCATAGTATTCTGCAAATTAGTCTGCTATCTCTTGGGGGTTTACTATTTTGTGGCTGGTGAGAGGATGTAGTAGGTGAGCGATTTTGGAACGGGTGCGCGCCGCTTTGATTCTATGGGCTAGGTATTTTCCCGCACGATTAGCGTTTGCATAGGAATTAAGTTGTAACTTACGGAGGTGTCTGTCAAATTTTTGAGTTAGTATATTTTTTAATGTATTCCGAAGATCAGCGAGCATAGTCGTTGTAGCGGGTGAAGGGGAGGCTTTATTACGTAATTCTAACTCGTGTATCTCTTTCAGGACTCCCTGAAGTAATGCATTGTATTTTTTCTTTTCCCTGGCCCCTAATTGTATAAGAATGCCTCGCATGAAAGCTTTGTGAGTGTTCCAAAGAAGAAATGGATCAATATCAGGGGTAGAATTGGTTTGGAAGAAATCCCTGAGATGCTGAGAGATAAGTGGTGCAAGCTTAGGTTCCTGAAGGAGCCGAGTATTGCAACGCCAGATAGGTGGTGAGGAGGCGGCACCATGGGTGGCAAGGGACAAGGAAATTGCAGCATGGTCTGACCATGAAATATCATGTATCTGAGTGGATCTAACCCTCTGCAAAAGCCATTTGTCAGTCAGGAACATATCAATACGTGAATATGAGCAATGTCTTGTAGAAAAAAAAGTGTAGTCCCGTTCCATAGCGTGATGACATCTCCAGACATCGAAAAGGTCTTTGGTGTGAAAAAGATTAGGTAGAGGTGAAGCCCCGCGTTGGTGAGTTGCTGTGGTGTCCAGATTGTGATCCGCAATGAGGTTAAAGTCCCCTCCAATGAGGAGGTTTCCATATAACATGGAATCAGCCTTTTTGAGAACCCTCTTAATAAATCTCAGTTGGTGGAGGTTAGGAGCGTATAACGTCACTAAGGTGAGGGGCTGGGAATCAAAGTCACCTGTAAGAATGATAAATCTGCCTTTGGCATCGATGAATGATTCTTTAGGAAGGAAGTGTTTTTGATGGCTATCATGACCCCGCCAGTTTTTTTGTTAGGAGTACATGCTAGAAAGATGTGCGGGAAATCCTTATGCGTACAGGTAGGTGTTTTCATTAGTTGGAAATGAGTCTCTTGAATGAGGAGAATATCTGCCTTCTGGGTTTGAGCCTCCCGCCATAATGAAAAGCGTTTGGCAGGGTGGTTCAGACCGCGCATGTTAAGGGATAGACACTTAATGTTCATTGGGGCGGTGCGGGAAAAGTTTGTAATGTAACAGATGCAGGGTACTCACTGCGTCTTCCGTTTGTCAAAGCAAGAAAGGGTGCCAGCAGTTCATTCTTATGTGTAGTCAAGTTCCAGGCATGTGGTCCACCGTGTCCAGATAGGGAAAACGAAAAGAAAAAACAAACACATGAGGTAAAAACAAGTAACTGTAGCATAGTAAAAAAGGATCTTACAACTGATCCGCGTGCAGACATGTCTGCTGAACTGAACATTAGGGTGATCGGAGACTGATAAAAGACTCCGTCAGCCAGAGAGACATAACGTGAAAGTCAGAAATTGTTCAGGAGCCGCTCCCGGCCTGATGTTTGCTGTGACGTCTACGTGTGACTAACTGCCATTCCTCCCTGAGGTGGGAAGGTTGTGGTGGGTGGATTGAGACTGGGTGTGGGTCATGCAGGATTCCCCATTGTGTCAGGGTTGCTATGCCATCCTCCAAGGTGTTGACGGATCTTGTAACCCCATTGTACGTGATTACCAGTGTAGCAGGATATTTCCACTTATGTGGAATTTTGTGGTTCCTTAAAGCTTTGGTGATGGTAGCTAGATTACGCCTTCTCTGCAGATTGTGTCTTGAGAGATCCGGAAGGATTATCAAGTCAGCATACTGAGGAGGTATATTGTCAGGGTTGCGAGCTGCTCGAAAGATCTGTTCCTTAACGTGGTAAAAGTGAATCCGCAGGAGAGTGTCTCTAGGCGTACCTTCTGGTAAAAAGGAGGGTTTAGGGATCCTGTGTATGCGGTCCACTATTAAGTCTTGTGCAGTCAGGTTAGGCAGTAGAGAGGAAAATAGCGTTTGAGCGTATTGTAAAAGTTGCTGTGCAGGGACCGATTCAGGTATACCACGCAATTTAATATTGTTGCGTCTACTGCGGTCTTCAAGGTCAGCGACCTTATCCTTTAACCAGGCTATGTCCTCTCCCTGTGCTGAATGTGCGTCCACCATTACGTTATAGGTTGTGGAGAAATCCTCCATCCTGCTCTCAACTCTGTCCACCCTGACTCCCATAGCTTGCACTTCCCTGTGACATTGATTAATGCCTTGTACCAAATCACTGTGAAGAGCTGACCGAAGGGAAATCAACATTTCTTTCAGTACTGTGTCAGAAATAGGCTGGTCAGTTGTGGGAAAGTTAGCTATGGGATCTGGGGCCTGCATGTGTGAGGCCTGTGTAGCCTGCATGCCTGAGGTAGCGCTTACCTCCATGTCTTGTTGTCTGTCAGGGGAGAGCAGTCTAGGCTTAGATTTGTCCGGGCTCCTTGTCGTGGGACTCGGCGTTTCTGAAGATGGATCGCTTCCGATATCGGCGTGTCCTTTAGACATGAGGGAGCCTCCTCCGATCGTGTTGCTGCTGTGTGCGGCCTGTGTCTCCGCGTCGTGAGGGCTCCGTCCGCTGCCATTTTGTGGAGATCCGCGGGCTTTCGCCACGAAGAACTGAGCCATCTTCTGCGGTTGGATCACGTTCTTCCGTCGCCTAGACATGTCTCCGCCGTTCCGCCGATCGTTCCGTAGGTTCGGAGGTGTTTTGTCGGCCGGTGCGCTCTGATGCGGCGAGGTCTCTCTGGAGGACGAACGGAGCTCCGGAATCAAGCGTCCATCTTGGAGCTCGTTCGCCACGCCCCCCCGATCTGTGATTTTTATTGTGACTGTGACATTACA
Organism: Lithobates pipiens; assembly: GCF_037356315.1. Lineage (NCBI taxonomy): Eukaryota > Metazoa > Chordata > Amphibia > Anura > Ranidae > Lithobates > Lithobates pipiens. The sequence continues at coordinate 516,817,306 of NW_027507758.1, forward strand.
GCGGACACTTTTGACACTATTTTGGGACCATTGACATTTAAACAGTGATCGGTGCTATAAATATGCACCGATTACTGTATAAAGCTGGATTCACACTGATACAACATGACTGTTACTAGACTATCATCCTACTTTGCCCTGCTACATCTGTCCTACATTGGTCCTACTTTGGTCCTACTTCCATCCAACTTGAATGAACAAGATAAAATTTTGCTCCGACTTTGAGATAGTGTGACTTGTCCTTTGACCAATCAAAACAATCCCAGAGTGACTTAAATTCTTTTTACTGCTGCTGTAATCACCAGGTCAGATGTCACAATTTGGATGGCTAGGACAAGGATCCTACTTTGATCCGACTTCAGCGATATTCAATGGGCTGAAGTAGGACCAAAGTTGGACCAAAGTAGTGCAGGGAGCATTTTCAAAGTCAGACCGACTTGTGTCCGACCAGTTAGGATGGCTCTCATAGGGAACCATTGATTTTCACACGTCATGCGACATGAGCTCCCAATGTCGGAGTGTTTGTCGTACCAGTGTGAACCCGGCCTCAAATGACACAGAATGTACAGAGTTCTGGGGGCCAAGTTTTGTAACATACAGAGTGCAGGGGTCAGGAGTTTGAAAAATACAAAGGGCTGGGGGGGTAATGGATGGCGTCCGGCTGAGCGCCCGACCGCTCAAGAGTCATAGTTACTCCCGACATTTTGAATTGTTATCCCTGTGGTAACTTTTCTGAAACCTAATGTAATGTGCAGAGTGCAAGGGTCAGTAGTATAGAGCATACAGAGCTCAGGAGTCAAGGTTGTGTAACATAGAGTGCAAGGGTCAAAAGTTTGTAACATACAAAGTGCAGGGGTTGGGGGTGTGTAATGTGCAGAGTGCAGGGGTTGGGAGTTTGTAACATACAGAGTGCAGGAACCAGAAGTGTGTAATGTACTGTATGGAGGGGTCAAAAGTAGGTATCATACGGAGTACTTGGGTTAGGGGTGTGTAATATACAGACTATAGGGGATGGGAGTGGGTGATGTGCAGAGTGCAGGAGTCACAAGGGGTTAACATATAGACTGTATAGACTGTGGGCGTTGGGGAAGAGTAATGGGCAGAGTGCAGGAGTTAGAGGTGAATAACATAAAGAATGCACGGGTCAGGAGTGTGTAACTTACAGAGTGCAGGGGTCAGAAGTAAAAGTACTATACAGCCCACAGAGTGGTCGGAAGGAGAGAAAAAAACAACACATAGAAAAACAGGGTAATGAAGGTGAGTTCCATGTTGGGCAAAGATTATAGCTCACATTGGTGGCATATTCTTACATTTTACTCACACAGGGAACCAATCAGAATATTGAGTTTATCAACCATTCTCATACAACTGCTAAAATGTGACAACATTCTGTGAGCATTGCACAGCATTTCTTCACTTCCAGTTTATATTTATGAGCCGCATAATTGAAAAATGAGCAAATAACACTCTTTTATGGCATAATTAGTTTACATTATACAATTTTTTAACTCAACAATGACTATTAGCTTTATTCATTTTATGAAACGTAATATTTACAGTGAATATTTTAATGCACACATAAATCAGTAGGGCTGTCCAGGTGTAAATTACTATAACCATAAGCACTTAAAAGAAAAACAGGTAGTAATTATATTCCTGCTGATAAACAGCTGTGCTAGTTTACATACACAAACAGCAGTCATCTGCATGAATTTCATCTGGAAGTATAAATAAAAATAAATGAGCTGTGGACAATATATCATAGCTAATCAACAGTTCATAACAGTCCAGTACTTTACCGCAGACAGCTGCAGCAGGAAGCGCGGAGGTCACCGGCGATAAGAGATTCAATCGTGTTTGCAAAATCAGAACCATCATGTAATATTAAGGGAGTTCTCCACTTAGGAAAATTAAAATACATCTACATCTAAAAGCTTGCATGTGACAGTCTAAGTTGGTCCAAATTTCAGTTACTTTGTGATGTACAAGCTTGATAAAGTAAAAGAAAAAAATTCTTTACCTCCTCCTTCATTTTTGTCTCACACGCTCCCCTTCCGAGACACTGCAGCTCACAGTGGGAGGGTTTCAGGGACAGATACAGAAAGCAGTGGGCAGGACTAGGTGTGGCCAAGTTCTGAGTGCTGACAAGCTATAGGTTTATGAATTAGCAGTGACAATGCTGATAGCCACACCCCCTGCAAAATCTTCTCAGCCTACCATGGTGAGGCAGGAAAAGCCTACATGTGGGTGACAATGCTGCTCTGAATTCAGGAGTGCTGCAGGGTTGTCACCCCAACAAAGGAAACTGCATGATGTAGGCTTCATTGGCAAGGTCAACAGGTATGGCATATTTGGGCAATAACATCACCTGTATGCCTATTTACATTTAGCGTTTGGCTGGGGAATCTCCCAGCCAACAGTTAAAAAGGCCTGGCGCTATAGCTCTGTGCAAGAAGCTGTCACATACATAACAGCTTCCCAGCAATGGCAGGGCCCACCCTGAGTATACCAGCCCAGAGCTGGGCTTAAGGCGATATTAAAGCCTTGTTTAAAATAAAATAAAAATACAAATGTTATACTTACCATTGCACAGAGCAGCCTGGATCCTCCTCTTTTTGGGTCCCACGCCAGTACTCTTGGCTCCTGCTGGGTGCACCCAAGCAGGCATGCACCTGAGACATGGATCTGTGTGTTATTCACTGATTGGCTCACTGGCTGTGTGGCTCCCGCTGGGAACAAGACTCTTGTAGACATTACAGGATCGACAGGGGGCCCAGGTTAGTATTAGGGGGATGCTGCCACCTTTTGTGTAATAAACCTTGTGCTTTTACAACTACTTAAACCCCCAGACCATTTTGCAGCTAAAGGACCAGGCCCCTTTTTGCGATTCGGCACTGCGCCGCTTTAACTGACAATTGCGCGGTCGTGCGACGTGGCTCCCAAACAAAATTGGTGTCCTTTTTTTCCCACAAAGAGAGCTTTCTTTTGGTGGTATTTGATCACCTCTGCGGTTTTTATTTTTTGCGCTATAAACAAAAATAGAGCGACAATTTTGAAAAAAAAAACAATATTTTTTACTTTTTGCTATAATAAATATCCCCCAAAAATATATAAAAAAACATTTGTTTCCTCAGTTTAGGCCGATACGTATGCTTCTACATATTTTTGGTAAAAAAATTGCAATAAGTGTTTATTGATTGGTTTGCGCAAAAGTTATAGTGTTGTGTGCCTCTAGCACAGTATACACCTGAAGATACCGCTTATGGCTGGTGTTGCCTGTTGCATATCTTGCATATTAGCCTTTAAAATTAGCCCTTTTGATTTCGAACATTCGAGTCCCATAGACTTTAATAGGGTTCTAAAATTCATACGAATTTTCGGTCCGTTCGAAGGTTCTGGTGAGAACCGAACCGGGGGGTGTTCGGCTCATCCCTAGTGACAAGCTCACTAGTGACAAGCTCCCTAGGAAGCACGGGGAGAGGTTTGTTTACACTTACCTCTCCCCATCCTTAAGTGATTAATTACCACCAGTTTCCTTATCTGAGAACGGCGGTAATTCTTTAAAAGTTTATTGCTGTCATAGCAACAGATTGTTAAAGTGGCATTAGTGAGAACTACCTGCATTTGCCAAACACGTCAGTAGTGTTACTAACACTAGTGCAAATGCTAGCTTGAATTAGGCGCAGGTAGTTCTTAAGGGAAGTGTAGGGCTATATTGAATTTCCCTTATTGTGTGTGATGGGTCTCATTATTCTACTTTCCATTTCAGTAAACTTTCATATCTCAACAACTATAACATAGCTCTCAACTGTCCCTGATTTCAAGGGACTGTCCCTGATTTGGAACAAAGTCCCTCTGTCCCTCCTTCCTCCTTATTTGTCCCTCGTTTTGGTCTGATCTATATAGTTTTATATAAAATTCACTATTTACCTTTCAAAAAGTGTTTCCCAGTGCTAAACCTTTCATCCAAATTCGAAATTGCTGCATTTGTAAATTTCAAAAGCCAATATAAAGGAATAGTAGTAGTAAAAAAAAAAAAAAAAACAGTTGTGGGTTTAATTAATACTATTTTTGTATAATTCTCCTTTAAGGTGGCGTGGCAGGGGGTGTGTCCTATGCTTACATACTTTTGCTAATAAGTGCCCCTCGTCTCCATTTCAAAAAGTTGGGAGGTATTAGACCTGCGCATCTTCACTCGTCCCACGATTCAATTATGATTATCATGTCAATGACTTGATTCAATCTTATTCCGTGATGCATTACAGTGCATCACTTTTACTACCCATGGTTTTCATCAAAAAAACATCAGTGCAGAATCACCAGTGCCCATCAAATGCAGCCTTACTGTACACATCAAATGAGATTGTGCACATCAAATGAGGCTGTACCCATTAAATACAGCCTCACCAGTGCCCATCAAAAACAGTCTCACTGTGCCCATCAAATGTGGTCTCACTGTGCTTGTCAATAAATGCAGCCTCACTGTGCCCATCAAATGCAGCCTCACCAGTGTCCATCAAATGCAGCCTCTCCAGTGCCCATCAAATGCTGCCTCACTGTGCCCATCAAATGGAGCCTCACTGTGCCTGTCAATAAATACAGCCTCACTGTGCCCATCAAATGTAGCCTCACTGTGCCTGTCAATAAATGTAGCCTCACCAGTTCCCATGAAATGCAGCCTCACCAGTACCCATCAAATGCAGCCTCACTGTGCCCATCAAGCAGCCTCACCATGCCCATCAATGCAGCCTCATTGTGCTCGTCAATGCAGCATTACTGTGTCCATAAATTCAACCTTACTGTGCCCATCAATGCAGACTCACTGTGCCCATCAATGCAGACTCACTGTGCCTAGGAATGCAGACTCATTGTGCCCATCATCAATGCAGCCTCACTGTGCCCATCAATCAGCCTCATTGTACCCATCAATCAGCCTCACTGTGCTCATCAAGGCAGAGTGACTGCGCACATCATTAATCAGCCTCACTGTGCCCATTAATCAGCCTCACTGTGCCCATCAATGCTGAGTCACTATGCCCATCATCAATCAGCCTCCCTGTGCCCATCAGTGCAGAGTCACTGTACCCACCATCAATCAGCCTCACTGTTCCCATCAATGTAGAGTCACTGTGCTCATCAATTAGGGCAGCTGGGGATGACGTCAGTGGGAGGCAGGAAAAGAGGGCGCGGCTAATGCTTACGGCTCCTTTCGACTTCTTTTAGCTCTGTTTGCAGAGGCGTGGCTCAGTTCAGAGAGAGGCAGTCCCTTTCCTCAAAATCAGCTCTCACGCAGTGTCTCAGAGCTGTTACTGCCGTTCTTCACTTTCTTCTCTGTACTACTCACAGATGCATAAGGATTTTATCACTTTGAAGGGTTTTAGAGAAGAGAAGACTGCAGTTAAACAAGTAAAACCTATGTTGGAAGGTTTGTTTAATCTCTGTGTATCACCTGAGGCCAGTCACTTTACTGAGTATATCTAAGGATTTACCCCCTTAATAATCAGGCCATTTTTTGCAATATGGCACTGCATTATTTTAACTGACAATTGCACGGTCGTGAGATGCTGTACCCAAATAAAATTGATTTCCTTTTTTTCAGACAAATAGAGCTTTCTTTTAGTGGTATTTGATGACCTCTACAATTTTTATTTTTTGAGCTATAAAGAAAAAAAGGAGCAACAATTTTGGAAAAAAAAACAAAATTTTTTACTTTCTGCTATAATACATATGCAAATTTTTTTTAAAAAAATCGAATTTCTTTATTAGGCCAATATGTATTCTTATACTCTACACATTTATTGTATTCTTATACGCTAAATATTTTTGGTAAAGCAAATAAGTGTATATTGATTGGTTTGCAGAAAAGTTATAGCGTCTACAAACTATGGGATAGATTTATGGACTTTTATTTATTTTTTACTTGTTTTTACTGGTAATGACGGCAATTGGCAATTTTTAGAAGGACTGCGACATTGTGACGGGCAAATCTAACACTAAGTGACACTTTTTGGGGACCAGTGACACCAATACAGTGATCAATGCTAAAAAAATGCATGGTTGCTGTATAAATGACAATGGCAAGGAAGAGGTTAACATCAGGGGCAATCATGGGGTTAAGTGTGTTCCCTGGGAGTGTTTTGTAACTGTGTGGGGGATGAACTGACAGGAAGAACACAGAGATTTATGTTTCTGCTTACAAGGAAAAGAAGATATATGTGTACTTTCTTGTCAGAAGGGGATTCTGCCTTGTTTATGTAGGCAGATCCCAGTTCTGCCTCTTTGTGGAGCGATCGTGGGTGGCCCTGCGGACATCGGGTCTGCCGGACCCGCTGATTGGCTCCTACTCTGTGCAGCAGGCGAGCGTGCATGCCAACAGTATCTATTGCACTAAATGACGTACAGGTACGTTGTTTCATGCAATAGAGCCGCCCTGCCACAGTATATATGCAGTGGGCAGTCTTTAAGTGGTGAAGTAAAGTCCTTCCTCCATATAATTAGGGATGGGATGCACATGGCTCTGGGTGGACCCAGATTGGCACATTTAACCTTTTACTATTACAGTTACAGTGATGCAATAAAAGGATGAAAACAAATGTATGGCTGCAGGAGAGAAAAATTTAAGTGGGGCCTCTTTTATTTCTTGTTCAAAAAAATTACCGTTCAGCACTTGAGACTTGAGTTATTTCAAATACCCAAGCCTACTAAAGGCTTAAAAAAACCTGTATTGTGTGCATTACCATTGCTGACTTTTTATTTTAATAATGTTCGTTGTCATGCTGGTCCATCGACTTTAACACTTTCTGAGATACTGGCTTGGAACAAATATGCTGGAGCTTCAACTTCATCCAGTCCACTCTGCTGAATACTTTGCCCAGGACAGAGACTGAAGCATTGAAGGCATAGACAGCCAATCCTTTAACATTTTGAGAAAAAAAGTCATAATGGGATCCGACATCTCTATAGGTATCCTTTGAAGTAACACTGTCAGAGCAAAACATTCAGAGCAAAGGGGTAGGTATGGAAGAACATGTGACTTCCATCCATTGGAGTACTTGGGTCTAATAGCCAATCACTAGTGTTGAGAACTATCACCAAGGCACCCAACACCACATGGCACTGGGGATTTTCCTGCCAGCTGCAATGGAGGAAGGAGTGTCAGGGGAACACTGGCAATCAGGGGTGCAGAGGGAGAAGGCCTTTAGAAAGACACTCTCACTTTGCCCAGAATATTCAAGGAGGCAGTGTGTCTTTAAACAGCAAATTAGATTTAAAGTTATACTAAAATCTCTATTTTTTAATCTAAAAATAACAAAAATGTTATACTTACCTGCTCTGTGCAGTGGTTTTGCACAGAGCAGCCTGGACCCTCCTCTTCTCAGGTTTCTCTTTGGTGCTCCTGGCCCCTCCCTCCTGTTGAGTGCCTCCACAGCAAGCAGCTTGCTATTGGGGCGGCCGAGCTGAGCCTCAGCTCTGTGTGTCCTTTCTGACACAGAGACACAGTTTGGCCCCACCCCCTCTCTCTCCTCATTGGCTAAATTACTTTGATTGACAGCAACAGGAGCCAATGGCGCCACTGCTGTGTCTTAGCCAATCAGAAGGGAGTGTCCCAGACTGCCAAGACACTCGTGCAACATCGCTGGAAAGAGTTGGGGCTCAGGGAAGTATTGGGAGGGGGAGGTTGGGGGAGGTGCTGCACACTGAGGTTTTTTTATCTTAATGCATAGAATGCATTAAGATAAAAAACAAAAATTTATATTGAAAACATCATAATAAAAGTGTCCACAAGTAAAGTAGTATTAAATCCTATTCTATTTAAATCCTTGGAGTCTCTTGGAAATGGTCCAGGAAAGGTAAGGGAGGAAGGGGGAATTGTGACATGTGGTGTGCTGTGGTCATGTTGTCAGTATGCCTAAAAGGGGCGTACTCTAGAAATAATTAGTAAACAAAGAAAAGAAAGTAAAAAAAGGGAATGGATGAATAGGATAATGTGAAAGGAATGTCGACGAGATGAGTGGATTGAGGGCAGGTATTTATGGTGGGAGACTCCTACAAACTCAGGCTCCTTCCTATTTGTACATGGAGGCTCTTGGAAATGGTCCAGGAAAGGTAAGGGAGGAAGGGGGAATAGTGACCTGTGGTGTGCCATGGTCACACCTAGATATTCCTGCACCATATAATGCAGACGCTGGTGACGGTTGCTTGAACCAATCAGACCTTGGATCTGAGGACTGAAAAATTGTTTAAAGGCTCGGTCAGCCAGCCACCTTCTCCACCGCTCTTCCGCTGACTGAACAAAGCCTCAGCAACACGTTGCCCAGCATCAGTAAATGGTATTTTCCCAGGGTCTGGAAATGCGTTACACAAACCTTTCTTCAAGGCCTCCTGAAAATGTTTCATCCTCTGCTCCCTCTGCGAAGGCAGGGTGAGTTCTGCAACTTTACCCTTGTAATGTGGATCAAGAAGGGTTGCCAGCCAGTGATGATCCCTCTCCTTGAGACCACGAATCCTAGGGTCCTTTCGCAGAGTCCTCTGGGTCACTAAGGATCACATGATCTGTAACTACCTCCTCCCAGCCACGTACAACTCCTTGGGTTTCTGGGGATTGAAAACCATTCCTTGAAGGCTGCTGCTGAGTGTTATCCTCTACATCCATGCTGACACAATCCTCCTCCTCCTGCTCCTCCTCTTCTTCCTGTGCTTTTGGTGGGCCCGCAGGAATGCTATCTGGATAAAGGGGGCCTTGAGAGGAAAGGAAGTCCTCTTCTTCCTCCCGCTGTTCTGCCTCAGGTGCCCTGTCCCTGATTCCACCCAGAGTGTGCTCCAGCAGAAATATTAGAGGGACAGTGTCACTGATACATGCATTGTCCCTGCTCACCATCCTTGTGGCCTCCTCAAATGGTGACAGGACAGTGCATACATCCTTGATCAGTAGCCACTCATGTGGAAAAAAGAAGCCAAGTTCCGCTGACCCTGTGCTGGTGCCATACTCGCACAGGTACTCATTTATGGTCACTTGCTGTGTGTGTAGCCGCTGTAGCATTGCCAATTGTTGAGTTTCACCTGGTGGGCATGTGACAAAGGAGGCACTTGGTGGGCAGGTTGCATTCCCTTCCCATTCCCAAGCACTGGCACTGTATGACCGATGGAAATGATCACAGACTTTTCTGGCCTGCCTCAGAAGATCTTGTAAGCCTGGGTACTTGCTCAAGAACCGCTGCACCACCAAATTCAGGACGTGTGCCAAACATGGGTCAAGTGTCCCTGTTGGAAAGCGGAGAGAAAGTTGGTGCCATTTTCACATACAACCATTCCTGGCTGAAGCTGGCGTTGCCTTCCACATGCCGGTAGAGAGCCGGAATGGCCTTCCGTGAAAAAAAAATGGCGTTTTGGAACCTGCCACTGGCATATTGTTATGCTACCAGATGATATGGTTGGACTAAACAGCAACAACTAGATGAAACAGTAATAAAACATAACATCATAAACCCCTACTCCTGTAAATATCTGTACCTCAGTGTGACCTGTAACTAATGGAAATTACCTAAAACATTTGTGAAAAATCTAATCAAGCTTATTGACATCATACATGAAATATGTAACCTGAAATAATTTGATAAACTATCCAACAAAAAAAGACCCCAATTAAGCGACTACAGTCGCAAAAGACATAAGTATAACATGAGAAATTATGGAAATGTCCTGTATTCTGATACCTAAAACCACCCATATCACCTAATGTAAACTTATGAACTGTGACACATATTGAATAGAGCGAATGCAGCTACGAATATATGGCAATGTAACAGATAAATAAGATGTAAATGCGAAATATACGAATCGTAAGCAATTTGAGATATTAAATCGTACGTATATATCAATGTAGTGGCAAGGCTGAAAGAGTATTTATGTGTAGATTTAGACAAACGTACAAATCGATAGTATGAAAAAGGCAGATGAAAAGAAATCCCTGTGAAAAATAAACATTATCATAACATACCGATGTTGAACTGAAACCCAGTGGGACGAAAATGTACCAAGTTCAGAACAATTCGTTAGCACCTACTTACGAAAAAACAACACCAGCAATCAATTAAGGGAACAATCAAATTATTCGTAGAACTCATACGAACTACCGCGGTGTAGGAGACCCTTGTGGTAATGTCAGCATCCTGACGTCGAGGAACTGGAACTGAAAATTATAATGTGAAAGGAAGGTCAACAGGATGAGTGGATTGAGGGCAGGTATTTATGGTGGCGAGACTACTCCTACAGATTCTGGCTGACCTGCAGTCAGCCTTCCTATTTGTAAGTGTTGGTGATCTTGATGTGCAACTCAGCCATCCAACACCATGGAAAGTAATCCGTGCAATAAGGTCACCAACAAAGACAAAAATGGCTGCTTACCAGCTCCAAATGACCTCTCATCATAAAAGGTCATACATGCTTCCGCTCACTTTTCGTGCAACCCTCTGACATCTCACTTTTCGTGCAACCCTCTGAGGGTGGCACAGTGGTGTAGGGGTTAGCACTCTTGCTTGGCAGTAAAAAGGGTGGCTGGTTCAAATCCCAACCACAACACCACCTGCCTGGGGTTTGCATGTTCTCCCTGTGCCTTCATGGGTTTCCTCCAGGCACTCCAGCCTCCTCCCACACTCCAAAGACATGCAGGTAGGTTAATTGGCTTCTGTTCAAAATTGGCCCTAGTACATGAATGGGGACCTTGGATTGTGGGCTCCTTGAGGTTAGGGACCAATGTGAGTGTGCAATGCACAATGTACAGGCATAGGGACAATTGTAGACACTCACTCAGGTTGAACTGGATGGACTGGTGTCTTTATTCAACCTTACTAACTATGTAACTATGTATGTCACTACACTAGATGATATGATGGTGCCAGAGGATTACTCAGCTGATGGATCGCCAGCCAGGGATTACAGCTGATCTGGGGAATCTCATCTTATGCCACGGACACACGATTGGAATTCTTGTCGGAAAAAGCTCTGATGGTTTTCCAGACGGAATTCCAACGGAATTCGGCTCAAGCTGTCTTGCCTACACACGGTCACTTCAAATTCAGATCATTTATAATGCGGTGACGTACAACACATACGACGTGACTAGAAAAAGGAAGTTCAATAGCCAGTAGCCAATAGCTTCTGTCTTGTAGTTGAATCTGAGCATGCGTGATTTTTGGCGTGTCGGAATTGCACACGATCAGAATTACCGATAGAAAGTTGTTCCGTCTGGAAAATTGAGAACATGCTATCAATTTTTGGCTGGCGGAAATTCGGACAGCTAAATTCAGATGGATCATACACACGGCTGCATTTTCTGATGAAAAGCTCTCATCGGTCTTTTTCTGGCCGGAATTCCGATCGTGTGTACACGGCATAACACTGAGACAAGCCCCACAGGAGGTGTGTATTACTTGACTCACTGATCTATATATACTCAGTCAATAACCTTAGCAGTTGCCACATATCCAGGATCTCTCCACTGCCTAAAGGGGTATAGTTTTTTGCTGTCATTTTGAAGTAAGTTGATTTTATTCATCCTCCTTATGCAGCTTTTCTTTTCTTTGATTGAACATTGTTGTGTGCTTATCAGCACACTTTATTCAAAGCCCCGTCTAGGCGACTTGCCTCCCTATCCAGATTACTTATCTGGTCTACACAGTTCCTTAGGATTGTGTTTATCCTATATTACTTCAGTCCATTTACTCCATCAGCATTAGCCTTTGCACTATCAATTTTCTCTCTATTTGTAGAAACCAGCTTTCCTGTCCCAAACACCACACGTATACAATATACATTTTTGTGTTCAAGGGTTCAATTTTGGCTCTACATCAATCCTCGTGGACTCAGTTGCCTGACAGTGCCCCCCTTCTTTGGCAGAGAGGCTCTTCCGCTTTCCTCTACTTTCTTTTTTGCAACTACTTTTTTGGTAAACCATCTGCCACTATTTGGCTAGAGAACATTGCATATGTTTTTCCACTCACCACGGAGAGCTCCTCCTTGTGACTGACCTATATGATGGGGCCCTTTGAGACGCAGACCCTGACCTAAGAGGATTCTGATGTGTACTTTATTCTGCCAATGATGGTCAACTTGTAAGTACCCTTGGATTCATAATTGCCTGTTCCTTTTTATCCCATATGCTGCTTCCTAAATTGTTGCTTGTACACTTTTCTGTCAACCCTATACTATGTGCAAACACCTATACGTATTTGATTTGCCAATTCTTAAATCAGTCCCTGAAGAAGGAATTCAATTATTTCCGAAACATGTTGGGATTTCTGTATTCATGTATAATTGATCTGCTTCCTACTATGAGACCAACCCCATCACTCAGAATTCAGCTGTATATTTTGTGAACATGACCATTGCCCTTTGGCTTTAACATTTTCGTATGTAAACGTTATCTTTGCAAATCAATACATTTTGTACTTTTTCATACATGCTTTACACCTCTTTATCTGATAATATCCCTTGCCTGTAAAATCCTTGGGACACCCTTCCTTTTTCTCTACAAATTGGGATGTGGCTTGGGTTTCAGCTTACAATCTCTAGGTTGCTTCCAACCCTAATTTTACATGCTTGTGACTATAGCCCAGCCAAAGGCCTTTACCGGTTCCTGGAGCCCTCTTATCCTCTGCGGACTCCTTGCCCAAAATGAGTAAGCCAGTGTTCACCAAAATACAGAAAAGCTCCACATAGTTTACAATCTTTAAAAGCTTTTATTTGTGCATAAAATAAATCACACTTACAGAATTATAGATTAAAAATTGCCTTAAGTTTGGAGCGTCGGCCTGAACAAATCCAAACAGCCCATTCTTCCTGGGACTTGAGGGTATTGGTGATGTCAAGGCATCGCTCCACGCCATTTTTACCTTTGGTGGTGGCTTTGTTGCATGGATCATTTTCCATGGTGTTGGATGGCTGAGTTGTACATCAAGAATACCAACACTTACAAATAGCATTTAATACTACTTCACTTGTGGACACTTTTATTATGATGTTTCCAATATAAATTTTAGATATTGTTTGTATATTAGCGCAACGCTATATATTTACCAATCTTATATAGTGTCTTCTAAGCTGTATCTATGTCTTGCAGGAGAGTTGCTGCTTACAGTTATTACAATATTAATTTAGCACAGTTTTTTTACACATTTTCTCTTTAATTTGATTTGATTAGAATTAGATTATTATTATTTTTTTATTAAAGTAAGCAAACAAATAGGAGAAGCAGCAGATTTGGCTGGGCCAAGAAACACTTGTCCTCCCTGCATCCATCGTTGTTACGTGGGTGGATGTTATGAGTGGAAAATACATTTTATGGCATGGCATGGTCAAAGTATTTCAGTTTTAAGGACTCATTCATACAGAAACATAAAAGGGTCACTTCCAAATGCAAGCAGGCATATCGAAGTACCCAGACTGATGGAAGACATAGTATTCTTTAATACAAATAATAAAATCGTAATAAAATCATGAGTTCCCATAAAATGAATAGCTTTTTGTATTCAATGAATAATATACATGAAGACATTAATGCATTTGGGAGATATGGCTAAGGTTTCCAGTTTAGAACTATTCTTCCACCCATGGAGCGTGGCTACTTTTGAACTATGTTCAGTCTATGGATTTGCAGACAACCATAACAGAGTAAATGCCGAAGTATAAACAAAAAAGTCAGCATAGACTAAGAACAGTCTACCTCCCTGAAAGAATTTATTTAGCATGCATTAACAGGACTCTGCAGACCGCACTGCTCACTTTGAAAGATCATTGATAGATTGCTGTAACATATTAGCAGAAACAACAGACATGCCTTTGTTTATTACATCAATATTGACAAATGTTATTATTTATCCTTTCATGTCTTTCTCTAAAAAAAAAATCTTGTGTGATTTTAGACATATTTAGCTAAAGATTTGATATTATTTTAGATGATACAGTGATATAGCCCAAAGAATGATACTTTTCTTTGAAGGGATACGATTATGCAAATAAAACATCAGAATAGCTAAAATTGTATATATATATATATATATATATATATACAGTGGTGTGAAAAAGTGTTTGCCCCCTTCCTCATTTCCTGTTCCTTTGCATGTTTGTCACACTTAAGTGTTTCGGAACATCAAACCAATTTAAACAATAGTCAAGGACAACACAAGTAAACACAAAATGCAATTTGTAAATGAAGATGTTTATTATTAAAGGTGAAAAAAAATCCAAACCATCATGGCCCTGTGTGAAAAAGTGATTGCCCCCTAAACCTAATAACTGGTTGGGCCACCCTTAGCAGCAACAACTGCAACCAAGCGTTTGCGATAACGTGCAATGAGGCTTTTACAGCGTCCTGGAGGAATTTTGGCCCACTCATCTTTGCAGAATTGTCCTAATTCAGTAACATTAGAGGGTTTTCGAGCATGAACGGCCTTTTTAAGGTCATACCACAACATCTCAATAGGATTCAGGTCAGGACTTTGGCTAGGCCACTCCAAAGTCTTCATTTTGTTTTTCTTCAGCCATTCGGTGGTGGACTTGCTGGTGTGTTTAGGATCATTGTCCTGCTGCAGAACCCAAGTTCGTTTCAGCTTGAGTACACGAACAGATGGTCGGACATTCTCCTTCAGGATCTCTTGGTAGACAGCAGAATTCATAGTTCCTTTTATCACGGCAAGTCTTCCAGGTCCTGAAGCAGCAAAACAGCCCCAGACCATCACACTACCACCACCATATTTTACTGTTGGTAGAATGTTCTTTTTATGAAATGCAGTGTTCCTTCTACGTCAGATATACTTGGACACACACCTTCCAAAGAGTTCCACTTTTGTCTCATCGGTCCACAGAATGTTGTCCCAAAAGTCTTGGGGATCATCAAGATGTGTTGTGGAGAAATTGAGACGAGCTTTGATGTTCTTTTTGCTCAGCAGTGGTTTTCTCCTTGGAACTCTGCCATGCAGGCCATTTTTGCCCAGTCTTTTCCTGATGGTGGAGGCATGAACGCTGACCTTAACTGAGGCAAGTGGGGCCTGCAGTTCCTTGGACGTTGTTGTGGGGTCTTTTGTGACCTCTTGGATGAGTCGTCGCTGCGCTCTTGGGGTAATTTTGGGCGGCCGGCCACTCCTGGGAAGGTTCACCACTGTTCCATGTCTTCGCCATTTGTGGATAATGGCTCTCACTGTGGTTCGCTGGATTCCCAAAGCTTTGGAAATGGCTTTATAACCCTTTCCAGACTGATAGATCTCAATTACTTTCTTTCTCAATTGTTCCTGAATTTCATTGGGTCTCGGCATGATGTGTAGCTTTTAAGGATCTTCTGGTGGACCTTACTGTGTCAAGCAGCTCCTATTTAAGTGATGCCTTGATTGTGAACAGGTGTGGCAATAATCAGGCCTGGGTGTGGCTAGAGAAATTGAACTCAGGTGTGGACAACCACAGTTATAGTATGTTTTAACAAGGGGGGCAATCACTTTTTCACACAGGGCCATGATGGTTTGGATTTTTTTTCACCTTTAATAATAAACACCTTCATTTACAAATTGCATTTTGTGTTTACAAACATGCAAAGGAACAGGAAATGAGGAAGGGGGCAAACACTTTTTCACACCACTGTATATATATATATATATAATGCAGTATACAGTATCTCACAAAAGTGAGTACACCCCTCACATTTTTGTAAATATTTTATTATATCTTTTCATGTAACAACACTGAATAAATTACACTTTGCTGGAATGTAAAGTAGTGAGTGTACAGCTTGTATATCAGTGTAAATTTGAAAATGTCCAAATTGGGTCCCATAGGCCATTTTCTCTCTCCAGTGTCATGTGACTCATTACTGTTCCAAGGTCTCAGGTGTGAATGGGGAGCAGGTGTGTTAAATGTGGAGTTATCTTTCTCACTCTCTCATAAGTTGAACATGGCACCTCATGGCAAAGAACTCTCTGAGGATCTGAAACATTTTTTTTTGCTCTACATAAAGATGGTCTGGGCTATAAGAAGATTGCCAAGACCTGTTTAACAGGACAGGTTCCACTCAGAACTGGCCTTGCCATGGTCTACCCAAGAAGTTAAGGACACGTGCTCAGCGTCATATACAAGGGTTGTCTTTTGGAAATAGACATATGAGTGCTGCCAGCATTGCTGCAGAGGTTGAAGGGGTGGGTGGTCAGCCTGTCAGTGCTCAGACCATACGCTGCACACTGCATCAAATTGGTCTGCATTGCTGTTGTCCCAGAAGGAAGCCTCTTATAAAGATGATGCACAAGAAAGCCAGCAAAAAGTTTGCTGAAAACAAGCAGACTAAGGACATGGATTACTGAAACCATGTCCTGTGACCTGATGAGACCAAGATAAACCTATTTGGTTCAGATGGTGTCAAACGTGTGTGGAAGCAACCAGGTGAGGAGTATAAAGACAAGTGTGTCTTGCCTACAGTCAAACATGGTGGTGGTAGTGTCATGGTCTAGGGCTGCATGAGTGCTACCGGCACTGAGGAGCTACAGTTCACTGAGGGAATCATGAATGCCAACATGTACTGTGACATACTGAAGCAGAGCATGATCCCCTCCCTTCTGAGACTAGGCCGTAGGGCAGTATTCCAGTATGATAACGACCCCAAACACCCCTCCAAGACAACAACTGCCTTGCTAAAGAAGCTGATGGTAAAGGTGATGGACTGGCCATGCATGTCTCCAGACCTAAACCCTATGTAGCATCTCTGGGCTTTGATCGTACATATCCGATCACCAGGTCCCGGTCATGAATAATTGCCTGAAATACTTAACTTAGAATGAAGCCCTCCAGCACCGTGCTGTCACCACTGACTGTCACTTACATCTTCACCCAGGTGAACTCCTTCTGGGTTCACGTTCTTCGGCTATCTGATTGGCTGTGCACCTCCAAAAAGTCACAGACCACGGCATGGAGCTCTGAATCGATGGCACAGTTATACCTTCCTTTCAGCGCGCATGAGACGGTGAAGTCACCGACTGCATGCAGTGTGAATATCTTCTAAACCCTGCAGGTTTAGGAGATATTCACTGCACCTACAGGTAAGCCTTATTATAGGCTTACCTGGAGGTACAGCTTCAAACAAAGTGTTTACTTTTACTTTAAAGAATTACTGCCAGTTTACAGATAAGCAAACTGGCAGTAGTTAAGACCAACTCTAAGTTGTGGTACAGAAAGATGCCAGTGTTCACATTGGGGTGTTTTGTGCTGGGAGGCTGTCGTGAATATGACAGCTTCCTGCACATGGCATCCTAGTCGCTATGTGATTATTGGCACAGTGCCAAGAATGAAGGACAACTGAAGCTGTGCAGAGCAGGGTCGGATGGGGCCCTAATGGATTTTAAGTAATATAGACACTTACTTTTAATGTTTTTTAGTTATATCTGCAAACAGGGCCAGTCTGAAGTTAACAGGACTTAATTTTTTGACTAAAGATCCACATTGAGTTTCTCCTAGACTTTAGTTACTGCTAGTTTCTGTCTGCTGCCATTGCTGCCTCTGACAATAATGTGAGAAGCTGCACTAGTGGGAGCTAGGAATATTTATCTCTCCTTTACCCACTCCAAGGAGGCTTACTGCCAGTGGTTTATGCTGGTAGAAGGTATAAATATTCAGGGATTGACCTTGGCGAGTCATTTCTTCCCTGGGCCTCCTGTCTAGGGCAGGGATGTGTTTGGTTGTTTAATTCTCTTATGCCGAGTTCACACAATTGTTTCCGAGCACGTGTAGGAATTTTGCACGTCGGAATTGCCACAGACGATCGCATTTTCAGATAGGAACATGCTTTCAATCTTTTGCTGGCTGAAATCCGGCCAGCAAAACACTGATGGAGCATACACACGGCCAACGGTGTTGGAAGCTGAATTAATATGTAATTTACTGTCAGGAGCTACAGTCACAGCGTGCCATGTTGGCTTAAAGCGGGAGTCCACCGGGACTCTGCATTTTTTTTTTTTTTAAAAGCCAGCAGCTACAAATACTGCAGCTGCTGACTTTTAAAATAGTGACACTTACCTGTCCAGCGCGCCCGCGATGTCGGCACCCGAAGCCGATCTCTAGATCGACACTCGAGTGCTGCCGCCGCCATCTTGGGTATGGGAATCAGGAAATGGAGCCTTTCTGCTTCATTTCCCGGTTCCCTACTGCGCATGCGCGAGCCGCGCTGCGCAATGAGAATGGTCCCCGCTGCCTCTGGGATCTGTGTGTTTCCCAGCAGGCAGCGGGGCACTTGCGGAAAGGGGCATAAGTTACGCCCCTTTCCGCAGAGAGCTATCCCGGAAGTGGGTGCAGTTACCTGGATTATCCAGGTAACTGCACCCCCCTCCCCCCTGAAAGGTGCCGATTGTGGCACCGGAGGGGGGGAGGGTTCCGATGAGCGGAAGGTCCACTTTAGGGTGGACCTCCGCTTTAATGGTTCTCTATTTGTGAAGACAGGAAGTGCTTTTGTTTGCCTTTTCTGCTAGTCTACTAGTTCATGAGTGTACTGTGCCCTTACCCTCTCTCCATGGAGCGTTGGGTTATAGTTATAGTTAATAAACGCCCATTGTTTCGCATTTAAAAGTGACTGGCACTCATCTGTACTCATCTCTCCACTATTGCCGAAGACCTCACACTGAGGTAAAATGCTAGCCCCTCCTGTCCCTGGGGGTCCAACTAGCCTTTGGGGCCCAACAGGCTGCCACACTACTGTAAAGGAGACGGTGAGGTGGATTAACTAAAGACAAATAGTCTATACACTTTAAAGTGCTGTTGCTCCAGAGCTTAGTAAATGAGATGAAGCTCTGCTAAATTCCATCATCCAATCATGTGCAAGCAAAAAAAAAAAAAAGTTTTTTTTTTTAATTTTCCTTGATGATGATCGGGTATTCTTTGCAAAGTGAAGCCTGATCTAATTTACTAAGCTCTAGAGCAACTGCACTTGCAAAATGCAACTGTACTTGTGTAGCAACCATAATCCGTTGCAGGGCAGCCTTGACTGAATGGGCTTAACGGTTACCTTCTCCTGGCCTGCTCCTCCGTGTCTAGGGGTTCCCAGGGTTGATACCCAGCAACTTGTACACTGACACAGATAAAGTCCTTTCAAAAGGTTTTATTTTGCAGTAGAACTCTCACAAAACACAGTCTCTTTGGGAACAGAGGGCACGGGTGAAGAACTCAGGTACCTTGAACTGCAGGTTTAACAAAGTCTCTATTTCCACCCAGAGAGTAGCCACTCGCAGCTGGGTACTTCAAGGCTGAACAGACCTCTAGCCAGAGGTCATGGCAGTCAGCACGTTGACTCAAACTTGAACAATCAACCAAAGATAAACAGGAACCTTTTTCCGACTGTACCCGGAACGTTTCCCGCTTCCTTTGAGGTACTGGAAAAGTGTGGACTCGTCAATGTCCTTCCCAACTCAGTAATCAGGCACTTCTCAGGATGCCACTTGTCGACCCCTCCTACGAAGAGTCCTCCCCCCCGGTCACTAGCACGAGCTGTGGTGCCCCTCCAAGCTGAGAGCACACCCTGGACACTCTGAATCCTCCCTCACTTACAGCGCCTTGGCCCGGCAGGTTCTGAGACCCGGGAACAGACGGATCCCTACCCCAGACCAGTCGGATCTAACAGGGGCCACTGACAGGAACATGCTGCGGGATGTCAAACACCCCGTGACCAGGACCCTTCATGGGGCTACCCCGGTCCTGGAACTAGAACAGACCACACGGGTCTCTCGAACCACTCCGCAACCCCAAACACATGACGCACACCTGCTTAAGTACCCCCTCCCAGACTCCTCAGCGGGTCCGGCACTCCCACTGATTGGCTCCGAGAGGGCCATACCAAAACATCCAACCAAGCCTGGTTCTCGCCTGTCATGTGCACCTCACCGTTCACATGACCAGGCAAAACATCAATCATGGCCTGGCTAGACTGGTGTTAAGTCTTACCTACACAATTAACCCTCAGTACTGTAAGGTCCCGAGGCAAAAACTAAATTTATAAAGCGTGTGACATTTGGTCCCAAATGTCATCCGCTACACTTGCAAGGTGCACAATCTACTTGCCTTCACTAAATCCACCCTGGTGTTTTTAGGAGGACCTTCCCTCTACAGCAAAGCTAAATAAAGCCGCTTTTTAAGTGTCCCTGTATACTATGAAAAGAAAAACAACAAAAAAATAACATAGTTACTAGTTCATGGAATTCTGTTATCTTCCTTGCAGCCAAAGTTCCTCTTCTGTGGCTCTACTTCCATGCCACCATCTTGAATCTACTGTTATGGGGAGTCAGCTGTCTATTCTTGATTTTCAAAGCTGTCTCCAGATAACAAGCCACTAGATCTCATGAATGTGCATACATGCCCCAAGTTTCTCTCCCATGTCCCAAAAACTTGAATCAGACCCAGGATGGAAATAGCGAGATACTTTGGACAATTAGTACTAAAACACAGCCTTCTGGGAAGTGTTATATTGCTATCTCAGGTGCTTCTGGTGGCCAATCACTATACCACCCTCGATTAGGCAAGGATTTAGGAAGTGGGAAGCCATACCACTATTAGTGGTGGAGCACCTAATTACTATTGATGGTATTTACTTAATAAAAATAGGACAATTACCTGCTTAAAAGAAAAGGAAGTAAATAAGAGGATGTTCATTTTTACCTTAGATCTATATACAGTATATATACAGCTATGAGAGTATAGGTACAAGAGCGATTTGCATACAGAGAAGTGCATGCCCAAATAACGAAATTATGACTAAAGCCCCATGTCTGTTTTTATCATTATATGTTGTGTCAATACATGAACCCAGATCTTTGCTGTTAACACAGCAGACTGTGTAATATTCTCTTCTGATCATGTTTGTTGTGTTTAAGGGAATGTGACTTAAGCTATGCCTAAAATCACTTACAGGAAAAACTCTGACCTTCCACATGAGACAGCCTACCACAGAGACTCATTGATCAATGTCACAAATGACTAGGAACATTTAAAGCAACATATTATGCAATTGCTTTCTTTTCTTTTTTTTTTTTTAAGTCAATCCTATCATCATTTTTCTGTTTTTCTTTTAAAGATTAGATTATTAAAGGTAAATCATCTGTTACTGCCCAGGTTCCAATATTTTGATTTCCATAGTAATGACATGTTTGGAGGACCAGGCTAGAGATGGTTTAGGTTCATGATAATCCTAAATCACAAAGTATGTATATTTTTTCTAAAGCTGAACTCTGTGTAATCTAATAAGCACACTGCTGGCTTCAACTAAACTATACAGTATTTCTAATAATTTGCAATCCTTTATTGAAAATAGTGAAGAAAGAGCCTATTTTTTCCCATCAAAATCTACAGTTGCATGATGCATTGTAGAAGGATTCTGATTTAAATAACACTAGTCTCCGAACGGGTGTTACTTGCCATGCCTACAACACTTTCAGGTGGCATAGTGTCAGGGCTGAGTCCAGCCCTTCCTTCTCTGAGCTGGCCGCTCAGCTGTCAGCTAATTGCCAGCTCCTATCTCTCCACAGTGACTCACCCGTTGATCATCCTTGTCGGTCCTGCCTACTTAAGCCGTCCAGCCCAGATGATCTCTGCCTTCGCCCTGGTCTCATCTCTAGAGATGCTCTCCTGTGTTCCTGTTAAAGACTTGCTTGGCTGACATTCCTTCTGGCTCCAGATCCTGCTTGCTGTTCTACTACGCTGTTCTCTGGCTCCCTGACGTTTTGGCTTGTCTGACTGTCTGTTCTGGTTCCTGAACTCTGACTATGTTTTTTTTATTATTATTAAACAAGTGTGATTTAACTGTACGTCAGTCTCAGTCTGATTCATGGTTTCTGACTAGGGATGAGCCGAACACCCCCCGGTTCGGTTCGCACCAGAACTTGCGAACGACCCCCGCGTTCGGTACGAACGTTAGAACCCCATTGAAGTCTATGGGACTCGAACGTTCGAATTGGAAAGTGCTCATTTTAACGGCTAATATGCAAGATAGTGTCCTAAAAAGGGTTTGGCGACCTGCCTCCTGCCTCAGGGGACATGGGTCACTGCAAAAAAAAGTTTTAAAAACTACCGTTTTGGCGGGAGCACTGATTTTAATGACGATTAAAGTGAAAAAAAAAAGTGAAATATTCCTTTAAATATGGTGCCTGCGGGGTGTCTGTAGTATGCCTGTGAAGTGCCACGTGTTTCCCGTGTTTAGAACAGTCCCTGCACAAAATGACATTAAACGGAAATAACACCATTTAAAACTGCTTGCGGTTTTAATGTTATATCTGGTTCCTGCAATATGGTTGAAAATCATTGAGAAACATGGCATGGGTAGCCCTCCCTGCCCATTACCAGCCTATTTGGGTCTTGTACGCATATTAAGGGGAACCCCGTACCCATATTAAAAAAAGGAAATGCGTGTGGCCCCCAGGCCCTATATACTCAGAACAGCAGTATACAGGCGGTGCAAACAAGACAGGGACTGTGTAGGTTTGTTGTGTTAAGTTGAATCTGTTTGTCATTTTCAACCGGTACATTTTTAAAGTGTAGCTCCAGTCAAAAAAACTATCTTTAAGCTTTTTGGAAAACATAGGGAAGGGTTATCACCCCTGTATAATTTGTTTTGTCGTCCATCTTTTTTCATCTCACTTGCTGCTGTCTCCTTGCGTTTGCAAGTAGGAGATGTTTGTAAGTTGGATGTTTGAAAGTAGGGGCCTGCCCTATATTATAGCGGTATGTACTGGGTACAGAGCACGCAGACAGCACGCACTATCTCCTAACACTACTGACTGCAAGCTCTATTATTAACCACTTGTTAGCCCAATGTTTGCATAAAGTGAAAGATGAAGTTATGCTGAGTAAATAGATATCAAACATGTCACTCTTCAAAATTGCACATGCCCGTTGAATGGCGCCAAACGTCGCTACTTAAAAAATCCCCATAGGCGACGCTTTAAATATTTTTTTACTGGTTACATGTTTTGAGTTGCAGAGGAGGTCTAGGACTAGAATTATTGCTCTCGCTCTAACATTCTCGGCGATACCTCACATGTGTGGCACATGCGAGCACATGGGGACATGGGCGCTTTAATTTTTATTTTATTTTTTTATTGTTCATTTTACTTTATTTATTTTAGTTTGACATTTTTTTTCCCAAAAATATATTTTTGATCACTTTTATTCCTATTACAAGAAATGTAAACATCCCTTGTAATAGGAATATGGGGTGACAGGTCCTCTTTACAGTGAAATCTGGGGGGTCAATATGACCCCACATCTCACCTCTAGGCTGGGAAGCCTGAAATAAAAAATAAAAAAAAGATTCTGGCTTTGATCGTACTGGCGAGTTGGTAGAAGCACCGGAGGGCGGTGAGGGGTGGGGGGCGTCTATGGCTGGGTATTTCAGGGTATCACCGAGTATGGCTGGGTATCTCTGAGTATGGCTGGGTATGGCAATTTATGGCAGGGTATTACAGAGTATTGGCGGGGTATTGGCGGGGTACTACAGAGTAATAGCAGGGTACTGCACTGCAGAGTAATGGCAGGGTACTGCACTGCAGAGTAATGGCGGGGTACTGCACTGCAGAGTAATGGCAGGGTACTGCACTGCAGAGTAATGGCGGGGTACTGCAGAGTAATGGCGGGGTACTGCACTGCAGAGTAATGGCGGGGTACTGCACTGCAGAGTAATGGCGGGGTACTGCACTGCAGAGTAATGGCGGGGTACTGCAGAGTAATGGCGGGGTACTGCACTGCAGAGTAATGGCAGGGTACTGCACTGCAGAGTAATGGCAGGGTACTGCACTGCAGAGTAATGGTGGGGTACTGCAGAGTAATGGCAGGGTACTGCACTGCAGAGTAATGGCGGGGTACTGCAGAGTAATGGCAGGGTACTGCACTGCAGAGTAATGGCGGGGTACTGCAGAGTAATGGCGGGGTACTGCACTGCAGAGTAATGGCAGGGTACTGCACTGCAGAGTAATGGCGGGGTACTGCACTGCAGAGTAATGGCAGGGTACTGCACTGCAGAGTAATGGCAGGGTACTGCACTGCAGAGTAATGGCGGGGTACTGCAGAGTAATGGTGGGGTACTGCACTGCAGAGTAATGGCAGGGTACTGCACTGCAGAGTAATGGCAGGGTACTGCACTGCAGAGTAATGGCGGGGTACTGCAGAGTAATGGCGGGGTACTGCACTGCAGAGTAATGGCAGGGTACTGCACTGCAGAGTAATGGCGGGGTACTGCACTGCAGAGTAATGGCAGGGTACTGCACTGCAGAGTAATGGCGGGGTACTGCACTGCAGAGTAATGGCAGGGTACTGCACTGCAGAGTAATGGCAGGGTACTGCACTGCAGAGTAATGGCGGGGTACTGCAGAGTAATGGCGGGGTACTGCACTGCAGAGTAATGGCAGGGTACTGCACTGCAGAGTAATGGCAGGGTACTGCACTGCAGAGTAATGGCGGGGTACTGCAGAGTAATGGCGGGGTACTGCAGAGTAATGGCGGGGTACTGCACTGCAGAGTAATGGCAGGGTACTGCACTGCAGAGTAATGGCGGGGTACTGCACTGCAGAGTAATGGCAGGGTACTGCACTGCAGAGTAATGGCGGGGTACTGCACTGCAGAGTAATGGCGGGGTACTGCACTGCAGAGTAATGGCGGGGTACTACAGAGTAATGGCAGGGTACTGCACTGCAGAGTAATGGCAGGGTACTGCACTGCAGAGTAATGGCGGGGTACTGCACTGCAGAGTAATGGCGGGGTACTGCACTGCAGAGTAATGGCGGGGTACTGCAGAGTAATGGCAGGGTACTGCAGAGTATGCACTGGTATTGCAGAGTATTGGCAGGGAATTGAGGGGTTAAATTCGGTGAGCAGCGATGTGGGCACTGCAGATGCAGCCCACATCGCTGCTGACACCGATCTCTTTCCCCTCCGCTGTACCGATCGGTACAGAAAGGGGAGGGAGGAACAGGCGTCATAACATGACGCCGGTTTGTTTCCAAGTGATCACTCCGTCATTTGACGGAGCAATCACGTGGTAAACGGCCGCTATGAGCGGCCGTTTACCGTGATGCGCCGGGTCCTATGGACCCGGCGGTCACGGATGCTCTCGAGTGCGCACACCTCGGGGCACGCGAGAGCAGAATTCTGGGAGGCCGTTAATTAACGGCCTCTCTGAGTTAAACAACCGCCCTGAAGCCGTTAATCGGCAATGGGCAGTTGTTAAGTGGTTAAAGCTAGATCACTAGCTATATAGGTGAGGTGAATATAGTGGTGTATACTGCAGTCAGGGCACAGACAACAACCACTACACAGCAGCAAGATAGGAAATCAGCCAAAAACGATTGGTGTGTACTGTGTTGAAGGTACACAGAACACCCACTGCTTCAGATGCAAAGTAACACACTACAGGAGGCCGCCTTAAAGGCGGCCTTATATAGTGTGGGGCGTGCACTACACAGCCTGAGCTATGATTGGCCACAGGCAGGATGCCTGTGGCCAATCATGGCTCTCCTCGCTGCCGGCGCTGCGATTGGCCAAGCATGCGGGGTCACAGTGCATGCTTGGCCAATCATCGGGCAGCAATGCACTGCGCCAACGCAGTGCATTGTGGTCCGCGCGCGCGTCACTCGAATTTTGACGCGAACGGCCAAAACGTTCGGAATTCGCCGAACGGCCGAACGGCCAATGTTCGAGTCGAACGTACGTTCGACTCGAACACGAAGCTCATCCCTATTTCTGACATATAGGAACTGTTTAGCAAACTGAACTTCCATTAAAGGATAAAGCAGAGTAGTATATCTTATATATTATCAATGAAAGGCCTCCTTCTTATGAAATTAATTTTTCTTTAGCCGATAATTAACCTGTTACTTTTTTTGTGCTCCAAGGTTAGCACTGTAATGCACTATAATGCTACAATGCTGTATATTTTAATCAGTTATTTGCTTATTTAAATGAACTACTTCTCAACTGCCCTATAGCAGTTTTACTGCTACAGGGCAGCAGCTGTGTGCAGGATCACATATATACATGATTCCGCACTTCCAGATGGGACGCTGGCTCGCTACTGCTGTAATTACACACAATGGAAGCTGATCAGCGAGTGCCGGGGACCCTATGTACGCCAGCACCAGCCGATTATCAGGCAGAGAGACAGAACTGCAACCTGCCTATGTAAACAATGCAGATCGCTGTTCTGACGGGGCAAAGGGATGAAGTTTGTGTCCCTGCAAAGCAGGGAATACATTCCAACTCTTCTCCTAGTAAAAGCACCTCACACAGTATAGTAAAACACTGGTTAGGCACATAGTTTACCATTTGATCACCCCTGGTGTTAACCCCTTCCCAGCCAGTATCATTAGTACAGTGACATATTTTTAACACTGATCACTGTATTAATGTTACTGGTTCCTGAACAGTGTCAAAAGTGTCAGTTACTGTCAGAATGCTCGCAGCAATATTGCAGTCCTGCTATAAGTCGCTGATCACCACAATCACTAGTAAAAAATAAATAAAAATACCCCAGAGTTTGTAGATGCAATAACCTTTATGCAAACCAATCAATATATGCCTATTTGGATTTTTTTTTTTTTTACCAAAAATATTTAGCACAATACATCTTGGTCTAAATCGATGAAGAAATTAGATTTGTTCATTTTTTATTGGATATGTTTTATAGCAGAAAGTAAAAAATATTGTTTTTTTTTATTATTTATTTATAGTGCAAAAAATAAAAAATGCAGAGATGATCAAATACCATCAAAAGAAAGCTTTATTTGTGGAAAAAAAAGACAGATTTTACATGGATAAACTATCGCAAAAATGGCCTGGTCATGAAGGGGGGTAAATCTTATGGAGGTCAAGTGGTTAAATGTATTCATATTTATATAAGCCATAATTCATAAAAAATAATGATGATAAAACACCTGTTGTTTCACTGGCATTTTGGACAGTAAAGGTGTTATGGGGATCATAGAGATGACACCAGATGAGGCCAACATAGTTATGCAAGTAAAATGCAGCCAG
The DNA here is from genome assembly GCF_037356315.1 of Lithobates pipiens. Classification (NCBI taxonomy): domain Eukaryota; kingdom Metazoa; phylum Chordata; class Amphibia; order Anura; family Ranidae; genus Lithobates; species Lithobates pipiens. The sequence continues at coordinate 516,844,336 of NW_027507758.1, forward strand.
GTGAGAGGCCCTTCACTGTCAGAAGCAGTGTGCAGTTAACCACTTCAGCCCCGGAAGGATTTACCCCCTTCCTGACAAGAGCACTCTTTGCAATACGGCACTGCGTGGCTTTAACTGACAATTGCATAGATCTGCGACATTACACCAAAACAAAATTGACATCTTTTTTTCCCACAAATAGAGCGTTCTTTTGGTGGTATTTGATCACTTCTGTGTTTTTTATTTTTTGCGCTATAAACAAAAAAAGAGCGACAATTTTGAAAAAAAAGCAATCATTTTTACTTTTTGCTATAATAAATATCCCCCAAAAATATATAACAAAACAATTTTTTTCTTCAGTTTAGGCCGATGGCAGGGAGCAGTAGATCTCTGTCATGTTGCTAGGCAGAACAGGAAAATGTCTTCTTTACATAGGCATCTCCTCGTTCTGCCACTCCGTAACACAATCGCAAGACATTGGCAGACATCAAGTCCGTGGGACCTACAGGCACGGTCACGCAGGAAGCGGTACGCACAAGCACCCAAATTAAAGAGGGCATACAGGTATGCCCATTTGTCCACTGCTGCCATTGTGCCAACGTATATTGGCATGTGGTGGTCGGTACGTGGTTAAGCAGGCTGGAACCTAATAGCATACAGCTTCTCCAGCGGACCCACCTACTCTGGGCAAACTCTACTTGATTGCTACCAGTTCCAGTTCTCCAGTTCCTGTGGGGTGGTCCTATGTAATTTTTAAGACATTATCAGAAGGTACATTTTAAGACATTATCAGAATATTTGAAAGGTCATAGATTCTCTATTGGCAGAGAGTATTTCTGGAAAGGAGAGAGATACATCTGAGAGATCTTCCAAATAATCTTCCAAATAAAAGTGTAAGTAAATAACCGGATGTAAGTAGAAAAGTTCATGCACCGTGTAGAGGGGGCTTTAAATAAATGAAGACATACGTGGTGGTGATGTTAGGTTGGAATGACTTTGTGAAAAAAATGTGAAACCATATTCTTTGTGTGAAATAGGCAGCCAGTTGGGCACCTGCAAAGGGGAATAGCATTTTATTAATAACAGAAAAGGTAGGGGGTAGAAGAGAAGAGCAGAAGAATTTACGATAGACTGGAATGGTGCCACTGAAAGCCAACAAAGCAGGTTTTTACAAGAGTCAAAGCACCAGAGAGATCATTAACTATCATTTTAATTATATCGTATCATACAAGAAAGCTGTGAACTAAAGTCAAATTTCTGTAGGTTGAAGACAGCAGGCAGTAGTTTGTGTGTGGATGGAAGATTTTAATACGCGGGCAAAAACAATTATTGCCTCTGAGTAGAAAACCGAGAACTTTCAAGTATTGGGGTATTATAAATGTTAATAGTTATTTCAGGCAAAATATCAGATTTCGAAAAATTATAAATTATGTTTTTGTGACTAACCTATGAACGCAGGATTAAAAATAAGCCCGTATATTGACTGCATCTCTCTGTGCATGCAGCTCACTTACAACTCTTCTATTAAACCCTATAAAGCCAAGGGCAAAAAATGACCACAATTTCACATGTTGGCCAAAAATCATTGACTAGGCAAATTTGATAAAAATCCAGGCATCCTAAAGTAGATCTAAACCCAGTCACTAAATATCATATATGTTTTAACATGCTAATGTAAAAGTAAAAGTTGAATCCAATCAATTTAAATCTGTAGCTTTTATTAAAATTATACCTGAGGAATCTGCCATAAAGGTCCATGTTCAGGCACTCATCCTGCATGCTCATTTGGTAGACACTATAGATAGCTGTGCTGACCCATAGGGGTTGATTTACTAAAACTGGAGAATGGAAAATCTGGTGTAGCTCTGCACAGAAACCAATCAGCTTCCAGGGTTTTTGTCAAATATTAATTGAACCAGTTGAAGTTCAATTTGCATTCTCCAGTTTTAGTAAATCAACCCCACGCTGTACAGGCATGGCTCAGGCCTTTCACTTCCAAGAAGCTGATCCAAAGCAATAATGGGCTGTCAATGATGGGGGAATTGTACTTAGATAGTAGATGGCTGAATGAGGCTGAAAGAGATCAGTAGTACTGAGATGCAAACATCTCTAAAAATGGGTAAATACAAGCATTTCTTATGAATACTTATGAAAATCCTTTTGCAAACTAAGGGGGTTATTTACGAAAGGCAAAGCCACTTTGCACGGCAAGTGCACTTGAAAGTGCAGTCGCTCTAAATGTAAGGGGTAGGTCTGAAATGAGGGCTATATTCACACTATGTGCAGTGACCAGCATTTCACAATATGGTAAAACATTGGTCAGTGCAAGAACAAACAGAAAACAATTGTTTTCAGTGTGTCCTATTCACACTGCAATGCAGATGCATTTTATAGCAGGGCAACATACCGGATCACATGTCACTGTACAGCAGCACAGACAGCGCACCACGCTGCTGTACAGTGACATGAATGAAGTGTACTTTTGTACACTTCAAATAAAGTTAAATGAGAAAAAAGGGAGCTGTGTCATGTGCTAAATTGTGCCCCACAGTGCTCCCGAGTCCCTACGGCAGCCAGAACAGACAGCTGCCAGACAGGAAACCGCTGCGGTTTACCTCTCCGGCAGCTGTCCATTGTGTGTGAATACAGCCTAAGACTACATTTTTGGGAGCTTATTCACAAGAGAATTGATCTCATTGGATTCTAAAAAAAATCTTGTTGCCTAATTTGCTTTTGAGCACTACTACTATTAATAATACATATTATTATTATTATTATTGGTATTATTATTATTATTGATGTTAAATTAGGACATTGCAATATTTTGTGGCAACCCTTTAAGTATTTCTACACTTATAGCTTTATAGCTTAAATCATATTCTGTACTGTAATATATATTACATAATAAAAGCCATTCACCATTTCCTTCTTGGTATTAAATTGATGAGCAGGACATATAAAAGGAAAAGTAGATGTGTAATCTGAGAAAAATCACAGTTGAGTCATCCATAACTAATGGTGAAGGGAAAAATGTACATGCTCAATGACATTTAAAGCCTAGGCATTTTGCAAACTTTGAAATATCTACTTAACACATCCTTTTTGGATTTTGCATGCTGAGCAGAATTAGAGCCCATGCTTGGATATTTGTGTGCAGAAGCTCTACGGATGCTCATATATGTTAATAGGTGTTATGATAAAGGTTATGTCTCCAATGTCACCTTTCTGCTTGATATTTCCTTTCATTAAAGTAGCAAATGTGACAGTCTAATGTGAACTTAAATGACAAGTTTCATATTATGAAATCTCCTACTAGGCTTGTTTAAAGCGTATCTAAACCCAAGAACAAAATTGGTAATATTGCAGTTTACTGGTCATTAAATGTTGTGGCTGCACACGTTTTTTGTTCACCTTTTCATTTAAATCTGATAATCTTGACATCATCATACTTCCTGTCCTATGGTGACAACTGAGAGTGTTACGCTAGAGTGCCCTCCCCTCCTGAACCGTACCAGGTCACATACCCTCAACATGGGTAGCCCCCCAAAGCACCTTGTCTCCATGTTGATGGGGACAAGGGCCTCATCTCCACAACCCTTGCCCAGTGGTTGTGGGGGTCTGCGAGTGGGGGGTTTATTTGAATCTGGAAGCCCCCTTTAACCACTTAAGCCCTGGACCATTTGGCTGACCAAAGAGCAGACCACTTTTTGCGATTCGGCACTGTGTCGTGTTAACTGACAATTGCGTGGTCCTGTGACGTGGCTCCCAAACAAAATTGATGTTCTTCTTTTTCCCACAAATAGAGCTTTCTTTTGGTGATATTTTATCACCTCTGCGGTTTAAATTTTTTGCGCTATAAACAAAAAAGAGACAATTTTGAAAAAAACGCATTTTTTACTTTTTGATATAATAAATATCCCCCAAAAATATATAAAACATTTTTTTTCCTCAGTTTAGGCCGATACATATTCTTCTACATATTTTTGCTTAAAAAAAATGCAATAAGCGTATATTGATTGGTTTGCGCAAAAGTTATAGCGTCTACAAAATAGGAGATAGATTTATGGCATTTTTATTAATATTTATTTTTTACTAGTAATGACGGCAATCAGTGATTTTTATCGTGACTGCGACATTATGGTGGACACATCGGACAATTTTTACACATTTTTGGGACCATTGGCATTAATAAAGCGATCAATGCGATTAAAATTGCATTGATTACTGTAAAAATGTCACTGGCAGTGAAGGGGTTAACACTAGGGGGCAGGGGAGGGGTTAATATGTATCCTAGTTTGTGTTCTAACTGAAGGGGGTATGGGACTGTGCAGGGAAACTAACAGATCACTGTCCATACTCTGTATGAACAGACGATCTGTCAGGTCACTGCTCCGAGAACCGGAAACTGTGTGTTTACACACACAGCTGCCGGTTCTCCGTGTCCCCCGAGCGATCATGCTCACAAGCGCCCCCTAGTGGCTGTTTATGCTACCGACGTAGTACAACTGTAGCAGCTGGTCGGCTATCTGTTAACAAGAGGACCCGAGATCCCAGCCTCCCCACTGTGTGAAATGGTAATGGTGTACAAATGTACCCCTACCATTTCACAAAAAAAGTGTGAAAATGGTAAAAATGACACGACTTAGGACAAGACCTTTATTAAAAATAAAAAATTTGAATATGTCCCACGGAGTCCATTCTTCTTCTTCTTTCGCTCCCACGGACCTGACGCAATGGGGAAGCCTTGGGAATGTCCCTGTGTGTCAGAGGGGGCGGGGTCACCCGGGGACGTAACCGCGTGGTCCTGCCCTCAGTTATAAAAGAACTGTCACCTGAGAGGACAGTCATTACGGTGGTTGCCTCCCATGGAGGTGGATTGGTGGCGGCGTGCAGCTTTTATTTTTTTTATTTTTTTCGGTTCGTCACTGGTACAAATTATTTGGTGGAAGGGGGATTATGATGTCATCTCCACAACCACTGGGCAAGGGTTGTGGAGATGATGCCCTTGCCCCCATCAACATGGGGACAAGGTGCTTTGGGGGGCTACCCATTTTGAGGGCTTGTGGCCTGGTACGGTTCAGGAGGGGGGCACTCTCTCGTCCCCCCTCTTTTCCTGTGGACTGCCAGGTTGCGTGCTCAGGTAAGGGTCTGGTATGGATTTTTGGGGGGACCCCACTTGCATATAAGACTTTAAAATTAATACTTTTGATTATTCATGGTCGTGTCCCATAGACTTTAACGGTGTACGCATGTTCGAACAAATTTTTTACCTATTCGCATGTTCTGCTGCAAACCGAACCGGGGGGGGGGGTGTTCAGCTCATCCCTAATGTCTAAACCGCTGGCAACAAAAGTGAGTACACCCCTAATTGAAAATGTCCAAATTGGGCCCAAAGTGTTAAATATTTTGTGTGGCCACCATTATTTTCCAGCACTGCCTTAACCCTCTTGGGCTTGGAGTTCACCAGCGCTTCACAAGTTGCCATTGGAGTCCTCTTCCATTCCTCCATGAAGACATCACGGATCTGGTGGATGTTAGAGACCTTGCGCTCCTCCACATTCCATTTGAAGATACCCCGCATGCTCAATAGGGTTTAGGTCTGGAGACATACTTGGCCAGTCCATCACCTTTACACTCAGCTTCTTTTGCAAGGCAGTGGTCATCTTGGAGGTGTGTTTGGGTCATTATCATGTTGGAATACTGCCAACTCCCAAGGGAGACTGGGCCACAGCAATACCGGCAGCACTCATACATCTATTTCCAAACAACAACATCTGGATAAGACGCTGAGCATGTGTACTCAATGTCTTTGGTCAACCATGGTGAGGCCTGTTCTGAGTGGAACCTGTCCTGCTAAACTGATAAACCGCTGTATGGTCTTGGTCACTGTGCTGCAGCTCATTTTCAGGATCCTGGCAATCTTCTTATAGCCTAGACCAGTGATGGCGAACCTTTTTGAGCCAGAGTGCCCAAACTGAAATAAATAGGTTGGTTTTGTGTTGCAAAGTGCCAACATGGCAATTTGTGCGAGAGAGAGAGAGAGAGAGAGGAGAGAGAATGGGTTGTGAGAGAGAGTGGAGGCTGTGAGAGAGAGAGAGGTTGTGTGTGTGTTAGAGAGGGGGGTTGTGAGAGAGAGGGGGGGCAGAGAGAGGGGTGTGAGAGAGATGCTTAAAGAGAGGGAGGGGACAGATAGAGAGAGAGGGCATCGAGAGAGAGGGAGAGGACACACAGAGAGAGGGAGGGGACAGAGAGAGAGAGGGGACAGAGAGAGAGTGAGAGAAAGGGGACACACAGAGAGAGGGGACAGAGAGATAGATGGAGGGGACAGAGAGAGAGGGAGGGGACAGAGAGAGAGAGAAGGGACAGAGAGAGAGAGTGGGGACATAGAGAAAGAGGGAGGGGACTCACAGATAAAGGGGGGGCACACAGAGAGAGAAAGGGGACAGAGAGAGAGAGACCTACCATGCCTTGTTTTGTGCTGAGATCCTATGTGTGGGGGAAGTCTTCTTGGTAGACGAAAGTCTTGACTACCTCAACTAAGTTGAACCTCCAGTAAGAGTGACAGTAAGTAATACAATTGTGACATCACCAGGTCTTACTCCAAATCTCTTCAGATTAGCAGTCACAGGGAGCAGTGCCCTAGGCCTAATGCATACAGACACTGAGAGGCATGAAATATGCCGAGCATAACAATGCAAGCTTTTTTTTACACCAAGGAAGCCCCAGGTGCCATGTATAGCCTACCATACAATTACATGACTGTATGCAGCCACATTCTTGTAACAGTCAAGCATTAGAATTTACAAGAGTATGCCCAGGTGCAACCCTTTTCTTGTATGACAGATTGTACACAGTACCCACAGCCAGAGGCATGACTAGAACCATGGAGGGCCCCCAAAACCCAGACCGGGGATCGAGAGATATGGAGGGGACACAGAGAGAGGGATGGGACAGAGAGAGAGGGGACATAGAGAGGGAGAGGACACATGGGGGGGGGAATAGAGAGAGGGAGGGGACAGAGAAAGAGAGAGAGAGAAAGGAGACACACAGAGAGAGGGGACAGAGAGAGAGAGAGATGGAGGGGCAAGAGAGAGATGGAGGGGACACACAGATAGAGGGAGGGGACACATAGAGAGAGAGGAGACTGAGAGATAGGGAGAGGAGACAGAGAGCGATAGAGAGAGAGAAAGAGAGAGAGAGGGGACAGAGAGAGAGAGAGAGAGAGGGACACAGAGAGAGAGAGGACACAAAGAGAGAGAGACAGAGGGGGCAGAGAGAGAGAGGGAGGACAGAGAGAGAGAGAGGGGACAGAGAGAGAGGTAGGACAGAGAGAGTGGGGGACAGAAAGAGAGAGAGAGAGAGATGGGGCAGAGAGAGAGGGGGGACAGAGAGAGGGGGCAGAGAGAGGAGACAGAGAGAGAGAGAGGATACAGAGAAAGGGGAGAGAGAGGGGGGGGCAGAGAGGGAGGGAGGGCAGAGAGAGTGAGAGAGAGTGGACAGAGGGGGCACAAAGAGAGAGGGGGACAGACAGAGAGAGAGGGGACAGAGAGAGAGAGGGGACAGAGAGAGAGGGGGGCACAGAGAGGGGGCAGAGAGAGAGAGGGGGGCCGAGAGAGAGGGGGCAGAGGGAGTGAAGGGGGACAGAGGGAGAGAGAAAGGGGAAGAGAGAGGGGAGCCAGAGAGAGAGGGGGGAGGGGGACAGAGAGAGAGAGGGAGGACTGTGAGAGAGAGAGAAAGAGAGAGAGGGGACAGAGAGAGAGAGAGTACAAAGAGAGAGAGGGGAAGGGACAGAGAGAGGGGAGGCAGGGAAAGAGAGAGGGGGGCAGAGAGAGGGACTGAAAAAGAGGGGAGCTGAGAGAAAGGAGGACCTCTAGCTCTGTCCCTATCTGCAATCCCTGCTCTGCCTCCCTGCCCCAGTTTTTGTCTGCAAGTATTCAGTGTATAATTGTGCCTGGTACCTGTCTCCATCCTTGATCCGGACGAGCCCTCTGCTCTGTTCCATCCAGCGGCTCCCTCACAGCCTGCGCCTCTCTCCTGTCCTCATCTTCCGGGCCCACAGTCAGTCTGTTCTCCGGGCCTCAATGTTGAAGGAGGTTTGAGGAGTCTAGGCTCCGGAAGGCACCAGGGATGCTGCGCCCCTCTTCGGCCATAAAATTAAGTGGTGAAGCTCTTCTCTCCCTTCCGCACTGTCAGGCCTGTAGCATTCCACGTGGAGGATGTGGGCCCACCCACTCACTCATGCAGATCATTTCCTGCACCTCTGCCGTGTTCTCCCCGCTGTGAACCTGGACCCTCTCGCATGCCCACAGAGATGGCAGTGCGTGCCATAGGTTCGCCATCACTGTCCTAGGCCATCTTTATTTAGAGCAACAATTGTTTTTTTCAGATCCACAGTAAGAAAATATATATTTTTTTTTTCATTGCATCTGATTTGTATTCTTTGCAAAGTAAATTTTTATTACATTCACTAAGCAAAGGGGAAATTGTGAACAGCCTATTTGCCTTTAGTAAATCAACCCCTATATTTGAAACCCAAAGGAAATGTTGGGCCAAATTGACTGAAATTAATTTACAAAAGGCCACAATATGGGGTTAATTTTGCAATGAAAATTTCCCTTAGCTTAAACAATTAAAAATTTTCTTGCAAAGAATACCCAACCAACAACATGCAAAAATTATATTTTTACTTACACATGATTGGATGATGGAAATCAGCAGAATTTCACCTCTTTCACCAAGCTCTGGGAAAACTTCAGTTGCAAAATGTAAACACCTTTATAAAGTGAACAGCCTATATGCCTTTAGTAAATCAACTCTACATAATTCTAATGGCGCGTACACACGATCAAACAATCCGGTGGACTAAGAAAGTAGTTTTGCACCAAAATATGGCCGTGTGTGTGCTAGTCTGCCGTACTTTTGAAATGAATGGACTTGCCCACACACACACGGAGGAAAGTCCGTTCATTTTGAGCGCGGCTCCAGGTAGCCGGGACCAGCGAATGAAGCATCGCTGGCCCCGTCACCTGGTATGGACTTAAAGGGGAAGCCCTACGCCAAGAAAACGGCGCGGGGGTCCCCCCCCAGGTCCATATCAGACCCTTATCCGAGCACGCTACCCGGCCGGTCAGGAAAGGGGGTGGGGAAGAGCAAGCGCGCACGCCGCATGCCTGTCTTTGTGGCCAGAGACACCGACAAGTCAACAGCTCCAGAAGAGAAGAAGAGAAGAACAGAAGGTGGCGACAGCGGTGATAGAAGACCGGGCCACCGCTTGTAAAAGAGCTAGAAGAAGGCGCGGAGGCCCTTTTCCGGACTACGTCCGCCGGAAAAGTCACGTGTGTGAGCAGGTCCGCTCGTTCGGACAGTCCGGCAGACTTTACGGCGGTTTGTCCACTAGACTAAGTCCGCCGGAATAGTCTGATCGTGTGTATGTGACATAAGTCTTTGTATGTCATCTATACTGTGCATTGTGGTATTTTGTTTTAAAAAAAGGTGAGATCTTTTTTTTTCATGTATTACAGTGCACTGCCAGCCCATTCAAAGTGAAAGAGCTGCCCTAACACATAATGTCTGAATGCACAATAATGTGTTGCATTAGCGCAATGCAGAGTCTGAATGGCCCGTATCGCATAATTTACATCGAGTTAATCTATTTATATGACTATACATTCACTTAAAGGTCCCATTCACACCGTATGGCAATACATGTTGGCTGTGTATGTGGTGTTATTCCTAATGCCACCTCAATGCCCCTTGCACATTACAACACATGGTATTGAAATGCCATGCATTTTGATGTGCTCCATTGCAAAAAAAATGGTGCATGTCCAGTTTTTAATTGTGGTCTAGTGAGTTTCCAGCTAGCTGACTTAATGAAAAAGGGTTTAATGCGCGGCATAATATATGTTAACAAGGCGCAACAGACTGCAAAATTATAAATGGGCCCTAAGGCAAGTTGGTCACATGTAAAGAGACCCCAAAAGAAAGGCTGAAATTCTCCCGTTAAAGTAAATGGTCCCATTGCTGAGTAGTCACTGTTGGTAAATCAATCATGTCATTGCTTTCTTTTGAAATCTCTGAGTTTAAAGAGGAAGTAAACCCTGATGAGTTTACTTCCTCTTTCATTCCCTGCAAAGGCAAAGCATAATGGACTACTATGCATCGCATAGTAGCCCATAATGTGTCACTTACCTGATACAGGAGCCAGCGAAGTTGCCGCTGTCCCCTGTAGTCCGCCGCATCCATCTTGTTGGTGGGGTCTCGCAGCTCCGCCGCTGTCATTCGGCGAAGCCGCGATGACGTCACTCCCGCGCATGCGCACGGGAGCCGACACACGTGGCAGCTCCGTCGCTGAGAATGCCGAGCTCAGTGCGCCTGCGCGCCGCTGTCTACGGCGCATGCGCCATAGACAGCGGTGCCTGTTTTCGGGCAAATATCTCCTAAACCATATAGGTTTAGGATATATTTCTTGGACCTACAGGTAAGCCTTAATCTAGGCTTACCTGTAGGTCAAAGTGGTTTGTAAGGGTTTACAACCACTTTAATAGAAAGTTGTATTCAGTATGGTTGCACCCACAGTGAACATATATTATACTGTATCATAAATTCAGACACTGGTGATATCGGGAGAAGTATGCCAGGTAATTTAATTAGTACACTGCTACGTGTCTAAGTGCTCTTTTTGTAAAGACAGATTGATTTCCTTCCACAAAACCTGAGATAATCATTAGTATCTCAAGCTTTATAGGCAATTTCAGTTATCATCACACTATTTACCAACCATTTCACAGCTTTGGCATGTTATTAATGCAATTTATTAATTACTTAATTCCCTTGATGACAAAGTAATTATGGTGAATTATTAATATTCATGAATATAAAAACGTTCTCTATCATGACAAGAAACATACATACAGACCCCCCCCCCCCCCAATAAAACCTGAACTCTGGAAGCTATACCCAAAGAAAGTGGTACACAGAGTGCAAAGGACTCATCATTAATACTTCATTAATATTGCATCTGGTCTCCTGGCAGCTGATCGTTCCCCCTTACCATACCTTGTTTTGTGCTGAGATCCTATGTGGGGGAAACCTTCTTTGTAGACGAAAGTCTTGACTACCTCAACTAAGTTGAACCTCCAGTAAGAGTGACAGTAAGTAATACAATTGTGACATCACCAGGTCTTACTCTAAATCTCCGCAGATTAGCAGTCACAGGGAGCAGTGCCCTAGGCCTAATGCATACAGACACTGAGAGGCATAAAAAATGCTGGGCATAACAATTCAAGCATTTTTTTTACACCAAGGAAACCACAGGTGCCATGTACAGCCTGCCATACAATTACATGACTGAATGCAGCCACATTCTTGTAACAGTCAAGCATTAGAAATTACAAGAGTATGCCCAGGTACAACCCTTTTCTTGTATGGAAGATTGTACACAGTACCCACAGCCAGCGGCATGACTAGAACCATGGAGGGCCCCCCAAACCCCCTGACCTGGGATCTTCCCTCTGAGCCTGGTGGTGAAATGCCATGGTCCAGGTGCAATGTGACCTTTGCGACCCTGGTAGTTTCACTACTGGTGTCAGTCATTTTTTATTTTTGTTATACTTTTTTTTTACCATTTTATTTTATTATTATTATTATTTTATAATATTTTTTTATAATCTTTTAATTTTTTTAAGAGCCCCCCGTTGGGGAGCTTTTATGAGATATCAGGGCTCTAAACAGACCTCTGATGTTCCCCCTTTGAAACAGCAAAAGGAGATAGGGGATATGGGCTTCAATCTCCACTTCTGCAACCTCAGCTGTACAGAATGAATGGACAGGAATAGCTCTGTGCAGAGCTTCCCTTTCATTCACAAACTGAAGCATAGTAAACACAGTTTACTATGCTTCAGTTAGTAATAGAGTCAGTGGTCGTTACTGATCAATGACTCTGCCTATTCAGACAAGGAAGGGGTTGGTAAGTTACATGTTTACTGGCCCCTTCCCTGCTTTCTATCCTGACAACCTCCTCCGCAACAGCCAGAAGGAGAAGGGAGGGGAGGGGATTAACCTGGCATAGCTGTGGTGGATAAGGGACCATATCATAGAATTTTCTGATGAAAATAGTATCATTAGCAGTAATCAGCCTGGGTTTACGAAATGTCGCTCTCAACAAACTGCCAAACCAACCTATTAACATTCTATAAGGAAGTGAGCTGCCATCTGGACAGGGGTAGGCTGGTGGATGTGGTGTATCTGTAGCAAGCAAATATAGCAGAATATTAGCATGCATTAAATAGGGAATTTACTCCAGAGATAAAACGATAATCCTGCCACTTTATAAAACTCTGTTTCGGCCTCATCTGGAGTATTCCGTCCAGTTCTGGTCACCAATCCTCAGAAGGGATGTGCTGGAGCTGGAGAGAGTCCAGAGAAGGACAACTAAATTATTGTGGGTACTGGAGGACCTCAATTGTGAGGCATAACTACAAGTGCTAAATTTATTGTCCTCGGAGAAGAGACACTTGAAAGAAGATATAATAGCAATATACAAATAACTGAACCCAGCGTACATATGAAACTATTCAGTCCCAGGGAGTGTAAGAGGACACACGATGAGACAAACTGTTTAACCTTAAGCTGCGTAGGGTTTTTTTTCACTGTCAGGGTGTTAAGGATGTGGGACTCTCTTCCACAATCCGTGATGTTGGCAGGAAGTATGGATAGTTTTAAAAGACTCTTAGATGTGCATCTTAGCGAAAACAATATATGAGGTTATGGGAAATGATTTTCTACATGTACACACACATCAATACAGGTTGAACTGGGTGGACTGTTATCTTTATTCAACTTTACCAACTATGTAACTAAGTAACTATAGATATAAAGGGGCCGGAGAGAGCACAGGGGCTTGGGGAACAACACAAATAACCTGGCTAGGAGAGACAGTAGGGTGGCATATAGAAAAAACTACCCCTTCCATGTTCCTCCTGCAGCATCTGAATGCCTATGGGAGGGAGAGGAGGAGAAGTGGGCATTCAGAAGGAACACAGAGGGGATTGATTCCTCTGTAAGCCGCTCCACCACCTCTCCTATCCAGGTATGAATGAACGAATGAATGAATAACTTGTATAGCACATATGCAAACTAAATCGCCTCAGGGCGCTTTTGCTGCCAGTGTCCATCTGGGTTTTCAGAAGAGATGGATCTTGAGCTTCTTCCTGAAGGCCAGATAGTTTTCTTTTCCGAGCGGATGTCCGCGGGTAGAGCATTCCATAGCCGTCGTCCTTGGCCTGCAAACCCTCGTTCGCCTTTTAATTTATAACGGGTCTTGTGGATGTGGAGGAGGTTCTGGTTAGTTGACCAGTGAGTGCTTTTTGGGTTCAGGTCCCCTTTAAAAACATTGCAGCCTTGCACTATTTATCCTTACGTTATATAGGCTTTTCAAAAGATTTGACTTTCAGTCATGTGATGGTATGATTTATTTTCTCTTGATAAGCTCTTTGAATGAAGGTAAAAGTCCTGCTCTTCTTGGGTGTGTGGCAGTTGGGTCAAACAAATTCAAATGTATTGTAACACATCTCTGCAATACATCCACATCTTCTGCGCCATTGTTTTGCCTTCTTCTTCTTCAGCATTTTTTCCTGACAACCCCCCACCTCAAACTTTTGGATTTTCCACAATGGGGTGCTGTTAATGCTACAGCCTACAAATAACATACTGTAAAAAAAAACCTGTGGCAACAGTTTGTAGGGTGGGGGGGGGGGGGGGGATTTTCTATTTCAGCATGGCAGTGCAGCTGTGCACAAAGCGGCACCATCAAGCAATGCTGTAGCATGGAGGTGAGTATGAATGTCTGTTTTTTTTTTTTTTTTATAACCTTGCATAGTAATGTTCTTATATTTTGCCATAGCAGTAGAATGTAAAGCATTTTACAAGTTTGCTATGGAGGCTTTGAAGCAAACAGAATTGTAATATACATGAGAGAAGGAATTGATACTAAGTGGCAAACCCTTTTCTTCACCCTTACATTTATTAAAAGTTAAATCTGTAATTTTTCCGATAAGTACTAAAAAGGTTGGGAACCATCTCTCAAACATTATTGGTAATATCCGCCTATATTTTTTCCTGCATAATATTATCCAGTATGACAAGAGTACCGTGTATCCATCTATCCTGACCCTTTTAATGACCTGCTTCTTTACTTATATCTCCCATGAGATGAAAAGGACATTATAGAATAAATATCATTCTAGGGAAAGTGATCATAAAACCTTGCCATCTCATCTTGATTAATCAGATAATCATGTCTTTTAACATAATTAAAAGAGAAATCTCCTTGAATTTCTAGAAAAAGCTTGGTGGAACATGGAATGTCTTCCTAGAAAAAGGATACCGGTACTTTTTAAAATTTATTGCTAGTACTAAATCTCGCCCTTTAGAAGTCATCACTTTCTTTCTACAAGTTAAGTTTTTTACTGGAAATATCTAAATGTAGGAATTATTTCTAAAGTATGTTATGCATAAGAAATTTTAAAAGATTAATTGTGAATTTGTGAAGGTAATTTAAAGCTGAACATACGGCAGATATTTAAAAAGTACACATGAATGTCGTAATACTTTAATTAAAAAATGTAAATATTTCAAAGTGTATGTGTAGTCATGATTTTTATTTATTTTTTGGTTACAGGAAGTTGAAGTGATAAGAAATTCAAACTTTTTATACTTGTCGCTAAAACAAGAAGCAAGAGTAAATCCTCCAATATGGATGTCTATTCTGGTTAGACCTGTATAAGAGGGTAATCCCCTTCAATTTTTAGAGATTTCTTCTCACTTCCCATGGTATAACCAGAAAATAATCCAAAATCTCTCTACATAAACACTCAGTGGGAGAGCAAGGGTCATTATGGCGTAAAACCAGGTGTGCTGCATTTACATGTGTTGAGTGTGCAGGGACAGGCTGACAGAAGGAAACAACAGAGAGATGACCTCAACTGTCTGTTGCTGCTCATTCACTGTCCAGACTGAGGACAAGCAGCTGCCCTAGCTGTGTTGTTTAAACGCAGCAGAAAATTGTCAGTTCAATAGAATGGCTATGCTCTTTGATAGGGCTATATAAACCTCAGGATTAAATGAATATAAATACAGATCCATTGGCAGATAAGCAGCTCATATTATGGATTTTTTGGTTATTAGTTTGATGATGGTGACTTGGTGAGCTGGAATAAAAGTAAATGTATTGTTCAGTAGAGTTACAAGTCTGTAACCTGTGCAGAATTAAACAATCTAGCGATATTCAGTTTAGTGGCTAGCAAGAGGTGAGTTAAAATGCTGGATGAAGAGGGGGAAAGGTAAATTCCCAAATCTAGTAGGGCAAGTGCCAGAGAAGGTTTATAAGTAGTACCTTTAATATCCAAGATGGGGAGAAGGTTTGATTCCAGTAAGAGCAAAGGGATTTGCAGAGCCATTATATGTGCTAGAGAAAGTTCACCTCTCTGCACTCTCTCCAGCACTTAGCCCCTGTACACACGGTCGGAAATTTCGACAACCAAATCCGTCGGATTTTGTCCGTTGGATTTTGTCAGTCGGATTGTGTCCGAAACTGTTGCATACATACGGTCGGACTAAGTTGTCGAAAAATCCCATTATTCAGAACGTGATGATGTAATTTCGTTACGATGGGACTACGTTCAGGCTAGTAGCCAATAGCTTTGATGTAGGAATTTGATCTGAGCATGCGAGGCACTTGGTCCGATCAAAATTCTCTACACATGATCAGACTATGTCCGATCGAACCAGTTGGTCGGGAAATATTTCCAGCAAGTTGGAAAATTGGGTCCGACGGATATTCCGACGGAATCAGTCCGATGCATACCACACACAGTCGGATTATCCGACAACACGGTCCGATAGGACACATTCCGACGGATTCTCCGACCGTGTGTACAAGAGCTTAGAGGAACGTGAGGGATCACATTAGGGCTCCTTTCACAATTGTGTGACTTGTTGATGTGACTTGGGACTACAAAGTCACATGACAAGTACCCCATGCTTACCAATAAGTACCGTTCACATCTGTGCGACTTCAAAGTAGTCCCTGTACTACTTTGGTCTGACTTTGATGCGACTTGAGGTCTATGGACCTCAAGATTACACAGGTTTTGCTTCAATTTACCTCAAAGTCATGGCAAAATCATGGCAAAGTCATGCCAAAATCATGTAACTTTCATGTTGCACAAGTGTGGGCCTTAGAGATTTTTGAAGGGGCAGGATACCATCTGTGCATTATTTTTTGGAAAGCTTCCCAATGGTTCCTGCTGCGCGATGCTCTGAAAGGTTTTGCTAGTTACCAAGGTTGATCCTGATATTTAAGGCCAAGCTCGTTTTCCCATATTGGGCTTCTTCACACCATAAATTTTTTTTGCGCATTCCCAGGCAGCACATTTGGCAAGCTCATTAAATTCTATTTGCATGCAGAAACGTCCAAAAAGTAGAGCAGGCACAATTTTTTAAATCATATAGCACCAAACCACATGGTAATGTGGTACTACGATCGTGTGTGGGCTGCAGCGGACTTTTGATTTGCAAAAGTCTGACAGACTTTAGAAATGGAACATGTTTCAAATTTTTCTGCCAGAACTCCGCCGGACCCAGTTCCTACCGAGAAATCCGCTCGTGTGTATGCTAGTCCAACGGACAAAAACCGACACGAGGGCAGCTATTGGCTACTGGCTATGAACTTCCTTATTCTAGTCCATTCGTACGTCATCACGTTCAAATCCGTCGGACTTTGGTGTGATTGTGTGTGGCCAAGTCCGTTCATTCGGAAAGTCCGTCAGAACTCTGTCAGAACTCCGTCGAAAGTCTGTCGGACCTTGTTCCTCGAAGGGGAATATACAAAAACAATATGTTGCTTGTGCTTTTTTCTTTCTTTTTTTTGTTTTACCTTTTATGTGGCAATATATGACTAAATATGTTTAGCACGGTTCTATTTACCATGATCCGTGCGACACTAATTCACCCGCATCTCTCTTTTGTACGAAGGGGTCATGGTTGCACTTTTGTATTTGATGCATACCTGCCTTGTATGTACTTAATTATTGAAATTTTCAATAAAAACCCTTTATGGAAAAAAAAAAAAAAGGAAAGAACAGTCTCTTCAGGAATCCTGTCCATTTGTCACCTCTCCGGCCACCTTCTTTATGCCACCTTCCAGGGATTGGCTTAGGCATAATGAATGTTCAGTTAATCATTTAAATCTCCCACCTTTGGAAACTTCTTAAAGAGGCAGGGGGAAGAAATCAAACTCTCAGCTCAGAAATCCTGATCAGACCAACACAATCAACAACCACTTCATTCACTACAGTGGAGCCGAAAACTAAATTTACCTAGCAGCCTACCTAGGAGGATGCTACAAAGATTTTAGAAAATGATAAAAAATCATTAGGCTGAACTCTGGATAAGCAAGTATTGTCTAAATACAAGAGCATTGTGTATCCTTGCTGGAATCTTGGTGTGCTTTGTGTATCTCTTGCAGTTGTGTGCAGTAATCTAATGTGAAAGTTTGCAATTGTGCAGGAGCGTCTGACCATAAAGATCAGTCACTGCTGCTCTCAATCCTCATGCAGGGTGACTGGTCATGTTTCCATCCCCTGCTGTAGTTTTCTGCAGGTGACCTGTAGTGGGTGGAGCCTGCTGGATCCCTCCCACAGCTCTGCTCTCTGCACAGTCTATGTACAGTACAATGATATCACTTCTACTTTTACCAGGTAATAAATGTATTTGCAAAAGCATTTGGTGCACACAAAGTGGATTTATATCTTTTGTGAGGAATATATTCAATTGAGCATTTTGTAACCAGAGTCCAGCTTTAAATGTTGGAAGTGCTAACTGTATAACCTTTGGGTCAATGGTGGGGGAGTTTTTTTTTTTCTAAATTCCAGCTTCCCTACGTACCAATATACCATTGATGTACCTCTGTTGCAGAAAAGCAATAGGACAGACTTTGAGAAAACTCCTCCATTACTCATCTTGGAATTTGGTATTTGGGACTGAAAAACCTTTACAAGGAAGTAGTTCACCAGTTGACCTCTTTAACACACACCCTGCACCAGCCCCCCCTCCCCCCCCCTCCAGGAGATTGTTTCTATCCACCTCTGCAGTTACATGCTCTGTAGATATTCTCAGTGAGCTTTGCAGAGCCAACAATAGTTTTGTACCTTAATTTTTCATAGATCATTCATTTGCCAGAGTGTGCAGGAGCTGAGTGATCACATTACAGCCTATGTGGTGCAGAGCTGTAGCATTGAAAACAGGAGAAGAGTGTTCCTGAAAGATTGTAAAGCTAACCATACACTATACACTGTACAATTCCTTTAGATCTACCATAAAATGTAGTGCTAGGGCCTGCCTGATTGGATACAGAGTGATTGGATAGATGGTGTGTCCTCCAAATATATAGTTTTGGTAAATCTTAAGGATATTGTACAATCAGATTATATAAAGTACACCTAAAATAAACTAGTTATGTTTGTGCTGCCATTAATTGTTAACAGCACACCAAACACAGAAGCAAACACACATTTTGCTGTGTGAAAACATGAGTGACAAATACACAGTAAAAAATGATCAAACCACAACACACCAAAATGTCCCATGAGCTACTTTTCCATGTGTAGGGCAGCCCATTTAAATCAATGTACCAAAAATAATGCACCTTTTTAAAGAAACAAATTAAGCCCATAAATAGTGAGCAATAATAGCAGAAAATATGTAAAACGAAAGTCCAAAAACAAATATCCAGAAAATAGTTTGTAAAGTTGTGAAAAATAAAATATTCTGAAGATATAAGTGATCATATTCTACCACATATCGACTCCTACCAGAGTTGCAGGACACTATTAAGGAGTGAAATGCATTCAATATTATGCAGGGGTCTCGAACTGGCAGAAACTACAAGTCCCATCATGCCTCTGTCCGTGGAAGTCATGCTTGTAACTGTCAGCCATGCAATGCCTCATGGGACTTGTAGTTTCACAACAGCTGGAGGGCCACCAGTCAGAAACGCTCCAAAATGCCCCATAAAATGGCTAAAATGCCCACAGGAACATGGGCTTGATATCTGAGTGTCACCATCCACTCCCTCCTATGCACTTGTATAAAGATTGCAATGCACTGTGCAATCTTATTGTAGAAAACTCACTTAGATTTACCAAAACTATGTAATAGGAGGGCCCACCTAAATAATCTATTCAATCTAGATCTAAAGGAGATTGTACAATCAAACTGTAGTGTATATGGTCACCTTAAGCGAAGAAGTAGTAAAGTGGGTCAAAGTAAAAGAAGCCCCTCTGTTATGTATTAAGACAGTGCATGATTGGATATGATCTACAGCACAGGTGTCAAACACAAGGCCCGCAGGCCGAATCCAGCCCTCCAGGCCCTTTCATGTGGCCTTCACACCTCTCCTGCAGCTGCAGGAAAGCTCCAGCCCTCCTCTGGTCCTCCTCCAGACCCCTACTTTATGCTTTCAAGCAATGCATCCAGCTTCTTCCCAGCAGTAGCATAAGGAAAGGGGGTGCATTGTGATGTTAGGGAGAGTAGGGGACTCAACTTCTGGTGGTGGGGTTACTCTTGACATCTAATGTAAAGGGAGGGGATGCGCTGGACATCTAATCTTACAGATACAACCGGCCCTTTTGAGGACAATCATAATGCTGATGCGGCCCACGATGAAATTGAGTTTGACATCCCTGATCTACAGGAAGTGATGGAAGCAGAAATAATTTTTTACATTTCAAATTGAGAGGTGAAAAGTCAGAGCTTCTGTGGATGAGGTGAGAGATAAGCACATTGGGATAGCTTGGGCAGAAAGGACATTAGACATTATTGATTATGAAAAGTGAAATTCTGCTTGAAAAGGTAAATGTAGTCTTTAAGAAAGACATCAACAGGGAGTTGTGTAAGAATATTCAAAATATGAGGGATCTATGGAAATTCCAAAAGAAATTAGAAGTTTAGCTCTCATCAATTCTAACGGTATCCAGAGTCACTATTCCCTGTCTCCAACATGCTCATTATCCCTGCAATTATAACAGGTTACTCAGGTTGAAAATGACCCCAGCTCATTATTCTAAGGTCAAACAGGAAGTCCTGCATATGCAGGGGGTCCATAGTCTGCTAAAAATGAAAAAAGAAAGATACATTAGTTATGTTCCGTAAAATATGCAGATGGCATATTCAACTGTGATCATTATTTTTTACCGTATATCACAGCCTATTCTATGTGCACTTTCACCTCCACCTGAATCTAATAAGAGTGCTTTATATGCTGTGCTATACTGAGTTGCCATTTTAAAGTGAGACTCTCATTTTGTAGAGAAAATAACACTGTATTCCATGTTAACTATATACAGTATATTGCAAGGATTTTCCACAGTTTACTGCAGGTTCTTTTGTTTCTATCTTAGATATGCAAGTTTTGTCATTTATTTTTTATTTTTTTGTTTGTTTTGTTTTTTTACTTTTATTAAATGGACTGCTAAGTGAAAGGATTACTATCATTATAATCATCATGTCATTCTCAATGCTCTAATATAGGCTGCATGGCTCTTTTAGGGCTCGTTCAGACAAGTGGCAGTAGAAGCATATGGTTGAGCCAGTTGAACTTCGCAACTGCGGCAACAATTAAAACCTTGGCTTGCCACCCCTAAGAAAAGCAATCCTTTGCCTACTCACTGCATGTTTTAACACTCAAACGGCCATGAAATGCAATGCATTGTGGTACTGCCCACCAAACATGACCCATTTAAAGTGGAGCTCCACCCAAAAGGGGAAGCTCTGCTTGTTTGCCTCCTCCTCCCCTCCAGTGCTACTTTTGGCACCTTGTTGGTGGGAGGGGGGAGCGGGCACCTGGTTTTGACAGGGACCCGCTCCCACTTCCTGCTTTTTTTACTTTTATCAAATGGACTGCTAAGTGAAAGGATTTTCTATCATTATAGTCATTATGCCATTCTCAATGCTCTAATTTAGGTTGCATGGCTCTTTTAGGGCTCGTTCAGACAAGTAGCAGTAGAAGCATATGGTTGAGCCAGCTGAACTTCGCAACTGCGGCAACAATTAAAACCTTGGCTTGCCACCCCTAAGAAAAGCAATCCTTTGCCTACTCACTGCATGTTTTAACACTCAAAAGGCCATGAAATGCAATGCATTGTGATACTGACCATCAAACATGACCCATTTAAAGTGGAGCTCCACCCAAAAGGGGAAGCTCCGCTTGTCTGCCTCCTCCTCCCCTCCAGTGCTACATTTGGCACCTTGTGGGTGGGGGGGAGTGGGTACCTGGTTTTGACAGGTACCCACTCCCACTTCCTGCTAAGTTGCATGGCAAACTTAGCCAGAAGTTCAGCCCTCGCCGTAGCCGGCCCATTGAGAAAGTGCAGTGTAATTCGCGCATGAGCAGTAGAAAACCGGATGTGAAGCCACAAAGGCTTCACTGCCAGTTTCCCTTACCCAAGATGACACCGCCAGCACCCAAGATCCGATTCAAGAATTGCCTTGGGTGAGGACACATCGGGATTCCTGGACAGGTAAGAGCCCTAATAGTAAAAGTCAGCAGCTACAGTATTTGCTGGCGGCTTGCTGGGAGGCTCAGATGGGTGACAGTCCAGATTTCTGTGATGTCAGCAGAGAGCGGACTTTAGCCAGCTCTCTGCTAAAAATGTGTCACAGGAGTACACATTGCACTCCTGTGATTCATAGAAGAAGCACAGCCAAATGAGTTTTGGCTGGGCTTCTCCTTTAATGTAGCTGCAGCGCAAACTCCCTGCAATGGCATGCAATGCATGTGGTTGCAGTGTGGTGGTTTGGCCTTTTGAGGGATACAATAGGTAAGGACTGAGGAGGAAATGGATTACTTTTCAGAGGCATAGCAAGTGCCGCTACATGTCAAAACAAGCCCTTAAAACATCATCAAAGATTAACCTAATTTTGCAGAAGATGTTTGCAGTTGGACTTCAAGTTCCTGTGTAGGTGTGTGTGTTTGTAGAAAAAATAACTTCCCATATCCCATATATTGTTTTCACTAAGATGCACATCCAAGAGTATTTTAAAACTTTCCATACTACCTGCTGACACCACCGAATGTGGAAGAGAGTTCCACATCCTAACCGCCCTTACAGTGAAACCCCCCCTACGCAGCTTAAGGTAAAACCGCTTCTCTTTTATTTTAATCGTGTGGCCCTGTGTCTTCCTACTCTCCCTGGGACTGAAAAGTTTCATACTTACGCTGGGATCACCGTTGAGATATTTGTATATCAAAATCATATCTCCTCTCAAGCGTCTCTTCTCAAAGGAGAATAAATTAAGCGCTTGTAGTCGTTCCTCATAAATAAAGGTCCTCCAGTCCCCTTATTAATTTAGTTGCCCTTCTCAGGACTTTCTCCAGCTCCAGCATATCCTTTCTAAAGGGTTGGTGAACAGAACTGGACGGAAGGGGTCTCAAAGTACCAGCCCACAGGCCATTTGCGTCCTGTGGATTGGTTACAAATGGCCCGCAGGCAGGGCTGATGCTGGGTGGGAGGCAGTGGCTGGGGGCTTTCTCTCTCTGATCCTCCCTCCACTGCTGCATCCCAGCATGCACACCATTGCCCCGCCCACCTGTTCTGTTGAGAAATGCCCCCCATTGAATAGTGCCTGGGCTGAAGGTGCATGCGCCATACATAACATCACAACAGCTGATTTTACCATCAGCTGTTGTGACGGTGAGACGTCGCAGGCGCACAGTAGTTGACAGAATTTTTTTTTGTCAGGTTGTGCTCTGCGCTCACCCGCACCCCCATGGCGAGTTCATGTCCATGATGAGTGGATTTCTACATGTTGTGGGTGCAGTTATGGGCACTTGGGGGTGGAATTACATTCAGCCTGGGCACTATTCAATGGGGGACATTTCTTGACAGAACACCTGGAAGAACTGCACATGCGATTTTACGATCAGCTGTTGTGTCAGCGACACGGCGCCTGCGCACAATAGCTGACTGAAGACATTTTTCAGTCAGATTGTGCCAAGGCACGTTCATGCAGCTGAGGGGTGGAATTTAACATGAAGGGGGTGGATGTTTTCATTGAAGGCCAGTGCTGATCTGACGTGAAGGCGGCGGATGCTTTCAAGGATGCCCACTGCTGCAAAGAGGGGGAGCAGAATTTTAAACCTTTAGCTAGCTAAATAGGCCCTCCAGGAAGAATAGCAGATAAAGATTTGTTTGGCAGATTTGTTTGGGCATTGTTAAAAATTCTGCCCCCATCTTTTCAGCACTGGCCATCATTGAAAAAATCTGCACCCTTCATGAACGTGCCTCGGCAGCACAAGGCCCAATCTGACTGAAAAATGTCTTTAGTCGGCTATTGTGCACACGCACCATCTCTCCCACACAATAGCTGATAGTAAAATCAGCTTTTGTGCTATTATGTACGGTGCATGCGCAGTTCGTCTCGGGCACTATTTGATAGCAGACACTTCTACAGAACACTGGCCCCGGGGTTCAGGGCCCTGCTGCCACCTCAGGGCAGAAGATTGTGGCATTCTCAGGGTGCCCTGCCACTAGGCCTGTGATGAAGCCAGGACCTTACAGGAGGAGAGGACTCGGAAGGCAGAAATCAGGCCAACAGCTGACTGCCAGGAGAAGAGGTAAGTGAGCCATCACACAGAGGCTGAGCAAAGTCCTTAGTTACATGACTGGGGTTGAAATTTGTGAAAATCCAGAATGGCAGCTCACTTCCTCGTAGAATGTTAATAGGTTGATTTGGCAAGAGAGACCTTTCGTAAACCCATGCTGATTACTGCTAATGATACTGTTTTCATCAGCAAATTCTTGGATATAGTCCTTTATCATTTCCTCAAATAGTTTACAAACTACCAACATTAGACTGACAGGCCTATAGTTCCCTGGAATATATCTCTGCTCTTTGTGAATATTGGTACCACGTGAGTTTTTCGACAATCAGCTGGTACCAATTCTGTCAGTATGCTGTCCATAAAGATAAGGAATAGCAGTCTGGCTATAATCTGTCTGAGTTCTTTTAGGACTCTCGGTTGTAAGCCATGTGGTCCTGGTGATTTATTAATGTTAATGTCAGGTCACCTGAGACCAGGTGACAGATGCACTCCATAGGAGTCGGAAGTGCACCGCTAGCTAGTGGACCTTAGGACTGACTGCTGCGGATTGTACCCAGGGAGATTCAGGACACAGATCTCCAGGATCACAAACACAGATCCCAATGGGAGCTGGAGCATAGATTCCCCAGGGCGCGGAGTCTAAGAGCCAGCGTGTGTTCGCCAGAGCCTCCAGTGGTGAGGATGGACTTTGCTGCAGTCTGGCTCCAGGTCGTGGCCCCTAGGGTCTCACAGCTCACGCTCACAGTAGACTACAGGAGAAGGAAGCAGTAGTCTGGAATGACAAGGATAGTAAGGGGATACGGTAGAGGTCAGGGCAACTAGCAGACAGGAACAACAGAGTACACGCCAAAGGTTCAGGGTCACAGGCAGACAGGGATGGTCAGGGACATGCAAAAGGTCAAGGTCACAAGCAGACAGGAATCGTTGAGAACACGCCAAAGGTCAGTAACAGAGTCAAACATAGAGCACACGGCAAGCAGGAACCAGGCAGCCAAACACACAATGAATACACAATGGTTCATCAGCACTGTTGGCTTGCAGTGAACAGGTTAATATAGGGTTCCCTGATAGGGCCTGGGGTGGAGCCATGCTTAGAGGAGAGGTTATAAAAACCACCAGGTGGAAGTGGCTGACCTCTTAGTCAGAACACATGAGGGGAGGTAAGCAACCAGAGGAAGATCACTGCATAACCATGACAGTTAAGCTTCTCTAATCCTTTCCGGACTCCGACCACTGTTAGTCACATGGGATAAATCCTGTAATGTGTTACTAACAATACTGCCGTAGTCGGTATACCCCTCCTTTTCCTGTGTGAAGATTAAGGAGAAGAAAGAATTTTGTACAGCTGCCTTCTCCTTGTCATCTGTAACCACCTTCCCTTCCTCATCCTTTATTGGGCCTATGTGTTCCAACCTTGCCTGTTTAGTGTTAATATATTTAAAAAATGTATTGGGATTATTTTTACTCTTCTCTGCTATGTGTCTCTCATAGTCTTTTTCTAACCGCCCCGATTGCACTCTTACAATTCTTATTGCATTCCTTGTATTGTTGGAATGCTGACACTGACTCCTCTGCTTTGTACTTTTTAAAGCCCATTTTTTTTAAATTCACTTGGTGATACTTTTATTTAATATGTTCCTAAAGCGTTCCCATTTTTCCTCCGTGTTCAATGTTTTAAGGATTTGATCCCACCTAATATCCTGCAGTATTGAGCACAGTTTAGAAAAGTTGACTCTTTTGAAATTCAGTGTCCTTGTATTCCCCTTGTGACTCCCAGTCCTATGATTTATGAGGAATGTAATAATTCTGTGGTCGCTAGTTCCCAAGTTGCCCTATATTTTCACATCTGCAATCAGATCTGTATGATTTGTAATCAATAGATCTAGCAATAATTCTAGTCGGGGAATCCGCCAAATGAGACTTGAAGTTGTCCTGTGGAACAAACGTGGGCCTTAATGAGTGGGATGTCGGAATAGTTGAAGTTCCCCATTATGATGACATTTCCCTGTCTTGCTGCCATTTTTAACTGTGAAAGGAGATCCAACTCCACCTATTCCCCCAGGTTAGGGGGCCTGTAACATACCCCCACTAGTAATTTCTCGCTTACTTCCACCCTTTGGAGTTCCACCCATATAGACTCCACTTCCCCCCTTGATGTCATTGATTTAATTCTGCTCTTCTACCCGTATATCCTTCCTGATACTGTATATAGACACACCCCCCCCCTCTCTCCTTAGATGCTATGGATATAATACCACTAGTGTCTCCACTATTCCCCTCTGTCCTATGCTCACTGATGGTTATCGCTACCTCTAACCCCTCCCCCCCAACACCTAGTTTAAAAAGTCCCTCCAACTTTGTGGCCATCTTTCTTCCCAATAGAGCTGCACCATCCCCATTAAGGTGCAGCCTGTCCTTACTAAAGAGTCAGTAACCAATTAAGAAGTCAGCCTAGTTCTGCAGGAACCTGAACCCCTCTTTCCTACACCAGTTCCTCAGCCACTTGTTCAGTTCCCTAAGCTCCTGCTGCTTCTCCTTTGTGACTTGAGGCACAGGTAGTATTTCCAAGAAACCCACCTTGGAGGTAATTCTCTTCAATCCATTCCCTAAGTCCCTGAAATAATTTTTTAGGACTCTCCACCTTCCTTTTATTTTGTCATTGGTGCCAACATGTACCATGACAGCTGGATCATCCCCAGCCCCAACCAATAATCTGTCCACCCGATCCACGATATTTCTATATAAACAACATACAGAATGCCTTCAAGTGTTGCCTTGGTTGCAAGAAAACAACATTTGGATGTACTGGCATTTTTAGAAAAGAACACCTTTAACATGCAAAGATAATATGAATAAACTGAACATTTTAGAATCAAGTTTACATGTATATCAATTTTATATAATTGTTTTAAATCTGAAACATGAACTGAAAGAAATACAAGGGAACCATTGCTATCCTCCTAAACGTCTTAGTTATCTGGAAGTCTCTACCACATAACTGTTGCAGTGCTTTAACACAGTGCCACATGTTAAGTAGCATTGTGGAAAGGCACTAAAAGGAACTGAAAAAAGGCTGTATTCACAAATACTTCATAATGCAGAGTACCATGACGCATGGTAGTGCATTACCACACTGCGCTAATGGAACTTGGGTGTCGTCATTGTTCAATGGCATCACCGAGGATGCCCCCCAGCTTATGTACAATGTAAAACAAGATGGCTGGTGGGCAGAAGGATAAGTGGATGAATTGGCCAAGTCTGGCCATTTACTACGTTCAGCGAACTGTGAACAAGCTGCGTTTGGGCCGCACCTAAAGCTCATCCCCAAATGGCAGGCAATATGTGACCTGAAATCACCCAACCCTTGTGTGTATGAAGTCTTATTATTTTTTAAATTGTATAAAGAAAATCTCCTCTAGAACTTTAGTGTATAATCTGTCAAGCAGAAGGAAAAACTCCCTTGTTAAATCATGAGTTTAAATAACACCTCTGAGCTGCAGTGGTGGCTCCTTAAAGCAAGAGCATTTAATTTCGAATGACAGAGGAAGTACTAGATCAATTAATTCTGCAAAAAGAACATACCAGTACTTTCAAGCTGAGCTTTTAGTGATCCATGTGGAGTAGAAATTTATACTCCTAAACAATGACAAATTACTGTGTAGCATAGTATATCGATTCTAGTGAAATTTTTATTTCAAGTTGTTCTGGATACCTGCCTTTTTGTACAGGAAACTGTTGCTGTTGCAATATTTTGACATAATCTTCCTGTCTTTTTTTTTTTAAAGTTTCTCCCCAAGCAAGGCCCTCTAGGGTCTTGGCCTTCACCCATAAAAACAATACCCCCAACTGCAATTCAGCTTCTCACAGTGTACATTAGATGCTGCAGCAAGTCAGATAGAGCCCAGGGGCTGACTGCCAACCTTTGGCCCAGAGGGGAAAGTACAACCCAGAGGCCCATGGAGCAAGGACTCAGCCCCGGTCTCACTCTCCCTCTTACCTGCCTCCTCCTAACTCCCATCCTGGGGCTGGAGCTCTGCTCCATGTCCTCTCTGCTCACTGGGTGGGTCGGGCTGGACAGTGCCTGCTGCACCTATGCCAGGTTCCTGAACTGGCTGGCAGGGGATGGCCGGGGGCAGTCCGGGCTGGCTGGAGGATGAGAGCTTCCAATGGGGCATGGAGCTGGCCTCTGCTCGGACACGGCATATATCATCCATGGCAGGGGAGGGAGTGTATCCTGCACTCTGCGCTCATCCTCATTTTGCTCTCAGTAGGACACCGGTAGGCATTTTTTACTCCTCTTCACCAGGAAGCCTTTAAGCATATGTGGAGCATAAGTGGTGCAGTCTTTTTATGGACACCAGAGCAGCCCAGAGGGCAGTTGCCCCCCCTGCCCCGTCCGCCCCTGAGCCTGATTCATGTTCTAGCTAAAGCACATTTACCATCACCTAGCCCTTTCCTCCCTAGCCATGCTGAACCTGCTCCACCCCTTTCATTCATTGTACTTCAGTTCTTTCAATCATGAAGGCTCAGCATCACATGCAAGCTTTACCTAAGGCTGTTTACATACAAATAAAGCATGCCTATTAATGTTCACACTTCGAGACTGACATCCACCCATCAAGGTGTTTTGATATTTTATATCCTCCCAAGAATCAGCCCACTGCTTGCATTAGGACTAAGAGCTCTTGAGAATATTACTGAGATAGAGTGGTGTCTTGTTTTCAGGAAGCCATTATATAGTGCAGTCAGTGCTATTTATAGTACATTTGCACCTAAAAATGGCCTCAAAATTTTTCCACAATACTGTGCCCAAATCATGTACAGACTTTCCCAAGATGGTGCCCTGTGCCCAAAGAAGTACATATACTAGCCCTCTGCAGGGTTTACTCCAGTTTTGGTAGTAGCAGTCATATGACTGCTTCAACAAACTCAGCCTAGGTTAAGTGAAGCATCTGGTCTGATTCTTGGGAATTCAAAGTGGGTGAAATCCTAAAGTGTATGGGGATGAGGAGTGTAGTGTGTGCCTATATGTTAACTTTCTGTATAATGGAGAGAGACAAGTAAAAGGAGGCAGCCAGTTTGGGAGAGCAGACTGTAGAGGCCAGTGACAGAGGTTCTGTCAAAGGGGTGGATTGTTGGCTCTATGGTCTACCCATTTAAGCATCAAGGAAACGAAGTTAGGGACTACAGCAAAACAGAACCCTCCCATGGCCTGGATGAGGCCTTGCAATGCATACAGCAGTTTCCCTCCATGCTTTCAGGTTTAACCAAGCAAATTCATATAACACATATGATTTAGTGGAAGGCTCCCCCACCAGAGGATATGTTTAAATGCTCAAACCTTGTAGGATTCTACAATGTGATTTTTGTGTACAAGTTGAAGCAAGCAAATTGTAATGTGTAACGCATGCAAAGAACTGGTGAAGGAAAATCAGTGTTACAAATACGCTTTATTTTGAAATATCTTTGTAGTCAGTGCAGGAACAGATGTCACTGGCAGGTGAAAGGACATTGTGCTTCTGTTGTAGGTCCGGGTGTAACAGCTTGGCCTCCAGCCATAAGAGGGTGTTAACTCACTCATCAAGTGGCACCATCATGAAAACACCTAAGCAATCATTAACAGTCATAGCATGCAGTTCCCTCATGTATTAACCAACACTGTGGCTTCTTGTCTCAGTGACAACCAATCTTCCCATTTCTTTCCTGGTTGCACAAGGACAGCAAATAAGAGAAGATCTCCCCAAAGGGGTCAAAGATGGGGATAAAACCCAGATAGAAATGTTATCTCTTTCAGTCTCTAGCTAGACCCAAAAAATTATAATATTAGTAATACGACTTTATCTTACTAACCCAAAAACCCTGTAGTTGTGAAATAACATGCTAATAAAAACATTGTACTTTGAGTTTAACCTTCAAAGGAACCCCTTTGCTTTTGCAGGTACAGATTCCAGGGCTGCAATGGCCGACTGACCTGAAATAAGTATCTGCATATTAAATGTTGGAATGCTGTATGCAATCATTCTATTGCAGGTCACAGACTTGGACAAGTTTGGGGCCTGTACCAATTGCAGCTTCCTCCTGAAAGTTTTCTGCTAAACGCAAAGGTCTGTCAGTTGACCAAGGATAACACTAACCATTGCAGGCTGTGTAATCTGACTCAAAAGTGGACACAAACAAACAAGCATTGATGATAGAAACTTTAACAGATTTTAAATGCCTTTACTTTACTGCACAATTCACGTTATAAGTGTCCATAACCCAGTATCATACACATTATGCTTGCTAGTTATTTTAGTCCTGACCAGAGTTCTCTTTAATCATAGACATAAATACTCATACTAAGTAGGCCAATCCAATATGCATTATACAATATACATTCTTTTAGCACTCTTAAGGGATATAGAACATACCCATGGGACGTGCCTGGTATAGAAATAGAAACTGCTTACAGATGTCTGCCGGTGTTGATGTATAATAGTAAACAGTAAAACATATCAGCTTAGGACACAGACTGCAATAAAAACAATATTCTTCGTACAAAGCAACATAAACTTTAGTACTGGACATCTACATAAAAATGCAGCTTGGCATTTTACTGGTATTGAAACATTAATAAAGTGCATAATAAAGTCATTCCTCTTTCATATACAAATTAGAGAAATCTTTTTTTTTTTTTTCTGTGAGATCCTATGAGACTGGAAGGTTTCTGACCGATGCAGCATCTGAGTGTTCAGTACTTAGAATCCAGGACAACACATGTGAGTATTATTTTATAAGCATGTATACAGTATATGTAAAGGCATGTTTTGAAATGTTATGTGTAGAAGCTTTTCTCCCTTTAAAAACATGAAGTGCAACCATTTTATTGTACTTGAGTTGCTTTTTTTCTAATTTCATCAGGTGAGCCTGCCAGCAAGAGCTCTTAATTTCTACAGGTTGTCAACGCGTCTCCTATGGTGTCTCACTGCAGGGAACAACATTGTCACCCTGTACTGCATGCTCTCTACTAAGGATGTTAGGGAGCTGTCAGGGCTGGGCTCAGTCCTTCCTTCTCTGAGCTGGCTGCTCAATTGTTGGCTAATTGCCACCTCCCATCTTTCTCCACAGTTACTCAGCTGTTGTTCATATCCTGCTCATCAGTCCTTCCTACTTAAGCCCTCTAGTCCAGAGGGTCTCTGCCTTCGCCTTGGTCAACATACAAGAAACATCTCCTGCATTCCTGTTTAAAGACTGCCTTTGCTGACATCCCTTCTGGCTCCAGATCCTGCTTGTTGTTCCACTACATTGATCCCTGACTTCTGGCTTGGCTGACTATCTGTTCCGTTTACTGAACTCTGGCTATGTTTTGACTATGTTTGTTCTTTTAAATTTTATTATTAAACCATAGTGTGCGTTAACTGTACTTCTGTCTTGGCCTGATTTCATGGTTTCTGACAGGAGCTACCAGCTGCTGGATTCATAGAAACCAGGGACATATCCATACCTGGGGAAAACAGTGTTGGTTCCCTACCCAAAATTCACACCAGACCCTTTAGGTACCTTCTACCATAAGGACAAGGGTCACTTCCTCACAACCCTGGTGGCTGTGGGTGTCTGCAAGTTAGAGGCTTACTGAAACCCCCATTTAAAAAAAAAGAGGTCCACAGATAATGTCCTACCCTACTAGAATAAGTAACGGGTAGATAGTTCTACTCCTTCTCAAAAAAAAATTACTTAGTAAGTAGACACACATTGGAAAAAAAATCCACAATGTTAATCCATTGTCAGTTAGGTTTTCAGCAATGCAGATCCTCCTCATTCAAGATTAGCTTTGACAAGTGCATGCGCATATGACTAAATATGATTTTTTTGCACCTGGGAGCAAATTCAACTATTGGAAATTCCTTTGTTCCCATTCGTTTTAATGAAATGTTTCCAATTTTGTGCTTCTTTTTTTTGCTCTCTCTGATCAAAACTGATTGTTGAAAATTGTCCACTTTAAAGTGGTTCTAAAGGCTGAAGACATTCTATGCAGCTGCCCCCCAATCCTTACCTGAGCTCCCTCTGATCCAGCGATGTTCACAATAGCCTTGCCTGTCCTGGGACTCTCCCTCCTTATTGGCTGGGACAGCAGCGGGAGACCATTGGCTCCCACTGCTGTCATCACAGCCAGTGAGCCCATGAGGAGAGAGCAGGGGTGGGGCAGAACCACAGCTCTATGTGCCTTAAGGATACATAGAGCAGCAGTTGTGGAGCGAGCATGCAGCCAAATGCCAAAGAAAGCCGGCACATGAATACTTCTTTGTGCAATTTTATTCCAGCAGTTACAACATGACACATGCTAATGCCTTTGGGCCATAGCCTTTCTCATAGCGAGCATGCAGCAGTGCCCCCAGGGCAAGTGGCTTTCTCTGGGGGCACCGCTCAAGGGGGAGGAGCCAGGAGCAGCGGCGGAGGACCCAAATAGAAGAGGATCAGAGCTGCACTGTGCAGCATAGAGCAGGTAAGCATAACGTTTGTTATTTTAAAAAAAACAAAGCTTTAATATCACTTTATCTCTTAAATAATCAATCAAATGTTCTGAAAACTACAGGCCAGACATTAATGATTAGGAATTGATCATTACACTACTAGTTGCGTGTAATAATGATTAATCTCACAAATTTGAAACATTGTGTGAATACTAGCGATTAATCACTACTACACGCTGTACTCTGTAGGGAGCACAATGCATACGCTAATGATAAATTGTGGTCAATTTTAGTAGCACAATAGCGCTACCAAGAATCACTCATCTATTCCTAACCTAAATCAAATGATTGACTGCAAATATTTGCAAATCAATTGCCAGGTAAAGCAGTAAAATATTGTATGTATTTCCACTGTGTATAAAAGCTGTTTGCCTGGAGTTACTTTAAAGTCTCGCTATACAAAAGTGCCCGCACCGCACATGTGTACACCATGTGGGAATTTAGGGACTGCTCTGCAATTTCTTAATGGTATGTGTTTTCCCCCAGGCATATGTAGTGAATGTAAACATGCACACCTGCCTTCCTGAGTATGCAGCCAAGCATGGCTATGAAGATTGTGCATTTAAAAACAAGAATAAAGCAAATGTGAACTTTTTTTGTATTGTAGATATACAGCTGTTATTTTGGTGTGCATCTCATTCCCCCCCAACTGCTGCAAAGCTACTACTGATCTTATTGCTTAGTATGTACAGTATAGCTATAACACAGCTTAGCAGATAGAATACTAATGTACATTGTTTAGAGGAATAGTCAAGGCATGCCAGATACTTTCATTAGTGTTGGCTATGTGTTTAGGAAAAGAAGTTTGGTTTATGTACATATTTTCGAAGTGTTGCTATTCACGTGCAAGCAATAAAGTTATATTTATATAGTTATATAGTTATATTTATATAGTAAACAAGGCAGACAAGAAAACAACAATATTTAGAAAATTGTATAATGAAAATCATATGGGACACATTACAATATATTTAACATTGCTTCTTTTTAAATTTAGTGAATATATCCTGTACCAGAGGAGATTAAGAGAGGAAACAAGAAGTTTATGAAGGATCGGTTTGCATAAAAAAAGGATTCAGTTACCGGATTATTATATTTCTTGGGAATTTCACTTTCACGTTCTCCTCTCCAAAACCCTACTTCTTCTGACCTCTCCAGAGTCTCTCTCC
Organism: Lithobates pipiens; assembly: GCF_037356315.1. NCBI lineage: Eukaryota > Metazoa > Chordata > Amphibia > Anura > Ranidae > Lithobates > Lithobates pipiens. The sequence continues at coordinate 516,877,656 of NW_027507758.1, forward strand.
TTTTCATATACATTTCACTGTGCCTGCTGTATTCTCCTCAACATTGAGTAAAGAAAACACTTAAAGTAGAACTAAAGGCAAAACTTTTTTTTAGTTTTGGATAGAGTGGAGAGGGCAGTGGTGGCCCGTCCATGCAGGGTGCCCCCTAAGCCATGTGCCTGGCCCCTAATCTACATGCAGGGCACCGGACGCATGGATGACTTCAATTTTTTTTGTTTTTTTTTAAGCATGTGATTAGAGCCGGAGGGGCTTCTCCTCCCAGGGTCTTAGGACCAGCGGCCAATCGGGTCTCAGGACCCACCTCCTGTTCGGTTCGCAGGAGAAGCCTGGTACTTCCCACGACAAGAAGGAGTAGCCTAAGGTAAGGCCACTGATCGCCACCTTGCCATCCGTCTCCCGCGGGGGGCAGTTGCAGTGAGGATGGGGTAGCCCCTGTTAGGATTTCACCCTCTCTATTTGTGCTGTTTACCATTATCATTGAAAATTGAAAGTATAAGAAGATACCAATTTTGGGTTATCTCCAGAACAGTAAGGCTGCTTTCATACTGAGGCACTTTACATGCATTTTAGCGCTAAAAATAACAACTGCAAAGCGCCTGTAAAGCGCCTCTCCTGTCACTCCAGTGTGAAAGCTCGAATGCTTTCACACTGAAGTGGAGCGCTTAAAAAAAGTCCTCCAAGCCACATCTTTGGGGTGGTTTAGGAGCACCCCTGCCTATTGAAATGAATGGGCACCACTCTGAAGTGCCTGCGAAGCACTTTGTCAGCGGCACTACACGGGCACTATTAACCCCTTCTTTGACCGAAAAGTGCTGCTAAAATGACGGTAAGGTGCCGCTAAAACTATGCCGACGCCCTCACAGCCCCAGTGTAAAAGTGACCTAATAGAGGGTAAATCTTCCAATGGGGACTTCAATGTTTTTTGCTAGAAAATTCCTTCTAACCCCTAAATATTATAATTTTTTTAGCAGATACGCTAGGGAATAAAATTACAATCATTGTAATTTTTTATGTTAAACTGTATTTGCGCAGCGGTTTTACAAATACAATAAAAAAAAAAAAAGCACTTTAATGAATAAATAAAACATGTTTTACGCCAAGTATGTCGATACCTAACATGTCAAGCTTTAGATCTGCACACGCTTGTGGAATGGCTACAGACTGTGGTACCTAAACATTTTCATAGGCAACACTTTAAACACCTTTACAGGTTACCCATTTAGAGTTACAGAGGAGGTCTCGCTCTAATGCCCCATACACACAGTCGGACATTCCGACCACAAAAATCTGACGGATTTTGGCCGAAACTTGTGTTGCATACACACGGTCGCACAAAGTTGTTGGAAAATCCGATCGTTCTGAACGAGGTGATGTCAAACGCGTACGTTGGGACTATAAACGGGCCAGTAGCCAATGGCTTTCGTCTCTTAGTTTATTCTGAGCATGCATGGCACTTTGTCTGTCGGAATTGTCTACACATGATCAGAATTTATGCGATCAGATTTTGTTGTCGGAAAATTTTAGATCCTGCTCTCAAACTTTGTGCGTTGGAAAATCCGACGGAAAAAGTCAGATGGAGCCCACACACGGTCTGATGACGACAACATGATCTGATCGCATATTTTCTGTTGAAAAATCCGACCATGTGTATGGGGCATAACATTCGCAGTGGTACCGCACATGTATGGTGCGAATACCATTTACATATGCATGTGCGTCTTACGTATGTGTTTGCTTCTGTGTGCGAGGTATGGGGGCAATTTTAAAAAAAGTATTATTTATTTAACTTTTTATTTTTTGTTTTTACACTGTTCCTTTATTTTATTTATTTTTTTGATTGCTTTTATTCCTATTACAAGGAATGTAAACATCCCTTTAATAAAAATAACAATGACAGGTCCTCTTTATGGAAAGATCTGTGGTCAAATAGACCCCAAATCTCTCCTTTACCTTTTAAAAGCAAAATATCAAGACTTTTTTTTGATCTTTTGCTTTAAAAAAAAAAAAACTTCCAGCCTGGACTGGAAGTGACATCATGACATTTCTCCAGTCCTCCAAGGCCATAGAGGTGATCAAAGAGGATCTACTCTTTGATTGCCTCTGGGACTACCCGACCACCCAGTGGGGTGAACTGGTGGAAACGATATGCCTGAGAAACACCAGATGCTTCTGAAAGCATTCTAGTAGCTCATGACTTTCATGAGAAAGCCAGCCACCAGCTATAAAAAAACAATACCGGGGTTATAGCTGATATCTTCAGCCATAATCCCAGTAATCCACTCCAAAGTATATTGCGGTCTTGAAGTGGTTCATTTGCAGGCATGTCCTCTCACTTCCTGTTTGGCTATGGGACAGAAAGTGAAGGGAAATCTCTGCAATGGGACACAGATGGTGAAAAAAACTGACAGGGGTTATAAACCAACCTTACTCTATCCAAAATGAAAAAACAAAATGCCTATAGTTCTACTCTAACATGAAGAATAAGACTCCTTCATAAAGAGCATAAACAACAAGTGAGTGGACCTATAAAAGAAGTGAAGCTTATCACAAAATTAGAATTTCATTTGAACATTCAGACAAGAAAGTGTAACAATTACCATACTCATTCAGTCATTTGATGGTGCCTTCATGGACTTGACATGACTAATGGCAAATTACTTTTCATTCAAGTACCATGTTAATTAACTTTCTACTTATGGATTAATTTTTTAAAGTGCATGCGCATAAGACTAGTTATGATTTTTTTTTCATGAGCAAATTCATTCGTTTACATTAATTTTACAAAATTTTTCTATCTTTATCCTTCAATTTTTTCTTCTCCCTCACCTTAATTTTGAGATAATTAAAAGAGACTTTTTTTGGTTTTTTAATCATATTCACCTAGGCAGACCGATGCTGCATCTGTCCCATGCAGGCTTTAATACTATGAACCCGAGCGATCAAAGACCACTGATTGCTTGGTTCTCAGTGCTCTGTGAGTAGAGAGCTGGTGACTGTCAGTCACTGGCTTTTTGTCCCCCCCCGATGCTCACTGGCGCACTGAACTGTGGAGGGGGCGGAAGTGGCTCGCTTAGAGGCTGACCCAGGTGCCAATCCAGGCTTCTGGGTGGATCCCGACCATATGGTCATGATCTTTTCCCAGTGACATCAGCCCACAGCGGGCTTGATCCACAGGAGAAGTACAGCCAAACGAGCTTTAGCTGTACTTCTCCTATAAACAAACATTCTGAAAATGACATCTTTTGAACAAAATTCTACAGGTGTGAAGCCAATACGTGCAGTGGGTCAAACAGCCAGCATAAACTTAAAACAGATCTTGGAGTGCAATACAAGGAGTGCTGAAAAGGGACCCCATCACATGTAATCAGTGTTAGCAGTAGTATGTGGAAAAGGTAACTTCTTCTTGTGATATTTGCATTAATCTATATCCCCCAGGAAGGATCTTGTCAGAAGATGTGTCACATGATTCTTGCCTAGGATAAGGTCAGAATTTTCGTCGGAAAAATCATGGATGGTTTTTCAGACGAAATTCAGCTCAAGCTTGGCTTGCATACACACGGTCACACAAAAGTTCTCTAAACTTTCGACTGTCAAGAACGTGGTGATGTACAACACTACGACTAGCTGAGAAAATGAAGTCCAATGCTTCCGAGCATGTGTGGAATAGGAATTTTGAGCGTCGGGATTGCTACAGACGATCAGAATTTTCAATCAGAACTTTTTCCGTTAGAAGGATAGAGAACCTGCTCTCAATCTTTTGCTGGCGGAAATTCCACCAGCAAAAGTCCGATGAAGCATACAAATGGTCGAAATTTCCGACCAAAAGCTCTCATCGGACTTTTGCTAGCAGGATTTCCGATCGTGTGTACAGGCATGTTTTGTACCTACTAGCTACTCATTATTATTTATACAGAGATATCTGTGCAGTATACATGGAACTTAAATTTTGTGGCAAGGTTTGCTTTAAAGTGAAACTGCAGCCAGTCTATAAATATTAAAGTATTTACATATTCTTTGCAAGCAGTAAACAAGCTTTGAAACAACAGCAGCTCAGTTCACCCCGATTCCCCAACCAGAATATCTCAATATTTCTGCTATAAAATTTGGGATTGAATTGCTCCACAATACCTGCAGCTACAGATGTCAACGGGGGCTTGTTTTAAAGCGTATTTACTGTATGTTAAAGCTGAATATCAGGTGCACAGCTAATACATGGAACAAATACATATAAAGGAGCTGTTTGCCTTACAAAGTGTAGGGGGTGCCAAGGAGGAAGGTAGGGTTTTCATCTACTACTTCTACTACTTGCATGCCCCTGTTTGGCTGTTTGAGGTCTCGCTTACCCCTTTAAAATAGGGTGTTACTGTACTGAGCACAGAGCAATCACTCCCTGTTGTGTAGCTGCAGACTACTACTATACTATGTGAGCAGATAGCAGCATGGAGCTGAACTGTGTTGTGTGACACTATTTATGAATACCAGTCTGTGTAACTTACCACCATTATTCAGAGCCGTTCTAAAGGCAAAAGAATTTTAACCTTAATGCATTCTATGCATTAAGGTAAAAAACCTTCTGCATGCAGTCTTCCCCTCCCCCAGCCCCTCCTCAATACATACCGGAGTCCAATCTTGATCCAGCAATGTGCACGAGAGCTGCAGCTCTCTCGGCTCTCTCTTTTTTCATTCGACAAAGAGGCATTAGCAGGAGTCAATTACAGCCAGTGAGGAAAGAGCAGGGGGAGAGGCAGAGCTGCACTCTATATGTGAATGGACAAGCAAGTGGCTTGCTATGGAAGCACTCAGCAGTGGAGGGGGCAGGTGATGGTCAGGATCACCAGCACGTGACCCCAGAAGAGGATCAGGGCTGCATTGTGCAAAACCAGAGCAGGTACGTATCACACATTTGTTTTTTTTTTACTATGTTATCCCTTTAGAATCACTTTAAACAAAGAAGCATCCTGCAATAAACCACCCCCTCATCACACAGCATTGTGGAGGTGGGCCTTAGTAGACTAAGAGTCTTATTAGGGAGGTGAAGGTATGGCAAGCAGTTAGTTCTGGACTGGAATGGTGGTGGCCATGTGATGGCTGGTCCTGGTGTTGTGGTAGTCTGTAAGGTCTATGATGCACCTCTCTGGGTTGCCAGGCTAATGTAAAGTGGTCCTCTGCCACAACACAGGACCACACCTATGGACCAAGCCTAGAATTACATCAGCAGTAAGGCCTTGCACAAGCAGATGTAAATTCAGTGGCTCCTATCTTTGCCATAGGGGGTAAGTGTATATTAGACTTTTTACTTATGAAGTTTTGGGGTAACAAACACTTTACATTTCTGATATGTGCCTGATGTATCATGTACTTTGTGTGAAATCCCTGGTGTTCCTAAATACTGACCATACTAAACAGGGGAACACACCATGATCAGTTATCTAGCTATGCTGGGAATTCTGTATACTCTCCTCCAATGATTAGACTTGTCCTGATATGCCGCTGCTGCACATGCATTCACTGGGATGCTTAGTATGCTGCTGCTTCTCCTCCCCCAGCTCTTATGCAGCTGAGAAAATAGGGAATGTGATCACTTATAAAAAAGGGAAAAAATGAATGTATAATGTTTTTATATCTATACAAAAATGTTTTGCCTTTCATTTCTATTTTAAACTGAATGGGTTGTTTTACAAGGTGAACGTTTACAATCACTTTAAGTGAGTAGCTGGTGAAAGGTTTTTGGCTCTACACTTCCTCCTGAAATTCAACAGAGTGAGCTGGAATCATGCTTTGCAGTGAGGCTCAGATGTCACCAGCAAATAGAAGTAATCCCAACCAGGGCTGGGATAAGGGGAGGGCAGGAGGGGCGGCTGCCCTGGGCAAATGGTTTATTGCAGGGATGGGGGCACCTTAAACCCTAAAAGAAATGGGAGGGGGCACTGGATGATCTTGTCCCAGCACTGATCCCTACTGCCGAGTATGCACCCAGCTCTGAAGTTTGGCAACAATTATTATTATACAGGTTTTATATAGCGCCAACAGTTTGTGCAGCCATTTACAACAATGTCCTCTATCCAGTAGCTAGGGGATGCTTACAAACGTAGCTTTATTTCTGTCCAACTAGTTCTGCTATTTAAACAGCACAGCTCTGTTCAACATGGGGGAGGATACCAGAATTTTATCTCCTGCAGTTAACAAGTCTTGTTCCTCCGTGACTGGACATTGAAAGGAAAAGCAGCACACTGATGAGCTTGTCTTCCTTTTACTCTGCTCTCTTCTATCAGTATCTCCCTTGCACTGCAGCACAACTTAATGTGTTTGTAATGCTTCTCCTTTCACCAGTTGAGCTCTGCTGCAAATTCAGGTACTTATGCTGCTTCCATTTAAAAATGTTTTAATTAATACAGAGCTGCATTTATTTATGTCTTATTTATCTGCCAATTGTTCAACATGACATATATGTAATTGGAAAGACCATATCCTGACTACAGTGTTCACTTTAAGGTACTAACCGACAGAATACGGCGGTTAGTCTTGCAGGCATTCAATGAGTAACATGTATATTTTTAGAAAAACTATGTAAACTAAACGGTGCATTTACTGGTGCAATTCACACACTTTCTATAAAGGTTATTTAAGCTATATTATAAATAACTAATGCCCAGATTACAGATGCACACTAAAGAATCATGAACAGAGATGCAAAAACCTTTTATAAATCCATCTAGATTGCCACTGCTATCTGCTTTTCAGAGTAAATACAATGCATGCATTGCTAATTCTTTTATAGAGTCACAATCCTTTTATTTCTGGAAAAGCAGAGCAAAAAAAAAACCCCTATTGAGTTCCAACACATTGTCCCTATTTATGACCTTAGTACACATCTGGAAAGGTGTCTGGATGAAGACATTATAGGGAAAAAGGGGGAGTGCTATTGGCATTATTGTTTTACCACATTCTTTTTTTGGGGGCTTTTATAATGGGGTATTTTGACATGTTAGGAGAAAACAGTTAAATGTTTTCTTTTAAAGTTTGGAAAAGTAATTATTGTATACCAAAAACATAAAAAATAAAAAACAAAATAGAAAACTGAACTTTTTTTTAATTGTGAGGGTGTCCCGGGTAACAGTAGTACCAGTAGTTGCTGGTATAGAAAGCAATGCAAAAGGTTTTTTTTTTTTTTGAGAAACAGAGTCAATCAACTGAAGCAATGCAAGGATGTGGAATAAGACCAAGCATATAGCAAGAATGTAGCTGTCTACATGACCGTCTACATGACTGTCTGTATACAGCTGCTATAGGACCTGGAGACCAAGGAGACACAGTCCAGAGCTAAAAATGGATTGTAAAAAACTGCTATACTAATCATTTTCGGAGTAGAATCACTTATGATTTTTAAAATTAGATCCAACCGCCTAAACCAGCTAATTTCTAACTAAAGTTAGCCCAAAAAGAGAATATCTTTTTTTTCTTTTCCCAGTCGAAATGTTTTGATTGTTCAATAGACCACAAACCCAGAAACAAGTTTGCTTCACAGTTTTTATGTATGGGATGGTTACTTGTTTGTTATCTACCTGATTATACCTCTGGCATACTATGTAACACAATCTGTATTTTTTTGTTCCTTTATGAAAACTAAAACTTTTATGGAAAAAAAAAAAAAAAGAGAATATCATCTTCTGTAGTACACAGAACAGCTTTGGCGTCCAAGGAGGAAGGAAAGTTACCATGTCTGTACCTGTGTATTGACCTATTCAGACTGCATGGCTGCCTGTTAAATTACAGTGATCATCTGTGTTAAGAGGCATCAATAGGTGCCCTACAGGGATGTATTTTGAGCCAGGCACCCCTGACACCCAGTGTCAAGAAGTTGTAAATAGGGTTACATTATACACTGCCCAACTCTGACCATCAGTATCAAAAAGTCATTGTTCACCATAAGAAATGTGATTGGAAAATGCAACTTTTAGCGGAGGTAATAAATAATGTACAAGATTGAAACATGTTTTTCATTCTTGAGATGATGGCATCAATTACTGCAAAAAGCACTCAGGGTACTAAGAAAATGGCCTTGGTCTTGTGCCATGGGTGCCAGGGTCCTGCAAAGCCCCTGATCCTGGCACTGGTTTCTTTTGGTAAAGAGGAGTTGGACTTTGGCACATGCCAACAGGAGGTTATGCGCATGCATTATAAAAGTATGCCTATGGTGGGCACAGGGCAGTTAGCATAAAGGGTAGTGTGACCTTTACAAAGATGTTGATTATAAGGGTTAGTGCAAGGGTTACAGAGATGGTTAGTTTAAGGCAGTGATGGTGAACCTTGGCACCCCAGATGTTTTGGAACTATGTTTCCCATGATGCTCATGCACCCTGCAGTGTAGTTTAGCATCATGGGAAATGTAGTTCCAAAACATCTGGAGTGCCAAGGTTCGCCATCACTGGTTTAAGGGCTAGTCTGAGGGTTAATATTTGGGTCATATTAGGGATAGTAAGTGTGAAGGTTAAAGGATTTTGGCAAGGACATTGCTCTCAGCATGGAAACTCCATGCCATAAACTACCATTGATGATCTCCCAGGGCTGAAAGCAATATTTTTGTGGCTGTAGTAGACTCAGTACTCTATTCTTTGGTTTAGGGATTATTCCTTTTATTCTCAATTTTTTAGCTTTTAAAGGTCAGATAAAGCACCTATTGTTTAACCCTGTGCTGATCTGCCTTGTTCATTATTCATGGGATGCTGACATAATACAGAGGGGATGCCTAGGGCTAGAAGAACAAAGAATACTGCATTCTAAACTTTGCAAAGGTTATCTCTGTTGTCTTTCCTATGAAGATCAGAACATCTAGGTAGGAAGCATCTGGTTTAATTCTAATGATCTATTACTGACATTCTGAAACATAAGCTGCATTTTTTTAATAAAGGTATTCATACAATACTGATTTTTAGATAATTTGGCCAATATAAACTCTAACTATGTCATTCAAAATGACCTCCTGGAATCTATTAGTATTTTAAATAGCATTCAAAATTATACTGGAATGTTCTTCTCTGCGTATCATTCATTAACTTGTTTATATCTGATCATCTGAGAACTGCATCTATCAGTTTATATGGTCATTACATGGCTTTCTGTACTGCTACTAAGACAAAACAGACACTTTACATTGCCACCAAGGGTCCTTTCATATGGGCTTCATCAGTTCGGTCGTGTTTTCACGCCTGATTACTTTTGTGCCCCATGCAGGGCTTTGTTTTGCTGGCACGGAGATACACAAGTGTTGTGTGCATCCCCATGCCAGCATCCCCATGTCAGCAGGCCCACAGCCGCTGTGTCCCAATAGGCATTTTTTTTTTTTCATTGGACAGATTTTACTACCACTATAACCACTTCCCTCCCAGCCTATTGTCAAATGACAGCTGGGTGGGGCATTCATCATTCCAAGGAGATATCACATGATGTCTTCCTGGACCCTGCCTATCGAGCACCCCATGGATCGCACTGAAGCGCCATCTTTTACCGGCTATGTCCACCAGACATAGTCCATCCAGTCCATCAGATGGCTGATCAGTGTTCCAGGCCCGCTGCTGATACCATGTGATTTCTCTGACCGATCACAGCAGATCACTTGACAATTGTAAACAATGAATGGCATTGTGTAAAATTGTGTTGCTAGCTGTGATTGGTCACAGTAATTACATGGTACAGACAGGACCAATCACAGCCCATCTGTACCATGTGATCAGCTGTAGCCAATCACAGTTAATCACAACAATGCACACTGAATAAATCTGTTTCATTCAGTAAAAGTGCTTGCTAATACTAGTGAAATTTACTGGTATAAGTCATCATAATGTGTAAAAAAAAAAAAAAAAATCCTAATTGCTTGCCATGGACTGTCTACTTTCCAAAAAAGGGGTAATTTAGGGAATATTTTCAATATCCTGTCTTTTTTGGGCCTCAAGAAATGAGATAGGCTGTCAGTACATCAGGACTGATCAATTTTAAAATATATATATACCATAGTTTGTAAACTGTATAACTTTCCTACAGACTAAATAATAAACATTGATTTGAGTTATTTTCACCAAAGAAATGTAGCAGAATACATTTTGGCCTAAATTTGTGAAGAAAGATTATTTATTTGCAAAATTGTATAACAGAAACTAAGAAAACATTTTTTTTTTAATTTTCTCTTTTTTTTTAATTTATTCAGCAAAAAATAAAAATCCCAGTGGTGATTAACCACTTAAGCCCCGGACCATTTTCCAGCTAAAGGACCAAGCCTTTTTGCGATTCGGCACTGCATCGCTTTAACTGACAATTGCGCGGTCGTGCGGCGTGGCTCTCAAAAAAAAATTGGCGTCCTTTTTTCCCACAAATAGAGCTTTCTTTTGGTGGTATTTGATCACCTCTGTGGTTTTTATTTTTTGCGCTATAAACAAAAATAGAGCGACAATTATGAAAAAAATTCAATATTTTTTACTTTTTGCTATAATAAATATCCCCTAAAAATATAAAAAAAAAAATTTTTTTCCCTCAGTTTAGGCCACTATGTATTCTTCTACATATTTTTGGTGAAAAAATTGCAATACGCTTTATTGAATGGTTTGCGCAAAAGTTCTAACATCTACAAAATAGGGGATAGTTTTATGGCATTTTTATTAATAGTTTTTTTTACTAGTAATGGCGGCGATCAGCAATTTTTATTGTGACTGCGACATTATGGTGGACACGTCAGACAATTTTGACACATTTTTGGGACCATTGGCATTAATACAGCAATCAGTGCAATCAAAAATGAACTGATTACTGTAAAAATGTCACTGGCAGTGAAGGGGTTAACCACTAGGGGGCAGTGTAGCAGTTAAGTGTGTGTGTGTGTTTTTTTAACTGTACGGGAGTGTGGCTTGGTGTCTGACTTCACTGATCGTCTTTCCCTATAACAGGGAACAGACGATCAGTGACAGCCTCAGTAGGAAGCACAAGGAGAGGTTTGTTTACACTTACAGTGGTGTGAAAAAGTGTTTGCCCCCTTCCTCATTTCCTGTTCCTTTGCATGTTTGTCACACTTAAGTGTTTCGGAACATCAAACCAATTTAAACAATAGTCAAGGACAACACAAGTAAACACAAAATGCAATTTGTAAATGAAGGTGTTTATTATTAAAGGTGAAAAAAAATCCAAACCATCATGGCCCTGTGTGAAAAAGTGATTGCCCCCCTTGTTAAAACATACTATAACTGTGGTTGTCCACACCTGAGTTCAATTTCTCTAGCCACACCCAGGCCTGATTATTGCCACACCTGTTCACAATCAAGGCATCACTTAAATAGGGGCTGCTTGACACAGTAAGGTCCACCAGAAGATCCTTAAAAGCTACACATCATGCCGAGACCCAAAGAAATTCAGGAACAATTGAGAAAGAAAGTAATTGAGATCTATCAGTCTGGAAAGGGTTATAAAGCCATTTCCAAAGCTTTGGGAATCCAGCGAACCACAGTGAGAGCCATTATCCACAAATGGCGAAGACATGGAACAGTGGTGAACCTTCCCAGGAGTGGCCGGCCGCCCAAAATTACCCCAAGAGCGAAGCGACGACTCATCCAAGAGGTCACAAAAGACCCCACAACAACGTCCAAGGAACTGCAGGCCTCACTTGCCTCAGTTAAGGTCAGCGTTCATGCCTCCACCATCAGGAAAAGACTGGGCAAAAATGGCCTGCATGGCAGAGTTCCAAGGAGAAAACCACTGCTGAGCAAAAAGAACATCAAAGCTCGTCTCAATTTCTCCACAACACATCTTGATGATCCCCAAGACTTTTGGGACAACATTCTGTGGACCGATGAGACAAAAGTGGAACTCTTTGGAAGGTGTGTGTCCAAGTATATCTGGCGTAGAAGGAACACTGCATTTCATAAAAAGAACATTATACCAACAGTAAAATATGGTGGTGGTAGTGTGATGGTCTGGGGCTGTTTTGCTGCTTCAGAACCTGGAAGACTTGCCGTGATAAAAGGAACTATGAATTCTGCTGTCTACCAAGAGATTCTGAAGGAGAATGTCCGACCATCTGTTCGTGTACTCAAGCTGAAACGAACTTGGGTTCTGCAGCAGGACAATGATCCTAAACACACCAGCAAGTCCACCACCGAATGGCTGAAGAAAAACAAAATGAAGACTTTGGAGTGGCCTAGCCAAAGTCCTGACCTGAATCCTATTGAGATGTTGTGGTATGACCTTAAAAAGGCCGTTCATGCTCGAAAACCCTCTAATGTAACTGAATTAGGACAATTCTGCAAAGATGAGTGGGCCAAAATTCCTCCAGGACGCTGTAAAAGCCTCATTGCACGTTATCGCAAACGCTTGGTTGCAGTTGTTGCTGCTAAGGGTGGCCCAACCAGTTATTAGGTTTAGGGGGCAATCACTTTTTCACACAGGGCCATGATGGTTTGGATTTTTTTTCACCTTTAATAATAAACACCTTCATTTACAAATTGCATTTTGTGTTTACTTGTGTTGTCCTTGACTATTGTTTAAATTGGTTTGATGTTCCGAAACACTTAAGTGTGACAAACATGCAAAGGAACAGGAAATGAGGAAGGGGGCAAACACTTTTTCACACCACTGTACCTCTCCTTGTTCTTCTGCTCTGTGACCCGATCGCGGGACACCGGTGGCGATCGGGTCCGTGGGTCCCGCAGCCACGGTCACAGAGCTCAGGACCGGGTACGCGACCCATGGCTGGGCACTTAAAGGGAACGTACAGATATGTGATTGTGCCCAGCCGTGCCATTCTGCCGACATACATCAGCGTGAAGTGGTCCTTAAGCAGTTAAAGGCCACCAAAAGAAAACTCTATTTGTGAGAAAAAAAATAATACAAATTTCATATGGGTGCAGTGTTGCATGGATGTACAATTATCATTCAAAGTGCAACAGCGCTGAAAACTGAAAATTGGCCTGGACAAGAAGGGGGTAAAGTGCCCTGTATTGAAGTGGTTAAAGTGTTACTAAACCCACAACAGTAAAATCAGTCTGTATATGCAGTAATGCATGCTTGTAATACTGTGGAACCTAAAGGGTTAATCCTGCACATTTTGTAAAAAGGCTGTTTGATCCTGTCTTCTTTGATCCTCCCTTTTTTTTTTTCTTGGGAGGGTGCACGTGATCATCACAGCCCAGACCGAGGGTCGGGGGTCCTGCATCCTCATAGGACAGTCAGAGAAGAATGAAATCTCCTCCTACAAGCTTTAACCAGTGCTCAGCCAGACACTTCTAGAAGTCACAAGATTGTTAGATACTGCTGAAGCAAGGGTATTTATCAGTTTATATTTACTAAAATAATTGCATTTCCATGTAGGGTGGGAGACCAGATATAGCGAATGCAAGGTCCTGGGTTTAGTAAACACTTAAGTAAGCAACATACAAATTAAAGCCCAATGCTAAAATTTTTAACTAGTTAGAAATGGCCCAAAAACGTCATCTTTGTACACAGGATGTGTATAGCACATCAAATGTCTCTGCCCAACTGAATCATTGTTTATAAACAACACTGCTGAAGACAATGGAAAGATACAAAGTAACATAATGCAACTTTGCTCATTCATTTGCACTTTAAAGGGACGAAATTAGATCTGCAGATGAACACTTTTCTTGTTTTTTTTTTGGATGGAGTTCCCCCTAAAATCCACACTAGACCACAAGGGGCTGGTAAGGAATTTTTTGGGAGGGAAGCTACGCCATTTTAAAAATATTTTTGTGGGGTTTCTCTTAAAATCAACACTAGACTTAAAGGGCTTGGAGTGAATTTTGGGGGCACTCAACGCCATTTTTTTTCACACTGTCCCTGCCCATTGGTTTACATTGTCCTGTCAGCTGGGAATCCCTGGCTGTCAGCTGAATGTGGCAGACAATAGTAATACTGCTGCTAAATATTTTAGTTTCTGCTGCAGCTGGAGGTTCAGCTTGGCCAAACACCCATTTGTTTAGCTGTTTGCTGCCAACCTCCCAGAAAGTGAACAAATCTTCAGCTTATAAACATGGTGCACAATACAGACCTCTCATATCTGGAATCTCGTGTTATTTCCCCTTCTGGTTGAATGTTCTTAACCTATAGCAGGGATATGCAAATAGCAGACCTCCAGCTGTTGCAAAACTACAAGTCCCATCATGCCTCTATCTCTGGGTGTTATGCTTGTGGCTGTCAGAATCTTGCTATGCCTCATGGGACTTGCAGTTCTGCAACAGCTGGACGTCCGCTAATTGCATATACCTGACCTATAGTGTTAGACTATTTTCTCTATTGGTCAAATGTTATTAAACTCTTATGCTCTAAAGTTTTTAAGGCTTTTTTTTCCTCTCAGGATTGTTAGCAAATGTTAAATTCACCCTGCGAAAAGCAATAGAAACTGACAGTTTAAAAAAACATGGGTATTATAGTGACGTTAATGAAAAAGCTGAAACATACACAAAGCAACTTTTCTATACATAGACCCCCTAAATGTTCAATACGAGGGTTAGGAGTGAGGTATTATTTTATTATTTTAGGGTTTTGGTTAAGTTTCAAGTACTCATTATGTTTTGAGGGATGTTTTAGCATCAAAATGTATACCATTAAATGTATATATAGTATGGGTATGGCTGTTTACAGGTTTGTTGCATTTCAGTGAGATGTCTACTGACATCCATGTGTCCATGGCTGCGATAACTTGATGGACCTACAACCCTTCACCACCAAGAGTAAAGGCCCAGTCAAAAGTGCAAACTCTCTAACCCCTATTCGTATGCTACTGCCTCAGTCTTATTATCAGTTGTAACACCAAATTAAGCTGAGTATGAGTTTATAGTAGTTAATTTTTTCATGCATTACTTAAATACCTGTATTTTAAAAGAATGAAATATTTGCCCGTTGCATTATTCTGTGGGTTTCTTCAAGGGCCATTTACAATTCCATCCCTAAATCATAAGTCAAACTGACGTCAGAGGTGACTCCTAGTTGAAGGTAGAATCTATTTTTAATCACAATGCAGGATGTCTTTTTTTTCTGAATTAACTTTTGCTTCAAGTATTTCCTTTCTGCATTTTCTGGTGTTTTAACAGATTGGATATCTTCCTGTATACAAGAGGGTTAGAAAATGTCCTAGTACCAGCACCATTTTAAGATTAGGGTTAATTGAATAAATATGAGCCTATTTGGATCACTGCCCAGAATGATTGAAATATTCCAATCACTGTCTGTTTTCAGGATTTCTTTTTATAGAGCTTACCAATCAGGTTTTATTAATCCAAAAATGTATTCCCAGTTTGCAGTGCTTTACCTTAGTTTTATACTCTACATTCTCATAAAAGCAGTTTTATGTGTCTCTTTCTACCAGCATCTTACTTTAACCCTTGCATATTCCTCTGCTGTTGTTCTCTCTCACTCCATCCAGAAGCCTCTTTCCTTATGCCGTGTACACATGAGCGGAATGTCTGACAGAAAAAGTCAGACGGAATCTTTTCATCGTATATTCCGATCGTGTGTATGCCTCATCTGACTTTTTTTTTTAACGAAAATTCTGATGGACCTAGAAATAGAACGTGCTTTAAATCTTTCAGATGGAATCAATACCTATCGGAAAAAACGCTCGTCTGTATGCTGTTCCGACGGACCAAAAACGATGCATGCTCTGAAGCAAGTACGAGACGGAGGCTATTGGCTACTGGCTATTGAACTTCCTTTTTCTAGTCCCGACGTACATGCTGTGTTAATAATCGGACTTTGGTGTGATCGAGTGTACGCGCGACAGTTTCAGCGGAACCCTGTCGGAACTCAGTCGGAAAAACCTTCGGAATTTATTCAGATGGGAAAACCGGTCGTGTGTACACGGCATAACTTTCTCTTTCCATCATGGAACCAAAGATAGTGTATCAATGCAAACAGAGAATTTGTTGGATTTAGGGCTTTATTGTATGAATATGTTAATTATTATATACATGTAATAATGAATACATCCAGGAAACCTAGTCCTTTTTACTTAAAACTAAAAATGGCTTTGTATGGCCAATTCCTATTACCCACAGTATAGATGAATGGGCAGACCTGAACCATAGCTACATAGTAAGGCTGAGAAAAAGGCATATGGTCATTAAACTCAAATATAGCACAAAAAATAATTAGCATCCTTTGATCAATTAAAAATAAATAAAGTGTATTTGCAAAAAAAAAAAAGAAATTATTTCTTAACCCCAAGGATGTAAATAAAAGTCACCCCAACAGTTTATGGGGTCCTTATCAATTATATGAGATTTATAATGCCCCCTTCTTGCACCCACTTTACATTTTAGTTAAAGATCAGAAGCTTATAATATACCCTATTTACGATTCTTTGTCACTGGTGGTCAGAGGTAATTTGTTTATAATGCATCCCTACAGGGCAACTACAAATTTTTAACACCATTGGGCACCGTACAATTTGCAGCCAGGTTATCTAAATGGGTAACTTCACAGCCCCAATGTACAGATAAGCTGACCCAGAAGCAGCTGTGCTGAGTCTATGCTGTGTAATAAAAAGGAGAACATTTTTTTTTCTCTTGGCAGAAATCAAATAGACCTAGTCAGATGGATCCACATGTAGAAAAACAGAAACAATTTTGAGAAACTGTAAAAAAAAAGCTTTGGCCTATGCCTTTGCTACCCCCAAGTCCCATTGTCTTGTTGTGGGTGTAATTACTCACCAACTTGCTTAAAGTAGGACTATAGGCTCCTGCATGACAGTCTACACAAGTCCTAAATCCAGTTACTATGTGATGCACTGGCATCATAAAGTAAACAAAAAACTTTGTGTACCTTCCATGACTAATGCTGGGTACACACGGGCAGAAAATGTACTAAAATTGGTTGATTCAGCAGGAACTGGCTGACTTTCAGCCCCGTGTGTACAGCTTCCTGTCCAAAAGAAGCTGGTCTCATGACCACCTTCTGTTGAATGGACATTCTGGAAAACCAGCATCTGATTGGCATCCGATGAGCTCTGGCAGAAAATGGCTGCAAGTGCTGATCGGTGTGTTCTGGTGGGAGTGGGTCAGTTATCCCCTGTATGAACACAATAGCACAGCAGGGGAGATTACTGAACTAACATTGCTTGTGTTAGTACAGCAACCTTTCTATTTTTCTTTCAGCCTGCTGGGTTGAATAAACAAAAAAAAAATAGTGTGTACTAGGCTTAAGCCAGATCCTTCTTCATTTGTATCTCACTCCTTTCCCCGACACTGCAGCTCATGGCTGAAATTTTTCAGCAAGAGAGGCAGTGTTGTCTGTCCCCAAAACAGTGGGCAAGTTTAGGTGTGGCCAGATACGGATTGACAAGCTTCAAACTTGTGACTCAAAAGAGACAATGCTGATAGGCTTGTCACCTGCAAGATTTTTTACTCCACTGTAATGAAAGCAGTCATAGGCTACATGACATTGACTTCTCTGCTTTGGATTCAGGAGCAGTTCGGCATTGTTGCCATACAATCCCAGGATGCTGCATTAGATCAACTTCACTGACTGGCTCAACAGGTATTTGTAGGACTTAACAGTGGTACTAAAAAATAACTATTAAGTGCCACAGCACACATTTTCATTGGGAGGCACACAGTTCTACCTAAAAAAATTATTATCCTTGATCAATTCACTCCCTCCCCTCCCCTCCCTTCCCATTGTTTATTTGCATGACTGTGTTAAGCTCTGAAATGCATTCATTTACATTTATTTACATTGACCCTCATTTTCCATGCAGCTCACAAAAAAAAAAAAAAAAAACTGTGCTTCCAAAATGCAATGGGAAATATATGGCTTTAGGTAAGCTGTCATTTGGAATAATGCAGTGGAAGGGGTGTGCTAATTGGTTATGTTTAGCAATCTATTTAAAGTATTTTTATTATGTTTTGCATAGTAATACAGCACAAGCGTCTTCGTTATTTAAGTGATACAGAAATAATTTATTTCAAAGATATACAATAGATCATGGATACCTCATACAAACAGTAGAAAGCATTTTACAAATGATCAAAGAAACATTATGAGTTATCATTACAATAGACCGCTGGAGTCCACAGATGGTACCATTGTGGGAAAAGCAACCCAATTGTCCCAGGTTTTATCAAATTTATGTGTCTGACCCGTTAGTACATAGGTAATTTTATACAGGGCTAAATCATCATTAACTTATCAAATCCATTGAGGCAAGGAAAGAGAATGAGGTCCTTTCCAGAAAAGTTAAATCATTTTTAGAATACTAAAGTAGTACGCATATGATGTTTTTCATTAAGATTAAACAGGCAGCTCTTACAAACTACCCAGCAAACACACCACTGGATCATGTGCATTTGAGTGTGTTGGGATCTCAGATGAGAAGTTGATAACCTTCCTTCAAAAGTTATGGTTATGGATATGGATATATATATATATATATATATATATATATATATATATATATATATATATACACATACATACATTGCCTCAACTAAAACAGTTTGCATCCTCCATGAACCCCTTAAAGCTACCAGGGGATATGCAAAAATCTAGTTTGCATAACTTTACTGGGGTATAATATATGTGATAGAAGTGGATTCCGTGGCAATCAGCAAGGGTTCCGTGAGATGATCCCCTGCAGATTGGAGCAGAGCAGGGGGATGATACATCCATATCTACTCAGTATCTGCAATTAGTATTTGAAGAGTCCACTCTGCTTCATGGGTGGCTGGAAGTAAACAGACTCCGCTACCTCTTATCCGGTCCACCTAAACAGAAGAGGATGGAGTCCTTTCCCATTTTTTAGCTGACCTGAGAGGACCCAGAGGTAGGCAGGTATAAACGGACACAAGGTAAAAACAAGGCCGAGGATAAATCCAAGGGAAAAGGACCAAGCTTACTTACCGACCAGCTCACAGACAACTAAATCACCCTGCCTAACAATATGCGTTAAAAGCAGGGGTTGTGTGAGCACACATTTGCAAATACATTTGTAAGCCACAGAGCCTCGCCATGGCACCCTGGTATCTGTGGTCCCTAACACTAACTTATAAGTGTCTCCACAGTGGAGGCACATGCATTCTGATGGATAGATGAGAACAGGTGGACTGAAGGGGATCCACCCCTTATTATAGGTACAGGAGCACACTGGGTACTCAGCATGTCGCTCAATGGCTGCAAAGCTGTCAGTGCATTGCCTGACCAATATACAGTGATACAAAAACAGGCGCCACTGCCCCATCTATTACTTTCCATTGCAGTAAGCATTGGAGAGCGACATAAGGTAAAAACAAGGCCAAGGATGAATCCAAGGCAAAAAGACCAAGCTTACTTACTGACCAGCTCGCAGACAACCAAATCAACCTGTCTAAGCCCTTGTACACACGGTCGGAGATTCCGACGGAATGTGTCTGATCGGACCCTTTTGTCGGATATTCCGACTGTGTGTGGTCTACATCGGACTGTTTCCGTCTGAGTATCTGACGGACCAAGTTTTCCAACTTGTTGGTAAAATTTTCAGACAAAATGCTCCCATCGGACATACTTCGATCATGTGTAGAGAATTCCGATCGGACAAAGTGCCACGCATGCTCAGACCAAATTCCTACACCAAAGCTATTGGCTACTAGTGTGAACGTAGTCCCGTTGTAACGAAATAACATCATCACGTCGGATTTTCTGACAACTTTGTCCGACCGTGTGTATACAACAGTTTCGGACAAAATCCGTCGGACAAAATCCGACTGACAAAATCCGACGGATTTGGTTGTCAGAATCTCCGACCGTGTGTACAAGGGCTAACAGTATGCATTAAAATCAGGGATTTTGTCTGCACGCATTTGCAAATGCATGCGTAAGCCACATAGCCTTGCCACGGCACCCTGGTATCTGCGGTCCCCCCCAGAAGGGTTTGCTTCCCTTCGGTTCACCTGCCCTCACCTATCCATCAGAATGCATGTGCTTCCACTGTGGAGACACTTATAAGTAAGTGTTAGGGACCACAGATACCAGGGTGCCGTGACAAGGCTCTGTGGCTTACGCATACTGTTAGACAGTCTGATTGGGTTGTCTGCAGGCTGGTCGGTAAGTAAGCTTGGTCCTTTTCCCTTGGATTTATCTTTGACCCTGTTTTTACCTTATGTCACCTCCCAATGCTGCTTACTGCAATGGCCAGTTATAGATGGGGCAGTGGCACCTGTTTTTGTAAAGGAAACAAAAATATTACAGCGCACACTTGCAAAACTAGCATTTACCTCCAGCAAGGCTTTTTAAAAACACCTATACATTTTCAAAAAACATTATCAAAAAATATGGGGATTTGGTCCCACCATATTGCTATACGGTGCTTAAGCCCACTTACTTCGACAAAGTACCCCATGATTAGTGGGTCTTACACTATCTATAGATTGGGAGATCCTGCTTCTCTGAACCATGGGAGCTATACTCCTCTATATGGGAGAACATGAGGTCTCCACCATGACACAGGTGGTCACTAATGAGAGGTACTTACTGAGGGAGTGGGGTGCTCCACCCAAAAAGATTTGGTCAGAATCCATACAATAGACAAACAAAATATTTGGGGGGCACACCTTAAAAAAATGCATAAAGATGGTGCTGCCATAAGACCATACAACAGAACAAAAATATTACAGCACACATGCAAAACTAACATTTACCTCCAGCAAGGCTTTTTAAAAACACCTAGACATTTTCAAAAAACATTATCAAAAAATATGGGGATTTGGTCACACCATATTGCTATACGGTGCTTAAGCCCACTTATTGCGACAGAGTACCCCATGATTAGTGGGACCTACACTATCCATAGATTGGGAGATACTGCTTCTCAGAATCATGGGAGCTATACTCCTCTATATGGGAGAACATGAGGTCTCCACCATGACACAAGTGGTCACTAATGAGAGGTACTTACTGAGGGAGTGGGGTGCTCCACCCAAAAGGATTTGGTCAGAATCCATACAATAGACAAACAAGATATTTTGACGGCACACCCTAATCCCCATATTTTTTGATAATGTTTTTGGAAAATGTCTAGGTGTTTTTAAAAATCCTTGCTGGAGGTAAATGTTAAGCCGCGTACACACGGGCGGACTGTCTGTCCAACTTAGTCCGCCGAAACACATTTCAGCGGACAGTCCGCTCGTGTGTGGGCTTCAGCGGACTTTTTCAGCGTGCAGTCTGGCGGACTAAGTATTTCGGAATTTCCGTAATATTGTCTGTCCAACTTTGGTTTCAGCGGACAGTCCGCTCGTGAGTAGGCTAGTTGGACGGACTAAGTATGGCGCATGCTCAGAAAGGATTTACACGGCGGAAGGTTGCATTGCTGTGTATTGGACGTCCTATTTCTAGTCCCCTCGTACGTGCTGTACACGTCATCACGCAAGCTTTCAACGGACTGTTTGTTCATCGTGTGTGGTCAAGTCCGTTCATTCGAAAGTAGGACGGACTGTCCGTCGGATTGTCTGACGGACTAAGTTGGCCATACAGTCCGCCCGTGTGTACGCGGCTTTAGTTTTGCATGTGTGCGCTGTAATATTTTTGTTCTGTTGTATGGTCTTATGGCAGCCCCATCTTTATGCATTTTTTTAGGGTGTGCACCCCAAATATCTTGTTTTTCTGTTTTTGTAAATGGACACAAGTCTGTTTACACTCGCCTTTCCATAAGGATGAATTGACCTTTTGATCACAGAGGTAGACCTGACCAGAATGCCAATTTGAAGGGGCCTTAAAGTGTCCTAATTGTGCTTTAGCAGTGGTAATTAAATGTGTGTCAGGGTGCCCTCCCAAATCTATCATCCAAATGTGTGCAAATTTTACTTCAGTTAACTTACATTTAGCAATTTCAACAGCTTTACAGAAATAATACCATGCTTTACCAATAGATCAAGGCTCTCCTTTGCCTTTAAACCATACAAAAGGCAGAAGTCCTTGTGCTTGAACGACAGTGAATTCTACTTGTACATTTATAGCAGCCATTTATATATTATTTAACTTCAATTTTAAGAAAGTGATTTGTTCTAAGCAGAGCTCTGAACAAAATAAAATGAAGAGTTGCTATGTTAAGGCTGAGTGTA
This sequence comes from Lithobates pipiens, assembly GCF_037356315.1. Classification (NCBI taxonomy): domain Eukaryota; kingdom Metazoa; phylum Chordata; class Amphibia; order Anura; family Ranidae; genus Lithobates; species Lithobates pipiens. The sequence continues at coordinate 516,899,738 of NW_027507758.1, forward strand.
ATCTAATAGCTGTTTCTATATCTAGGGAATAGCTTCATAATGAGGAGTGTACAGGTTCTCTGGGGATTGACTTGGATTTGTTTGCTAAACATTTGCAGGTCAAAGTCGAGCTGTTTACATGAATTCAGAGCAGAGCAAAAGTGCCATCCAGTGTGTAACATGATTATGTATACCTATGCTACAAGTCGCAATCCACACGGCAGAGGAGCCTCATAGAATTACACTAGGGGCCCTGAACTTAAGGTCACCTATTTGTCATCCAAACTTCCGACAATTCATTAAGTCATTCATTCTGACATCCAAATGTCCCTAATAGGCTATATTTCTTGCAAAATAAACAAATTACCTCAGTTTGAAAAGACCAGATAAAAGAATAATTAGCAGTGACCTCTAATTGGCAGATAAAGCATTTCAATTGACTTGCTAATTGTCCTGCACTATAAAATGCCTCAAAGCTGTGCATTCATTGCCATATAATTACAACCTGAACTACCTTCAGATTCGAACATTTGACAAGAGGTGGAGAGATAAAATGACTTTCTGATTTCCAAAAATGTTGTAAATCATGGAATAGCATTGTCGCAAATGCAGATGCACAACGCTATATAATGGCATTATAACAAAATCATCACCAGGTCACCTGTCTATCCAGCCAGTTAATTTTGCCATTGTAAAACATTTGTTTTCACAGCAGTCTGATAAAGCTCCCTGAACTAAATATGGGAAGCACAGGACCAATGCTAGACTATTTTGCACCCTAGGCAAGACCAGCTACTTCTACCTCTGAAAAAAAACCTGTACATACCATCCCCCTTCCTGCACATTGCCCCCCCTTCCTGTACACACTGCCCCCCTTCCTGTACACACTGCCTCTCTTTAACCCTACACCCACTTCATGCATACTGCATGCTGGAGTGTGAAGTGGACAAAGAGTTGTGGGAGGCTGAGGGAGACGGCCCCATTAAATGGCAACATCAAGTTCATTAAGCAGGTGACCAGTGATGATTGAAGAGGCATGGCTTAGAAAGTGACACACAGGGGTGGATGATAATTTTGTCATAATTTAACATGGATTGGAGATCCATGATAATGGGAGAGTGGCTTGGGGTAGTGGTAGCAGAGAGTTCTGTTATCGGCATCAGCAGCCTGCATTCTTTCACCCTGTGCTGGGACTTGCAGTGGGTCTGTGGGAAACCAGGATTACGCTTGCAGCGGCCCTGGGCAGAGAGTAGGGAAACCAGCAGCCATGGCTGCACCATACGCACTGCCTAGTTTGCCTAGTGGTAGCACTGGCCTTGGGGAAGCAAAGGTGGCAGGGTTTTTGTAGATCACACTAATGCCGCGTACACACGATCAAACAATCGGGTGGAAAAGTCCAGCAAACTCAAGTCCGCCAGACAATCCCCCCGTGTGTAGCCTCCAGCAGACTTTTTTTACCCGAGAGTACGGCGGACTTAGAAAGTAGTTTTGCACTCCAATCTTCCCACCGGACTTGCATTTCGGCGGACAATCCGGCCGTGCGTATGCCAGTCCGCCGTACTTTTGAAATGAACGGACTTTTATCGCCCGGAGAAAAGTTCGCTCATTTTGAGCGGGTCTCCAGGTAAGCAGGGCCCGCGAAGGAGACGTCGCAGACCCCGCCACCTGGTATGGACTTAAAGGGGAACCCCAACGCTGAAAAAAATCGGCGTGGGGTCCCCCCAGATCCACATCAGACCCTTGTCCGAGCACGCTACCCGGCCGGCCAGGAAAGGGGGGACGAGCGAGCGCACCCCCCTCCTGAGCCGTACCAGGCCACGTGCCCTCAACATGGGGGGTGCCTTGGGGAAGGGGAGGCGCGCGACCCCCCCACCCCAAAGCACCTTGCCCTTATGTTGATAAGGACAAGGGCCTCTTCCCGACAACCCTGACCGTTGGTTGTCGGGGTCTGCGGGCGGGGGCTTATCGGAATCCGGGAGCCCCCTTTAATAAGGGGGCCCCCCGGATACCGGCCCCCCACCCTATGTGAATGAGTATGGGGTACAATGTACCCCTACCCATTCACCTGTAAAATAAAGTACAAAAAAACAACACACAAGGGTTAAAATAGTTTATTGCACAGCTCCGGGGGTCTTCCGTCTTCGGGGGTCTTCTCGTCGGACTCCTCTATGCTATCTTCTGCTAGCTCTTTTACTAGCGGAGGAGCCCGGGTTTCTTCCTCGCTGCCGCGCTCTTCTTCCGACTTCGGGGGTCTTGTCCCCCTCTTCGGTTCTTCTGCCGGGCCACCGCTCCTTCTTAGAGCTCTTTTACAGGCGGTGGCCCAGTCTTCTGTCGCCGCTGTCGTCGCCGCCTTCTGTTCTTCTGTTCTTCTCTTCAGATGTTGCCTCATCGCATCCTCCGCTCACAATGGCTCCGACGCACAGTGACTTATATAGGGACATCACCGGATGATGTCCCCTCCCATTATGGTGTCACAGTCCCAGAGGATGCTGGGACTGTGACATCATAATAGGTGGAGACATCATCCGGTGATGTCCCTATATAAGTCGCCGTGCGCCCAGTCCCCATCATTGTGAGCGGAGGGAGCGATGAGGCAATATCTGAAGAGAAGAACAGAAGGCGGGGACAGAAGACCGGGCCACCGCCTGTAAAAGAGCTATAAGAAGGCGCGGTGGCCCGGCAGAAGAACCGAAGAGGGGGACAAGACCCCCGAAGTCGGAAGAAGAGGGCGGCGGCGAGGAAGAAAGCCAGGCTCCTCCGCTAGTAAAAGAGCTAGCAGAACATAGCGGAGGAGTCCGGCGAGAAGACCGCCAAAGATGGAAGAACCCCAGAGCTGTACAATAAACTATTTTAACCCTTGTGTGTTGTGTTTTTTTTGTACTTTATTTTACAGGTGAATGGGTAGGGGTACATTGTACCCCATACTCATTCACATATGGTGGGGGGCCGGTATCCAGGGGCCTCCTTATTAAAGGGGGCTCCCGAATTTTAATAAGCCCCCCGCCCGCAGACCCCGACAACCAACGGCCAGGGTTGTCGGGAACAGGCCCTTGTCCTCATCAACATGGGGACAAGGTGCTTTGGGGTGGGGGGGCCGCGTGGCCCCCCTTCCCCAAGACACCCCCCATGTTGAGGGCACGCGGCCTGGTACAGCTCAGGAGGGGGGGCTCGCTCGTTCCCCCCCTTTCCTTGCCGGCCGGGTAGCATGCTCGGACAAGGGATGTGGACCTGGAGGGGACCCCCACGCCAATTTTTTCGGCGTTGGGGTTCCCCTTTAAGTCCATACCAGGTGGCGGGGCCAGCGACGCATCCTTCGTGGGCCCCGCCTACCTGGAGATGTGCTCAAAATGAGCGGACTTTCCTCCGCGTGTGTGGGCGAGTCCGTTCATTTCAAAAGTACGGCGGATAGTACGGCGGACTTAGTACGCCGTATTAGTCCGCTGAAAAAGTGCCGTGTGTGGGCAAGTAGCCCGTTCGGAAAGTCCGACAGACAGTCCGGCGGGCTTCCCGCCGGACTAAGTCCGCCGGATAGTCGGCTACGTGTGTACGCGGCATTAGGTGTAGTCACTTTGCAAGTGTATTTTTGGCGTTATCACTCTCCTTTGTCAAGTATCACCAACAGTGTTTGACAGGTCTCTATGGATTAGCATAGATGCTGTTAACAAGAGATATTCACATGGAAATGCAAAATAGGACTGCTGCATCGACATCTCTGTTTTCCTCCAACATTACATTGCTTGGTCTCTTGGTACTAGTGTATCCATATGCCACCACTCCTGTCACTCCAGGATCAGTGAGCACTTGGGGCATAAACACTAGCACAGTGGCTAAGTGGTTAGCAATTTCACCTAGCAGCCCTAAAGCCATTTGTTCAAATGCCAACCATGGCACTACCTGGCCTGAAATTTGCACGTTGGCCCTGTGCCTGTGTGGGTTTCCTCCCACACTCCAAAGACATGCTGATAGATTAATTGGTTCCTGTCTAAATTGGCCTTAGTATGAATGTGAGTTAAGCACCTTAGACTGTAAGCTCCTTGAGGGCACAGACTGATGTGCATGTACAGTATATATTTACTTATAGTATAAGTACCTGTAACAAATAAATAAAAGGCAGAACTTTCCTACACAGGGCCCATCCTCTCTCTTGCACTGCTCCTCTCTACAGATCTAGCAGTGTGTGTACATTGCTCTCCTTACAACTGTTGTATAGAATTTGCAAGAGCCTAGGTAGAGTTGTAGAGATACCAAAAGACGTTTGGTTTCACATTGACAGGACATTAAATTATTATTATTAAATTATATGAGTCAATGTTATTAAATTGTTTTTAGTTAATTGTTAAAATTGATGTGTTACATCTTTACCACTATAAAATCTTTATTTTACAAATATAAATGATTCATTCAGCTGTGTTTAAATATGAGCTTGAGCTACTGAGCTGAGTACCCAAACTGCCATTTTTTTAAAGAGATCTAATAGCTTGGCAAACATGTGAAAAGAGCTCTGATAACTGTCTGGAAATGTAAGTATGAATAATAATATGCCATACTTTATATTTACGTAGCTGAAAATTGAACAAAAAGTTATTTTTTAATCCTAAATAGTACGTAACATCACATATAAGAAAATGTTATGCATTCCTTTTAAATGTGCTGCAGAATTTATGTTTACATAAAGAACTTGCATTTATTTTATCCCCACATGAACCAAATGCTTCTATGTGAATTGTCATTGATTGAGCCATTAAGGTTAATATATTTTCCATTTCCTGTACAGGACACTGTGCGGTGCTTGACACATGTTGGAGCTTATGTACTGTATACCCAATATACCCTTATGCTCGCCAAGGGGCCATATATCAGGCTCATATTTACATGCGTGTATGCCTCTTTATCTTATCTACTCTCATTATCATCTGCAAGTTTCCAGCAGCTAGAAGGATAAACAGAAAATGAAGTGGAGACTTCTTTAAATAAATACTAAAGGAAAGTGGAATGGATGGCTATAGTATGGTAGCAGCACTATAACATAAATTTGACATCTTCAATAGAGCACAAATGACGGGACTTTCCATGAAGCACACGGGAGCAATACAATAAATGAAATAAAAATACGTTTTAATTTGTTCAAATTGTCATAAAGTATTCATATTCAATTGTTCTATGCATTCTACTATATATTAATATTTTTACAATTATACAATTCATTAGAACTAAATATTGCACATTAGTTGACATTTCAACAAGGAGTTAATACAAATATTATGGGATACATGAGATAATTAAGACATGATTTTATAAGATGAGATTAATGACTGTATAAACAAAAACATCTCTAAAAAATACAAATAAAAAAGTTTTTTATTTGTTTCTTTTTCATTATTTTTAATTTTAGTTTTTTGGCGATGTTTTTGTTTATACAGTCATTAATCTCACTTTATAAAATCATGTCTTTATTATCTCATGTATCCCATAATATTTGTATTAACTCCTTGTTGGAATGTCAACTAATGTGCAATATTTAGTTCTAATAAATTACATAGTTACATAGTTAGATTGAAAAAAGACACAAGTCCATCTAGTTCAACCACAAAAAAAATAAAATAATAATAATATCATACAATCCCATATACCCAATTCTATACCCACAGTTGATCCAGAGGAAGGCAAAAAACCCCAGCAGAGCATGATCCAATTTGCTAAAGCAGGGGTAAAAATTCCTTCCTGATCCCCCGAGAGGCAATCAGATTTTCCCCGGATCAACTTTACCTATAAATGTTAGTACCCAGTTATATTATGTACACTTAGGAAATAATCCAGGCCCTTCTTAAAGGAATCCACTGAGCAGGCCAGAACCACCTCTGCAGGGAGTGTATTCTACATTTTCACAGCTCTTACTGTGAAAAAACCTTTCCGTATTTGGAGATGAAATCTCTTTTCCTCTAGACATAAAGAGTGCCCCCTTGTCCTCTTTGTTGACTGTAACGCGAATAGCTTGACACCAAGTTCACTATATGGACCCCTTATATATTTGTACATGTTAATCTCCTCTTATCAAGAGTGAATAAATTCAGTTCCTCTAATCTTTCATCATAGCTTAGTTCCTCCATGCCTCTTATCAGTTTGGTTGCCCTTCTCTGCACTTTCTCCAGTTCCCTGATATCCTTTTTGAGAACTGGTGCCCAAAACTGAACTGCATATTCCAGATGAGGTCTTACTAATGATTTGAACAGGGGCAAAAAGATATCTCTCTCTCTGGAGTCCATACCTCTCTTAATACAGGAAAGGACTTTGCTCACTTTGGAAACCGCAGCTTGGCATTGCATTCTATTATTGAGCTTATGATCTACCAAAACCCCCAGATCCTTCTCCACTATGGATTCCCCCAGTTGTTCTCCTCCAAAAATGTATGATGCATGCATATTCTTAGCCCCCAAGTGCATAACTTTACATTTCTCAACATTAAACCTCATCTGCCACATTGTCGCCCCAATTAGACAGAGCATTGAGGTCGGTTTGTAAATTGGAGACATTCTGTAAGGACGTTATTCCACTGCATAGCTTGGTGTCATCTGCAAAGATGGAAATGTTACTTTTGATCCCAGACCCAATATCATTTATAAAGATATTAAAAAGTAAGGGTCCCAGCATTGGACCTTGGGGTACACCACTGATAACCTTAGACCATTCAGAGTAAGAATCATTAACCACTACTCTCTGAATTCTGTCTTTTAGACAGTTTTCTATCCATTTACAAACTGATATTTCCAAACCTGTAGACTTTACCTTAAACATGAGCCGTGTGTGCGGAACTGTATCGAACGCTTTTGCAAAATCCAAGTATACCACGTCCACCGCCACCCCTCTGTCCAAGGTTTTACTTACCTCTTCATAAAAAGAAATCAGGTTTGTCTGACAACTTCTGTTTTTTATGAATCCATGCTGTCTGTTGCTTAAAATATTTTTTTTCCTGCAAGAACTCGTCTATGTGGTCTTTTATTAATCTCTCCAGTATCTTCCCAACTATAGAAGTTAAACTAACAGGTCTATAGTTACTTGGTAAAGACTTTGTTCCCTTTTTAAATATAGGCACCACATTGGCCCTGCACCAATCCAGTGGTACTATTCCTGTCATTAATGAGTCCCTAAAAATTAGATACAATGGCTTTGAAATTACAGAGCTCAATTATTTTAGGAACCGTGGGTGGATGCCATCAGGTCCAGGTGCTTTATCCACCTTTATTCTGTCCAAATATTTCTGGACCATATCACTTTTGAGCCATTGTGGATTTGGGGCTGTGTCACTACCACCCCCATTATGGACATGAGTTCCCCCATGCTCCTTTGTATACACAGAGCTGAAGAAAGTATTTAATAAATTAGCCTTCTTTTTGTCCCCAGTCACCCACTCCAGATTATTTTGTAAAGGGCCTACATGCTCAGACTTGACCTTTTTACTATTAATGTATTTGAAGAATTTTTGGGGGTTTGTCCTACTATCTTTTGCAATCTGTCTTTCATTTTGAATTTTTGCATCCTTGATTTCCTTTTTACATATTCTGTTATATTCTTTGTAACATTTAAATGACACTAGTGTTCCTTCATTTTTATATTTTTTAAAAGCTATTTTCTTATAGTTTATAGCTTTTTTAACTTTGGCCGTGAGCCACATAGGTTTTATTTTTAGCCTTTTAAACTTATTGCCCATGGGAATATACTTTGTAGTGAGATCACAAACAGTCTTTTTGAAGAATTCCCATTTCTGTTCTGTGCCCATTGATGCCAATATTCTCTAACAGTCTAGGTCCTGGAGAGCAGCCCTCATCCTTGGAAAATTTGCTCTCTTTAAATTAAGAGTTTTTATCTTTCCTGTATGTGATTTTTGCTTACAGCTAACATCAAATGAAATCATGTTATGGTCACTGCTACCTAGACATGTGCAGAGTAAAATATTTTGTTTCGGAATTTCGTTTTCGTCCGAAAGCTTAATTTATTTAGTTACTCCCGAAATTCGTTTTTATTTATTTCGTTTTTCGTTCAAAAATTGCATTCGTCCGAAAATCCACATGAATTACGGTCGAATCTGTCTTGGAAGGCTTATGGTGTCTGTCGAATGTATAAAGAAGATTCGACGGAGCTAACTATATAGCATACTTTAGAACCCTATTAAAGTCTATGGGACTCCAACGTTCAAAATCTAAAGTGCTAATTTTAAAGGCTAATTTGCAAGTTACTGTCCTAAAAAGTGTTTGGGGACCCGGGTCCTGCCCCAGGGGACATGTATCAATGCAAAAAAAAGTTTTAAAAACTGCCATTTTTTCGGGAGCAGTGATTTTAATAATGATTAAAGTGAAACAATAAAAGTGTAATATTCCTTTAAATTTCGTAGGGGGGGGGGGGGGGGGTTGTCTATAGTATGCCTGTGAAGGGGCGCATGTTTCTGGTGCTTAGAATTGTCCCTGCACAAAGTGTCATTTATGCAGGAAAAAAAGTCCTTTAAAATCACTCGCAGCTATTATGAATTGTCGGCTCCGTAATACAGAGAACACTCATTGAAAGTCATTGATAAAAAAATAAATAAATAAATAAAAAAAAAAGCGTGGCGGTCCCCCAAATTCATTTACCAGGCCCTTCAGGTCTGGTATGGATATTAAGGGGAACCCTGCCTCAAATTTAAGAAAAAATTTGACGTGGGGTTCCCCCTAAATATCCATAACCAGACCCTTCAGGTCTGGTATGGATATTAAGGGGAACCCCGCGTCAAATTTAAAAAAAAATTGACGTGGGGTTCCCCCTAAAAATCCATACCAGACCCTTTATCCGAGCACGCAACCTGGCAGGCCGCAGGAAAAGAGGGGGGGACGAGAGAGCGGCCCCCCCTCCCTCCTGAACCGTACCAGGCCACATGCCCTCAACATTGGGAGGATGCTTTGGGGGTCCGTGACCCCTCAAAGCACCTTGTCCCCATGTTGATGAGGACAAGGGCCTCATCTCCACAACCCTGGCCGGTGGTTGTGGAGGTCTGCGGGCGGGGGGCTTATCAGAATCTGGAAGCCCCCTTTAACAAGGGGACCCCCAGATCCCGGCCCCCCCCCCTGTTTGAAATGGTAAGGGGGTACAAAAGTACCCCTACCATTTCACAAAGAAAGTGTAAAAAATGGTTAAATAAAACAAACACACTTTTGAAAAATTCCTTTATTAAAAATAAAAAAATAAAAAAAAGATTCCAGCGGCGGTAATCCACTCTTGCTATCCAGCGACGGACGATCATCTCTCCAGCGATGTCTCATCTCATCCAGCGCAGCGATCCATCCTTCTGTCTCCTCCACGGAGACACTGCAAGGATTCCGGCGGCTGACGTTTCTTAAATACGGAGGGCGGGGCCACCCGTCACCTGACCCCGCCCCCCTCTGACGCAAGGGGAAACCCGGGGTTCCCCGTGACGTATGGGTGACCCCGCCCCCCTCTGATGTAACGGAAACCTGCCTGTGTTACATCAGAGGGGTGCGGGTCACCCCTACGTCACAGGGAACCCCGGGTTTCCCCTTGCATCAGAGGGGGGCGGGGTCAGGTGACGGGTGGCCCCGCCCTCTGTATTTAAGAAACGTCAGCCGCCGGAATCCTTGCAGTGTCTCCTCCACGGAGACAGAAGAAGGACGGATTCGCTGCGCTGGATGACATGAGACATCGCTGGAGAGATGACCGTCCGTCGCTGGATAGCAAGAGTGGATTACCGCCGCTGGAATCTTTTTTTTATTTTTTTATTTTTAATAAAGGAATTTTTCAAAAGTGTGTTTGTTTTATTTAACCATTTTTTACACTTTCTTTGTGAAATGGTAGGGGTACTTTTGTACCCCCTTACCATTTCAAACAGGGGGGGGGCCGGGATCTGGGGGTCCCCTTGTTAAAGGGGGCTTCCAGATTCTGATAAGCCCCCCGCCCGCAGACCTCCACAACCACCGGCCAGGGTTGTGGAGATGAGGCCCTTGTCCTCATCGACATGGGGACAAGGTGCTTTGAGGGGTCACGGACCCCCAAAGCATCCTCCCAATGTTGAGGGCATGTGGCCTGGTACGGTTCAGGAGGGAGGGGGGGCCGCTCTCTCGTCCCCCCCTCTTTTCCTGCGGCCTGCCAGGTTACGTGCTCGGATAAAGGGTCTGGTATGGATTTTTAGGGGGAACCCCACGTCAATTTTTTTTTAAATTTGATGCGGGGTTCCCCTTAATATCCATACCAGACCTGAAGGGTCTGGTTATGGATATTTAGGGGGAACCCCACGTCAAATTTTTTCTTAAATTTGAAGCAGGGTTCCCCTTAATATCCATACCAGACCTGAAGGGCCTGGTAATTGAATTTGGGGGACCCCCACGCTTTTTTTTTTTTATTTATTTATTTATTTTTTTATCAATGACTTTCAATGAGTGTTCTCTGTATTACGGAGCCGACAATTCATAATAGCTGCGAGTGATTTTAAAGGACTTTTTTTCCTGCATAAATGACACTTTGTGCAGGGACAATTCTAAGCACGGGAAACATGCGCCCCTTCACAGGCATACTATAGACAACCCCCCCCTACGAAATTTAAAGGAATATTACACTTTTATTGTTTCACTTTAATCATTATTAAAATCACTGCTCCCGAAAAAACGTCCGTTTTTAAAACTTTTTTTTGCATTGATACATGTCCCCTGGGGCAGGACCCGGGTCCCCAAACACTTTTTAGGACAGTAACTTGCAGAATCTTTTCTCTCTGTGAAATCTTTTTTCTCTGTCGAATATTTTCTCTATATAATCTTGGACTAATAGAGGTAAGGTTAGGCACATTCGACCACAGGTTCTATAGACAGATTGTTGTCAGAGTCATGTCGAATCTCCTATTCTATATCGAACTGTTGTAACAATGAAAACGAAAATAAAGCATTTATTTATGTCGGATCTTTCGTTTTTCGGATTTTGTGCTTTCGTTATCGTTTGTCAAAACGAAAACGAAAATAGCTGAAATTCGGACGAAAATGCATTCGGACGAAAACGAATGCACATGTCTACTGCTACCCAGGTGTTCCTTTATCTGAACATTAGTATGATCTGCATGGTTTGAGATTACCAGGTCCAACAGAGCATCATTCCTAGTTGGGGCCTCAATAAACTGGATCATAAAATTGTCCTGTAATAGGTTTATAAATTTTTGCCCTTTAACTGTCCCAGCAGTGCCATTACTCCAGTCAATTTCTGGGTAGTTAAAATCCCCCATTATTATCACTGTTCCAACCCTTGCAGCCCTTTCTATCTGTGCAAGGAACTGAGTCTCCACCTCCTCATTAACATTGGGTGGTCTATAACAAACTCCAATGATTACCTTTGAACCTCGCATATCTGTATGCAGTTCCACTCATAATGCTTCAGACTCATCACACTTTCCGTCAACCAGGTCCTCTTTCTCACTTGCTTTGAGATCACTTCTCACATACAGACAGACACCTCCACCTTTACTTTTTACTCTGTCTTTCCGAAAGAGTGCATAGCCAGGAATGTTAATAGCCCAGTAATGTGAGGCATGAAGCCAAGTTTCAGCAATACCGATTACATCATAGCTCTCCTGATGCACCAGAGCTTCCAACTCACCTATTTTGCTTGGCAGGCTTCTGGCATTGGTGAACGAACATTTTAATGGATTAATATATTTTGACCGGTCACATACTATCCTCTTGGGTGTTCCAAGATTACAACTAGGACTTGCTACTATACTTACCTTGGGTTTATGTGCTTTTGTTACCCTACCACTAATGCCTCTAATATTACCCTCTGGAATATGCTCCACGCTGACTATCTCTGGACCCCCATCGCCTAGTTAAAAAACCCCTCTAACTTTTGGCCATCCTTAATCCCAGCTGATCTGCACCCTCCTCATTTAAGTGCAGTCCGTCCCTTCTATAGTACTGGTTATTGACTGAGAAGTTGTCCCAGTCCTCCAGGAACCCAAACCCCTCCTTACTACACCAGCTCTTGAGCCACTTGTTTACTTCCCTAATCTCCCTCTGCCTTTCTGGTGTGGCTCGACGTACCGGTAGTATTCCTGAGAATACTACCTTGGAGGTCCTTTTCCTCAATTTAGCTCCCAAGTCCCTAAAATCATTCTTTAGGACACTCCATCTGCCTCTGACTTTGTCATTGGTGCCAATGTGCACCATGACAGCTGGGTCTTCCCCAGCCCCTCCCAGTAATCTGTCCACCAGATCCGTGATGTGCCTAACCCAAGCGCCCGGTAGACAACATACAGTTCGGCGCTTCAGGTCTTTGTTACAGATTGCCCTCTCTGTCCTCTCTGAGTCCCCTACCACCAGAATCTGTCTTTCCTTTCCCTTCGCTCCCCCCCCCCCATTCTCACTGGAGGAGTTCTTCCCCTGGCAGCTATGAGAATCCCTCAGCTCCAGCAGTGCTAGTCCCTGACTGGGATCACCAATGTCACTCAATGAAGCATAATTATTGGGATGCTCCTGCCCTGGATCGGCCTCCCTTGCACTTGCCCCTCTACCCTTCCTGACTGTCACTTATCTACTCTTTGCTACTGCCTGCACCTTCTTGCCTCCACCCACCTCTGTGCTGGCCCCTGCCGGCACCTGTCGTGTACGTTCCTGGCTCTCATTTAGGGTGGAGGGTCCTCTCAGTGCTGACAGTTGCTTCCCCAGATTCAGAACCTTGGCTTCCAGGGAAACAATGTGCTTACATTTTGCACAGCAGATGATCAAGGAACGCATACATGCTGCAAGATGTACACCGAGTCGCCTCTCCACACCCGCCAGTCATCTTACCTATTAATATAATGAGGATTAGAGATTATACCCAGTCCAAATTACCTAACAACTAGCTTCCTGACACTAATACTCAACAAGACAGTACACAGGTACTCACAGACCAGTGTGCACCCACAATACACAAGTACTAACGATCCACACACACTACTCAGACAACACTCAGGTACTCACACTACACAGGTAGTATGACCCCTGTTATAACCTCCTGTTTTAAACTCTGGTTTTTAACTCACCACTTTGACCAGTTCCACTAACTCTGGTTTTTAACTCACCACTTTGACCAGTTCCACTAACTCTGGTTTTTAACTCACCACTTTGACCAGTTCCACTAACTCTGGTTTTTAACTCACCACTTTGACCAGTTCCACTTGGACAGAGTTCCCACAGACTTAAGATGAGTAGGCTCACAATGAGTTCTACACAAAGTTATATAGACCTCAAGCACCTGTGCTCAATTAACCACTCCCCTTAATTAGTAGGCTGAAGGAAGTCAAGAAAAAAAAATATTTCAAAAGTGTCAGAAAGGGGTATTAAAAAGCTACAAGGAAAAGCCCCAAAAAGAACCTAAAAATGCAACCCAGCAGTCACCAGCAGTCAAAAAGCAATACTTGTTCACACTCCACTCAAGGCTCCACTGTTTAGCTTACAACCAGCAGTTTGGCGAATTGTGAATTGTATAATTGTAAAAATATTACTATATAGTAGAATGCATAGAACAATTGAATATGAATACTTTATGACAATTTGAACAAATTAAAACTTATTTTTATTTTATTTATTTTATTGCTCCCGTGTGCTTCATGGAAAGTCCTGTCATTTGTGCTCTCTTTATTGAATATAATGAACCGGGATGGAGGAGGGGACTTGAGCGGCCCCATTATTCCTCATTTAAAGTCCCAATGAACCCTTTGTTTATTTTATTGTCTTTGCTAAAATTTGACATCATTCTGACAACATGGCACATAACCCACCAACCCACAAAATGTAATTAAAATAGCAACCTTTTTTGAATAATATTTTACATGCCTCTCCAGGAAAGATCAGATTCCACACTCCACAATCACATCTCAGGTGTTGGCCTCTTTTTGTCACCACTGAAGTAATCAATTGTACCAAGTACAGGAATACCGCACACTGAGATGCAAAATAATATTCTTCCTTTAATAAAATAGCAGCAGGAACAGGTTTTATTCTGACATGTTTCGTGCTATGCAGAACAATTTGCTTAGTGCAAAACATGTCAGAATATAAAAAATCCCTTTGCGTAACCATGCTCTATAATACTGCACTGCACATTTTTAACACACTTTTTACACGTTCTTGTAATCATCAATTACATTACATGGCCTGTTCTGTTTGACACTTATTTTCTTAATAGTGTATATGTCATATTTTGAGTACTAATTTTAGTGGTCTGTTTTTCCTGCTGTTTAGCTATCCCTTTTTCAGCTTACCCACTGCTTTTGGTTTGAAATGTGAAAACCCAATCATTAAAATCTTAAATAATCTTTAAGCTGTTAATGCAGTTTTGAAAGTAATTTTCAAATATGCATCTTTCATTAAAATTGGTACTGTATGTTATGTGATGATAATGGTCTTCCTGTTGCTTTCCTGTGTTGTTGTGTACAGGCATGTTCTACCATTGTCACTGTCACAAAGACCACCCTAAGAAACGGCTGGAGTGAGTATATTTTGACGAAACATGGCTGCAAAGAGACTGGAGGTGATCCTCAGTGTTAAGATGCAAAAAAGATTGCACAAAAAAGTAAAATTAGTACTTTCTAAAAGAAAATGCCATACTAAATGTTTATAATACACGTTGATTTAAAAAACAAAATGCTATCCAATAAGGATTTACATCTGCTTTAAAACTGATCTCCAGACATAAAGTATCTTCCACCCACCCTTTACTCCCACCACCTCCCCTAAATAATTGCCATGTTAGTTTTAAAAAATCTTAATCAAAAAGGCCATTTTATCTGACTAAATATACAGTCATCTGATGCTCCTGGTCCCAAGACTTCTGGACTGCAGAGCTTGATGACTCTTGAACAGGTACCTAGGGTACCATTGCTTGAGTGAAATGGAATAGAACTATTGGCTACCCAGGCTCTATAAGACAGCAGTGGCATGATGACATCATCCTAACGGGACTGATCAAATACAAGTAAAAGGTGCAACACACTAGTACCTCAAAGGTGACCATATAATAAAATCCATAAAAGTCCAGAAATGGGTATATGATTATGATGGATAATGGGTCTGCAATTAAGGGCTGCCACCAAAAGGGACCAGAAGACAGAAATCCAGTAGAGCTGAGAAAGACAAGGAGAGGGGCGCCTCTGAATAAATAGTATACACTTTAATTAAAAAAAGCAATACTCACATGAAAGAAAGCAATGTTGCACATAGGTGAGCTGGATACCATCCAAGAGCAGGATCAGAATGGATGATAAGGTCACAATGAGGTCCACTTCGCACTAGTATAGTGGTGTCCTGCTGGGACATCAGATATCCAAGAGAAGGTATGAAGATAGTGAGCTGTCGAAGCTGGGACGCTCAGCACTGCTGTTCCTTGTATGTCCTCGCTGAACACTGCTTGCAAGATGGAGAACGGCCATGCGGTGTCAGATCTTATCCACAGCGAGGCTTGGAAGGCACATGGCAGCGTGGGGCTGTGATGTCATTAACATGTGTCGCGTTTCCAAGCTTTTATGCTGCGCGTGGTCTGGCAGCCTCTCTCCTTTTTCTTGCTTGGTTTCAATAGAAACCATCTGACGTTCAGCCTATGTGTATGGCATCCAGTCTGAAAGAATCTGGCCGAACGTCCGGCTTCTGATGAATAGGCAAGACCAAAAAAGGTCTTCTAAATGGCATCCGATCAGCACTCTTAGCCAAGGGCTGAGAACGCTGTGTGGTGTGTTCTGACAGGGCACTGTCCCCTGCCAAAACAGAATAGCTCAGCAGGGGAGATCACTGTACTAACATAGGATTGTTAGTACATGATCTATTCCCAAGCTCTTCTGTTTTTTATTTTTTTATTTAGCCCACTGGGTAGATGAGAAAAAAAATCACAGTGTGTACTAGGCTTAAGTCTAAAACTGGCTATAGAAGGATTGAAATTCAGCCTGTTCAGCAGGGAGTGGCTAAATTTCAATTCATCTATGGTCATTCCTGCTTGACAAAGATAAATCTAATGACTTCTGTCAAAGGGGACTGTATGAAACCTTTAACTTGGTCACCAGCTGCAGCCAATCGGCTACAGCACTCATCAGTGTATTTTGATTACAGAGGAATACAATACCACAGCGGGGAGGATTCTTCCATCCACCTCAATTGTGTGGAGGAGGAATCTACCCACTAAAAAAAAAAGAATCACCTATTGCCAGCATCCCTCCAAAAAGTGGGAAGACAACTACCTATGATGCCATAACTTTACAGAGCATTGGGACTTGCTGAAATCCCTTTGCTACACTGACAGCAGTTTACATGTGGTACTTTTTACCCTTAACTCTTCTACATAGAAAAGTAAGCAATCAGACCCAATTAAACCTATAACCAAATAACCAAAGAAATAGGAAAAATAGTAGTGCTAGTGAAATAAAACACAGTTGAAATCAGTGATTCTTATGAAAATGTGACATATATCACCTAGTGAAAAGTGACATAAAATATTAAAATAAATATATATTCCATGATAAATGAAAAAATAAAACTTCAAAAAACTTCAAAAAAATGTCTTCTTAAATCCTTGAATCTTCCACCACACCAATGTGCTTGTGACACCTCTCCCACTGAAAAACACACTCACCAAATTCTATTGCCTCCCACTCTTGTGTTTGGCTCAAGTGCAATTTACCCACACCTGGGTTAAACAACGACCATCCACTTTATCCACGTGATTAATATCAAGATATCTCCATATGTGAAAAATAAAAATAAGAAGTGCTCCACATAGCGTGATATAGTTTCAACCAGTTTAATAAAATCACTCCAATAATTACACTCACATTTCAAACAATAAAAAATTGCCTTCAATGTAAAATCACAGCAAACAAAAGAAGATGGCTCAGCAGTGTACTACGGCCGTGGCAGACCTGAAGTGTGCATTCACAATGTGTCTCTCACCCACTCCTAGGTATCTGCTGCTCTCGGTATCAGTATTGATTCTCAGTTGAGCGGCATCTCACATCAGTAAGATTGATTGCCGTGTAGCCATGCCCCGACATGTTTCGTCACTCTGAGGAATCCCATGAGGAAGTCAGAGTGACAAAACATGTCAGGGGAGTGGCTACACGGCAATCAATCTTACTGACATGAGACACCGCTCAACTGAGACTCAATACTGATACCGAGAGCAGATACCTAGGAGTGGGTGAGAGACACATTTGAACGCACACCGTGGCCGCAGTACACCGCTGAGCCATCTTCTTTTGTTTGCTGTGATTTTACATTGAAGGCTATTTTTTATTGTTTGAAATGTGAGTGTAATTATTGGAGTGTTGGTGTGATTTTATTAAACTGGTTGAAACTATATCACGCTATGTGGAGCACTTCTTATTTTTATTTTTTACATATGCAGATATCTTGATATTAATCACGTAGATAAAGTGGATGGTCGTTGTTTAACCCAGGTGTGGGTAAATTGCACTTGAGCCAAACACAAGAGTGGGAGGCAATAGAAGTTGGTGAGTGTGTTTTTCAAAGGGAGAGGTGTCACAAGCACGTTGGTGTGGTCTTCCACCACAAGGATTTAAGAAGACATTTTTTTTTTTTTTTAAGTTTTATATTTTCATTTAATGGACTATATATTTATTTAAATATTTGGTGTCACTTGTCACTGGGAGATATATGTTACATTTGCATAAGAATCACTGATTTCAACTGTGATTTATTTCACTAGCGCTACTAGTTTTTCCTATTTCATTGGTTATTTGGTTATAGGTTTAATTTCAGTTATTATACACAATTCGTTTTAAAGTAGCAGCTTGTCTCACATTCATTGGCACAGTGGTGGTATAGGATATCAGGGGCGGTTATATATCTTTTACCAACAGTACCCAATCAGCCCCGATTGCAGGGAGATGTTCCAACAAGCTAGAAATGCTTTCTGTGCAATAATAGGCACCTCTAACTGGTCTCTTATAGTACAAAACACCTAGATTATTGCCATCACTGCTTGAAATTATATCAGTCTCCTATTTTTATTGATATTCCTAACTAAAAGTGAAATACACATACATTTAAATATTTTATATAAAATACATTTAAACAAATGATTAGTTTTCCTTGAAAGTAGAGGTTGCTGTTGTGTGGCAACATTTCATAAATGCTTCATATTTGTAATTATTTCAGCATGTATTTATGGATACCTTATAAAACAATAAATATAGGGGGTAAATTTAAAGCATTTGTAAGGTTATCTAGCTACAATTATCTTTTTTTTTTTTTTAAACTTATTCCCATCAAGCCGTTTTTCCACTGCATGTGGTCGTTTTTTTTTTTTTACTATACATTTTTCCGAAATCCCCAAACGCCATTTTTAGAAGTGCGTTGTTTTTCTTAAATGAAAGGGTTAGGATGAAGGTTAATGTTAAGAAAATAATGATTTATTTCTTCAGATTCTATAATACAGCTCTGTCACAAGGTCCCTGGTGGAGGAATATATTTCTGCAATGGAGTCTGAGTGCTACTGTTCCATGCCTGGTGGCAGAGTCTCATATACCTACCATGGATATTTAATGTATTCTATATGCAAACTAAATGTGTTTTTTTTATTTTATTTTATGGGATAAATCTACCCATAGGGAAAGAGAAAATGTAGCTGCTGAAAGATTATTTTGTGAAAGATCTTTCCATAAAAATGCCCATAAAACAAGATGGAGAACACGCAGGCTATAACAGCAAAATTGAATATTTGTTGTCCTCTTTCTTCAGGAGAGACTGGTCTCATTTGTATTCTGTCCAAAACACTAATGTCCAACAGTGTCCCACCAAGTAGGAGGCAGCACACAAGTTGCCTTGAAGAGAGACACACAACACACCACCAATTTCTCCTGGTTTCTCCTTGCATTTTTTTTCTCTGGGAATTCCTTGCTTTTGAGCACCTCCCCTCTAATAGAGCTTGGCGGAGGGATTTTGCTGAATTTGATTTTGCAGCAAAATGACTGCTTCCATATTTGAACTTTGCACATTGAGCTGCTTAATTGAAATTTCCTCGAAAGAAAAATACTTTTTCTTTATTTAAAGAGTGAAATTAAGGTGATTTCTTTTTTATTCACTTAATGATCTTTGTGTTTGGTGTGCAGGTAAATTTAAATTGTTTTGGGACTTTTAAGAATACCCTTTCGCAAAAGCAATATTATGTAAGCAAATTCGAATCTTTTATTTTATTTTTTTAATTTTGTGAAAAGGTATCCTTAAGATTTTGTAAGTTTGCCCACTTACAAAGAAATGATAACTTTTATCACAGGTGTATTTTAAATGATAGAGACAGAATATCAGCCAAAAATCCAGAAAAAAAACACATGATACAAATGTTATAAATTGAGATGCACTTCAGTGAGTAAAATAAGTATTTGATACCAACCAACAATAATTCCGGCTCCCACAGACTGGCTACAGTATGCACTCATGTGACACAGAGATTAGTCCTGTCAATTTAAGAATGTACTCCTAATGACAACTTGTTATGTGTATAAAAGACACTTATCCACAGAATCTTTTTCTTCCATTCAAACCCATCATCATGTGCAAGACCAAAGAGCTGTCAAAGGACAAGATTGTAGATCTGCACAAGGCTGGAATGGGCTACAAAACCATCAGCAAGAAGCTTGGTTGAGAAGGAGACAGCTGTTGGAGCGATTATGGACAAATGGAAGAAATACAAAATAACCATAAATCGCCCTCAGTCTGGAGATCCATGCAAGATTTCCCCTCATGGGGTAAGGATGATCATAAAAAAGTGATGGATCAACCTATAACTACACAGGAGAAACTTGTGAATAATCTCAAGGCCGTTGGGACTACAGTCACCAAACAAACCATTGGTAACACAATACACCACCATGGAATGAAATCCTGCAGCGCCTGTAATGTCCCCCCCCCCCTCCAGAAGACACATGCGCAGGCCCATCTGAAGTTTGCCAATGAACATCCGAATGATTCAGAGAAGGATTGGGAGAAAGTGCTGTGGTCAGATAAGACCAGAATTGAGCTCTTTGGAATTATTACAACTTTTTGGAGGAAGAAAAACGCCTACTATGACCCTAAGAACACCATCCCTACAATCAAGCATGGAAGTGGAAATGCTTTGGGCTGTTTTTCTGCTAAAGTCAACCTGTACCTTTGCTGCATTGAGGGGCAATGTATTGTAAAACCTTGTTGTTATGACAGCAGCTAGCTGCCATAACCCCAGTATTTTTAAAAACAGCAATCGGTCCTCTTTCAGATAAAAGTGGTCTCAGCGGCGGATTCGCCACAAGATCACTTTTATCAAGGGCAGGAGAGGGCCCCTCCCGCTTCCCTCCGGTCGTCTCCATCGCTTACCGGAGCCGTTGGTGCCGGCAGAGACGATCGCATCTGTTCCCCTCACTGGCTTAATGCTGAGTGAAAGAAAGATGGACCTAGCTCGGCTCCATAGCATTGGAGGGCAGAAGTGACGCCAAAGGCCACTTCCGCCCAATTCTCTTAAAGGGAATTTTTTTGTGTGAATATGAGATCTGAGGTCTTTTTGACCCCAGATCTCATATTTAAGAGGTCTTGTCATGCTTTTTTGCTATTACAAGGGATGTTAACATTCCTTGTAATAGGAATAAAAGGGTCCCAAACTTTTTTTTGAAAAGGACAGTGTAAAAATAAAAAATAAAAAGTAAAATAAATAAGAATTTTTTTTTTTAAAGCAATCTGTCCAGCTGAGCTCACGCGCAGAAGGGAATGCATACGTAAGTCGCGCCCCTGTATGAAAACAGTGTTCAAACCACACAAATGAGGAATTGCTGTGAACGTTAGAGAGAGAGAAATAATTCTAGCACTAGACCTCCTCTGTAATTGGAAATTTATAACCTGTATAAATGTTTAAACGTCACCTATGAAGATTTTTAAGGGTAAAAGTTTGTCGCCATTCGCGACGCAATTTTTGACAATATAAAAAAGGGCTAATTTTACTGGTGTCCTATTTTATAAGTCAAAAAAGTGTATTTTTTTCCCAAAAAAATTGCACTTGTAAGACCGCTGCGCAAATACAGGCATAAAGTATTTCAACAACCACCATCTTATTGTCTACGGTGTTAGAAAAAAAAAATATATATTGCTTGGGGGTTGTAAGTAATTTTCAAGCAAAAAAAAAAAATATTTTAACTTGTAAACACAGAGTCTGAAAAATAGGCCCATTCCTTAAGTAGTTAAACTTATTTTACACATTTCCTCAGTTACTTTCAGATCTCCAGACCTAGGCAAATTATGTCATATATCCCCAGGAGTCTTTAGGAAAGGAGGAAGGTGTTTTTCAGCTAGGCACACCGCCCTACCTGCATGCATGAGCAAAGAGCAAATGGATTCCAGGAAGTAAATGCTACATTAATCATCTGCCCTTACTCAAGATGGCCACAACCAGCAAAGCTACAGGAGTGTTTTTCAAGGTGATTTTGCAAAAAATAAAGCATGGAGACATGGATTTGTGGGGAGTTTGCTTTGAATATTAAATATGAATTTAATGATATTTTTGGTATGTGGTGCTCAGCCCATTGCTTCTGAATGAGTACTTGCAATCACTTTTTTTATTATCAATATAAACGAAATAATAAAAAAGAAGCCAAGATGTAAACACTATAGGTCTAATTGTTTAATATTGATGTTTTTAGATTATGATAAAATTATAATTTTAGGAACTTTTATTATCACCAAACACATAACCTTAGACAGAAGTACCATGATGCATTTAGAGACATACAGACAAACAGATTACCAACAGAGAAATAAGGGTTTAATTAGGGATGAGCAAATACATTTGAAAACTAGGCAAAAAGTTTTTTTTTTTTCTTTTTTTTGCCTAAATGTAATTATGTCCAGTCTGGCTATAATCATATAATTTATGAATCACAGTTGTACAAGTCCCTATTGGCAGGTTTTTATACACATCAGAACAAAATGCTGAAATATTCACTTAAAAGCAACTGTCTGATCAGGATGAAGAGCAAATTTCTGTTTTAACAGAATATTGCTTGCTGATCTGTTTGTTAATTCTAGATTAATACATTTAGGTGGCAAAAACTAACTTTGGCTGATACACTTTGTGAATGTATTGATTTGCTTATCCATCTATCTATCTATCTATCTATCTATCTATCTATCTATCTATCTATCTATCGAGAAATTTTTGGTATGAGTATTTAATTTCTCTTTTTTTTTAATCAAGGCGATCAGATTGGGGGGGGGGGGTGGGGGGGGCTGAGAGGGTGAGTGTTTTCACTGAAAGCCCCCTTAAAAAAAATTCTTATCGGAATACTGTATATTTTTCTAACACTCCCCATTCCACTTAAAAGCATCCACCTCAGATCACTAAACTCCCTCCTTTAAACAATTTATTCGGTGCTCCAAAAGACCCACACGTTCCACAGCCCTTCTGATTAATCACAGAATTGCAGGTGGTGGGGCTTATTGATGTGCGTGACTATTTTCATGACTCCTTACTTGCCCAACTTAAAACAGGGCTCACACCCTCCCCCAACATCCCTTGGTGCGACATTGGCAAGCTCTCAAACTTTGGACTTACCTTCTCATCTATTCGTCAACGACATCTGGAGACCATTCCTGGTACACCTACTCCCACGCACTATACAAGCCTCCTTAATAGCTTGGAGAGATATTTACAAACTAACACCCCTATCCTCTAAAAAAACTGATGTCCCCATACCTATTAATAACCTGGCAAATGCAATTCCAAACACTGCACATCTGAACTGGCACATAAACTTTATTACCTGCATTGCTGATCTATATAACAATAATAACCTCCCTTCTAGATTGTAAGCTCTAACGAGTAGGGCCCTCTGATTCCTCCTGTATTGATTTGTATTGTAAGTGTACTATCTGCCCTCATGTTGTAAAGTGCGGCACAAACTGTTGGCGCTATATAAATCCTTGCCATAATAATAATAATAACCTCAAATCGTTTGATGCACTTAAAAAAAGTATATCATCTTATATCAACAGACCAATATAGGTACTACCAAATCTCTTCATATATACCTCCAAGACATGGTATCGCAATTCTATACAAAGATACCCACACACTCTAAGGGCCTTTTTTATAATCTTTTCCAGCACAAACTTGCCTTTATCAAATCACCTCCTTTCCAAAAATGGGAAGCAGATCTAGGTAAAACCTTCACAACCGCACAATGGCAATATGCATTCAAGGCAATATACAAAGCTTCTAAATGTGTAAACCACTAGAAACTCTTTAAAAAATAGCCCTAAGGTGGTACTTTACACCTTACTGAATGTCCAGTTTCACCCATACAAACTCCCTTCTATGCTCAAGAGAGTGCAAGGCTGTAGGGAATATCATGCATATATTCTGATCCTGTAGGCACTTAACCAGCTTCTGAAACAGTATTTTCCGACATATCGCAAGCATCACTGGAATCCTTACATTTCCAGTTCCAGTTCACTAATAACGAGATACTGGAAATCCAACAGGGTGCCCAATGTAGCTGAAGTACTTGAAATTATACATTCTCACTACACTTACGAATCCTTACCAGCCAATAAATGTGGCACTAGAAATAATTTTGACGTAAAGTGGAAAATATGGAAAGAATGTCCTAAATCAGCCTGACAATTTGTCTTTTATATAGCGTAGTTCTGATAATGTTGCCCTCCTCTAGCCAATTGATGGATTACAAGTATCCATCTCCTTATGACTTTTATTTTCACTTTTATTTTCACTTTTATTTCCAATTTTATATATTTTACTCAGCACTATTATTTTATTATGTCATTACTATTATTTGGTTGCTCCTTGCACACTTGTGCTTTCTATGAGAAACCCTGTTATTTTATGACCTTTGGAGTTTTACTCTTTTTCTTTGTATCTTTTGTACAGTTTTGTACACTGTGTTGTAATATGAAAACTTTTCTCAATAAAAATCAAGTTAAAAAAATCCTGATCGGTTAGCCCTATAAATATATTATCTTGCAATATAGTCTGGTGTCCCTAATGTAGGGAAAGCTCAGGTCAAGATGACACCTTTACCTAATGAATTGGTAAAGGGGCACCCATGGTATAAAGCAGGGGTAGGCAATCTCGCTTCTCCAGCTGTGGTGAAACTACAAGTCCCATGAGACTTTGTAAGATCCTGACAATCGCAGGCATGACTCCTAGAGGCAGAGGCATGATGGGATTTGTAGTTTCACCATAGCTGAAGGGCCGAGGTTGCCTACTCCTGGTATAAAGTAAAAATGTATGAATTATACTGATTTTTTTTTTTAAACTGTATTAGAGATTAAAGTTTTTATCCTTCAGTCCTTGCACCATTTTATCCATTTTAGCAGCAACTGCTTGTAGGTGAGGTCTCCAGAAATGGACACATAATTACAAATGCGGTCTAAATAAAGCAAGAACCACTTGCCACAGCAGTTTGATCAGATCCTAAAGTGGTTGTAAGCCTTAATTTTTTTTATCCTAAAATTAAAAAAAGTTATATTTACCTGCTCTGTGCAATGGTTTTGCAAAGAGCAGCAGCCTCTAGCCTTTTCTTCTGCAGTCTCCCACTGGCACTCTTGGCACTCCTAGTTCCTCCTCTTCTCTGAGTGCCCCCATTGCAAGATGCTGGCTATGGGGGTGTTCGTGGAGTTCATGCTCCCGACCCAAGCTATGTGCGTCTATAAATACACACAGCATGGCTCTGCCACACCCCCAGCTCTCGCCTCACAGGATTTGATTGTCAGCAACAGGAGCTCCTGCTACCTTAAGAACCTCCTGTGTATACAGGAAGAGAGAAGAAAAGCTGCAGGTGGGCAGAGAAGACTCGGTTATGTGTTTAAGGGGTGGGGGGCTGCTATTGAAAATTGTTTTACCTTAATGCAGAGAATGCTTTAAGGTAGAAAATCTTTGCCTTTAGTGTTACCAAACCCAGGACCCTGCATTCACTATATCTGGCCCCCTACTTTACACAGAATATGGAAATGCAATTATTTTAGTAAATATAAAGTGCTAAATAGAACCTTTTCTCTTCAGCAGTATATTACAGTTTTGTGATTTATATTAGTATCTGGTTAAAGCTTGACCTCTGACTGTCCTTTGAAGCTGCAGGACCGCTAACCCTCTGTCTGGACAGTACTCGTTGGCCCTGTGCTGATCATATGCACCCTTCCAAGAAAAAAAAACCTCTAGCAATACACACCAAACTGAGCATGTGCAGCCTGACCCCAAAGGGTCTGTCTTGTCAGGAGATGGTTAGTGGACAGTGGAAAAAGGGGAGGATCAGAGAAGACAGGATCAAACAGCCTTTTTACACAATGCAGAGGATTATCCCTTTAGGTTCCACAGTGAATATAACAAGCATGCTTTACTGCATATACAGACTGATTTTACTGTTGTGTTGTGTTAATGTCAAAGTATATGCTATACATTCTACTGGGTGTATGCAGGTAATTCATTATTTAGTTTTTTTGTATTTAAAACAGGTTTTAAAACATTTTGACACATCTAAATGCGTTTACCCCAATATTAAACCTAAGGATTCATTTCTGTGAAACTTTTTCACATAATCTGCCTTGTTATACGCAGAAATTACTTGAAATTAAATTTGGGGTTAAAATTTAGCTTTACAGGTATTCCTTAGGAATTACATTAACAGACAGTTACACTACATTTTCTAGGCTAACTATCCAGAACTAATTACGTTGCAGTCTAAATTGCTTGAGGAATGCAACCACCGCCACAGTTCATGACTAGGCCATATAGTTTTAGCAGAAAAGACGGACATTCTTGTTTACAATACTGTTTTCTTTTTATACTTATGTTTCAGTATCCAAAATCTTTAACTCCACATTTCAAGAACAGTGTAATAGTTTTACTAAGACCAATATGTATTTTAGAGACCATATTTGGACCTAAAACACCATATTACAGCTAGATTTACACAGAAGGTGTCTTGGAATGCATACTTCAGCTGTTTCCTGTGAATAAGATTTAAGAGCTTTACTTTATGGCATCCTTGAATGTATCTAAGAGTGTCTAAATTAAAGAGTTCATGTATACGGTGAATGTATTATCTACTTCCTGACTGCCCACAATGTACTGTGGGCGAGCGGCCGGTGTAGGCAAAGCGATGTACTCATACGTTGCTGCCTAGTTCTCCCCCCACCTGGCACCTGCTGTGATTGTACACAGCGGGAGCCTGTCAGCAAGTCCTGGCTATGATTCACGATCCGTCCCTGCTGATCGGCTGTGTATAATCACAGCCCAGAGCTCTGTGTTCATAAACAACACAAAGCTCTGTACAGACAGAGCGACTTGTCAGTTTCTCATCCCAACTGAGAGATCTAGTAGTAAGAGCAGCACACTTTTCACACATTACACATAGTTAGGCACACATTTAACCCCTTGATTGCCCTAGATGTTAACCCCTCCCCAGCCAGTGTTTTTAGTACAGTGACAGTGTATAGTATTATTACTGATCATTGGATTAATGTCACTGATGTTAGTGGCAGTTAGTCAGTTCCCTCCCAGTGTTAGTTAGTGTCAGATTCCTTGTGGCACTATCGCAGTCCCATTATAAGTCACTGATCACCGCTATTAGTAGTTTATATAAAAAAAGTTAATAAAAAAAGTATAGGTACATAGTTCCATCAAGTCCAACCTATCTGTGTGATTATATGTCTGTAGTACATTGTATATCCCTGTATGTTGCGGTCGTTCAGGTGCTTATCTAATAGTTTCTTGAAACTATTGATGCCCCCTCGCTGAGACCACAGTCTGTGGAAAGGAATTTCACATCCTTGCCGCTCTTACAGTAAAGAACCCTCTATGTAGTTTAAGGTTAAACTTTTCTTCTAATTTTAATGAGTGGCTGCAAACCTTGAAAAACTCCCTTCTGCGAAAAAGTTTTATCCCCATTGTGGGGTCACCAGTAGGGATGGGCTTTACGGGTCAAATATGAGTTTGACTTGAACATTGGCTGTTCGCCGAATAGTGAACAATTTGGGGTGTTCGTGGCAAATTCAAAAGCCGCGGAACACCCTTTAAAAGCCACGAGTAGTTTTAAATGCCTTTTTTTCCTTTAGAAATGTAATTTTGCTGTCAGACTGTCCTAAACACAGGAAACATGCGCCACTTTGCAGACATACTATAGACACCCCCCAGGTACGAAATGTAAAGTAATATTACACATTTATTGTTTCACTTTAAGCATTACTAAAATCTCTGCTCCTGAAAAAACACAATTTTTAAAACTTTTTTTTGCATTGATACATGTCCCCTGGGGCAGGACTCGGGTCCCCAAACACTTTTTCTGACAATACCATGCATATAAGCCTTTAAAATTAGCACTTTTGATTTTTCATGTTCGTGTCCCATAGACTTTAATGGTGTTCATGTGTTCGAGCAAATTAATGGCAGGGACGTGTTGTGCGGTGACTTATATAGGGACAATGGGCGGGGTCACCGGGTGATGTCCCCTTCCATTATGATGTCACAGTCACAGCATTCTCTGGGACTGTGACATCATAATGGGCGGGGTCATCACCTGGTGACCCCACCCATTGTCCCTATATAAGTCGCCGCACAACACGTCCCTGTCATTACAGCCAGAGACAGCGTCGAGTCAACATCTCAAGGAAGAAGAAGAGAAGGCGAGAAGGCGGCGACAGCAGCAACAGAAGACCGGGCCACCACCAGTAAAAGAGCTGGAAGAAGAAGTGGAGGCCCGGGAAGAAGAACCGAAGAGGGGGACAAGACCCCTGAAGTTAGAAGACGAGGCAGCGACAGATGACCGGGCCACCGCTAGTAACAGAGCTAAAGGAAGAAAGCGGAGGCCCAGCAAGAAGAAGGAGAAGAAAAGGGGGACAAGACCGCTGAAGAGGGGGACAAGACCCCTGAAGTCGGAAGAAGACCCCCGGGCGGCGTCAAAGAAGAAAGCCGGGCTCCTCCGCTAGTAAAAGAGCTAGCAGAAGATAGCGGAGGAGTCCGGCGAGAAGACCCTCCAAGACGGAAGAAGATCCCTGGAGCTGTGCAATAAATTATTTTAAACCCTTGTGTTGTGTTTTTTTTTATATTTTTTTCACGGGTGAATGGGTAGGGGTACATTGTACCCCATACTCATTCACATAGGGTGGGGGGCCGGTATCTGGGAGCCCCCTTATTAAAGGAGGCTACCGGATTCCGATAAGCCCCCGTCCGCAGACCCTGGCAACCAATGGCCAGGGTTGTCGGGAAGAGGCCCTTGTCCTCATCAACATGGGGACAAGGTGCTTTGGGGTGGGGGGCTGCGCGCCCCCCTTCCCCAAAGCACCGCCCATGTTGAGGGCACATGGCCGGGTACGGCTCAGTAGGGGGGGCGCTCGCTCGTCCCCACCCCCTTTCCTTACTGGTTGGGCTGCGTGCTCGGATAAGGGTCTGATATGGACTCTGGGGGGGACCCCCATGCCATTTTTTCGGTGTAGGGCTTCCCCTTTAAGTCCATACCAGGTGACGGGGACAGCGACGTGCCAATCTTGCCGCCAAAGGTGGCGACATTGACCTCCCTCGCTAGTCCCATCTACCTGGAGCCATGTTCAAAATGAACGGACTTTCCTCCGTGTGTGGGCAAGTCCGTTCATTTTCGAAAGTATGGCGGACTCCCGCCAAAAGTCAGACGGACCTAGTCCACCGGAAAAGTCCGGTTGTGTGTGGACAGGTCCGCTCGTTTGAGAAGTCCAGGGAACCTGCACTTCAAAGTCCGGCGGTTTGTCTGCCGGGCTAAGTCCGCCAGACAGTCTGATCGTGTGTACGTGGCATAACTTGCATTTTTTGTCAAATGTAGCATGTAGCAGAATACATTTTGGTCAAAATTTATGAAGAAATGCATTTTTTTTTTATTAGATTTTTTTATAGCAAAATTATTGGGGTTTTATTTTTCAAAATATTTGGTCATTTTTGTTTACATCACGAAAAATAGAAAAAACTCAGTGATGATCAAATACCACCAAAAGAAAGCTCTATTTGTGTGAAAAAAATGATATTATTTTGTTAGGCTACAGCGTTGCCTGATCACACAATTACCAGTTAAAGTAGCACAGTGCCAAATAAAATAAATACATTTTTTAAATAAAATGGCCTTGTCACAAAGGGGTAAAATCTTCCTCAACTCAATTGGTTATGGTAACTTACAGTACATCAGACAACTTGTACAAAATTTTCCCAGACACGTTGTCGTTTTTGAATTCCAGCCCTATAAAATCAGATGTATTCCTCCTACAGCCTGGAGACTTAATACAAACATCATGTAATCTAAGTTAAAACCCCAAATCTCACTCAATAACAAGGATCATAATATTATAATTAATAAACCAGTGATTATCTAAATGGCTATATTATTTGGAAAGATTAAATTGTCTTCATTCTCAAACTGATACTGTTCAAAGTATATTGTAATAATCTAACATTTTCCTGGTATGCATATACATTTGAATACTATATGTAAATTATACATTTTCTGTTGCAAATGAGGTGCATATTTTGCACTCCGTGCATTCTGTATAAGCAGACTGGGATCTAGTCATTATTTCAGTACTCATTTAATCAATGAAAGCATTTTAATAAATAAAAAAATAAAAAAGTGGAGACTTCCTACTTCACCATATTCAGAAAAGATCTTCTTTTTAACCCTTTCGCTGCCAGAGCTATTTTTTCTGTGTTTTTTTGCACACGTTTAAAAAAATAATTTTAGGCCTGAAGATTACACAGAACCCACAAAATTGTATATTTTCTGAAAGCAGACACCCTAGAGAATAAAATAGTGGTAGCTCTGGTCCCCTCTAGACTAGCTTCAATCTATCCCCATTATGTTTCAAGGGCTGTCATTGTCTTGGCACAATGCTACATGTTTGGTGGGAGTGTCCGAAAAT
The DNA here is from genome assembly GCF_037356315.1 of Lithobates pipiens. Classification (NCBI taxonomy): domain Eukaryota; kingdom Metazoa; phylum Chordata; class Amphibia; order Anura; family Ranidae; genus Lithobates; species Lithobates pipiens. The sequence goes on from NW_027507758.1 coordinate 516,929,638, forward strand.
CTGAGGGTTTTGGAACAAAATATTCCACCTCATCCAAAAAGTCACTGGCTGCTCAATCCAAAGACCCCGTCCATAGCTTTGCTTAACCGTCCCACCTCGAAGACCCCCAAACATACCCAAAAATGTATCCTTTTTATTCCGGGGATAAAATTTCCAAGTGATTTGGGAACCCTTGGCCCAACATGTAGGCATCTCCTTACTACCTGGATCCAATGGATCCTGAATAACTGGGAGAACATCATTGAGGCTGGTGTCCCTTTCTTCTCTCCTCTACACTCTACCGTTTCCCTTACCTTTTCATCTAGTCTTCTCTCTATTCCACACTATCTGTTTACAGGTCACACGCAACGTCAGTCTGATTCAATGTCTACCCTGCTTGACCAGTATCAGAGTCTTCCCAAATGATGATTTTTCCATCCAGACTGGTCCTCCAGATGACCTATATTACATTTTCACCTGTTATCCCAATTGTTACTATTACTCAGTTATGCTGGAAAGTTTGTGATCTATCCATTTCAAAGACCATAAGGTGCATGTTACAGAGTGGAGTGGGATTGTGGTGCCTCAGGATGGCCCCTGACACAGCTTGCTCCCATAGGGGGTGTCTGGGGCGGAGGGGGCTCTCACGATCTCCCTAATATTTTATTAGTATTTACCTAGATATAGATATTGATAAAACTATACGACAGCATTACCTTCTGTCACACAAATCTGGATAACTCAAAGCTTTTTCAATACTGTGATAATTGTATTGTACTTTTATTTTTTTGTTTTGTTACTTTATTGAAACCCAATAAAAGCTTTGAAAATAAACAATAGTGGTAGTTCCAATTTTTTATGTCACACGATATTACCGCAAAGGTCTAGGAAATGCAAAATTTCAGTAAAAAAAAACACTAATGTGAATTGTAGGGCAAACAAGCGCAATAAATTACCTAAATGTTTGGTAAAATATAAAATATGAGGTTGTGCCAAGTAAATAGATACCCAACATGCCAAACCTTAAATTTGTGTGTGCCTGTGAAATGGCATCAAACTTCAGTACCCTATATTTTCTATAGCGATGCTTCAAAAGCCCCCTATAGGTATCAGTTTAGTGTTACAGAGGAGGTCTTGTGTTAGAATTATTGCTCCCACGCTAAAGCGGGCGGCAAAAATTTAACGTGTATTGCAATCAATGTTTTAACGCTTAGGCATCCTGCCACATGCATTTATGTTCATGTTTGTGTATATGTGGGGGCCTCAAAAAAAAAAATTGGGAGGATTTTATGTGCTTGGGTGTACCTTTATTTTTTTACTTAACCTTTCCAACATGTGATTTTTTTTGGTGACAGGTTCTCTTTTTTAAGATATGCAGGGTCGAAAAGATCCCCGATGTCTCCCTGTGCTCCACTAAATGTTTTGCAATGCAGATCACATTGTAAAACATTATTTCCCGGCTGAGCTAGCCGGCAACATGGAGAGCTTGACCCAGAAGTGGGTCGAAGAAGGGGAGGAGAGTGGATGTGTGTCCACTCTTCTCCTTCCCTATCAGCCACCGGCACATGCCATTGAGCTCCCGGGGTAAGCATGGTAGGGTGCAGTGCGGTGGCGCTGGTACTAGTGGTGTGTGAGTGCAATCGGGCAACAGCGCCGCCACACAAATGCTCTCACCTGACAGTCGGGAGTCTGCCTGTCAGTTTAACACACAATCCCGGTGGCTGCAGCCCCTGGATTGTGTGTGACACCTTCCCCCCACCACCCACTGTCTTAGTTCCTTTAGTAAATCAACCCCAAAGATTAGTTAGTTTCTTCATCATGTTTTTCTTCAAAATCCAGATTTAAACTTCAAGCAAAGCTTTTACATTGTCTTTCACAGACAAAAAAAAATGCAGTCTTGCAGGATCAGAGGCACCCTGCTCTCTCCTCTATTCAAGCAGCATTTACTTACTGTATATATCACATGAGGTGCTAGAAGGGTGTGACCACAAGTTAAAGCGGTATTAAACACAAAACCAAGTATTTAAAGGGGTTGTAAAGGTAAATGTTTTTTCACCTTAATGCATTCTATGCATTAAGGTGAAAAAACATCTGACAGTGCCTGCGCCCCAAGCCCCCCCCCCCCCGTTTTATTTACCTCACCCCTCGAAAGTCCAGCGCTCGTCCCCGACGTCCTTTCCACCGTTCAGCCTGGCCGCTGATTGGCTGGAGTGGATGGATGGAAAGCAGCACAGCCATTGGCTCGCGCTGCTGTCAATCACATCCACTGACGCGGAGCGCCGGAGGGCGGGGCCGTGTGATACAGCAAGCGGCTATAGCCACCGGCTGTATCACAGGAGCGCCCCCGCAGATGCTTCTCACCATGCGAGGGAGCTCGCATTAACGTGAGAAGCATCTGCGGGAGGAAGCTGAGACAGCCGCCGAGGAACCCCAGAAGAGCAGGTTCGGGGCCACTCTGTGCAAAACGAGGTAAGTATAACATGTTTGTTATTTTAAATAAAAAAAAAAATTCACTTTACAATCCCTTTAATATGTTGCAGCTTACCGATCATTAGATGTGGTGATTGCATCAGTTTTCTTTTTTTTAGGCTTTGCACCCTCTGTTTTCACCTGGTGATCTGGCCAGTAACACGCCTCCTGTATTAGAGCGCCCCCATTCTGGAAGAAGGACAACAGGGAGCGCAGGAGACAGCAGCATTGTCAGTCTGGTGGGAGGATCGTGTTAGATGTGCTAGCAGATTTAAATATATTTTATATATAGTTACAGCAGTTTCTGTCTTTAGGATAAAGCTTTTGCGTAAATATAAGCCAATCATTGTAAGCACTTCGGCCAGTGTTAAATGATTTGCCTCATCGCTGTAAACTAATACAACTGGAGGAGAATTTGTTCTTTTGAAAAACAACAGACTTTCTGGATGGATCACCTGATGAAAATAGAAGAAAAAAAAGCCTAATCTAACATCTAAGCCCTTGTACACACGGTCAGAGATTCCGACGGAATGTGTCCTCTCAGACCGTTTTGTCGGATATTCCGACTGTCTATGGTCTCCATCGGACTGTTTCCGTCAGAATATCCGACGGTCCAATTTTTCCAACTTGCCGGTAAAATTTTCCGTCAAAATGCTCCTATCAGACATACTCCAATCATGTGCAGCCTACTCCGACGGACAAAGTGCCACGCATGCTCAGATCAAATTCCTAGACCAAAGCTATTGGCTACTAGCCTGAACGTAGTCCCGTCGTAACAAAATAATGTCATCACATTATGTACAATCGGATTTTCCTACAACTTTGTCCGACTGTGTGTATGCAACAGTTTCGGACAAAATCCGTCAGACAAAATCCAACGGATTTGGTTGTCAGAATGTCCGACCGTGTGTACAAGGGCTAAGAATTTGTAAGCTTCAATATAATAAATGTTTGGTTTTAGGTTTAACCACTTGCCGCTCCCGCCCACCGTCAAATGACGGCGGGGTAGTGTGGCTCTCGTTCTGGGTGGACGTCCGCTTTTGTGTGCAGCGTGGCGATCACAGCCACGCTGTGTTGCTAAGACATGCCGTGACCCTGATCCCTGTAAAGAGCAGCGGCTCTTTAATCACGTGTTCGGCTGTGTCCAATCACAGTCACTCACATGTAAACATGGAGATGTCGGTAATCAGCTCTCCTTGCCTCACACTGACAGAGTGTGAGGAGAGGTAAGCCGATCAGCGGCATATCCTCACAGAAGACATCTAGGCATGTAATCAGGGCACTGATAATCAGTGCCCTGATTGCAATAAAGCACCCACAGTGCCAGCAGTGTGCCCACCAGTGACAGTAGTGAGTGCTCACCGGTGCCAGCAGTGAGTGCCCACCAGTGCCAGCAGTGAGCGCCCACTAGTACCAGATAACAGTGCCCACAAGTGTAAGCAATCAGTACCCATTAGTGATGCCAGTCAGTACTGGCTATCACTGCTGCCCATCAATACCTATCACTGCTGCCCATCAATGCCACCCATCAATGCCCAGCAGTGCCCATCAGTGCCACTTATACATGTTACCTATCTGTGCCCACCAATTCTGCCTACCTGTGCCCATCAGTGCCACGCACCAGTGCCACCCATCAGTGCCCACCAGTGCCACCTATCAGTGCTCATCAATGCCACATATCAGTGCCCATAAGTGCGGCATATTCATGCCTCCTCATCAGTGCCACCTAATCAGTGCCCATAATTGCCGCATCATCAGTTCCCATAAGTGCTACCTTATCAGTACAGCCTATCAGTGCCCATCAGTGCCGCCTCATCAGCTCCCATCAGTGAAGAAGAAAAATTACTGACAGAAACTAAGAAAAACTTAAATTTTTTTTTAACATTCTAAGTCTTTTTTTTTTAGGAAAAAATAAAAAATCCAGAAGTTATTAAATACCACAAAAAGAAATGTCTATTTGTTTGAAGAAAATGATAACAATTTCACATGGTTACAGTGCAGCATGACCGCACAATTGTCATTCAAAGTGTGACAGCGTTGAAAGCTGAAAAATGGCCTGGGCAGGAAGGGGGTGTAAGTGCCCTGTATTGAAGTAGTTAATACTGCTTTAATTAACGATTTTTAATGAACCCTCTAACCTAACCACTGCTAACTGAGAAGCTGCCACAATAGTGGTGGAACATAGAACCTGTCCCTCTACTTTATAAACTCTAAAGGACATGCCCTGTTGGTTATATTAAGTCGGATTACAGGCTTTTATTTTTAGATCTAGCCATAGTCAGTAACAGGGTTTCTCAACCAGGGTTGCATGGAACTGCACTGTCATGTGCCTGCCCACCATGTCATGTGCTGTGCCATGCCCACTGTGTCATGTGCAGTGCCTGCTATGTAATGTGCTGTGACATGCAGTGCCCACCCTGTAATGCACTGTGCAATGCAGCACCCTCCATGTAATGTGCTGTTTTGTGCCGTGCAGTGCCCACCATGTAATGTGCTGTGTGGTGCCCACCATGTAATGTTCTGTGCAGTTCCCACCAAGTCATGTGCAGTGCCTACCATGTAATGTGTTATGCTGTGCAGTGCCCATCATATAATGTGATGTGCAATACCCACCAAGTCATGTGCTGTGCCCACCATATAAGGTGCTGTTCCAACCATGTAATGTGCTCACCCCCATGTAACAAACTCTGTATTGTACTGTACTATGCCCCCCATGTAATGTCCTCTGCTGTGCCCCCCCCCCCCACATACCCCCCCATCTCTCATCCTCTTCACTTTCACTCCCTCTATCTTACACCCTCTCTCTCACCCCCTCTCTCTCCCACCCCCTTTCTGCCCTGTATTGAAGTAGTTAATACTGCTTTAATTAAAGATTTTTAATGAACCCTCTAACCTAACCACTGCTAACTGAGAAGCTGCCACAATAGTGGTGGAACATAGAACCTGTCCCTCTACTTTATAAACTCTAAAGGACATGCCCTGTTGGTTATATTAAGTCGGATTACAGGCTTTTATTTTTAGATCTAGCCATAGTCAGTAACAGGGTTTCTCAACCAGGGTTGCATGGAACTGCACTGTCATGTGCCTGCCCACCATGTCATGTGCTGTGCCATGCCCACTGTGTCATGTGCTGTGCCATGCCCACCGTGTCATGTGCAGTGCCTGCTATGTAATGTGCTGTGACATGCAGTGCCCACCCTGTAATGCACTGTGCAATGCAGCACCCTCCATGTAATGTGCTGTTTTGTGCCGTGCAGTGCCCACCATGTAATGTGCTGTGTGGTGCCCACCATGTAATGTTCTGTGCAGTTCCCACCAAGTCATGTGCAGTGCCTACCATGTAATGTGTTATGCTGTGCAGTGCCCATCATATAATGTGATGTGCAATACCCACCAAGTCATGTGCTGTGCCCACCATATAAGGTGCTGTTCCAACCATGTAATGTGCTCACCCCCATGTAACAAACTCTGTATTGTACTGTACTATGCCCCCCATGTAATGTCCTCTGCTGTGCCCCCCCCCCACATACCCCCCCATCTCTCATCCTCTTCACTTTCACTCCCTCTATCTTACACCCTCTCTCTCACCCCCTCTCTCTCCCACCCCCTTTCTCTCTCTCACCCCCCCTTCTTACCCCTCTCTCACACTCTCTATCTCACTACCCCCCCCCCCCCCCCCCAATTTAATTTGTTTTGACAAAGACATTTTTGTATTTTCATTTTATTTATTTCCATAAACAGACCCTCCAAAATCCTTATCACTAGGCCCATAATGCTCCTAATCCAGCCCTGGCAGCTACTAGCATGCAGTTTAACTAGTCAAGCTAAAAATTTGGTTACACTAAAAAAAGAAACATTGGAAAAGGAATCCAATAGTCATTGAGGGCCAGTTCACACCTCATGCAGTCAGTTCCAGGGCTTTCCAGTTCCAGAAAAAAATGTTTTTCCTGCACTAGACTGTACTGGAACGCACTGGAATGCACTGGAACGCATCAAAAATGCTTCAAAAACCCACCATACCCCAGTGAAAAAAAAATTTAAAAAAAGAAGAAAAAAAGTACCTAGAATACATCTGGAAATGCATCAAAAACGCACTGAAACGTGCTAAAAACATGTTAAAAATGCGCATGCAGAAACTCATCCGGGATGGATCTGGAGCATGTTTTTGTGGTGTGAACCAGCCCTAAACCTGCTTTAAAATGAGTATTTCTCTTTAGAATGCATTGCCTCTTTAAGACCATTCAGGAGTGATACAATCTTTTTTTTTATTGGAATAAAAGACTGTGTCCTAATGCTGTGTATAGTCTAACAGCTGTGAAAGCTGATCTGTGGGTTTAAAGAAACACGCTTTTGTGTTAAAAGTGTCTCCTGCTAATGTTTTGGCTCCAGTGAAGACCCAAGTCTTATTTATTTTTTGAGTGATTCTTGGATCCAACATTATTTTGAATCAAACAGAAGTAGACTAAACGCCTGATATTAAACATTTGCCACGTTTCTTTCTAATGGGTTCAAAAATTAATTAAGATAAAGTAAACTATAACTCTTGAAGGAAACGTAATAAAAAATAAAAAGACATACAGTACAATGAATCTTGAGAAGAGAAATGTATTAAATGTTTTATTTTTATTAAAGTGTAATCTTAAATAACTGAGTAATCAGAATGACATTGCTGTTCTAGATGTATTGGTAATATAATTATATGTTGCATTTTAAATACTTTATAACAAAGTTGTCAACTTTTATCTAAGAAAGCAATTTCTAGGTTATGAAACAATATTCTGAACTAACCTTCTAATATTACTTATTAATTCCTATGTGTATGTTTGTAAACCATTTATAAGCACAATGACTCCTGTTCTAAGCAAAGTTAAAGTGTCATTAAACCCAGACTATGAAAAACTCTAATTATATGCTATATAACAGACTGTGCATATTCACAAAGCCACTAAAGCACAAGTTTTGTGTAGAATGAAATATACTTGGTTGATCCTGCACTCAGCTGTCCCTCCCATCTTCTCTGTGTCACCACTGCAGCCTGAGATTTTGTAATACAGCTGTTTTTATCTACTGAGCATGCTCCATTTTCTGTTCCTTTCTAAACTCTTAATTTCCTCCTTTTTCTTATCTGTGTATCCCACATGACTATAGAATCACACATGTGGGCCTACACACAGTGGTAAATGACACTCTCTCCCTCCTCCTCCTCCATGTCCTCCTATTGATGAACACTTTTGGGTTGGAAATATTATTCAGTAGAGATTCCCTTTTTTTGTTTGCAGCAGAACTCCCAACCAGGGAAATGTTCTAACCTGAATGGCGAACCCCATTGCAGTTTTTGAAGGCTTATATGCAAGTAATTGGCCATAAAAGGGGTATGGGGGTCCGGGTACTGTCCTGGGGGACATATATCAATGCATTTTTTTAAACAATAGTTTTTTTCAGGAGCAGTGATTTTAACCACTTAAGGACCAGGCCTCTTTTTCAGACTTGGTGTTTACATGATTAAAACAGTTTTTTTTGCTAGAAAATTACTTAGAACCCCCAAACATTTTATATTGTTTTTTTTTCTAACACCCTAGAGAATAAAATGGCGGTCATTGAAATACTTTTTTCACACCGTATTTGCGCAGCGGTCTTACAAGCGCACTTTTTTTGGAATAAATTCACTTTTTTGAATAAAAAAATAAGACAACAGTAAAATTAGCCCAATTTTTTTTATATTGTGAAAGATAATGGTATGCCGAGTAAATTGATACCCAACATGTCACGCTTCAAAATTGCGCCCGGTCGTGGAATGGCGTCAAACTTTTAGCCTCAAAAATCTCCATAAGCGACATTTAAAAAATTCCACAGGTTGCATTTTTTGCGTTACAGAGGAGGTCTAGGGCTAGAATTATTGCTCTCGCTCTACCGATCGCGGCGATACCTCACATGTGTGGTTTGACCACCGTTTTATATGCGGGCGCTACTCACGTATGCGCTCGCTTCTGTGCGCAAGCTCGTCGTGACGGGGTGTTTTTAATTTTTTATTTTTTTTTCTTATTTATTTTAATTGATTTTATTTAAAAAAAAATGGATCACTTTTATTCCTATTACAAGGAATGTAAACATCCCTTGTAATAGAAAAAAGCATGACAGGTCCTCTTAAATATGAGATCTGGGGTCAAAAAGTCCTCAGATCTCATATTTGGGCTAAAATGCAACAAAAAAAAAAAAGAAAATCTGACATTTAAAAAAAATATACCTTTAAGAGGTATGGGCGGAAGTGACGTTTTGACGTCGCTTCCGCCCTCCTATGGTATAGAGACGAGTGGGGGCCATCTTAGCAGATGAAAGGACCCGATCGCCTCCGCCGCTACCGACGGCTCCGGTAAGCGGCAAAAGGTGCGGGAGGGCGGCGGGAGGGGGGGTGGCACCTCTCCCGCCACCGATAGCGGTGATCTCGCGGCGAATCTGCCGCGGAGACCACCGTTATCGTACAGCCGACCGCCGCCTGAAGAGATGGATATCTCGGTTGTGGCAGCAGCTGCTGCCGTTACCAAGATATCCCTCTTCAAAAATAGGACGTACATCGTCGTGCGGCGGTCGGCAAGTGGTTAATGATGCTTAAAGTGCAACAATAAAAATGAAAAAATCCTTTAAATATAATGCCTGGGGGTTCCCTTAGTCTGATTGCAAAGTGGTGCATCTGTAACATGCATAGAACATGCTGCAGCAAAAATGAAATTTCTAAAGAAAAAAACAAGTCAAATCCAATTTAAAATGGCTTGAATAAAGAAAAAATGGCATGGGGACCCCCCCAAAATCCATATCGGACCCTTACCGGGCATGCAGCCCAGTCGGTCAGGAAAGGGGGTGACGAGTGAGCACCCCCCTCCTGAACCATACCAGGCCTCATGCCCTCAAAATGGGGGTTGGGGCAGAGCGGGCTCTGTGCCCACCTCAAAGCACCTTGCCCCCATGTTGATGGGGACAAGGACCTCATCTCCACAACTGTGGCCGGTGGTTGTGGGGGTCTGCGGTCGGGAGACTTATATGAATCTGGGTGCGGTGGGCATCGTGATTGACAATGGATTTACATCAATAGACACTATTTTTTTTAAATAAAAGAATTGTCAAAAACTGTGTGTGTTTTTTTTTTTTTTTTTACTTTGTGACACTTTTTGGTAAATGGGTAGGGCCCGATACTCATTCACATAGTGGGCACTGTGATCTGGGGGCTCCCTTGTTAAAGGGGGCTTCCAGACTCTGATAAGCCCCCCACCCACAGGCCCCCACAACCACCGCCCACGGTTGTGGGAATGAGGCCCTTGTTCCCATCAACAAGGTGCTTTGAGGTGGGGGGCAGAGTCCCCCCCACCCCTCATGTTGAAGGCATGTGGCCTGGTATGGTTCAGGAAGGGGGGCACTCGTTCATCCTCCCGTTTCCTGACCTGCCATTCTGCATGCCCAGATAAGGGTCAGGTATAGTTTCTGGAGGAGACTCCATGCCTTTTTATTTTATTTTTTAAATACGCTATGCAGTGCAAAGTGCATTGCAGTGTGTTTGGCTGGGCAAACACCCACGGAACACCCTGCAAATTTGGGTGTTCCCTGAACAGGGCGAACAGCCAATGTTTGGCCCGATGTGATGCTCGGGCTGAACCGTTCACCCAACTCTAGTATTCTGATTGAATATATCACTAAGACACTCACTATTATTTTTTAATATAAATCAGTATTAAATTGATAATAGTAATTGATAATACCTGTAAAGTAAAAAAAGAGCCTTGGATGCAGATGCTGTCTGAAGAAATGGAAAGCTAGTGTCAATCATCTTTGACGTCCCATCATATTAATGCACAAAAATACACATTTGATCTTCAATAAAGATTTATTGGGAGCGATTAAACAGGTTTTTAATATTTATAATTTAATATGAATTGCTCTTCTGAAATGTTTTTTTAAGTCATGTGACCCGCACAGTACCAATCAGGGCTGTGCAAACACGGACCCATACTGCAGTAATAGAAGCCCCTCCCAAAGATCTTTCCCTGCAGATGCCAAAAAACAGGGAAAGATCATAGGACCAAACAACATTGCTGCAGGAATAAGGTACTTTAAGAATTAAAAAAAAAAAAGCAAAATACAATGGTATGATTTATGTAATTTATGTGAATGAATTCTGGCAATTAACACTTCTCTGTTTAGTATCACTTTAAGACAAAAAACCTTACTTGTTTAGTATTGTTGTAATCCTTTTTGTTCTTTAGAATTATGTCACTGAGCATGCCCAGATCTCCCCTGATTTACAGCACACTCTGTGTACTTGTCTATCTATTATCAGGACATCCTACGGCACACAACACTGAAATCCCAGGAGACTGCAGAATCATTCAGAGCTTCCTTCTACACACCATGTAACCATGTGACATGACATGCAGTGTAAACCAGGGCATAGGACATCATTAACGCAGTCTTATCAGCTGAAGCTGATAAGACTGACAAAGGCAAACACTAGATAATCGGCACAAGTAAATACTATGAAACAAAACAAGTCAGCTATGAACAGGGAAGCAAGGTTGCCATAGAAACGTTGGATTGAGAAGGAGGCTTGGTTACCAGTACAGGAAGTGCTCAATGTAAGGGCAGAAATACACTGTACTGTGGACTCAGAAAACAATACTTAAGATGGTGCTACCTAACCCCTGGAAAAAAGTTTTTTTTTTAAAGTTGCTTTAAACAGTAAGTAATATGCGATTTGGGCTGGATTACAGTGGCTATAGTTTGATAATTACTTATTATAACAGACTAAATGAAAAGAAGCATCAGAATGGGAGAGTTTACTTCCTCTTTAAAGGCTTATATGCAAGTTATTGTCATAAAAAGTGTTTGTGGACCTGGGCCCTGCCCCAGGGGACATGTATCAATGCAAAGCAAAGTTTTAAAAATGGCAGTTTTTTCGGGAGCAGTGATTTTAATAAAAAATTTAAAGTGAAAAAACAAAAATGAAATATTCCTTTAAATATCGGGCCAAGGGGGTGTCTATGCCAGTAAAGTGGCACAGTTTTCCCATGTTTAGAACAATATAACAGCAAAATGACATTTCTAAAGGGAAAAGTAATTTAAAACTGATCGCGGTTGTAATGAATTATCAGGTCTCTACAATGGCACTGAACTTATTCTCTCATGGGGACAAGGTGCTTTGGGGGGCTACTCCAAAGAACCCTCTGCATGTAGAGGGCATGTGGCCTGGTACGGTTCAGGAGGGGGGTGCTCTCTCATCCCCTTCCCTTTTCCTGCGGCCTGCTAGGTTGCGTGCTCGGATAAGGGTCTTGTATGGATTTGAGGAGGGTGGGTCTTTTAACATTTTTAATGCAGGGTTCCCCTTAAAATCCATACCAGACCTGAAGGGTCTGTCCTTAGATCAGCAGTCAGTCCTTAGATCATCTACTCTTGAATGGGAATGGCCATAGATGGATTCAAAGTCAGTTGGTCCCTGCTGAACTAGCAGAATTTCAATCCATATATGGCTAGCTAAGTTAAGTTTATATTGTCGACAAGGACTGATGAGAACCTTAGCTGAAAGTCATTGGTGTGAATTTACTAAAGAAATAGAGCATGTTCCCTCTGCAAAGTAAATTTTACCTTAGTTTAGTATATACGTTTAAGCTAAGTGAAAATTTACTTTACAAAAATATCCATTTGTGCAAGAAAAAAAACAAACAAGGTTTTTGCTCACACGTAATTGAATGATTGACAGGACAGCTTCACTTCATTCACCAAGCTCTGAGAAATGTAACTTTGCAAAATGATATTTTCCTCAACCTCCCTAGCGGTAATCCCGAGTCTGGCTCGGGCTGGGATTTCAGTACCACGAGCGGTAACCCGGAGCCAGACTCGGGATTGCATCGCTGGATACAGGGAGGATACAGGGAGAGGTTACTTACCTTGTCCCCTGGATCCAGCGATGTCCTCCACGCTGTGTGATCGAGCTGTCCTCCGCTCGATTCACACAGTGCCCGAGTGCCGCTGAGCTCCATTCCCTGCGACGTTAGGACGCACGGGAGCAGAGATCGGCACCAAATTCAAAAATGTTAAAATACACAAAACACACACAGCACTGTAATCTTACAGATTACAGTACTGTATAAAAAAATGCACACCCCCTTTGTCCCTAGTGGTCTGTCCAGTGACCTTCATGTAGTTTTATATTATAAAGACTAAATACGTTTTTTTCTGCCTGCAATTTGGAGATTGTCCATAGCAACCAAAAAGTGTCCCTTTATGTCAAAAGTGATTTTAGACCAACTAGAAAACAGCGATAATAAATTATAATCACTTGCAGAATTGAGCGACAGCGATTTCTGGGAAGATCTGTCATCAAACACTAAATCTAATGACAGCGACAATTCTGCAAACGAGCAAATTTCAGTGTTTTTGGATTTGATTTGTATTATTATTATTTATTATCATTATTTATTATATTATAAACTATATCATACCCGGGATGTCTACTAGACTCTGGTTTGAACAGATTTAAGTGAGTTATTCCTAAGAATTGCAGGCCTACAATATAAAACGCCAAATTTCCATGCAAAATAATTGTACCGCTTTCAGCACCTAAAATCAGAAATAATCATACCGCCAGGGGGATTAAGTTACTGAATGATTTGAAGCTATGCTTGATTTCAATGATGTACAAGCAAAATAACCCAGTTTTTTATTCTTAAATTGTTCTTGTACATTATTGGGTGTTTTTAGCAAAGTGAATTTTTACTGATTTTAATGATTGTATAACATGTTACTAAACCCAGTAATATAAAAATAGTTAATCTGCCTCCCCACAGTGCCCACAGCTTATACATCTTCTTTTTACATTAAAATATTACCACTATATACCTTTTTGGCTGATCTGTATACTACGGTCAGTGATGCACTGCGCAGTTTCTCCAGGACTGAGAGTTCAGGTAGGAAGAGACTTCCACCTTTGCCTGTATACAAGCCCACATGTCTGATGTCAATATCAAGTGACCTGGCTAGCTCTGAGAACAAGTAATTATTCTCCCCAGCATAACAGACACAACTGAGCGAGTGCAGGTTGGCTACACTGCCTGTGTTAGCTGGCTTTCCCCAGATAGACAGTGCAGGAGGGAAGGATCTGTGCATACAGGATAAAAGAGCCTTTGTACACAATGCAGAAGATTAAGGCCCCTTTCACACTGACGTCCCGTTCAGGCCCGCCTGTCAGTTTTTCAGGCGGACCTGAACGGGTGCTCCATAGAGCTCTATGGAGCGTCGGATGTCAGCGGTGACATGTCCGCTGACATCCGACACGCTCCGATCCGAAAAAGTGTAACGGAGGAAAAAGCTATTTTTCCATCCGTCTGCGGATCGGATCGGGTGACGACGGGCACTGCGGTCCGTCGTCATCCGATCTCCCATAGGGGAGAGCGGCGCTGTGACAGGTCCGTCCCTGCGCAGTGTGCAGAGACAGACCTGTCATCTTCCTGCTCAGCGGGGATCGACGGAGTGATCCCTGCTGAGCAAACGGATATCCACGGGGCGGATCAGAACTGATCCGCCCCGTGTGAAAGGACCCTAACTCCTTAAGTTCCACAGTGAGCATAACAAGCATGCTATGCTGCATGTACAGACAGATTTTACTGTTGTAGGTTTAGTAACACTTTAAGCAAAAACTCAGTTTGCAAGGTGAAGAAGATCTGCTTAATAACCACATCAGGTTAAGGCATGGCACAAAACAGGTTAAAGCTAGGCACTTTCGCCCCTTCCTTTCCAGACTAATTCTCAGCTTTCAGTGCTCTTACAATTTCAATGACAATTGCGCGGTCATGCAATGTTGTACCCAAATGAATTTTTTATCATTTTTGTTCACACAAATAGAGCTTTCTTTTGGTGTTATTTAATCACGACTCAGTTTTTTTATTTTTTTGCGATATAAGCGAAAAAAGAGCAGAAATTTGAAAAAAGGCAATATTTTCTTCTTTCTATTTAAAAAAAATCCAATAAAATCGAATTTTGTAATAAATTTAAGCCAAAATGCACTCTGCTAAATGTTTTTGGTAAAAAAAAAAATCTTTTAAGTGTATAATAATTGGCTTGTGTGATCACGGACATATATACGCAAATTATCGTTTACAGAGGTGCGCAGGTGATCATGGACATATGTGTACAGATAATCATTGGGACATGTGATTTTACTGTTACATATGTGGGGGACAGGTATTTTTATTATGTGGGGACATGTGTGTTTTAGGGACATGTGTTTTGGGGACATGTGTTTTGGGGACATGTGTGTTTACTTTGTGTTTTTTTAAATTGTGGGGACACTGGACTGGTGATCAGTGAGTAAAAAGCTGTAAAAAAACGCTCATACTCACTGATCACCAGCCGGCTACAGCAATCCCCTCTCCTCTCCTCACCGACAACTTCTAAGTGAGGAGAGGAGAGCCGATTGCCTAGCAACCGGCTCTGTATTACATGTGTCTTTGGACACAGCCGTCATGTGATCAGGAGGGGCAATCACAGAGCCCCCCTGTCGATCGGAGATGCGCTGTGTCCGGGTTACACAAGCGCATCGGGATTGCGCCACTATGCGGCCCCGCACGCCCAATCCCCCTCCTTTTGAAGGACATTCCTGAACGTCCTCTCAGAAGGAGAGAGCGCCCACTCAGCCATATATATACAGTGGCTGGGTGGGAAGTAGTTAAAAAAAAGCAATCACAGGTAGGCTAATTTGCTAAAGGAATTGAGAATCTTCACTCAACAAACTGGACTTCATATATCCAGTCATGTGAAAAGCAAAATCCTGTTTACTTTGAATAGCCAATCACGTGCAGATGAAATAATAGGAATCTGCTTTTATACATGATTGGATAATACAAATAATATGCTCAATGGGATGAGCCGAACACCCCCTGGTTTGGTTTACAGCAGAACATGTGAACAGGCAAAACATTTGTTCGAAGACACGCAAACACCGTTATTGTCATAAAAAGTGTTTAAGGACCTCGGTCCTGCCCCAGGGGACATGTATCAATGCAAAAGAGTTTTAAAACCGCCTGTTTTTTCAGAAGTGATTTTAATAATGCTTAAAGTGAAACAGTAAAAGTGAAATATTCTTTTAAATTCCATACCTGGGGGGTGTCTATAGTATACCTTTAACCACTTCAGGACCGCCGTATTGCCATTGTACGTCAGCACAATGGCACAGGCAGGCAGAATCACGTACATCTACGTGATTGCCTTCCAGCGGGTGGGGGGTCCGATCGGACCCCCTCCCGCTGGATACGGCGGTCCGATTCGGTCCAGGAGCGCTCCGTGAAGAGGGGATGGCCGTTCGTTTTCGGCCACCCCCTCTGGATCGCTCCTGGCCAATGAGAAGCTTCCTCCCCTGTGTATTGTTTACACAGGAAGGAGGAAGTGATGTCATTCTCCTCGGGGCGGTCTTTTTGACCGGACTACGAGGAGAAGAGTAAAAGTAAGTCTGCACCAACACTACACTGACATGTAGGTACACACAGGCACACAAACCCCCCCCGATCCCCCCCCCGATCGCCCCCCGATCCCCCCCCCGCCCCCCCTCCCCCCCCAGTCACAGTGTCACTGATTGCATTGATCATTTCTTTACTGATCAATGCATTCAGTGTCAGTTGTGACAGTAAAAACTGTCAGGACAGTTAGTGTTAGGTCCAGGGTAGCCCCCTATCACCCCCCAATAAAGATTTAACCCCCTGATTGCCCCTAGAGTTAACCCTTTCACCCCCTTTTGCCAGTGTCACTAAGCGATCATTTTTCTGATCGCTGCATGTGTCGCTAGTGTCGCTAGGTAGCTAGTTATTTTTTTAGGTTCACCGCCAGGTTTTTATATCGCTAGGTACCCCGATATACTACCCAATAATGTTTTTAACCCCCTGATTGCCGCTAGTTAACCCTTTCACCCCCTTTTGCCAGTGTCACTAAGCGATCGTTTTTCTGATCGCTGCATTAGTGTCGCTACAGTCGCTAGGTAGCTAGTTATTTTTTTAGGTTCACCGCCAGGTTTTTATAGCGCTAGGTACCCCGATATACTACCCAATAATGTTTTTAACCCCCTGATTGCCGCTAGTTAACCCTTTCACCCCCTTTTGCCAGTGTCACTAAGCGATCATTTTTCTGATCGCTGCATGTGTCGCTAGGTAGCTAGTTATTTTTTTAGGTTCACCGCCAGGTTTTTATATCGCTAGGTACCCCGATATACTACCCAATAATGTTTTTAACCCCCTGATTGCCGCTAGTTAACCCTTTCACCCCCTTTTGCCAGTGTCACTAAGCAATCGTTTTTCTGATCGCTGCATTAGTGTCGCTACAGTCGCTAGGTAGCTAGTTATTTTTTTAGGTTCACCGCCAGGTTTTTATAGTGCTAGGTACCCCGATATACTACCCAATAATGGTTTTAACCCCCTGATTTCCGCTAGTTAACCCTTTCACCCCCTTTTGCCAGTGTCACTAAGCGATAATTTTTCCGAACGCTGCATCAGTGTCGCTAGTGTCGCTAGGTAGCTAGTTAACTAGGCTCCCAAAAAGTCCCCCACATGTGGTATCCCCGTACTCGGGAGAAGCAGCAGAATTTATTTTGGGGTGTAATTTGACTTCTGCCCATAGCATGTGTGAGCAATATATCATTTAGTGACAACTTTGTGCAAAAAAAAAAAAGTTTGTAATATTCCCGCAACTTTTGGCAAAATATAAAATATTCCATGGACTCAACATGCCTCTCAGTAAATAGCTTGGGGTGTCTACTTTCCAAAATGGGGTCATTTGGGGGGGTTTTGTGCTATTTTGGCATTTTATGGCCTTCGAAACTGTGATAGGTAGTGAGGAGTTAAATCAAAAATTTGCACCCTTAGAAATCCTGAAGGTGGTGATTGGTTTTCGGGGTGTCGTGCGCGACTAGACTCCCAAAAAGTCCCACACATGTGGTATCCCCGTACTCGGGAGAAGCAGCAGAATGTATTTTGGGGTGTCATTTCACATATAACCATGGCATGTGTGAGCAATATATCATTTAGTGACAACTTTTTGTAAAAAAAAATTTTTTTTTTTTTTTTTGTCATTATTCAATCCCTTAGGACAAAAAAAATAAATATTCAATGGGCTCAACATACCCATCAGCAATTTCCTTGGGGTGTCTACTTTCCAAAATGGGGTCATTTGGGGGGGATTTGTACTGCCCTGCCATTTTAGCACCTCAAGAAATGAGATCGGCAGTCATAAATTAAAAGCTGTGTAAATTCCAGAAAATGTACTCTAGTTTGTAGACGCTATAACTTTTGCGCAAACCAAAAAATATACGCTTATTGACATTTTTTTTACTAAAGACATGTGGCTGAATAAATTTTGCCCTCAATGTATGACTAAAATTTAGTTTATTCGATTTTTCTTATAACAAAAAGAAGAAAATATCTTTTTTTTTCAAAATTTTCGCTCTTTTTTCATTTATATCGCAAAAAAAAAACATCGCAGAGGCAATCAAATACCATCAAAAGAAAGCTCTATTTGTGGGAAGAAAAGGACGCAAATTTCGTTTGGGTGCAATATTGCATGACCGCGCAATTACCAGTTAAAGCAGCGCAGTGCGAAATTGCAAAAAGACCTCTGGTCCTTAAGGTGTTTATTGGTCCGGAACTGAAGTGGTTAAAGTGGCGCATTTTTCTCATGTTTAGAACAGTCCCTGCACAAAATGACCTTTCTAAAGGAAAAAAAGTAATTTAAAAGTACTCGCAGCTATAATGAATTGTAATGAAATGGGAGAACTCAAAAGTGCTAATTTTAAAGGCTCATATGCAAGTTATTGTCATAAAAAGTGTTTGGGGACCTGTATCAATGCAAAAAAAAGTTTTAAAAACTGTAGTTTTTTCAGGAGCAGTGATTTTAATCATGCTTAAATTGAAACAATGAAAATGAAATATTCCTTTAAATATTGTGCCTGGGGGTGTCCTTAGTATGCATGTAAAGTACTACATCTTTCCCATGTTTATATATATATATATATAGAAATATACAAATACACTGCCACTAACTGAATAACCTGCCTGCTTAATCTAAATCAAGCTATCTCTCTGTCCACGCCAACAACACTACATGCGGCCTCTATGTAAGCAGCCTTATATAGTGCTGGGCATGGACTTAGTCCCCCCTGAGTCATGATTGGCCAAAGGCACCAGCCTTTGGCCAATTATGGCTCTCTTAGCAGAGCGCGCTGTGATTGGCCAAAGCATGCAAGTCAGGTGCATGCTTTGGCCAGTCATCATACTGCAATGCACTGCAAAAAAGAAATGTAAAATTAGCATACTGTAAGTAAAACAAACCTCTCTCTATATGTTTGGTACGTTTTTTTTTAACTCTGCAGGGTGTCATTTTTCCATAAAAACAGCTAACAAAACCCAAGTAAAAGTAAAACTTGAAATTTGCAGCAAATCAGGAAATCAGGAAGTAGTGAGGATTTTAAGATGTTCGCCCAATTCTAATTTGAATTATTGTCAATGAAATTATAAACTGCCTTGTATAGCAATATTATTTATAATATCAATTTTTATTAAGAGTAACATTTCAAAGTAGTAAGTAGAGGCTAAAAAAATATGTTCTTACCTCAAGAGTGCATAAAAAAATATTATTATGCACTCTTGATGTAAGTAGACAGAAGCTTCCCCCACCTTAACCACCTGTGGAATACCAGTAAATATGTAGATTTAATTTGGCTGAGTGATTCCTTTGAAGAGAAAAAAATCAGAGTTAATATGCATGTTTGGCATGGTAATTAGTTAAATCTCAAGTGTGGCATGATTGCTGAACAAACTTCAAGATGTTCGAAAGTAATTAACATAATCTATTTACTTTCTGAAAAGTGTGAAAAGCAATATTTTAGAAAGAAACAAAGTCTACGACTATAAATACATGCCCTTTCTTAGATATTGAACACTGCATTTTTAGTACTTGTTGCCAAAACATGTGACATAGAACTTCCACTCATGGTATTAAAGCAGACCTAAACTGTGTCTGAGCACAACAAACTGGAAACACTATTTACCTCATTTTTTATATTTAGAGGAAACTCCCCCATCTATTCATGTCGTCATGCTTTATCTGGATGAAAAGTCACTTCGAAAAACACCCCACCAGCATTTCTAGCAGTGGCCATGTTGAGTAAGGGCAGATGATTCACGTAGCATTTACTTCCTGGATTCCATCTGTCCTTATCTCAGGCATGCAGGTGGGAGGGTGTGTTTAGCTGAGAAAGCATCTCCTCTCCTCCAGATTAAAGAAAATAATCGCCCATAAGGACTTCTGGGTTATATGACATCATGTTGGCCTATGCCAGAAACCAAGAAGAACTTGAGAAAATGTAGAAAACAAGTTTAAAACAAGTTTAAAACAAGTAAATAAAATATATCTTCCTATCTATTTTCGACATGTGTGGTCTGTTTCGTTCTAAATTAAAATTCGGACACATTTTTCATTATTCCGAATTACAACAGTAACGAATCCAAAATAACTAATCCAAATTTTGGTTGAAATTCAAATAGTTTTCAAATAGTTTTCTAATTTAACCACTTGCCGACCGCCTAACGCCGATGTACGTCATCAGAATGGCACGGGCAGGCATAAGCACGTAGATGTACGTGATTTGCCTCCCGCGGGTCGGGGGCCCGATCGGGCCCCCGCCCGGTGCCTGCGGCGGTCGGTTTTCGTTCGGGAGCGATCCCGGACGAGGGGACGGCCATTCATTCATGGCCACCCCCTCGCGATCGCTCCCGACGAATGGAAATCCCCGGTGACATCACTTCCTCTCCTGTAATGTAAACACAGGAGAGGAAGTGATGTATTCTCTCCTCCGTGTCGGTATTTTTCGTTCCGACACGGAGGAGAGCGGATCAGTGAGTTGCACCAACACATCCCACACACAGTAGAACATGCCAGGCACACTCACACCCCCCCTTTACCCCCCGATCACCCCCCCAATTACCCCTGCCCCCCAGTCACAGTGACACCAATGTCATTTTTTTTTTTTTTTTTTTTTTTTTTGCATTGGTGTCATTTGTGACTGTAATAACTGTTAGGGCAGTTAGGGTTAGCCCCCTTTAGTTCTAATGTACCCCCCTAACCCCCCCAATAAAGGTTTAACCCCGTGATCACCCCCCGTCGCCAGTGTCACTAAGGCTGGGTTCACATTGCAGCGGTTTATGAGAACGAATGTGATTCGCACCGCACTGCAGTGCAAATCACATCCGATCTCTGTGCGATTCGAGTTCAGCCATTCGCCGCACCCGCCGCACCCGCCACACCCGCCGCACCCGCCGCAAATTCGCACGGGACCCTTTTTTTGGCCCGCAGCAGAATCGGATCGCATGGGTGTTCACACCATGCGATCCGAGTTTGCAGATCGCACTGCGATATGCGAACTGATCTGGGGGTGTCAGTAACATTTCACTGACACTCCCAGCAGTTCGCATAGGGCAGTGTGAACTGCCGCCGGGAGGCATGCGATGCGGGAACCCGCCGCGGATTCGCGGCGTTTCCGCATCGCTCCAGTGTGAACCCAGCCTAATAAGCGATCATTTTTCTGATCGCCGTATTAGTGTCACAGGTGACGCTAGTTAGGCAGGTAGGTATTTAGGTTCGCCGCAGCTTTTTATAGCGCTAGGGACCCCCATATACTACCGCATAAAGCCCCCTGATTGCCCCCTAGTTAACCCTTTCACCAGTGATCACCATATAACTGTTACAGGTGACGCTGGTTGGTTAGTTATTTTTTTATAGTTTCAGGGCACCCGCCATTTATTACCTAATAAAGGTTTAACCCCCTGATCACCCGGCAGGTGTCATTTGTGACTAATAACTATTAGGGCAGTTAGGGTTAGCCCCCTTTAGTTCTAAGGTACCCCCCTAACCCCCCCAATAAAGGTTTAACCCCGTGATCACCCCCCGTCGCCAGTGTCACTAAGGCTGGGTTCACATTGCAGCGGTTTATGAGAACGGATGTGATTCGCACCGCACTGCAGTGCAAATCACATCCGATCTCTGTGCGATTCGAGTTCAGCTATACAGATAGTATGGCTGAATTCGTGTCGCACCCGCCGCACCCGCCGCAAACTCGCACGGGACCCTTTTTTTGGTCCGCAGCAGAATCGGATCGCATGGGTGTTCACACCATGCGATCCAAGTTTGCAGATCGCACTGCGATATGCGAACTGATCTGGGGGTGTCATTAACATTTCACTGACACTCCCAGCAGTTCGCATAGGGCAGTGTGAACTGCCGCCGGGAGGCATGCGATGCGGGAACCCGCCGCGCATTCGTGGCGTTCCCGCATCGCTCCAGTGTGAACCCAGCCTAATAAGCGATCGTTTTTCTGATCGCTGTATTAGTGTCACAGGTGACGCTAGTTAGGCAGGTAGGTATTTAGGTTCGCCGCAGCTTTTTATAGCGCCAGGGACCCCCATATACTACCGCATAAAGCCCCCTGATTGCCCCCTAGTTAACCCTTTCACCAGTGATCACCATATAACTGTTACAGGTGACGCTGGTTGGTTAGTTATTTTTTTATAGTTTCAGGGCACCCGCCATTTATTACCTAGTCTCACTAGTGTACCCCTAAATTTAGGGGTGTCTACTTTCTAAAATGGGGTCATTTGGGGGGGGGGGTTTGTGCCATCTTGGCATTTTATGGCCTTCAAAACTGTAACGCCCTTAGAAAGCCTGAAGGCGGTGCTTGGTTTTTGGGGCCCCGTACGCGGCTAGGCTCCCAAAAAGTCCCACATATGTGGTATCCCCGTACTCAGGAGAAGCAGCAGAATTTATTTTGGGGTGTCATTTCACATATGCCCATGGCATGCGTGAGTAATATATCATTTAGTGACAACTTTGTGAAAAAAAAAAAAGTTTGTAATTTTCCCGCAACTTGTGGCAAAATATAAAATATTCCATGGACTCAACATGCCTCTCAGCAAATAGCTTGGGGTGTCTACTTTCTAAAATGGGGTCATTTGTGGGGGTTTTGTGCCATCTTGGCATTTTATGGCCTTCAAAACTGTAATAGGTAGTGAGAAGTGAACTCAAAAAATTACGCCCTTAGAAAGCCTGAAGGCGGTGCTTGGTTTTCGGGGCCCCGTACGCGGCTAGGCTCCCAAAAAGTCCCACATATGTGGTATCCCCGTACTCAGGAGAAGCAGCAGAATTTATTTT
Source organism: Lithobates pipiens (assembly GCF_037356315.1). Classification (NCBI taxonomy): domain Eukaryota; kingdom Metazoa; phylum Chordata; class Amphibia; order Anura; family Ranidae; genus Lithobates; species Lithobates pipiens. The sequence continues at coordinate 516,952,309 of NW_027507758.1, forward strand.
GGGGTGTCATTTCACATATGCCCATGGCATGCATGAGCAATATATCATTTAGTGACAACTTTGTGAAAAAAAAAAAAAAAAAAAAAAAGTTTGTAATTTTCCCGCAACTTGTGGCAAAATATAAAATATTCCATGGACTCAACATGCCTCTCAGCAAATAGCTTGGGGTGTCTACTTTCTAAAATGGGGTCATTTGTGGGGGTTTTGTGCCATCTTGGCATTTTATGGCCTTCAAAACTGTAATAGGTAGTGAGGCGTGAAATCAAAAATTTACGCCCTTAGAAAGCCTGAAGGCGGTGCTTGGTTTTCGGGGCCCTGTACGCGGCTAGGCTCCCAAAAAGTCCCACATATGTGGTATCCCCGTACTCAGGAGAAGCAGCAGAATTTATTTTGGGGTGTCATTTCACATACGCCCATAGCATGTGTGAGCAATATATCATTTAGTGACAACTTTGTGTAAAAAAAAAAAAAAAATTTTTTTTTTGTCATTATTCAATCGCTTGAGGCAAAAAAATAAAATATTCAATGGGCTCAACATGCCTCTTATCAATTTCCTTAGGGGGTCTACTTTCCAAAATGGGGTCATTTGGGGGGGTTTTGTACTGCCCTGTCATTTTAGCACCTCAAGAAATGAGATAGGCAGTCGTAAACTAAAAGCTGCGTAAATTCCAGAAAACGTACCTTAGTTTGTAGATGTGACAACTTTTGCGCAAACCAATAAATATACAATTATTGACTTTTTTTTTACCAAAGACATGTGGCTGAATACATTTTGTCCTAAATGTATGACTAAAATTGAGTTTATTGGATTTTTCTAATAACAAAAAGTAGAAAATATCATTTTTTTTCAAAATTTGCGGTCTTTTTACGTTTATATCGCAAAAAATAAAAATCGCAGAGGCAATCAAATACCATCAAAAGAAAGCTCTATTTGTGGGAAGAAAAGGACGCAAATTTTGTTTGGGTACAACATTGCATGACCGCGCAATTACCAGTTAAAGCAGCGCAGTGCCAAAGTGTAAAAAGACCTCTGGTCATTTACCAGCAAAATGGTCCGGTCTGAAAGTGGTTAATGTGTATAGTTTTAAATCCAATTCAAAGAGAATAGAATATAAAATAAAGGAAAAAGGTAGAAAAAAATATAATAGTACAGAATAGAGAATAGAATAGAATAGAATAGAAAGAAGAAAAGGATAGAATAAAATAGAAAGAATATAGCAATATAACCATCTTCTGAAATTCCAAATTCAAATAAAATAAATTAGAATTTCAAATAGAATAAATTTGAATTTGAAGTCCATCCAGTTCAACCAAAAAAAACAAAAAAAACAAACAAACATACAATCTCATATACACAATCTTCCACCCACAGTTAATCCAGAGGGAGGCAAAAACCCCAAGAAAACAGGATACAATTTGTTACAACAGGGGAAAAAAAATCCTTCCTGATCCCTTTAGAGGCAATCGGATTTTCCCTGGATCAACTTTACCTATATATGTTAGTATCCAGTTATATTATAGAGTACAGGACTTTTTTAAAGCAATCTACTGAGCTGGCCAGAACCACCTCTAGAGGGAGTCTATTCCACATTTTCACAGCTCTTATTGTGAAGAAATCTTTACGTATTGGGAGATTAAATCTTTTTTCCTCTATGATGACCTTAAAGTGAATAACTCAAAACCAAGTTCACTATATGGACCACTTATGTATTTATACATGTTGATCATATCCCCCCTTAATCTTCTCTTCTCAAGAGAGAATAAATTCAGTTCCTATAATCTTTCCTCATAACTGAGCTCCTCCATGCCTCTTATCAGTTTGGTTGCCCTTTTCTGCACTTTCTCCGATATCCTTTTTGAGAACTGGTGCCCAAAACTGAACTGCATATTCCAGATGAGGTCTTACTAATGATTTGTACAGGGGCAAAATGACATATCTCTCTCTGGAGTCCATACTTCTTTTAATACAAGAAAGGACTTTGCTGGCTTTGGAAACTGCAGCTTGGCATTGCATGCTATTATTGAGTTTATGATCTACCAAAACCCCCAGATCCTTCTCCACTATGGATTCCCCCAGTTGTACTCCCCCTAGTATGTATGATGCATGCATATTTTAGCCCTCAAGTGCATAACTTTACATTTATCAACATTAAACCCCATTTGCTACACAGTTGCCCAATTAAACAGTGCATTGAGGTCTGCTTGTAAGTTGGAGACATCCTGTAAGAACGTTATTCCACTGCAAAGCTTGGTGTCATCTGCAAACACTGAAATAGTACTTTTAATCCCAGACTCTATATAATTTATAATTATATTAAAAAGTAGGGGTCCCAACACTGAACTGTGGGGGTACACCACTGATAACCTTAGACCATTCAGAGTAAGAATCATTAACCACTACTCTCTGAATTCGATCTTTTAGACAGTTTTCTATCCATTTACAAATTGATCTTTCCAAGCCTGTAAGACTTCAACTTTAACGTTAGCCATGTGTGGGGAACTGCATCAAACGCTTTTGCAAAATCCAAATATATCACATTCACAGCCACACCTCTGTCCAAGGTTTTCCTTACCTCCTCATGAAAAGAAATTAGGCTTGTTCTACAACTTCTGTCTTTCATGAATCCATGCTGTCCGTTGCTTAAAATATTTTTTTCCCAGGAAGAACTCATCTATGTGGTCTTTTATTAAACTCTCCAATATCTTCCCGATTATAGATGTTAAACTAACAGGTCTATAGTGACTTGGTAAAGACGTTGATCCCTTTTTAAATATGGGCACCATATTGGCTCTATGCCAACCCAGTGGAACCATTACAGTCATTAGTCCCAGAAGGATTTACCCCCCTCTGACCAGAGCACTTTTTGCGATTCGGCACTGTGTCGCTTTAACTGACAATTGCACGTTCGTGCAATGTTGCACACAAACAAAATTGATGTTCTTTTTTCCCCAGAAATAGAGCTTTCTTTTGGTGGTATTTGATCACCTCTGCAGATTTTATTTTTTGCACTATAAACAAAAAAAGAGCGACAATTTTTAAAAAATTCAATATTTTTTACTTTTTGTTATAATAAATATCCCCCAAAAATATATGAGAAAAAACGATTTTATTCCTCAGTTTAGGCCAATATGTATTCCGCTACATATTTTTGTTTAAAAAAAACAAAAAACGCAGTAAGTGTATATTGTTTTGTTTGGGCAAAAGTTATAATGTCTACAAAATAGAGGATAGTTTTATGGCATTGTTATTTTTAATTTTATTTTATTAGTAATGGCAGCCATCTGTGATTTTTATGAGGACTGCGACATTATGGTGGACACATCGGCCACTTTTAACACTATTTTGAGACAATTGTCACTTATACAGCGATCAGTGCTATAAAAAATGAACTGATTACTGTGTAAATGACACCAGCAGGGAAGGGGTTAACCACTAGGGGGAAATCAAGGGGTTAAGTGTGTCCTAGTGATTCTAACTGTGGGGGGTGGGCTACTATACACATGACAGCGATCACTGCTCCCGATGTCAGGGAGCAGTGATCCCTATCGTATCACTAGGCAGAACGGAGAAATGCCTTGTTTACAAAGGCATCTCCCCATTCTTCCACTCCGTGACATGATCGTGGGCATCGAGTGCCCGCATGGGTGCCACAGACTCGGTGGACATCGAGTCTGTGGGACCCACGGTCACGATCATGGAGCATGCAGTGGGCGTGCGCGCGTGCCCACAATGCCACATCTTAAAGGGGACATACCTGTACACACTTTTGCCCACCTGTGCCATTCTGCTGACGTATATCGGCGTGTGGCGGTTGCGAAGAGATTAACGAGTCCCTAAAAATAGAATGAGTCTCTATAAAAGAATAGAATAGAAAAGAATATAATATAATATAAAATAAAAAATAGAATAGAAAAAACAATAGAAGAGATGAGACTGGAAAAAAAAGAATACAACCTTCTTTCAAAATTTGAATTTCGAATAGAATAAATCTGATTTAGAATGGAATTTGATTCAAATGCAATTTGAATGGAATGTGATCCAATTTCTAATGGGATTCAAAAAATTTTTATCAATTCAAATTCAAATAAACTAAAACAAATTCCAAAAATGAATTAGACAAATTTAACAAATTTAACTAAACAAATGCATGTAAATAACAAATCAAAACTATTTTTTTGTTCTGTACATGTCTAATCTATTTACTAATGCTAGCAGCATAAGGATTTAAAATTAAAGCTCTACTGAAGTTTCAGTTCTTTTTCTTTTTTGTTAAACTGCCACAGTGAGAGATATAGGGGTTGATTTACTAAAACTACAAAGTTCAAAAGCTGGTGCAGCTGTAGCTGGTGGCCAATCAGCTTCTAACTATCGCTTGTTTAATTAAGCTTTGCCAAATAAACCTGGAAGCTGATTGGTTTCTATGCAGAGCTTCACCAGATGTTGCACTTTCCAGTTTTAGTAAATCATGGTGCAGAGAAGGACTGAACTCTCTGCATGGAAGCAGAAGTCTCTCTGCAGTGTGCTGATGCACCTTCTTTTGGCAAATGTACTGGCATCGTAGATGCATTCTTGAGAAAGCCAGGCTGTGCCCTGCTGAAATGTTGACCATAGCAAACCATAATAAATTCCTTATTGAACCTTCCTCCTGTTGCAAGTTTTTTTTTGTGTGCCAAAAACATGAAAAAAACGACCAGTCATAGTGCTTTAACTAGAGCAGAACCCTTTGCGCTTAGAGGCACACCATACTGTCATAAAGTCACTAATTCATGCTCTAAATTTATTATAAGCTAGCAATTGCAAACCTCTCTGCATGCTCTTTCCAATATAGCAACACATTTAATGTCAGCGGCTTTATGCATGTTTAAAATTTTATATACATCTTAGTCAATCATCTTATCTGTTTCCTTTCCCAGTAAAATTATAACCATTTTCAAAATGTATTTTAAGAATGCCTTTAAGTTCAACATTCCAAATGTGGTTTTAAAATGCATCATTTTATTTTAAACTATCATGAGAAGTGTTCCATGCATTTAGTTCATATTCACTTACATGTTTAGCTTAAATCCCTTTTTTAACATAGTTATTGCGCAGTGAAAATGATTTGTGAATTTCAAGCTGCGCCCGACCTCTTCATGACACCATTAGCAATTCAAATGCACAGATTTGACTGAATGAATATACCCTCAAATTGCACACTGCATATTCCTCTGGCTGTAAAGGGAAAAGAGAAAAATGTATACATCTCTGTTCACCCTATAATTGCATTTCTTTAGCATTTGGTGAGGGTCTTGCTATAAATTGAAATCCATGTTACGAAAATTGAAAAGAAAATTCCAAAATATATATTTTTTTTCAGAATATGTTGACACAGAAACCCCTTGCAGCAGTATACCTCATTTTTTCGAAGCAGGATACAGAAATGTGATGCCATGGTTAGAATCTCAATAAAATACAAAAAAGTGGACCACTGCATTAAGGGGTAACCAGGTTGGCTACCCTCTACTATGCCCCCAATCTGATTGTATGTTAAAGCACCTGAAAAGCGCCTCTCAAGCCACCCCCCAGCATGAAAGCCCGAGTGCTTTCACACAGGGACGGTGCGCGCTTGTAGGGTGGGAAAAAAAAGTTCCGCAAGCAGCATCTTTGGGGTGGGTTGGGAGCGGTGTATACTCCGCTCCAAAAATGCTTTGCCCATTGAAATTAATAGGCAGTGCTGCCGAAAGCGCTTCCACAGCACTCCAACACGGACAATTTTAACCCTTTCTACCACCCCTCTAGTGGCTGAAAAGTGCCACTATAACAGAGGTAAAGCGCCACTAAAACTAGCTACATGGTTACATAGTAGGTGAGGTCAAAAAAAGACATCAAGTCCAACCTATGTGTGTGATTATATGTCAGTATTACTAGTGGTGCTTTACCGCTAACGGCAGCACTGCCTCAGTGTGAAAATACCCTGAACCCACCTTTTTTTTTTACAAATGGAGGAATTAATTAAATGGGATTTTGCTATGTCTCATTCTCTAAATAAGAAATGCTAAGTTAAAGTACAAAAAATGGAAAACAAAAATAAAAAAAACTCACTTTACACTGGGCACCATACATAATACCACTAAACCCACTTTTTTTTTACAAATGGAGAAATGTATTAAAATGGATCTTGCTGTGTCCCATTCCCTAAATAAGAAATACTAATTTAACATAAAAAAATGGAAAAAAAAATAAAAATATTCACTTTACACTGGGCTCTCTGAGCTTACTTAGGCATGGGTTACATTTCGGGAATCTCACTGTGAGATTTGGGAAAATCTAAGGGTCCTAAATCTCATGAGTATGCACTCCTGCATACTGCATGCAGTGTCTGTGCTGAGCTGGTGGTGGACAGATGTAGAAAGTTATGGATCTGATGGAGTGAGCGATATATAGATGGAAGGGCACATCTTCTGATATAATGAAATGACCAATACAGGCGCAGATTCTTGATTGATCTGGTGAGTTGATTACCATAGGGGAGTTTACACAGGGGGTGTGTAGTGACAGCATCTAAAGATTGTAGCTATACCCTATATGAACTTCATTAATGGACGTTTGATTTGATGACGTTTGGGACACTTTTTCATGCACCATTGTGACAATTGTAAATGTGAATTTTCCCAGCGCTACTAATGTTATAATTTATTGTAACATATGTGTGATTATTTGTTTTTTTATGTATAGTAGCGGCTATCATTATCATTACCCTGGAGCTGTGCAATAAACTATTTTAACCCTTGTGTGTTGTGTTTTTTTTTTACTTTTTTTTCACAGGGGAATGGGTAAGGGTACATTGTACCCCATACTTATTCACATAGGGTGGGGGGCCAGTATCCGGGGGCCCCCTTATTAAAGGGGGCTCACAAATTCCGATAAGCCCCCGCCCGCAGACCCCGACAACCAATGGCCAGGGTTGTTGGGAAGAGGCCCTTGTCCTCATCAACATGGGGACAAGGTGCTTTGGGGTCAAGGCACCCCCCCATGTTGAGGGCACGTGGCCTGGTACGGCTTAGGAGGGGGGCCGCTCGCTCGTCCCCACCCCCTTTCCTGGCCGGCCGGGTAGCGTGCTCGGATAAGGGTCTGATATGGATCTAGGGGGGAATCCCACAACGTTTTTTTGGCGTAGGGATTCCCCTTTAAGTCCATACCAGGTGACGGGGCCAGCGACGCCTCCTTTGCAGGTCCCGGCTACCTGGAGCCACGCTCAAAATGAGCGGACTTTTCTCCGGGCGGGAAAAGTCTGTTCATTTCAAAAGTATGGCGGACTGGCACACACACGGCCATACTGTCCGCCAAAATGCGAGTCTGGCGGACAGATTGATGTGCAAAACTCCAAACTTAGTCCGCCGGACTTTTGGGTAAAAAGAGTCCTCCGGAGCCTACACACGGGCGGATTGTCCGGCGGATTGTTTGATCGTGTGTACACAGCATTACAGTGAACAGATACAAAGTATACGAAAAAAAATCTTTCAGTAGATGTCTCTGAACAAACAGCGTCTAAATGTTCCTTTATCTTCCAAATCACCACTTTGTGCCACTACAAAATCGTGTATCATTCGTGTACATAGACCCCATAGTGCTCCATTAGGTAGATGGCCAGAATGATGACCTTTACGTTGTAAAGGTCTATATACTGTATTTTTACAGTATATATTCCTTGGATCCACCTTCTCAGGAAATTTCACTCTTCCTTCAATGCCATAAAAACAACATGGTCCAGATAGAACATTGCCATTTAAAATACTTTTATTCACTTACATTTTTTAGTGCTTCTTTCAGCACCAGTTACTGCTTTGTAGTATGTCTCCACCTGCTGCACACCACTGACAGGGACAGCAACCAATGTTCAGCATTTTCCTTCATCCTGCAAACATCAGCTCTGTGCTGTTTGGTTTCTTCAATAGGAGGACCATTTGGAAATTAACTTTTTTGAAAACTGTTTCATTTCCAGAGCACATACACACTGAATCAATTTCTAGAAAAAACTATTTGATTGGAAAAAAAAATCTTCTCAGCAGTTAAGATAGCATAAAAACTACCATATTTAAGATCAAAATTACTCTGGACACTAAAATAAGTAATGAGTAAAATAGAATCAAATTATTCCTTGAAAAATTTTAAGAAAACATGATATTGTATTAACTATAATAACATGAAAATATTTAAGAATAATGAAAGGGTAAATAAAACACAGTGGATGACACTTATCAATGAAAAATGTACTCCTGAAAAAAATTATATTAGATGTAATAACAGGAAAACCTAGCTTTTAGGGGTCTATGAATAAAGCAGTCGCTGTGTGGGTATGACCACTGTCTACACAGTCAGGATGAAATTTGCCATATTTTTTCTAATATGTTTAGTTCCTATATCGTCAAAGCAAGCTTCTCCTGAAAAACCTCAATCAGAAAAGAAAACATATTGCGACCACTAGATGATGCTGATGATTTATAAAACCACTAGGCTTGTGCAATTAGTTTCGTAACAAATCGAATTTCAGCCGAATTTTGCATCTTTCGGACATTCGGATGCATTAGAATGTCCGAATAAAAAAATAATGAATAACAAAGAATACGAAAGAAATATAACGAATGAATTCGAATGAATTTGACATGATTCGGTAATTCTTTAAAGATCTAATGAAACAAAAGGTCAGCTCAAAGTAAATCTTATAGTCCAATCAGCTAATTAATTTTGTGCCGGAGGTTGGATTACTGGCAAAGGGCATTCCTGAGAACTGAGTTAGAAGGGTGTTGTATTGTATTTGAGCCGAGGAGAAGAGACGTTGTCATTGTGCGTGTTAAAAGATTTAATAAACAAATGATTTTCCAAACTACAAATCATTATCACGAATGTCTATACATACATAAATAGCGAATTTCAACGAATACGAACAAATGAATTCGACACTCTACGAGTAATAACGAATTATCCGAAAAGGTATTAACGTAACATAATGAATATAACAGAACGAAATGATGTATTTTACGAATGACAACGAACCTAAACAAAATTTTCCATTGTGAACAAGTCTAAAAACTACACATAATAGAGAAAGTATGGCAATTTTCGTCCGGATTGTGCAAATGCTTATCACATTCCCACATCAAACGTTTTATGCATAGACTCCATAGTGCATATAAACCAAAAAAGAGAGCAGCACTCGTGGGTCTTGGAAGGTGAACGCAAAACGCATAATGAGGGTTTTATTTTGATGAGGCACAAGCTTGTCTTCCTCAGGTAGACAGTGTGTTTAGCCCATCCTTATTTACTACCACAATTAAGCTGCCTGTGCCAGCAACATGCTGGCGATCCAGACTGCTACTCTTACACACAGAGTGGTCCAGTGGTCCATTACACCTCCTAAACAGTGCTCCAAACAACAATACTAACACTTCCAGAGCAACAACACACCAGAAGCCCAACATTGTTAACCACTTAAGGACCGCCGTATTGCCATTATACGTCATCAGAATGGCACAGGCAGGCACAAGCACGTAGATGTACGTGCCTGCCTTCCAGCGGGTGGAGGGTCCGATCGGACCCCCTCCCGCTGGATACGGCGGTCCGTTTCCCTCCGGGAGCGATCCGTGATGAGGGGATGGCCGTTGGTTTCTGGCCACCCCCTCTCGATCGCTCCTGGCCAATGACGAACTTCCTCCCACTGTGTATTGTTTACACAGGAAGGAGGAAGTGATGTCATTCTCCTCGGGGCGGTCTTTTTGACCGGACTACGAGGAGAAGACTAAAAGTAAGTGCACCAAAACACTACACTGACACATAGGTACACATAGGTACACAAACCCCCCCCCCCCCCCCCCGATCCCCCCCCCGATCGCCCCCCGATCGCCCCCCGATCCCCCCCCCCCAGTCACAGTGTCACTGATTGCATTGATCATTTCTTTACTGATCAATGCATTCAGTGTCAGTTGTAAAAGTAAAAACTGTCAGGGCAGTTAGTGTTAGGTCCAGGGTAGCCCCCTATCACCCCCCAATAAAGATTTAACCCCCTGATTGCCCCTAGAGTTAACCCTTTCACCCCCTTTTGCCAGTGTCACTAAGCGATAATTTTTCTGATCGCTGCATCAGTGTCGCTAGTGTCGCTAGGTAGCTAGTTATTTTTTTAGGTTCACCGCCAGGATTTTATATCGCTAGGTACCCCCATATACTACCCAATAATGGTTTTAACATCCTGATTGCCCCTAGTTAACCCTTTCACCCCCTTTTGCCACTGTCACTAAGCGATCATTTTTCTGAGCGCTGCATCAGTGTCGCTACTGTCGCTAGGTAGCTAGTTATTTTTTTAGGTTCACCGCCAGGTTTTTATAGCGCTAGGTACCCCGATATACTACGCAATAATGGTTTTAACATCCTGATTGCCCCTAGTTAACCCTTTCACCCCCTTTTGCCACTGTCACTAAGCCATCATTTTTCTGATCGCTGCATCAGTATCGCTACTGTCGCTAGGTAGCTAGTTATTTTTTTAGGTTCACCGCCAGGTTTTTATAGCGCTAGGTACCCCGATATACTACCCAATAATGGTTTTAACATCCTGATTGCCCCTAGTTAACCCTTTCACCCCCTTTTGCCACTGTCACTAAGCGATCATTTTTCTGATCGCTGCATTAGTGTCGCTACTGTCTCTAGGTAGCTAGTTATTTTTTTAAGTTCACCGCCAGGTTTTTATATCGCTAGGTACCCCGATATACTACCCAATAATGGTTTTAACATCCTGATTGCCCCTAGAGTTAACCCTTTCACCCCCTTTTGCCAGTGTCACTAAGCGATCATTTTTCTGATCGCTACATCAGTGTCGCTAGGTAGCTAGTTATTTTTTTAGGTTCACCGCCAGGTTTTTATAGCGCTAGGTACCCCGATATACTACCCAATAATGGTTTTAACATCCTGATTGCCCCTAGTTAACCCTTTCACCCCCTTTTGCCAGTGTCACTAAGCGATAATTTTTCTGATCGCTGCATCAGTGTCGCTACTGTCGCTAGGTAGCTAGTTATTTTTTTAGGTTCACCGCCAGGTTTTTATAGCGCTAGGCACCCCGATATACTACCCAATAATGGTTTTAACATCCTGATTGCCCCTAGTTAACCCTTTCACCCCCTTTTGCCAGTGTCACTAAACGATCATTTTTCTGATCGCTGCATCAGTGTCGCTACTGTCGCTAGGTAGCTAGTTATTTTTTTAGGTTCACCGCCAGGTTTTTATATCACTAGGTACCCTGATATACTACCCAATAATGGTTTTAACATCCTGATTGCCCCTAGTTAACCCTTTCACCCCCTTTTGCCAGTGTCACTAAGCGATAATTTTTCTGATCGCTGCATCAGTGTCGCTACTGTCGCTAGGTAGCTAGTTATTTTTTTAGGTTCACCGCCAGGTTTTTATAGCGCTAGGTACCCCGATATACTACCCAATAATGGTTTTAACCCCCTGATTGCCCCTAGTTAACCCTTTCACCAGCGATCACAGTATAAGTGTCACTGGTGACGCTGGTTAGCCAGTTAGTTATTTAGGTTCCCCGTCAGGTTTTTATATAGCGCCAGGGACCCCCATATACTACCTAATAAAAATGTTAACCCCCTGATTGCCCCTAGTTAACCCTTTCACCACTGATCACCGTATAAGTGTTACGGTTGACTCTGGTTAGTTTGCTTTTTATAGCATCAGGGCACCCACCATTTATTACCCAATAAAGGTTTAACCCCCTGATCACCCGACGGGTGATATCAATTAGGTTTTAGGGTCAGGATCTGCGTTGCCCCAGGCAGCGCTAGGTTAGTGCCAGTACCGCTAACACCCACGCGCAAAGCATACACCTCCCGTAGTGGTATAGAATCTGAACAGATCAATATCTGATCTGATCAGATCTATACTAGCGCCCCCAGCAGTTCAGGGTTCCAAAAAAACGCATTGTTAGCGGGATCAGCCCAGATACCTGCTAGCACCTGCGTTTTGCCCCTCTGCCCAGCCCACCCAAGTGCAGTATTGATCGATCACTGTCACTTACAAAACACTAAACACATAACTGCAGCGATCGCAGAGTCAGGCCTGATCCCTGCGATCGCTAACAGTTTTTTTGGTAGCATTTTATATTTAAATCCGGAAGGCAGTGCTTGGTTTTCGGGTCCCGTAAGTGGCTAGGCTCCCAAAAAGTCCCCCACATGTGGTATCCCTGTACTCGGGAGAAGCAGCAGAATTTATTTTGACTTCTGCCCATAGCATGTGTGAGCAATATATCATTTAGTGACAACTTTGTGCAAAAAAAAAAAAGTTTGTAATATTCCCGCAACTTTTGGCAAAATATAAAATATTCCATGGACTCAACATGCCTCTCAGTAAATAGCTTGGGGTGTCTACTTTCCAAAATGGGGTCATTTTGGGGGGTTTTGTGCTATTTTGGCATTTTATGGCCTTCGAAACTGTGATAGGTAGTGAGGAGTTAAATCAAAAATTTGCACCCTTAGAAATCCTGAAGGTGGTGATTGGTTTTCGGGGGGCCGTGCGCGACTAGACTCCCAAAAAGTCCCACACATGTGGCATCCCCATACTCGGGAGAAGTAGCGGAATATATTTTGGGGTGCAATTCCACATATAACCATGGCATGTGTGAGCAATATATCATTTAGTGACAACTTTTTGTAAAAAAAAAATTTTTTTTTTATTTTTTGTCATTATTCAATCCCTTGGGACAAAAAAAAAATATTCAATGGTTTCAACATGGCCCTCAGCAAATAGCTTGGGGTGTCTACTTTCCAAAATGGGGTCATTTGGGGGGGTTTTGTGCCATCTTGGCATTTTATGGCCTTCAAAACTGTGATAGGTAGTGATAGGTAGTGAGGAGTAAAATAAAAAATGTATGCCCTTAGAAATACTGAAGGCGGTGCTTGGATTTCGGGGTCCCGTACACGGCTAGGCTCCCAAAAAGTCCCACACATGTGGTATCCTCGTACTCAGGAGAAGCAGCAGAATGTATTTTGGGGTGTCATTTCACATATGCCCATAGCATGTGTGAGCAATATATCATTTAGTGACAACTTTGTGCAAAAAAAAAAAAGTTTGTAATATTCCCGCAACTTGTGGCAAAATATAAAATATTCCATGGACTCAACATGCCTCTCAGTAAATAGCTTGGGGTGTCTTCTTTCCAAAATGGGGTCATTTTGGGGGGTTTTGTGCTATTTTGGCATTTTATGGCCTTCGAAACTGTGATAGGTAGTGAGGAGTTAAATCAAAAATTTGCACCCTTAGAAATCCTGAAGGTGGTGATTGGTTTTCGGGGTGCCGTGCGCGACTAGACTCCCAAAAAGTCCCACACATGTGGTATCCCCATACTCGGGAGAAGTAGCGGAATATATTTTGGGGTGCAATTCCACATATAACCATGGCATGTGTGAGCAATATATCATTTAGTGACAACTTTATGCAAAAAAAATTTTTTTGTCATTATTCAATCCCTTAGGACAAAAAAAAAAAAATATTCAATGGGCTCAACATACCCATCAGCAATTTCTTTGGGGTGTCTACTTTCCAAAATGGGGTCATTTGGGGGGGGTTTGTACTGCCCTGCCATTTTAGCACCTCAAGAAATGAGATAGGCAGTCATAAATTAAAAGCTGTGTAAATTCCAGAAAATGTACTCTAGTTTGTAGACGCTATAACTTTTGCGCAAACCAAAAAATATACGCTTATTGACATTTTTTTTACTAAAGACATGTGGCTGAATAAATTTTGCCCTCAATGTATGACTAAAATTTAGTTTATTCGATTTTTCTTATAACAAAAAGAAGAAAATATCTTTTTTTTTCAAAATTTTCGCTCTTTTTCCATTTATATCGCAAAAAAAAAAATCGCAGAGGCAATCAAATACCATCAAAAGAAAGCTCTATTTGTGGGAAGAAAAGGACGCAAATTTCGTTTGGGTGCAATATTGCATGACCGTGCAATTACCAGTTAAAGCAGCGCAGTGCGAAATTGGAAAAATACCTCTGGTCCTTAAGGTGTTTATTGGTCCGGAGCTGAAGTGGTTAAGGTAGTATTAAACCCTCAGCTTTTTTTAAAGATACTTAGTAATATCAAGCAGTGCAGCACTACTCAATACATTTTTTTCTAAATATGTGTGTCCAAACATAGGTTACCCTGCCTGCTTACCGCCACTGGCTCCAGGCAGGGCCGCTGATAAGGCAGTACAACCAGCCCTGTTGTACTGGGCCCAGGCCCATCAGCTCAGCAAGGGGGCCCGGGAAGCTTTATAGTTAATTTCTGACAGAATAAATTAAAATGCTTTACTAAACACCCCCTGCTCCTACTTGCTTTGCAGGTAGTACGCACATAATCCTGGGCCCCATTAGGGCAACAGAGGGGCTAAGGAAGTGAGATCACTGAAGGGACTTTATCTCCATTTTCAGGGGGCGTAGGCAGATAAAGCCATTCCGCATAATGCGCTGCATATGTTCGAGTTACGGCCACGGCTGCCCTCTGCTTGTACCATCCCTGGCGGAGTGATTCATGTGTACAATGCTCCCTCAGTAAGTGCTGTGGCTGAGTGAGAGACTTTTGTGAGATGGGCAAGTGGCTGAGAGGATGCAGGAAACCTAATCTGGCAGCAGTGCACAGCTTCTGGCAAGGGGCGGCACACAGTCACACTAACTACCATGGAAAGAAGGTACAGCCCTTGTCATTATGATGATCACATCACTTTAGATCCTCTATTTCTCTTCCACAGTGTCACATGGCTATTGGGTCTGAGTGTGTACAGACTTTGAAACAGTACAGTCATAACAAAGTCAGCACCCAATAGCTATGTGACACTGTGGAAGAGCAATAGACGATCTAAAGTGTTGTGATCCCCATAATGACAATAAGCATGGGGTGCTACTTTACACTTGTTACTTGTTTGGATGGAAGGAGGGCAGTAAAAACATGCAGCTGAGCTGCATTTTTTAACCACCCCCCCCCAACCACTCCTCCTTAAAGAAGCTTTCACCCAAGCTTTACAATTAGATCTGGCTGTCATTTTTTCATGTCGATCTGATTGAAACCTCCATGTAGGATGGAGTCCGGATGTACATAGATTTGAATCTGTTCACACCTGCCTATCTCTAAGTCCGTTCAGGTCCAAAAAAAAAATGGAAAAAGGACCGCGTTCTTTCCAATTTTTCCAGACCTAAACATAACAGATCAGCAGTAGCCTGATTTAAGTGGATAATCAAAGAGCAACACAGCAACAGGTGAGACAATCCCCTTTCTGAGTCACACAGTGAGAGTCCAGTCTGTGACCTGGGTGTAGCAAAAGATGTGAAGGGAAGACTGATCGCACTCCCAGCATCAGAAAAAATTTGCTTTAATGTATAAAATCCACAAAGAAAAGCATCACAAACCCACAATACAGACATCGCAGGCACCCTGGACAGGTAAGTGTCCATTTATTAAAAGTCAGCAGCTGCAGTATTTGTAGCTGCTGGCTTTTAATATTTGTTTTGAGTGAAACCCCACTTTAAAGGAATAATAGATGCACCTTAAGGCTTAAGAAAAATTGAATCCTTAAAGTAAGCTGCAGCACTCTTATTCGCTAGCAGGAATGAGCTCAGTCTGGACAGAGATAAATATCCCTTAAAATATCACTTTTTCGAGGCAGAGTCAAGGGTGGGGTTGGGGGGCCCCATCAGGTAGGCTGTATGGGCCCCCATGATTTCTAACAGCGGCCCTGGCTCCAGGTCCTCAACAAGGAGCAGGGGGTGGCTTGCCACCAAGGCTATCAGCTTTAATTGATGTAAGGAGACTCACCCATGTAGCCAGATAGGAGCATGTACACAAACTCTATGGGCAAGTGGACAGGAGTCACCGAAAGACGTAAAACAGGAGAGGGGGTAATTTTCAAAGTAGGATTTGAAAGTAGGCACAACGTTAAAAGAATAGAATAGAAAATAAAAACCAAGTAAATTCTGAGGTCTACAGCATTATGTGTTTTTTTTAATTAGGGTTTAGGTAACTGAAGACCCCCAGTCTGAATCTATACCAAATCCTACAAAGCGAAAAAATGGTAGTCATTTTTTGTGCATAACTTTTTGTGCTCACTAGCTAGATTAAGTACTGGGGAATGTAGACTCATCTTTACTGTGTTTTAACTTATCATTGTCAGATAAACCCCTGTATTCTAATATTCTAAGCATTCCCTTTTTCGCCTGCAATAATCCTTTTATGACTTTATTTTTATGCAATGCAAAAATAAATTTAAATAAAGTACTGGTCCCTAAAGGATCACTGATATAATCTTCTTTTTTGTTACGTGCATTATCCAAAAGGCAGCCAGCATTTTAAGTATTGTAAATTAAACTTCTAATCACTCTGAATTTCTAACTGCATAATAGCTCATTTCTATGCAATATTAGGTCAAATAATGTTCTAAGACGGAAGGTATTGTAATGCTGTACTGTCAATTATAATTAGCATTGCTTCTGATATAATTTGGAAACACAATTCCAAAGATCAAGCCATTGTAGCAGGCTCTTAGGAAGAAAAAACATAGCTAATCATTCTGACAAGTAGGCAATCCTTTCTGGCCTTGATTAAGTTTCAAAATTTGAAGATTTAGTTTCTCATTTTGCCCACAAATCATATGACAAAGCCACAGTGGCAGGCAGTGAGCACACAGGATCTGAACAGAATGGCTACAAGGACTCATTTTCTGCCTCATATAAATCCTTCTTGCAACTGATGATCTTATAATGAGAGGCGGTTTTGTTTTTGACTTATTATGCATATATGATTTGTGGCACGCTAATGACATTTGTAAGCGAGCAGCCAGTCTAACATGGCAGCTCTTGTAAATGTTAATACTTCAGCTCCACCGAGAAAAATCCATAGGCACTGCCATTGGGGAAATTACTAGGTCTGCTTTACTTCTCAGGACAAATCTCTAACTTTGGTTTCATGATTATGAAGCTGATGACAGTGTTTGGTACATTTAGGTTGTCAACATATAATAATTAGCAATTCTTTCTCAAAACTTTAATTCTCATTGGTTAGTTTATTGTTTTGTCCAATTGACACTTCTTTTCACTTCCTGTTCTGTACCCACAACATGAAGTGTAAAGACCAGGACTGAAAGTATTTAATATAATACCGAAACTCCAAAGTGAGGCAAAACACCTCTTAAATAGTTGTCACTGGAGCATGGTGGCCATGGTCATTATGGGGAGATTTTCCCTTTATTCTTGTTCTAATCTCTACTTAAAATTGTGGATTACTAGTAGAGGAGAAGAAAATCAGAAAGAAAGATAGTGTGTAAAAATGGAGGCTAAACATGTCATTAGTTCTTCTAAACTATAGACAGAAGCAAAAATGGCTAAATCCTTTAAGGCAGGTGACAAGACCTTTTTAGGTACAGCCTATCAGTGACGGAAAAAAAAAGAATCAGTAGGATCACAAAAGACTGACTGCAATACTCATGTTGAAGATCTGGATGTAGCAAATTATTTATAAAATTACTTCTGTTTGTTTTTTCTCATAAGTAGATGTCAAAATGACAGCAGGTTGGGGAATCATATTAGTTCTAGTAGTGTAGGTTCATTTCCAGGGTTTCTAGAGGCAGAGGTAGCAGATGAACTAGCGCACTTAAAGATTTCAGAATTAGTGGATCCAAATGGTATTCATCTCAGTGTTCTAAGAGAACATCAGGGTATATTTCAATGGACCATTCTCTAATCTTTTTAATTAATCTCATCTAACATGAAAAGACAGCTAAAATTGAATCCATCTACAAGAGGGGTGCAAATGAAGAAGTTGGCAACTGCAGGCCAGTGAGAAAAACATCTGGGATATTACATTAACCTCCCTGGCGGTATGATTATGTTGCCTTATGAGCTTATATGAAATCTCAATTATAGCTGTAAAATAGTGTAATGATGAATATATTTAATTTAGCTTGCATCTATGAAGGGCCTATAAAATAGCTTCACATAAGTGTCTGTTAGACAGACAATTCAGTGTGTATGCATGTGTTTCTAAACAATGGGACCCAAACCTTATTATTCTACACTTACTCACTTCAAAGGATCCCATGTTTGAATATGCAATGAGGGGCTGTGACCAGTCCTTTTTTGTTGAAGGCGGAGGGGAGGGACCTGGGATTCAGTCAGGCTACTGGGCCCAGCCACCTCCTGGCTACCACTTATCCCCACCAATTCCTGGCTGCCACTTTCCCCTGCCACCTCCTGGCTGTCATTTTCCACAGCCTCCTCCTGACTGAGGCTTTCCTGTGTATAAAAAAGGGACATAGTTTTAGTTTATTGTTCATAAATCACACACAATTTTGAGAAATATGTTGAACAATGCTGAATCAAGCTGGGCTCCTCCACGTCTTCTTCCTGGGTGGAAGGCCCAGGTTTGATGTCGGAAGCATTAGCTGGGGTTGAAGGAAGACTGGAAGGAAGGGTTGAGAGAGATGGCCTGATTTCAGTCTGGTCTGACAAGTTTGTCGTAGTACCACAGCCTGAAGATACAAACGTAATCTGCTACTGCTCCTGATCTCATGGAATCCTGGACTTTCTTGCGCTCCCTATTATATGTGCTCCTCAGGCCACCAATTTTACACTTCAAATAGTTGATGTCTGCCATGGGGATCTGCAGCTTCACAAATTCCAGCAATACATCCAGTGCTGCCTTCCTCTTTAGTCGATTTGTATAAAAAGGGTGTTTTGTCTGCCACAGACATGGCAGCTCTCTGTTCAAATCAATGAATTGGGGGAGGAAATCATGATCCATGAATCGATCCATTTATCTGCAAGACACAACACAAGACAACCCCTAATGTCAGGCTAAACTCACATAATCTTGTCCCAATATAGGCCTCAATCTCTAAGCAATATAGGCCACTGATGCCACAAGTTAAAATTGTACCTTCATTAGAACAATCAGTGATTCCGCTACTCCTTCCTCCGCTCACAGATCGTACGGCACACGCGTGTTCCACTTTATATACACTGCGCATGTGTTAAACTCCACCTACCCCTGACCTTCTTTGTGTATTTTCCCTGCCCCTTCTCTTTCAGTGCAGTGAGAGAGCACATGGCGGAAAGATAACAGGTGCATGCAGCAGAGCAGCAATGATGAAAGCCCAGAGCCATGAACGTCCGGATACCAGAGGAGATTTAAGGCCACAAATATATCCTTTGTAGAGATGGTGGAGATGGTGGACATCTTGACGAGGGCCGACTATGACTGGAAGCATGGACCTTACCCAAAACCAAATGTAAGAAAGGCCAAGATCATAGCTAAAGTTGTGAAAAGTCTGCACAGGAATTTTGCGGTACGGCGATCCAAGGATCAACTGAGGAAATGATGATCAGTTCTGTAAAAAAAAAAGTAGTTGTCGGGTGTTCCTATTATTGTTATTACTTGTATGCTACTCCATGTGCTTTTCTTTACTGTTGGACAGTTTAAGATGGCGATTAAAATGGCAAGTTTCAGGTTTGTGGGCACAGCAATCTCTCATAGTAAACATCATTTGTTTGCCCACTAATATGATGTTTTTGGCAGATGCAGGTTAACTACATTTGGTCATGCCTATTTGTATTCAAATAAGTTTAGTACATTGTTGTCTAGATGGATTTGTAACTAGAATAAAATGCAAACTTGATTCAGTGTAAGGAGAGGACACTCAGCAGCTGTTTACACATCTGGACGCAGGAGCACTAGTGTGGGACACCAGAACAAACTTTTTAGGGTGTCCCACATAGGTGCTCCAGTTAATACTAGGGGTGTCTCCATGTGTGAAACTTCACCAAAACAGGTAAGTATTCCAGCTTTTGTAAGTGGAAAAAATCATGTCTTCATCTTGGAACTCTCCCAAAGTAGACAATTGTACGACAATTCCAAGCAATGTTTCATATTCCTATTTCTGCCCTCAAATATCTGTGTGCTAAGTATACCTTTTTTTTATTCACATAGGGGAAAAAAGACTCAGGACGTCTGAGGTCACCAGGGACCCCCATCCTCCTAAAGAAGGAGAGGACCCAAAACAACAACCTCCAGATGTGGAGGAATGAGAGGTTTATGAAGTGGGGGAAATAGTGACCTCTGCATATTTTTAATACATGGTGTCTTTTTTTTATTTTAGGTGATGTGGATGTTGTGGAAGAAGAAACACATTTTACAAGTGCAAGTGCACACATCCTCATCGGGGAGATAATGGTGTGCAATCAGGATTTACAGAAGATCAAGGAAGATATCAATGATGTGGAAAAAAGACTGAAAAACATCATTGATGTTTTAGGCAGAATCTAAAACACACAAAAATGTTTGTAATTGTTTTTATTTTTCTAACTTTTCAAAAAAAAAATTAAAAGCCAAATTTTGAAGATGCACACAGTGTGTCAACATGGGCTATCTGCCATCACGGGATATCAATGTACATGTTTTGTGGGTGCAACCCCTTCCTCGCAACTCAAGTAGATGAGAGGAAGGGGTTGAACCCCAAAACATGTCTATTGATCACCTATGATGGGAGCTAGCACATGTTGACATTAGGCATCAGGAGGGAAATCCCCATTTTGACTCCCAATTTGTGTGCATCTTTGAAATTTGTCTTTCACAGGAGTGACATCACCCCATCTGATGAAAGCAATATGAACACAGTTTGTACATACTAATGTCTGATATTGTCTTCACTTTATCAAAGTTGGACTTTGTAAGTTCCTGAGTTTTGCATTGTTTTATGGTTGTGCACAGAATAAAAACAATTCTACTCAACAATGTGTGGCTTCTTCTTTCAATGCTCAATAGCTGTTTTTTGCTTAAGTTGGTGGCTACAGTGACAATGGGGGTTATTTACTAAAGGCAAATACACTTTTCACTACAAGTGCACTTTCAGCGCAGTTTCAGTGCACTTTCAAGTACACTTTTGCAGTGCACTTGTAGTACAAAGTGGATTTTCCTTTAGTAAATAACACCCACAGTGCTTTATTTTCGGCACTCCAAAAAATGAATTCATGGTGCTGAAAATTATGAATATTTTTATCATTAATGCATTACATACATTAACAACAAAAACAATGTGTGTGTGTAGCAGACCCACAACATAATAGTTAGCTGAATAAGAGATTGTCACCTCGTGTATCAAAGAAATTACATTTACACTATTGAAGAAAATGGCCAAGAAAAGCCCATTGGATAACCAAGGGGACAGCTAAAAGAAATACAAGCAGTAAATCAAGGGAAATATTTTTAAGTTAAAAATACAAATTTATTTAATAAATATATTTATTTAAATACATATATACGTATATTCCCTTCATATAGTCCTTCTGCAGGACCTGTATAATGGCAGAACAGGTCTGTGGAATAATGATTCCCAGAGCCTGGGGGAGATGCTAGAACTTGATGTCCTGCAGACATATCCCCATCGCCAAGTACTGCAAGGTGGCGACTAGCCTTTGTTCCGGAGTGATGGCTTGCCGCATGCAGATGTCCTGCTTCATTATATAAGGGGACAGCAAAGCCAACAGATGGTGAAAAACGGGGTCCATCATCCGGAGATAATTCCTGACATCATCAGGATTATTCTCACGGACCTCCTGCAACAAAGGCATGTGCAAGAATTGGTCACGCTGGAGCAACTAATTCTTCGTCCATGAACTCCTCCTCCCCCTGTTCATGGACTGGGCTTGGGTCAAAGTAAGAACCCCAACAACAAGCCCCTGCACAGCACAAATTCTACGATGAGTATGCACTTGCAACATGGCTTCAAAATGGTCGGCTGGTCAGAACGAACTAACAGAACGCACTGAAAATCATAAAGGCATGAGAAGAGCGAGCTGAAATTCAGAAACGAGTGGACAGGAACGCACTGAAAATCAAATATGTAATGTAAAAATATGCACTGAAAGCCAGATACTAACTGACTACACACTCTGAAAACCAGATGTGAACCCACAAGCACAAACTGAGCAATAACGATCTGAAAAGCACGAGGCTGAAAAGCACAAATCGTCCCTCACCAAACTTCTTCTAACACGAGATAAACAGATTAGCAGAAGGAGCCCAAAGGGTGGCGCACTGGCTATTGAACTTCCTCTTTATAGTGCAGTCGTATGTGTTGTACGTCAGCATGTCCTTGACAATTGGAATTTCTGACAACATTTGTGCGACCGTGTGTATGCAAGACAAGTTTGAGCCAACAAACTTGTCTTGCATACACACAATCTCAGGATTTAGTTGTCAAAATGTCTGATTGTGTGTACATGGCATAAGAGTTTGTATGACAAATTTGAATGCTAGCCACCAGCAACCAACAATAGACAACTAAAACAAGAAGGGAGAGGTTGATCAGCTGGCACGTGGGCTGAAGGCTGCAGAGAGTAAATGTAAACAATTGTCTACATATTCCAGCCCAGGGCAGCTTGTGCAATCTCCACATACCATAGATTGTAATGCAACCGGTTTAAATATTTCTAGATGCAACAGGAAATTATCTCCATCTGGAGTATAGTACTAATTTCAACAACTCATTGAAAGGTGGGAGCTCTTTTGAAAGTGCCCCTATATCTCATATGCAGAGAGGAAAACTTGTGAATAAGGTTTTAGCCATTGAATATTCTCAGACTAAAACTACACCAGTTGTTAAGATACACTTTAAAGAGGAAGTAAAGGCAATACATTTTTTTTTTTTTTAAATGCAACCTGCAAGGCAAAGGCATAATGAGCTAGTATGCATAGCATACTAGCTCATTATGAATAACTTACCTGATTACGAAGCCCCCGAAGCGGTCCTCCATCTTCATCTTCGCCACTGCCATGTATCCCAGAGTGAGTTCCGGGTCTCGCTGCTCCGGTGCTGTGATTCGCCGGAGCCGTGATGACGTCATTCCCGCGCATGCGCACAGGAACCGACACGAGCCGCATATCGCAGTGGTCTGCGGCCTGCTCAGTGCTCCTGTGTTCTGCTGTCTACGGTGCATGCGCCATAGACACCGATGCCTGTCTTTTTGTAAATATCTCCTAAACCGTATAGGTTTAGGAGATATTTCTTGGACCTACAGGTAAGCCTTAATCTAGGCTTACCTGTAGGTCAAAGTGGCTTGTAAGGGTTTACAACCACTTTAATACTTTACAAAAGATAAAATGCTACACCTGTGGGTTATTCGGTCACATTTCTCAGTTTTGTTTGTCTTCTGATGAAAAGATATTAAAACAGATCAACAAAGAGGCGTGACTTGGAAGTGTACTCACCACACTGGGGTGAAGGGCCTAGGAGTAATAAATATGAAAATACAAAATCATACATCCCTTCCTCAACTATTATGGCCAAGAATGAGGCTTTACAGTATGAGATTAGGCAAATGAAACAGGAACGGGATGAGTTTGTGAAAGAATTACAATCCTTTAAAAGAAATGTTATTGAATCCTTGAATTGTAAAAATGGAGAGAGTAACTTGTCCCTCGTTAACCAAACCAGTACAATAAAACCGGGGATGAAATACAAGATATAAGTTAAGCTAGACCAGAGGGGTTGGGAAGCCTCGGGGGGCACGTGGATGCTGGAGGGATCGACAAGACATGGCTTAAAAGCTCAATTTGCAGCACTTCCAGGAGCAGCCAAAAAATCCAAGATGGCGGCTGAACGTCCTCCTCACGAGGCTCTCACAGGTATCCCAGGCTCATCGCCCTGGTGGGACTTACTGCATGAGGAGGTATGTCGAGGGGCCCCTTCACCCATAATGAGCAGAGGCCCACTGTCACCAGCCACCATGGTATCGCTCCTGAACCAAACCCTGGATGACATGCACATGCTCATGTCCCCCTCAGGAGCACACACTCCCAGGCCTAATGTAACATACTAGGAGACAGGCCAGCACACCTCAAGCCCCAGGACATTACACTTATGTTCTCAATATTTTCAGAAATGCTGGACAGGGGCTTAGCCCAGACTGCTGCCAGAATCACCTCTGATATTAAAGCTGACTTAAAACTCCTGGGATTTCGCATTAAGACCGTTGAAAACAAAGTGGACTCCACGATTGACCGGGTGAATCTAAACATCGATAGTTTTCAAGTATTGCATAATCAACTGGAGGGGGCTATGGCAAAAATTGATAACCTGGAAAACAGGTCAAGAAGGCTTAATTTTAGAATTAGGGGCCTGCCTGAGACTGTCACAGATGTTCCAGAAGCTGTACACTCTCTTATCAAAAGCCTCATCTCAGACATCCAAGCTCACAAATTGGAGCTTGATCGCGCTCATAGGGCCCTGGGACCTCCCTGCCAGGATGATCTCCCACGCGGCATTGTGGTCAAACCACACTACTACAATATCAAGGAGAAGGTTATGAGAAGAGCTCGCACCACCCTACAAATACAGCTGATGGGACACTCAATCCAAATTTATGCTGACATTTCTCCCGTTCACCATTCAGAAAAGCTGAAAACCTCTTCTGACAGTTTTGATGCAGAAGAATATCAAATATTGGTGGTTTTTCCCCTTCAGCCTAAAGTTTGATCTCAACGGCAAGCCATTCAGATTCTCCACACTCCAGGAAGGAGAACAACTGCTGCAGAAACTGGGATTACTTGCCAAGGATCCACCCTCTCCAATGCAGTCTTCTACGTCCAGCATGACCAAACATCCACCTCCATCTAGCCCTCTCACCTCCCTGTGGCAGAAACAAGAAAGCCAAAGAAGAACTTCTCCTTTGATTTGGGGGGGGGGGGGGGGCTCCTTAGCCTCTTCGTAACCAGCTCTTTTCCTAGGTCAGGGCCCACCTGGACCACCAGGCATCCATGCCCAACAGGATTTTCTCATTGATTGAGTTTAAAGAGGAAGTAAACCCTGATGGGTTTACTTCCTCTTTTTTTCCCTGCAAAGGTAAAGCATAATAGACTACTATGCATCGCATAGTAGCTCATTATGTGTCACTTACCTGACACAGGAGCCAGCGAAGTCGCCGCTGATCCCTGTAGTCCGCCGCGTCCATCTTGCTGGTGGCGTCTCGCAGCTCCGACCAATGACAGCGGCGCAACCGCAATGACGTCACTCCCGCGCATGCGCACGGGAGTCGCGCCTCGCAGCTCCGTTGCTGTCATACGGCGAAGCCGCGATGACGTCACTCCCGCGCATGCGCACGGGAGTCGACAAATTTGGCAAATCCATTCTTGGATTTGCCGCATTTAGTGCGCCTGCGCGCCGCTGTCTACGGCGCATGCGCCGTAGACAGCGGTGCCCATTTTCGGGCAAATATCTCCTAAACCATATAGGTTTAGGAGATATTGCTTGGACCTACAGGTAAGCCTTAATCTAGGCTTACCTATAGGTCCAAGTTGTTTGGAAGGGTTTACTTCCCTTTTAAGGAGCTACTACTCCTATGGCTGCTCAGGCCTCCCCCCCTCTTGTTCTCTCTGCCATGCTATTTTGTATCTGAATTTCCATAGATTCCATGAGGACCCTCATTTTCACTGGCTATAACACCCCTCAAGAATCCCCTGGCTTTCTACATGGCTTCCAGGACCAATCGACAGGGCATAGCCAGTCTGATATACAACACGGACTATGCTTAAGCCGGAGAACATTTATTCAGCTTGATTTTCACCCTTTTTCCTGGTTCATGGGCACTGTCATTACCCATCCAGAGGGAACATTCCTACCCCTTCCCCTCACTACAAGGTTGGAGCAGTGACTAGACCACTAGGCTTCCCTCCCCCTTCCCATATCCCTTTTCTTTGGTTGACTCTCACATCCAGGCCCCCATGGCTGGCTCACTTCTGGAATTTTAGTTCACAGTCCCATATTTTAATTTTTTTGAACACCCCAAACTTCCATATCCTAGTTTACCCTTGGTTTCTGACCTACCTGTTTGAGTTAGTATGTATATACCATGACTGTTTGTGCTTTTGTTTTTCAGCTATAATTTAGGGGTGTGGGGAGCGGGTCCAATGCACCTCCTCCCGAGTCATTAAACGTTTTGGTTTTTCCGCTCCTAGTCTGGAAATCCCCCACTAGTTGTCCTTTGCAGGATCCTGGTGGATGACAGGGTGAACTCTATCATAGCTCGCGCTCTAGGACCAGTCTCTGATACGAAGGTAGGTGGTCAGGGATTGTCATCTTTCTCCTCTGCACTGCTTCATGACTGATCACACCACACATAGACCCGCCCTTCACATTGCCTCCCACAACATGCAGGGACTTAACTCCCTTGTGAAACTCTGGAAAATCTTCCAACATTATCATGACTAGTGATGAACGAACTTCCGATGGGACGTTTCGCGAACGTGGACCGCGAACGAGGCCGACCGTTTGCAAAACCGAACGTTCGCGGCGGGCCCCATTGACTTCAATGGGAGGCGAACGTTTCAAACCTTGAGGTCGAATTTGCAGCCACAGGATAATTATTAGCTGGGCAAACATAGTCCCATCACATGGCCAATGACATAATACATGTATGAGGTGAATTTGGGATCGATAACTACAAGCATTCTTTTTTTATATGGGAAATTGTTCTGACAATTCAGGACTGTGGAGCGCATGAAGGCAATGGAGGAGAGGGAAGGTCAGGGACCAGGGTAGGCAAAGAAGAGGGTGCAGGAGATGATCACCAGCAGCGTGACATACAGCAATGACACATGCACCGTGATAGAGGCATCTAACAACAGCACCGTGATAGAGGGCACTGACATCAGCAGCGTGACATAAAGCATTAACACCAGCACCGTGACATACAGCATTGAGAGCAACACCGCGATAGAGAGCACTGATATCAGAAGCGTGACATACAGCACTGACATCAGCACCGTGATATACAGCACTGACAGCAGCACCGTGATAGAGAGCACTGACATCAGAAGCGTGACATACAGCACTGACATCAGCACCGTGATATACAGCACTGACAGCAGCACAGTGATAGAGAGCACTGACATCAGAAGCGTGACATACAGCACTGACATCAGCACCGTGATATACAGCACTGACAGCAGCACCGTGACATACAGCACTGACATCAGAAGCGTGACATACAGCACTGACATCAGCACCGTGATATACAGCACTGACAGCAGCACCGTGACATACAGCACTGACATCAGAAGCGTGACATACAGCACTGACATCAGCACCGTGATATACAGCACTGACAGCAGCAACGTGACATACAGCACTGACATCAGAAGCGTGACATACAGCACTGACATCAGCACCGTGATATACAGCACTGACAGCAGCAACGTGACATAAAGCACTGACATCAGAAGCGTGACATACAGCACTGACATCAGCACCGTGATATACAGCACTGACAGCAGCACCGTGACATACAGCACTGACATCAGAAGCGTGACATACAGCACTGACATCAGCACCGTGATATACAGCACTGACAGCAGCACCGTGACATACAGCACTGACATCAGAAGCGTGACATTAAGCACTCACATCAGCACCGTGATATACAGCACTGACAGCAGCACCGTAAGCAGCCCCAGGAGGAAGTCAGCACAGCACAGGGATGGTGTGATCCCCTCATAATAAGAACCCCCAGGTGAAAATCAACACAGCACAGGGATGGTGTGATCCCCTCATAATAAGAACCCCCAGGAGTAAGTCAGCACAGCACAGGGATGGTGTGATCCCCTCATAATAAGAACCCCCAGGAGGAAGTCAGCACAGCACAGGGATGGTGTGATCCCCTCATAATAAGAACCCCCAGGAGGAAGTCAGCACAGCACAGGGATGGTGTGATCCCCTCATAAGCAGCCCCAGTAGAAATATGACACCGCTCAACCTCTTCAAAGAGGAGGGTAGGGGCATTTAGTACGGTGTGCTTTTTTGGGACAAGGAAGTGAGCCAAATGAAGAAAGAAGGTCTGTGTGCTTGATTAAAAAATTGTTATAGACATATACATGGTCTACTGGTCACATGTGTTGAATTCCTCCGAGATCCATGCCTCATTCATTTTTAGAAATGTGAGGTAGTTAACACTGTCGTGAGCTAGGCGAGCACGCTTATCGGTCACGATCCCCCCTGCTGCGCTGAACGTCCTTTCGGACAGGACACTGGATGAGGGGCAAGCCAACAGTTTGATTGCAAATTGGGAAAGCTCTGGCCAGAGGTCAAGCCTGCCCACCCAGTAGTCCAGGGGTTCATCACTCCTCAGAGCGTCCACATCGGCCGTTAACCCGATGTAGTCGGACACCTGACGGTCTAGGCGTTCCCTGATGCTGGATCCGGATGACACCTGTCGATGGGTCGGCTGAAAGAATGACCTCATATCCGAAGTCACCAACACATCTTCAAACCTGCCTCTTCTTGCAGGCACTGTTGGATTGGTACGCGTAACTCCTTCTCTGGGAGTGGGAATTGCTCCTCTGCCAGCGCACGCAAAAGCAGAATGCAGCATTTCTCGAAGCAAGGCCTGGAAGTGCTGCATTCTGACAGCCCTCTGCGACGGCGGTAACATTTCCACCATTTTGTGTTTGTACCGGGGGTCTAAGTACGTTGCCACCCAGTACTGGTCCTTGACCCTTATGCTTTTTATACGGGGGTCCCTATTAAAACACTGGAGCATGAAGGCCCCCATTTGCACTAAAGTGGAAGCGGTGTGGTGGCCTGGGTCCTGCTCATCATCCAGGATAATGTCGTCCTCTTCATTCTCCTCTCCCCATCCACGCACAACAGGGATCCCAGAAAGGTTTAAAGCACGCTCTTCTTGCTCCTCCTCATCCGCCCCGGCACCATCCTCCTCTGACTCCTCTTCAGACTCCTGTTGTTGACTTGTCTCAGATAGAGTAGCCCCCCCTGGGAATTCATCCAGTTTTGCGACTTCCTCATCTTCCCGCTCCTGCTCCTCCACAGCCTGATCAATGACACGACGCAATGCACGCTCCATAAAGAAGGCATAAGGTACCATGTCACTGATGGCGCCATGGCTGCGACTGACAAGTTTGGTGATCTCCTGAAATGGCCGCAGAAGTCTGCATGCGTCGTGCATGAGCAGCCACTGGCGCAGTGAAAAAAACCCAGCTCCCCAGAACCGTTTCTTTCGCAGAGTTCATACAGGTAGACGTTAACTGCACGTTTCTGCCGGAGCAGCCTATCAAGCATATAGAAGGTTGAGTTCCATCGCGTCGGGCAATCGCAAATAAGACGTCTGACCGGCAGATGGTGTCGCCGCTGAATGTCAGCAAGGTGAGCCATGGCCGTGTAAGATCTTCTGAAATGGGCCGAGATTTTCCTTGCCTGCCGCAAGATGTCCTGGACCCCAGGGTATTTGACAAGGAATCGCTGCACGACCAAGTTTAAGACGTGTGCCATGCATGGCACGTGCGTGATTTTGCCCTGTTTCAATGCGCTAAGCAGATTGGCACCGTTGTCACACACCACTTTACCAACTGTCAAATTGAGCGGTGTTAGCCACTGATCTGCCTGTGAACGCAAAGCTGAAAGGAGTGCCGGGCCAGTGTGGCTCTTGGCTTCCAGGCACAACAGACGCAGCACGGCATGGCAACGTCTCACCTGGCATGTGGAATAGGTTCTGGGGAGCTTGGGCGGTGCAGCGGAAGAGACGCTAGCAGCAGAAAAGGAGGAGGCAGCTGAGGAGGAGAGGGAGGAGGATGGAGTAGGAGGAGGAGGAGAAGAAGAGTCAGGCCTGCATGCAATCCGTGGCGGTAAAACCAAATCTACACGGGTGCCACGGGTTACATGCTTGATGGCCGTCAGAAGGTTCACCCAGTGGGCAGTAAAAGTGATATACCTTCCCTGCCCGTGTTTGCTAGACCACGTGTCTGTGGTCAGATGTATCTTGGCACCGACACTGTGTGCCAGAGATACATTCACTTGCCGCTGAACATGGCCATATAGCTCTGGGATGCCCTTCTCTGAGAAATACTTCCTTCCTGGGACCTTCCATTGTGGTGTTCCAATGGCCACAAATTTGCGAAAGGCCTCCGAGTCCACCAGTTTATATGGCAGTAGTTGGCGGGCTATGAGTTCTGACAAGCCAGCCGTCAACCGTTGGGCAAGAGGGTTATCCGGCGTCATCATTTTTTTACGCTCGAACATTAGGCCCACGGAAGCCTGCCTTTTTGCAGAAAAACGTGAGCTTGGCGTGATGGAAGGTGGAGTGGAGGACAATTGTAAGGAGAGAGGAGAAGTAGAAGACGAGGCTGGACGGTGAGAGCCTGCAGTGTGGCTTTGTGTGTTCCGTTGCTCCCACTCGGCTCGGTGATGGCTGCCCATGTGCCTTCTTAAGGCGGTCGTCCCTAGGTGAGTGTTGGGCTTACCGCGACTAATGCGTTGACTGCAAAGATTGCAGATGGCAACGCTATTGTCAGCAGCGGACACGTTAAAAAAAGCCCACACTGCGGAGCCATGTACCGGTGTCCTGGGAGCGCGAGATGTGACCGTACATGGTCGATGACCTGCTCCTGATACATTTGCAGTCTGCTTTGTCCCTTCTGTGCAATGTAAGTTAGTCCTGCTTCTCCTCCCTATCTGCTGGTCCATATCTCCCTCCAAACTCCCCTCCTCTTCCTCTCTTGTGGGCACCCACGTGACTTCACTAGACACGTCATCATCAACGTCACCTTCCCCACCGCTATAAGTAGAGATCTCGGAGTAGGCAGCAACACCGGGGACCAACCTCCTCCTTGGGCTGATCTGGGTACTGTCGTCAGACTGCTGAGTAGCGGTTGTTGCTACCTCTTCTTCCTGATCCAATACCAAGAGTGGCTGCACATCAGAGATGTCCTCTTGATATGGATCGGAAAATAATTCCTGTGACTCAAGCGGAAGGTATGTGGTGGTGGTGGTGTTGTTGGTGGTAGTGTCTTTGGGGGTGCACATAGCAGAGAGTGAAGAAGAGGGTGCAGATCGAGACGATGAGGAGGGTGCAGAAGAGTAAGGCTGAGTGAGCCACTCAACCAAGTCTGGTGCGTCCTTTAAAGTAATTGAACGCACCTTCTGCAACTTCCCACTTTGGCTCAAGACTGGTGCTCCTGCCCTACCCCTACCACCCCTGCGGAAGGGCCTGCCTCTTCCTCTGCCTGTCATTTTTTAAATCACCCTGTGACAAAACTCTTAGTCCCTATACCGATGAAGGACTGCTGCAGTATAGGGCAGCGGTCAGCAGTGGTGCACCTCAACCCTATGTATTGTGGACCGATAGCGGTCCTTACAGAACAGCAGACTGTACCGCACTCAACCCTATGTACTGTAGCACCCTTCACCAAGTTACCAGTCCTTATAAGGACTTTTGTGGACCAAGTAGGTTGTGTGTGACTGATTAGCAGACTGTACGTCAGTCCCTATACCGCTAAAGGACTGCTGCAGTATAGGGCAGCGGTCAGCAGTGGTGCACCTCAACCCTATGTATTGTGGACCGATAGCGGTCCTTACAGAACAGCAGACTCACTTCTGGTTCCGGCGCCGCATAGAGTAGCTGTCCTCTCTCACAGCTCCCGCAAACCGGCCTCTAAATCGGCTACAAATCCGGCGATTTCGCCCGCTCCACCGGCCAGCTGGCTTCCCCACGCTACCAGCTCCAGGATGGACCGGTTCGTGGAAAAAACCGGGCCACGTTCGTACGCGGCCGCCACCGCGCGGCAGGCCGCACCGCAAATTGAGGCCCCGGCTTCGGCCTACACCGCTCCGGCCACCGCTCCGGCCTGCGCGGCCTATCCGGAGGAGACAGTGCCAGACATGGAGGTAGGAGACCCCGCACAAGGCCAGACAGCCTCCAAGGCACCCTCTTCCCTACAATCTCCAGCTCCCACACATGTACCTGGACCTGTGGCGACTGTAGCCATGCTGCACTCTCTGCCATCCCCACCGCTGCAGGATCAACAGACAGAACTTCTGGCACAAGCTGTTGCTGCTCTCCTCTCCCCTATGATAGCTGCCTCTGTTAAAAAAGCTGTCACCCAAGGCATGCATAAATTTCAAGCCCAGCTCAGGGAACATGCTTCCAGACTCAATGAGGCTGAAAATCGCATCTCTACTTTAGAGGAAGAATTATATCAAACGCAGCCCCTGGAACAAGCTCAAGACAGAACCAACAAATATATTTTGGAAAAGCTCGATGACCTCGAGAATAGGTCCAGGAGGAGCAACCTGCGTTTTGTAGGTATCCCCGAGTCGCTTCACCAATCCGCTTTGTCAGACCTGTGTGCAAGCCGCATCCCGGAGGCTCTGGGTCTGGGGGGACCCTTCACCGTGGAACGAGCACATCGTGTGGGGGCGCCCAACTCGGATCGCAAATCCCCGCGCCCGATAATTGCTAAATACCTGAATTATTCAGACAAAGCCTCCATTCTGCAGCAGTATCGCCAGTCCAGATCTCTTCAGATTGACGGGGTCAAAATCCTGATTTTTGCTGACTATTCAGTGGATGTCTCCAAGAAACGGAAGGCCTTTCAACATATCTGCACGGAACTATTCCAACGGCAGATGAAATTTACTTTGGCATTTCCGGCAATCTTACGGATTAAAGCACCCAACGGAGAACAGCTCTCTTTCCAAGACCCGGACGATGCATCTCGTTTCCTGAAATCGCTACGTTCGGGCCCTCCACTCAGCCCGGCACCCAAAGCGGCTCCAGTTAATAGGGCTCTAGACCAGAGGAGCCCACGGAAGGATTCCCCCAAGCGCTTCAGAGCCTCAGGTCCAGCTCAACACGCTCTGAACCCACGCTGATGGACCCCAGGACCATGTGACCTTTCTTGTCTTCTCTCCCTCCTAGGAACGAAGCTTTGCCTACCACCCGTTCTCTCATGGTAGAAGTGGCGTATGTTTGAACAATTTCCTCCCGGGCCACTTGCGCTATGCATGCGCTCCTCAGGTAATATTTGACCAAGGGCCGTGACAGGCCCCATGTGCTGCATTGACTGAACTTATGTCTTTTACCATGTCCCATAAGCCTTCGGCTTCTGGCTGTTCTATTATAACTATTTTTCCTCAATGTTTGTGTTTTTCTTTTCAGGTTACACACACTTGTTCCCCCTGTGGATTCTTCTGTGCAGACCATCTCACTTCGTTCTGATCCTTGCCTGGGTTGACGGCGTGCCATGCTCCTTCTTTCTAGGGCAGCCATTTCTATGTCAGTCTGGAGGCCTGGTTCTGGGAGCTGGTCTACACAGTGACCCCCATGCGGAAAAAAGTGAAGTTGATAGTGAGTAGTATTTATTTTCTTGGTTACTATGCCTGGCACATTTGCCGTTCCCTTCCCCACCACTTCCTTCTGCCTCTTCCCCCAGCTGCACTTATCCCCAATTTACCCTCCCTTGCTGCTACCTTACCAGGGGCCGCTCTGGCCCTATCTGGAGCACAACTCCTGTTGTTACATGACCCGGGTCCTCCCTACCACATGGTACTATTAATCCCCACAGTTACTTCACTTAACGCTCCACCATGCTACAAGTAGTCTCGTGGAACGTTAAAGGGCTTCGTTCCCCCAACAAACGTCTGAAGATACTGTGACACCTCAAGAGACTCAAAACGGACGTAGCGCTGTTACAAGAAACCCATCTCTCCTGATCGGACTTTGTTCGGATGAGGAAGCTCTGGGTAGGTGAGGTGATAGGTTCTGAGGCTGTAGGCCGAAAAGCAGGGGTTCTTATTCTCATCAACAAGAATCTTCCCAAGGAACTTGCAATTACCAACGTCTATGCCCCCAATAGCCCCACGAAACCCTTTTTCAGCGCACTGACTAGTTGGCTTCTGCGCTTCCCCCACCTCCCACACCTGGTGGGGGGCGACTTTAATTCTGTTGCCCACCCGGTAGATGACAAATCCTCATCATTGCGCCCCGTATCTTACTCGACCATTACTATTCCCACGAGCCTGGCAATGACTATGGAATCCCTTCACCTGCATGACATTTGGCGACTTCACCACCCGACCGACCGATAATTTTCCTTTTACTCCTATCCCCACAATGTCTTTTCTAGGATTGACTATTTTTTTAGCTGTAATGACCTGATCCCCTTCCTTCCAAAAGCGGAAATTCATGACATAGCTATATCAGACCATGCTCCGATCTCAGTGACTCTAGAGACCCCCGACATACACCCTAACCCCAAAATATGGCGTTTCCCCTCCTATTTGCAACACAACGCAGACTTTCAAGCCTACATGACGAAAGAATGGGCATCCTATTCGCAGACGAACGCAAAACATGCTGATAACCCAAACTTGTTCTGGGACGCAGATAAGGCGTTCCTTAGGGGACGCATTATCTCTTATGCATCCTCGTTCAAGAAGCACGCCCTGTCTCAATACAAAGCCTCCAGTTCCAGATTACATCAGGCCCAGCGAGCATTCTATGCCTTAAACTCCCCCAATAATCGTGAGGCCTTGCATACAGCCAAGCAGTCATTTGACACTTGGGCCAAAACCTTGGAAACCACTAAACAAGCTCACTTCGATGCCACTCTACACAAATTTGGCAATAAGGCTGGCAAGCTTCTTGCCAGATTATGCAAGGGACCCTACCGCCCCACGGTTATATCGTCGCTACACGACCCCGATGGCACAGTCACGACCACTCAGAAGGGCATTAATGCGGCGATGCTCCGCTTTTATTCCACCCTCTATGCGGCGGACCCCGTTGACCGACCCACAGCTCGCGACTTCTTCGACGAAGTACAATTGACCCGAATATCTCCCTCTCAACTCGATTCGCTAAACGCCCCCATTTCCTCCTCGGAGATATCCGATACGATTCGTAAGCTAGCTTCCTCCAAAGCCCCAGGTCCGGATGGCCTATCAGGCAAGTTCTATAAATCTTTAAACTCACTTCTAACCCAGACCCTCGCCGATGTCTACCAACATATATGGTCTGGTGGCCCCTATCTCCCGTCCAGCAATCAAGCAATTATTAAATTGTTGGAAAAAAAGGAGAAAGACCCACAAGAGCCTGGGTCATATAGACCCATCTCGCTCCTAAATCTTGATGTCAAAATTCTTTCCAAAATAATAGCTAATAGGCTGGCTGACATCATCCCCTCCCTGATCCACTCCGCCCAGTCAGGCTTTGTCAAGGGCAGAATGGCAACTATTAATATCAGGAAGGTGATGATGGCACTAGAACATGCTAGATGTAACCCTACCAGCGATCTAGCTATTATTACTCTAGATGCCGAAAAGGCTTTTGACAATGTAAATTTTGAATGGCTTTCCATGGTACTGGGGGGATATGGGTTTCACCGGACCCTTTCTACACCTGATCAGCTCCATGTACACCTCCCCTGCAGCCAGACTGGTGGCCGCTGGCCTCCTCTCAGATGAGTTCCGGCTACATAAGGGAACCAGACAAGGCTGCCCCCTGTCCCCACTCCTTTTTAACCTGGCCTTGGAGCCGCTTTCCAGATACCTGACATATAAAGCACCGCTACACGGGATTGAAATCGGGTCGCACGAATTAAGAACCTCCCTCTTTGCAGACGACGTCTTGATATTTTCCGCCAACCCTTCAGCAGACATGCCCACGATTAAATCCTTATTTGACCGTTTCAGACAGTGCCCGGGACTGCGTATCAACTACTCCAAGAGCGAAATACTCCCTTTGGGATCCCTTCCACCTCCGACATGGGCAAACCACTCCATTTTCAAGGTGGCTAGAACCCATATCACATACTTGGGCATTAAGATAGGGAGGCTCCCCTCATCTCTCTATCACCTGAACTACCCCCCCCCCTCTTTGCCAAACTTATACAAGAATTGGACAACTGGATGGATCTGCCTCTTTCGCTCTTGGGAAGGTGCCACCTGGTAAAAATGGTCAGCTTCGCACGCCTCCTGTATCCCCTTCAGACGATACCCTTACTCCTTAGGCATAAGGATACAAAACTTTTAAACTCAGCAATCTCTAAATTCTTATGGCGAGGCAAGAGACCCCGCATAGCCTTCTCTAAACTTCACCTTCCCAGGAGCGAAGGGGGTATTAGCCTTCCCAATCTTAGAATGTATAACCTAGCATGTCTTTTGAGGGTAGGTCTGGACTGGATAACCCAAAAATCCCGCTGCTCAAACTACCCACTGGAAGCTGCAATGACCCATCCTTACTCCCTAGCAGCTCTTCTCCACTGCAAATGGAAACAATTAGATCCGTCACTGCAACACAACCTTTTACTGAGAGACACGGCTATTGCCTGGAGAGAAACACGGAAGAGCCTTAAGCTGTCTCCCTTCATCTCTAGACATCTCCCGATACAGGGTAACCCGAACTTTACCCCGGGGCTGGACCACCAACCCTATGAAACATGGCGTCAAAAGGGCCTCGACACCTTCTACTCCTTATGTGACCCGGACTCTGGTCGTGCACTCCCCTTCCGCCGGCTGGCTGTCAAGTTCTCCTTGCCGGATTCATCCACCTTCCATCATGGCCAATGCCTCAGCTTCTTGCAGAAAACTTGCAGGGTGGAACATGCAAGATTCCAATCCTCTTTCATCGAAGTACTTCTCCACAAAGACTCTTATGGCATCTCTGATATCTACAAACCTCTAGTACTGAATACAACACCCTCTCTGGAATCATCCTCGGTCTCCAACTGGGCCAAAAATTTCCCGAGTACCGATATTGTGGATAAGATCTTACACGGACTCCAATCAGTCTATAATCTGGTCCCTAATGAAACTTGGAGGGAAACCCAACTAAAAATTGCACATCGAGCGCACATACCTTTTCTACCCTCCTCACCTTCGAGTCAATCCTCTGCTTCTTTGTGCCCTCTATGCCAACATCCTAGACCCTCCCTCACTCACCGCTACTGGTCTTGCCTGGTCATCTCCTCGTTCTGGGATAAGATTTTGGCTTTTATCTTCGAGATAACACTCCTGAAGCTCCCCAAGGACCCGCTACTCCTCATCTTTGGGTATTGGGACCCCAAACTGCTCCCTTGGTCGGCTACCCCCACACCTCTGGGCAAGGAGTGGGCCCTGCTCTGCCTGTTACTCGCTAGGAGAACCATCCTAGCCAACTGGACAACCCCGACTAAACCCTCTGTCCCTCAAGTCAACAGGGAACTTATGCACCTTCTCTTTCGGGACAAATTGAATACTAGCCTTCTTCACGCAAAAGCCAAACAACGCTTTCACAACAGATGGGGCTTGTATATAGCATCTAAACTCACCCCACAGGAACGAGCCCACCTTGAGGACCACTCCTTCATTCATAAGGGACACGCGCCAACGGCGATAGTCGCTGCAACCTAAAACCTTACCAAGCGGGTCTCTGTGCTCCTGACTCTCTTTCCCCCTCACACGGGGACTCATCACCTTTCATCGACAGCCGGGATCTGTGCAGCACCTCCCCCCCCCCATATGCAATAAGTCGCACCTGCTACTGATCACCCCCCCCTCCCCCCTCCCCCCCCCCCCATGGTTATTTTATTTCATATTCCTTATATGCTTTATTTTACCCTGTAGCTCGCTTTTATAAAACATACCAGGCTACCTTATGACCACCAGATCCATCCAGTTGAGGCTTCCCCTTCTCCCTCCTTTAGGGAGAATGGTAAGTCTTCCCTTGAGCAATGTACAAAATGCTTTGTTACTACCAAACCCTAGGTTGTATGACTGCTTTCACTCGATCTTTATATTACAATGAGAGAAATTTTCATCTTTGTATTTTTGTATTATTTGTTATATACCCTTTTTCAATAAAATTTTATTAAAAAAAAAAAAAAAAAAAAGAACAGCAGACTGTACCACACTCAACCCTATGTACTGTAGCACCCTTCACCAAGTTACCAGTCCTTATAAGGACCTTTGTGGACCAAGTAGGTTGTGTGTGACTGATTAGCAGACTGTACGTCAGTCCCTGTACCGCTGAAGGACTGCTGCAGTATAGGGCAGCGGTCAGCAGTGGTGCACCTCAACCCTATGTATTGTGGACCGATAGCGGTCCTTACAGAACAGCAGACTGTACCGCACTCAACCCTATGTACTGTAGCACCCTTCACCAAGTTACCAGTCCTTATAAGGACCTTTGTGGACCAAGTAGGTTGTGTGTGACTGATTATCAGACTGTACGTCAGTCCCTATACCGCTGAAGGACTGCTGCAGTATAGGGCAGCGGTCAGCAGTGGTGCACCTCAACCCTATGTATTGTGGACCGATAGCGGTCCTTACAGAACAGCAGACTGTACCGCACTCAACCCTATGTACTGTAGCACCCTTCACCAAGTTACCAGTCCTTATAAGGACCTTTGTGGACCAAGTAGGTTGTGTGTGACTGATTATCAGACTGTACGTCAGTCCCTATACCGCTGAAGGACTGCTGCAGTATAGGGCAGCGGTCAGCAGTGGTGCACCTCAACCCTATGTATTGTGGACCGATAGCGGTCCTTACAGAACAGCAGACTGTACCGCACTCAACCCTATGTACTGTAGCACCCTTCACCAAGTTACCAGTCCTTATAAGGACCTTTGTGGACCAAGTAGGTTGTGTGTGACTGATTAGCAGACTGTACGTCAGTCCCTATACCGCTGAAGGACTGCTGCAGTATAGGGCAGCAGTCAGCAGTGGTGCACCTCAACCCTATGTATTGTGGACCGATAGCGGTCCTTATAGAACAGCAGACTGTACCGCACTCAACCCTATGTACTGTAGCACCCTACACAGACCAAGTTACCAGTCCTGATAAAGAGCTTTGTGGAACAAGTGAGTTGTGACTGATTATCAGACTGCAGCAGATGGGCAGAAGTCAAGTATAATATTATTTCTATATTTGGAAGAAAGAATATTATACGTGTACAAGCCTATTACCGTACCACTGATACCAGTCCTGAAAAGAACCTTTGTGGAACTAATAATAACAGCAACTCTTTAAACTGACCCTCACTGCCTAACACACTGCTTCCTTCCTTTCCCTATACAAACTGGCAAAACAGTGGAGACTGGAACAATTACTGGTTACTGGAATAGCTCTTTTGTGGACCTGATAGTAACAGCTAATGATGATAATGATGATGATGATGATGACTAATCTGGCTGTCCCTAAGATAGCAGCAGACACACCGCTCTGTCCCTTTCTCTAAACTGACAAAAGACACTCAGGCTGCTGCAAGAATCAGTAGCACAGCAAACCTATATACACCTAACACCTATACCAGTCCTGAAAAGAACTTTTGTGTACCAAATAGCTAGCGTTTTATCTCTCCCTACTCCACACAGCAACCTTTCCCTATAGTGACAGAAGAAAGAATGTAAAATGGCCGCCGGATCGGGTGTATTTATAGGTTAGGGGGAATGTCCAAGTGTCCATGTGCTGTCATGTCTCAATTGGCTGTCCTGTACCCCATGATGGATGTGTCAGCATAGGTCAAAGTTCGTTTACACATTAAACACGTAAGTCCGCCGGGGCGAACGATGCCAATAGTCCGCGAAACGAGCGGACCACGAACGACCGAAATTCGCCGCAAAACGACCACCGGGCGAACCGTTCGGCCATCACTAATCATGACCACAAAATAGATATACTGTTCGTGCAGGAAACACACTTCCCTAAATTTTACACCCCTTCCTTTATTCATGCAAAATTCCCAAGATTCTACCTAGCAAACGCTGACAATAAGACCAAAGGGGTAGGCCTGTTTTTCTCCCAAAAAACTCAGTTCTCCCTGGTGTCTGAATTTAAGGACCCAGAGGGCAGATTTCTGCTTGTAAAGGGCCTCATAGATCAAATTTACTATCTCACCTCGTATTATGTATCAAATAAGGGGCAGTCAAAATTCTTTAAATCACTCTTCCACAATCTAACACCACTTACTGAAGACCTGGTCATTTATGGGGGAGACTCCAACCTAGCCTTTGACGCAAGAAAAGATAAAACTTGTCCCTTGGGCAAAGATTGTATTCGTCCTACCAGGCATAGTCTGAATGTGGCTAGACAGATATACCACCAAGGACTGGTAGATATATGGAGGGAAATGAATTCGAGGAGCGCAGGATTATATGCACTACTCCAATCCTCATAATTCCTTTTCTAGAATAGACAATTTATTTCTATTACAAAAACATGTTCCACTGGTACATGGGTCAACCATTAGAGACTCTGCCTGGTTGGATCATTCTCTTCTCCCATTGATGTTGAATGGCAGGTCAACACAGCGCCCAGGATTTAACTGGAGACTAAATGCCTCCATCCTCAGCAACCCCACTCATGCAAGCAAAATCGAAAAAGACATTCAGGAATATTTCCTTCTGAACAATGTTAACAATGTTAACAACATCTCTCCGTCCACTCTGTGGGCAGCACAGAAAGCTGCAATTAGGGTTAAACTGATCCAAGTTTCTTCTAGGCTACACAACGCTCGCAAGATAGACATTGACAGGCTAGAGAGGGAATTTTCTTCCTTAAGCAAAATACGTAAACGCAAACCTTATTCAGGTTTCGCAAAAAGACTGGAATCGATGCGGTCCCGAGTCTGGCTCGGGGTTACCGCTTTTGGTATAAAAATTCCACCCCGAGCCAGACTCGGGAATACCGCCAGGGGGGTTAAAGGAGATTACACATAAACCATTATTTTAGGTGTGGCCCAGTCTCATATTCTCATCTGGCCACAAGCGGCCATCTGTTGCCTCATGAGTTTATGTAAAATCTCCCCTAATAGCTGTAAAATATTGTAATTATGAATATATTTCATTTAGCTTGCATCTATGTAGAGCGTGTAACATAACTTCACAGAAGTGTCTGTTAGACAGACAATTCGGTGCCCACACTTGTGTATCTAAACGATGGGACCCAAACTTACTCACTTCAAAGGATCCCATGTTTGATAATGCAATGAGGGGCCATGGCCAGTCTGTCATGTATACTTAATTTACCTGAAAATGTCATCTAGGTTTCCTGCTCAAAATAGTCTGTGACAAGAATTTGCATTAAAGGGGGCTGACTTATGCAAAGTATAGGGATTAGAGATTTAACCAGCCCTTACCCAAGATTAGAGAGGCCCTCCAATCAGAGCCACGTCATGCTAACCAATCAGGCATCAGCCTGTAATGATTTACACAAACTAGATGGGAGGGAAACACTCACTCTGTGGCAGAGCAGTAATGTTAGTGGAACCTCTATGGGAACTTGTACTTGTACTTGTATCTAAATATGTTGGTCTTATGTATTTTCTGTCCTACTGTTTGTAGCTTAAAGTTTAAAAGAATATACTCTGTATTCCTTCATGTGATCCATGATTTTTATGCTTTTTCTGTGAAATTAGTTAGATTGCTGTGTGTTAGTCTAGGCCTAATTTACTATATACCAATACATTTTTATTATTGTGTTAAAGCTTTCACTCATGGTCAAAGAACTCTAATTTAACCCAAATCATATCAGAGAGATATTAAATCTCAAATATACTATACGGTAACAATTATGTCAGATTTTTGAATCTCAAAGCGGTACATTGTTTTGCATGGAAAGTATGCTATGCTAGTAGACATGCCAGGTATGATAAAGCTTTAAACAGGAAATCATAAATTATATTATAATAAATAACTATAAATAATTATAAAATAATAATACAATTAATTTCCCCACGATTCACTACTGCTCAATTCTGCAAGTGTTACAATTTACTATCGCTGTTTTCTAGCTGGTCTAAAACCACTTATGACGTAAAGGGACACTTTTTGGACGCCATGGACAATCTCAAGTTTCCAAGCAGAAATAACAGTATATATAATATAAAACTACATGCAGGGCACTGGACAAAGCACTGGGGACAAAAGGGATGTGAAATTTGATACAGTAATGTACTCTGTAAGAGTACAGTGTACTGTATGTGTTATGTTTTTTGTACTTTTTTACCATGCGTTGCGATGCTCGCACAAAACGGAGCAGATAATCCGGCAGAGGACACAGCGGGGGACATTGCAGGATGCTGGTGACAAGGTGAGTATGTTGTACCAGGATTCTGCAATGCAATTCTGAGTGTAGCTCAGGGTTACCGCTAATGGTACTAAAATTTAACCCAGAGCCACACTCGGGAATACCACCAGGAGGGTTAATTGGATCTCTCCAAAAAAAAAAAACAACAGAAGAACAATGGTCATTCATAAGCATAAAACCTGCTAGACCCAAAGCAGCATGGCTTTACTGAGTGAAGACCATGTGAGACTAATCTAACTGACTTTTTTTAAATATATCACAAATGATTTAGACTAGAGTGATACTGTAGACATAGCTTATCTTGATTTCAGCAAAGCTCAAGGCCAAGGGAAAATGGTAATTGCAGATGCACTTACAATTAAGTGATGCATCACATAATGTTTTTAAAAGAAAAGCCATAGATTTATTCTAATTAGAACAATAAGTGTGAGGTTTCTGCTGCAAAAGATGATGAAAAGGGGATTGCATATAAATTCAGTTAAACAATGTCAAGCAACCATGTCAAATAATATATTAGTCACTAATCAGGAAACAAAGTCCATAGGCAAGACTGCTGCTCATTACCATAGGCAATGGAAAGGTTACTCTAGAAGCAAATGTTAGGTGATTTAGGTTGGCTGATATTGGAGGAAGGTGCAATAATTGTTCATTAGTATGTAGTCATGTATACAAAGCCGTATACATAGCCAATTCAAAGATTAGTTTGAGATTAGTTGAGGACAGCATGTAACATATTGTTATTTTTTACTGGTGTTATTGATCTTCAGTAGCGCAAGAGGATTTTTTTCAGGAAATAAATTTCGCACAAAAGAAAAATAATTTATTAAAGAAGGATAAGAGAGGCAGTGACAGAAATTTTAATTCTTTCGAAATAAAGCACAATTGAACTTTTGGTTTCAATCAGTCAAATACATTCCAGGTACAAACAAAAAGGTATTCAAAATATTTTAGTTTTTTTTTTGGTAAAATAACAACATACTGAATAAATAAGTCTGTTTTCTGCTAGCATATTCAGAGAAGGACCTTTGCTGCCTGTGGAAACAGTGGTCTCCCTGCATCAAAGCTATGCTATATGTATTATGTTTACTACCTTTCTGTAAGGTAGGACACCTAAATTCAGCTGAAGGAATACTTCAGTGTCTAAGTAAGTGGTACTCTTCCCTTTGATCCTGTTCTTATAGTTTACCTCCATGTAACTTCCTTCTGTATAACATCAAGGATGTCTTAGCCAAGTGGCTGCAGCAGTCTTTTCAAATTCTCCTCAGCACAGGCAGATGCAATTCAAACCTTGAGATTGAGCCATTACGGTCTATGCCAGATATACTGTAGATACAGTGCCTTGAAAAAGTATTCGTACCCCTTGACATTTACCAAATTTTGTCATGTTAGAACCAAAAAGATAAATGTATTTTATTGGGATTTTGTGTGATAGACCAACACAAAGTGGCGTGAAGTGGAAGGAAAATGATAAATGGTTTTCAATTTTTTTTTTACAAATAAATATGTGAAAAGTGTGGGGTGCATTTGTTTTCAGCCCCCCTGAGTCCATACTTTGTAGAACCACCTTTCACTGCAATTACAGCTGAACGTCTTTTTGGGGATGTCTCTACCAGCTTTGCACATCTAGAGAGTGACATTTTTGCCCATTCTTCTTAGCAAAATAGCTCAAGCTCTGTCAGATTGGATGGAGAGCGTCTATGAACACAGTTTTCATGTCTTGCCACAGATTCTCAATGGGATTTAGGTCTGGACTTTGTCTGGGCCATTCTAACACATGGATATGCTTTGAGATATAAACCATTCCATTGTAACTCAGGTTGTATGTTTAGGGTCATTATCCTGCTGGAAGATGAACCTCCACCCCAGTCTCAAGTCTTTTGCAGACTCTAACAGGTTCTAAGATTGCTCTGTACTTGGCTCCATACATCTTCCCATAAACTCTGAACAGCTTTCCTGTCCCTCAAGAAAAGCATCCCCACAACATGATGTTGCCACTACCATGTTTCACGGTGGGGATGGTGTGCTCAGGGTAATGCAGTGTTAGTTTTCTGCCACACAAAGCATTTTACTTTTTAGGCCAAAAAGTAAACTTTTGGTCTTATTTGATCAGAGCACCTTATTCCACATATTTGCTGTATCCTCCACATGGCTTCTCGCAAACTGCAAAC
Source organism: Lithobates pipiens (assembly GCF_037356315.1). NCBI lineage: Eukaryota > Metazoa > Chordata > Amphibia > Anura > Ranidae > Lithobates > Lithobates pipiens. The sequence continues at coordinate 516,996,391 of NW_027507758.1, forward strand.
TGTCTTCTTATGGCTTTCTTTCAACAATGGCTTTCTTCTTCCCACTCTTCCATAAAGCCCAGATTTGTGGAGTGCATGACTAATAGTTATTTTGTGGACAGATTCGCCCACATGAGCTGTGGATCTCTGCAGCTCCTCCAGAGTTACCATGGGTCTTTTGGCTGCTTCTCTGATGAATGCTCTCCTTGCCCAGCCTATCTGTTTAGGTGGATGGCCATGTCTTGGTAGGTTTTCAGTTGTGCCATACGCATTCCATTTTGATGGATTGAACAGTGCTCCATGAGATGTTCAAAGCATTTTCCTTCCACTTTACAATTATGTGCCACTTTGTGTAGGTCTTTTGCATACAATTCCAATAAAATACATTTCCATTTCTGGTTGTAACATGACAAAATGTGGAAAATGTCAAGGGGTACGAATACTTTTTCAATGCACTGTAAACTTTATATTTTTGGGATATTTCATGATACAAAGCATTATGGGAAAATGGCAAAACAAAAGCCATCCATAACTAAAACACATATTATATTTCACCTACTGTTTCTCAGAGGGCTTGTGGAATATTCTGAAATCAATTGAAAGAAGATTCTAAGCTTCTGGCTATCAGACTAAATACCATGTTTGGCATCAACAGAAATACACAGCTTCCACTCTGTATTATTTTTTAATGAAGGAAACATTCATATAGTCGGTAAGAAACCAAAGCATTGATAGGAGGTTTCTATTCCAGGAATGACAATGGCTCGAAATATAAAGCCAAAATGACACAAGAAGGGATAACAAATCACAATGCTAATGTTCTGGAATGGCCAACTCAGAGTCCAGATCTCCATAAAAAGAGAAAGTTGTGGCTGGACTGTCTGAAGCATGGTCAGTAAAAATCTAGCTCACCAGAAAAATTCAAGCAACTGGAATTTGTTGCTAACAAAGGCAAAGTTGCCCTTTGTTAGCAGCATATCACTGCATGCTATTGTGGTCCAGTTTACTACACCAAAACACCAGAGTGTGAAGTGCACCAAAACCTAATTTTCTCAATTAGTACCTAAATTAGGCAGTCCCTTGTTTTCGCCATAACTTGGAAGCCTAAAGAGAAAGGCTGAGGTGCTTCACATGCACTTAGGGGTCAAGGAAGTTTTGCCTACACAGATCAATGCGGTGGTCATGCTGCACCTTGGAGAGGAAGGACATCTGCCTTTCCTTTTTGGCAGTGGTTGTGTTTTACAACCAGAGCACTTGAAAGAGGTGGGGGAGTGGATAATCAAGCCTTCATCATCTTACTTCTACTTATCTCAGGCCCAGAGTAACAGTGTTATCATCATCTGCAAATGCACTCTGTTCTTTATCCTCTTCTACAACTAATCCTACCATTGCCTTGAGAACTAGCATTGAGAAGTCAGCTGAATTGTGTGAAAACACCTTAGGAAATTTGCGGCATGAGAATGTGCAGGAATTTTTTAAAATGTCTTATTTTTCTTTAATTTTATTCAATTTAGAGGAAGAGGATGCAAGCAGTATAGAGGGAGGAGACAACAGGCACGGAGAAGCAATTGCATTTGATTTTCCTGCAGCTGCAGCTTACTGTCAATTGACCTTAAGAGATGTAGAGGGTGGGGATGATGAGCTGGCAAGCCATACCTAACTGCCAAAGATTGCAGAGGAGTAAAGTGAAGTAGAGGCACAACATCAGCTAGACAAGATGTCATCCAGAGAAGGGATGAGCTTATAGATGGATCGGCCTGGGGGGGGGGGGGGCGACATCGCGGGCTCGCTGGACACGTAAGTGTCCTTATTAAAAGTCAGCAGCTACAAAACACCCCTTTAAGGAAGATTGTGAATCATTGGGAGAATACACATTTGCAATCATAATGGCTTTGCCTTGTAAAGAACCTTGGAAAATCAAGAATCTACTTGGGAGATCCTTATAAACATGCAGTACATCCTGTGATCCGGACTCAAAGGTTCTAAAATAACATTTCTTGTAAGAACAATAAAAATAAGTGGCTTTATTATTCAAAGAAGAATGTGTCTCCTGGAGAAGAATATCGGTCCCTATTAGCTTTTAAGATCGAAAGGCCATCTTTATTTTATGAGGAGAGTTAAACCCCCAAGTGTTATGTGAGATTATTCTAAGACCCATGGTGAATTAAGATAAAAGATAAGGTGTAATAAAAGAGTCCAAATCTTGAGGGGTGTCACACAACAAGCACAATAAGTGGAGGCATGTAAAACTGACTAGCAGATGGGTAATTATAGATCTAAGAGACTGCAAACCATGACCCAAAAGAAAATGTTCATAAGTTCCAGCATAAAAAAAAACACATGAGGCAGGAAATCCAGAACCCAATGGAGTTTGGGGGGACAGGCGACCCGCCAACAACAGAAAAACTTTGACTGTTCAGTCCAGTACTCTATATTATAGTCTGTAATAGTCAACTGAAGTAAAAACAGTATAACCAACTGTACAAAAAAACAAATCTCACCTGTGAAAGGGCCTGATACAAAACTAAAGCCTAGTACACAAGGGCTGAATGTCAATTGAAACTGCCCGACATTCGGCCCATGTGTATGGCAGCTGAATCGACAGCAGCCAGCCGTTCGGCCAGTTTCTGTTGAAGGCTCATGATTAAAAAAGGACTGCCAACTGGCTTCCGATCAACACTCTCAGCCAATGGTGGGGGGTTGTTCCCCTCTCAGAACACAATAGCTCAGCAGGGGAAATCACTTGGAGTTGGATTGGCTTGGAATAGAGGGCATTCTAGGTAAAACTCCAGAACCAAGGAAGCCCAAATTAATCAAAAGCTCCTTCCCCCTCTGAAACCATGGCAACCGTATATGTAGTGCCATTATTGGGAATATGCAACATTCTTGCAGCCTGCAGCACTGTGATCACTTCCTTCAACTTCAATTCTCTGAAGATATATGGGAATGTGATTTAGACAAGCTGGTCTGGAAATTGTAGAAATACAGTGTATGCTGTGTGTGTGGCATTTTTGAGCCCTTCAGGGATAGATGTGATAGTTTAATTTAGCCAATATAGTCTAAAATAAATAGTAGAAACATTACACAAACTGTATGGAGCATATTTTTTCTACTGTAATCTTAAAAATTTAAATTGTTAATTGTGTTGCTTCAAGACTAAAGATTTGATTTTGACAATGAGGCCCATCAGAAAAGGTAGAAATAATACCTATGCAGTGTGAACAATATTCATTACTTTTCACAGAGTTATACTTATTCTTTATTGTGTATATATGATCTGAATAAGCTGCGTAAGTCGTGTCAAGTTTAAAATGTGGCCTACTCCATCAACTGAAATGCTGTCTATGTTGTCGGGGCAATATTTCTTCTATTCAATATATGTCATATATGGACTTGGATGTCAATTTGTAGTATGAAAAGATGCATGATGAGTGTCCTGTGCACTGGCAGTGCTACTGCACAAAGAGATCACAAAATATGCTAAGAAACATGTTTTGCCACTGTTTGGCAAATATTATTAAATCTAGAGGAACTTAGTTTTATTTTTTTTGAAGTGTAAACCATCTAATAGTTTTTAGATCTATTATGTCACTACTTCAAATGTTCAATTTTGGCATATTACTGTTAGATACATTTTGTGTCTAGGCAAAAAGTACCTAAATAAGTACCGAAAACAAATAATCAGATAGGGACACTGCTGCTGTATGTAAGCCAATGAAAAATGCAAAAATACAGTACATTTATTACACATACAAATGATATGATGCCATGCACTGTATGTTGCTGACACTGTGCTGGAGATTCTGTTTCATAAAACTACATATAATTTAAAGTGATCAGATAAACATGCAATTTGAAATATTGTTGTTTTTCCCATATTACCCACTCACATAATATAAAGGGCCTTTTCCCCACTGAAAGGCATTTCTTACATTCCTTGCAATGGTACCGTACATGGTTTCCATGACTGTGCCCATGTGCCCATGGCCTTTTTTGATAACCCTTTCCCTATTAACCATGAAAATGGCTAGTACTTATTACTGACTGAGTACTGACTTTCAATATTTACTTACCATTGACGCTAATGGGATTCAGATAAAATTTAGCAATTTGCAGATTTTATGATGCATTCAAGGAATGGCCCTTGAATAGACCTCATGCACACTCGATCATTATTGGGGTTAATATTTTGCTGATCTTTTTAAACCTTAAAAATATGTGTTTGCATTAGAAACATTTTAATTGGCATGTAACCAATCTAACCCTGCTGTATGTCCATTTGACAATGGCAGACTATAAGCTCTTCTGGGTAAGCTGATGAATGGTTTACGTATGCTACTGGTACAACTTAAATCAACTTATTAAAATTAATCAAAATAACCTTGAAGTCCCTCGACTAAAGCAGGATATTGTCTGAATTCTACATTTATGCAGAAACAGGCCTTCGTGTTCCATACAGGTAACAGGAGGCATTAGACAGGTGGTTTGACCACTTAAATATAACCTGCACTTGTAAATAGTACATATATTATTGTGAACTGCATATTGCTATTACCCTGTCAGGTTCCTCGATTCCCCTGTCACGGTGTGTCATGTCAGCTCTCCATTTGATTTTGTGAATATTCAGGTAGAGAAGTGTAAATGTTTCATGGAAATGATGTACTTGTCAGTAGTGCACATATCATCTGGCTTCTGAGCTGTCAGTGAACAGATTGTAGAATTAGCATCAGAATACAGAAGTCCGTGCCTGCAGGCTGCAAATGGATAGCTGGTAAGCATATGTCATCAGCGGGATATTTTAGATACATATAAATTTGTACAGTGGAAACAGGCCAACAGACTTGCCACAACTGCTCAGTACTCTATCTTCCAGGGTTTACTTATAAGCCATTGTATGGAAACAAATAAATTATTGGTTGAAAAAAAAATGACAGGGCATAAATTAGATATTATTATAAACTTTTCTCCTTACAGTTTGGTCGGGATATTTAGTATGTATTGCTGAACACAACACATCTTTCGATCCTATAGACAAATGGGACTAGGCAATGGGGGTTATTTACGAAAGGCAAATTGACTTTGCACTACAAGTGCACTTGGAAGTGCAGTCGCTTTAAATCTGAGGGGTAGATCTGAAATGAGGGGAAGCTCTGCTGATTTTATCATCCAATCATGTGCAAGCTAAAATGCTGTTTTTTATGTTCCTTGCATGTCTCCCTCAGATTTACAGCGACTGCACTTTCAAGTGCACTTGTAGTGCAAAGTGGATTTGTCTTTAGTAAATAACCCCCCATGTCTTCAAACCATCTGCTATTTAATAATAAAAAGTTTGCCCTCAGCTTAAAGATGCTGTCTTCCATTTTTGTCAAGATATCAACATATTCCAATGCATTAAATATACAGTCACAAATATACAAAGGCAGTAAATGTTGCGTGATATGACTGGGGCAATGTATTAACAATTAATACAGAGCTATATCTGAAATAACTACATTACGCCGTTCATAACAACAGCTCAGAAATGGCAGCACAAATGCATGTATTTGTCAGTCTGAGGCAGACGGTATATTGGTCTGAAACAGAAATATAAGTGGAAGCTATTTACATAATTCCAAAGGAGTATTTTTAAAAATGAAAAAAAAAAAAAAACACCATAAATCAGTTCAGTGTGTTGGTTGAAGCAGCCCCTGGCTTATTATATGTCCTAAAGCTGAACTTCAGGATTTCAGCCACTTTTAAAAAAAATACCAGACTATTATGAGTTAAGTCAAGCTAGGTGCCTGACGCCTTGTGGACTTATCTTTTTTTATTTACAATTTAAACTTTTACTGAGTGCCAGGAGCATAGCTATCACTGTACATTTGGCATTCCATAGCTAGCTGGACCTTTTGTCTCAGCTTCTGTAGCCACAGAATATAAGTTGCTGTGCCCACCCCTTTCCTCCTCCTGCCCAATTACCGAGCACTCTGTATTATGTAAACCCAGTCACAAAAAATACAGCTTTTGTGAAAAGACACAGAGAGGAGGAGAAGGCAAAGCTCCTGCTGTATGAGAAAGAAGCATCTCTCTCAGTGTGTCAGGAGTACAGCAATAGGTGTACTTCCAATGCTCAGTAAAACTATCAGTTGTAAATACAAGCAATAAGTTCATGAGGTGGCATGCTCCTCATTAGAATTAACCCATAGTAAGGCAGCAGATTTTAGAAAGTAGCTGAATTTCTTTAGTTCAGCTTTAAATACAATAAAATACTAGTAGTGGTGGGTACCTCAAGTTGTATATATTCAGCTCATTGGGGCACGATCCCCACTGTAAAAGCAACTTGAAAATCTCCCCCTTCACCTCCATAAAGGAGGTAGGAGGGGACAGAGAGATAAAATTGGACTTTAAATGTGCTGCCATAAGGAGTACAGTCAATATAAATATAAAACATAAGTCTTTAGTAATGACATTAAAAATACAATAAAAGAAAACATATTTAGTGCCATGTGTCCATATAATCAAATATATATATATATATATATATATATATATATATATATATATATATATATATATATATATATATATATAAATATATTAAATGGCGTAAAAAATTGATTGACACCCTTCGCTAAACAAACCGCTTCTTCAGGATCCATGCTTCTTGACAGTATGTTTGTTGTTTATCCAGTAGTAGGAATAGCAACACCTAAAAATGAACCTTGCTCAGATATACAAAAGGACATGATAAGTGCCTCCCCCATAGGTCAAACATCCACACATGTCTCCAAGATTCTCATGTTGATCAAAAAAGATAGTATGTCATCACCCTAATGCAGTGTTTCTCAATTCCAGTCCTCATGGCCCACTAACAGGTCATGTTTTCAGGCTTTCCATTATTTTGCACAGGTGATTTGATCAGTTTCACTGCCTTAGTAATTACCCCAGCTGTTTCATCTAAGGGAAATCCTGAAAACATGACCTGTTAGTGGGCCATAAGGACTGGAATTGAGAAACACTGCCCTAATGAGAGATACCACAATCTCTCACTGATATCTTTCAGACCTGTCATGGGGTAATAGCACCAGCAGCACATAACAATCCTGTCTATTTACATGGTGTAACACCCTACTGGGCAGCAAATCTCCTTTCAAATATGGCACCCCAGTTAGGGCAGTTTTCTGGTTTGCTGCCCAGGAGGGTGTTGCACCATGTGAATGGACAGATATCAAAGATATCAAGAAAGATATCAGTGACTGATTATGGTACCTGTCATGTGGGTGATGACATACTGACTTTTTTGATCAACACAAGAATCTTGGAGACATGTGTGGATGTTTGACCTTTGGGGGAGGTGACTATAATTTCCTTTGTATATCTGTATATCTGAGCTAGGCTCATTTATAGGTGTTGCTATCCCTGTAAATGGATAAACAACAACCATAGTGTCAAAAGGCATAGATCCCAAGATGATGTGTTGATCCATTTTACGCCATTTATTATATACTGTATGTTACATAGTAGGTGAGGTTGAACAAAGACACAAGTCCATCCAGTCCAACCTATGTGTGTGATTATATGTCAGTATTACATGTATTACATGTATGTTGTGGTCGTTCAGGTGCTTATCTAATATTTTCTTGAAACTATCAATGCCCCTCGCTGAGACCACCGCCTGTGGAAGGGAATTCCACATCCTTGCTGCTATTACAGTAAAGAACCCTCTATGTAGTTTACGGTTAAACCTTTTTTCTTCTCATTTTAATTTGTGGCCACAAATCTTGTTAAGCTCCCTTTTGCGAAAAAGTTTTATCCCTATTGTGAGGTCACCATTATGGTATTTGTATATTGAAATCATATCCCCTCTCAAGCATTTCTTCTCCAGAGAGAATACGTTTGTTTTATCTCTGGAGTTGATCCTCTTTTTAATGCATGCCAATATTCTGTTTGCTTTGTTAGCAGCAGCTTGGCATTGCATGCCATTGCTGAGCCCATCTTCTACTAGGACCCCCAGGTCCTTTTCCATCCTAGATTCCCCCAGAGGTTCTCCCCCCGGTGTATAGATTGCATTCCTATTTTTCCCACCCAAATGCATTATTTTACATTTTTCTACATTAAACCTCATTTGCCATGTAGTTGCCCACCCCATTAATTTGCTCATATCTTTTTGTAAGATTTCCACATCAGAAGTTATTGCCCTGCTTAGCTTAGTATCATCCGCAAATACAGAAATTGAACTGTTCACCCCATCCTTCAGGTCGTTTATGAACAAATTAAATAGGATTTAATCTGACAAGTCGCCCCCGTTCTGTACAATGGAACCGTTCTGTGAGGAGCGACTCGAGTCGCTCCGACTCAGAAAAAAGGTTCCTGTACTACTTTCGGGCGACCTCGGGGCGACTTGTATTGACTTCGATACAGAAGTCATCTGCAAGTTGCCGCTAAAGTCGCGGCAGGTCGCGGCGAGGCAAGTCGGTGTCGCCTCGCATCGCCTGCAGTGTGAACCGGCCCTTATGGCAGCACCTTTAAAGTCTCATTTTATCTCTCTGTCTATCTCCTACCTCCTTGGTGTAAGTGATGGGGGAGATCTTAAAGTTGCTTTTAGCTTCAAATACTTCACCAATGAGATTTCCTTGCTATAATTCTTGATTATGATCCTATCCACCTGAAAGTTTTTGTGTTTGAACCAAACCCTGTGTATTCCAACATTTCCTGTTTTTTTTAACTCTGTGACTTCCACCAAAAGTAAAATATTAGTCTTCAGTGAGATAGCTATTTGAGAATAACATTTTTAGGGAACGGAAAGCTAATCTATGCAGCTCAAAGTTAACCACAAACTTGGTGATTTCATTGAGGAAAGATGCACATGGATAATTATTGACCCATTTCACGAGTATTTACCTTCTATACATTTTATGTAATATTGACTTTTTAAGTCTGGGCATGATCCCTAGTATTCCATCAGTAAATAGCCTTTCTTTATCCTGCAAGAGACAATAGGCAAGGGTGATCTGCATTGGCATACCCTCACTGGATTCCATTTCATGTGCTGCTATGTGGCTCCTGCTCAGTAGGTTGGTTATGTAGGAAGCTTGGCAGCATATAGTGCGTTTGTTACTTGGAAGAGAAGTTGATATCTATATTAAAACTTTGAGTAAAAAACAACAATACCACACAGCTGTATTGAAAAGCTGTTCCAGACTCTGACTACACACCTACAACCTTGTTTCAGAGTAATGCTGCCAGTGATTACAGCTCATTCACACCAGGGAGGTCTGTCACAGTGTGTTTAATATGTTATTTGAATAAGCGGCCAACCCACCACAACAAATCAAAAATTGTTTCAGCAGCATTTTTGCTACCACAGATTGCAGCAACACATTGGTTACCATTTTCCATGGTAAACTTCAATGTGGATGCATTGAAACGGTGCAATGTAGTGCCTTTCACAAGGAATAATGCATGTTAATGCAGTGCAGTAACATGAACGGACCCTTAGTATAAGAAAAACAACCCACTAATTTTTTTAAATACCAGATTGGTCTCTGCGTGCTGATTTAGTTACTTGGCAGCAAACCAGACAGCATGGAAAAGCAATGGCAGGAGATGAGAGGCAAGGTGGATGTGTATGGACAGAAAGTGCATTACTATCAATCAACAAATTAATGAATTGTCATGCAATACTTTTATTTATGAGGTCCATAAAAAACATAATTTTTGCATATAGTAATTGGTATTTTTTTCCATGCACCAATCTTTGTTACTTCTTTCTAGTCTAAATTCATTGTTTCTTGCCATGACTGAGTTACTTTTTGTAGAACAATGTTTTTTCTTTTAGCATATCTGGTAGATATGGAAAGTCTTATGCATGCTTCCTGGATTTAAATAAATTGCTATGCATGTCAACTGAAAGTGACGTAGTGTCCATTTCTAGCAGATAGGCATGTCATTTTTAAAACTTCAGAGCAGAATGTCCAGCTGTATCTATTAAGTAGTAAATCCATACATTCCTGCCATGATCTCCCTATGACATTCTTTATCAGGGTCAATAGAAAGGCCACACATTAATATAAATACATGCATTTAATCTTTTTTTTTTAAAAGGTATGTGATAAGACCAATTGGAAATGTTATGATAAACAGGTATGGGATCTATTATCTGAAATGCTTGGAACTTGGAGTGTTCCGGATATAGGGTCTTTCCAAAACATATTATATTACATTATAATTATGTTTAATTATGTGCTCTATTCTGCAAACTGCCTCCAGTCTTCCTATGATAACTGAATTGTTTACTCCACATTAGTAAAAAGAAAGTATAGTGCATTTTTATTCAGTATATATGCAGTGGGTATAGAAAAGAATCAACCCCCTTTAAATTATAAAATGCTTTTCATGCCTGATTTTTTTTGTTTAATCCAACTGTATTTACTCAGTGTAACTCAGTGGCAGCTGGTGCTCAATATTTTTTTTTGAGGGGGGGGGGGGGCACGGCAGACAAACCTAGTTCCCTCACTTACAGAAGGATATATATATGACAAGGCTCAGGTTCATGTTAATCTGAATAGTGAAAAAAGTGCCACATCCCTGTTAAGAATCAATAAAGAAGAAAGGGGACAAATTGTGAACAAAGGGACTGGAGGGTAACCAACCCCCGGGACTTTATCAACGGCACTAAATATAATCAATCAATATTTAAAATCAATTGTAAATTTTATTCAATGTACAAAAAAACATTATTTGAGACAAGTGACTTTCGTCTATTTTACATATATAATATAAAATGCGGATATACAGAAATAGGTATATGAGCCTTCAAGACTACATAGGTTACCACATTAATGTATAATTCAAACTGCATTGTTTCTTTCTACATGTTTCGCTCAGATAGAGCTTCCTCAGGACAATTGCAGCGTATAATATTCTACAAAAGAACAAAATTGTATAAACAAATTAATGGATTTTGAAAAAAGATGAGGTAAAATATGCATAAATAAGTTTTGTTATGTACATAACCAAATCACAAAGGGTACAGAAAGCATTAAACAATATGGGTCAACACATTCTGATCCAATAAATTTCGTGGCAGAGCTCCCCTCAAGACATCTTTGATGGCCAGAAAGGAGCATACCCACCACCCTCTACATAAAACATAAGGACATAAATTTGTAAGTCAGTATAGAATACCATGTTTGTCATTCAAGCCGGGGGACACATTAACCCTTTATCTGGGTGGCGTCCCACATATTCATAATCATAATATATGAGCAAATATCATTCTCCTCTAGAGAGAATGATAACAGGATTGAACTATGAACCAAAAAAAAAAAAAAAAATATAAGGATAACATTCTGAACATACAAATATTGTGCATGGAAACAGTTGTGCAAAAAAAGGGAAGTATCCAAAAGCATTATATATAGGAATATAAACTAGGAAAGCAAGGCAGAACACAGCCTCTTACCTCATAAGTCTGATAAATTAAAATGCTTTGGAGCCGTGGCAGTTTGTCTGATTATTAAAATACAGACCAGTTATCTCATTATATTCTGTCATCAAATGAGCGGATCACGGTGAGGGCATCATTAGGGATCTCCCAATCAACCCCTCTAGGGATCTGCAGAAGCACAAGACATAAATATGTAATGGGCCAGTTTGAATAAACTATCAAATTGGCCCAATCATTACTCCGAACATACCTGGTAGAAACCTGATGGTATTTATCAATAGAGTAGAACCAGTTCAACAAGCCCAAGCCCAGCGGGTCCCTGTCACTCCCATCTGAACTAGCGATGGGAGCTGACGTGGGGGGCCGCTGAACGAGTGGGAGAAGTACTTTTACCTCTTGGACTACACACTACCCAATTTAATTAGGTAAGAAAGGAAAGGCTTTGAGGAGATCACTTTTGATGATCGCTTGGGGATAATCTTACAACAGTAATGGGAACATGTGTGTTCTCTCTCTTTCTACTGTTTCTTTAGAGATCAGCACTGTGAAAACTTCTGTGCCTGAACTACACTCTATTTAATCTATGTCTGACAATACAGGCTGATTGCTGAGATTGGGCTTGTTGAACTGGTTCTACTCTATTGATAAATACCATCAGGTTTCTACCAGGTATGTTCGGAGTAATGATTGGGCCAATTTGATAGTTTATTCAAACTGGCCCATTACATATTTATGTCTTGTGCTTCTGCAGATCCCTAGAGGGGTTGATTGGGAGATCCCTAATGATGCCCTCACCGTGATCCGCTCATTTGATGACAGAATATAATGAGATAACTGGTCTGTATTTTAATAATCAGACAAACTGCCACGGCTCCAAAGCATTTTAATTTATCAGACTTATGAGGTAAGAGGCTGTGTTCTGCCTTGCTTTCCTAGTTTATATTCCTATATATAATGCTTTTGGATACTTCCCTTTTTTTGCACAACTGTTTCCATGCACAATATTTGTATGTTCAGAATGTTATCCTTATATTTTTTTTTTTTTTTTTTTGGTTCATAGTTCAATCCTGTTATCATTCTCTCTAGAGGAGAATGATATTTGCTCATATATTATGATTATGAATATGTGGGACGCCACCCAGATAAAGGGTTAATGTGTCCCCCGGCTTGAATGACAAACATGGTATTCTATACTGACTTACAAATTTATGTCCTTATGTTTTATGTAGAGGGTGGTGGGTATGCTCCTTTCTGGCCATCAAAGATGTCTTGAGGGGAGCTCTGCCACGAAATTTATTGGATCAGAATGTGTTGACCCATATTGTTTAATGCTTTCTGTACCCTTTGTGATTTGGTTATGTACATAACAAAACTTATTTATGCATATTTTACCTCATCTTTTTTCAAAATCCATTAATTTGTTTATACAATTTTGTTCTTTTGTAGAATATTATACGCTGCAATTGTCCTGAGGAAGCTCTATCTGAGCGAAACATGTAGAAAGAAACAATGCAGTTTGAATTATACATTAATGTGGTAACCTATGTAGTCTTGAAGGCTCATATACCTATTTCTGTATATCCGCATTTTATATTATATATGTAAAATAGACGAACGTCACTTGTCTCAAATAATGTTTTTTTGTACATTGAATAAAATTTACAATTGATTTTAAATATTGATTGATTATATTTAGTGCCGTTGATAAAGTCCCGGGGGTTGGTTACCCTCCAGTCCCTTTGTTCACAATTTGTCCCCTTTCTTCTTTACTAGTTCCCTCACTGTCGCACTACCCCCCCCCCCCCCCCCCCGGCGTTCACTCACACTATTCCCCCTGGCGCTCGATCGATCAATCGGGAAGGCGGCAATTCACTCACACTAACCCTCCCAGCCCTTGATCGAGCAATAGGGAAGGCGGTGATCCATGCCCTTACCTTATGCTGCCGTAGAGGTGCGGGAAGAAGGTTGTGGAAGGAAGAGCCGGGCAGTTGTTTCTCCTCCCGGCCAAACAGGAAGCAAGTCCTGAGACCAGATTAGCTGGGAGACCTAAGACTCAGGACTCCCCTCCTGACTGGCTGGGAGGAGAAGCAGGAAGACATTAGCGAATATTAATGTCACACAAGAGGGTGAACCCACCCTTTTTGAAGCCAATTAGAGCCTCAGGCTCTGATCACTGGCTTCAAAAAAATAAAATAAAACCCATTGAAATTCATGCATCCTGCGCATTGATTATGGTTGGGGAGCCCCTGCGCCCCTAATTAGCAGGCCACCACTGGTACAACTTATAATTTATATAGTTTGAATACCATGTCATAGATATATTACTTATCATTGAAAAGAACATATTCCACACTTCTTTTTTCTCCCACATTTTTTTCCCAGTTGTTCACAAAAAACAGTTTTGAAGAAAACTTGAAAAATTTTTGTTTTCATACTCACCTCAGGCTGATGCTGCAGCTGTTCCCTGGTGGCTCTAAGCCCAAGAACTGAGAATTCACATGACTGCTGATTGTTCTGTCAGCTCTGGGCAAAAAGGAGTGACTGTCAGTCAATGCTCTCTGCTCTGCCCCTACAGCTGTCATTGGAGCACTGGGCGGGAGAGGGGGTGGAAGCAGCTGGCTCCAGCTCTTACAGTGCCTTGAAAAACTATTCATACCCATTGAAATTTTCCACATTTTGTCATGTTACAACCAAAAATGTAAATGTATTTTATTGGGATTTTATGTGATAGACCAATACAAAGTGGCACATAATTGTGAAATGGAAGGAAAATGATAAATGGTTTTCACATTTTTTTTACAAATAAATATGAGAAAATATCAAGGGGTATGAATACCTTTTAAAGGCACTGTAGCTGTGTGCTTAGCCAGCTGCTGATCAGGCATCTGAGTGAATCTCATCAATATGGTGGGATCCTTCCAGAGCCTGGAGCAGCTCTGTGACATTAGCTGATATCAGGCTTTAGGAGACTGTTGGCTGGTTCTGGGTCACAAGAGAACTTAAGTAACTGCACACCTTTGACCCACAAGGGAGGTATGACCAAAAAAACTTAGGCCATATTTCTCTTTTATGGGGTTGCAATGAGGTTGGTGCTTTTAGGCATATCAGGAAGGTATGCCCTTTTGCCACCACATTCTGGTCTAAAAATGTTTGGCTCTTATGCATCCAATTCCATGTGAGGATACAGCATAATCTATGGATAGCGCTGCTAAAATAGTTGGCTTACCTAAACAACAGCATAAATTTGCCACATTCATTTTCCTAGAAGCAAAAAAAAAATACCTTTCGTGCAGAAAATCTCTTCTCTTTTACAAGGTCAACATGGGGCAAGGTTCTTTGGGGTGGAGGGGCAGAGCCCCCCTGCCCCAAAGCACCCATCCCCCCATGTTGAGGGCATGTGGCCTGGTATGGTTCGGGGGGGGGGGGGGGGGGCGGGGACCTGACCTGCAGTGCTGCATGCTCAGATAAGGGTCTGGTATGGATGTTGGAGGGACCCCCACGCTGTTTTTTAAAAAAAATTGCCATGGGTTTGGTGTGGCCTGGTATGGACTGGGGGGGGGAGCATGCTATTTTTTTCTATATTTTGTAACTGCCACTTTTTATTTATTATTCAGCTGTCAGCGGGGAAACCCATTGACAGCTGATGACTCATCGGTTGTTAAAGCTTCCAGCCCTGCTCCTTAACAACCAGCTTACACTGCACCCTTATTGGGAAAAGCTTTGTCTATTCAGGACTCAGAATTCACTGTCCAGCACTCAGTGCATTTCAGGGTGTTCGTCGGGCGAACACCCTGTAAATTTGGGTGTTTGGTGAACGGCCGAACAAATGTTTGGCCTGAACTCATGCTCGGGCTAAACCGTCCCTATTTGCATTTTGATTACCAAAATTGTGCTTTACTATCCATGATTATTTTGTAACATTTTATATACTGAAAAGGACCAATCCTACCTGGGCAACATAATAAAATCCTAAAGTTAAAGGATCATTTTGATCTGTAGATACTGTCAGTTAAAGCAATCTAACAAGTAAAAAAAACCTTTACCCTTAACCTTTTACTAATAATTAGATTACCTTAATCAGTCCTAATCAACTCCTTTCCTTCTTCCCATTCTCTTTTTAATTATTATTTTCCTGCCTAATTTATTTATTTTTGTTTATTTTTTAATTTTATTAAACATTAATATTTAAATGTTTCGTATTTTATTGTCTTGTTTGCTAACATTTTTAATGTCACATATAAAAAAGCACAATATTGAAAAAAAAATAAGGAAAAAAAACAGGACAAAATATAGAATGTGATGTATACTTTTAATCTACAGTAAAAAAAAATTTAAACAAAAGAAAAAAAGTTAAGTTTATTATTTTTTTTTTGTTTTGTTAGGTTTTTTTTAACCTTATTCCCCATACATACCCCAAATTTTGACGTAAAAAGTCCAATTGGATTATGTTGTTGGAAAATCTGATCGTGTGTGGGCTCTATCGGACTTTTTCTGTCGGAATTTCCGATGAAAAACGTTTGAGAGCTGGATCTAAAATTTTTCAACAACAAAATCCGATCTGACTTTTTCCGATCGTGTGTAGAGAATTCTGACGCACAAAGTGCCATGCATGCTTAGAAAAAATTTGGAGACGAAAGCTATTGACTACTGGCCTCTACATAGTCCCGTCGTACGTGTTGTACATCACCTCGTTCCGAGCAATTGGATTTTCCGACAACTTTGTGCGACCATGTGTATGCAAGACAAGTTTCGAACAAAATACACCGCGTGTATGGGGCATAAGGATTGCATTAAAAATATTTTTTACAGGTCAATATTATGAAAAGAAAACCTTGTTTGTCCTTAACCTCCTCGCGCCCGCCCTATAGCCGAATTACGGCCGTAGAGCAGGCGCGTTCGTTTGGGCGGTCGTCCCTGGACGGCCTGATGTTTACTTCCGCAATGCGCGCCGCCGCGGGCGCGCATCGCGGAAGTTCTGTGTTCGCCGTGTCCCCCGGGGACAGGCAAACACAGATCGCTGTAAACGGCCAATCACAGCGGCCGTTTACAGCGTGATCGGCGTGTCCAATGGGAGATGATCTCATATGTAAACATATGAGATCATCTCGCAGCGCCGCTCTCCTTCCTCGCACAGACAGTGCGAGAGGGGAGAGATGAACGGCTGCAGTGGCAGCCGTTCTGATTCTGGAAAAAAAAAAAATTAAAAAAATGAAATAAAAAGTGCCATCCGCCCCCAGCAGTGCCATCCGCCCCCAGCAGTGCCATCCGCCCCCAGCAGTGCTATCTGCCCCAGTGCCATCCACCCCAGTGCTACCTGCCCCCAGTGCCATCCACCCCAGTGCTACCTGCCCCCAGTGCCATCCACCCCAGTGCTACCTGCCCCTAGTGCCATCCACCCCAGTGCTACCTGCCCCTAGTGCCATCCACCCCAGTGCTACCTGCCCCCAGTGCCATCCACCCCAGTGCTACCTGCCCCCAGTGCCATCCACCCCAGTGCTACCTGCCCCCAGTGCCATCCACCCCAGTGCCACCTGCCGTCAGTGCCACCTGCCCCCAGTGCCACCTGCCCCCAGTGCCACCTGCCGTCAGTGCCACCTGCCGTCAGTGCCACGTGTCATCAGTGCCACATAGTGCCATCTGTCATCAGTGCCACGTATCAGTGCCATTTGTCATCAGTGCCACCTGTCAGTGTCACGTGCCATCTGTTGTCAGTGTCACGTGTCATCAATGCCACTTATCAGTGCCATCTGTCATCAGTGTCACGCGTCATCGGTGGCATGTATTAGTGCCATCTGTCATCGGTGGCACATATTAGTGCCACGTATTAGTGCCATCTGTCATCGGTGCCACGTTTCAGTGCCACGTGTCATCAGTGCCACGTATTAGTGCCACGTGTCATCAGTGCCACGTATAAGTGCCACGCGTCATCAGTGCCACATATTAGTGCCATCTGTCATCAGTGCCACATATTAGTGCCATCTGTCATCAGTGCCACCTGTCATCATTGCCACGTATCAGTGCCATCTGTCATCAGTGTCACGTGTCATTGTCCTGGTGCTTCAAAAGTGTAATAAATAGTCAACAAGTTAGATGTGTAACTTATGTTCCTAGAACACATGATGGCGCTACCTGCATGTTGGGCCTCTCTATGTGGCCAGGCTGTGAAAAAGTCCCACACATGTGGTATTGTAATACTCAGGAGGAGTAGCAGAATTTTTTGGGGGGTGTCATTTGTGGTATACACATGCCACGTGAGAGAAATAACCTATTACAATGACAATTTTGTGGAGAAAAAAAAAAAAATGAAAAATCTTAATTTTGCAAAGAATTGTGGGAAAAAAATGACAACATCAAAAAGCTCACTATACCTCTTACTAAATACCTTGAAATGTCTACTTTCCAAAAAGGGGTCATTTGGGGGGTATTTGTACTTTCCTGACTTGTTCGGGTCACAAGAAGCGAGATAGGCCACCAGTACATCAGATGTGATCAATTTTGTGCGATTCGCACCACAGCTTGTAGACTCTCTAACTTTCACAAAGACCAAATAATATCCACTAATTTGGGTTATTTTTACCAAAGACATGTAGCAGTATAAATTGTGACCAAAATTTATGAAGAAAAATTAATAATTTGCATAATTCTGTCACAGAAACAAAGAAATATGCGTTTTTTTTCAAAATTTTCGGTCTTTTTTCATTTATAGCGCAAAAAATAAAAACCCCAGAGGTGATCAAATACCACCAAAAGAAAGCTCTATTTGTGGGAAAAAAAGGACAAAAAATTCATTTGGGTACAGTGTTGCATGACTGAGTAATTGTCATTCAAAGTGTGAGAGCACCGAAAGCTGAAAATTGGTCTGGGCAGGAAGGTGTTTAAGTGCCCTGTAAGCAAGTGGTTAAAAAAAGTAATATACTGTATGTATAATTTATTATCCTACAGTACATAATGAAGATAACAAATGTTATTGCCAAATAAACAGGTCCATGTCAGAAATTAGGAACAAATGTACTGTACTAATTTCCCCAGTATGTGCAATATGCATTACAGTGCATACATTCCTTATAAGTCCCAAAATGCCATATAGTATGAGACACAATACAAAATTAGTTCATTAGTACAAAGAACTTATTAAGTGCAAAAAACTATATATACAATGATCCAAAACCAGAATTTCCAAACAGCACCTGTGAAACTTTCTCTTAAACACCAGATGATCAACTTATCCTAGTGCAGTGAGTAAGCATTTATCAGATAAATTACCCCCAATACCTGATTGCACAAAAACAGCATGGTAATGATTTAAACAAGATGGCTGAATCAATGTATGATTCCACAGTTGGTCTTACAAATCTCCCACATGAGGTCAGCATACATATAAAGGTAAAAGAAGGGGAACGCTTCCAATAGTGTAAAATCAATGACACCAGTGTATTTAACCACTTGACTTTAATGTTGAATGAAAAGAAGGATATTTTTAGGGACTTTAAGGAAGCCAAGACCTGGTAAGGTCATGTATTTCCATCCCTATGGGACTTTATATGAAAACATGAGCTGGTAAGGTCATGCATTTCCATCCCTTTAAAGTCAAAGGAGAGGGGGACAAGGAAGGTGGGACTTTATATGAGGCACATGATAGCAAAACATAATACCAGTTGAACAGGGGAATTTTATTCACATAGCAGTATAATACATTGTTATTATCGAATAAAATGTATAACATGATAACTATAATAGCAACAATGACAACAGGGACATCGGAAGACATAACCCCTGGTATTAATGGTAGATAAATAAACAAAATAGTAAACATTAAACAATTTAATAACAATGGTATCTCAGAATATAGTCATTGTAAAAATTCCATAGTTCAACATGGACAAGCTTGGATAAAATCAATGTTGCACATTAATATCTGCAGGACCTATGGCCTCGCTGAGCCAGATAGGGTAGGGGTCAAATAATAACTCGACAAAAGTAAAAATAGGTAAACGCACGGCAACAAATAGCTCTACGCCTTTCGTGGCTGATGCGCCACTCGTCAGGAGCATGCACGTGAGTATCTAGAAAGGAACAAAACGAAAAGAAAAATATAGTAATATAAGGTAATCAAATGTTCCTTTCTAGATACTCACGTGCATGCTCCTGATGAGTGGCGCATCAGCCACGAAAGGCGTAGAGCTATTTGTTGCCGTGCGTTTACCTATTTTTACTTTTGTCGAGTTATTATTTGACCCCTACCCTATCTGGCTCAGCGAGGCCGTAGGTCCTGCAGATATTAATGTGCAACATTGATTTTATCCAAGCTTGTTCATGTTGAACTATGGAATTTTACAATGACTATATTCTGACATACCATTGTTATTAAATTGTTTAATGTTTACTATTATGTTTATTTATCTACCATTAATACCAGTGGTTATGTCTTCCGATGTCCCTGTTGTCATTGTTGCTATTATAGTTATCATGTTATACATTTTATTCGATAATAACAATGTATTATACTGCTATGTGAATAAAATTCCCCTGTTCAACTGGTATTATGTTTTGCTATCATGTGCCTCATATAAAGTCCCACCTTCCTTGTCCCCCTCTCCTTTCACTTGACTTTAATAAGGTTTTACAACCTTCATAGTCAAACCAGTTTTTGCTATTCAGCATTGTCCTATTTTAAAGCCCCATACACACTATCAGATTATCTGCTGAGATTTTCCATCAGATTTACCAAAACCATGTAGTAGAAGGGCCTGCCTGATTACATACACATTGAAACTCCTAAGGTTTGTCCTCATATTATATGGTTTTGATAAATCTGAAGGAAAAACTCAGCAGATAATCTGATAGTGTGTATGGGGCTTAACTTTCAATTGCTTGGCCTAGGCAACGCTGTAACCAAATGAAATTTACATATTTTTTTTCACACAAATAGAGATTTCTTTTGGTGTTATTTGATTACCACTGGGTTTTTAATCATATCAATGAAAAAAAGACCGAAAATGTTGGGGGAAAATAACAATAATTTCCTACTTTCTGTTATAAAACATACTCAATAAATTAAAATGTATTCATAAATTTAGGCCAAAATTTATTTGCTACATACTGTATCTTTTGTAAAAAAAAAAATCCCAATAAGTGTATATAAATTGGTTTGTGTGAAGGTTATAACGTCTACAAACTATATACTGTATACTGGAATTAAGCAGCTTTTCACATTTCTTGAGGTGTTTGGTCAGAACAGGAGGGACAAAAAAAATGCGTGTCACACCTTATTCCAGGATTTACCACAGACACAACATCTTTTATGGGGTGACCTTTGTGTTGGGGTAGGTTGGGGGAGATCTAGAAAATGCAGGTAAACTGCATCTGGATATGAGCCATAGGCTTTCTGGATACAAAAGGGCTTAGATGATCGCTTACTGAAATTTTAGGAAGGATCCAGTTCTTCCAGTAGCTTTCCGAATAACGTATGAATAACGTAATAATGTATAGAGCCAATTGAAATAAATATATACACTTTTTTGTACCAGTGTTAAGCTCACTCTCTCTGTTAAGCTCTCTGGGAGGCTAAAATACGAATTTATCATTACGCTGTTGAAGTCTATACCTCTCATATTTAGATTATAGTCATGAATACTGAGAAGCTTTTCAATGGCAATAGACGCCTTGTGAATTTGGACCATGGTGCATGGGTGAATGGAAGACAGGATGAGTACATTACCTTTGTCCTTTCATTTTACTGCTGGCAGTTGTTCATTCCGCAAAGGATGTGATTAAGTTGGCTGTTTCCACCTGAACCCCAGGCCTGGCTGTGAATTGGGGGATAACATGTGCTGCCAATTAGGGTGTGCAAGCACTTCTGGTAGGCCAAAATGGGCTCTATGGGCTTGTGCTTGTATTCTTGGTGGCTGCAGTTGCATATAAGATAAAAATAATTCCAAAGCTCAACTCAAAAACTGGCCACTGCCCACACCCATAACTGGCCTTCACAGTAAGGAGCACATGGAGGAACATATACATGTAAGACAAAAACAATTTCATATCTCAACTCACCAACCAGTCTGCTGACCAACCAAATTAACCTGTCTAACTGTCTGTTAAAGGCAGGGGTTTCGTTTTCAAACGCATATGAAAGCTGCAAGGCCTCGCCACATCACTCTGTGCAGTTGCAGTAAGCTACTAGTGCTAGCTATCTCACCAGCTTGTACTGCACTGCTGTGCTTGCCACTTCACCATGAAATATTGTAGCGCTGGTGTGTAAAAGGCCAGGATGTACTACGCTAATGGTGCTTGCCAGATAACTAGATAGTAGTGCCGCACTAATACTTGTGCCCTGCTGCATCTAAGCTCAATTATGTGTTTACTAGCACTTTAGCAACATGGGGTCGGGTATGCCTGATTTTGGTGGGGACCTCTTCACAATTGTCCAAGCTAGCTGTCAAGGTGCCACTGCATTCTACAGGTTCACATTCTGAGCATAAATCTGACAGTGAGGCCTCCCCTTTCCTCTCATCTGTCATGCTCAGAATCCAGTACGCCTCCTCCCTAGTGTTCCTTTTTTTGGACATTTGGGCACTAACTACTTCTACGGGTACCTAGAGGAGATTATGGCAAAAAGAGCTCCTGGCTAGCAACCAGGGACTGCTTACGTGCTAGAAATAAAATTAACTGCTTGTGCTAGCAGAGATCAGACCTGATCTTGCTAACACTACAGATTTGCTGACAATGTATCAGAGGTGGCAGTGATCAGAAAAATTATAATGACATTGCACTTGTTGGGGGGTCTAAATGCAAGTGCTGGCAGTGATCAGGGCTGGTCCTGTTAAAACACTGCATTTTTGGGGACACTATACTACTGGGGACACTAGTATAGTTGACCATAGCCCAGATACTGATCTGGACAGGCACTATACCAGTAATGGTGGAGATCAGTGACTTTTATTGACTGAGAGTGTGAGTGTGATGGGCAGTCAGTGACTGGCACTAACTGACACTATCTGACATCGCTAGTGACATTAATACAGTAATCAGTGATAATACTGTACACTGTCACTGTACGAATGACACTGTCTGATGAAAAAGGGGTGATCAGGAGGGCAATCAAGAGGTTAACTGTGTGCCTCACAAGTGTATGTGTGCTAATTTTACTCAAAGACTGACTTACTTTTCTTCCTGATCTCAGCTCTGAAAAGTAAGTGAGATCATGAAGCAAGAACCAACCAGATCTGGGTTGGCCACAGCAATCAACATGTAGACAAAATCATTGGCTGTGAGCCTGCTGACAAACTTGTGCTGTGTCCAGCCACAGCACGAGCAACAGGAGGAAGATCCTTCACAACATATATTGCGAGGGAACAACAGAGCCCCTGGCCAGCAGCAGTAAAATTTAACCTGCTGATTGGCAAGTAAAAGTTAACCACTTGAGCTTTGGAAGATTTTATCTCCTTCATGACTTCACGACCAGGCCATTTTTGCTATTCGGCACTGTCCTAATTTAACTGGCAATTGTGCGGTCATGCAACACTGTACCCAAACAAAATTTGTATAATTTTTTTTTCATATTAATAGAGCTTTCTTTTGGTGGTATTTGATCACCACTTGGGATTTTATTTTTTACGATATAAATAAGAAAATACCAAAATCTTGAAAAAAAATATATATATATATATTTTTTAAACTTTTTGCTATAAAACATATCTATAAAAAAAACAAACATTATTTTTTACTTTTTCTATAAAACATAACAAAAAATAATATTTTTTTTACTTTTTGCTATAAAACATATCCAATAAACAAATATATATTTTTTTTTAATTTCTTCAGAAATTTTGGCCAAAATCCCAATAAGTGTATATTGATTGGTCTGTGTGAAAGTTATAGCACCTACAAACTATGGTATGTATACTGGAATTTTTTTTATACACTACTAATAGTGGCAATCAGTGACTTATAATGGGACTGCGATCACGAACTGATACTGGGGGGAACTGACTAACTGCAACTGACATCACCAATTTCATTAATACAGTGATCAGTGATAATATTATACAATGTCAATGTACTAATTACACTAGCTGGGAAGGGGTTAATATCTAGTGTAACATTTCATGACTAAAGATTTCATGACCACCGCAGACTATTACCGTATTGATCAACAGTCTGTCTGAATGAGTTACCTGCCTGTACCGACCAGTAAAATACTGTACTGTACACAAAGGACCCTACTTAATTCTGTAATACCATCCCCACATTTAGAGCACCTAGGGTCTGCCAAGCAGGGCTACAGTATAGAATCCCTTTCTGTTTCATACCACCTGAAAAGTCAAGGAGAGGGATATGTTTCTTGATGATGTATAGGTTAGGCTTTGCAGATGGCGAGCAGCGGAGTATCCATGACTACCCTACCCCCTAATACCCTTCCTTCCCTGCAAATTTCTCATGTATTCTTTCCTTTCCTTATACCCCCCCCACAGTTTAGTTTACGTATAAGATGTGGGATCTGGGAGTTCATCCTACCCTCCCTCCCACCCTTTATTTTCGCATTTCTACAGAGAACCTATCGATACAGGCTTCCCAAACAAAACTAGGCTCATCAATACAGCCCATACCCCGAACTTAAGGGGACCGGCAGAGACGTCCTACATACGCCCTCCTTTCCTCTATTTTAAGCGAATAGGACTAAGTTTTATATGCTTCTTTACTAATAGATGGTTCCATGTTATCTTAGATTGACAATACACTGTCTAAACATTTGTTACACGATAACCTTTTGTAACAGCTAAACATCATCTGGTTTCTATTTTCTGTATTCTTGTTCTATGATGAAACAATAAAAAAAATTTGGAAAAAAAAAATATCTAGTGTAATCAAGGAGTTGTGGGCCTAACTATGTGTAAAGTGTGCTGCTTTTACTACTAGATCTCTCCAATCTAACAGATCGCTGCCTCTGTATACAGCTCTGTGTTGTTTACCAACACAGAGCTCTGGGCTGTGATTACACACAGCCAATCTGCAGGTCCCGGTCATGAGTCATTGGCTGAGACTTGATGACAGGCTTCCACTGTATACAACCACAGTGAGTGCTGGGCAGCACTCTAAACCTGGAAGTAAGTAGCCACGTACAGGTATGCCGCTTTGCCTACAGCAGCCACTCACCCGCAGTACATTATGAGCGGGCAGTTGCCAAGTGGTTAAGAACATGAAAACAGTAGAATAGCACTATTTAGTGCCAGCGGCGTGCTATCAGCTGAAAGGCGCCTGAGTCCTATCTCGGTACATACCTCCATTTTCTGATCGCTGGGGGCATAGTGATACGAGTGGGGTCACCTGCTGGAGGGTATCACTCGGGTGTCCTTTATGAGGAAACTTTCCAACCGGTGATTCTTTGCCACTGTGTCTTACTTTGTCCATGCTGTGCTGAGTTGGGGGTCGTGTGGGCTGAGAGCCATGGCAGTTTTGCAGATCTGGATATATGACAATATACACAGTTTATACAGCATATACGACTTTGTTTTGTGTGTGATAAATCGCAAAATCCCCTGATGAAGAGAAATGAATTTGTGATAAACTGAAAACGCGTTGGATACTGCTGCTGTGCTGATCTTATCGCAACAGATTCTCTACAATGTTTTCTGATCATGGCTTGTACATTGTGTCTGTATTTGTGTATTAATCAAGCTTCCAGAAGATTTATCAAATTATATTTGTGTATATAATGTATATTGTGTATGTGCTGTATATTTTAAATATTTTCCATTAAAGGATTTATATTTTTTATACTTTTTCCACATTGCATCAGCTATCTGCTCTAATTTAAAGTCCCCCACCAGGAGGAAAACCACCATTCCATTTCAGTAAAATAGTACTATTCAATAGAACATCCAAATCCCAATTGACATATAGAGTTTGCTTGTGTGATGATGTCAGTAAGTTTTCACTAATTTTCACTGTGTGACATTTTACTAAATATAAGGATATTTTGTAATGTATATTACACATACTTGGAAATTAGCACAGCACATTTGTTTATGATTTTGAGTTATATTATATACAGCAACTAGTATAGTGCAAGCAGCCTTTTTTCTTTCTTTTTTTTTTTTTTTTTTTGTCCCACAGCATGTTTTTTTTTTGATCAATTGCATATCAGAAATGTAAAAACTGCTCTGGTCCACAGGGGGTGTACGGGGTGAAGTAGTTAAAGTTTTTTTCCTCCGATCTTTTAAATGTGATCTTCTTATCCCAGAATAATATCAGATGTGGGACAAAGAATTTTTATGTGTACAGTAGGGAGCACAAATGTAGAAGAGCCAATTTGTAAAGGGGCTGTAAAAGTGATCTCCAACAGTCTTATGTAATGTGTGTCCAGTCTGATGTCTCTTGCAGCTTGTGCCCAACCACCACCTGTTGCATGTCTGCAGTCTCTGAGAATTTTCTGTACCATTACATTTACTCAATATTATATTAAGCCCTTTGGAGATGTCAAGGCCTGCACTTGAGGCCTCTGTCAAGAAAGCTGATCATCCCTGGTCTATATTTATAAACTTTTATTTTATTTGATTTGCCATGATTGTTTTTTTCTGAACATAAACATTTGTGGTAAAATACATCCATCTTTTTTTTTTTTACAATAAAAGTTTTTAAAAGTTACAGTTCACTCTCTTCATCACTAGATGCACTTGCTCCTCTAACCACAAGCAGAATCAGGCCCTGACCATTACAACCCTGGCAAACTGACAACACTAGAAATCTCAAGAGACATTGCCGTGCTCTTGAACGGCTGTAGCGTAAAACCAAATGCCTCCAAGACTTCACCATATATAAATCCGCCCTTCTAAAATACAATTCCTGCCTCCATGCTGCCAAACAAGCCTACTTTGTATTTCTTATTAATACTTTGTCATCCAATCCCCGCCAGCTCTTCTCAACTTTTAACTCTCTGCTTCATCCCCCACCCCCTCTACCCACTAACTCACTCACTGCCCAAGAGATTGCCAATCACTTCAAAGACAAGATTGATGCAATTCGTGAGGACCACCTACATCTTCCCCACACAACATACCTGGCCTAATAGCACATTCAACACTCTCATCTTTTGAATTGGCTACTACTGAAGAGGTTACAAAACTTTTCTCAGATGTCCACCTAACCAATTGTCCCTTGGACCCTGTTCCCTCACAACTATTAAGGTCACCCTCTAATTCTATCCTATGCTCCCTCGCTCACATCTTCAATCTCTCCCTCTCAAGTGGCACCTTCCCCTCCCCTCTAAAACATGCGCAGATCACTCCCATACTTAAAAAACCCTCACTGGACCCCACCAACCTGAACAACGTAAGACCTATCTCATTGCTCCCATTCACCTCTAAACTTTTAGAACGCTTAGTCTACAACCGCCTTAGCTCCTACCTCAGTGAAAATAACCTTGGCCCATTACAGTCTGGCTTTCGCTCTCAGCACTCCACGAAAACTGCCTTGCTAAAACTCACTAACGATCTACTAACTGCTAAAACCAAAGCCAGTACTCCATACTCCTACTACTTGACCTCTCTGCTGCCTTTGATACTGTTGACCACCCACTCCTCCTCAATAAACTACATTCCCTTGGCCTCCGAGATTCTGCTCTTTCCTGGTTCTCTCCCTATCTATCACAGCGCCCCTTCAGTGTTACGTACAACTCTGTCTCCTCCTCTCCATTGCCTCTTTCTGTGGGGGTCCCCCAAGGCTCTGTTCTTGGACCCCTTCTTTTCTCTATTTATACCTCCTCCCTTGGTCACTTGATAACTGCCCACGGCTTCCAATACCACTTATATGCCGATGACACCCAAATCTATCTGTCTACTCCTCACCTCACTCATTCAGTCTCCTCTCGCATTACTAACCTGCTAACTGACATATCAGCATGAATGTCACACCACTTCCTTAAACTAAACCTCTCTAAAACTAAGCTATTAATAATCCCCCCCTGCACATGCCCCCCTCCATGACTTTTCCATCAAAATCAACAATGCAACCATCAGGCCCTCCCCTCACGCCAGGGTACTAGGTGTAACCCTAGACTCTGACTTTTCATTTCAGCCCCAAGTCCAATCGTTGTCAAAAGTTTGTAGATTTCACCTCTGTAACATTTCTAAAATTCGCCCCTTTTTAACAAATGAAACTACCAAGCTCCTCATTCACTCCCTTGTTATATCTCGCCTTGACTATTGCAACTCCCTTCTCATTGGCCTACCTCTACATAGGCTATCTCCTCTTCAGTCTATCATGAATGCTGCTGCCAGACTTATCCACCTTACCAACTGCTCGGTGTCTGCCAACCCTCTCCTCCAATCCCTACACTGGCTCCCAATCACCCAGCGAATTAAATTCAAAATACTAACCACAACATACAAAGCCATTCACAACTCTGCCCCGAGCTACATCACCAATCTTGTCTCCAAATATCACCCAAATCGTCCTCTCCGTTCTTCTCAAGACCTCCTACTCTCAAGCTCTCTCGTCTCCTCCTCCCACACTCGTCTCCAGGATTTCTCCAGAGCCTCTCCAATCCTCTGGAACTCGCTACCTCCACTGGTCAGGCTATCCCCTACTCTTGCTACCTTCAGGCTATCCCTGAAAACTGATCTATTCAGGGAAGCCTATCACATCTCAAACTAATCTCCTACCACTTCCATCAGCTCATTCCCGACAGTTATAACCTTTTGTACCACCTGCCCCACCCTATTAGATTGTAAGCTCTTCTGAGCAGGGCCCTCTTAATCCTCTTGTATTTTATTGTATTGTAACTGTATTGTCTCCTTTTTATATTGTAAAGCGCTGCTTAAATTGCTGGCGCTATATAAATCCTGAATAATAATAATAATAATAATATTAATAATAACTTTTATTTTATTTGATTTACCATGATTGTTTTTTTCTGAACATAAACATTTGTGGTAAAATACATCCATCTTTTTTTTTTCCAATAAAAGTTTTTATTAGCAAGATAATAATAAAGAATACAGCGTGTCAAAAACAATGCTCACAAGGAATACAAATTTCAGTATAAATCTTCATATGGATCTTAACATACAGCAATCTCTATAATGCACTAGTAGAAATGTTATTAGCTAGGGTCCGTGGCAAAGTCTGTAATAGTATGACATACAATTTGGACCCATATTCGACCTAATTACTGAATGTTATGTAATAAAGAGAGTGAACTGGGAAGACAAAGGGGAAGGGACAGAGGGGGGGGGGGGGGGGGATACAAAAAAAAGGGGGGGGGAAAGGAAAAGTACAAAGGGTGAAATATAGAATTACGAGGGCAGAGTGGATAGGCCCCAGCACAGGAGATTCTACTCACCCCATTTGGGGGCTATGAGGAGGCGTATGGACAAATTGTATACTACCAACCTGGTATCAGACTGATGAGATAAAACACTTCTGAGTCACAAGGAGGGACCTCACCCGACTGCCAGCTCAGCGAACATCTTGAAAAAAAATATAAAAATAAAATTAGACACTGGTAATTGGTATCGGCTAGTACTTGAGGAAAAGTATCAGTGCTCATATGCCAGGGACATGCAATTAGCGGACCCCCAGCTGTTGCAGAACTATAAGTCCCATGAGACATAGCAAGACTCTGACATCCAGAGGCATGACACTCAAAGGCAGAGGCATGATGGGACTTATAGTTCTGCAAAACCTGGAGGTCTGCTGATTGCATATCTCTGTCGTACGCAGTCCTAAAAAACTGGTATCCATGCAATCCTACTCTCTAGCAACCAATTATTGAATGATAATGATGTGCAGTAACCTCTAGCAACCAATCAGTGAGCCTGGACCAATCACTGAGTGTTTACCAGTTCTTTATGTGTGCATTAGTAACTTTTTTTAGATAAAGCCATAGAAGGTTTGAATCATGGCCAGTTCAGCAGGAACTGGCCAAAATTTCAACCATGTATGGGCAGGATTTTACATGTGAATATTTGCCCAGGGTCCAATCAATGTTAAAGACGGCCCTGACTGGCACTATGTTCCCTCCCTGAATGGATACCCCAAACTATATACCCCTCATAGCTTGTACCTACACCCTTCCTCTTTCTCCCTCTCCCTCAATCTGAATTAATGATTCCAACTGTCTTGTTCTTTTCTATGCAACAAAATGCATGTTCAACAAAGGTTAAAAATATAGTTTGGAAAAATATACATTATGCTCAGTGTCTTGTTAAAATGCTGAGATTCTGCATAAATGATTTAAACTACATTTGTAGCTTTTCTTTTAGATACGTTACATGTAGCCAATTCTTCCACTACTGACAATTATAAATGGTGCCTCATTGACAACAAGCACAGTGCTGTCATTTTGATAATGATGAATTTAGATAATACATCTTGAAAGTAATGCATATCGCTGATGTAGCCCTCCATAGATTTACAGTGCACCATTCTAGAAGGGATGATCTCACAGCGGATTTACTTTAATTAGGGAAAGGAGTCCAAGAATGATGGGTCTCTAGGAGATCTTTGGAAAATTCAAATTGTAAATAAATCATTTTATTACCTGAATGTATCTGTCCATGACTACAGACTATCAATCAGTTTCACAGAAGTAAATAGAATGTGTTTTTTTTTTTTTTTTTTTATAAGGTGCCCTGCATCCATGAATCCAAATAGCAAACACAGTAGTTGCATCAACCTGTTCAAGTGCAAAAGTTTGAGTTGGTGAGTTTGTTGGGTGCAAAAAAATAAGAAAACTCACATACTGCCACTTTGAACAAGTGAGGCAAAAGTGTGTATATGTACAGTCTATATCTATATTGATATTGTACTATTAAAGATTAAACACATTTATTTAAAAGTATAGTTCAATTTATTGGAATATTAGTTATAAAACATTAGAGTTAAATAATTAAGACTGGAATCACATGCATGTGTGCAGGACAATGCAATATATGTACAGTGCAGTGCACTGGCTAGTCTTCAATTCTGAATGGTACCCCAATACACATACAAATTCCTCATGTGTTGTGTTGTTATTTGCTGTCCCAAATTAGCTCAGGTCTTTTTTTCATGTATTGAGGCTCATGGAGGGCCTATTCAAAGTGTATGCACTACCTTATAGCGCCACTTTGAGGAAGTGCTGAAGCTGTGCCTGATCAGATCAGCATTTGGCAAAAAAAGAGCACAGCAACTTCTGCTAAAGGTAAGTACGCCTGTTGGTGCACTTCATACCTTACAGCAGCTTTCAGTATTCTCCACTTTTGTTGAGAAAAAAATATTCTCTGGGTGATCTATGTACTTTGCAAGGAGACAAACTTTGTTGCAGATTCCTACCTTTTGTATTTCTGAATAAATCCCTGTGTGTTTGTCTGAGCCCCAGGACCGAAGTGAGTCTAATAGTGTTTTTTTTTTTTTTTTAATTAACCAGCTTCTGCACCTGCAAAGCTCTAATGAGGAAAGTGGCAGGGCCGGCATCCCTTTAGATGTGATTTCCTATTGGGAGTATCTCACCAAAAATGAAATTTTTGTTGCAGTGTTCCAGGGGATGCCAACAATCTGACTTATATCTTAGTACAGACTTCTGGGAAAAGCAGTGATTCAATCACATAAGCAGGACATTTGATTTCTGAGGGGGAGTACACATTCTGCGGAAAAATGCCACAGAAAGCCTAGTTTGAGCAATGATGTGTAACTGGTGCTGGAGTAAGCGCATTTAGAAAAAAGTTTTCACTGAGTTTCAAGAAATGAAGATAGTTTTTTTAATTTTAATGTAAGGATTTTAAGTGTTAGGGTAATCTTCTAAGCACACATTACCAATTAAGTGTTAAGTTTTGGGTTTAAGATAAAGTATTAATTTTAAGTGTGAATTGTTGGGAATTAAATGGGAGCTGTATATTTATATGTGTGTCTGTGTGTGTGTGTGCGTGTGTGTGTGTGTCTGTACGTATATATATATATATATATATATATATATATATATATATATATATATATTTGTTTTGGATAACATAGGGAAGAATTAGGACCATTGTCAGGTTTTATATGGCTGTCTCTGTCCCTGCTGGATAGATTCACTTTCTCTAATTGTCCTGGAATCTATTATCAATCAGATAGAAAGTGACAGAAAATCTAAAATTTTACATTAGTTACCAGAACAAAAAGCAAGGGCACAGGGCCAGGCCTCGCGACAACTCTCTAAAATTGGAATTCATTTCACTTTGCAGATGTTTCCTTTCCTTTTACTCCAGACTGCACTGGACTAAATTTTTCCCTACTCTATCTAATTCTAAATACAAACAAAATAAAAAAAATTCGGGTGGTTCTCAGTATGGACTCACTAATGCAAGGTCAGGTTGAGCCTTCTGCTTCACAGTGATTGGGTGGTAGTCAGGGAGGGGGTGTGGCCAGCCTCAGAGTTGATCGCACCAGCAAAGGAAGTGCATCAGCCAATCTCAGCCATCAAAAGCAAAAAGAGAATATCTACACCAACATCCCACTACCGCCAAAGTTTTCGCTGACCCCAATTACCGCGGACACCACTAAAAACATCAGCAATAAACTCTGCAACAGTACATCACCAATTGACATCATCCCCATAAAACTACTGAAAGAATGTTCGGACATCGTGGCTCCCACTATAACGCACCTCATTAACCGGTCATTCCAAGAAGGGATCATTCCCAGCGCCCTCAAACAAGGCATCGTCAAACCCCTGCTAAAGAAACCTAACCTCGACCCTCAGGACCCAAACAACCGTAGGCCAATAACAAGCCTCAACACCATTTCCAAGATCATGGAGAAAGTGGTAGTACAACAGTTACAACGCCACCTGGATACACACAAACTCCTGGACCCGCTGCAATCAGGCTTCCGCCTGGGCTATGGAACAGAAACAGCTCTCCTCAAGATTTGGGACTCATCAGAGTTTCAGACCTCTGCTTCCACTCGTACGCTGACGACACGCAACTTTACTTCCGTATCACCGGACAAAGAGACCATCACCAACAACTAGAAAATTGCCTCAATTTAATAGAAGACTGGATGACCACCAACTCGCTTAAACTCAACAAATCAAAAACAGAGCTTCTTATCCTACACTCAAACCATAACTCCGTAACCAAGTCCTCCTGGACACCACCTGCCATCTTTGGGCAAACCATCTCCCCTAAGACCAAGGCAAAGAGTCTCGGGGTCATTTTGGACTCACAAATGTCAATGGATGCACAAATAGGAGCAGTAGTTAGTGGTGCTCACCATCTGCTACGCCTGCTACCCAGACTAATCCCGTTCATCCCATAGAAGGACAAAGCAGTGGTAGTTGGAACAGTCATTAATTCATGACTGGACTACACAAACTCACTTTATATAGGATTACCCCAATATCAACTTGCGCGATTACAACTTATCCAAAACACGGCGGCAAGGCTGATAACAGGAAAAACCCTTGGGAATCAATCTCCCCTTCCCTGAGGAACCTACATTGGCTAACCGTAAAGAATCGGATCACATTCAAGACCCTCTGCCTCACCCACAAATGCATGCATAAAGACGCTCCTCAATACCTAATTGAGAAAATAAATCATTACACACCAAACCGCTGTCTACGATCATCTAACAACAATCTCCTCCTTGTTCCCAAAGCACGGTACAAATCGAAGGGGGATCGGAGATTCGCTGTCCAAGGACCTCGGCTATGGAACGCTCTACCAGCCAAAATCCGCCTGGAAGAAAACCACCAGGCCTTTAGGAAATAACTCAAGTCCTTACTCTTCTAGTTGATGACAATTAAGCTCTTCACAGCGCCTTGAGGCGATTCAGTTCACGTTGTGCGCTTTACAAATATTTTCATTCATTCATTCATCAGTGAACCTGTATGTGAGGCAGGCTCAGTCAGGCTGCAGAGAACCAGTGAAGAGACAGTATGTTTCTACTGCTGCAATTGGGATCTGTGCATGATCCTTGCAGAATGTCTGGGGAAAAGATCATGGCTGGGGGGCTCTGTGTTTTTTGGGGGGAGCCCAGCGGTCATGGCTGTAATGGGGTGTATCTCAGGTTAGTGGCTGTGAAGGGGTACTTTTGTCTCGGGGGGAGAAATGCTGGCTATGGGGGTCTCCCACAGCTGGCATTTTCCCAGAGAAAAAAAGACTCCTTCACAGCCATTCACATGAGATACAACCCATTACAGTAATGGACACTCCCCAAAAGAAAAACACACAGCCGGAATCTTTCCCCCCAGAGACAAAAATTCCCCATCACAGCCATTCATATGAGAAAATACACCCCATTGCAGCAACTGAGGCTCCGGCCCCTCCAAAACAAATACAGAAACCTCCATCACAGCCAACATCTTCCCCAGACAAAAAAAGGACCCTATCAAAGGCACATATACAGTACATGCCTGCAATAAATAAGTTAAAGCGGCGTTCCACCCAAAAATGGAACTTCCGCTTTAAGTGAAGGTGACCCCCGACATGCCACATTTGGCATGTCATTTTTTTGGGGTGGGGGGATACTCTCTTTTTAGAAGCATCCAGCTCCCACTTCCTCTCTGGGCTCTGTGGCACCGGAAGGAAGTTAACCTCTCCCCCCTCCCTCCGTGCAATCTGCTGGGACATGTTACAGGTCCCAGAAGATTGCCCGGACAATAACAGCGTGTAGAGAGGCTCATGCATGCGCAGTGCGTGCCCGGCTGTGGAGCCACAGCTGGACACCTACAGTCAGAATGCCGGCACCGCGGAGAGGAGGGGAAGAGGAGCAGGGCTTCTTTCACCCACATCGCTGGACCGTGGGAGAGGTGAGTGTCCAATTATTAAAAGTCAGCAGCTACACTTTTTGTAGCTGCTGATTTCTATATGGGTGGAACTCCGCTTTAATACATTAATGATATGCTTTTGTAGAGCCACAACCATATTAAATGAATATCCCCCCCCTTATTATAGTACATGTTCCGCCTACAATGGCTTTCTGGACACGCAAAGAAAAAAGTGTCCCTAAAAACTTTTTTGAAAGGAAGGGCATAACATGTGAATGGGTCCCACTGCGGGACCATAATAAAGGTCCCCGGGACCAAAGTAAAGAGCCCCAGGACCAATGGGTCAGGGAGGCCTTTCATGGTGTCTTGCACCCAGGCTCTTAAGGTTTTAGTTACTCCTTTGGGAACAGTTATAGGTTATGGCAATCATTGTGAACACTTTGTTTTTCAAGCCTAAATCCCAATTCCAAAAATGACTGGAGTGACAACAAACAACCTGATTTCAGAAAAAAAGGAAGATTGCACACTTTGGAATTGATTTACTTAAGTTAGTGATTGTTAAATCTGTTGCAGCTCTGCATAGAAACCAATATGCTTTCAGTTTTTTTTTTCAAAGCTTAAAGGGGAAGTAAACCCTTATGGGTTTTACTTGTTCTTTTATTCCCCTGCAAAGTAAAAGCATAATGGACTAGTATGCATTATACACGGAAAATCTTTTTTTCCAGTTGCACCCTCTACATCTCTACATGTTTTTGGGTTGCCCCCTTCTTCAGGAGTATATTAGGTCAGAAAATGATCTACAAAAAAGCATATGAATCAGATATATAATATTAACATCATACATAACTGATAACCAACTTTCATGGTATACTGTCATGTATCTATATAAATGGAGGTAAAATCGAATAAAACCTATTGTATCTAATACATCCCTCAACATTTAAGGATTAAACCCGAGATAGAATGATTGTTTAACCACTTTCAGACCGGACCATTTTGCTGGTAAATGACCAGAGGTCTTTTTACACTTTGGCACTGCGCTGCTTTAACTGGTAATTGCGCGGTCATGCAATGTTGTACCCAAACAAAATTTGCGTCCTTTTCTTCCCACAAATAGAGCTTTCTTTTGATGGTATTTGATTGCCTATGCGATTTTTATTTTTTGCGATATAAACGTAAAAAGACCGCAAATTTTGAAAAAAAATGATATTTTCTACTTTTTGTTATTAGAAAAATCCAATAAACTCAATTTTAGTCATACATTTAGGCCAAAATGTATTCAGCCACATGTCTTTGGTAAAAAAAAAGTCAATAATTGTATATTTATTGGTTTGCGCAAAAGTTGTCACATCTACAAACTAAGGTACGTTTTCTGGAATTTACGCAGCTTTTAGTTTACGACTGCCTATCTCATTTCTTGAGGTGCTAAAATGGCAGGGCAGTACAAAACCCCCCCAAATGACCCCATTTTGGAAAGTAGACCCCCTAAGGAAATTGATAAGAGGCATGTTGAGCCCATTGAATATTTTATTTTTTTGCCTCAAGCGATTGAATAATGACAAAAAAAAAAAAATTTTTTTTTTTTTACACAAAGTTGTCACTAAATGATATATTGCTCACACATGCTATGGGCGTATGTGAAATGACACCCCAAAATAAATTCTGCTGCTTCTCCTGAGTACGGGGATACCACATATGTGGGACTTTTTGGGAGCCTAGCCGCGTACGGGGCCCCGAAAACCAAGCACCGCCTTCAGGCTTTCTAAGGGCGTAAATTTTTGAGTTCACTTCTCACTACCTATTACAGTTTTGAAGGCCATAAAATGCCAAGATGGCACAAAACCCCCACAAATGACCCCATTTTAGAAAGTAGACACCCCAAGCTATTTGCTGAGAGGCATGTTGAGTTCATGGAATATTTTATATTTTGCCACAAGTTGCGGGAAAATTACAAACTTTTTTTTTTTTTCACAAAGTTGTCACTAAATGATATATTGCTCACGCATGCCATGGGCATATGTGAAATGACACCCCAAAATAAATTCTGCTGCTTCTCCTGAGTACGGGGATACCACATATGTGGGACTTTTTGGGAGCCTAGCCGCGTACGGGGCCCCGAAAACCAAGCACCGCCTTCAGGCTTTCTAAGGGCGTTACAGTTTTGAAGGCCATAAAATGCCAAGATGGCACAAACCCCCCCCAAATGACCCCATTTTGGAAAGTAGACACCCCTAAATTTAGGGGTACACTAGTGAGACTAGGTAATAAATGGCGGGTGCCCTGAAACTATAAAAAAATAACTAACCAACCAGCGTCACCTGTAACAGTTATATGGTGATCACTGGTGAAAGGGTTAACTAGGGGGCAATCAGGGGGCTTTATGCGGTAGTATATGGGGGTCCCTGGCGCTATAAAAAGCTGCGGCGAACCTAAATACCTACCTGCCTAACTAGCGTCACCTGTGACACTAATACAGCGATCAGAAAAACGATCGCTTATTAGGCTGGGTTCACACTGGAGCGATGCGGGAACGCCACGAATGTGCGGCGGGTTCCCGCATCGCATGCCTCCCGGCGGCAGTTCACACTGCCCTATGCGAACTGCTGGGAGTGTCAGTGAAATGTTACTGACACCCCCAGATCAGTTCGCATATCGCAGTGCGATCTGCAAACTCGGATCGCATGGTGTGAACACCCATGCGATCCGATTCTGCTGCGGGCCAAAAAAAGGGTCCCGTGCGAATTTGCGGCGGGTGCGGCGGGTGTGGCGAATGGCTGAACTCGAATCGCACAGAGATCGGATGTGATTTGCACTGCAGTGCGGTGCGAATCACATCCGTTCTCATAAACCGCTGCAATGTGAACCCAGCCTTAGTGACACTGGCGACGGGGGGTGATCACGGGGTTAAACCTTTATTGGGGGGGTTAGGGGGGTACCTTAGAACTAAAGGGGGCTAACCCTAACTGCCCTAACAGTTATTAGTCACAAATGACACCCGCCGGGTGATCAGGGGGTTAAACCTCTATTAGGTAATAAATGGCGGGTGCCCTGAAACTATAAAAAAATAACTAACCAACCAGCGTCACCTGTAACAGTTATATGGTGATCACAGGTGAAAGGGTTAACTAGGGGGCAATCAGGGGGCTTTATGCGGTAGTATATGGGGGTCCCTGGCGCTATAAAAAGCTGCGGCGAACCTAAATACCTACCTGCCTAACTAGCGTCACCTGTGACACTAATACGGCGATCAGAAAAATGATCGCTTATTAGGCTGGGTTCACACTGGAGCGATGCGGAAACGCCGCGAATCCGCGGCGGGTTCCCGCATCGCATGCCTCCCGGGGGCAGTTCACACTGCCCTATGCGAACTGCTGGGAGTGTCAGTGAAATGTTACTGACACCCCCAGATCAGTTCGCATATCGCAGTGCGATCTGCAAACTCGGATCGCATGGTGTGAACACCCATGCGATCCGATTCTGCTGCGGGCCAAAAAAAGGGTCCCGTGCGAATTTGCGGCGGGTGTGGCGGGTGCGGCGAATGGCTGAACTCGAATCGCACAGAGATCGGATGTGATTTGCACTGCAGTGCGGTGCGAATCACATTCGTTCTCATAAACCGCTGCAATGTGAACCCAGCCTTAGTGACACTGGCGACGGGGGGTGATCACGGGGTTAAACCTTTATTGGGGGGGTTAGGGGGTACATTAGAACTAAAGGGGGCTAACTCTAACTGCCCTAACAGTTATTACAGTCACAAATGACACCAATGCAAAAAAAAAAAAAAAAAAATGACATTGGTGTCACTGTGACTGGGGGGCAGGGGTAATTGGGGGGTGATCGGGGGGTAAAGGGGGGGTGTGAGTGTGCCTGGCATGTTCTACTGTGTGTGTAGAGTGTTGGTGCAACTCACCGATCCGCTCTCCTCCGTGTCGGAACGAAAAATACCGACACGGAGGAGAGAATACATCACTTCCTCTCCTGTGTTTACATTACAGGAGAGGAAGTGATGTCACGGGGGATTCCTATTCGTCGGGAGCGATCGCGAGGGGGTGGCCATGAATGAATGGCCGCCCCCTCATCCCGGATCGCTCTCGAAGGAATGCCGACCGCCGCAGGCACCGGGGGGGGGCCCGATCGGGCCCCCCACCCGCGGGCAGGCAGGGACTTATATATACGCCCATATGCCTGCCCGTGCCATTCTGCCGACGTATATCGTCGTGCGGCGGTCGGCAAGTGGTTAAGACCAAGAAAAAAACTCACCAAAAATAGGCAATCTCCCGGGCGACTGTGGGAACTAGGAAAAGTTAAATATCATAGAAAAGCTGTTTCAAGAAGAAAAAAAAACATATATTTAGATAGAAGCTGATATTTAAAAAATTCAAACGGTGGAGATATCGATCTCACAACCATTGTAATTCAAGTAATTAATTTAAAAAAAGAAGGAAAAGGTGCATTCACAATATTTCAATTAACGATACACACCTGTAATCTTCACTAGGTAATGCATACAAATAGGCAGGGAGAGTATGTTATCCAGGTGGGTAATGAAATCAGGTACAGGTGAAAGTAATCCAGAAAGCCATCTAAAGCCATGTATGAATACAAGCATGTATACAAGAAAATAATTGTTACTAAGATGATTTAGACATCATAGCAAAATACTAATCCTAGTGAGAGTAATCAAAAAGGCACTCACCTATCTGAGAAATCGCAAATCATGATGTTGAAATCACATCATAGAGATTGGGTATACTCAGTTAGGGTTCAAACTTCAAGAGATATTCAGATTAAATATAACACAGGATTTCAGACAGGAACCAGATCCAATGGGATCTATGAAGAAACATATCTTTGGGCAATAGTTCATACATGGACACGTCATAAAGATCATACCAATAGACATAAGGTGACACATACCGTTCATTCCGCTCCACAGAATATCTCCACTGGCATGTACCCTGCCACAGGGAAAATCTAAAAGATTGGTTCCCATTATATACCATAAGGTGCACCTGACTCCTATCCATTTAGGCGTCAACAGCATGCGCCGAGGCACCACAAAATTATGCCAACGGATACGATTCCAAAGCTTGCATCTGCACACGCGCGAGTGACTGCATGTATGCATGATGTGAGCTTGTGCGGTACTGCACAGCGGTCTGTCAGTGTAAAACACAAAAAGACAAAATTTCGGCCCATCCAAATGAAGTCCAACGTCTGCATGCACCACCTAGTGGTTAAAACACAGATGTCAGACTGATGGGGAATCACACACTCGCCCAAGAGACATAGACCCCCCCAAAAACAAAAAAGTCAGCCATGAAAAGGTGAGAGCTTCTATTCATGGGGATCCAGTCCAATGTTAAGAGGTACCATTGGAGAAAAAAAAGGGGGTAAAAAAAAATATTACTCTAAAAATACAAAAATATGTAATCTAGATAGTATTAACCATATAGGTTCAGTATCAAAGCGTCCAAGTAACCTTCATTTTTATAAAATTATAACCCTACAATATCACAATGTCTACAATTTCTGGGTACCATAAAACTAGACCCACTGAAAGAGTAATTTCACTAGGGTATTAAAAAGAAGTAGAGGAGGAAAAATGGATAGAGGCTATATATAGAGCACAACAGAGACATATCAGGGGCACTAAGGGCTTTTAAGCAATCCTCTGAGGTCAACGCCTACAAAAGAGGTTTGTAGGAGTTAACCTCATTAATCCCTGGGGGATTAAGAGCAGTGAGCTTTTCTATCCAGTAAATTTTAGCCCCCAGGATGGCATTATTCCAGGCGCTACCCCTGGGATTGGGGGGGACAACTTCCAATACAAAAAATGAGATCACATTCACTGAATTATCAAATCTATGGTGTAGGCCTATGTGTCTGGTGACTGGTGTCAGAATTTTACCTCCACCCGAGTAGAAGAGGTGATCTATCATCCTTAATCTGAGTTCACAAATAGTTTTGCCTATATAGAATGCATGACATTGACAAGTCATCAAATAGATGAGTCCCGGGGTAGTGCAGTCAGCATATTGTCTCAATTGAAGCCACTGGCCATTGGGTAGATAAATGCCATTGCTCTCGCAGATCCAACGGTAAGTTCCCTTAGAGGAACGAGGTACCGTATCCAGATCAGGTTGATAGTGGCTGCTATCCAATGTGTCATGCAATGAGGTTGCCCTTCTAAATACTAGTTCTGGAGTAGAACGTACATATTTAGCCAATGTATAATCTTCGGCTAAAAGATGCCATTTGTTAGAGATCAATGAACGCAAAGGTCGTTCATGAGCAGAAAAAGGAGTGATGAATTTCACTGTATTAATCTCAGTTGTGGAGGTATTTTTGAATAGAAATTCAGCTCTGGGTCTTATTCTAGCCTTATTAAAGTATTAAAGGGTTTCCTCAACAAAGTTTTAGAATAACCCCTATCAGATAGTCTTGATTGTAGGAGATCGGACTGACGAAAGAAGACTTCTTCAGATGAACAATTCCTGTGAAGACACAGGTATTGCACATATGGTATGCTTCTAATAAGTGGAGCCTAGTGAGAACTGTGGGCATGTAAAATAGTATTACCTAAGCTGGGCTTACGATATAAATCAGTTACAATATAGCCATTTTCATCAATACAAATTAATAAGTCTAGAAATGTGATTTCTACAGCATTGAATGTATGTGTTAATTTCACATTGAAATCATTGGCGTTAAGGGCATGCAAAAAGCCCAGAAGTTCTTCTCTAGACCCTGTCCACACAAACAGAAGATCGTCAATGAACCAAAACCAAAATTGTACATTGGTCAAATAGGAAGCAAATCTTTCATCGTAAAACAACCACCTCTTCCATCCACCCAAATATAAATTGGCATAAGCCGAGGTACAGCAAGTGCCCATTGCCACTCCTTGCCTTTGTAAGTAGGCCTGATTCATAAAGACAAAGTGATTCTGGTTAGGGAGGAGCTTCAAGTTTGAGTCAAACTCATGTTCGACTCGAACATTGCTTGTTCGCCTGTTCGGCGAACAGTGAACAATTTGGGGTGTTCGCTGTAAATTTGAAAAGCTGCGGAACACCCTGTACAAGTCTATGGGAGAAATCTAAAGTGCTAATTTTAAAGGCTAATATGCAAGTTATTGCCCTAAAAAGTGTTTGGGGACCTGGGTCCTGCCCCAGGGGACATGTATCAATGCAAAAAAAAGTTTTAAAAACGTCCGTTTTTTCGGGAGCAGTTATTTTAATAATGCTTAAAGGGAAACAATAAAAGTGTAATATTCCTTTAAATTTCGTACCTGGGGGGTGTCTATAGTATGCCTGTGAATGGGTGCATGTTTCTGGTGCTTAGAACTGTCCCTGCACAAAGTGTAATTTTTGCAGAAAAAAAAGTAATTTAAAATCACTCGTGGCTATAATGAATTGTCGGCTCCCCGTAATACAGAGAACAGTCATTGAAAGTCATTGATAAAAAAAAAAGCATGGGGTTCCCCCAAATTTAATTACCAGGCCCTTCAGGCCTTGTATGGATATTAAGGGGAACCCCACATCAAAAAAATGTGGGGTTCTAAATATGGGCCTTCTTACAATTAACAATCAGAGACTTGAAGTCTCGATAGTGGGATAGATCAGAGATGAACATTTCTAGTAAACAACAAGAGGCTCTAAGATCTTTGCAATTGCATGATGACATTGTAATAAAACCTTCAGGCAAGGGTGGGAACATTGTCCTAATGTCCCACCCTCAATATCAAAACATGTGTCTTAATATCTTAAAAAATCATGAATGGTATTGCAAAATTGATTTACTACAA
The DNA here is from genome assembly GCF_037356315.1 of Lithobates pipiens. NCBI lineage: Eukaryota > Metazoa > Chordata > Amphibia > Anura > Ranidae > Lithobates > Lithobates pipiens. The sequence continues at coordinate 517,038,334 of NW_027507758.1, forward strand.
ATTCCGATATACATTGATGAACTACATACTTTATGTGCCAATACCTACCTGAAAGGATTGATTGACCAAAAAACCTTAGAATATCTAATCCCCAAATTTCCAAAATTGGCTACATTTACGCCCTCCCTCAGATTCACAAGAATCTCAAAAGTCCCCCCCGGTAGACCTATCATTTCCAGAAACAAATCTTAAAACTGAAAAGGCTAGTAAATATGTGGACCCATTTTTAATGCCACGTTTCACTTGCCTTCCATCATATATTCAGGACAGGCAGAATCTTTTGAGACATATCAAGGGGGCTCATGTTTCAGTGGATATTCCAAAAATATGTAGAAGAATATATATTGGCCTAAACTAATGAAGAATTTTTTTTATTTTTTTTTAATTGGGGATGTTTATCATAGCAAAAAGTAAAAAAAATATATATTTTTTTAAATTGTCACTTTTTTTGTTTATAGCACAAAAAATAAAAACCGCAGAGGTGATCAAATACCACCAAAAGCAATCTCTATTTGTGGAAAAATAGGACGAAAATTTTGTTTGGGTACAGAATCGACCGTGCAATTGTCAGTTAAAGCGGCGCAGTGCCAAATTGTAAAAAGTGCTCTGGTCAGGAAGGGGGTAAAATCTTCCGGGGCTGAAGCGGTTAAGATACCATGCAATATTGTCCTTGCAGGGAGGAGATCACAGAGTGTATTGACTGCATTCGGAAGGACCGGATGCGTAAAAACAGGTTCAGATCCTTCAGATCCGGGATAGGTCTGACACCTCCATTTGGCTTTGGAATGGTGAAGAGATTCGAGTAAAAGCCTGAACCCTGTTCTTTTGGGTCAACTTCCACTATCACCCCCTGGGATAGTAAGTGATCTAAGGCCAGAAATAGTGGTCTTTGCTTTACTGGATCCCTGGGGATCCTTGACCTTAGGAAGCGAGAAGGTGGAATCTCCTGAAACTCTAGCTTGTAGCCCAGAGATACCGAGGAGACTACACACTTGTCCCGGATCTCTTCCCGCCAGGATTCTACAAACTGCAGGAGCCTTCCCTCCACTCGGCGCCCCTTCACAAGGAAGCTTTTGGGCTCTGCTTGGCAGGCTTTCGCCCCCAAGTCTTTTTCTTCCCCTGGGCCCAGCCTTGAGCCTTTCCTGTAGAGGGAGGTTGGGAAGGCCGTCGCCACTGCTTAGGGCTTGATGCTCCGGGAGAAAGAGAATGCCTAAATGATGGACGTTTGCTCCTTTTGATTGGAAGGAGAGTAGATTTACCCCCTGAAATTTTTTGGACCAAATTGTCTAATTCTTCTCCAAATAAACGTTCCCCCCTTAAACAGGAACCCAATCAAATGCTTCTTGCATGATAGCTCAGCTGACCAATTTTTTAGCCATAGGGCCCTTCGCATGTGTACCAACAGGAGAGACAAATGAGATGCTTGTTGGACAGAATCCAAAATCGCATCAATCATAAAACACAGAATTTGAGGTATTTCTGCATAATTCTCCACTTCCTCACTGGGAAGAAGGCCAAGCATCTGCTTAACTTGTTCCTTGAGGAACTGACACAACCCCACAGCTGCGACTGTAGGTTGCACTACAGCGCCAGTCATGGAAAAGGAGGCTTTCAATAATGTTTCCAGCTTCTTATCAGTTGCATCCTTAAATACCTGAGCATTATCCAAAGGACAGGTCGGGTTTCTATTCACGCAAGAAACAGCCGCATCGACAGATGGGACCCCCCCATTTCTTCGTGAAACTTTCCTCCAGAGGATAAAGCATAGAAAACCTTTTAGGAGGAGCAAACAGTTTATCGGGATGTCCCCAGTCCTCATACAACAATTTATCCATTAAGGGATGAATTGGAAAGGAAAAGGCAGTCTGTGGGATTGTGCTGACCCCCAGGGAAGAAACAGAGGATGTGGCGACCTCAGCAGCGGGCATTCTGAATGTGGTACGCACCAACTCAGTATAATATTGAACCTGTTTTCTGTGCGCCTGGGAGGAGGGGACTCTCTCCACTTCCTCTGATTCATCCTACTGCTCATGATCCCTGTCCCAAGATAGGGATCTCTCCTCATTGTCAGAGGTGACATCTGAAAGAGGAATCTCAGCAGAGGGAGGGGTTCTACCCCTTTTTCTGCTATTTTTTAGGGAAGCTGAAATAAAATTCATGATTCTCCCTTCAAAACCCTCCAATGTAGCCTTAAGGGAGTCTTCAGTGACATATACCGGGGCTGAAACATTAGGAGAGCCTGCAAAACCTGACAGGGGCACTGACTCATCCAGTGAGGCTGGCTCCAGTATTGCAGGGGGGGATGGTAATCTACAGGCATTTTTAGAACCCCCTAGACCTAGGTGGTGAATTACCAGTGCCCTTGTTACCTCCCCCTGAGACCCTCTTACGAGGAGACATAGTCCTAAGCTACAAAGCAGAGGTACTAGTACAAAGTGCAATCACTGTTGTCCTCCAAGTCTCACAATAAATATAAATGCTTAAACTGCACAACCTGATGCTGAGTAGGTGTCTTAGGTTTGCCTGGATCCAATCCATTAGGATGCTTACTGCCCACAGCTCCTGTGTTTTCCACTTACAGCCCCCTGGCGCTCTGGGCTTTTTAAAATTGCCGCTTGGCGCCTGCGAAGTACAGCGCCGTGCACACCGACGTGCACGGCACACAACTACACTCCCCTCTCCATTAGCATTGGAGCGCTCTCAGCGTGCGTGCATGCACGAGGACTTCCGGTCGTCCAGGGGGGAAGGGGATCACCAACAGAGCCGCGCAGGACCCCTAGACTACGTGGGACCCCTGTTTTACCTTTATTGTGGCAGAGATTGCAGTGGAGACGTGAGTCATCTGGAAGAACCAGGCTTCACTGAGGGTGTGTAACTGAAAGGCATGTAAGTATGCATCAGGCTGCTCTTACTCCCTCTAGTGGTGGAAACCAGGTAAGACATACAACTACTCAAATGAAGAAATCCATAATATATCATTTATATAGGATTAACTTCTCTTACCTGTCCTCGCCGCAGGAATTGCTGCAAACAGACAGATTCCAGCCTTCACCCATCACGGCGGGCAGAGTTGTGCCAACCTTCAGGATTTTTTGGGTTCCTTCTCAGAGGAACCTCTTATCTGGACCTTGTAAAAGACTCTGCCAGAAACTTTCGTGCCACTATGTAAATAGTACACCAAGTCTGGTTTTCCCAGAGCCCAGTCTTCCAATAGGAGAGGACTTACAGGCAAAACCTTGTTTCTTCAGATGACAAGGCCCGGGTACCATACCATCTTGGGAGTCACAATATCGGCCCGAGATATGGATCCGGTTATCATACCCCTTAGGTCCCCGCCGGGACCTGCACAGAGCTTTCTTCATAGCACATGTTTTACGTGACCAACCACCTTAGACACTGGCGAAAAAACTGAGGTGCCTCCCATATGGGAGGGGTTATATAGGGGAGGAATTCTCCTTAATTGGGGGTTAACCAGAGTCCAATAACCAGAGGTGCCTATATAACCCACTATGTAATGAAGCTCCTGTGTCCCGTGATGTATGATCAAGAAATTCAGTTTTCTGGTGCTGTATGCCCCAAATGAGTCCATGCGTATACGGTAAGTCCTAAAAGAAAGAACTCTTTTGTGAATGCCGAATGTGTTTTTAAACCTGGGAACAAGCCTGGATCTGCAGCTACTGTACGTTCTGAGCATGACATGTATAGACCAATCTGCAGCAGAGGTTATAACTAGGGTTGTCACCTCATCCCTTTAAAAACCAAACACATATTAATTACACAGGTTCTGTGGCTGATTAAGGTGGTAATTAAACTCACTTATTGTCTTATCTGCATTAAATTAGCCTCAGAATCTGTGTAATTAATATGTGATCAGTTTGAAAGGGATGAGGTGGCAACCCTAGTTATAACATATGCATCACCCACTAAATATATAACTATTATATTAGGATGTCTTTGGCCTTTTAACATATGTTCAGGTTGAAACAGAACTTTTACATTCTTTACTGATTGAATAACTACACTGCTTATTTCATATACAGCAACAATACTTTTTTTATTATTTTATTTTTATGTATTCTTACTTGTCTGGGCTCCTAGTACACCTATTTTGCTTACTGAAATTGGAACTATAACCATTCAATTTTTGTATCACACATCATGGATGATAGACCTTTTTTTTAGATTTTGATTTAAGGCCTGTGGCTTATAGTTATGTTTCTAGCAGAAGCATATTTGGATCAGTCATGCATGGGCCACTTTAGCCTTTGCAAAGGTAAAAAGCTGCAGTAAGAAGTAATAGAGATATGTAAGGGCCCTGAATAGAGTTTGCTTTATTTACATCCACTCCTTTATTACTCTCCTATCAGTGTTGTCAGTGGTGATGGCTTATCCACAGGGAGTCGAGGTTGGTGCATCCACCTTTTGTTTTCTGTACCACTAAGCTTTAAATTCACAATAGAGAAATATATAAAATTGTGAGCTTATTTGCATTGATGTAGCAGGAGAAAACACAATCTCATAAAAAAAGCAATTATCTGGGTTCCTGATTTTCCCTGCAAAGTAGTTAAAACACACAAATAAAAAATTACACATACGGCCTTTCACGTTTTCATCTGTCTAAAAGAAACATAATGAAATGCTGAAATGCTGCCTTTAATTTCAGAGGCTTTTCTCTATTCAGACATTTGCTCTTATGTGTCAGTCAAAAAGGTCAGGAGCAACAGCGGGAGACAACAGGGGGGGGGAGGGGGGGTGATTGTTCTTTCTAATATAAATCATACATTATTGAGATAGAAAGGCTGCTTAGTGCTGATATCATTTAAAAGTAAGCGATTCACCACTTAATTTAACCTTCTGTAGTAAAAATTACTAATCTATATAACTTGGTTGATGTGTTCCAAGTAAGGTGTCAAAAATGATGACATCAATATCACTTAGGGTAGTCAAACACTCTAAATAAAAGGGGCCTATTTAAAACTGTATGTTGATTGTCGGTACTGGCACAGTAATTCCCTGGGTTAACAGTGTTGAAAAGAACAAATCTGAAAGTCTTTTCAATGGTTGCTAACAAAAGAGTATACATTAAGGCCATGCCATGATATGCTGGACCCATGCACATACCATGGTCTCTTTTTTCCAACCCAGCCAGACCTACCGAAAAAACAAACCTTATATGTAACCCATCCAATTTACTTCATACAAGATTAATAAGATAGTTGAAGGTAGGCACAATATTCTGGGTTGTGACCACACAAAATATTACTGAAATCCTCAACCAATATAGCCCTAAGTTAAGGCCTCTGTAGAACAGTCTTCTGCCTCTATTGAATGCTCCCCTGCTCATTTCACCAAAGCACCACATGAATCCCTCAGAGATGCCCAAAAACATTGAAAACATCTGCTGGCAAATTCAGGAAATGTATCAGAGGAGCTATAACTTGGAGAAGAGAGCTGATGAGCTGGCAGATACAGTACAAAGCAATGGGGCACAATGGTGCTAATTAAAGCAGGGTGAAATAGAGAAAAAGCTGATGCATCTGAGGGATTGCTCACTTAGAGCATAGGGAATCTTAGGCCGCGTACACACGCGGGGACTGTTCGCTCAACTTTGTCCGCTGAACAGTGTTTCAGCGGACAGTCCGCTCGTGTGTGGGCTTTCAGCGGACAGTTTCAGCGAACAGTCTGCTGAACAAGGTTTTTCGGAATTTCCGAAAAACTGTCCGCTGAAACTTTGTTTCAGCGAACAGTCCCCTCGTGTGTAGGCTTGTTCGTCAAACTAAGTTCCGCGCATGCTCAGAAAGGATTTACACGCCGAAGGTTGCATTGCAGTGTATAGGACGTCGTTTTCTAGTCCCGTCGTACGTGCCGTTCACGTCATCGCGCACGGTTTCAGCGGACTGTTCGTTCATCGTGTGGGCAAGTCTGTCCATGCTAAGTTTGAGCGGACTGTCCGCTGAAACTGTTTGACAAACAAAGTTGAGCGAACAGTCCCCGCATGTGTACGCGGCCTTACAGGAAGATTAACAGTTATCAAAGAAATGATCGTAAACATTTTATTGGCTTTTCACCTCAAGCAGTATATGCTGATACATGCAAAAAAACTGGTTTAATAATGGGCATTGTTCTAAAATTCTAGTGAGTAGAGCTCTGTGACATGGCCTTAGCTGAGGCCCATATTCTGACCCACGTATGAAGATTGTAGAGCATTACCTAATTATTTCCAGTCTTGTTTCCTCATGCTTAAGGTGATTTTACCCATATTAGGGCACTTGCAACAAAAACAACAGTCCGTGATATTTTTTTTGTTTGCACTAACGTTTACATTTTTAGGAAAAGCGTTTACATGTGTTCCTTTCTAGGTAAAAAGCACTAATGATACACAACATTTTAGCAACACGTTAAGTAGAGAAAAAAAAAAGAATACACACACACTTAGACAAAAATGGTAATTAAACTGGGATAGCTGTTAAGATGAGGAAAGGAGTAGGCTTTGAATGGGGGGGGTGGGGGGGCAATAGTCACAGAGGTGAGAATGATCATTAAACTGTTGAATAGTGACTTAGAGAGCCAAAGTTCACATTTAGTCCATTACAGTATCTCTTGTGTCACATTGAATTGTTATTTGTACAACCCCAATTCCAAAAAAGTTGTTCAAATTGACAAAATGTACCATTTTAAGAAAAAAATAGGGTCGATTTGAAGTTTGATGGCAACAGCATGTTTCAAAAAGCTGGCAAGTGGTACTAACAAGGAAAAGCTGGAAAAAGATTTTGCAGCTAATTGAGGTAGGTTAATTGCCAACAGGTCAGTAACATGATTGGGTATGAAAAGAGCTTTCTCAGAAGTGAAGATGGGCAGAGGTTCACCAATCAGAATAGCTGTGTCTAAAAATTGTCAAACAATTTCAGAATAATGTTCCTCAAGCCAAAATTGTAAATATATTATCATCTACAGTACATAATATAATCAAAAGATTCAGAAAATCTGAAGAAATCCCTGTGCACAATGGACAAGGCGCTAAAAACAGGCATGATTTCTTTGATGGACATCACTGCATGAGCTCAAAAATCACTGTCTGTGAACAATAGTTAAACCTTCCTCATGCAAAGAAGAAGCCATATGAATCCACAAACTGTCTTCTCTGGGCCAAGGCTAATTTAAAATGGGTCATTGCAAAGTGGAAAACTGTTCTGTGGTCAGATGAATCAAAATTTGACATTTTTTTTTTAGCAATCGTGTTCTCTGGCAATCGAGTTCTCTGAAGAGGAACCTTTCGGCTTATTATCAGTGCTCAGTTCAAAAATTTGCATCACTGATGGTACAGGGGTGCATTAGTGCTTATGGAATAGGCAGCTTGCACACCTGGAAAGGTACCATCAATGCTAAAATATATATTCAAGATTTGGAGTAGTACATGCTCAGACAAAAATTGAAATCATTCCTCTCCCAAAACTCCAGCAACTTGTTTCCTCAGATCATAGACAGTTCCAGATTGTTATTTAAAGAAGTGGGGACGCTACACCGTTGTAAACATGGCCCTGTCACAACTGTTTTGGAATTGTAGGTGTACTTTGCCAGCTTTTTGTTGCCTTGTTACAACTTCTTTTGAGACTTGTTGCTGTCATCAATTTCAAAATTGCCTTTTTTTTTATTAAAATGGTACATTTTCTCCATTTTAACATTTGATATGTTTTACATTTATTATTGCAAATAAAAAAATATTGGTGTATGAGATGTTCAAATCATTGCATTCTGTTTTTGTGTAGATTGTACATAGCATCACAACTGGTTTGGAATTCGAGTTGTAAGTCAAATGTTTTGCTTTCCTTAGTATTTTTTTAAATTCTCTTAAAAGCAGTTGTAAACCACTGGACATTTTTTTCCCCTCACCTGCAAGGTAATGTCATAATCTGCTATTAGGCATCACATACTAGCACATTATGTTAAACTTACCTTAAACTGAAGCTCTTCCAGTGCTTAGATGTCAGAGCTGCAGGCGCTCCCATCTTCATCCGTTGTGCTTCCAGGTTCATGGACTCCGGCTCTGTGACTGTCCAGAGCCATGATGATGTCACTACCACGGCACAGGACTCTGAAGGAACAGCACTGGCTGCATGTACCATAAATCTCTTCCAAATGATATACACTACCTATAGGTAAGCCTTATTATAGCCCTACCTATAGGTAAAAGGTAGTTATGAAAGTTTACTTCCACTTTAAAAGATAAGTTCACCTTTTGCTCCAAAGTAATATGTTATGTGTTACACCCTAAATACAGGTGTAACAAGTAACATGTTACTTTGGAGCAGTCCCCTGCACCATGACAGCTGGCAGCGGATCCTCTCCCCACACCTACTGTCATATTTTTAAAAACTGCATGGCTGTGCAGGGCTCCACCTATACAGCTGCATCATTCATTCACAGAGTTTTGTGTATGAATGAACAAAAAGTCCCATCTGCCATCGCAGCAAGCGGCTTGTAGTTCTCAATGAGCCCTGATGAGTGCCCTTGTAATTCATTGACTCATCCTACACTTCAGTAACTATCTGCCCATATGGAGGTACAGGCAAATAGCTATACTTAGTGTCTGCAGGAACCTTGCATTGCACCCGTGATCCACTGATCTGTAATGCTTTTCTGACTGCAGTGTAAAAAAAAAAAAAAATGCACAATTTTTACCTGCAAAATCATGTACATTTATTAAATATTTTTACAGGTGAACTTAGCCTTTAACCCTTTTTCTACCAGAGCCATTGTTTTTTTTTTTTGCACGCATGGTTAAAAAATCATATTAGATCTGAAGTATACATAAAACCCCCAAAACATGATAGATTTACTTAAAGAAGACACTTAGACAATAAAATAGTGTTAGTTTCAATTTTTCATTTTTCAAAGGGATAGGAAACACAAATATCCAAACTAAACTTAAATTTAAGGCATAAAACACAGTAAATGACCCATTTTTTGCTAAAACATAGAAGACAAGGTTGCACAGAGTAAATATATACTCAACATGTCAAACCTAAAATTTGCCTGTGCCCATGAAATGGCGACAAACTTTCCTACCCTACATTATTTTCCCGGGCAACACTTTAAAAGCCCCCTATAGGTCACCAGTTTAGCGTTATGGAGGAGATCTGGTGCTAGAAATATTGCTCTCACTCCAGCATGTGCGGTGATATGTAACATGTGCATTAGACATGTGCAGACTGAAATATTTTGTTTCGGAATTTCGCTTTCGTCCGAAAAATACATTTATTTAGTTACTCCCGAAATTCGTTTTTATTTATTTTGTTTTTCGTAAAAAAATTGCATTCGTCCAAAAATCCAAATGAATTAAGGTCGAATCTGTCATTGAAGGCTTATGGTGTCTGTTGAATGTTTAAAGAAGATTCGACGGAGCAGCGAAACTCGCTGCAATCATACATTCCTGGTCAAATATTTAGACTACAAGCTATAGTAGGATTCTAATGTTGTACGTCTTCTATGGGTTTTTTTGTTAGCATTAGCATTAACAAAAAAAAAATGTGTGGGAGTCTCCTGAAATTCCATACCAGGCCCTTCGGGTCTGGTATGGATATTAAGGGGAAGCCGTGCCAACAAAAAAAAATGGCATGGGGGTCCCCCGAAATTCCATACCAGGCCCTTCGGGTCTGGCATAGATTTTAAGGGGCACCCCGCACCAAAAAAAATGGCGTGAGGGTCCCCTCAAAATGCATACCAGACCCTTATCCGAGCACGCAACCTGGCAGGCTGTAGGAAAAGAGGAGGGGATGAGAGTGCCCCCCCTCCTGAACCGTACCAGGCCACATGCCCTCAACATTGGGAGGATGCTTTGGGGTCCCCCAAAGCACCTTGTCCCCATGTTGATGAGGCCGGTATCTGGGGGTCCCCTTGTTAAAGGGGACTTCCAGATTCCGATAAGCCCCTCGCCCGCAGACCCCCACAACCACCGGGCAGGGTTGTGGGGATGAGGCCCTTGTCCTCATCAACATGATGTTGAGGGCATGTGGCCTTGTATGGTTCAGGAGGGGGGGCGCTCTCTTGTCCCCCCTCTTTTCCTGCAGCCTGCCAGGTTGCGTGCTTAGATAAGGATCTGGTATGGATTTTGATGGGGACCTCACGCCATTTTTTTTGGCCTGGGGTTCCCCTTAAAATCCATGCCAGACCTGAAGGGCCTGGTATGGATTTTGAGGGGGACTCCCACGCCATTTTTTTTTGGTGCAGGGTTCCCCTTAATATCCATACCAGACCTGAAGGGCCTGGTGTGCTCTTGAAGGGGAACCCATGCCGTTTATTTTTTTAAAGTCATGTTGTAAGTCGCGCTGTGATTCACACTCTTGTCACAAGTCTTGTCCAAGTTGCCTCCCAAAGTCACGCTGGAAGTCGTGTTGCCCCTGTGTGAATAGACTGTTATGATACAAGTTCAATAGACACCGATTGTTATTGTCAGAGTCACGTCGAATCTCCTATCTGTATCGAACTGTGTCAAAACGAAAACAAAAATAAAGCATTTATTTATGTCGGATCTTTCGTTTTTCGGATTCCATGCTTTCGTTATCGTTTGTCAAAACGATAACAAAAATACCTGAAATTCGGACGAAAATGCATTCGGACGAAAATGAATACACATGTCTAATGTGGATTGCAATCACCGTTTTCATGTGTTAGCACCCCTGAAGGTTACATTCATGTTTGTACTTGCCTACAGGGCTGCTGATAGAAATCACAGGGCCCCGTACAGCCTACCTGACAGGGTCCCCCATCTCACACAGAAAATATCAAAGTTATATTTTGCTAAAAATAAATTAAAATCGTTATTAGCTGATACAAACACAACATGACTTACAAAATTTCTGCTTAATCTAAAATTAAAAACTGTATTGAGATAATTTACACATAGAGCTTTAACGATTAAAGGGGTTGTAAAGGTAAATATTTTTTCACCTTATGCATTAAGGTGAAAAAACATCTGACAGTGCCAGCGCCCCCAGACCCCCCGTTTTACTTACCTGACCCCTCGAAAGTCCCGTGCTCAGCCTGGCCTCTGATTGACTAGAGTGGATGGATTGAAAGCAGCGCAGCCATTGCCTCCTTTTAGAGGAACAGGGTAAACGCACCAAAAGACGCTACATCCTTGGCCAGAGGATCTTCCATGAACATGGTACAATCCGCCAAACTGTCCACCATCCACAGCATATGCAACTCGAGTGGTATCCTTCTGGCCAAGAATGAAGATATAGCCAAATAATTAGAATACTTCTATTCAAAACTCTACAATCTCCATCCTAATCAATCAACTCAGGCCTCCCTTGAAACGCACAAGGTCCTTATTCAGGGTTTCCTTTCCCAGTATTGTCCCAAACCCATTTCCTCCCAACAAACACAAGCCTTGGAAAAACCCTTCTCCACCATAGAATTAGAAGCTGCTTTAAAACAAATGAAAATAGGCAAAAGCCCAGGTCCCGACGGATTCACCCTCCAATATGATAAAACCTTCATGGAAAATCTTTTCCCCAAGACTTCTTCATACGTTTAATGCTTTGTCAGACCCACAGGTAAAATCGGATAGAATGTTAATGCCCCATATTACTGTAATCCCTAAAGAAGGCAAAGACCCCCTTTCAGTAGCAAACTATAGGCCAATATCCTTGTTAAATGTAGATATTAAGTTATAAGCAAAGATCTTGGCCAACAGGATATTACCCCTAATACCCAGCCTTATTTCCCCCGATCAGGAGGGATTTGTCCCTGGCAGGGAAGCCAGGTATAATACCATCCGTACACTGAATCTTCAGCATTGTCTCACGTCATCCAAAACTCAGGGTTTCCTACTCTCACTTGACGCTGTGAAGACGTTCGACAGGGTGGCCTGGGACTACATGCGAGTGGTCCTGATGGCGATTGGCCTCGAGGACAGTATGCTCACCTCTATCTTGCCACTATACTCTGGGCCCTCAGTGGCTGTGAGAGTCAATGGGCACCTGTCGAACGCCTTCCCTATCAGCAATGGCACACGTCAGGGGTGCCCACTATCCCCAGTGATTTATATATTAACACTAGAACCCCTCCTAAATAAGCTTAGAGATAACCCGGACATCCAGGGGGTAACTGTGAAAGGCAGAGACTTTAGGGTCGCAGCCTTTGCGGACGACATCCTGCTCTTCTTGAAGTCTCCCCGCACTTAAACGTTTCTTCCCCCCCCCCCCATGAAGTTGCCCATTGTCAAGAGTGTTTCCCATATCACTGGGAAAAGACTGCAATCACCTACTTGGGAATCCAAATCCCAACCTGCCTATCGGACCTTTACTCAACCAACTTCCACACGGCCCTGCTCAAGTCCCAAAACCATCTTAAAGAATGGTTGAGTTTAAACGTATCATGGTTTGGGCGCTCGGCTCTGATCAAAATTATTATCTTACCTCGTTTTCTATACTTAATCCAAACAATCCCGATTGCCTTACCCGCTAGCTTCTTCTCTACTTATCGGAAAGCCTGTTCTGCCTTTATCTGGAGAGAATCCCCCCCACGCATCAAATACGCTCGCCTTACCCTACCTAAATCCAGAGACGGAATTGGACTCCCAGACTTGCATAAGTATTATGTTGCGTGCATGTGGTCAATGCAGCTAGATTATGCATTCCTAAACACTGACAGTCAGGGAGGGGTTTCAAGAATCAAAGATATGGAGGAATTGATCCATATCTCCCACGAAAGAAAGACCAAATTCTCCATACTTGGGCCTGCTGGTCATATTTCATGACTACTGATAAGCACCAGCAATGCGTAACCCCGGGCTAAGATACTTACCTCGCAGGGTTGCGGGAAACCCCCCCCCCCAAACCCCCCCCCCCGTCATCGGCGGCAGGCGTGGCGCCATCTCTGTTCCCTATACTTATGCTAAATACCCCTGGCTATTCCTTTCCCCCCCTCTTCCCTCCTTTCTTTCTTTAACCCCAACCCTCCCTCACTCTGTCCTCTCTCCTCTACACTCCTTTCTCTTATCCTTTTCCCTCTACTTTTCTATCTCCTTGAAGCAGGCACCCCCTTTTGGTCGCCTGCCGCACCCTACCAAGCACCACTACAGTTATCTCCCAGACCAGGTTTGGAGTTGCAAACCCCCCCATCTCATCTTTTGAGGAGGGGGGAGGTGCAAGGTGAAAATGGCCCTCCACCCTTAGACTTCATTTCATTATTATAAACCATTCCTGGTCCTTGACTACAGTCCTAGTTCTACGGATTATCATCTCTGTTTGTTATTTATTTGTTTTCTTGATCATAAGCTGTACCAATACGACTGTGTTAACCCACTTGCCTGTATCGATTGTTGTATTGAATTAAAAATCCAAACCTCCCCAAAAAATTAGTGAAAAAGCAAAAATAACATTGAATCCGGATTAAAAAAATGCACATGTGTGAATGTGCCCAGAGTAAAACATTTTAAAAGACAAAAAAATAATACTTTGTGAATGATATTGGACTAGTGTTGAGACTAAATTAGGAATCATATAATGACAGATCTAAGCTATAGTAAAAAATGGGATACATTAACCAGATCAGTCAGTAAAGGGTTAAATAGAAGTGGCTGAGCAGTGATACATGGATTTGTAGAGGGAACTGAGTGTGTAATGGGTGATGACAGTGTAGAGGGGGAGAAGAAGTTAAATTGAATAGGGGAATGAGAGATTTGTGGCAGTGAACTGAGGGGGGGGGGGGACCAGACTAGGAGAGAGGAGCTACATAAACACTGAGCCCCGTTGGATAAGATATAATAAACCTATGGCTGTGACTGTGTCAGGGAGGCAAAGCTGGAGGAGGGAGAGCAGAGAAGAATATACAGGCTAGGTGGAGACAGTGAGAGTACAGGAGTGACTGCATAACATTCTTTCATGGCCATGCTGGCTGGGAACACTTAGACCCCTTTCACACTGGAGAATTTTGCAGGCGCTATAGCATTAAAAATAGCGCTTGCAAACCGCCCCAAAACAACTGCTCCATGCACTCCAGTGTGAAAGCCCGAAGGCTTTCACACTGGAGCAGTGTGCTGGCAGGGCATCAGAAAAAGTACCACCAGCAGTTTCTTCCGAGCGATGAAGTCCCATCAGCTGCTCCTTCACCGCTGCTCCCCATTGTAATCAATTGGGCAGCGATGCGATACCGCCAGCAAAATGCCGCTCCGCGTTTTAACCCCTTTCTGGCCGCTAGCGGGAGGGTTAAAACCACCCCCGCTAGCAGCTGAATAGTGCTGCTAAAATGACGGTAAAGCGGCGCTAAAAATAGCACCGCTTTACCCCTGACCCCCTGGGGGACTCGGTGTGAAAGGGGTCTGAGAGGCAGACCCAGAAGTGATGTCTAACATGTTGCTTGCTTTCCAGTAAGCAACAAGGAGGTTAGCAGGGTAGCAGAGCAGAGCTCTCCCCCCCCTGCTGGGTGGTACCCGATATGCCAGTCCTGGCCCTGCAGATGGGCAAGCTGAGCCCAGGATACATGATGGGGGCGAGTGTGTGGAAGCAATCAGGTGACAGCACAGTCACCGGAAATATTCCACCTGACAGGAAAGAGTCTGCTTGTCAGATTTACACACAATTTAGATGGCTGCAGCTACTCAGAATGTGTGTAATACCCCCTGCTGTCAGGTCCCTACAATGTAGGGACTTGGCAGCAAAATGGTTTGGAGCACAAACATTCATATCTTCCATACAGTGGTTTGGTTGTGAGAAAGGATGATGTCGCACAGGTATATCAGTAATCGTCTTCCTTGTGTCTGTGTAAATTCATTTTTTTTGTAAATTCGCTCCTGTTTGCCAGTATAACATTTGAAGAACATAAGTTGCATTTTTTACATTAAATGAGGCACACCACATTACTAGACATACAGGTTTATGATCTTGTAGTACTGAAGGTCCTTTTTTAAATGTGTGCCACTTTTTTATTGGAATGATTTGGATTCGCAGTTTGCAGTGTTTGTTATTGCAAGGTTTGGTTCAGATGTTTGCATCCCTATAATCAGAATGACATTTTCTGCTGATTAATTTATGTTTGAGTTTGGGTGGTTGCCTGAAGGCCAGCATTGGGGTGGATGAAATATTTCTTTTATAGTTGTATCTTCTGTTGTAATGGGTTGCAGCTCTTTGATTATCTGTCTTATCCCTTCTACCATTGTAGTGCTGGATTGTATGCAGTTACTAGAGGCACAAGGTTATTTGTTTTTTTTCTCTTTGTATTGTATAGAATTTTCTCTTTGGGTTTTCAAGGTAGTGTTCATGCTAGGGCTGATGGTTTTGTTCTTCTAACCCTTTATATTAAAGGATTCTGCTAGTGTTTATTTCTGTCTTCTGGGTCTGAGCATATGCGGTGATATCTAGTGGCTTGAATGTATATGATGGCTCGTTTTGTGTGTTGGGGGTGCAAATCGTCAACTATGGAGACAGTTGCATCAGTCAGTGGTTTTCTTCTATATTCAGGTGTGCAATTTGTCATCCTTAATGGATACTGTGGTGTCTAGGAAGTTCACATGTATACTGGAATTATCCATTTTCAGTTTGATTGGTAAGTGAAATATATCAAGCGATGAGGGATTTTTTTTTTAGATTGTGTTTACCTATATGATGAAAATATTAATGTAGTGTTAGCATCCTGAATACGTTTGCAAAATGGAAGCCAAAACAGGAGAGCAGCCTGGGTTGGCAGACGTTTTAAGCCTTAGGGCAGGAATTATATTTCTGGTAGGATCACCAGGTTAAAATACAATAAATGAAAAAAGAAAATGAATGCAGTGGATGCAATAAAAAATTAAAAGGGTACAAAATGTTACATTTTGGCACTTGGATTTAAAACAGTGTAGCACCACCCCTAAAGGAGCCTTGCACAACTGATAACCCATCATTTCAAATGATGGGTTATCACAAAAAAAAAAAACCTAAATAAATGTGTTCCTCTGTGCTAATGGGGCAGTCACCTCAAAATAATACATGATGCAGCTATTTAACTCAAACAGAATTAAAATACAAATGAAAAAATCTCCAGTGCAAACACTAATAGATAATTCACAATAGCTCAAAACAAAATAAATCAATGCACATTTACATCAAAAAGCAAAAATAACAAATACATAATAATAAAGTGAGTCCAAAATGAATGAAAAGTGATAAACATCCGTGTAAATTCCTATTAAAGGATGATTAATGCACCATACATCCACCACTAGAGTGCTTGATGTGATCCCCTTCAACTCATGAGTAAACACTCACCAGACCAATATGCCTCGCGTTCTCATGATATCGCTTTAATCAGTGGTATAATCTCTGTTTGGTAAGAAACTATCTCTCTCTGTTTATGCGCACAGGTCTCTTTTCACCATGTGTCATTTCAAAAAAAGAAAAAACAAATGTGACCTCCGATCGTCCAAAAATAGTTCATTTTATTAAAAAAATTCCATTAAATTTTCATTTGCAATTCTTGTATCTCACATTAAAATATATAAGAGCCGTCTAGTGGCACATCGCAGTTATCTCACCACTTCCACGCTGGTAAATCAACTGCTGTTAATGTCTCGCCACTCATGCAGCCTGGCATAACTCATCTCTCAGTCACTGCATAGCCAAGCCCAATGTGTTTTTTCACTTCCGACTTCATCACAGGGGATGGTTACATGGCCCAGATGACCAGCTTATTTATCCTATTATCTATTATTATTATTACTTGTCACATGCCTGATGAAGGGGTCCTGCGAGGCTCCGAAGCATTGCTACTGTAACTATAATGTGATCACTAAGTGCTGGTGACATACTTTTCATTTTTAATGTCTTATTCCCAGCCGGTGGTCGCTGCAGTACACCCGTTACATTTGCAGCCAGTTTCAGAAATGTGTGCATTGGGAATATTGTGCTTGACCTAGCCTTATTACTAATGACTAAAGTCAGATTATTGGTAAAACTTTTTGGATGCAGGGAGAGTTTTTCTTTTTGCCATCTGCATCCCATTGGGGAGATTTCCCTTCCTGTTCCATAGTCAAAACAGGAAGTGAGAGTCAATTCTTAAAAGGGAGTCCACTGCACCACCCAGGTCACAAAAACTAGTGTCCCCATGGAAAGATTTTCCATCTACAGTTTTGGGTTCCATCTAAAATTTGTGATTTTCTTTTACTTTGATGATAACAGTAAACTGGACAAATCGAGAGGGTCAATCTTCTTGACAGAAGCAGAGGTAGCAATAAAAAATCAGGTATTCTAATCCATCTCTGCTCTCTCCAAAACAAAAAAAAAAAAGGGATATTTTCCTTTAGTTATACTTTAGCCATTTGCCCCCGGAAGATACCACTGCCCTTGACTAGGCAATTTTTTGCTTTTTGGCACTGCGTTTAACTGAACATTGCACAGTCATGCAACAGTACACTCAAACAAAATTTATATCATTTTTTTCCCCACAAATAGAGCTGGTATTTCATCACCACTGGGCTTTTTATTTTTTGCGCTAGAAATGAAAAAAGACTGAGAATTTTGGAAAAAAAAAAAACAATATCTTTTATTTTCTGCTTTAAAACATATCCAATAAAAAATTTAAAAGATTGAATTTCTTAATACATTTAGGCAAATATGTATTCTGTTATGTGTTTTTGGTAAAAAGAAATCCCAATAAACAAATATTGATTGCTTTATGCAAATGTTGTTGTGTCTTCAAACTGTGGTATACAGTCATGCTCAAAAGTTTGCATACCCTTGCAGAAATTGTGAAATTTTTACATTAATATTGAAAATATGACTGATCATGCCAAAAAAAACTGTCTTTTATTTAAAGATAGCAATCACATGAAGCCATTTATTATCACATTGTTTTTTGGATCATAATGATAACTAAATCTACCCAAATGGCCCTTATAAAAAAAGTTTACATACAATTACATACCCTGGAATGTTTTGCCTTGGTACAGACACATAAGGGGGCACACACAGGTTAAAATGGCAATTAAAGGTACATTTCCTACATTTGTGGCTTTTTAAATCACAATTATTGCCTGTGTATAAATAGTCAATGAGTTTGTTAGCTCTCACATGGATGCACTAAGCAGACTAGACACTGAGCCATGACCTGCTTAACAAGATAATGAAACTTTACAAAGATGTAAAAGGACATAAAAAGATATCCAAAGCCTTCCACCTGACCTTGGCTTGGTATCAAGAGATCCCCAAATTTTACACTTCTTATTAAGTAATTGAACAGTACTGACATGCATATTCAAGGCTTTGGACATCTTTTTATATCCTTTTCCATCTTTGTAAAGTTTCATTACCTTGTTACGCAGGTCTTTGGACTGTTGTTTTCTACCTCCTCATGGCTCATCAACTCATTGACTATTTATACACAGACACTAATTGTGATTTAAAAAGCCACAATTGTGGGGAATTAACCTTTAATTGCCTTTTTAACCTGTGTGTTCCACCTTCTGTGTCTGTACCAAGGCCAAACATTCCAGGATATGTAAACTTTTGATCAGGGCCATTTGGGTGATTTCTGTTATCATTATGATTTAAAAAGGATACAAAAAATGATGTGATAATAAAAGTCTTCATGAGATTGCTATCCTTAAATAAAAGACAGTTTTTTGGCATGATCATATTTTCATTATTAATGCCAAAATGTCACAATTTCTGCAATCAAACAGTTAAATGTGTGCATAACCAGAGTTTATGTGTGTACTGTGAGGTGCTTTTACTAAGGAATGCTGGTTTTTACTCCATGCTTTCCACTCCCCGCTGGCAGGACAGCACTCTGTCCTGTCTTCCTTTTCACCGAGCAGCAGGGATCATTCATTGGCTGGTACTCACTGATCGGCTTGTGCTTTGTGCATGCACTCCCTACCCAGAAATGCAGGCCGGGGTGCCAGCGGGTGTCTAATCGCAGTACAGCTGGTGCGCCGGCAGGTAGGGGGCACATGAGCTCCCTACCTGGAAATGCAGAATAATGCATATATACATGACTACACAGAGCGCCCACCCTGTAGCAGTAAAGCCGGTCAGGAAACCGGACAAATTAGTTAGTTATTATTTCAGATTCTCGTTCTTATGAATTTTCATTCTTATTTTTGGATTTTCGAATATCTGAATTTTCAGATTTTCAAATTTACAAATTTTCTCATTTCCAAATTTTAGAATTTTAGAACTTAGAATTTATGTATTTTAGGGTATTTGCATTTATGAATTTATACATTTTCGAATATTCGAATTTATGAATATTCAGAAAAATTTGTCAAACAGGTTTTTGTTAATTCAGATATTTCTAATTCTGAATCCTGATGTACTAACTTCCAACCTCAGTTCCACAAATACCCCAAAAATTACCAATTTTTTGGAAAATAGAAAGTTCAAAATGTTTAGTAATAGGCATGGTAAGTTACAATTTTTGGAAAATGAAGAAATTAAATAAAATGTGTTATTTTTCTCAAAGTTGTCATTTTAGTAAGTTATTTTTCACACACAGCATAGGCATACTAAGAATTGCACAACAAAAAAATTCTACTACTCCTCTTGAGTAAGGAGATACCAGATGTTTGAGACTTGTTGTTCACTGCTCAGATGTATAGAAGGGCCCAAAATCAAAGGAACGCCTTTACACTTTCAAGGAGCATAAAATATGCATCTAATTTTCTGACTACCTATCATATTTCTTGAGTCCCTGAAGTTCCAAAATAGTTAATGCACCCAAAAAATTACCACATTTTAGAAAGCAAACATCCCACTGTTTTTTTTCAAATGCATTTTGAGTCTTTTGAAAATTTAATTTTTAGACTCAATTTTTTGTAAAATGGGAAAGAAAATATAAAAAAATAAAGTTATCAATTAATCAGATATTTCTAACGCACAACATAGGCATTCTTAGAATCACACCACAAAACATACTCCGCTACTCTACCTGAGTACGGGAATACCACAGGTGTGAGACTTTTTCACAATATAGCTACATAAAGAGGCTTGGGCCAAGGAGTACCATCAAACTTTCTAGTGCCATAAATTACACATCTAATTTCCTGACTTTCTTTCACATTTTCGGAGGCTCTGGAGCACCTGGACAGTAGAAACAGCCAAAAATGACCACATTCATAGAGAAAACCCACCAAGGTATTTTAAAGAACTTTCAGTTTTCAGAACTGTTATGAGAGAAATATGTATATGTTATCATTTTAATTTGAGGACTATAGGAGTTTTCTAACCAAGATGGAGACATGGCCCTATTAACGTTTAACTAGATTTCGAACAGGTCAAGGGACAGTGCCAGCTTAATTTGAATATACCAAAAAGTCGAGACTGAAACAATTCAGTTTGTAAACAAGCTTGCTTACAGAACTACTGTATTTATCAGTGTATAACACACACTTTTTTACCCTGAAAATCGGGCGTAAATAGTGTGTGCATGTTATACGCCAATACTTCAATCTGGGCTGTCTTGGAGGTGGATAATTCTAATGCAAGACCTCCTCTGTAACGCTAAACTGGTAACCTGTAGAAATTTTTAAACGGTCGCCTATGGAGATTTTTTAAAGACGAACTGCAGTCTGCTCACATAATTTGTAATAAAAACATCTTTGATATTCTGAAGCTTCCCTCCAACCACTTTGCATATTATTTTATATATATTGTGGTTCAGTACTTGCCAAATATGCTGCAAAAATCACCCTCCACTGAGTCTGATTGCAACCATTTTAATTGTGGGCAGCTGAAGCTGCGGCCTGTTCACTTCCTGAATTTACACTGACACACAGAGGCACACCTCCAGCTCTGCAGCTCTAATTGGCCCTCCTAAGACTCACCCCCCCCTTCCTTCCTGGTAAACTCTCAGGAGAGTGTGAGAGCTGTGCTTGATGTCATAAGCCTAGGCTTTTTACTAGACAAGAAACAGGAAGTAGGCTGTATAAGGTATTTACTGGCAGAAAAAAAAGTTTTACTATCCAAAGTTAAAACAACAAGGGCAGAGGACTTAAAGAGGGATTCCACCTTAAAAAAAATATTAAAAGCCAGCAGCTATAAATACTACAGCTGCTGACTTTTAATAAATGGACACTCACCTGTCCCGGGTTCCAGCGATGCCGGCAGCCGAGGCCGATCGATCGATCAGCTCTTGGCTGCTGCCGTCACCATTCTAGGTGAGGGAATCAGGAAGTGAAGCGAATCGGCTTCACTTCCCGGTTCCCTACTACGCATGTGTGAGTCGCGCAGCGCAATAGGAATTGTCCGCGCTGTCACTGGGACCCGTGTGTGTCCCAGCAGACAGCACGGCAGGACAGGAAATTATATAGACTCCCATGGGAGTCTATGCCCGGAAGTGGGTGTAAATACCTGTCTTTGACAGGTATCTCCACCCCCCCTCCCCCCTGTAAGGTGCCAATTGTGACACCGGAGGGGGGGAGGGTTCCGATCAGCGGAAGTTCCACTTTAGGGTGGAACCCCGCTTTAATAGATGGAAAGATGAAAAAATTACTCCACTTGGTTCCACTTTAACCACTTCAATACCAGGCTATAATCCTATGACATCTGCAGATGGGATCTCCCATCCTGGGCGGGCGTAATATGACGTCCTCAGTTTCTTGCCGCTTCTGCAGGCCCCCGGGGGTGATGAACTGTGTCCCTCGGATTCAAAAAAGAGACAATAAAAAATGTCTCTTTAGCACGTGACGCCTGTGTCCAATCACAGCCGGTCACATGTACTGCCCATGTGCATGGCGCTCATGCACGCCCCTAGGGCACGCACAGAGCAGCGATTGGAGATGAGGCTTGCCACCCTGACACAGCCCAACCCAATCGCAGTAAAGAACCAATTAAATTGGCTCTTTACCATGTGACAGGCTGCGTCCAATCCCAGCCGGTCACAGAATGTCAACAAACTGTAGTAACGAGATGTTACCGGGTTCTCCTCCGCACACACCGATCGTGTGTGAGAACATCTCATTATCGCTCACAGTGCACACCAACCACACTGATTGCCCCCCTAATAAAGAGGACCTGTCACCAGCCATCAAAGTACTGGTCATCACCCATCAAAGTACCTGTCACAGCCCATCTGAGTACCTGAGTACCTGGCACAGTTCATTTGAGTACCTGAGTACCTGTCACGACCCATCTGAGTTTCCTAGTACCTGAGTACCTGTCACAGTTCATCTGCGTACCTGAGTACCTGTCACAGTTCATCTGAGTACCTGAGTACTTGACTACCTGTCACACCCCATCTGAGTACCTGAGTACCTGAGAACCTGTCACAGTTTATCTGAGTACCCGAGTACCTGAGTACCTGTCACAGCCCATCTGAGTCCCCGAGTACCTGAGTACCTGAGTACCTGTCACAGTATATCTGAGTACCCGAGTACCTGAGTACCTGTCACAGCCTATCGGAGTACCCAAGTACCTGAGTACCTGTCACAGCCCATCTGAGTACCTGAGTACCTAAGTGCCTGTAACAGCCCATCTGAGTAACTGTCACAGTATATCTGAATACCTGAGTATCTGAGCACCTGTCACAGTTCATCTGAGTACCCGAGTACCTGAGTACCTGTCACAGTCCACCTGAGTACCCGAGTACCTGTCACAGCCCATCTGAGTACCTGAGTACCTGTCACAGTTCATCTGAGTACCCAAGTACCTGAGTACCTGTCATAGTCTATCTGAGTACCCGAATACCTGTCAAAGCCCATCAGAGTAGCCAAGTACCCGTCACAGTTCATCTGAGTACCTGTCACAGTTCATCTGAATACCCAAGTACCTGAATACCTGTCACGGTCCATCTGAGTACCCGAGTACCTGTCACAGTCCATCTGAGTACCCAAGTACCTTTCACAGTTCATCTGAGTACCCGAGTACCTGTCCCAGTCCATCTGAGTAGCCGAGTATCTGAGCACCTGTCACAGCCCATCTGAGTTCCATGTCACTGCCCATCGAATTACCTGTCACCAGCCATCAGAGTACCCGAGTACCAGTCACCAGCCCATCAGAGTACCTGAGTACCTATCTGTAGGCCATCAGAGTACCCGAGTACCTGTCACAGGCCATCAGTGTACCCAAGTACCTGTCACAGGCCATCAGAGTACCCAAGTACTTGCCACCAGCCCATCAGAGTACCCGAGTACTGTCACCAGCCCATCAGAGTACCCAAATACCTGTCATCAGCCCATCAGAGTAACCGAGTACCTGTCACCAGCCCATCAAAGTAACCAAGTACCTGTCTCCAGCCCATCAGAGTACCCGAGTACATATCTGCAGCCCATGCCTCATAGAATATATATTGGGGTATTTGTTTTCCAAAATGGGGTCATTTTATGTTTAATTCCACAGTCCTGGTGCTCAAGGACCTTCGAAAGTGCGATAGGTAGGAATGAAAGCAGATGTGTATGTTATGCCCCTAGAATGCCTGAAGGTATTACTTCAATGTTGGACCTCTGAATGTGGACTGGCTGTGTAAAAGTCTCACACATGTGGTATTGTCATACTCAGGAGGAGTAGCAGAATGTGTTTTGGGGTGTAATCATTGCTATATACATGCTATGTGTTAGAAATATCGTATAAATTGACAACTTTGTGTAAAAATAAAAAGATTTTCATTTTCTTTCCCAGTTTTCTGAAGACTTGTGTAAAAAAAATTAACCATTCAAAAGACTCATAATGCCTGATAGAATATACATTGGGGTGTTTGTTTTCCAGAATGGGGTCATTTTGTGGATATCTCCATTGGCCTGGTGCTCCAGGGCCTTCAAAATTGTAATAGGTTGTTAGGAAATTAGAGGTGTAATTTATGCCCCAAAAACGTCTGACGGTGCTCCCTGCATGTTGGGCCTCTGTATGTGGCCAGGCTGTGTAAAAGTCACACACATGGTATCACCATACTCAGGAGGAGTAGTAGAATGTGTTTTTTGGGGTCATTTTTGCTATATACATGCTTTAAGTTAGAAATATCTTATAAACTGACCACTTTGTGTAAAAATAAATACGATTATATTTTCTTTCCACGTTTTCCGAAGACTTGTGGAAAGAAATTAACCGTTCAAAAGGCTCATTATGCCTCATAGAAAAGACGTTGGGGTGTTTGCTTTCCAAAATGGGGTAATTTTGTGGGTAATTGCATTGTCCTGGTGCTCCAGAGCCTTCAAAAATAGTAATAGGTCATTAGGAAATTAGAGGTGTCATTTATTCTCCTAGATGGTACGCTCTGCACCCTGCATGTTGGACCTCTCTGTGTGGCCAGGCTGTGTAAAAGTCTCCCACATGTGGTATCACCATACTCAGGAGGAGTAGCATAATGTATTTTGGGGTGTAATTGGAAGTATGCATATGCTGTTGTGTGTGAGAAATAACTTGTTATTATGACAATTTTGTGAAAAAAAAAAAACAATTCTTAATTTTCCCAAGAATTGTGGGAAAAAAATACAACTTCAAAAAACTCACCATGCCTCTTACGTAATACCTTTGACTGTCTACTTTTCAAAAATGGGCAATTTGGGGGGTATTTGTACTTTCCTGACATTTCAGAGCCTCAAGAAATGAGGCCGTGATCAATTTTCATTGATTTGCACCATAGCTTGTAGACTCTTTCACAGAGACTAAATAATATCCACTAATTTGGGTTATTTTTACCAAAGATATGTAGCAGTATAAATTTTGCCCCAAATTTATGAAAAAAAATTACTTATTTGCTAAATTTTATCATAGAAACTATAAAAAAAATAGTTTTTTTTTTAATTTTCGCTCTTTTTTCACTTATGTCGCAAAAAATAAAAAACTCAGTGGTGATTAAATACCAATAAAGAAAGCTCTATTTGTATGAAAAAAAATGATAACAATTTTATTTGGGTACAGTGTTGGATGACTGAGTAATTGATATTAAAAGTGTGAGAGTGCTGAAAGCTAAAAATTGGTCTGTGCGGGAAGGGTGTATAAATGTGTTGAAGTGGTTAAGTACTGTAGTTTGTCGCCATTCCACGAGTATGTGCAATTTTTAAGCATGACATGTTAGGTATCTATTTACCAGCGTAACACTTTATTATTATTATTTATTTATTTTTATTTGTGAAAGTGTATTTCTTCTAAAAAAATTGCATTTGAAAGACCACTGCACAAATACATTGCGACATAAAATATTGTAATGACCATCATTTTATTCTCTAGGGTCTCTGCTATAAATCATAAATAATGCTTGGGGGTTCTAAGTAATTTTCTAGCAAAAAATACTGATTTTAACTTGTAAGCAATAAGTGCCATAAAAAGGTTTAGGCATGAAGGAGGTAGAAAATATAGGACTTTAGGGGTTAAGGCAATGTTGCAATGTATCTATGTTGATTGGATACAAAAATGATTTAATCTTTGCAAAATAGCCCAGTGATGGGAAAATTGTTCTTAATATCATCATATGTTTGTTTAATTGTAATCAATATTGTTAGGAATATATTGGCATGTCTTAAAATGTTACCATATTTAAAAAAAAGTTTATAGTGTGGAAATTTTATATATATCATTAATATTTGAAATCATGCCATCTCTGTAATTAGAAGGTTACATTTGAACACTGATATACTAAAAGTAATTATCATAAAATAAAAATCCCCAGACTCTCCTAGGCATTTTGTATATTTAGATAGAATCATCTAGTCCAACTTGTTATAATAAAATATGAATTTGTCCTATAACAATTTTTTTATTAATATCCATTGACACTGCAAAACTCAGGATACACATTTCTGGCCCCCAGCATGCCACCTGGTGGCCAAGGGTGAGAATGCGTAAGTAAACACATGGCTGATAATTATCCTGTCCATCAATGAGAAGGAAGATTACACCTTCTGGGTGAGATTTTTTAAGTTTTGTTTGCAACTGAATAAATGACAAGTCAGGTAGATTATTATTATTATTATACAGGATTTATTTAGCACCAACGGTTTGAAGGCAAACATTACATTTACATTACAATTTGGTACAAGAAGAATCAGAAGGCCCTGCTCATTAGAGCTTACAATCTAAAAGGGAGGGTCAATTGATACAAAAGGTAATAGCTGTGGGGGATGAGCTGATGGAGAAAGTAAAACAGTGTATTAGTTAGAAACAGGATAGGCTTCTTTTAAGAGAAGGGTTTTCAGGGATCGTCTAAAGATAGATAGATTGGGGGACAGTTGGACAAATTGGGGTAGGGAGTTCCAAAGTATGGGAGAATTAGCAATCTCCTGGACAGTGAGTAAGTTAGTGGATGGAGGTAATGTGGATGTGCCCTGTGTGATGGCCTTGTTTGCCTGCACAGGGATGCACTGCTGTTTCTTGCATCCTCATGCAGGTAGTTCTATTCAAGTTAATTTGGACACAGCAGCTGCTCCCAATGAGAAATCCGTACAGATCCATCCCAACTGACCATTCCTGTACGAGGAAACATGGCTATCACATGAGGGTGGATGCATACGCCTTGTGTGAACGAGAGATTATGGTGGCACTGGGTCTGGTCTGGCAGTGATCAGGGACGCTGTTGCTGGTATGGTGGGGACAGTTTATACATTGTGAATGCTTACAACTGTCATGATGACAGCAGTAAGGCATTCATTCCATAACACTGTTTAAAGACTGCATTCATGCAGTCTTTGTTTAATACTGTGACTGGTCACAGTGATCACATGGTACAGGTCCAATTTCATTGGCTCTGTACCATTTAATCACTGTGACCAATCACAGTGATCACAGTAGAAAAAAAGACTGCATGTATGCAGCCTGTGTTTACTACTACTAGTATGTAGTATAATTTAGTATAGTGTGCAATTGGTTATAATACAATCACATGGCACAGGCCTGCTATGTCTGAGGGACACATCAGTCACAGAGCACATCATGTGCACTCTAGAGAGCATACATTAGTGGCTGACACAGGAGGATGTATGGGTACATGCATCCATATCAGTGCTGCTCCTGTCTGGCTGTTTATGTACATGGGCAGGACAGGAAGCCATTTGTTGTTATTATTCAAAACAAACTCATCCATCCACATCTCCATGCTTTATTTTGTTTATATAACTGTGAAAAACATCCCCTAGAATTTTGAGCTGCTGCCATCTTGAGTGATGGCAGATGATTAATCACTTATGCCCCGGACCAATTTGCAGCCAAAGGACCAAGCTCCTTTTTGCGATTCGGCACTGCGTTGCTTTAACTGACAATTGCGCGGTTGTGTGACGTGGCTCCCCAAAAAAATTGACGTCCTTTTTTTCCTACAAATAGAGCTTTCTTTTGGTGGTATTTGATCACCTCTGTGGTTTTTATTTTTTGCGCTATAAACAAAAATAGCGACAATAGAGCTATAATAAATATCCACAAAAAATATATAAAAAATCATTTTTTTTCCTCAGTTTAGGCCGATACGTATTCTTCTACATATTTTTGGTAAAAAAAAATCGCAATTAGCGATTATTGATTGGTTTGTGAAAAAGTTATAGCGTTTACAAAATAGGGGATAATTTAAGAACATTTTTATAATTTTTTTTTTTTACTAGTAATGGCGGTGATCAGCGGTTTTTATTGTGACTGCGACATTAGGGTGGACACATCGGACATTTTTGACACATTTTTTGGACCATTGTCATTTATACAGCAATCAGTGCTATTTAAATGCACTGATTCCTGTGTAAATGACACTGTCAGTAAAGGAGTTAACCACTAGGGGGTGAGGAGGGGTTATATATGACGTTATGTGTGTTTTTTTTATTGTAGGGGGCGTGGCCTGGCATGTGATGTCACTGATCGTGTTTCCCTATATCAGGGAACAGACGATCGGTGACAGCCACACTAGGAAGCACAGGTAGAAGTTTGTTTATACAGACCTCTCCTCGTTCTTCAGCTCTGTGACCCGATCGTGGGACACCAGAGGCAATCAGGTCCGCTGGTCCCGCGGCCACGGTCACGGAGCTCAGGACCGACCCACGTCTGGGCACTTAAAGAGCAATGTACAGGTACATACCCAGCCGTACCATTCTGCCCACGTACATCGGAGTGAGGCGGTCCTTAAGTGGTTAATGTATCATTTACTTCCTGGAGTCCTTCTGCTGTTAGCTCAGGCATGCATACAGGAGGGTGTGCTAAGATCAGAAATCTCCTCCTCCAGATGAAGGAAAAAAAATACCATGAAGACTCCTGGGATGTATGACATCATTACAAACACTGAGAAAAAAAACAAATGTATACATAAAAATAAATAAATATATAAATAAATAACAAAATAAAATGAACATAAAATGAATACAATTTACCAATAAAATGGGTTACTTTTTATTATATAGGGCATTCACAATGGTCAAGCCAGTTCAAACATAGGTCCAATAATTATAAATTAAACTTCAAAGAAAGGTAAGAGATCAAACAGAGAATAAAGAGCAAGCAACACAAATACGAAAATATCCTTCCATTTCTCCTTGAAAGAACGCCATAAATGCTAGAAAAACAAGGATCACTTTGTATGAAAATTTTGTGTTAGTGTGTGCTCAACTGATTATGCATGAGGCTTTGGGAGATGGAACTACTTGAGCCAATTTACTGTAACCTATTTAGCATATTAATAAACACTTATGATTTAATGCATTGGAAAGCATGTGTTGCCACTAGGAATTCAGAAATGAACAAGCATCAGGAACACATGCTGTTTTAATACACTGTCTTTGTAAATAAAGAAAAATGGTAGACCTTGCTTGGTATACAACGCGTTATGTATAATTTTGCACAGTTTGGCTACGGCTGCGGTTTATAATTATTGATACATGAATTTAATCTTTTCGTTTGCATTGTGTGTTTGGTTCTCATTATCAAAGCTCAGCCAAAGCAGCTTGAGATTTTTTTAAAAGGCTTATTAGGTAATTTTTTTTTTTTAGACATTACGTCAGAATTATTTAATATACCACGAGGGATTGCTTTTTTTTTTATGGTGAGCTCAGATGCTTTAGCTGCTGCTACACTTGATTGCTCCTGAAAGTAGCAGCATAAAATGTGAATTACATAAATTGTTATTCACTGTAATAGGCACTATTTTTACCGGGAAGCACTAGAAAGAGCTCTGAGATTTCTATGTTCACATGAAAAATAAGGTATTGTTACTCTAAAATCATAACAGTGAATAGTAGTGCAAAAAGCCTTTGGTTTTGTCAGGTCCAATCTGAATTTGTTCATTTAATGATGATTTATTTTTAAGTTCAATTCATTAAATGTAAATAAAAACAAATGATTTGTTTCTAAGATGTTTAATATATTTTAATAATTATAATTTCTTTCTTTTATAGCTAATTTTTAAATTGCCATATATTTATTTATTTATTTTTAACAAAATATCATGTATAGAGGATACAACTTTGAAATTCAGTTTGAAAAACATGCTGGGATTTTGAATAGAATGTCTAATACCGCGTACACACGGTCGGACATTTCGATGGAAATTGTTGTCAGAAATTCCGACTGTGTGTAGGCTCCATCGGACAGTTTCCATCAGAATTTCCATCACACAAAATTTGAAATCTGGTTCTCAAATTTTCAACAACAAAATCCGTTTGCGTAAATTCCAATCGTCTGTACACATTTTTGATGCACAGAGTGCCACGCGTGCTCAGAATAAATTACGAGATGGAAGCGGTCTGGTAAAACTAGCATTCATAATGGAGATAGCACATTCGTCACCCTGCAAATTCTGAATTTTTTTAATGCAGCGCATTCTCTTCTTTTTTATAATGCTAGAAGAATGAAGTTGTTTTGCTGCTCATATTCACAGAGTTCTCACAAACTAATTTCTTTATTATTTCTCATGATCTCATGAATAATATCATTATTATTTTTTTCATCAGATCTCCATGATAATGTTTTTTTTTTTTTATCAAGATCTGATTTTTTTTTCTAGTGCTCTCCATAATATTATTTCTTGTTTTGTGTGCCAAGTTACCACAACACCATTATTATCTTGTATTTTTTAACCTCAAGGATTGTTGGTGTCCCTTGTTAAGTTGATCTTGTATTTTTGAAATGTACCTGCCTACTCACAAACAAACTGTCATTTTTGAAGTAAAAAACATAGGCAAGTATTTGTGAAACAGAAATAGCCATTTATTCTGGGTCCTCACAAAATGAAGAGGAAGGCAACGCTGGAGAAACTGCTGAAATTGGCGAAGCCTTTGTACCCCAGGGCACACATCAACTATTTTACAGTCAAAATTGGTAGCATGAGGTCCAGGACTACAAGAGATCAGAAACAGCAGCAGATGACATATTTGTCCCCATGCTGTGGTCATACAACAGCCTGCATCTTGGGCCAGACCAGACTTAACCCAGGCTATCACTCTCTGGTCTTCCTTACAAGCTTCCTTCCAGGCTGTGGCTCTGGTGTTGGAGGTGTGGCAGGAGGTGGAGGAGGAGGAGAAGGAGGACCATGATTGAACTCACGAATGTGGCTTTGGCTTCTGAGTTTGATTCTCAACCCCTTATTTAGGGCTTTGGCCCTCCTCCATTTCCAGCATTTTGCATGCTGTCATGTAGGCATAGTTCTCTTGAACACTGAGGGGGTTTCTGAGGGCTGCAGTAGCCTCCTTCAGGTTACTCCTCTTCCTGGCAATTTTTTGTGGAAGGCCGGGGGGAGGGACCTGCGATTGGGGCAGGCTACTGGGCCTGGCCACCTCCTGGTTGCCACTTACCCCGCCACCTCCTGGCTGCCACTTTCCATGGCCTCCTCTTGGCTGAGGCTTTCCTGTGTATGAAAAAGGGACATAGTTTTAGTTTTTGGTTCATCAATCACAAACCATTTTCAGCTCATGACTGTTGCAAATTGAATGTTAATAAATAGAAAAGACTATCATTCTGACCCCAGCATTTTTCATTCTTGTCTCAATCATTTGTGGCCACTACTTCTATTTATATGTAAAACACTTTGTGAAATCAGAAATTAGTTATCAAAACTAACATATAATTAACATCATTAATTTGACAAAGAGAAATATTTTGAAGAATGCTATACCTGACTCAAGCTGGGCTCCTCCACATATTGCTGCCTGGAAGGCCCGGGTTGGTCATCGGAAGCCTCAGCTGTGGGGGAAGGAAGCTTTGAAAGAATATTGGAGAGTGTTAGCCTGGGTTCAGTCTGGTCTGGCAGAAAATGCAGTCTGTCATAATACCACAGCCTGGGTACATAAATGTCATCTGCTGCTCCTGATCTCAGGGAATCCTGGACCTTGTTGCGCTCCCTATTATAAGTGTACCTCATGCCACCAATTAGGGTCTTCAAATAGGGGATGTCTGCCGTGGGGATCACCAGCTTCACAAATTCCAGCAATTGATCCAGCACAACCTTCCTCTTTGGTTTATTGTTGTAAAAGGGGTGGTTTACCTGCCACAGACAGGGCAGCTCCCTGTAAATATCAATGAATATGGGGATAAAGTCCTCATCATTGAACAGATCCATTTTCTCTGCAACATACAACACAAGTTAAACCCTAATGTCAGGTGAAATTCTCCTAATCTTGACCCAATATAGGCCTCAATCTATAAGCAGTATAGGCCACTGATGCGCCAACTTAAAATTGTACCTTCGTTATAATGCTAATCGCTTCTGTTACTTCATCTTCCGCTCACAGATCGTACGTATGACATACAAGTGTTATGCTTTCTATACACTGCACATGCATGAAACTCCACCGACCCCAGACGTTCTTTCTAGTCTATTCCCCGCCCCTTGTCTTTCGGCACAGTGGGAAACACAGACAGATGCAAAGACAAAAGCCCGGAGCCCCGAACCTCCCGATCGCGGAGGAGATTGAAGGCCTCAATTATGGCCTTTATAGAGATGGTGGAGACGGTGGACATCTTCTAGAGGGCCGACTATGATGGGAAGTATGGACCATACCCAAACCCAAATGTGAGAAAGGCCAAGATCATGCCTAAAATTGTGAAGAGCCTGCACAGGAATTTTGGGGTACGACGATCCAAGGATCAACTGATGAAATGATGGTCAGACTTGAAATTGAGGGAGCACGATCAGTACAGAAGAATCAAGAGTGTGCTGCAAAAAAGTAAATATTTTGTCATGTGTTCCTATTCTTCTTCTTAACGTTCGTTCTGCTCCATGTTCTTTTCTTTACTGTTGTACATTTTAAAATGTCAACTTTCATGTTCATGTGCACAGTAATCAGTTGTAGGAAACATTGTTTGTTGGCCCATTTATAAGATGTTTTAGGCAGATACAGGTTAACTACATTTGTTCATCCCTATTTGTATTAAAGTAAGTTTGTTGTCTAGATGGGTTTTTAACTAGAATGAAATGCAAACTTGATAGAGTGTAAGGAGGGGACACTCAGCAGCTGGTTACACATCTGGACGGAGGAGCACTAGTGTGGGACACCAGAATCATACTTTTTGGGGTGTCCCACACAGGTGCTCCAGTGGATACTATAGTGGTGTCTACATGTGTGATACTTTAACAAAAAAGCTAAGTATTCCAGCTTTAGAAAGGAAATAAAATGTTCTTCAGCTTGGAATGCTGCCAAAACAGACAATTGTACGACACTTCCAAGCAATGTTTCATATTTTATTTCTGCGCTCCAATATCTGTGTGCTAAGTATACATATTTTTTATTTACATAGGGGAGAAAAGACTCAGACATCTGAGGACACCGGGGACCCCCCACCTCCTAAAGAAGGGCAGATCCCCACACCACAAGCAGAGGATGAGGAGGGAGAGTTTTATGAAGTGGGCGAAATTGTCACCACAACAGGTGAGTGTCTGAGACAACAGTATCAGGTAAGATATCTGTTCCTGCGTATTTATAATACATGGTGTATTTTTTTTTCTTTTAGGTGATGTGGATGTTGTGGAAGAAGAATCTCATTTCACCAGTGAAAGTGCCCAGATGCTCATCGGGGAGAATGGGTGCAATCGAGATTTAGAAAATATAAAGGAAAACATCAATTATGTAAAAAAAAATGAAGAACAACATTGATGTTTATCAGAATCTAAAACACACAAAAATTGTACAGTTTTCTTGTGTATTTTTGAATTAAAATTTTTTTTTTAAGTATTTTAAAATCCAAAATTTGAAGATATGTATCAACATGTGCTATCTGTCATCACAGGATATCAATGTATGTGTTTTGTGCAACCCCTTTCTCCCAACTCAATTAGGTAAGAGGAAGGGGTTGCACCCCCAAAACATGTCCATTGATCCCCTATGATGGGAGCTAGCACATGTTGACATTAGGCATGGGATCAAGAGGGAAATCCCCAGTTTGAATCCCAATTTGTGTGCATTTTCTTGGCCTTTAGAGGAGTGACATCACCCCATCTGATGAAGGCAACATCAACACAGTTTGGACATACTCATGTTTGATATTGCCTTCACTTTGTCAAAGTTGAACTTGAACTTTGTCAAAATTGAACTGAGTTGTGTATGTTATGCTTTGAAACATGCCTGCTTAACCAAAAAAAGGATATTTACAATGTGAAACAAAAACAATATACACCAAAGATGTTGGTTTGTTTCAAAACCCTTTTCTAACACACATGTGAATGTGCTTTGAGTAAAATGTTTTCTACTCAACAATGTGTGGCTTCTTATTTCAATGCTCAATAGCAATTTTTGTAGTATGTTGATGTTTACAGTGACAATGGGGGTTAGTTACTAAAGGCAAATCCACTTTGCACTACAAGTGCAGTTTCAGTGCAGTTTCATGCGCACTTTTAAGTGCACTTGGAGTGCAAAGTGGAATTTCCTTTAGTAACTAACCCCCATTGTCACTGTAAACACCGACATACTACAAAAATTGCTATTGAGCATTGAAATAAGAAGCCACACACTGTTGAGTAGAAAACATTTTACTCTTTACTTGCTTTCTAATTTGCCACAATCACACCATTTTCATGACTCCACAATATTCATTAATGGTGCTGAAAATGATGAACATTTTTGTCAGTAATGCATTACATACAATAACAACAAATACAAGGTGTGTGTGTGTAGCAGACCCACAACATAATAATAGTTCGCTGAAGAAGAGATTGTCACCTCCTGTATCAAATAAATTACATTTGCACTATTGAAGAAAATGTCCAAAAAGAAAAGCCCATTGGAGAACCTAGGGCGGCACAGTAGTGGTTAGCACTCTCACCTAGCGGTAAAAAGGGTCGCTGGTTTGAATCCCAACCACAACACTACCTGCCTGGAGTTTGCATGTTCTCCCTGTGCCTGTGTGGGTTTCCTCTAGGTACTCCGGTTTCCTCCCACACCCCAAAGACATGCAGGTAGGTTAATTGGCTTCTGTCCCAAATTGGCCCTAGTATATGAATGGGGACCTTGGATTGTGGGCTCCTTGAGGGTAGGGACCGATGTGAGTGTGCAATGTACAGGGATAGGGACAATTGTAGACACTCACTCAGGTTGAACTAGATGGACTGGTGTATTTATTCAACCTTACTAACTATGTAACTATGTAACCTAGGCGACAACTAAAAGAAACCCAGGCAGTAAATCAAAGGAAATCTTCTTTCAGTTTAAGTTAAAAAATTTAGGATAAAATGTTTCTTAAGCCCCATACACACTATCAGTTTTTCTGCTGAGTTTTTCCTTCAGATTTACCAAAACCATATAATATGAGGTCAAACATTAGGAGTTTCAATGTGTATGCAATCAGGCAGGCCCTTCTACTACATGGTTTTGGTAAATCTCAAGGAAAAACTCAGCAGAAAATCTGATAGTGTGTATGGGGCTTTAAACAGTTTCTGGTATATTAATGGCTCCCCTACCCGCAAAGTACTCCATATACTTCCGTCTTACTTTGTGGGAGCTTTGGAGCAAACCAGGATGGCCAGCTTCAAGAACCATCAGGGTTTCTTCTTGAAGTCTGGCCTCAAGCCCAACTGAGGCCACATAGTTCATTGAATTTCTCCTTAAATAGTTGTGTAGAATGCAGTATGCATATATGGTTAGGTTTATATTCCGCCATGTTGATTGGCGTAAGGAATAGGTGAAACCGGCTGCCCATTATCCCAAAAGCGTTCTCCACCACTCTTCTGGCTCTGGCCAAATGGTTGGTATAAACCCTTTGGTCCAGGGTGAGGGTCCTCATGGCTTCAAAATGGTCGGCTGGTCAGAACAAACTAACAGAAAGCACTGAAAAACAAAGGCCGGAGCTGAAAATCAGATACGAGCAGACAAGAATGCACTGAACATCAAATACGTAATAGAAATACGAACCCACAAGCACAAACTGAAGAGCAGTAACAATCGTAAAAGCAGGAGACTGAAAAGCACAAATCGCCTGTCACCAAACTTCTTCTAACACGAGATTAGCAGAAGGAGCCCAAAGGGTGGTGCACTTGGTATTGAACTTCCTCTTTCTAGTGCCGTCGTACATGTTGTACGTCACCACGTTCTTGACGTTTGGAAATTCCGACAACTTTGTGTCAGAATATATATATATATATATATATATATATATATATATATATATATATATATATATATATATACACAGTATATGTAAAAACTGATCATTGTAAGCACCCATGTCATTGGTAAATAGTTAGTATGAAGCCTCTAACTGCTACATCTAAAGCAAAGCTTGCTTTTTTTAGAAAAACAAGAGGCGTATTGGCCAAATCACCAAGTAAAAATAAGGGGGGGGTTCAATACTGCTTTAACCACTTCCCACCCGGCCAATGCACATATACGGCCGGGTGGGAGCCGTCTACTTCTGATAGGACATTCAGGAACGTCCATCAGAAGGAGCGGGATCGCGCGCGCGCGTGCCCGCGCAGCGGCACGATCCCGATGCGCCCGTGTCACCCGGACACGGCGCATCTCAGATCGGCAGGAGGGCTCTCTGATTGGCCCTCCTGATCACATGACGGCCGTGTCCAATCAGGGCCGTCATGTGATGTAAACAAACAGCCGGTTGCTAGGCAATCGGCTCCTTCTCTCCTCACACAGAAGTCATCGCTGAGGAGAGCAGATCGCTGCAGCCGGCTGATGATCAGTGAGTATGAGCTGTTTTTTACAGCTTTTTACTCACTGATCACCAGTCTAGTGTAATACACAACACACCACACAGTATAAACACAGTCCCAACATATGTCCCCAAAACATACATGTCCCCAAAACATACATGTCCCCAAATAATAAAAACACATATCCCTAATAATAAAAACATGTCCCCCACATATGTCCCACTAAAATCACATGTTCCAATGATTATCTGCACGCGTATATACGTGATCACCTGCACACATATGTACATGATCATTTGCGTACATATGTCCGTGATCACACAAACCAATTATTATACTCTTAATGGAATTTTTTTTACCAAAAACATGTAGCAGAATACATTTTGGCTTAAATTTATGACAAAATTTGATTTTACTGGATTTCTTTTAAAATAGAAAAAAGAAAATATTGTTTTTTTTCCAAATTTCCACTTTTTTGCGCTTATATCGCAAAAAATAAAAAACTGAGTCATGAATAAATACCACCAAAATAAAGCTCTATTTGTGCGAACAAAATTATAAAAATTTCATTTGGGTACAGTGTAGCATGACCGCGCAATTGTCACTGAAAGCGCTAGAGGGATGAAAGCTGAAAAATGGGCTGGGAAGGAAGGGGGTGAAAGTGCCCTGTATTGTAGTGGTTAAATAACTGATTATGCAAATAATCTACTGAAGAAAGATACGATTGTTTATGCTGTCAGTGTAAGTCACCAGAAGTGAAAATGACACCGCCTTTCTGCCCAGATCAACACGTATTTTCTATATTTGCTGAAAATATTTATAGCCTAAAAAAATAAACGAATGTAAGTTGCAATGTATTCATTTTTTTTTTTCCTTGGGCTTAGATATCTTTCAAGATTGTGTTATCAAGACCAGTTGTGCTTCATTTAACCACTTCAGCCTCGGAAGGATTTATCCCCTTCCTGACAAGAGCACTTTTTGGGATTCAGCACTACGTCGCTTAAACTGACAATTTCGCAGTTGTGCGATGTTGCACCCAAACAAAATTGACGTCCTTTTCCTCACAAATAGAGATTTCTTTTGGTGGTATTAGATCCCCTCCGCGGTTTATATTTTTTGTGCTATAAACAAAAAAAGACAATTATGAAAAAAAGCAATATTTTTTACTTTTTGATATAATAAATATCCCCCAAAAATATATATAAAAAAAAATTTCTTTCTCAGTTTAGGCTGATATGTATTCTTCTACATATGAAAAAAAAATCTGAATAAGCGTATATTGATTGGTTTGCACAAAAGTTATAGCATCTACAAAATATGGGATAGATTTATGGCAATTTTTTTTTATTAGTAATGGTAGTGATCTGAGATTTTTATCGTGACTGCGACATTATGGTGGACACATTGGACACTTTTGACACTATTTTGGGACCATTGTCATTTATACAGCAATCAGTGCTATAAAAATGCAGTGATTACTGTGTAAATGACACTGGCAGGGAAAGGGTTAAAGACTAGGGTGCAATCAAGGAGTTAAGTGTGTCCTAGGGAGTGATTCTAACTGTAGGGGGGTTGTCTCACTAGAAAATTAGAAAGATCACTGCTTCCGATGACAGGAAGCAGCAGATCTCTGTCATGTTACTAGGCAGAACAGGAAATGCCTTGTTTACATCTTCCCATTCTGCCGCTCCGTGACATGATCGCGGGCCGCCGGCAGACATCAAGTCTATGGGACCCCTGGGCACAGTCATGCAGTACGCGGTGGTGCGTGCATGCCCAGAATGCCATGATTTAAAGGGGATGTACCTGAAGATGAGCATCAGTGTGCATACTAAAGGATTTACTACAAGAGACAGACATACTGAACCAAGACCAATATCCCATTCCTATGATTGCTAAATCTCCAGGGTCCTGTACAAAAAGTGAATTTTGAACTAGATCTAAAAAATGAAGTAATTTAGTGTAACCCTATTACATAATGACTATTGTCAGAGTTTACTTGCTAGGTCAGGCTAGTACAGGCAGCCCCTACTGCCACCCCCCCCCCAATCGATCCAATGGAAATGTATAGTATATAGTATTGAAGTACAGAGCAACAAGAACAGTTGCGTAATAACTCTGAAGCTTTTTTTGTTTGCACTAACATCCACATTTTCAGGACAAGCTTTGGTGTGCCCTATTTGATTAGGGTCCAAACAGTATTCAGTAATGCTCTCCACCCCCCGAAATCTTGTCCGATTAGCAGACACAAATACAACATAACTCACAGATTTCCTGCTAAATCTAAAAGATGAAACTGAGTTAATAAGTAAAGTTCTTTGTGGATAATTCACATGGCTGCTGTGGTCTGTACAGTATGAATCAGTGGTTCATTTATGTGGCTTGAGCC
The DNA here is from genome assembly GCF_037356315.1 of Lithobates pipiens. Classification (NCBI taxonomy): domain Eukaryota; kingdom Metazoa; phylum Chordata; class Amphibia; order Anura; family Ranidae; genus Lithobates; species Lithobates pipiens. The sequence goes on from NW_027507758.1 coordinate 517,076,690, forward strand.
ACCTGGAGCTGTAGGAACACAGCTGCAGGTCCTAATTTGACAGGCATGGGGATGCAGGTGTACAGCCTGACCACAGACAGTGTGCATTCGGGGACCACTCACCTGCACACCTGTCAAATTAGGACCTTCGACTGTGTTGGTACCGGTGCTGCATCCCCATAGAAAGACAAATGTCTCCAGCCCAAACCCCTTCTTCACACAGCCAGAGTACCTATGTGAATGAGCCCTTAGGCAGGCCATACATGGGTCGAATTTTGAAAGAATTTTCTTTCGAAAATCTTATCTAACAATTTTCGTTCATATTTCACACCATTAGTGGGCTTCAGAAACAGCCGATTTTCGTGCGGCCATTGAATTTGAGTAATCGGACATGTTGGACATTTTTTGAAAAACAAACGATTCTGAATTGTGCGAGAAATGTAATCAAAAAAGAAATGCGCATGTGCAAGAAAATTCCCTGAAAGAAAATATTCCCAGCCACAAAAATTATTTTCTGTAGCAACATGAGGTGAAATTGAAGGCTTGGTTGGTGGAATTTCGAAATCAATGGGGGCACCATCGGATCACAAAATGCACACATTTTCTGATTTTCAAAAGAAAATTCTTTCAAAATTCGACCATGTATGGCCATGCTTAGTTATATTTTCCTAACAATTATTTTTTTAAAGAACCCTGTTGGGAAGGGGGAGTGGGCTTTGGTTAAATATTATTATGACAGACTTACTAAAACAGATCTCTCCAGCGTTGTGCCGTCACTACTGAGAGGGATTCCATCTTCGTCTGGTCCTCTCTCTGGGTTCTTGGGCTCCAGTCATTTGCCCAAACCATGATGATGTAACTCCCACGCATGGCATGTGGGACTCATGGTCTCAGCACAGCTCTCTCAATGGATGATATGCCGTCCATTGAGAGCGCAGTCCTCATGAACCGGAGCTATCATCCGGCTTCTACGTTTAGAACATATCCACTGTACCTATAGGCAAGCCCTATTATAGGCTTACCTGTAGATACAAAATAAAAAATTGAGTTTACTACTGATCAGTTAGTAAATGGTTAAATAGAGGGAGATGATACATGGCGAGGTAACTGAGAGTGTAAGGGAGAAGAAGCAAAGTTGCATAGCTCAGGAAGCAGCCTGGGGAAGAGGAGATGGATGCCCAGCTACATAAAGCACACTAAGCACTGGGACAAGATAACAGGCAGCTATGAAACCCTGGGAAACAGTAAATTCTTTACCCCATGGGAATACATCTGATCAGACTGTGTCAGGGAGACAGAGCAATGGAGGAGAGATAAGGAAAAAAATATACAGGCAGGGGCAAGGAGTATAGGAAGAACTGCAGGAAGAGAAACAATGTTACAGAGATAACAAACTCACCTAGCAGAGCTAACATTAGTGCAAACACTGAGAAGGGGGGGGGGGTACACAGGGAGGGGGAATAGTGACGGAAGACAATTGTGTCTCTCTTCCTCCAGCAGCTGAAAGCTGGCAGCAGAGAGAGGGGGAGAGACCAGCTTTCATCTGCTGGAGAAAGAATGACACGATTGTTACCCTAACAAATCCCCCTCCATGTGTGGGTCCCCTTGTGTGCTTAGGCCTCCTATAAGAGGACCGGTTCCCCCTCCACTATCAGCAGCCCTGGCAGTAGGTAAACAATATGCAGTGGCAAGGCAGTAAGCAGTATGTAACAGCTGTGCAGTATACAGTATCTACCCCAGGCTGCGATGCAACAGAAATTCCTAGGCCACCTGTTTGTGTTCAGTGAAGCAGATAGCGGTCTTGGGGACAGATGGAAGGAATTCCTTTTGAGCAAGGCCTCTCCCTACCCACATGACTCTAATGGAAGACTTGCCGGGCTGTCATCTTTGCTCAACCTTAGTGCCACCCCACCTTAAGCAACTGCACACTTTAAGTTTCTTCTGCAAGGAGGATCAGCTGAATTGAAGTGGCCACCTGTGCAAGGAGTAAAGCAAAAGATCATACCCCTGGCTCCACCACCCACCTCTGCCCCCACTGGTTGAAACTGTGGAGCCCCAAAAATTGCCTGCCGGTTACCAGCCCCATGAGGCTCACTGCCCCTCCATCACTCCCACTTCCACTCTTTCCTATCCTCTTTCTTTTGATTTTACACTACTGTGCTTCTGGTCTAATCATTCTAAACATCTTCATGTGGTATTTGGCATCCTTATTGGACATCTGATAACATCTAACTTCTCAATTGTCTAACCCTTATGGGCAGTATAGAGTTCTCCCTTTGGCCTTCTTTTCCTAGTGCCTATGCTGCAATATATCCACCTTTGCTTCCTGCAAGCTGGGATTGTTTGATATGTGAGACCAGTTTGCCAGCAAGTACTATGCTTTATCTTTTTTAAATGTAAGCACATTTGTGATATAGTAATTTGCTATCCTCATGTTCATTGTTCTCCCGTATGTGCTTTATTGTAACCTTTACTCAAATTCCAATTGTATTCATTTACTCAAAAAATCTATAAAAAAATTTGAAAAAGAAAAAAAGATTTTGAAGAATTGTCCCTAAAAATTCGTACATTTTTAACATTGCCTTTATACCAAATTCCTGATTTCTACTTTCAAAATTTTTATTTGTTTCAAAGGAAAAATATAATCCATACAATAGAGCACGGCAACATGTCGTCTCACATATATATGAAGAACATGGAAAACAAGTAAGAAAGTACAGGCTAACAGCATAAGCCGGAGAATACACATTGCGAATTGAAAGGCATTAGTAATATTAACAACAGATGAGATTAAAGTGAGAGGAGTTCTTTTTGTCTGGAACGGAATGACATGCCAATTGAGGGAAACCTAGGAAATATGGACCAGATGCCACCCAGTACCCCCGACACCCCAATTGGGAACACGCTGTGTCGAGGGCAATAGGCGCCCACAAAATATGAACATAAGAGGGGAGAAATGAAAGGGAGTTGTCAATCCAATACCAGAAAACTCCTGTTTTACCAGACGGTCAGCCTCAAGGCCTAACTGAGGGTCCTCTGTTGGGAGAAGCAAATCAGAGCACATTGCATCAGATTCTTTATGTCAACCAATAAACAGTGCCTAGGCAACATTTATACAAACTTTTATACCTTTCCGGACTAGCTTAAGTCCATAGTATGGAAACCAAGAGAACATATGCGAACAAGAGGAAAGAAAAGGGAAAGGTAAAGACAAAGAAAGAGGAGGGAGATAGAGGGGGGAAGGGGTGGAGAGAGCATCACTACTTGCGTCAAGATCATTAAGAGCAGTTCATACATATGGGAAGTTGGTCAGGCCCATTATTCGGGCCCAGGGTTCCCAGGTGGCTACAAACCTATCAGATGTGTCCTCCAACATGCTAGCAATCCTCTCCTGAGACATGATCCAGGAGATCTTATTTTTAACTAGTGTGAAAGAGACCCCTGTTTTCTTCCAATTCTTGGCTATGGAGATTTTTGCTCCCAGCAGCACAAATTGGGTCAACCTGCAGGCGGGTTTAGAGAGGTGGGGAATTGGATCATCAAGGAGAGCCACCGTGGGAACTCTGGGGACTTTGGAACCAATCAATCTTTCAATCAGGTTAAATACTTTCTTCCAGAAGGGGCGGATTCTTGGGCATTCCCACCAAATGTGTGACATCGTCCCCGTAAGCATGCATCCCCGGAAGCAGAGCGGACTGGCTGTTGGGAACATGTGTGCAACTCTGGCTGGCGTATAGTACCATCTGGTTAGTACTTTTGTCCCTGCTTCCATAAGGTTTGTATTGAGCAGACCCCGAAAGGATCTAGCCCCTATTGAGTGCCATTTATCCAAGGACCATTGGAATGAGAAATCAGTTTCCCAGGCGACCATATAGGGCGCCTTTGTTTTGGGGGTGGTGAGAGACGTGTAGACTAAGGAAATCCCCCCCTTCTGGTCCATGGCTTGACCACACCAAAGTTCGTATTCTGTAAAGAGCGGGGGGTTTGATTCTCCTTTGCAAAGGGAGTGTAGAAAATGTTGAATTTGATGGAACCGAAAAATTTCGGTCTTAGGCATGCTTAATTTCTTGATACAAAATTGCAAGGTAATAGGTCCTGTGGCTGTGAAAAAGTGTCCTATCCTGTAGAGACCCTTATCAACCCACCATTTGAAGGCAAGTACATTGTAACCTGGAGGGAAGCGAGGATTATTGAAAATATGAGTTAAAGGTTTAATTGCTGAGACCAAGGAGGTAGAGTAGCGCAGGGAATCCCATAGTTTAAATGAGTGGGAGAGAGTAGGGGACAAGATAGCGGGTCTATTTTTCTGAGGGGTCCATAGTAAAAAGTCGAGGGTAAAAGTGGGGACAGCCTGATTCTCAATATGGATCCAGTCTGGCTTCTCGTATTTTGAGTAAATTACGGATAACTGTGTTAGCCTAGCTGCTTGGTAATAACGGAATAGAAGTGGGAGGCCTAAACCACCCTTCTTCCTGTGCGCGAAGAGGGTATTGCGGGTTAGTCTATAGCCCTTCCTACCCCAAATGAATTTTAGGATTTTGTTTTGGAAGTTTGAGAGGTGGACCCTACGAATGGGGATTGGAAGGGATCTAAACAAATAAAGTAATCTGGGTAATAGGGTCATTTTGATAGCGTGTATCCTACCTAGCCATGATATGGGCAGATGGGACCACTTTTGTAAATCTGCTTCTAGAGTACGATACATCCGGGGATAATTATGACTGTATAAAGTCTCCACCTAAGCTGTGAGGTTTATACCTAGGTATTTGATGGAGGATTCGCTCCATTGGAAATTGAAGTTCTGCTTTAACAGTTCAACAGTGGGGGGAGTTAGAGAGACGTTGAGAGCCTGGGATTTACTGTAGTTCACTTGAAGACCCGACATCTTGGAGAAGGAATCTAGTATAGCGTTTAAATTGGGTAAGGAAGTTATGGGAGAAGTGATGTAGAGCATGATATCGTCCGCAAATAGGGCACACTTGTGGACACGAGAACCGCATACCACCCCTTTTATGTCTTGGTTTTGTCTAATAGCTATAGCGAGGGTCTCGATTGCCATCGCAAAAATTAAAGGGGACAATGGGCATCCTTGCCTAGTTCCTTGTCTTATGGGAATGGGTTTGGAGTAGAAGCCCTGTATGCGGATTCTCGCTGTAGGGGTTGAGTATAGGGCCTGTATTAAGCCAGTAAAGCGTTGCCCAAAGCCCCATTTGCGGAGGATAGCGAATATATAAGGCCAGGAGACCGAGTCAAAGGCCTTCTGTAGGTCAAGCGAGAGAAGCATACCCGATTGTTGGGGTCCACCCGCCCAGTTTGTTTGGAGAATGGACATAATATCTATGGTTCTTCTTATCTGGTCTGGGCCTTGTCTACCAGGAATGAAACCCACCTGATCCTTGTGTATATACACATTAATGAATTCAGCCAACCTGGAGGCGAGGATTTTGGTTAGTATTTTAATGTCACAGTTAATTAAAGAGATTGGGCGGTAATTTCCAACCTCTTCTGGGTTTTTATCAGGTTTTGGAATGACAGTTATAAGTGCTGCATTTAGGTGGGGATCAAGTGGGTTTCCCTTCGAGGCGTAGTTGAAGAATTTAGAGAGGTAAGGTGCTAAGGTTTCGGCAAACTTTTTGTAATAAGGATTGGACAGGCCATCCGGGCCAGGGGCCGATCCCGGTTTTAAGGTTTTAATTGCTGCTAAAACTTCTGCCGTTGTAAAAGGGGCTTCTAGGCTGTCTCTATGGCTCGAGGATAGTTGTGGGATAGGAAGGTCATTTAGGAAAGCGTCTATAGAGTGATCAGCAGGGGCTGGGGATGGAGAGTAAAGTTTATTGTAAAATTCTGCGAATTCCCCTAGTATCTTTGTAGGGTTAGCTGAGGGACCATGTCCAGGGATTATAATCTTTGGAATAGCCTGTGTTTTGAGTCTGGGGGATAATTTATTGGCCAACATAGAGTCCATCTTATCACCTTGTGTATAGAATCTATTTTGAGACCATCTCATTTGTTTTTCGGCTTTAGCTGTCAGAGCTAGGTTCAGTGCGAGCCTGGCCCTGTCCAATTGAGGGAGTAAGTTAAGGGACGGGTCTAGTTTGTGCCTGGTTTTTAGGGACACGTAGTCGTTCTCTAGTTTTTTGATTGTTGCCTCTCTCTCCTTTTTAATGGCTGATGACAATCTGATAAGTTCTCCCCTTATAAAGGCTTTATGAGCCGCCCAAATCGTTTCCGCTGAAACATCATTTCCGTCGTTAAATTTAAAGTATTCCTTTAGGGAGTCAGAGAGCGCAGAGACTCGGACAGGGTCTGATAGTATGGACTCGTTCAGCCTCCATTGCTTCTGGCCCGCTCTATTGTATTGTGACCGGATGGTCATGACAACTAAAGAGTGGTCCGAAAGGGAGGAGTCAATAATTTTTGAATGAGTTATGGCCGGGATAACTGAAGATTTCACTAACAGGTGGTCAATTCTGGCGTACGAATTATGGGGGTGTGAGAAGTGAGTATAGTCTCGTTTGGTGGGGTTTAGTCTCTCCAGACATCAGCCAGGCCCTGGTCGTGTATTAATCTCGCCAGTTTAAGGCTCTCATTAGAGGGGCGGGTAAGTTGGGAACCTGGGGGTCTAGTTTTGTCTAACCCCTGATCAAAGGCCACGTTGGAGTCTCCCCCGAGTATAACTGTTCCCTCTACAAGGGGGGTAAGGTGAAGGATGAGTCTTCTGAAAAAGGCTGTTTGACCCTTATTAGGGGAGTAATAGGAAATAAATGAGTACAGGTGGCCATCTAGAGTGCCTTTCACTAGCAGATATCTGCCGTCAGGATCTTTAGTTTCGGATATTAATTGGAAATTGCAGGATTTAGCAAACACTATTGCAACCCCCTTGGTCTTGTTAGTTGCATTTGCTAGGTAGAATTTGTTGTAGTGGGAGTGTAAGAAAGAGGGGTTATACGAACTGGGAAAGTGGGTTTCCTGAATCAAAAGGATGTCTAGTTTGGACGATTTATATGAGTTAAAGATTTTCTTGCGTTTAAGGGGAGAGTTTATACCTTGAACATTGTGCGAAGCTACCCTCCAGGTATGTTGTGTGTGGTCAGCCATGGGTCTCGCAGTGGGGGGAACTACCTGTCAGCATATCACTCACCCTCCCAAGGTGCCAAATCGGGCACCGTAGCCGGACAAATTGAGTACGTTGGTGTAATGTGAGAACCGTTGTGATGTTGCCAACTTCCTTCAAGTCTGAAAAAGAGAATACAAGTGAGTGACGCTCTGGAAAGGGTGAGGGAAGAGAAGGAGTTGTATAGAAGAAGTAAGAAGAAAAGGAAGAAGAAACATCCCCCCCTGGTGTACAGAAGAGCAGGAGGGGAGATAGGAGAACCACGAACATCTCACAGACAAGTATGAGATACGTAGAAAAAAGAAATAATTCCAACCCTGGGGTTGGTCTTCCAACCTCACCGACCATTGATATGGTCGAGAAGGTAGGAGGAGGCGCATGTGGCTCACGCCGCGCCCCAGCACTTCTTAACCCGCTGGAAAAAACCAAGTGAAAAAACAACCAAACGCTTGCCAGCAGGTGTGTATAAAATAACACGTAAAGAGCCACCCGAGAGGCTTTAAGCCTCAATTACTATAGTCTGGTGCACCACAATAGCGTACAAAAAAGGAAAAAGAAAAAAAAGGGGGGTTTAAGGGGAACACAGGAGACGTCAGTGCCTCCATTGAGGGAGGACTGGTGGACCTTTCAGTCTTCAAGGTTCAGGGAAAATTTTCTTCCAGGAGTGGAATCCTTTCTGAGAACCGCTTGGAAAGTCTTGGATGAGTCAGGGGGGACCGTGATTGGAAGATCTTCGGGATTTGGTTTTGCTCCAGAGTGGATTGGGAGATCCGGTAGGTGGAGGGCGTTTGTTGGAAGTGGAGGTTGGAGCGGCAGTCTCCATTTCCATTTCCTGGGCTATGATGTTTAATTTCAGGAGTAATTTTTCACCTGCGTCGAAGGTAGAGAAGGAATAAGACCGGTCTTTAAGTGAAAATCGAACCGCAAATGGGAAGGCCCATTTATATTTGATGTCCTTTTGGGCCATGGCTGTCAGGAGCGGCTTCAGGGCTCTTCTCTTCTGGATGGTAGCCGGGGAAATGTCCACAAATATTTGCACAGGGTGTCCTTGACATGAGATCTGCGGTAGGGTTCTGGCTTGTTTCATCACCTCTTCCTTTACAGCATAGTATAGAGGTTTAGCAATGACGTCTCTGGGAGACCCATCCTTCCTGGGGGGTCCCATAGCTCTGTGGACTCTGTCTAGTTCCAGGCGGGCTGTTGGTATATTGGGGACTAGAGCTCGGATCAAGTCTTGTGTTGCCGTGGAAACATCTGTAATGGATTCTGGTAAACCTCTAATTCTAAAGTTCAGTCTTCTGGATCTATTTTCCAGGTCGTCAATGCGTGAGAATGCTGTCTCTAATTGATCTTGCAGAGTTTGAATAAGCCCGGTGTTTTGATGGGAGATGGCTACTGTTTGCTCAACTTTGTCTTCCATAGCATCCATCCTGGATCCTATGTTTTGCAAATCCGCCCTGATTTCGCCCGTGATGGCTGCAGCGTTAGCCGCCAGACGCCTATCTAGGAGTGTTGAGAACTTGAGGAATAGTTCTTCCATGGATGACTGAGTCATATGTGTAACTGGGCCCTGAGGGCCGGGGGTGGGTGAAGCAGGGGGGGCTGCCGGGGAGAGGGCCTGGTCACCAAAAGCTTGATTGAGTAGCGATTCTGTAGAGGTGGGTGAGGGGGTCCCCATGCTGTGAGGTCCTGCTGTGAAGTGAAGGATAGCCGGTGCTAAGACTGATCTGTGGTCTGGAGTCAGCTCTAGGTGTTGAGGTGGGGGCTGAGTGGCGGTGGTCACCTTGGAGGCCATCTTGTGACTCCCTGACGGTGTGGTGGAGTTAAACTCCCCGTGTAAGTTCCTCCTGGCCCTCGTTTTAAGCATACAAGGTATGGTGGAAGGGATTGAGGATTACCTTCGGATGCAGTTTCTGAGCTCTTTGGTGCGGGGAGAACTTCACAGCACGAGCGCTTACAGTCCGGCGGCCATCTTGGTACACCCCGCGGAAACGGGATTCGGCCTCCACACAGCTTACACTCGTTCCGGATCGACGATTCGGTCTCCGGGTGATCCCCAAGTTATGTAGGGTCCGATGCACAGCGCGTGGATACGGTAGTTTGGCTGGGTGGCCCGCTAGCAGTGCTGGAGAGACGGCGTGGCGCGGAGCTCCCGGCTTACGCGGCCATCTTGGAACTCTCGCGCATGTGCACTCAAATTCCTGATTTCTAATGCATGTAAAAATGCATGATGTATAGCTGTCACACTGCTTTAGGCACGTAGATCACAAATATTTTCGAATTAGAATGCTTCTACTCTGTCAGGAATTTGGAAAGTGGCTGTATTAGTTTTCTTTTTGTCTTTTTACCCTCTGTTTTAACCTAGTGACCTGGTCAATAACACACGTTCCCCACTTTGGATAAAGGCCTACAGGGGGCACCTTTGGCAGGGCTGGTGCAAGTTTTTTTGACACCCTAGGCCAGCCATTCTCAACTAGGGTTCCGTGGAACCCTGGGGTTCCTCCATAGGTTGTTAGGGGTTCCTTAGGGGTTCCTTGAGCTGTGGCTGATGAACCACCTATTTGATGATGCCTACAGAGTTCAAGGTTCAGCACCACTTGGCAAAGCCAGCAGCATGACACCAAATATTTTAGCTGTCTTTAAGGGTGGCATTCTGAACACCACTTTAAGGGGGACATTCTTCCAGAATCAACTCCACCAATATCAGGACTCAGGAGCATTGTTCCTATTGAGCCTTGATGATTTGGTTTTAGTAAGGGTTCCTCGACACATGAAAATCATTGTTTGGGGTTCCTCTAAGGTTAAAAGGTTGAGAAAGCCTGTCCTAGGCGAAACCTCAATTTGCTCCTTCCATTGGATCCACCCCTGACTCCACCCCCTTTCCCCTGCCTATGTATATGGTGGAGCTGGCAGGGGTCAGAAGTGTGTAATTCACAGAATCCACGAGTCAGGAGTGTGTATTGCACAGATTACAGGGGCCAGGAGTGTGTAAGAATGTGTACACAGAATGCAGGGGTCTGCACTTTTTTTACTACATAAAGAGTGTAGGGTGCTCTAGGTACTGAGTGCAGGGTTGCAGGGTACGCTACGTACTGAGTGCAGGGTTGTGGGGTGCGCTATGTACTGAGTGCATGGTTGTGGAGTGCATTATGTACTGAGTGCAAGGTTGCAGGGTACGCTACATACTGAGTGCAGGGTTGTGGGCTCACTACCTACTTGAGGGGTGTGCTATGTACTGAGAGGGGGAGGGGGAGAGAGAGAGGGGAAGGGGGAAGAGGAGAAAGAGGGGGAAAGAAGGAAGGGGGGAGGAGGAGGAAGGAGGGGGAGAAAGGAGGGGGGAGGAGAAGGAGGAAGAGGAGGAGGGAGGGGGGAGAGAAGGAGGAGAGGGGAGGAAGAGGAGAGGAGGGGGGAGGAGGGAGAGGAGAGGGTGAGATGAGGAGGGAGGAGAGGGAAGTGAGAGAGACCCTTAGCCCAGTCTGCAGTCCCTGTCTGTGGGAAGGTGTGTGTGACACAGTACAGTACCTTCCATGCCAGCAGTGGGGAGGGCCCATTTGTATAGCTGGGTGTGGAAAGGAAGTCACAGAGCTGCTCCTGTTCCTTCCAGAGGATTGATTTACTGCCAGATGCAGTTTTCCCTGGCTACCTGCGCCTCCCATCCTTCCTCATTCCCCATCAGTCTGTCCATCGGTCCTAGGGAGTTCTTTGCAGCTCTTCTCCCTCCAGGGTAACCAGTCCTGGCCACCCTCGCTGGTCTTAATCCCCATTGCCTCCTGAAACCAGGTGCTGTCCCGCTTCCCGCGCCTGCTTCCACCTGACTCTCCATGCTCGTACAGGGCAGCACTCGATTGGAGTGTTGTGGGGGGAGGCAGAGTCACCAGCGTCGACAGGGAGCTGCAGGGAGAAATGTGCAGCGCCACCATCAGCTGAAAAAAGGCCTGCTGGTGCCCGCACCAATGGAGCCAAGTGCTCAAACAGCGAGGGGTCGGGAGGTATGCCACACCCCCATAGATTGATGTGCGCTCTAGGCCGACGCCTACCTTGCCTATAGGTAGCGCCGGCCCTGACCTTTTAACAGCAGCATTTTCACTCTGGGGGGTGGGAAGTGTTAGAAGTACTAGCAGATTTAAAAACATAAAAATCCTAACAAATTGAAGCTAAACTCTATCTCACACTTTATAATTAGTAACAGTAAACAGTATATTTCTTTTTGGAATAAAGGTTTTACATAAATAAATAAAAGCTAATCATTTGAAGCACCCTTGCTGGTGTTAAATAGTCTCTTCCCTGTAACTGTAAGAGAGCTTTTTCGGTTGAAAAACAACAGACTTACTAGCCAGATCAGCAGATGAATATAGAAGAAAGAAAGCCCAAAAAGGAATATAATGCAGCCATCACATCTAACAATTGGTAAGCTGCAATATAATGAATGTTTTCTTTTCGGTTTAATACTGCTTTAACCACTTCAGCTCCAGAAGGTTTACCCCCACCCCCCCCCTTCATGACCAGGCCATTTGTTGCGATACTGCACTGCGTTATTGTAACTATCAATTGCGCTGTCATGTGATGCTGTATCCAAATAAAATGTTTGTCCTTTTTTCCCACAAATAGAGCTTTCTTTTGGTGGTATTTGATCACCTCTGTGTTTTCTTATTTTTTGCACTATAAACAAAAAAAGACAGACAATTTTGAAAGAAAACAATGTTTTTTTTTCTTTCTGCTATAAAGCATACCCAATATGTATTTTATATATTTTTTTATCTAATTTCTTCATCAATTTAGGCCAATATATATTCTGCTCCATATTTTTGGTAAAAAAAAATAAAAATCACAATAAGCATATATTGATTGGTATGCACAAAAGTTAGAACGTCTACAAACTATAAGATTTTTAAATGTATTTTTTCTTTACCTGCAATGGCATCGATCAGCAACTTATACCGGGACTGAGAAATTGTTGCGGACAAATCGGACACCTAACTGACACTTTTGCCATTTTTGGGGGGCCAATGACACTAATACAGTGATTAGTGCTAAAAAAATATGCACTGTCACTGTACTAATGACACTGGCTTAATATAAGGGGCAATCAAAGGGTTAACTGTGGTCCCTGGGAGTGCTTTCTAAAAGTGTGGGGGAGGTTGTATTGTGGGAAGGCAGAGATCTTGGTTTATACTTAGCAGAAACACACGATCACTGCCTTCCCTTGTCACAGAACAGCGGTCTACCTTTTTTACATACGCAGAATGCTGTTCTGCCAGTCTCGCGAATGATAGGCAGGACCCAGCAGACCTGCTGATTGGCTCATGCTGTGTCCATTCACAGTGGGAGCAGGTCGCCGGCAGAGCCCGTGCATGCCCCAGACCCATAAGTGTACTATAAGTGTGATCAGGTACCTAGTATGTGATCTGGTGCAGAGCGGCTGCCCTGCCACAGTATATCTGCATGGGGCAGTCAGGAAGGGGTTAAAGCCAGAGACAGTCAGAAAAGTAGTATTTTTAGAAGGAGATCTGCAATGACTATCCTTAAAAATACATTTATACTATCTTAGCTCAGTCAGTTAATATTTTAACAAGGAGCATGAGATATGCCAAAAAAGTATTTTATTATCTAAAGCTTGGCCAAGAAGGGAATGTAGTACTCACTTACTAAAATAAAATAGTCAGTGAATAACACAGGTAACTACTTAAGTGTCTGAATGATACGAGAAATTATTTTTAAAGGTCAACAAACATACAGATAATGGGATGGATGCCATACAAAAGATAAAATACAGCCAATAATCAAAACTTGGAAGAGAGAAAGAGCATTGTCCAGTCCACTTTAGCTTTGTATCCAAGAGCACAGTCATCCTGGAACAAAAAGGAGCCATCCCTACTGGAGACACAAAGTTGGGTGTGAACAATTGTCTAAAATGTCTTGTATATTATATCATTATCTGTACCCCTCACTGGAAGGGGCCCACAGGGCCTAGACCAAACTGTAATAACCAATCCTCTGAATGGTATACCTAAACCTCCAAATTTTACAGCAGACACTATACAGTATGAACAGTAGTGTTTTACTTCCATCCACCAAAACCAGATTCCTCCATCACACTGCCAGATAAACCCATTTATGAAGTTCTAGATGTGCAGTTCTTGTGTTGAGGTTACCTCCAGAGGAAGTTTGGAACTCTACTGTGAGGAGCAAAAAACACTGACTGCCTTTGGAGGACACAGACCAATGGTAACCAGAGAGGTATACTGACCACTGACCACCAATAGTGCACACATAACACTGACAACCAATATTTAAAGAAGCACACATGCTACATAATCCCGACTGCTGTACTGTATGCTTGGAATGAGCTTAAGGTTTAGTCTGAACACAAATTTAGACCAAACTTTGTTTTTTTGGACATTCAGACGAACCTCCGAAAATGTATCCATTTGTCATATTTAATAGGGGTATTACTATGGCTTTTATACATGACAGATTCCCACTATCAGTGGTTGTTGAGGATGCTGGCAGGTGCTCTTAACAAAATATTACATCACCAGTCATGTAAGCAAAGGGATGAGGGGGTGGGGACATCATTGACCAAATATGGCCAATGCTATAGACCAAACTTTTCTTTATTGTCAATGGGTAGGGGTATTGTATAATCATTCACACAGGAGGGAAAGATATCAGGGGGTCCCCTTATAATAATGGGTGTTTCCATGGCTGTGGGGAAGAGACCCTTGTTCTCATAAACATGCCCACCCCCCCCCCCCCATGTTGAGGGAATGTGGCCTCGTATAGTTCAGAAGAAGGTAGCAAGGCCTTGTAAATAAAAATACAATGGGGACCCTCCCGAAATAAATACAAGACCATTATTCTCTTTGGTAAGGGTCTTTTAAGTATTTTTTTTGGGGGGGAGGTGGGTCCTTATTGCATCATTTACAAAATAAAGACATTTTTCAGGGTAAAGTGAATTAGCCACTTGCCTACTGGGCTGTCACGTACCTTTAAGCAGAGCCCGGAGTGCAGGGAGTGGCCTCTCGTAGACCTCTGACTCGAGAGACCCTGGTAGTGGTGACAGGGGCTCAGGAGCACAGAGGGGCACAAGTGCCTGACTGGATAGCAGGTGGTAGTGGCAGAAGACTGTTGAAGGAGGAGGTGTATTGTAGTCCAGTGTCTGAATGCAGGCAAAGGTGAGATAAGTTCCAGCAGACAGCAGAAGGGTTCCGGTAGTCCAGCAACGGCATACAAGTGATTACAGGAGGTGACAAACAACGGAGGGGTATTGTAGTCCAACAACGGATGCAGGTGTAATGGATAAGCGGAAGCGGAAGAGTCCAGTAGTCTGCGGCCAGAGGTAGAAGGCTACAAACGCAGAAGGAGTACAGCCAGATATTGCGGAGGACTGGGAGGTGTCCTGTAGTACAACAGCAAGCAACTTACAGTTGACGGATGGTGTAACAGTCCAGGTCAGGCACAGGCGGGCAGATCAGGTACAGAAACGGAATCCAGAAGAGTAGTCGGGTACAAGCCAAAGTCGGGGGGCAGGCAGCAAACAGCAGAGTCGGGAACAAGCCGGGTTCGATACGGATCAGGGTACAGGTACAGATACAGGTACAGGTTCAGGTTCAGATTCAAATACGGATCACCAGGACGCACAGGAACGCTGTTGATCAGGCAGCAAGGCAGTGAGGCATGGATCCAGTTTAAATAGCGCTATTGGCGCCAATTTGCGTCAAACGGCCGCACGCGCACCGCCGATCGCGGTAACGCTCCTGGAACTGGGCAAGAGATCTTCTGCGACTTTCGCCGCTCGGACGTCCGTGAGGAGGATCTTCCTGACATTGCCCCCCCCCAATGGGCAGCCTCCGGATGCCCAACTGGGACATCTTACCTGGGTGAGATCTTTTAAATGCCAGAACCAACCTCTTGGCGTGGATGCCAGTCTCTGGTTCCCAGGAGTTCTCTTCTGGACCATACCCCTTCCACTTCACCAGATACTGTACCTGGTTGCGTCTCTTTCTGCAATCCAAAATTGCTTCTACTTCAAACTCCTCTTCACCATTAATAAGCACAGGTTCAGGAGGGCCCACGTTCCGATCGGTGAAGGGATCCTGGATTGAAGGTCTTAAGAGGGACACATGAAACACCGGGTGAATACGCATCGATTCTGGTAATTTCAGCTCATAAGCCACATTGTTAATTTTCCTGGAAATTGGGAAAGGACCCACAAATTTTGGGCCCAGTTTTCTAGATGGGCATGTTAATTTTAGATTCAGAGTAGATAACCAAACCAAATCTCCGGGTTTTAGGTCGAGCTCCCCTCTCCTCTTTCTGTCAAAAACTGCTTTGTTGCGTTCTTGAGTTCTTGCCATCGTTTCTTGAAGCAATTTGTTATTGGTGCAGAAAAAGTCCAAAGTTTCTTGAACTGCTGGAACCGTGCATTCTGGGATATTGGCTGATAGGAACTGAGGGTGAAAACCATAGTTCGCAAAGAAGGGAGATTGATTAGTTGCAGAATGAACAGAGTTATTGTAGGAAAACTCGGCAAGTGGTAAAAGGGATACCCAATCGTTTTGCGAAAAAGAAGAATAACACCGCAAATATTGCTCAAGGGTCTGGTTCGTTCGTTCGGTCTGGCCGTTGGTCTGGGGATGATAGGCAGACGAGAATGAAAGACCAATTTTCAAGGACTTACATAAAGCTCTCCAAAATTTTGATGTAAATTGTACCCGTCGGTCGGAAACAATGTTCGCAGGTATACCGTGGAGTCTTACAATCTCCTTAATGAAGATCCTTGCGGTCTCAGGGGCAGAGGGTGTACCCTTCATGGGCAGAAAGTGAGCCATTTTGGACAATCTGTCGACCACCACAAGGATAGTGGTGAAGCCTTCTGACGGTGGTAATTCTACAATAAAGTCTATGGAAATCATTTTCCAAGGCCTTTCCGGGATGGGGAGTGGTTTCAGCAATCCCCAGGCTTTGGTCTTGCTACTCTTGTTCTGGGTACAGGTAATGCAAGATTCAACATAAAGTTTACAGTCTCTTAGCAGCTGAGGCCACCAGAAGGTGCGTTGGAGAAGTTCGGCGGTCTTGTGTACCCCAAAATGACCGGCCAATTTGTGGTCGTGGCAAGACTTGAGAACAGCAACCCGTAGTTGTTGGGGCACGTAGATCTTGTTTTCATGCCATAACAAGTTATTGCTAGAGAGTAAAGTGGTGTTTGAGGGATGTGGAGCTGAAGATGAAGCCTGCTTAAGATGGGATAGAAGATCTTCCTGGAGCATAAGGAAATTTCCGGGCGCAAGGATGGTGTCTGTGGGTTGAGGAACTTCGGGTTCGCTGAACATCCGGGATAGCGCGTCGGGTTTGGTGTTCTTTGATCCGGGCCTATAGGTTATGTGGAAGGAAAATCTTGTAAAGAACAGTGCCCATCTGGCCTGACGCGGCTTCAGCCTCTTAGCAGTCTTTAAATACTCTAAGTTCTTGTGGTCGGTGTATACCAGAATGGGATGGGCTGCTCCCTCCAGGAGATAGCGCCATTCCTCAAGTGCGGCTTTGATAGCGAGTAACTCCCTGTCCCCGACATCATAATTCTTTTCCGCTTCAGACAATTTACGTGAGAAAAACGCCACTGGGTGCAATAAAGCCTTTGGGCCCTGTCTCTGAGAAAGGACTGCTCCCACTGCAACTTCGGATGCATCCACCTCAAGGATGTAGGGTAGCGCAGAATTAGGATGCTTCAGGACAGATGCTGACACAAACTGTTCTTTAAGGGAAGAAAATGCGGCCTGTGCCTCCGGAGTCCACTGGAACTTGATACCTTGTCTCGTTAATCTGGTGATTGGAGCGATGATTGTAGAAAATCCCTTGATGAATTTTCGATAAAAATTCGCAAACCCCACAAAGCGTTGAATTCCTCTTTTATCAGTAGGGGCTGGCCAGTCCAGGATGGCCGAAACTTTTTGCGGATCCATCTTGATTCCATCCACCGAAATAACCAGCCCCAAAAACTGAATGCTGCGACGTTCAAACTCGCACTTCTCAGGTTTTGTGTACAAGCCGTGTTGGCGAAGCCGAGTGAGAACCTTCTTAACGTGCTCCCTGTGAGCTGGTAGAGAGGGGGAGAAAATTAAGATGTCGTCCAGATATACTAAAACAAACAGGTCGAGAAAATCTCTAAAGATATCATTCACAAAATGCTGGAAAGTCGCAGGAGCGTTACATAGCCCAAAGGGCATTACGAGATATTCAAAATGTCCGAAGCGGGTGCGGAAGGCAGTCTTCCATTCGTCCCCGCTTCGGATACGGACCAAATTATAGGCTCCGCGAAGATCCAATTTTGTGAAGATACTAGCTGATCCAAGGCGCTGGAATAATTCGGGTACCAAAGGCAGTGGGTACCGGTTCTTGACTGTAACTTTATTTAAGTCCCGGTAGTCAACACAAGGGCGGAGAGAATAGTCCTTCTTTTCTACAAAAAAGATTCCTGCCCCAGCTGGGGACGTAGAAGGACGTATGAACCCCTTTTTCAGATTGTCATCAATGTAAGTCCTGAGAGTCTCCAATTCCACTTCTGTTAAGGGAAATATTCTCCCGAAAGGGATTTCGGCTCCGGGAAGGATCTCAATTGGGCAATCGTAGGGTCTATGAGGGGGAAGTGTTTCTGCCCCTTTCTTGCTGAACACGTCCAGGAAGTCATGGTAGGTCTCAGGAACGTGCTGGCGAGTCTCAACATCGGTCTCCATACACATTAAATGGGGTGAAACCTTAGTTGATTCTTGAAAGCAGTGTTGACGACAATAGGGGGAGAAAAAGAAAATGTTTCCGGTGGACCAGTCTATTTGCGGGTTGTGTGCCTGAAGCCAGGGCATACCCAGTATGATAGGGAAAAGGGGAGATTCAATAATGTCCAGGCAGAGTTGTTCCTGATGGTTACCGGAAATAGTAGCAGTCAAAGGACATGTCTCTTGTGTCACTGGTCCTGATTTGATAGCTGACCCATCAGCAAGGTTTACAGACAACCCTTTCGCCCTGGGCCGTAAGGGCACTTGGAACTTTTGGGCAAACGATAAGTCCATAAATCCACTGCACGCTCCAGAATCAACTATTGCGGGGACTTGAATGTTCCCTCCGGGTAGCTGAAGAGAGACGGGAACAGCCAGGTGAGTAGCATTACTAGGCACAGCAGGTAAAACAGGAGAAGATACAGAAGAATGCTTACGGAATTTGGCAGGACAGGATCTCACGTAATGTCTGGGTTCTCCACAGTAAAGACACAGATTGTTGAGCTGCCGGCGTTGTCGTTCCTCGGTGGTGAGCGTTGGTCTAAGTAAGCCCAGTTGCATGGGTTCAGGCGTGTCAGCAGCAGGATGTGCAGGGGGATTAGGTACACGGGGTAACATCCAGATTGGTCGGGACGGCCCGGCAGTGCGTTCTGTTCTCCATTCTCTCAAGCGTCTGTCTATCTGGATGGAGAGGTTGATAAGGGCTTCAAGAGTTGCTGGAACACCCACCCGGGCCAATTCATCCTTTAGAGGTTCAGAGAGTCCCATGCGAAACTGGTATCGCAGAGCGGCATCGTTCCAGGTAGTATCGGAACTCCAGCGCCGAAATTCAGACGCATAGTCCTCTGCCGCTCTGCGGCCTTGCTGAAGAGAATATAAAGCTGCTTCCGCTGTGGCCGCCTGTTGAGGATCCTCATAGAGCAAACCCATGGCTTGAAAAAATGTATTCAGATTATTAAGGCAGGCTTCCTTTTGCTCCAAAAGGCGGTGGGCCCAAGCCTGGGGCTCACCCAGTAGAAGGGAGATAACAAAACCCACCTTAGTGGATTCTAGAGAGAAAGTTCTGGGTTGAAGTGCAAAAAACAATTCACAGGCATTGCGAAAAGCTCTATACTTGCTGCGATTTCCCGAAAACCTCTCCGGAGTTGGGACCTTGGGTTCAGGGGGTAACATAACCACTGATGGCGCAGAAGAAGTTCCCGACACGGTAGGGCCTGTGGTAGATAAGACCTGGACACGCTCTTCCAATCGAGAATAGCCTTCTTGTAGAGATTTAACAGCCTGGGTAAGTCCAGCAAGATGACGGCATAAATCATCCATGGCCGAATCTCCCTGCGTGGGCTCAGACATGGCTGCCTGATACTGTCACGTACCTTTAAGCAGAGCCCGGAGTGCAGGGAGTGGCCTCTCGTAGACCTCTGACTCGAGAGACCCTGGTAGTGGTGACAGGGGCTCAGGAGCACAGAGGGGCACAAGTGCCTGACTGGATAGCAGGTGGTAGTGGCAGAAGACTGTTGAAGGAGGAGGTGTATTGTAGTCCAGTGTCTGAATGCAGGCAAAGGTGAGATAAGTTCCAGCAGACAGCAGAAGGGTTCCGGTAGTCCAGCAACGGCATACAAGTGATTACAGGAGGTGACAAACAACGGAGGGGTATTGTAGTCCAACAACGGATGCAGGTGTAATGGATAAGCGGAAGCGGAAGAGTCCAGTAGTCTGCGGCCAGAGGTAGAAGGCTACAAACGCAGAAGGAGTACAGCCAGATATTGCGGAGGACTGGGAGGTGTCCTGTAGTACAACAGCAAGCAACTTACAGTTGACGGATGGTGTAACAGTCCAGGTCAGGCACAGGCGGGCAGATCAGGTACAGAAACGGAATCCAGAAGAGTAGTCGGGTACAAGCCAAAGTCGGGGGGCAGGCAGCAAACAGCAGAGTCGGGAACAAGCCGGGTTCGATACGGATCAGGGTACAGGTACAGATACAGGTACAGGTTCAGGTTCAGATTCAAATACGGATCACCAGGACGCACAGGAACGCTGTTGATCAGGCAGCAAGGCAGTGAGGCATGGATCCAGTTTAAATAGCGCTATTGGCGCCAATTTGCGTCAAACGGCCGCACGCGCACCGCCGATCGCGGTAACGCTCCTGGAACTGGGCAAGAGATCTTCTGCGACTTTCGCCGCTCGGACGTCCGTGAGGAGGATCTTCCTGACATGGGCACTTTTACCCTCTTCCTGTCTATGCCAATTTCCAGTTCTGCGCTCGCTATAACACATTAAATGACAATTGTGCAGTCAAGCAACATTGTACCCATTTAACATTTTTATAGTTTTTTTCACAAAAAATAGAGCTTTCTTTTGGTAGTATTTAATCACCACTGTTTATTTTTTATTTTTTGCTAAACAAACGAAAAAAGAAAAAACATTTTGAAAAAAATGCATTTGTAATAGTTTGTTATAAAATGTTGCAAACAGCTATTTTTTCTCCTTCACTGATGTGGGCTGATGAGGCTACACTTATGAGCACTGATAGGCTTTACTAATGGGCACTGATGGGGCTGCACTGATAGGTGGCACTGATGGGCAATGATAGGTGGCACTGATGAGAACTGATGAGGCGGGACTGGTGAGCACTGATGTGGAGGCACTGGTAAGGCTGCACTAATAGGCTGCATTCATGGGCACTGATAGATGGCACTGATGGGCACTGATAGGTGACACTGAAGGGACATCAGCGGTGGCACTGATAGGCAGCACCGATAGACGGAACTGATGGGCACTGGTAGGAGGCACTGATGGGCACTGGTAGGTGGCACTAAAGGGTGACGCTGATGAGGCACTGATGCCCACTGATTGGCAGCACCCATGGGCACTGATAGGTGGCACTGATTGATAGTACTGGTGGGCACTGATTGGCAGCACTGATAGACGGAACTGATGGACACTGATGAGGCACTGATGCCCACTGATTGGCAGCACTGATGGGCACTGATAGGTGGCACTGATTGATAGTACTGGTAGGCACTGATTGGCAGCACTGGTGGGCACTAGTTGACTAGTTGGTGAGACTGCACTGCTAATCAGGACACCGATAATCAGTGCCATGATTATCAGTGCTGATGTCCCTTAAACCAGGCTTTCTTCTTAACTACTCATTCTGTTAGCGTGATGAAAGAAAAGCCGTTAACCGGCTTGTGTTTACATCCTGTGATCAGCTGTCATTGGCTGACAGCTGATCACATGGTAAAGGGCCACTGTGATTGGCCCTTTACCTTGATCTGTGATCAGCTGAGTCTGAACGCTGCACAGGGCACACAGGCAGCGCAATCACTGGGGTATGTCCATGGACGCCATCCCGGCCAACTAAGCAGGAAGTAGTTAAATTCATTTTTTCTACATGTTACTTGCTATACATGTAAAAAAATTTAAATCTCTGAATCTGGTATAGATTTTAAGACAAAACCCCTGAAAAAAAAAATGTGCATGGGATTCGCCGCCAAATTCAGTACCTATCAGACCTTATTCTGAGGATTTTTCTTTCTCTGTAAATATCACTTTTGCTATACTGTTTAGTTTACATGGTTTAGCTTCATAGACAGGCTTAGGGGACCCCCCCCCAAACAATTTTTCTTTTTTTTAAAACAGTGCATGTTTATTGTTAAGCAATATTAAATTTGCTACTGCTTGCAAAATGGTATTTTTTTTACAATTTTTAACATGTTCCTTAGGACAGTGCCCAGCCCCCCATGAACTTTTTATACCAATCCCTTAGCTATTAGCTTTAAAAATTGAGAAAATTGATTTGACAGATTTGGCTCCCATTAACTTCAGAGTGGTTCGGAATCGTTACTCAAATTTTTGATATGTTCGACCGAACCTCCCCGACCTAAACCCAGTTGTGTTTAGCTCATCCCCACTCATAGTTAAATGTAGTTAAATGTAGTTACATAGTTGGTAAGGTTAAATAAAGACACCAATTAATTTAGCTCATACAGTACTTTATACTCTTCCACACCCTAAAACTAAAAACTAATTTGGGCATTAGATACCATATAGGGCATCAAGGTGTGGCTGATTCACACAAGTTAATAAGTCATTGGCTCATCCATTACTGGATGGCTTTGCCTGAAGTTTTATCCCACAAAACAGAGCCTTAAGGCAGGTAGCAGCTGCTGTGCTCTTTTTTAGACAACTGACCGTGCTTCCGAAATTCTAACATATAGTATATTACAATTTTTTGTTTGCATACAGTAAAACTAAACAAATATAAAATATAACATTAAAAAATTATACAATTTACAAAAACATGATATGAACCAAAGCCATTGATTTCTTATAAGTTAAAGAGTGCACTGTTCATCAGAGGTGTACTGCCTTTGCTACCCCCATATCCTACTTTACTAGCAATGATAAAAGTTTTAACAGCTTTAAAATAATTTTTGGTTGTTGGATAACTGGTGCCTTGTTTCATGTTGTTTTATAGATATCTCTGGATTTATTCTTTCACACTTAGCAGGGGACATTTAAAGCATATAATTACATAATACTGGAAAAGAAATAAATAAAGGAAATGCAGACTAACAGAGTTAGAATTAAAATCCACAGGACACTGGCGAGCTTTATTTTAGAATATGTCTGGAGCATCTATAATTAATGTATACAGTACTTAAAAAATATCCAATAAGAAAGTTGCAGGGAAAAGGATTTTAGAACTATGGATTATTTTAAAGAAAACTTTGTAAAAGGATCTTTAAAGTTCACGTGGTAGGAGAATGGCTTTTGCAGTTTAATATATATATATATATATATATATATATATATATATATATATATATATATATATATATATATATATATATATATATGTGTGTGTGTGTGTGTGTGTGTGTACATATATGTGTGTGTGTATATATATATATATATATATATATATACAATACACACATATATATATATATATATATATATATATATATATATATATATATATATATATATATATATATATATATATACATATATACAGTACATACTATGTATATATATATATATATATATATATATATATATATATATACATATATACAGTACATACTATGTATATATATATATATATATATATATATATAGCATATATAGTGACAGCCTGGGGGTTTAGTAGTTCAACAGTGGTGCAAAATGGTGCGTTTTCTCCATACCAGAAGTAAAACCTGTAAAATAATTAATTCTTATAACATACTATGAAACATCATGAAGCAGTAGAAGGATTTTAAAATCTTTTTTTTTTTTTTTCACAATGTGACAACAACCATAGTATAAAAATGCTTCTTAGCAGAAAGCTAGCACTCAACTTGTGATGTGTGTTCATAGTAATTGCTGAGATGGTTAACCAGTTCATGACTACAATAAAACCTTTGATAGAAAATAAGATGAATGTTTCTAAGAAGTTATACTTCATTTTAGTAATTTGGAAGGTTTGTTTTGTTTACGCATGAGCCTTCAAATACATAGGAGGTTATTTCGGAAAAAGGCAAATCCACTTTGCACTACAAGTACACTAGGAAGTGCAGTCACTGTAAATCTAAGGGGTAGATCTGAAATGAGGGAAGCTCTGCTGATTTTATCATCCGATCATGTGCCAGCTTCCAGGTTTGTTTTTGTCAAAGCTTAATTGAACAAGCTGAAGTAAGAAGCTGATTGGCTACAATGCACAGCTTCATCAGATTTTTCCCTCTCCAGTAAATCATCTCCATAGTTTTTAAAGCAGTTGTAAAGGCATACGTTCTTTTTCCTTCCTGCATTCTATGCAGTAAGGTAAAAAACATTCTGCATGCAGCAGCCCATGTAGCCTCCCTTAAATAGGCTCTCTCGGTTCTCTCACTCCTCATTGGCTCAGATACCGCAGCAGGAGCCATTAGCTCCCATTGCTGTTAATCAGAGCCAGTGACAAGGAGATGTGGGCTGGGGCTGAGCCCCACTCTGTGTGTCTTTTTGACACAGAGCGGAACTCAGACGTAAGCACACACAAATGCCCCCATAGCAAGTGGCTTGCAGGTGGCACTCGGCGGGGGGAGGGGGGGCTGGAGGGGGTGGAGCCCGGCAGGGAATCCAAGAAGTTTATTATTTTAATTTTAAAAAAGGCAAGTTTTACAATCACTTTAACTGACAGAGGTTTCCACCCTTCCCTATTCTACCAATTTTTTAATAGAAGTTTTGGCCGGAGTTCTACTTTAAGCTCGGACAATCTGCTGTAAAACTAGATTGGATAAGGGATGGAATAATCCTGGTGAGCATAAAGCTGTTTAGCACTTTCACTGCTGACAGTTATCTGTATGTCAGCTGGAGCAGCTTTAATTTTCTGGATCAGATGTGTTCTGACTGCCCTATGGAGGTAATGGGTGTCTCCTTGCAACTCAGGTTTATCTGTGATGCTGGTTAGGGGCTGGGGATTATACTAATATTCTATGGTACAAAATTAAAGGAGAAGTGAAACCAAAGCATTTATAGCCTGGGGATTACAGGGATGCAGGCTAAGGTCCACTGTTGGCTTGTTATAGTGCTGGTCCAGGCTCTGCAGGGATCCCAACAATAATGTTGGGATCTACCTAGATGGCAGACCATCAGCCGGTGCAGCCTCTCACTCAGCAGTGCTGAGACACTGAAAGGCTACTGTTCATGCTTACCATGGCCCTGCAGGGACCACACATAGCTGTAATCAAAGGCAGAGAAGGTTCCAGAAGTCTGGAACCTTCTACACTAGCCTTTCTTAGCCAGGGTTTCGTGAAATGCGAGGATTCCTTCTGAAGTTGATAGGATTTCCTTAAGCATTGAGCAATTGGTCATTAATCTCTTGCCTACACCAACCACCAATGAAGGGGACACTTCTACTTTGACCACTATTGTTCTGGTAAACTACAATTTTATTGGCTGCATTTCATTCTTGTTAATGTTATTCCTTTAATTTCAAGATTATTACTACAAATCTTGTGCAGAGCGAAAGGGTTTGCCTATTTTATACTTGTATTTAACACGTTCTACAACTTAGTGATTAAAGTAATTTAATTCAAACTGTAGGTAAGAGAGGTTGCTGGAGACCTGAGGAAACATTTCAGGGGTTTCCTTAGGGTAAAATGGTTGAAAAAGGCTGTTCTTGACAGCATGATGTCTGTCGTTCATTGGGCATAGAAACCAGCTTCCTTCATGTTCTGAAAAATGTGACATATGGCCCCATGACAATTGTATTCCAATGCATCCTGGGTAAAGTGGCTTTCATTTTGTGCCCATTATTATTGATGAAAAATATGGAAAAAGTGTGTAAGTAGTGCCAAATGAATGCAGGCATAATGTTCAATTTCCAGGTACCACCAACAGGCTTATGCCCTATTTTACATTAGAGGAAGCCAAACAGCTAAAATTTACCAGCAAATATTCATCGCTATGCCCAACACTTCACTCTGAAACCTTCCTTTCTGATTCAGGTACCAGTTATAAGGATAGGCCATTGGTAGCAAGAA
The DNA here is from genome assembly GCF_037356315.1 of Lithobates pipiens. Lineage (NCBI taxonomy): Eukaryota > Metazoa > Chordata > Amphibia > Anura > Ranidae > Lithobates > Lithobates pipiens. The sequence continues at coordinate 517,102,063 of NW_027507758.1, forward strand.
GAGTTTAATAGATTTTTAAAGCTTTACTCTCGGAACTTCATGGTAGACAACTTCAGGGCATGTGCCAATTATGAACTAATATACCAAATGCGCGGCGCTAAAAATAAATGAAATAAATAAAATATAAAATTAGATAACTATTAAACGAATAGCTAAATGCATATATCCTATAATGTAAAGGTAATAAAGTCAAACATAAAATATAATAAAGGGGACATGCTCCGTGTGATGCACACAAATCCTAAACAACACATAAACGTAAAACGTGATGATAATTTCTTCATGCAATGTCCAATAATATATATAGGGAAAGTGCACATGCTCCATGTATTGCACAAAAATCCTTAATATTTCAACAGTTCAAACATAAACCATGATGGTGATATCTTCATGCAATGTGCACACACCCCCCACCAGGTTTACCCTCACCTTAAAGGCTTTTCAAAAAAAGCATGTGATAAATAATATTATCAGCTTGGGAAGATCCTCCTATGGTTCCTCTTGCATGTGGTGGTTAGTTATGGCTTAAATACTGCTACAAAAGTAACTCCTTCCTCCTGATCACAAGCCACTGTTTCCTCCTGTCTATCACACTTGTGAAAGACAATAGAAACTTGCAATGGTGTGATAACGTTTTAAAACAGGTTTATTGCAACTTAAAATCCCACATAGATTTACACTCACATTTAGCACAATAAAAACACGCCTTGATATGCTTATGGACAAAAAGGGGGGGGGGGGGCTGATAATGTCACCTGGAGACCGAATCTGCAGCCATAGTTCCCAACATTCGCCCTGTCCTAAGCCTGTAGTACAAAAGACTCCTCCCTTCCTTCCTTGTCAGCCGATCAAGCTCCTCCTACTGGTTTTGTCACAATCTCTTGACTTCCTCTAGGAATTGTAATTCTTGCCAATTATAGTAGCGGTCGTTGACCCTTTCCAAGGTCCGGCTGTCTATGTACTTTCCCTGACTCCATCCTATCCAGGGCCCAGTACCTCTCCAGGTATTCCCCAGTAATGAGATACTAATCCCTGGAAGCACTAAATCTCTGTATAATAAGACACACCAACTCCCATGAGAGACAGTACCAGAGTCTCACTCATGTTGTCTTAACTCTCAGCACAAGCTCTACCTATTTTCTTATGTAACCCACTATTTATCTATGGAAAGGGTGCCACATAGTGGCTAATCAGCAAAATGAATAAACACCCCCTTACAAGTGCTAGATATTATCATTGATTTCAGCCTTTTATAGTATTTTTAATTTCTATTTCTCAAGTCCTGATAATTCTTATGGATGGGTGTGGAATTTTAATATTCCTGTTATTAAAATGGAATTGGGTTACTTGACCACAATAATCTTTAACAGATTCAACAGACAGAAGCAAATGATAACATTCCATGGTCATTCTTTTCTTTTCAGCCATAAACCTGTTTCATCTTTTGTGCATTCATGAGCTCTGACCTGGCATATCCCAATATGGACATTTATCCATTGGAACTGAAATGAATTCAGATTCACTGGGCATTTACCTCATATTCCATGATCACTCATTATGCAATTGTCCACATATTAACTGTCATTTGATTACTCCAACATTACCTAACAGAAATGTCCTGTTTTCCATTAAGTGGAATGTTGCGAATGGCAGATTTGTCAGATTCTTTACAAATAGCCCTCATGGTTCTTTCTGTCATTCTCTTCTTTTTTTTTTCCAATGAAAGTTTTTATTGTATACAAATTATGCAATACATGGGTATACAGAGTCATTAGGTTTACATATACAGAGTCATTGCATATCAGAAAAGATATAAGAAAAGATGACCGTGTTAAGTCTTACAAATATAACAATATGTGTTCCATGTTTGTGAGAAGGTATCGTTTAAACAATGACTGTGAGTGAGTAACCCAAGGTGTAGTATCATAAAACCAAAATCAGCGAAATGCAGGCAACTTGGTTAAGCAAGGTATCACGTTTCATTCAGAGTGTGTTTTATGGAACATATCTGTTATGTTGTGTGTGAGAGTATGTGTTATTTATAGGTTGCATAAAATATTTATATGTATGACAGCTCTTAGTAGCCATTGGTGTTAGTGCATCTTCCTTGATAGATGGCCTAATGGGTTTCTAGGTGATGGGGTCTCGGATGGTTGCAGTCACTGGACCACTAGCGACCCTTAATGAGTATAGTGTTTAAAATGGGCCTATTCTATGGTCATGATCATCTGTCAAAACTATAGAGAAGACTGCGGCCCCCGCACCCCAAAGCACCTTGTCCCCGTGTTGATGAGGACAAGGGCCCTCTTCCCGACAACCCTGGCTGTTGGTTGTCGGGGTCTGCGGGTGCGGGGCTTATCAGAATCTGGGAGCCCCCTTTAACCACTTACCGACCGGCGCACGCCGATGTACGTCGGCAGAATGGCACGGGCAGGCATACTGGCCTACAGGTATGTCCAGTTTTAAATGCTGCCCTGCCATCGCGAGTGCGCCGGCGACGTGCTCGCGTGCCGGTCGGACCACCATGAGTCCGGTCGCGGGTCCTGCGGACTCGATCACCACGGGCATACCAGCGGTCATCTCACGAGGGGCTGAACGAGGAGATGCCATTGTAAACAGCATCTCCCTGTTCTGCCTAGCAACAAGTGACGCTGATCTCTGCTCTATGTGATTGAAAATCTACCAAAAAGCAAATCCCCTGAAAATGGCAGGACTTTTTAGGCATAGACTGTAAAACAAAAAAAAATCAACATATAATAAAACAGAATACAAAGCTATAAATTGTTCCAAATAGAATGGAATAAGTTCTTTGCATGTACAGATGTGCCCCAATTATGACATAGTCATCTATACACATTCAGTTACAATGATACTCACATGATATATGCACATGATATATCCTACGCGTTACGGAGATTCTCTCCTTCTTCAGGGATCCATCATTTTTTGCAGCTCTGTATTATTCAGAGATTTTATCTACAATAGTAAAGATGAATATGTATGTACATGTATATAGGCCTACTTCACAAAAAAAAAAAAAAAAGGAATTTTATACTCACAGACAGACAGGTATGGATTAAATGTAGTTCTAAACCTCCAAGCCCTCTAGATATATCTACAGGGAGGGCCAGTAGGTGAGACCCAGCGAGAGGACAAAAAGGAGGACAAAGCCAACCCCTCTTCTCCTCTTCTCAGAGTCTCAAAATCGCAAAAGGCCCTGTGTGGAGTTGTGGAAAATATGTGTGGTTTCGGGGTCCCCCAAAAAGATACGAACCGGGATCGCATGGATACTAGAATCTACATAGAGAGAGGAGAGGAAAGGAGAAGAAATAAACATACCAATAAAAGAGTTGGACCGTATACCTTAGTGTACAATCCCACTCCATCACAAGTATATGTGTCTATTATGTGTATATGGGCATATCTTCCTTTACCTTATATTTAGAAAGATGTCCACTCTATGTTAATTCTGCCCAAAAAAGGAAATTACAGAGAGTCTATATTGTAACGAAGTATGTGAGCCAATGAATAGTGGGGAGCACCACATCCAGAAACGCCCATTTATTTGTCCCTAAATAAAAAGCCAAAAATAGTACCAGTGATGGTGTACACACACCGCACGTATATCCCTGCCAAAGACGCCTTTTCCCAAATCGGGGGGCAAACAGGTATGTAAGTATGAAAAGTAGCTTACCTCAAAAGTCTTGCCATCATGTGATTGGAGCAGAGATCAGTGTTCCCTAAAACAAAGCCCAGCCCCCCATAGTTAGTAATACACCCCTAGGAACACTTAACCCCCACACTGCCACCCACTGGTTAACCCCTTCACTGCCAGTGTCATTTATACAGGAATCACTGCATTTGTATAGCAGTGATTGTTGTATAAATGACAATGGTCTCAAAATGTGTCAAAAATGTCCGATGTGTCCACCATAATGTCGCAGTCACAATAAAAATTGCTGATCGCCGCCATTACTAGTAAAAATAAAAATATTAATAAAAATGCCATAAAACTATCCCCTATTTTGTAAACGCTATAACTTTTGCGCAAACCAATCAATAATCGCTTATTGCGATTTTTTTTACCAAAAATATGTAGAAGAATATGTATGGGCCTAAACTGAGGGAAAAAAATGTTTTTTTATATATTTTTGGGGGATATTTATTATAACAAAAAGTAAAAAAGAAATAGTTTTTTTTCAAAATTGTCGCTCTATTTTTGTTTATAGCGCAAAAAATAAAAACCACAGGGGTGATCAAATACCACCAAAAGAAAGCTCTATTTGTGGGAAAAAAAGGACATCAATTTTGTTTGGGACGTCGCACGACCTCGCAATTGTCAGTTAAAGTGTCGCAGTGGCTAATCGCAAAAAGGGTCTGGTCTTAAGCCAGCAAAATGGTCCAGTCTGAAAGTGGTTAATAAGGGGGCCCCAGATACCGGCCCCCCACCCTATGTGAATGAGTATGGGGTACAATGTACCCCTACCTATTCACCTGGTGAAAAAAGTGTAAATAAAACACAACACAAGGTTTTAAAATTATTTATTGCACAGCTCCGGTGGTCTTCCGTCTTGGGGGGTCTTCTCGCCGGACTTCTCCGCTATCTTCTGCTAGCTCTTTTACTAGTGGAGGAGCCTGGCTTTCTTCTTCTTCGTCACCGCCGCTGCCCGGGGGTCTTCTTCTGACTTTGGGGGTCTTCTTCTGACTTTGGGGGTCTTGTTCCCCTCTTCGGGGGTCTTGTCCGCCTCTTCGGTTCTTCTTGCCGGGCCTCCGCTTTCTTCTCCCAGCTCTACCCTGGGGTACATTGTACCCCATACTCATTCACATAGGGTGGGGGCCCCCTTATTAAAGGGGCTCCCGGATTCCGATAAGCCCCCCACCTGCAGACCCCGGCAGCCAGCAGCCAGGGTTGTCGGGAAGAGGCCCTTGTCCTCATCAACATAGAGACAAGGTACTTTGGGGTGGGGGGACCCCATGTGGAGGGCACGCAGCCTGGTACGGTTCAGGAAGGGGGATGCTCACTCGTCCCCACCCCCTTTCCTGACCGGCCGGGCTGCGTTCTCTGATAAGGGTCTGATATGGACCTTGGGGGGGACCCCCGCACAGTTTTTTTGGCATAGGGCTTCCCCTTTAAGTCCATACCAGGTGACGGGGCCAGCGAGGCGACACTGACCTCCTTCGCTAGTCCCATCTACCTGGAGCCGCGTTCAAAATTAACAGACTTTTTTCTGTGTGCGGGCAAGTCCGTTAATTTCAAAAGTCCGGCGGACTAGCACACAGACAGCTGGATTGTCCGCCGACTACCGAGTTCAGCGGACAATTTTGAGTCAAAACGTATTTTTAAGTCCGCCAGATAGTCCGATCGTGTGTACGGGGCATTAGGGGCATGTTATACCACTAGGAGATAATTTTAAACCCATTTTCTTGTGAAACATTGGTGGAACCCTTATGAATGTAGGAGTAATTTTTTCCTAATCTTCTAGTGAAAGGTTTAGCGAGAGGTCCCTCTCACATCTTTGGGTCTCTATATTGGCCTTGGGTTCTACCATTCTCTTCTTTAATAGAACATTTATGTTATTAATTTACAAAGCTATCATTTTTATAACACTTTCACAGCTACGGTACGTTTTCATTTTTTTTATTAGGTTTCATACCAATTCTTCCTTGTATGGTTCTATTACATCTGTGCTTTAGTATAATTTTGTTTTCCAAAAGTAAATTCCCTAGGCTTCAAATCTAAAGACAAAAATTTAGCTAAAACCCTTTTCCTTTGCAAGAGATAAATATATACACTTTAATTTTTCTGTTGACATCTTTCTTTTATCGTTCTATCCCAATGTGACGTTAATATTGTTATCGGTTTACAGTGCCTTGAAAAAGTACCCCTTTTTTCCATTTCCACATTTTGTCATGTTACAACTAAAAACGTAAATGTATTTTATTGGGATTTTATGTGATAGAACAATACAAAGTGGCACATGATTGTGAAGTGGAAGAAAAATGATAAATGGTTTTCAAAATGTTTTACAAATAAATATGTGAAAAGTGTGGCGTGCATTTGTATTCAGCCCCCCTGAGTCAATACTTTTTAGAACCACCTTTTTCTGCAACTACAGCTGCAAGTCTTTTTGGGTATGTCTCTACCAGTTTTGCATATCTAGAAAGTGAAATGTTTACCCATTCTTCTTTTCAAAATATCTCAAGCTCTGTCAGATTGGATGGAGAGCAGTTTTCAAGTCCTGCCACAGATTCTCAATTGGATTTAGGTCTGGACTTTGACTGGACCATTCTAATACATGAATATTATTTGATCTAAACCATTCCATTGTAGCTCTGGCTGTATGTTTAGGGTCATTACCTTGCTGGAAGGAGAACCTCTGCCCCAGTCTCAAGTCTTTTGCAAACTCTAAGCCCTTGTACACACGGTTGGACATTCCAACAACTGTCGGATTTTGTCCGAAATTTGTGTTGCATACACACGGTCGGACAAAGTTGTCGGAAAATCCAATCGTATGTAACGTGATGGCATTATTTCGTTACGACGGGACTACGTTCAGGCTAGTAGCCAATAGCTTTGGTCTAGGAATTTGATCTGAGCATGCGTGGCACTTTGTCCGATTGGAATTCTCTACACACAATCGGACAAAGTCCGATCAGATCATGTTGTCGGAAAGTTTGTCCGACGGATATTCCGACGGAAACAGTCCGATGGAGCCCACACACAGTTGGATTATCCGACAACACGGTCCGATCGGACATTTTCCGTCGGAATGTCCGACCGTGTGTACAAGGGCTAACAGGTTTTCTTCTAAGATTGCCCTGTATTTGGCTTTATCTATCTTCCCATCAACTCTGATCAGCTTCCCTGTCTCTGCTGAAGAATAGCATCCCCACAACATGGTGCTGCCACCCAAGGCTCGAGTCTTGCAGGAACGCATTGGAACATCGTTCCTGCACTTTTTCTACAGCAGGAACGATGTTCCCTTTGCACTGTGGCTGCAGGGGGCCGACCCTGCCCTCCCTCCTCCTCTTGTGTAAAACATGATGTCCCTGTAAGTGGCAGAGTGTAGCGTGTGTAGTACTGCAGCAAGGGTTAATAGATCATTGGGCACTTGCCGAGCTCATGCTGTTCACCGCTAGATTGTGGTGGATGGGACTATGGGTGCCGCTCCCACTGTGTTCAGTGCTGTCTGGTGGTATAGAACTGTGTTGGTCAGTCCGACCCTGACAATCTGACATTGAACAGCGTGAGCTTGGCGAATACCCAATGATCTATTAACTATTGCTGCAGTACTACACATGCTACAATCAGCCACTGAGAAGGACAGCATGTGTTTAGATTTTTCCCATTGGCTTGCAGCGCGTCCCATCTTGGGCTTGGGGGAGGCTGCAATGATGGGCACGGACCTCTTATTAAAGGGAGCTCCCGGATTCCGATAAACCCCCTGCCCGCAGACCCCGACAACCAATGGCCAGGGTTGTCGGGAAGAGGCCCTTGTTCTCATCAACATGGGGGCAAGGTGCTTTGGGGTGGGGGGCCGCAGGGGCCCCCCCTTCCCTAAAGCACCCCCCATGTTGAGGGCATGTGGCCTGGTACGGCTCAGGGGGGGCACTCGTTCGTCCCCACCCCCTTCCTGACCGGCCGGGCTGCATGCTCAGATAAGGGTCTGATATGGTCTTTGGGGGACCCCCATGTCGTTTTTTTGGTGTAGGGCTTCCCCTTTAAGTCCATACCAGGTGACAGGGCCAGAGACGTGTCAATCTCGCCGCCGAAGGTGGCAACATTGACCTTTTTCGGTAGTCCCGGCTACTTGGAGCCACGTTCAAAATGAACGGACTTTCCTCCGTGTGCGGGAAAGTCCATTCATTTCAAAAGCCTGGCTGACTAGCACGCAAACGGCCGGATTGTCCACCGGACTCGCAGTCTGGCGGACAATTTTTGAGTCAAGTTTACTTTCTAAGTCCGCCGGACTTTTGGGGAAAAAAAGTCTGCCGGAGCCCACACACGGGCGGATTGTCCGCCGGACTCTGGTCCGCTGGACCAAGTCCACCGGATAGTCTGATCATGTGTACGCGGCATTAGACAAAGTGAACCCTAAAGCAAGCAGCTTCTACTATGCCATCTCTTTATATAGCCCAGAGTACCATGGGAGTAATTTGTCAGGTATTTAGTGTAATTAAAAAAAAATGATAGAACAGTACTTTGAAATATATACTTTTTTCTTTATATTAAAATAAATATAAATAGCATTGGTACAAAAGCTTTGAAGTTTTCCTTTAAGATGTTTACATTTGTGTTACAACAATGTTGCATCTATTTGCAACACAGATTCACCTAAGTGCCAAGGGAAAATGTTACATCTTGCTTTTAACATGAAGTCAGCATGAAAACGAATAAAAATATGTGCAAAATGATATTATTACCAACAGGAGGGACATTCAAGTTAATTGCAAAAAGTTTCCTGTGCTACAGCGCACCATTCAGTGCCATAAACACCCGACCTTCTGAAAACACAGTAGAGTCACAGTCCATCTAATTAGCTGCACATGTAGACATATTTACAGTAAATGGGAAAACCATCCGGCATGCAATAAAACTGGTAAAATGGATTTCTCAAAACCCCAACTTATCCTAAGGGCTAATTATAAATCTTGAATATGAGATGTATATCTATTAAGCGACTTAGCTAATTACTTAGCTAATTAGGTCTGGCAACCTTTCTAACATGCTTAGCATAAGACACCTTATATCTCAGGGGGATTCAACATTAATGTGCCATACCCATACTTTGCCTGGAAATGTTAATCAATTTACTGCTGTGCTAAGCTTAATGTTCTTCATTGTAGTTACCAAAATGTTTTATCCATCATACAAATTTCTGCTTTCTGCTTTTTATTTTACTAGACTTGTCTGATTTACATGATCACTTTGTACAAATGGAACCGGTCCTAATGACAATAATTAAGAATCATTCACACTTCCTGCGAATAATTACCGGTGTTTCACAAAGAAAGTACAGCTTCCATGCCAAAAGAAAGAGGTGATTCGCTTACATGGAGATGCAGGGTCACCACACCGCTATTTGCAGAAGATTTCCAAAAATCCAGGCAGCCAATAGGTGCACTCATGCAGTATACTAGGGCAACACCCAGGGCAACAGTAAGTAATATTGGAACGTCGTAACAGTATCAGATATAGGATAGGTTGTCAGGTAAGTAGATATATATAAAAAAGTTTAGGATGCAAAATATTTATAATGCCTACTCTATTCGCTTTTAGACGATCCAGGAAAACACTTCTCTTCAGAGAAGTCTACCCTACCCACACCTAACAACTGTATTTTCATCTTCTCCATCGCCTCACACCCCACAGCTATTACCCTTTGTTCCACTTGACCCTCCCTTCTAGATTGTAAGCTCTAATGAGCAGGGCCCTCTCATTCCTCCTGTATTGAATTGTATTGTAACTGTACTGTCTTGCCCTCATGTTGTAAAGAGCTGGGCAAGCTGTTGGCGCTATACAAATCCTGTGTAATAATAATAATAATAATAATAATCAGGCAATGAGCTGGAGGTGACTTTGTGATTAAATAGGAGTTGACATAGGATTATCAGGCATACAAACCAATAACCTCATTTATAGCCACACTCACAAAATCACACCTCCACACCCAGGGAAACAACCAGGGCAGAACTTCAAGGTTTATAGAAAAAAAATACTTTGGGTGCCATGAAAAGTTCAATGATGCAGAAATATGGGTTGCTACACATGCACAGGTTGCTTTATCAGTTCCAGTTTTATGTTAATGCTTGCACAGTGTAACTTGAGTTGGAGCCTGAGTACTGCAATGTTTAAGCCCCTGTTTACACTGGTGCAACTTAATTTGAGAGTTCCAAGTTGCATGACAAGTTGCACCCAATTGCCAGCAATGGAACCGTTCATATCGTCGTGACTCATGTTGCAGCGATTATGAAAAAGGTTCCTGCACTACTTTTTACCAATTTCATTGTGACTTGCATAGAAATCTGTTAAATTAAGTTACAAGCCGCAATGAAATCGGCAGTGCAAATCGCACTGATGTAGCCCGATTTCAAAGCCACGTCACTGTGAACTAAGGCTAAATATAAACATGTGAGCTTCATTTACTCATAGTAGAGAGTGCAAAATCTGGTAAAACTGTGCATGATAGCCATTCAGCTTCTAACATCTTCAATTAAGCTGATTGGTTACTGTGCACAGCTGCACGAAATTTTGCACTCTCCAGTATTAGTAAATCAAACCCAATATCTCCATGCACTGGACCTCTTTGCAGCCAGACAGTTCACATCACTTCTGTGAAAATTCTACAAAACAATACCTAAACCAGCAAAGGTGTTTGAATGGCTATTAAATGTAACCATCCTCACCTGTGATCTGTTTGTTTGTAATTAGTGTGTGTGTATAAAAGGTCAATGGGTTTCTGGTTTCCTGACAGACCCTTGCATCTTTCATCCAGTGCGACACTGACGTTTCTGGATTCTTAGTCGTGGGGAAAGCAAAAGGATTGTCAAAGGATATGTGGGAAAAGGTAGTTGAATTATATAAAACAGGAAAGGGATAAAAAAAAGATATCCAAGGAATTGAGAATGCCAATTAGCAATGTTCAAACTCTAATCAAGAAGTGGAAAACGAGGGGTTCTGTTGAAACCAAACCTCGGTCAGGTAGACCAACTAAAATTTCAGCCACAACTGCCAGGAAAATTGCTTGGGATGCAAAGAAAAACCCACAAATAACTTCAGGTGAAATACAGGACTCTGAAAACATGTGATGTGGTTGTTTCAAGATGCACAATAAGGAGGCACTTGAAGAAATATGGGCTGCATGGTCGACTCACCATAAGAAAGCCATTACTATGCAAATGCCACAAAGTATCCCCCTTACAATACGCCAAACTGCACAGAGACAAGTCTCAAACCTTCTGGCACAAAGTCATTTAGAGTGATGAGACCAAAATGTAGTTTTTTGGCCACAACCACAAACGCTTCAATTTGAAGTCAACAAGGCCTATGAGGAAAGGTACACCATTCCTACTGTGAAACATGGAGGTGGGTCGCTGATGTTTTGGGGATGTATGAGCTACAAAAGGCACAGGAAATGTGGTAAAAATTGATGGCTGCAGTATGAATGCAGTATTATCAAAAAATACTTGAGGAACATTTGCATTCATGAGCCAGGAAGCTGTGCATGGGACGTACTTGGACATTCCAACATGACAATGATCCAAAACACAAGGCCAAGTTGACCTGTCATTGGCTACAGCAGAATAAAGTGAAGGTTCTGGATTGGCCATCTCAGTATCCTGAACTCAATATCATTGAGGCACTCTGGGGAGATCTCAAACGTGCAGTTCATGTAAGACAGCCCAAGAATTTACATAACATTTTTTGCCAAGAGGAATGGTCAGCTTTATCATGTGAGAAGATAAAGAGCCTCATCCACAAATACCACAAAAGACTTCAAGCTGTCATTGATGTTGAAGGGGGCAATACACTGCATTAAGAACTGGGGTATGTAAACTTTTGACCAGGGTCATTTGGGTAGTTTCTGTTTTCATTATGATTTAAAAAGAGTAAAAACTGTTGATTGATAATAAATGGCTTCGGCCAAACACTAACCATGAGTAAAATAAAAGTTGTTATGCTATCATTCATATTCTCTGAAAAATGGCCAAGAAATCATAAATTCTGCCAGGGTATGTAAACTTATGAGCACAACTGTATTCAGCTGCATACTTATACAGTACAAATTTGTTTGCTTATGGAATTTCAAGCAAAGTGAACAAATCTATTTTCTTGGTTCATAATGATTCTGCAGCAACTAGTATCAGAGAAAAATAATTAAATAGACTATTGATAGGTGGCTTTAGTTGATTCATTTTGCTCTTCTCCCCTCTCAGTATGGAAGTTGGTGGCTGATTTGAATTAAGTACCATTTTAACTTTAACTTATTTGGTTATTTTGCAACATTGCAAAACTTCTTAATTTAAATCCCTCAAACTAATTTGCCTTCACACTAGGAAAAGCATTTTAATGAGCATTTTAAACCAGTCTGAAAAATGTATGCAAAATGAATCTGAAATTTTATTTCTGCTGCAGCTGGATAAAATTTAAATGTGTCATAAAAGCATCAATGGTAAGATTTATATATTGAAAATGCTGACAAATTACTGTTTATAGGGCACGGCAATGATTAGCAATACACCAGTAAAATATAATTGGCATTTTCAGTAGATAAATGACTAATTTTCAGAAACGTATATGTCATGGACCATTAGGTTTATACATAACCATGAAGTTCCTGGTAGGCAAGTGTTCTCTCAAAGGAATGGAACTGAATATCAAGTCCTCATTTGCTGGTATGTTATATCAAAATAATATGTGATCTGAGCAAAAGGGTGTGTATGTGGTGAAGCCTGCAGTGTTCATTTATAATTTGGCACATGGCCACAGGGAGCCACCATGGTTGCAATATTATGTGAATCTAAGTATCCCTAAATTAATTTTTAATTGTATAGAATGTTCTGTAGTGTGCACATGGTTACCTTATCTACTATTGTTTCTAACAAAATATGTATGTACTTACATAAACCTAAAGGAGCAATAAAATAAGGAAGAATATACACATATGGAGTGTAGGATTTAGTTCTGTGAATACACATCATGAGTCTAGCCGTGGACAATACACAATATAGGGTCCCTTGTACAGTACTGCTGGTCAGTGAGAGGAAAAAAATGTAAGTCATTGCACCATTTATTGGTAAATGAGTGACACAAACAGGACACACAAAAGGTGTGTGTTGACGCGTTTCACACGAACGTGTGCTTAATCATAACACAGGAAGATTCAATTGACAGTCTTTAACTGCTTAAAGACTGCCCCATGTACATATAATGTGGCAGGGCAGCCCTTTAGCACAAAATCACATACCTGTGCGTGATTTTTTTCTTTGGCTCCGAGGCATGCACCACTCCCCGTTCTGCTAGAGGGGAAAATAGATCTTGTGTTTCTGCTAAGCAGAAACACAGATCTTTGTTTGCCCCTAGTCAAAGAACATCCCCTACAGTTAGAAAGCACCCTCTAGGGACACATTTGACCCTTTGATTGCCCCTGTTAACCCCTTCCCTGCTAGTGTCATATAGTACAGTAACAGTGCATTTGTTTTAGCACCGATCACTGTAATAATGTCACTGGTCCCCAAAAAGTGTTAAAAGTGTCAGTTAGGTGTCCGGTTGGTCCACCGCAATGTTGTAGGCCTGCTAAAAATTGCTGATTGCCGCCTTTACTAGTAAAACATAAATACATAAATAAGCATTCCATAAAAATCTTCTATAATTTGTAAATGCTATAACTTTTGTGCAAACCAATCAATATACAGTTATTGGGATTTTTTTTACCAAAAATATTTAGCAGAATACATATTGACCTAAATTGATAAAGAAATAATTTTTTATTTTATTTATTGGGTATGTTTCTAACAGAAAGTAAAAAATAGTTTTTTGTTTTTTTCAAAATTGTCTTTTTTTTGCTTATAGCGCAAAAAATAAAAACCATAATACAACCATAAGAAAGCTCTATTGTAGGAAAAAAAATTACATCAATTTTAACTGGGTACAGTGTGGGAAGACCACGCAATTGTCAGTTAAAGCAACAAAGTGCAGTATTGCAAAACATGGCCTGGTCAGGACCCTGAAGTGGTTAAATAGCCTAACCTTCACCTGTCACAGATGTCAGGTGATTCAGTTGGCCACTGATTTCCTGATTTCCTGACAGCTTCATAAAAGCAATTAAGATGAGACCACATAAATAAGCAAACAAGAAATATCTATAAACCAAAAAATAAAAAAAATGGAAAAGAAAAAAAGAGAATATATATATATATACCATGTAAAAAATGACTGACACTTCTTCATAATATTATTATATATGTTAAAATCCCATCTGTATTGTACCACTAAGACCTTATGAACAAATCTGCAAATCCACAAGATCCCGCAAAGATGGATCAGACTCCCGATCTATACATGTATCTCAAATACCTATTCATAAAAGTGGCTAACATCTCACTCAAAATTGTGCCCGCTAGGAATACGGGTCTGAAGATGGAATTTCAGAACATCTCCCTTCTGCATAGCAGCTGGAAGGTAACACCATCCCTCCTAACACCTGTACTTTGTCTATCACCTGGACCTGCATTGCTGACTTAGCCCCACTATGGCTTGAATTAAAGTACTTTGTGACACACTCCCTCCTGCATGGATTGGAAGTCTTATCTATCCCTGTGCAATGTGTCATGCATCTGAAGATTGGTTCATCGGATCTTATCTGTACAGTACACATGGGATTTTAACATAGAATGATGTTATGAATAAGTTTCAGTCATTTTTATGTGTATATATTCTATTTATTTATTTTCAATTTTTTTCAATCTTCACTTTAGTTTATAGGTATTTCTTGTTTGTTTATTTATGTGGGATCATCTTTATTGTTTTTATGATGCTGTCAGGAAATCAGGGAATAGCCAATTAAATCACCCGACACCTGTGGCATGTGTAGGATGGGCTATTTATAGACTGTCAGTTGGGTCTCCCTGTATTATGAGTAAGTACAAGTTCATATGAAACGTGTCAACAAGCAGCTTTTGTGTGTCCTGTTTGTGTCACTTGTTCTTGAAGATTACACAATAAATGGTTTAAGTACGTGTAATGGGCCATACATGCCATCAGATTTTCTGACGGGAAATGTTCGATGTGAGCATGTTGTCGGAAATTCCGACCGTGTGTATGCTCCATTGAACATTTGCTGTCAGAATTTCTGACAACTGTTTTAGAGCAGGTTCTCAAATTTTACAACAAAAAACGTTGTCAGAAATTCCGTGGGAATCACCGTCTTCACCAATTCCAACAGTTGATCCAGCGCTACCTTCCTCTTTAGATGTTATTATAAAATCTGTGTTTCACTTGCCACAGACAGGGCAGCTCTCAGTTCTTATCAATGAAGTTAGAGAGGAAGTCATGGTCATTAAATGTATCCATTTTCTCTGCAAGACACAACACAAGAGAAACCTTAATGTTAAGCTAATCTTGTCCCAATATAGGCCTCAATCTATAAGCAGTATAGGCCACTAACCACTGATGCCCCAAGTTAAAATGGTACCTTAATTTGCACGATTGGAGCTCATGCTACTCTGTCCTCCACTCACAGATCATACATATGATGCACGCATGTTACGCTTTATCTACACTGCGCATGCATGAAACTCTGCTCCTGACCTTCTTTATAGTATATTCCCCACCCCTTTTCTTTCGGCACAGTGGGAGAGCACATGGCAAGGAGACAATAGGTGCGTGATGATAACAGCAACGAGGAGGATGAGGAAAGCCCAGAATTACAAACGTCTCGATCCAGGAGGAGATTTAAGGTGTCAAATATGTCCTTTGTAGAGATGGTGGACATCTTGAAGAGGGCCGACTATGATGGGAAATATAGACCATACAGCAACCCAAATGTGGAAAAATTCTAAATCATGACTAAAGTTGAGAAAAGTCTGCAGAAGAATTTTGGTGGGTTATTATTACTTGCATACTGCTACATGTGCTTTTCTTTACTGTTGTACATTTTTAAATGGCATGGGGACAGTAATCGTCATTCACAGTAAACATCGATCGTTCACAGTAAATATCATTCGTTCACAGTAAACATCTTTAACTACATTTTTTCAGGCGTATTTGTGTGAAAAGAAGTTTAGTACATTGTTGTCTAGATGGATTGGTAACTAGAATGAAATAAAAACTTGAGTCAGTGTAAGGAGAGGACACTCAGCAGCTGTTTACACATCTGGACACAGGAGCACTAGTGTGGGACACCAGGACACCCTTTTTAGGGTGTCCCATGCAGGTGCTCCAGTGGATACTAGGGGTCTCTCCATCTGTGAAACTTTAATAACAAAAAAAGGTAAGTATTACAGCTTTAGAAAGGGAAAAAAACATGTTTTCAGCTTGGAACTCTGCCAAAACAGACAATTGTACAACACTTCCAAGCAATGTTTCATATTCTTGCCTCAAATATCTGTGTGCTAAGTATACCTTATTTTTTCTTCACAGGGGAAAAAAAGGCTCGGGACATCTGAGGACACCAAGAGCACCACACCTACTAAAGAAGGGGAAATCCACACATACAGTAGGTGACCGCGATATTGTGTCAATCTCGCCGCTTCTATCGGCGAGATTGACACCCTACAAGCTCCATCGAGGCAGCCAGCGCTGAGCTGACTCGCATCGGGAAAGGAAAATGTTTTATTTTCCTTTCCCTATAAGCGACAAGCATCGCTGGCCGGGTTGACACTGGTGCGGGGATCCGAATTGGATTCCCGCCAATACCAGGCACTGTGTTTGGTATGAATCCTAAGGGAGAACTCCACGCCAAATAAAAAAAAAACGGCATGGGTTCCCCCTTGGGAGGCATACCAGGCCCTTAGGTCCAGCAGTGATTTTAAGGGGAATCCCCTACGCCAAAAAAAAACGGTGTGGGGTCCCCCCAAAATCCATACCAGACCCATATCCGAGCACGCAGCCCGGCTGGCCAGGAAAGGGGGTGGGAACGAGCTGAGCGCCCCCCTCCTGAGCCATACCAGCCCTCAACATGGGGGGTGCCTTGGGAAAAGGGGGCCGCGCGGCCCCCCATCCCAAAGCACCTTGTCCCCATGTTGGTTGTCGGGGTCTGCGGGCGGGGGGCTTATCGGAATCCAGGAGCGCCCTTTAATAAGGGGGCCCCCGGATAGTGGCCCTCCACCCTATGTGAATGAGTACAGGGTACAATGTACCCCTACCCATTCACCTGTGGAAAAAAAAAAAAAAAAACACAACACACAAGGGTTAAAATAGTTTATTGCACAGCTCCGGGGGTCTTCCGTCTTCAGGGGTCTTCCGTCTTCGGCGATCTTCTCGCCAGACTCCTCCGCTATCTTCTGCTCTTTTGCTAGCTCATTTACTAGCGGATGAGCCCGGCTTTCTTCTTCATCGCCGCCCTCTTCTTCCGACTTCAGGGGGTCTTGTCCCCCTCTTCGGTTCTTCTTGCCGGGCCACCGCTTCTTCTTTCAGCTCTTTTACTAGCAGTGGCCCGGTCTTCTATCGCCGCTGCGGCCGCTCGCTCGTCCCCATCACCTTTCGGGCTGCATGCTTGGATAAGGGTTTGGTATGGATTTTGGGGGGACCCAATGCTGTTTTTTTTCAGTGTAGGGGATTCCCCTTAAAATCCCTACCGGACCTAAGGTCCTGGTATGCCCCGAGAAGGCATGCAGTCTTCATGAGTGAGGCGACATTATCACCGCTCTCTCGCTCTCGCTACTATAGGAAAATGACATTTTCCTATTGCAGCCAGAGCAAGAACCAGCACAACGGGATCGCGCTGGTTAGAGAAGCCTGTCGCCGGGAACCAGCGCGACAATATCGCGCTGGAAACACAATATCGGCGGCACCTACTGTACCCTGAAGAAGATGTGGAGGGAGAGCTTCAGGAATTGGGCGAAATAGTGAATACTACAGGTCAGTGTCTGAGACCACAGCTTCAGGTAATAGATGTATGCATGCATATTTATAATACATGGTGTGTTTTTTTAATTTTTAGGTGATGCGTTGGATGTTGTAGAAGAAGAAACTAATTTCACCAGTGCAAGTGCACACATGCTCATTGGGGAGATCATGGTGTGCAATCGGGAATTAGAGAAGATAAAGGAAAACATCAATGATATTGAAAAAAGACTCAACAACCTCATTGATATTTTAGCCAGAATATAAAACACGTAAATATTTTTACAATTTGTCATTATATTTTCTTATTTTCAAATAGTTTTAAAGTAATTTGAAAGCCAAATTTTGAAGATCACAGAATTTCAATGTATATGTTTTGTGGGTGCAACCCCTTTCTTGAAACTCAATGATGAGAGGAAGGGGTTGCACCCCTGAAACACATCCATTGATCTCCCATGATGGAAGCTAGCACATGTTGACATTAGGCATGGGATCAGGAGGGAAATCCACATTTTCTCTCACCAATTTGTGTGCAACTTCAAAATGTGGCGTTTACAGGGGTGTCATCACCTCATCTGATGAAGGCAAAATCAACACAGTTATGACATACTAATGTCACAGATTGCCTTCAGTTTATCCAAGTTGAACTTTGTAAGTTCCTGACTTGTGTATGTTATGGTTTTAAACATGCCTGTTTAACCCAAAAAAGGATATTTCTACTGTCAAACATAAAAATGTTATACACCAAAGATGTTGGTTTGTTAAAAAACCCTTTCTAACACACATGTGAATGTGCTTTGAGTAAAATATTTTATATTCAACAATGTGTGGCTTCTTCTTTCAATGCTCAGTACCAATTTTTCTAGTAAGTTGGTGTAGTTTACAGTGACAATGGGGGTATTTACTAAAGACAAATCCACTTTGCACTATAAGTGCACTTGCAGTGCAAAGTGGATTTGCCTTTAGTAAACCCCCACAGTGCTCTAAAATTTTCCCCAATCATGCCACTTTAGTAATTAAGCAATTAATTCATGGAGCTGAAAATGATGATTATTTTTATCATTAATGCATTACATACATTAACAACAAAAACAATGTGTATGTGTAGCACACCCACAATATAATAATAGTTAGCTGCAGAAGAAATTACCACCTCATGCATCAAAGAAATTAAGTTTGCACTATTGAAGAAAATGACCAAAAAAAATAACATTGGAGAACCTAGGAGAAGGTTAAAAGAAACACAATCAGTAAATCAAAGGAAATATTAGTTCAGTTTATCAAAAATATTTATTTAAAAAATGTTTCACATTGGCTGGCAGATCAATGGCCCCCCTACTCGCAAAGCACTCAACATAGTTCTGTCTAACATTGCTGCCGCTTTGGGAGGGCAAGCCAGGATGGCCAGGTTCAAGTGCCATCCTGGTCAGTTGTATTTTGAAATCCGGCCTCAGCCCCAACTGGGGCCACATAGTTTGTTGCATTTTTTCGTAGGTAATTGTGGAGAATGCAGCAAGCAAGTACAATAAGGTTCAGTTTATATTCCGCCATATGAATTGCTATCAGAAATAGGTGGAACCGGCTGGCCATTATTCCGAGCACATTCTCCACGACTCTTCTGGCTCTGGCCAGCCGGTATTTAAAAACCTCTGGCCCAGGGTGGGGGTCCTCATAGGGAATGGCGGCATCAGATGCTCTCCCAGCCCAAATGCTTCATCAGCAACAAACACAAAAGGAAGATCAGCCACATTGTCTTCGGTAGGTGGCAAGCCCAAGCTTCCATTCTGGATCTGTCTGTAGAACTCTGTCTAGGTGATGACTCCACTATCTGACATCCGGCCATTCTTCCCCACGTCCACATACAAAAACGTGTATGTGGCCGACACCACCGCCAACAGCACAATACTATTAAACCCCTTATAATTATAATAGTATGACCCCAAGTTGTGGGGGGGGATGATGTGGATGTGCTTCCCATTGATTGCTCCTCCGCAGTTAGGGAAGTCCCACTGCTGAGCAAACTGGGATGCCACAGCCATTTCTGTGGGTTTGAAGGAAACTGTGGACTCAAACAAAAAAAAAAAATTGTACTTTTGCACATAACATTGCAAGCAGATTAGACAAAAACATTCTTGGCCAACATAGGTATAACATTTATTGAAATTAGTATTTAAAGACAAAAGTATAAGGTCCACTTATTAGATTCCTCACCCTTTCTGATGGCCGATTGTAAAAATTTTAGGGGGGGGGATGTTTTGGACAGGTAACCGTCTCCACTTCATTGAGAGCTGAATGCATAAATAATGTGTGTTACTTTGGCCAGCCCCTCCTTACTTAACCACTTAAGGACCAGGCCTCTTTTTCGGACTTGGTGTTTCCATGTTTAAAACAGTTTTTTTTGCTAGAAAATTACTTAGAACCCCCAAACATTTTATATTGTTTTTTTTCTAACACCCTAGAGAATAAAATGGCGGTCATTGAAATACTTTTTTTCACACCGTATTTGCGCAGCGGTCTTAGAAGCGCACTTTTTTTGGAAAAAATTCACTTTTTTGCATAAAAAAATAAGACAACAGTAAAATTAGCCCAATTTTTTTTTATACTGTGAAAGATAATGGTATGCCGAGTAAATTGATACCCAACATGTCACGCTTCAAAATTGCGCCCGCTCGTGGAATGGCGTCAAACTTTTAGCCTCAAAAATCTCCATAAGCGACATTTAAAAAATTCTACAGGTTGCATTTTTTGCGTTACAGAGGAGGTCTAGGGCTAGAATTATTGCTCTCGCTCTACTGATCGCGGCGATACCTCACATATGTGGTTTGACCACCGTTTTCATATGCGGGCGCTACTCACGTATGCGCTCGCTTCTGTGCGCAAGCTCGTCGTAACGGGGTGTTTTTAAAAAAAAAAAAAAATTTCTTATTTATTTTAATTTATTTTATTTATTTTTACACTTTAAAAAAATAAATAAAAATGGATCACTTTTATTCCTATTACAAGGAATGTAAACATCCCTTGTAATAGAAAAAAGCATGACATGTCCTCTTAAATATGAGATCTGGGGTCAAAAGGTCCTCAGATCTCATATTTGGGCTAAAATGCAAAAAAAAAAAAAAAAAAAAAAAAAGAAAATCTGACATTTAAAAAAAAAATATACCTTTAAGAGGTATGGGCGGAAGTGACGTTTTGACGTCGCTTCCGCCCTCCTATGGTATAGAGATGAGTGGGGGCCATCTTAGCCTCACTTGTCTCTATGCCCAGCAGACGGAAGGACCCGATCGCCTCCGCCGCTACCGACGGCTCCGGTAAGCGGAGGAAGGTGCGGGAGGGGGGGTGGCACCTCTCCCGCCGCCGATAGCGGTGATCTCGCAGCGAATCTGCCGCGGAGACCACCGTTATCGTACAGCCGACCGCCGCCTGAAGAGATGGATATCTCGGTTGTGGCAGCAGCTGCTGCCGTTACCGAGATATCCCTCTTCAAAAAATGGACGTACATCGTCGTGCGGCGGTCGGCAAGTGGTTAAACACTATTGGCAGCCCACTGGACAGGTAAGAAGTGTCATAATACAAAAATATGAATACACACTGTACAAATTGAAGCACATTTCTACATTCTGCAATTACCTATAAAGATAATAGGAGAACAAAACTTGAAACAGTACAGTTTGAAAGTATTGAGGCAGGCCTTTGCACTACATGCTTTGGTGAATTCATCCATAAATCTGAACACAAAAGATAGTGCAGTGATGGCGAACCTTGGCACCCATTATGTTTTTGAACTACATTTCCCATGATGCTCATGCACTTTGCAGTGTAGTTCAGCATCATGGGAAATGTAGTTCCAAAACATCTGGGGTGCCAAGGCTCGCCATCACTGGTATAGTGTGTATGGTTTTGGCAAAGTCAGCAGATTCAGTATTGGTATCGGCTGACTTAATGGTTGGGGGAGAGGGAGGGTTCCAAATGAGTTTTGGCCCCCATAAAAAAAAGAAAAAAATAAGCCTCTTGCACTCTGCCTGAATTTAAGGACAAAAATAACATTTGTACACATTTTAGGGGGTGTTTAAGTTAAGCACTACAATGGACCTGACAAAATACATTGTTAAGTGACTAGGCTAGGTGTGTATGGGCCCAGCATAGCATGCTGGGCAGGTTAGAGAAGGCAAATATGCATGAGGGACAAAAAAGGAACTTAAAAGCTTCCAGCATGCATGAGGATAAAGAGGACATTCACAGCATATTATAATCATGGTAATTATGGAATGATGAAATAAATACAATGCAATACATTAGCAAACATTAAAACATATAATTAGAATAAATACATATAATGTTATATTAAAGGAGAAAACTTACCTTAATATAGTCCTTCTGCAGGACCTGAATGATGGCAGAACAGGTCTCTGGAATAATGATCCCCAAAACCTGAGAGGAGATGCCTGTCGAAAACTTTATGTCCTTTAGACTTCTCCCCATCGCCAAGTACTGCAAGGTGGTGATGAGCCTCTGCTCAGGAGTGATGGCTTGCTGCATGCAGGTGTCCTGCTTGGTAATCTAAGGGGACAGCAAAGCCAACAGAAAGTGAAAAATGGGGTCCGTCATCTGGAGATAATTCCTGAAATCATCAGGATTATTCTCCAGGATTTACCGCAACAAAGACATGTCATGCTGGAGCAACCGATTCTTCGTCCATGAACTCCTCCTCGCCCTGTTCATGGACTGGACTTGGGTCAAAGCTAGTACTCCAACACCAAGCCCTTGCACAGCATTTACTCTACGACAAGTACATACCCGCAACATGGCTATAAAATGGTCGGCTGGTCAGAACAAACTAACAGAACGCACTGAAAATCAGAAAGAACCTGAGAAGAATGATCTGAAAATCAGAAACGAATGGACAAGAACGCACTGAAACACAGATACGAACTGACAACACGCACTGAAAGACAGGAACGAACCCACAAGCATAAACTGAAGAACAGATACTAATTGAAAAGCACTAGGCTGTAAAGCGCAAATCGTCTCTCACCAAACTTCTACTAAAACAAGATTAGCAGAAGGAGCCCAAAGTGTGGTGCACTGGCTATTGAACCTCCTTTTTATAGTCCCGTCATACGTGTTGTATATCAGCGTGTTCTTGCGCTCGGAATTTCCGACAACATTTGTGTGACCGTGTGTATGCAAAACAAGTTTGAGCCAACATTCGTCAGAAAAAAAGCCACGGTTTTATTGTTGGAATGTCCAATCGTGTGTACATAGCATTATGGTGTGCAGCCGTTTCTTTCTGGATTTCAGAAATTGCAGAGGTAAGCCAGGGCGAGCACCCATATGTGGAGACCATTAAGCTGTTAAACCTCACCTGGAGCAGTGTTTGCTTCTACTATAGAGGAAAACATGTCCCAAGGTCAGTTGTGAGGAGAAGAGGCCTATAGTCAATGCATGGAGGGTACTCTAGAGTCAGTGGTCCCTGGAAATAAATAAATGCCCTGGAATCCGTAGAAGGAAAAAAATGCCCAATATTGGTGTTCTCGGGAAGAAACATTCCTAGTGTTTATGGTCAGTGGTCAATGCATTTGTTGAATACTTTTCCCTGTGTCATTCCATTTTATTATAAACAGTAGAAAGAGCCAGCAACACCTTGAAATTTAGTTTATTGGTACATCAGAGTGACAATAAAACCATAGTGCTGACGTGTTTTAGCAGAAGCCTTAGTCGGTAGATAGTTTAAAACAGATATGGCAAGATTTTATATATATATATATATATATATATATATATATATATATATATATATATATATATATATATATACATATACATATACATATACATATATATATATATATATATATATATATATATATATATATATATATATACATATACATATATATATATATATATATATATATATATATATATATATATATATATACATATATATATATATATATATATATACCTAAACAGACTCCACCTTTAAACAATTAGTATATTTAATTGTTACCACGAAGTGGATGATGTAAAGAAATAGATGGCATTATTTGAGAAAACGATTCACATCTCATTGGTGGTTCATGCCTGTAGGGATATTTGTCCCCAACAGAAAAATCCACTTGACTTCCTGTTTCATGAGCCTTCTGTGCATGTCTCCTCCACGTACTGACATTCTGATTTATTTTGAACTGCAAAAAAAGAGAAAGAATCCATGTTACCTTTGTGTGTAAATATAAAGTGTTTTGATACACTGAACATCCTTCTCTCATTGCTATAGGCTACTCCATTGTAGTGGTCACTAATTCTTGTGCGCAGGGACCTGGCGGTACATCCCTCATATTGTAATTTACAAACATCACACTCTATCAAAGTGCAGCTTTTTTTACTCTACACACTTAATAGTAAATACTTTACCATTGAGGTATGAGGTGATAGATTTCTTTTATGTTTATCACAATACCTACAAGTATTCAGACCACAGCTATATGAGCCATTAGTACTAAGCCAAGTTTTGGGAGTAATAATGGATTGATATAAACTAGGTCACAAAAAATTTCTTAAAGCAGAGTTCCACCATTTTTTTTTTAGTCAGCAGCTACAAATACTTTTAAAATATGGACACCTATCTGTCCAGGACGCCCGCAATGTTGGCACCAAAAGCCGATCTGTCCCTCGGTTCTCGGGTGGAGGCGCCGCCATCTTCAGTAAGGGAATCAGGAAGGGAAGCCTTACAGCTTCACAGCTTGGTTCCCTACTGCGCATGTGCAAGACGTAATCCCACTGGTCCCTGCTGTCTTCTGCGAGCTGTGTGTCTCCCAGAAGACAGCTGGGGGGACGGAGGAGGCGCCGGACATGGCGTAGATATCTGCGGATACTGCGGCTATCTATACCTAGAAGTGGGAGACAGATATTTTCTCCCCCTTCCCCCCTGAAAGGTGCAAAATGTGACACCGGAGGGGGGGATTCCAAAAAAGAGGAAGTTCCATTTTTGGGTGGAACTCCACTTTAAGGTCAGGGCAGGACAGCAAGAAAAGTCACAACCATTAGAAAGCACATCTATTAGGCCCTTGTCACTATAAAGAATAGGGAGATGTTTGTCCTAGTACCTATAAAACCAGTATGACAATCATCCCTAAGTGTGATATCAAGAAAGTCAATACTAATCTTGTCGCACACATGTTATTACACATAATTTTACTTCTGAACATATTTGTTTCGGTTTCTTTGTATGGATGGATTTGATTGGTTGTTACCGACATGTGGTGGAAATTTCATGTCAATAGCACTTTTAGAAATATATTTACCTAGAAAACATTCACATCAGTCCCTTCCATCAAGAATATTACAAAACAGGGTCCCTATCTGACATGAATATATCAGGGTGAATTAGGAAAGAAGACAATTAACTTGGCATGTCTTTGAAGCATGGGAGGAAACTGAAGTTAACCTATAGAAGCACAGAGAGAACATGCAAACTCTTTGCAGATAGTGGAGTTGATTTACTAAAGGCAAATAGGCCATTCACATTGCAAGATCATTTTTTCACAGAGCTTAGTATGAATGAAGAATGAAGTGAGATTTTGATTTGTAAAAAATAATCCATAAAACACACAAGGAAAATAATAAATAAAATAAAAAGTAGCAAAGGGGACAAGGTGCCTTGCAAGGGGGAGGCTTTGCTGCCAATGTTGAAAGTCATGGCCTGCTGCCCTCTCTTTCCTAGCCAACCTGGTTGAATATCTAATTAAAGGTCTGGCTGAAGTTGTAAGGGGCACCAGATGATGAGACCCTTGTCCAGGAATACAGCTTGGATGGCCAGAAAAGGGTGGGCAGTGAGCATGTGAACCCCCTTTCCTGACTGAACTATATCAGGGTACATGACTTTCAACATTGGGAAGGTAAATTGCTAGGAGACAAAGTAAAGCCTCCCTCTTGCAAGTTGCATGTTGAGAGGAAAAGGGATCCCACATTCCCATATCCTGTTAGCCAAAAGGATGTGGGGGGTTTGATTGGGGACTTATTGGAATCTGGAAGAAAGCCCCCTTTTTAAAAAGAGGAGCCCAGATATGAGACTAACCCATGCTAATGAGTAAGGGATCCCGAAAAAATGGAAAAAAAAATAGAGATATCTACACTGTGAAACAACTGTGCTAGAGGTCATAACCATATTTGGTCAATGACATCACCCATGATCCTTGGCTGGTTTGGGGAAAACCTTTTAAAAGATAATAATAAGGGTTGAAGGACAGGATAAAGAAATAAGGATGCATCTGTTTAACAGGCTTTTTATCACAATACAAAGTTATTCAAAAATAATTAATAAACAGTGGCCTATTTAAAAAAATATATGATTTTAGGCAGTGTATCACCTGATAAACAATTATTATTCTATCAGATAGTTCCATCTTTAAAAAATATATGATAGCCTTAAATGTGATCAAAAAACCTTAGGAAGTCAATTTTAAATGGAAATGCATATTATCCATGCAAATGTCATAAGGCATGCAATCTAAATAGAGGTTACTTGAAAAAGAAAATTAAATCTATATCTAGTCTGAGTTTTCAAGGATCGCCAAAAAGTGGACAGAGTAGGCGATAGTATGACTGATTGGGGTAGGGAAGGCTCAAGAGAAGTCCTGGAGCACGGGGGAGTTGACAAGGGAGAGCAGGAGGTCTTGGGAGGAACAAAGAGAATTATTTAGTTGGTATTTTGAGACAAGGTTAGTGATGTAGCTGGGGGCCAAGTTGCGCATGGGTTTGTAAGTTATTGTTAGTATTTTGAATTTCATTTGTTTGGTGAGTGGCAGCCAATGGGGGGATTGGGTGAGGGGTTGCAGACATTGAGCGATTTATAAGGTGGATGAGTCTGGCAACAGCATTCCTGATGGATGAATGGGGGGGTAGTCTATGTAAAGGTAAGCCAATGAGGAGGGAGTTGCAGTATATCATTATCAATTTAAATAGGCTAATAATTAAATGTATTGGTTTATTAAGTGTAGACAAGATGGACAGACCAAAAAAAACTTTATTTATCAAGCAAAAGAACAGATACAATTTTTGCATGTAGAGTAAAAAAAGCTGCACACAGTGTGAATGATATCCAAAATGCATTGGAATATTTATCAAATAACAAAACAAATCCAAATATACAGTGTTGTTTTGTTTTTCTAAGTCTTTGAAAGTACACAGAACTACCTTGTAACAGTTGCTGAAGTTAGCATGAGCTGTTTACCTCTTCCCATATTAATATAATTTTGTAGGAGGTCTAGGGGAATAATGAAAGGTCCTTTTTTAATAAGAAGATGCAACTTAAGTACAATATAAATATTCATTCAAAGATTAATTAGGCAGATTGTGGAAAACCCAGTAAATATGTCCTGCCATTTTACACGTTTAATTATTACTTTTATTTTCTCCAAATGCTATCTAATTAGCATAGATGATGTTTTCAACAGAAGTTGACTTTGCTCTGTCTTTGCACCTGATATGCAAAGAAAATCACATGATAACTTCAGGCAAGGAGGCCTCAAACAGCTAACAATTAAGTTTAGGATCAAAAACAAAATTCCTCGTAATTGCATTAGGTTCATTGTATATGCCCGAAACACCATGGTAGAACTTCTTCAAACTAAAGATTGATTCAGCATTTAGAATTATTATATCAATTAAAAAGAATATGTTGGTAATGAGATAATTGTTATTCTAATCACAAGTCAAATCCCAACTTGACCACAAAGATCAAAGACCATTTTAATAGTAGTGAGGTCTTATATACTCATGAAATCTTAATACTTTCCATCCCTAATTGATGCCCTTTTGAGGAAATGTCAACCCTACTTTGGGGATTTATGCTTCTGAATGACAATGAGGGATGTAATCTGCACGAGGCTGTTCTAGGTTATAATATATAACATGCAAAAGGAATAAGGTACAATAGAGTGCTAACAAAAGTCAAATTTATTGTTATTGAGAAGTACATTTTTAAAATTGTTGCTCTAGAAAATATTAATAATAATACAGAAACATGACCAGATCAGAGTTTTTAGGGATGCAGGAAAAAAAGACACACCACAACATAAATAAATAAATGATTTAGCAATTTAAAAAATACATATTGCTGAAAAAACACATACATTATTTAGTTTTACATTATTTTGCATAATATAGTTTTTCACTACTGAATAAATATTTATTCTATTTATTTGTGTTCCTTTAACCCTGATGGGGAGGGGACGATATAACCCCAAAACACATTGACCTCCTTGAATGTGGTAATAACTGCACAAGTAGGAGCCCCATATTCAAGGATCCCTTCATGTGATATAAGTCTGGTGGCCATTACAGTTGGGAGGAGTTTACACTTGGGGATGTCTCCTGTAATCCTTGTGCATGCCCTTGTACTCCCTAATCATTGGCAGAATCCAGGAGGCTCTATTCCAAGAGATAGAACTTTTTTTAAATGACATGGCTGATTCAGTAAATTAGAATACTTTTCCAAACCCCTGAGGAAGATTTACATTGAAATGTGTTGGGTCAGCTCACATGAAGTTATCTACTCTTTATGATGAGATCTGAAATATGAAAATGATGTGGTTAGATGATAAGGATTTTTAAATGAGGGTTGTAATATATGTTTTGTCAACCATTTTCCTTTTACTTTAGCAATTTTATATGTTTTTGTAATAAGCTTACATTTTGGCTACATCTTTGCTATTGCTTTTCTGGTGCCTTTAAAGTCCCAATCACAACTGGTTCTTGAATTAAGCTTATAGATGTGATTTTATTTTCTTCACTTTTAACATGTATTTTTCTTCCTTACATTGTTTTTGTTTTCATTTTTTTGAAAAAGCTAATTACCTGGGCACCTAAGCTCAGCAGGTGGAAGTGGGGGTAAGGTAAGTATTGTGATTGTTAGTACATTTACTACCAGGCTCACCCTAGGTAGAGATGTTGCAGGTTACATGACAAAAATGGAAGTGTCAGCAGACGAAGAGTGATCATCACTCATTAACTAGTAGTTTACCCTGTACACACATGCACACATGGTAGCTGCCACCATGGGTTTAAAGGAAACATGTGCTGTCCACAGCATCCACTGTTGCAATTTTGTTATTAACCACTTGCCGACAGATGGCTATCATATGACGTCCTGGTCTTTCAGTGGTGATATCTGAATTAGGCATCATTCAGATATCGTTTTTTTCCACTGGTGATTCCCTTCACTGTAAGAACAATCATAGCCACTGTTCAGCCGCTTGATTGTTTTTCCAGGCGGTGGGAGGGGGGGCGGCCCTCCGGTGCCACTCCAGGTTGCCCGTACAATCGGCGACCCGTAGAAAGAATCCGCCAACGGAGGAAGTTAGTCATAGAGATTGCTGAGGGACAGATGTTCCTCAGAAATCCCTATGACTCTCAGAGGCCCGGGAACGATGTTATGACTTCACGTCCGGGCCTCCGTAAGTAAACAATTCCAGGGACACAGCAGGAAAGCATCAGGTCGTTAATTTTTTTTTTGCTCTGATACTTTCCAGCCTGGAGGAGCGATGTGGGGTCTTATAAACCCCACATCTCTCCAGAAAGAGGACCAATCACGCACCATTCCCTGTCCCCGCAAGCTCACACACAGAAGATAATGCATACATAGGTTGCGCCAGGATATCTAAACAATGTTCAAACCACACATGTGAGGTATTGCCTTGAATGTTAGAGCGAGAGCAACAATTCTAGCACTAGACCTTCTCTGTAATTCTAAAAATGTAACCTGTAAAAAAATGTAATGCGTCGCCTATGGAGATTTTTAAGTACTGAAGTTTGGCGCCATACCACAAGTGTGCACAATTTTAAAGCGTGACATGTGAGGTATCTATTTACAGCATCTTTCACTTTATGCAAAAAAAAATTGGGCTAAATTTACATTTTTTTAATTTTTTTTATTCCTGAAAGTGTTATTTTTCCCCCCCAAAAAATTTCATTTGAAAAATTCTTGCGCAAATAGCAGGTCACTAAAAAATGTTACAATGGCTGCCATTTTGTTCCCTAGAGTCTCTGCTAAAAAAAATCTATATATAATGTTTTGGGGTTCTGAGTAATTTTCTAGCAAAAAATTTATGATTTTTACATGTAGGAGAGGAGTGCTGGAATTCTTCCACTGGGTCAGTGGTTAAAGTAAATTTCAATGTTTCATGTCATTTTACATAGATTGTTTTGGCAAATCTGGCCAAAATTAACTATTTACATTACAAAATTATGTGATCACTTAGTGTGCTATAATATTCTGCAGTAGCATTATCTACTAAATGGATAAACAACTTCCTCTGATTGGCTGAGGTAGAGAAATGGGTGGACAAAGTCACAATTTTTGCCTCAGCCAATCAGAGGAAGTATTCGGGGCAGCCCTACCATGGGTCTCGCTGGACCCAGATTGGCACTTTGAGAGGGGTGGCCCCAGGGTCGTCTTTAACGCGAGGTATCTGCCCCTGGAGCCTACACTGCCTGCACATTGGGGGCCACCCAAGCACTCGGGGCAGGTTACATAGTAGGTAAGGTTGAAAAAAGACACAAGTCCATCAAGTCCAACCTATATGTGTGATTATATGTCAATATTACATTGTATATACCTATATGCTGCAGTCATTCAGATGCTTATCTAATAGTTTTTTGAAACTGTTGATGCTCCCCCTGAGACCACAACCTTGCCACTCTTACATTAAAGAACCCTCTAAGTAGTTTAAGGTTACGAGTCTTGTTAAACTCCCTTCTGCGAAAAAGGTTTATCCCTATTGTGGGGTCCCCAGTATGGTATTTGTAAATTGAAATCATATCCCCTCTCAAGCGTCTCTTCTCCAGAGAGAATAAGTTCAGTGCTTGCAACCTTTCCTAATAACTAATATCCTCCAGACCCTTTATTAGCTTTGTTGCCCTTCTTTGTACTTGCTCAATTTCCAGTACATCCTTCCTGAGAACTGTTGCCCAGAACTGGACAGAATAAGTTCAGTGCTTGCAACCTTTCCTCATAATTAATATCCTCCATACCCTTTATTAGCTTTGTTGCCATTCTTTGTACTCGCTCCATTTCCAGTACATCCTTCCTGAGAACTGTTGCCCAGAACCAGACAGCATACTCTAGGTGAGGCCGGACCAGAGTCTTGTAGAGCTGTAGAATTATCCTTTTATCTCTGGAGTTGATCCCCTTTTTAATGCATGCCAATATTCTGTTTGCTTTGTTAGCAGCAGCTTGGCATCGCATGCCATTGTTGAGCCTATCATCTACTAGGACACCCAGGTCCTTTTCCATCCTAGATTCCCGCAGAGGTCCCCCGCCCCCTCCCGGTGAGTAGATTGCATTCATATTTTTGCCACCCAAATGCATTAATTTACATTTTTCTATGTTCAGATCTTTTTGCAAGGTTTCCACATCCTGCGGAGAGGTTATTGCCCTGCTTAGCTTAGTATCATCTGCAAATACAGAGATCGAACTATTTACCCCATCCTCCAGGTGGTTTATAAACAAATTAAATAGGATTGATCCCGGCACAGAACCCTGGGGGACCCCACTACCCACCCTGAACATTTTGAGTACTCCCCATTTATCAACACCCTCTGAACTCGCCCTTGTAGCCAGTTTTCAATCCATGTACTTGCCCTATGGTCCATGCCAATGAACCTTATTTTGTACAGTAAACGTTTATGGGGAACTGTGTCAAGGTGATTTAGTAACATGTTGCAATTTACACCCTAAATGTGGATGTAGCATGTAACATGTTACTAAAGGTGAACCTATCCTTTAGACCCCTTTCACACTGTGAGCATGGCCATTAGAACACAACTCGTTTTAGCGGCACTTCAGTGCTGTTTAAGTTGTACTCTTGCTCTGCTTTTCGGCTGCTAGCGGGGCAGTTAAAAACTCCTGTTTTGCGGCACTTTCAAAATGCTTTTCAGGCGCTTTGAAAGCGCTGCCCATTCATTCCAATGGGCAGGGAGTTTTGGAAGCGCTAAATACAGCACTGCCAACCAGCCCAAAGATGCTGCTTGCAGAACTTTTCGGAACATCCCACAAGCGCACCACCCAAGTGTGAAAAGTCACAATAGAATAAATGGAAGGTAGTTTTCAGGTGCTTAGCAGAGGCTATTTCTAGTGCTAAAGCACCTGAAAACTGCCCAGTGTAAAGGGGTATTAGGTAAAGTTTGTTTGGTCTCTGGTTCCGCACTGAGTCTAATTTGTTTGCAGAGTAAGTACAATAAAATCTGATTTCCCTCTTAGCAGGGCTGTGTCGTGTCAATGTGCTTCAGGCTGGTGTGATTAAATGTGTCACTTTCTCTTGCTGGCCATTACAAAAATGACATTTAAATCTGAAAAGTTCTGTTATGGACTTGCAAATTTTGTAGAAAATTAAGATGACACTGTTTCGGCCTGCCTTTCCTATTTTGGGGTTCGCTGTATCACATTATCCTTACAAGTATGTTAACCAAATTTTTTCCCTCCACAGTTATTTTTTGTCATTTTTATTCTGCATCCTGAGCCCACCCACTTGTGTGACAATAGCGAATATTCACCGTTGTCTTCCTGCTTCTCCTCCCAGCCAATAAGGAAGTGGGTCTTAAGACTCAATTGGGCGATAGAAGAAGCAATCGTGTTGGCCAGCCGGGAGCAGAAGCAGGGGGGAATCCATCAAGGAGGAGACACAGGGGGAAGCCGCCGAAGCTGCCCACAACCTGGATGGGGTAGGTGCAGGCCTGGGCGAGCGATGGAGGGGGTCTGTCAGGTGAGCAACCCAGCGACAGGGGGGTGTTTGATCAATCGACCGACTGAACCGAACAAGGGGTGGGGGTGGGGTGGTTTGTTTGGTGCCCCCCACACCCAAAAAATGGAGCACCAGCTTCCACTGGTTCACACCAAGGTGTTGCGTTTTTTTTTTCACGTGCCTTTTGCAAAAAAGTGGAACATGCTGTGCAACATGCTTCTATGTGTAACAGTGCATCACAGCTCACTGCATTGCACTTTAATGAAAGAAAAATAATGTACTTTGGCTCCTGCTATGAAGAAAAGAAAATGAAACATCAGTGAAATGTGTTAAATAAAATGCACATCAACTCAACGTGTTAAAAAAACTGATAACAGCATACATCAACTCAATTGCATTTACCACATCTTAATGCGAGCTAGATGCAATGGATGTCATGTGAATCATAACTTGGCACCAGCAAAAGTAGAGAGATAAGCGAATAATCAAAAATTGCCTTTACCCATAATTCACTTAATTTACTCCTATAATGTGAGCTGCTAAGCTCCAATTTTCTGATCTGTCCAGCTTTTAATATCATAAACCTTTTAGCTTTTTCTTTTTTTTACAAATAATAATGTGTGTTGTGTCATGCGTTAATATGCATTGTGTTATCGCAGCCCTTTCATTTTGAATGGGCTGTCAACACACAAGAATAGACCAAAGAATGAATACATACTGCATGTTTTTCACAAAAACATAAAGATAAAAAACACACAAAGCTGGTGTGAAACTCAGCACTAAAAACCTAAAGGCGACGTTAAAATAATCAATGAAAGAAAGAAAGTAAATCTCGATGAAATGTTGTGGAGGGTGATCCCGTTTTAGTAAGTCTCTGGTGTAAATGCTGCACATGGTAGCGAGGCTGCTTCAGGTACGGGCTGGGGAACCGGAGACTGTGAGAGATAAGAGGGCAGGAAAAAGAAAGTGAAGCTCCAGGCCAATTCTAGTGTAGTAGTATAATTTATTTAAAAAAAAGAAAGGTAATGACAATGTAAAATGCACTCACATAGTGCTCAGTAGGTGAGAGCTTGCCACATCCAGAATGGGAACAGAACCATCGGTGAATCCCTTGGATGTTGTGCCATGAGCGTCATGTGTCAGAGAGGTACTGAAGCCTCAAGGGACCTTGGGAGCATAGTGGCTGGGTTACTCGGCGTGGAGGTGATCCAGAGCTGTTAAACTTGGGAGCCGCGCACCGCTGTTTTTGGCCAATGAGAACATGTTTCGGAAGCAAGGCCACACCTCCTTCATCAACTAATCCTGTGACTCTGACATGAAGCTTAAATAAGGAATGCAGTTAACCCATAATATGCCATGGGAACTGCTTCAGGTGGATTAGCAATTACAATAAAATCAGTCAATGCAGTCAGAGCACAAAAATAAAAAAGATACAAAGTGATAAAAGTTATAAAAATGTATGATAGTAAGAATAAACTTTCGTATGAGTTAGATATGTGTTCTAGATATATAAGAGTCAAAGATATGAAAAATATGTATAGAAAATTAAAAAAGAAATATATATATATATATATATATATATATATATATATATATATACATATATATATATATATATATATATATATATGTAGAATAGAATACAAATCAAATTTTTAATAATAGTAATGATGAAAATAAAAATAAAATATATATATATATGGAAATCTAATTTAAGAACATGAAAACAATTGGTTGAATATTTCAAATTCAAAATAGATTAGATAATGTCAGTAATAAAATCACTGTGCAAATGTATGTTGTACTAATGATGCTAAGTAACCCAGCCCGTGTCCTCCCGAGGCCCCTTGAGGCCTCAGCTCCCTGCTGACACACATCGCTCATGGCACAACTTCCAACCGATTCACCGGCGGTTCTGTTCCCATGCTGGATGTGGCAAGCCCCCATCTACTGAGCACTATGTGAGTGCATTTTACATTGTCATTACCTTGTTTTTTTTAAATAAAAAAATGCTGCACTAGGATTGAACTGGTCGCTTCTCTTTCTTTATACTGCATGTTTTTTTGTTTTTATGGAGTGTTACTATATTTACTATGTATGTTGCTAACTGCAATGCAAGTTCATCAGAGCTGTGCTTGTTAGCCCTTGTACACACGGTCGGAGATTCTGAAGGAATGTGTCCGATAGGAACATATTGTCGGATAATCTGACTGTGTGTGGTCTCCATCAGACTGTTTCCGCCTGAATATCCGACGGACCAAGTTTTCCAACTTGTCTATAAAATTTTCCGACAACATGCTCTGATCGGACATACTCCGATCATGTGTAGCCTACTCCGACGGACAAAGTGCCACGCATGCTCAGATCAAATTCCTAGACCAAAGCTATTGGCTACTAGCCTGAACGTGGTCCCATCGTAATGAAATAACGTCATCACGTTATGTACAATCGGATTTTCCGACAACTTTGTCTGACCGTGTGTATGCTACAGTTTCGGACAAAATCCGTCAGACAAAATCCAACGGATTTGGTTGTCAGAATGTCCGACCGTGTGTACAAGGGCTAAGAAGGTTGAAAATAGCTAGTTAGGTGCTGTCCTGGGCGGAAGGGTAGAAGTTAATGCTTTCCAGGTTCTTTGATATTTTGGCTTGACCCACTGATCCTGTGTTATATAAAAGGCACAGGGGTCTATACTCAAGGGAGCCTGGGATTAGAGAGTTGGAGGTTGGAGAAGACCTATAAGGGTCTAGGGCCCATAATAGGCCCAAAAGAGCAACCCAGGACCTGTAAGGGAGGGAAATGGAGGAGAACAATACAATACCTAGATGTAAAATCTTCAGAACTTGAGGTTTGCCACACAGCTGCTGGATGCTTCTGACGAACTCTTGTAATTACATAGACACTATCTTTGCAGGTATGCTGGGGCAGCACAGCCTTTGAATGTTGGACATTGAAATACCTATTTAACTTTTTTCTAAGTAAAGTTTGGAAACTTTGTCCCCGTCTGCTTAAAGTCATTCAAAGGGGGTGTAATGAAAGTAACCGGAACTACCTCAGGGTACAGGTCACTAAATACTTGGGGTATGACAACAACTTCATAAGAGTTAACAAAGTGTGGAGTACAAGCAAGTGGTTACCTTGGGTAAGGAAATTTCACAAAGCAGCCTGTCGTTAAGCGTGTGCCTAAGATAGGTAGGATATGCTCTTGCAGGAGGGAGTTGTTGTTAGCACTCTCTCTGCGAGTGGTCCATTTCCAATGGAAGGGGACTTGCACCGCAAAGGTCCCCAGACTGTGCCAAGTAGGGATGAGTCGAACACCCCCCCCCCCCCGGTTCAGTTCGCAGCAGAACATGCGAACAGGAAAAAAAATCGTTTGAACACGCAAACATCGTTAAAGTCTATGGGACACTACCTTGAAAAATCAAAAGTGCTAATTTGAAAGGCTTATATGCAAGTTATTGTCATAAAAAGTGTTTGGGGACTCGGGTCCTGACCCAGGAGACATGTATCAATGCAAAAAAAAGTTTTAAAAACTGCCATTTTTTCGGGAGCAGTGATTTTAATCGTCCTTAAAGTGAAGAAATAAAAGTGAAACATTCCTTTAAATGTCATACCTGGGGCGGTGTCTATAGTATGCCTGTAAAGTTGCGCGTGTTTCCCATGTTTAGAACAGTCCGAGAGCAAAATGACATTTCTAAAGGAAAAAAAGACATTTCAAAAGTACTGGCGGCTATAATGAATTGTCGATCCCGGCAATACACATAAAAGTCATTGAAAAAAACAGCATGGGGTTCCCCCACGGTCAATTACCAGACCTTTCAA
Organism: Lithobates pipiens; assembly: GCF_037356315.1. Lineage (NCBI taxonomy): Eukaryota > Metazoa > Chordata > Amphibia > Anura > Ranidae > Lithobates > Lithobates pipiens. Next base: position 517,138,192 of record NW_027507758.1, read on the forward strand.
GTCTGGTATGAATATTAAGGGGAACCCCAAACCAAAATTGAAAAAAAAATTGCACTGGGCTCCCCCCAAATTCCATACCAGGCCCTTCAGGTCTGGTATGGATATTAAGGGGAAACCCGCGCCAAAATAAAAAAAAGATGTCATGGGAGCACCCTCCCTCCTGAACCGCACCAGGCCACATGCCCTCAACATGGTAAGGGTGCTTTGAGGTACCCCCCAAAACACCTTGTCCCCATGTTGATGGGGGCAAGGGCCTCATCCCCACAACCCTTGCCCAGTGGCTGCGGGTGGGGGGCTTATTGGAATTGGGAAGCCCCTTTAACAAGGGGACCCCCAGATCCCAGCCTCCCCCCCTGTGTGAAATGGTAATGGGGTACAAATGTACACCTACCATTTCACAAAAAAGTGTTTTATTAAAAAATAAAACTGTCCCACAAAGTCCTCTTCTTCTTCTCTTGCTCCACCGATGGACCGCAAAAGAAAAAAAACACGGCATAATGACCATCCTTTCAGGTGACAGCTCTTTTATAACTGAGGGCGGGGGCCACATGGTCGCTGGGTGACCCCGTCCCATCTGACTCACTGGACATTTCCTATGGCTTTCCCGTAGCATTGGAGGGGGCAGGGCCACTTTTTTCTTTTAGAAATGCCATTTTGCTCTCAGACTGTTCTAAACACGGGAAACATGTGCCACTTTACAGGCATACTATAGAGCCCCCCCAGGTACAAAATTTAAAGGAATATTTTACTTTCATTGTTTCACTTTAAGCATTATTACAATCACTGCTGCTGAAAAAACTGCAATTTTTAAAACTTTGTTTTTGCATTGTTACATGTCCCCTGGGGCAGGACCCAGGTCCCCAAACACTTTTTTACGACAGTACCATGTATATAAGCCTTTAAAATTAGCACTTTTGATTTCTCCCATAGACTTTTAAAGGGTGTTCTGCGAATTTGGCACAAACACCCCAAATTGTTTGCTGTTCGGAGAACAGGTGAATACCCAATGTTCGAGTTGAACTTATATTCGACTCGAACATCGGGCTCATCCCTAGTGCCAAGGTACAGAAGAGTTAAGTGCACACATGGCGTCCACGCTATGTGCTTGATGTGGCTTTTGGGCAAATAGCACTTCAGTGTGCTAAAGCAAAGTGTGAGTCAGCCCTTAGAACAAACTGGACTATGCTTCATAATTTTTTTTTTTCTTTACCTTCTTCTGGAACAAATGCCATAATAAATAATGCAAGAAAATCTGTACAAAATCGCTATGCATTTATTTTCACTCTCTTGTTTTCATTTTGCCTTTGTTTGTTAACATAATGTGTGCCTGTGGGCATTATCAAATAAGACACTAAGCACATTATTTTTCTTTTAAAATGACTGGATACATCAGGTGCATCTGCTAAAAAACAGTGGTTGCTCAAAAGATGGGCTCTAATCCTTTAAGAAGCAGGTGTTTTTTGTGGATTGCTTTATTTAACCATCTCTACCTGCTGGGAAGGATACCACTCAGGTCATTAAAATGATTAGATCCAAATTTTGGACTTCACTTAAGGCTCTCTTATTGATCGCTTGAATAAGGCTGGGCAGTTTTCATCTCTCAGATGGCTAACATACTGTCATATGTCATTGCAATTATCACCCTATTAAAAGGAAGTGTTGTATGTTCTAAGTGCAAGATTCCTGATTTCACAGTATGTTGCCAGAACTTGAAAGGAGGCTGAATGGTCTCTTTACAATTGCAGATCAATATTCATTGCCAGACAGGTGATGGTCTGGGAAAGGCCTGGAACATTGTCAAATTGCCAGTGATGGCTGTTATTTTGTGCAGAGATTTTATTTATTGCATTAATGGCAAATCATTAAGAAAATAGCATAATGTTGAACAGGTTCTTCATATAAAATAAATTTCACATTATGCTATGCTTAAACCTAAAGGTAGTACAAACTCAAAAAAACATTTTTAGTGCATTTACCAGAACAGTAGACCCCAGAAGTGACTTGAGAGCTCTGTATAGCTCATTCACATTTCAAGTATGTGTTTTAGTAGATTCTTTGCTTTGAAATACCCATGGTTCTACGTACAGCGTTGCATTTTTCACATGTTGTTATCTAACAGATATGTTTTCATTTAATGGTTTAACATTATGATTCTTAAAAAAGAATGCCATTTAGTAGTTTCTGTACTGTACCCCCCACTGATTCCTGTTCATGACAATGCAAATCATTTCAAAACCAAGATATATATAATTCATGATAAGATCGTCACTGGCCATATTTATCCCCACTTAACATATCATGTCTACTACTAGTGATGAGCCAAAAATGTGTTTTTTACCAATCCATCCTACAGTGACTGCTGTTTCCAGGGTTGTGGCCATCAGGGTGACGTTATACAGGCATAATCCCCTTTTAAGTACACAATGGGACCAGAGCAAGTAAGTAAAATGAAAATGTACTTAAAGTGAAGCAATACCTTTTTTTACCCCGTCAAACCTGTGACAAATGGCCCAGATGTTCCCAAGCACTTCCCTTTTCCCCATCTCCTGGTCCCCATCCTTCTGTCCTCCCTTTCTTTCCTAGACTACCCTATCCCTTCTCTAGCTCCCTACTTGGTAGGAGAATGACCTCCCTCTCTTTAGCGTGACCTTTCTGCCTAACTTTCTTCTCTGTTTTGCTCCTCCATTCTTGTTGGTTCAGTTTTGGCTGCACCACCTTTTGGGTTTCGATGGGCCTTACGGGGTACTGTACCTGTTCTAACTTCAATGCTAGCCCCTGCATGGGCGGAACTTTTTCATATTATCAACTTGTTAAAAACGAATAAAAAATGATTGAAACAAACAAAAAAATGTGTTTAATCACTTCAGCTCTGGAAGATTTTACCCCCCTTCAGGACCAGGCCATTTTTTGCTATTCGGCATTGTGCTACTTTAACTGGTGATTGTGCAGACATGCAACACTGTATCCTAACGAAATTCATATAATTCTTTTCACGCAAATAGAGCTTTTTTTGGTGGCATTGATCACCACTGGGATTTTTTTCTTTTTTGCGATATAAGCAAAAAAAGATCAAAAATTTGGAAAAAAACTATATTTTTTACATTCTGCTATAAAACATATCGAATAGAAAAATTTAAAAAATCGAATTTCTTCATAAATTTTGTTTGTTTTCTTCTCTACATGTTTTTGATTTCAAACAAATCCCAAATAGTTTATATTAATTGGTTTGCATGAAAGTTATAGCACTTACAACTATGGTATGTATACTGGAATTTCTATTTTTTTCATAATACAGTATTACTGTACTGTATTACAGTAATACTGTACTAATTACACAGGCTGGGAAGTGGTTAACATCTAGGGTGATCAAGGGGTTAAAGATGTGCCCAACTATGTGTAATATGTGTAAAGTGTACTGATTTTACTAAAGGATCTCTCAGTTTCTCAAAGCAGTAATTAGAAACTGATAGATTGCTCTCTCTGTACAGAGATTTGTGTTGTTTACCAACACAGAGCTCTGGGCTGTGAACATGCACAGCAGATCAGCAGGTCTTGGTGGTGAATCATTTTCCGGGATTTGCTGACAGACTCTCGCTGTGTAAAATTTCAGCAGATGGCAGCCAAGAGGCATGCATGCTTGCGACCCAAAACCCGGAAGTGGGCAGTGATGTACAGGTACTTCACTTTGCCTACAGTGGCCACCCATCTGCAGTGCATTGACAGCTCCCAGATGCTTCATTTTGTTGGTAAACAAAGTGGCCAAGGATTCCCTTCATCTATACAAGACCCTTATTCTAGATGAGTAGACCTGAAGGGCCTGGTAAGAATAATGGGGGAACCTCTGCACCTTTTTCGTTTACAAGGCTTATGGTTATAGATGTTAATAGGGGACCCCCACACTAAAATAAAAAATCAGGTGGGGGTTCCCCCATAATTCATACCAGGCCCTTCAGGTTGGGTATGAATCTTAAGGGAAACACCACAAAAAAATGAAAAAATAACCAATGTGAGATCCTTTCAGTTCTATACCAGACACTACAAGTCTATTAAAAAAATAATTAAGATGAAGAAGAAAAGGGTGAGGTCCCCCTGAAATTCAGTAGAAGTGGGGCTGATATAAAGGTTAATGGGAGCCCCCAAAGAAAAAATGCCCTGCAGTATTTGGTCCCCCACAATTTGATACCGGACCTCTCTCAGAGCACTCAGCTCATCCCTATCTACCATCATATTCAGTAATTTTTGTTTTGACCCTGATATTTCAGAAGAAGTTGCTAAACTTTAATGTCCACCTAACCACCTGACCCCTGGACCTAGTTCCCTTACAGCTACTGTATTTTTGCTCTGTTCTAACTCACATCTAACGTACAATACATTGTAAGGTAATGCACAAATTGTTGGCACTATATAAATCCTGAACAATAATGGTTTCAACTGAAGACATTCGCAGTCTTCCTTTGTAGCCATTCCTTTGTTCCTGGTCTTCTTTTTTTAGCCATCCCTAGACTACCTTGCACCCTTACACATGCCTCCTGCTACTTTCCATTGTCCACTTGCAGAAATCCACAAACACCCCTTCACAGGCAAACTGTTTCCTATAATGAATCAAATATTACTTTGATCTGTGTAACAATGGCACCATATTCTTGTAGGTAGGATACAGAATGAGAGAAAAATGCTGGAGATGACAGACTAACAAAAAAACATACATGCTGTACCAATGCACTCACCAAATATTTACCTTAAAGTACCCAGATTAGTTTAAGTCTTTCCTGGCAATCGAAGGACCAATTCATATGGTTGGCCTTGGCAATGAAGAATGCAGAGCAAAATAGGACCCCCTCACCTTTATTTACAGGCCCCAGAGCAGCTGTGTGAAGTAGTATGGCTATAACTGTGCCCCTGTTGAAGTAAATCATACTACAGAATCAAGAGATACTTACTAGGAAACCCTTACCCATAAATCGGTTGGCCACAGATCAACCACAGACACTCAGTCCTCTCTAAGTAAGGGACATGTGGAAGAAATTAAAAATTTAAAACTAAAATATGCACCAGAAAATATCTCTGCCCAGAATTAAATAGGAGCAGACACAAAATGTGTTCAAATGAAAGTGTATGTGAACCCAAACTGAATGACTGCGTGATCTTTTGTAGCCACTTCTTGTCTACCTGCACGTTCTCTAGCAATGGCTAGATAGCATTTCTCATGGTTGGTTTTCTAATGGTGACAACAGCAAACCATAACCTGCCCAATATGGGTTCAAGCAGCCACTTGTAGTTTCAGTGAAAAGCCTCATGTCACAGGGTGACGTTGCAGGGGAACAACTATAACAGAAAGTGCCTAAACATGGACCTTCATGGCAGGATCAGCAGTTTTTTGTTTTTTTTAATCTGCAGTTTTTAAAATGTTGAAATTGATTTTAGATTACATTGAAATTTGAGTCATTAGGTTTACATCTACTTTAAGCTGTGCTCTCATCTAGAATAATATACCATAAACACAAAATGATTTAGAATGTCAGATAGTAGCTATGAGTAAAGCTTTGTAAGCCAAAATGTGTTGGCTTTCTGCTGTAAACTGGACCACTTAATTTGTAATAAACAAACTCTGTGGATTATGTATGGACTCGTGTTGACTTTTTCGATCACCAAGTGTATGGGGTTGACAGGAGCCCAGCTGTGAGAGCGATACCTGCTATATGTCAATAATAGTGGGGGGTAGAGCTAAACTAATTTTTTGGGTGAATCCTCAAATTTAATATGCTAAATGCAAATCTAGATTAATAATCTGATAACCCAGTTGAATTCCAGAACAGCGGTTGTGTTTGTGGTCATCATTTGGGCAAGTCAGAGTTCCTATACTCAGCCTCAAACAGTCCTTTCTTTTTACAACAGGAAAGTCCATATATATAATTTTCCGCAATGCACAGCATTCAGCATCTGACTGCAAAGTTATTTATTCCCTTATTTAAATATGATTATTTACATGTGTTTGTTATGTTGCTTTGTTTATGTGGACATTTGTGCCATCACAGAAAATTAGGTTCTATAAGCATTATGTATTACTAGATGATCAAAAAAAAAAAACAGAGGCACTCACCCAAAAAATAGATAATGGATACAGATGACCAGCTCTGCGATCGCCCATTTGAGTATTTAATCAACTCATCTCATGCATGCATCTCATAAAAATAAAGTATGTTTTATTGCTGTCATCAGTGCATTGGCCCAACTTCAGATAGCAGTCTTAAATCAAGCTGAAATGTTGATGATTTTGTGCACCGATTAAATGGGTTTTTACGATTGTGCCTAGACCTTAAATGTTTAGTGTGCCAGCTACTTGCTTATCTAAATGAGGCTGATGCTAACCTCCATTATGGTTGTTTTTAATGTCTATTTTTAACTCCTTCTGTATCAGAAAAGTCAGCCGGACGTACCTCCCACACCTTGAACTGTGACTATCTTTTAAACAAAACAAAAGATTATAGCACACGTCATTTAAATCCTACAAGGTTATTTAAAGCACCTAAACATAATAAGCAAATAAGCAAATATGGGGATTTGTTCACACCATACAGTGCTTAAGCCTACTACTGCGTCAAAGTACCCCATTATCAGTGGGTCCTACACTATTCATAAAATGAAACATCCTACTCTTAACCATGGGAGAAATATACTCCTCTTTATGGGAGAACTTAAAGGACTCCTCCTATAACTCAGGTGGACACTGACTAGAAGTACTGGTGGGGGATGATGGGATGCTCCATCCCAAGGAGTCTGGCCAGACAAACAAAGACTTGGGGGATACACCCTAACTATGCATTACATTAACTGCTTCTAGACTGTCCCATGTACATTTAATGTGGCAGGGTGGCCCGGTGTGCAAAATCACGTAATTATACGTGATTTTGTGCATGCTGTTCAGGGGGGCATGCTGCTCCCCTGAACAGCTGTGATTGGACACAGTGGGAGCCAATCAGCAGCCACGATGGCTGCCATTAACCACCACTCGTTCAGAAGAGACACAGAGCAGCAGTGTGCTGATGTAAACAAAGCACGCCGCTTATCTGTGATCGCATTTCAGTTAAGCTAAATCAAGATCTCGCTCTTCCTCCAGTGAATCCACTCCTCCCACAGTTAGAAACATCTCCCAGGGAACACATTAATCCTTTGATCGTTCCCCTAGAGTTAACCCCTTCCCTGCCCGTGTCATTTAAACAGGGATCAGTGCTTTTTTTTTTATCAGCATTGTGCTGATGTAAACAAAGCACACCGCTTATCTGTCAGGGAGGAAAAGTGAGAGATCATGTTTCAGCTAAGCTGAATCAAGATCACTCTCTTCCTCCAGTGAATCCACTCCTCCCACAGTTACAAACATCTCCCAGGGAACACATTTAACCCTTGAACGTCCCCCCAGTGTTAACCCCTTTCCTGCCAGTGTTATTTAAACGGGGATCTTTTTTTTTTTTAGCACTGATCACTGTATTAGTGCCACTGGTCCCCAAAAAAGTATCACCTAGGGTTATGTTTGTCATACAGTGCTTAAGCCTACTACTGTGTCAAAGTACCCAATTTTCACTATTCATAAAATGAAAGATCCCACTTCTCAACCATGGGAGAAATATACTCCTCTTTATGGGAGAACTAAAAGGACTCCTCCTATAACTCAGGTGGACACTGATTATAAGTACTGGTGTGGGGGGGTGATGGTGATTTTTTTGTTGGGTTGTTTGCAGTGTATTACACAATGTATTGATTAGTGCTTAGTATGAGTGGTCAGTAAAATGGGTGACATTTCAAAATTTAAAGGGTTAGATCACCTTTTCAGAGAAATAAAAATGTGAACTAATAACACCCTAGGCCCTCTCCATCCCCTTGGTTCCCAATGTACTTAGCTTGTGTGGGTGATGAGCTTATTGTAAAGCGCTGCGTAAATTGCTGGCGCTATATAAATCCTGAATAATAATAATAATAATAATGAGCTGTCAGTGCCCACGCAGCTGGTGTAGCAGTCAAAGAATTTGAAATCTCCACTCTTCTTCCCCTTCTTTCCATAGTTCTTCCAGGGCTAATCAGAACTAATTGGTCAAATGACACATGCCCATTTTAATCAATTGGAATCCCTCTTACATATCCCTGAAACCAAACAGTACATTTTCTGCATGGGCACTGACAACTGATCACCCGTGGAGGTTTGTATAGTGGGAACGGTGAGGGGGGGGGGCTAATTGGGGTGTAATTTGCGATCAATGGATCGACTTGGGTACAATCATCCTGCCCATAGATGGTTCGAATCTCGACCGGTCCCTGCTGGACTGGCCAAGATGCAAGTCATTTATGTCCTGCTTTACCAAGAGAGAGCAGTACCAGCCACATTATAGTAAATGTAGGTAGGACTTGCAAGCAATGCAGGCGGGACATGGTTTGAGAATAACAAATAACAGTGGCATACGTACATAGTAGGTACAGCAAACTCTTACAGATCAAACTATACCATCAAAACCAACCAGGGATGGTAAAATAATAAAAATAAATTGGGTGCGCTAATTCCAAGAGTCAAATAGGGTAGAACCTATTTTCTGCTCCATACTGTTCTGTAGGATGACAGAAACAAGAAGACTAACATGTTGCTGTATGACTCTCATCACAATTAATAAAAGAACATTTACTTTACAATTTTAGTAAATCAACCCCATTGTCTTATACATATTGTCCTATACATGTTTGTATACATTATAATAATGCCTTAAATTTACATTGTGGTTTCGAATGGCTTTGTGTTCTCTTGGGTCATAATTTTAGTAATCGTGCAAAATTTCTCATGTGATTTTTTTTTGGTACAAAACAGTACACATTACACGAAAATCTTAAGTTCTGTTCAGTAACGAGAAAAAGTGTGCAGTTTGGAAAGTCGCAAATGACACTTGAAATTTGTGCACACACTATATGAAAAATTATCATTTTGAATATGGATATTTTCCCTACAATTATGTGTAGGCCCCCATTGGTGATGGCTAAATCTGTTATAGGGTGGACCATTCCATAGATATGGTTGAGATACAGTTGAGACAAATTTAGCAAATTTGGGCCAAATGTGATATTTCCTACTCCATCAAAAAAATGTTGTTCCCTTTTTGGCCTCAGGAGAGTGGACAATGTTACAGGGCTTCATCGGCTTTTGTATAATCACCACAAATATTCTGTTTTTTTGGGAACATATCTGCATATGGCAAGAACCAGTTATGATATACACATTAAAATTATTCTTATTCATATTAATCAACGTAAATGCCTTTCCACAAATCTATCGCTACTGAAAAATGAATGTAATGATTTGACATGAGTTGTTAGCGTTAGCCCTTGTACACACGGTTGGAGAATCCGTCGGAATGTGTCCTATCAGACCGTGTTGTCGGATAATCCGACTGTGTGTGGTATGCATCAGACTGATTCCGTCGGAATATCCGTCAGACCCAATTTTCCAACTTGTTGGAAATATTTTCAGACAAACTGGTCCGATCGGACATACTCCGATCATGTGTATTGAATTCCGATCGTACAAAGTGCCACGCATGCTCAGATCAAATTCCTACACCAAAGCTATTGGCTACTAGCCTGAACGTAGTCCCGTCGTAACGAAATAACGTCATCATGTTCTGAACCATCAGATTTTCCGACAACTATGTCCGACCGTGTGTATGCAACACAATCCGTCGGACAAAATCCGTCAGACAAAATCCAACGGATTTGGTTGGCAGAATGTCTGACCGTGTGTACAGGGGCTTACTATTACTGCACTTTGTATGCTCATCTTAGCTCTTGCACTAACTTACCCAATAAAACTGACACCTTTATTTTCATCGATTACATTATTGTACTTAATGATGAGAAGGTGAGCTGCCTTTAAATGCAGTGGAATGGATCTACTGTACATAATATGTACCAAAATTAAAATAGGAACCTATTGTACAGTACATATCCAATTCATTACCATTACCAGTGTTTAACTCATTGGATTAACAGCATTGTATATGTATAGTATACTCATTTTAATGTTCCTGGTTTCCCCCCACAACCCTATTCTGGTGACTAGGGATGAGCTTCGTGTTCGAGTCGAACGCATGTTCGACTCGAACATCGGTCGTTCGTGCGTTCGCCGAATTCCGAACGTTTGGGCCGTTCGCGGCAAAATTCGTGTGGTCCACAATGCACTGCGATGGCGCAATGCATTGCTGTCTCACGATTGGCCAAGCATGCACTGTGACCCCGCATGCTTGGCTAATCGCAGCGCCAGCAGCGAGGAGAGCAATGGTTGGCCACAGGCATCCTGCCTGTGGCCAATCATAGCTCAGCCTGTGTAGTGCACGCCCCACACTATATAAAGCCGCCTTTCAGACGGCCTCGTGTAGTGTTTGTTAGCATCTGAAGCAGTGGGTGTTCTGTGTACCTTCAACACAGTTACACACCAATCGTTTTTGGCTGATTTACTATTTTGCTCTTGTGTAGTGGTTACTGTCTGTGCCCTGACCGCAGTATACACCACTATATTCACCTCACCTATATAGCTAGTGATCTAGCTTTAATAATAGAGCTTGCAGTCAGTAGTGTTAGTGCGTGCTGTCTGCATGCTCTGTACCCAGTACATACCACTATATACACCTACATAGCTGTTCTCTATTTGAGCCCGATTGTCATCTGCTGGAGTTATTGGAAGATGTGTGTGCTTCCAGCACAGTATACATCTGTATATACCCCTTTAACTCTGCTGTTTTCTGGTTATTGTCTGCGTGCCCTGACCGCAGTATACACCGTGATATTCACCTCACCTATATAGCTAGTGGTCCATCTTTAACAATAGAGCTTGCAGTCAGTAGTGTCACTCAGGAGATAGTGCGTGCTGTGTGCGTGCTCTGTACCCAGTACATACCACTATTATCCACCTACATAGCTGTTCTCTATTTGGGCCCGATTGTCATCTGCGGGAGTTATTGGAAGTTGTGTGTGCCTCCAGCACAGCACAGTATACATCTGTATATACCCCTTTAACTCTGCTGTTCTATAAAAAAGGCATCTGCAGGAGTTAGTGGGTGTTGTGTGCCTCCAGCACAATATAAACTACCCAACTACTGTTTTACCCAACTCCCTTCAGGCCATTACCATGTCTGGAAGGCCAGCAAGGAGAGGCAGACAGGCGCGAGCCGATAAAAGAGGGCAAGCAGGCTCTGTGTCTAGAGACAACAGTGCTGGTCGTGGACGCGGTGCATTGTCATCAGCACGTGGCCATGGGACATGCTTGTCCTTCTTTTCTGCAGCTGGACATGTTGAACCGCAACATGCCAACGACTTGGTAGAGTGGATGACCAAGCCCTCTTCATCCTCCTCATCCTCTCTCACCCAGTCTCAGGGTAGTAGAAAAGCAGCTGCCAACACATCGTCGTCCCTCCTCTCAATGTCATCATCAGTGACTCCTTCCCTAGACCCACCACGTCCTCCTGAGGAGTCTCCTGAACTCTTTGAGCACAGTGTTGGGTACATGCTCCAGGAGGATGCCCAGTGTTTGGTGGACTCTGATGATGACACTCAGCTAGAGGAAGGCAGTAGCGTGAGCGCAGAGAGAGAGGATGCTCAAGAAGCACAGCAATCTGGCAGTCATGTTCCACAAGCTGCAGCATACTGCCAGGTTTGCTACAGCGATGAAGAGGGAGGGGATGATGAGGGCACTGACTCCACGTGGGTGCCTGGAAGGAGGGAGGAGGAGGAGGAGGCATATGTCCAACGAGGCAGGATCCCCTCCGGGGGCCAGCTTAGGGGCAGCACACCGACTGAATCACACCGCAGAGCTCCGCCTGCGCAGAGCGCTTCCTCTGCGCGTTATTCTAAAAGTTCTTTGGTGTGGGCCTTTTTTGAGACGAGTGCATCAGATCGCACCGCTGCTATTTGCAACATATGTCTCAAGCGTATCTCACGTGGCCAAAACATCAGCCGCTTGGGCACCACATGCTTGACCAGACATATGTTGACCTGCCATGCAGCTCGTTGGCAAGCGTACCTCAAAGACCCACACCAAAGAACAAAGCGGACCTCTCCTTGCTCCTCATCAGCTGGCATCTCCAACCCCACTAGACCTTCAGTCCTCTCTGAAACCTGCTCTGAGAGGAATGAAGGTGTAGAATTATGTGTGTCACAGCCAAGTGCTTCCGGGAACTCTGCTAGTGGTACGTCCGATTATAGCAGGCAAATGTCCCTGCCCCAGCTGCTGGACCGGCGGAAGAAATTTACTCCCAGCCATCCACATGCCCAGCGGTTGAATGCTAGCTTGGCTAAATTGCTAGCACTTCAACTGCTGCCTTTTCAGTTGGTAGACTCGGCCCCCTTCCGTGAGTTTGTACAATGTGCGGTTCCTCAGTGGCAGGTCCCCAAACGCCACTTTTTCTCACGGAAGGCGATTCCGGCTCTCTACCGGCATGTGGAAGGCAATGTCCTTGCCTCGCTGGACAGGGCGGTCAGCGGTAAGGTGCATATTACCACTGACTCATGGTCCAGCAGGCATGGACAGGGACGTTACCTGTCTTTCACGGCCCATTGGATCACCCTTCTGGCTGCTGGGAAGGATGCAGGACAAGGTGTTGGAGGTTGTTCCGCCACCACGCCTCCAAAATGCTACTATTGGTTGTGACACACCTCTCTCCTCCACCCCCTCCTCTTCTTCTTCCTCCATGGCCTCTTCCAGTGCTCTGTCCTCAGAACCAGCGGTGCTCCGTAGGCGTTGCAGGGGCTACGCAAGTACGCAGGCAAAACAATGCCATGCCGTGCTTGCGCTGGTTTTTTTGGGGGACAGGAGCCAAACTGGGGCAGATGTTTTGTCAGCTCTGCAGGGGCAGGCCGAGAGGTGGTTGACGCCACGCCAGCTTAAGCCAGGAATGGTGGTTTGCGACAATGGCACCAACCTCCTCTCCGCCCTCCGACAGGGACAACTGACCCATGTGCCCTGTGTAGCTCACGTCCTTAACCTGGTGGTGCAGCGGTTCTTGGGCAGGTACCCCGGCTTACAGGATGTCCTGAAGCAGGCCAGGAGAGTCTGTGTGCATTTCCGCCGATCATTTAATGCCTGTGCTCGGCTGGCTGAGCTCCAAAAGGAGTTGAACCTGCCCAAGAACCGCCTTATATGTGACATGCCCACCAGATGGAACTCAACATTGGCCATGCTGCAGCGGCTGCACACGCAGCAGAGGGCCATCAATGAGTACCTGTGCGACTACGGCACCAGGACAGGGTCAGGGGAGCTTGGTTTTTTCTCACCACGCCAGTGGGGCATGATCAGGGATGCATGCACTGTCCTGTCACCGTTTGAGGAGGCCACAAGGATGGTGAGCAGTGACAGTGCATGCATCAGTGACACTGTACCTCTTGTCCACCTCTTGGAGCATACGCTGTGTGGAATAATGGACAGGGCACTTGAGGCAGAACAGAGGCAGGAAGAGGAGGACTTCCTTGCCTCTCAAGGCCCCCTTTATCCAGACAGTGTTCCTGCTGTGCCACCCATCACACAGGAAGAGGGTGAGGAGGAGGAAGAGGAGGAGGAGGATGATTGTGTCAGCATGGAGGTGGAGGCTGGCACTCAGCATCAGCATCAGCATCAGCAGCAGCAGTCTTATAGGGATGATTTACAGTCCCAAGAAACACGTGGACTTGTACGTGGCTGGGAGGAGGTAGCTGCGGATCATGTTGTCCTTAGTGACCCAGAGGACTCCGGACCGAATGCCTCAGCTAACCTACGCTGCATGGCCTCCCTGATCCTGCAAAGCCTGCGGAAGGATCCTCGTATTCTTCAGATCAAGGAGAGGGACCATTACTGGCTGGCCACTCTCCTTGATCCACGGTACAAGGGTAAGGTTGCCGACCTTATCTTGCCATCGCAGAGGGAGCAGAGGATGAGACATCTCCGGGAGGCCTTGCAGAAAGCTCTGTGCAACGCGTTCCCAGAGACTGGGAGGTCACAAACTCCTGGTCCTGGACAATGTGTTGCTGAGGCATCAGTCAGAAGGAGCGGTGGAGAAGGTGGCCGTCTGACTGATGCTTTCAGACAATTTTTTAGTCCGCAGCCCCAAGGTATGATTGGTTCCAGCACCCATCGCCAGCGTCTAATTTACATGGTGCAGGAATACCTAGGGGCAAGGTCAGACTTGGACACCTTTCCCACTGAAAATCCTCTGGCTTACTGGGTCTTGAGGATGGATCACTGGCCAGAGCTTGCACAGTATGCAATTGAGCTACTGGCCTGTCCTGCATCCAGCGTTCTTTCGGAACGCACCTTCAGTGCTGCTGGTGGCTTCGTTACCGATCACAGGGTGCGCCTGTCCACCGAATCAGTTGATCGACTGACCTTCATCAAGATGAATCAGTCTTGGATCACCCACAGCTACCAAGCACCTGAAGCTGATGTAACCGAATAATTTTTTTTGAAATACCACATCCCTTCAAGACTGCCTATGCTGATGCTGAGTGACTGTCCTGTTATGTTGATTGTCTATCCTTTTCCTCCTCCGCTGATATGTTGGAAGAACATTTTTGGTTCTGGGTGATGCCAGCAGCCCAATTTTTCTGCCCCTGTTTAACAGGGGCGTTTAAGTACAATTTTTGATGCAATGCTTTTCAGCAGGGCTAATTCCTGCAATAAAACTAGAGTATATGGCAGAGGTTGCAGTGTGATGGCACCAGTGCCTAAGGCCCAATTTTTCTGCCCCTGTTTAACAGGGACATGTAATTACAATTCTTGATATAATATTTCACAGGAGGGCCCCTTCCTGTGCCCACCCAGAGTAACGGTGAGGACTTATAGTGTTGTGGCACCAGCACCACAACCACCAAAGGTCAATTTTTCTACCACTGTTCAACAATGGCATGTAATTACAATTCTTGATATAATCGTTCACAGCAGGGCGCTCCAGCGCCCACCAAGAGTCACTTTGAGGGCTTACAATGTTGTTGCAAAACCAACACCTTGTTCCGCCATTTCTGCAGAGCATATAGGGCAGGCCCCTACTTTCAAACATCCAATTTACAAACATCTCCTACTTGCAAACGGAAGGAGACAACAGCAAGTGAGATGAAAAAAGATGGACGACAAAACAAATTATACAGGGGTGATAACCCTTCCCTATGTTTTCCAAAAAGCTTAAAAATAGTTTTTTTGACTGGAGCTACACTTTAAAAATGTACCAGTTGAAAATTACAAACAGATTCAACTTAACACAACTAACCTACACAGTCCCTGTCTTGTTTGCACCGCCTGTATACTGCTGTTCTGAGTATATAGGGCCTGGGGCCACACGCATTTCCTTTTTTTTAATATGGGTACGGGGTTCCCCTTAATATGCGTACGAAACCCAAAGGGGCTGGTAATGGGCAGGGAGGGCTACCCATGCCATTTTTCTGAATGATTTTCAACCATATTGCAGGAACCAGATATAACATTAAAACCGCAAGCAGTTTTAAATGGTGTTATTTCCGTTTAATGTCATTTTGTGCAGGGACTGTTCTAAACACGGGAAACATGTGGCACTTCACAGGCATACTACAGACACCCCCCAGGCACCATATTTAAAGGAATATTTCACTTTTTTTTTCACTTTAATCGTCATTAAAATCAGTGCTCCCGCCAAAACGGTCGTTTTTAAAACTTTTTTTTGCAGTGACCCATGTCCCCTGAGGCAGGAGGCAGGTCGCCAAACCCTTTTTAGGACACTATCTTGCATATTAGCCGTTAAAATTAGCACTTTCCAATTCGAACGTTCGAGTCCCATAGACTTCAATGGGGTTCTAACGTTCGTACCGAACGCGGGGGTCGTTCGCAAGTTCTGGTGCGAACCGAACCGGGGGGTGTTCGGCTCATCCCTACTGGCGACAATGGATGGTGTGCACAAGTGAAGGCATAACATGCTTGTAATGACTATACGCAACTTAATTGTTATGCATGTGTGTCTTAAAGCATACAAAAAGATAATATATTTGATCACGTGTGTTTCATGTTAGTAATAGTAATTACATTTTATACAACTCATAAAGTTGCTGCCATCATTTCCAATATAAGAATTAAGTGGTATTTCATGATTAGCATCAAGGTGTTTGGGGTCCAGCACGTTTATGTACAAATGTCATGTTATGTATTCTGTTGGGCCCATAATGGAAGCTTTCATGTTGTGAAAACTTATTTTAATCTGATAAAATCACAAATCTTTAACCACTTATGGACCGGAAGATTTGCCCCTTAATGACCAGGCCATTTTTTTGCGGCAAGGCACTGCGTTGCTTTAACTGACAATTGAGCAGTCGTGCGACACTGTACCCAAGCAAAATTGACGTTCTTTTTTTTCCCACAAATAGAGCTTTCTTTTGGTGGTATATGACCACCTCTGCGGGTTTTTTTTGTTTTTTTTTGCTCTATAAACAAAAAAAAGTGTCAATTTTGAAAAATAAACAATATTTTTTACTTTCTGCTATAATAAATATCCCCCCAAACAAATATAAAAATAAACAAATTTCTTCATCAGTTTAGGCCAATATGTATTCTTCTACATATTTTTGAAAATTGCAGTAAGTGTAAACTGATTGGTTTGTGCAACAGTTATAGTGTCTACAAAATAGGGTATATATTTATGGCATTTTTATTATACATTTTTTTTTTTAATAGTAATGGCGGTGATCAGCAATTTTTAGTGGGACTGTGGGGCTGACAGGTCGAACACATTTGACAATTTTTTGGAACCATTGACATTTATACAGCGATCAGAGCTAAAATTAGCCATTGATTACTGTATAGATGTCACTGGCAGGGAAGGGGTTAACACTATGGGGTGATCAAGGGGTTAAGTATGTCCTAAGGAGGTGTTTCTAAATGTTGGGGGAGTGTACTGACAGGGAGTAGCGAGAGATCACTGTTCCTGATCACTAGGAACAGCAGATCTCTCTCTACTTCCCTGACAGAATGGGGATATGTGTGTTTACATTGACAGATCCCGTTCTGGCTCTCTGAGGAGCGATCGCGGGTCAGCGGTGGACATCACGGGCACTGGGCCACACGCGTCGGCTCAGGAATTGCGCTGCGCGCGCCCCCAATTCCATAAGGCAGTCACTGTACAGCTTTAGCGATTCGCTCAGGAGAGTCAACTTTCCACCATATAAGGGCAGTGGCTGGTCAGCAAGTAGTTAAACAGCCTATGAAAAAGTAGTACCTAACAAATTTTTGGA
Source organism: Lithobates pipiens (assembly GCF_037356315.1). Classification (NCBI taxonomy): domain Eukaryota; kingdom Metazoa; phylum Chordata; class Amphibia; order Anura; family Ranidae; genus Lithobates; species Lithobates pipiens. The sequence continues at coordinate 517,155,439 of NW_027507758.1, forward strand.
TATTCAATTTGAATGGATATCAATTTGAATCAAATTCGATTTGAATACAGTTAAAAAATTCTAATCAAATCGAAAATGAAAAAAATTAAACAAATTCCATTCTAACATAATAAATGTAACTAAATGTAGTGCACCATTTAGTGGATTAAAACCACCTTTCAAACACGTCTGAAAAGTGATCCGACCATGGCTTTAGTGCAGCAGTTTGGATTGCTGCATGCACATTTGCTGACTTAGAACAAGCTGGCAGGAGACAAATAGGAAAGGCATGAACTGTTTAGACTTTTTTCTGCTCCTCCACTCTCCAGTCGTAGGCTAGGGGCAAGTTGGCAACCAGTCTGTACTGCAAACCGCAGTAAAAAAAAAATGAAAAAAGGAAGCCCACCTGCCTATGCTATCTGACAAGTTTGTGTAAATAAAAGGACTGAACAAAATTACAAATCTTATGATATGCAAAAAAGTCTGCATATATGTATTTCAACTGTGTATTTAGCTGTTTGACTGTAATTCAGCTTTGAATGTTGCCATTTAGTCAGGAGTTCTGTAAAGTCCATCTAGAAATCTGTGTACCTCTTAGAAGCTTCATATTCTCCAACACTTACAAGCCCCATACTGCTTCACAGCACACACCTTTTAAGATGACTTCCCTTACTGTACTGAGGTTGTTCCCCCTGTGCATTTTATAGCTCTTGTCCATTCATAGCAATCTATAAAATGTGACTTCTCTGCATGTTCAGGCACTTTGATCACAACATAAATTGCCTCATGTCCCAATTTAGCCTATATTTTTTAAGTCCTAGTTATGAAAACGTATTGACTTTGCTTTAATAAAGTCACATCTTGTTTTATATATTTTTTTATTTTTTTTTAACACATGGTACTTTCCAGTCGCTGCATCTGAACAGTTCTGTGTTTAAAATGACCCCTTCAGCTCACAATCATCAGATTCAGAGCCCCTCCATGTTTTATTAGCTGATGTCAAGAATTTCAACCCTTCAGGCTTATTTCAACACCTTGCGTTCATCATTTTTTCCTTACAAGTCTCTGCTAAGGCTTGATGCAGGACAGGGAATTAAATGGGGAAAATAAAAACATGGACGAAAAGGATTTCAGTTTCCAAACTTCATGTTTATTAGTTTAATAATTTATCACCTTGCTCCAGATTTCACAACCAAATAGATCAAATCAGTACTTGTCTTCATATGTTTAATGTTTTTTTTCCTATAAAATATTAAAAATCATCTGATTAGTTTTGGGTAGGTAATAGTTTATTAAACCAACAGGCACATTTTTTTTTATCATTCAATGATTCCAAAAAGTGGAGCGTGTCACCATTATTTTGTTCAAATTGTAAGTTCACATTTTCAGAAAAAAAGGCAATTTTGACTGGTTAATACAAGCGCATAACCACAAATTTGGAAAGACCTCTATTTGGTTGGATTGTAAAGGCAACAATACAAAAAATAAAAAAATTATAACACATATAAATTTTTTTTTTTTAATCAACAAAAGTTTTATTGAAGTTAACTTTAGGTACCACACAAAGTAACTACAGAGATATACAGTCAGTAATGATCAGTGATCAGTAATATTTGTTACATTTCTAGTAGATTACAGAGATTTTAACAATGTGTGACCATTAACCTCCACCCCATAAATTGTGAATCCCTGCAAGGGACACTTCATCCTTGCTGTTCCCCTATCCAGGGGGAAAGCAAACATGACAATATGCATATCCGGTTCATAAGGAAACTCGAACCAGTCACAAAATAGGTGGAAAATGGGAAAAAGAAAAAAAGGGAAAGAGGTACCATAAATGGGGTAAAACAAAAAAATTTAAACATATACATTTATTAACAAAGTCAAAATGTACATAATAAAAAAGAAAAATAGAACAAGCACTGCATATTCTAAATGACATGTAAAAACAATTTATTGGTGAGAGCATGCCACTGTCTGCTACCTGCTTATTCCGTTTCCACCAACTTCCTGGAGGTCTTGGAACTCATAAGCAGACAGTAGCATTCTCTCATCAATCAATTGTTTTTACATGTCATTTAGAATATGCAGTGCTTGTTCTATTTTTCTTTTTTGTTATGTACATTTTGACTTTGTTAATAAATGTATATGTTTTATAAAAACATTTTCTTTTTTGTATTGTTGCCTTTACAATCCCACCAAATAGAGGTCTTTCCAAATTTGTACTTATTAGAAGGGATGATGGCAACTACATGGCACTGGTTATCAGCTAGAATTTTTTACATACATGCACATAACCATGCTGACTAATCAGAACCGCTCTAATCCATCCTGGAATTCCACAAAGAAGAGGAAGAACAGCATGGTTTTCAAACTCCAGGACTGCTGCACTGGACTACATGGATGTTGAAAGTGTATGATGTAAATAACATTTTTTAAATTATTTTTCATTTTTTTTCCAATGATTTTATTAACATACTGTGACCAGAGCAACACAGCATTACCATCGTAACACTGTACTACTCTAGGGATGTGATCAGTGCTTATACCAGTGAATTTCACTTGTAAAAGCAACATTTGTTACTGATTGAAACCGATTAATTCAGTGTTTTACTATTGTGATTATCTATGATTGGCCACAGCTAATCACATGGTACAGATTGTGGTTGGCCGTGTCTGTACCATGTGATTACTGTGACCAATCACAGCTAGCAACACAATTGTACACAATGAATGGCATGAAAAGAAGCCATCTATTGTGTACAATTGTTATGTGATCTACTGTGATTGGTCACAGCGATCACATGGTACCAGGCTGGTACACTGATCAGACATCGGCTATGTCCAGAGATAACAGCCAGAGACAGATTGTGCTAAAGCATGGTCCATGGGGCACACGGGAGGCATGTTCCAGGAGGACATCATATGACAGCAACCTTGAACATGGTTTCAATTGACATCATGCCCAGCTGTCAATTGAAAATAGGCTGGGCGGAAAGCGGTTCTTTTTATTAAATTTTATTTATTTTTTTACATTTAAATTTATTGATATCACAAAAGGTCTAACAAGCCCCTTATATGATGAAAGTGTATCTTTTCTAAACCTCTATTAGACGTCTCATCTGTCCTCCAGCCAAGCAGCGCCTAGAGGTGATTCAGTTCGCATTGTGCGCTATATAAGTATTTCATTCATTCATTCATTCATCAAGCACATATTTGAATAGCTATGGCTCCAGCTATAGCAGGTGGGATATCATGGCTATAACCTTGAAAATCCTAAATCAGAGATGAGCTTTTCCAGCACCATAGATTGGGGAATGGATTCTCCCCGATCCCCTCCTGCTTGTGGGGGGGGGGGGGGGGGGGCACCCACCACCACACTACTTGTAACACGATCTGTGAATGGGGGAGAATTTTATCAGTCACAAGATTATCCCGCTCATTCATAGGTCACATTATAGGCAGTGTAATGAATGAAAGGACTTTTCTCAATGAAGGGAAGGAGGGGGCATTTCATTGTCAGATCATCTTTAGACCCCTTTCACACCAGGGTGTTTTGCAGGCGCTATAGCGTTAGAAATAGCGCCTGCAATCCGCCCTAAAGAAGCTGCACCATTGTTTGTAGTGTGAAAGCCCGAGGGCTTTCACACTACAGCGGTGCGCTGGCAGGACATCAGGGAAAAGTCCTGCCAGCAGCTTCTTTGGTGCAGTGAAGGAGCGGTGTGTTTACCGCTCCTCCACCGCTGCTCCCCATTGAAATCAATGGGGCAGCGCTGTAATACTGCTGGCAAAACGCCGCTATTGCGGCGTATTGCCGGCAGTTTTAACCCTTTCTCAGCCGCTAGCAGGGGTAAAAGCGCCCCGCTAGCAGCCGAAATGCACCGCAAATCCGGCGGTAAAACGCCACTAAAAATAGCGGCGTTTTACTGCCCACACTATGGGCAGTGTGGTGTGAAAGGGGTCTTAGTGCAGCTGAGTGTACTGTAAGGGTTAACAGCTTTGAATCTCCAAGTGCAGCTTGGAGATTTAAAGCTGTTAACCCTTACAGTGCTGGAAAATCAGCAGCAGGTAGAGCACAGGGCAGCCCTGCAGTGAAGATTTCTACAGAATCCAGCAGCCTGAACATTATGCAACATACTTTATTACAGGTAAGTAAAGTAACTAAAGCTGTAGAGAAAAATGTGTTTTTTAGCTTGACTACAGCAATATTAATAATAAAAGCAGGGCATAGCAAGCCCTAAGAGCAGGACCTTCTCATTCCTCCTGTATAGAATTTTATTGTAACTACTGTCTGCGCTCATATTGTCTCCCCTGCACAAACTGTTAGCGCTATATAAATCTGTAGTAAAAATAAATCCTGAATAATAATATTATTAATATAATAATAATAACAAGGTTTAAACAATCATGAATGACTATTACAAGTAATAATAATAATAATAATAATAATAATTAAAAAAATAGACAGCAAGGGTTTGTAGTTGCACAAGTTCAGATGTAGAAATACTCTTTAACTCACCGTTTTTACTCATATAAAGAAGGATATGGTAGACTCTGTATAAATTTAGTGTGTGTAGCGTCATATAAAATTTAACAACACAATTTATGAGCAGATTGCACATTTTCTCCAGTGGAGTAAGCTAGTGGTGTGAAAGAAGCTGTATTATTACACTTTCCAGCTTAATCCTCCATCTGGCCAGGCTTTCTTTATTGATAAAATAAAGGTCTAAATCTCTGCAGACAGGGATTTTACATCCTGACATCACATCTGTCACTTGATGCTGAGATTGGCATATTCAGGAGGATTAGAGCAGCAGTTATTGACCTGTGTTTAGAAAAGCAACTTGTGTCCAACATTCTTTCCAGATAAGGCAGAGCTTGTGGTAAGCACCAGGTCAGTGTGCAGGATTTGTCAATGGCATGTTTTTTTTTTAATTATTTTATTTTTATTTTACATTTGCTTTTTTGATATATACCTAATAAAATATTAAAGGACAACAATTGTTTTTTTTATGTTGAATGTTTTCTTTTTTCTTTTTTTTTTTCAATTGTGAGCTGCTGCAGTACTTGATGCCCACTCCCAATTTAATCAGTACACCCGCACAAATTATTTTCTTTTTTAAACCTGTAAGGCAAAAGGCACAATGAGCTAGTATGCACTGCATACTAGCTCATTATGAAATACTTACCTTAGAAGGAGGCATTGTCAGCTGTTCCCGGTCCATGCCAAGGGAGCTGACATTTCCCCTTGATGTGTCGTTTCCCCTCGGAGCCATGATGTCGTCGCTCCCGTACATGCGCACGGGAGACTAATTTCCGACGGCAGCATCTGGCGGACCTTCACAGGGCATGCGCCGCTGCCATCAGCTGCTGCATACAAAGTGAATATCCGCTAAACCGTACAGGTTTATGTAATATTAATTTTACCTAAAGGGTATACAACTGCTTTAATGGAGGGAATTTCCTTTTGCAAATCCTAGCTTGATTACGTGTTTGCTAAAGCATTGTTTGTGGTAAATAATTCTAATTTTTTCTTCTTTTGAAAAATACTGAATTTGTCTTTCTCTTGCAGCCTCTTTAAATCATCTTCTGTCTACATACACTAACTTCAGTGTCATTTGCTTGTTATTGCTCATGAAAACATGCATTTTACATTTTGTCCCCCCCTATACATTGTAAAGCACTGCATAAACTGTTGGCGCTATATTAATCGTGTATAATAATCATAATAATAATAATAATTTTACTACATTTTTATGGAAAGTTCAACTTGAGCCAGTGAGTAAGAATTAAAATCTCTGGCAGATGTTTATAGCTATCTATTTCATCTCTAGGGAAATCTACCCAGTACGGGTAAAGACAGCTGTAAAAACCAGGCAGAGGTTCTAATATTTTACCATTCCAACCAATACAAATCCAAAAGTTTGCACTGGACTTCCTTTTTTATTAACCACTTCAGCTCTCACACCTGTTCACCCCTTATGGACCAGAGCAATTTTCTAATTTCTGCTATGAGCCTATTTATTCAGCGATAATTTTGTCACTACTTAACATAACAACATAATACATGCATTGTTGCAAGGACAAACAAGGTTTTCTTTTTCTGAATATTGTCCTGCAACAATATTTTTTTTTTTCACAATCTTTAGACAATTAAACGTAATAAAACAAAACAAAGGGCATTTTCTTTTTTGTTTGAGCAGTGTTAGTTTAAACATAAATAGTATTACTGCACATCAAAAACAGTCATATCCTCATTTTGAGTCACCATACCTCATCAAGGAGTTAACTCAGGTACTAACCCTCATACACCTCATACACAGTTAACTCAAGTAATAACCCTTATTGGCTCATCCACCTTACCAACCATCCAGTGTCCTCCACCCCTCTCTGCCAATCCCTCCACTGGCTTCCACTCCCCCAACAAATAAAATTCAAAGTACTGTACTAACAATAATTTACAAAGCCATCCATAACTTTGTCCCCAGCTACATCACTAACCTAGTCCCAAAATACCAACCAAGCCGCTCTCTTCGGTCATCCCAAGACCTCCTGCTCTCTGGCTCCCTTGTCACCTCCTTCCATGCTCGCCTCCAGGATTTCTCCAGAGCTTCTCCCATCCTTTGGAACTTCCTACCCCAATCTGTCCAACTGTCCCCTAATCTATCCATCTTTAGACGATTACTGAAAACTCTTCTCTTTAAAGAAGCCTATCCTGCTTCTAACTCATACACTGTTTTACTTCCTCCATCAACTCATCCCCCATAGCTATTACCTTTTGTATCAATTGACCCTCCCTTTTTAGATTGTAAGCTCTAATGAGCAGGCCCCTCTGATTCCTCTTGTACCAAACTGTAATGTGACTGTAATGTCTTCCTTTATTTTGTTAGGTGCTGTACAAACTGTTGGCACTATATAAATCCTGTATAATAATAATAATAATACTCCCCATCTCCCAATCTTAGGGAGGAGATTGATTCCTTCCTCCCCCATTTCCCTTCTCTCCCCTCCCCTCCCTTCCATCCCCAGCCACCCCCATCCCACTCCCCACCTTCCAATCACCCCTTACCACACCCCCTATACCTACTGTCCCTCCTTTCTAAAACAGAGACCTTCTCACTCGCTGAACTTAAAGCTCTGAACAAACATAAACCCAACATAAAGAAACCAACATACCCTGACGTGACCACAATCACTATTACACCTACTCCTCTCCTCCTCGTAAATAAACCTATAAGCCCACAACAATCTCACTCCATTTAATAAATCCAATAATAAACACTTAACTAAACATCAATAGATTGAGCCAAGGTTGGGAATGACCCTAAACAACTAACACAACCCACACCTCAAACCTACTGAGCCCCAAAACACTTCTACTTTTAAGTACCACTATCATCACAATATCTGAAATCAGAACAACTCCAAAATAATTGGGAGATTAGTAACTGGCGTTATTCCCTGACCCTCTACAATCTTAGCTTCATTGAGCTTTTATCCTAACTCTGTCGTAGTACATATCCATGTTTACTCATGTCCTTGTTTTTTCCTAATGTTTTTGATATATTTGACGCTGTTTATGTTTATGATATCAAAATGTGTTTCTCAAACCTATGTTTTTCATAACGTTTAACATTTTACTACACCTGTAAGCCTTTATTCTCAGTAAAACTTTATGGAAAAAAAGTGCATTTTATTCTGTAATTTGTTCTGTTAAAAACAGAAAATGAAGCAAAGTTTTTTTTTTTCAATTTTGCACTTTTTTCAGTGTGATATGTGTAAGTATATGTAAAAGGTGTAAAAATATTAATGAAAAAAGTAAACCAAAAAAGAAAAAAAGTTGAACTAATTAGTTATTAAAGTAGAAAAAAAATCACCAGGAAAATTACAATTGAATGGAGAAGAATACAGAGTTAATTAGTTCTGATTAGAGTAAACTAAGGGGTTAATAAAGGGTTCAAAAGTGGAACATTTCATTTTTTACTTGTCAAGGTTGCTTCAACTCTTGATCTGCAGATCAAAGTTCATCCCTTTGATCAGTAGATGAGAAACAAACAGAATGTTACAAATGATACAATGTTTCAATGTAACTTTCTGTAGTCCCCTTTGAGCAATGTTGATAAACATTGCTAGACTGCTTTTATTTATTTTTTACAGCTCCTGCTGCCAGCCTTCTCTGTGTACTTGGCAATGCAGCTGTGATTAATCACAGCTGAATTGCCAGGTACTGGGACAGGGAAGGATCCTAGCAGCAGGGCAGAAGGTCTGAATGTACTGGACACTAGGGATGAGCCATAACCCCCCACCCCCCCGGTTCGGTTCGCAGCAGAACATGAACAAAGTTCATTCGAACACGCAAACACTGTTAAAGTCTATGGGACACAAACGTGAAAAATCAAAAGTGCTCATTTTAAAGGCTTATATGCAAGTTATTGCCATAAAACATGTTTGGGGACTCGGGTCCTGCCCCAGGGATCATGTATCAATGCAAAAAAATAAGTTTTAAAAATGGAAGTTTTTTCGGGAGCAGTGATTTTAAGAATGCTTGAAGTGAAACAATAAAAATGAAATATTCCTTTAAATGTTGTGTCTGGGGGGTATCTATAGTATGCCTGTAAACTAGCCCAGTTTTCCCATGTTTAGAACTATACCACAGCAAAATTACATTTCTAAAGGAGAAAAAGCCATTTAAAACTGCTTGCGGCTGTAATGGATTGTTGGATCCCGGCAATATCGGTGAAAGTCATGGGAATGTGTTAATCCCCCACCCCTTCAGCCCATTACCAGGCCCCTTGGGTCTGGTATGGATATTAAGGGGAACCCCGCATCCAAATTTAAATTTAAAATTGGCGTGGTGGGCCTCCAGGCTCTATATACTTTGAACCGAAGTATATATACTATACGGCCTGCCCTATATACTCTGCAGAAAATTGAGCTTTAGGTGTTGGTCGTACCAGAACACTATAAGCCCTCACAGTTACTCTTGGTGAGCGCAGGAACAGGCCCTGCTGTGAAATACTATATGAATAATTATAATTACATGTCCCTGTTAAACAGGGGCAGAAAAGTTGGGCCTTGGGTGGTGGTGGTGGTGCAACAACACTATGACCCCTCACAGATACTCTTGTTGGGCATAAGAATGGGCTCTGCTGTGAAATAGTATATCAAAAAAATATAATTACATGCCCCTGTTAAACAGGAGCAGAAAAATTGGGCCTTAGGCAATGGGGGTGGTGCCCTCAGCCAAAAATATTGTTGGAAGCTAGCATCATCAAGATTGAGGAGGAACAGAATAGTCACTCAACATAGGCAGTCTTCAAGGACTCCCACATCTATAGAAAAATCAATCAGTTACATCAGTATCAGGTGCTTGATAGTTGCTGATCCAAGACTGATTAATTTTTGTGAATGTGAGCCTGTCAATGGAGTCTGTGGTCAGGCGCACTCTGTGATCCATTACAAACTTCCCAGCAGCACTGAATGTACGTTCAGAAAGAACGCTTAATGCAGGACAGGCCAGTAGCTCAATTGCATATTGAGCAAGTTCTGGCCAGTGGTCCATCCTCAAGACCCAGTAACCCAGTGGATACTCTGCTGGAAAGGTCTCCAAGTCTGCTCTTGCCCCTAGATATTCCTGCACCATAATGCAGACGCTGGCAATGGTTGCTTTAACCTTGGCACTGAGGACTGAAAAATTGTCTAAAGGCATCAGTCAGTTGGCCACCTTCTGCACCACTCTTCCTCTGACTGAATGAAGCCTCAGCAACACGTTGTCCAGCACCAGGAAATTGTAACCTCCTAGGGTCTGGAATTGCATTGCACAAACCGTTCTCCAAGGCCTCCTGAAGAAGTTTCATCCCCTACTTCCTCTGCGAAGGCAGGATGAGTTCTGCAACCTTACCCTTGTAACGTGGATCAAGAAGGGTTGCCAGCCAGTAATAATCCCTCTCCTTGATACCACAAATTCTAGGGTCCTTACGCAGACTTCGCAAAATCAGGGAGTCCATGCAGCGTAAGTTTGCAGAGACATTAGATTCTGAGTCTTCTGGGTCACTAAGGATCACATGATCCGTAACAACCCCCTCCCAGCCATGTACAACTCTTTGGGTTTCTTGGGACTGAAAACCATCCCTTGAATATTGCTGCTGAGTGTTATCCTCCACATCCATGCTGACACAATCCTCCTCTTCTTCCTGTGTGTTTGGTGGGCCTGCAGGAATACTATCTGGATAAAAGTGACCTTGAGAGGTAAGTAAGTCCTCCTCTTCCTCCCGCTGTTCTACCTCAACTGCCCTGTCCATTATTCCATTATTCCACGAAGCGTGTGCTCCAACAGGAAGACAAGAGGGACTGTATCACTGATGCATGCATTGTCACTACTCACCATCCTTGTGGCCTCCTCAAATGGTAACAGGACAGTGCATGCATCCTTGATCAGTAGCCACTGGCGTGGCGAACAGAAGCCAAGCTCCCCTGACCCTGTCCTGGTGCCATACTTACACAGGTACTCATTGAATGCCCTCTGCTGCATGTGCAGCCACTGCCGCATTACCAATGTTGAGTTCCACCTGGTTAGCATGTCACAAACAAGGCGGTTGGTGGGCAGGTTGCATTCCCTTTGAATGTCAGCCAGCCGAGCACTGGCATTGTATGACCGGCAGAAATTACCACAGACTTTTCTGGTCTGCCTCAGGAGATCCTGTAAGCCTGGGTAAACTTAACTTTTTGGTAGAAAAACCCATTACTAGCTTGAATAATAAAATGTAATTAAGAATAATCTGTTTTTACCAAGAATAAAATGCATTAAAGTGGATGTAAACCCTCACATATACCCAGTGAAGTGAACAGCCTTAGACGACACACAGGGAGGAAACTAATCTCCCTACATAAGTTTTACATAAAGATCTGAAGTCTTCAGCTTTATATATTATTTAGAAATTTCACATTGTGTTACAGGTTTTCTCTTCCTGTTCCTTACTGAGTGTGAAGTCTGGGCATAGAGCCAAGACAGCTGATTGGAGAAAAGGCACACACCCCCACTCCACATAGGCAAGGGCAGTAAGAAATGTGTAAAGCTGTGCTGTGAGAAGGCAAGCTGTTGCTAATCTATTTATAGCAACTGCCCACTACACAAATAGCCTGGTTTTAGCACATGTGTCAGAGAACTAGTCAGAAGTTATCATGTTGATAACAGAAGAACGGAGCAGGAGAAAGCCACGGGATGAGTGCTTTGAAGAGAGATAAGTAAACATTGCAGATATATGTGCCCGGTTCAAATTTAATGAATAAGGTTTACATCCACTTTAAATCACAAGTACATGTTAGTCTATTATAGTTAGAAAACAGTGAGAAGGAAAGAAGAAGAAAGGGTTTTGATGTAGGTCTTGCTGACCTTTTCTGACCTGTACTTTCTGTCCTGTCATGTCTTTAGAAGAGAAGAGCAGGAAGAAGTTCAGCTATAACCAGTAAGCTAGTATCAAATACAGAGTTTCAGATGTCAGTGCCACTGTCTTTTGCAATGACTCCCCTGGTCATTTAATTCGTCAGGGAACTCAGGAGACAGGCGTTTCTACATGCAAACTTTTCTCTGTACAGCACATATGCAAAAACAGCCATAGAAGCTAGCACAGAGGTGTAGCACAACCACCCCCCCCCCATAATAATAATAAGAGCTGCTAAAATTGTGGGTTTTGCTATGCCCCGCAACTGGACCCGATAATACACCGCAACACCAATGGAAATGAATGGGCTGTATTAAAAACAGCAATAAGCCCAGTGGAAAGGAAGTGGTTAACAGGCAGTACAATTCAATATCACAGCAAGGTGAATTAGATTGGTGTCCCTTCTCTTCCGTTTCAGTGAACAACCTTGACAGAAATGCACTTGGCGAGTGTAGAACAACACTGCCAATTGTATTAATCAAATATCCCACATATGCAGGGCTAGTGACAGCTTAGGCAGCCGCCTTAGGGTGCCAGAGTGGGTGGTAAAGCTAAATTCACAGCCACAGTTTTTGTCAGTTTTAGTTCCCCCTATGGATCGGGCTACCAAGCAGCTGCATCCCTTCTTTTAGTGTGGCTAAGTGATGTGCAGGGAGGCAGGAGAGAGCGAGACAGAAGCAGACAGTGGGGAGAGGGCTCGAGCAAGCATCTGCAAACTCTCACCCAGAAAACTGGAGCTGAGTTCCAGAATTGCTGCTCTAAATACTGCTCCTCATTTACCCCCACTACTGCTCCAACCCCCATGTGTGATACCCACCCTCCCAGCAGCACTGCCAGCTTCCTTCTCTTGTTTCTTGCTGGCTGCTGCAAAGCACTGGAGGATTAGATTCCAGATAGAAAGCAGAGATGGGGTAGTAAATATGTTATATTTACTAGCCCCTTCCTCTCCTGAATGGACACAGTGAGCAATTGGTCCTCTCCCCTTAAGGCGGCATCTTCCTTTAACTGCTATAGCCCCAGAAGATTTTACTCTCTTCCTGACCAGAGGACTTTTTGCGATTCGGCACTGCGTTGCTTTAACTGACAACTGAGCGGTCGTGAGATGTTGTACCCAAACAAAATTGAATGTCCTTTTTTTCCACAACTAGAGCTTTCTTTTGGTGGTATCACCTGTGATCACCTCTGCAATTTTAATTTTTTTTGCTCTATAAACAAAAAAAGAGTGACAATTTTGAATATATTAAAAAAAAAGCTAATTTTTTCCTCAGTTTAGGCTGATATGTATTCTTGTACAGATTTTTGGAAAAAAAATTGCAATAAGTGTATATTGATTGGTTTTCACAAAAGCTATAGCTTCTACAAAATAGCGTCTACAAAATAGGGGAACGTTTTATGGCATTTTTATTAATAATTTGTTTCATTAGTAATGGCGGTGTTTATCGTGACTGCAACTTTATGGCAGACACATCGGACACTTTTGACACATTTTTGGGACCATTGTCATTTATACAGCGATCAGTGCTATAAAAAATGAGTGCAAATTACACTGGGAGGGAAGGGGTTAATTACTAGGGAGCTATGAAGGGGTTAAGTGTGTCCTAGGGAGTGATTCTAACCATGGGGGGGTGGGCTACCACTCACATGACAGCGATCACTGCTCCCGATGATAGGGAGCAGTGATCTCTGTCATGTCACAAGGCAGACTGGGTGAATGCCTTATTTACATAGGCACTTCCCCGATATGTGGCTCCGTGACACGATCGCCGGGAGACCGGTGGACATCAAGTCCTCTGGTCCCGAAGGCATGGTCACGCCCGATAACCATGTCATTTAAAGGGGACTTATAGGTATACCCATTTTCCCACCATGCAGCAGTCAGCAAGTGGTTAAGGTCTCCCTGTATGTCTCTATATCTCTAATACAACCTTATTTCTTTCCTGGGCTCACTTTGATTCCTCATACTTCGGGGCTCTACCGCCCCCTGTTATTCCAGTTATTTTGACCACTAGATAATTCTTACTAAGTTCACAGCCTTCAACTGATACTTAATCGTAAATGCATAATTGTTAAGGCAGAAGGTGTTATCTTAAAATATTGTATGTATTAAGATAAAAAACATTCTGTGTGCAGCAGCCCCCCTAATACTTACTTGAATCCCTCTCTGTCCAGCGAAGTCCATGAGTGCCTTAGCCGCCTGAGATTCTCCCTCCTGATTGGCTAAGACACAGCAGCAGCATCATTGACTGTCATACAACGTCAGCTAGCCAATCAGGGAAGAGAGGAGATGGCGTCGGGTTGGGCTCTGTGTCTGAATGGACACAGGGAGCTGTGACTCAGCTCAGGTGCCCCCATAGCAAGCTGCTTGCTGTGGGGGCACTGAACAGAAGGGAGGCCCCAGGATCACAGCAGAGGGACCCGAGAAGAGGAGGATCCAGGCTGCTCTGTGCAAATCCACTGCACTGAGCAGGAAAGTATAACATGTTTGTTATTTTAATAGGAAAAAAAAGAAACTTTTCAATCACTTTAAGTTTATGCTAATCCCTGGAGGTGAAGACAGTAAGTATAGGTGCCTAAAATGTCAACTATAAAAGCCCTATGCTACTTTAAATATTTCTAAACTTACTTGGTCTGAGGGTAGATTTCTGAAAAATCTTTACGTTTGGCAATTCAAAATGCATATGAGAATGATTTTCTGTTTGCCTGTCTTACTAAAATGGCCTTTGAGCAGAATTAGGCAATCTGGTCATAAAATTTAAATAAGATTTAATGAGAATCTTTCTTTTTAGTTGTTATGTCTATTTGTTATCTTCACAATAACTAATCATGTCTCTGAAGTAACTGGTGTACCTTCTTGTTTATACTGTTTAGTTCTAAGATTTATTTACATGTCTTATATTTTTGTACAATAGAACCAAGATGTACACAAAGGGGCTGATTTATAAACGGATTGCGCCATGAGTTGCGGCGCACGCCGATGCACAACGGCCGTTTTCGTATTCACAAAGTATTTGTGCCTGTGACGCAGTACAATTCCCCATTTACTATTATCATGCCGGCGCACGGGAGGCGGCGATCGGTGCACCGCTATAGACATGGCGCACGCATTATTCAACTCAGAATTAAAAGAAGGTGCCAATATTATGGGGGTGATGTGGGTGATGTGAGGAAGTATAACTGTCCAAGTAACAAATATGCCCAAAATAGAATGGAAAAGTAACTTTCTGTGAACAAGCCTGCTGCGCCTGCAAATACACTTGGAACTGCGCAAGGTAAATGTATGCACTGCGCATGCGCAAGCGGCATTTGTGCACCTTCAAGTGCTTTGGTTCACTGCGCCGGCAAAATCTTAGTAAATGTCAAGCCGCGTAGATGCATTTGCATAAGTTGAACAGGCGCACCTCTCAACTTGCCTTTATTTATTTATTTATTTATTTTTTACGCTTGTTCACTTTTATGGGTTTTTTTAAGGCTATTTGCCCACAGCTATTTGAACTGCACATGCGCAAGTGGCATTTGTGCACGTTCAAGTGCTTTGGTTCACTGCGCTGGTAAAATCTTAGTAAATGTCAAGCCACATAGATGCATTTGCATAAGTTGAACAGGCGCATCTCTCAACTTGCCTTTTTTTTTTTTTAAGCTTGTTCACTTTTATGGTTTTTTTTTAAGGCTATTTGCCCACAGGTCATGTTAGCATTAAGAAAAAAAAATTTAAGAAAAAAAATGCATGGGGGTCCCCCGAAATTCCATACCAGGCCCCGCGCCAAAAAAAATAATGCCATGGGGTCCCCCTCAAAATCAATACCAGGCCCTTCAGGTCTAGCATGGATTTTAAGGGGAACCCCGCACCCCCAAAAAAATTGCATGGGGTCCCCCTCAAAATCCATACCAGACCCTTATCCTAGTACGCAACCTGGCAGACCACAGGAAAAGAGAGCACCCCCCTCCTGAACTGTACCAGGCCATATGCCCTCAACATTGGGAGGGTGCTTTGGGGTGTCCCCAAAGCACCTTGTCCCCATGTTGATGAAGACAAGGTCCTCAACCACTGGCCAGGGTTGTGGGGGTCTGTGGGAGGGGGGCTTATCAGAATCTGGAAGTCCCCTTTAACAAGTGGACCCCCAGATCCCGGCCTCCCCCCTGTGTCAAATGGTAAAGGGGTACAAATGTACCCCTACCATTTCACCAAAAAAGCGACAAAAGTGTTAAAAATTACAAGAGACAGTTTTTGACAATTCCTATATTAAAGTCTTCTTCTTTCTATCTTCTTCGGGTCTTCTTCCTACTTCTTTCCTTCATCTTTTGGTTTCTTCCTCCATCTTCTTCTTCCTCCGATCCTTTGCTTCTTGCTCCGGTGTTCTCATCCGGCATCTTCCTCCACAGCGTCTCTTCTTCCTCGCTTCCTTCTCGGGCCGGATGGACCCGCCCTCTGTTATATAAGAACTGTCAGAAGAAGAGAAGCATCCCAATGCACGGAGCGGCCTGAGAAGGAAGCGAGGAAGAAGAGACGCCGTGGAGGACATGGGGTCAAGGTGCTTTGGAAGGGTATCTCAAAGCACCTTCCCAATGTTGAGGGCATGTGGCTTGGTACGGTTCAGGAGGGGGGTGCTCTCTCGTCCCCCCCTCTTTTCCTGTGGCCTGCCAGGTTGCATGCTCGGATAAGGGTCTGGTATGGATTTTGAGGAGGACCCCATGCCATTTTTGTGGCGCGGGGTCCCCCTTAACCACTTCAGCCCCGGATCATTTTGCTGGCCAAAGACCAGACCACTTTTTGCGATTCGGCATTGCGTTGCTTTAATTGTGTGGTCATGCGACGTGGCTCCCAAACAAAATTGACGTACTTTTTTTCCCACAAATATAGCTTTCTTTTTGTGGCATTTGATCACCCCTGCGGTTTTTATTTTTTGCGCTATAAACAAAAATAGAGTGTCAATTTAAAAAAAAAAAGCATTATTTTTTACTTTTTGTTATAATAAATATCCCCCAAAAATATATATAAAAACATTTTTTTCCCTCAGTTTAGGCCAATACATATTCTTCTATATATATGTTTTTATATATTTTCGGTAAAAAAAATCGCAATAAGCGATTATTGATTGGTTTGCGCAAAAGTTATAGCGTTTACAAAATAGGGGATAGTTTTATGGCATTTTTATTAATATTTTATTTTTTACTAGTAATGGTGGCGATCAGCGATTTTTATTGTGACTGCGACATTATGGCGGACACATCGGACATTTTTGACACATTTTTGGGACCATTGTCATTTATACAGCAATCACTGCTATACAAATGCATTGATTCCTGTGTAAATTACACTGGCAGTGAAGGGGTTATCCAGTGGGTGGCAGTGTAGGGGTTAAGTGTTCCTAGGAGTGTGTTACGAACTCTTGGGGGGCTGGGCTTTCTTTTAGTGAACACTGATCTCTGCTCCAATCACTTGTTGCTAGGCAGAACGGGGAGATGCTGTTTACAATGGCATCTCCCAGTTCAGCCGCCCCGTGAGACGATCGCAGGTATGCCCGTGGCGATCGAGTCTGCGGGACCCACGACCAAACTCACGGGGGTCCCGACCAGCATGCGAGTGCGCCGGCGGTGGCACACTCGCGATGGCAGGGCGGCATTTAAGATTAGATGTACCTGTACGCCAATATGCCTGCCCGTGCCATTCTGCCAACGTACATCGACATGCGCTGGTCAGGAAGTGGTTAATATCCACACCAGATCTGAAGGGCCTGGTATGCTCTTGGAGGGGGACCCATGCCGTTTTTTTTTTATTATTAAAATCGCCTCACCTGGGGTCGACTTAAAGTTGTGTTGTCATTGCTAGAAGCATCCTTGTCAAGGCAGGTGCTTTCTACACTAGCTATAGCGAAAGAAAAAAAAATCCCCAAATTACTCCATGCAGTGTCTAAATGCCAACTTGGCAAAACCACTGGTTTTTGCAGATGCCCAGTTTCCAGCTTGTGAAATCAGCCTCTTCCATTAGTTTATGGACTATGCTACATCACAGTGGCAGATACCTAGCAACTAGGGATGAGCTTCGTGTTCGAGTCGAACGCATGTTCGACTCGAACATCGGTCGTTCGTGCGTTCGCCGAATTCCGAACGTTTGGGCCGTTCGCGGCAAAATTCGTGTGGCCCACAATGCACTGCGATGGCGCAATGCATTGCTGTCTCACGATTGGCCAAGCATGCACTGTGACCCCGCATGCTTGGCCAATCGCAGCGCCAGTAGCGGGAAGAGCAATGGTTGGCCACAGGCATCCTGCCTGTGGCCAATCATAGCTCAGACTGTGTAGTGCACGCCCCACACTATATAAAGCTGCCTTTCAGGCGGCCTCGTGTAGTGTTTGTTAGCATCTGAAGCAGTGGGTGTTCTGTGTACCTTCAACACAGTTACACACCAATCGTTTTTGGCTGATTTACTATTTTGCTCTTGTGTAGTGGTTACTGTCTGTGCCCTGACCGCAGTATACACCACTATATTCACCTCACCTATATAGCTAGTGATCTAGCTTTAATAATAGAGCTTGCAGTCAGTAGTGTTAGTGCGTGCTGTCTGCGTGCTCTGTACCCAGTACATACCACTATATACACCTACATAGCTGTTCTCTATTTGAGCCCGATTGTCATTTGCTGGAGTTATTGGAAGTTGTGTGTGCCTCCAGCACAGCACAGTATACATCTGTATATACCCCTTTAACTCTGCTGTTTTCTTGTTATTGTCTGCGTGCCCTGACCGCAGTATACACCGTGATATTCACCTCACCTATATAGCTAGTGGTCCATCTTTAACAATAGAGCTTGCAGTCAGCAGTGTCACTCAGGAGATAGTGCGTGCTGTGTGCCTGCTCTGTACCCAGTACATACCGCTATTATCCACCTACATAGCTGTTCTCTATTTGGGCCCGATTGGCATCTGCTGGAGTTATTGGAAGTTGTGTGTGCTTCCAGCACAGCACAGTATACATCTGTATATACCCCTTTAACTCTGCTGTTTTCTGGTTATTGTCTGCGTGCCCTGACCGCAGTATACACCGTGATATTCACCTCACCTATATAGCTAGTGGTCCATCTTTAACAATAGAGCTTGCAGTCAGCAGTGTCACTCAGGAGATAGTGCGTGCTGTGTGCCTGCTCTGTACCCAGTACATACCGCTATTATCCACCTACATAGCTGTTCTCTATTTGGGCCCGATTGACATCTGCTGGAGTTATTGGAAGTTGTGTGTGCTTCCAGCACAGCACAGTATACATCTGTATATACCCCTTTAACTCTGCTGTTCTATAAAAAAGGCATCTGCAGGAGTTAGTGGGTGTTGTGTGCCTCCAGCACAATATAAACTACCCAACTACTGTTTTACCCAACTCCCTTCAGGCCATTACCATGTCTGGAAGGCCAGCAAGGAGAGGCAGACAGGCGCGAGCCGATAAAAGAGGGCAAGCAGGCTCTGTGTCTAGAGACAACAGTGCTGGTCGGGGACGCGGTGCATTGTCATCAGCACGTGGCCATGGGACATGCTTGTCCTTCTTTTCTGCAGCTGGACATGTTGAACCGCAACATGCCAACGACTTGGTAGAGTGGATGACCAAGCCCTCTTCATCCTCCTCATCCTCTCTCACCCAGTCTCAGGGTAGTAGAAAAGCAGCTGCCAACACATCGTCGTCCCTCCTCTCAATGTCATCATCAGTGACTCCTTCCCTAGACCCACCACGTCCTCCTGAGGAGTCTCCTGAACTCTTTGAGCACAGTGTTGGGTACATGCTCCAGGAGGATGCCCAGTGTTTGGTGGGCTCTGATGATGACACTCAGCTAGAGGAAGGCAGTAGCGTGAGCACAGAGAGAGGGGATGCTCAAGAAGGACAGCAATCTGGCAGTCATGTTCCACAAGCTGCAGCATACTGCCAGGTTTGCTACAGCGATGAAGAGGGAGGGGATGATGAGGGCACTGACTCCACGTGGGTGCCTGGAAGGAGGGAGGAGGAGGAGGAGGAGGAGGAGGCACATGTCCAACGAGGCAGGATGCCCTCCGGGGGCCAGCTTAGGGGCAGCACACCGACTGAATCACACCGCAGAGCTCCGCCTGCGCAGAGCGCTTCCTCTGCGCAGAGCGCTTCCTCTGCGCGTTATTCTAAAAGTTCTTTGGTGTGGGCCTTTTTTGAGACGAGTGCATCAGATCGCACCGCTGCTATTTGCAACATATGTCTCAAGCGTATCTCACGTGGCCAAAACATCAGCCGCTTGGGCACCACATGCTTGACCAGACATATGTTGACCTGCCATGCAGCTCGTTGGCAAGCATACCTCAAAGACCCACACCAAAGAACAAAGCGGACCTCTCCTTGCTCCTCATCAGCTGGCATCTCCAACCCCACTAGACCTTCAGTCCTCTCTGAAACCTGCTCTGAGAGGAATGAAGGTGTAGAATTAGTTGTGTCACAGCCAAGTGCTTCCTGGAACTCTGCTAGTGGTACATCCACGTTCGATTATAGCAGACAAATGTCCCTGCCCCAGCTGCTGGACCGGCGGAAGAAATTGACTCCCAGCCATCCACATGCCCAGCGGTTGAATGCTAGCTTGGCTAAATTGCTAGCACTTCAACTGCTGCCTTTTCAGTTGGTAGACTCGGCCCCCTTCCGTGAGTTTGTACAATGTGCGGTTCCTCAGTGGCAGGTCCCCAAACGCCACTTTTTCTCACGGAAGGCAATTCCGGCTCTCTACCGGCATGTAGAAGGCAATGTCCTTGCCTCGCTGGACAGGGCGGTCAGCGGTAAGGTGCATATTACCGCTGACTCATGGTCCAGCAGGCATGGACAGGGACGTTACCTGTCTTTCACGGCCCATTGGGTCACTCTTCTGGCTGCTGGGAAGGATGCAGGACAAGGTGCAGTAGTATTGGAGGTTGTTCCGCCACCACGCCTCCAAAATGCTACTATTGGTTGTGACACACCTCTCTCCTCCACCCCCTCCTCTTCTTCTTCCTCCATGGCCTCTTCCAGTGCTCTGTCCTCAGAACCAGCGGTGCTCCGTAGGCGTTGCAGGGGCTACGCAAGTACGCAGGCAAAACGATGCCATGCCGTGCTTGCGCTGGTTTGTTTGGGGGACAGGAGCCACACTGGGGCGGATGTTTTGTCAGCTCTGCAGGGGCAGGCCGAGAGGTGGTTGACGCCACGCCAGCTTAAGCCAGGAATGGTGGTTTGCGACAATGGCACCAACCTCCTCTCCGCCCTCCGACAGGGACAACTGACCCATGTGCCCTGTGTAGCTCACGTCCTTAACCTGGTGGTGCAGCGGTTCTTGGGCAGGTACCCCGGCTTACAGGATGTCCTGAAACAGGCCAGGAGAGTCTGTGTGCATTTCCGCCGATCATTTAATGCCTGTGCTCGGCTGGCTGAGCTCCAAAAGGAGTTGAACCTGCCCAAGAACCGCCTTATATGTGACATGCCCACCAGATGGAACTCAACATTGGCCATGCTGCAGCGGCTGCACACGCAGCAGAGGGCCATCAATGAGTACCTGTGCGACTACGGCACCAGGACAGGGTCAGGAGAGCTTGGTTTTTTCTCACCACGCCAGTGGGGCATGATCAGGGATGCATGCACTGTCCTGTCACCGTTTGAGGAGGCCACAAGGATGGTGAGCAGTGACAGTGCATGCATCAGTGACACTATACCTCTTGTCCACCTCTTGGAGCATACGCTGCGTGGAATAATGGACAGGGCACTTGAGGCAGAACAGAGGCAGGAAGAGGAGGACTTCCTTGCCTCTCAAGGCCCCCTTTATCCAGACAGTGTTCCTGCTGTGCCACCCATCACACAGGAAGAGGGTGAGGAGGAGGAAGAGGAGGAGGAGGATGATTGTGTCAGCATGGAGGTGGAGGCTGGCACTCAGCATCAGCAGCAGCAGTCTTAAAGGGATGATTTACAGTCCCAAGAAACACGTGGACTTGTACGTGGCTGGGAGGAGGTAGCTGCGGATCATGTTGTCCTTAGTGACCCAGAGGACTCCGGACCGAATGCCTCAGCTAACCTACGCTGCATGGCCTCCCTGATCCTGCAAAGCCTGCGGAAGGATCCTCGTATTCTTCGGATCAAGGAGAGGGACCATTACTGGCTGGCCACTCTCCTTGATCCACGGTACAAGGGTAAGGTTGCCGACCTTATCTTGCCATCGCAGAGGGAGCAGAGGATGAGACATCTCCGGGAGGCCTTGCAGAAAGCTCTGTGCAACGCGTTCCCAGAGACTGGGAGGTCACAAACTCCTGGTCCTGGACAACGTGTTGCTGAGGCATCAGTCAGAAGGAGCGGTGGAGAAGGTGGCCGTCTGACTGATGCTTTCAGACAATTTTTTAGTCCGCAGCCCCAAGGTATGATTGGTTCCAGCACCCATCGCCAGCGTCTAATTTACATGGTGCAGGAATACCTAGGGGCAAGGTCAGACTTGGACACCTTTCCCACTGAAAATCCTCTGGCTTACTGGGTCTTGAGGATGGATCACTGGCCAGAGCTTGCACAGTATGCAATTGAGCTACTGGCCTGTCCTGCATCCAGCGTTCTTTCGGAACGCACCTTCAGTGCTGCTGGTGGCTTCGTTACCGATCACAGGGTGCGCCTGTCCACCGAATCAGTTGATCGACTGACCTTCATCAAGATGAATCAGTCTTGGATCACCCACAGCTACCAAGCACCTGAAGCTGATGTAACCGAATAATTTTTTTTGAAATACCACATCCCTTCAAGACTGCCTATGCTGATGCTGAGTGACTGTCCTGTTATGTTGATTGTCTATCCTCTTCCTCCTCCGCTGATATGTTGGAAGAACATTTTTGGTTCTGGGTGATGCCAGCAGCCCAATTTTTCTGCCCCTGTTTAACAGGGGCGTTTAAGTAAAATTTTTGATGCAATGCTTTGCAGCAGGGCTAATTCCTGCAAAAAAACTAGAGTGTATGGCAGAGGTTGCAGTGTGATGGCACCAGTGCCTAAGGCCCAATTTTTCTGCCCCTGTTTAACAGGGGCGTTTAAGTAAAATTTTTGATGCAATGCTTTGCAGCAGGGCTAATTCCTGCAAAAAAACTAGAGTGTATGGCAGAGGTTGCAGTGTGATGGCACCAGTGCCTAAGGCCCAATTTTTCTGCCCCTGTTTAACAGGGGCGTTTAAGTACAATTTTTGATGCAATGCTTTGCAGCAGGGCTAATTCCTGCAATAAAACTAGAGTGTATGGCAGAGGTTGCAGTGTGATGGCACCAGTGCCTAAGGCCCAATTTTTCTGCCCCTGTTTAACAGGGGCGTTTAAGTAAAATTTTTGATGCAATGCTTTGCAGCAGGGCTAATTCCTGCAAAAAAACTAGAGTGTATGGCAGAGGTTGCAGTGTGATGGCACCAGTGCCTAAGGCCCAATTTTTCTGCCCCTGTTTAACAGGGGCGTTTAAGTACAATTTTTGATGCAATGCTTTGCAGCAGGGCTAATTCCTGCAATAAAACGAGAGTATATGGCAGAGGTTGCAGTGTGATGGCACCAGTGCCTAAGGCCCAATTTTTCTGCCCCTGTTTAACAGGGGCGTTTAAGTAAAATTTTTGATGCAATGCTTTGCAGCAGGGCTAATTCCTGCAAAAAAACTAGAGTATATGGCAGAGGTTGCAGTGTGATGGCACCAGTGCCTAAGGCCCAATTTTTCTGCCCCTGTTTAACAGGGGCGTTTAAGTACAATTTTTGATGCAATACTTTGCAGCAGGGCTAATTCCTGCAATAAAACTAGAGTGTATGGCAGAGGTTGCAGTGTGATGGCACCAGTGCCTAAGGCCCAATTTTTCTGCCCCTGTTTAACAGGGGCGTTTAAGTAAAATTTTTGATGCAATGCTTTGCAGCAGGGCTAATTCCTGCAAAAAAACTAGAGTATATGGCAGAGGTTGCAGTGTGATGGCACCAGTGCCTAAGGTCCAATTTTTCTGCCCCTGTTTAACAGGGGCGTTTAAGTAAAATTTTTGATGCAATGCTTTGCAGCAGGGCTAATTCCTGCAAAAAAACTAGAGTGTATGGCAGAGGTTGCAGTGTGATGGCACCAGTGCCTAAGGCCCAATTTTTCTGCCCCTGTTTAACAGGGGCGTTTAAGTACAATTTTTGATGCAATGCTTTGCAGCAGGGCTAATTCCTGCAATAAAACTAGAGTGTATGGCAGAGGTTGCAGTGTGATGGCACCAGTGCCTAAGGCCCAATTTTTCTGCCCCTGTTTAACAGGGGCGTTTAAGTAAAATTTTTGATGCAATGCTTTGCAGCAGGGCTAATTCCTGCAAAAAAACTAGAGTGTATGGCAGAGGTTGCAGTGTGATGGCACCAGTGCCTAAGGCCCAATTTTTCTGCCCCTGTTTAACAGGGGCGTTTAAGTACAATTTTTGATGCAATGCTTTGCAGCAGGGCTAATTCCTGCAATAAAACTAGAGTATATGGCAGAGGTTGCAGTGTGATGGCACCAGTGCCTAAGGCCCAATTTTTCTGCCCCTGTTTAACAGGGGCGTTTAAGTACAATTTTTGATGCAATACTTTGCAGCAGGGCTAATTCCTGCAATAAAACTAGAGTGTATGGCAGAGGTTGCAGTGTGATGGCACCAGTGCCTAAGGCCCAATTTTTCTGCCCCTGTTTAACAGGGGCGTTTAAGTAAAATTTTTGATGCAATGCTTTGCAGCAGGGCTAATTCCTGCAAAAAAACTAGAGTATATGGCAGAGGTTGCAGTGTGATGGCACCAGTGCCTAAGGTCCAATTTTTCTGCCCCTGTTTAACAGGGGCGTTTAAGTAAAATTTTTGATGCAATGCTTTGCAGCAGGGCTAATTCCTGCAAAAAAACTAGAGTGTATGGCAGAGGTTGCAGTGTGATGGCACCAGTGCCTAAGGCCCAATTTTTCTGCCCCTGTTTAACAGGGGCGTTTAAGTACAATTTTTGATGCAATGCTTTGCAGCAGGGCTAATTCCTGCAATAAAACTAGAGTGTATGGCAGAGGTTGCAGTGTGATGGCACCAGTGCCTAAGGCCCAATTTTTCTGCCCCTGTTTAACAGGGGCGTTTAAGTAAAATTTTTGATGCAATGCTTTGCAGCAGGGCTAATTCCTGCAAAAAAACTAGAGTGTATGGCAGAGGTTGCAGTGTGATGGCACCAGTGCCTAAGGCCCAATTTTTCTGCCCCTGTTTAACAGGGGCGTTTAAGTACAATTTTTGATGCAATGCTTTGCAGCAGGGCTAATTCCTGCAATAAAACTAGAGTATATGGCAGAGGTTGCAGTGTGATGGCACCAGTGCCTAAGGCCCAATTTTTCTGCCCCTGTTTAACAGGGGCGTTTAAGTAAAATTTTTGATGCAATGCTTTGCAGCAGGGCTAATTCCTGCAAAAAAACTAGAGTATATGGCAGAGGTTGCAGTGTGATGGCACCAGTGCCTAAGGCCCAATTTTTCTGCCCCTGTTTAACAGGGGCGTTTAAGTACAATTTTTGATGCAATACTTTGCAGCAGGGCTAATTCCTGCAATAAAACTAGAGTGTATGGCAGAGGTTGCAGTGTGATGGCACCAGTGCCTAAGGCCCAATTTTTCTGCCCCTGTTTAACAGGGGCGTTTAAGTAAAATTTTTGATGCAATGCTTTGCAGCAGGGCTAATTCCTGCAAAAAAACTAGAGTATATGGCAGAGGTTGCAGTGTGATGGCACCAGTGCCTAAGGCCCAATTTTTCTGCCCCTGTTTAACAGGGGCGTTTAAGTAAAATTTTTGATGCAATGCTTTGCAGCAGGGCTAATTCCTGCAAAAAAACTAGAGTGTATGGCAGAGGTTGCAGTGTGATGGCACCAGTGCCTAAGGCCCAATTTTTCTGCCCCTGTTTAACAGGGGCGTTTAAGTACAATTTTTGATGCAATGCTTTGCAGCAGGGCTAATTCCTGCAATAAAACTAGAGTGTATGGCAGAGGTTGCAGTGTGATGGCACCAGTGCCTAAGGCCCAATTTTTCTGCCCCTGTTTAACAGGGGCGTTTAAGTAAAATTTTTGATGCAATGCTTTGCAGCAGGGCTAATTCCTGCAAAAAAACTAGAGTGTATGGCAGAGGTTGCAGTGTGATGGCACCAGTGCCTAAGGCCCAATTTTTCTGCCCCTGTTTAACAGGGGCGTTTAAGTACAATTTTTGATGCAATGCTTTGCAGCAGGGCTAATTCCTGCAATAAAACTAGAGTATATGGCAGAGGTTGCAGTGTGATGGCACCAGTGCCTAAGGCCCAATTTTTCTGCCCCTGTTTAACAGGGGCGTTTAAGTAAAATTTTTGATGCAATGCTTTGCAGCAGGGCTAATTCCTGCAAAAAAACTAGAGTGTATGGCAGAGGTTGCAGTGTGATGGCACCAGTGCCTAAGGCCCAATTTTTCTGCCCCTGTTTAACAGGGACATGTAATTACAATTCTTGATATAATATTTCACAGGAGGGCCCCTTCCTGTGCCCACCCAGAGTAACTGTGAGGACTTATAGTGTTGTGGCACCAGCACCACAACCACCAAAGGTCAATTTTTCTACCACTGTTCAACAATGGCATGTAATTACAATTCTTGATATAATCGTTCACAGCAGGGCGCTCCAGCGGCCACCAAGAGTCACTTTGAGGGCTTACAATGTTGTTGCAAAACCAACACCTTGTTCCGCCATTTCTGCAGAGCATATAGGGCAGGCCCCTACTTTCAAACATCCAATTTACAAACATCTCCTACTTGCAAACGGAAGGAGAAAACAGCAAGTGAGATGAAAAAAGATGGACGACAAAACAAATTATACAGGGGTGATAACCCTTCCCTATGTTTTCCAAAAAGCTTAAAGATATTTTTTTTGACTGGAGCTACACTTTAAAAATGTACCGGTTTAAAATGACAAACAGATTCAACTTAACACAACAAACCTACACAGTCCCTGTCTTGTTTGCACCGCCTGTATACTGCTGTTCTGAGTATATAGGGCCTGGGGGCCACACGCATTTCCTTTTTTTTAATATGGGTACAGGGTTCCCCTTAATGTGCGTACAAGACCCAAATAGGCTGGTAATGGGCAGGGAGGGCTACCCATGCCATTTTTCTGAATGATTTTCAACCATATTGCAGGAACCAGATATAACATTAAAACCGCAAGCAGTTTTAAATGGTGTTATTTCCGTTTAATGTCATTTTGTGCAGGGACTGTTCTAAACACGGGAAACACGTGGCACTTCACAGGCATACTATAGACACCCCCCAGGCACCATATTTAAAGGAATATTTCACCTTTTTTTTTCACTTTAATCGTCATTAAAATCAGTGCTCCCGCCAAAACGGTAGTTTTTAAAACTTTTTTTTGCAGTGACCCATGTCCCCTGAGGCAGGAGGCAGATCGCCAAACCCTTTTTAGCATACTATCTTGCATATTAGCCGTTAAAATTAGCACTTTCCAATTCGAACGTTCGAGTCCCATAGACTTCAATGGGGTTCTAACGTTCGTACCGAACGCGGGGGTCGTTCGCAAGTTCTGGTGCGAACCGAACCGGGGGGTGTTCGGCTCATCACTACTAGCAACCAATATTTTGCCCAGAAAGCCATCTCTGCTCTCCAACAGCATGTGGAACATAAGGATGCTACATATTCTCCAAAGCCCACTAAATCAATCTTCTAGCAGTAGGGAAAAGATGCAGAATGAGACACACTGCTGGAGCTGGTGGTACCACCATGTGTCTTATCCGATGGAGACAGTGCAGTCAACTGTACTCCTGCCTCGTCAATTGTCTCCTTCTCCCCCACCTTGGAACTAGAAACCCCCAAATCATTTCTCCCTCCTCCCCCCAGCAAATTAAGGAAAGGCAAGGAGAGAAAGAGAGAGAGAGAGGAAGGCAAGTAGCAACAAAAATATGAATACTACAGCCATAGGTTGCCGGTGTCTTGTCATATAACGCCCTCCATCCGATAGTGTGCAGTACACAGCAACACAGATTCCGAAAATTGCCAAGGATGACCGGCGCCTGCGCCGTGAGTCCAGGTTCTAGCCCCACCATCCAAGTGGACATAGAGTAGGAATAAAAAAGAGCCGAGCGCAGCGAGGCCGAGCCCAAAGCGTGGCGAGTGAAGCTCGCCCGCGAGGGGGCCCTCTAATATTCACAACCCTATGTCCGCTTGGATGGTGGGGCTACCACCTCCACTCATGGCGCAGGCGCCGTTTAGCTTCGGAGATTTTCCGAAGCTTCGTCTGCTCTGTACTGTGCATGCGCAGTACGGCCCGGACACTATTTGATGGCCGGACACTATACGGCAGACCACCGGCCTTTCACAAAATCAGCCCCGCAAAAAAGTAGTAATAGAGTTAGTAGGTGTAGGTGCCAAGATGTAATATTTTCCTTGTGCTCCTTCCATTTCTCCTCACCTTCCCCATTCACTTCTTTATGCTTTTTCAGCTACTCTTCCCCTTCCTCCTTCACCTCTTCCTCCTCCTTTCCCAACTTCTCCTCCCTTTACTCCTCCTCCCCTTTCTTATTTACCTCTTTCTCGTCCACGTTTTTCTCCATCTATATGAGTGCCAGTGGCTCATTATTATTATTCAGGATTTATATAGTGCTACAGTTTGTGGTAGAACATGTGCATTATTTTAGAAATCACGGATAGAATAGTGAGCTGCAGGCAAATATGGGAAGGTATGGCAATTTAAATAATTTAAAATTCCTCAACCCAAAGTTGTGTTTTGTTTGCAAAGCTTGCAGAGGAACGTGACCCCTGTAGCCTATTCCATGGCTTAAACACACCAGGGAAAGACCATAACTGCTCAAAATAGCCTGACTTGGACAGTTCCCTATAACAAACTTGCATCTGTCATCTCAAAGCTGCAAGCATTTTTTAGTATATTTACATTTTTTTTACTTACTTTTTAACGTAGATTTCTAATGCTTTTCCTTGTAAGGCTGTCCCTGAGCAAGTTATGCAAACATGGGCAGGGAAAGCAATGCAAACTAGGCTAAAATGTTGGCAATTGGGAAGAGTGCTACAAGGGGGACCCAGCTGGATTCTGTGGGGCCACCACATTTGGTGGGAGACCTATTTTGATCCTTCTTTAATCCTTGTTTGCCTTTTCCTATAAATCTTTCTTCAGCAACAAAAAGAGAAGAGCAGATAGCAGAAAACATGAATTAAACAATCCTTTGGCTGTCTGCCTTTTTTCAGAGTAAAGCCTTAAAACTTGAAGCAGCACATGCCTACACCCACTCCACTGTCTCCAGTAACAGCCTTCCTTGTGCCCATTTTTTTCTGGAGCAGATAAAAAAAATGCCCTAAAACTCCCCAAATGCCAATAAATCTGTACAGTACATGACTTGAAGGAACAGGGACCAGAACATTTATTATGGGAAGCTGTATTATATAAATTGAATGTATGAGTATTACAATATACAGTATGAACAGTTGTATTTAATTGAAAGGGCAACCGTTTGTGCAACAATTAGTGTTAATGTAAGATTATGATCTGGAAAGCCATGCCTGTCAAAGATTTATTAGAAATTAGATTAAATTACCATTATAGGTACTGTGAGTGACATGGCTCACTGGGTATACTGCTCACTATATTTGGAAAGTTGATAAGTCTCCTGTGAGAAGAAAGAAAATTGTCTATTTTAAATGAATGTAGAATTTCCCCACTCCCCATTACCTCCCCAGTCCCAAAAGCACACTGACGACTTCAGGCTCCAGTTTAGATGTCTCTTTTAGGATTTATTATAGGTCTTGAACACAAGTGCAGGGATGAGGGTTTAGGATGCCGGATACCCAAGGTATTCATAAAACTCGGAGGACAGCTTCCTCAAAATCTTGTCCCAGCAGCATTATGTCCTACAGTAGCAGTCTAAAAAATCTCAAAAATAATGCTGATAAAAGAGGGAACAGGCAGTAGATCTATAACCCTATGCAAGCAGCCAGTCTTCAGCAAAAACTTCTGGCATCTCACACTCAAGAATTACTTTACCACTAGAGCTACAGGTGAAAGAGCCCACAATTTTACATCTGAGTTTAGGCAGGTTTCCTACAGGCAAGTTTCCTTCAGATCCTCGGCCCATAGCACCTGCTGCAGCCTATTAGCTTTTCTGAAACACGCACACATGATTCCATTCAGGGGGAATCTTTTTGCCTGCATACTTGCATAGCCCCTTGAACGCCTAAGGAGCACCAATGGTTCCGTGGACAGAGCACTGGAAGAGGCCATGGAGGAAGAAGAAGAGGAGGGGTGGAGGAGAGAGGTGTGTCACAACCAATAGTAGCATTTTGGAGGCGTGGTGGCGGAACAACCTCCAACACTACTGCACCTTGTCCTGCATCCTTCCCTGCTGCCAGAAGAGTGACCTCATGGGCCGTAAAAGACAGGTAACGTCCCTGTCCATGCCTGCTGGACCATGAGTCAGCGGTAATATGCACCTTACCGCTGACCGCCCTGTCCACTGAGGCAAGAACATTGCCTTCCACATGCCGGTAGAGAGCCGGAATCTCCTTCCATGAGAAAAAGTGGTGTTTGGGGGCCTGCCACTGAGGAACCACACATTGCACTCATGGAAGGGGGCCGAGTCTACCAACTGAAAAGGCAGCAGTTGAAGTTCTAGCAATTTAGCCAAGCTAGCATTCAGCCGCTGGTCATGTGAATGGCTGGGAGTGAATTTCTTTCGATGGTTCAGCAGCTGGGGCAGGGAAATTTGCCTGCTACAGTCGGACGTGGGTGTACTGCTAGCAGAGTGCCCGCAAGTACTTGGCTGTGACACACCTAATTCTACACCTTCATTCCTCTCAGTGCAGGTTTCAGAGAGGACTGAAGGTCTAGTGGGGTTGGAGATCCCAGCTGATGAGGAGCAATGAGAGGTCCGCTTTGTTCTTTGGTGTGGGTCTTTAAGGTACGAGCTGCATGGCAGGTCAACATATGTCTGGTCAAGCATGTGCTGCCCAAGCGGCTGATGTTTTGGCCATGCGAGCTACGCTTGAGATATATGTTGCAAATAGCAGCGGTGCGATCTGATGCACTCGTCTCAAAAAAGGCCCACACCAAAGAACTTTTGGAATAATGTGCAGAGGCAGCGCCCTGCACAGGCGGAGCTCGACGGTGTGATTCAGTCGGTGTGCTGCCCCTAAGCTGGCCCCCGAAGGGCATCCTGCCTCATTGGAGATGTGCCTCCTCCTCCTCCTCTATCCTATCAGGCACCCACGTGGAGTCAGTGACCTTATCATCCCCTCCCTCTTCATCACTGGAGCAAACCTGGCAGTATGCTGCAGCTGGTGGAACATGACTGCCAGATTGCTGTCCTTCTTGAGCATCCCCTCTCTCTGTGCTCATGCTACTGCCTTCCTCTAGCTGGGTATCATCATCAGAGCCTACAAAACACTGGGCATCCTCCTAGACCAGGGGTGTCCAAACTTTTTTCAAAGAGGGCCAGATTTGATGAAGTGAACATGTTTGAGGGCCGACCATTTTGCCTGACATTCTTTGAACCATTAAAATTCTGTCGTTCGAGCACTCATACACTGCCCAACAAGAATTCTCTTGCCTTTGCCGCGCTCGTTCCTGACACACAGACGAATGCCCTGCTCTTTAGGGGTACCGTTAATTCTTAATGGTACCCCACACTTTGGAAAACGCGGGGTGCTTTTGGTGCAGTGCAATTTAAAAAGAAAAAAAAAAGCTCAGGGACTTCTTTCCCTGCATTTTTGTGGGTAGGGAAGCCCATTGAAATGGCCTGCCCTACACGCAGCATGCAGCTACGCAGATGTGAACCAAGGGCTTGTTGGAGGGGCAGTAAAACCACATGGTTAAGCTGTTTTTACCACCCCCAAATTTTCCCCCTTTAGCTGCAGAGGGAGCAGCTGGGGGTGTACACATGCTGTGGCTACAGCTGGAGGTATACCCAGGGTGAATGGGCCTGCACTGCAACTACCCCGCAACTGTGTGGATTGCACAGTTGTGGTATAGTGATGCTGCATTTATGGGCTTAAAACAGGTGGTGAGGAGGCAACATAATGCCTTTTTACCACCTTTCAAATGCCTCTGAAAAGCGATCTGTGTATGGATTGCTTTTCAGAGGAGCAGCAGTCCTGGTTGCTATCACACACACAAGCCCCACAAAAGCAGTTCTGATGGTACAAGAATGGGCGGAGGGGGGGGGGGGGTCTGGATTAAAAGTAACACACAGACACATACACACATGCACACACATACAGATAAATGCACACACACAGACACATGCATACACATACATACAGACATACACACAGACATACACACATACAGACACATGCATACACATACATACACATACAGACACATACATACATACGGACACATGCATATACTTACATACATACAGACACATGCACACACACACACACACACACACACACACACACACACACACACACATACAAACACAAGCATACACACACATACAGACACAAGCATACACATACATACAGACACATGCATACACATACATACATACAGACACATGCATACACATACATACATACATACATACATACATACATACATACAGACACATGCACACACATACAGACACATGCATACATATACATACAGACACATGCATGCACATACATACAGACATACATACAGACACATGCACACACATACAAACATACATATAGGCACATGCACACACATACATACAGACACATGCACACACATACATACAGACATACATACAGACACATGCACACACATACAGACACATGCATACACATACATACAGACATACATTCAGACACATGTGTGCACACACATACATACAGACACATGCATACACATACATACAGACACATGCACACACATACATACAGACATACACGCACATGCATACAGACATACATGCACACACATACATACATACATGCCCACACACACACACACACACATACAGACATACAGCACACACACACACACACACATACATGCAGACATACATGCACACACATACATACAGACACACATGCACACACATACATACAGACACACATGCACACACATACAGACAGACATACATGCACACACATACAGACACACATACATGCACACACATACAGACAGACATGCATGCACATACATACAGGCACACATGCACACACATACATACATACAGACATACATGCACACAGATACATGCAGACACACACACACACACACACAAACACACACACATACACACATGCACACACACACACAAACAGACATACATGCACATACACACATACATACAGACATGCACATACATACATGCACACACACACACACACACACACACACACACACATACAGACATACATGCGTGCACACACATACTGACAGGCATGCACACACATACAGACACACATGCACCCACACACATACAGACACACATGCACACACACACACATACAGACACACATGCACACACACACACATACAGACACACACATACAGACACACATGCACACACAGACATACATACAGACAGACATGCACACACATACATACATACATACAGACATGCACACACATACATACATACAGACACACATGCACACACACACATACAGGCACACATGCACACACATATATACATAGAGACACACATGCACACACACACACATACAGACACATAAATAACCCTTTTAAAATGAATCTAGCTTGTAGCACAGTACTGTACCTTTCCAGCTTCCTCATTCGGCCAGGTACTGCACTGTAGGGGGAAGTAGAGAACACAACACACTCCCCTGCACTTTACTTTCACTTTTGAAGCCGACGGAGCTTCACACAGTGCCAGGGATCGGCTTATCTGACAGCCCTGATCCCGCAGCACACCAGGCGGGCCCTTCAAAACTGGACCGTGGGCCCCGATTGGCTCGTGGGCCGGACTTTGGACATGCTTGTCCTAGAGCATGTACTCAACACTGTGCTCAAACAGTTCGGAGGACTCCTCAGGAGGACATGGTGGGTCTAGGGAAGGAGTGACTGATGATGACATTGAGACGAGGGTAGAGGACACGTTGGAAGCTGCTTTGCTAGTACCCTGAGCCTGGGTTAGAGAGGATGAGGATGATAAAGAGGGCTTGGTCATCCACTCTACCAAGTCTTCGGCATGATGCGACTCAACACATCCAGCTGCTGAAAATAAGGACACACGTGTCCCATGGCCACGTGCTGATGGCGATGCACTGCATCCATGACCAGCACTGTTGTCTCTAGACACTGAGCCTGCTTGCCCTCTTTTATTGGCTCTTGACTGTCTGCCTCTCCTTGTTGGCCTTCCAGACATAGTAATGGGGTGCAGGGAGATGGGAAAACCAGCAATTGGGTAGCGTATATTGTGCTGGAGGCACATAACACCCACTAACTCCTGCAGATGCTTGTATGAGGGAGCACCAGCAATAAAGGGTAGATAAAGGTGTATACTGTGCTGTGCTGTAGGCACACAACACCCACTAACTACTGCAGATGCCTGTATGAGAGAACACCAGCAATAAAGCGTAGATACAGGTATATACTGTGTTGTGCTGTAGGCACACAACACCCACTAACTCCTGCAGATGCCTGTATGAGAGAACACCAGCAATAAAGGGTAGATACAGGTGTATACTGTGCTGTAGGCACACAACACCCACTAACTACTGCAGATGCCTGTATGAGAGAACACCAGCAATAAAGGGTAGATACAGGTGTATTCTGTGCTGTGCTGGAGGCACACAACACCCACTAACTACTGCAGATGCCTGTATGAGAGAACACCAGCAATAAAGGGTAGATACAGGTGTATTCTGTGCTGTGCTGGAGGCACACAACACCCACTAACTACTGCAGATGCCTGTATGAGAGAACACCAGCAATAAAGGGTAGATACAGGTGTATACTGTGCTGTAGGCACACAACACCCACTAACTACTGCCGATGCCTGCATGAGAGAACACCAGCAATAAAGGGTAGATACAGGTGTATACTGTGCTGTGCTGGAGACACACAACAGGCACTAACTATTGTAGATGCCTGTATGAGAGAACACCAGCAATAAAGGGTAGATACAGGTGTATGCTGTGCTGTAGGCACACAACACCCACTAACTACTGCAGATGCCTGTATGAGAGAACACCAGGAATAAAGGGTAGATACAGGCGTATACTGCGCTGGAGGCACACAACACCCACTAACTCCTGCAGATGCCTGAGAAAAGAACACACTGTCCCTGCCTATCTAGCTCTTTCCCTGAGCGTCAGAACACACTACACAAGGCCGCCGCGCTGGCACCCTTATATAGTGTGGGGCGTGTACTAAACCCCCCTGAGCTATAATTGGCCACAGGCATCTTGCCTGTGGCCAACTATTGCTCTCTTCGCTGCCGGGGCTGTGATTGGCCAAGCATGCGGGGGCACAGTGCAAGCTTGGCCAATCATGAGCCAGCAATTCACTGTGATGGCGCAGTGCATTGTGGGCCATGAGTGCCACAGGAATTTGGTGCGAACGGCCCATAAAGTTCGGTATTCTCCGAATGTGCGAACAGCTGATGTTCAAGTCGAACATACGTTCGACTCGAACACCAAGCTCATCCCTAGTCAGTGGGCCTGGTTGTGAGGATATGTGGTAGCAAGCTACTGCTTTTCTGAAAGGTAGTAATGAGGAATAGATAAGTGGATGTATCTTGATGGATTGGAGCCAATGTTTTGGTGAGAGCCAAGGAAGAATGTGTATCGGGTTACTCATGAAGGAGCTTTCCAATGTGACCCAGGTCTTCCCCAGTTTATGGGCTTTCCAATCTACCACTCTAGTTAGGTGGCATGCCAAATAGTATTTGTGGAGGTCTGGTAGTGCGATTCCATCCTTAGTCTTGGTACACGTCAAGCGGGTCTATTTAATGTGTGGGGTGTTGTTTTCCAAATGAAGGTTGTACATGCTTTTTTATACAACAAAAAGGAGGGGATAGGTGAATTGGGATTGTCTGCATAAGATAGAGAAGGCGGGGAAGGACTATCATTTTTATTAGGGCCGAGCACCCAAACCATGAAACATTGAGATTGGCCCAGTTCTTCAGATCCGTCTGGATTTTTGACAGGCATGTAGGAAGTTGTGGTTATAGAGGTCTGTTATTCGCCTGATGATTTGGATGCCAAGATAGGTAATTATTATTATTATTCAGGATTTATATAGTGCCAACAGTTTGCGCAGCGCTTTATATAGCGACAATGGCTTCTCTTTCCCATTGAAAAGGGAAGGAATCTTGGCAATGGAGTACTTCTTGCACGGTTAGGGAGATGTTTAGGGCATAGGAGTTGGAGTAATTGATTTTGAGGTTTGATAAACCACCAAAGTGTTTGATATCTCTTAAAAAGTTGGGTAAGGATATTCCAGGCAATTGCAATGATAATAGAATATACTTTAAATTCCTTGTGATTGATAGAAATTCCCTGAATGTCTGTATTAGCATGTAGTCTATTTAAGAGGGGTTCTAATATCCAAAGATCAGAGGGGATAGTGGGCATCCTTGGTGAGTACCATTGCTTATAGGGGAGGCATTTGACAGGAGGCCATTTGCTCTTACTCTTGCTGAGGGGTTAGTATATAGAGCATTGATGTGTGCGAACATGCGGGGAAGAAGGCCTATGCCTTTTAGTATTTCCTGCCTGTAATCCCAGGCCACCTTGTCAAATACCTTTTCCGCTTCAAGTGATAGAAGGAATCCCTTGGTCTCCGACGAGGTGAGCCAGTGGTGAATGTTAAGGGTGAGTGTGGTGTTGTCCCTGGCCTCCCTACCCAGGATAAAGCCTACCTGGTCAGATGAAATAAGGCCAGGGATGAGAGGTAATAGTCTGTTTGCTATCATCTTTGCGTAAAGTCCAAGATATCCACATTGAGTAGAGATATGGGCCTGTAATTAGATACAGTGTGTTTTTTCTACAAATAAAATTCATTAAAACTAACCGTAGTGTCCTGCAATAGTGGCCTTCTGGAGAATTTTTTCCTTCTCTTTTCGTATATGTGTTTTTCTGGTTGCATGGACTGCGCCATGTGGTAATCACTAAAAGGCGAAAGTTTGAGATATTTAATTATACTTTTGAAATTAAGTAAGTTAATTAAATAACAGTTACAGTGGTAGATCCAGGCATTAAAAATACATTTTTTCAACCTTTTCTTCAATTAGTGGTGGTAAAAGACTGCTTAATTCACTTTCAGATTCTACACTGGGTGTATTTAATGCCTCAATGGTTGAATAAAATTTATCCTGGAGCCTATCCTAGCTGTTAGAAATGTGGTAATCTAGAGGCAGATTTCTATCATATGTTGTGGTCTTGTCCCAAAGTACACTCTTTCTGGGAGAAGGTAACGCAGTTTATAGCCTCACTTTTAACAATCGCAATCTCGCAGACTTTACCAGTTTGCTTGCTGGGCTTGGTGGGCACTTTGGCGCACCACATGGCAACCAAGATCCTCATAGGACTTTATCTCTTTTATGCCTGTAAAGAAATGTTGCTAACATGGAAACAATCCGATGCACCCTCTCAAAACTCTTGGAAAGCCCTGGTTAACTCTGTAATTCCATTATACAAAGCCAAATATCACTCCCGTGGGTGTATTGCTAAATGTGACAAAATGTGGAAAATACGGCTTAACTTTATCTCCACTAATGCTGCTCAAAAATAGAAGGTATGTCTGATGCACATTAACTACTCCCTTCATGCTAGCACCTGCTAAGACCCTCATGATAGCCCTACATTTGAATCCCTTTGTATTCTAGGCCTAGTACCAAAGTTCCCTCTTGGGAAACCTCACCCTATTAAAGAAGGGTAGCACATTCTCCTTCCATAGTCTTTCCAAATGGAGTGACTGAGCAGTGGTGTTTTTTTTTTGTTTTTTTATCACTAATAGTACTGTTTAGGCAGATAACCTGTTGTTAGCTACCGATTTATAAATGGTACTTTTTTTTCGAGCCAGGGCAATGCCCAAAGTCTCTATTTTTGTAACTCTATTACCTCTTTGGAAAAAACAATAAAGAGAATTAAAAAAAAGGAAAAACTTAACACTAATAAGTCACTGGGACCAGATGGCTTGCACCTGAGGGTCCTTAGGGAACTCAGTCAAGTAACTGCCAGACCATTGTTCCTAATTTTTACTGACAGTCTACTGACTGAAATGGTACCAGCTGCATTGCCCCTCATAGGGATGATGCACACACGCAGCTGAACAGACGCTTTTTGAATTAATGACTGTTTGAAGAACAGCACTGGCTATTGTGGAGAGATTTACAGCCAGGAACATCTTTGTTTTTTATGTAAGTGCACTAATTTTAAAATAAAATGGTTGAGATTGTACTACAACATGAGGAGTCTCCCTGTTTTTCACCTATTTTAACTCTGCAGATTCATCCATCCATTCCATCTGGGGATCAGAGATCCCAATAAGCGCTGAATGATCTTCCTGAGTGAGGAAGATCACTGGTGATCTGGTAAGCCCCCATCTAATTTATGGTGAAGGTGTCACAATGGTGAATATCTGAGCATTGCCCAGTCAGGATCGATCTATCCAGTGTGGGACACTGACATGCATGAACTGTTTGCACAGGAGCTCTTTAGAGATTCATTTATGAACTTTTCACTTTTATGAATGTAATATATTTTGCACTTTTGCATAAAGACATTTTTGGATTGAATAATATCTTGATTGGATTTCTGTTCACTTCAAAGGTTTTGCACTGTGGTATATATGGTGTTCTGAACATGGTAATTTTATTTAGTGCTGCAGAATATAGAATATATATATATTTATATGATTAACTTGGTATTTAGGTTTTAGTGCACAACTGCTGTATTTACTTTTGATAACACACTAGTGCAGATTTTTTTCTATATAGTACCATATTGGAAATGATATAACTGAAAAGCCAGCGATTTGAGACAACCAATATGGGGGAAAATTATCAGAGTTGTATAACCCTGATGCAGCTCAGCATATCAATAAAACTGTAAATGCTTATTACAAACAAAAAAACATGAGTCTAAATACCATAAACTGTAAGTAGGCAAAATATACTAATACATGTGTAGTAAAAAGGGTAAAATATGGGTAATATGTATAAAAAATAAACTAGATAAAACTTACATAAAGCGCCAATTAAAACATGAAAAACACAAAATAATCAATAAATAACCTAAAACCTATGATTAAAATATATCTCTGTACAAGACATATCAAAATTAAAAAGCAAAAAGGATGGGCCCATTGAGATTAAATATATAAATATAACAAGCAAAGAGAGCGGAAGGGGCAAGGGAAGGTAAATTATAGAAGAGTGTGGATTTCTATTTCTTCATTTAGTCCAAACAGGGAGAAAGTCTTAAGGGTGTAAATCCAGAATGTTTCCTGTTCACAAAGTTTAGCAACTGTATAATGGTGTTCCCACATGCCCATAGCCAAGTTGGCATAACTGCATTCATCACCGTGCCTTTAGCTTGTAGGTAATAGGTGTTTTAAAATTCAAAATAGTTATGGGTAAGGCAGATTAAATCTGCCTGTCTATGATGCAGATATGATTAAGTGGACAAAAAGTGTTGACTAGCTTCAAAGCCTACAGTATGGGAGATGTAACTATGGAGGTAGCTAACTTCTTGTGAGAGCCAACAGTATTGGATTCCCATCTATACAATTTTAGGGTTTCTAATAAATGGCTAGAATTACACACATATGATGGCAGGTCTGACAACAGTGGCTGTAGGAATTGGTAAATATATAACAATCCAAGCTGATACTCCCCATAGAGGCCATAATTGGTCTTCTGGGGGTTTCTGTAGGCTTTGTGTATCTTTGGCAAATAAAAAAAATAGAGGACTTGAAAAAAGTATTTAACCAGAAATTCAGCCTTATTTTTATTTATGACTGGTTCAGTAATAGCTGTGTAGACTAATGATTGGAGTCCTGCAGTAAAACTGTCTGGTTGATCCTTTTTAACAGTTTAAAGTTTAACATTGGTGTTGGGTGAGCAGTTCGGACCGAGCATACGTTTTCCTGTTTGCCCATTTGGTGAACACCCGTATTTGCGGGGCGCTCGGTGGGGCGTTCACCCCCTTGGCACCCCACAATGCACTGCATGCTGCATGAGCCAGGTAGCTCCCTTACCTGTTTAACAACTGTCAGACGGTGGAGTAGGCAGTCGGCGGTTAGCCTTCATCATGGTCAAAGCTTATCTTCTTCTTTCGGGTCCAGCAGTGCAGCATGCTCCGTGATTGGTGATGGATGTACATCAGGGGACATTTTTTTTTATAAATAAAAAAGAAATAATTTATTTTTTACACAATTCCCATACTCATTCACGTGGAAGCCAGGATCGGGGGCCCCCTTGGTAAAGGGGGCTTCCAGATTTCAATAAGCCCCTTGCTCGCAGACCCCCACAACCACTGCCCAGGGTTGTGGGGAAGAGGCCCTTTGCACCCCCACCCAAAAACATTCCTGATGTTGGGGGTATGTGGCCTTGTATAGTTCAGAGAGGGATGGCTTGCTTGTCAAATCACATGACCAGTCATGTCGATGTGAACAGGGCTAAATGTTTTTGAGATGATACGTTTAAATTTATAATGTAAAAAAAAAACCTGACTTGTTTCTGTTTCCACATTTTAGCCTGCACTACCTGGTTCACATGCTATCTTGGTGCTGGTCAAGGGTAATAGTTATAGGCTGATATTTTTTAAAACTTGTTTTTATGGGGAAATGACAGGTTTGCAGTGCACCTGGTGAGAGGGTGTGCAGTGTTTTGTGGGGAAAGCATTTTATTACACTTTTTTCCCTACAAAGTGCAGTGAGGCATGGCAAAAAAAGACAACTCTTGAATAGGCTGGCAGCAACAACTGCCCAATGCACTCTAGTGCAAGCTAAAAATCTGATTGAGAAGACAAGCAAATGTCAATTAGCATTCCCAGCATGTAACTGTTTTTTTAAACTGTTAAATTGATGGGTTTAGTTCCGTTTTAAAGTGGAACTTTTTCCATAACATCGTGATAAAAAATAGTTTTATTTAGCAAGAAATATACATTCCCCATTAATAATGATGCTACCAAAATAATCGTGAGCTGTAAATTGTCTCCAGCAATATTCCTGATTCTTCTTGCCTGAGGCTGCCATTTTTCTGAAGCCCAAAGCCCCTGAGCTTTATTAAATCTTTTGGCTGTCAGCAGATTGGCCTCTACAAATTTGGCAAAGTGCCTAAAAATAGAGAGCATCTGAGCATGTGCAGAGCAGGGTGAGAGTGCGTTACTGGATTTTAAACAGTTTAGACACATATTTTTATTGTTTTACATAGCTATACCTGCAAAAGGGGTCAGCATGAAGTAAACTAGCAGGACTTAATTTTCTGAATAAAGTTCCACTTTAACAACAAAATTCTCTTGTTCGATTCATTTCAGTTTAGTTAAATACTATATTGAAAATGTTTTGTTATATTTGTTCGCAAGTTCAAAAATAGCTATTGCCAGACATTTTGGTAACTGACAACTTACTGTGCTTTCTGCCCATCCTTTCAGTCTTATCTTTTCCTTAGTATCCAGGTATTGCTAAGAACTACAAAATCCCCTCTGTATGCAGAAAAGGGGAGAGGGGGAGGTTACTGTAATCCCGTCTATGGTGACATTGCTGCTTCTCCACAAATACAGTACAGGGAGTGATTGTTGTCACCCTAGGACAGGAAGTGTGTTAATGGCAGGATCATCAGGTGACTATAAAAATAAGGCAAAAAGCCTGAAAACAGAAAATTAATGCAATCACCACATAGACATAATGACAGGTAAGCTGCCATGTTTTACATTTTTGTTATCGGGTGTAGATATGCTTTTAGGATGTGTATGGTTGTTTTTAAGAGTGCAATAAACTTCAAATGGCTCTTAAGTGTTACAGAAGGATTAACTATCCAACTATCTTGGACCTGTTCCTGTGCCAAAAAAGCCCATTGTTAGCCACATTTTTTACATTTGTTTTTTTTAAAGTTGCTTCATAGAAAAATAAAATAAACATTTAAAAAAGTACCATTTAAATTTAAAGCAACTGCACACAAATGCATTTTAAAAACATAAAACGTGAAAATAATTAAAATTCAAAGAACACTATAAAAAAAAAAAATGAAAACCCTAACAACACCTCTAAACAAAAGAAAAACACCCAATTTAAGCAGGTTCAGCAAAATTCTACCAAAGTCAAAATGAGTAATTTCATGGCAAATACAATACACTTGTTCTGATCAATTATAGACACACTGCTATCCCTTTGTAAAATAATATTAAGTTTTTAATAAAATTCACTTGAGGTATTAAAAAAAAAATACATTTATAGCAAGGGTAAGGTTGTAAAGATTGTAGAGGTTCAGCATTCTTATGATATTATGATATAGTCTATACTGTAGATTTAGCAATTATATAATAGTGCTACGTCTTCTATTACCATTTAAGGTCAATTTTCTTCACGTGATGAGGAAGTCTCCACACGTCGCCTCTGCAGAGTTAATATTTCCACTGAATCCGCATTGAGCTCTAGAGATTTAAAAATCAATACACAAGTAATAACTTATACCAGGACAGCGAAGCCAAGATACAATATTATAGTTGGGATAGCCTGATACATATTGGCTCTATAATTCTTTTAAACCACTTAAGCCAAAATTTCTACGATATGCTTCTGAGAAGTGAGATGATACCTATAAATCAATGTTAATTTCATTCTATTGCCAGAATGATCCTTTGGCAGATACACATTGAACTCCCAATGCCCAGTAAAAAAAAAAAAAATAAAGAAAAATCTTAAACCATGTCTCAGAAATGTCCTCTTCAAGATGATTTCTCTTTAAACAGAAGTTATTTAGCTGGAACTGTTTCCAACTATTCACCAGAAGCCATCAAAATTTAAATAAGCATCATCATCATGTAATGGCTGGAAATTGTGCCTGGAAAATACATTAGGGATGAATTTCTATGTGTCTTCTAAATCTAAGCAATAATTTTAGTTTTATCCTTTTAAATTTCTCTGTTTGCACCTTAACAGACATTTGTGCTAGCTTGCCCTCTACTGGAAGTCCTCAGCACACACAGGGTTCACTATTTATGTCTACCAAGCCTTTGACAAGCATGAAATGTCAATAAAACCTACCCTTACACCTAGTAAGAAAGTGTATTCGTAGTTTCAATTCATAATGTATTTCAAAACTTTTTCTGAACTGGAACAGAAAAATATATTTGTAAAATATTGTATAGATTTATGAACATGGTGATTGTTTACATGGTCTTGTGTGAGAGAGAGAGGCTACTACTTCTTCATTTTGGCATCTTTTCATTTCTGGTAATGTTGCATATAACAAATTAGGCATCTAAAATAAAAGATATAATAAATGACAATAAATTCCTACAAATCAAATCCAAAATTACTAAAATTACTAAATCCAATAATGTATAATATATACATATATATATATATATATATATATATATATATATATATATATATATATATATATGTATATATATATATATATATATATATATATATATATATATATATATATATATATATATATATATATATATATAAATGCTCTAAAAATGAATAGGTGATACAAAATAGGTGTAATCAGTTGCTGTCGTGTTTCCACATACAACAATATGATATAAATAAGGCTGCATTCACACCTGAGCGTATCATTTTCAGGCATTTATTTTATATATATATATATATATATATCAGCTCATGCACTTTCTTGAGCTTCAGGTGTTTTACTTAAGGCTTGTTGGGCATTTGGAACTTTTGAGATGAGCGTTTTACGAGTGTGAATGCAGCCTTAACCGGTTCCCGACTGGCGCACGCCGATGTACGTCAGCAGAATGACACAGCTGGGCAAATGAGCATTCCTGTATGTCCCTTTAAATTTGTCGCCATGTCATCGTGTGAGCACACCGGTCGGGACCTTCGTGAGTCAGGTCGCGGGTCCGGCGAACTCGATCGCTGCAGGGATCGCCTTACGGATATGAAGAACGGGGAGATGCTAATGTAAACAAACATTTCCCCGTTCTGGCTAGAGACAATATCACTGATCTCGGCTCCCTGTGATCGGGAGCAGAGATCAGTGATGTGTCACATGTAGCCACGCCCCCCCACAGTAAGAAACACTCCCCAAGATGCACTTAACCCTTACACTGCCCCCTAGTGGTTAACCCCTTCACTGCCAGTGTAATTTAGATAGGAATCAGTGCATTTGTATAGCACTGATTGCTGTATAAATGACAA
This sequence comes from Lithobates pipiens, assembly GCF_037356315.1. Lineage (NCBI taxonomy): Eukaryota > Metazoa > Chordata > Amphibia > Anura > Ranidae > Lithobates > Lithobates pipiens. The sequence goes on from NW_027507758.1 coordinate 517,199,146, forward strand.
TGATCCCAAAAATGTCTGATGTGTCTGCCATAATGTCACAGTCACAATAAAAATCACTGATCGCCTCCATTACTAGTAAAAAAAAAAATTAGTAAAAATGCCATAAAACGATCCCCTATTTTGTAGACGCTATAACTTTTGCGCAAACCAATCAATAAACGCTTATTGTGATTTTTTTTAACAAAAATAAGTAGAAGAATATATATCGGTCTCAACTGTGGAAAAAATTAATATAGTTTTGGGGATATTTATTATAGCAGAATGTAAAAAATAATGTGCGTTTTTCAAAATTGACGCTCTTTTTTTGTTGATAGCGCAAAAAATAAAGACCGCAGGGGTGATCAAATACCACCAAAAGAAAGCTCTATTTGTGGGAAAAAAAGGAAATGTGGGAGCCACGTCGCACGACCGCGCAATTGTAAGTTAAAGCGATGCAGTGCCGAATCGCAAAAAGTGCTCTGGTCAGGAAGGGGTTAAAATCTTCTGGGGCTGAAGCGGTTAATAGTGCAGCACAACCCAAGCCATGTATTAATCTGAAAAATATTAATGCAATTCATATCAATGATCATTAATTGAAAATTAAAACTCATAAATATATAAAGTGAACAAAAACACACACACACACACACAGTATCTCACAAAAGTGAAAGTGAGTACACCCCGCACATTTTTGTAAATATTTTATTACATCTTTTCATGTGACAACACTGAAGAAATTACACTTTACTACAATATAAAGTAGTGAGTGTACAGCTTGTATAACAGTATACATTTTCTGTCCCTTCAAAATAGCTCAACACACAGCCTTTAATGTCTGAACCGCTGGCAACAAAAGTGAGTACACCTCTTATTTGCTGGAAATGCAACACTCCCATTGGTTGTGCTCCCAACCAAACTGTCAAACCATCCAATGGCTGGTGTCATAACTGATCACATGTGCAAGATCAGGGCAGCTGTAGATTTAACAGAGTCAAATATGGCTGAAAACGATAAGGGGTTTTACTTACATTTTAAGGGGGCAATTTCCTTGGATTTTAAACAGGTGATTTGTATTCAGTGCACTGGATTAGAGTGCATCTCCTTTTTGAGTAATTATTTTACTTGATTAATAAAATAGAAAAGTGTTTTATATGAGAGTTTTTATTCTAGATATCCCTTGCTGAGCCAGAAGGCAGTGTAACCTGGTCTTTGAGCACTTAAAGTGTCTTTTGGAGTATTGGTGCGGTGACATTACCTAGGGATCTGGGAAGCATATATCTGACCTTACCATAGTAGGGGTCTTTCCATGAGGTAAGAGGCAGCTCGAATGGGTGGTAGAGCACAGGCGGGGTGTACATTTTTTCTACACAAGCATTTGGATTGAAGCAGGCATATTTTGATGCAATTTCTTCATTGTGGCTGATACACAATATTTGTAGACTTTTTTGTTTAATATTTACATGTACTGTATATGCATTCACCACTGTGTAATCACACATTTGTGGTAGCTTTGTATACACTTTTGCATATTTGTATATTTTTCTACACACTATATTACCAAAAGTATTGGTACGCCTGACTTAACATGTACATGAACTTTAATAGCATTCCAATCTAATGCCGCGTACACACAATCGTAATTCTAGTCGGAAGAAGCTCTGATGGTTTTCCCAACGGAATTCCACTCAAGCTGTCTTGCCTACACACGGTCACAACAAATCCCGACCGCCAAGAACGCGGTGACATCCACCACGTACTACGGGACTAGCATTATATAAAGAAGAGAATGTGCAGCATTGAACAATTTAAAAATTTGCAGTGTGAAGAATCTGCTATCTCCATTACGAACGCTAGTTTTACCAGACCGAGCAGTTCTGTCTCGTACTGGATTCTGAGCATGCGTGAATTGCATACACACGATCAGAATTACCGATAGAAAGTTTTTCCGTCTGGAAAATTGAGAACATGCTATCAATTTTTGGCTGGCGGGAATTCGGACAGCTAAATTCTGATGGAGCATACACATGTTCGCATTTGCCGATGAAAAGCTCTCATCTGTCTTTTTCTGCCGGAATTCCAATCGTGTGTATGCAGCATTAGTCCGTAAGGTACAATATTGAGTTGGCCCACCCTTTGCAGCTACTGTATAACAGCTTCAACTCTTCTGGGAAAGCTGTCCAGGTTTAGAGTGTGTATATGGGAATGTTTGACCATTTTTCCAGACGTGCATTTGCAAGGTCGTGTACTGATGTGGACGAGAAGGCTTGGCTCACAGTCTCTACACTGATTCATCCCAAAAGAATTTTATCAGGTTGAGGTCAGGACTCTGTGTAGTCCAGTTAAGTTCCTCCACCCCAAACTCGCTCATCCATGTCTTTATGGAACTTTTTTATGAACTGTTGCGCAGTCATGATGAAACAGGAAGGGGCCGTCCCCAAACTGTTCCCACAAAGGTGAGAGCAAGAAATTGTCCAAAATGTCTTGATATGCTGACGCCTTAAGAGTTCCCTTCATTGGAACTAAGGGGCCAAGCCCACCCCTTGATAAGCAACTCTACTCATAATCCTCCCTCCACCAAATGATTTGGACCAGTGCACAAAGCAAGGTCCATAAAGACATGGATTAACGAGTTTGGGGTGGAGGAACTTGATTGGACTGCACATAGTCCTGACCTCACCCCGATAAGAATTTGTGCCTCATTTGGAGTTTTCCTTTAGCGTGAACTCCAGGCAAACAGCTAACATACTGACTAAATAAATACATGGGAGCTGGTTTACCTGCATCTCCCGCACAACACATTAACCCCGGATGACGTCAGATGTAGGCTGACGAAACGGCGTTGGGTGGAATTTGAGATACGTATTTTCTGGTCAGCTATAATGCAGGTGGAACACAAACCGGTGATTTCTATACAAGAGATGCTGATCCCTGTCTTCTTTGATCTAAGTGCAATACAACCTTCTTTTTTAAATAAATGATTTGAAATACTGCACCATGAGGGTGTTCTTTCCTCTCTCTCTCTATATGGCAGCACTGGAGCTTTGAACACGCTATATATATATATATATATATATATATATATATATATATATATATATACATATATATGGATGACAGCAGCGGTTTGAATTCAATCCTGTGACCTCATGTATAACATCTTGGATTTTTCCATATGTGTAATTTGGCTCCCAGTAATAGGGGTCAATTAAGTCTGGTGAGTGCATAGTGTTTCAGCATGCTGGGGGGAGAGGAACCTTTCCCATACTCACGAAGAACTTTATTCATGTGTGGGCTCTATACATGGACTTCACAATTTTTATTTTTATTTTTTATCATTTAAATTTAAATGTATTTATTTGTTTATTCACTATGGTGATATGTAATTTATGATATAAGTAAGCTCTGATTCCCCCTGTCTTGAATTGTATTGTATTGTAATGTCTGCCCTAATGTTGTAAAACGCTGCGTAAACTGTCCGCGCAATAAAAATCCTGTATTATCATAATAATATAAGAGTGTAGTTCCTTTGTTTCTTTACACAACACAGTCCTGCCTATCTGAGGACAGGAAGCTGATCTTTTTTCTGCTGTAGATTCACTTTTATTTACAGGTCTTCTACTGACTCCCAGCCTGTGACTGGAGGGTGAAAAGAAGAGCAGAAAACTGAAAGGCTCAGTCTTCTGTCACTCTGCACTGCAGCACACATAATTGTCTCCTTGTGCTGGTTCACCATCACCCTTGTCAGAGAGGCTGATGCTAAATCAAATGCAGTTACTTATGCTGCTTGGATTTAAAAATACATTTATTGAAGTATTAATTATTACACAGCTGCATTAAAGTGGTTGTAAAGTGGTTGTAAACCCTTACTAGATTAAGGCTTACCTGTAGGTCCAAGAAATATCTCCTAATACCTATACGGTTTAGGAGATATTTACCTGAAGACAGCCACCGCTGTCTACGGCGCATGCGCCGCAGACAGCGGCGCGCAGGCGCACTGGGTAAGCCGCAAATCGCGGCGATATGCTGCGAGTGTCGGCTCCCGTGCGCATTCGCGGGAGTGACGTCATCACTGCTACGGCGAATCACAGCGCCGGAGCAGCGAGACCCACGGAGACCCACCAAGAAGACGGACACTCGGAACTACAGGGGACAGCAGTGACTTTGCTGGTTCCTGTGTCAGGTAACTGACACATACTGGACTACTATGCGATGCTTAGTAGTCCATTATGTTTTACCTTTGTAGGGAATCAAATAGGAAGTAAACCCATCAGGGGTCAAAGCAGAGGAGGAACCTGTGGGAAACTTCTCTCGGCACTCGGACACTGCCAACATGGAGCCGTCTGGGACAGATAACAGCTGCTAAAGTGTCGGCAATCACTGCGCTAGAGACCCGGGGACACCCCGCAGGAGATGTCGGAAAATGCTCCCACTGGCACTCCCCTCCGCGCTAGCACATGGGACCTGAGACTGAAGCCTCTCCTGCCTCCACCTAGTCCCGGAGTTTGCATGTTCTCCCTGTGCCTGCGTGGTTTTCCTCCCACACTCCAAAGACATGCAGGTAGGTTAATTGGCTTCTGTCCAAAATTGGCCCTAGTATATGAATGGGGACCTTGGATTGTGAGCTCCTTGAGGGTGGGGACCGATGTGAGTATGCAATGTAGAGGGATAGGGACAATTGTAGACACTCACTCAGGATGGACTGGTGTCTTTATTCAACCTTAATAACTATGTAACTTTAAGTGTTTCTAAAGTCTAAAAGTTTTATACCTCTTGTTACATCATAATAGTCTCCCGCTCTTACGTTACAAATCTTCACTTATGGCTCACCCTTTGAATGCAGTGCAGGCTTGTGTCCAGGTTTTTTGGAAACAACCTATTACGCTACCAATTTATTTGAGGCTAAATAAAATGAATGATATTGAACATATGGAACATCTAATGCCCCGGTTTTCCCATCGGAATAAACTCTGAAGGTTTTTCCAAGGGAGTTCCTCTGAAATTGTCTTGCGTACACACGATCACACCAAAGTGCGATCGTCAAGAACACGTTGACGTACAGCACGTACGACAGGACTAGATAAAGGAAGTTCAATACCCAGTGCACCACCCTTTGGGCACCTTCTGCTAATCTTGTGTTAGTCGAAGTTTAGTTAGAGACAATTTGCGCTTTTCAGACTCCAGCTTTTTCATATCGTTTTACTGCTGTGCAGCTTGTGCTTGTGGGTTTGTTTGTTTTCTGGTCTTCAGTGCGTGCAGTCAGTTCGTATCTATTTTTCAGGGCATTCTTGTCCACTTGTTGCTGATTTGCAGCTTGCTCTTCACAGGCCTTGCTGTTCTTCAGTGCATTCTGTTAAGTTCGTTCTTACCAGCCGACCATTTTGAAACCATGGTGCTGGTACGTACTTATCGTACAGTTCGTGCTGTGTGGGGGCTTGGTGTTGGGGTTTATACTTTGATCCAAGCCTAGTACATGAACCGGGTCAGAATAACGGGCCCCGTTTTTCACCATCTGTTGGCTTTGCTGACCCCTTATATCAGCAGGAAGGATACCTGCATGAGGCAAGCCATCACTCCGGAGCAGAGGCTAGTTGCCACGTACTTGGTGGCTGGGAGAAGCCTGCAGGACCTCAATTTCTCAACGGGTATCTCCCCCACGCTCTGGGGATTATTATCCCAGAGACCTGTTCCGCCATCATTCAGGTCCTGCAGAAGGACTATATTAGGGTAAGTTTTCTCTTTTAACAGCACATTATATGTACTTAATGTTTGCTAATGTATTGTATTTATTTCATCATTCCCTAATTACTATGATTGGAATATGCTGTGAATGTCCCCTTTATCCTCATGCATGCTGCAAGCTTTTAATGCTCCTTTTTTGGCCTGCATGCATATTTACCTTCACTAACCACCCCAGAATGCTCTCCTGGGCCCATACACACCTATAGTCTAGTCACTTAACAATGTATTTGGTCAGCTCCATTGTAGTACTTTACCCTAAACACTCCCTTAAAGGTGTCCAAATGTTATCTGTGTCCTTGAATTAATTTATAACCCTCTCCCCACTAAAATGTGTACAAATGTTATGTGTGTCCTTAAATTCAGGCAGAGTGCTGGAGGCTTTTTTTTTGGCTCCCAAAGTCACCTCAAACCCTCCCCCCCCCATACAATTTTATCAATGGGCCATCAGAGAGGGTGAGGAATCTGATAAGTGGGTCTTGTATTTTTGTCTTTAAAAACTCCTCAATATAAATGTTATACTGATGTTGTGCAAGAATGTTTTTTGCGTAATCTGCTTGCAATGTTATGTGCAAAAGTACTTATATTTTTTTTCTTGTTTGACACCACAGTTTCCTTCAATGCCACAGAAATTGGCAGACTGTGACCTCCCATTTTGTTGACCATTGGGACTTTCCCAACTGTGGAGGGGCTATAGATGGGAAGCATGTCCACATTGTGCCGTCACCCCATTCAGGGTCTTAACATTATAAATATAAGGGGTTTAATAGTGCAAGTGTATGTTAATGGGGTGGTGTTGGCACACTATGAGTTCCTCTATGTGGACGTGGGGAAGAATGGGCAGATGTCAGGTGAAGGAGTCTTCCCCATACAGAGTTTTACCAGTGTCTCCAGACTGGTGGCCTGGCATTGCCACCTGATGCGGATAACGTGGAATGACTACCTTTCGTCTTTATTGCAGATGAAGCCTGGGCAAGCACCTGATGAGGTCATTTCCCCAAAAGAACCTCACCCCGGAGAGGAGGGTTTTTAACTACCGGCTGGCCAGAGCGAGTAGAGTAATTGAAAATACATTCGGGATAATTGCCAGCCGGTTCCACCTGTTTCTGACAGCAATCCATATGGCAGACTACAAAATCAACCATATCATCCTATGCTGCTGCATAATGCACAATTATTTAAGAAAAAATTCACATAATTATATAGTCTGAGTTGGGCCTGAGGCCAGGCTTATTACAGAGAATACCCTGACGGGCCTAGATACTGGCCATTGGCTTAGCCCCCCAAGCACCCGTGAAGTTCGTGAGAAATATGTAAATTATTTTATGGGTAGGGGGGCCATTGCTATGCCAGACAATGTCTAAAAAAAATTTTAATAAAAAAAATATTAGTTGATATAATCTTGAAATTTCTTTATTGCTTGTGTTTCTTTTGGGCTGTCTCCTAGGTTCACCTAATGCACTTGTAGTGCCAAGTGGATTTTCCTTTAGTAAATAAGCCCCATTGTCACCGTAAACACAAAATTACTTACAAAAATGGTATTGAGCATTGAAAGAAGAAGCCATGCATTGTTGATTCTCAAAATTTTTACTCTGTGCACATTCACATTTGCGTTAGAATTTTTTTTTCTCAATCTTTTTTTCCTCAATTTATTTTTCTCATTTTTTTTTTAATTTTTTTTATTTTTATTTTAGAAACAGGTATGTTTTAAAACATAACATACACAACTCTGGAACTTACAAAGTTCAATCAGACATTATAGTGTCAAAAATTTCTTGAAATTGCCTTCATCAGATGGGGTGATGTCACCCCTGTAAAAGCCAAATTTTGAATATGCAAACAAATTGGGAGTCCAAATGGGTATTTCCCTCCTGATCCCATGCCTAATGTCAACATGTGGTATCTCCCATCATGGGGGATCAATGGACGTGTTTGGGGGTGCCACCCCTTCCTCTCACCTACTATAGTCACAGGGAAGGGGTTGCACCCACAAAATGCGTACATTGAGTTCTCCTAATGGCAGATAGCACATGTTGACACAACGTGTGCATCTTCAAAATCTGGCTTTTAAAATGTACAAAAAAACAATTTGTTTAGTCCAACAAATGGGAAAATGGATGGGATTTGAAAGAAATGTATATTCTCCCCAACACATCTATCATATTCTTCATTTGTTGTTCCATAATATTCAGTTTATTCCTAATGTTGATTTCCCCATTCTACATCATGATGTCATGGATGAGCCTTTGAGCGCTGTCACTAGAGAAAGGTTCAGCTTGCTGTTCCACAACCAGCACATCACCTAAAATTTGGTTAAAAAATATGTATTAGAAATATGCAGGCATACATATATTACCTGAAGCTGGGGTGTCGGACAATCACCTGTTTGGGTGTCAATCTTGCCCACTTCCTCCACTTCTCCTTCCTCCAGATCCTCAAGGGGTCTTGGGCTGGTTTCCCCTTCTTGGTGATTTGGGGGGTCCCTGGTGTCCTCTGATGAGTGGTGTCCTCCGAGTCTTTTCTCCCAGAAATAGGAATATGAAACATTGCTGGGAAGTGGGGTACAATTGTCTGTTTTGGGCAGAGTTCCAAGCTGAAGACATGATTTTTTTACCTTACCAAAGCTGGAATACTTACCTTTTTGTGACAATTTTCACACATGGAGAAACCCCAAGTATCCACTGGAGCACCTATGTGGGACACCTTAAAAAATTAGTTCTTGTGTCCCACACTAGTGCTCCTGAGTCCAGATGTGTAAAAAGCTGCTGAGTGTCCTCTCCTTGCATTCCACTGAATCAAGTTTGCAATTCATTCGAGTTTCAAAGACATCTAGACAACAATGTCCTAAACTTCTTTTAATACAAATTAGCTTGACCATATGTAGTTAACCCTGTTTAAGCTAAAAATATTGGGGGTTATTTACGAAAGGCAAATCTATTTGCACTGCGTTTGCACTTGGAAGTGCAGTCGCTGTAAATCTAAGGGGTAGATCTGAAATGAGTGGAAACTCTGCTGATTTTATCATCCAATCATGTGCAAGCTAAAATGCTGTTTTTTATTTTCCTTGCATGTCCCACTCGGATCTACAGTGACTTTACTTCCAAGTGCACTTGTAGTGCAAAGTGGAGTTGCCTTTAGTAAATTATACCCGTTATATTTAGTTGGCAAACTAAAAATGTTTCCTATGAATGATTACTGTGCCCACAAACGTGAAAAGTAAACACTAAAGAAAAGCACATGGAGCAGCATGCAAGTTAATAACCATAATAGGAACACATGACAAGTACTTACTTTTTTGAAGCACTTTCTTTAGCCTTCTGTATTGAACCTGCTCCCTTAATTTTAGGTCTGACCAGCGTTTTCTTAATTGCTCCTTGGATAGTTATATTCCAAATATCTGCCACAGACTCTTTATCATTTTCATCATGATTTTGTTCTTTCGCAGATTGGGGTTTGGGTATGGCCCATTATTTGCATCATAGCCCTCCTCAATATGTGGGCCATTTCCACCATCTCCTCAAAGGACATATTGGAGGCCTTAAACCTCCTCCTGGATCGGGACATTTCGGTCTCTGGGTTTTCCTCCTTGTTACTACTAGTAGTAGTCACCTGCTGTGATTCCACAATGTTCCTCTCCCACTGCAATGAAAGAGACGGGGCGGGGACTCTTCGAGAAAGAATGTCATGGTCGGGCAACGCAGGCAGAATTTCACGCATGCGCAGTCTATATCAAGCTAAAACACATGTGTCGTACGTACAATCTGTGTGTGGAGGAAGGAAGAAGGGGTTGAGGGGCCAGCTGACTGAAAACAGCCACATATATGAGCAAGCCCATCCTCCTCCTCCTGCCACATCCAGAGCCACAGCCTCCAAGGAAGTCTGCAGGGAAGGCTGCACGGAAGGCTACAGGGAAGCATGGAGGGAAGGCTGCAGGGAAGACAAGAAAGTGATGGCCTGGGTTCAGTCTGGTCTGACAGAAGACGCAGGCTGGTGTAGTACCACAGCCTGGGGATAGATATGTCATCTGCTGCTAGTCCTGATCTCTGGGATTCCTGGACCAGATTGTGCTCCCTATTATATGGACTCCTCAAGCTTCCAATTTTCTTGCCCAGGGGGCCAAAAGGCTTTGCAAGTTCCAAAAGTTTCTCCAGCATTGACTTCCTCTTTATTTTGTTACCCAGAATAAATGGTTATTTTATTTTCAGAAAATACTTTTCTATGTGTTTTTATTCAAAAAGGACAGTTTGTTTGCGGGTAGGCAGGTAAATTTAAAAAAACAATGTCAAATTAACAAGGGGCACCAACCTCCTTGAGGTTAATAAAAAATACAAGATAATAATGTTATTGTGGTAACTTGACACTCAAAAAAATCGAATTATAGGGAGATCACTAGAAAATAATTTTTAAGTAATCCTAAAATAAATCTTGATGAAATTAAAAATGATAAAAGATGACTATAAAAAATAATCGTAAACATTATTATGGAGATCGGGCTTTTAAAAAATAGATTATTATTCATGAGATCAGGATAAATAATGAAAAAATAAGTCTGTGAGAACTCTGTGTGAATATGAGCAGCAAAATAACTTCATTCTTCTAGCATTATAAAGAAGAAAAGAAGGCACTGCATTAAAAGATCACAGAATTAGCTAGCTCCAATATAAACGCTGGTTTTACCACACCGAGCACCTCCGTCTCATACTTGCTTCAGAGCATGCATCGTTTTTGGTCCGTCGGAACAGCATACAGACGAGCGGTTATCCTGATAGGAATTGGTTCCATCGGAAATATTTAGAACATGTTCTATTCCTAGGTCCGTCAGAATTGTATAAAAAAAAAGTCTGATGAGGCATGCGCACGATTGGAATATACGGTGAAAAGTTTCCGTCTGACTTTTTCTGTCAGACATTCTGCTTGTGTGTACGCGGCATTATAGCTTCCTTTTACCAAAGTTAGGAGAGGTGGTATATGTGATTGATCTTTTCTTGTTCTTCTGCATATCAGGAGCTCCTGGGCTCCTCTGATACGGAACACCCTGTGAGTGGCCCTGGTCAACCACCTGACTCTGATCAGCGGACTTCCATCAAATCCACTTTAACTGAATCTAATGTAGGCTCGGAGCTGAATTCAGCCATTCCCCTCTCCCATTGACATTCCCCCATCTCTCTCTCTCTCTCTCTCTCGCTTCATCCATTTGTAGGCATGCCTCCATTCCTTTGTAGTTTACCATTTTGCTTGGAATGATGTGTTCTTTGATAGGAACCTCTAAATCCATGACTTGTCCTCTACAAGAATCACAACTGTATACTTTTCTGTTTGTTATTTTTATATACCCCCTCAGCTGTCTGACTTGTCTTGTTCTGATAATAGTTTGGACATTGTAATTATTAACCTTTGTCTTTCTCTAAATAAATAATAAACAAATAAAAAAAAAGATTTTCTACTTTAACCACTTAAGCCCCGGACCAATTTGCAGCCAAAGGACCAGGCCCCTTTTTGCGATTCAACACTGCGTCGCTTTAACTGACAATTGCGCGGTCATGCAACATGGTTCCCAAACAAAATTGGCATCCTTTTTTTCACACAAATAGAGCTTTCTTTTGGTGGTATTTGATCACCTCTGCGGTTTTTATTTTTTGCGCTATAAACAAAAATAGAGTGACAATTTTGAAAAAAATGCTATATTTTTAACTTTTTGCTATAATAAATATCCCCAAAAAATATATAAAAAAACATTTTTTTTCCTCAGTTTAGGCCAATACGTATTCTTCTACATATTTTTGGTAAAAAAAAATTGCAATTAGCAATTATTGATTGGTTTGCGCAAAAGTTATAGCGTTTACAAAATAGGGGATAGTTTTATAGCATTTTTATTAATATTATTAATTTTAATTTAATTTTAATATAATTAATAATAATAATTTATTAATAATAATTTTACAAATTTTTATTCATATAGCGATTTTTATTGTGACTGCGACATTATGGCGGACACATCGGACATTTTTGACACATTTTTGAGACCATTGTCATTTATACAGCAATTAGTGCTATTTAAATGCGCTGATTCCTGTGTAAATGACACTGGCAGTGACGGAGTTAACCACTAGGGGGCAGTGTAGGTGTTATGTATGACGTTACGTTTTTTTTTTTATTGTAGGGGGGCATGGCCTGGCATGTGACATCACCGATCATCCTTCCCTATAAAAGGGAACAGACGATTGATGACAGCCACACTAGAAAGCACGGGGAGAGGTTTGTTTACATAGACCTCTCCTCGTTCTTCAGCTCTGTAACCTGATCACGGGACACCAGCGGCGATCGGGTCCGCTGGTCCCGTGGCCACGGTCACGGAGCTCAGGACCAAGTGTGGATCATGCCGCTGTCTCGGCGCGCTCCCGACCCGCGGCTGGGCACTTACAGAATCATGTACAGGTACGTGATTGTGCCCAGCCGTGCCATTCTGCCAACGTATATCCGGGGGGGGCGGTCCTTAAGCAGTTCATGCATTTTCTGCATTAAGGTAAAAAAAAAAAACTTCCACTAGCTGTTACTTTGCCACCTTGCCCTAAACACTTACCTGGGTCCTCTCTTGATTTAGAGCTGTGCCCAGCTGCAGCAGCTCTCTCCTTTCTTCTTCTTCTCACAGGATACACAAGGTAGTCAAGTCTTGTGAGGAGAGAGTGGGGAGCGTGGCTGAGCTGCACTGTGTGTCTATGGAGGCACAGAGCCCATCTCTGGAGTGCACCTGCACATGTGCCTCCATAGGGCATGGCTACATGAGGAAGAGCAAACAGCACCGACAGGGGATTCCAGAAGAAGAGGAAAGGGGCTGCCCTATGCAATATCACTGCACAGGGCAGCTAAGTATATAACATCTTTTTTAGTTTAGGGAAAAAAATTAGCCTTTAGTTCCACTTTAAGGACTACTGTGTCCAGCCCACTAGAAATACTTCTAAATCAAATCCTTCTTTTTGGTAGGCCTGGGTAGATCATGCACTTCTTTTATAAATTGAGTCATAAAGTTTTCTGAGTTTAAAGACAAGACAATGAGTTTAATATTACAGTAAAGTGAACTGGACTAGACACGTGCTCATAAGGTTGTTCATTTTTTATGTTAGCAGGTTGTTTAGTTTAAACTGCTGACAAGCAAAAAAAAATTAATTCATCCCTGATTAGCATTTACAGTAAAAAACAAAACAAAAAAAAATAGGTGTTAACACTGAGGTACCACATTACAGAAAATCTACCTTCCTTTCTTTTGTAATTATGACATTTAAAATCCTTGCTAGCAATGGCCGCTAAACCACTGGGTGAATTGATTAACTATTTATCTTTGTAGGATTTTATCTAACTCAAGATTACGCTCAGGAATTTGCTGCTGACTTGAAATAAAAACATTGGCATATCACTATATCAGAGCAAAGAAGAAGGTAGCAGGATGTAACAATTCATCTGAAGGATAATAAGGGGTAGGTCAAGGCTGACATTTTATGTGGACATCAAGGGATTATTGCCTGTGATCCACTCACATTGAAATGCACTTTGAAATTGCAGTAATTGTTTATTAAAGACCTTTTCTAAGTACGCTAAGCACAAATAAACTTCATGTAGGACATTATTGATGAGGTATCCAATAATATTGATTGGGTAATAAAGTGACAGAGTATTTTACCTAATTCAATATAATCTTAGTAGCTAAAGGTTTAGATGTGCCCATTATTATTTAGCAAATTTGAATATACTGTAAAGCAGCTGATAAACTATTATATCTTTCAGAGATACAGATTCTTCCTAATCAACTCTGTAAATAGTAATAATAATCTATCTTAGTCCTTTATGTAGAGATTTCCCTTCCCATACTGAACACACAACAGGAATAAAGTAGAAATGTTTTCAAAGTGAGACAACTGCCACCAGGTCAGGTATTCCCATTGGAAGATGTCCCCTCACCTTCTGTTCAAAAATATTTATGTAACATTTTGGATTTTTCTGTTCTGGTGATAATGGGCACAAGGACAAAGAGAGAGGGTGAATCTCCACAGCAGGCACATTAATCAAAAGCAGTAGTTCTAATCACTAGTATACCTAGCATATCTAGCACCCAGGGTGGATAGTTTTTTAATACAACCTAATACATCAAAAATCTTTTCAGTAATAATTATGAAATGACATATTCTGCATACTGGCAGTGGGAGCAGAATTGCCTGGTGGAGGGTGGACAACAGCAGCTATATACACCACTGCAACTTCAATTAGACTGAATTTACCATATCAATCCCTTTAATGTGCAGGATCTCAGAGATGCTATATTCTGCATAGTTGCAGACAAGTACAAATAGTTAGGAGAGGCACAAGATATCAAGATGGAAAATGCAGCCATCCACTGAAAACATGGAGGTGTGCCCAATAAAGTAGGTGTTGTTTATCAGTGTATGACAGTAAATAAGGCCCATCACTGGTGTCAGTAATAGTAAATCCCAACATGGTGTTATTGGCAGCAATACAAATCCTCAGCATTTGGTGTAGGTATCTGCTATAAACCTGCCTCTTCTACAGAATGGTGGTCAGTATTAGCAAAGTTATCCCCCAAGCAATGGTTGTCATAGGCAGGCTGTAAAAATCACCCTCCCTCCAGCATTGTTGCTCAGTGACTGGTTGTAACAATATCCCCCTATAGGCAGGTTATCCTCCCCTTTGTAGGTGGCGCTGTTTGGCTGGCCATTGTACAGAGAGAATGGAGGTTGTAAGGCGATTTGTTCCTCCGAAGCCTCCATAAGTGTTATCAGAGGACGAGTAGTCTGATTGGAAGCTGCAACGCCACAGCCATCTTTCATTAGGGCAATGCTAATACAATAATTAATTAGTGTAGCGCTAAGTATTAAGTGACAAATACATGTAAGTATGGTTAAACATACAATATGATTAAACTCAAACGATATGGTGCACGAAAAAAACAATTAGTGCAGAAACCAAACCAAAAATTAAACAAAAAATTATGGAACTCAATCCAATGAGTCCTACAACTGTGAAAGTCCACAACAGTGAGTAATCCAGTGAGATGTTATCAAAACACAGATTCAATCTGATTGGAAGACCAGTTGTCTGAAGACACATTTACACTGATCTACAGATGATAAGATGGGTACTCGTACCAGTGAAGTTGGACACACGTGTCTTACAACAGTGGGTCATAAAAGCTTGAGATCACAGTCTGAAGCTGTGTGTGGATGACGACTTTGGAAGGATACTCATGGAAGAGTCCTCCCCTCTCTGTCTTGGGACTCCAAGGGAGCTGGCACTTGTATCGCAAACGTGTCCAGAACTGGCTCTCTCCTTTTCTCCAAAGCTCAAAATGGTGAGAAGAAATTGTTTTGTGGTATATGGAAAAAAAGAACAAAATTCAGGTTTCAATTCATTACTGACAGCTGATCTCTAACTCAATCCATGGGGTGGAAGACCTCTAAAGAAGAAAGAGACAGCTCTGTCAGGATGTGAGAATTCTTCAAAATCACTTGGTCTAGATAAAAAGAAGGTCCTCAGAATGATTTCCTAGTTTTCTCAAGACTACAGACAAAAAAGCTTAAATCATTTTTACCCAAACACTTTTTAAAGTGAATATATAGCAAATGTAAAGTTTTAAATATATATATATATATATATATATATATATATATATATATATATATATATATATATATATATATATATAGGCCTCCTTTAATATTTTATATTTACCATTTACAGCCAGCAGGTTGCATTGTCTATAATCTATGTAGTCTTTTTAAACTTGCTGTGATAAAAAATAGTCCTCGGCTTGTCAGATGAGGGAAATTCTTCTCCCCCTCTCCAAGCAAATATGGTAGCATCTTAAATAGTGAAATCATTAAAGTTTCTTTTGAGAGCCCAGTATGCTTTTTACACAGAGAAATAAGGACTGTTACTAGGGATAAATGTCAAAAGCTAAATTTTCATATTAGAGTAGACAAATTAGCACAATATTCTATTTGTAAATTAGCTTAGAACAACGTTTTCCAGTTTCCTGAGAAAAAAAAAAGATACAAACCACAAGTTTCCAGAAATTGTTAGAAACCTATAGAAGGTAACAAAATTCGAATTTATTAGATCCAATACTGTGTGGTACTCACCAAATGGAAGAATCAAACTGATTTTTAAACAGGCGGCAGAAGATGACATTGTAGAGAAATGTTATCAAAATCATCATTAACCTCTAAATAATATACCCCATAGGCATTTCATTTATGATTATGGTTCTCATCTGATTTTATTCTGGGCATGTATTTACAGAATATGTTTGATGAAAAAAAGTCCAAATATGAAACACAGAAAACAACAGAAGACCCTCTGGTGGGACTTTAAAGGGCAATGACTCCAAAAATTGCATATGTAAAAAATATGTATGTAAAAAATATAAAGTTAATAATACATAGTCTAAAAGTATAGACACAACATTTCATTTATGATTATGGTTCTCATCTGATTTTATTCTGGGCATGTATTTACAGAATATGTTTGATGAAAAAAAGTCCAAATCTTTCTGTCCTTCAGATGAGAGTGAATGAGTTGTTTGATTTTTTTCTTATTTTACCTATACATTTTTATGGGGAAAAAAATTGTGCATAAAACATAGTCTTTAGTGGTTACAGACATCAACAGTTTTATGTGATTAGATAAATTAAAAGAGCATTAAAAATTGGATTATTTTGATTTTTCTCCTTGGAACAATACATTTTAACTATTTATCTATGGCTTTGAAAAGCAGTATCTTTAAGTGTATGATATTCTAGAGACAGTATGTGAGTGGCTATGGTTCAACCAACCACCCTCATTCCCAAATCGGCTGTAAGGAACTGCTAGATGTGCTTTTTTAAGTTTCTTTCTATTTTTTTTTTCTTTTGGATTTGGTGACCTTTACATGCCTTTATTACTGAATAATCCAGAATATAAATGTAAAACACATACCAATCAAATATATTTAGTGGAAATAAATTAGTTTTATTACTTTAACACCAGATGGGTGATGTGGATCCTCTTTGCCCCTGTGAATAAATGGCACTGCAGTGCACCAACGTGCAACACAAATATGCAAATCTGGCCTTAACGTTGGCATGTTAAGAATCATGCAATAATCTACTTGTTCACAAGCCAGTAATCTTGAAGCAAAACTTCAGGCAAATGGCTAAATATGCTATTAAAATTCATATATATTCTACTGTTACCTGTTAGAAGATGTGTAATTATGTTTAACCATCCTAGTGATTTACACACCTCTTGAACCAGACAAACACTTGTTTCCATGTTTAACAATTTAGTTTCCTATGTCACCTCTCTACATCTAGCTATATAAAGTAGTTCACTTCTAGTGGGGTAAAGGAGAAATTGAATATGAAACACAGAAAACAACAGAAGACCCTCTGGTGGGACTTTAAAGGGCAATGACTCTATACTTTTAGACTATGTATTATTAACTTTATATTTTTTACATACATTTTTTTTTTTTTTTACATACATATTTTTTGCATATGCAATTATTGGAGTCATTGCCCAAAAGATTGTTTCTTCAGGAGCAGTGATGCTTAAAGTGAAACAATAAATATAAAAGCAAATCCTTTACCTATAGTGCCTGGGGAGTCCCCTTAGTCTTCCTGTAAAGTGGCGCATCAAAAGAAAAAAAGAAAGTATCAAAAATAAACAAACAAAGACAGGAGGCAGTTTTATAAGCATTTTACTTTAAGCATCATTAAAATCATTGCTCCTTTAAAACAATATAAAAAAAAAAAAAAGTTTGCAGTGATAGTATCAATGCAATTTTTTTAAACAAATATAGTTTTTAAAGGAGCAGCGATTGTAACAATGATTTAAGTGAAACAATAAAAATGAAAATTCCTTTAAATATAGTGCCTGGGGGTCCCCTTAGTCTGCCTGTAAATTGGCACATCTGTACTGTGTATAGAACCCGCTGCAGCAAAACTGAAATATTTATATGTAGAGCTGGCTCCTGAAGAGCACGCGCTATGTTTTTGAAATTTAATGTTACACCTGAACTGCAGTTTGGTTTGGGTATAATTATTCCAGATTTTGACCTCAGCATCAGTCTGATTGGACTATAGGGTGTACAGCCTGGCCACCGGGGGCACTGTCTCTTCCGGCAGGCATGTAACCACAGTCTGGTTGGGTGCTTTAAAGGGGTTGTAAAGTAAAAATTTTTATTTTTTTAAAATAACAAACATGTCATACTTACCTCCACTGTGCAGCTCGTTTTGCACAGAGTGGCCCCGAACCTGCTCTTCTGGGGTCCCTCGGCGGCTGTCTCTGCTTCCTCCCGCAGGTGCTTCTCACGTTAATGCGAGCTCCCTCGCATTGGTGAGAAGCACTGCGGGCGCGCTCCCGTGATACAGCCGGCGGCTATAGCCGCTCGCTGTATCACAAGGCCCCGCCCCCCGGCGCGCTGCGTCATTGGATGTGATTGACAGCAGCGCGAGCCAATGGCTGCGCTGCTTTCAATCCATCCACTCCAGCCAATCAGCGGCCAGGCTGAGCGGCGAAGAGGACGGCGGGGGCGAGCGCGGGATTTTCGAGGGGTCAGGTAAGTAAAACGGGGGGACTGGGGGCGCCGGCAGTGTGAGATGTTTTTTCACCTTAATGCATAGAATGCATTAAGGTGAAAAAACATTTACCTTTACAACCCCTTTAAGGTTACTTTCTCTGGGAGCCCGCCCAATGGGAGTGTCACTCTTGCTGTGCTTTCTGGGAGAGGATACTTAAGATGCGGATGTCACGTGGTTTGGGGTTCCGGTCCAGAAGTATGTGTGTATTTATATTTATTTGTGATCTTGTTCTGAGACACGGGTAAGAGATGGCTACCACAATAGGAGGGATAAAAAGAGAGTGAATAGTCTCTTTAGTTTTGGTCTTTAGTAATTAATTTTTATTTTTATATTCATTTTTCTAATAATTAGGATTAATATATTCACGTGGCTTGGGTTATTCTAGGTCCGGGTTTATTTTATTTTATTGTAATTTGTGGTGGGTGTTCAAAATGATACACCAACATACTGTAATAATATAGTTTGTATAGGCACTTTTCACAAATTCCAATAATAATTTACCCATAATCATATGGCTAAATATTTTTGAATACTTTTTTTTTTTTTTAGTTTATACTTTGTTATTGTTTATTTCGATTGATTTATTCAAATGAGATTCAATGACAATTAATAATATACAAAAACTATTAAGATAAGGGTTGTCACACGTATGGTATCACTATTATTACTATTATTTTTGTTATTATTATTAAAATAGCGTTGGTTATATATGGGGATTTTTCCTTATATCCATTTTTCCATATATCCACGTCACATTTCATTTCTTTCCATTATTATATTCATACTAATGGAACACACATCCTTACACTATTCACAGTAGTTATTGGGGTTATTTGAATTCTACAATAAAAAGATTGCACATAAATAGGAAAGAATAAATTGATTATTGCAATAAATAATTATTATAGTTAAATTTATCAATGACTGCCATTTAATATAATGGTACTTATTGATATGAAACAATCTTATTTGTATTTAATTATTTTTATGTTTATAATTAATTTTATAATTAATTGAATTAATTAATTTTTTTTTTTTTTATATAGGGAATCATTATGTATACATGGTTTATGTGGGGGTGAATGTATTGATTACATATCACCCACATGTTTAATTAGGGATCTCTATTATATATATCAGACAGAGATATTTTTTTTCAAATAACAGGTTAATATTAGCCTGGATCTGGAGTCTCATAGAGGAGCGTTTTCGTCGTTTTGTGCAAACATTGCGGCTACGGAAATGTGTTTCCGGTTCTACATGTTTACGTTCGTTCTAAGGGAGAAGGGTAAAGTCCCGATCAAGGTAATATAGAAAAGGTTAGGGTAAATAATATGTGGGCTCGGGAATTGGATCTATCAAGACACTATGGGAGGAAGGGATAATTGCCCATTTCCAATATGGCGTTTACGAACAATCTATTTTCTCGGGACTCAGAACGAGGCGTGGGAGGTCTATAAATGTAGTGCCTGTTTCCCCATTGAAAACGTCCGATTAGTGATGAAACGCGTCTGGGAGGGTACGCTGTGACGTCACCACGCTATTTGTTCGAGGAGGACAGGCTCCGTTCGTTTATGCCAGCCAGCAATATTAATTACATGCATTTTATGCTTTACGGAATTGTAAGTAAGTGCAATTTTTAAATAAATGTGTTCGTTATCTACACGGATCTAGTGTATGCTGCTTCCTGGTGTGGACATCTGCAAGCGTAAAGGCCCTAGGCTGGGTTTAGCCAATCGCCCTTAATGCTTGCTATCTGGTGACCATAAATTACATTTACGGTGATCGGGCACTGTTTGGAGTTCATGCATGCACACTGTGGTGTCTGGAATAAGCGATCTCAATAATTCCTTTTCCTACAAATATTTGAACAATGTTTCCTTCCTTGGGACTTGAAATTAAATTTGGATTTTAGTTTAATATTTGGATAAGCGCAGTTTGTTTTTATTTATTGTATTTTGGTGTTGTTGCACTATATACTGCTGCTGTTCTGTGCATGTTCATTTTAATATTTTTTACTTTAGCGTTGTTACATTCCCCTTTGCTCCGGAAGTATGTTCTGACTCCATGTTCCTGGTCCTCCTGACCAGGCCCCAGGAAGGCTATGACCTGGGGTGCGGATCCACCTGACTTTATGTCTCGGGGCTGGCTAGCCCGAGACAAGGAAACTAAAGAACGGATTCCTAGGTGGTCCAGCGCCGTCTCTAGTTGTGGAGAGGCCCAGCAACTTCGTAGTTATCTAGGGGAGGACTCTTCAGAAGAGGGCTACGTACGAGTTGGCTTCTTAGCAAGAGCCTGGTGAGGCTGAGGGACCTAAGTGAATCCAATCTCCTGGGTATCGCCAAACCGGCTGAAAGATCCAGGTATCACACGAGTGTTCTACAAGTTCTAGTTTCCTACATGTTCTACAACAACGTCTGTGGCTGTCACGTACCTGGTAGGCGAGCCCGGAATGCAGGGAGCGGCCTCTCGTAGCCCCTGGCTCGAGAACCCCTGGAGGTGGTAACAGAGATTCAAAAGTTCAGGGGGCACAAGTGCCTGGCAAGTGAAGGCAGGTCCAGATAACCAACAGCAACACAGACAGCAGTCGGCAGGTGACAGCAGGCACAGACAGGAGGACTGGCAAGGCAGACGATCGTCAGCGGAGACAGCAGGCACTGGCAGATCAAGGCAGGAACAGCAAGAGGCCGTCAGCGGAGGCAGCAGGCACTGGCAGATCCGAACGGATCGGTGGGTAACAGCAGAGTCGGGTACAGGCCGGGTCGGCAGCAGGCGGGCAACAACGGTACAAGGGTAGAGGCAGAGACGTGGTCAGACAGGCAGGTAGTCGGTGGCAGGCACAAGCCGGGTCACAGGAATCAAGGCAACAGGTAACAGGTAACAGAATCTCCGAACACGCTGTAGACTGGACAGCAAGAGGGAAACAGAGGCAGAGTCCTTAAGAAACCTTTAGGGCGCCAAAGCGGTCGCACGACGAGTCTGCGTGCCCCCGCGAGTGGCCGTGCGCCCGTTCGTGACCCCGCGCACCCGCGTGCGCTCGTTCGCCACATCGCGCACCCGCGTGCGCCCGATCGTGCCAGCGCGCACCCGCGTGCGTCCGTTCGCGTTAACACGCGCTAAAAGGGAAACGACGGGTTCTCAACAACAGGCCTCTGCGGGCAGATCTCCCATGAGCGATCGGAACGCCAGGACGGTCGTGACATTGCCCCCCCAAGGGGCAGCCTCCGGATGCGCAGTTGTGCCATCTTATCCGGGTGGGATCTCTTAAAAGCACAAATTAGTCTCTTTGCGTGGATGTTGGATTCCGGTTCCCAGCAGTTCTCCTCAGGCCCGTACCCTTTCCATTTAACCAGGAATTGAATCTGGTTCCGTCTCTTCCTACAGTCTAGTATGGATTCAACCTCAAATTCGATTTCCCCATCGACAATCACGGGTTCTGGAGGACTGGTAATTCGATCGGCAAAAGAATCCGGAACTGCAGGCTTGAGTAGCGATGCGTGGAAAACTGGGTGAATCTGAAAAGATTCTGGAAGCTTTAGCTCGAATGCCACACTATTCAGTTTCCTCATGATTGGAAAGGGACCCACAAATTTCGGCCCCAACTTCTTGGATGGGCAAGACAGTTTGAGATTCAGGGTGGACAGCCAGACCTGATCCCCGACTTTGAGGTCCAGTTCCCCCCTTCTCTTTCTATAAAATACTTCTTTATTGTACTCCTGTGACTTGGTCAAGGTTTCTTGCAGAAGCTTGTTATTTGTCTCAAAGAAGTTGAGGTTCTCCTGCACCGCTGGTACCGGACACTCAGGAAGGTTGCCAGACAGAAATAGTGGGTGGAAGCCAAAGTTCGCAAAAAACGGGGATTGCTTGGTGGCAGAGTGAACTGAATTATTGTAGGCGAACTCAGCCAAGGGTAGAAGCGAGGCCCAGTCGTCTTGAGAGAAGGACGAGAAGCAGCGTAGATACTGCTCCAGCGTCTGGTTACTCCTTTCGGTCTGGCCGTTGGTCTGAGGGTGATATGCTGAAGACAAGCGGAGATCAATTTTCAGAGCTCCGCAGAGCGCTCTCCAAAACCTCGAAGTGAACTTCACCCCCCCTATCAGATGTGATATTAGCGGGGATGCCGTGGAGTCTCACAATCTCCCTAATGAAGGCCTTGGCCGTCTCTGTGGCTGAAGGAGTGCCCCTCATGGGCAGGAAGTGGGCCATCTTGGTGAGCCTATCTACTACGACGAAAATCGTAGAATACTCTTCCGAAGGGGGTAACTCGACGATGAAATCCATGGAGATCATCCTCCATGGTCTGTTAGGAACGGGCAGTGGTTTCAGCAGACCCCAGGCTCTTGACTTACTGCTCTTGCCTCGGATGCAGGTGATACAAGCCTCTACATATTTCCTGCAGTCATCTTTCATTCATGGCCACCAGAACATACGTCGGAGTAACTCCAAGGTCTCCAAATGGCCGGCCAACAGATGGTCGTGACAGGCGGCCAGAACCAAAGTCCGTACTTCCTGGGGGACAAAGATCTTGCCCTCGTACCAAAGAAGATCATTACTAGATGACAGCGGGATGCCAGGTGGAGGAGTAGTGCCTACGGAGGCCTGCTTAACTTGAGACACTAAATCCCCCTGGAGTAGGAGGAAGTTCCCCGCGGAGAGGATGGTATCCGAAGACGGAGGACTTTCTGGTTGACCGTACATGCGCGACAGGGCGTCGGGCTTGGTGTTCTTGGATCCTGGACGGTAGGTAATGTGTAACGAAAACCTGGAGAAGAAGAGCGCCCACCTGGCCTGACGTGGTTTCAACCTCTTTGCTGATTTAAGATATTCTAGGTTCTTATGGTCTGTATAAACCAGGATCGGGTGGGTGGCGCCCTCAAGAAGATAGCGCCATTCCTCGAGTGCTGCCTTTATTGCCAGTAGCTCGTGATCACTGATGTCGTAGTTCTTTTCTGCGTCAGACAGTTTACGGGAGAAGAAGGTGACGGGGTGTAGCAAAGACTTGGGCCCTTGTCTCTGGGAGAGCACTGCCCCTACCGCTATTTCTGAAGCATCCACTTCTAGGATGTATGGCAGAGCGGAATCGGGATGCTTTAGGACGGAAGCCGATACAAACAAGTCCTTCAGAGTCTTGAAAGCCTCTTGCGCTTCGGGGATCCATCGGAACTTCTGACCCTGTTTGGTCAATCCGGTGATGGGGGAAATGATAGAGGAGAATCCCCTAATAAATTTCCGATAGAAATTAGCGAACCCCACGAACCGCTGAACCCCCTTCTTATCAGAAGGGGCGGGCCAGTCCTGGATAGCAGAGACCTTCTGGGGATCCATCTCGACCCCTTTTACGGAAATGACCAGACCAAGAAACTGGATGCTTTGTTGCTCGAAGATACATTTTTCGGGTTTGGCATACAGGCCGTGAAGACGGAGACGAGCCAGGACATTCTTGACGTGTTCTCGGTGGTCAGCTAGAGTGGAGGAAAAGATTAGGATATCATCAAGATAAATTATTACAAATAAGTCAAGGTAGTCTCTAAAAATATCATTGACAAAGTGTTGGAATGTGGCTGGGGCATTGCACAATCCAAACGGCATTACAAGATATTCGAAGTGCCCGAAGCGGGTACGGAAGGCAGTCTTCCATTCGTCACCCCTCCGAATGCGGACGAGGTTATAGGCACCCCGAAGGTCCAGCTTGGAGAATATTTTAGCAGAACCTAGTCTCTGAAAAAGTTTGGGTACTAGTGGCAGGGGGTAGCGATTCTTAATGGTAATTTTATTCAATGCCCGATAGTCCACACATGGGCGTAGGGAATGGTCCTTCTTTTCAACAAAGAAAATCCCTGCACCTGCCGGGGAGGTGGAAGGTCGGATAAATCCCTTCTCAAGGTTGTCATCTAAGTAGGACCTCAGGGTACTCAGCTCAGTCTCAGATAAAGGGAAGATTCTTCCGAAAGGAATCTCTGCCCCAGGTAGTAATTCAATAGGGCAATCGTATGGCCTATGGGGTGGTAGGGTTTCGGCCCCTTTTTTACTGAATACATCCAGGAAATCATGGTAGTCCTTGGGTACAGCTTGTCGGGTCTCAGCGTCTGTTTCCAAACAGAGGAGGGCAGAAGAGTCCCTATCAATAACTGGGCAACAATGCTGGCGGCAATAGTCCGAAGGGAACACAATCCTTCCAGTGGCCCAGTCGATGCGTGGGTTGTGTGCTCTCAACCAAGGCATGCCTAGAGTGATGGGAAACAGTGGAGACATGATGACATCTAGGCATAAGAATTCCTGGTGAGTCCCGGCAATGGTAGCAGATAAGGGGGTAGTCTCCTGGGTCACTGGTCCGGATTCAAGGGTAGAACCATCGGCCAAAAATACTGAAAGTCCCTTCTCTCTAGGCCGAAGGGGAATCTTGTTCTTTAGAGCGAAGGACGAATCCACAAAGCCACTACACGCTCCGGAGTCAATAACTGCGTGAGTTCGGACAGTCCTTTCTGGAAGCTGTAAAAGAACAGGGACAGCCAGGTGAGGAGTGTTGTTAGACAGCACGGGTGAGGGAACAGATGGAATGAAAAGGCACTTACGCATCTTAGCTGGGCAAGTGCGAACAAAGTGTCCTGATCCTCCGCAGTAAAGACAAAGGTTTCCAACCCAGCGACGTTGACGTTCCTCAGGTGTCAGGGATGGACGGAGTAACCCCAGCTGCATGGGTTCCGGAAGATCCAGTGTGGCTGTGGCAGGAGCAGGAGGGGCCGCATGAGTGGAGCTGGGCACACGTGGTAACATCCAGACGGGGCATGTGGCTGTGGAGGAACGCTCCTGGCGACGCTCTCTTAAACGTCTGTCGATTTGGACCGAAATGTCTATGAGGGCTTCCAGAGTCTCAGGGATGCCTACACGTGCCAGTTCGTCCTTTAGTGGTTCAGACAGGCCCAAACGGAATTGGTACCGAAGGGCTGCGTCGTTCCAGTCTGTGTCGGAGCTCCAGCGTCTGAATTCCGACACGTAATCCTCCACAGGCCTGCGACCTTGTTGCAGGGCGTGTAAGGCTGCCTCTGCATTCGCAGCAAGTTGAGGGTCTTCATAAAGTTTTGACATTAATGCAGAAAAAACACCTATGTGAAAAAAACTCCAGTAGCTTTAACTTAGTAAGTTTGTCAATCCTATGCGGAAACATTTTCAGTGCAAGGAAATTCCAAATATATATCGGTATTGTCAATCAAGATATCAAAGAATATATGTACTAAATTATCCTAGTGTAATATGATCATTCGAAAGAACAGCAAAATATGGCAACCAATAACGAATTGCCTTAAAACATAAGTATAACCTCAATATATGTGAGAAAAAATTATAACATTGAATATTAAAGTGTTCATAAAGTCCATGAAAAATATTAATTTCAAAAGTATTCCACAGTGATACGGTGACAGCACAAGTATCCAAAACGAACGTGAAGCGTGCACAACCTCCACCACAGATATTACTGCCGCTTACCGAAGGTGTATGGTTCCTTATTACAGGGAACCATGCAGAGCGGATGACTGATTCCCCCAGTCCAGGGTTTTCACAAATGGATGCAAAGGAAACTCTGGAACCCATTCGCCTCCAATTACACTCCCTCTCACCGTTTCACATAGAAGATAATAAGACTCACAATAGTGTAAAACCCAAGTAAAAAATTTGAATCGAACGTAAGAGACAAATGCGCACTTACAGAGATGATGTTTAAAACGATCGTTTATGCAAATCAGAGCCGGCCGGTCTCGATTCGCGCCCAATACATCCGCAAACAAACAACGCGAGCTGGTGGCGTCAGGACGTCGCTCCTCCTCCCTACGCGTTTCGTCACTATAGGACGTGGTCATACCCCGTGACCACGTCCTATCACGCTCGATTAAAAATTTTTACTTGGGTTTTACACTATTGTGAGTCTTATTATCTTCTATGTGAAACGGTGAGAGGGAGTGTAATTGGAGGCGAACGGGTTCCAGAGTTTCCTTTGCATCCATTTGTGAAAACCCTGGACTGGGGGAATCAGTCATCCGCTCTGCATGGTTCTCTGTAATAAGGAACCATACACCTTCGGTAAGCGGCAGTAATATCTGTGGTGGAGGTTGTGCACGCTTCACGTTCGTTTTGGATACTTGTGCTGTCACCGTATCACTGTGGAATACTTTTGAAATTAATATTTTTCATGGACTTTATGAACACTTTAATATTCAATGTTATAATTTTTTCTCACATATATTGAGGTTATACTTATGTTTTAAGGCAATTCGTTATTGGTTGCCATATTTTGCTGTTCTTTCGAATGATCATATTACACTAGGATAATATAGTACATATATTCTTTGATATCTTGATTGACAATACCGATATATATTTGGAATTTCCTTGCACTGAAAATCTTTTCGCATAGGATTGACAAACTTACTAAGTTAAAGCTACTGGAGTTTTTTTCACATAGGTGTTTTTTCTGCATTTGTGTTATTTACTTAAATTTATTACTTAGCGCAACCCACTCTTTCTTCTTTCCATGCCAAATGTAGTATAACATTTGGGTTGCTGCTTTTTCTTAGTTTTTTCTATCTGATAAGCGCGGCTTTTTCCTCTTTTTTAAGTTTTGACATTGCCAGGAAAAAGGTGTCCAAAGTGTCTAGAGATGGATCCTTTCGCTCCAAAAGGCGGTGTGCCCAGGCCTGCGGTTCGTCCGTCAATAGGGAAATGACGAACCCCACCTTGGTCGCCTCGAGGGAGAAAGTCCTCGGTTGTAAGGCAAAAAAGAGTTCGCAAGAGTTGCGGAAGGCTCTAAACTTATTCCGGTTGCCCGAAAATCGTTCCGGAGTAGGGACCCTGGGTTCGGGTGGCATCATCACCACTGATGGTGGGGCATGGGGCCTGGAGGCAACTGGCGAGGTTGCAGATAGAGCTTGAACTTGTTCCTCCAGTCTGCCATAACCTTTCTGCAGATTCTTCACCGCCTGGGTAAGGCCGGCAAGATGGCGGCAGAGCTCGTCCATAGGGGAGGCTCCCTGCGTAGGCTCGGACATGGCTGTCCAGTACTGTCACGTACCTGGTAGGCGAGCCCGGGATGCAGGGAGCGGCCTCTCGTAGCCCCTGGCTCGAGAACCCCTGGAGGTGGTAACAGAGATTCAAAAGTTCAGGGGGCACAAGTGCCTGGCAAGTGAAGGCAGGTCCAGATAACCAACAGCAACACAGACAGAAGTCGGCAGGTGACAGCAGGCACAGGCAGGAGGACTGGCAAGGCAGACGATCGTCAGCGGAGACAGCAGGCACTGGCAGATCAAGGCAGGAACAGCAGGAGGCCGTCAGCGGAGGCAGCAGGCACTGGCAGATCTGAACGGATCGGTGGGTAACAGCAGAGTCGGGTACAGGCCGGGTCGGCAGCAGGCGGGCAACAACAGTACAAGGGTAGAGGCAGAGACGTGGTCAGACAGGCAGGTAGTCGGTGGCAGGCAGCAAACAAACGTGGTCAAGAACAAGCCGGGTCACAGGAATCAAGGCAACAGGTAACAGGTAACAGAATCTCCGAACACGCTGTAGACTGGACAGCAAGAGGGAAACGGAGGCAGAGTCCTTGAGAAACCTTTAGGGCGCCAAAGCGGTCGCACGACGAGTCTGCGTGCCCCCGCGAGTGGCCGTGCGCCTGTTCGTGACCCCGCGCATCCGCGTGCGCTCATTCGCAACATCGCGCACCCGCGTGCGCCCGATCGTGCCAGCGCGCACCCGCGTGCGTCCGTTCGCGTTAACACGCGCTAAAGGGAAACGACGGGTTTTCAACAACAGGCCTCTGTGGGCAGATCTCCCATGAGCGATCGGAACGCTAGGACGGTCGTGACAGTGGCAGAGACTTTTTTCTACATGTTCAACAACAACGTCTGTGGCAGAGACTTGTTCCTGATTTAAGCACCTTGTTGGTTGCTAGGCCTTGTAAGAGAGGGACTATCCAACTTGAGTGAACATCCAGCTGTTTAGGCAGGTTAAGGTGGGCTATGTGATTGACTATTCTCTGGATTTAGTCAAAGTAAGAGAGTTCTTTATTATTGACTTTGACACTAAAGCCCCATACACATTATCAGTTTTACTGCTGAGTTTTTCCTTCAGATTTACCAAAACCATATAATAAGAAGTCATACCTTAGGAGTTTCAATTTGTATGCAATCAGGCAGGCCCCTGCACTACATGGTTTTGGTAAATCTGAATGAAAAACTCAACTGATAGTGTGTATGGGGCTTTAGAGTACCTGAACCTTTCCTCCTAACCCACTGATCCTATACTAAGAGACTGTTCGTTAACTACGTTTTTTGCCAATAAAAATCCCTTTAAGCGGATCTGTCGTCAGTCTCTAAAGTTTCTGGGCCATCTACCACAGGAACCCCTAGACACAAACCGAGGTGAAGAAGGTAACGGTAAGCCCAAGCAAACCAGCAGCTCCTTCGGGGGTTAGTGCTACATTTATAAAATAAAAAAGGACATTTAAATAGATTTTCCCAGCTGAAAAATAAAAACAAAAACATTGCCGTCAAATTCAGCAATGTTTTTTTTTTCATTCATGTGTCAGCGGGAAAGCTCGCTGACAGCTGATGACTCATCTGTTGTTAGGGATGCAGCGGTTGGCTTCCCTGCTCCGCTACTTAAGAACTTATTGACCATCCACTCAGCAGACGAGCATCCTGCCGAGCGCACAGAAAATCCGGGCGATATTCAGGCTCAACTTATTCTCGGCCTGAACCGTTCACGCATCACTACTAAATAATGCCAACTCTAGGGATGCTTTGAGTGGTCTAGCTATTTACCTTCCTTTTAATGTAGTCTGGTCATGCAGACTACAAGTCCTAAGAGTATATCCAGTGATGTAGCTGATTTCCAAATGAAATAGTCCTCAAGCTTAGGATCAGCTCACCTGAACACTATCCCAGAGTTTGCAGCTCCTGCCAATATTTTACATTTAGATGCCAGTTTAGTACAGCCTTCCCCCTTTATATATCACAGGTGGGCCAGACAGGACCAAAAAGCCTGGGAACAGAACGTCTACAAGTTAACCCCTTCCCCCAGCCTAAGCCAGCCGCTAACTCACTAAAATCAAACACAGTTGGTTTAACCTGCCTACACTCTAGTTTCAATAATCTCTGACCCATAACAAATATGTTAATAAGGATTTCGGACTTTGATCTAGCTTTTCTGCTCTTCATATCTGTTCTGTGTCAGCTACTCAAAAGTTATCCTCATATAGACCTATGTGTTAGTACTAGGGCAAGGATAAGTTCTTCTTATTAGAGCCTTGATATCTCCTTTTCTTGCAAGTTATGAGATTGATTTACTAAAGGAAGCTCTGCTGATTTCTATCATCCAATCATGCGCAAGCAAAAATTCAGTTTTTTTTTTATTTTCCTTGCATGTTCCCCTCACAACTAGAGCAGCTTGCAGTGCACAGACGATTTACCCTTAGTAAATCAATCCCTATGTACATTGGGGATAGATGTGCGTGAGATGGAAAACTGAGCCTGTGGGGTCGATTTACTAAAACTTGAGAGTGCAAACTCTGGTGCAGCTGTGCATGGTAGCCACTCGGCTTCTAACTTCACTTTGTTCAATTAAGCTTTGAGAAGAAACCTGGAAGCTGATTGGTTTCTATGCAGAGCTGAACCAGACTTTGCACTTTCCAGTTTTATTAACCCCCCTGACGGTTTTCCCGAGTCTGACTCGGGGTGGATTTTTCATACCAAAAGCGGTATCCCCGAGTCAGACTCGGGACTGCATCGCTGGATCCAGGAGGAGGAATACTCACCTTCTCCCTCGGATCCAGCGTCGTCTCCCCGCTGTACGAGCGAGCCGTGTCTCGCTCGATCTATCACATCGGCGATCTCCGTGCCCTGCGAGCGTTGCGACGCACGGGCACGGAGATCGGCGCCAAATTCAAAAAGTGAAACACACAGTAAACATACAGTATAATGTAATCTTACAGATTACATTGCTGTATGTAAATATTTCACATCCCCAGTGTCCCTAGTGGTCTGCCCAGTGTCCTGCATGCAGTTTTATATAATAAAAACTGTTCTTTATACCTGGAAACTGGAGATTGTCCATAGCAACCAAAACTGTCACTGTACATCAAAAATGATTTTAGAGCAGCTAGAAAACAGCGATAATAAATTAGAATCACTCGCAGAATTGAGCGATAGCGATTTGTGGGGAGATTCGTCATCAAATACTGAAAAGTAATGACAGTGACAATTCTGCAACTGAGAAAATTTCAGTGTTTTTGATGTGATTACATTATTGAATAATTTTTATTATTGTTATATTATTATTTGGTACAATTATTTATAATTATTTCTTATATTATAATTTATGATTTCATTTTTCAAACTTTATCATACCCGGGATGTCTGCTAGACTCTGGTTTGGACAGATTTAAGAGAGTTATTCCTAAGAATTGCAGGACTACAATATAAAACGCCAAATTTTCATGCAAAATAATGGTACCGCTTTTAGCACCTAAAATCCGAAATAATCGTACCGCCAGGGAGGTTAAATAAAACTCCAGTAAACCAGGAAATGCTCAGAGATTAAATCTTCAAGGGAGTGAATGGTGAATGAGACACTACGTTTGTGATCATGCTTGTTTTCAAATTTTTAATGCCCTGCCATAATAATTACAGTGTGTGCAATTTGCTGGTGAACATATTAAAGTGAATTTGAACTGTCTGAAAACAATAAGTTAACATTACTGTTGAAATGCAGGTACCTTGTAGAGCCAAGAGGTCAAGACCGTATGTACAGCCTGGGCAAGATGCAAGAAGCCTCAAAAGGGGCGCATACATAGATCATGATGTTGAAAGGTACTTAAAGTAGCCATAACCGTGTTTGATATCACTTTGAATATTAAATTACAACACATTACAAGATCAGAAAATATTTATTTTAACCTTATAGTTCATTTAAATTTACAATCCCTTAATACAAGTACGCACTGTGCAATATTCTGAACAGTTAAGGTGGAGTAGGAGAAAAGTTTCCTATCTGCATAAGATAATTTAATGAAGGAAACTGCTCCTCTATACCTGTATAGACATAAAAAAAGGTTTATTTTTTTGGTGCTCTGATTTCCTTCTGCAACCTACCAAAATTATACCAGTAGTCAAGATAGGTTGTCCTTAGTGTGCATGGATAAAGTCTTACAGTATTATTGTATGTTCTTTCAGCTGTAAGGACAGAAGTAAATGTTCTATTTTTTTTCTGTAGAATTTGAAGCTACACAAATGAATAAAAAAAATAAAAAATCATAAATCTTTTACATTCACATTTTCATACCATATTATATCAGCAAGTGAAGCGTCAAGTGAATGCTGGAATTACAGCTTTCAATCCTGGTAAACTCACGGAGCTGAGTAAGGCAGGACCCTTCAATTTTTATAGATGGAGCAAATGGAATTTCC
The DNA here is from genome assembly GCF_037356315.1 of Lithobates pipiens. Classification (NCBI taxonomy): domain Eukaryota; kingdom Metazoa; phylum Chordata; class Amphibia; order Anura; family Ranidae; genus Lithobates; species Lithobates pipiens. The sequence continues at coordinate 517,230,941 of NW_027507758.1, forward strand.
AGAAAAAAAATGAAAGAAACTACATGTAATATGAAACTGTTCATCATCTCCATACTATATAATGCTGTCAATGTACACAGACATAAACACAATATCCCTGCACTATGAAGCTTAAAATCTAATGTTTGTTACGTAAGATAGAATTACATAATGTGAAGGTCACAGAAAAATGACACTGGTACTTGGTCAAGCATCCCCATTTTTAACCTCATTGTCACTTTGTATTTGCTTTAATGTCCATTAGAAAAAAATAATCATACTACATAAAACCTGTAGTAAAACATATAGCAAGAAAAATGGACATGAAAAGATAAAATTAGCGGTAGGGATATTTATCAACTGCATTCACAAATAAGTGCATAGGTGGAGTATAAACAGATCCCAAATCAATGTAGTTATTTCACTATAGATCACTCCATTAGTAAAATGTACAGCACCATCAATCATTCCCGACATCAATAGATAACTCGTCTTACAGGAGCCACGCTTCAGACCACAGGTAAGGTGATACAGTGCAAACACTAAGCCATTCGTCCACCACAATTGTAGCCTCCAGCTTTCCCTTTCACCAGCTATGGATGCAACAAGAAAAAAAATGTAGTTATACATTAAAGCAAAATCTTATAGAATGTCAAAATCTAATATCTAGTCTTTTGACCCCATACACTTTAAGCAGAAGAGAAAAAAAGAACAGTTTATCAAACATTTTGTCAAACTCCTTGCTGGTTAATAGTTTTTGCAAAACGATTTTTAGGTTATTTCTTGTCTTAAAGCAGCCCCTTTTACATCTTAGTAAATGATTATGCTGGTAGTGAAATGGCAAATTGGGCCTGACACATCTTCAGTCATGCTGACTCAAAAGGCCAGAAGAGGTATAAGTGGTCATGACGATACAGAAGGCCTCAGTTAACAATAACAAAGGGTGAACAATTCCTCATAATTCATTACAACTTTATAAAAAAAATATAGATACACACTACTGTGCAAATGTTTTAGGCAGGTATGAAAAAATGCTTCAAATTAAGAATGCCTTCAGAAATAGAAGTGTTAATAGTTTACTTTTATCAATTAACAAAACAGAAAGAGAAATCCAAATCAAACAAAAATTGGTGTGACCACCCTTTGCCTTCAAACCAGAATCAATTCTTCTAGTTACACTTATGCCGCGTACACACGATTAGACTATCCGACGGACTTGGTCCAGCGGACCAGAGTCTGCCGGACAATCCGCCCGTGTGTGGGCTCCGGCAGACTTTTTTTCCCCAAAAGTCCGGCGGACTTAGAAAGTAGTTTTGACTCAAAAATTGTCAGCCGGACTGTGAGTCCGGCGGACAATCCGGCTGTCTGTGTGCTAGTCCGCCGAAGAAGAGAAGGCAGCGGCGGCGACAGCAGCATCAGAAGACCTGGCCACCGCTAGTAAAAGAGCTGGAAGAAAGAGCGGAGGCCCAGCAAAAAGAACCGAAGAGGGGGACAAGACCCCGAAGTCGGAAGAAGAGGCGGCGGTGACAGAAGACCGAGCCACCGCTAGTAAAAGAGCTAAAAGAAGAAAGTGGAGGCCCAGCAAGAAGAACCAAAGAGGGGGACAAGACCCCCGAAGTCAGAAGAAGACCCCTGGGCGGCGACGAAGGAGAAAGCCGGGCTCCTCCGCTAGTAAAAGAGCTAGCAAAAGATAGTCCGGCGAGAAGATCGCCCAAGACAGAAGAAGACCCCCGGAGCTGTGCAATAAATTATTTTAAACCCTTGTGTGGTGTTTTTTTTTTTACATTTTTTTCATCATGTGAATGGGTAGGGGTACATTGTACCCCATACTCATTCACATAGGGTGAGGGGCTGGTATCTGGCGGCCCTCTTATTAAAGGGACTCCCAGATTCCGATAAGCCCACCACCCGCAGACCCCGACAACCAACGGCCAGAGTTGTCGGGAAGAGGCCCTTGTCCTCATCAACATGGGGACATGGTGCTTTGGGGTGGGGGGCCGCATGGCCCCCCTTCCCCAAAGCACCGCCCCATGTTGAGGGCACGCAGCCTGGTACGGCTCAGGAGGGGGGGCGCTCGCTCGTCCCCACCCCCTTTCCTGACCGGCCGGGCTGCGTGCTCGGATAAGTGTCTTATATGGACCTTGGGGGGGACCCCCACGCTGCTTTCCCTTTAAGTCCATACCAGGTGACGGGGCCAGCGACGTGTCAATCTCACCGCCAAAGGCAGCGACATTGACCTCCTTTGCTAGTCCCGGCTACTTGGAGCCGCGTTCAAAAGAAACAGACTTTCTCCGTGTGTGGGCAAGTCCGTTTATTTCAAAAGTATGGCGGACTCCCACCATAGTCCGGCAGACCTAGTCCGCCGGAAAAGTCCAGTCGTGTGTGGACAGGTCCGCTCATTTGGAAAGTCCTGCGGACATCCGCTTCAAAGTTCGCCGGACAGTATGATCGTGTGTACACAGCATTACACAGTTTTGAAGGAACCCGGCAAGTAGGTGGTTTCAAACATCTTGGAGAACTATCCACAGATCTTCTGTGGATGTAGGCTGCCTCACATCATTCTGTCTCTTACTGTAATCTCAGACAGACTCTATGATGTTGGAATCAGGGCTCTGTGGGGGCCAAAGCATCACTTCCAGGACTCCTTGTTCTTCTTCTTGTTCTTCTTGTACTTCTTTATGCTGAACATAGTTCTTAATGATTGTATGATTCAAAAAAGTAAGGAAGGTTATTAGGGACTTTAAGAGAGGTGATAGGGGCCATTCAAGTCCCCTCCTTCATCCCGGTTCAATATTTAAAAAGAGAGAGCAACAGTCGGGTCTTTGAATGAGGCACACGGAAGCAAAAACATAAATTAGAAAAAGGTTTTAATAAATTCAAATAGTCATATATTTACATATTTATGCACATAGCTATATATTAATATTTCATATTTCATTAAAATATACATTCCAACAAGGACTTATTTGCAAATACATGAAGAACTTGATATTAAGAAACAAATGATATATAAATATGTGACACATTAAAGTGTCACTAAATAAATAAAACAAAAATAAAGGGAAATAGGTCAGGATGGAACGTGCAGTAAAGCCAGCCAGAAATGACACATCCAGGAGCTGAGGGAGCAAAATCAGGCGACAAAATCGTGGCATTTCTGTCTGGCTTTACTCACGTGGCTGCACCGCCATTGTGCAAATATCTATGTAAGTTTGTGGGTTAAATGTATATGTGTGGGGGTTTTGGCATATTCTACATTTGCCCACTGGTTTTCCTGACTACTCAAAATATGGTTGTCTTCCCTATTCTTAGGTGATCTCTACGTTTTTTCTCCTGATGAGTGGCTATAAGGTCCCGAAATGCGTAGAGCTCACAACTACCGTTATGAGTACACATTTATCAACTATGTATGGATGTTTCATCCTGACTAGGGATGAGCTTCGAGTTTGAGTCGAACTCATGTTCGACTCGAACATTGCCAGTTCGCCTGTTCAGCGAACAGTGAACAATTTGGGCTGTTCGCAGCAAATTCGAAAAGCCGGAACACCCTATAGAAGTATATGGGAGAAATCTAAAGTGCTCATTTTAAAGGGTAATATGCAAGTTACTGTCCTAAAAAGTGTTTGGGGACCCGGGTCCTGCCCCAGGGGACATGGATCAATGCAAAAAAAAGTTTTAAAAAACGGCAGTTTTAATAATGATTAAAGTGAAACAATAAAAGTGTAATATTCCTTTAAATTTCGTAGCTGGGGGGTATCTATAGTATGCCTGTGAAGGGGCGCATGTTTCTGGTGCTTAGAACTGTCCCTGCACAAAGTGTCATTTGTGCAGGAAAAAAAGTCTTTTAAAATCACTTGCGGCTAAATTGTCGGCTCCCCGTAATACAGAGAACACTCAATGAGTGTTCTCTGTATTAGCCGACAATTCATTCATTCATTGATAAACAAAAAAAAAAAAAGCATGGGGGTTCTCCTAAATTCAATTACCTGGCCCTTCAGGTCTGACATGGATATTAAGGGGAACCCCGTGTCAAATTAAAAAAAAAATTGACGTGGGGGTCCCCCTAAATATCCATACCAGACCCTTCAGGTCTGATATGGATATTAAGGGGAACCCCGCATCAAATTTAAAAAAAAATTGACGTGGGGGTCCCCCTAAAAATCCATACCAGACCCTTTATCCGAGCACGCAACCTGGCAGGCCACAGGAAAAGAGGGGGGGAGGAGAGAGCGGCCCCCCTCCCTCCTGAACCGTACCAGGCCACATACCCTTAACATTGGGAGGATGCTTTGGGGGTCTGTGACCCCTCAAAGCACCTTGTCCCCATGTTGATGAGGACAAGGGCCTCATCCTCACAACCCTGGCCGGTGGTTGTGAGGGTCTGCGGGCGGGGGACTTATCAGAATCTGGAAGCCCCCTTTAACAAGGGGACCCCCAGATCCTGCCCCCCCCCTGTTTGAAATGGTAAGGGGGTACAAAAGTACCCCTACCATTTCACAAAGAAAGTGTAAAAATGGTTAAATAAGACAAACACACTTTTGAAAAATTCCTTTATTAAAAATAAAAAAAATAAAAAAAAGATTCCAGCGGTGCTAATCCACTCTTGCTATCCAGCGACGAATCTCCGGGGTCCAGCGATGGATGATCATATCCAGCGATGGGGGATCTCTCAGTCCAGCGCTGTCCATACATCCGTCTTCTGTCTCCAGTGCAGAGACACTGCGGAGATCCCAGCGCTGACGTTTCTTATATTAGGAGGGCGGGGCCACCCGTCACTTGACCCCGCCCCTCTGACGCTGGTGAAGGGAGCCAGGGGTTCCCCAGTGACGTATGGGTGACCCCGCCCCCTCTGATGTAACGGAAACCTGCGTTACATCAGAGGGGGCGGGGTCACCCACACGTCACTGGGGAACCCCTGGCTTCCCTCTCCAGCATCAGAGGGGCGGGGTCAGCCCTCCTAATATAAGAAACGTCAGCGCTGGGATCTCCGCAGTGTCTCCGCAATGGAGACAGAAGACGGATGTATGGACAGCGCTGGACTGAGAGATCCCCCGTCGCTGGATATGATCATCCATCGCTGGACCCCGGAGATCTGTCGCTGGATAGCTAGAGTGGATTAGCACCGCTGGAATCTTTTTTTTATTTTTTTATTTTTAATAAAGGAATTTTTCAAAAGTGTGTTTGTCTTATTTAACAATTTTTTACACTATCTTTGTGAAATGGTAGGGGTACAGTACCCCCTTACCATTTGAAACAGGGGGGGCGGGATCTGGGGGTCCCCTTGTTAAAGGGGGATTCCAGATTCTGATAAGCCCCCTGCCCGCAGACCCTCACAACCACCGGCCAGGGTTGTGAGGATGAGGCCCTTGTCCTCATCAACATGGGGACAAGGTGCTTTGAGGGGTCACAGACTCCCAAAGCATCCTCCCAATGTTGAGGGTATGTGGCCTGGTACGGTTCAGGAGGGAGGGGGGGCCGCTCTCTCATCCCCCCTCTTTTCTTGCGGCCTGCCAGGTTGCATGCTCGGATAAATGATCTGGTATGGATTTTTAGGGGGACCCCCACGTAAAAAAAATTTTCAATTTGATGCAGGGTTCCCCTTAATATCCATATCAGACCTGAAGGGTCTGGTATGGATATTTAGGGGACCCCCACGTCATTTTTTTTTTTTTTTTTTTTTTTGACAGGGCCTGGTAATTGAATTTAGGGGAATCCCCACGCTTTTTTTTTTTTTTTTTATCAATGAATGAATGAATTGTCGGCTAATACAGACAACACTCATTGAGTGTTCTCTGTATTACGGGGAGCCGACAATTTAGGTCACCATGTGACCAACCCATGTGACATATACCATGTGACACCGCCCCATTGTCACTATATAAGTGGCCGCACAGCGCGGCTCTGGCATTCCGGCCGGAGAGAGCGACGTGTCAACATCTCCTGGAGAAGAAGAAGAAGAAGAACAAGAAGAAGAACGGAAGGCGACCGGAAGGCGACCGGAAGGCAACAGAAGACCGGGCCACCGCCTGTAAAAGAGCTATAAGAAGGCGCAGTGGCCCGGCAGAAGAACCGAAGAGGGGGACAAGACCCCCGAAGTCGGGAGAAGAGGCCGGCGGCGGGGAGGAAGAAAGCCGGACTCCTCCGCTAGCAAAAGAGCTACAAGAAGATAGCGGAGGAGTCCGGCGAGAAGACCCCCGAAGACGGAAGACCCCCGGAGCTGTGCAATAAAATATTTTATCTCGTGTGTTGTGTTTTTTTTTTGGGTACTTTTATTTTACAGGTGAATGGGTAGGGGTACATTGTACCCCATACTCATTCACATAGGGTGGGGGGCCGGTATCCGGGGGCCCCCTTATTAAAGGGGGCTCCCGGATTCCGATAAGCCCCCCGCCCGCAGACCCCGACAACCAACGGCCAGGGTTGTCGGGAAGAGGCCCTTGTCCTCATCAACATGGGGACAAGGTGCTTTGGGGTGGGGGGGCCGCGCGGCCCCCCCCTTCCCCAAGGCACCCCCCATGTTGAGGGCACGCGGCCTGGTACGGCTCGGGAGGGGGGGCGCGCTCGCTCACCCCCCTTTCCTGGCCGGCCGGGTAGCGTGCTCGGACAAGGGTCTGTTGTGGACTTTGGGGGGACCCCCACGCCGATTTTTTTTTCGGCGTTGGGGTTCCCCTTTAAGTCCATACCAGGCGGCGGGGCCCGCGACGTCTCCTTCGCGGGCCCCGCCTACCTGGAGACACGCTCGAAATGAGCAGACTTTCCTCCGAGCGGGAACAGTTTGCTCATTTCGAAAGTGGCCTACACACGGGCGGACTGTCCGCTCAAACCAAGTTTCAGCGGACAGTTTTTCGGAATTTCCGAAAAACTTTGTTCGTCAAACTGTCCGCTGAAACTGTCCGCTGAAGCCCCACACACGAGCGGACTGTCCGCTGAAACACTGTTCAGCGGACAAAGTTGAGCGAACAGTCCGCCCGTGTGTACGCGGCCTCAGAGTACAGAGTATGAACAGACGATCTGTCATCTCCCTGCACTGTCCCATCCCGCCTTCAGTTAGAACACGTACTAGGACACACTTAACCCCTTCACTGCCCCGTAGTGGTTAATAAAGACTCCAGTTCATCTAGTTCAACCTGTGTGGGTGTGTGTGTATGTCTCTAAAACTTACCCATATCTCTGTATTTTGTGTCCAGTATTATGCCCATCTAAAAGTTTTTTGAAATTAGAGACACTTCTTGCTGAAACCACCAATTGTGGAAGGGAGCTCCACATCCTTACTGCTCTAACAGTAAAAAAAACTCTATGCCATTTAAAGTTTCACCTTTGGGAGCATGTTACATGTTCTACCTGTTTTTAGGGTGGAACATGTAACATGTTCCCAATGCTGTACCTGCTGCCCGACCCACCCGTGACAGCAGTATGGGGAGAAGTTCCCTGTACTAGCTGTCAGTTTTTTTGAATTAGCATGGCTGTGCTGGACTCTGCCCACACTGCTGCGTCATTCATACACAGAGCCCAGTGTATGAATGAACTGCAAGTCTCAAACTCCTTTGTCGATGTCAGCTTGTAGTTCTCAATTAACTACCACGACCAGGGCCGTCTTTAATATTGATTGGACCCTGGGCAAAGATTTTAATTGGGCCCCCCCCCCCCCAGCTAGACTCAAAATTAGTTTACGGAAGCAGATCAGGCAGTGATTGTGATTGGCTGCCAGAGATTACAACACATCATAACAGCTCACAGATTAGTTGCTAGAGGTTACAAAACATCAGAACATGGATTCTAGAGATTACTGCATATCATTATTGCTCACTGATTCGTTTCTAGAGGTTACTACAGTGCAAATTGCGGGTGTGGCCAAACTGCGCTAGCATTGAGGGGTGCACTATGTGCAGAATGCAGGGGTGAGGTGGGTGCAGATGGCAGGACTGAGGTGGGTGCAGATAGCAGGACTGAGGTGGGTGCAGATGGCAGGACTGAGGTGGGTGCAGAGTGCAAGAGTGAGGGGTGGGTGCAGAGTGCAGGACTGAGGTGGGTGCAGAGTGAGGTGGGTGCAGATTTCAAGAGTGGGGTGGGTGCAGAGTGCAGGACTGAGGTGGGTGCAGAGTGGGATGGGTGCAGAATGAGGTGGGTGCAGAGTGCAGGACTGAGGTTGGTGAAGAGTGGGGTGGGGCCAGAGTGAGGTGGGTGCAGAGCGGGGTGGGTGCAGAGTGCGGTGGGTGCAGAGTGGTTTGGGTGCACATGGAGGTGGGTGCAGAGGGAGGTGGGTGCACAGGGAGGTGGGTGCAGAGTGGGGTGGGTGCAGAGTGGGGTGGGTCCAGAGTGGGGTGGGTCCAGAGTGGGGTGGGTGCACAGGGAGGTGGGTGCACAGGGAGGTGGGTGCACAGGGAGGTGGGTGCAGAGTGAGGCGGGTGCAGAGTAAGGTGGGAGCAGAGTGGGGTTGGTGCAGAGTGGGGTGGGTACACAGGGGGGTGGGTGCACAGGGAGGTGGGTGCACAGGGAGGTGGGTGCACAGGGAGGTGGGTGCAGAAGGAGGTGGGTGCAGAGGGAGGTGGGTGCAGAGTGGGGCGGGTGCACAGGGAGGTGGGTGCAGAGGGAGGTGGGTGCAGAGGGAGGTGGGTGCAGAGGGAGGTGGGTGCAGAGTGAGGTGGGTGCAGAGGGAGGTGGGTGCAGAGGGAGGTGGGTGCAGAGGGGGTGGGTGCAGAGTGGGGTGGGTGCAGAGTGGGGTGGGTGCAGAGGGAGGTGGGTGCAGAGTGGGGTGGGTGCAGAGTGGGGTGGGTGCAGAGGGAGGTGGGTGCAGAGGGGGGTGGGTGCAGAGGGGGATGGGTGCAGAGTGAGGTGGGTGCAGAGTGAGGTGGGTGCAGAGGGGGGTGGGTGCAGAGTGAGGGGGTGCAGAGGGAGGTGGGTGCAGAGGGAGGTGGGTGCAGAGGGAGGTGGGTGCAGAGGGAGGTGGGTGCAGAGGGGGATGGGTGCAGAGTGGGGTGGGTGCAGAGTGGGGTGGGTGCAGAGTGGGGAGGGTGCAGAGTGGGGAGGGTGCAGAGTGAGGTGGGTGCAGAGGGGGGTGGGTGCAGAGTGAGGTGGGTGCAGAGTGAGGTGAGTGCAGAGTGGGGTGGGTGCAGAGTGAGGTGGAAGCAGAGGGGGGTGGAAGCAGAGGGGGGTGGGTGCAGAGGGGGGTGGGTGCAGAGTGAGGTGGGTGCAGAGAGGGGGTGGGTGCAGAGGGGGGTGGGTGCAGAGGGGGGTGGGTGCAGAGTGAGGGGGTGCAGAGTGAGGTGGGTGCAGAGGGGGGTGGGTGCAGAGTGAGGTGGGTGCAGAGTGAGGTGGGTGCAGAGGGGGGTGGGTGCAGAGTGAGGTGGGTGCAGAGTGAGGTGGGTGCAGAGGGGGTGGGTGCAGAGTGAGGTGGGTGCAGAGTGGGGTGGGTGCAGAGTGAGGTGGGTGCAGAGGGGGGTGGGTGCAGAGTGAGGTGGGTGCAGAGTGAGGTGGGTGCAGAGGGGGTGGGTGCAGAGTGAGATGGGTGCAGAGTGGGGTGGGTGCAGAGTGGGGTGGGTGCAGAGTGAGGTGGGTGCAGAGTGAGGTGGGTGCAGAGGGGGGTGGGTGCAGAGTGAGGTGGGTGCAGAGGGAGGTGGGTGCAGAGGGGGATGGGTGCAGAGTGAGGTGGGTGCAGATTGGGGTGGGTGCAGAGGGAGGTGGGTTCACAGCTGTCCTCCCATCCAGATTCCAGGACAGAGCTCCTTTCCAAGGTTGTCCTCTCACAAAGCCCCCCCGATTCCAGTACAGTTTTCCTCTGTCCCAAGTGCTACTCACAGACGCAGCATGTTGTCCTCTGATGTCCGTGCAGAGTGTCAGTCCCAGAAGCAGCTTCCTCTGTGTGTAGTCCCCGCCCCCTTCCTCCTCTTCTCTCATAGAGCAATGTGTATGCCCGAGAGAGGAGCGCGCGTGTGTGTGTATTAGGAGTCAGCATGCGACCAGCACCAGAGGTGGCCGAACTCCGGCGGGCAGCGCAGGGCCCCCCAACAATGACAGGGCCCCGGGCAGATGCCCCTTTTGCCCCGCGGTAAAGACAGCCCTGACCACGACACTGTGGAGCGCTGCGGTAGTTCATTGATTCTTCCTGTCAGTGTATCTGCTTGTTCGTACAGGGCACACAGATACCTTGACAGGTCTGCAGGAGACCTGCATGCCATCAGTGATCTACTGATCGCTGGTGCAATTCTTTACAAGCTCCAAAAAAATAAATGCACTTTTTTTACCTGCAAAAAAATTTGCATTAATTAATAAAAAATTTTTAAGTGAACTTTTCCTTAAAGGTTGAACCTTTTCTCATCCAACCTTGCTGAGCGGCCACATGTCTTAATAAGTGATTAGAGGCTGAATAGTTTCCTCCCAATGATGGGGCAGCTGTGGGGCATCCTCAAATGGAAGGCCGAGGAGCGCAAGGGCTCTAACATCCACCAGCTCCATTATAATGTCATGGAGGAGTGGAAGAGTACTTCAGTGGCAACCTGTGAAGCTCTGGTGAACTCTATGCCCAAGAGGGTTAAGGAAGTGCCACACAAAATATTGACATTTTGCCTGTTTGCTGCTGGGTGCCAAGTCCTCTTTACACTGACATGCTGCACTGTGTTTGCTTTACTTTGCAACATGCTGTACTAAAATGAAAGAAGACTGTAGTGTTCCTCTGAATTATTGCAGTTCTCTTTCCCTAAAAAACTCCCATGGGTGGAAGAATGTTAAATGTGTAGAGCTTTTAACATAAACACATAAAACAGTTATGTGTACATAGTCTAATTAAGAATATAATTCTCCAAAGGGATAGCTACACCTCTTACTTATTTTCCTCAGCTCACTGTATCTATGATGGGTGTATATTAGGGCCAATAGGAAGTTGCAGAAGCAGGGCGAGGGAAGAAAGATCTCATCCCTTCAGAAAGCAGTTATAACTTGACAAATAAAAGACCCACAACATAACAGGAGGACAACCTTAAATGATAAATCTGCCTAGAGCTATCATTTTAGCATTATAACAAATAATACATCTCCTTTCTGCAATATAGAAAATATACACTGCCATAACGTTATGACCATCCACCTAATGTTGAGTAGATCTCCCATTTGCCTCCAAAAAGGCCCTGACCCATTGAGGTATGGACACCACTAGATCTCTGAATATGCAAACTAACAGCAGCAGATCCTTTAAGTTCTTTAAGTTGTGAGGTGAGACCTCCATGGATCAAACTTGTTTTTTCAGCACATCCCATAGATGCTTGTTTGGATTGATATCTGGAGAATTTGGATGCCAAGTCAACACCTCAAACTAATTTTTGTGTCCCTCAAACCATTCTTGAATCATTTTTGCAGTGTACCGGCTGAAGAGGCTGACATTAAGGAATACCATTTCCATGAAGGTGTGTACTTGGTCAGCAACAATGTTTAGATAGGTAGTATACGGCAAAGTTACATCCACATGAATGGCAGGACCAAGGTTTCCCAGCAGAACATTGCCCAACGCATCAAACTGCCTCTGCCATCGTGCCTTCTTTCCAAACTGCATCCTGGTACCATTTCTTTCCTAGGTAAGCAATGCACCTAACCATCCACATGATGTAAAAGAAAAAAAATATTCATCAGACCAGGACACCTTCTTCCATTGTTTTATGGTCCATTTCTGATGCTCACATGACCATTGTAAGCACTTTTAGTTGTGGACACGGGTCAGCATGGGCACCCTGACTGGTCTGTGGCTACTCAGCTCCATACACAGCAAACTGTGATTACATTTTTTTTCTGCTTTAAACAGATCAGCTTAATGGAAAACATGTTTACGTGGTGCATAATATATCCCACTGACTTTCAAATGAGATATGAGATAATTAATGTTATTCACTTAACCAGTCAGTGGTCACAAGTTATGGCTGATCAGTGTCACCCCTAGGACCCATGACCTGTATTGTATAAAAACTTGTTTAGCATTGTGCTATAAAATTATAATACAAGTTGATGCTGTTCCTAACAGGTTTCCCTGATGCGCCAGTCATGTCCCTGTAACAAAAAAAAAAAACAGCATTATTAATGCATAAAAATATTTCTAATAGTCAAAAATATACTGAATGTGATCTGTAAAGAAATGATCAGTGAGGAGACTGTTTAGGCTTCATGTTTTTGAAGTCTACCAAGCAGAGCTGCACTGGGACCAAAGCAGAAGCCTCTGGCATAGGGAGCAGATCAAACCATAGCTGTTGCACAATCAAGCTTTGATAAACCCAGCAATATTCTTCATCTGCTCTTCCTAGGTTTGTAAAACTTGTATTATTTAAAAAAAGGACTCTCATATTTCTGCGTATACTACACAGCAAAGTTTTTAAATATTTAAAGAATTTTTTTTAAAAAGACAAATATTATATTCTCATAAATGTACTTTGTATTTAATGCATGTAATGATAGTTTTAACTCCTTTTAAGTTCAAGTGTTTTTATTTGATTTAAAATCTCTCCACATGTATATATAAAGACCAAACTCTCCATCAAAAATGATGATAGCAACAGTTGGGACAATCTATACCATACCCGGGGTTGCTTTCAATGGTCACCTTTTAAATCATATGTATAGTGCTACCCCCCAAAAGGGCTGCTGGATTTTAGTTTTTTCCCCCCCACACAGCCAGGAAACAAGAATTTTTCACACTCTCTGCAAAAGCACAATAATCAGTCCAGGAGATTTGGTTTGGTTTTGTTTATTTAAAAAAAAGTTTGAACTTGGATTCCCCTAGGGAAAGATGCCCAAACTGAAGACAGTTGAGGACCTGCTAATGTCTCTGGCTGCTATGAACTAACTTCAACTGCACTGCCCACCTGTGAGAGTAATGGTGCAGCTAAAATAACAGCAACAGTTCCAAAAAACTGTCGTAGGTGTAGCACTTGGCTGGGGTGCTAACACCTGGCTGCTCTTGACCCAGGCTAGAGATATTGGGGTGCTCTTCTTTGTGCTGGCTCTAAACTGTCCCCTGATTCCAGACATGTAAAGTATTGTGCCGTATTGGCCTCTTTGTAGCCTTGGAGTATGGTAAATGGAAAGTACTCGCTCAGTCCCTTTAAGTAGTTTCTTAAACACAGGAGGCTGCTGCACTGGCTTTACTGTTGTACGGGTTCATTCTGGTTCCCTAGATGTCTGCAGCTAAGACTAGCTGAGACAGGACTGGTGCAAGGTTTCCCACTTATTTATTACTCTCCTGGTCCTCCTTTTGCCCCAGGGGAAGAGCCCCCCCAGCACATAGGTCCCTCCTGATGACTGGACCCTGGACTCTGCACTAAGACTGCCAGGCTCCAGAGTATTTATGGGCTGTTCCCCCATCCTCTTGTCCTTTGCACCAATCCCCAGGGATTGGTGCAAACTCCATAAATATTCAGGCTGTAGCCTATGTTCCTCCACCCTCTAAGTTCCCGAACTATCCAAAGAGTTCCAGAAGCCAGGGGAAGGTAATAGAGCTGCAGCCTTTAAAGTAATGCACAGTCCCAAAAACAAATTAACTCATGCTCCTCTGCCTACAGAAGAGCCAGAAAAAATTGACCTATGCTAGCAATTAGGATGGTGCTATGTATGGTTTACATTTTCTTTTACTCTTTTTTTTTTTCGTTTTAAGAAAAACAAAAAAATCCCACTGGCAATGTTTACGTTTGTCCCAACCCCTGTCACCTTTTTCTGTCACTTTTGAATATAAAAAACAGCATGTGAGACTTAAAAACTGCAAATTAATATACTGAATACTATCATTGCATGCATTACAGTTATGAGGATGTAATATTTTCCGGAACAGTTGCCCTATTAAAGTGATTAGTAATGGCAGAGTTAAATTATTGGTACATACTTCAATGGAAATATGAAAATTACTTAAAAACAATAAAATATCTTTTAAATAATTGTAATGCCTATATGCTGATATGGAACATCCATAAGCAATGAAAGAACAGATTGTTTACTGTGTTGCTGTAGCAAACTTTGAGTGTATTTTTAATCAAGCTGTACTGCAACTGCAGTGGAGGTTAGGGACTCGGCTGTGCTTTTTTGCAGGGGACTGAGGTGTCAGGATCACAACATTGACCTAAAAAATGTATATTGCAGGTTACCAGTTCTTGGATGTGGTGGCTGCATTTGTTTTATTCATTTTCTTAGGCTAATAACATTATGTATATACAGTATATCTGTTGATCTTGCCAGAATGCAGTGTCCCTGACTTGTTTAATCCAAATTGTTCAAACTGAACATAACCCCTTCAGCCTCCAAGAGGGTGGCACATAGTGATGGGTGAACAGTTCGGCCCGAGCGTAAGTTCGGGCCGAACTTTGGTTGTTTGGATGTTTTGCGAACACTGAACAATATGCGGTGTTCGGGGCAAATTCAAAAGCCGGAACACCGTTAAAGTCTATGGGACACTAACATGAAAAATCAAAAGTGTTCATTTTAAAGGCTTATATGCAAGTTATTGTCATAAAAAGTGTTTGGGGACCTGGGTCCTGCCCCACGGGACATGTATCAATTCTATTTTTTTTTTTTAAACGGACGTTTTTTCAGGAGCAGTGATTTTTTTAAATGCTTAAAGTGAAACAATAAAAATTAAATATTGTGCCTGTGTCTATAGTATGCATGTTAAGTGGCACATTTGTTCCATGTTTAGAACAGTACCACAGCAAAATTACATTTCTAAAGGAAAAATTGTCATTTAAAACTGATCGTGGCTGTAATGAATTGTCGGGTCTCGGCAATATAGATAAAACTCATTGAACAAAAGAGCATGGGATCCCCCCTCAGTCCATTACCAGGCCCTTTGGGTCTGGTATGAATATTAAGGGGAAGCCCGGACCAAAATGTAAAAAAAAAATTGTGTGGGAGTCTCCCTAAAATTCATATCAGGCCCTTCGGGTCTGATATGGAAATTAAGGGGAACCCCGGCGCCAACTTGTTTTAAAAATAAGGCGTAGCCCCCCCCCCTCCCATAATACATACCAGACTCTTCAGGTCTGATATGGATTTTAAGGAAAACCGTGCACTAAAATGAAAAAAAAAATGGTGTGGGGGTCCCCCCAAAAATCAATACCAGACCCTTATCTGAGCACGCAACCTGGCAGGCCGCAGTAAAAGAGGGGAGGAACTCCCATGCAGGAGGGCAGTATCAATAAATTATTTCTCAGTGGACCAGGATTGGACCAATATGTAGGCAGAAAGTCATCTTCATGTAGCTTGCCCGCAGGTGGAGTAAGCTGGAGGACTTTTGCAATTGGGACTACTTGCATTTCCCCTGTGGGGTGAAGGGACTTTGGGATCCCCCTTCTTTGCCTAGGTAATGAGTCTATGTCTATGAGAATATATTTCTCTCATTACTCCCTCTCTGTTGCTGCAAACTCTCTGCTATTTATTGACACGCCTCAAACTATGTGCCACCAGGGATGAGCCGAACACCCCCCACCCCCCGGTTTGGTTCGCCCCAGAACATACCGAACAGGCAAAAAAATTGTCAGAACACACGAACACTGTTATAGTCTATGGGACACAAACATGAATAATCAAAAGTACTAATTTTAAATGCTTATATGCAAGTTATTGTCATAAAAGGTGTTTGGGGACCTGGATCCTGCCCCAGGGCACATGTATCAATGCAAAAATGTTTTTTTAAAAGCCCGTCTTCCCCTTTTTCTCCTGAGCCTTGCTATAATATCTCCTCTCCCAGGGTGCCCTTCACCTAGCAGAGGCAGAGCTACCACATCACCCAGACAGCTCCTACAGCCAAAATGGGAAACTATACTCATTGCCTTACCCTATATCTCTTTTTCATAATCCACTAGTCCCAACAATTCACCATGTAATGGAGATAAACAAAGGCAGACATATTTGAAGTCCAAGCTATTTGGCAACCATAGTTCTCTTTAAAGATATAAAGTGAAAATAAGGAGGAAAAGCCAGAAGAAATGTCCCCATCATCAATAAGTCCCACTGAGCATCCAAAAAGAACCCTCCCAATGGGGAGCGTAGGGAATTGCAGAGGAGATGCAGAACCCTGTGTCACATGGCTTTGGGTTTAGGCGAGTCTTTGGGGTTTAATCTTTTTAATGAAAGGGACATTTAGCCAGAACACGTGAGAGTCTTATCTGTGGAGGAAGGTAGGCGCTTATGCTTCAGATGCAGGTGCTTACTTAGACGACTAATTTAATACAGTTATGTACTGTATATAGTATACAGTGCATTCATAATCAAGAAATGATTGGTATCTGCTTGGTATGCTGCTTCAAGTGTTAAGGCACACATAGACATCCACAGTGCACCTGTCAAACAGCAGCAGGAAGTTTTCTATCTGGTGGGGCAGAGCATGATGGGGATTCATATATGCAAGTTCCCCATTAGGTCTTCTCCCCTTGTGATTGACAGTAGGCAGCAGATAAATAGACAGCCTGCTGTTAGCTATAGACTTTATCCACTGCCTGCTGTCAATTACATGGCACAAGCTGACCTGATAGGGAACTAGTGTTTAGCTTTCCCATCAGGTGCCACCCACTGCAACATCACTGATTGTAGTCTGTGAAGCTGACAGCATCCTTAACAATCAATGACTGGGAGAGGGTAGTGGTGGCAAATATGCCACTCTGCTACACTGCATACAGGGACAGGCACTCACACATCAATGGGACACCTGGGCACTGTCGCTCACTGAGCATGACCTATTTAAGTGAATGGGGTCACACTGTGACTGCCCAGCAACAACACACATTAAATGCAGTTGTGGTGTGGAAGTCCAATATTTAGGTTAAAACTGTTTAATGCTCTCTGAAGAGTGATCTGAATTTTAATCGCTCTTTAAAGAGCACTGCAAGTGTGTATGAGCCCTTATTAATTTTTTTTTAATTGTTTATTATTTTGTTCAATTAAAAATTTTGTACATAAAAAATAATCACTGTCACCACCAGATCAGTGCAGTATCACTATGGTGACATTGTACTGCTCTGGTCAATGATCATAAACACTATATGCTGCAATGGCATAGGATGTATCTGATCACTAATGGGAGAAATACAATGCCACCTTAGTGATACTGCGCTGCTCTAACCGTTTCAGGTCTGCCACATAGCAGTTTTACTGCTACAGGGCGGCACCCGTGCACCGGATCATGTATATATACGTGATCCGGCTCTTCCGGGTAGGGCGCACACGCGTGCTTTCACCGGCTTGCTCCTGCTGTGGTCACACCCGCCGGTGATTCAGCAGAGAGGCAGGGACATGGAACCATGCCTTCCTCTAGTAAAAGCACCTTCCACAGTTTAGAAAAACACAAGCTCAGCACACATTTAGCCCTTCGATCGCCCCGGATGTTAACCCCTTCCCTGCCAGTGTCATTAGTACAGTGACAGTGGATTTTTTTGTAGCACTGGTCACTGTATTAGTGTCACTGGTCCTAAAAAAGTATAAAAAGTGTCAGTTAGTGTCAAAATTTTCTTCTGCAATATCGCCATCCCGCTATAAGTCGTTGATCACCATATATATATATATATATATATATATATACATATATATATATATATATATATATATATATATATATATATATATATATCCCATAGTTTGCAGACACTATAACTTTTGTGCAAACCAATCAATATACGCTTATTGTTTTTGTTTTTTTAACCAAAAATATGTAGCAGAATATATATTGGCCTAAATTTATGAAGAAATTAGATTTTTTACATTTTTGTATTGAATATGTTTTATAACAGAAAGTAAGAAACATTGTCAGTCTTTTTTTGTTTAGGCGATCAAATACCACCAAAAGAAAGCTCTATATGTGAGAAAAAAAGGACATACATTTTATTTGGGCACAGCTTCGCACGACCGTGCAATTATCAGTTAAAGTAACACAGTGCCATATCACAAAAAATGGCCAGGTCATGAAGGGGGGGTAAATCTTCCAGAGGTCAAGCGGCTAGTGACAGTGATTGGAGACAGATGGCTTATTATAACTATTTATTTGTATTTTTTTTTAGTGTGTAGTACAGTGCTGGGTACCAGGGTCAGGACAAGGGGTGAGCAGGAGGGGCTCCTGCCCTGGGAACTGAGGTACCATGCGAGGTGTGGGGGGCACTACAAGGAGATTGGGGGCAGAGGATTTGTGTCCGGAAGGAGGAATTTGGGGGGCCGGTAAGAATTGTCCTAGGAGAGAAAATTTGGGGAGGTGTACTAGGAGTGGTGATGGGGGGGGGGGGGTTGCTGAGTGGGAGGATGTGGAAGCGGATTTGTGCTAGGAGGGGGGATTTGGGGAGTTTGTGCCAGAAAAAATATGGTGTGGCGGGGGGGGGGGGGGTTAAGCTGCTAGGAGGGGAAAATGTTTTTAGGAGGGGCAACTGTGCTTGTAGGGAAGATTGGGGGGCATTTGTGTTAGAAGGGGAAATTGGGGGGGGGGGGAATTTGTGCTAGGATTGGGTTTTGGGGAGGGGAATTTGTGCTGGGGGGGAATGATAAGATTAGTGTTTGATTTTTTTTGGGGGGGGGATTTTTGCTGACACATAATTCTCATACATCTTGGGGGGGGGGGCAATTTTGTATGTTCGCCCTGGGCTCTAGATGACCTTATCCCTACACTGCTGGGTACTGTATTACACACTCTCTCCTCTCATGTAGAAGTAGGTCCTCCCAAAACAAGGGAGCTGCAACCTATGGGTACAGTTGCCAGGTGGGAAATGGTTAATTGGACAGATCCAGCTTCCATTGATTTCAATAGGGTCTGGGTTTGGCATCCGAATTTCTTTGAAGTTTGCTGAACAATGCTGGAACCAACCCCTGGGCAGTTTGGCTCTTTCCTAAATATTATTGTTAATGGGAGTACTATTTACTTATATTGTCAACATTTGTAATTAATAATTATTTTTCCTGCAATACTTTCTCAACAAATATTAGTACATCTCCCCCCCTTTAATACCTGTACAGTGAATAAAAAAAAAGGGTCCTTTCACACCTGGTGGACTCTGCTTTGCTCAGCGGGGGATCGATCCGCTGATCCCCGCTGAGCAGGCAGATGACAGATCTGTCTCCGCTCACTGTGCTGAGATGGACCTGTCAGAGTCCCGCTGTCCTCTATGGGGAGACCGGATGAAAACTGACCGTCTGTCCATTTTCATTCGATCCCATCCGATCTGATCCCCCAGACGTATGGAAAATAGGGTCTCCATCCATCTGGATTTCACGGACAGGATAGGATTGGATAGCAGCGGGTATCAGCGGACATCTCACCGCTGACATCTTCCGCTCCATAGGAGTGAATGAAGGCTCCGATCAGGTCCCCCTGAAAAACTGACAGTCGGCGTAATCGGAAAGCCCATGTGAAAAGGGACTAAGATTTAACTGCCAAGACTAAATACTCATTGACCACATAGAAGATGCCTGCCAGCAAAGGCATTTTTTTATTCACACATTTCCACACAAATTTCACAAAAAGCAAGCTGCAACAATTATCCAAATGTATTAACAGTCTAATGATGCATCCACACTTTTTTACTCAAATCCTAAGTAAAGTCTACTTCATGACTAAGCCCAAAATTTCTGGTCATCCTTACTTTTTTAAAGTAAAGTCAAAGCTAAAAAAAAGGGGACTCCCTGCAGGCAAATGCCATATCATGCTTGTATGCACTACAGAACACCTCCCCTTCCCTTTATTACCACAACATATGGAAGAAATGTTCTGTAGTCCAACATAGGAGAAATGGGCAGGTCTGACAACACTTCTTTGGATTTCAGTGGAGCAGAGCTGCTGTGTTGTACTTACGGCATGAGATCATATATGGGAAAATGTCTATAGATTGCAGAATTGTACTAAATGTATTTTTACCCAGACATACACTTTAAGTAAGAAGAAGTAGAAAAACACTAATGGCCTGGAAGGTCGGGTTTGTTTGGTTGTGTGCCAGCCGACAGACACCAAACTCAAGGCACAATTATTTGATTGCTGTTGTAAGTGTAGCGGCGGGCTTCTGAAGAGCACGCCCTATGAATTTTTCAAAGTTAAACTCTACCTAAACTGCAGTCTGGTTTGGGTTTATTTGTCTAAATTTGACTTCGGCATCAGTCTGACTGGACTGTGAGATATTCAGCCTGGCCACAGGGGGCACTGTCTCTGGTGGCAGGAGTGGAACTATGGTCTGGTCAGGCTCTTAAGTTACTCTCTCTCTGAGCCAGGTCAGTGGGAGTGGCCCTCTCTCTGTGCCCTCTGGGAGAGGGTATTTAAGATGCGGACGTCACGTGGTTCGGGGTTCCAGGACCAGTATGATGTGCTGATTACATGGTCCTGGTCCTCCTGACCAGCCCCCAGGAAGGCTATGGCCTGGGGTGCGGATCCATCCAACTTAAATGCATCGGGGCTGGCTAGCCCAAGGCAAGGAAACTAAAGGAAGATTCTGAGGTGGTTGGGTGCCATCTCCAATTCAGGAGAGACCCATTGTACTTCAAGAATTCTGGGGGAGGACTCTTTAGAAGAACAGCATGTACGGGTTGGTTTTCTTAACAAGAGCCTGGAAGGGCTGAAGTAACCGAGAGAATTCGGTCTTGTGCATATTGCCAAGCAGGCTGAAAGATCCAGGTATCCTACAAGTGTTCTAAAGCTTAGTTTCCCTACATGTTCTGCAACAACGTCTGTGACAAAGACTTTGTTCCTGAGTAAGCACCTTGTTGGCTGGTAGGCCTTGTGAGAGAGGGACTGTCCAACCTGAGTGTTCATCCAGCTGCGAATGGCTATTCTCTGGATGCAGTCAAAGTAAGCAAGTTCTTTAACGTTTTTTGGACTTTGACATTGAGAGTACCTGAACTTCCTTTCCAACCCTCTGATCCCAAGTTGAAAGACTGTTCAAATCCCTTCAAGTGGATCTATTGTCAGTCTCAAGTTACTGGGCCATCTACCACGGAATATCCCCTAGACGTGCAACAAAGAGAACAGAAAGGTAACGGTAAGCCTAAAAATAACCAGCAACTCCTTCGGGGCTTAGTGCTACATAAGTGCAACATTTTATTATTTTAATAAACACATAAAGGATTTTATAATATGTGGAGCTTTCTGTTTTCTTGGTGAACTTCACATCCATCCTACTAAGTGATGCTACAAGTACAGGAGCGCCTTGCAATTTGTAGAAAGGCCCAGGCTGGATTATAAGCCATAAGTGCAAAGTGCCCCCTTGTAATGAAGGGTCTACAGGAGCTGGTGGGCAGGTTTTTCAGCTTTTGGTGGAGGTGTTGTTGCACAGGGTGGTAGATGGTGGAGATCAACACCAAGAATTTAAGATCTACTATCACAAACATCTGTTGATATGTTAATGGACATTTGGTTCTTTATATGTCATTTTCATTTTGACCACTTAGCGCGATTCTATATTTATACAATACACTTTAAGTAAATGCAGTACATGTCTTGGAGTTGTTTAGGTACAGCTGCCTCCAGAATTGTGTGCCTTGAAGATAAAGTCTCCTTTTATATGTACAGGTTTGCCAGGCAACTTTGCTCTAGCCTCAGTTTCTTGGAATGATGCTGGCCCAAGGCAGTAATACACACGCCCAGTGCCCATGTGTTTTTGCTTAGCCAGTATTGCAATGCTGAGCATATACCCAATTGTTTTTTAATATAGAGTAGCGATGGTTTCATTTGCATGAATGTTTACATGTCTGCATGAGTTCTTTCTTGCACAGTTTACCATCGTGCTTATGAGCTAACAATAGTCTTATTATGTTTGTAATTCCAGGAGTTTGCCTACTGTTTTACTTTGTTACATTACAGAGAATCGTTGAGGAATGACAGCACAATCACATTCACTCTAACAGTCACAGCTGTGTGGGTTTTGGATAATTAATTATTTATGCGCAGCCAGACACAGCAATTAACATCCGGAAAAAAATATATAATATTCTGATCAGGAAAGCTATGCATTTCAGTTGTCCCTCAAGCAACTAACTGTCAAACCCTAAGCGGGACTCGCCAAAAAGGTTCAGACATCTGTTTGAAGGAAAATTGAGCATTTTCTATAAACTTCCCTGGCACGCGTTTTCCTTACTCGCTGCAAGACATAAATGATGCCATATACAGGTCCATTTACATTTAAGTATCTTGTGAGCTTCTGCATTCACTTACGTAATCAACTGCAAAAAGGGGGCAGATGTGGGAAGTTTTGGGCTGGAAAACAAAACAAACAAAAAAATAGTGACTTAAAGCAGAACCCTAGTGTAAAAAATGAATCGGACATTAAAAGAGAAAATTATAGGAGAAGCTTTTGCAGAAATAAATACGTTCAGTCCATTATATGGCACTTCTATCCCTGGCTGAACGACAGCCAGTCTCAGGGCCGGGACAAGGGGTGGGCAGAATGGGCGGCTGCCCTGGGTATAATGGCGCCCTGATCCTAACCCTAAGGGAAGGGGAAGCACAGTTTGGCATCTTTGCCCTGATGCCAGATGACCTTGTTCCAGCACTTGCCATCCTAATTTAACAAATTCTGGGTGCAGGCTGTCATACACCAGCCCCTGGGCAGGGTCATTTTGCAGTGGGTGGTTTTAGAGGGGGAGCCCTTTAAAAAAGGCAGGGTTCCACTTTACTCCAGTGCCTACAGACAAAATCAAGAGCATAGGTACATGACCTCATACTAGCAGGAGGAAAATTCAAAACTAAACTTAGAAATTATGTTAGCGAAAGGGTAGTTGATGCTTGGAACAGACTTCCAGTAGAGGTAGGGAGTCAGTGAAAAGATAATGGATTCAAACATAGCACATATTGGAAATACATAGATCTACTGCAGATTTGACTGACCACTTTTTTTTCCTCCATCACTTTTCAATGTTTCTATGTCAAAGTTTTTATTTTGTTTTATAAGGAGTATGAATTGTATCCCTGATCAAGTCTTTAAAAAAAAGGGGGGGATTCAATCTAAAAGACCTGGTTAGATACACCCCCATCTCTTCAATAACATTGCATGAGGTCACTTTTGACAAGGGTTGTGGCTGGTAAACATTTATGACGGCATAGACAACTAGAGTAGGAGGGCAGGAAGTGTATTTAAAAAAGTATTTAAAGCTGGGCTCCAGGAAAAATAAAAGGCATCCCTTGTAGCGAGTCTGCCCCACTCTGCAAGGGCTAAATACTAGTGTTTGTATAGGGGGCAGGAAAATAGTTTGAATTACCCAATCCTTCGCTCTCACAGGCTCTTCTATGCTAATAGACCCAATCCCTGCATGTAGGTGGGGTGCAGTGCGGTGCTGCAGGAAAACCACACTCAGTCCTATTGCAATGAAAGCAACAGTCCACAACTAACCCGGGAGGAAGGCAGCCAGGAACACTTACAGTTCCAACAGTGTGTAGAGAGCAGGATGCAGCTGAACTGACATGCCTATAGTGAGGGTTGAATGTGGCCTGGTCATCTTGTGTCCAATCAGGCTGGTGTCCAGAGAATTTGCGAGCCCTGAGCTTTCCCTTTTCATCAGGAACCATTCTCTGACTCTATTTCTGTCCCTACAAGGTGGGGTACCTGTCCCACCTCTACCAACTAGCAAATGCATGCCAAACCTGGGAGCGAGGGACATAAAAAGGCTTTGCCTGGCCTTTTTTCTTACGGTGGGGTGGAAGGGGAGGTATTTTTGAAGCACCTGATTAGAGCCTGAGGCTCTAATAGGCTTCAAATTAGGATGGGCTCAGGGCACAGAGACTGCGTTTGATGGGCACAAGTGGCTGCATATGATGGGCACAAGTGGCTGCATTTGATGGGCACAAGTGGCTGCATTTAATGGACACAGTGGCAGCGTTTGATGGGCACAATGGCTGCAATTGATGGGCACAGTGGCTGCATTAGATGGGCACAGTGGCTGCATTTGATGGGCACAATGGCTGAATTTGATGGGCACAAGGAGGCTGCAATTAATGGGGGGGTTGGTTTCGGTATTTTTCAGTTTGTTTGCACCCCCCAAAAATGTTGAGCTCCAGCCACCACTGCCCAGCACTGTTCCAATGCCTGGAGCGGCTCTGCCATGTGGCAATAACCCACTATCAGCTGACTCTCGGTCATAGGAGAGCAAAGTAAGTGTATACCTGTGACTTACAGGAGATGTGAAGCCTAAATGGTTTTGGCCATACTTCACTTTTAAGTAATTGAAATTTCTTGTCTCTCCTCTGCTTACCATCCTGGGAGTGAACTTGGAAGTCCTGGGCTCCTACAACTTCTGGGTGAGCCTAAAGCCTAGTACTCACTTATGGTTTTGTTTGTTTCACCCAGCGGGCTGAACTAAAAAAAAAAGAAGATAGTTCCGAAGGTCGCTGTTATAACAATTGGATGTTAGTACCGCAATCTCCCCTGCTGTTGTATTGTGTTCTGACAGGGGGTTGGCTCCTTCCACCGGAACACGCCGGTCAGCCATTGACTAAGTTTGCCAATTGGGAGCTGGTCGGCGAACCTTATTTGGTCATGCCCCATTAACAGAAGCCGGATAAAGTGCCGACTTCAGTCGGGCCGGCTGCATTACACACAGATTGAATGCTGGCCAGTTTCTATTGAACCAGCCGATGCCGTCTGACATTCGGCCCCTGTGTATTGGGTTTTAGACTGTGGGGTGGTTTAGGTGGGGGAGGGGGCAGCATTCCAGGCATATAGAAGGAATTGGACAGTCACTTAAATTACTTCTATTACATTATTACACTATTTAAATTTCAGCTCTGCAAAAAGTAACCAAACCACAGCTGCTAGTGCCACCACAAGTTTACATCCTAATCCTGCTGCCCTGTAATACGTACGACAGCAGCAGCCAAAGGGTTAGGGCACCTCCAAACTAAATCTAGTTATAAAACTCAGAATAGGACTATAAAGAGAAAAAAAAAAGTTGTGAGACCTCAACTGGACTTTAAATATGTTTGAGATTTTAGAAAGTGGTCCCAGGGTTCTATTGACTTGAGCATCAGCAAATTCTCAAATCTGATCTCAGCTGTATTATTACCCAAACCTACAACACCCGGAGGAATGAAGAAAGCACATGCTTTTCATTACAGCAAAGTATAATAACACAGCTGGTTACCTGAAAGAATGAAAGAGTGTGCTAGAACAACTTCTATTATTAATGAAACAGCCCCATGCTGGTAACTGCAAGATCAAGAGAACCTACAGAGGTGGACCTCAAGGATATGTTCTTATGTTCCAAGGCTAATGTAATCCCATTTGTATAGTGCATGGGCTGATTAGAATAAGTTTCTAAGAAATACATTTTTATCAGAATAAAAATGAAAAAAAAAGTGGTTAATGGCCAATGCAGGTACTCTCTTATATGCTAGAATTGTTGAAAGTATATTACATTACTCTTTTCTATACTCCATTGTCACATTAGCATTAGAAAAAAAAAAAGTCTGCAGAACTTCCATTTCTCTATTAAAACTGAAATTGAAAGATTTAAAGATATACATTTGCAGAAGGGCTCGTACAGGCAGAATCATATACCTGTACGTTGCCCTTTAAGAGGCGGCCCGCGGGCACGCATGCTGCCGGCGGCGCACGCGTGCACCCGCGGCAAATTCCATAAGTCGGATACCCACGATCGCCTCACGGGGAGGAAGTATGGGGAGATGATAATGTAAACAAGTATCTCCCCATTGTGCCTAGTGACAGTGTCACTGATCTCTGCTCCCTGTGATCAGAGTAGAGATCAGTGACATGTCACACACAGCCATGCCCCCCCCCACAGTTAGGCTGCTTACACACGGGTGGACTGTATGACCTACTTAGTCCGTCGAAACACATTTCAGCGGACAGTCCGCTTGTGTGTGGGCTTCAGCTGACTTTTTCAGCGTGCAGTCTGGCGTACTAAGTATTTCGGATTTTTCGAAATTCTGTCCATCATACTTTGGTTTCAGCGGACAATCCGCTCGTCAGTAGGCTAGTTCGACGGACTAAGAATGGCGCATGCTCAGAAAGGATTTACACGGCGGAAGGGTGCATTGCTGTGTATTGGACTTCCTATTTCTAGTCCCATCGTACGTGCTGTACACGTCATCGCGCAAGCTTTCGACGGACTGTTTGTGCATCCGTGTGTGGTCAAGTCCGTTCATTCGAAAGTATGACGGACTGTCCGTCGGATTGTATGACGGACTAAGTAGGCCATACAATCCGCCCGTGTGTACGCCGCCTTAGAAACACGCCCCAGGACACACCTAACCCCCACACTGCCACCTACTACAATGGTCCCAAAACTGTGTCAAAAATGTCCGATATGTGTCCGCCATAATGTCGCAGTGACAATAAAAATCGCTGTTCACTGCCATTTAAAAAATAAATTAATATATATATAAATATATATATTTTGATAAAAATGTCATAAAAACTATCCCCTATTTTGCAAACCCTATAACTTTTGCGCAAACTAATCAATAATTGTTTATTGCATAAGAATACGTATCGGCCTTAACTGAGGGAAAAAAATGGTTTTTTTATATATTTTGGGGGGATATTTATAATAGCAAAATGTAAAAAATAATGCTTTTTTTTTCAAAATTGTTGCTTTTTTTTGTTTATAGAGCAAAAATTAAAACCGCAGGGGAGATCAAATACCACCAAAAGAAAGATCTATTTGTGGGAAAAAAAGGATGTAAATTTTGTTTGGGAACCACATCGCACGACCGAGCAATTTTCAGTTGAAGCGACGGTCAGGAAAGTGGTAAATTCTTCCGGGGCTGAAGTGGTTAACTGACTGTCAGGTAGAGGGGACGATCAAGACCTATCAATGTTACTGAACTGTAGCAGAGAAAAATCAGGTATCTTCCCCTGCCAGTAGGTAAAAATGTAGCGGTAAAAAGTATATAAGAATACACAATGTGAAAATATAAGTGAATAAGTCCCAACAAAATAAATATGAAGACAGTGAATGAGTTCCAAAAGGTCAGTCCAACCGAGTGGGGGTTCCACCCATACTGGAAATATGATGACAACTGAAAGAATTTGACATCCGTGAACTGGTAATATCCAAAAATAGTAGAAATGGTTACTCTTACTGGATCCCAAGGACCTGAGTGCCAGCGGCACCAGATCACACAGGCATAGATACCGCAATCAGCGGTTCGACCAGGATGTTCCAGGGTGTCCTCAGCAGCCTTCAGAAGCCAGGAAACTCTCGATGGAATCATGTTGGCAGAGAAGGCACACAAACCATGGAGGCCGGGGTGAAGCAATTAAGCAGAAAATACGGATATATATATGAAAAAAAAGAAGAAAAGCACTTTCAATAGTGCAGATAAAAACAATGGGTTTTTATTTCCATAAAAACCAAAGAACAATAAAAATGTGATCACAATTAAAAAGAAGGGCAAGATGAGGAGCAGAGAAAACCACACCCTATGTGTTTCGTCCTAGAGGGACTTCAACTGGGGCATCTATCTAACCCTGCCAAATAAGGTTATTCTGTGTTGCGGAGATGTGTCAATTTCAAAACTGGATGAAAATAAAGATAAATCATTAGACATGTGCAGAGTAAAATATTTCGTTTCGGAATTTCGTTTTCGTCTGAAAACTTAATTTATTTAGTTACTCCCGAAATTCGTTTTTATTTATTTCATTTTTCGTTCAAAAATTGCATTCGTCCGAAAATCCACATGAATCACGGTCGAATCTGTCTTTGAAGGCTTATGGTGTCTGTCGAATGTATAAAGAAGATTCGACGGAGCTAGTATATAGCATACTTTAGAACCCTATTAAAGTCTATGGGACTCCAACGTTCAAAATCTAAAGTGCTCATTTTAAAGGCTAATTTGCAAGTTACTGTCCTAAAAAGTGTTTGGGGACCTGGGTCCTGCCCCAGGGGACATGGATCAATGCAAAAAAAAGTTTTAAAAACGGCCGTTTTTTCGGGAGCAGTGATTTTAATAATGATTAAAGTGAAACAATAAAAGTGTAATATTCCTTTAAATTTCGTAGGGGGGGGTTGTCTATAGTATGCCTGTGAAGGGGCGCATGTTTCCCGTGCTTAGAATTGTCCCTGCACAAAGTGTCATTTATGCAGGAAAAAAAGTCCTTTAAAATCACTCGCAGCTATAATGAATTGTCGGCTCCCGTAATACAGAGAACACTCATTGAAAGTCATTGATAAAAAAATAAATAAATAAATAAAAAAAAAAGCGTGGGGGTCCCCCAAATTCAATTACCAGGCCCTTCAGGTCTGGTATGGATATTAAGGGGAACCCTGCCTCAAATTTAAGAAAAAATTTGACGTGGGGTTCCCCCTAAATATCCATAACCAGACCCTTCAGGTCTGGTATGGATATTAAGGGGAACCCCTCGTCAAATTTAAAAAAAAATTGACGTGGGGTTCCCCCTAAAAATCCATACCAGACCCTTTATCCGAGCACGCAACCTGGCAGGCCGCAGGAAAAGAGGGGGGGACGAGAGAGCGGCCCCCCCTCCCTCCTGAACCATACCAGGCCACATGCCCTCAACATTGGGAGGATGCTTTGGGGGTCTGTGACCCCTCAAAGCACCTTGTCCCCATGTTGATGAGGACAAGGGCCTCATCCCCACAACCCTGGCCGGTGGTTGTGGAGGTCTGCGGGCGGGGGGCTTATCAGAATCTGGAAGCCCCCTTTAACAAGGGGACCCCCAGATCCCGGCCCCCCCCCCTGTTTGAAATGGTAAGGGGGTACAAAAGTACCCCTACCATTTCACAAAGAAAGTGTAAAAAATGTTTAAATAAAACAAACACACTTTTGAAAAATTCCTTTATTAAAAAAAAAAAAAAAAGATTCCAGCGGCGGTAATCCACTCTTGCTATCCATCGACGGACGGTCATATCTCCAGCGATGTCTAATATCATCCAGCGCAGCGCAGCATCCTTCTTCTGTCTCCGTGGAGGAGACACTACAGACATTCCGGCGGCTGACGTTTGTTATATACGGAGGGCGGGGCCACCCGTCACCTGACCCCGCCCCCCTCTGACGCAAGGGGAAACCCGGGGTTCCCCGTGACGTAGGGGTGACCCCGCCCCCCTCTGATGTAACGGAAACCTGCCTGTGTTACATCAGAGGGGTGCGGGTCACCCCTACGTCACGGGGAACCCCGGGTTTCCCCTTGCGTCAGAGGGGGGCGGGGTCAGGTGACGGGTGGCCCCGCCCTCCGTATATAACAAACGTCAGCCGCCGGAATGTCTGTAGTGTCTCCTCCACGGAGACAGAAGAAGGATGCTGCGCTGCGCTGGATGATATTAGACATCGCTGGAGATATGACCGTCCGTCGATGGATAGCAAGAGTGGATTACCGCCGCTGGAATCTTTTTTTTATTTTTTTATTTTTAATAAAGGAATTTTTCAAAAGTGTGTTTGTTTTATTTAAACATTTTTTACACTTTCTTTGTGAAATGGTAGGGGTACTTTTGTACCCCCTTACCATTTCAAACAGGGGGGGGCCGGGATCTGGGGGTCCCCTTGTTAAAGGGGGCTTCCAGATTCTGATAAGCCCCCCGCCCGCAGACCTCCACAACCACCGGCCAGGGTTGTGGGGATGAGGCCCTTGTCTTCATCAACATGGGGACAAGGTGCTTTGAGGGGTCACAGACCCCCAAAGCATCCTCCCAATGTTGAGGGCATGTGGCCTGGTACGGTTCAGGAGGGAGGGGGGGCCGCTCTCTCGTCCCCCCCTCTTTTCCTGCGGCCTGCCAGGTTGCGTGCTCGGATAAAGGGTCTGGTATGGATTTTTAGGGGGAACCCCACGTCAATTTTTTTTTAAATTTGACGCGGGGTTCCCCTTAATATCCATACCAGACCTGAAGGGTCTGGTTATGGATATTTAGGGGGAACCCCACGTCAAATTTTTTCTTAAATTTGAGGCAGGGTTCCCCTTAATATCCATACCAGACCTGAAGGGCCTGGTAATTGAATTTGGGGGACCCCCACGCTTTTTTTTTTTATTTATTTATTTATTTTTTTATCAATGACTTTCAATGAGTGTTCTCTGTATTACGGGAGCCGACAATTCATTATAGCTGCGAGTGATTTTAAAGGACTTTTTTTCCTGCATAAATGACACTTTGTGCAGGGACAATTCTAAGCACGGGAAACATGCGCCCCTTCACAGGCATACTATAGACAACCCCCCCCTACGAAATTTAAAGGAATATTACACTTTTATTGTTTCACTTTAATCATTATTAAAATCACTGCTCCCGAAAAAACGGCCGTTTTTAAAACTTTTTTTTGCATTGATACATGTCCCCTGGGGCAGGACCCGGGTCCCCAAACACTTTTTAGGACAGTATCTTGCAGAATCTTTTCTCTCTGTCAAATCTTTTTTCTCTGTCGAATATTTTCTCTATATAATCTTGGACTAATAGAGGTAAGGTTAGGCACATTCGAACACAGGTTCTATAGACACGTTGTCAGAGTCACGTCGAATCTCCTATTCTATATCGAACTGTTGTAACAATGAAAACGAAAATAAAGCATTTATTTATGTCGGATCTTTCGTTTTTCGGATTTTGTGCTTTCGTTATCGTTTGGCAAAACGAAAACGAAAATAGCTGAAATTCGGACGAAAATGCATTCGGACGAAAACGAATGCACATGTCTATAAATCATTTGTCAGGTCCCTTCCCCCTCCTCTTTGTTTATGTGTACACGGGGGAGGGGACCTCATGTGCATGTGCCACACTGATCTGAGGTACTGAATGGCTCCGTACTGAAGGGGGGTCTGTACTGAATGGGGGGTTTGCACTTAATGGGGGGTCTGCACTGAAGGGGGCTGTACTGAATTGGGGGTCTGCACTGAATGAGGTGGTCTGTACTGAATGGGGGTTTGCACTAAAGGGGGTCTGTACTGAGGGGGTCTGCACTGAATAGGGGGTCTACACTAAAGGAGGTCTGTACTGAATGGGGGTCTGCACTAAAGGGGGGTCTTTAGTGAATGGAGGGGTCTGAACTGAAAGGGGGGGTCTGTACTGAATGGGGGGTCTGCTCTGAGGAGAGTCTGCACTAAGGGGAGTGTCTGCACTAAAGGGGGTCTGTACTGAATGGGGGGTCTGCAGTAAAGGGGGTCTGTACTGAATGGGGGATCTCCACTGAAGGGGGATCTGTACTGAAGAGGGGTCTGCACTGAATGGGGGGGTCTGCACTACAGGGGGGTCTGCACTGAAGGGGGGTCTGCACTGAATGGGGCTCTGCACTGAAGTGGGGCTCTGCACTGAAGAGGGGCTCTGCACTGAAGGATGGGGGTCTGCACTGAAGAGGGGTTCTGTACTGAATGGTGGTCTGCACTGAATGGGGGGTCTGCACTGAAGGGGGGTCTGTATAACATGCAGGGGTCCAGAGATGTTGGGGGCTGTATAATGTAAAGGGGTCCAGAGGAGTGCGGTGTTGTGTAATGTAAAGGGTTCCAGAGTTGCCGTGTAATGTAAAGGGGTCCAGAGTTGCAGAGTGCTGTGTAATGTAAAGGGGTCCAGAGTTGCAGAGTGCAGTTTAATGTAAAAGGGTGAATGGAAAGGTCTGCACTGAAATGGGGGCCTGTACAGAATGGGGGGTCTGCACTGAAGGGGGGTCTGTACTGAATGCGGGGTGTCTGCACTAAAGCGGGTCTGCACTGAGTGGGGGGTCTACACTAAAGGGGCCTGTACTGAATGGGGTGTCTGCACTAAAGGGGGGTCTATATTGAATGGGGGATCTGCATTGAAGGGGGCGTCTGTACTGAAGGGGGTCTGCACTGAATGGGGGGTCTGTACTGAATGGGGGATCTGTACTGAAGAGGGGTCTGCACTGAATGGGGGTCTACACTACAGGGGGTATGCATTGAAGGGGAGCCTGCACTGAATGGGGTGTCTGCACTGAAGGGGGGCTCTGCACTGAAGGGAAGGGGTCTGCACTGAAGAGGGGCTCGGTACTGAATGGGGGTCTGCACTGAATGGGGTGTCTGCACTGAATGGGGGTCTGTATAACATGCAGGGGGTCCAGAGATGTTGGGGACTGTATAATGTAAAGGGGTCCAGAGGTGTGGGGTGCTGTGTAATGTAAAGGGGTCCAGAGTTGCAGGAGGCTGTGTAATGTAAAGGTCCAGTGGTGCAGGGCGCTGTGTAAGGTAAAGGGGTCCAGTGATGCAGAGTGCTGTGTAATGTAAAGGGGTCCAGAGGTGCAGAGTGCTGTGTAATATAAAGGGGTCCAGAGATGCAGGGTGCAGTTTAATGTAAAACGGTGAATGGAAGGGTCTGCACTGAAATGGGGGTCTGTACTGAATGGGGGGTCTGCACTGAAGGGGGGTCTGTACTGAATGCGGGGTGTCTGCACTAAAGGAGGTCTGCACTGAGTGGGGGGTCTGCACTAAAGAGGTCTGCACTAAAGGGGGTTTATACTGAATGGGGGATCTGCACTGAAGGGGGGTCTGTACTGAAGGGGGGTCTGCACTGAATGGGGGGTCTAGACTACAGGGAGGGCTGCACTAAAGGGGGTCTGCACTGAAGGGGGGTCTGTACTGAATGGGGGTCTGCATTGAAGGGGTTCTTACTGAATAGGGGATCTGCACTGAAGGGGGTGTCTGTAGTGAATAGGGGGGTCTGCACTTAAGGGGGGTCTGCACTAAAGGTGGCTCTGCACTTAAGGAAGGGGTCTGCACTGAATGGTGGGGTTTGTACTGAATGGGGGGGGTCTTCACTGAATGGTGGGGTCTGTACTGAATAGGGGGTCTGCATTGAATGGGGGTCTGCACTGAAGGGGGTCTGTATAACATGCAGGGGTCCAGAGATGTGGGGGGGGGCTGTATAATGTAAAGGGTCCAGTGATTCAGGGTGCTGCGTAATGTAAAGGGGTCCAGAGATGCAGGGTGCTGTTTAATGTAAAAGGGTCCAGAGATGCAGGGTGCTGTTTAATGTAAAGTGGTCCAGTGATGCAGGGGGATATGTATTGTAAAGGGATCCAAAGGTGCAGGGGGCTGTGTTATCTAAAGGTCCAGAGGTGCAGGGTGTTTTGACGCCTGATGAAGGAGTGCGCATGCTCCAAACACGAGTGGCGAAGCCACGACCCCCGCTCTCAAGCATTGGATGTCTCCTGCCGCTGAACCTGCTGACGTGCTGGCTGTGTGATATCCCAGCCTTGAAACTACGGATGCCACCAGAGGCGACCAGGGTTGGATTCCCCACCACAGCCCAGCAAGAAACCACAGGACAACCGAGGACAGCAAAGAGCACTATCCTATGCCTGTTTTTACCGACTCAAATATAAATTTAAACTTTTAAACTGAAGAAAGCCTTGTTTTAACCTACTTACTACCCTTAGAGTAGCACTGCCCTACCTCTCTCTCTCTCCCATGACACAGAGTCTCTTCTACTCTCAAGAGCTGGCTGACACTTGCAACACACACCAGAACCTACCAACATAAGCCCATGAAACTGTTTTCCTTTTACTGCCTTATACTTTACTAGCAGCTCCTAAAACAGTGTTCCATCCTCCCTTTACTGTTTTATAATGTAAAGGGGTCCAGTGATTCAGGGTGCTGTGTAAAATAAAGGGGTCCAGAGGTGCAGGGTGCTGTGTAATATAAAGGGGTGCAGAGATGCAGGGTGCTATGTAATGTAAAAGGGTACAGAGATTCAGGGTGCTGTGTAATGTAAAGGGGTGCAGAGGTGCAGGAGGCTGTGTAATGTAAAGGGGTCCAGAGGTGTAGGGTGCTGTGTAATGTAAAGGGGACCAGAGGTGTAGGAGGCTTTGTAATGTAAAGGGGTCCAGAGATTCAGGGTGCTGTGTAATCTAAAGGGGTCCAGAGGTACAGTTGTTGAGAGGGGGTACACAGTAGTGACAAAGAGATATTGAAGGATGCAAATGTATGCAGGGGGCACAGTGTGGTCTTTTTACATTTTAACATGGGGAGGGGGTGCCAGATATAGGATCCTCCCCCTGTGCCAAATGCTCTAGGTATGCCCCTGCTCTCTATGATAGGTGTACATAATGCATTACTACATTGTGAAAGGAATAATATAGGGCTGGGAATGGGGATGGGCAGGATGGGCAGCTTCCCCAGTCACTGTAGTATTATGTAAAGGAGAGGGTATTTGTGTTGGAAGGGGGAATTTTTTGGAGTGACAGGGGGTAAGTATTGTTCTAGGAGGGGACATTTTGGGATGGGGTTGCTAAGACTGGAGATTTAGGGGAATTTGTGCTGGGAGAGGGGGTGGGGAAGGAGATTTGTGCTAGCAGGGGGGATTTGGGGAAAATTTGTGCTGGTACAGGGGGATTTGAAGTGAGGGGGAGACAATGTGTACGGGGGGGGAGTGGTAGAGGATTTGTGCTAGGAGGAGTGAATTTTTTTTGAGGGGGGCATTTGAGCTTGGGGATGGGGGGCATAAGTTTGTGCTGAGAGGGGGGATTTTAGCATGGGGGGTGGATTTGTACTGGGAGGAAGCAGCTTGGCATGTTCTCCCTGGGTTCTAGATGACCTTGTCTCAGCACTGGAGTATCGAGTAACATGGTCATTAGCAGCTTTTATATAATTATACAGTATTAAATTGAAATGGGCTGTTCTTTTTTCAATAGTGTGTTTGTGTTGTAAACTCAATGATGTTTTGCTTTAAATGTTATAGATTTATTCAAGAATCTGAATATTCAGAGTTATGTTATTATAATTGTACTGACTTAGCTTTACTTACTCTTGCACACTTTATCCCAGTAAACTGCCTGACCTTTAATACATGTCATCCTCTTAGTGTACAGTATATAACCACATACTGTACAAGTAGATGTATAAAGACACATGTATATATGTATGTATATACATGTAATGGTCAAGCAATGAAGAGGTCAGAATTCAGACATATCATGACATATCCGTTTGCTCCAATAGTACCTATATTTGTGTGATAGGTTCCTCTGTCCTGATGTCACAGTCTGCCTGAAGGTAATACTTTGGTCTTGGGTGAATATTGATTGAGAGCTTCTGTTTTCTTCTGGGGCATCTGTTGGCTACTTCTATGAACCTGAATTCCTAGGATCCCCCTCCCCTGATGAAGTAATTAATAGATTGTAATTCTTTTTTTATGTTGGTTGGAGTCAAGCAGAAGAGGTGGCACCCACCAGTGGGGACACTGGACAAGCAGAGATATCTCGCTACCGTAATCCCTATGGCTACATTCACATGAGTCCCAAATGTACAAACGCTGGTACTTGTTTTCAACATGTGTGAAACCCTTTAAATCAGAGTGTGAAAGGACATACAGTACTGAACCCAGTGTCAGACACTACATTGAGCCTTGCTGACCCGAATGTTGCATCCAATGTTTAGGCCACACAATCCAATTCACTTCAGTGGCTCCCCCTCCACTGCCAGGATACGACAAATCAGCCTTTCTCAACCTTTCTCAACCTTTTACCATGAATGAACCCTTACAGGCAATGAAAGTTGTATGTCCCTCCAGTGGTTTTATACCTCAAAAGAAGACGACAACAGCCTCCATTGTTCTTTTGTAAATAACATTGTTCCCAGAACTTTGCAGGACGATTTCTGAGGCCAATGTCACATAAGAGGAGCTTCACCACTGCTCAAGGAACCCTTAGTATGCTCTGGAGAAGCCTTGGTTGGGAAAGACTTGCCTGGATAGCAGGGGTGAAAGGTAGCCTACAAACTACCAATGCTGAATGCCTTTTTACATCCAGTGCCATGTAAACATAGCCTTAGCCCTTGTACACACGGTCGGAGATTCCAACAACCAAATCCGTCGGAGTAATTCCGATGGATTAATTCCGGAAGAGGTCCGGAAGTGATGTTGCATACACACGGTTGGACTAAGTTGTTGGAAAATCTGATTGTACATAAGGTGATGACGTTATTTCGTTACGACGGGACTACGTTCAGGCTAGTAGCCAATAGCTTTGGTCTAGGAATTTGATCTGAGCATGCGTGGCACCTTGTCCGTCAGAGTAGGCTACACATGATCGGAGTATGTCTGATAGGAGCATTTTGTCGGAAAATTTTACCGGCAAGTTGGAAAACTTGGTCCGTCGGATATTCAGACGGAAACAGTCTGATGCAGACCACACACAGTTGGAATATCCGACAAAACGGTCCGATAGGACACATTCCGACGGATTCTCCGACCGTGTGTACAAGGGCTAAGAGATCTAACAAGCCACACATTACTGAAATATCACTTATGGTTGGACCTAGCATTCTTTTTCAAAACCAATACATTTATATTCATTGCAGCACAGGACAATTGTGTCCTTTAAAAGCTGCTTAGCATAACTATTTATGTCATGTTATGACAGCTATGCATCATGTGTCTGATGTAAGGCAGATGAGAAATCAGCAAGAGAAATGTACATTGCAAATTAACTTCAGAATAACCGTCTCAACTGTCCTTATTAACTGCACATTAACAACTGAGGCTTGCTGCTGTATATAACATTGATGGAGTTATTCTCTAGAGATCTATACTAATACAACTACTGATTTCAGAGACTGATTGACTGTCGAAAACGACCTGCTTTACACATCACCAGTCACTGCACATCCTGCTATGTACTAATGAACTAAGCCAGTGTGGGTTGGGGGACAATACACATATGGACATATGAGCTCCTATTAACTGCTATTGCCATCTAGGTGGACTTCAAGCATTTGATAATTTATAGGCCTGCTGCTTCTGTCTAATTGATGGAGAATGGTAATGGTGCATGTGATTAGGTGAGATTGATGGTTTGCTGCCTTTCTATTTTATAACATTATTGGTTTCATTTTTATATATTAATGGAAACATTCATTTTAACTGACTGCCCATGAAGGTAAACTGTAGGTATAAAAAAAAAAAAGGTTTGTCAGTAATTTGGCATTTAAAATTGCTGTCCTTGTTATATAAGAATTGAAACAAAACAATTCAAATAGAACTTCACAGAAAACATAAAAAAATAAAAAATAAAACTCTATGCAATAAATGCAGTTATAGACCTTATCAAAAGTTGGGTTATGTCTTCAATGTGTTTGGATAGCATTTTGTATTTTTTTTTTTCTGATAGTAAGCCCATTCCGACAACAAAATCCGTTGGATTTTGTCCGACGGATTTTGTCCGAAACTTGTGTTGCATACACACGGTCGGACAAAGTTGTCGGAAAATCCGATTGGACGTAATGTGACGACGTTATTTTGTTACGACGGGACTACGTTCAGGCTAGTAGCCAATAGCTTTGGTCTAGGAATTTAATCTGAACATGCGTGGCACTTTGTCTGATCAGAATTCTCTACACACAATCGGACAAAGTCCGATCGGATCATGTTGTCGGAAAGTTTTATAGCCCAGCTCTAAAACTTTGTCCGTTGGATATTCCGACGGAAACAGTCCGATGGAGCCCACACACAGTCAGATTATCCGACAACACGGTCCGATCGGACATTTTCCGCCGCAATGTCCGACCGTGTGTACAAGGGCTAAAATGGGGGTTTATTGAATTTGTGAAAACCAAACTTAGTAGTGAATCCCATTAAATGGTGGTGGGGAGGCAGAATCTTCATACTAAATACTGCCAATGGTCAAGGCTAATAGGCAAGCTATTGTAAAAAAAAGGGGGGGCATGGAGAGCTGGGCTCTGGCATTAGAGAACTTTAACAAAGCTAAATATTTTTTTCTTAAATACCAAACAGTGCAATTACAGCTTGGGAGATACTTAATTTGGTATTAAGTATTTAATGTGTAATCAATTTTGTAACCACTTAACGATGAGTGTATACATCCTTAGAAGTCTTCTCCCATAGGGCTGCATATGCGCACCTCTGTTTTTGTGCTGGGAGCTGGCTGCATAGCATGCTCCCAGCACAGAGACCGTGCTCTCACCAAGAGCCTCGATCTCATACTAATGATCGAGTTTTGGCAGGCACGGTTCACAATCACCTGGTTGCTGTGATCGCCTCTGATTCACTAGAGCTCTCCCCTGTGTTTTTTGGAAATTGTATCTTTGTCTCCTTGCTACAGTAAAACACCTAAGTAAAGGAAGAGTGTGTAAAATAATAATAATAATTCATTAAAAAGGATAAAATTACTAGATCATTGTTTGATCTAGGTCAGTGCCAGGGTTAGAGTTAGGGTCAAAGGCCATGGTCAGTGTCAAAGTTGAGGTCAAAGTTCAGGGTCAGTGTATTTTAGGTAGGATTAAAAAAAATTTTTTTTTAATTTACTGCTAGTGTCAGTGTGTTTTAGGTAAAATTACAACAAATGCATACTATTGTTTCTGAGCCCTACTATGGGTACAAACAACAAATAACATACACATACACTCTATTACCAAAAGTATCGGGACGCCTGCCTTTACACGCACATGAACTTTAATGGCACCCCAGTCTTAGTCCATGGGGTTCAATATTGAGTTGGCCCATCCTTTGCAGCTATAAAAGCTTCAATTCTTCTTGGAAGGCTGCCCACATGGTTTAGGAGTGTGTCTTGCAATGTTTGACCATTCTTCCAGAAGGGCATTTTTGAGGTCAGGCACTGATATGGACAAGAAGGCCTGGCTCTCAGTCTGCACTCTAATTCATCCCAAAGGCATTCTATTGGGTTGGGGTTAGGACTCTGGGTAGGCCAGTCAAGTTCCTCCACCCCAAACTTGCTCATTCATACTTTATGCACTGGTCTAAATCATTTGGTAGAGGGGGGATTATGGTGTGGGGTTATTTTCAGGGGTTGGACTTGGCCCCTTAGTTCCAGCGAAGGGAACTCTTAAGGTGTCAGCATGCAAAGACATTTTGAACAATTTCATGCTCCCAACTTTGTGGGAAAAGCTTCCTGTTCCAACATGACTGCGCACCAGTGCACAAAGCAAGGTCCATAAAGACACAGATGAGTGAGTTTGGGGTGGAGCAACTTGACTTGCCTGCACAGAGTCCTAACCTCAACCTCAACTCAAGAGAACACCTTGGGATGAATGAGAGTGAAGACTGCGAGCCAGGCCTTCTTGTCCACATCAGTGCTTAACCTCACAAATTTGCTTCTGTAAGAATGGTTAAACATTCCCATAGACACACTCCTAAACCTTGTGGACAGTCTTCCCTGAAGAGTTGAAGCTGTTATAGCTGCAAAGGGTGGACAAGCTCAATATTGAACCCTACAGACTAAGACTAGGAATACTTTTGGTAATATAATGTATGTGGTATTGCTGCAATCATCAGGAGTAGGAGAATTTTTTTTCAGTTGTTTGGTGGTAGGGCATGAAAATAGCATACAATTCTAAAATATAAATTTTTTACTATTTTGTGCCAGTTTTCCTTTGATAATAAAAAAACTAAAATCAGGAGATATTCATTACCATATATCACCAAATGAAATCCCAATTTGTCCTGAAAAAAAACCAAGGCAATATTATACACTAAGCAGTTGCAGTTGCGAAGATATGTACAGTTTTACTAACACATGACAAAGTTGCAAATTTGTTTTACTCTTCGTGATGAAGGGGTTAACTATTACATTTAGTTTGTCTTAAATACAGCAGTAGCACCCCAATCTTAATTATTTAAATGAGAATAAAGGCTTTTTAGTAATGTTTTCGTTTTGTCTGCAACACCTTATTTTTTTTTTTTATAAGACGGTCCTCCTTATACCCCTCCTCATAAACTCTTCCCTCTGCTGCTTCCCTCCATCCTCACTCACCTCTACCTCCTCCAACATCTATATGGTTATGCAATGGGGAAAGGCACTGGGGAGCTGGCAGGTTTTTCACCCCCACTAGTGGCTCTTCATCTAGAATGTCTGCCTGTCTGTCGTTTTGGCCCGTTTTGAAGAAGCAATTAAAATTGTGAGCTGTAAGGAGGCAGGGATTAGTGACACAATTCCTCTTGTGTTCATCCCAGTTTAATAAATGGGATCAATCAAAAAAAATATTCACTGCTACTCCTCACATTTTTTAGAGCAACATTCCTGGCATGGGCATTAACATATTCCTACCTTCTATAAATTTTTCTTTGTTATTTTCAATATTTACATATTTGCAATTTTTTTCTTTTTTGCTTGCAATGCTGATCCTGCTCAGGCCAAGCAAACATATGCAGAGATGGCAATTTAAACGTCAATTTTTGTTGCCCACTGCTGAACTCTTTATTAATTCAACCATGTATTTCCTGAGGATTGGTGACCAAAGCTGAACTGTATAAAATATATATAACAACTTTTTAGTGCAAACATATTGTTTTTACTTTATTAAGGTATTGTACACCTAATGTACTAGGTATGTGTACCCTATGATTTGTTATTATCTTAAATTTAGTTTAGGACATTCTCAGTTTTTATGGTTCTGCATGACCAACATTGGGTACATTTTTCCTCTACATAGATATTACATTGTCTATAGGGTTGGCACTTTTTCTTCAAGCCAAACCCAAACACTTTAGCTGCTCACAGATTTTTTTAAATTTTTTTTAGCATACGCCAGGGATATGCAATTAGCGGACCTCCAGCTGTTGCAGAACTACAAGTCCCATGATGCATAGCAATACTGACAGCCACAAGCATGACACCCAGAGGCATGATGGGACTTGTAGTTTTACAACAGCTGGAGGTCCGCTAATTGCATATCCCTGGCATACGCCATAGGATTTTAACAGACTTGAAACACCCTTTGGGTGCTCCAAAAAGAATAGTAATGTGGAGTGCATAGTGCCCCCTCACCCTTCTGTCAGGCCCTGTTCTGAGCCACCTTCCAGCCTGAATATTGTGTCCAGTTTTTGGACGGAATGAAACTTGGACACACGATTCAAAACCCTGACTGTCCAGGTGAATCTTGGACAGGTAGGAACCCTAATTGTCTGACCCATTTTTGCCTTAAAGATGAACTAACCTCTCTCAATCAACATTCATTATTTTAATGCTTATGCTTCTAGCCTTAGTAAATATATAAGAAGGTATATTATATTTACTTGTTTAAAACCTGGCCGACCAGCCACAGCGGTTATACGCGGCAGGTTAGCACTGCTGTGCGAATCATCGTAGCTGTACGGCGGCCGCTTTAAGAGCTATAGTGTGGGTGCGCATGGCCAGCGGCCGCAATGTCCATGATGTCCTCCTCAGAGAGGCAGACAGGAGATCTGTCAATGTAAACAGACAGATCCCCATTCTGTCAGGGAAGTAGAGAAAGGGATCTGCTATTCCTAGTGATCAGAAACAGTGATCTCTCTCTTCTCCCATTCACTAAACTGCCCCCACAGTTAGAAACACTCCCTAGTATACACTTAACCCCTTGGTCACCCCCTAGTGTTAACCTCTTCCCTGCCAGTGACATTTATACAGTAATCAGTGGCTATTTTTAGCACTGATCACTGTATCTGAACTGTCAATGGTCCTAAAAGAGTGTTAAAAGTGTATGATCTGTCTGTCGCAAAAAATAAAATGTAAAATAAAAATGACAAATATATCCCCTATTTTGTAGATGCTATAACTTTTGCGCAAACCAATCAATTTATTCTTATTGCAATTTTTTTTTTTACCAAAAATATGTAGCAGAATACATATTGGCCTAAACTGATGAATTTTTTTTTGGATATTTATTATAGCAAAAAGTAAAAAATATTGGGTTTTTGTTATTTTTTTATTTATAGCACAAAAAATAAAAACCACAGAGGTAATCAAAATACCACCAAACTAAAGCTTTAATTGTGGGGAAAAAAAAGGATGTCAATTTTGTTTTGGCATAGCGTCGCACGACCATACAATTGTCAATTAAAGCGACGCAGTGCCGTATCGCACAAAATGGCCATGTAAGAAAGTAGGTAAAACCTTCTGGGGTTGAAGTGGTTAAACATTTGTTTTAATTTCTTCAGTTGTTTCCTGGTTTCTGGCTTAGGCCAAAATTATGTCATACAACCCAGTACTTTTCATGAGAATTTTTTTTTCGTTTTGGAGGATGAACTTTCTCAGCAAAGCACACCCTCCTGCCTGCCTGACCTAAGGCTCGGTTCACACAGGGGCGACTTGTCCAGGCGACTTTGCCGCCTGACAAGTCGCGCCCCGTTCTGTACTATGGAACCGTTCTAATAGGAGCGACTCAAGTCGCTCCGACTTAGAAAAAAGGTTCCTGTACTACTTTGTGGCGACTTCAGGCGACTTGCATTGACTTCTATACAGAAGTCGTTTTGCAAGTCGCCGCTGATCGTGTGCAGGTCGCGGCGCTGCAAGTCGTGCCGCCCCTGTGTGAACCGAGCCTAAGGGTACTGTAAATGGATTCTAGGAAATGAATGCTACGTTACCCTTGCTCCAGATGTCCATGTCTAGAGATACTGGGGGGGGGATTTCAAAGAGATTATTCAACAAAATAAAACCTGGAGACATGGATGGATGGATGGGTGAGTTTGCTTTGAAAATTAAAAATGAACTAAATAGCATTTTCAGTTTTTGGTGCTCAGATACAGTTAAAGTGGATCTTCACCTTCAAATTAAAAGTCCCTTTTTTTTACCCTTTAAAAAAAAAAAAAAGGGTTCAGTTCCACCTCCAACAGGCGTCATTTGCCTAAGTGAATGACATGTACTGTGCATGCTGTGCCTCCTGGGATATGTATGTCACATATTCCAGGAGGCCTTAGTGTTTCATCCACAGAGGAGGTGGGGGCAAGCATGTCATCAGGAGGCTCACTGGCTGAATCAAGAAGAGCCAACGGGCTTCCTGATGACATCACACACTAACATGGCTGTGCGGGACCCGGGTGGCAGCTGCTGAGAAGAGGACTGTCACAAAGTAAACAGGAATTGAAAAAAAAGAGAGGGTGTGAAGGTGAAGATCCGATTTAAGTTCCGCCATAAGTGACCCCTCTGCTTGGAAACCTAAGCACAAATGATCCTCTTTGCTACTTTATTTCTTCAGGGAACATTCACTTTGCAAAGTAAATACTCTATACCCCT
The DNA here is from genome assembly GCF_037356315.1 of Lithobates pipiens. NCBI lineage: Eukaryota > Metazoa > Chordata > Amphibia > Anura > Ranidae > Lithobates > Lithobates pipiens. The sequence continues at coordinate 517,273,767 of NW_027507758.1, forward strand.
CTTTAAATGTAGCGCTACCCCGTAGGGGCAATGCTTGGAACTCCTTTGACCTTGCAGACTTCTCAACCCTTCTGACACTCTAAGTTCAGACACAAATTCATCAAAATGGTTTAATAACCACAACCTGTACTCAGTACTATATAAAGGGTTTCAAAGTAAATTAAGCTTACAGTAATACACAGTCAGAGAATATAGCAAAAAGTAACCAGGTTAGACAGATAATAATGAACCACTGGGTGTAGTATCATAGACTGAGGCAGTCTTCTCTAAAGGGGTGGCTCTGCCTGTTGAGAGGAGGTCGGCCACCAAAACAGTCAGGTTTCACACAGTCATGGGTACAGACCCAAGATTAGTGAACTCATTTTTATCGTTCAAAATTTTTTATTTTATGTTAAAATAAATTACATGTACAGAATATAAGATAAATTATGTGATACCAGAAATAAAAATTAGACATATTGAAGTACGGATGATACAAAGCAAAGAAGAATTTCAAGATATTCTCGTGGGAATGACAGTAAATGGCCTTTATATATTTTAGAATTTGAAAACATTCTTATAGCTGAGTTTTAAACATTTTAATCCCAAGAAAATATAAATATGTCTAAAAGAAAATATATGATTTTAAAGTTTTGACCATAACTTCTAAAGTATGTTTAATGTTTATAGTAAGTATTATATAGTAAGGGAAGAACATAAAAGGTATATAGGAGGGGAAGGGGTGAACTCATTTTTATATGATACAGCACAAAAAGTGAGCTTAGCAGTTACATACTGGCAAAAGGGAGTACCACCTCTGAGTTATCCAGGATAATATAGGTGTATATAGATTGTACATATATAAAAAAGAGTCAGTTCTTGCTTGAGTCTGAATCTTCTGCCGGTAACCATTGAGGCCCTTTAACAGTTGGAGTTTAAGTAAAGAGGATGCTGGAGTCAGGTCTGTGTGTTGTGCATAGAAGCTGCTAGAATCCCCTTTAGCTGAGATGAAGGAAAAGATATCTGCTATCATTGTGCATGTATGAAAAATAGAGCTAGCATGGGTGTCTAACCTGTGTCCCTCCAGCCTTTGGGAATCATGTTTGCAAATGTCAGCCTTGCAGTGCCTCATAGGACTTTTCTTGCAATGCCTCATGGGTCCTGTAGTTCCACAACAGCTGGAGGGCTGCAGGTTGGACACCCATGAGCTTAAGAGAGAAAGGAAAAATGTCTGCTAGCATGTCCAATAGGTCCTCAGCTTCAGGGTCAGGAATGGCGGCCTCTTTCTAGAGGAAAGACGATAATGCAGTGATCTATTCATGAACACCAGGGGGAGAAAATAAACAATGTTTTGTTTATCCAGCCATGTCTGCCTCTGCCATTTTACTTAGTAGCATAGCTCCTAACGCTCCTTAATTTTGAGGAACAGTTCCTAATTCGGAACAAAAATCCTTCTGTCCCTCTTCCCTTCTCATTTATTAATCATTTTGGTCTGATCTATATAGTTTTATTTAAAATGCACTACTTATCTATCAAAAAGTGTTTTACAGTGCTAAACCTTTCATCCAATTTTCTAAATGTCTGCATTTGTCAATTACAAAAGCCGATATAAAGGAATAGCAGTGGTAAAAAAAAAACACTTGTGGGTTTAACTAATCATCAACTCATTTTTTGTACAATTCTCCCTTAAGGGGGGCCAGCAGGGGATGTGTCCTATACCTACATAATTTTGCTAATAGGTGTCCCTAAATCCCATTTGAGAAAGTTGGGAGGTAGGTAGTGTTGCCCTGCACCTGACTACACAAATAACCCCAGTGACATTCCAAGCTCCCATCTTTGTATCTATTTTTAAATATAGGCAGATCATACTGCAGAATAAATTGTTGATAATTGTGTTTTTGGTGTCAGACTGTGACATTGCATGCTTCAGTGCTTTTTCTTGTAGCACACAGAATTATAGGGAAGGGTTCTTTCACTGTCATTCATAATTAAGTCCCCAGACCAACAGAAATAATTTAACTGCAGTAATTCTTACTAGCTACCGGTAATTGATGAAATCATGAATCCCAGCAGAGTCTTACATGCCATATTTCCCCAAATACCAAAGGACTCATTCATTTCTTAGGGCAAGAGGGGACATTTTCAATTTCCACTCCCCCCCCCCCCCCCAAAAAAAAAAAATGATGCAAATAACACTGCATTGGCTACAAAGTACAAGAATATAATAAAAAATGCTTATTTCCAAGAATAGGTTTAATTCTAAAAGTCCACTTTTGCTATTGTTTAATTTAGCATAATTGTCTTAATATTATTTTAATTTAGTATAACCACTTAGGTGAAAATATAAATGCAGTGCTTTCACATAGTAAACAAAGTCTTTCGCAGTCCCCAAGATTGCCCAGAGGGTGTGTGAGGAAAACTCCCAGACTGTCCCCCCCCCCCCAGATCTACTTGAGAGAGATCAGGCTGAAGATGATCAGAGTGACCAACGACTAGATGGAATCTAGCCTGAACAAAGAAATTCTATCTGTATCTAGCTGCAGCCATAACCCTGGTATCAAACTAATGAAGTATTTTTCCAATTAGGTGGTCCGCAAGTGCATTAACTCAGAATCCAAATGTAAAAATACATTACACTAACCTCTAATGTAAGAGAGCAGCACACTAAACACTGATATAGTGGGGCACTTTTCCCACTGACCCCAATGTAATGTGACTCTACAGTAACCACATATGTAAGGGGGCACTACCATTTTTATTGTCTGCCTTTCCTTTCTGACTCTTGATATTATTTGTTCCATTCCCAATTTTAACCAAAAATGGAAAATTGTATCAAATACCTTTTCCATCATTTTCCTTTCCTGGTGCCAATCCATGGCAGCATACATGTGATACAGCTATCTCCACCCACAGGACTTATTTAAATCTATAAAAGGAAAGCTACAGCAACCTCCCCAATTCTCCTACAATAACAAGATCAAAAAACGGAGCGCTTCTATGCTGCCATGGATTGGCATCAGGAAAGGAAAATGTTGGTAAGTATTTTATGACTTTCCATTCTCCTGATGCCAACATGGCAGCATACATATAATAAATAACAAACTAAACAGGGAGGGCTAATATGTATAATCAAAATTTATTACAATGGACATTGAAGCCTGGACCATCATTTTATCAAAGTCCTTTGATGTACGAGCCCCTGGATCTTCCCTGTAGCGCCTGAGGCAGGTGCACTGTGGTAACTAACCACAGATATCTCCATAGACATTGTGCATGCACTGCCCAGAACTTAAAGACATAGAAATGGACCTAGCTGAATGAGCATTTACAACTTTTTGAGGCTCTTGCCTGGCCCCCCTGTATAATTTCTGGATGAGGTTGACACTTCAAAAAGACAAGGTTTTGTTGTAGCTTCCTCCTCTGAACCTGATTTAAACTAGGAAGAGGCCTGAAGGTAGGTATTTTAGACACTTGGTACATCCAGCTTGTATAGGTTAAGTACTGTCTCTGCCGGAAAGGATGGAAGCACCACTTTGTTTGTAAGATGAAAAGAAGCCACTTTGGGAACAAAGGTGCTTGAGGGGCATAGCCCCCAACTTGTCCGGGAAGGCATTGAGATTAGAACTCTGTAGCTGAAAGTGCTTGCAGATGCGATACTGTGCCCCCCCCCCCCCCCCCGAAGTTATCGCCTGAAGTTATCAAGGGACACTGCCTCTCGAGTGATGTACAACTGAGGACTGCTTTCTGTTGGTGCAAAGAGTCCTGGCAAGCAAATCCAGGACCAGAAAAAAATCCCACTGGGGAACATTTTCCCTCCTTAGGGCAAAGTCTCAGAACTGACCTCCTGAAGCATTCTTCCAGCAGCACACATGCCCATTTTCCATGGTGACAGCTTGAAATGGCTGACATTTGAGCCCTTACAGAACTAGGCTGAGCCTCAAATCCAGATCCTTGTGAAGAAATTATAGCAACTGAGCAACCTCCGAGTCACGAGGGTTCAAATTTTGCTCAGTTGTGAAGACTGTGAACGTGTTCCAAATTTTGGAGTAAATTGGATTTGTTAACATCTTTTCTGGAACCTTGACAGGATTAATCTACTGTCAGAGGATGGTTCAATTCCTCCAGTACTTCCCTTGCAGTTTACAGTCCATCCTGGGACATATGTTGTAAAAATACTGGTAGCTGAAGTGCTTGGTCAGCACTAAGTTTGATGGCTAGGGTGAAACCAAGGCCTGCAGGCCAATCGGGCATTCTGGCTATCAAAGTAAGACTCTCAGACAACAATCTCCCCTGGAACTTCAAGACCAAAATTGGTAGAGGAAAGGCATCTGCTAGGTGACTATTTCTTGGGTGAGTGAGAGCATCTACTTCCTCCCCCAAAGGTTCAGGGTAGCAAGAGAGGCACCTTGTAAATGGATGGTGATGCAAACAGGTTCAACTGACATCGGTGGTGACAATGGTTCAGGGTAATGAACCTACCAGACAAGATTGAGTGAGGGGGAGGAGGGAGGGCAAGGGAAAATAATATATTTTGCCAAAGTTAATGGAATCTCCCTATCTCTAGCCTCTTCTTTGTTTCTCCAGGTTGTCCCCCTTCTCTCTATCTTAAGAAAGTACCCCAGCCTCTGGGCTCGTCTTGAGGCAAGAACAGACAACGGGAGACTTGAAGAAGGAAGTGAGAAAGGTGAGGTAAAGAAAAGATGACAACACTAAATTTCCTAATTTATAATGTATGACGATTAAACACCCCAGTAAAGATACGTAAGGTTTTAAAAGAAATTAAACAATACTCCGCAAATGTAGTTTCCTTACAGGATAAACACATATCACACAATGTAAATATTAGCCTGTACTCAAAACATCACCCGATATGGTATTATGGAGATTCTACAACAAAAAGAGCAAAAGGGGTAGCAATAGGATTTGCAAAAGATGTAAAGTTGGTTGATGCAGTAGGGTGATATATGTTTTTAAAGGGAAGACTACTGGAGGTGGAGTGTACCCTGGCTAACATATATTGCCAGAATAAAAACCCGACAGGGTACTTGAAGGAAACATTGGGAAAGTTAATGGATTTTGAAAAAGGTAAATTGATTTTAGCCAGAGATTTGAATTTCTGCATGAACCCAAGGGCGAATAGTTAATCACATGCATTGGGGTATGAAAATCGCCAAGCCAGTCAAGCTGGTGAAGAAACTGCACCAATCTCAGTTGATAGATGGATGGAGCGTACAACACCCAAAGGAAAAAGACTATACATTTTATTTCCCAGTACATGGGACATACTCTAGATTGGACTATATAATGGTATACCATAGATGGCTGGATTCAGTAGTTAAAACACCTATAGAAATAATATCCCTATCAGATCACGCCCCAGTAATAATGAAGATGAAGTTAACAGAAACCCAAAATAGGACAAGCACATGGAGACTAAATGAGGAACTCATACAGGATAAGAGGTAGAAGGTAGAATAAAAAAGTATTTACAACAATACTTTCTGATTAATGAAACCCCAGAGACCTCAGAGGTTACGATATGGGAAGTGCACAAGGCTTACATTAGAGGCATTTTGATAGCTTTTGGTGCCAAAAAAGAGGCAGAGGACAAGAACATTAAAAAATACAGCAACAGGAAAGAGTTCAGGACCTGATGGGTTTACGATTCAATATTATAAAAAATGTAAACTTTAAAAATTTTAACTAGTACCAAAATTATGTACATATATGAATGGATTAGAAGAAGGAAATGCGATGAGGAAGGAATTCCTGGAGGCTTATGTCACAGTGTTAAGACAAGAAGGGGGAAAAAGAGGAAGCGCCACCTCAGTGTAGAGATTAAAACATGCTTTATTAGCGCAAGGATAAAGAACACTTACAGGATAAAAAATGTTTCCTGGCTCATCAAGACCAAGGGTGATGGGGTGTCAGGCCTCAACGTCCTTCCAGGTTCCCTGTCATTTCCAAGGCTGTGTGTAGATGGATGGAGGGTCCTCGATGCGCCATGTGGCCACCAGGAAGCAGGAAATCGGAAACAGAACCAGAGTTGGACACGGCCGAGATGCAGTCGGAAATTATGTCACTGGAATGAGAGACGGCCGGGCTAAGCAGACAGAGAATAGGCTATGCGCTCGGAGCTCCAGCTCCTTTTACAGGCCTGAGGGGGAAATGATCCTCCAGAGCTATTTATGGATCACTGGCAGGCATGGGACTACAGGTGCCAGCCATGCCATTGCGGGACAGTTCTTAATATACAAGTGGTTTCAACTCAAAATATGGAGCAGGAGTAGAGGTTGGAAACATACAGTGATATTAAAGTATCAATATATATATATATATATATATATATATATATATATATATATATATATATATATATATATATACAGTTGCTTAAAATTACATACCCTGGCAGAATTTATTGGTCATTTTTCAGAGAATATGAATGATAACACAAAAACATTTCCTTCACTCATGGTTAGTGTTTGGTTGAAGCCATTTATTATCAATCAACTGTGTTTACTCTTTTTAAATCATAATGACAACATAAACTAGCCGTGTGACCCTGATCAATAGTTTACATACCCTGGTGATTTTGGTCTGGTAACATGCACACAAGATGACACAAAGGGGTTTTAAATGGCTATTAAAGGTAACCCTCCTCACCTGTGATCTGTTTGCTTGTAATTAGTGTGTGTTTAAAAGGTCAACGAGTTTCTGGACTCCTGACAGACCCATGCATCTTTCATCCAGTGCTGCACTGATGTTTCTGGATTCTGAGTCATGGGGAAAGCAACAAAATTGTCAAAGGATCTGTGGGAAATGGTAGTTGAACTGTATAAAATAGGAAAGAGATATAAAAAGATATCCAAGGAATTGAGTATGCCAATCAGCAAAAGATATCCAAGGAATTGAGTATGCCAATAAGCAGTGTTCAAACTCTAATCAAGAAGTGGAAAATGAGGAGTTCTGTTGAAACCAAACCACAGTCAGGTAGACCAACTAAGATTACAGCCACAACCGCCAGGAACATTTTTCGGGATGCAAAGAAAAACCCACATATAACTTCATAATACAGGACTCTCTGAAAACATGTGGTGTGGCTGTTTCAAGATGCACAATAAGGAGGCACTTGAATAAAGATGGGCTGCATGGTCAAGTCACCAGAAGAAAGCCATTACTATGCAAATACCACAAAATATCCCTCTTACAATACGCCAAACAGCACAGAGATAAGACTCAAACCTTCTGGCACAAAGTCATTTGGAGTGATGAGACCAAAATTTAGCTTTTATCACTCTCCTGGGTAGAACAGATAAATATGGTAAAAATGGTGATAGTGCTGAAGATTCTTTATAAATTTCAGATGTTACCAATATACTTACCGCAGACTTATTTTAAAACATTAAAAACAATGATAATAAAGTTCATATGGAAGAATAAGAAATCAAGAATACAGTTCTCAGTATTAAACAAAGATAAAACACAAGGGGGTTTAGCTGGACCTGATTTAAAAAGGTATTATAATGCCGCAATATTAGCATGAATGGTGGAGTAGACAAAAATAAAGAGTGATAAAAAATGGGTGAAAATTGAAAATACACTGAGTAAAACACGGCTAAGTAATAATATTTGGGTACCACAACAATATAGAAAGTTAGATGTAGATACACATGATTTGACTAGGCATGTTTTTAGGGTTTGGAATTTAATTTACAGACAAACAAAATGGGAATATAATTCACTGTTAATCCCACTTACGGGGACAAATTATTTTTTACCTGGTAACGGGACACAATTTGGAGACTGGATTATAGACAAAAAAGCACAGATAAAGGACATAATGAAAAAAGAAAAGATGTGTTCATATCAAGAATTGAAACACAAAAGGGAATTAATGATACTAAATGAATGACTGTATCTTCAGTTAAGACTCCATTAGGCCAGAGGAGGTTCTCCTCCCACTGGAAAGTCTGTGTAATTCACAGACAAATTCAAAACATTGTATTTTGCAGATATACAAAATACTCACAGAGAATATGGAGCAGAGAATACCGCCATTCATTGAGAAATGGGAAAAATATTAAGATCATGTTTGAAGGAGCAACAAATAAGTACTGAGAGCAGTCTACAACACAGCTGTGGATATAAATACGGCAGAAATTAATTACAAATGTCTGGCCAGGTGGAATATAACGCCCGATAAAGCACAAAAATGTCAACCAAAGAAATCTTCACTGTGCTGGAGAGGATGTAATTTGAAGGGTTCCATGGCACATATATGGTGGCAATGTCCAAAGATATAGGATTACTGTCAGAAGGTACGGCAATATATAGGAGAGATCACGGACATGGATATAGCTGATGACCCATGGGTTTGCCTTTTCCATAATACACATGGTACAATAAAACAATATAAGAATACAGTAGTACCTTATTTAATAATAAAAAAATTGAATACACTTATAAAATTGAATATCAGAACAGTAGTACAGAGGATCAAACAGAGAAATTCTCCATTGTTTGGGAAAGATGGATAGAATTTAAGAGAACAAGGATTTATGTGGAGATGGGGTGAACAGGAGGGGAGAGAGGAGGTGAGCTAGGGAGTAGGGAAGAAGGAAAGGAGTAAAGGAAAAATATGGAAAGGCGAGAGGAGGGAGAGGCGGGAATGGGGGGAGGGTAGGAGAAGGGAATTTGGGATTATTGTATATGAATGTTTGAACATATGATTTTTTTTTTATTATCTTTTTGTGTAAATTGAAAAATAAATAAAGAAAAAAGTAAAAATAAAAAGATTGAGCGAGGGTCCCCAGTCATATCCATCACCAGAGGCTCCTGCACATCTGCATATCTGAGGAGAAGCTTTTTGAATTGGCTCAAGTGCCCCCTCATTGCAAAAAGAAAATTCTTTGGAATGACCAGAGAATTCAGTGTGTCAAGGGTAGCGTAGGGATACAAGACACCATCAATTCCAGAAAATCCCTACATTGGGAAGATGACAACTGCTTGGCCCATTCTGAGAAGGAGGAGAAAAGTACTCGCTTGAGCATTGAACTGGGCCTCCATATCAATGACTAGTCATGCCTGTTCCAACTATCTTGACACAAATCTAGCCAAAACTTCTCAGGCTGGCCAGAAGAATCCCCTTTTGAACTAGCAGGTCATCTGGACAGTCAAATACCATCCAAGTAATAATGGATTTGAAACACCCCTGTTTCTTCAGGGGGTTACACAGTGATTAGGATGTCCTGAAAGGTAGGCACACAAACTGACCATCCCCCACTAAGGCTCAGTTTCTTTAAAGTCAACAATGTCTCCAATCTCGGGTCTTCTTTGTACGAGACGCCAAGGAGAATATAAGCCCATAAATCTCCCTCCTGAGCAGAATGTGCTATTCTGGTCAGGATGAAGAAATGTTCTGGAACCACCAAAAGTAATCGAGTTACCCATCAACAAGACTCCTGTAGGGGATGAAGTGATCGAAAAAGACCATGACTCAGCATTATTGACCCCTTTGTCCACTCTTGAACTTTTCAATTCTGGCAAAAGGATCTTGATTCCAGGAATGTAGAGTGGGCCAAACCAACAGACAGAACTTACCAAAGCCACAAACTCTTATAAGGAGGAAGGCCAGACTAACCACCAATTGTTCTTGGAATAGTGCATAATGTAGGGATGTACATGTAAATTTTAGTCGTGACCAATAAAGAGTGTTCGGCATTCTAAGGTTGTTTCTCGCTCTATGAAACGTAAACACTTTTATGTGGGAATCAGCAGCCAAGTGTGAGCACCATTCATCTGCACAGCAAAATAAGGACATATGGGGTTGAAAAGCGGTGAGCCTCTTGGAGTAATTGCATCCAACTTCTGGTCAGAGAGAAGAACTGCCTGAGGACAGGCTTGTTGACCAAGGACTGGGTCTTATAGCCCTCTTTGTTGTCGCTGAATACAGCACTGCCTTAGAGGCACATTGAAACAACAAATGCCACTTCATCCACAAAATCCACAGAGCACTTTAGCTCACCAATAGCAATCATAACCTGCTCTTTCGGCAATTCAATGGTAATGGTAACCTCAGATTCTGGGTCCCAACTGTATTGTGCTTGCCACAAAGTTCTGCAATCACTGGCTTACAAACGTCCCCTGCATTTTGACATGAATCTCCGTCAATTATTGAATGAGGGCACAGCCAACAGAAATGTAATCTTCCCTAGGAAAAAATAACACTCCCAACAAAATGCATAATGGTAGCGACCACACCTTTTGCAGTAGGGTGCAGTGCTGTAGTATGTGTGTTACTGCAACACATGTTAAGTGTGTTAGCATGTTGCAGTGTCATTCTTTTGAAAAGAGAAGTGGCGTTTTCCTTCTGGGTAGGGTATAATTTTGCCACTGCTTACTAATGTAAAACTTCATACCGCTTCTGCCACTCCTCTTGAATCAACATTTTCACCCTTCCATTCATCAAGGAGAATGGAAGGCTGTCTTGAAAACAAGAAGTATATTCTGATTTCAAAGGCAGTCATCTGGGTCATCCTATTCTGGGCCTGCTTAACCACACTAATGAATGACTGGATCCAACTGACAGTAGAAACCTGCTCCTTCTACCTTCGGCAAAGCCAGGTGTGAGGCAAGAGTGAATGGCTTGGATAAAGGTGCCCTCAGAGCCAGTAATAAAGATGACTGTGTTGGGCTTGGGCTGTCATTGGTTAGGAGGATTAACTGTGATGCCCTGAACTCATATGCAGGACTGCATCCTTGACATTGTGCCTGTGTCCGCTGGCATAAGTAGCTGACTTTGGACTTGATAAAACACAGTGGACCAACACCAGCAGATGACATGGCTCCATAAATCATCACTGACTGTGGAAACTTCACACTGGACCTCATGAAACTTGGATTCCGTGCCTCTCCACTCTTCCTTCAGACTCTGGGACCTTGATTTCCAAATGAAATGCAACATTTTCCACAGTCTGTGATGATTTGGGGAGCCATGTCATCTGCTGGTGTTGGTCCACTGTGTTGTATCATGTCCAAAGTCAGCACAGCCCTCTACCAGGAAATTCTAGAGCACTTCATGCTTCCCTTTGCTGACCAGCTTTATGGAGATGCTGATTTCATTTTACAGCAGGACTTGGCACCTGCCCACACTGCCAAAAGTACCAATACCTGGTTTAATGATCATGGTATCACTGTGCTTGATTGGCCAGCAAACTCGCCTGACCTAAAACCCATAGAGAATCTGTAGGGTATTTTAAAGAGGAAGATGAGAAACACCAGACCCAACAACGCAGATTAGCTGAAGGCCACTATCAAAGAAACCTGGGCTTCCATAACACCTCCGCAGTGCCAGAGGCTGATCGTCTCCATTCTATACCGCATTGATGCAGTAATTCATGTAAAAGGAGCCCTGACCAAGTATTGAGTGCATACTATACTGTACATGGACATATTTTTCAGGAAGCCAAAGTTTCTGTATTCAAAATCCTTTTTTTTATTGGTCTTATGTTTAGCACTAACCCCTGCAGGAGCTGCTGGTTAGATTTGGGCTTACCGTTACCTTCTTTTTCCTCACTTCACGTCTAGGGGTTACCGTGGTAGATGGCCCAGTAACTCGAGAGACTGACAACAGATCCACTTGATTGGATTTTATTTGCAAAACGTAGACAGTGAACAGTCTCTTAAATTGGGACCAGATGGTTGGAAAGGAAGTTCAGGTACTCTTATGCCGAGGAAAAACACGATCAGACTATCCGGTGGACTTAGTCTGGCGGAAAAACGGACGTAAAGTCCACTGGACTGTCCGAACGAGCAGACCTGCCCACACATGGAACTTTTCCGGTGGACATTGTGGCCAGAGACAGCGACGAGTCAACAGCTCAAGAAGAGAAGAACAGAAGGCGGCGAAGACAGCGGCGACAGCAGCGATAGAAGCCCGGGCCACCGCTTGAAAAAGAGCTAGAAGAAGGAGCGGAAGCCTGGCAAGAAGAACCGAAGAGGGGGACAAGACCCCCGAAGTCGGAAGAAGCCCCCCTGGACGGTGGCGAAGAAGAAAGCCGGGCTCCTCCGCAAGTAAAAGAGCTAGCAAAAGATAGCAGAGGAGTCCGGCGAGAAGACCCCCAAGACAGAAAAAGACCCCCGGAGCTGTGCAAAAAACAATTTTTAACCCTTGTGTGTTGTGTTTTATTTACATTTTTTTCACAGGTGATTGAGTAGGGGTACATTGTACCCCATACTCATTCACATAGGGTGGGGGCCAGTATCCGGGGGCCCCCTTAGTAAAGGGGGCTCCCGGATTCCGATAAGCCCCCGGCCCGCAAACCCCGACAACCAACGACCAGGGTTGTCAGGAAGAGGCTTTTGTCCTCATCAACATGGGGACAAGGTGCTTTGGGGTGGGGGGGCGTGGCCCCCCTTCCCCAAAACACCCCCCATGTTGAGGGCATGCGCCCTGGTATGGCTCAGGAGGGGGGGCGCTCGCTCATCCCCACCCCCTTTCCTGACCGGCCGGGTAGCGTGCTCGGATAAGGGTCTGATATGAATCTAGAGGGGGACTCCCACACCGTTTTTTTCAGCTTAGGGCTTCCCCTTTAAGTCCATACCAGGTGACGGGGCCAGCGACGCTTCCTTCGCTAGTCCTGGCTACCTGGAGCCATGCTCAAAATTAACTGACTTTTCTCCGTGCAGAAAAAGTCCGTTCATTTCAAAAGTACGGCGGACTAGCACACACACGGCCATATTTTGGTGCAAAACTACTTTCTAAGTCCGCCGGACTTTTGGGGAAAAAAAGTCCGCCGGAGCCTACACACGGGCAGATTGTCCGGCGGACTCGAGTCCGCCAGACTTTTCCATCGGATTGTTTGATCGTGTGTACGCGGCATAAGTGTCAAAGTCAAATGTTGAAGAACTTGCTTACTTTGACTGCATGCAGAGAATAGCCATTCGCAACTGGATGTTCACGCAAGTCCCTCTCTCACAAGGCCTAGCAGCCAACAAGGTGCTTAACGCAGGAACAAGTCTCTGCAACAGACGTTGTTGTTGAACATACAAGATATGTCTCTGCCACAGACATTGTTGTAGAACACGTAGGAAAACTAAACTTGAAGAACACTCGTGGGATACCTGGATCTTTCAGCCAGCTTGGCGATATCCACGAGACCGGATTCTCTTGGGTACTCCAGCTCCTCCAGGCTCTTACTAAGAAACCAACCAGCACGTGGCCTTCTTCTGAAGAGTCCTCCCCTGGGTAGCGTGATGTCCGCATCTTAAATACCCTCTCCCAGAAAGCACAGCAAGAGCGCCACTCCCACTGCGCAGGCTCCGAGAGAGAGTAACTTAAGCACCCGACCAGACCATAGCTCCATACCTGCCAGAAGAGACAGTGCCCCCTGTGGTCAGGCGAAACATTGCATAGCCCAGTCAGACTGATGCTGAAGTCCAAATTGAGACAATTGTACCCAAACCAAACTGCAGTTTAGCTTTTACCTTAATGTGTGCTCTTCAGGAGCCGCCGCTACATATGTAATATTCTAATTTTATGAGATGCTGAATTTGTGTTTTCACTAACTGTAAGCCATAATCATCAAAATGAAACAAAATAAATGCTTGAAATATATCACTCTGTGTGTAACCCATTTATATAAAATACATGAGTTTTACTTTTTGAATTGAATTATTGAAATTAATTAACTTTTTTATGATATTCTAATTTTATGAATGTGTATGTATATAGCTGGTTGTTAAGGAGGAAGCCGGCCGCCGCATCCTTAACAACCAAAGAGTCATCAGCTGTAAAAGCTGTAACACTTGCTTGCTTTAAATAAAATAAACGTTTGGACTAAAGTTGGGTTTTGATCATGTCTTACATGCCTTTCTATAATTATCTTTAGAGGCTGGACATTTTAGAGCTGGTGTGCCTGATCATGTGACTTTTTTGTATTTTGTGTGTGGTGTGTATTTGTTTTTTTGTGCATTTGTTTTTACTGATAATATTACGCTCAGTATAAGGTGAACTCACAGCTGTTATGTTGTTTTCAACCCTCTCCATTGCCCTCTGGCTTTCATCATTTCTTCTTTAGTAATATTTGTGCTTTCACTTTTATTACATTGTTAATAAGACCTTCTACAGAAAATAAGATTAATGCCTTTGAATAGGTGTTTTTGTGCCATTTTCATTTACAACACCATCTGGAACATGTGCACGATCTTATCTGACTAACTGCTTTAATTTTAAACAGCATGTACATTGGATCATGCTCAATTTCCATTAAAAAAAATAATAATTTGGAAACACATGTTTTATTAGTTGAGATTATTCATTTGCGTGTCTGAAATGCACAAAAAAAGATGTGTGCATTAATATGTATGCCTATAGATCTTCCATGTTCACATTTGCCAGACATATAGGAAGTTGCAGTGAGCTGTGATTTAACTAAAAACAAATCACGCTGAGCCTCTCTTGCACACTGGGGGCTATTTGCATATTTTTGCATATCATCAAAATTGATTGAAGCTATAAAATATATGTAATAAAACTGTATCTTTTAGGAATAGCTGCATAATGCAATATATATTTTCAAGGCAAGCAAGCAGGAAATCAGTAAAATTTACTACTGAAAGTAAACTATATGTTCATAAAGTGCTGTGATAAATGTATTTATCATGGAATTTCGTAGAATCATACATACAAGGATGGAAAGAAAAATTGACATAAATATAGACTTGGTTTGGAAATGTGTGTATTCAATTCTTTTTTTTATGTGCTATGCTGCTATCTATTATCGTGTATGTGTGTGTAAATATATATATATATATATATATATATACATAGATAGATAGATGGATGTATATATATATATATATATATATATATATATATATATATATATATATATATATATATACATATATAGATCTATATCTATCTATCTATCTATCTATCTATCTATATATATATATATATATACACACACACATACATTATATCTTCATATTACATAATCAAGGAAAAAGGAGAAAAATAGAAAGTGATAGTCAAATGTATTATAAATAAGGCCCCGTTCACAACTAGCGTTTTGGGTTTGTGGACCTGTCCAATTAGAAATCGTACTGCAGGCTGATTGTACTTAAGTGGATCCATCGACTATCGATCCAGCCTGTCAGATTTTTTTTACATGCGATCAATGCCGGTGGCTGTAGCAACTAGCAGTGATCATTGTGTTCTGCTGTTGGGAAAGGCTCTCCTCTGGCAGAACACAAAAGCACTGTGGGAGGAATTCCCCCTTCGATCTTGACCCTGACATCAAACCATGGTGAAAAGAAAAAAAATACATAATCTACTGTATGGGCTGCTTAAAGAGGAAGTAAACACAGTTTTTTTACTTCTTTTTTTCTTACCTGCAAAGTAAAGTCATAATGTGCTAGTATACTAGTTAGGGATGAGCCGGGGGTTCGGTTCGCACCAGAACTTTCAACGGACCCCAAATTCGTACGAACTTTAGAACCCCATGAAGTCTATGGGACTCGAACGTTCTAAATTAAAAGTGCTAATTTTAACGGCTAATATGCAAGATACTGTCCTAAAAAGGGTTTGGGGACCTGGCTCCTGCCCCAGGGGACATGGGTCAATGCCTAAAATGTTTTTAAAAATGGCCGTTTTGGCGGGAGCACTGATTTTAATGACGATTAAAGTGAAAAAAAAGTGAAATATTCCTTTAAATATCGTGTCTGGGGGGTTTTTGTAGTATGCCTGTGAAGTGCCACGTGTTTCCCGTGTTTAGAACAGTCCCTGTACAAAATGACATTAAACAAAAATAACATCATTTAAAACTGCTTGCGGTTTTAATGTTATATCTGGTTCCTGCAATATGGTTGAAAATCATTGAGAAAAATGGCATGGGTAGCCCTCCCTGCCCATTACCAGCCCCTTTGGGTCTTGTACGCATATTAACCTCCCTGGCGGTACGATTATTTCGGATTTTAGGTGCTAAAAGCGGTACCATTATTTTGCATGAAAATTTGGCGTTTTATATTGTAGTCCTGTAATTCTTAGGAATAACTCTTAAATCTGTCCAAACCAGAGTCTAGCAGACATCCCGGGTATGATAAAGTTTGAAAAATTAAATCATAAATTATAATATAATAAATAATTATAAATAATTGTACCAAATAATAATATAACAATAATAAAAATTATTCAATAATGTAATCAAATCAAAAACACTGAAATTTGCTCAGTTGCAGAATTGTCACTGTCATTACTTTTCAGTATTTGATGACGGATCTCCCCACAAATCGCTATCGCTCAATTCTGCGAGTGATTCTAATTTATTATCGCTGTTTTCTAGCTGGTCTAAAATCATTTTTGATGTAAAGGGACAGTTTTGGTTGCTATGGACAATCTCCAGTTTCCAGGGAGAAAGAACAGTTTTTATTATATAAAACTGCATGCAGGACACTGGGCAGACCACTAGGGACAACGGGGATGTGAAATATTTACATACAGCAATGTAATCTGTAAGATTACATTATACTGTATGTTTACTGTTTGTTTCACTTTTTGAATTTGGCGCCGATCTCCGTGCCCGTGCGTCGCAACGCTCGCAGGGCACGGAGATCGGCGATGTAATGCATCGAGCGAGACACGGCTCGCTCGTACAGCGGGGAGACAACGCTGGATCCGAGGGAGAAGGTAAGTAAACCTCCTCCTGGATCCAGCGATGCAGTCCCGAGTCTGACTCGGGGATACCGCTCTTGGTATAAAAAATCCACCCCGAGTCAGACTCGGGAATACCGTCAGGGGGGTTAAGGGGAACCCTGTACCCATATTAAAAAAACGAAATGTGTGTGGCCCCCAGGCCCTATATACTCAGAACAGCAGTATACAGGCGGTGCAAACAAGACAGGGACTGTGTAGGTTTGTTGTGTTAAGTTGAATCTGTTTGTAATTTTCAACTGGTACATTTTTAAAGTGTAGCTCCAGTCAAAAAAACTATTTTTAAGCTTTTTGGAAAACATAGGGAAGGGTTATCACCCCTGTATAATTTGTTTTGTCGTACATCTTTTTTCATCTCACTTGCTGTTGTCTCCTTCCGTTTGCAAGTAGGAGATGTTTGTAAGTTGGATGTTTGAAAGTAGGGGCCTGCCCTATATGCTCTGCAGAAATGGCGGAACAAGGTGTTGGTTTTGCCACAACATTGTAAGCCCTCAAAGTGACTCTTGGTGGGTGCTGGAGCACTCTGCTGTGAACGATTATATCAAGAATTATAATTACATGCCATTGTTGAACAGTGGTAGAAAAATTGACCTTTGGTGGTTGTGGTGCTGGTGCCACAACACTATAAGTCCTCACAGTTACTCTGGGTTGGCACAGGAACGGGCCCTCCTGTGAAATATTATATCAAAAATTGTAATTAAATGCCCCTGTTAAACAGGGGCAGAAAAATTGTGCCTTAGGCACTGGTGCTGGTGCCACGACACTGCAACCTCTCCCATATACTCTAGTTTTATTGCAGGAATTAGCCCTGCTGCAAAGCACTGCATCAAAAATTGTAATTAAACGCCCCTGTTAAACAGGGGCAGAAAAATTGGGCCTTAGGCACTGGTGCTGGTGCCACCACACTGCAACCTCTCCCATATACTCTAGTTTTATTGCAGGAATTAGCCCTGCTGCAAAGCATTGCATCAACAATTGTAATTAAATGCCCCTGTTAAACAGGGGCAGAAAAATTGGGCCTTAGGCACTGGTGCTGGTGCCACGACACTGCAACCTCTCCCATATACTCTAGTTTTATTGCAGGAATTAGCCCTGCTGCAAAGCCTTGCATCAAAAATTGTAATTAAATGCCCCTGTTAAACAGGGGCAGAAAAATTGGGCCTTAGGCACTGGTGCTGGTGCCACGACACTGCAACCTCTCCCATATATTCTAGTTTTATTGCAGGAATTAGCCCTGCTGCAAAGCATTGCATCAAAAATTGTAATTAAACGCCCCTGTTAAACAGGGGCAGAAAAATTGGGCCTTAGGCACTGGTGCTGGTGCCACCATACTGCAACCTCTCCCATATACTCTAGTTTTATTGTAGGAATTAGCCCTGCTGCAAAGCATTGCATCAAAAATTTTAATTAAATGCCCCTGTTAAACAGGGGCAGAAAAATTGGGCCTTAGGCACTGGTGCTGGTGCCACGACACTGCAACCTCTCCCATATACTCTAGTTTTATTGCAGGAATTAACCCTGCTGCAAAGCATTGCATCAAAAATTGGAATTAAACGCCCCTGTTAAACAGGGGCAGAAAAATTGGGCCTTAGACACTGGTGCTGGTGCCACGACACTGCAACCTCTCCCTTATATTCTAGTTTTATTGCAGGAATTAGCCCTGCTGCAAAGCATTGCATCAAAAATTGTAATTAAACGCCCCTGTTAAACAGGGGCAGAAAAATTGGGCCTTAGGCACTGGTGATGGTGCCACCATACTGCAACCTCTCCCATATACTCTAGTTTTATTGTAGGAATTAGCCCTGCTGCAAAGCATTGCATCAAAAATTGTAATTAAATGCCCCTGTTAAACAGGGGCAGAAAAATTGGGCCTTAGGCACTGGTGCTGGTACCACGACACTGCAACCTCTCCCATATACTCTAGTTTTATTGCAGGAATTAACCCTGCTGCAAAGCATTGCATCAAAAATTGTAATTAAACGCCCCTGTTAAACAGGGGCAGAAAAATTGGGCCTTAGGCACTGGTGCTGGTGCCACCACACTGCAACCTCTCCCATATACTCTAGTTTTATTGCAGGAATTAGCCCTGCTGCAAAGCATTGCATCAAAAATTGTAATTAAACGCCCCTGTTAAACAGGGACAGAAAAATTGGGCCTTAGGCACTGGTGCTGGTGCCACGACACTGCAACCTCTCCCATATACTCTAGTTTTATTGCAGGAATTAACCCTGCTGCAAAGCATTGCATCAAAAATTGTAATTAAACGCCCCTGTTAAACAGGGGCAGAAAAATTGGGCCTTAGGCACTGGTGCTGGTGCTGGTGCCACGACACTGCAACCTCTCCCTTATATTCTAGTTTTATTGCAGGAATTAGCCCTGCTGCAAAGCATTGCATCAAAAATTGTAATTAAACGCCCCTGTTAAACAGGGGCAGAAAAATTGGGCCTTAGGCACTGGTGATGGTGCCACCATACTGCAACCTCTCCCATATACTCTAGTTTTATTGTAGGAATTAGCCCTGCTGCAAAGCATTGCATCAAAAATTGTAATTAAATGCCCCTGTTAAACAGGGGCAGAAAAATTGGGCCTTAGGCACTGGTGCTGGTACCACGACACTGCAACCTCTCCCATATACTCTAGTTTTATTGCAGGAATTAACCCTGCTGCAAAGCATTGCATCAAAAATTGTAATTAAACGCCCCTGTTAAACAGGGGCAGAAAAATTGGGCCTTAGGCACTGGTGCTGGTGCCACCACACTGCAACCTCTCCCATATACTCTAGTTTTATTGCAGGAATTAGCCCTGCTGCAAAGCATTGCATCAAAAATTGTAATTAAACGCCCCTGTTAAACAGGGACAGAAAAATTGGGCCTTAGGCACTGGTGCTGGTGCCACGACACTGCAACCTCTCCCATATACTCTAGTTTTATTGCAGGAATTAACCCTGCTGCAAAGCATTGCATCAAAAATTGTAATTAAACGCCCCTGTTAAACAGGGGCAGAAAAATTGAGCCTTAGGCACTGGTGCTGGTGCCACGACACTGCAACCTCTCCCATATACTCTAGTTTTATTGCAGGAATTAGCCCTGCTGCAAAGCATTGCATCAAAAATTGTAATTAAACGCCCCTGTTAAACAGGGGAAGAAAAATTGGGCTGATGGCATCACCCAGAACCAGAAATGTTCTTCCAACATATCAGCGGAGGAGGAAGAGGATAGACAATCAACATAACAGGACAGTCACTCAGCATCAGCATAGGCAGTCTTGAAGAGATGTGATATTTCAAAAAAAAATTATTCGGTTACATCAGCTTCAGGTGCTTGGTAGCTGTGGGTTATCCAAGACTGATTCATCTTGATGAAGGTCAGTCGATCAACTGATTCAGTAGACAGGCGCACCCTGTGATCGGTAACAAAGCCACCAGCAGCACTGAAGGTGCGTTCCGAAAGAACGCTGGATGCAGGACAGGCCAGTAGCTCAATTGCATACTGTGCAAGCTCTGGCCAGTGATCCATCCTCAAGACCCAGTAAGCCAGAGGATTTTCGGTGGGAAAGATGTCCAAGTCTGACCTTGCCCCTAGGTATTCCTGCACCATGTAAATCAGACGCTGGCGATGGTTGCTGGAACCGATCATACCTTGGGGCTGTGGACTAAAAAATTGTCTGAAAGTATCAGTCAGACGGCCACCTTCTCCACCGCTCCTTCTGACCGATGCCTCAGCAACACGTTGTCAAGGACCAGGAGTTTGTAACCTCCCAGTCTCTGGGAACGCGTTGCACAGACCTTTCGGCAAGGCCTCCCGGAGATGTCTCATCCTCTGCTCCCTCTGCGATGGCAACATAAGGTCAGCAACCTTACCCTTGTACCGTGGATCAAGGAGAGTGGCCAGCCAGTAATGGTCCCTCTCCTTGATCCGAAGAATACAAGGATCCTTCCGCAGGCTTTGCAGGATCAGGGAGGCCATGCAGCGTAGGTTAGCTGAGGCATTCGGTCCAGAGTCCTCTGGGTCACTAAGGACAACATGATCCGCAGCTACCTCCTCCCAGCCATATACAAGTCCACGGGTTTCTTAGGACTGAAAATCATCCCTACAAGACTGCTGCTGCTGCTGATGCTGAGTGCCAGCCTCCACCTCCATGCTGACACAATCATCCTCTTCCTCCTCCTTATCCTCTTCCTGTGTGATGGGTGGCACAGCAGGAACACTGTCTGGATAAAGGGGGCCTTGAGAGGCAAGGAAGTCCTCCTCTTCCTGCCTCTGTTCTGCCTCAAGTGCCCTGTCCATTATTCCATGCAGCGTATGCTCCAAGAGGTGGACAAGAGGTACAGTGTCACTGATGCATGCACTGTCACTGCTCACCATCCTTGTGGCCTCCTCAAACGGTGACAGGACAGTGCATGCATCCCTGATCATGCCCCACTGGCGTGGTGAGAAAAAACCAAGCTCCCCTGACCCTGTCCTGGTGCCGTAGTCGCACAGGTACTCATTAATGGCCCTCTGCTGCGTGTGCAGCTGCTGCAGCATGGCCAACGTTGAGTTCCACCTGGTGGGCATGTCACATATAAGGCGGTTCTTGGGCAGGTTCAACTCCTTTTGGAGCTCAGCCAGCCGAGCACAGGCATTAAATGATCGGCGGAAATGCACACGGACTTTCCTGGCCTGCTTCAGGACATCCTGTAAGCCAGGGTACCTGCCCAAGAACCGCTGCACCACCAGGTTAAGGACGTGAGCTACACAGGGCACATGGGTCAGTTGTCCCTGTCGGATGGCGGAGAGGAGGTTGGTGCCATTGTTTCAAACCACCATTCCTGGCTTAAGCTGGCGTGGCATCAACCACCTCTCGGCCTGCCCCTGCATCGCTGACAAAACATCCGCCCCAGTGTGGCTCCTGTCCCCCAAACAAACCAGCGCAAGCACGGCACGGCATCGTTTTGCCTGCGTACTTGCGTAGCCCCTGGAATGCCTACGGAGCACCGCTGGTTCTGAGGACAGAGCACTGGAAGAGGCCATGGAGGAAGAAGAAGAGCAGGGGGTGGAGGAGAGAGGTGTTTCACAGCCAATAGTAGCATTTTGGAGGCATGGTGGCGGAACAACCTCCAACACTACTGCACCTTGTCCTGCATCCTTCCCAGCTGCCAGAAGAGTGACCCAATGGGCCGTGAAAGACAGGTAACGTCCCTGTCCATGCCTGCTGGACCATGAGTCAGTGGTAATATGCACCTTACCGCTGACCGCCCTGTCCAGCGAGGCAAGGACATTGCCTTCCACATGCCGGTAGAGAGCCGGAATCGCCTTCCGTGAGAAAAAGTGGCGTTAGGGGACCTGCCACTGAGGAACCGCACATTGTACAAACTCACGGAAGGGGGCCGAGTCTACCAACTGAAAAGGCAGCGGTTGAAGTGCTAGCAATTTAGCCAAGCTAGCATTTAACCTCTGGGCATGTGGATGGCTGGGAGTGAACTTCTTTCGCCGGTCCAGCAGCTGGGGCAGGGATATTTGCCTGCTATAATCGGACGTGGGTGTACTGCTGGCAGAGTGCCCGGAAGCACTTGGCTGTGACACACCTAATTCTACACCTTCATTCCTCTCAGAGCAGGTTTCAGAGAGGACTGAAGGTCTAGTGGGGTTGGAGATGCCAGCTGATGAGGAGCAAGGAGAGGTCCGCTTTGTTCTTTGGTGTGGGTCTTTGAGGTACGCTTGCCAACGAGCTGCATGGCAGGTCAACATATGTCTGGTCAAGCATGTGGTGCACAAGTGGCTGATGTTTTGGCCACACGAGATACGCTTGAGACATATGTTGCAAATAGCAGTGGTGCGATCTGATGCACTCATCTCAAAAAAGGCCCACACCAAAGAACTTTTAGGATAACGCGCAGATGCAGCGCCCTGCACAGGCGGAGCTCTGTGGTGTGATTCAGTCGGTGTGCTGCCCCTAAGCTGGCCCCCGGAGGGCATCCTGCCTCGTTGGACATGTGCCTCCTCCTCCTCTCTCCTACCAGGTACCCACGTGGAGTCAGTGCCCTCATCATCCCCTCCCTCTTCATCGCTGTAGCAAACCTGGCAGTATGCTGCAGCTTGTGGAACATGACTGCCAGATTGCTGTCCTTCTTGAGCATCCCCTCTCTCTGCATTCACGCTACTGCCTTCCTCTAGCTGAGTGTCATCATCAGAGCCTACAAAACACTGGGCATCCTCCTGGAGCATGTACCCAACACTGTGCTCAAAGAGTTCAGGAGACTCCTCAGGAGGACGTGGTGGGTCTAGGAAAGGAGTCACTGATGATAACATTGAGACGAGGGAAGACGATGCGTTGGCAGCTGCTTTGCTAGTACCCTGAGACTGGGTGAGAGAGGATGAGGAGGATGAAGAGGGCTTGGTCATCCACTCTACCAAGTCATTGGCATGTTGCGGCTCAACATGTCCAGCTGCCGAAAAGAAGGACAAGCGGTTATGGGGGGCACATAAAGCGGTGATGAGGGGCAAGTTTATACAACTTGCCTCGCGTCTTAAGCGGGAAAAACACATCGACATTCTTAACCTAGAGAAAAATTTCCGGGCCTTAAGTAAAGCACACAAGCAGCATCCCACGGCCTCTTCCCTGGCTATGCTGGATACAGCCAAAATTGCCCTCAACACTGCACTTACCTCTAGCGCCGAAAAACATTTGCATTGGACGCAGGGCAGATTTTATCTTAATTCCGACAAATTTGGTCCTCTCCTTGCAGCAAAGCTGTCCCCTAAATTTAGAACCCAGGCCCTCCCTAAAATCAAATCTCTTTCAGGCTCGCTCACACAAAACCCAAAACATATTTTGAATGCGTTCCATGCATTCTATTCGAAGCTCTATTCCTGCCCTGTCCCGGACAACACTCAGTCATCTAACACCTTTATGGATAACATTCCCCTCCCCAAGATTTCAGAAGCACACCGCACAATGATGGAAGCCCCCATCTCTGAAGCTGAAATTAAAGCAGTCATTAAGACTCTTAAGAACAACTCCGCCCCTGGTCCTGATGGGTTCTCCACTTCTTATTACAAGACCTACTCTGAGATCCTGTCCCCTTATCTGGCCCGGTTCTTTAATTCCCTGAACAAAGCGTCACCCTTGGACCCTGAAGCCAACTTGGCGTACATTTCGGTCATACCAAAACCGGGGAAAGACCAGAGCCTGGTCAGCAATTACAGACCTATCTCGTTGATTAATAACGACCTAAAGATAATGACTAAAATTCTCTCGAACCGTTTGGGCTCCTTTATTGGAGCATATGTCCATAAGGACCAAGTTGGCTTCATTCCAGGAAGGCAGGGTCCGGACCAGATAAGAAGGGCGGTTGATATTATTTCTCTACTTAAGTCAGGTTGGGACGGGGGACCCTCACAGGAAGGCTTCCTCCTCTCAATAGATTTACAAAAGGCTTTCGATACTATCACTTGGCCATACCTTTTTAGTGTTCTAGAAAGATGGGGCTTCGGCCCACATTTCCTCCATCTCCTGGGAGCCCTTTATTCCCAACCAAAGGCTCGAATCAGACTACAGGGCCACCTTTCCGAACCCTTTCTGATTCGGAAAGGTACTAGACAGGGGTGCCCGCTCTCCCCCCTCCTCTTCGCCATCGGCATTGAAACCTTAGCTATCTCCATTAGGAACCACCCAGACATTCAGGGAGTTAAATGCGGAACGGTAACACATAAATGCGCTCTGTTTGCGGACGATATCCTCCTCTTTATAACCTCCCCCCTCACCTCGACTCCTAACATTCTCCAACTCCTCCGAAAATTTGGGGAGGTATCCGGGTTGCAAGTTAATATGGCCAAATCGACAGCCCTCAATGTTTCTATCCCCTCAGACCTTGTTAACAGGCTCAAGGAGCATTTCCCTTTCTCCTGGAGCAACCCGTCCATGACCTATCTAGGTGTCCAGCTTACGCACACCATCGAACACTTGTATAAACATAACTACCCACCCATGTTTAAGAAACTCAAACAGGACCTAGAGCAGTGGTCTCTCCACAAGCTGTCATGGATTGGGAGGATCAATGCAGTCAAGATGACTCTTCTCCCTAGACTTTTATATCTCTTCCGATCATTGCCGATACCCATCCCCAAATCCCACATCCAAACCCTACAGTCAGCGATCATTAGATTCACCTGGGGCAAATCTAACCACAGACTCCCCAAGACAACGCTATTTAGACCTAGACGGAAAGGCGGGCTTGGGCTGCCTAACCTCTGGTGTTACTACCAAGCGGCACAACTCTGCCAGATTTCTACTGTATTTTCCAGAGGTCCAAAGCCTGACTGGCTCCTAATGGAAAGACAAGCTATCCCCAAACACACTATTGATTACCTGTTGTGGCGCCCCCCGAAATCTAGACCCCCGATCATGGCCCCTACCCTCTCCCATTCCTTTGCGCTTTGCGACACGCTTTTCAAGACCAACATTCTCACCTCAGATTGGCGACCTCTTACACATCTCTTCAATAACCCCTCATTCCCACCTGGGAGGGATGTTAGAGCATTCCAGTGGTGGATAGATAAAGGCCTTTATAGAATAGGGCACTTTCTCAACCAGTCTGGGCCACTCAAACTCGGGCATTGCATATCTAAACTGGAGATGCCAGATTCAGAAAGATTTCGATTCCGCCAAATTTCCCACTTCCTACACACTCTGATTTCCCATCATCCCCTCCCCCTTTCTATTTCCCCTTATGAACTTTGGTGCTCGTCAGCCATGGACGTGAGGGGGGGCATTTCCCTGATCTACTCTGCTTTGGTCGATCCAAAGGAAAAGGCGAGGTACATGCTGAGCTGGGAACGCGAACTAGATATTGAATGGGACCTGGACACTTGGCACTCCTGTTTCTCGAGTGCCTTCAGGGGGATCCTTAACATTTCTCTGATGGAGGCAGACGTCAAAGTCTTCTCGCGCTGGTATCTGGTCCCGACTCGTCTGGCCAAATTTTACCTCCAATCCTCGCCCCTGTGTTTTAGGGGCTGCGGCCATCTAGGGTCGCTCCTCCATATCCTATGGGAGTGCCCCAGGATTAGAAGCTTCTGGAACAAGACCTTTGGCCTTATTCGTAGGGTCACTGGTCTTGTTATCCCGCAATCCCCTGCAATTGCCCTTCTGAATCAAGCGATACCCCTAACCACTAAGCATAGCCGAGTTCTGATTCATTTTTTCTTTATCGGTGCTAAACTGACGATAGCCAGGTCTTGGAAGTCCCCCAGGGTCTCCTTCCCATTATTTAAACAAAAAATTACTTGGATTATGTTCAACGAAAAAACTTCTCACTCAATTTTGGACAAAATAGACAAATTTAAGCGGGTGTGGGAACCTTGGGCCAACTTTATTGGGATCCTTCTTTAAGACCAGTCTCAGGGCTCGGTTATTGTTTAGCCCCCAGTTCCATATTATATCATGTTATCCACGGTCTCTCCTTGGTCCAGGCACACCTCTCTGTACACCTATCTCTCTCTCTTTTTTCCCCTTTCTCTTTCCTATTCCTTTCTACTCTTTCCTTTCTCTACCCTGTCCACATCCTCTCCCTCTCCATGCCCTGCTCAGCCGGGTTTTGGTGATTTTTGGGACTCAGGACAGGTCATAGCAGTTTTTTACTTATTTATTTTATTTTATTTTTATTGTTCTATCACCTTGTGGCCTTAGATTCACTAGCTTCGCACTGTTGGTCCCACTACTCCTGGGCCTTTTCTTCATAAGCGGATGGTAGCTATGTTAATAGTTGGGACTCTCAGAGGCCTGCACCTAGTTCACTGTACGTTCTCTTGATCCATTACTTATCTCAGTCAATTTTTGCTAATGATAGGCATATAGTCCTCCAGTTATATCAGCAGGTTAGGGGGGTTTCGAGACCCCGACACAGCGTGATCCCTGTCGGGGTGTCGGGGCCTTGATCCTCCCAGAGGTCGTTTCCGGCTGTTCATGTTTTTTATGCGGCCTTTTATTGTTTTTTTTTTTATGCTGACTGGAGGTTTCTTTTTATTTTTTTTTCTATTTTCTCACGTATTGATGTTTACTTAGAACACCGAAATTTAATATTCGGATGATACTGTTGGTGTCGGGCGGGGAACCCCCTCCCTATTGGGAGGGGTCCATATCTCCTCCTTAGGTCTCTCAGTGTTCTTCCTAGGTTTGTCTTTTTGCTCTCCGAGCTTTCAATCCTGTCTTGCAACACCGTCACTGTAATCCCCTGCGAGGGAGGTAAGTTCATGTATTATTTGCTATACTTCAATAAAAAATTTAAACATAAAAAAAAAAAAAAAAAAAAAAGAAGGACAAGCGTGTCCCATGGCCACATGCTGATGACGATGCACCGCATCCACGACCAGCACTGTTGTCTCTAGACACAGAGCCTGCTCGCCCTCTTTTATCAGCTCGCGCCTGTCTGTCTCTCCTTGCTGGCCTTTCAGACATGGTAATGGCCTGAAGGGAGTTGGGTAAAACAGCAATTGGGTAGTGTATATTGTGCTGGAGGCACACAACACCCACTAACTCCTGCAGATGCCTTTATTATAGAACACCAGCAATAAAGGGTAGATAAAGGGGTATACTGTACTGGAGGCACACAACACCCACTAAGCCCTGCAGATGGCTCTATTAGAGAACAGCAATAAAGGGTAAATGCAGGTGTATATTGTGCTGGAGGCACAGAACACCCACTAACTCCTGCAGATGCCTTTATTATAGAACACCAGCAATAAAGGGTAGATAAAGGGGTATACTGTACTGGAGGCACACAACACCCACTAAGCCCTGCAGATGGCTCTATTAGAGAACAGCAATAAAGGGTAGATACAGGTGTATATTGTGCTGGAGGCACACAACACCCACTAACTCCTGCAGATGCCTTTATTATAGAACACCAGCAATAAAGGGTAAATACAGATGTATACTGTGCTGTGCTGGAGGCAAACACAACTTCCAATAACTCCTGCAGATGGCAGATGGCTCAAATAGAGAAGAGCTATGTAGGTGGATATAGCGGTGTGTACTGGGTACAGAGCACGCAGACAGCACGCACAAGCTCCTAACACTGACTGCAAGCTCTATTATAAAAGATAGATATATCGCTAGCTATATAGGTGAGATGAATATAGCGGTGTATACTGCGGTCAGGGCACGCAGACAACAACCACTACAGAAGAGCAAGATCGAAAAATCGGCCGATAACGATCGGTGTATACTGTGTCGAAGGTACACAGAACACCCACTAACTGCTTCAGACGCCAACACACTACACAAGGCCGCCGCGCTGGTGGCCTTATATAGTGTGGGTCGTGTACTACACAGCATGAGCTATGATTGGCCACAAGCATCCTGCCTGTGGCCAATCATGGCTCTCCTCGCTGCCGGCGCTGTGATTGGCCAAGCATGCAGAGTCACAGTGTATGCTTGGCCAATCATGAGCCAGCAATGCACTGCAATGGCACAGTGCATTGTGGGCCGTGAACGCCACACGAATATGGCGCGAACGGCCCATAACGTTCGGAATTCGCTGAACGGGCGAACAGCCGATGTTCGAGTCGAACGTATGTTCGACTCGAACACGAAGCTCATACCTAATACTAGTATGTAAATTAAGCCCTCGTTGTCCCCACTGGAGGCCGCATCCATCTTCACCTATCTGCCTTCCGCTGTGTGACTGGCCTGAGCCACATCACGTCAGTCATACGCATGCGCACCGGAGCTGCCGGTCATGGCACAGGCTTCTGAAGAATTTCAAAACAATCCAAAAACACTGCGCTATTCAAAAGTGTAACCAATATACAAACAGCAGCTAACACAACATCTAGGTGTACAAATGTGACGTAATAAATTTTGTGAAAAACAGTGTAGCGCTTATTTGTTTTTACCACATTACAATGTGACCAATGTAGTCAATACATATATTAGACTGTGCAAAGAAATAAAAAAACATTTAAACATTCATTGCTGTATATGCAAAGCTGGAATGTCCAGATAAATATTTGAAAAGATGTGTCCAAAAAAATGGAAATGGAAAAACAGCATGAAAACCAGTGAAGAGTTCTCCGAATTTTCCAAAATATCTGTATGTGATACGATGAAGTGAAGACAGTCCTACACCTCCTCCAAGGAATAGTCACACAATCACTGCGTGAACCCTCCACCACATAAAATGGGGGCTTACCAGATTTAATAGATCCTGCTCAAAATTATATTTGGAGGATCATATATGCTTGTAGGTATACAAAGGCTGTTTTTGGGGTGTTGTCCTTTTCTGGAAAACTTTCAAGTGTGGCTATTTCCTCTGCGGTATGTCTCCATCCACATAAATCATCATAGGTAATGGGATAGATATAAAGGAAGAAAGCAGGGACCACAATAGTGTAACTCCGTTTTTCGTTTCAAGTAATTTAATAAAAAATTATCAAACTCACGTGTACAAAGAACATAAGCGCTTTTTCAATAAAATCTCAGGCTGCAGTGAAGTCCCGACGCGTTTCGTCTTAAGCAGACATCATCTGGGGTACAACTTCAGGGCAGCCCTCCAGTTTATATAGCCAGACCCTCAATCAGGCCTAGATTTCCTCCATCAGTGTCACCACACATCATTTCCGGTATCCAACATGGCCGCCGGCGTGCGTTCCACGCCTCTTTTTAATCGTGTGAAGGGTCTGGTCAAATAGCTAGTACATCCCATGCTCTTATGTATATTGGACGAATCGCTTCCGTGTATCTAAACAACAAAGGCGAACGTCCTAACGTACGTCAGTAACGTCCAAATGGAACGCAGACATAAACATTGAAATGTTCAGCCAATCTTTTAACCTCAGCGGAAGTAAAATAAATGTGACCCCCGCGTATCTCACGAACGGAAGTGATCAGCCTGGAACGCACCAACTTTATCCAATAGAGTGCGAACGTGTGTTAACATTCCCGGCGCCATAACGTCACTTCCGTGTCCCCGTACTCAAAAAATAAAAAAAGACGTGTAAAAATAGACGTGTAAAAAGACGCCATCTCTGAGGTAATATATAGATCGGCACAAGAACATATCTCTTATATGTATTAAATAGAAAGAATATAGAGTATATACTCTGAGCTGAGGGATGTATCTGGTAGAAAAAATGTGGTAATAAAAAATATGTAAGTAAAAAAAATTACACATTCGGACGCTGCGTCCAATAGGAACACAGTGCTATAATCGCATATTAGCTTGTGTAGCCACATTTCGCAGGAAAAGTAAATTAAAAGGCAAATTTCGAAAAAAATGTTTTTTCCAGTAATTTTACCCGAAGAAGTTGTTACAATCTACATAAAGGTATTAACTGAAAAATGAATAAAACAATGTGACCGAATCAAATCGGACAGGCGATTCTTACATCGTAACACTCTTATATAAACGATGGCCTACGCAAAAAAGGGATTTTTATTCTAATTTTAAAAATTGAGAAAAAGTTAAAAATATATAAAAACCAAATATAGTCATAAATTTTGAAGTATATGTGTATATGCTCAAATATGGCGCTCTGTTAGTATAATGGCCTAATCAAAAGGAGACCGAAAGTAATATGTGCTAACATATTAGGTGGACCGAGCCTAAGTCACCTTTAGCCATCTGTAAATACGCACAAAGTACATTTTCCCCACAAATTTATATCGTGTATACCAAAAAAGGAAGAGAAAAATGAAATAAAGATAAAGATATAGATAAAAGAGATGGACAAACCTCAACCATCATCAATAACTATATCCATATTACACACCAAGTCCAAATCAACCGGGGAGTGGGACCCAACGTCATGCATCAACCGTAGTCGATGAATGCATTGATGTCCCAATCCACGTTTAGACCAAACGGGGAGTAGGACTTGATAGTGTATATCCAATACGTCTCTAACCTGGATACGCCCCTGGTCATGGCACCCCCCCTCCAGGGTGGCGTATACTTATCAATAATCAAAAACTCTGTTCCTGTAGGATCACTGTTATGACACTGCTTGTAGTGTCTAGGGACAGTGTGTTTTGAATCTTTACTCTTGATAAGAGATATATGTTCGCCTACCCTGATTGCAAAGGTCCTGATTGTCCTTCCTACATATTGCTTGCCACAGGGGCAGGTGATTAAATATACCACATACCTGGTATCACAAGTGCAAAAAGGTTTAATACTATGTGTCTTATTAGTAGATGTAGAAGTAAATTCAGTGGCCTTACGTCTCCCCAAGGTATTGTATCTACATACACTGCACT
Organism: Lithobates pipiens; assembly: GCF_037356315.1. Classification (NCBI taxonomy): domain Eukaryota; kingdom Metazoa; phylum Chordata; class Amphibia; order Anura; family Ranidae; genus Lithobates; species Lithobates pipiens. Next base: position 517,304,701 of record NW_027507758.1, read on the forward strand.
TTTTACAGGGGTAGAAACCCGTCATGTTGTGGAAAAAGGATGGACGATTAGGTGGATCTAGGATATTGGGGGCTATACTATTCTGTAGGGATGGAACTCCCCTGAAGAGTATCTTCGCTTGTTCGGGTAGCTTGGGGCCCAACACAGAATCATTTTTTAGTATACTCCAGTGTTTGTTTATAATAGACTTGATCTGTCTGTGCTGTGATGAAAACGTTGTTAACATAGACCATCTATAAGTATCATCAGGTACATTTTGTGTTTTCTCAACGATGAGGTCCTCTCTATTGGTTTTCGCAGCTTTACATATTTCACTATCCAGAATTGCTCTATCATACCCCTTATCTTCAAATTTCTGCCTAAGGTTTTTGGCTTGTATTCTAAATGTCTCTAGATCTGTACAGTTCCTCCGAAGACGTAGAAACTGGCTTCGTGGAACCGAATTAAGCCACGCTCTGTGGTGGCAGCTATCTAGGGGAATGAAGCTGTTCCGATCAGTTTCTTTAAAATGTGTTTTAAACACAAATTTATTGTTTACTATTTCAATTTCTAGATCCAAGAAGTTGATCTTAGAGGTACTCATCTCTAGTGATAATGAAATACCCCTATCATTGTGGTTCAGAATATCAAAGAATTCTCTTAACGATTCAGGTGAGCCATTCCATAGGAGGAGGATGTCGTCTATATATCTTGCCCATAAAACCAACGAAGGGCTATGATGGGCATAGACGACATCCTCCTCCCACTTTGCCATAAATAAATTGGCAAGACTGGGGGCAAATTTGGCCCCCATTGCTACACCTCTCTGCTGTGAGTAGTAATTCCCATTGAACCAAAAATAATTATGCTCGGTTGCAAACTCGAGCAGTTCAATGAGGTAGTCACGTTGAAATGACGCTAGAGAATCTTCTTGATCCAAAAAATAGCGGACAGCTTCTATACCCCTTCTATGTGGAATGCAAGTATATAAAGAAGCCACATCTGCTGTGGCCATAATGCATTCATCCTGGGGAATTATATTTGCCAATCTCCTAATTGTCGCTCCTGTATCCTTAAGATACGAAGGAGTTTTTTTCACTAAAGGTTGCAGGTAAAAATCCATATATCGACCTATACGTGAGGTGATAGAATTGATACCACTCACTATAGGCCTACCGGGAGGATTAATCGCATCTTTATGAATCTTTGGCAGATAATATATAGTGGGAATTCTTGGAGCAATAGGGATCAAAAATGATTTTTCTTTCTTATTCAGAATTTTCGAGTCGTATCCCTTCTCGACAAGGCTCTTAAGTTGTCTTTTGTAAAGACTTGTGGGATTGTTAGGGAGTAGTTTATATGTCCCCGGTTCTTCTAATATCCTGCACATTTCAGCTTTATACTGTTCTTTGTCAAGAATAACAATCCCACCCCCTTTGTCAGCAGGGCGCACGACTACCTCCTTTTGTTCACACAGAGAGTTAAAGCCGGCAGGCTTCTGAAGACACAACACGGGTGGCCGTTCCTGACATCATTGGCTGCATAGACAGTAATTATCTCCTAAACGGCGCACGGACTTATTATAGGCTTTCCTATAGGTACAAAGAATACAAGAAGGTTTACTTCCTCTTTAATCCTTCCTGTTCTATCCAAAAATATATGTTTTTTTTAAAAAAGCTCGGCCAGGCAACATTTCCTTAATAAACACCTAATACGCTCACAATTATTGTCAATTACTTTTTAGGAAGCGATAGCTTGTCTTATGTTTTGTGAAATTACATTTACATATTTAAAACCCTTTGATTTATCCAATGAGATATATTTTCAAAGATGATGAAAATAACACAGAAAACTATTTATAATACATAGAAGCAAGTTTCTGCAAATTCCTAACCCCTGCACTGGCAATCCAGTGCATCCAGTTTTCTCAACATTTTCAATAATGTTTTACATTTGTACACTTAGCAGTTTTCTGCTGAACAAGAAATTAGGGTCATGTTTCAAATTGGTGCAGTTCTACAACTGTGCAACAAAAGGAAGAAAAGTATTAATCAAACTCCATTTATTAGTAATACTGTCTCATAATTTGGCTAATTGTTCTTGTTCTGTACTGTCTCATTATATGGAACATGTACAGTATATGTTGATAAATCTCCCCAAACATCTTTTGTTTAAAAAATCTTTGTTAATTTGGACATTTTCAAATTACAGTATATAATTTTTTTCAATTTGTCAACCTTTATTTTAAAAAGGATTTACTGCACCTTAATAATTTTATAGCAAAAGTAACGGGCTGCCTGATTTTTGTTTTAAAAAGTCTGGGCTTATAATGTTACATTTCACATATATCTGGTTTATTTCTGGAAGTCAGACAACTCAGTTCAAGTTTAAATTACTATTTCTTCTGTGGCCACTTTAAAATGTACACTATATTGCCAAAAGTCTTGGGAAACTTGCCTTTACACGCACACGAACTTTAACCACATCAATACATTGCACTTACACCCCCTTCCTGCCCAGACCAATTTTTAGCTTTCAGCGCTCTCACAGTTTGAATGACAATTACTCAGTCATGCAACACTGTACCCATATGAAATGTGCGTCCTTTTTTTCACACGAATAGAGCTTTTGGTGGTATTTAATTAATAGTGGGTTTTTTATTTTGTTCTATAAATAAAAAAAGACCGTAAATGTTGTGGAAAAATGCCTTTTCTTTGTTTATGTCATAAAATTTTACTATTTAGTAATTTTTCTTCATAAATTTTTTCTCAAAATTTATATTGCTACATATCTTTGGTAAAAATAACCCAAATTAGAGTATATTATTTGGTCTTTGTGAAAGTTATACAGTCTACAAACTATGGTGCCAATCAGTGAAAATGGATCACATCTGATCAGGCCTTCGGTACATCAGGTGTATCTCATTTCTTGAGACACTAAGGCTGGGTTCACATTGCAGCGGTGATGAGAACCGGATGTGATTCACACCGCACTGCAGTGCAAATCACATCCGATCTCTGTGCGATGCGAGTTCAGCCATACAGATAGTATGGCTGAATTCGCATCGCACCCGGCCCAAACTCGCACAGGACCCTTTTTTTGGTCCGCAGCAGAATCGGATCGCATGGGTGTTCACACCATGCGATTCGATTCCTGTCCGAGTTTGCAGATCGCACTGCGATATGCGAACTGATCTGGGGGTGCATTTAACGTTTCACTGACACTCCCAGCAGTTCGCATAGGGCAGTGTGAACTGCCGCCGGGAGGCATGCGATGCGGGAACCCGCAGCGGATTCGCAGCGTTCCCGCATCTCTGAAATGTGAACCCAGCCTTAGACCCGGTTCACACTGAGGCAGCACGACTTGCAGCGCGACTGCCTCAGGCGACTTTAGCGGCAGCTTGCAAAATGACTTCTGTATAGAAGTCAATGCAAGTCGCCCCAAAAGTTGTACAGGAACCTTTTTCTAAGTCGGAGTGACTTGAGTCACTCCGATTAGAACAGTTCCATTGCACAAAACGGGACGCGACTTGTCAGGCGGCTAAGTCGCCTGATGAGTTGCCCCTGTGTGAACCGGGTCTAACAAGTCAGGAAAGTACAAATACCCCCCAAATGAACCCTTTTTAGAAAGTAGACATCCCAAGGTATTAAGTAAGTAGCATGTTGAGTTTTTTTACGTTGTAATTTTTTCACACAATTCTTTGCAAAATGAAGATTGTTTTTTTTTTTTTTTTACAACATTTTCATATTATCAGGTTATTTCTCACACACAGCATATGCATACAACAAATTACACCCCAAAATACATTCTGCTACTCTTCCCGAGTATGGCGATACCACATGTGTGACACTTTTACACAGCCTGGCCACATACAAAGGACCAACATTGAAGTAGCACATTTAGGCGTTCTACGAGCATAAATGACACATCTCATTTCTCAAACACCTATTACATTTTTGAAGGCCCTGAAGCACCAGGACAATGGAATATATAATTATTCCTGCACTACCATGTGCAAGAGGAAGATGGTGGAACTTCTGCAAGCACTGAATAAGTTTCATACCATACCCATAAAGAAAATAGAATTGAAAGGGGGTTGGTGATGCGCTGTTCCCAACAGAATGGAAAATTGTGCTGCTAAAGGGAGCAGTACACAAGTACTTTCAATGGAAATAGACCAATAATGCAAATAATAATCACAACATTCAAGTTGCTGATATCAAAAGGTGCAAAGTGCATAGATAAATTGCTAATAACACTGTGAAAAAATTGTTCAGTATAGTAAATCATGAAACAAATGTGCAATAATCAGCAGCAAAAAACTTCCTGTGCAATGTGCAAAATAGCCTGTGCAAAAATGTGCAAAAATAAAAATAACATAGTAAAATAAGTTATTTTCTTCTTTGTGCAAATAGGCATTCCAATGTGCAAATAGTGAAAAGTGCTGAAGGAATACACATCTCCTCTTTGTGCAAAGATACACACCAATAGAAGTGGCCTCTTACCTTGTGGTAATGAGGTAACCGCGTATATATATATATATATATATATATATATATATATATATATATATATATATTTTACAATTGGGAAGGCTGCTTCCTGGATCAGTATGGGTCTGTACTTGTCTTTATCTCTCGTAGATGCAAAGAAGAATAATAAAAAGAAGGGGGATTCCGAATAGTGTAGTAATTTTTTAAAACATGAGTAGTTTTTATTTAAACAACAATAGGGTACTCACAAAACATAAAATCAAATGAACTTATCTCCACAAGCGGTGAGCTCGTTAGCCTACGTCAGTCTGAGTGCCAGAAAGATGTCTTTAAATAGTCTCTACTATTGGCTATAGTGGACGACCATTTTCTTGTGGCTCAATGTAAAACCAGAATGGCAGCCATTTTCCAAGAGACTGTATGTATATGAGCGTGCCCATTTTCTTGGTTATACAGTACTGTGAAGCGTGGCCACATACCAGGAGATCGTAAACACTATAAAAGCGTGGCCATTAGTTTGGTTACATAGTGCTGTGGAACGCAGTAATAACGAAGGGGTAATCTACTATCAACAGGAAAATGTATGCACGGGTTGTAAAATGCAAAACTGGTGCATAAGGTGGCAAATGGATGTAAAACAATAATTTAAAACGAAGATAATTTTAAATGTAAATTGAAGGTAAAAAGATATTTTTAAAGGATGGACTAAGCAAAGCTTGTGCTTATAAAATGGGTGGAATAAACATCAGCACTGACGTGTGCATTAATGAACCCATAAAAAGTCTATATAATCCATAGACATGACAATAACATGATTTAAAGTATTGATAAAATGTAAAATGCACAATATATTAACCACTTGCTTACAGGGCACTTAAACACCTTCCTGCCCAGACCAATTTTCAGCTTTCGGTGCTCTCACAATTTGAATGACAATTACTCAGTCATGCAACACTGTACCCAAATGAATTTTTTGTCCTTTTTTTCCCACAAATAGAGCTTTCTTTTGGTGGTATTTGATCACCTCTGGGGTTTTTATTTTTTGCGCTATAAATTAAAAAAGACCGAAAATTTTGAAAAAAAACGCATATTTCTTTGTTTCTGTGACAGAATTATGCAAATTATTAATTTTTCTTCATAAATTTTGGTCACAATTTATACTGCTACATATCTTTGGTAAAAATAACCCAAATTAGTGGATAATATTTGGTCTTTGTGAAAGTTAGAGAGTCTACAAGCTGTGGTGCGAATCGCACAAAATTGATCACATCTGATGTACTGGTGGCCTATCTCGCTTCTTGTGACCCGAACAAGCCAGGAAAGTACAAATACCCCCCAAATGACCCCTTTTTGGAAAGTAGACATTCCAAGGTATTTAGTAAGAGGTATAGTGAGCTTTTTGATGTTGTCATTTTTTTCCCACAATTCTTTGCATAATTAAGATTTTTCATTTTTTTTTTTTCTCCACAAAATTGTCATTGTAATAGGTTATTTCTCTCACGTGGCATGTGTATACCACAAATGACACCCCCCAAAAAATTCTGCTACTCCTCCTGAGTATTACAATACCACATGTGTGGGACTTTTTCACAGCCTGGCCACATAGAGAGGCCCAACATGCAGGTAGCGCCATCATGTGTTCTAGGAACATAAGTTACACATCTAACTTGTTGACTATTTATTACACTTTTGAAGCACCAGGACAATGACACGTGACACTGATGACAGATGGCACTGATACGTGGCAATGATGACAGGTGGCACTGATGACAGATGGCACTAATATGTGGCACTGATGACAGATGGCACTAATATGTGGCACTGATGACGCGTGGCACTTATACGTGGCACTGATGACACGTGGCACTAATACGTGGCACTGATGACACGTGGCACTGAAACGTGGCACCGATGACAGATGGCACTAATACGTGGATGGCACTAGGGGCAGGTAGCACTGGGGTGGATGGCACTGGGGGCAGGTAGCACTGGGGTGGATGGCACTGGGGGCAGGTAGCACTGGGGTGGATGGCACTGGGGCAGATGGCACTGCTGGGGGCGGATGGCACTGCTGGGGGCGGATGGCACTGCTGGGGGCGGATGGCACTGCTGGGGGCGGATGGCACTTTTTATTTCATTTTTTTTATTTATTTTTTTTCCACAATCAGAACGGCTGCCGCTGCAGCCGTTCATCTCTCCCCTCTCGCACTGTCTGTGCGAGGAAGGAGAGCGGCGCTGCGAGATGATCTCATATGTTTACATATGAGATCATCTCCCATTGGACACGCCGATCACGCTGTAAACGGCCGCTGTGATTGGCCGTTTACAGCGATCTGTGTTTGCCTGTCCCCGGGGGACACGGCGAACACAGAACTTCCGCGATGCGCACCCGCGGCGGCGCGCATTGCGGAAGTAAACATCAGGCCGTCCAGGGACGACCGCCCGGACGAACGCGCCTGCTCTACGGCCGTCATTCGGCTATAGGGCGGGCGCGAGGAGGTTAATAAAGAATTAAAAGTCCTAAAATAATGTCATTAAAATGGCCAGGAGAAAAAAATATATATATAAATATACACATATAGAGTACATGTAAAACTGTACATACATATGTGTAAAAAGGGGGGGGGGGAGAGAGAGAGAGGAGGGACATCTAGGATATTCGGGCATAGGGACACAGATGGAATAGCGCACTAAGAAACAAATCTGCAGATAAATAAAAAGGGAGGGGGTAATATTAATATTAGTGATGGAAGTAATAAAAACAAATTAAGATTTCTTAAAAATCAGTGAGAAAACAGTTGAGGTCAAATTCAATGTTCAAGCCTCTAGGTGAAAAGGTATCCAGTGTGAAGATTCATTTTGATTCCAACTGGCTGAGGGTCCTAACCTTATGACCTCCTCGCCAGTGTTTAATATAGGGTTCTATTCCCCAAAAATTTTAAAAATCAGTGGGGTCCTTATTGTGGCATAAATAAATAAAAATTTGACACACTATGCATGTCATATCCATTAAGGATATTTTGGACATGTTTTTTGATGTGCATCTTCAAGGGTCTTTTGGTGTGTCCAATATATTGTAGGCCACAGCCGCATTCGAGGGCATACACAGCTCCTTCCGTATTGCAGCAAATAAAATCTTTGACCTCATAGGTGTCTCCCGTGCTTGTGGATGTGAAATTAAATTTCTTTTCATTTGGACGTCTGTTTCTCATGCACGCAAATCATTTTTTACAAGAATAAAAACCTTTTCCTGGGAAGAAAGTAAAAGATCTCTTAGGTGGATCTAGTACATGTTTCACTACTTTATCCCAAATGGTTGGTGCTTTTTTGTATATAAATATAGAGTTAGTTGGTAGTTTGTCTTGTAGTTGTTTATCTGCCAGAAGCATGTGCCAATGTTGTTTAATAATTCTTTCTATCTTTTTGTGCTGTAAATTATAATCCAGAATTATGGGTGCTACCGCCATTGTTGGCTCCTGTTTGATCTTTTCTTTAATTTGTTTGTTGCGTTTCATTTCTGTCACTTCTGCCATCTTCTTTTTAATAAACAGATGGTCATAACCTTTCCTGGTGAATCTGTGTCCCATCTTTTCTGCCTGATCCAGAAAAGTATCTAGATTGGTGCAATTGCGTCTTAACAGCATTAGTTGTCCTTTAGGGACATTGAAGAGCCAATTTTTGTGGTGGCTGCTCTCTATCGGAAGGTAACTGTTCCTGTCAATGTTTTTAAAGTGCGCTTGTGACCTAAGTGTTGAGTCTTCTTGTATGATTTCCAAATCAAGGAATGTTATATTCTTCTCATTGATGTCCCAAGACAGTTTTATATTCCTGTCATTTATGTTAAGGCTTTCAAAGAATGGCATTAGCTGATTAGGGTCTCCTTTCCACAGGATAAAGATGTCATCAATATATCTTTTGTAAAGCACTATTTTACCAGATCTGTTATTAAAAATGTTCTCCTCCTCCCACTGGGCCATGAATAGGCCTGCTACAATCGGGGCAAATTTGCCTCCAATCGCAAGTCCAGTCTGTTGATGGTAATTATTTTTATTGTACCAAAAATAATTGTTCTTTAAACCAAAATCAAGACATTGTATTAGAAACTTTGTGCACACGGTAGCTTAGTATGTGTCCTCAGGCCCAATTTAGCAGCTTTACAGGCTTGGTAGTGAAGTACAGTATTATCGTGTATAGGGATGAAACATCTGCAGTAGCCATGATCCACAGTCCATCTTCTTTAGGGATATTCTCTATGATCTGTAACATCTGTTTTGTGTCCCTTAGATATGCTTTTGTACTTTGTACGGCTGATTGCAGATAATGGTCTATATACTGACCCATTCTGGAGGTGAGCGAATCTATTTCATTCACTATTGGCCTGATTGGTGGATTTGTATTGTCTTTATGTATTTTGGAAAGTGAGTATATGATTGGTGCAGAAACCATGAACCAGACCGAGACAGAAGTACAATTAAATCACAATTGTTTATTAATAAAAAATAAAAAGGTAAATAGAGTAAGCGTAATCAAAGCATAGCCAGAGTCCAGTAACCGTAGTCAGCCAGTCCAGAGTTCAATAACCAGATCAGGTAATCAGCCAGGCCAGAAGTCAGGGATCCAAGTGGAGCAACAGCAAGCAGGATAAGGAGCCAGAAGGGATATCAGCAAGCCAGTCATTAAACAGAACCACAGGAGATGGTTTCTTATTATTTGTGACCAAGGCGAAGGCAGAGATGAAGTGAGCTGGACAGCTTTAAGTAGGCAGGTCAGACGAGCAGGATCAGGAAGGAACAGCTGGTAACTGTGGAGAGAGATGGGAGCTGGCAATTAGCGGACAGCTGAGCAGTCAGCCCAGAGAAGGAAGGGCTAAGCCAGCCCTGACATGTATGACATGAGTCCGGTATTAAAAATCTGGATTCTTTTTTATTTAATATATTTTTCTTTAACCCTAGATGCACTACCTGTTCAAGTGTACACCTACACTTAAACATGGGATTGCTCAGTAACTTGCTATAAGTATTTTCAGCTTCCAACATATCCTTCATACTGTTATGGTATTGTTCCTATGAGTTGACTACAATAGCACCTCCCTTGTCCTCTGTACAAATGACAAGGTCCTTCTTTTTTGTAAGTTTACGGATGCCACTTTTTATATAACTCAGCTCTTCCTTCTCCTTTTTCTTCAGATCCTTGATTTCCTCTAAAACCACTCTTTTAAAAAACTCAATGTATTTATTATTTTTCACAGGGGGTTAAAAACAGATTTGTTTCTCAGTGTACTGTGTAAAATTTCATCCTCTCTAGGTCCTTGGGATCTGTATTTAAATGAGTTTCCTGCAATGTATTTTTTGATATTCAGATTTCTAACGAATTTCTGAATGCCATAAGACACTTCCAGATTTTTAGTGGGTGCATATTTCCAACCTTTATCTAACATCCAATCTCTTCATGTGTGAGTGGTTGTCCACTTAAATTAAAAATGCCCTCTCCTTTTATTCTCTTTTTCTTTTGTTCTCTCTTACCGGATCCCCATCCTCTCTTCTTTCCTGGCTTCTTCTCGTGCCTCTGGTGTAGTCTGGATTTCTCGGTGGGTGATTCTCCCTGCCTCTGTCTATAAAAGACCTATTGTAATCGGGGCCATCATATTGTGTTGGGTAGAACCAGTGCAATGGAATTTCCCACAAAATGACCCCATTTTTGGAAAGCAAACACCCCAACGTATACTCTATGAGGCATAATGAGTCTTTTGAACAGTTCATTTTTTCCAGAAATTTTTGGAACATGTGGAAAAAAAATGAAAACTTATTTTTTTTTTTTTTTTTACATAAAGTTGTAAATTTATAAGATATTTCTAACAAATAGCATGTATGTAGCAAAAATTACACCCCAAAATACATTCTGCTACTCTTCCCGAGTATGGCAATACCACATGTGTGAGACTTTTACACTGCCTGGCCACATACAGAGGCCCAACATTGAAGTAGTACCTTCAGGCCTTCTAGGAGCATAAATTACACATCTCATTTCATTCCTACCTATAACACTTTTGAAGGTCCTTGTTCACCAGCCCAGTGGAATTACCCACAAAATGACCCAATTTTCAAAAGCAAACACCTCCAACGTATTCTATGTGAACGAAAAAATCGAAAGAATTGCTCTAAACCCGTGTCACAAAATAATTAAATCATGTGAAAAATTCCCCAACAATTGTGTCATCAAATAAGGATTACAACAAATACAACAAATTACATGTGTTAAATAAAACACCAGCACCCGTGCAAAAATCAAAAAATACCAGCAAAAAAACTTAAGGATATTACAAATTAAATATAGTCCATCCGTGAGTGAGAAATCTTCATAAATATATGCTGTATCTGATCCACCACCAAGGATATAAAGATTTACTTCTTACCAGATTACGGGGAGCCGACAATTCATTATAGCCGCGAGTGATTTTAAATGACTTTTTTTCCTGCAGAAATGACACTTTGTGCAGGGACAGTTCTAATCACAGGAAACATGCGCCCCTTTACAGGCATACTATAGACACCCTCCAGGTATGAAATTTAAAGGAATATTACACTTTTATTGTTTCACTTTAAGCATTATTAAAATCAGTGCTCCTGAAAAAACTGCAGTTTTTAAAACTTTTTTTGCATTGATACATGTCCCCTGGGGCAGGACCCGGGTCCCCAAACACTTTTTTAGGACAATAACTTGCATATCAGCCTTTAAAATTAGCACTTTAGATTTCTCCCATGGACTTGTACATGGTGTTCCGCGGCTTTTCGAATTTGCCGCGAACACCCCAAATTGTTCACTGTTCGCCGAACAGGCGATCAGGCAATGTTTGAGTCGAACATGAGTTTGACTCGAACTCGAAGCTCATCCCTAGTAATAATAATGAATCTTCTACTAGATCGCCAAACGATCTCACAGATCTCTTTATTGCACAGCCTCCAAATTATGGGCAAACCACTCAGCACTCTCCGGTCCGCTTTTGATTGACTCAAAAGATTATCAGTATGTGGCCACGGCATGAAAAGATAAAAAGCTCCAATAGTGTAAAACCCACGTTTTATTGTACATAAAAAAAAGAATACTTACAAACATTAGCAAGTTCCAGAGCCTACAGTCCGGTGCATCGGTCGATACACACGCGGACAAACCCGTCCTTCCCGAATGTCTGTCAACAAACACGAGGTGACATCAGTACATCTCTCCTCCCTACGCGTTTCATAATATATTATGTCATCCAGGGGCACAGGCAGCGCGCTGTGTAACCTCCCTTTAAGCGGTCGCCGCCTGACCAAGCCGCGCCTTGAGCCTCCAATTGCAGTCCAACCTGCCTAGCTCATTTCTTAGTCCATCTATCACTGGCGGAACAATATTAATATTGGCAGTCCACACTCAGAAAGTCTCTACTGCAGCAATAATCACCACTAGAGAAACTTCCGGTTAGAATCATATACTCCTTAAAAACCTAAAAATTACATAAAAAAATACATTTTATGCTTAATAGGCTCAGAATCCACCAAGCCTCCGGAGGATGGACTTCCGCTTTTCCCTACAGGAAGAAGATATAGACTCTAAACATAACCCCCTCTGCTGACACTCCAGCAGAAGAAGGGTAAAAAATAAAATAAAAATGGGTAAATGTATAAAAAAATATAGAAACAGACTGGGGGCACCACCATACCACGATAGTGGGCTCAGAGTCTATCAAGCCTCCGGACCAATACAGTCACGGTGCAAGAAGGAGATATGGACTCCAGGTGTGACCCCTTCTGCTGACACTCCAGTGAAAATGGATAAAAATTAAAAACAGGGGACACCGCCATAAGAATAGGTGGTGTACCTCCCAAACGTGACATGTGCAGGGGAACCTTGACGGAACATATTCTATGTGGCATGGACTGCAGATAGGTACTCGGGTACTCTTATGGGTTGCAGATAGGTACTCGGGTACTCTAATGGGCTGGAGACAGGTACTTGGGTAACTTGATGAGCTGCAGACAGGTACTCGGGTACTTTGATGGGCTGGTGACAGGTACTCAGTTACTCAGATGGGCTGGTGACAGGTACTCGGGAATTCTGATTGCCTAGTGACAGGTACTCAGGTACTCTGATGGGCTATAGATAGGTACTCAGGTACTCTGATGGACTGATGACTGGTATTCTGGAACTCTGAAGGGCGATGACAGGTTCTCAGGTACTCGGTACTCATATAGACTGTGACAGGTACTCGGGTACTCATATGGACTGTGACAGGTACTCAGGCACTCGAGTATTCATATGGACTGTGACAGGTACTCAGGTACTCATATGGACTGTGACAGGTACTTAGGTACTTGGATACTCAGATGAACTGTGACAGGTACTCATATGGACTGTGACAGGTACTCTTGTACTCAGATGGATTGTGACAGGTACTTGGGTACTCAGATGGACTGTGACAGGTACTTAGGTACTCAGGTGGACTGTGACAGGTATTCAGATGGACTGTGACAGTTACTTGGGTACTCTGATGGACTGTGACAGGTACTAATATGGACTGACAGGAGAACCCGGTAACATCTTGTTACCGCGGTTTGTTGACATTTAGTGATCGGCTGTGAAAGGATCACAGCCGGTCACATGGTAAACAGCCGCCGGCCAATGGCTGTTTACCAGCATCAGTGACAAGCAGTTTCTCTGTGACATGCCACCACCGAAGGAACAGGGATGTGCGCACACGATCATGCTGCCACCGACGTGATCACGCACATGTGCCGTGCAAAGTGGGATGGTACCACCTGTAATCGGTTGTGAGTTCATCACGGCTGATCACGTGGTAAACAGCCATGCCCAATGGCTGTTCACCCCCCTCGATGGCAAACAGTGTCTCCGTGACACACCGCCACTGAAGGAACAGGGATGTGTACACATGATTGCGCTCGTTCCCTGTTTAAATGGACGGATGTCATATGATGCCCGCCCAGGATGAGAGCCATGCCGCCTGGCTGTCATATGATGGCCAGAGGGCGGCAATTGGTTAATGGCATACCAGTCTTCCTGCTGAACCGGCCGAGGTTGGAACCGTGTATGGCCTGCCTTTTCAGGGCCTATTAACCTTACAATAGTATTTATTGTATGTTTAGGGCCCCTACTTCAAGCTGGAGTGTTGATATTCCCAATTTAGCTAGGCTGTAGTAAGCTTAAGCTTTGATTGTTATTGTTTTCATGTGTTTTGATTTTTTCCTATTGCTGGGGAATGTTCTCAGTGGATAGTGCAAGCAGAAATAAAGTCATGAGGATCTTTCCAATGTCCAGGCCTGCTGACTGGGGAAAGTGTTGCAATAAGATTCTAATTCTAGGTCTAAGGAAACAGAAAGAAGGTGGTGGCTTGTGCCTTGGCGTCTGAAAGATTGTTGCTGTCCTGTTGGACAGTACATTCAAAGGAAGTGAAGCAGGTAGATGGCTGCCTGTATGAAGCATCATAGGAGGAGGATTCTATGGTGAATGGTTTTCTGGGCTGCTGAGTAGCAGCTACTGCCAATAGACATTGCAAGGAGTTCACACTGCTCATCCAGTAAGGTAACTATGACTGAATTTAATCACCAATACCCAGAGGTGGAGAGAAGAGGGAAATAAATAAGATGAAAAATTGTCATAGGTTGTAAATTTTGAGACTTGGTGCTGCCCTCCTGCTTTGCTGCCCTAGGCACGGGCCCATGGGTGTCATTATGGTAAATCCAGCCCTACAGACATGTGTTGATGTTAAATAATAAAAAGAATTGGACAAAAATATAAAAAAAGACAAGTATAATATAAACATGGTAATGAGCTACATACAACAAGGAAACAGTTAAATTGTACAAACAGCAAACATCAGGTCAACACAGTAAGAAAATGACACTCAGCATGCTGACAACTACAAAAACTATAAATTAAAGAGGGTATAAAACAATGAAAAAAAAAACAGCCTCGAACAAAGAGATGGTAAAAAAACAGAACAAGGAGAAGGTAAGAGGGAAACATAGAATGAGGACTGTAATGTTTATGTCAAGGAAAAAATGTAGTGCACAGCATCTGCACTATTTAAATTAGGTTGAACATATGCACATGGTTCCTTTCAAGCAATGCCTTTGGTAACATACCAACCACTCCATTTACTTTTTAATATACCAAATCCTCCAGGCAAGTGAAAGTAATGTGCTGCTTTAATATAAACATCCCTTGTGAGGTCCCACAAAATGTATATTCCTCTCAGCAGCACAGATACGAATCCATGAATATCAATAAGTATCACACAGTGGCTGTTCATAAAGGAGCTATAAGAGTTAATGGGATAATGTCTGTCTGCTAGTGTTAATTAACTATACTTTCTATGGAAATGTGTGCCAGTTATACACGTCAAAAGACACTGATTAAGGGAAATGGCTTAAATGCTAATCATGGTTGAGAGAGTCACACTGGATGCTAAGAGTAGCAGAATGCACAACGGTAAGGTGCACACAATAAAATGCACAATACATAGTAAACATATTTAAAGAAATATTGATATGCAAGTAATGCAATGTTCACAGATGAAACAATAAATGTGCAACAAATCCTGTGGAAAAAAATAGTAAAACAATATTTATTCAGAAAAGAACATTTGTAACTTATACATAAGAAAATGTTTTTGAAATCACATTTTCAGTATATAAACTATATAATTCTGAAAATAAAGGATGGGTTTGGCAAGCTGCTTGTAAAGTCAACAGGCTGGTGATCAGCCACAGAGAAGTCTATTATAGGTTACATAGTTATATAGTTCCATAGTTACATGGTAGGTAAGGCTGAAAAAAGACAATAGTCCATCCAGTTCAACCTGTGTGGGTACATGTGTATCAGTGTCTATAATGCTTTCCCATATCCCTGTATATTGTGTCCTTTTATGCACTGTACACACAGTCGGACATTCCGACCATAAAGTCCGTCGGATTTTTTCCGACAGATTTTGTCTGAAACTTGTGTTACATACACACGGTCGGACAAAGTTGTCAGAAAATCCAATCATTTGAAACAAGGTGACGTTTGTTGCGTACGACGGGACTACGTAGATGCTAGTAACCAATAGCTTTGGTCTCGGAATTTAATCTGAGCATGCGTGGCACTTTGCCCGTCGGAATTCGCTACAAACGATCGGAAAACGTCCGATCGGATTTTGTTGTCGGAAAATTTTAGATCCAACTCTCAAACTTGATTACTATCAATATCTCTTCTCAAATGTCTTTTCTTCAGCCAGAATACATTTTGTGTTTGCAGCCGTTCCTCATAATTGAGGTCCTCCAGTGCCCTTATTAGTTTTGTTGCCCTTCTTTGGAATCTCTCCAGCACATCCCTTCAGAGGACTGGTGACCAGAACTGGACTTAAAACTCCAAATGAGGCCTAACCAGAGTTTTATAAAGTGGCAGAATTATGGTTTTGTCCCTGGAGTATAGCCCCTTTTTATGCATGCTAATATTCTGCTGTCTTTGGCAGCTGCAGCTTGGCACTGCATTCTGTTGCACAACCTGTCATCTACTATTACCCCTAGATCCTTCTCCATTCTTGACTCTCCCAGCTGTACTCCATCTAGAGAATATTTTGCATTTATGTTTTTTGACCCCAAGTGCATTTCTTTACATTTCTCCACATTAAACCTCATTTGCCATTTGTCTGCCCACTCCTTTATTTTATTCAGGTCATTCTGCAAAATTCCCATATCCTGATGAGAGTTTATTACTTTGCTTAACTTTGTGTCAACCCCAAAAACTGAGGCTGAATTATCCATCCCATCCTCTATGTTGTTTATGAATATGTTGAAAAGAATTGGTCCCAAGACAGAACCTTGGGTACCCCACTCACTACTCCAGACCAGTCTTAGTACATGTTATTAGAGATGGCCTTGCAGTTCGCCCGGTGGTCACATTGTGAAGAACTTTGACCTATGACACATCCATCATGGGGTACAGGACAGCCAATTGAGACATTTCAGCACATGGACATACCCCCTACCTTATAAATAGACCTGATCTGGCGGCCATTTTACATTCTGTCTTTTGTCAGTGTAGGGAAAGGACGCTGTGTGGAGCAGGGACAGTCAGTCTGTAATCACTAGCTATTACTATTATGTCCACAAAAGTCCTTTTAAGGACTGGTATAGGTGTAAAGTATATAGGGTTGTAATACACTTATAATATACTTTCTTTCAAATATAGAAAATATAATATAGTGCACTGCAGTGCTGACCTTATGCAGTTCTGCAGCGATACTACAAAGAATGACAAACGCAATTAGAAAAAAGTATTATAACTGGTGTGATAGACCAGTTGCCCCCCCCCCCCCCCCCAAAACGAGTGATTGAAGTGGGGTGTTATATACCTTCTTCCACATATATGGCACTTCTCTAGAGACTTTTGTCACAGGGTCATTTAAAAAATGACAGACAGAGGAAGAGGCAGGTCCTTCCACAGGGGTGATGGGGGTAGGGCAGGAGCAACAGGCTTGAGCCAAAGTGGGAAATTTCATAAAGGTGTGTTTGATTATGTCAAAGGACGCACCAGAATTGGTTGAGTGGCTCACTCAGCCTTACTCTTCTGCACCCTCCTTATCCTCTCAATCTGCACCCTCTTCACACCAACACCACCACCACCATATACCTTTCGCTTGAGTCACAGGAATTATTTTCCGAAACATCACAAGACATTTCTGATGCGCAGTCATTCTTGGCATTGGATCAGGAAGAGGAGGTAGCAACAACCGCCACTCAGCAGTCTGATGACAGTACCCAGATCAGCGCAAGGGCAAGGAGGTTGGTCCCCGCTGTTGCTGCCTACTCCGAGATCTCTAATTATGCTGGTGTCAATGCTCTCTATCTCGGTGCTGGTGTCAGTGCTCTCTATCTCGGTGCTGGTGTCAGTGCTCTCTATCTCGGTGCTGGTGTCAGTGCTCTCTATCTCGGTGCTGGTGTCAGTGCTCTCTATCACGGTGCTGGTGTCAGTGCTCTCTATTACGGTGCTGGTGTCAGTGCTCTCTATCTCGGTGCGGGTGTCAGTGCTCTCTATCTCGGTGCTGGTGTCAGTGCTCTCTATCACGGTGCTGGTGTCAGCGCTTTCTATCTCGGTGCTGGTGTCAGTGCTCTCTATCTTGGTGCTGGTGTCAGTGCTCAGTCTCTATCACGGTGCTGGTGTCAGTGTTCTATCTCAGTGCTGGTGTCAGTGAGGGAGATAGCAGCAGAGAAGCCAATCAGCAGGCAGTGCCAGCACCATGGCTGAGGATCAGCAATGGACTGGCACCTCCGCACCACCGCAGTGGAGCCCTGCATAAGTGGGAGTAAGGGCCGGGCAGAGGGAGGGGTCAGGGGCTCAAGCACAGGTTGGCACACTGGGACACTGGCACAGGACTGCACTGCCCTGACTGTGGCACTGGTCATCTCCTGCACCCCCTTCATAGCCTGGCCTGACCTTGCTACTCCTCCATGGCCTTCATGCGCTCCTGAATTGACAAAATTTCACAGATAAAAAAAGAATGCTTGTCATTGTCGATCCCAGATTCACTTAATACTTCTGGTATGTCAGTGTCCATGTTGTGGGACTATGTGTGCACAGCTAGTAAGTATTTTGTGGCTGAAAATATGACCTGGAGGTTTTTAAGGTTCGCCTGCCATTAAAGTGAATGGGGTTCGCGAACATTTGGGCACGTTTGCGGATCGCGTTCATGAAACGTCCCGTCGGAAGTTCGTCCATCACTACATGTTATTTATCACTACCCTTTGGACCCGTCCCTGTAACCAGTTTTTTAACCAAGCACAAACCCTATGGTCTAAGGCTGCAGACTTTAGTTTGTAAATTAAGCATTTATGGGGGACCTTATCAAATGCTTTTGCAAAATCCAGTCCAGACTTCTCATCTAACCCTGTTCTCTAACCCAGTGTCCTGGGATACTGATGTCAGCTATCCCAGGAGACTTCAAAGGCATAGATATACACTGGAGAAGGGCCCTGTGGTGTATCACCAGGGGACAGCTGAAAGAGCTCAGAAGTGACAGCCAGGGGCTGATGATGTAGGAGAGAAAGATGGTGGCACAGGAACTACAGAACATTACTGAACACCCGGATTCAAAGGTAAAGGGAATGGGGAAAAATTGAGGCTGGAAGGCGAAGTCACTTTTCTGGGTCTCTCAAGCATTGAAAGAGAAGCTTTTTAAAAAGCTTAAAGCGGGAGTTAGGCCGTTTTTTTTTTTTAAGTCAGCGGCTACAAATACTGCAGCTGCTGATTTTTAAAATAAGGACACTTACCCGCCCAGCGGCACCCGAAGCCGATCTCTCGATCGTCTCTCGGGTGCTGCCGCCGCCATCTTGTGTATGGGAATCAGGAAGTGGAGCCTTGCGACTTCACTTCCTGGTTCCCTACTGCGCATGCGCGAGTCGCGCTGCGCAATAAGGATGGTCCCCGCTGTCCCTGGGATCCGTGTGTTTCCCAGCGGACAGCGGGAGACCCTATTGTACAGGTATCTGCACCCCCTCCCCCCCTGAAAGGTGGCAATTGTGGCGCCGGAGGGGGGGAGGGTTCCGATGAGCGGAAGTTCCACTTTAGGGTGGAGCCCCGCCTTTAAGAGAAAGTCTATTGAATTAGTACACGTATCTTTCATTTTTTGGATGTGCTTAGGAGGCGTTTATAAAGCAGTATTTAAAGCTGTCATCTAAGATGCATTTGGTGTTGCTGACTTGAATTCAGGTATTTATAAATCAACTGGCAAATGTGAGATTAAACAAGAAAAAGAGGAAATAAACCGCGCTCAAAAGCAAATGCCTAATCTATATACAAAGCTGCAATAAAAACCAACAAATATCCATATGGTATCAAGAATCAAAAAATATATAAATTGCGCTAGTAAATGTGACCACTCTCAATGTAAGTGACATTAAAAATGTGAATCAATACATGTGCATAAAAAACTCCAATTAATAATTAAATTAATACAATTATATGTGCACTTGAGTGAGGAAAAACTTAAAGTCCATTAACAGTCCAAGGGAGAAACTAGAAAATGGAAAACCCAATGCTTCCAATGGGAAAATTTTTTTTTTCGAAGGTCCAAAAGCTTGAAAAGGAAGAAGCACCTTCACCAGAACTTGCAGGAAGGAAGGATATAGAAGGCGTGATGGGAACGGGTTATACTAATGAATGACCTTACCAGATGTGGTGGACCCCCTTGTTAGTAAGGTCTATATCACAGGCAGATAAAACCCTCTGCACGGGTAGATGGGATATCCAACTGCTCCTTAATCCGCTTCCTTATCTCATCTCTCCACAGAAATCCGAGGAACAGGAACCAAGATTCCACTCAACACTGCCACTCGTATGCCGAGAGAAGCATGAATGAGGGGAAGTAAAAATAACTTCAATGGTGTGATATTGTCACTAAAAAGCATTTATTGCTTAAAAAACAAAAGTGGGGACCAGCATCTCACGCTTACATATAAAAAATTGCAGCCAAGCGATCATAATAAAAACAAACACCCGTGTTCCAAGAAACACATGCTACGTACTGATGCCATTATGCCCCCCATGTGTTCTGTCTCACTGTGTTCAGTGGAGCTGTATTTTTGTTGTTAGGTAAATATAGCTTGTCACACTGTAATCAGTGTGGCTGCATGTGATTAGTTAGGTCTGTCCAATGTGTCAACTGCTGTTGGTTTGATTGTTTCCTCTGCTTTCCAGATAACTATAGATTGCTTTGGAACATACTGTAGGTGTGGAGCAATGCAAATGGCACCATAAATATTTATACAGCCCTGGCCATTCCCAGGGAGGGTGGCACTGAAGGCTGCTGGGAGTCTGTATAAATACTCTGAGACACAGAGCAGCCTAGTATTTTCATTCAGAACAGGAACACAGCCTGGAGGGCTTGCTGCCCTCTTGGCAGCCCTGCCATGCTCTTGCTGTTTGCGAGGCCTCAACTGCTGAAGTTACTGAGAGCTGACTGAGGGGCTGTCGTCTGAAGATCTAGTCTGCTATCACAGGGGAAAGGTGTCACATGGATGCTGGAAGGAGAAAACCAACTTTTCAAGAACATTTGTGAGTACAGACAGAGAGAGAGAGAGATCTTAGAGACTTTGGGTTGCTGCCACCTCCTCTGGTGCTAGAGAGTCAGCTGTGTGTTTGGGTAAAGTGCACAGCAGCTGGTGTCCTGGAGAGCTCAGTCTATCTAGTTCTTTGTGAAGAGACTCTGCTCTGATTGCTCAAAGAAAGAAGCTTTTGTGCTTTTATCTGCTTCTATTACAAAGCCAAGTCCACAGTTTGCTTTTGCAAGTGCTGTTCTCGTTTTGTACATAGTTATTTTTGGAGTATCCCACTCAGTTCCCCAACCCCATCCAAGTTACCTTTGAAAATGAAAACACCAAAAAGAACACCCCTGAACTTGTTATTGAGCCAGAGAATGACTGTGGTTGTGTGCCTGGCTTCAGGGCAATTACAGGGAAAAAGAACCTGGGCAAATTCCAGCAGTTCTTTCGGGGGTAATGCTACAGAAGCTTTAAAAAAGAGCAAGGCCCCTTTGGAAAGCAGGGAGTGCAACGCAACATATGGCAATATGGCAATGGCAACAGTATATTAAGATAACATAGTAATGATAATAATACAGTGAAGTAGTGGCGGCCACTCCATTAAGGGCGCAGGAGCTTTGCCCCCCTAATCCATGGGCCTGGGCCCCTAATGTACATGCTGTGTGTCGGATGCATGTATTTCAATGTTTATTTTTTTCTTTTTGAAGCACTTGATTAGAGCCTGTGGCTCTAATTGGCTGCAAAAAAGGGAGGGCTCGGGGCACAGAGCACTGCACCCTGAGCCCACCCAGCTGTGTGACAATAGCAAATTAGTATTCGCTATTGTCTTCCTGCTTCTCCTCCCAGCCAATCAGGAAGTGGGTCTTAAGACCCAATTGGCCGAGAGGAGAAGCGATCATATCTGGCGGGAGCAGGGGGCACAGAGGAGGAGACACAGGGGAAAGCCACCAAAGCTGCCCGCAGCCTGGATGGGGTAAGTGCGGGGCTGATGGGTGGAGGGATGGATGAGCGAGTGACGGGGGAAGGGGTGTTTGGATTTTGACCGACTGACGGGGGTGGGGTTTTGCCTGACCGATTGGCTGACCAAACCGAATGGGGGGTAGATGGTTCTTTTGCTGCCCCCCAAAAAAATAGATCGCCAGCTGCCACTGCAGTGGAGTAGCACAGAATTTGCAATAGTAACACAGTACAGCAACACACATAGCTCTCAGAGTTGGGCCGAACGTCCCCCGGTTCAGTTCGTGCCAGAACTCTCGAACATCAGAAAGGTTTGGACCCCGAACTCCAAACCCCATTGAAGTCTATGAGACTCGAACTTGAAAGATTAAAAGTCCCCATATTGAAGGCTTATATGCACGTTATTGGCCATAAAAAGTGTAGGGGGGCCCGGGTACTACCATCCATGCTAAAATGTTTTTTAAAAAAGATTGTTTTTAACCACTTCCCGACTGGCTCACGTACATATACTGCAGCAGGTTGGCAGCCCTGCACAAACCGCCATACAGGTACGTCGGCTCCTTTAAGAGCCTTAGCAGTCGCGCTCACTCCCACTGCATGGCGGGGGACCGGATGGGTGTGGCCAGCGTCACGATGGGGGTGAGAGCCGGGATCTGTGTGTGTAAACATACAAATCCTGGTTCTGTCAGGGGAGGAGAGACAGATTGTCTGCTCCTAAAGATTAGGAACAGCGATCAGTCTCCTCCTCCAGTAAGACCCATCCCCCACAGATAAAAAACACTTAGAAGGGAACAAATTGAACCCCTTGATTGCCCCTAGTAGTAACCCCTTCCCCGCCAGTGACATTTACACAGTAATCAGTGCATTTATATAGCACTGATCGCTGTTTAAATGTCAACGGTCCCAAAAAAGTGCCAAAAGTGTCTGATCTTTCCGCCACAATGTCGCAGTCCCTCTAAAAATCGCAGATCGCCACCATTACTAGTACTAAATAAATAATAAAAATGCCATAAATCTATCCCCTATTTTGTAGATGCTATAGCTTTTGTGCAAACCAATCAATATACGCTTATTGCTCATTTTTTTACCAAAAATATGTAGAAGAATACATATTGGCCTAAATTGATGAAGATTTTTTTTTATTATTAAATTGGGATATTTATTATAGAAAAAAGTAAAAAAAAATATAGATTTTTAAACAAATTGTCACTCTTCTTTTGTTTATAGTAAAAACAAAAAAAAAACCCAGAGAGGTGATCAAATAACACCAAAAGAAAGCTCTATGTGTGGGAAAAAAAGGATGTCAATTTTGTTTGGGTACAGTGTGCGCAAAAGTTAAAGCGACGCAGTGCCGTATCGCAAAAAATGGGCTGGTCCTTAACCAGTTGCCGACCGCCGCACGCCGATGTACGTCGGCAGAATGGCACGGGCAGGCATAAGGACATACATGTACGTCCCTTGCCTCCCGCGGGTCGGGGGCCCGATCGGGCCCCCGCCCGGTGCCTGCGGCGGTCGGTATTCGTTCGGGAGCGATCCCGGACGAGGGGACGGCCATTCATTCATGGCCACCCCCTCGCGATCGCTCCCGACGAATAGAAATCCCCGGTGACATCACTTCCTCTCCTGTAATGTAAACACAGGAGAGGAAGTGATGTATTCTCTCCTCCGTGTCGGTAGTTTTCGTTCCGACACGGAGGAGAGCGGATCGGTGAGTTGCACCAACACTCTACACACACAGTAGAACATGCCAGGCACACTCACACCCCCCCTTTACCCCCCGATCACCCCCCCAATTACCCCTGCCCCCCAGTCACAGTGA
Source organism: Lithobates pipiens (assembly GCF_037356315.1). Taxonomy (NCBI): domain Eukaryota; kingdom Metazoa; phylum Chordata; class Amphibia; order Anura; family Ranidae; genus Lithobates; species Lithobates pipiens. The sequence goes on from NW_027507758.1 coordinate 517,328,025, forward strand.
CACCAATGTCATTTTTTTTTTTTTTTTTTGCATTGGTGTCATTTGTGACTGTAATAACTGTTAGGGCAGTTAGGGTTAGCCCCCTTTAGTTCTAATGTACCCCCCTAACCCCCCCAATAAAGGTTTAACCCCGTGATCACCCCCCGTCACCAGTGTCACTAAGGCTGGGTTCACATTGCAGCGGTTTATGAGAACGAATGTGATTCGCACCGCACTGCAGTGCAAATCACATCCGATCTCTGTGCGATTCGAGTTCAGCCATTCGCCGCACCCGCCGCACCCGCCACACCCGCCGCACCCGCCGCAAATTCGCACGGGACCCTTTTTTTGGCCCGCAGCAGAATCGGATCGCATGGGTGTTCACACCATGCGATCCGAGTTTGCAGATCGCACTGCGATATGCGAACTGATCTGGGGGTGTCAGTAACATTTCACTGACACTCCCAGCAGTTCGCATAGGGCAGTGTGAACTGCCGCCGGGAGGCATGCGATGCGGGAACCCGCCGCGGATTCGCGGCGTTTCCGCATCGCTCCAGTGTGAACCCAGCCTAATAAGCGATCATTTTTCTGATCGCCGTATTAGTGTCACAGGTGACGCTAGTTAGGCAGGTAGGTATTTAGGTTCGCCGCAGCTTTTTATAGCGCCAGGGACCCCCATATACTACCGCATAAAGCCCCCTGATTGCCCCCTAGTTAACCCTTTCACCAGTGATCACCATATAACTGTTACAGGTGACGCTGGTTGGTTAGTTATTTTTTTATAGTTTCAGGGCACCCGCCATTTATTACCTAATAAAGGTTTAACCCCCTGATCACCCGGCGGGTGTCATTTGTGACTAATAACTGTTAGGGCAGTTAGGGTTAGCCCCCTTTAGTTCTAAGGTACCCCCCTAACCCCCCCAATAAAGGTTTAACCCCGTGATCACCCCCCGTCGCCAGTGTCACTAAGGCTGGGTTCACATTGCAGCGGTTTATGAGAACGGATGTGATTCGCACCGCACTGCAGTGCAAATCACATCCGATCTCTGTGCGATTCGAGTTCAGCTATACAGATAGTATGGCTGAATTTGTGTCGCACCCGCCGCACCCGCCGCAAACTCGCACGGGACCCTTTTTTTGGTCCGCAGCAGAATCGGATCGCATGGGTGTTCACACCATGCGATCCAAGTTTGCAGATCGCACTGCGATATGCGAACTGATCTGGGGGTGTCATTAACATTTCACTGACACTCCCAGCAGTTCGCATAGGGCAGTGTGAACTGCCGCCGGGAGGCATGCGATGCGGGAACCCGCCGCGCATTCGTGGCGTTCCCGCATCGCTCCAGTGTGAACCCAGCCTAATAAGCGATCGTTTTTCTGATCGCTGTATTAGTGTCACAGGTGACGCTAGTTAGGCAGGTAGGTATTTAGGTTCGCCGCAGCTTTTTATAGCGCCAGGGACCCCCATATACTACCGCATAAAGCCCCCTGATTGCCCCCTAGTTAACCCTTTCACCAGTGATCACCATATAACTGTTACAGGTGACGCTGGTTGGTTAGTTATTTTTTTATAGTTTCAGGGCACCCGCCATTTATTACCTAGTCTCACTAGTGTACCCCTAAATTTAGGGGTGTCTACTTTCCAAAATGGGGTCATTTGGGGGGGGGTTTGTGCCATCTTGGCATTTTATGGCCTTCAAAACTGTAACGCCCTTAGAAAGCCTGAAGGCGGTGCTTGGTTTTCGGGGCCCCGTACGCGGCTAGGCTCCCAAAAAGTCCCACATATGTGGTATCCCCGTACTCAGGAGAAGCAGCAGAATTTATTTTGGGGTGTCATTTCACATATGCCCATGGCATGCGTGAGCAATATATCATTTAGTGACAACTTTGTGAAAAAAAAAAAAAAAAAAAAAAAGTTTGTAATTTTCCTGCAACTTGTGGCAAAATATAAAATATTCCATGGACTCAACATGCCTCTCAGCAAATAGCTTGGGGTGTCTACTTTCTAAAATGGGGTCATTTGTGGGGGTTTTGTGCCATCTTGGCATTTTATGGCCTTCAAAACTGTAATAGGTAGTGAGAAGTGAACTCAAAAATTTACGCCCTTAGAAAGCCTGAAGGCGGTGCTTGGTTTTCGGGGCCCCGTACGCGGCTAGGCTCCCAAAAAGTCCCACATATGTGGTATCCCCGTACTCAGGAGAAGCAGCAGAATTTATTTTGGGGTGTCATTTCACATATGCCCATGGCATGCATGAGCAATATATCATTTAGTGACAACTTTGTGAAAAAAAAAAAAAAAAGTTTGTAATTTTCCCGCAACTTGTGGCAAAATATAAAATATTCCATGGACTCAACATGCCTCTCAGCAAATAGCTTGGGGTGTCTACTTTCTAAAATGGGGTCATTTGTGGGGGTTTTGTGCCATCTTGGCATTTTATGGCCTTCAAAACTGTAATAGGTAGTGAGGCGTGAAATCAAAAATTTACGCCCTTAGAAAGCCTGAAGGCGGTGCTTGGTTTTCGGGGCCCCGTACGCGGCTAGGCTCCCAAAAAGTCCCACATATGTGGTATCCCCGTACTCAGGAGAAGCAGCAGAATTTATTTTGGGGTGTCATTTCACATACGCCCATAGCATGTGTGAGCAATATATCATTTAGTGACAACTTTGTGTAAAAAAAAAAAAAAATTTTTTTTTTTGTCATTATTCAATCGCTTGAGGCAAAAAAATAAAATATTCAATGGGCTCAACATGCCTCTTATCAATTTCCTTAGGGGGTCTACTTTCCAAAATGGGGTCATTTGGGGGGGTTTTGTACTGCCCTGCTATTTTAGCACCTCAAGAAATGAGATAGGCAGTCGTAAACTAAAAGCTGCGTAAATTCCAGAAAACGTACCTTAGTTTGTAGATGTGACAACTTTTGCGCAAACCAATAAATATAAAATTATTGACTTTTTTTTTACCAAAGACATGTGGCTGAATACATTTTGGCCTAAATGTATGACTAAAATTGAGTTTATTGGATTTTTCTAATAACAAAAAGTAGAAAATATCATTTTTTTTCAAAATTTGCGGTCTTTTTACGTTTATATCGCAAAAAATAAAAATCGCAGAGGCAATCAAATACCATCAAAAGAAAGCTCTATTTGTGGGAAGAAAAGGACGCAAATTTTGTTTGGGTACAACATTGCATGACCGCGCAATTACCAGTTAAAGCAGCGCAGTGCCAAAGTGTAAAAAGACCTCTGGTCATTTACCAGCAAAATGGTCCGGTCTGAAAGTGGTTAAGGGGGCAAATTGTTCTGGAGCTGAAGTGGTTAAAGGAGCAGTGATTTTAATGATCCTTAAAGTGGAACAATAAAAAAGAAAAATTCCTTTAACCACTTGCTTACTGGGCACTTAAACCCCCCTCAGTCCCAGACCAATTTTCAGCTTTCAGCGCTGATGCACTTTGAATGACAATTGCGCGGGCATACAACACTGTACCCAAATGAAATTTTTATCATTTTTTTCCCACAAATAGAGCTTTCTTTTGGTGGTATTTAGTTACAGCTCTGAGTTTTATTTTTTGCTAAACAAACAAAAAAAGATGCAAAAAAAAAAAAAAAAAAAATCATGTTTTAATAGTTTGTTATAAAATTTAGCAAACGGGTCATTTTTCTCCTTCATTGAAGTGCGCTGATAAGGCGGCACTGATAGGCTGCATTGGTGGGCACTGATGGGCTGCATTGGTGGGCACTGATAGGCTGCATTGGTGGGCACTGATAGGCTGCACTGGTGGGCACTGATAGGCATAGTTAAGGCGGCACTAATAGGCACAGATAAGGCGGCACCGATGGGCACAGATAAGGCGGCACTGATGGGCAAAGATGGGCACAGATAAGATGGCACGGATGGGTGGCACGGATAAGTGGCACAGATGGGTGGCACGGATGGGCACTGATAGGTACCACAGATAGATGGGACTGATGGGCACTGATAGGTGGCACTGATAGGTGGCTCTGATAGGTGGCACTGCTGGGCACTGATGGGCGGCACTGCTGGGCACTGATGGGCGGCACTGCTGGGCACTGATGGGCGGCACTGGGGTGCAGCACCTTTGAGGCAGATTGGGTGGCACTGTGGGTGGCACTGTGGGTGGCACTGTGGGTGGCACTGTGGGGTGGCACTGTGGGTGGCACTGTGGGTGGCACTGTGGGCACTATGGGCACAGACGGGGGGCACTTACTTTTACTTTTAGTTATACTTCAGGATGGCACTGCGGGAGGCAGGTGGGCACTGGCAGGTGGCATGTGGTGCCTTGCATTGCTGGCCGTGATCGGGACTGATGTCCCGATCACGGCCGCCGGTGATCGGCTTTTTTTTTTTTCTCCTCGCGCTGTCAGCGCGAGGAGGAATAATAGCCGATTACCGGCTCCGTTCTATCACATGATCAGCTGTCATTGGCTGACAGCTGATCACGTGATAAGGGGTCGGGATCGACCCCTTGCACGGATCGGTGATCAGGCGAGTCTCATAGACTCGCCGATCACAGAGCGCGCAGGCCGCTCGTAACCGGGACGACGTCAATAGACGTAGTCCCGGAAATCTAGGTCCGCGCTAATGCCGTCATTCGGCAATAGCGCGGTACCCAAGTGGTTAAATATATTCCCTGGGAGGTTCCCTTAGTTTACCTGTAAAGTGGCACATCTGTACCATTTATATAATCTGCTGCAGAAAAATGGACATGTATAAAGAAATAAATGGCATTTAAATTGATTTTCCCTGCAGGCTTTCTCTATTTGGTAAACAACGGCCTGGGAGTGCGTTTGTATGATGAGGTTACAATTTAGTGCACTCGGAACAATATTACAGATTTGTTTTTATACATTCTGGTGTTTCTTTGGCAGAATTCGGGTGGAAATAACAAAGTTTTGCACCACAGTGAGCAAGCCTTATCTGAATTTGCCTAATTTTAGTTCACTCAAGCCAAGAGTTTAGTTCACTCAAGCCAACACCCAAGCCTTGGGTGTTGGTGGTGCCTGCACCCTTTAACTCCTCACAGTAATGCCTCGTACATATGATCGGACTTTCCGCCAACAAAACCATGGAATTTTGTCCGAAGGGTGTTGGCTCAAATTTGTCTTGCATATACACAGTCACACAAATGTTGGCCAACAATTACGAACGTAGTGACGTACTAGACGAGACGTACTACGTGGTTTTTCAGCTCTTTAGCGCCACCCTTTGGGTTCCTTCTGCTAATTTTGTGTCAGTAGAAGTTTGGTGAGTGTTGATTCGTGCTTTTCTTTTCACATTCTTCATTTAGCGCATTTCAGTTTGCACTTTTCATTTTGTGCTTTTCAGTTCGTTTCTGAATGGATGTTCATCAACCAGACATTTTGCGGAATCGGAGGAGATAACGTGTTATTTATTATTGGCCATGGAGTTATTGCTTTGACATTATTTTTTTGGTTGAATAATGATTTGATTTGGTATATTTTTTATATTTTTGGATACATAGAACGCACTTTTTGGTTATGTTCTATTGACAGATAGCATGTCTACTTTTTTTTTTTAACCACTTCAGCCCCGGACCATTTTGCTGGTCAAAGACCAGACCACTTTTTGCGATTCGGCACTGCGTCGCTTTAACTGACAATTGCGCGGTCGTGCGACGTGGCTCCCAAACAAAATTGGCGTCCTTTTTTTCCCACAAATAGAGCTTTATTTTGGTGGTATATGATCACCCCTGCGTTTTTTATTTTTTGCGCTATAAACAAAAATAGAGCGACAATTTTGAAAAAAACGCATTATTTTTTACTTTTTGTTATAATAAATATCCCCCAAAAATATATAAAAAAACATTTTTTTCCCTCAGTTTAGGCCGACACGTATTCTTCTACATATTTTTGGTAAAAAAAATCGCAATAAGCGATTGTTGATTGGTTTGCGCAAAAGTTATAGCGTTTACAAAATAGGGGATAGTTTTATGGCATTTTTATTAATCATTTTTTTTCTACTAGTAATGGCAGCGATCAGCTATTTTTATTGTGACTGCGACATTATGGCGGACACATCGGACATTTTTGACACATTTTTGGAACCATTGTCATTTATACAGCAATCACTGCTATATAAATGGCATGGGAATGGCCTCCCAGACATTAAAGGGGGGGGGGGGGTAATCACCCAAATTTAATAAAAACTGGGAAATATGTGATTGGATGCACTTTATTGAATGAAAAGTGGTGCACTTTAAATTGAGGATTGATGCTGACAGAAATGTAACATTTTTAAAAGAAATTAAGAAATAAAAGGGGAACATCAGCGTCACAGTCAGAAAAACTGTGGCTGACATTTTAAAAAAGGGAAGGCAGGGGACAAAAAAACAAAACAAAATAAAAACACACACGATAAAAATAAAATAAAAAGGGTATACAGCATTGTATACAACACTAAATGTAATGTAATGCTGTGTTAAACACTGCACTACACTAACACACCACACCACACTGACACTACATTATATTGGCACATCCAGGCATGCAGCCTGACAGTTCAGTGGGGGGGAATGAAACAATCAAAATCCATCGTCAATCCCGCCATCTGCCGACCCAAAAATAAAATAAAAAAACACTCCTGCGCCTGGGACGCCCTCATGCTGAATGCCTCCCCTGCGCTTTGACAGTTAACCCCCCCCCCATGTTGAAGGCATGTGGCCTGGTATGGTTCAGGAAGGGGGGTGCTCGCTCAGCCCCCTTTCCTGACCTTCCAGGCTGTATGCCCGGATAAGGGTCTGGCATGGATTTTGGGGGGAACCCCACACCGTTTTTGTTTTTAATTTTGGCGTAGGGTTCTCTTGCAAATACATACCAGACACGAAGGGCCTGTTATGGACTGGGGAGGAGCCCACATGTCTTTTCTTTATTTTTCCAATAGCCGGGTGCCAGCAATTGTAACCATGAGTCGTTTTAAATGGAATTTGACTTGTTTTTTTTTTCTTTAGAAATGCAATTTTTTTTGCAGCTTGTTCTATGCATTCTAGAGATGTGTCACTTTACAGGTACATTAAGGGGATCCCCAAGCACTATATTTAAAGAAATCATTTCATTTTTATTATTGCACTTTTAAAAATATGTTTGCATTGATACATGTCCCCCAGGGCAGTACCCAGGCCCCCATACCCCTTTTATGGACAATTTCTTGCATATAAGCCTTCAAAATGGGCACTTTAGATTTTTTTCTGTTCACCTCCTATAGACTTAAATGGGGTTCGCTGTTCGGGTTAAAATATTTCCTCTGTTCGAGAATGGGGGGGGGGGGGGGGTTGTTCGGCCCATGTCTATTCACTAGCTGTGAGAAGAGGTGCAGTCATGGAAAAGACAGTCAGAGTGTACACATAACTCAATTTAGTAAAAATGATCCCTTATCAATTATCCCTACTGTTTTCTTCTCTGGTTAGAATTAGCTGTTTATTTACCTGCATTATATACCCATTCTATACTAAGGCAATTATTCAGAATAGTTTTGTTGCTATGCAGCTGTGACTGTGGAATGTAGCTTTGCAATGCTTAGTGTGAGCTATTACCAGAGTAGTTTATGGTGCAGCTGGTGGCATATTTAGTGCTTTCACATCTGCAGCAGATCTTTTTTTAACATTACACCTCTTTGATGTGATAATTCCATTTCAGTAATAATCATGAAAGGAAATGCAGTGCTACCCCCCAAAGGAGCTGCTAGTTAAGGTGGGTCTTCCGGCCTCAACCTTCTCAAAAACCTCAGCCCCTCTGACACACCAGGATGAGTACTCAAACACACAATTTCACAGAGAAAATACTGGCAGTGACATTAGTGCCCAGCTATAAAGCTATTTGAATAAACTTAAGCACAAGACTAGGTCATAAAACAAACTAAATATATTGTCATAAAATAGAGTAGGTAAAGGTAGGCAGAGGTAAATGTAATAACTATGGTAGCAATAAATTTAAAATACAGATACATCAAAGTAACTGGGCTCGGGTTTACTAATCAGCTTAAACTGTAACAGAATTACCCAAATTATCATAAGGGCAGTCAGAAGTGGATAGTATAATCCCCAGAGGTAGCACTTTCTTAGTTACTGCAGTGACTTTGCTAGGTGCTAGTATGCCTGCAGGATGTCAGCATTCCAGGAAGGTGAGAAAATTGCTAGTGTCTATGTAAATACTATTAAATCGGGAGAAATAATCTCCAGAAAAAGGAAACAAAATGTTTTGATGGCATTGTTGGGGCCCTTTCAGTGATGCACTAATGGTGATGCTGGGTGGCTTCCAGATACTCCCAGTTTAAGAAGGTTAGAACCTGAGGAAGGCTTAACAGTAATGGAAAGGGAAAGCAACAACTGCAGGGAGGGGTTAAGTGGATTTTATCTAATAGGGTAATCCAGTGCAGTGGCACTGCTCAGTGGTATGTTGTATCAGTACGGTAGTGTGTAAGGAACCGGATGGAAAAGTGTGCTAGCTAAAGTCTTGCTTGGCTTTGTGATACAGAGTGTTTATCCTACACTTCATCTGTGGGTACCAATGGTGGAGGGGCCCCTGTGGATCAATGGCTTGACACCAGCAAACCGGCTCTGTGTGGCAGTAGATGCAAATGAGGACCAGTGAACCTGCTGTGAAGATGCTCAAGCCGCACTGGATTCAGCATTCTAGCCTGTGCATCTGCTTCCTTCCCCAGCCTGGTACCATGTTCCCCCTCCAGCTGGTTCTTGGGTGAGAGAAGTGGGCTGAAAGAGGTCCTTACTCCTCAGGATCCTGGTGCTAAAGTCACACAAACTTTCCCGGGCAGTGGTAGTGGTGTTTTTCAGTCTATTGGGATCTGTAGTTCTCCAGATATCCTCCCAGAGCGCACTAGTGCCTCCAATAGATTACATGACCTAATGTGCAATGTTCTTACACATGAGATAAAAATAAACAACAAAACCACTTTTTAGTACAATGGGGAAAGGTTAAAAACCTTCTAAGCCTTCTAACAGCCAGTTTCTGTCAAATAATCCTGCTTGAAAACCAGCATTTGATCAGCTGCAGCACTCATCTGTATATTCTGGCGTGGGAATTCCCGCTGTCAGGCTACAATGGCGCAGTGGAAGATATTCCTGCATCAACATCACGTGTGTGGATGCAGGGATCTGTGAGGTCTCTTTTTTTCCATTTAACTTGCTGGTTGAATGAAAGGAAGCTATGTGTGTATACCCTGCTTTAGACTCTTAAACCTAAAGTGGTGTTCTTGTTTTCTCTAGGCTTACCAGTGTTCACCTGAAGCACCTTTTTAGGCACCTTCATATTAGAGAACTGCCTAATCAAAATCATTTTATCTTCAAACTGAGAAACTAAACTAACTCTTGGACCCAGCACCTTCTACCTCTGTTTATTTTTTGAGGTTTTCAATGCTGCCTGTAGCCTACATTCTTGCCCGTCTAGTTTCCTTATTCCCTATCAAGGTATGACAGGAATACAAATTGAAGAGGAATAACTCAAGCAGGGACATAATGAGAAATAAAAGCCTAAATAAAGAGACAATATACTTACAAATCAAAAATCCATATATATGACCATCTGGTAGTCAAAACTTTTAATTATTAAAAACTAGAGGAGAGAACATTGTCAGTAAGGTGCTTAAAAGGTAATGCCAAAGCAATGACTAATTAAAATACAAAATATACTGCATAATATCTTTCCTTTAAAAAGGTCTATATCAAAACATAGAAAAACCTAAAGAAAACTTTTTTTTACACCTTATTAGTTGATTGTAATAAAGCTGTATGTGTTTAAAATAGTAATCTTATGCCGCGTACACACGATCAAACTATCCGGCGGAAAAGTCCGGCTAACTTGTATCCGGCGGAAAAGTCCGGCGAACTCGTGTCCGCCGGACAATCCATCCGAGGGTGGGCTCCGGCGGACTTTTTTTACCCAAAAGTCCGGCAGACTTAGAAAGTAGTTTTGGGGGCGTGGCTTGGCGCGCGGAAGGAATGGCTGCTCAGTGAGGAGCTCCTGGAGACTCACAGCCCGTTAGCGTGTTTCCTGGCCGAACCGGACGCTGAAAATGAGCAAGCAAGCTCGGCACAACCCGGGGACTAGATCGCGGAGACAATCCGCCTCGTCCCAAAGCCGCAATATACAGGATTTATTCCTCATGCAGGCCCGCGCTGACCGCTCCACTCCGCGCAAGATGGCGCTGCCACGAGGCGACGAGGAGGAGATGAGCGATGGATCACAAGGTACCGTAGACGACCTGGGTAGTGGGAACAGCAACCCTGCCCACCCTCTCACGCTGGGAGACATGACTGCTATAGCATCGGACATTAAGAATACCCTGTTCTCTGCCATTACTGACCTTAAGGCTGACCTCCTTTCATTGAATGAAAAAATGGCCACCATGGAGAGAGCGGAGGATAGGAGAGATAAGGCGGTACACAGACTGGAAGCTACAACGGCCTCACATACTGCGCACCTTATCTCCATTAACAGGCACCTAGAGGACCTTGATAACAGGGGTCGGCGATGTAACATTCGAGTGAGGGGGGTTCCGGAGGCGGTGGCCCCTGACCAGATATCCTCGGCCCTACGCTCCATTTTCAATAACCTGCTGGAGAACCCGGCTGATACCCCTATTGAATTCGTTCGTGCACACAGGGCCCTTCGCGCAAGACCATCGGACACGGCCCCACCAAGAGACATCATCTGTTGCCTCCAGAACTTTCCTTTGAAGGAGGAGATTCTCAGCCAAGCAAGGAAAAATGACCGTATTCAATTCAACGATTGTGATTTGGCACTTTTCCAGGACTTGTCACCCATCACCTTGCAAAATAGGAGGGCCTTACGTCCCCTCTTGGAAGTACTGCGAGAGAGAGGCATTGTGTACAAGTGGCGTTTTCCGTTCGCCCTACAGGTCACCTTTAATGGAAGACAACTAGTACTCAGGCTCCCGGAAGAGCTCCCAGATTTCTGCGCAGCACTGAATATCCCCTGTGTTCATCTCCCGGAGTGGTATGCTGAGTTCCGGAATCCTCCTCAGGACGCCAGCCCGGACAGCTCTCCCCATTCATCCCCGGCCAAACCCCCCATGAAAAAGAGCAGAGGTGGCAGGATGGGTGCTGGAGCGGGGGGACGCCTTCAGTTCCCTGCACGGCAGTCAAGGAGCCGGGACCCTGCTTGAAGGACTGGAGGAATGCTATTCATCTTGCCTGACTTTTCTTTTTCTTTGACTGTTTGAATGGGCAATTGCTCAAAGGTTTTTCAGGGACATGATGTGTTTTGTTTTTTTCCTTTTTTCTTTCTTTTTGAGCTAGTAGTACTAAACTGCATGTCCCGCCACTTAGTGGCTGTTATTTTCCGGCCAGGAAATGTTCTTTTGCCTTGTTTTGCTTCCATTTAGGGCTTGTGAGTCCCCCTTATGGTGACTCTGTGTTTTTGTATTTTTGTTTCCCATTTTTCCTCTTTTTTGATATCACTGCGAGCACTTACTCCTTCTGTGGTGTTCCTCCCACGTACCCCACAAATAGGGCATAGCGGTATAGTTGGGGTTTTTGTTGCATGTACCGCTCCCTGCTCCCTTTTTTTTTTGTCTCGGCTTGCAGCTCAGAGCTCTGCAGGCAAGATCTCACTCTGATTGATACGCCCTGTGTACAGGACGTTCCTCTACCTTACCTTACCCTCCCCTTTGTCCTTGTTCCGTTCTCTTCTTCTTACTTCTACCCATCTTCTTCTCCTCTTTCTCTTTACTGTCATCTTTTACTGCCTCTCCTTTTTGTTTTTCTCCACAGAGTGGGCCGCCCTCGGACGGCTTTGAATTCTTGGTTATGGCGTACTCGTCGCTGGGCCCCAGCCCGACTTTGATATCACATAATGTTCGTGGCCTGAACACACCTGAAAAGCGCATCTCAATCCTCCGGGAGTTGAATAAGGTAAAACCCATGTTTGTATATTTGCAAGAGACACACTTCAGATCCGATCAAATTCCTAGGTTATTTAACAAAAATTTCCCACGGGTGTTTCATGCTACTAATTCGCAAGCGAAAACTAAAGGAGTCTCGATTCTCCTTCACAAATCGGCCGGTTTTGAGGTCACTCAGCAGTTGTCGGATCCCGGGGGCAGATATCTGTTTCTAAAGGGCATGTGGGGTTCTACGCCCTTAACACTAGCTAACGTTTATTTCCCCAATAGTGCACATGCATCCTTTTGCAGGCGAGTGGTAGGTGAATTAAAGAGCTTCGCTACGGGGTGCATTTTATTGGGGGGTGACTTCAATGTACCACTTAACCCGATTCAGGACACTTCCACGGGAAAGTCAAGCTTAACCTACCGTACCTTGAAACAGGTGAAACGGGTATTACATTCTTTGACTTTAATTGACACTTGGCGCACACTCAACCCTACTGGTAGAGACTTTACTTGCTATTCGGCACCTCACGATAAGTATGCTCGTATTGACTACATCTTTATCTCGCAGCGAGACCTGTTGACTGCCCAGAGTTCTAACATCGGGCTCCAGACCATCTCGGACCATGCCCCGGTTTCGGTCTCCCTGACGCATTCTGACTTGAGGCCTAGACCTTGCACCTGGAGACTGAACCCCTCATTGCTGACTGACATTGAGCTACTCCCGACTCTGACGGAAGCCCTTCGTAACTATTTCCGAGAAAATGCCTCAGATGAGCTTTCACCCCTGACTATATGGGAAGCACACAAATGTGTTATGAGGGGGGAGTTTATCAAAGCGGGGGCAGCCCGCAAACGGAAAGCGGAAGCTCAGGTGGCTACCCTATCCGCAAGAATTGCTCGGCTTGAGTCCCAACATAAGCAGTCCCGGGCTACCTCAGTGGCACAGGAACTGCTTGAGGTGAGGTCGGAGTTGAAAGATATTCTGGAGACTAAGAGTAAGCGTACCCTTTTTCTAAAACAAAAAATATACTACGAGCATGGCGACAAGGGCGGGAGGCTATTGGCCAGGGCAGTTAAGGAGGCTGCCCTCGCCAATAACATTCTGGCAATTAAAAAGGCAGACGGTTCGTTGACGAATCGTGTAGATCAGATTGCTGACAGTTTCCACCGGTTTTATAGTGACCTCTATAATATCCCACCTCAGCATAAACCTGGGGAGCTGCTTGGGGAGAGGGGTCATATCATTCGGGATTATCTGACCCGGAGTGGCATGCCTACACTCTCTCCTGATGACGCTGATTCCCTGGAGGGTCCGGTTACCTCGGAGGAACTACTGAGGGCGATAAAAAGCCTTAAACCGGGTAAGAGCCCTGGCCCTGATGGGCTGACGGCGCACTACTATAAGGCTTTTTCGGAGATGTTGGAACAGCCTCTCTTGAGAACCCTCAACTCCTTAAGAGAGCCCCATCAACTTCCGGGGACCTTTTTGGGAGCCTATATTACGGTGCTTCCCAAGCCGGGGAAGGACCCCACGTTGTGCGCCAGCTATCGTCCCATCTCCCTACTTAATTTGGATTTAAAAATTCTTTCTAAAATCATTGCAAACCGACTGAGATATTTTCTGCCCCAACTGATCGGCCCGGAGCAGGCAGGGTTCATGCCGGGGAGGGAATCCAGGGATAACGTAACGAAGGCTTTGAATCTAGTCCACCTTTGTCAGAGTGCTCGGTTTGGGGGCCTTCTCCTGTCCACGGACGCGGAGAAGGCCTTTGATAGAGTGGCTTGGGACTTTTTACTTGCCACATGCACTCACGTTGGGCTACGCCCCAGCATGCTTTCCTGGATTTCTTCCCTCTACCAAAATCCAACTGCCCAATTGAAGATTAATGGGACCCTGTCTGCTCCAGTGCGGATTCGGAACGGGACGAGGCAGGGGTGCCCCCTCTCCCCGCTTTTGTTTATCCTCACCCTAGAGCCATTCATTCGCACGATTAACAACACACCCTCTATTTCAGGTTTCCCTGTAGGGCAGAGGATTTGTAAAATCGCTGCTTATGCGGATGATTTGCTGTTTTTCCTGACCCACCCACACACTTCGATCCCAAACCTGTTGCAGGCCTTTCTAGTATACGGCTACATTTCTAACCTCAAGATTAATTATAATAAGTCGGAAGCCATGAATCTGACGCTCCCCCCGGAAGTGTTGGCGCAGGCACAATCGAATACCTCATTTAAATGGGTGACGGACGCCTTGACATACTTGGGCATCAAGCTTACCCCGCAGTTGAGCAAGACTTTCTCTTTTAATTTTAAGCCCATGTTGAGGCAGATCGAACTAGACCTGACTAGGTGGTCGCGGGGCCTCTTTTCATGGTTTGGAAGGGCCGCACTCATCAAAATGATTACACTCCCACGACTTCTTTACCTATTTCACACTCTACCCATCGACCTCCCAGTCACCTTTTTTAAACAGCTACAATCCTTACTTTGGAAATTCCTGTGGGCCCAAAAAAGACCGCGAATTAGTCTACATCTGTTGACGAAACCGAAGGCAGCGGGCGGGATGGGGTTCCCGAATTTCAAATTGTATTATTATGCCACTCACCTAGCCAGAATAGTAGACTGGAATTGCCACGCCGACAGCAAAGACTGGATTTCAATAGAAGAGGGGGTGTCTAGATCTCCTTTGCGCTTCTCCCCTTGGATCCCGAAGGCCAGTTGCCCTAGGGAACTGTCACAACACCCCCTCATAGGAGCTACATTGCGGATTTTTCACAAGCTGACCTCTTACCATGATTTCGCCTCCTCCCCGGGTCCTCCGACACCTCTCCGGGGGAATCCGGACTTTTACCCGGGCATGTCCACGACTGATTTCTCTCACACTGCTGACTCCCCATTGCTAGCTTCACACCTGGTACGGCGGGGAAAGATTCTTCCCTTTGAAGACCTTACGGGTAGCCTCCCTCTGACAACATTGTCATTTTGGAAATATAGACAGGTGAGCCATTATCTTCTAGCGCCTGAAAGGAAGGCAGCTGTGCTCAGGGACCCGACACCTTTTGAGAAGATCTGCCTCCAGGGCACCCCCTTGGAGAAGTCAACCTCCTTTATGTACGCATGTCTCCAGCAGCTGGTCCACAGGGAGCCGGATAGATTTAAGGGTGCGTGGGAGAGGGCCCTCGGGACTCATTTCACGGACACACAGTGGCGCAATGCATGCATCCTGGCACACAAAGGCACTATAAGCACCAGGCTACAAGAAAATGCTTACAAATTACTTTCACAATGGTACGCCACCCCGTCTAAAGTTAAGCGTTGGTATCCATCATCCTCTGACCTCTGTTGGCGCTGTGGGGAGGCGGTGGGAGACATGCTGCATGTTTGGTGGAGTTGCCCCCGGATAGCTAGTTTCTGGAGCATGATCTGTAATTTAATTCGCAATATTACTAATACCACACTAACTCTTTCACCGGAGTGTTGTCTCTTGCAAATATCGGACTGGTCGCTGGGCAGATACAACAGATCTTTATCTAAGTACCTGCTGATAGCAGCTAAATCCTTGATTCCTAAATACTGGAAATTAACTACGGTACCCTCAGTCAGAGAGTGGGTACATTCAGTTAACCATATTTTCTCTCTGGAGGAGATGCTAGCTACAGCCAAAGATACGGCGGAAAAATTTCACAAGACTTGGTCCCCTTGGGTCCAGTTTAAGTATTCTGATGCCTTTCGGGATTTGAGTACAGGATGAGTGCGCGGTGATCAAGATTGAATCGCGCCCCAAGGCATGGATTCTCACCCCTGGCTGGTGTGACTGAGAGTAGACTCGTAGGGCTGTGGGGTGGCCCAGTCCGTAAGCTCTGTTTGCTGCACTTTACCTCTTTCCGCTCTCCTAACCTTGCTGTTTCTCCTCCTTTTACGGGCGTGTGTGTGCTAGCCCGCCGTACTTTTGAAATGAACGCACTTTTCCCGCATAGAGAAAAGTCTGTTCATTTTGAGAGCGCCTCCAGTTATCTGGGACTAGCGAAGGAAGTCAATGTCGCCGCCATCGGCAGCGAGATTGACACGTCGCTGGCCCCGTCACCTGGTATGGACTTAAAGGGGAAGCTCTACGCTGAAAAAACGGCGTGGGAGTCTCCCCCAGGTCCATATCAGACCCTTATATGAGCACGCAACCCGGCCGGTCAGGACCCTTTAAGTCCATACCAGGTGACGGGGCCAGCGACGTGTCAATCTCGCCGCCGAAGCCGGCGACATTGACTTCCTTCGCTAGTCCCGGCTACCAGGAGCTGCGTTCAAAATGAACGGACTTTCCTCCGTGTGTGGGCAAGTCCGTTCATTTCAAAAGTACGGCGGATAGTCCTAGTCTGCTGGAAAAGTCCCGTGTGTGGGCAGGTCCGCTCGTTCGGAGAGTCCGGCATACTTTACGGCGGTTTGTCCGGCGGAAGTCCGCCAGACTAATGCCGCGTACACACGAGCGGACTGTATGGCGTACTTAGTCCGTCATACAATCTGACGGACAGTCCATCATACTTTCGACTGAACGGACTTGACCACACACGGATGCACAAACAGTCCGTCGAAAGCTTGCGCGATGACGTGTACAGCACGTACGACGGGACTAGAAATAGGAAGTCGAATACACAGCAAAGCACCCTTTCGCCGTGTAAATCCTTTCTGGGCATGCGCCATTCTTAGTCCGTCGAACTAGCCTACTGACGAGCGGATTGTCCGCTGAAACCAAAGTATGACGGACAGAATTTCGAAAAATCCGAAATACTTAGTACGCTAGACTGCACGCTGAAAAAGTCCGCTGAAGCCCACACACGAGCGGACTGTCCGCTGAAATGTGTTTCGACGGACTAAGTACGCCATACAGTCCGCCCGTGTGTACGCTGCATAAGTCTGCCGGATAGTCTGATCATGTGTACGCGCCATTAGTAGCATTAACTCTTAAAGTTCAACTTCAGAAAAAAAAAATTCTAATTAAAATAGACCACATCTGATGTTAAACACAAAAAGCAGTGTTAACATTTTTAATAAAGATTAGAAATATTAACTTTCACTCCAGGGCAGTTCTCCCTCCCCAATCCCCTGCAAATCTTCCTATTTGCCACAAGATGTCCTAATGCCACGTACACATGATTGAATTGTCCGGCATACTTAGTCCGGCAAACCATCCGGCGGATAGTCCAGCGGACTTTCTACTGAATGGACTTGGCCACACACGGATGCGCGGAAAGTCCGGCGATTGCTAGCGCGGTGACGTACAGCACGTACGATGGGACTAGAAAAAAGAAGTTCAACAGCCAGTAGCCAATAGCTTCCTTTTCATACTTGCTTCTGAGCATGCATCATTCTTAGTCCGCCGGACTAGCATACTCACGAACGTATTGTCCGCTGAAACCCAAGTCCCAAGTTTACGCTGAAAAAGTCAGCTGAAGCCCACACACGATCGGATTGTCCGGTGAAATGCGGCCCGGCGGACTAAGTACGCCGGACAATTTGATCGTGTGTATGCAGCATTAGTCTTCTGGGTTGAATGAAACCCAGCATCACTGACTCATGAGATGCGTCATGGCCTTACCCAGTGAGAGGGCGTTACTACAACACAATTCATGTAATGATGAAGAGTCATGCAATTCTGTTGAAAATGTGGAAAAAGGTAAGTATAAAGTAAGTATAGAAAAGGCAAAACATACAGTTGGGGAATCTCCAGAGGGGTGAATTGGAGGAGGGGAGACTAAGCACTGGATTGAGCTTTAAAGGGTAAGGTTCACCTTTTCAAGAAAAAGGAAAAAGATAAACTAAGTTCAAATATCCTCACCACCACTTGACCCTACTGCACATAGTAGCCTTAATGCCCCTGGTCTGCCAGTGTACTGGTCCATACACCTTACACTGCAATGCACAGCCATTAAGTAAGTATCCATCCTAATGCTCACAATAGAAAGAGCTTATTGGTTGGTACAGACATATGACTGTGCTGACCAATCAGAGGTGCATCAGATGCTTCTTCTTCTGGTAAGGTGTCCAAAAGAAAGATGCACTTCTCATTACTCAGTTCATGCTGATCTATGAGTGCTTGTCATAGCGGGTATTATGATGGATACTCACTTCGGGGCTGTGTATTGCAGTGCGCAGTGTATTGACCACTACGCCAACAGTACATTACATTATGGACGCTATGTGCATCAAGGTCCGGAGGGTTGGCCAGGATATAGATTTAGTTCACCATTTCATTTTTCATGAAAGGGCGAATCTACACCTTCAGCACCTTAATGAGAGTTTCCCTTCCCTAGCAACAAACCCTCATGGAGATTCTTACTCTACTCCATCCATCCAAAGATTAAAAAAAAGTTTGTCTCAGAATTCCATGACAACTATATTCACTTTTAAAATGGCCATTACATTTGGGTATAACTAGAAACCCTAGCAAAAATGTCTCACTGGCGAGCCATATGCCGCCTACACACGACCGGATTTTCCGGCAGACTAGGTCCAACAGAATCAGTCCGTCGGACAATTTGATCACGTGTGGGCTAATCCAATCGTTTTTCTTTAAAAAAAATCAGACGGACCTAGAAATAGAACATGTTTCAAATCTGTCCGACAGACTCAATTCCTACTGGAAAACCGTTTGTTTGTATGCAATACAACGCAAGGGAAGTTAATAGCTACTGGCTATTGAACTTCCTTTTTTAGTCCCGTCTTATGTCATCACGTACAAAATGAACAGACTTTAAAATGGACTTAGTCTATTCGTCTGTGGCCAAGTCCATTCTTTCGGAACGTCCGTCGGAACTCTGCCGAAAGTCCGCCGGGAAGACCGTCGGACCTAGTCTGCCAGAAAGTCCGGTCCTGTGCATTAGAGATTTAGCAGCCATTTAGCAGCCATGCAAAACAGAAATTTCTAATGTGGGTGGAGTTAAAGTAGAACTTTACTTTCTCATTCAACATTGACTATTTTGAATCCTTATGTTGCTAGCTTCTGTAAATAGATAGGAAAGTATATCATATTTACTTGTTTTAACTTTTTTTTTTTTTAACATTTCTTCAGTTACTCCTGGGTTTCCAGGCCTAGACAAATGATGTCATACATCCCAGGAGTCTTCAAGAGGGAAGGAGGGGTTTTCTCAGCTAAGCACAGCCTCCTGCCTCCATGCCTGAGCTAAGGCCAGATGGATTTCAGGAAGTAAATACTACATGAATCATCTGCCCTTTTTCAAGATGGTCACTGCCAGAAATGCTAGGGGGGTGTTTTTGAAAGTGACTTCTCAGCAAAATAAAGCACAGAGACATGGATGAATGGGTGAGTTTGCTTTGAATATTAAAAATGAATTAAATAGTGTTCGTGGTGCTCAGATGCTGTGTAGTTCCATGTTAACTTTCAGCAAACATCCAACCCTTTAATGCAGTATGCTAATTATTACATTTTTTCTACTTACCTCTTTACTAATTTACAAAGATACAGTAAATTAAGGAGGCTTGAGGCCATTTATTTAGACCATTATCAGTAAAATAAGTCTGTGCAGAGAAAATAATCCTTTTGGATACTTATGATAATTTCTATTTGAACTATGTATTCTTAGCAGTGTATGCAGGGTAACTGACATTTAATTCAAAAAATGTGCAGAAGCGGGAGGTCAGTGCTGAGCATTATATCACGCAGAGTTAGACAGTCTTGCTCAGCACTGTGTAGAATGTCAAGAAGGGAAATTAAACTAAAAGAAAAAGACCATGTGGTAGAGTGATTTTTAACATCACAGCTGAAACTGGATACTAAAAGCTTTATACAAGTGTTGAAAATGCGCTATTTCTCCATTAAGATTATCCCTGGAGACTGTGTAAAAATGACATAATGTAAAGTATCCTTTGGATTTATAGGGCCAATTGAAATGGGATTTCTTAAGTACTGTGTGATTTACATTAGCATATACACTTAAAACACTTATTCAGAGTATGACCATTTTCCCAGTAGTTCGCTTTTGTGATGTGCGTTGCATTTTCAATATATTGTATATGTTAGAAAACTAAAACCGCACTAGATATGAGGGTCTGCATGAAAATATGTTATGCAGGTTGAACCAAAAATCAAAGCCTAACTCTGGTCAATTTCATGTTTTTGTAGTTTAAAATAGCCCGGGGAAGGGAATGGTCTCTTTATTTCTGTTGATGTTGCCATTGGGTGTATTTCCTTTCTCTATCTGTCCTTTTCCCAGTGGGGCACAATGTAAAAGTAAGTATGTCCAACATAAAGCATAAAGCATTTAAAATCACATCTCAGGATAGAGAAAAGGGTGGAACTGTTAAGTTTGTATTGTTTTCTGTGACCCAACTGTGGAGATGTCCCCTAACTTCCTGTTGCAGTAACGCTCTGATGCAGTTACAATAAATACCCAACAGGGGACCACATTTAAGCCTGCCATAGAAATTAGAATTTAATTGGTGATGCATTAAGCAAAGAAAAAGTTACTGCACATTACAAGCTTCAAGCTGTAGACATGTGCATTCGTTTTCATCCGAATGCATTTTCGTCCAAATTTTGGATATTTTCGTTATCGTTTTAACAAACAATAACGAAAGTGCAGAATCCGAAAAAACAAAAGATCCGACATAAACAAATGCTTCATTTTAATTTTCGTTGTAACAACAGTTTGCTATAGATAGGAGATTTGACATGACGCTAACAATAACAATCTGTGTCTATCAAACCTGTGGTCGAATGTGCCTAACCTTAACGCTATTAGTCCAGGATTATTCGACATAGAGAGAAAAGATTCAACATAGAGAGAAAAGATTGCTGTTAGAATTGTTATTGGCTGATTGTAACCAAAGAGGAGGAACAGTAAAATAGCTAGAACTAAATACACATGTACAACAAACTTACTTTCACTTACAAATGCTAGCAGAGAGAGACACACACACTGAATCATTTCAGAAGACAGTCAATCTTAGCTGGTCCGTTTGTCAGAGAACCTGAATTATTTAGCAATTAAGCATAAGCACAGTAGCAGAATAATAGTGAAGCAAGCTACAGTTCAACTTAACTTTTTCATAATAATCTGCTGCTATTGTGTTAGTGTTGTGAACCTGATAGTGATACTAGTGTTCCTAGTGTTGTGATAGGCTCAGAGGCTGCCTGGGGGGGGGGGGGGGGGGATTTATTATTATAAATTCTATATTATAGATTGAGATTCTATATACCGTATATACTCGAGTATAGGCCGACCCGAATATAAGCCGAGGCCCCCAATTTACCCCCAAAAAAACTGGCAAACTTATTGACTCGTGTATAAGCCGAGGGTGAGACATGCCTGTCCATCCCTGTGTGTGTGTCCGTCCATCCCTGTGTGTCCGTCCATCCCTGTGTGTCCGTCCATCCCTGTGTGTCCGTCCATCCATCCCTGTGTGTGTGTGTGTCCATCCATCCATCCATCCCTGTGTGTGTGTGTCTCCATCCATCCATCCATCCCTGTGTGTGTGTGTCTCCATCCATCCATCCATCCATCCATCCCTGTGTGTGTGTGTCTCCATCCATCCATCCATCCATCCCTGTGTGTGTGTGTATCCATCCATCCCTGTGTGTGTGTGTGTCTCCATCCATCCGTGTGTGTGTGTCTCCATCCGTGTGTGTGTGTGTGTGTGTGTGTGTGTGTGTGTGTGTGTGTGTGTGTGTGTGTGTGTGTGTGTGTGTGTCCAGCCTACCTGTGTCCCGAGCCTTTGTCCCGAGCCTCCGTCCCGTGTCGTGCCTTGCCTTCGTCCCGTCCCGTCCCGTCCCGTCCCGTCCTGTCCTGTCCCGTGCCGTGCCTTGCCTTGCCTCCGTCCCGTGCCCTCTTCGTCGGCGGCCATTGTAAAATTCAAAAGCCGCGCCTCCTCCTTCGCCTGTGATAGGCGGAACACTGAATTTCCCAGCAGCCTGTGTTCTGCCTATCACGGACGTCGTATCATCCTCGTCCGTAGTACGAGGATGAGAAGATGCCCGTGATAGGCGGAACACAGGCTGCTGGGAAATTCAGTGTTCCGCCTATCACAGGCGAAGGCGGAGCCGGAGGCGCGGCTTTTGAATCAGAATGGCCGCTGTCTGTCTGCTCGACACGCTGATCGAGCGGGCAGACAGCGATGACTCGAGTATAAGCCGAGGGGGGCACTTTCAGCCTCAAAAAAGAGGCTGAAAATCTCGGCTTATACTCGAGTATATACGGTAGATTATATATATCCTATCTTGTTACCTGTCTGATCAGTGATCACTATGACCAGTCTATTTTCTGTTTGAACTATATACATTCAACATGAACGACAAAGATTTGACAAAGCAGTGAAAAACATACAAACGTTGAATCTTTGGCTTATGGTGTCTGTCGAAAATTCTAAGAAGATTCGACGGAGCAGCTAAACTATATGGAGTCATACAGTTTAGCTGCTCCGTCGAATCTTCTTTGAACATTCGACAGACACCATCAATTACAGAAAGAAGACCTTAATTAATTTGGATTTTCAGACGAATGTAATTTTCTAACGAAAAACTAAATAAATAAAAACTAATTTCGGGAGTAACTAAATAAATGTATTTTTCGGACGAAAACGAAATTCCAAAACAAAATATTTCAGTGTGCACATGTCTATCAAGCAGATGACCTATCCCACATGTGAGGAGTTTTGTGAAATCTTTCTGCAATCGATTTCAGATCTCCCAATGTTTGCAAATAATAAACTTTCAGATTTTCGCATAGCTGCAGCAGGGTCTTGTAAGTTTTAGGCTAGGTTCACACTTAGTGTGGACATGGCTCACAGCAGGGGTCCGGTGCATCTCTGTTCTCAATTTAGAACCACATCCAATTTGCATGACATGTGAATGTAATCGGTTCTCAATGGATCTGACTCAGGTGGAAATTCAGGCAAAATTTGCACCTGAACTGGTGAACAAGGACGCCTACTGCAAACCACAGCCGCACATATGTGAACCCGGCATAAGCTGGATAAAAGATTGGGTAACAAACATCTGCAGTATTTCATACACTGTACATTCCCTTGTATCCTTAAAATGGAAGTAAAGTCAAAATTTAAAAATCCACTGAAAGGCCGGGTTTATATATCAGAAGAGACCCTGGAGGGGTCCAGTCAGCAGTAATGTGATCTGAGCAGCTCAGACCACATTTATGGGCCATGCCACATACCGCACAGGCGAGAGTGATGTCACTGCGGCTGGGCCATTGAGGTGACCAAGCTTACAGGTGACCAAGCTTACAGGTGACATTCAGGTGACCAAGCTTACAAAATTCGGAAGACTGGCCGAAGATGGAAGTACTGAGGGAGCTGTGACAACCCAGTGCTGGAGGGCTCTGTTTGCAGGTAAGTCTGTCATAATGTACTAGTAGGCGGTGCATTCTAGTACATTATCACTTCAGTGGAACCATTTTTTAGCACATTTATGGGGACATTACTTTAAATGTTATGGAAGTTAACAAGAGGAGCTTCTGAGCACAGCTGGGAACCTAGAGGTTTCTGAAAAGACTTAAATTGTGTCTGTGACCAAAATGTAAAATCACATATTCAATTCTACCTTGTATTTCAAGTATTTCTAGCCTGCTATTAGGCTCCATTCACACTGCAACGGAGAGCTGCTGGAGTGCTGTACTGCTCTTGCAGCTCTCCATTGCCGACTGTGGTAGGAGGTGTGGTATGCGATTCAGCTCATCACACAAAAAAAATGTCACCAGCACAACAAAGATCTCGAGAGTGGGTCCAGCGCTTTAATCAGTGATCACATTCTTACAGCAGATTCAGAGCCACGCAGGACCTCTTCATCGGACTTGTGACACGTTATCACAGTCTGATGAAGGGGGCCTGTATGGCTCCTAAATGTTGTAATCTGCTGTAACAATGTGATCCCTGATTAAAGTTCTGAACCCACTCTGGAGATCTTTGGTGTGCTAGTGACATTATTTTGCTTTGAATTTAATATGTTTCCAGCCCATGGTTTGCTACAGCACCCACTTATATGCACAGCCATTTCTACAGGAACATGTGCATTGGGATTAGTATGTTGGAAGTTTCAGCTCATCACAGGGCTCCCTTTTTTTTGTACACGCTTTATGTGAAGTGCTTAAAATTTACACTTCATTCATGCCAATTTACAGAAAGACAATGCGCTGTGCTGCTGCACAGTGGCATGCGGTGCACTACAAAAAATACAGCACTCCTAGCCTGTGGATGCTTAAACAACAGTGTATTTTACTGAAAAAATATTCAAAGAGGTGATTACAGTAATTGCGCTGTCATCCCAACATAGGATGACGGTACAATGGAATTCAATATAAAAAATATCAAACAATATATATGTATATCCTGTGGGCTCCCCCTGCTTTAAATGCTATACACGAGGCCTCACTTAAAGTACTTTTATCCAGGGTCTTCTTTTCTTCACTAGCTAAAGTCACTCCTTTGTATTTGTAATGCAAAGTTCATAGAGGATTAAGCTGAAATGCTCCAGGTGTAACTCCAGTAACTTATTTACAAACGCTAGAGGCACCAAGGTAGACAGACCTCAAGCCTGCTCAGTGTCAGTTGCTCTGCTGTGCCTCCGTGGAACTACAGGTTCCAGTGAGGCCTGTGTGTGAGTCTGTGAGGACAATAAATGTAGCGCTAAAAAATATACTCAGAAACCTGAAGGCAAATTTTAAGTGAGTATGAGTAACCCATGCTAGAAAAAAAGGGGAAGTTTTGCACTTATAAAACAAGTGTAACAACATTATGTGCAAGGTATAAACATTGGTGCTATATAAATACAGCAGTGCATAAACAATATAATAACAGTGGGATCACATAACGTGAATCCTGAAGGATAAACTATTATCAGTTCATCAATCTGTACAAAAGTCCTCTTGTATGGAAAAAGAGTGACCAATCTTCTCATGTAGACCTTGGATCAAGGCAGCAAGGAGACAAACCACGACAATCTATTTGTCTGTAGAAATATCTGAGGATGTAACACTCTATAGATGTAAGATGGATACTCTTACCAGAAAAGTTGGACCCGCATGCCTTACGACAGTGGGTCTAAAGAGCTTGTAATCCAGGAGGATTGCACTCCAACTTCTGATTAAAAAGATCACGGTGTAGAATCCTCTTATAGGCATTCAAGATCCCAGATGGAGGTGAGTGGGCCTGATAGTTACCAACCGATGTTTCCCACATTCGAGGGCGGTGATACCTCGGGGACCCAATATGTCCCAACTCCAATTTCAAGGGTTCGTGCAGATGGCTTGGTCTTTCCCAGCCTCCCAGGAGCCACCTTGCACATAATGTTGTTTACACTTGTTTTATAATAAGTGCAAAACTTCCCCTTTTTTTCTAGCACGGGTTACTCATACTCACTTAAAATTTGCCTTCAGGTTTCTGCGTATATTTTTTAGCGCTACATTTATTGTCCTCACATTTATTATAACTTTGTTTGTTTGAGTGTTAGCTGCTAGTCTCATCCTAAGTAGCGCAGTGTTTTGCTTTTTTTGTTACTGTGTGTGAGTCTAACTGCGTGTGAAAGTTAATAACCTGTGGGCCGTGATCCGCTCATCAACTGGATCGGAGCTTTGGTCCGGTGACTGCAGCTTGCTTCTCCGTCAGCTGGGCCCGTCGCTCCGTTCTGCTCCGCTGGGTGAGCCCGGACCTCTGATGCTCAAACAAGTGTCTCTGGATCTCTCCAATTCAGTCATTGTCTCTCTGGCACCGTCAGATTACGTGCACAAACAAGCGAGATTTTCATTCCGCAAAGGCTGTGGGCCCTGTCTCTGGGAGGACCTTCACACAGATCCTCACAGGCTTGCCATGCGATCCCAAGAGACCTAAAATGGCCGCTCAGGGTCCGTTTATGTCCTACCCAGCATGCACTGCCAGAGAAAGTGTTCATGGGTAGGTCATCAAGCCTCCTGGGTAAAAGGGTCAACCTTCTGATCAAAACAACAGTCACTTCCTGTATATGTCTTTTGTGCTTTCTTCAAAGCAATAAACATTTAAGTTCAGTACCAGTATTTGGCCGCTAGATGGCGCCAAATACTAATCCATAGAAATGTCCATAGACTTTTGATTATTACATGGAAACACACATTAATAAACAAACATGTCAGCGCTACATAATTTTTACATACATATCTGCTGTTTTTATCTTTATATACTTTTTAGAAAGTTCAGATTGTGTTAGGAGATTTTCTCTTCCTGGTTAGCACTGCAGTAAACTTTCTGCATACAGCCAAGACAGCTGATTGGAGGAAAGGCAAGCACCCCCTCTCCTCATAGGTAGAGGCTTTCAGCTCTGTTTGTTGAATTGTTGCTAATATATTTAAAGGATCCTCCCCAACACAAAACTCAGGCTGCTTTTATCATATGACAGAGAACTTGTCAGGAGTTATCAGGCTGATAACAGAAGAACAGAGTAGAAGACAGCTACGGGACATATGGCTTTGAAGAGAGATAACAAAACACTACATATGTGCCCAGTTCCAATTTCATTAATTGGGTTTACATCCACTTTAAAAGCATTAGCATTTGGACATTTGGGCAGCAGAAGAGATGGGTATTTATTCTACTTTTTGCAGGTACAGCTTTTTGGCCAATTTCTTTTGGCAACAGGGTCATTTAAAACAGGCAGAGGGGCCAGAGAATTCCTTTTCAAAAAGAGAACAGACTTTTTTATAGCATAAAAAATGTCAAATTAAATGTGTTTAAAAAGTTCAGCATAACCAACATCTCCCTACACAAAGTACACCTGTGTGCCACACAAATTTGTGTATCCCTAAAGTAGTATTGGTAAAAGACATTAGTGAAGTCCACTGATGCAGCATTAGATGAAGTCTTGATTTCCTAAGACTTGTGTTTTTTTTTTAAATCTGATTACTGATGACATCAACATTTTATGCTCCTTCTCCCTACAAAAGCCTGGCTAGCCCTCCCATAATACCTAATACCCCTGGTGTGGGCTGTCTTACGAGTAACAAAAGTAGAACAATTTACAATCATTAACATCTACAGTGGTGTGAAAAAGTGTTTGCCCCCTTCCTCATTTCCTGTTCCTTTGCATGTTTGTCACACTTAAGTGTTTCGGAACATCAAACCAATTTAAACAATAGTCAAGGACAACACAAGTAAACACAAAATGCAATTTGTAAATGAAGGTGTTTATTATTAAAGGTGAAAAAAAATCCAAACCATCATGGCCCTGTGTGAAAAAGTGATTGCCCCCTAAACCTAATAACTGGTTGGGCCACCCTTAGCAGCAACAACTGCAACCAAGCGTTTGCGATAACGTGCAATGAGGCTTTTACAGCGTCCTGGAGGAATTTTGGCCCACTCATCTTTGCAGAATTGTCCTAATTCAGTTACATTAGAGGGTTTTCGAGCATGAACGGCCTTTTTAAGGTCATACCACAACATCTCAATAGGATTCAGGTCAGGACTTTGGCTAGGCCACTTCAAAGTCTTCATTTTGTTTTTCTTCAGCCATCCGGTGGTGGACTTGCTGGTGTGTTTAGGATCATTGTCCTGCTGCAGAACCCAAGTTCGTTTTAGCTTGAGTACACGAACAGATGGTCGGACATTCTCCTTCAGGATCTCTTGGTAGACAGCAGAATTCATAGTTCCTTTTATCACGGCAAGTCTTCCAGGTCCTGAAGCAGCAAAACAGCCCCAGACCATCACACTACCACCACCATATTTTACGCTTGGTATAATGTTCTTTTTATGAAATGCAGTGTTCCTTCTACGCCAGATATACTTGGACACACACCTTCCAAAGAGTTCCACTTTTGTCTCATCGGTCCACAGAATGTTGTCCCAAAAGTCTTGGGGATCATCAAGATGTGTTGTGGAGAAATTGAGACGAGCTTTGATGTTCTTTTTGCTGAGCAGTGGTTTTCTCCTTGGAACTCTGCCATGCAGGCCATTTTTGCCCAGTCTTTTCCTGATGGTGGAGGCATGAACGCTGACCTCAACTGAGGCAAGTGAGGCCTGCAGTTCCTTGGACGTTGTTGTGGGGTCTTTTGTGACCTCTTGGATGAGTCGTCGCTGCGCTCTTGGGGTAATTTTGGGCGGCCGGCCACTCCTGGGAAGGTTCACCACTGTTCCATGTCTTCGCCATTTGTGGATAATGGCTCTCACTGTGGTTTGCTGGATTCCCAAAGCTTTGGAAATGGCTTTATAACCCTTTCCAGACTGATAGATCTCAATTACTTTCTTTCTCAATTGTTCCTGAATTTCTTTGGGTCTCGGCATGATGTGTAGCTTTTAAGGATCTTCTGGTGGACCTTACTGTGTCAAGCAGCTCCTATTTAAGTGATGCCTTGATTGTGAACAGGTGTGGCAATAATCAGGCCTGGGTGTGGCTAGAGAAATTGAACTCAGGTGTGGACAACCACAGTTACAGTATGTTTTAACAAGGGGGGCAACCACTTTTTCACACAGGGCCATGATGGTTTGGATTTTTTTTCACCTTTAATAATAAACACCTTCATTTACAAATTGCATTTTGTGTTTACTTGTGTTGTCCTTGACTATTGTTTAAATTGGTTTGATGTTCCGAAACACTTAAGTGTGACAAACATGCAAAGGAACAGGAAATGAGGAAGGGGGCAAACACTTTTTCACACCACTGTATATGTCGAGAGGTTACCATCACATTTAAAGAATGCCATCAACTTTCTAAACATCTTGGATATTTCAGCATTCCTACCAATGTCCTACTGAAATCCATTGATGATGAAATTCTTTACTCCAGTGTACTTCAAGAGGGGCTCAATGTAATAAAAAATGAATGGTAAAAATATAACCAAATACTGTACTTTGCTCTGACTCAAAATGCATTTAATTTCAATGGATCCAACTTTCTCCACGTGCAGAGTATGGCAATGGGGACATCTTGTTTCCCATTCTTTGTGATCCTCTGTCATCCTCTGTATATGGGAGGGTGGGAACAGGTGTTCTTCTCATGTCAGATAGCAGGAAGATACCTGTGCCACATGTTGTATTGGTATGGGTACCTTGACATTTTTACTTTGTGGTCAAATACCAATGAAGAACTTCAAGATTTTTACACTGTTTTTAATTCAAATGTACACAACTTATTGTGTACTGTCACATCCGATGCACTCCAACTACCTTTTTTATATTTTATAATTGTGAAAGTATAAAATTACACCATTGGGAGAACATTGTATAGGAAATCACCCTCTGCCAATAGTATGTATAGGTTTCACCCACAGCAGCCTATGCAAAGTATTCTGATTTTGGCAAAACTTAAATTTAGAGCACAAGTATACAAGAAATTGTGATTCTGAAGCCGCGTACACACGGGCGGACTGTATGGCCTACTTAGTCCGTCATACAATCCGACGGACAGTCCGTCATACAATCCGACGGACAGTCCGTCCTACTTTCGAATGAACGGACTTGACCACACACGGATGCACAAACAGTCCGTCGAAAGCTTGCACGATGACGTGTACAGCACGTACGACGGGACTAGAAATAGGAAGTCCAATACACAGCAATGCAACCTTTCGCCATGTAAATCCTTTCTGAGCATGCGCCATTCTTAGTCCATCGAACTAGCCTACTGACGAGCGGATTGTCCGCTGAAACCAAAGTATGACGGACAGTATTTAGAAAAATCCGAAATACTTAGTACGCCAGACTGCACGCTGAAAAAGTCCGCTGAAGCCCACACACGAGCGGACTGTCCGCTGAAATGTGTTTCGATGGACTAAGTAGGCCATACAGTCCGCCCGTGTGTACGCGGCTTGAGTTGGAGGCAGAAAAATTACAAAATATATTATTGGGTATATATATATATATATATATATATATATATATATATATATATATATATATATATATAGTATCTCACAAAATTGAGTATTGTAAATACCGTATTTTATTTTTTATTCTATCTTTTCATGTGACGACAATGAAGAAGTGACACTTTGCTACAATGTTGTAAAGTAGTAAGTGTACAGCTTGTGTAAATGGTGTAAATTTGCCGTCCCCTCAAAATAACTCAACACGCAGCCATAAATGTCTAAACCACTGGCAAAAAATGTGAGTACACCCTAAGTGAAAATGTCCAAATTGGGCCCAAAGTGTCAATATTTTGTGTGGCCACCATTATTTTCCAGTACTGCCTTAACCCTCGTGGGCATGGAGTTCCCCAGAGCTTCACAGATTGCCACTGGAGTCCACTTCCACTTCTCTACTCCTCCATGATGACATCATGGAGCTGGTGGATGTTAGAGAACTTGCGCTCCTCCACTTTCCATTCAAGGATGCCCCACAGATGCTCAATAGGGTTTAGGTCTGGAGAAATGATTGGCCAGTCCATCACCTTTACCCTCCACTTCTTTAGCAAGGCAGAGGTCATTGTGGAGATGTGTTTGGGGTCGTTATCATGTTGGAATACTGCCCTGCGACCCAGTCTCCAAAGGGAGGGGATCATGCTCTGCTCCAGTATGTCACAGTACATGTTGACATTCATGGTTCCCTCAATGTACTGTAGCTCCATAGTCCTTATAGCGATTAAGAACTCAGTGGCCTTCAAACTCCACAACTCCATACAGGATCCAGACGGTAGATTTTTGATGATATCAACAGTAGACTTTATACAATTGTCAACGCTTATGCACCAAATAGTCGTCAGTACGGTTTTGCTAAAAGGTTGTTCTCGACAGTTTCTAAATGTAAGCAAGATGCATTGATTGTTTGTGGGGACTTTAACCTGATGGCTGATCCAGACATGGATATCTCAGTGAAACATTCATGCTCACTCAGAGCGCTCCAACCTTTATTTCACTTAGAGGATGTGTACGACGTGTGGCGCTGTCAGCATGCTGAGGAAAGAGATTTTACTTTCCACTCGGCACGTCACAACTCGTACTCACGGTTGGATATGATTCTGGTGTATAGGGTTCTATTTCCGGTCGGTGTCCTCCTCCAGTATACATGACGTGGTCGGACCATGCACCTGTTTCAATATCTATCCTGGAGGAGTACACGCCCAACCCTGCATACATTTGGTTAACTCGCAGGTCTTTAGCTCCCCACAACAAGTGGCGACTATCGAAAAACAACTTCAGGAATATTTCAGGCTTAACTCTCCATCTGTATCAGATCCGTTTGAGACTTGGTGTGCCCATAAGGCCTTTATCAGGGGAATCCTAATTCAAATATGTTCACGTATGAGGAGACAGAGACTCTGGCTGCTTGACGAGGTGCTGAGAGAGATTCTCACAACTGAGGCCAATAATAAATCTAACCCTTCCACGCCTTTAGCTACAAAACTATCTAAACTTCGTACGACATTGAGAACAATGCTTCTAGAACAACACGATAAACATGTTAAAGCCCTTAAACTGACAACCTACTCCTCTGGTAACAAAGCAGGCAAATTCTTAGCTAGCAGATTGAAAGACAAAAAATTACAATCCAAAATAGAACACCTAGTAGACCCCTGCACCAACGCCAAAACTATGGACCCGAAGGGCATTGCCAATGCCTTTGCGGCCTATTAGAGTAAGCTATATAACTTAAGAGAAGACCCTGAGACTACTCAACCGAGACCAGAAGAGATAGCATCTTTTCTGTCCTCTCTCCGAGTGCCTGAACTAACCAATGAACAATTACAGGACCTAAATGCACCAATCTCCCCTTCAGAAATTTGCAGAGCCATTAAGTCATTACCCCTAGGGAAATCCCCGGGACCTGACGGTCTATCTAATGATTACTATAAACAGTTCCATGAGACACTCAATGCAAATCTCTCTCCGGTGTTCACGGCGGCTGCAGCCTCGGCCGCCTTCCCAGCTCAAATGCTGCAGGCTCACGTTGTAACTATGCCCAAATCAGGCAAGGACCCAGCCTGCCCAGCTAACTACAGGCCTATATCCTTGCTTAATACAGATGTCAAACTATATGCGAAAATCATTGCCCTTAGATTATCGTATATATTACCTACCCTTGTTAACCCAGATCAGACGGGTTTTCTGAAAGGACGCCAAGCGTCCGATGCAACTAAGAGAGTCATTCATTTGATACAATATGCTGGGTCCATTCGGGTGCCTTCTCTGCTCCTCTCTTTGGATGCGGAGAAGGCATTCGACCGTATCCACTGGGGTTATATGCGAGCTACGCTGGAGAAGTTCGGTTTCAAAGGTCCCATCTTAGCGGCCATACTGACGCTGTATTCCCCTACTTCGGTGCCGGTATACACTTCTAACTGATTATCTTCTTCCTTCCCAATCATGAATGGAACTCGCCAAGGCTGCCCTTTGTCCCCGAGTATTTTCAATCTGTTGATAGAACCCCTAGTAGAGGCAATAAGATCTACGCCCGCGATTAAGGGCTTCAACCTAGACTCTGACTCCCAAGTCATTAATTTATTTGTGGATGACATCATCATCTTCCTGACAGACCCAGAGACGTCCTTAGCAGCAACACACCAACTTCTTAATACCTTTAGTAAAATCTCATACTATAAAGTAAATTGTACTAAGTCGCTTATCCTCAACTTAGGTGTTGAGCCGGGTCTATGTAAAAGCTTACAGGACTCTTCTGCCTACATGTGGAGTGCAGGAGAGATCCCCTATCTAGGGATTCAACTGACTGCCGATGTTATGCAGTTAGTTGAAATTAACTATTCCTCCCTAATTAAAAAACTAAGCAGAGAAATTCAAAGTTCCACTAGGTATGAGCTTTCTTGGATGGGCCGTCTTGCGGCTTTTAAAATGTTTACGCTGCCACAAATTCTATACTTGTTCAGAACATTGCCTATCCTACCCAAGCGTTCTCATTTCATAGCGCTTACTAGGTTGATGAGGGCTCAGATATGGAAAGGCATGAAACCTAGAAGCTCCCACACCCAACTTTTAAAACATAAATTTGCTGGTGGTATGGGCATGGTCGATCTGAAAGACTACTGGACGGCCTCACAGCTGGTTCAAGTCAGAAGCTGGTTCCAAACAGGCATAAACAATAGATGGACCAATATTGAGCTTTCTTCTGCTTCCACCCTGGCCTTGGTGAACCTACTAATAGCGGACACATGGAAACCTGGCCTGCTTAACAAAATGCTTCTCCCCATTCAGGCCTCTCTGGAAGCCTGGAAATGCTTTCTATCGACTAGCTCTTCTCTATCACAACAACACATCATACCAATCCCAATAGAGGTCTTAGAGTTGTTGATCCCTAACCTGTCTCTTCAAAAATAGAGAGATCAAGGTATCTTAGCTTTAGAGCAGCTACTCTGGACAGCTCCCCTAGAACGTTTAAATCACTTCAAGCTGACTTTGACATACCTATCACGGAACACTACACATACATTTGCATCCTAAATTGTATCACTTCTTTGAGCTCGACAAAGCTGTCAGTGTTTGCCCCTGGTTGGCAATATCTCACAAGCGTAGAACACCCCAAATCCAAGGGAACCTCACTATTTTACAACTTTTTACAAAACAAACTTGTTTTTCAAAAAACTGCACCACACTTGAAATGGGAGTCAGAGTTGGGGTCCTCGTTCACCAATGCCCAATGGATTGCAGCCTCTAAATCAGTATACCAGGCCTCGAAATGCGCTAACCACTGGGAGCTATCCCATAAAATTACTTTGCGTGGTATCTCACCCTGTATAGATTGTCTAAGTGGGACAGATCATGCACATTTTCTGGACTTGCAAACACCCGATGAGCTTTTGGAACAAGTTGTTCCGTGTCATCTCAGATATAACTAGTATTCTTACTCCTCCTACGGCTGCCCTGGTCATTCTCAACATCAGCATAGAACAATTCCCTCCTGATTGTCGAAGAATAGTTACTCATATTCTCTTAGAAGCCAAATTGCTCATCACTAGAAGATGGAAAACAAACCAGGCCCCTAGTGTCCTTGAAGTGGTTAATATGGTACAATATAACTATACATTTGAGCGCATACTAGCATGCAGACAAGGGCATGTTCGCACTTTTGAACAACACTGGAAGTTATGGAACAGCTGGTTGACAGGGAACACTAGGGCATAGTCCCCGGAAGTGTGCATGATAGTCCCAGTTTCTGGTCTCTGATGTAATAATATTCACAATTGATTCGTACTGTAACATTGTACTCTTGGCTCTTCTATGTTTCTCTCTTCTCTCTCCTCTATCTTCTCCCTTCTTTCTGCTCCCTTCCTTACCCCTCCCTCTTCCATCTGCGATACACACATATATCTCCTACTACCCTATACCTCCTACCAGGTAGCTCTTTGACAACTCCTGATGTCAATCAGAAGAAAACTACTGTCTCGGAACTACTGGTTCTCATACTGGTTGTACCTCAATGTATGTTCTGACACCTGTATGTTTTGATACTTGTATGTTCTGATACTTGTACACTTGATATGTGTATGTTTTGATACCTACATATTAAGATTTGTATGACAAATTCTATTTCTTTCAATAAAAACTAATTAAACCAAAAAAAAATATGAATGAATTATATTTTTTCCCATGTAACACAGCAAAGAGTTTACCACCTGACCTCATTAGCACACACCTTAAATCATCTACCTTCATACTCCTGCACATCGCTACCACCCCTTATCAGGTGCATGTTTTTTAATGCAATCCGTGAATATTGTTATCACTAAATAGACAGGCAGTGATCGCTCATTTTGCAGGTTGTGCAGGAGCTGAGCGATCAGATAACAGCCTATGTGAATAGAGTGGTAATATTGAAAACAGGTATGTCTTGGGTTCTGTAAAGCTCATCATACACTCTACAATATGATTGTACAATCTCCTTTATATGCAGCATCAACTGTGTAGTGCAAAAGCCTGCCTGATTGGATACAGAGTTTAAGAAACACGCTGTAAATGCACCAAAAAGCACTGTAAAAAACACACCACACTTCTCCCAAAAAATTTCTGGAGATTCTTTGGGATGATTGCTGAGCTAGGACAGCCGATTCAAGTGAATGGGCTGCCCTAGGCGCGACAAGAAAAATAACGATCAAAAACACCCCCCAAAAAAAATTGCATGCAGGAATGTGAGTTCCAACTATGCAGAGATATAAACAGGGCCTGCCAGCTGAGTGTCCCTGTCTGCTTCCTCCTATGTACTTGTATAAAGCTGGCCATACACTATGTGTGTATTAATGAGTTCAGCTGGTAAACCCCTTCCTGTGCCTTACTGGCTCTTAAGTTCAATATCTACTATAAAGTCACTAAAGCTTTCTATGGAACACGGAAAGGGCTAACGTAAGGCCTTGCACTAAATATCAAAGAAAGCTTTTATTTTTCTGCAACCAAGGTATAATAATGTTATATTGGTACAGAGGGGAACTGGAGTTTAGGGGAAAAAAGGCCTTTAACATCTGAAGGTTTAATTTTACTTTGAATTCCTAATTTTAAAAAAAAAACCTTGCAAAACAAGCAATGTGCAAAACTTAAAGTATAAGATCTTCCTTCCACAAGAAAACTTGTATATATAAATGAAATGAGCAGAGTAATTCTGGCCAAATAAATTTTGCCACAAAATTGTTCACTGGCAAAATCTCACCAAAGTAGGAACTCGCAATTTTGCATACTGTGCTGCTTTTTTTTTCAATTTACTTAAAATATGATTCATTTCTATGATTCAGGGGTTTGCGTGTATTTTTTATTTTTTTTTGTATTTTGGCAGCTTAATTTATTTTATGTGCTACCTTCTACTCAAGACTTTAATAGATCTTACAGAGCAATATAGGTATCTCTTGACCTCTAGGTGACCTCTAGGTGAGCCAGCTCATCTGCGAGTTTCAATCTGTTAGGCTGTCTCACAAATGTGCATATCCTGATAAAATATATAATATGTATACAAACTTGAAGTTGATCACTAAATTAGACATTCTGTAAAACATCATAACCCGCTCTAGGGTTAATCTTTGTATGTCATAAACATACTATAGGCAAAATGTAATACAAACAGCAGGCCAGCACTTAAGTGTGAAAAGGCCATGGTGAAGGAACTTGACTAAAAGCTGAGATGCTTATAGTTGGTCAATCGAAGCAGTGTCAAGAAACCTCTCACGACTTCCCTGGCCTCTTCAGGAAATCTTGGATTCTAGACAAAAACACAGCAAGAAGAGTGTGGAATACTATATATACTCGCAAAACTGTATAAGCAAAGCTCTGATGAAGAAGGTATATCCCTTGAAACATGTTAGAATAGTTGCTGTGTGCAGTATAGTATTGCAAATGTCTTGTTTATTGGTTATCCAGTCCTTGGAGGCACCAAGAGACCCAATTCTATGCTTCATTTATGCTCATGATTATACCGTTAATGATATTTGTAATGTAAAAAGGGAGACATTTTATCAAAATATGATAGTGAGAACTTACAGCAGGGTAACAGCACAAGACCATCAGTAATGCAATGTTAATTCACATGTGAATTAAATTATTCATCATGTAAATGCTGCCAGTAGTCTCAGAGCAGAGATCTCCCTTGATCTGTAATATAATCAATCAAATACACTTTGGTAGCTTCTGTAAGAAAGTAAGGGACCTTCTGATTAAATAGAAATATTTAAGCACACTTGAATTTTTTTAATTATTACTATGGAGTCTATTTATAAAGATTAGCAAAATAATTGATTGTGTTCCAAGCTTCTTATATCACCATGAAACCTCTACCTGTAAAAATAAAAATTGAAAACATGGTCATAAGATTTGTTTAAAAAAAGGTAGAAAAATATGCATTGATGAGGGGACTAATGTAGATAATTCTGTCTCCTTTAAAAAATCCTTCTCCACAATCCCTCTATTAAAAACAATAAAATATGCTAGGTTTTGGATGGTGTATGTTTTGGAAAAAAATGGTGAACAAAACTGTGGAAAATCCTTATTAATTAGCTAGCTATTGTTATTGGCAGCTATCACCCTTTAGATTTTCCTGAAATAATATGTACATATGCAAGAGCTTCTTTAGTTGAAAGCTTAGTTCTGCCTCTTTCAACCTTCACCTCTTTTCTACTGGTCAATGAGACTGTTAATTATTGTTATGGCCCAGTAAAATTCAAGTGAGAAAGCTTTCCTCATTTCTCTTCTCAGACATAGTAAAAGGCAAAATACTAAAAATACTGTTTAAGTACTAGGTCTGCTAGGCGGAATCACCTGCTTCTTATAATAGTTTTTGCAATAGTCTTTAGTCTTTATAATAGTCTTTGCTTGTCTTTTGTATCCTGTATAATTGGGTGCTCCAAGGTTTTCTCATTCCTCCTATAATATAAACTGAGCAGTTATACAATTTATAGGATAATTGTCATTATATGTGCAGAGCAATAAAAATCCAATACAGTCTGCAAACAATGAAAAATTACACTATATTTTTAGTAAAAAAATATCCTTTACATTGCCCAGACTGTGATCAGCGCCATTGACTTGTAAGCTTGCCTACAGAATTACAGAATAAGGATGAGGCCTGTGCTTGGATTGCTTGTAGGAAGTAAGCACAGATCCTGCCATAGGAATTTTGACCCTCTCCATAAGAGCTTACAATCTCAATGCTATGTGGAAAATAAGATCTGACAAGATGCAAAAGACAAATATCAACTATTTTGGGAAAATGTTTAATTAGAAAATTATCTATATCTTGCTATATAGGCTATTTCCAATGTGTATCTTTACAGAATATTGGATTTTTCTCTCCCTCTCTCTACAAGCACAATATTACCACCAAGGGAACAAATTTGAGAACTCTAGAAGTAAATGAAGTCAGTTGTACAACCTTTTTTTTCTACGAGTCAGCTTGCATGAAAATAGTGCTGTACGGCCTAAAAACACTCATCTCGATGAACCTATCTACTCTATGTCCTGTATGTATTGTAAATCCTAACAAAATAATATTCTGCCATTGTTGTAACTTTTATTGGGACAGACTGTCAGGTTTAATATACCGGCTTAAGACCATATTCTACAGGGATGGTTCTGTGCAAGATATTTCTCAGCTCATGACAATTAGGGGAAATTGCATTCTTTATGGATTGCCATGACACACAATATACCACCACGGATCCTTTCACAATGAGGTTTCTTTTAAAGCAAGCAGTGTATCCTAAGGCACTTTGTGAGCACTGTGGTATCATTAAACCAGGAGCAGAAACGAGATGATGATTATCTGAACAATTTGCATTCCTAGCAGCCACTTTTATACGGGGTCCAGACAAAGGTTGATTCTGCTTATAAATATATATATTAGCGTAGAGAACCTTTGTTATCTCTTACTTGTTTTATTGCAGACACTATTAATGATCTGGTTGGACCACAATGACAAGAAGGCAGAAAAATATATCTGGCATTTTTCAACAATCATATTGGTAATAAAAAGGAAAAAACAAAAACTGCTAGTTGCAAAGAAAATAAAGTGTAATGGAATAAATGGAAAATTACTTGGTAAAAATAATTATTATCATTTCATCCTTGCCTGTTTCTACTGTATTTTATTTTATGATGATGATGCTGATTATTATTATTATGAGAGTGAGAGATCCTGAGATGGAATCCCAGCCTAGCCAAGAAAACTAATGGAAATGGGTAAAGGGTAATGGTCCTTAGTCACCCACTTTGTGGACAAAGGGCACAAATAATACTAACAACAACAACAATGATGAAAATAATAAAATAACAATACATTTATTATTCTTCAATAATTGTTCAAATGCAGCATCAGTTCGGTTCTCATTAGCCAGCATCCTCTGTAAAATCTATTTTTCTTGGAGATATCAGTAAAGACTTATCAAGCCTCTTATCTAGTCCTTGTTTAAAGATAAAATAAAGTTTCTATTTGAGAATCTCAATGAGAACATCTCCTTAAAAATAACTTAACATGAAAAGAGGGAGGAAAAAATATATAATTTAAAGCCTAAGACCTCGTTCACACGGGGTGTACCAATGCATACTTCATGTTTTTTGCTCATGGCCCGGGGATGCACAGGTGTACAATGCATCCCCCTGCTGGCAGTCCCATTGATGTATATTGGGATGCAGCAGCTGCACAAACACAGCCAAAGCTCCCAATTTGACATCCTTATGGGTGTACTACATTTGGGGCTATGCACTCGTACCTACATGAATGTCAAATTGGGAGCAGGGGCAATTTTCATGCAGCAGCTGCATCCCAATATTAATTAATGGGACTGCCTGCATGGGGAGGCATGGAACACCTATTCATCCTCTGGCCCATGAGTTTAAACATGGCCCTTGCATAGGGTACACATGGATACGTCCCATGTGAATGAGGCCAAAATGCAGCTAAAATCACTAACAAATATTTCCCCTGGATTTGGCCTTTAACCACTTAAGGACTGCCTCACGCCGATATACGTCGGCAGAATGGCACGGCTGGGCACAATCACGTACCTCTACATGGCTCTTTAAGTGCCCAGCCATGGGCCGGGAGCATTCCGCCGGCAGCGCGCTCCCAACCCGGTCCTGAGCTCCGTGACTGTGGCTGCAGGACCAGTGGACCCGATCGCCGCCAGTGTCCCGTGATCGGGTCACAGAGCTGAAGAACGAGGAGAGGTCTGTGTAAACAAACCTCTCCCCGTGCTTCCTAGTGTGGCTGTCACCGATCGTCTCTTCCCTTTTATAGGGAAAGATGATCAGTGATGTCACATGCCAGGCCACGCCCCTACAATAAAAAAACACATAACGTCACACATAATCCCTACACTGCCCCCTAGTGGTTAACTCCTTCACTGCCAGTGTCATTTACCCAGGAATCAGGGGATTTAAATAGCACTGATTGCTGTATAAATGACAATGGTCCCAAAAATGTGTCAAAAATGTCCGATGTGCCCGCCATAATGTTGCAGTCACAATAAAAATCGCTGATCGCCGCTATTACTAGTAAAAAAAAGAAATATTGCGCAAACCAACTAATAATCGCTAATTGCGTTTTTTTTTTTACCAAAAAAAGTAGAAGAATACGTATTGGCCTAAACTGAGGAAAAAAATGTTTTTTATATATTTTTTGGGGATATTTATTATAGCAAAAAGTAAAAAATATAGAATTTTTTTTCAAAATTGTCACTCTATTTTTGTTTATAGCGCAAAAAATAAAAACCGCAGAGGTGATCAAATACCACCAAAAGAAAGCTCTATTTGTGGGAAAAAAAGGATGGCAATTTTGTTTGGGAGCCATGTCGCACAACTGTACAATTGTCAGTTAAAGCGATGCAGTGCCGAATCGCAAAAAGGGCCGGTTCCTTTGGCTGCAAATTGGTCCGGGGCTTAAGTGGTTAAGGTACACCTGGCAGGAGAGAAGTACAGGTGCTGCTGTTAGTAGCCTTCCTCTGAAAATGCTAGTTGCGAGACTGTGTCTGGTTTCAGTTTGTTCAGATAGTCACAGAATGTTCAATACGGAGAGTGGCAGCCTGCATATTACTCAAAATTGTACACTATTTATAAAAGGATAGTAACATACACGTAAAATCTTGCATTCCTTTTGGGGAAGTGAACGTCCTTTACAAAAGCTGGATATGTAAAATTGGAATGCATTTTGCATAAAGGCATACTTTATGAAAGTAGTGAACTTTGGATGAATGAAGTAGGTGGACACTATTTTTTAAGTCATAGGGCATTCCGAGCAGATAGGAAAATTACAAAGATGTTCCCATTTGTGGTGAGAAGAGTCATCTTTACCTGGCCGGTCCATAAGGGGCACAGGTTTGCATGCAGGCTTGCATGCGGGGCGCCAGACTCATAACCCATAATTAGAGCCTGAGGCTCTAATTGGCTTGAAAAATGTTGGACTGGGGGCACAGGGTATATATTTACTATTGGTTTATGGCTTCTCCTCCTGGCCATTCAGGACAGGAGGCGGATCTAAAGATGACCTGGTTGACCGGGAGAAGAAGACAGTGAAGCAAATGAAGCAACAGCAGTGGAGGGGTGTGAGTGGACCTGGGGGGGAGGTTGTTTGCGCCCCCCCCGAAAAAAAAGTTTAGCACCGCCCGCCACTGCCTGGCACACAAGACACCTGACTAAATGCTCATGTAGTAAGTAATTTTTATGGATTTGGCATGCTCTTGAAGGACAAGACATAGACAGGTTAGCAGATTCACTATGATGTCAATGGAGTAGTTTATATGACAGTTCAGAGGTTGCATTTGATCTGCTTTGTATTGCATTTCTTAAGGTGCAACAGTATTTGAAGCTACAGTTTAGATTTTTTATTTTTATTTTTATTTTTGTTCCAGTAGACAACTGGATGTTGTCGACTTTCACTAATTAATATATTGGTGTTGCATCGCCACCTGGTTTGTGTTTTAAGATTTTAAAGGACACATACTTTTCATGCACTATAACAAAATCACTTAAAATGAGAACAAAGCATTTTCTTATTTTGTGATTATAGGTAAGAAATCTTACTGAAGCCATAAACCAAAATAAAAAAATATCTAAACTTCAGATTTAATCCAGTAATGGATTCTTTAACAAAATTTTTTTTTATTTTTACATACAGCTAGTAAAAGTACCTGAACTTCTATTGATACTTCTATTGATATAAGCCCCCTATAGTTACTTGTACAGTAGAGCTTTCACTGGAAGAGGAAGGGACAACATTGGGAGCCAATCAATATCTGCTGCAATCCACATGTACTGACAAAAACCACAATGATTTCTTTTGAATACTTTTTTATTCTTCACTGTCTAATCACAGGCTTTGTAAGATCCTAGGCTGCAAGTGCAGTCTGAGAGGCATTGGGAAGTGCAGAGCCTGGTTGTGCTATCTAGCATGAGTGTCTGGATCTCATGATTTCCTGTACTGCATTATACGCATTTCAAAATCTTTGGCTAGTATAATAGATCATGTATATGTATTTGAAGCGGTGTCACAGCTTATGGAAAAAAATAATAAAAGTAATCAGCTACAAATACTATAGCCGCTGACTTTTAATATAAGGACAATTACAGTACCTGTCGAGGGAGCGCGCAGTGTCAGCACCCCAGCTGATTTTCATATCAACTCTTGTGTGCTGTCGCTGCCATGCGTGGTAAGGTAAATCAATAGTGAAGCCTTTCGTCTTCATAGCCGGTTCCATACTGTGCATGCGCTAAGCGTGCTGCGCTTTCCAACTTGCCCGGCGGCAGGGGATGGAGGAGGGGGCCAAACTTTCGAAGAAGTAGGGATGGGTACCTGTTAAAAACAGGTGCATGTTACCTCACTGCACCTGGTGTGATCTTAGATGGTAGCTCCCCCCAAATGCCCCTTCTAGCACAAATCCACCCTCCTAGCACCTCTCCCAAATGTCCCTTTATAGCACAAATCCACCATCCTAGCACCTTTCCCAAATTCCCCTTTCTAGCACAAACCGGCTACCTAATCTCCTCTCCTAGCACAACCTCCCTCCAAAATTCCTTTTCCTAGCACACCCCCAAATACACCCTCCAAGCACAAACCCCCCTTGCTCCCAAATCCCCACTTCTCGTACACCCCCCCTTGCTCCCAAATCCCCACTCCTAGTACAACCCCCTCAAATCTCCCTCCTAGCAAAAAAAAACCTAAATCCCCCTCCTAGCACAGCCCCCACAAATACCCCTCCTAGCATAAATCCCCCTACTAATTCCCCCTTCTAGCACAACCCCCCTGCTCTCAGATCCCCAGTTCTAGCACATACCCCGCTCCCCCAAAATCTCCCCTCTTACCACAAGACCCCCCCCCTCCTGCTAGCACAAATGTAGGCTGTGCTCTCTCCTCACTCTCCCCCCCACTCCTCTCCCTCCACTCCCACCCACAGTTTCTGCTGCCTGTATGGAGCAGTGTGGGGATAAGCAAGGGGCAGTAGTCAAATCCTGCATATTGGGATGAGAATTCTACTTTGTGTTAACTCCCAAGAACTGCGGCTCTCTCCTCTTCCTACTCCCTATGTGAACTATTACCAGCAAAGCAGAAAGTTGTAGTGACGCCTGACATGTGCTTAACAAATGGGCAGCACAGTGGTGTAGTGGGTAGCACTCTCGCCTAGCAGGAAAAATGGTCGCTGGTTCGAATTCCAACCACGACACTACCTGCCTGGAGTTTGCATGCTCTCTCTGTGCCTGCGTGGGTTTCCTTTGGGTACTCTGATTTCCTCCCACACTCCAAAGACATGCTGGGAGGTTAATTGGCTTCTGTCCAAAATTGGCCCTAGTATATGAATGCAAGTTGGGGACCTTGGATTGTGGGCTCCTTGAGGGTAGGGGCTAATTTAAGTGTGCAATGTATGTGAGGAGCACTGCATAAATTGACGGCACTACATGGGTACCTTAAATAAAAAATGATATAATAGATGAGCATCTTAATGAGACACAATGTACAGGGATAGGGACAATTGTAGACACTCACTCAGGTTGAACTAGATGGACTGGTGTCTTTATTCAACCTTACTAACTATGTAACTGATGATGTAATCGGTTGGTAGGGGGCGGGCAGGTGGCCCGCACAATTTCCTGCTTTGCTAGTATTAGTTCACATAGCTGTTTACATAGCTGCAGGGAGGAGGAGGAAAGAGCTGTGCTCTCTCTCTCCTCGCAGAGTCACAGTGCACTGGA
The DNA here is from genome assembly GCF_037356315.1 of Lithobates pipiens. Lineage (NCBI taxonomy): Eukaryota > Metazoa > Chordata > Amphibia > Anura > Ranidae > Lithobates > Lithobates pipiens. Next base: position 517,371,485 of record NW_027507758.1, read on the forward strand.
ATTAACACAAAGTAATTATCAGACTGGGATGTGGCCACGGCATCCCCTGAGGACTCTTTGGAGCACCCAGATTGAAAAACCGTGGTATAGAGGGCCCTAGAGTAAACATGGAGGGTGTAGAAAGAGAGTGCATTTCCTGTATCCCATAGCCACAATGGGATATGTCACTGGGAGAGAGGTGACATGAACTGCTGGATTGGTGGAGCTCGGTACAGGCTCAGTAGTACCGACCTTAAAATGCTGCACACCTGGAAGTGGTGTCCTCTAAGCACGAAAGTGTCAACTCAAGAAAGTAAAGTACTTTGATCTATGTGCAGTACCAATGTCATGATAACACATCTAGTCGGTAGTTGGGAAATGGTTAAAAGTAAAATAAAATAAAAATATGTATAACAAAAAAAGACAAATAGTACCTATTAAATGTTTTTTACCTTCTGTTGTAACATATATCAAATAGTATCACTAGTGTGGGTATTTAGGAAATGGTTAAAAGTAAAATAAAAAAGAATATGCATAACAAAGTAAGATAAGACAAATAGTATCTATTAATTGTTTCTACCTTATGTTACAGCATATTTAAAATGGTATCAAATATATATATATTATACTTGTAGAGAAAACACTAATAGGTTACAACATTGTACCATCAACATTTGATATCTGACGTCAATTATACATTTCTAAGTAAAATTTGTTTCCACAACCCTTATACTAAGATCCAACATGACTGCTTAATTTTCCCTTGGTGGAAACTAAAACAGAAAAATCCATTAGCTGTACTTTTTCCAGGTTACTATTTCTGCAATAACTAACCATATAATGCTTATATTTGGATTCTATAATTTTATGTTATGTTTCATATGTCTGAATGTTATCAGTAGGATGTATTATAACAATATCTATATTACTACTCTCTTCCCAATTATGCCCATTTTTATTTTCTTTTATTACTTTTAATCCTATTTTTACTATCTTGTGTATATGCGTTATTATGATACTGTATGCTACACTATACATTGCCACTATTATCCTACATTGTACATTACAATATAGCTATTGTGTCTCCAAGATACATTTCTCTTTCCCAGTATTGTCCTTGTTAGGTATCTGTCTGATATTCATGTTGACAGACTTAGCAGATTAAGTGGATTAATTAACCAATTCTATCCCAACAATTAATACATCAATTTCCCAAGGAAGAGAGATATATTGGCTTGATGATGGCTACGGGTAAGATGAGTTTCTATTTCAGAAAAAAATAACTCTCAGTGGGCATATTTTGTAACAGGAAGCCAGAGTTGCTGATTTGTCAAAGTCTCATTTCAGAAAAGCCATGTCTCTCCCTAATATGAGGGTATTTAGTAACACAGAGATCAGTTTACTAACCGCATATCTTGCGGAAAGCTTAAAGCCAACAAGTGTTTCGTGTGATATCCAGATATGGACTAGAAACTGGAAAGGCATGCTTCATGTGCTTTGCTTAGGAATACTTTTTGTTAAATAAAGTATTGTCTCAATTCACAAGTATGTGAAGTATATCACAAGTATATCATATCCCAAGTATATTTAAATTAATTAACTGATGACTGACTTATTACCTCTACTCTTATTAAATCTTTTCCAAGTATCCAGTACTCTTTCAATATAATAATTAGGGATGGTCCCGAATGTAAGTTCCATTCAAGCATCCGGTGTTTGTTCGCAAACGAACCGAACATATGGGGCATTTGTGGCAAATTTGAGCGCTGAGGAAAACACCATAATGCATTGCGAGGTCACAGTGCATTGACGGCTGCTGATCGGCCAAAGCATGCATCTGACCTGTATGCTTTGGCCAATCACAGCACGATCTGCTGGGATGCCTTTGGCCAATCATGGCTCAGGGGGCTAAGTCCATGCCCCACACTATATAAGGATATAAGGCTTCTTACACGGCGGCCGTATGTAGTGTTATACGTGGAGGAGATTGAGAGAACTTGAGCTAGATTAGGCAGGTTAGTTAGTGGCGTGTAGAATATATATACTATATGTGGAGAGTCAGCCTGGGAATGGTTAATGAAACAGGGCAAGTACTTCCCTTTCAGGCCTGCTTATTGGGCACCTGGTCAGAGAGGCTGAGGGGAATGGTTGTTTAGCTATCAGAGCTGAGAAGAGCTTGAAGCTGGAAGGACCCCTGGTGCCTATGACTCAATCCTGCTGGGTGAGCTTGCCTGAATTATTTTATATGCTGTGTCTGGGACACTGAGCATTGTTTAAAATGGACTGTCTTATACAGCTAGGAAGAGTTGTTTTGCTGTTTTGAACTGCCTATGAAGACAAAGACGGAATAAAGCCTTTTAAGTTGACTAAACTGTCTCACCACTGCCTGTTAACCCCTCGGATCCTGACAATATATATGCTAGACTGCCTGCAATATATATATTGTCTACACTAAATGTACTGTACACACACATATACATATATATATATATATATATATATATATATATATATATTTTTTTTTTTTTTTCACAGTATATATATATATATATATATATATATATATATATATATACAGTGGGGACAGAAAGTATTCAGACCCCCTTCAATTTTTCACTCTTTGTTATATTGCAGCCATTTGCTAAAATCATTTAAGTACATTTTTTTCCTTCGGCGGCGAGATTGACCGCCACCGTCGGCAGCGAGATTGACACATCGCTAGCCCCGTCACCTGGTATGGACTTAAAGGGGAAGCCCTACGGCGAAAAAACGGCCCATTATCTGGGACTGTGACATCATAATGGGCGGGGACATCACCCGGTGAGCCCGCCCATTGTCCCTATATAAGTCGCTGCGCAACACGTCCCTGTCTTTACGGCCAGAGACGCCGTCGAGTCAACATCTCAAGGAAGAAGAAGAGAAGGCGGCGACAGAAGACCGGGCCACCGCCAGTTAAAGAGCTGGAAGAAGGAGTGGAGGCCCAGCAAGAAGAACCAAAGAGGGAGACAAGACCCCCGAAGTCGGAAGAAGAGACGGCGACAGAATACCGGGCCACCGCTAGTAAAAGAGCTAAAGGAAGAAAGCGGAGGCCCGGCAAGAAGAACTAAAGAGGGGGACAAGACCCCCAAAGAGGGGGACAAGGCCCCCTAAGTCGGAAGAAGACCCCAGGTGGCAACGAAGAAGGAAGCCGGGCTCCTCCACTAGTAAAAGAGCTAGCAAAAGAGCAGAAGATAACGGAGGAGTCCGGCGAGAAGACCCCCCAAGAAGTAAGAAGACCACCGGAGCTGTGCAATAAATGATTTTGAAACCTTGTGTTGTGTTTTATTTACATTTTTTTCATAGGTGAATGGGTAGGGGTACATTGTACCCCATACTCATTCACATAGGGTGGGGGGCCGGTATCTGGGGGCCCCCCTTCCCCAAAGCACCCCCCATGTTGAGGGCACGCGGCCTGGTATGGCTCGGGGGGGGGGGGGCGCTCGCTCGTCCCCACCCCCTTTCCTGAACGGCCGGGCTATGGCTACAGGCTATGAACTTCTTTATTCTAGTCCGGTCGTACGTCATCACGGTTGAATCCGTCGGACTTTGGTGTGATTGTGTGTGGCAAAGTCCTTTTGTTTGAAAAGTCAGTCGAAAGTCCGTCGGGTAGACCATCAGACCTAGTCTGCCAGAAAGTCCGGTCGTGTGTATACGGCATTAAGAGTTTTCATTTGTATGCAATCAGGCAGGCCCTTGCATGACATGGTTTTGGTAAATCTGAAGGAAAAAAATCAGCAGAAAATCTGATAGTGTGTATGGGGCTTTAGAGGGTGGCTGCATTGATTCTTCGTGGCCCCACTGTATGTAGGATTGTTGCCACTCTCTTGATTTCTTTTAATATTATGGGCTTTAACTATGGGATTTGTAGTTTGCATAGAGCAGTGTACATGACCACAACTAATGTACACTGCTTGTTTTAAGCAAACAGTGAGGGGAAAAGGAGAGGTATGGGGGATGTTGTAAGGTGGTGGAAAGACACAAAGAAAAAACAATTTCAAGAAAACTTGGCCATTTAGTAATGGATGTGTATGGATTTTTGGAGAATGAGTATATAATCAGGTGTCACTAACATCAAGATGGTGTGTAAAAGTGCTACCTGCTGCATTTTTGGTGCTTTGATAAGCATATATCAGTCAATTAAATGTAATCTATCACAATGCGTATAAAAATGTATGGGTAAAAGGCATGCTTGTATCTGGTGTGAACAAGTCCTTCACCTAGCCCATACAGCTTTTATTCCTTATTTACTCCTTTTACCAGTGGCAGCTGGTGCTCAAAATGTTTTGGGGGGCACAAACAAACTGAAAAATTCTGAAAAAAAAACCCATCAAATGCAGCCTCACTGTACCATCAATTGCAGCCACTGTGACCATCAATTGCCACCACTGTACCATCAAATGCAGCCACTGTGTCATCAAATGCAGCCACTGTGCCCATCAATTGCCACCACTGTGCCATCAAACGCAGCCACTGTGCCCATCAAATGCAGCCACTGTGCCATTTCAAATGCTTCCACTGCGCCATGAAATGCTCCCACTGTGCCATAAAACGCAGCCACTGTGCTCATTGAATGCAGCCACTGTGCCCATAAAACACAGCCACTGTGCCATAACAAATGCTTCCACTGTGCCCCATCAAATGCTCCCACTATGCCCTATCAAATGCTCCCACTGTGCCATATCAAATGCTGCCAGTGTGCCATATCAAATACTGCCAGTGTGTCCCCTGCCCGCCGTCTGCACTTACACTGTCTCGGTAGGACAGCATCTCGATAGTCAGTGATACTCAGCCATGCTCAACCATACCCAGCCATACCCAGCCATGCTCGGCCATACTCGGCCATACTGGGCCATTCTGGGCCATACTCAGCCATACTCGGCTGTACTCAGCCTCTGTATGTGGCCAGGCTGTGGAAGTCTCACACGTGGTATCGCTGTACTCAGGAGGAGTAAGATAATCTATTTTGGGGTGTAATTTTTGATATGTACATACTATGTGTTAGAAATATTGTTTAAATGGACAACTTTGTGTTTAAAAAAAAAAAAGGATTTTAACCACTTCCCGGCTGCCGGCAGTCATATGACGTCCTTGACTTTGTGCGGGGATATCTGAATGATGCCTGCAGCTACAGGCATCATTCAGATATCTACTTTTTCAGCCGGCGATTCCCTACACCATAAGAATGATCATAGCGACTGTTCCACTGCTTGATCATTCTAACGGGAAGCGAGAGGGGACATCCCCCCCTCCTGCCGACCCTCTGGTGCTTCTACTGACTTACTGCTACGATCAAAGACAGGATCGTTTTTTTTTTTTTTTCTGGCTTCCAAGCCTAGAGGTGAGATGTGGGGTCTTATTGACCCCATATCTCACTGTAAAGAGGACCTATCATGCCATATTCCTATTACAATGGATGTTTACATTCCTTGTAATAGGAATAAAAGTGATCAAAAAATTAATTTTTGGGAAAAAAGTGTCAAACTAAAATAAATAATGTAAAATAAACAATAAAAAAAAAATTATTAAAGCGCCCCTGTCCCCGTGTGCTTGCATGCAGTGAACACATACGTCCCGCTATAAAGTAAAACGGTTTTCAAACCATACATGTGAACGTTGGAGCGCAAGCAATAATTTTGACCCTAGAACTCCTCTGTAACTCAAAACATGTAACCAGTAAAAAAATTTAATTTCTGTACCCCCCTGGTCTTCTGCCCCACCACTGTAAAGCATGCTGGGACTTGTAGCCCTATCATAGGCTGTAATGCTCCTGCAGAGCATGGTGGGACTTTTAGTTCTATCATAGGCTGCAATGAAAGTGCAGAGCATGCTGACAATTGTAGTTCAATCACAGGCTGCAAGAGAGGTACAGAGCATGCTGGGACTTGTAGTTCTATTACAGGGTGCAAGAGAGCTGCAGAGCATGCTGGGACTTGTGGTTGTATCATAGGCTGCAAGAGAGGTGCAGAGCATGCTGGGACTTGTAGTTCTAGCCCAGCCACCCAGTAACCTATACTACAATGAAAGCGCAGAGCATTCATGCTGGGACCTGTAGTTCTAGCACAGGCTGCAATAGAGGAGCAAGGCATGCTGGAGCTTCTGGTCCTATTACAGGCTGCAATGATCCTGCAGAGCATAGTGGGACTTTTAGTTCTATCACAAGCTGCAAGAGAGGTGCACAGCATGCTGGGACTTGTAGTTCTAGCCCAGTCACATAGGAACCTAGACTACAATGAAAGTGCAGATCATTCATGCTGGGACCTGTAGTTCTATCACAGGCTGCAATAGAGGAGCAAGGTATGCTGAAAGTTATAGTCCTATCACAGGCTGCAATGGAGGTGCACAACATTCTGTAGTGCTATCACAGGTTGCCATGGAGGTGCAGAACATGCTGGGACCTGTAGTTCTATCCTGGGCTGCACTGTATTTACATTATCCTTCCCAATCCGAGCCATTCTTTCCCCCTCCTTCCTGTCTATAAAGCATAGCAAACTTTGTACAGTCCTGAAGTCAGCACGTGTTCCTGCTCCCCCTTTTCTTGTGTGTATACATAGCTAAATGAGAAGGGGGAGGGGGAGGGGGAGGAGACAGCTTTGTTCTGCTGTTCTGCTGTGTGAGGTGATGTGAAGGTGGGCTGTGTGTGTGAGAACAAGTTAGAAGAGCAGTAGAACACTGTCAATATGCGCCCCCCTCTGGCCAGACTGGTGCCCGCCAGGAGCATCTCTTGGTACGCCCCTGCTTCCGGGTATCGCTGCTCCGGGGCTGTGACTGGCCAGAGCAGCAATGACGTCACTCCCGCGCATGCACGCTGGTGCCGCCACTAACGCCATGATCGCCGTTAGAAACGGCACGCACAGTGCGCCTGCACCCAATGTCTACAGTGCATACAATGTAGACACCAGTGCTGATATTTCTGCAAATATCTCCTAAACCTTTTAGGTTTGGGAGATATTTGATTAAGGCTTACCTGTAGGTTAAAGTGGTTGTGGTTGTAATCGGTTTGCAACCACTTTAAGGATCGAGCCTTTTTCTGAGATTTGTTGTTAAAAACTGTTTTTTTTTTTTGCTACAAAATTACTTAGATCTCCCAAACATTACAAAAAATGTTTTCTAACACCCTAGAGAATAAAATGGTGGTCATTGCAATACTTTCTTTTCACACCGTATTTACGCAGCAGTCTTAGAAAAAATACACTTTTTGATTTAAAAAATAAGACAACAGTAACGTTAGCCCAAATTTTTTTTATATTGTGAAAGATAATGTTATGCCGAGTAAATTGATACCAAACATGTCACGCTTCAAAATTGCGTCCGCTTGTGGAATGGCGACAAACTTTTACCCTTAAATATCTCCATAGGTGACATTTAAAAAATTCTATAGGTTTCATGTTTTGAGTTACAGAGGAGTTCTAGAATTTCTTGTTCTTGCTCTACCAATCGCGCCGATACCTCACACGTGTGGTTTGAACATGTTTTTATATGTGGGCTCTACTTGCGCATGCGTTTGCTTCTGCACGCATCCAGCACGGGTCCAGCAGAAGGACCCGATTGTCCCTGCCGCTGCTGACTGCTCTGTTAAGCGGCAGAGGGCACCAGAGCGTGGCGGAAGGGGGGTCCCTCATCTGCCACCAATAAAAGTGATCTTGCGGCAAATCCACTGGAGAGACCACTATTATCGGAAACCAGACCGACGACCAAAGAAGAGGATACCTAGCTGCTGCTACCATAACAAAGATATCCCTCTTCAAATTTCAATATATCGGCACGCGGCAGTCGGGAAGTGTTTTTTAAAGGAGCCGACGTACAGGTACGGCAATTCACGGGAATGAGCCACTTTGCTGGCGTAAATGTATGTGAGCTGGTCAGCAAGTGGTTAATATATCTTTATAGAAACCTACAGCTTTGCAGGATGAAAACCCTATACCTTTGTAACTTTCAGCAAAAGATTGTAAAAAGTTGTAGAGCACTGCAAACATGGAAAAAAAGACAGCTGCATGGCATTTGAAAAGCATATCAGACTTCTATTCACATTACAAGAAAGTTGCTAATGGTAGTAATTTGTCAGTTACCAACTTATCATATATCATCAAATATACAATGCTCATTTTCAAATCAGAGCTATGGGTTTTAAATCATGCTTTTTCTTTTCACACAGATAGTATTTAACAGTTAGTGATCAAAGTTATTTAACTCTCTAATGCTAACATTGCATACCTCCTAACTAGGGATGAGCTTCGTGTTCGAGTCGAACATATGTTGTTCGCCGAATTACGAACGTTATGGGCCGCTCGTGCCAAATTTGCGTGGCGCTCACACCCCACAATGCACTGCGATGGCGCAGTGCATTGCTGGCTCATGATTGGCCAAGCATGCACTGTGACCCCGCATGCTTGGCCAATCACAGCGCCTGCAGCGAGGAGAGCCATGATTGGCCACAGGCAGGATGCCTGTGGCCAATCATAGCTCAGGCTGTGTAGTACACGCCCCACACTATATAAGGCCGCCAGCGCGGCGGCCTTGTGTAGTGTGTTGGCGTCTGTAGCAGTTAGTGGGTGTTCTGTGTACCTTCAACACAGTATACACCGATCGTTATCGACCGATTTTTCGTTCTTGCTCTTCTGTAGTGGTTGCGTGCCCTGACCGCAGTATACACCGATATATTCTCCTATATAGCTAGCGATATATCTATCTTTTATAATAGAGCTTGCAGTCAGTGTTAGGAGATTGTGTGTGCTGTCTGCGTGCTCTGAAACCAGTATACACCGCTATATCCACCTATATAGCAAACTATCTTGCTCGTTTTAAATAGAGCTTTCAGTCAGTGTTAGGAGATTGTGCATGCTGTTTGCGTGCTCTGAACGCAGTATACACCGCTATATCCACCTATATAGCTAACTATCTTGCTCGTTTTAAATAGAGCTTTCAGTCAGTGTTAGGAGATTGTGCGTGCTGTCTGCGTGCTCTGAACGCAGTATACAACGCTATATCCACCTATATAGCTAACTATCTTGCTCGTTTTAAATAGAGCTTGCAGTCAGCGGTAGGAGCTTGTGTGTGCTGTCTGCGTGCTCTGAACCCAGTATACACCGCTATATCCACCTATATAGCTAACTATCTTGCTTGTTTTAAATAGAGCTTTCAGTCAGTGTTAGGAGATTGTGCGTGCTGTCTGCGTGCTCTGAACGCAGTATACAACGCTATATCCACCTATATAGCTAACTATCTTGCTCGTTTTAAATAGAGCTTGCAGTCAGCGGTAGGAGCTTGTGTGTGCTGTCTGCATGCTCTGAACCCAGTATACACCGCTATATCCACCTATATAGCTAACTATCTTGCTCGTTTTAAATAGAGCTTTCAGTCAGTGTTAGGAGATTGTGCGTGCTATCTGCATGCTCTGAACGCAGTATACAACGCTATATCCACCTATATAGCTAACTATCTTGCTCGTTTTAAATAGAGCTTGCAGTCAGCGGTAGGAGCTTGTGCATGCTGTCTGCGTGCTCTGAACCCAGTATACACCGCTATATCCACCTATATAGCTAACTATCTTGCTCGTTTTAAATAGAGCGTTCAGTCAGTGTTAGGAGATTGTGCGTGCTGTCTGCATGCTCTGAACGCAGTATACAACGCTATATCCACCTATATAGCTAACTATCTTGCTCATTTTAAATAGAGCTTGCAGTCAGCGGTAGGAGCTTGTGCGTGCTGTCTGAGTGCTCTGAACCCAGTATACACCGCTATATCCACCTATATAGCTAACTATCTTGCTCTTTTTAAATAAAGCTTTCAGTCAGTGTTAGGAGATTGTGCGTGCTGTCTGCGTGCTCTGAACGCAGTATACACCGCTATATCCACCTTTATAGCTAACTATCTTGCTTGTTTTAAATAGAGCTTGCAGTCAGCGGTAGGAGATTGTGCGTGCTGTCTGCGTGCTCTGAAAAAGACGGACGGCAAAACAAATTATACAGGGGTGATAACCCTTCTCTATGTTTTCCAAAAAGCTTAAAAATAGTTTTTTTGACTGGAGCTACACTTTAAAAATGTACCAGTTGAAAATTACAAACAGATTCAACTTAACACAACAAACCTACACAGTCCCTGTCTTGTTTGCACCGCCTGTATACGGCTGTTCTGAGTATATAGGGCCTGGGGGCCACACGCATTTCCTTTTTTTAATATGGGTACGGGGTTCCCCTTAATATGTGTACAAGACCCAAAGGGGCTGGTAATGGGCAGGGAGGGCTACCCATGCCATTTTTCTCAATGATTTTCAACCATATTGCAGGAACCAGATATAACATTAAAACCGCAAGCAGTCTTAAATGACGTTATTTCCGTTAAATGTCATTTTGTGCAGGGACTGTTCTAAACACGGGAAACACGTGGCACTTCACAGGCATACTACAGACACCCCCCCAGGCACGATATTTAAAGGAATATTTCACTTTTTTTTTCACTTTAATCGTCATTAAAATCAGTGCTCCCGCCAAAACAGCCATTTTTAAAACTTTTTTTTGCATTGACCCATGTCCCCTGGGGCAGGAGCCAGGTCCCCAAACCCTTTTTGGGACAGTATCTTGCATATTAGCTGTTAAAATTAGCACTTTTAATTTTGAACGTTCGAGTCCCATAGACTTCAATGGGGTTCTAACGTTCGTACAAATTTGGGGTCCGTTCGAAAGTTCTGGTGCGAACCGAACCGGGGGGTGTTCGGCTCATCCCTACTCCTAACTTTTGAAGTTGAGAATAAGGTCCAATTCACACTTCGCATAGCGGGAACTCGCTTTCTGGCTCGCCATTTGTGTGGGTGATTGTCACACGATTGCATATGTCGTGCATAGGGCCGCCCAATCACTTCAATGCTCACTGTGTTCCTCATAGATGTGCACAGCTTATTTCATTGGGGTGTGCATCTCATGGCTCAGACATATATATGTGCGTGTGTGTGTGTATATATATATATATATATATATATATATATATATATATATATATATGTATGTGTATATATATATATATATATATATATATATATATATATATATATATATATATATATATATAATTATTCAGGATTTATATAGTGCCAACAGTTTGCGCAGCACTTTACAATATAAAGGGAGACAATACAGAAACAATACAAGAGGGTTAGGAGGGCCCTGCTCCTGTGAGCTTACAATCTAATAGGGAGGGGCTGGTGGAACAAAGAGTAATAGCTGTGAGGGATGAACTGATGAGGGAACTAGATGATTCAATTGTTAGCTGAAGGCAGGATAGGCCTCCCTGAAGAGATGAGTTTTCAAGGATCGCTTAATAGTGGACATAGTAGGAGGTAACCATACAGATTTGGGTAGTGAGTTCCAGAGGATGAGAGAGGCTCTGCAGAAGTCCTGGAGATGAGCATGAGAGGAGGAGACAAGGGAGCTAGAGAACAGAAGGTCTTGGGAGGAGCGGTGAGAACGGTTTGGGTGATAGTTGGAGATAAGGTTGCTGATGTAGCTCGGGAAGAATGGTGAATAGCTTTGTATGTTATTGTTAGTGTTTTGAATTTTATTCGTTGGGCAATGGGAGGCCAGTGGAGGGATTGGCCGAGAGGAGTGGTGGACACTGAAGCTTGGTAAGGTGGATGAGTCTGGCAGCAGCATTCGTGATAAACTGAAGAGGGGATGGCTTGCAAAGAGGTAGGCCAATGAGAAGGGAGTTACAATAGTCAAGACGAGAGATAACGAGGGAGTGGATACGTTGCTTAGTGGTTTCAATGGTTAGAAAGGGGCATATTTTGGAGATGTTTTGGAGATGAAGTCTGCAAGATTAGGACAGGGATTGGATTTGGGGCTGAAAGGACAGGTCAGAGTTCAGGATTACAGCTAGCACCCTGGCATGATGGGAGAGACTGATAGTTGTATTATTGATCTTGATGGAGAAGTCAGGGGCAAAGGCTGGAGAAAAATGTTGAGCTTTGTTTTAGAAAGATTGAGTTTGAGGAAGTGGTGTGACATCCATGCTGATATGTCAGTTTATAAGTTAGTAATGCAAGAGGAGACTGCAGGAGTGATGTGAGGAGTAGAGAGATAGATTTTGGACATAGAGGACTTGAAGCCATGGGAGTTTATTAACTGACCAAGGGAGGAGGTGCAAATGGAGAAGAGAAGGGGTCCAAGGACAGGACATTGAGGTACCCCCAATGAAAGAGGAAGTGGAGAGGAGTTATAGGTAACACTGATGGAGCATTGTGATAGGTAGGAGGAGAATCAGGAGAGAGCAGAGTCTTGAAGGCCAAGAGAGTGGAGTTTTTTGAGGAGGAGGGGATGGTCAACAGTATCAAAGGCTGTAGAGAGGTCGAGTAGTATGAGTATGGAGTAGTTACCATTGTTTTTAGCAGTTAGTAGATCATTAGTGAGTTTCAGTAGGGTAGTTTCAGTGGAGTGTAGTAAGCGAAAGCCTGACTGTAAGTCCATGTAGTTCAACCACAAAAAAAAATAAAAAAATGAAATAATAATAATATCATACAATCCCCTTGTACCCAATCCTATACCCACAGAATGCGAGGGAAAAAACAAGATATGCGGGGACATGATCCAGGGGACAGATGATAAGCCAGGATTCTAAGAAAACTAAGAAAAGTTTGCTAAGAAAACTTTAGAGACCTCTTCGGTAGTAGCAAGCTCAAAGGAGGAGAGTGTAGAGAGTGAATTTGTACAGGGTATGTTAAGTGAGTTAGTTGTCTGTGCAGAGTAGCTGTCCCCACGAATTGCATCAATCATGTTTTTGAAGTGATTGACGATCTCGTGAGCAGTGAGTGAGTTACTGGGTGGAGATGGTGGTGGAGAAAGTAGAGAGTTAAAAGTGGAGAAGAGATGACGAGGACTCTCTTATAAATAAATGTAAACAAACATTTTTAGATGTATTAAAACATGGGCAATATCAATAGGACAGTGTATGGTGGCAGTAGAGCAGTAGACAAATAAATAAGGAAGATGTTGGTGTCAACATGGTAGTGGATGGTGTCAGTAGTTTTTTTATTTTTATTATTTATTTTTTAATATTATTTAATTTTTTTATAATTTTTTTTCTGTCATTTTTTTTAAATGTTTTTAGGATCCCTGTTGGGGGCTTTGGTGAAATATGAGAGGTCTAGACGGATATCTTCTGTCTCATTTTTGAGACAGAAATGGGGATTGAGGACAAAGATTCCCCAGTCCCTTTCTCTGCAGCCTCAGCTGCACTGGACAGTGAATGAATGGGAAGTTATCTGTGCTGAGAAGCTTCCTGTTCATTCACAAATTGAAGCATATTAAACATAGTTACTATGCTTCAGTTATGAATTTGCACAGGAGTTATCACTCACTGTGTTCACTCTCCATCCTGAAACATCTACTGCAGCAGCAGCTGATGGGAGAGAAGAGGCGGGAAGCTGATAGCGATGCAGGGGGAGGGGGACACAAGGGGGACACACGGGAGCAAGCCCGGCAGCAAGGGTAATCAGCACCGCTATTGTGTTTATTCAGAAAAGGATTGGGCCAGTAAATATGGCATATTTACCAGCCCTCTGCTCTCCATCCTGAACCCAATTCTTATGTGCCCCGCAGCAGCTTCAACCATCATGAGGGAGAGGAGAACCAGCAGTGCTGTGTGTGTGGGGGGGTGCACACAGTGGGATGGGAGCAGAGGGCGAGGCACAGGGGTGCTGGAAAATAGAACTGAGGGGGGCTCTGGGTGCATACACTCTAGATTCCCATGCAGCACAGACAATGGGATCGAGATGAAGTGAAGCCAGCTGCACTGCTGGAGGATTGGAGCCAGATCGAAGCAGGAGGATTAGTGAAGCCCAGTCCCGGAACTTCTTCCTACACTGGGCTTTTCAATGAAATCTCAGGATGGTCCCACCCATTTTGGGCCAGTTGGGAGGTATGACATTGATGTTATTTTTATGTATGTCCTAATTAAAGAATTTTTATATTAATTGTATGAGGGTCAAAAAATAAAGTAAATATAATTAAATACAAATTAAGCAATTTTTGTGCTTCCATTGACCTTTATAAGCATGCACAAAAGCTCAAATGCTACTATGGGATTCTATACGCTATGCTTGGAAAAGAGATTACAGTGATAAATATGAGGCACACCCCAGTAGGAGCCATTCGTTTGATGAATTCTCTGAAACTGGCTTCCTTCTCTTCTCAGCTGGCCTGCCGCATTTACTACTCTGACACACCCCAACTCAGTTGAATGAACAACAGCAGATTAGATTGACACTGCGTGTATTATGTATGAATAGATTGGTCAAATGGTGCAAGATAATTCAAAACTATGACAAAAATATAATAAAGTCTGTTTCTAGACAGAGTATTATTATATCATAATTGCATGCATATAACAATGCTTAAGGTACTGCTTCTTTACAGCTTCAACAGTGACAGATTCACTAAGGGGCACTATAAAGCTTGAGAAAGTATGGTATATTCACAGCTACACTGCTGTTAGACCCTGGAGTGACCCTGCTATGTCCAAGTCTGCCTGCCTATATAGGAGATTAAGCAATACTTAGAAGAAAGATGGTAAAATCTGTGTAAAGGGCTGTGAGACAGAATTAGAAAAATAATTAGTAATTTCTGCCGTCTCTGTTGGGGCCCTTATGGTGGTGCACTAGTGGTGATGTAGGTTCATTTTCATCTGCTTTCAGTTCAAAAGAGCAGAAGATTGAGGTGGGGTTTGTTGAGATTAACTTGCAGGAACGGTAGCAAGAAAAGTGCAAAAAATCAAGGAACAGTGAGATGGTTCTTAATTAATGGGTGTAATCCTAGGTGGATGAAATTACTGTGCTCTTGGGTAAAGTAGGCAGGCAATGCAATGTCTATGGCGCAAAAGGATAAATCTGTGATGGACTAAAGTCTCAACTCCTGCTGCACAGCATGTGTAATGTGTTGACAAAGCTCACACCAATCCTGTACTTCAGCCCTGCATAATGTTGCAGTCACAATAAAAATCGCTGATCGCTGCCATTTCTAGTAAAAAAAATGATTAATAAAAATGCCATAAAACTATCCCCTATTTTGTAAACGCTATAAATTTTGCGCAAACCAATCAATAATCGCTTATTGTGATTTTTTTTTTTTTTTACCAAAAACATGTAGAAGAATATCTATCAGCCTAAACTGAGGAAAAAATCTTTTTTATATATATTTTTGGGGATATTTATTATAGCAAAAAGTAAAAAACAATGCGTATTTTTCAAAATTGTCGCTCTATTTTTGTTTATAGCGCAAAAAATAAAAACCACAGGGGTGATCAAATATCGCCAAAAGAAAGCTCTTTTTGTGGGAAAAAAAGGACGTCAATTTTGTTTGGGAGCCACGTCGCACAACCGTGCAATTGTTAGTTAAAACAATGCAGTGCCGAATCACAAAAAGTGGTCTGGTCTTAAGCCAGCAAAATGGTCCGGCCTGAAAGTGGTTAAAGTGCACTTGCAGTGCAAAGCGGATTTTCCTTTAGTAAATAACCCCCCTAGTGTCCACTTTGGAAGAATTCCTACTTTTTACTGTTTTGGGGACAATTCATAATTAGGGACTCTTATGCTGCGTACACATGAGCGGACTTTTTGACATCAAAGGTCTGACGGAATGATTCCGGCGGACCATTCGAATGTGTGTGGGCTGCAGCTGACTTTTGATTTGCAAAAATCCGACAGACTTTAGAAATGGAACATGTTTCAAATTTTTCCGCCGGAACTCTGCCGGACCCAGTTCCGTTGTAGTAATCCGCTCGTCTGTATGCTGTTCCAACAGACCAAAAACGACGCATGCTCTGAAGCAAGTACGAGGTGGAAGCGCTCGGTCTGGTAAAACTCCAGTTCGTATTGGAAGTAGCACATTCGTCATGCTGCAAATTCTGTGCTCGTTTAAATGCAGCGCATCTTCTTTATAATGCTAGAAGAACGAAGTTGCTTTGCTGCTCATATTCACACAGAGTTCTCACAAACACATTTCTGGATTATTTCTCCTGATCTCATGAATGATATTGTTTTTATTTTAAAGCCCCATCTCAGTAATAATGTATTTTAAACTATTTTTTGTAGTCCTCTTTTATTATTTTTTTTTTCATCCAGATTTTTAGTACGATTATTTAAAAATTATTTTCTAGTGATCTCCATATTTTATTTTTCTGTCAAGTTAACACAGTAAACATTTTATTTTTATATAATTTTTTGTGTGTCATTACCACAATAACCTTTTTATTTTTTGTGTGTCATTACCACAATAACCTTTTTATTTTTTGTGTGTCATTAACACAATAACCTTTTTATTTTTTGAGTGTCATTAACACAATAACCTTTCTTTTTTTGATTTTGTTGCCAAGTTACCACAATAACATTATTTATTTTTATTTTTGTAACCTCAAGGAGGTTGGTGTCCCTTGTTCATTTCACATTGTCTTTTAGGAATGTATTTGACTAAAAAGACATAGGCAAGTATATTTTTAAAATAAAATATCCATTTATTCTGTTTAACAAAATAAAGATGAAGGCAACGCTGGAGAAACTTGAGTAATTTGTGTAGCCTTTTTGCCCCAGGGCACACATCAAGTCTGTCGAAAAGATAATTGGGATATTGAAAAGTACATATAATGGGGAGCACAATCTGGTCCATGAATCCCAGAGATCAAGAGCAGCAGCAGATCACACTGCAAAATACAGAGACGAACTAACTACACGCACTGAAAAACAGATACAAACCTCACAAGCACAAACTGAAAAGCAGTTAAATGATCTGAAAAGCGCGAATCGTCTCTCCCCAAACTTCTGCTAACACGAGGTAAACATGAAATTAGCAGAATGAGCCCAAAGGGTGGCGCACTTGGTATTGTACTTCCGTTTTATAGTCTCGTCGGACCCAGTGTACGTCACTGCGTACCAGACGGGCGGACTTTGTTGTGATTGTGTGTAGGTAAGTCCGTTTCGGCGGGACTCCGTTTGTACGTGGCATTAGGGACTTTTACTTTAAAAGATGATAGTAAACAGAACAAATAGAGAGAGTGAATCTCCCTGATGGAGGCTCAGACAACAATAAAGACTTGATAGATGTTCTAATCCATGTCCACTCTATCCAAAACGGAAAAAAATAAGTTTTGGCTTTATGACTTGTAGTTTTGGTTTAAGCACTTTCTGATTAATTTAATTGTTGAGGGCTTGGAGTCTATCATTTTGTTTCTGCAGTGTTTTTGAAATAATATATTTATTACAATATCAAAATATATTTTTTATATAACTAAACTGCAATTGATTTCATTATTTTATAGACATGATTTCAATGGAATACTCGAATAAACATAACCGTACCTGTACTTACTGGTAAATTGATTCCAGATCTAAACAAATTACATCACATAATGCCTGCTCACCTCCTACTCTCATTTTCACCCTTTTTTCCACCCTTTGATTTGTAAAATGAAAGTTAACCTGTAATTTCAAACTAAAAGTCCTGCCTAACTGTAGCTACCTATTATTATATAAAAAAAAATCTGATTTAACCCTCTGCACACTGCTGTTTACTCTTATGTTAAACCAAACTTTTGCAAAAATAGAAATTCTTGGTTCACATATATTGCAATACATGCTCAAGCTGGCCAACTGTGCCAAAGGGATACCTCTCCGGTCAGTCTCTAATATTCTATGCTAAATTTCAAATACTAACTTGTTCACAGTATACTTTAATTAATGTAAGCTGTAAGAAAATGTTAATTAAAATTTATAGTGTTAGCGTGTTGTCACATTCCCTTTAACACCTAAAATATATGTAAATTGGTTTTGAGTACAGATATATATCCTCTATTTCTACTGCTATCAATCCCTACCCACAGGGGCCAATAATTGGTCAGGGTACAGACAGATGGGCAGGGATTTGCTCAGAAGTCAGGAAAGTGAATCAAAATTAAAGAATAGCTTGTAGAAGGGTTTTTTTGGTGTGAAAAGTTTGCTTGTCTGATTGTCATTCTGATCTGGTGTCTTCAGTGACTTGAGTTACTGCAAAAGTTAAAGCCTAACTCAAGGGAATTTTTTCTTAGATTTTATAGGTGTTGTAAATATAGGCTGCATTACTCACCTCTTCTTCCCTGTTGTTCCCTGCTGTAAGTAAATTCTGTCACTAGATGTCCTCAGTGCAGGGCATCATGGACTTAGGGAAGGGGAGGTCACAGCGGTGCCATACATGCATAGTGTAATGATTATTGAAGACTTCAATGATCATGGAGGGCCACAGGGAGAAGGTCCAAAAAGCAAGACAACCCAGCCCATCTTGCAAATGGAGAAAAGACTTCTAGTAAAGGTATATAATAATTTTTAAAAAACTGTAAAACACAGCTTGGGGGAGCTTAAGGCAGAAAGAAGTTGTTCATTTGGGGGAGCAGGGGTCATAGCCCAGAGCTGGTCTTTAGGGGTTCATGCACATGGTTGCTTCTAAACTGATGTTTTTTGGGCTTTGGGCATTTTTAATCCTAAGCCCCTGAACTCTCCTCAGTAAAAGCTTATGTGCCTATGCACACATAGGCTTTGAGAGGAATTTAGCAGCAGCGTTTAGAGGCAAAGATCCTCTCCTCAAAGAAGAATCACTTACAGGAGAGGAGCTGTAATGTACCTGATGGTAGAGTCTGTTATGCAGAGAAGGCCTCTCTTACACCTCTCACTCGAGGCCCCTGGTAGAGCAGACTGGTGGTGTGGGAGTGCAGAGTCATACGACTGGCAAGTTGCTAGCAGGGAGACTAACCCGGAATTGAAGGCAGAGCCATGGAAGAATACCAACACAGCAGGACAACCAGGAACAGCTGACAGGCTTGAGACTGGAGTAGGCTGGTACTTGGATGCCACAGACAGGAGCATGGGCACAGCAGCTAGCGGAACTTGGTGTTGGTAAGGACAGGAGCACAGGCAGGTGCATGCAGGCTGAATCAGACACCTGAGAACAAGTCCAAAACAGGTGCTGATGTAGAAGCATAGTCAGATGAAGGCAGGGTTGGCAACAGGCTGGCAGCAAGGTGGCAGGAAGAACAGGCAGGGGTCAGATACAGGCGAATAGCAGGAGTAGTCAGGAGCAAGCCAGGTAGGTCAACAGGAACAGGTACAGGCAACGAAAAGCAGGAAATAAAGGAAACGCAGTAGATCAGACAGCATTGATCTTGGGGAATGAGCCAGTTTAAATAGCCACTTTGGCGCCAAGAGCCATTACCGGGCGTGCATGCGTGCTCCTGTATGCACATGCGCATTTGTGGTGGCACCCCTTCTGCATTGGCGTGCATGCAAACATGCCCGTTCTTCTCAATGGGACATGGAGCACAGGGAATCTTGGTTGCTGCCATGCCTTTCCTGACAGGAACTTTTGATCATAAAAAATGCCAAACATGCCTAAATGCATCCAAGCAAGTCTAGATATGCTTAAGCACTAGTCGTGTTTAGCAATTGAGAGTTTATTCAATTCAGTGGCTAGAATAAATTCCAATTCTGCCCAATGAAATAAATAACCATCCAAATGGCAAATGCACCTGTACATGTCTAATCGCGTTTGTAAAACTGTTACTTAGGTATATTTTTACTGCTGATTTTTCCTATCAGAAGAAATAGTGTTTACGGTAAACCAGTGTGCATGAGGCCTAGAAACACCTGTAGTCCTGACTTCACTCTGACTTAGGTCGCTAAACACCTGTTCTGGGTCAGTGGCTTAAAGTATTAAAATCAGAGAAAGCCAGGCAACTAGCAAGAGGTCAACGATTACAGAACCTTCAGTATAGGTTTCCTTTGATGATAACACTTTTTTACAATATATATATGCATAGGCAGCCAATTTCACCCCCATACTGAATTAGCATCTTAAGATTTTACTTTCCGTTAATTAACATTATTATAGTTTGAGAAAGTTCAGCACAATACACAGCACAGCCTAACATCACCTATTTCTGTCTCGTACAATGTGCCATTAATGCTTACCACCTTTTGCTAAGGTAAAACTACACATTTTCCATTTAAAACCTCTGTTGAGATCATTTACAAACTCTGTTTTCAATGCAGTGAGTGCCGGGTAATCGGCTTAAAGCAATGTACATCTGTCTACTTCAAATGCCGTGTTTTACTTTCATTAATAAAAAGCTTATAATGTTATCTGGCCTGTGTCCAGTTTCAGACAAAGAATCCACAGTTGGATTTGGACCCCGAGGTTAATCTAACCTTACCTTGCTGAACAAAATGAACTTAAACAAAATCAGAGATGAATTTTCATGATAGCTTGGTCAAATATGATTAATAAAGCACATATTTTTTTGTTTAAGCAAAACTATACCTTGTTCCTTTAGCCTGAAGATAAAATTTAGCTTAATGCTGCTTACCGTGCACTATATCTAAACTGTGTGTTTTTTCCTTCCAAACTCACATTATTTCTTGTACTTATATGGGCATATTTGTGCAATATATTTTCTTTTATGAATGTCAACTTTTAACCGGTACATGACTAAGGAAGGTCACTTGGAAGGTAACGCTTAAAGATGTGCTTGGCTATTTCAGTCCACTTTGTCAGTGATCTGGGGGTCTATGGCCAGTTTACATGGATCCTTGACAGAACAGATTCTAAATGTTGTCATCACTTGCTTGGCAGTGCAGAGCACCAATAGGGGCAGCTGATAGGACACAGATCTAGCTGAAATGCTAAGTGGTGTTATGGGAGAATACCTGGTGACAGCAGTAGCATGGAACTATAATGTCTCATACAACGTAGCCATCCTAGCAGACATCCTGGGTATGATAACGTTTGAAACACTAAATCATGAATTGTAATATAATAAATAACTATAAATAATTATAAAAAAATATTAATATAATAATGAAATTAATTTCCCCACTGATCACTATCGCTCCATTCTGCAAGTGTTCTAATTTACTTTTGCTGTTTTCTAGCTGGTCTAAAACCACTTTTGATGTAAAGGGACACTTTTTGGTTGCTATGGACAATTTCAAGTTTCCAGGCAGAAAGAACAGTATATATAATATAAAACTGAATGCAGGGAACTGAACAAATCAGTAGAGACAAAAGGGATGTGAAATGATTTCATACAGTAATGTAAACTATAAGATTACAGTGTACTGTATGTGTTATGAATGTTGTACTTTTTAATTTGCTGCCAGGCACCGGCCCCATGCATCGCATCTCTCGCAGGGAACAGAGCCCGGCACACAGAGGCATCAGTTGGAGGGCACAGCCCACAGACACAGCAGCAGAACATCGCAGAATCCTGGGGATAAGGTAAGTAACCTGGACCGGGATTCCTGAGATGCAATCCCAAGTGTGGCTCAGGGTTACCACTAATGGTACTGAAATTCAACCCTGAACCACACTCGGGAATACTTCCAGGGAGGTTAATTCAGTAAAATGAGAATTGATCACTCAGTTTGCTCAGAGTGGAGAGTAGTGATTGTCAGTCAACTCTTTCCGCTCTGCACTCCGCACACAAGTTGATACAAAGGGGTTTGAATGGCTATTAAAGGTAACCAGCCTCACCTGAGATCTGTTTGCTTATAATTAGTGTGTGTGTATAAAAGGTAAATGAGTTTCTGGACTCCTGACAGACCCTTGCATCTTTCATCCAGTACTGCACTGATGTTTCTGGATTCTGAGTCATGAGGAAAGCAAAAGAATTGTCAAAGGATCTGCGGGAAAAGGTAGTTGAACTGTATAAAACAGGAACGAGATATAAAAAGATATCCAAGGAATTGGATGCCAATCAGCAGTGATCAAACTCTAATCAAGAAGTGGAAAATGAGGGTTTCTCTTGAAACCAAACCACGGTCAGGTAGACCTAGAGATGTAATTTTAGAGAGGAAACACTGTACTATAATAAAAACATATTGAAAACTTCAAAACAGCTGCTAACACTCAAATAAACAAAGTTCAGTGAATATAAAGTAACAAATAGTGTAGCGCTGGATGTGTGGAAAAGTGACAGTATACCGTACATAAATAAATTATGCGGTTACAAAAAAACAAAAAAAACAAAACAAAATGTAAATATACTAAAAATACAACATGAAAAATATGTGAATACTAGAAAGTGTTAATAATTAAATTGTGAAACCCAGTGAGAATAGTCCACATATATTAAGTGGTGCACAAATATTGTGGTTGATCTTCCCCACGAGGAAATCAGGGAATCCAAAAATCAAGTAAAACCAGGGATAGCGGCTTGTCTGAAGTAGTTTCAAAGAATGGATAAAATACTCTTACCAGAGAGGATGGACTCATCTGTCATACGACGGTTGAGTCAACAGCGCTTGGGGTCCAAACATGGAACCAATGATGAATTGATAGTAGTCCAAATGGATGATTCAGTAGGCTGGAGAGACTTCCGATGTTGTAAGGCTATGATGAGCGTCTCTCGAAGCGTCTCTCGAGGTGTCAGGGTCAGGTTAGTCGCATTTGGGGTGATGGCCCCAGATGTGGGTGATGGTCCGCAAAAAAAAGGAGAAAGAAAAAGGCTCCAAATGGTGAAATACTTCAGGTGAAATACAGGACTCTCTGAAAACATGTGGTGTGGCTGTTTCAAGATGCACAATAAGGAGGCACTTGAAAGATGGGCTGCATTGTTGAGTCACCAGAAAAAAGCCATTACTACACAAATGCCACAAAATATCCCACTTGCAATACTCCAAACAGCACAGAGACAAGCCTCAAACCTTCTAGCATAAAGTCATTTGGAGTGATGAGACCAAAATTGAGTTTTTTTGGCCACAACTATAAACACTTCATTTGGAGAGGAGTCAACAAGGCCTATAATGAAAAGTACACAATTCCTACTATGAAACATGGAGGTGGATCACTGAGGTTTTGGGGATGTGTGAGCTACAAAGGCACATACAATTTGTTCAAAATTGATGGCAAGATGAATGCAGTATGTTATCCAAAAATAATGTAGGAACATTTGCATTCATCAGCCAGAAAGCTGCACATGGGACATACTTGAACATTCCAACATGACAATGATCCAAAACGACCTGTCATCGACCTGTCATTGGCTACAGCAGAATAAAATGAAGGAGCTGGAGTGGCCATCTCAGTCACCTGATCTCAATATCATTAAGCCACTCTGGGGAGATCTCAAACATGCAGTTCATGCAAGACAGCCCAAGAATGTACAGGAACTGATGGATTTTTGCCAAGAGGGATGGGCAGCTTTATCATCTGTGAAGATAAAGAGCCTCATCCACAAATACCACAAAAGATTTCAAACTGTCATTGATGTTAAAGGGGGCAATACATGGTATTAAGAACTGGGGTGTGTAAACTTTTGATCAGGGTCATTTAGGTAGTTTCTGTTGTGATTATGATTTAAAAAAGGGTAAATTCAGTTGATTGATAATAAATGGCTTCAGCCAAACACTAACCATGAGTGAAAGAAAAGTTCACCATGACACAATGCACGATACAGGAAAATCTGTCCCTACCATGAAAGATCTAGTTGGTTGTGTTTGTCCCTGGTGCAAAGTTTTCCAGTCCTCCCCTGAAACATAGTAATTTTTGAATAGATAATATTAAGTTTTCCAACTGAATTAATGCATGGGAATGTTCATATCCTTTAGTAAACTAGGACAATTGTCTCTTCATTTTTCTTTAGCGTTCAGCAACTCGTGCATCAACTCGTATTTTGGTTACAGAGAGGACTATAGTTATATCTGTATACTAGGTCAAGCTCATATGATTTAATAGGCATTTATAAAAATTAAACAGTAATGCATAAAATAGGACACATTGTTCAGTATTATAATACTCTATTACACTTGTAACCTGTTCTGTAATTGTTACTAAGTGAACATGTTCACTATTTATTACCTCCTAGGTACTATAATGAGTGTTTGGATAATTAAACATACAAACCTATTAATTACAGCAATAAAATAACTAATTAAACATAGCATGCAAATCAATAAAACCAAAAGGTAAGTTGAGTTAGCAAAAAATAAATCACACTTGTGCAAGCTCCTTATTAAATAGAGCGCATTATCTGATGCAGGCAATTAATAAAAATAAATACAAATTCTGGAACATGTGATGCTTACATTTTGTATTGTTAATGAAAATTATTATATGCTGTTAACAATTCTGCATGGTATCAGGTTAATAGTAACACAGTCAAGTATTTAATTTATACTGTATAATGCAGTGTTATTTCACATTTGTTAATGAAAATTTGAAATGGCACTGCGATATACAGTGAAGAGTAAGTAGGCTACAATGCAAATGCCCTAGCAGATCAACCTGTATGGGGCCCAGATTGGGAAAGGAAACCAGAATGGATTAAAGTGTATTTAACCACTTCCCTATCCACCCATAGTAATATGATTGCCCGGGAACACAGCAGGACCATGGATCTGTGTATGTAAACACACAGAGCCACGTCCTGTCAGAGGAGAGGAGACCGATGGTGTGTTCCCAGTACAGAGGAACACTGATCGGTCTCCTCCCCTTGTGAGTCCCCTCCCCCCACAGTTAGAATCACTCCCAGGGAACATAATTAAACCCTGCAGCGCCCCCTGGTGTTAACCCCTTCCCTGCCAGTCACATTTACACAGTACAATTTTATAGCACCGATCGATGTGTAAATGTGAATGGTCCCAAAAATGTGTCAAAAGTGTCCAATATGTCGGTCAGAATGTTGCAGTCACACAAAAAATCGCAGATTGCCACCATTACTAGTAAAATAAAAAATAAAAGCCATAAATCTATCCCATAATTTGTAGACGCTATAACTTTTGCGCTAACCAATCAATATAAGCTTATTGCGATTTTTTTTTACCAAAAATATGTAGAAGAATATGTATCGGCCTAAACTGAGGGAATTATTTTTTTTTTTTAATAGGATATTTATTATAGCAAAAAGTACAAAATAATGTGTTATTTTCAAAATGTACGCTCTTCTTTTGTTTATAGCGCAAAAAATAAAAACCGCAGAGGTGATCAAATACCACCATAAGAAAGCTCTATTTGTGGTGAAAAAAGGACGTCAACTTTGTTTGGGTGCAACGTCACAATTGTCAGTTAAAGTGACACAGTGCAGAATCGCAAAAAGTGCTCTGGTAAGGAAGGGGGTAAAATCGTCCGGGGCTGAAGTGGTTAAACTCAAGATCAAAAATTTAATATATTGCAGCTTGCCAGTCTTTAGGTGTGGTGGCTACATTAGTTTTACTTTTTTTTCAAGCTTTCTTCCTTTATTGTTACCTGAATATCCTGCCAGTAGGGATGAGCTTAGTGTTCGAGTCGAATGTACGTTCGACTCGAACATTGGATGTTCGTCCGTTCGGCGAAATCCGAACATTTTAGTCCGTTCGCGTCAAATTCGTGTGCGATGGCGCAGTGCATTGCTGGCTCATGATTGGCCAAGCATGCACTGTGACCCCGCATGCTTGGCCAATCGCAGCGCCAGCAGCGAGGAGAGCCATGATTGGCCACAGGCAGGATGCCTGTGGCCAATCATAGCTCAGGCTGTGTAGTGCACGCCCCACACTATATAAGGCCGCCATCGCGGCGGCCTCGTGTAGTGTGTTGGCGTCTGAAGCAGTGGGTGTTCTGTGTACCTTCAACACAGTACACACCGATCGTTTTCGGCCGATTTTTCTATCTTGCTGATGTGTAGTGGTTATTGTCTGTGCCCTGACCGCAGTATACACCGCTATATTCACCTCACCTATATAGCTAGTGATCTATCTTTTATAATAGAGCTTGCAGTCAGTAGTGTTAGGAGATAGTGCGTGCTGAGTTAGAGTAGGATTTTGCAATATCAATCAATTGGATCGCTCTGCAAATGCTGTCTCATGTACCCCTTAAATGGACAAAGCCTACTTGATCTTTATGCGCAGCCACTGCGCCCATCAAGCGCAGCCACTGTGCCTGCCTATCAAGCGCAGCCACTGTGCCCATAAAACGCAAGTACTGTGCTCATTAAACGCAGCTACTGGTGCCACTAGCGGCTGGTGCTCAACATTTTTGGGGAGGCGCAAACAAACAGAAAAAAGAAAATCAATTGCGGCCATTGTGCCATCAAACTAAGCCACTGTGCCCATCAAGCCCAACCACTGTGTCTATCAAACGCAGCCACTGTGCCCATCAAGCGTAGCCCCTAGGCCCAGCAAGTTCAGCCACTGTGCCCATCAAATGCAACCACTGTGCCCATCAACCACAGCCACTGTGCCCATCAATTGCCACCACCGTGCCCATCAAATGCAACCACTGTGTCTATCAAACGCAGCCACTGTGCTCATCAAGCGCAGCCACTGTGCCCATCAAATGCAACCACTGTGCCCATCAAACGCCGCCACTGTGCCCATCAAATGCAGCCACTGTGCCATCAAACGCAAGCCACTGTGCCCATCAAATGCTGCCATTATGCCCATGAAACGCAGCCACTGTGCCCATCAAAGGCAGCTACGGTGGCCATCAAGAGCAGCCATTGTGCCAACTACCATACCTATCAATTGCTGCCAGTATGCCCATCAATTTCTGCCAGTGTACCCATCAATTGCCGCTCCTGTGCCCCATCAAATGCTGCCAGTGTGCCCATCATTTGCCGCTGCAACTGTGCCCCATCAAATGCTGGCAGTGTGTATCACCCCGGCACTTGCCTGTCTCGCAGCGGGTCAGTGGCGGTGTCCTGCATGCTCCTTGATGTCTTCTTCCGTCCTCTCTATCAGGCGTCCAATCACAGCGTCTGATGTTTCAGCCAATCAGGTGACAGATAACAGACCCGAGCACCTGATTGGCTGAGAGGTGGTTCAGTGTTAGCAAAGTGAATTCCTTCGCTTTGCTAACAAACAATTGAGTGAGCAGCAAACGCACAGCATTGCACCCGCTGTTCACCTTTTTGGGTGCCTATTAGAGTCTACGGCTCTAATCAGGTGCTTCCAAAAAAAAAAAACATCACTATAATTCAGGTGCCCAGCGCCAGAAAAGGGGCCAGACACCTGAATAGGGGGTGTCAGCGGGGACTATAAATAGATTCATGCAAGGCATGAATCTATCTATGGTGATAGAGCGGTGACAGAAGAGAGGGGGCAGCGCTCCTGTGCCCTTTACGGACGCACTGCCACTGTATGTTATACTTTTCATTTAAAGCTCCTCTCAGAGATAAAATCCACACCCCTGCCTGTTGTAGCCACTTCCTATTGGATGGGCTATGGTAAAAAAAAGGTGGACGTCAGCAGAGAGGATTGGAGGAGACTGGTGGTCCCCTGGGTCGGTGGTACTCCTAACAGTGGGGATGTGGGATCTAGTTTGGGGATTTACGTGGGTATATCTGGCTTCACACAGTAAGGGGGAAAAGGCCTAATAGAAAAAGATAGTGGGTATTTAAGTCAAATAATGAAGAGGTAGAGAAAACATTTTGGGAGCCCAATGGATCCAGCAAATTATGCATTCTAATTATTTTCCTATTGCATTCTTCTTTCTTTTCTCCAGTACCACTACATTAAACTCCCACTTAAATTAATATTTTTTTGCTTCATAGGCAGAACAAATGTCATTTGTAATTATATGGCAGAGGTTGCAGTGTGGTGGCACCAGCACCAGTGCCTAAGGCCCAATTTTTCTGCCCCTGTTTAACAGGGGCGTTTAAGTACAATTTTTGATGCAATGCTTTGCAGCAGGGCTAATTCCTGCAATAAAACTAGAGTATATGGAAGAGGTTGCAGTGTGGTGGCACCAGCAGCAGTGCCTAAGGCCAAATTTTTCTGCCCCTGTTTAACAGGGACATGTAATTACAATTCTTGATATAATATTTCACAGGAGGGCCCCTTCCTGTGCCCACCCAGAGTAACGGTGAGGACCACAACCACCAAAGGTCAATTTTTCTACCACTGTTCAACAATGGCATGTAATTACAATTCTTGATATAATCGTTCACAGCAGTTCGCTCCAGCGCCCACCAAGAGTCACTTTGAGGGCTTACAATGTTGTGGCAAAACCAACACCTTGTTCCGCCATTTCTGCAGAGCATATAGGGCAGGCCCCTACTTTCAAACATCCAACTTACAAACATCTCCTACTTGCAAACGGAAGGAGACAACAGCAAGTGAGATGAAAAAAGATGGAAGACAAAACAAATTATACAGGGGTGATAACCCTTCCCTATGTTTTCCAAAAAGCTTAAAAATCGTTTTTTTGACTGGAGCTACACTTTAAAAATGTACCAGTTGAAAATTACAAACAGATTCAACTTAACACAACAAACCTACACAGTCCCTGTCTTGTTTGCACCGCCTGTATACTGCTGTTCTGAGTATATAGGGCCTGGGGGCCACACGCATTTCCTTTTTTTAATATGGGTACAGGGTTCCCCTTAATATTCGTACAAGACCCAAATAGGCTGGTAATGGGCAGGGAGGGCTACCCATGCCATTTTTCTCAATGATTTTCAACCATATTGCAGGAACCAGATATAACATTAAAACCGCAAGCAGTTTTAAATGGTGTTATTTCCGTTTAATGTCATTTTTGCAGGGACTGTTCTAAACACGGGAAAGACATGGCACTTCACAGGCATACTACAGACACTCCCCAGGCACCATATTTAAAAGAATATTTCACTTTTTTTTTCACTTTAATCGTCATTAAAATCAGTGTTCCCGCCAAAACGGACGTTTTTAAAACTTTTTTTTGCATTGACCCATGTCCCCTGGGGCAGGAGTCAGGTCCCCAAACCCTTTTTAGGACAGTATCTTGCATATTAGCCGTTAAAATTAGCACTTTTCATTTCGAACGTTCGAGTCCCATAGACTTTAATTGGGTTCTAACGTTCGTTCGAACTTGGGGTCCGTTCGAAAGTTCTGGTGAGAACCGAACCGGGGGGTGTTCGGCTCATCCCTACCTGCCAGTAACAAGCTTCCTGTCCTAGGGTGATTTTATTAATCAACATATGGTCAGTGCTGGCTGGGTTGCTGTGGGAGTGCGACAGGAGAGGATCATCATGGCTCAGATCATCTTATCCACGGGTTTTTAGGGCTTTTCTCATAGAGATTGATGGTGGATCTACACTAGGGTTGCCACCTCATCCCTTTAAACCCAAACACATATTAATTAAATGGGTTCTGTGGCTAGTTTAATGCAGATAAGGCACTAAGTGAGTTTAATTATCACTTTAAGCCACAGAACCTGTGTAATTAATATGTGTTCGGGTTCCAGCTTTCTGTACTTCAAGTCCTCTTCTAGATCCCTCTTCCTGCTGCAAGTATCAAACTTACCAAGGCTCACAGTCAGCCTTCCTCCTGTGTTCCTTCCACCAGCTCTACATGGAGCTACCTCTTTAGAAGTTGCATTATCTCACATTTTCTTCTGCACTCACTGAAGAGCTTACTCTCGCCACAAAGTAAACCACAGAGTAAACCACAAAGAACTTCTCCTTGTGTAGTAAAAGTGATAAGGGGCTTTATTGACGCCAAGTGAAATACTCACAAGTGTACAGTATAGTGTATTTATGCAATTAGAAGGGGGTTAACATCACACTGGCAATATCCTAATGGAGCCGGAACTTTAAAATGAAATAAATAGGCGATTCCTTTAATAAAACGTTGGCTCCCAACAGAAAACCCAATGCTTTTTCAACTCCTTCATCGGAGGGCCCCCTAAGTAGGATTTAGTATGTTGTGCATCCTGTATTATCTCCAAATTAATTGTATGCCCCAACCTAAAGCTAATGCCTAGTTAGAACTTTGAGGCAGGGATGGTCACCCCAAACTTACTGTGAGAGTAGAACTACATCATAGGTCATATATTTTATGGGATTCTAAGGGCCTGTTCCTATACCCATATATAAATGTAATAAGGGATAATATGATTAAGCAAAGGTTTCTACTGGGCTATAGTAGGGAGCTGGCCTTATCTATTTAATAGCTATGGTTTTACGAACCATAAACAAAATTTCTCACCAGAATATTCCACTACAATCTTTCCAATATTTTTTGTATTTTATACTAAATAAACAAGCATCAGGTGTACAGGGAAGAGGTATTTGCACTAAGGTGTGAACACAGTAACCAACTGCTGCAAGAAGTCAGATATATTCTGACACCATGAGGTGCATGAAATCTGTCTGAGGTTCATAATATCGTACAATGTTGGGGGTGGCCATACATTCCAGCTGAACAGTAGATAGGTATGTTTGGTACATAATATACGTTTGAATTAATCTATTATTAACCATTGGTGGAACCAACATATGTGAGGAATATATACTGTATATCATCCCATCCATCATAGACATAGTAGGTAGTAAGGCCTGCCATTTAGTCTTAATAGCCAGTGGAATTTTACACAGTGTAATGTGTAGTAAAGTGGGAATAGGGAGTGGATTTTAACCCTTAGGGTTATTATGGTTTTAACACTTCTATTCTAGATTTTATTATAGAGTTTTCAGAGAGTTTAGTCTGGTCCCTGAATTGTGCTTCCAAGCCATGATGAAGCTATAGCAATCTATAGGAGAAAGTAGGTTGGTTGATCCTACTGTGCACTGACCCTCCCTCCTTGTCTATGTCCTCACTGCAGCCTGAGATTGTGTAGATCATTGTTCCCACATCTACAGAGCGTGCTCCAGTTTTGGTTCATTTCTTGCTTTTTTATATCTGTGCATGAGTCACACATGTGGGCATATACACCAGATAAATGACCCCCAAGACCACTAAACAGCTAAACACAATGGAGGTGGGATGTTATATGTTGATTGATGGAGGCTTAACCTCCCTGTAATTCTAAGCACATACAAACAGTAGGCTCAGGCAAGAGGGGCAATTAAAAAGCTGTGTTTGTAAGAACTTCCCCCTAGATAGCCCACAACATGTTTTTGCATACAAATAATAAAGATTTGAGCTCAATTGCATATTTGTATGAAGATTTAAAATATATATTTGATATGAATTGTGTATTTTTCCTCTGTATTCCAAAGGCTGTTCTTTGTGTGACCCCAGTAGATGTCTAGAATCTCCTCTTGGTTATGCAGACAGGCAGACAAAGATCTGAGTCATCTATTGTGTATAAAAAAGATACTTATATATCTTTTTTAATTAAAATAAATATAGTGTTATCCATCATCCATATACATGAAGAGTAAATTAAACAGTGTGTGTTTAGTATCACTTTAACTTTATTTAGGCAGTACTAGAATTTGATAATTTTCTTAGAATTAAATGAATGTGTGTTGTACATTTACTGTCTAGGCATCTTTATCAGATCAGTATGAGAGTAATCAATATGTTAACTATTGTTATTGTAGTCATAGCAGTGGACTTCTTAGCGTATAACAGTCATCTACCACAAGGAAACTTATGCAAGAAACAGACATAACCTTTTAGAGGTAAAGTGCTGTAAAATATGTGTATTGCCACCCATTACTGCAACATATAGTTACATATACTTACAGAGTAGGTGAGGTCGAAAAAAGACACAAGTCCATCAAGTCCAACCTATGTGTGTGATTATATGTCAGTATTAACTTGTATTTCCCTATATGTTGTGGTTGTTCGGGTGCTTATCTAATAGTTTCTGGGACCATCACCTGTGGTAGGGAACTGCACATCCTTGCCGCTCTTACAGTAAAGAGCCTTGTACGTAGTTTAAGGTTAAACCTCTTTTCTTCCAATTTTAATGAGTGGCCACGAGTCTTGTTAAACTCCCTTCCACGAAAAAGTTTTATCCTTGTTGTGGGGTCACCAGCACGGTATTTGTAAATTGAAATCATATCTCCTCTCAAGCGTCTCTTCTCCAGAGACAGTAAGTTCAGTGCCCGCAACCTTTCCTCATAACTAATATCTTCCAGACCCTTTATTAGCTTTGTTGCTCTTCTTTGTACTCACTCCATTTCCAGTACACCCTTCCTGAGGACTGGAGCCAGAACTGGACAGCATACTCCAGGTGCAGCCGGACCAGAGTCTTGTAGAGCAGGAGAATAATTGTTTTATCTCTGGAATTAATCCCCTTTTTAATGCATGCCAATATTCTGTTTGCTTTGTTAGCAGCAGCTTGGCATTACATGCCATTGCTTAGCCTATTATCTACTAGGACCCCCAGGTCTTTTTCCATCCTAGATTCCCCCAGAGGTTCTCTCATCAGTGTATAGATTGCATTCATATTTTTGCCGCCCCAAATGCATTATTTTACATTTTTCTACATTGAACCTCATTTGCCATGTAGTTGCCCACCCCATTATTTTGTTCAGATCTTTTTGCAAGGTTTTCACATCCTGCAGAGAAGTTATTGCCCTGCTTAACTCAGTATTGTCCACGAATACAGAGATCAAACTATTTACCTCATCCTCCAGGTTGTTTATAAATACATTAAACAGGATTGGTCCCAGCACAGAACCCTGGGGGACCCCATTACCCACCCCTGACCATTCTGAGTACTCCCCATTCATCACCACCCTCTGAACTCGCCCTTGTAGCTAGTTTTCAATCCATGTACTCACCCTATGGTCCATGCCAACTGACCATATTTTGTACAGTAAACGTTTATGGGGAAATGTGTGAAATGCTTTTGCAAAATCCAGATACACCACATCTACGGGCCTTCCTTTATCTAGATGGAAACTCACCTCCTCATAGAAGGTTAATAGATTGGTCTGGCAAGAATGGTTCTTCATGAATCCATGCTGATTACTGCTAATAATACTGTTGTCATTACTAAAATCTTGTATATAATCCCTTATCATCCCCTCCAAGAGTTTACATACTATTGATGTTAGGCTAACTGGTCTGTAATTCCCAGGGATGTATTTTGTGCCCCTTTTAAATATTGGTGCTACATTGGCTTTTCTCCAATCAGCTGGTACCATTCCAGTCAGTAGACTGTCAATAAAAATTAGGAACAATGGTCTGGCAATTACTTGACTGAGTTCCCTAAGTACTCTCGGGTGCAAAAATATAGTAACGTGAAGTGCAGCAAGGCATCATTCACATTGAATAGCACCCCAACACACTATTACAGTAGACACCAGGACATCCACCAAAATGCTCATGTCATGTGTTGTGGGCATCGCATTAAAAAGATGATGGTGACATTTTCAGAACTGCTCTAAGCCTACATTCTACCGATGCTTACTCAAAATGGCTGTACAAAGTGTAAAACTCATATCAGTATTTACTTTTTTATTTGTAGTAGCCACTTTAGGATTATTAGTTATTGGTCATAGCGTATGGTTAAGAAATGTTTTCACACTTTATCAATGTACCTACTTGCCAGTTATTTTATTATTTATGATACCCAGGTGACACACACTTGACACTAGTGTGCAACAACTGCTCAGAATTATGTCTGTTGAAATCCCACTGGTACAACATGAATTCTGATTGCCTACTATCGATCACTGCTCTTGAAAATAGCACAGGGGACAAGATCGAATAAGAGCTCCTTACGTAATATGATTCATTATATTATATGAACATTATATTATTTTTGGAGGGTTGAAGGCTTTCTCTTAGTGGTATTGTCTTCCAGGAAATTATTTATTTTCCTTGTGTTTTACATGAATTTTTTTTTTAAATATAAACATTTTCAGTTTTACCTTTGCACATTTTTAAAACATCTAGTATGTAAATAGGTACAAGTGCAGTTGTATTACACAGTCCAACTTGCTGTGTTTACTATACTCTAAAATAAAAAAAAATACATTGGGGGTGATCGGCAGCTATGTGATGTCCGCAGGAT
Organism: Lithobates pipiens; assembly: GCF_037356315.1. NCBI lineage: Eukaryota > Metazoa > Chordata > Amphibia > Anura > Ranidae > Lithobates > Lithobates pipiens. The sequence goes on from NW_027507758.1 coordinate 517,405,210, forward strand.
GTCCCTCCAGTGAGCACAGTTCACTTCCCGAGTGTCAGTGTGTACAATGGAGAGGGGAGGGGCCTCTGACCCGAGCAGGCACCAGATTCAGTGCACAAGTTTGTTGCTCTCTTGCCGAAACATGCTCGAGAAGTGAACTGTGCTTGCTGGAGGGACATCCCGTGGACATCACAAGGAAGTACAAGGGCTGCTTTTTCTTGCATTTAGACTTTTTATGTAAAGTAAGCCCGACAATGGCCCCCCACCTGTGACACTGGCCCCCCACCTGTCACCTGTAACACTGGCCTTCCACCTGTCACACTGTGACCCCAGCACACGCTCTGCATGGATGCCTGAGTGCCGAGCTCTGGGGATTACAGGGAGATTTCAGGGACAAGGGCCCCTGATTGATGCCTAAAAAAAAATGATTCCCTGGAAGATAGCTTCCTCATACAGCAGCAATGCCCTGGAAAAGAAAGGAGGGGAGGCGCCCACACAAACTGACTGAATTATTCCTCTAGCCTGCCTGAGGAAAAAGTGAAGATGGCACCACAGCTCTAGCCCCTGCTTCCTCATAGCAACAGAACAGCTTCTGCACAGATCTTCCTGATGATCCTTGAGAAGCTGCAGGAAACATGGGGGACTCCTCTGCTCCCTACCGAGCTACTACACCCAGCCCGTCTTGTAACAGTCCTGCCAGAGGCATAACTATAACCTTCAGGGCCCCAGTGCAAGAAACCATGAAGGGCCCCTGACCCTCAATATGATGGGTGGTAGTGTGAAAGGATGGGGGGCAGTATGACAGGGGAATTTTGACAGGAGGGGGGGCAGTGTGACCAAAGAAGGGTATCTGGAAAGTTTGACCGGAGGGGGGAGTGTGATAAGAGGGGGTACTGTGAAAGAAGTGGGGGCAGTGTGAGAAGAAGGGCGGTAGGATGGGGGCAGTGTGACAGGAGGAGACCGTATGATGGGAGGGCAGTATGATGGGGGGCAGTATGAGAGAGGGATATTGTGACAAGGGGGGTGCAGTGTGATAGGAAAAGGATACCTGGGAAGTATGACAGGAGGGGGCAGTGTAATGAGGGAGCACTGTGAAAATAGAGGGCTGTGTAACAAGAGGGGGCAGTATAACGGGGTGGTGTGACAGGAGGGTGGTAAAAATGACAAAAAGGGGCAGTGTGACAAGGGGGCAGAATGATGGAGGGGCAGTGTTACAGGAGGGGGCAGTATGACAGGAGGGTATTGTACCAAGGGGGCCGTGTGACAGGGGATAGTGTGACAGGTGGGACAGTATGACAGGTTGTGATGGGGAAATAGTATGACGTGGGCAGTGTAATAAAAGAGGGGCTTTATGGCAAGTGGGGGGGCAGTGTTACAGGTGGGGGACCAGTGTGACAGGTGGGGAGGCAGTGTCACAGGTGGGGGGCCAGTGTACCAGGTGACAGGTGGGGGGCCAGTATTACAGGTGACAGGTGGGGGGCTAGAGTCACAGGTGACAGGTGGGGGGCCAGCATTACAGGTGACAGGTGGGGGGCCAGGGTGACAGGTGACAGGTTGGGGCCAGTGTCACAGGTGACAGGTGGAGAGCCAGTCAGTGTTACAGGTGACAGGTGGGGGCCAGTGTCACAGGTGGGGGGGCCATTGTCGGGCTTACCTTACATAAGAAGTCTAAATGCAAGAAAAAGCAGCCTTTCTACTTTCTTGTGATGTCCACGGGATGTCCCTCCAGTGAGCACAGTTCACTTCCTGACCATGTATCAGCAAGAGAGCAACAAACTTGTGCACTGAATCTGGTGCCTGCTCGGGGGCCCTCCCCTCTCTATTGTACACACTGACACTCGGGAAGTGAACTGTGCTCACTGGAGGGATATCCTGCGGACATCACATAGCTGCCGATCACCCCCTCCCGCCCCCTCCTCTGTATAGTTAGTTGCCAGCTGGAGGTACAGGAGGAGGTGCAAGGTCTTGGGGCCCCCCACACTGGCGGAATGCTAGGGCCCAGTTGCAAGTGTGACTGTAGCGACCCTTGTAATTCCGCCACGGAGCCCTGCCAAAGCCTGCCTTCCAGACCACGAGGTGAGCTATGAGGATTCTCCCTCCAAACAACCCACTTCACTTCTCTCTCATATTCCATTTTTTCCCACGTCTAATCAGCCAGTTACGGATAAGCTACTAAAAGAGATTCTTTTGTCTTTACAGAATTCTCTCCATGCAGGTTTTGTGTCTCTCACTCAAAAGTTCTGAGCAGAAGTTAACTCTATAGGGAACAGAGTGCCCCACATTGAAAATTCACTAGGGGTCATTAAAACCACAGTCAATGATCTTGTGGATGCACATGATGATAACCTGGAAGAATACAATTAGCTGAAGACAAACATAGCTGATCTAGAGGATAGGTTACGGTGTAATAACCTAAAGTTCAGGAGGGTGCCGATCTGTGCAACCAGCAGATCTGATGCTTTACGCCAAAGATTTGCTTACTACTCTACGTCCAGATGCCACACCCATGGAGATAACTATAAACCATACCCAAGCCCGACTTAACCGATACATTTCCCAGAGACATTCCTATGAGAATCCACTTCTTTCACAACAAACACACAAAATTCTCATTCTCTGGGAAACCTGCCTGACCCCTATGGTAACATACAGCTTTACGCAGACCTATATAAGTACACACTAGACAACTCACTACAATTACAAAGGCTCTTCACAACCACAACCTTGCTTATAAGTGGAGGCATCCATCTAAACTCACCGTAGACTGGAATGGGGTTTCTCACAATCTTACCTCAGTAGAAGTGGGATTGGCTTTAGCTAGCTCATGGGGCATTATCCCTGACCCTACTCTGCCAGCTGGATCTTGCAGGCCTCCGGGATAATTAACCCCTCTTTGGCAAAAAGCCCACAATATGGCAAAATATAGGCCTCAGTGAACCCACACAGCATCTATAAAAATGCTCTTTACATGTTTGTGTACCCGAGGATGCTTGCTCTGTAGCCATGGTGCTGTGGCATTTGAGACTTATCCCCCTTATTGTACTATGCAGCTGTTTTTTATCATTATTTGCTGCTTACCTGTTCATGTTTCTGTATGTGACTTAACATATTCTATCTATTTATTTGCACTGAATGTTATTGAGTTTACCCATACTCTTGATGGCATATCATCCTTTCCACCGGATGAGCCTTCTAACTGCAGAATACCGCACTCATGGAGTTTCATTCTCATCATTAACCTCCCCATATGAACTTAAGTGCAATTTTACACTTGCGTTACCACTTATTCCAATGGGCCTTAAAATCCTGACCTTCGATGCCAAAGGCCGGAATCACCCAGTCAAGAGAGTGTCTCTTTGGAAAACATTGAAAGCCCACTCTAGTATACAGTAGTCTTACGTCAAGCTGTCTGTAACACCAATGTGCTCCCACAGAGACTTTCCCCATGTGTACAAAGCATGTGTCCCAGAAAAAAGAGAGGAGTCTGTATTGTGTATCCTTTCAACTTCACAACAGCGTTATCGATCCTAATGGGAGATATAATATTCTGCTCTGCAAAGATGGAAAATGTTGATTATACCTTGGTAACTGTATATGCACCCAACAATCACCAGGTTAATTTTCTCAATAAAATTAAGAAAAAAACATGCGCTGCATGCAGCGCAGTTCTCTCATTAAATGTGGAGACTAATATTGTGCCAGATTACTGTGTGGATATCTCCACTCCGGGCAACAGATATGAATCTCCCATGGCCAAATTTCTTTGGGACAACGATGTCTATGATGTATGGCGGTATCATCACATCTCGGAATGCTACTACACCTTTTTCTCTTTACCCAAAAAACATATTCTCATATAGTCTACTTCCTAGTAGGGATGAGTTCGATGTTCGGGTCGGACAAAAGTTCGACTTGAACATCGGTTGTTTGCCTGTTCGCTGAACAGCGAACATTATGGAGTGTTTGTAGGAAATTTGAGTGCCGCGGAACGCCCCATAATGCACTGTGAGATCGCAGTGCATTGCTATATGATGATTGGCCAAAGCATGCACCTGACCTGTTCACTCTGCTGTGAGAGCCATAATTGGGTGCCTTTGGCCAATCATGGCTCAGGGGGACTAAGTCCATGCCCCACACTATATGCGGCTGCTTACATAGCAGCCATGTGTAGTGTTGTTGGCATGGACAGAGAGATAGCCTGAGTTAGAATAAACAGGCAGGTTATTGGCAGTGTATTTGATATATATACAGTCAGTTTAGTATATAGCCTGTATATGTATCAGTCTAGTATATATCTACATTTAGCATAGACCATATATTCAGTGTTTACTTTATAATCAGTCAGTGCAGGCAGTGTATTTTTATATATATATATATATATATATATATATATATATATATATATATATATATACACATACATACATACATATATATATATATATATATATATATATATATATATATATATATACATATATACAGTATCTCACAAAAGTGACTGCACCCCTCACATTTTTGTAGTGAAAATGTCCAGATTGTGCCCAAAGTGTTAATATTTTATTTGGTCACCGTTATTTTTCAGCACTGCCTTAACCCCCTAGGGCAGTGATGGCGAACCTTGGCACCCCAGATGTTTCGGAACTACATTTCCCATGATGCTCAACCACACTGCAGAGTGCATGAGCATCATGGGAAATGTCATTTCAAAACATCTGGGGTGCTAAGGTTCGCCATCACTGCTCTAGTGCATGGAGTTCACTGGAGCTTCACAGGTTGCCACTGGAGTCCTCTTCCACTCCTTCATGATGACATCATGGAGCTGGTGGCTGTTAGAGACCTTGCGGTCTTCCACCTTCCATTTGAGGATGCCCCACAGATACTAGACATGTGCAGAGTAAAATATTTTGTTTCGGAATTTCGTTTTCGTCCGAAAAAATTTTTTATTTAGTTACTACCGAAATTCGTTTTTTTTTTATTTAGTTTTTCGTTCAAAAATTGCATTCGTCCGAAAATCCACATGAATTACGGTCGAATCTGTCTTTGAAGGCTTATGGTGTCTGTCGAATGTATAAAGAAGATTCGAAGGAGCTAGTATATAGCATACTTCGTGTGAACTTTAGAACCCTATTAAAGTCTATGGGACTCCAACGTTCAAAATCTAAAGTGCTAATTTTAAAAGCTAATATGTAAGTTACTGTCCTAAAAAGTGTTTGGGGACCTGGGTCCTGCCCCAGGGGACATGTATCAATGCAAAAAAAAGTTTTAAAAACTGCAGTTTTTTCGGGAGCAGTGATTTTAATAATGATTAAAGTGAAACAATAAAAGTGTAATATTCCTTTAAATTTTGTAGCTGGGGGGTGTCTATAGTATGCCTGTGAAGGGGCGCATGTTTCTGGTGCTTAGAACTGTCCCTGCACAAAGTGTCATTTATGCAGGAAAAAAAGTCCTTTAAAAGTCACTCGCAGCTATTATGAATTGTCTGCTCCGTAATACAGAGAACACTCATTGAAAGTCTTTGATAAACAAAATAAATAAATAAATAAATAAATAAATAAAAGCGTGGGGGTCCCCCAAATTCAATTACCAGGCCCTTCAGGTCTGGTATGGATATTAAGGGGAACCCCGCGTCAAAAAAATAAATGCTGCGGGGTTCCCCCTAAAAATCCATACCAGACCCTTTATCTGAGTACGCAACCTGGCAGGCCGCAGGAAAAGAGGGGGGGACGAGAGAGCGCCCCCCCTCCTGAACCGTAATAGGCCACATGCCCTCAACGTTGGGAGGATGCTTTGGGGGTTTGTGACCCCTCAAAACACCTTGTCCCCATGTTGATGTGGAGAAGGGCCTCATCCCCACAACCCTGGCCGGTGGTTGTGGGGGTCTGCGGGCGGGGGGCTTATCAGAATCTGGAAGCCCTCTTTAACAAGGGGACCCCCAGATCCCGCCCCCCCCATTTGAAATGGTAAGGGGGTACCCCTACTATTTCACAAAGAAAGTGTAAAAAATTGTTAAATAAGACAAACACACTTTTGAAAAATTCCTTTATTAAAAATAAAAAAAATAACAAAAAGATTCCAGCGGTGGTAATCCACTCTTGCTATCCAGCGACGGATGATATCTCTCCATCGATGGTTGATCCGCATTACATCAGAGGGGGGCGAGTCACCCACACGTCATTGGGGAAGCCAGGCTTTCCCACATGCGTCAGAGGGGACGGGGTCAGGTGACGTGTGGCCCCGCCCTCCTCATATAAGAAATGTCAGGCTGCTGGGATCCCCGCAGTGTCTCCTCCGGTGGAGAAAGAGGATGGATGAATGGATTCGCTGCGCTGGAGGGAGAGATCACCCGTCGCTGGATCAGATCAGCCATCACTGGACCCCAGAGACCCCGGAGAGATGATCATCCGTCGCTGAATAACAAGAGTGGATTACCACCGCTGGAATCTTTTTTTTTTTAATTTTTTTTATTTTTAATAAAGGACTTTTTCAACAGTGTGTGTGTCTTTTTTAACATTCTTTTACACTTTCTTTGTGAAATGGTAGGGGTACTTTTGTACCCCCTTACCATTTCAAACAGGGGGGGCTAGGATATGGGGTCCCCTTGTTAAAGGGGGCTTCCAGATTCTGATAAGCCCCCCGTCCGCAGACCCCCACAACCACCAGCCAGGGTTGTGGGGATGAGGCCCTTGTCCTCATCAACATGAAGGGTCTGGTATAGATATTTAGGGGGAACCCCACGTCAATTTAAAAAAAAAATTGACGCAGGGGTCCGATTAATATCCATACCAGACCTGAAGGACCTGGTAATTGAATTTGGGGGAACCCCACGCGAAATTTAAAGGAATGTTACACTTTAATTGTTTCACTTTAAGCATTATTAAAATCACTGTTCCCGAAAAAACTTATCTAAAACTTTTGTTTGCATTGATGCCTGTCCCCTGGGGCAGGACCCAGGTCCCCAAACATTTTTTAGGACAATAACTTGCATATTAGCCTTTAAAATTAGCACTTTAGATTTCTCACATAGACTTGTACAGGGTGTTCAGCGGCTTTTCGAATTTGCCGCGAACACCCCAAATTGTTCACTGTTCGCCAAACAGGCGAACAGGCAATGTTTGAGTCGAACATGAGTTTGACTCGAACTCGAAGCTCATCCCTATTAAGGGGTCACCGCGGTATGTGCATCCACCACCCAGGGGAGAAGAGTAAATATGCTTACCAGAAGACAGCATCAACCGAGCATATAGTAGTAATGATCAAGATGTTAGTCACAGAAGCGATATCCAGGAATAAGACATCAAAATTCTTCACAGCCATAGACCATCTTGTCAAATCATAGACTGCAACGTTTATAGAAGACAAGAGACCTCCACATAGTGTAAAACCGTTTGGCAACAAATTTTATTAAAAAGTAGAAAACTTACAAATTTCGGAATGACAGACATCAATAAGACATCTCCTTAATGTGATCACATGAGTATTAAAAAGGGGCGCAATGACATTGGGCAGAATCATCCACCCCGACACATTTCGACTCCAAAGACATCGGGAGAGAACAACCTTTGACAAGTATCTCTCAATCAATCAATGGGAAGGGGACTTTGGTGCACAATACTCCCCCCAACAGTAGAAATGGGCATTTTCCTCAGTTTACCGGGCCTCCCGTTGTACCTTCTTGTGGGAACTCACCCAGAAGCTGGCAAATTATAGTACCTATCGCCCCTAAAAATAGCTACATTTAAAGGCCAATCATCTCCAGAATATTGGAGGGGGTGTGGTGCAGAGTGGTTATTGACCCAAATACTATGGGTATTTCCTAGCCTCACTAGTTATTGGTCAGAAGTGTTCTCCTTGCTCTCAGAAATTGCTAGGTTTCCTATGACACCTTCATCTGAGCTAGAACTATTAAATCTGACCATAGACTCAGTCCCCATAAATTACGCAAAATGGTTACCCACATTCTACTGGTGGCTAGGTTAAAAATACTAGACGTTGGAAACCACCTCTCACTCCAACACTTCTAGCTACTATCAGGCTGGTTCAGATGCACTATACTTGCGAATTGCTAATAACTACTGATTACACTTACATTAGGGAGAGTCAGGTGTGGAATTCCTGGGTAACTTGGTATAACATGTTAAAGGTTGACATTATTTCTTTCACTCAAGGGTGTTGTGTGTCTATCTGTTCATCCTTATTTTCCTTTGTTCTTATTAAAATTCCTCTGATATCTCATGTACGATTTTGTATGCTGATCTAAAGAATAGCTTGTAGACCGTAGTATGTAATGAAGCACCCTTAGTACTGCGTAATGACTTATCTGATGATGTCTCAAGCCTTAAATCAGATGTGTTCCTTTTGCCATCATACTTTTTTTTGTTTTAGCTTTTGTCATTTGGTTATTTAAAATCAATAAAAATTTATTGAAATGAAAAAAAAAATGGTAAAAAAAACGCTAAAGGGTAAAAAGGAGAGCAAGGAGTAATTAGGGATTAAATTGATTGTAAAGCTTTGTTTTTGTTTTTTTACAAAAAAACATGTCATACTTCCCTCCTCTGTGCAAGGGTTTTGCAAAGAGCGGCCCGATTTTCTGGGGTCCCCCCCACGGCGCTCCTGGCTCCTGCTCTTTTCTAGTGGTGCCCCCACAGAGAGCCGCTTTCCATGGGGGCACTCATGCGGGTGAACTTCCCAGTTCTCCTGCTTCTATCAATCTGTCCAATGAGGACCCGAGACAGCGGCTGGAGCTGCTGTGCTGGGATCATTGGGCTCAGGTAAGGAAAAGGGGGGTCTGGGGGGGGGGTGTTTCAGCAAAAAAAAGTTTTTTCAACGTGAGGGTTTACAACCCCTTTAAGTAAAGGATACCAGTACATTTTATTCACCTTTTTGCTGTGTTTACCAAACACTAATGCCGCGTACACACGATCGGAATTCCGGCCAGAAAAAGACCGATGAGAGCTTTTCATCGGAAAATGTGACCGTGTGTATGCTCCATCGGAATTTAGCTGTCCGAATTTCCACCAGCCAAAAATTAATAGCATGTTCTCAATTTTCCCAACGGAAATTCCGATCGTGTGTATGCAATTCCGCCACGCCAAAAATCACGCATGCTCAGATTCAACTACGAGACAGAAGCTATTGGCTACTGGCTATTGAACTTCCTTTTTCTAGTCACGTCGAACGTGTTGTACGTCACCGCGTTATAAATGATCAGAATTTGATGTGACCGTGTGTAGGCAAGACAGCTTGAGCCGAATTCTGTCGGAATTCCGTTGGGAAAACCATCAGAGCTTTTTCCGACGAGAATTCCAATCGTGTGTACGCAGCATAAGACTTCATTCTGGATCTTATTATGCACCATGCTGCAAAAAAATATGAACATGTTTAAAACGTTCACTTACTTCTCCCCTCTTTTTTCTGACAGCAGAATAAAAAAAATGTGTTGAAAAAATCAACTAAGTGGTAAAAAGGTGAGCAAGGGTCTAACCAGGGTTTAAGTAAGGGATGCAAGTACATTTTTCTCCTTTTTACTGTGTTTACTATACACTAAAACTGCATTCTGTTTACATAGTATTGCAAAAAAGATGGAAATATATACAGTAGTGTATTCACTTACTTTTATATTCTTACAGCAAAAAAACGTAAAAAGAAAAGAAGAAGAAAATTGTTGGAAAAAATAGCTAAGGGGTAAAAAGGTGAGCCAGGGCCTCATTAGGGGTTAAGTAAGGGAAACATGCTGGATAATGTTTAGCTAATACATTTTTTTTTAAAATCACGCCAACTTTTTTTTGTAGATTCTGCCATGATCAAATAACAGGAAGTAACAGGGGCCATAGCAGTGTAATAATTTACAGTTATACTAAATGATTACTCGGATTGTATTTCAACTAGGAACCACTCTAACTGGATGTGATTTGTCAGATCACTTTGCTGGAGCTGCTAATTCTGTAAAATAGCAATCAAATGGTAAAAACAAAAAAACAATCTGTGACCTCCTCATTTTATCGAGTAAACCATACAATTGTGCTAAAGCCATAAACTGGAGTTCCTGTGATAGATATATACTGCACATCAGGCCTTTTGTTTTAAGAAACATTAGGATCCTCTGGTGGAAGTGTTTTGGAACACCTCTACTTTAAAATATTAAAAAATGTACACCAGAGTACGTAAAAAGGTGGATCCGTGCAGCAGGTTGAAAAACTGAAGCTATGTATCATGTATGCATTTGAAGGCCTTGCTTTGAATTTTAACTGGAATACCTCTTTAATATTTCATCATATTCTTTCTTATACAGGAAATTTTGCAGCTAGTAAAATGGTGAAAATGTGAACACATCCCTAACCATATAGGGTCAAGCTAAGGCTTGCTTTACCTTTATTTATTCTAAATGACATATATTATACATTTTGCACAAGCTACTTCCCGTTTATCTTTAAAAGTCTGGACATGTGAGGTAAAAGTATATTCTTACAAAGCTTGAGAGGATTAAAAGGTCCTAATTCTGAAGTCTCTGGTCCCAGAGTCCCAAGCGAAGTATTGTTACATATAAAGCATTGTTGCTGCTAATTACGGTTTCTAGATTATTTTAACAAATATGATTCTATTGCAGACTTAAAACACTCTCTCCTCTGCTTCTTCTAATGTTTCTACTTCCCCTCTGTGATATTAAATGGTACAATTTTCTTTTCATGTGACCTCTGTGGATCATCATGCAGCCTAATTTCCGAGTCTTTGAAGTCTATTTAAAGTGGGATTATCTTTTAACAATACATTATTCAATTCATGACATTCCATAGGGAAAACACTGATTCCCTGTTATATAAACTGTAAATACAGACCACCTGAAGATATGAACAATACAATGCATTTACTTTCAGTGCAGTAAACAAATTATGAGCATATCATTCTTATAATGTTCAACCAATTTGTTTTATATTTAAAGCTTAACTCCAGGAGTTTAGCTCCTTTGTAAAAAGTAAAGGCACATTATGAGTTAAGTCCAACAAGGTGTATGACACCTCCTGCATTTATCTCTGTTATTTACATCTGACAGGTTTATGGACAGTTGTCTTTGTAGTCCGGGAGCCTGACACTGAACCTTCTGCTCTCGGCATCTTCAACATTGGAGTTGCTGCAGCTGCTCTGCCCACGCCTCTGCTCCTCCTGTCCAATCACAGAAACCTTGGTATTATATGAATATTTTCACAAAATACAAAAGCTTCTGTTAATGAGCAGCAGAGGGGAGGGACAGGCATAGCTGTTCTGTGTGCTTCTCTCCTTCTACAGCCCAGATTATATCCTTGGCAGAGTCATAAACTTGTCAGATGCAAATAATAGAGAAAAGTCCAACAGGTGTCATGCACCTCGTTGGATTTACAGTGGTTGTAAAGTTACTATTGAGAAATCCTGCAATCCCCTCTCTTACAGGAAGATATAATGTGCAGTGTCTGTGCTTTTTAAAAATTAATCATGCAAAATACTTTATTTTACAGCACCACCGGGGAACCTACTTGACCTGCTGGCGCTCTCCTTCCCCAATCTGAGCACTATTGTGGTTGGGGCTGAGAGTCCCCACTGATGTCACCCGGGAGAGTAGAGGAGGGAGGTCATGTGAGCATCCAGCGGCGCTGTTAACAAGGTATTTTGCTGAATAACTTTTTAAAAAACACAGATTTCTCAGTAGTAAATTTACAGCTATAGTTACGGGAGGGGAGGAGCTGAGGAGATGGATCACACTCAGACTCCCGAGCTAACAGACTGGGAGGGGGAGAGAGGAGAGACTGTAGGACTGACCACAGTATAATGGGTTGGCAGCCATGATTACCATGGTCAGTTTACATAGGGGGCACAGGAACAGGCAGGATCAACCAAGTTGTTTAGAACATAGAGAGGGACAGATGACACAGTACAAGCATTATGCTGTGTATCTTGCTTTAAAAGATCAGGATCAATTTTTTTTTTAGGGTTACAATCACTTTAACTCATAGTGTGCCTTCATGTTTTACAAAGGAGCTGAATTCTTAAAATTCTGATTTAAATATATTCACCACTGTACTGTTTTAGTGCCCATACAAGAGACCAGTACTAGATAGCAGTACTGGTTTGAGGTGAATAGATACACAACTTGATATACTAGGACATTAGTATCCAACCTAGAAAAAAAACTGTGGGACTCAAATTCAGCCCCCAACATGTCCAAAGGGCTGCTTAATTGCTCAATTTTCACAGATTTGTTATTATTAAAGCGGAGGTCCACCCTAAAGTGGACCTTCCGCTCATCGGAACCCTCCCCCCCTCCGGCGCCACAATTGGCACCTTTCAGGGGGGAGGGGGGGTGCAGGTACCTGTACAGTACAGGTATCTGCACATACTTCCGGGATAGCTCTCGTACATTACGCCCCTTTCTGAAGGTCCCCCGCTGCCTGCTGGGAAACACACAGATCCCAGAGGCAGCGGGTCCATTCTTATTGCGCAGCGCGACTCGCGCATGCGCAGTAGGGAACCGGGAAATGAAGCCGAAAGGCTCCACTTCCTGATTCCCATACCCAAGATGGCGGCGGCAGCACCCGAGAGACGATCGAGAGATCGGCTTCGGGTGCCGACATCGCGGGCGCGCTGGACAGGTAAGTGTCACTATTTTAAAAGTCAGCAGCTGTAGTATTTGTAGCTGCTGGCTTTTAAAAAATAAAAAAAAAACGCAACCTCCCGGCGGACTCCCGCTTTAATACATTAAATTGCAACACAAGGAAAAAACATGTACTGTATGTGTTGCATTACAGTAAAATACATGTTTTTCTATGTGTTACCATAGCACATGTTAATGTTTTCATTCCTGTACACATGCTGTGCTGTTATTAATATATAGTGCCTTGCAAAAGTTTTCACTCCCTTGGTTTTTTACCTATTTTGTTACATTACAGCCTTTAGTTCAATGTTTTTTAATCTGAATTATATGTGATGGATCAGAACACAATAGTCTAAGTTGGTGAAGTAAAATTAGAAAAATATATACATAAAACTATTTTTCAGAAATAAAAAACTGATAATTGGCATGTGCGTATGTATTTGTTATGAAGCCCATAAAAATCTCTGGTGCAACCAATTACCTTCAGAAGTCACATAATTAGTGAAATGATCTCCACCTGTGTGCAATCTAAGTGTTACATGATCTGTCATTACATATACACACCGTTTTGAAAGCCCCCAAAGGCTGCAACACCTAAGCAAGAGGCACCACTAACCAAACACTGCCATGAAGACCAAGGAACTCTCCAAACAATAAGGGACAATATTGTTGAGAAGTACAGGGTCAGGTTATAAAAAAAATATCCAAATCTTTGATGATCCCTAAGAGCACCATCAAATCTACCCTGTTTCCCTGAAAATAAGACCTAGCGTGATTGTCGGTGATGGCTGCAATATAAGCCCTACATCCCCCCAAAAAAGCCATAGTTAAATTCCTTGTAGGTCTTACTTTCAGGGTAGGGCTTATTTTCAGGGAAACGGGGTAGGGCTTATTTGGGGGTAGGGCTTATATTGCAGCCATCACCGACAATCAAGCTAGGTCTTATTTTCAGGGAAACAGGGTATCATAATCAAATGGAAAGAACATGGCACAACAGCAAACCTGCCCATAGATGGCCGCACACCAAAACTCACGGAACCGGGCAAGGAGGGCATTAATCAGAGAGGCAGCAGAGAGACCAAAGGTAACCCTGGAGGAGCAGGGTCGCCAGAAAAAAGCCATTACTTTCAGCAAAAAACTAAATGGCACATTTTGAATTTGCGAAAAGGCATGTGGGAGACTCCTAAAATGTATGGAGGAAGGTGCTCTGGTCTGATAAGACTAAAATTTTACTTTTTGGCCATCAAAGAAAATGCTATGTTTGGTGCAAACACAACACATCACATCACCCAAAGAACACCATCCTATTTTCAGCAGTTAGGACTGGGAAACTGGTCAGAGTTGAGGGAAAAATGGATGGTGCGAAATACAGGGATATTCTTGAGCATAACCTATACCACTATGTGTGTGATTTGAGGCTAGGACGGAGGTTCACCTTCCAGCAGGACAATGACCCCAAACACACTGCTAAAGCAACACTTGAGTGGTTTAAGGGGCAAACATGTAAATGTGTTGAAATGGCCTAGTCAAAGCCCAGACCTCAAACCAATAGAAAATCTGTGGTCAGACTTAAAGATTGGTGTTCACAAGCGCAAACCATCCAACTTGAAGGAGCTGGAGCAGTTTTGCAAGGAGAAACGGGCAAAAGTCCCAGTGGTAAGATGTGGCAAGCTCATAGAGACTTATCCAAAGCGACTTGGAGCTGTGATAGGCGCAAAAGGTGGCTCTACAGAGTATTGAATAGTTGTGCACATTGACTTTTTCTGTTATTTTGTCCTATTTGTTGTTTGCGTCACATAAAAAAAAAAAATAAAAATCTTCAAAGTTGTAGGCATGTTCTGTAAATTAAATGATGGAAATCCTCAAACAATCCCTGTTAATTCCAGGTTGTGAGGCAACAAAACACGAATAATGCCAAGGGGGGTGGGGGGGACTGGTGAATACTTTTACAAGGCCGGGGAATCAGAAAAAATAATCAGACAGAGGGTAGCTTTAATTTTAACTTTACCAAACAGATGCATAGTTGAATTAGAAATACAAACAGGGTCAAATGGCAAAAGGCTATGAATATAGTACGGAAAAAAAGGTAAACGGTTGTGTAGTTGAACAAACAGGGGCCCATAGGTCCAATGTTTCTGCAATTTAATAAGAAATCTAGGAGGCAGCACAGCACAGTCTCTATGAGGTTCTATAACTACAGGTAATAGAGAAGAACCATTACTTCAATAAACAGTGTAGTATGTAAACAGCTACTTGCGCTTAGCCTCTGCATCAGCATCTCCTACTGTGATGTCCAGGGTAGGTCTGGGCTGATAGCCGTACCAGGGCTGGAACCACAGGTAGGCAGCTGAAGATACAGGGCAACCTCATTTAAAGCACATAACTCTGAGAACAGTAGCTGTGTCTTACACGGAAGCTGCATACTATTGGGCTCTTCCCTCACAATGGCATTAACAGCGGAGAACCATACCACTGGCTGTAGATCAAAATGCCCACCACCTCTGCCTCATTAGAAGAAGTTTCAATGAGCTGCAGAGGGCAAGAATCAGGCAAACATATTCCCTGGGTGTGTCCAGGGGCACAGGGGTTTGTGGGAACCCAGGAGACTGTGGAAAAAGGAGCCTCAGTAAAAAAGCCATGTTTGATTTTTAGGGCCTATTTACTTCTTTGTGGTGTGTTAACATGCACTCTGGCAACCTAAAATGAATGGGCTGCCAACACACTCTGAAACTGCACCTTAACCTTTTTTCATGCAATGCATCTCAACACACTACCATGCTTTGTGGCTCCATTTAAAATAAGATCTTGTGTCGCAGGGACATTGAGCTCCCACCACAGCGAGCCAAAAGCAAAATAAAGCAAACTGACCCCTGCCAGCACTCTTATGGAGCACTGGGGAACAGGAGGAGAAGTGAAATGATCGATTCAGCTCCTGGAGCTCAGCTGTTACTGACACCTGACCGTTCCAGGGGTAAGCCTCGTACACATGATAAGAATATTGGACGAATGATCGTTTGTTCTTTTTTTGCATGCTAGTCTCATTTGGAAAGTGAAGAGATTATTAAACTTACGAAAATTCTTGTATAATGCCACATACACACGATCGGACTTTCCATCAGAAAAGGTCAGACGGAATCATTCCGTCGGATATTACGATCGTGTGTGGGCTTCATCAGACTTTTTTCTTCAAAAATTCAGACGGACCTAGAAATAGAACATGTTTCAAAGCTGTCCCACAGAATGAATTTCTATCAGGAAAACTGCTTGTCCGTATACTATTTTTTATTTGTCCCCCTTGGATCATTTTAGAGGAACTGTCATGAAACAGCTCTCGAAAGCTGTGTACTAACAAACAATTATTGAACTTCACTTCGAAATCTGTATTTTCATCCGATTTTCAGATCATACTACTAGCAGTACTAGGCTTTAGCGTATTCCAAAGCCCCTGTCACTCAGCATGCAACCTACTGGGCCCCAGACCTGATTACAGGTCTGGAGCACAGTGGGCTCCTTGTAAGACTACCATGGTACCAGGGCAGGGATCTCAAACTGGTGGCCCTCCAGCTGTTGCGAAACTACAAGTCCCATCATGCCTCTGCCTGTAGGAGTCATGCTTGTAACTGTCAACCTTGCAATGCCTCATGGGACTTGTAGTTTTGTAACAGCTGGAGGGCCACCAGTTTGAGACCCCTGTACTAGGGCCTCACTAGCATGTGAATGTTTTTATATGGCTACTTGTGTTATATAAAGTTTAGGATGTATCTATAACCAAAACCTTTTTATTCTAATTTTTGATAGAATGGTAAGGGGGGGATAATCTCTGTCAGGCTTTTATTGTTGTCTGAGTCCAGATTTCTAGATTCCTAACGATTTATTCTCTCTACCGATCATTTTCACCAAGACAGAAAGTGAGGGAATATTCAAAATGTTGAGATGTCACTAGAATAGTAAAAGAGGGGAAACTTTTAATGGGAGAACTTTTTCTGTGACAACACTTTAAAAGGGAATTTATGCATATAGGACAGGAAGTGAAGGGAACTCTCCCCAATGGACACAGATGGCAAAAAAATAAAACTGACAGAGGTTTTAACCTTTGCCTCTTCTGTACATAATAAAACTTTAGATATACTTTGAGAGAACTTATACAAATTGAGTTTTTGGAAGAATCTGAACATTTTGTTATAAATCGGTTTGCAAGCTTCCTCAGAGTTGGATTTAGATACGAAGCAGTCCTAGATGATGTCTTATTGTAAAAGCTCCATCCCTTGTATCATGCAATTAGTAAAAACCAATGTGCTGTTGGAGGGAGGATGCTGTTTCATGCATGTTCACAGCGACATTGTAAAGAAATGGACTAACAAACAAAAGTAAGGACAGGTGGTTTCTTGTTTCCTTCTGACTCCTCTCAACATTCCCTGCACTCAAGTCATTCTAAAGCTAATTCATTGAATTTAGCCACAAATTATATAGAAGTAACCCAATAAGGGAACAAAATAAGCAAAGAAAATCAGAAATAGGCATATGGCCTACCCAATAAGATATATATATATATATATATATATATCCTATTTATTGTAACTAAATAGCTTGTCTGAGTGAGAATGACTCTTGGAGATGACAGTAAGGATTAGCTTCGGATTCACTAGAACCACGGGTTCAAGACAAACCCTGTGATCTCAGTGTATTTTTCTACAGATTTAACCAGGAGGATTCATTTTAAACTATAACGCACTGCATGGCCTTTGAACTATGGTCAGCAGGTCCAGAAGGGCCTATAATGCCTGATTCACACCCATGCATATTTAGTACTTTTTGCATTTTGCAGATTTGCACTTGCATTTTTATTAACACCCAGACAAAAGATATACAGACACACACACACACACACACACACACACACACACACACACACACACACCAAACACAGCATATAAGCAGTGTAAGTGCCTGTATTTGATCTGATATCAGCCTATTGCAGTTCTTGTACAACAGGGCTGGTGTATGAGAAGATGAGCTTATCACTGTGCAGCTTTTCCTTTTACTGTTCACACAAATGCAAATTTCTCCCTACGTTTTTTCTATGTTAAAACCATGTTAAATGGACTGTAGTGAAAATCTGCAAAATGCAAAAAGCACCGAAAATGCATAGATGTGAATCAGGCTTTTGGATAAGCCTCCCCCACTATAAAACTGGGGCACAGAGCAGCCATAGCGTTGGTAAATTTTAAGCGGTTATAGAAAAAACATAGGGAGAAATTTGCATTTGTGTGAACAGTAAAAAGAAAAGCTGCACAGTGATAAGCTCATCTTCTCATATACCAGCCCTGTTGTACAAGAACTGCAATAGGCTGATATCAGATCAAATACAGGCACTTACACTGCTTATATGCTGTGTTTGGTGTGTGTGTGTGTGTGTGAGTCTGTCTGTCTATCTTTTGTCTGGGTGTTAATAAAAATCTTTTTTTTTTAATAGTTGTTTTCTTTCCTTTATCCTTAAAGTTAGCCAGAAAGCAGCAAAATAATTTATAGCATTCAAATTAAATTCATACAGAAGAAAACAGTTGCTAAAAAATATATTTTCCAAGGAAACAATAATATAACCACCTGCATTGGCCCTCAAGAGCCCCGATTAATAAACAGCTGTCATTATTAAATTAAACACATAGCAAAGGCTTATTAAAACAACATTTACAGTTAACTTTCCAATTAGTTTTTTAAAATATATGGCATTGCATAATGAGAAAATATATTTATAGAACAATGGTAGATTGTACGTTTAATGATATGTTGCCAATTCTGTAAAATGTGCATGAAAAGTCTTAGACAGAAATGTGGCAGTTAATGTATCGCAATAACTATAATATGTAATGCAAAGATTACAGGATCCAATAAAGCAATTCTATTTCAAATACTTCGGATGCATGAATTTTGTTCAGTTAAAAAGACTGTTCTTTGTGTGACTTGAATAGGCTCCAGTACAATACATTAAAATACATTTCTTTTTAATGTGGGTTTGAGTGTTTTTATTTGAGATTTACAGATCTTACCTGTTTTTTTTTTTTGTTTTGTTTTACAATCACATTCTATACCTAAAATGAATACAGTATGCACTATACAGTATCTCACAAAAGTGAGTACACCCCTCACATTTTTTAAAATATTTTATTATATCTTTTCATGCGACAACACTAAAGAAACAACACTTTGCTACAATGTAAAGTAGTGAGTGTACAGCTTGTATAATGGTGTAAATTTTCTGTCCCCTCAAAATAACTCAACACACAGCCATTAATGTCTAAACTGCTGGCAACAAAAGTGAGTACATCCCTAAGTGAAAATGTCCAAATTTGGCCCAAAGTTTCAATATTTTGTGTGGCCTTAACCCTCTTGGGCATGGAGTTCACCAGAGCTTCACAGGTTGCCACTGGAGTTCTCTTCCACTCCTTCATGTCAACATCATGGAGCTGATGGATGTTAGAGACCTTGCCCTCCTCCACCCTCCACTTGAAGATGCCCTACAGATGCTCAATAGAGTTTAGGTCTAGAGACATGCTTGGCCAGTCCATCACCTTTACCCTCAGCTTCTTTAGCAAGGCAGTGGTCGTCTTGGAGGTGTGTTGGGGTGGTTATCATGTTGCAATACTGCCATGCTGCCCAGTCTCCAAAGGGAGGGGATCATGCTCTGCTTCAGTATGTCACAGTACACGTTGGCCTTCATGGTTCCCTCAATGAACTGTAGCTCCCCGGTGCCAGCAGCACTCATGCAGCCCCAGACCATGACACTCCCACAACCATGTGTGACTGTAGACAAGACACGCTTGTCTTTGTACTCCTCACCTGGTTTCCACCACACATGCTTGACACCATCTGAAACAAATAAGTTCATCTTGGTCTCATCACACCACAGGACATGGTTCCAGTAATCCAAGTCCTTAGTCTGCTTGTCTGTAGCAAACCATTTTCAGGCTTTCTTGTACATCATCTTTAGAAGAGGCTTCCTTTTGGGACGACAGCCATGCAGACCAATTTGATGCAGTGTGCAGCATATGGTCTGAGCACTGACAGGCTGACTCCCCACCCCTGGCAGCACTCATACATCTATTTCCCAAAGACAACCTCTGTATATGACGCTGAGCATGTGCACTCAACTTCTTTGGTCGACCATGGCGAGGCCTGTTCTGTGTGGAACCTGTCCTGTTAAACCGCTGTAGGGTCTTGACCACCATGCTAGAGAATTATTCTTCTAAATGCAGCCCCACCCCTCCTCCTATCCTGCTTGTCTCTGCTGCTCCCCCCTGGGCTCTCCACTGCACAAATACTCTCTGCTATCCCGTGCTCTCCTCTCCACCTTCCCCCCATACTGTCCACCTCCCCCCATACTCTATGCCACCCCCCCATGCTCTCCATCTACCCCCCATGCTCTCTGCCACCCCCTATGCTCTCCACCTCCCCCCATGCTCTCTGCCACCCCCCATGCTCTCCGCCACCCTCCCATGCTCTCCACCCCCCCATGCTCTCCGCCACCCCCCATGCTCTCCACCCCCCCATACTCTCCACCTCCCCCCATGCTCTCTGCCATCCCCCCATACTCTCTGCCACCCCCATGCTCTCCATCTACCCCCATGCTCTCTGCCACCCCCCATGCTCTCTGCCACCCCCATGCTCTCCGCCTCCCCCCATGCTATCCACCTCCCCCATACTCTCCACCTCCCTCCATGCTCTCTGCCTCCCCCCCATGCTCTCCGCCTCCCCCCATGCTCTTCGCCTCCCCCATACTCTCCACCTCCCCCCATGCTCTCCGCTATCCCCCCATGCTCTCCACTACCCCCCATGTTCTTCGCCACCCCCCATGCTCTCCGCCACCCCCCATGCTCTCCACCTCCCCCCATGCTCTCCACTTCCCCCCCATGCTCTCCGCCACCCCCCCATGCTCTCCGCCACCCCCCATGCTCTCTGCCATCCCCCCGTGCTCTCCGCCACCCCCGTGCTCTCCGCCACCCCCCCTGTGCTCTCCGCCACCCCCCTGTGCTCTCCGTCACCCTCCCTGTGCTCTCCACCTACCCACATGCTCTCCACTGCCCCCCTGTACTCTCCACCTCCCCTATGCTCTACGCTGCCCCCCCATGATCTCCTCTTCCTCTCCCCTGTGCTCTCGCCCCACCCCATGTTATGAAGGTTCTACCCTGTGCTCTCCAACCCCCCATGCTCTTTCCTGGTCCCACCTCACCCCCTCCCCCTCTCAGGGGATCTGTCAGGGAGGAGAGTGGGGAAGGGGCTGGTTAACATGTCATGGGCTGCTCAATGCAAAATGCCCGGGCCTATTTTTTGTCCCAGTCCGGGCCTGGTGAGGTCTGTTCTCAATTGTGACTGTCGGCTTACTATCAGTATGATTTCAGAGGAAACTGGATTTACCAAGTCAATTGTTCATGATATTGTGCAGTGGAGTGCAATGCATAAAAATGCAGCATGTCTTCAAAAAGCCGATGTACATAGACGTGAATTAAGTGTAATTTCAAAAAAGTAAACAATGCAATCCATTATAACAATGCATTTCATCTGCATAATGCACACCAACACACACATTATAAGGACCCTAGTGTATGCCCGCTGGTGTGAATTGGCCCTAGTTTAGCTAGGCATGATGTCTGCTAAATGTTAATCATTATTAAAGCGGTCCGACAAATTTTTTTAAAGTCAGCAGCTACAAATACTACAGCTGCTGACATTTAAAATATGAACACTTACATGTCCAGGGTGCCCGGTATGTCAGCAACCAAAGCCGATCTGTCACTCGGCTCTCGGGTGCTGCCGCCGCCATCTTCGTTAAGGGAATCAGGAAATGAAGCCTTGTGGCTCCACTTCCCGGTTCCCTACTGCGCAGGCGCAAGTTGCACTGCGCAATTCGTATGGTCCCTGCTGTCTCTGGGACCAGTGGGGGAGGGGACGAGAAGAGGCGTAGACTCCCGCAGGAGTCTATGCCCGGAAGTGGGTGCAAAAATCTGTATTATACAGGTATCTGTACCCTCCTTCCCCCTAAAAGGTGCCAAATGTGACACCGGATGGGGGGAGGGTTCTGAAAAGCGGAGGTTCCATTTTTGTGTGAACCTCTGCTTTAAATTGGCATTACTGCAATGATGTACTGGTTCCCTGTGACTCCTCCCACAGGCCAGTGTATAACACGATGATAGGACATTTAGGATAGGATCATTTTTAAGACATTAGATAAATAATAAAATAAGGGAAATGTGCTTAACATTTACTTTGCAAAGATATCCAATCACATGCAAGGAAAATAAAAATATAGCATTGAGAAGTGATAGAATGGTGAAAATGGGTCCTTGTAAAACAGGCAATAGAAGAGCAAAGCAGACTTGTTATCAAGACTACAGAGTGGAGGAGGGAAACAGAGAGGTCAAAAGAGAAGATGCCACACAAATTAAGATGTGCAGAGTATGCCAAGTGTGAAATACAGAAGAGGAGTACAGAGACTGGGAAGACAAAAAGTAAAACACCAAGGAGAGGAGTGACAAAAGTAGTGAACAAAGACTATGCCCTTAACCTTTGTGTATTTGTAACTGTACTGTCTCCCTTTATTCTGTAAAGTGCTGCACAAACTGTTGGTGCTTTATAAATCTTGTATTATAATAACAATTACAGTATGGTGCTCTGTGAGAGTTGTAAAGTCAAAGTCCACAGAAACTTACCAGCAACAGGTTTGTGTGATGGTGGTCCTCAGGGGGCCAAAGGATCAAGAAAAAAGGATGAAATGAAGACCCATAAGATGACCTAATAAATAAGAGGAGAAATGGGAGAGCCCTTAGCCCTTGTACACACGGTCGGACATTCCGACAACAAAATCTGTCGGATTTTGTCCGACGGATTTTGTCCAAAACTTGTGTTGCATACACACGGTCGGACAAAGTTGTCGGAAAATCCGATCGTACATAATGTGACAACGTTATTTCGTTACGATGGGACTACGTTCAGGCTAGTAGCCAATAGCTTTGGTCTAGGAATTTGATCTGAGCATGCGTGGCACTTTGTCCGATTGGAATTCTCTACACACAATCGGACAAAGTCCGATCGGATCATGTTTTTGGAAAGTTTTATAGCCCAGCTCTAAAACTTTGTCTGTCGGATATTCCGACAGAAACAGTCCGATGGAGCCCACACACATTCGGATTATCCGACAACACGGTCCGATCGGACATGTTCCCTCGGAATGTCCGACCGTGTGTACAAGAGCTAAGGCCTCATACACACTAGGCTCCTCTGAACACCTTTCTACTGACAGGACAAGGCAGCGTTAAATGTAAATGCATTTATAGCCACATTTTGCAGCCACGTTTAGACATGTCAAGCATTAGGCAATAATAATTTATTTTGACCATTGAAATAAATGAACACTCAATTGCTAAATGAGAAGGGGTTTTTGGGACGTTGAGTGAGGCACAAGACATGGTAGGAAAAATTGTAAAAGTGTTTCATTGGCATATAAACAAAGCATACCTCATAAGCATGTGATACATGGTAGAACATGAGTATTTTATATATATACAAGGCGATGGAATACAAAAAAGTGGAATTCATATATATACATGCACGCAGCTGAAAGCGCATTGTATCCAATGGAAGTAACAACTAGTATAAAAAGCCAAATGCTTATTGAGTAACGGATAGAAATGGTTTATAGGATACAAATGAATCTGAGTTGAGGTCAAGCTATGTGTTGAGAACATGATAATATTGATAGGCTTCACGTGTTTTGTTGCCAGTTGCCATTCATCAGGAGAAAACGCATTGTATATCTATGTCAGTGAAGTGGTTGGGCACCATCAGCAGACAGTGTTGCCGCTGTGGCGAGACCATCTCTCCTCGATCTTCCATGCTTAGCGTGACGATGGGAGGTGCCCGGGGCGTTACTTATACCCCCTTGGGAGTCTTGGTCACACTCTGTCTTTATGTGATTCATTTGTATCCTATAACCCATTTGTATCCATTACTCAAAAAGCATTTGGCTTTTTATTCTAGTAGTTACTTCCATGGGATACTATGCGATTTCAGATGCATGCATGTATATATATATATATATATATATATATATATATATATATATATATGAATTCCTCTTTTTTGTATTCCATTGCCTTGTAGATAGATAAAATATTCATGTTCAACCATGTATCCCATGTTTATGAGGTATGTTTTGTTTTTCTAAGCCAATTAAACAATTTTAAAAATTTTCCTACCACATGTCTTGTGCCTCACTCAAAGTCCAAAAAAGCCCTTCTTATTTCTGATTTAGGTATGGGGTATAACATGCACTTCATTTAAAGTCCCCAAACCCCTTTGCTTTCTCAATTGCTAAATGCACCTAGTGTTTAGTCACGTCACGCATTTGTTTCTGCCCAAAGGATTCTCTCCTGAATGCGATTTGGGTGTGTTCAGAGTTCTGCCCTTAAACGCCCATGCCTCTAAACACCTGTAAGTGCCTATTTGTGTGTATGGACACATCGACTAACTTAGAGAGGAGTTTAGGGGCAGAAAAAAAAACATCAAATGCATTCAACTGGCTGTTTGACAGCTGCGGTGTGCATGATGTTTTTTAGTGTGGTATATATAATGCCGCGTACACACGACCGGACTTTCCGGCAGACTAGGTCCAGCGGTCTTCCCGACGGACTTTCAACGGAGTTCCCACTGACTTTCCGAACAAATGGACTTGGCCACACACGAAACAGACTAAGTCCGTTCGAAAGTCCGTTCATTTTGACGGGACTAAAAAAGGAAATTCAATAGCCAGTAGCCAATAGCTTCCCTTGCGTCGTATTTGGTCCGTCGGACCAGCATACAGACAAATGTTTTTCTCGATGGGAATTGAGTCCATTGGACAGATTTGAAACATGTTCTATTTCTAGGTCCATTCACATTTCTTATGTGAAAAACAATCGGATTAGCCCACACATGATCGGATTGTCCGACGGACTGATTGCGTCAGACCTAGTCTGCCGGAAAGTCCGGTCGTATGTACACGGCATAAAAATATAATTTTAACTCCAAATTTAAGTGGAAAGATTAAACTTAGTTTTCTTATCATACATCACGAGACACAGAGCCATAGTAGTTGCTATGTGGGTTATAGGCCACCTTCAGGTGATGGACACTGGCACACCCTAAATTAAAAAGTGCACTCCCTATATAACCCTCCCACTGGTGGGAGTACTTCAGTTTTTTCGCCAGTGTCTAAGGTGTTGGTCACAAGTAAAGATGGGCTGTGCTGACCTCCACTGGAGCAATCCTTGCTGGGGCTAGCCATGCTGACTAGATCCATTTAAAATGTTTTTTTTTTTCGCCAGATTGAATGGTAACCGGGCCTCGTTTCCGAAGAAACAAGGTTTTTGTCTGTGAATGTTTCTCTTTTTAGAGAGCTGGACCCTGGGATCCAGTACTTTTTGTAGTAATGCCATAAAAGTTTTTACTGGCAGGGTGCTGTTGCAGGTTTAGGATTGTGGGTTTCTTCTAGGATCCCCTGCTCCTGAAGGTTTAACGGAGCCCACGTGAAGGGTGAAGATTGGGTCTGTTGGTTTACCACAGAAAACCCTGCGGGGGGAAAGGTAAGTGGAGTTTTCTACAAAATCTTTTTGAATTTTCTTATGAATGTCTCCTTTAACATATTGTTGCTGTCATGGCTATGTGTCACCACTGAAGGCTGTATAGAGCACTTACCGCCTCATGCTGGAAACAGTGCTGTGTCAGAGAGCCAAAATGCTTCCTCCTCCAGCTGAACAGCAGATCCTCCAGTAAGCTTAAGGGGGAGTTTGTCTCCCCGTTATCGCCCCTCTATGCTGATACTGTCCCCCTCGTGGGGTAAAAGCACTCAGATTCGTTTTTTTTTTTAAATGGACAGGAAGCGCGATCAGCGCGCCCGCTTGGCAGCTTGTAACCCCTCCACGCCATGCTTCTTTCTGTAGGTCTGAGAGGACCTGTAGTCCACCACTTGTGCGGGGAAAACCCCTTCTTTTTAAAATAGGAGGTACAGCCGCTGGCAACGCAAGGGGCGGGGCTTAGCGGTGTCGGCGTTCTCCGTTGCCAGGTGCACGAGGAGGCAAGTTTTTAAAAGCACACTGTGTGCTGCTGCAGGCTGTGAAGGGACACAAGAGGAAAGAGGTGACATTATCAGGTTTGGTGACACAGGCATTTCCTTTGACACATTGTTACTGCTGCATCAGGCTGGGCATTAATAGCAGCAACTGTGCTGAACTACAGCTCAAGCAATATATGCATTCCTTCTTGTAGTAGCTCGGCTATGGTAGAAGGCAGGGGGTAAAAACACCTCAGTAAAGGGCTCTAGAATGACTTATTTAATCACATGGAAGCCTAGATCCATCCAAGTAAGATGGCCTCCTCCCCTGAGACTAATATGGCTGGTCACGGTGAGCTGTCAGGAGGGGCAAGTGTTGCAGCTGCTCTTAAACACTGCAGACCCTGTGAATATTGCTAAGAAGGGTTTTTCTTCAACCATTTTAAGCTTAAAGCAAAAGTTTGATGCTTTAATCGCATCCCAGGGACTAAGCATAACAGGTCCCCGTCCATTGCTCAGGACCCTCATATTGAGGAACCAGGAGCGGAATATGGCAAATTTTCTCTCTAGGACCAGGAAGAGACTGATGCCTCTTCTTCCATAGAACCTGATGCAAAGTATCAAGCTCGCAGGAAAGGTTGTTTTCAGTCACTCACTGAATTGGTCTGCTCTAGATTTTTAGCTCTAGTAATGCAGTCAGTCGATGAGCCCACTTCTGCTTTGGGTTCACTAAAAGCTGCCCAATCTGTTCATGCTTTTTCTATCCATTGATGGTTAAGAAAGCTTATGTATTTTGAGTGAGAACACCCAGATAAACAGTTTGAAGGGGTTTATGGGGAATTCCAGTGATTAACGCTGCTATATCCTCTGTAAACAAAAACTTGACTTTTCCAGTAGGCAATGCTCATATGCTAAAGGGTCCAACAGATAAGAAGTTGGAGTTCCTTTTAAAAATAAATAAATATATATATATATATATATATATATTTCACCCGCAGGTTCAGTCATTCAAACCTGCGCTGGCGTTCAGAGGCCTACAGTCACATCACCCTGAAAGTACCCGATCTCGTCTGATTTTAGAGGCTAAGCAGGGTCAGGCCTGGTTAGTACCTGCATGGGAGACTGCCTGGAAATTGCCTGTGCTGTAGGCTTCTAGGACCAGTTTATAGAGGTACTCCCAAGTTATTTCTGATCAGCAGGCCCAGGGTTTGGCCTGCATATCAGAAGCGTTCTGTTTTACAGTTATCGCTATGAAATATACTATTCTCCAGGCCTCAAGGCTCATGCTAAGGCTGATGCATGTGCATAAAATCCTATGGTTGAAAGATGGTCAGCCGAAGCACCATACAAAAGTTCTTGGCCATTTTCCCTTTTTATGGTGAACGGTTATTTAAAGACAATCTGGATATAGATATTCCTCTGAAGAAGGGAATGTTTTCCTGAAACATGTCAGGCGTTTTGGAGTTTACATATAAGACCATAAAAATAATTTTTGGTTATGTGTAGATTATATATTTATGTGTATGATTCCATGCATTGATATATGTATGGATTTTTATACTTTTTTTGTAAAATAATTTTTTGTATTGTCTTTGTGAATAGATTTGTAATATTTTTTACTCATATTTGGTCTGCCTTAAAAGTCCCGCTGTACCGAGGGGTACTGTGATATCTTGTCAAGGGATCTCTCTATTCATTTTCCCCAGGAAAGGATCAGTTCCATAAGGGAACTGATTAAGTTACTCAAGTCAAAGAAGAATCCTTCTATTCGGCTTTGCATAAATTTGTTGGGAAAGATGGTGGCTTCTTTCGAGGCCGTTCCTTATGCGCAGTTTCATTTAAGACTGCTGCAAAACAGTATCCTGTCAACTGGGAACAAGAAGGCCTAAGCATTTCTCCCCCAATGTGCATCAAGAGCCCCAATTGGTGGCTGATATCCAAGAATCTTCAAAAAGAGGAATCCTTTCTACCAGTTGCCTGGAAGATGGTAACAACAGACGCCAGCCTTCTGGGCTGAGGAGCAGTCCTGGAAGAAGCATCTGTCATAAGGAAATGGTCCAAATCAGTTATGACCTTGTCCATCAATATTCTAAAGATTCGGGCAGTACGCCCGGTCCTTGAGGCCTGGACGCTCAAACTATGGAATTTTTCTACCAGGATCCAATCCGACAGTGCCACAGCTGTGGCTTCTATCATTGACCAAGGGGGCACGAGAAGTCATGCGGCCCAGGAAGAGGTGAATCATATTCTATCTTGGCAGAAAACAACATTCCTTGCCTATTTACAATTTTCATTCCAGGAATAGGAATTGACAGGCGGACTACTTGAAGTCACCAACAGTTGTCCCAGGGAGAATGATCCTTTCACCCCAACATGTTTCTGTTGATATACCAGAAGATGGGGAGTTCCGGATGTGGAAATTTGTGTCAAGGACAAGGGATCCATTGGCATATGAAACAGATATGAATATATAAAAGATCCACGCTTAGGATGAACTGAACTGCTGCCTCCCTCCAAAAAAGATTTCACCTAAGTAAAATCCAAACAAAATAAAAATAAAAGAGGGGGGTGGCGCTGTGCTATATATATATATATATATATATTGGGCATAATTCACATTTTTATTTACATATTTTAATTGAAGTATTGGGCGTATTTATATGGTTTGTTATTATATGATTTATTATCATCAGATTTAAAGTGGATTGTATTTATTTTAATCTTTATAACAGCACTAATTTTTGTTTTCATTTTGGTAACACTAGTCACGGCATAATATATTCATTTTTTGTTGGGTAATTCCATTATTGCTGACAGCTACTTTTATTTTTATTATACTGGATGATGTTGTTTAGGAACACTAATTTTTGGTAGCACATGTCACTTTGATTGAAGTAGCACATATCACTTTATATGAAATAACCAGGGTTTCCTATCCCCTGTTGGATACCACATTGTTTTTTATATAGACAAGCGCCACCCCCCCTCTCTTTTATTGTTATACGAAACGGATGCCTTGATTTTTTTCCATGGGATCAGTTTTTTACAGATCTATGCCTTCCCTACTGTTCTAAGGTGATATAATATGCAATAAAGAAACTTATACATAGACAAATAAATCCATTTCCATAAATATGGTATATATCAAAAAATATATATTACGCACTTAACAAAAATAAATGCGTGAATGTGGGTAATAATAGACCCACGTGCTGGAAGAAAAATGATACAGCGCTAATCTTCCAACGTGAAATCACAAGTGAGAGTGGTGAATAAATACAATCACTATTAGAGCAAAACTAAAAATATAATTAATAAAATTCGTTTTTCAAAAAACAAAAAAGATATTAAGTGTCCAAAAATATTTCCAAATGTATAAATCTAAGGTGCACAGTGTAGCAATTGTTCGATCTTAATTTTATTGAAAAGTTATTAGACAAAAAACGTATATAAATACATTTGTGGTCTTGTCATACCCCCAAAACATCTTACAAATACATTATACATACTTACATAAACAAACCCCCAAAAAAATGCACACAAAAAAAATATATTTAGGTTTCCCCTCGCTTTCCCTTTACCCTTCCCTGATGTATATACATTCCTTATTGAGACCCTATTTAGATCATATTTAGGTTCTATTCTTTTTTTTTTTTTTTTTTTTATAAATTCTTTTTATTCGTTTTAAAAGAAAAAGTACAGAACATAGCCTCGGGGCATTCCCCGGCTCAAACAATACAACACAACAGGTAAGGCAGAACACCAAAAAAAACTATCCGCCTAACCCAAAGAACATACAACAACCAAACCCCCTAGCTTGCTGCTAAAATTGACAGGAGCAATGTAAGTCTCAGTAATTAACATTAAGCGTAATGATGTACCATAGGCAGTCTACCAACAGAGATCTACAAGTGGGCGTCAATCGGATACTTAGGCATCCCAAACGCTACCCCAGAGAGAGCTTACCAGAGGAGTTGTCTACTGGATAGATTAGGTTGATAACCCAACAGGGCTGTCCCGTTCACCAATCGTTGTCTCAGACTCCAACCAGATATTCCAAACCTTCTGAAACTTCTGAGGGCAACCCCGGATGGAATATACTTCTTTGTACAGTGGTATTGCAAGGTTAACTAATGATTTCCATGCACTCAGGGTGAGGGTCGCTGTAGGGGCCCTCCACCGAAGCACAACAAGTTTCCTCGCATAGTAGAGTAGCAGCCCCAGCAATGTGCGGACTGCCCGCGAGGGAACCAAAGCATCCACCAACCCAAGCAGACATATCTCCGCCGTCTGAGGTATAGGGATCGTTGTCAGCTCAGTAATAAAAGAGAGTATGCTTGACCAATAACGTTGAACCACGGGGCAAGCCCAAATCATATGAATATACCCCGCCAAATCCGCTCCACAGCGCCAGCACTGTGACGAAGAGTCAGGGTAAATCCATTTAGGTTCTATTCTAATAGTCACTTGACACTTTTAGTTACCTGCTGTTTCCCTAAAAGCCCTCCAAGGGGCCCAAATCTTCCGACATTTTTCAAGTGTGTCCAATTCGTAAGCCAAGAGGGATCCATCTTCTCAATATGGTCTATTTCCACGTCCCATTCATTCACTGAAGGGGATTGTGTTGATCGCCAATGGTGCGGGATAACCAGTCTTGCAGCTATCACCCAATGTCTGAGCAAGCCTTTTTTTAATATTTTTATATGAACCTGGTAAAATGGACAACAGAGTAATTTGTGGTGTATTGGAAATTGCCTCCCCTGTAATTGTGGTATAGAGTTGCATGATACTATCCCAGAATTCACAAATTTGAGGGCATTCCCACCATATGTGTAACAACGAGCCCTTGGCAGAGTGGCATCGCCAACAGTTGTCCGATGTATCTAGAAAGATACGCTGTAATGAAGTTGGACATCGATACCAACGGGAAACAAGCTTATAGCTTGTCTCTTGGGCTTTAGTTGCCAGTGACAGACAATGTGTGAGGATAAAAGACTTCTCCCACTCTTCAGCTCCAATTTCAACATTAAGTTCCAATGCCCATTTATTTGTGAATTCTGGGAGCTCGGGATAATTTTTTCCAATAAGAATCTTATATACTGCTGATAAAATGTGTTTTGGTCTAGTGCTCTGCAACCAAATGGACTGAAAGAGGTTTAAATCTCTGTTAAAGGGTTTGTTTATAGGGATAGAAGACAAAAAAGATAATAATCGCCGATATTCCATCCATTGCATAAGCAAAGGTTGTTGTGTAGGTATTAAATTCAGTATGGGTGGAAGTTTACCCTGACAGAGAATTTGGCCCAGTCTTCGATGGGACTCCTTATTCCACATAAAGAAATGTACCCAATCTACTGCAGGTGGAAATTGTGGGTTGCCAAATAAGGGTGTCATTGGTCCTATTTGTAAAGAAAGCCCTAGACGCAAAATCATTTTGTGCCAAATGCTCAATAAATGGGACGTAAGAAAAAGTAAAGAGATGGGCGTATCTCGATGAATACCCGGATAAGAAAGATCCAGCCAGGGAAGCGCCTGAAGGTCAAACTGGTTCAACCCGTGTTCAATTGATACCCAATGTTGTGTCCGAGTGATGGAACCAATTCACTAGTCTAGTAAGGACTGCTGCAATATAATAGTAATAAGGATCCGGTGCACCTGCTCCTCCTTTCATTTTAGGTAATGTTAACGTTTTCCAATTTAATCTAGATCTCTTATTCCCCCATATAAACTTGATAAAGGCAGATTGTAGAATAGAAAAAAAAAGATCTGGGGATAGAGATAGGGATAATTTGAAAAAGATATAGAAAAAGCGGTATTATGTCCATTTTCAATATATTAATCCTCCCGAACCAGGAATAAAACTTCGAGTCATATTTTTTTAGATCTTGTAGAGTACGTTGCATAAGGGGGATGAAATTAGCCGAATATAATTGAGTTGAATCTGTGGGTATATTGATTCCTAAATATTTTAATGTAGAGGAGCAGAATTTAAACGGGAAGTTATTCTTCAGCATCGTCACTTGTTGTGGTGAAAGGGATATATTAAAAATTTCAGATTTTGTAACATTTACTTTGAAGTTACTCAGGGCTCCAAAGCGTTTAAATTCAGATAAAATAGAGGGCATAGAAATATGAGGGTTAGTAACATAGAGTAACAGATCGTCAGCAAATAAGGATAGTTTTATTTCTTGTCGATCTAACCTTATGCCGGTGATAGAGGGATTCTGTCTGATTGCTATCGCTAAATGTTCCATCGCTAGGACATAAAGCAAAGGGGATAGAGGGCATCCCTGGCATGTGCCATTTTGTATGAGAAAGCTTGTGGTTAATGATCCATTTATCCGTATTCTGGCCTTTGGTTTAGAATATAATGCCAAGATCTTGTTAAGCAAATTTTGGCCCATCCCTAT
The DNA here is from genome assembly GCF_037356315.1 of Lithobates pipiens. Lineage (NCBI taxonomy): Eukaryota > Metazoa > Chordata > Amphibia > Anura > Ranidae > Lithobates > Lithobates pipiens. The sequence goes on from NW_027507758.1 coordinate 517,437,302, forward strand.
TTGCCTTAAAGAGGACTCGAGAAAAGACCACCCAACCCTATAAAAAGCCTTCTCTGTGTCAACCAAGAGAAGGCATGCTGGTATTTTAGCTGATTGGGCATAGTCCATAAGTAAGAGTGTTTTTATTGTGTTGTCACGTGCTTCTCTTCCTTGGACAAATCCGGTCTGGTCTTTATGAACCAGGCTAGCAATAATAGATTGGAGCCGTAGCGCAATTCATTTAGCATATATTTTTATGTCTACTCCAATTAAGGAAATTGGGCAATAACTAGAACATAATGTTAAATCTTTACCAGGTTTGGGAATCAAAGTGATATGGGCTTCCAATGTTTGAGTCAGGAATGGGTTAGAGGAAGAGATGGAGTTAAACACCCGCAGCATGAATGGAGACAAATTATCTTTCATCCATCCATCAGGACCAGGGCTCTTACCTGATGGAATTTCTGCGATTACACCTAGTAATTCCTCCATTGAGAAAGAGTAATCTAGTGATTTCCTATGATCATCATCTAATATCGGAAGAGCCGTTTCCTGCACATAATCATCAATGCTACAAACATCGGACTCCATGCCTTCCATAGGAGATGGTTGTGCCAGATTATAAAGATCTGAAAAGTATTCCATGAATGTTTGTTGGAGACTTTGTGGGTCTGAAGTTGTCTCCTCTGATGGCATCCTAATACTAGGTATAAAAGTCTGAGGGGACCGTGGGTGTAATATACGTATACTAATTGTCTCCCGCATTTATTTCCATACCTATAATTACTTAGGGCACATTTATCTTGATATGAGCTATGGGATTTTTCCATCAGCTGCAACAAATATGCCCTAGTAGATGTAATTTTAGATAATGTTTCTGTAGATTGTGAATGTTTGTGTAGAGTTTCTAATGAATGGAGCTTTAATAAAATATTTTCAACGGCCATAGATCTTTCTTTTTTAAGACGAGAACCATGCTGAATAAACAGCCCTCATAGTACTGTTTTAAGAGCTTCCCATTTTAAAGGTAGTGCAGTCTCATCTTCTTCATGGTCAGAGACAAAATTACCATTTGCCTCTATAATAGCTTTATTGCAAAGTGGGTCAGACATGAGCGTATCATTCAAACGCCAGGTCCAATTTGTGCCTCGAGTCTGTGGAGGATATAATGAAAGGAGAGGTCCACTGAATTATAGAACTTATCACAACCCACTCTATAGAATTTACACCGGAAAGATTCTTATTACACCACACCACGCTGTTGCATAACAAATTGTCAAACACCCTCACCCTGCACCTAATAAATGCTGCTAAACAAATCATACCGGCACTCTGGAGAAAGACTAATCCCCCTACTATCTCTGATTGGCTTGTACACATCAATAAAATAGAAGAAATGGAGGCCCTCATACACCAAACTGCAAAGAACCCAACCAACTTCCACAAAATATGGTCAAAGTGGACGCAATTCAAAGAGACCCCAGATTTCATACACCTCACATGCCCACCAACATAGGTATCCGGGAGTCTGTCTTCGAAATATGCTGACCCAACCCCCTATTGACAACTGAATAATTCATCCAGATGACGCATTGTCACACAGGCAAAAATGTTTGGACCCACGTGGACACTCCCATTGTGACCTAAGAGAGGTAAAGTGTGCCTCTTTCTGGACTCAACCATGCCCAACACAATACTTATGCAACTAACCAAATCACTGGTTACCACCCAGACAGGCGGCACATCTCAGGAATACCTTAGCCATTTCAGGACCTGGTGCTCCTTTCTCAGGACGCAGTGTGAACCCAATTGGGGCGTCCGAAGAACTGAGCATCATGCTTGGGCATTCATCTTATGCTCCACCCCGTTATAGGCCATAATAATAAACTTGCTTCCTATCCTGCGCAAACTAAGCCAAGACATAAACAACATGAAAATGAACTGGGTGCTTTCATTATTCTCGAGAAGGATTTTTTTTTTTTTCTGGTTAACACTAATGCAAAAAATGATGTATACAGCAATAACTAATTAAGAGCTGTACATGTACCTAACATATTACTACCTTTATCTGTACTCTAAACTGTATAATGTTTATTTTATGTCAATATTGTTACTGTACTTTAATATTGGCTTTTCAATAAAATGTTTGAAACAAAAAAAAAAAAAAATAATGAAAGGAGTACAGGCGAATGGTCAGACCAAATGAATGACCTTATTTCCAAGGAAGGATTCCACTCAAGAACCTTGGGACCGGATAGAAAATAATCTAGTCTACTATAAGATTTATGTGCTGATGAAAAATATGTATAATTCCGTTCTTTAGGGTATAAAATCAACCATAAATCAAGTTGTCTGTGATCAAATAAGTGTTTTTTAAGGGCCCTCAGCCGAGAGTGAGAAATATTGGAGCGCTGGGCAGAAATGTCTAATTGTGGCTCTAAGGCTAAATTGAGATCTCATCCTACAAGAATGATGCCTTCAGCAAAATCCACTAAGTGGCCAAGATAACGAGAAATTGTCGTTGTTTGATCATGGTTCGGAATGTAAAAATTAGCAATTGTGAAAAGTTTATCCCCCAACCGGAATTTAAGTAAAAGATATCTACCATTAATTTCAGCTATATGTTCCAAATGCTGAACTGGTAGGTTTTTTTATAAAAAGCGATGGAGATCTCCCTGGCCTTCGAGCCAGACTTAGTGCTATGAAACCACTGAGAATAATGTTTTCCAGAGCATACAGGGATGCCCTCAGTGCAAAAATTAGTCTCCTGGAGGAGTATAATATCTGCCTTCGCTTTATGTCAACTATTTAGGATCTGTCCTCTTTTTGACTCATTATTCAGGCCTTTAACATTATAGGTACAGAGTTTCAATAAAGATGCCAAGGAGGACCTTTTCGCCATCTCAAGGAGAAAAAGGAAAAGAGAGGGGGAAAAAAATATACATATATATATATATATATATATATATATATATATATATATATATATATATATTCCTTTTTTTTTTCCTTTTTTTTTTTAAATAAATAAAGAGAAAATCCCTCTCTTGGGGCCCTGAGCTACTCAGGGACCACAAATAGGTCAAACCAAGGGGAAGGGGAGAAAAATAATAATTTGGGGGAAGGAAATACACAAAAGGATATGGACAATGTCCAAAACAAAAAATCACCTAACCCTACCCGAGGGCTGGTAACCTACGAGGGAGTAAAGTGGGTGGACACAGAGGCTGACTCCTAGTAGAGGCCCGGGACTAGCATAGTAAAAATTCCCTATCCTCCACATAGACTCACACTGAATATACTGGGGTCTAAAGAAATAAACAGAAAAAGAAATCCCCTCCAAATCTTCAAAGTAGGAAGTGCCGTATGTATACCCTTCTAAGAAAAAAAAAAAAGGGGGAGAGAAACCCCACAAGTGGGCACCCATTTAGCTAGTTACTATGGGGGCCTAGACGGAATTCCCCAACATTGGTCCAAATATAATATAATATAAGCCATATCTCACAGTTAATGTTGCCCACCCTTTGGCTATGCCTTTTAGTGCCCTGTTGTCGCAACTCGGACGCATGCATCCAATGCAACATGTAGTATGCGACCAGTGCAACCAATGCAATGTAATCATTTTATCCACATACTGCAGCATATACTGTCCACCTTGCAACAACATGAGCCTGCCTATCCTCTTAAAGGTCAAAAGAGAACAACAAGTGTATATATTTTGTATGTGACACATGGTAACACATGACACATGGCGACATGCTAATATAAAAAAATAATAATAATAATTTTTTGATAAGAAAATAAAATAAAAAATGTCAGTAGGCCTACGTTTAGATTCATTTGATCCCGACCTAGCTAGGCTCTTTATCATTTATCCATATTTTTATATCACTATAGTGCATACCCATACTACCGCTATACGGTGCTTAAACTCACTTACTGCGACAAAGTGCCCCATGATTAGTGGGTCCTGCACTATCCATAAATTGGGAGATCCTGCTTCTCAGGACCAAGAGAGCTATACCCCTCTATATGGGAGGACATGAGGTCTCCACCATAACATAACTAATGAGAGGTACTTACTGAAGGAATGGGGTACTCTACCCAGGAGGATTTGGGCAGAATCCATACAATAGACAAACAAAACACCTGGGGGCACACCCTAAAAAATGCATAAAGATGGTGCCGCCATAAGACCATACAGGAAAACAAAAATATTACAGTGCACCCATGCAGAACTAACATTTACCTCCAGCAAGGTTTTTTTTTTTTAAAACACCTAGATATTTTCAAAAAACATTATAAAAAATAAAAAATAAGGGGGTTTAGTCATACCATATTCATAGTACATAGTGTATAATAATATTCCCCAAAACCAAAACCACCCCCTCGACCCCCCCAACCACCTTCAGCGTGATTTGCCTCTATGATATCTCCCAAAAAAAGGGGGGGGGGGGGGTAGAGAGAAAAAAAAAAAATATATATATATATTTTTTTTAGTTCTTTCATTCGTTTACTGTTTGCTGTTTACAAGCAAAGCATTCTTCCCTATTGTATTCTTCCCTGTCTTTATCAGATCTCTTCCCCTTTTCAACCTTTTTTTCTTTTCTTTCCCTCTTCCTTCACTTCTTAATCTCTTGTCGCTATTGTTGCTACCGCTATTTCGGATGGCATGCGTATCTCAGATCTCTCCAGATTGAATAATGGGGCTATAGCATCCCCCCTCCGATGTTCAATTCTCCTAAATGGTGTGAAAGTCTGGGGCCATGTTATAGTCGGGAGCTCTGGCAGCCCTAATAAACTTTGTATGGCGGGGATATCTGATGGATCACATATGTTAAACCACTTGACATCGCTCTTTACTGGAGTTGAAATGGGAAATTCCAGCGATATAAAAGTTTGCGATCTTACAGCATTTTACGCAAAGGCCTTAGTGCCTTTCTTTTCTCCAATGTAAAACGAGACAGATCATGTAATAAATAAACAAATGTCCCATTGAAGTTAACTTGACCCTTTTCTCTAGCCTTCCTCATAATCTCCTCTTTTTCTCTATAGAAGTGTAAATGGCATATAATATCCCTTGGTTTAGTGGAGTCTTTATTCCGGGGTCCTAGAGCTTGATGTACTCTGTCAAGCTCTATATTTGAAGCCTCAGGCTTTTCCAATAAAGGGTTAAATATTTTTTTGACTAGTGCTATAAGGTCCTCGGTACCTGATACCTCAGGTACCCCCCGATTTGAATATTGTTTCTTCTATTACGATTGTCCTGATCCTCTAATAATTGAAACAATGTATGTATTTGATCCTCATGGGTATCTATATGCTGCTCCTGAGATTGTAAAGAGTCTGTCAGAACTTCTATGGTCTGCTCCAGCTCTACTGTCTTTATCCCTGTTACCTGCATATCCATTTTCACAGACTGGAGCTCTCTCTGATAGCTCTGTTCCAATCATTGCACAAATGCCTCCATTTCATTACGTGTAGGTAGTGCACAAAGATATTCCCTCTGCTCTCCCTCTTCTGATCCCAGAGCAGCTCTTGTCTCTCCTCCCATCTCAGAACCATCAACCACATTTACTTCATGTTTAGCCCCAGCCCCAGCCGAGGAAACAGAAGGGAGAGCAGTGGAGGTGGATAAAGATGTTGCAGATTTTACAGGTATTGCAGGTATTGCAGGCATTGAAGATGGATGAAAATGGGTGCAGGTAGTGGATGCGGTGGTGGATGCGTAGGTAGAGGTAGATATGGATGCAGGGGATGCAGGGGAGAAGAGAGAAGGAGATTCCAGTATAGCATTTACATTTGCATCTGATTTTGCATTTGCTGCATTTACCCCACTTATCCCAGCTGGATACAGTGTTTCTGGCTCAAGGAGACACTTAGATCCTTAGATGGCGGCAGCGCACTCATAACGGTAGATGGAGATGGAGGTGGAGATGGAGAACGCAAAGTATGCAGAGAATACAGGGAGGAACACAGGGATGCACAAGCGGTATGATCAGCTTCTCCAAAGCTTCTGCACTTTAGTTTTGATGTGTGGGAGCGGGTCCGGCCACCGACGGGAAAAAACTCTAATATGCCTTGTTGTATACACACCGCGCTAGGCGCCGTGCTAGATGCACAGGTTAACACAGCAGCGGCTTCAGGCAAGCGGCTAGTTATCCTGTATGCATTCCTCCCCCTCCTCCGTCCCATGGAACCCAATGGAAGCCCAAGAAAAGCCAGAAACTCGCTGTGAGCTGTTGTAGACTTGTTATAAGCTTGCCATAGACTTGTGGTAAACTTGCAATGGGACAACAATGGGAATAACGGGACAGCAACAGCGGACCAGTAGAACCAGTAGAACCAGCGGGGAACAGTCAGTGAAGAAAATTGTCAGGAACAGTGAAAATAGCAGGGACAGCAGCAGTTGTAGACCTCACAGGGCTTCACCTAACCTCACATGCCGACTTTCAGGTGAGGATTTGTGGATCAGTGAATCAGCAGAACCTGGTCTCAGCTGGAGCTCAGAGCATGACTATCACACTCCCTCCTCCATGTCCAACCACTCCTCCCTCAGGATGCCCTGATGAAGTCACGTGACCCGTGACGAACACGCATCGGGACTGCTGCTACCGGAAGTGATGCTGATCGAGCTCGCTGCTCGTTTGTACACAGCTCATTGATGTATATATGTTTTGTGAGTACCTGTCTTTACGTTGTTTTAAATGAAATAAATACTTTATAAGTACTACACTATGAGGCATCCCTCCACTTTGTTTAAATCCCTATATATGGTACTCTGGTGAGACCCTCCATCCTGAGCATCCAAAGGCTACTTTTAAAGGGACCATACGCTGCTTGAAATAGGCAGGATAGGAACGCCAGCCAGGACCTGGGTTACCACAGTAGGATTCTTAAAGTGAACGACCACCAAGGACCCCAAAGATATATAAATCTATTCTGTAACCTTACAGCAGTAAGGTAAGGGGACACCCATTTACTTACCACGTAGGACTGCAGGGGATACCCACTCCTTACAGCACTTTACACCGAATGATGTTTACAAGCACCAGCACTTTATGTAATGGATATAGAATATTGCTACACTGTGCACTTTAGATTTATACATTTGGAAATATTTTTGGACACTTAATATATTTTTTGTTTTTTGAAAAACAAATTTTATTATTTGTATTTTTAGTTTTACTCTAATAGTGATTGTATTTATTCACCACTCTCACTAGTGATTTCACGTTGGGAGATTAGCACTGTATCATTTTTCTTCCAGCACGTGGGTCTATTATTACCCACATTTACGCATTTATTTTCATTAAGTGCGTAATATATATTTTTTGATATACACCATATTTATGGAAATGGATTTATTTGTCTATGTATAATTTTCTTTATTGGATATTATATCACCTCTGAAATATCTACTTTATTATGTCACCTGATTCCTGTATTTAGGACCAGCTTGACCATTGCCACTGGGTATTATTTATTTCCTCCTTTGGAAAATCTTTTTTGTACAGCACACCACTATCCTCTTAACTATTTATTCTCTTGTGGGTTCAGACATTTCCCCCAGTGCGTGCAGCAGTACGCCAGTTAGTATTCTGTAGATTGGCACAGGAATACCTTTTCTATTCCCTACTGTTCTGCTGCTTCAGCGCCTTCTTCACAGGATCAAGCAAGAAGGGAAGGAGGTGATTCTTGTGGCCCCGGTGTGGCCTAGGAGATCGTGGTTTGCAGAGATCATAAAGATGGCAGTGGGGGAGACTTGGACCCTACCACTATGGCCAGACCTTCTCTCACGAGGTCCAGTATTCCATCCTACCTTACAAATGCTATATTTAGCGGTTTGGCTAATGAGACCCACATTCTGAAAGATCATGGGCGATTAGCCTCAGTAGTTCTACTTTGGTAAATGCTAGGAAGCCGGCCTCCAGAGTCAAGAATCTGGAAGGCATATGTCTCCTGGTGTAGATCCAGGGGTTGGCACCTCAGGAAATATGTCATAGATAGGATCCTTGAATTCCTACAGATGGGATTAGAATTGAAGCTGGCCTTGAGTACTATCGATGGCCAGATATCGGCCTTATCGGTCTTTATTTTCATCAACCACTTGCTTCTCTTTCTCTGCTTCATAACTTTATTCAGGCGGTAACATGGATTAATCCTCCAGTTTGGTCACCCCTGAACCTTGGGACTTAATTTTAGTCCTGTCAGCTTATAGAAGCAGTCTTTTTTCAGAGCCAGTACAAAATATTCCCTTGGTCCTCTTGACGGGGGAAAAATAATTTTCTTGGTTGCCATATCAATGTTGGCTGCTCTTTCTTGTAAGGAGCTGTATCAGTTGTTCATAAGGATGAGGCTGTATTGTGGCCTCATTTTGAATTCGTACCGAAGGTAGTATCAGGTTTTCATTTAAACCAGGATATTGTTCTGCTTTCATTTTTTTTCCCCCAGAACTTTGTTTCTGTGTTAGAAAAGTCACTACATTTTCTTGATGTGGTGAGAGCGGTCAGGGTCTTATGAAAGTTTCCGCTCAGACTCGTAAACAAAGGTTTTGTTTGTGTTGCCAGAAGGTCCTAAAAGAGGACAGGCAGCATCAAAATCTACTGTTTCTAAATGGATTCATCTAGTGATTGTTCAAACTTATGGTTTTCAGAGGTAAGTTCATCCTAATATTAAAGCGCACTCCACCAGGGCTGTTAGTGCTTCTTGGGCAGTGCATCACCAAGCCTCCATGGCTTAAATCTGCAAGGCCGCAACTTGGTCTTCAGTTCATAAATTTACCAGATTCTATCAAATAGATGTAAAAGGCATGAGGATGTCGCCTTTGGGCGCAGTGTACTGCAGGTTGCAGTATGAGTCCTTTAGTCTCTTGGTGCCCCACTTTTGTTGTGTCTCCCTCCCTTCAGGTGCCATTGCTATGGGACATCCCACATAGTAGCTACTATGACTCTGTGTCCCGTGATATACTATAAGAAAATAGGATTTTTATAACAGTTTACCTGTAAAATCCTTTTCTTTGAAGTACATCACGGGACACAGAGGTCCCTCCCTTCTTGGTATACATGTGTATTGCTTTGCTACAAAACTGAGGTACTCCCACCAGTGGGAGGGGTTATATAGGGAGTGCACTTTTTAATTTAGGGCGTGCCAGTGTCCATCACCTGAAGGTGGCCTATAACCCACATAGTAACTACTATGGCCCTGTGCCCGGCGATGTACTTCAAAGAAAAGGATTTTACGCGTAAGTTGTTATAAATCATTATATCATTTTCTTGATAAGGTTGCAGGAACCCTATTGGGTGAAACATATAACCTTGCATGGCAAATACATTTGTCTCTGCGTAGGACAGAGTTGATTGCTTTCTCAATGCCTCAGTGGTCTCGATCCTGAGTCCCCAAGGGGCTGTCAGTGGGGTGATATATTTGTTGTATTGGAAGAGGTCAAAAAGCCCATTGGTAAACCAATGAGCATAAGCACCTGTTAAATTATGGGACTGATTGTACTGTTTCTAATGAGGTATCAGAGATATCATAATTGACAAACATCAAAATGCTTGTTGGGTTTGCAAAATAACAACTAACAACGCAATCAACATTTGCCATTATTTTTGAACACTATGGAACTGAAAACATGTACTTTTGTAAAAATCACATCAAATTCTGTCCTTTGTAGTAGAAAGGTTAAAGCTGAAGCTTAGTTAACATTATTTTTAGCCTTACAGGTGACATAACTTAGCAGTAATGAACTATGATCCATGTTGTGCAGGCTACTGGATCCTGTAGAAACCTTATATGCAGTGATGTTGGTCCTCTTCCTGGCTCTGAACTTCTGGCATGCAAGAAAAAGTGGGCTAAATTCAATAGAATATTTGTGGATGAAGATTGACCCTCTCCCCTTAGGAGTTTGTGATGAGGACCCAGGAAGAGCACAGTGACGGTTTCTCCAGAATCCAATTGCCTGCATGATGTGTGATATCCTTCACGTAATGTGACTAACTAAAGCTGAAATATTTTTTAGCTACACTTAAGCTTTAAACTTTATCAAAAGTACCTATTTGCTTTCAAGAATGTTTCCAACTGTTTCCATCACAACAATTGGTTCAAGGGAGTTTCAGTTGCGTATCTTGAAATAAGACATGCTTCAAGGCAAGCGTGAAAATGGTAACAGAGAAAGCAGCTTTTATCATCCAGTATTGCAATTCTGTTAACTCTGATTTCTTTCATTCTTTAATGTTTTTATACAGCGCATTAGAGTGAGGCTGAGGATGCAGTGTGATCTATACTGTAATTGACAGGAGCTGAAACTTGAAACAGAGGATGTAACTAAAGTTCATTGTTCACATCTGGTGAGAGCAGACTTATTTTATCTTAAGCTTTTCAGATACCAGTCAATCTGTTTTTTATTTTAAAACAATCCATATGCAATAAAAATACAAGGCATCTCAAAAGTACTCAAAGCAATTTATTACCTTTTTATGCCTTGGAGACACAGTATGAACCCTGCTACATACAGCCACAATTGTAATAAATGGTAGACATTTGTGCCCACAAAGCTATAAAGCGCATAGAAAATCTAAAAATAATTTTGTGTCTTTCTTCATTCTCTTCTACTGTTTGCTGCACTAAAGGGCAGGCACATTTCTTCTCTCTAAAGAACCCCAAAAGTCCCAGTGAAAATTACAGTTGCAGCTGCCCACCACCCCTTTTGCTCAAGATTCTGCCCTGGACTCATAAGAGCATTAAGAATCCACATACCTCTGGAAGGAGAAAGGGGCAAAGAGGACCTGTGATTTGGCCAAAGAAAAAGTAGTACACAATTTTTAAGGCGTACTATTCAAGGGGTAGGAGGCAAAGGGTGGTAGAGATGAAAAACGTTGAGTTAAGATTTAAGTAATATGTAACCCAACATTTCATATTTCTGATGTGTCTTATGTATCATATACTTGTATGAAAAAGTATGCTGCTATGCACTGCTGCTTCTCCTTCGCCCAACTCTTATGCAGCTGAGAACAGAATGTATGTGTCACTTACAAAAAAAAGGAAAGGTCCATAAAGACATGGATGAGCGAGTTTGGGGTGGAAGAACTTGATTGGCCTGCAAAGAGTCCTGACCTCAACCCGACAAGAACATATTTTGGATGCATTAGAGCGGAGACTGCAAGCCAGGCCTTCTCGTTCAACATCAGTGTCTGACCTCACAAATGTACTTCTGGAAGAATGGTCAAACATTCCCATAGACAAACTCCTAAAACTTGTGGACAGCCTTCCCAGAAGAGTTGAAGCTGTTATAGCTGCAAAGGGGGGGGGGGGGGCAACTCAATATTGAACCCTACGGACTAAGACTGGGATGCCATTAAAGTTCATGTGCATGTAAAGACAGGTGTCCCGATACTTTGACAGTATAATGTATACATACACAAAAGTTTTGCCTTTTATTTCTATTTTATACTGAATAGGTTGTTTTACAAGGTGAGGGTTTAAATATATTTTAACTTAAAGGGTAAGCTAAACGAACCATGGCAGAAATGGCAATAATATCATAATAAATAAGACATTACTAAATCTTATACATTACATTTCTAACTAATTAATTTTTATTTTGGTAAAGATGCACATAATTAGGCTCTGTCCCACCTTCCTTACATCTTTTGAATTCATTAATTAAACCTAACTAATATAATAATTGTGGTAGTTTTTTTTTTACAGGGAGCGTGAGCATTTGATGTTACAGTATAATTAAAAAAAGGGGAAGTAATGTCATTTCATCAAATAGCTGCAGTAAATTATAATTTCAAAGCATTCTATATGAAAAGGAATAGTTACTCTTTATAAGTATCATTTTACTTGAATTCTAATTACTTTCATTGAATGTGGTGTAGACTTTAATAATGTAGAAAAATTGAATACTATAAAATATAATCTTACAGCCAGTAGCTTAGCTATAGTTACATGATACAACACCTGCTCCAGGTCAGTCTATACATAGCCATCCCAGCTAAACATGGGTTCTAGGTACATTCTCAGACACAAGATAATTGAAATAAAGTTAAAGGGAAGACATCAGCTTTGCCTCCTAAATATATGCTTCATAAAATGTCGTAAAGCTGAATTCTACAGTAAATACGAATATTCTTACATAATTACATTGGTCTACCTTGGATCAATGTATCTATGCATATACTATACCTGTGGGATCCCCCCCCAGAAGCAGGAAATCACTGTAGTAGGCACACACAGATATCTCCACAAGCTTCCGGGGTCCCCTGCCAAGAGGCTTCCCTGCTTCTTACTGAACAAGAGATGCCATTCAGAGAACACTTTGGATTAGGTCACAGAAAGCGAAGCATTCTTCAGCTGGACAAGATGAAGATTGTGATGCTGGCAATCTCCTGTATCCAGAAAGCAGCAAGGCAGCCACTAGGTGGTGCCTTCTACAACGATTTCCTGCTTCCGTTCATAATTCGTAAGGTACGTTGAATGCATAGTTACATCGGTACGAGCTGAATTAACTATATAAAAATATCAATACTTGAAATTCATCTTGAAGGACCAACTTATCCGACAAGAACATGTAAGTGGGAGGAACACAGGGCTGCCATTGCTGACTGATTCTGAAAATGCTAAATTCCTGGCTAACCATGGCTTCAATATTCATACAGAAGAATCCCTAATCTGAATACTTTTTATGGGTCTGTGACTTAAAGCTTGAAGTTTTCCTATTTCCCTCTCTAATACCGCATACACATGATCGAATTTCAGCCAGCAAAAGACCGATGAGAGCTTTTCATCAGAAAATGCGACCGTGTGTAGGCTCCAATCGGAATTTAGCTGGCCGAATTCCCGCCAGGAAAGATTTGAGAGCATGTTTTCAATTTTTCCGTCTGAAAAAGTTTTGCTAAGTTTCTGTAGCAATTCCGACGCGCAAAACTCCTACGCATGCTCGGAAACAATTCGACGCATGCTCGGAAGCATTGGACTTGACGGCTCGTCGAAGTGTTGTAGGTCACCGCATTCTTGACGGTCAGTATTTGGTGTGACCATGTGTAGGAAAGACAGCTTGAGCAGAATTCCATCCGAAATTCTGTCTGGAAAGCCATCAGAGCTTTTTCCGACCATAATTCCGATTGTTTGTGCATGGCATAAGGCTTTTTTTTTCTCTAATTTTGTAGTGATGAAAAATAAAATAAAAAAAGGATCAAAATGGTAGATGTGAGGTAGACAAACAGTTTTCCCTCAAAAACCATCAAGCATTTCTCAACTAGGATTCTGCAAAGGGTCTCCAGAAGGTCAACCAGTGAAAGCCCTAACACCCCTTTCACACCAGGGCGTTTTGCAGGCGCTATAGCGTTAGAAATAGCGCCTGCAATCCGCCTTAAAGAAGCTGCACCATTGTGTGTAGTATGAAAGCCCTGCCAGCAGCTTCTTTGGAGCGGTGAAGGAGCGGTGTGTTTACCGCTCCTCCACCGCTGTTCCCCATTGAAATCAATGGGGCAGCGCTGTAATGCCGCCGGCAAAACGCTGCTATTGCGGCATATTGCCGGCGCTTTTAACCCTTTCGTGGCAGCTAGCGGGGGGGTAAAAGCGCCCCGCTAGCGGCCGAAATGTCTTCTGCCCATCTTTTCTTTGTACCTGCCGAAATCGCTGCCACCTGAACTTTAAGTGAAGTGAGACTGAGGTCTAAGCCGGTTTGTAAAAATCCAAGAGCATTGTAGGATTCAAACACTCTGCTACAAACAACTTGAATTTATTCCATATTTTTGAATAAACATAATTTGTGGAGGGTTTTCTGGCCTTCAAAAGGGTAGAAATCACATTTGCAGAACACCCTAAGGACTGGAATTTCTCCCTTTCAACATCCAAACATGTATGTTCAGCTTGTGAGGAGCTGGATGCACAAATCCCCCTTGGGAGAGGAGCTGTGGAAATAACGGAATCTTGAGCGAAGGACACATACTGAGGCCCATTGCCCAGGGGAACCATGGCCTCCTCGGCCAGTAAGGAAGAATAGCCACCACTCCGAATGGTTCCCTCGTCAATCTGAGTAGAAACTTCAAAATCAAGGGTCTGGAAGGGAACGCATAAGCCATCTTGCAATGCCTAGAGGGCATCCACTGCTTCCGAGTGGGGATGAGGCAGGCGGGAGAGAAATCTTGGCAACTTGATATTCGCGGGAGAGGCAAACAGGTAAATTTCTGGAGGATTCTGCAGACTCATGATCCAACTGAACACTAAAGGGTAAAGAGACCATTCGTTGTTGTCTTCAAAACAACAAAACAGATGATTCAGATGGCCCAGAAGGTAAACCGCCTTCAGATCCAACAGATTCCTCTCCGCCCACAACATAATGAGCTCCACTTCCCTCAGTAAAGTGATGCTGTGGGTTCCCCCCTGACGTTGTATATACGACACTGCAGCTTTCTTGTCCAGATGTACTAGGGCTTGTTTCTGGTGCAGATGTTCTTCCAGACTCACTAGGGCTAGATCGACCGCCCATAGTTCCAAGACATTAGAGACTACCCTCTTCATGGGGACGTCCCACCTCCCTTGTACCGCAAGGTGATCGCAGTGTGCTCCCCAATCCATCAAGCTTGCATCGGTGGTAAGAATGGTCCAGGAGGGACATTGAAGGAGATGAAGTTTTAAGAACAGGTCTTCTTTCAACCACCAGAGGAGACCCCCTCCTCATGGAAGCCGAGACCTGAATTTGTTGACATAGTGATTTCCTCCTCCATTGCGTCAGGAAGCCCATTTGAAAAGTCCTCAAATGCCAATGAGACCAGGGTAGCATTGGGATACAGGATGACATGGTCCCGATTAGACTTAAACAATTTGAAGCTGACTGGTGAGAGAGTGTTCTTACATGGCACATCTTCTGGACAATAGCCATTACCTTCTGGGGGGGAGACACACTGTTCTGGCTAAGGTGATGAAAAGAGCGCCAAGGTAAATCATTACCTGGGGGCAGGATCAGGAAACTCTTCTCTGCATTCTTCAACCACCCAAACTCTTTCAGGGTGGATAGGAGAATCTCCCTGTGTTCCAACAGTTGGTCTGGACTGGGGGCTAGAAGTAGGATGTCGTCCAGAAAGTGAAAGACTCACAGTCCTTTTTCCCTGAGGGGTGCCAGGACTGCAATTAACACCTTTGAGAATATCCTTGGGGATGTGTGCAGTCCAAAAGGAAGGCACTGGAACTGGAGGTGTGTTGGGCCTACTGCCACTCTTAAAGATTTTTGGAAGGCAGGAAGAATGAGGACATGGAAATAAGCATCTTGTAAGTCTACCGAGATCATCCAGTCTCCCGGTTGGACCATCTGGATGATCATTTGTAAGGAATACATCTTGAAAGAGTCCAAATGTATAAAACAATTTAATCTTTTCAAATCCACTACTGGTCTTCAGTCTCCACTCTTTTTGGGGATAAGAAAGAGAGGAGAATAGAATCCCTGTGAATCTCTCGGAAGGAGGGACAGGGATTACTGCTTGCTGAACTAGCAGCAAGTGAAGGTATTTCTACAGAGCCTCCGCTTTTTGAGGAGAAGCTGGTTATTTTGTTAGAATGAATGAGTCTTGTGGTGGATGATCTAGGAATGTCTAGAAATGACCAAAACGGACTGTAGATACCACCCAAGGGTCTTTCCACCATCTGGACCAGACTTCTTTAAACCTCTTCAACCTGCCTTCTACTGGTGGGAGTTAGAGTGGCCTCTTGTCAAAAAGTTTTCGTCCCCTCCTGGGGATTGGCGAGACTCCTCTGCTTGTTTGCTTTTAGAAAGGTGGCTTGAGTACTTCTCCATTTCTTTTTGGTATCTCTATTTTGCCTGAAATGAGCGAGGTTCTTGTTCCTGGAAGATTGAAATTTAGATGACACAACTCGAGAGCACCTCACTCTTCTATCCTGGGGAAGTAGTTCCGATTTTCACTCAGTCACTCTCGCGATTGCCTTCTCTAGTCTCCCCCCAAAGATAGCCTTCCCATTAAAGGGGATTTTGCACCAGTTTTGTTTGTATGCTGCGTCGCTGCCCACTGTTTCAGCCACAGCACTCACTTGGCCAAAACTGTGTGTAACATCGCTCTGGTTGAATGCCTCATTGAATCTATTGCGGCTTCCCCTATGAAGTCTGCAGATAATTTGAGCTTCTCCAATGCTTTAATGATGTCATCTTTTGGTACATCCTCACAAATGGCTACCTCAATATTCTTGTTCCAGATCCTGATGGTGTTAGAGACAGAAGCTAATGCTACAGCCAGCCTGCAGGCTCCTCCGGCCAACTGGTAGGCTTTCTTTAAGTCTGCGTCTATGCGCCTATCCAAAGGGTCTTTAAAGGAGGCTGAGGGTGAAATTTTTTGCTAGGCGCACCACTGCAGACTACCGGAGGAGTGTCCAAGAGGGCAGAGTCACACTTTGTCAAAGGGTATACATTTTGAAGCCGGTGTAAGGAGAAACGTTTGTCCATCTTCTTCCATTCCCCCTCTAGCAGATCTTTGAACTCTTCCATAAAGGGAAAAAAGGTCAGTTTTTCCTTAAACGGAAAAAACAACGTAGCCTTTTTAGGTGGTTCCTCTGTCTCTTCCCAGCCGATAGCCTGCTTAGCAGCAGAGACAAATGGTTGTTCTAAAGACAAGTTAAAGCCTGAGGGATCTGATTCATCCATAGAATCCTCTGAGTCACCTCGGTCCCTTGCTGCTGGAGGAGGTGGGCCTGGTGCTACCACTGCAGGGCCCGTGGTTGATGGGCCAGGAGGAGTTAACCCCGAAGTCTGCACTTGGCCACTAAGTGTGTCCTGTAGTGAGAGACATGAGTGAATTAACTCGGCTAAAGAGTCTTTGACCACTCTCTTTATTAAATCCATCACTTGCTGCACCTCAGCTTTTCCTTGATCCGTATAACCCTGAAAACAGTCTCTGCAGATCAGCTTATCTACCATAGGGGTTGCTCCACATGCCCGGCATTTCTTAGTATTTTCCCACCTGGGAGGGCTGGATGACTGATGTCTTTTAGAAGTTGACCTCCCATTAGAATGGTGGTGAGAACTAGAATTTGGCCAGGAGTGTCCACTGTGAAGGCCAGAAGTCTGATTAGACATGCCTTGGTGTATAGGGCTGAAATGAGAGTAACATCGTAAAGGCACTCTTTTGTTCAAAATAAAAAAAAATTTATTTTTATTTATACATATCTTTTTTTTTTTATTTAGGTACGTGCCCTTACCTAAGAAAACTAGGGTCTGAATCTGATGGCGGCTGACTCATAACTGTAGGGGCAGGCAGAGGCAGAAATGCAGATAGAGAAAAAAGAAAAGGTAAACCCGATAAAAGGAAATAAAGATCTTCCCCCGCTCAGACCCGCAATGCTAAAATATATATCGATATATATTAACATATATTATATATTTTTTTTATTTTTATTTATTTTATTAGAAAGCATGAAAATAACTGAAGAGAAAACAGTAATAAATAAGCACCAAACATTACCAAATTATATATATATATATATATATATATATATATATATATATATATATATATATATATATATATATTTTACCCCCCCTTTTTTTTGCCCAGAAAGTGCTCACTTTTTTTGGAAGAAGTGGAAAGCTACAGGAGCACTCCTGCGGCAGGACCTGCCAGAGACAGGGTCTACAGCCAAATGAGCTTTGCACACTTAAATAGGAAAGGGGGAGGCAAATTCGCCTGTCCCCCTTCCCCAAATTCACCCCATGATGTCAGGGAGGTGAATCCCAGGCATTTTCCCACAAGCAAGATGGTGCCCAAGGCGTCATCCACCTGCGCATGCGCAGAACGGCCACGCCTACCACTAGACCAATCGGAAACCAACCAAATCTAGAATGCCGCCCCTATCACAGCGCTTCCACGCTCAGGCGCTCGCCGCTCAGCGGGAAGCTAGCAGAGACAGCAAGGGAGAAAAAAGAGTAAGCATACACAATATAAATATAAAACAAAGGCTCAGAAAGAGAGCCCCTACCTGCCCCATAGAAAGTCAGCTTAGCCCGAACGCAGAACTGTTGCCCCTAATTAGGACACTGTTGCTGCCCCAAAAGACCCTCAGAAGGGGCTCCCCTCTTATTAGCACTGTTAGCCGCCCAAGACTGCATCTGGGAGAGGCCTAAACCCAGACGAAAGGCAGAGGAAAGTCACGTACTGACACTATCCATCAGGTATGAGGAAAAAAAGGAGAATGCTAGGGGGGTATGGTTGTCACTTTTATAATGCATTAACTGTCCTGAGGGGAGGACTCCGGGGGCGGAGCTTATCACAGGTATGCTGCCATGGAGGCACCAGGAAAATAAATTGAGCCCAGATAAATTATAAGAACTAATAAATGTTAATGAATTTACGCAAGAGAGGATTTTTATTGCACCTGTTTTTCCAAGTGTAAATCACGCAAAAGAAAATTGACCCTGTTTTTTTTTTTCTTCATGTATTAAGCAAAGGTAATGTGCACCATCTGAAGTTCAAGTACTTGTTTTCCAAAAAGCAAAAAATAAAATCTACAATCCTCCTTCTCTTCCCTTTTAAGCATCTGAGATGGCTTGCCCCTTTAAGTAACTGCAAAGCAAGAGCAAATTGCACTATATGATCTGGGCAGTGATCAATGACATCCTGTTATAGTCTAATAATGTTAAAGCTTTACAGGTAAAAATGCTGGAAGACATTATAATCTATAACACTTGCTGTCAAGTTAAGATTTGTAGAAATAACTGCAAGCTCAACATTAAGATCAAAGAAAAAAATCTATACTTATATTTTGCTTTGGCAAAGATCATATGTCTAACATTATGTTTTACTATGCAAAGATGCTAAAATGACTAAATACAATTAAGTAACTTTTAACCTTTCTTTGCAATATAGTTCCTCAAAGACACCTATTCAACTTTCACAGCAAGCTTCAATCTCATGCCACGTGCACACGACTGGACTTTCCGGCAGATTAGGTCAGACGGAATCAGTCCATCGGACAATCTAAGCCCCTGTATACACGGTCGGAGATTTCGACAACCAAATCCGTCAGATTTTGTCCGTCGGATCTTGTCCGAAACTGTTGCATACACACGGTCGGACTAAGTTGTCGAAAAATCCGATCATTCAGAACGTGATGACGTAATTTCGTTACGATGGGACTACATTCAGGCTAGTAGCCAATAGCTTTGATGTAGGAATTTGATCTGAGCATGCGTGGCACTTGGTCCGATCAAAATTCTCTACACATGATCGGAGTATGTCCGATCGAACCAGTTGGTCGGGAAATATTTCCAACATTTAGGAAAATTGGGACCGACGGATATTCCGACGGAATCAGTCCCATGCATACCACACACAGTCGGATTATCCGACAACACGGTCCGATAGGACACATTCTGATGGATTCTCTGACCTTGTGTACAAGGGCTAAAGCCTTGTACACACGGTCGGAGAATCCGTCGGAATGCGTCTTATCGGACCGTGTCGTCAAATAATCCGACTGTGTGTGGTATGCATCGGACTGATTCCGTCCGAATCTCCGTCGGACCCAATTTTCCAACATGTTGGAAATATTTCCCGACCAACTGGGCCAGTCGGACCTAATCCGATCATGTGTTTCAATCATGAAATACATATAATGTGATGTTATAGGATAAAACTTACCTTCATATAGTCCTTCTGCAGGACCTGAATGATGGCAGAACAGGTCTCTGGAATAATGATCCCCAGAGCTTGGGGGGAGATGCCTGTAGAGAACTTGAGGTCCTGAAGGCTTCTCCCAGTCGCCAAGTAGCGCAACGTGGCGATGAGCCTCTGCTCCGGAGTGATGGCTTGCCGCATGCAGGTATCCTGCCTGGTGATATAAGGGGTCAGCAAAGCCAGCAGAAGGTGAAAAACGGGGTCTGTCATCCGGAGATAATTCCTGAAATCATCAGGATTATTCTCCTGGATCAAAGGCATGTGCGAGAACTGGTCACGCTGGCGCAACCAATTCTTGGTCCACAAATGCCTCCCCTCCCTGTTCATGGACTGGGCTTGTGTCAAAGTAACAACCCCAACATGAAGCCCCTGCACAGCAGAAATTCTACGATGAGTACGTAGAGGAAACATGGTTTGATAACTGTCGGCTGGTCAGAACGGACACCAGAAAGCACAGATAAACAGCAAAGCCTGAAAGAACGACCTGAATAGCAGAAGCAAGCAGACAATAAGAAATGCCTTTCAAAGCATACTATACCAAGATATAGTCCACAATGATCAACAAATACTTACTGACTGCACGCACTGATTATCAGATACGCAAAGACAAGCAGAAACTGAAGAGCTGTAGCGATCTGAATCACAAATCTGAAAAGCGCGAATCGTCTCTCACCAAACTTCTACTAACACGCGATAGACACGAGATCAGCAGAAGGAGCCCAAAGGTTGCCAGACGTGGAGCTGAACTTCCTTTTTCTAGTCCCGCCGTACATGGCTTACGTCACCGCGTTCTTGGCAACCGCTAAATCAGACAACTTGGCCTGACCGTGTGTATGCAACAGTTTCGGACACAATCCATCGGACTAAATCCGACGGACAAAATCCAACGGATTTGGTTGGCAAAATCTCCGACCGTGTGTACGTGGGCTAAGCGTGGGCTAATCTGTCCATTTTTCATTTAAAAAAATTACACGGACCTAGAAATAGAACATGTTTCAAATCTGTCCGATGGACTCAATTCCTATCAGGAAAACCGTTCGTCTGTATGCTGGTCCGACAGACCAAATATGAATGAATGAATGAATGAATAATTTGTATAGCACTCAAAGGGAACTGAATCGCATCAAGGCGCTGTGCTGAGCTTTGTTGTCCAGCTTCTAGAAGAGGAAGGTCTTGAGTTTTTTTCTGAAGACCTGGAGGTTTTCTTCCAAGCGGATGTGGGTTGGTAAAGCATTCCATAGGCGTGGTCCTTGGACACCGAATCTCCATTCCCCCTTAGATTTGTTCCGAGATTTGGGAACGAGGAGGAGGTTTTGGTTAGAGGATCGAAGATTGCGGTTGGGTGTGTAGTGTTTTAATTTCTCGAATAGGTATTGAGGAGCGTCTCCATGCACGCATTTGTGGGTGAGGCAGAGGGTCTTGAATGTGATCCGATTCTTTATGGTTAGCCAGTGTAGGTTCTTCAGGGTAGGGGAGATTGATTCCCAGGGTTTGTTCCCTGTTATCAGCCTTTCCGACGTGTTTTGGATAAGTTGTAAGCACGCAAGTTGATATTGAGGTAATCCTAAGTAAAGGGAGTTTGCGTAATCAAGCCGTGAATTAATGACTGTTCCAACTACCACTGCTTTGTCCTTCTGTGGGATGAACGGGATTAGTCTATGTAGCTGGCGGAGCAGATGGTGAGAGCCACTGACTACTGCTCCTATTTGGGCATCCATAGACATTTGCGAGTCAAAGATGACCCCGAGACTCTTTGCCTTGGTCTTTGGGATGACAGTCTGTCCAAAAATGGTGGGGGGTGTCCAGGGGATTTTGGTTCGGGACTTATGGTTTGTGTGGAGGATGAGAAGCTCTGTTTTTGATTTGTTGAGTTTGAGGGAATTAGTGGTCATCCAGTTTTTCAGAGCGAGGCAATTTTCTAATTGCTGATGTTGGTCTTTTTGTTCAGTGATACGAAAGTAAAGTTGCGTGTCGTCAATGTACGAGTGGAAGCAGAGGTCCGATGATCTGATGATATTGAAGAGTGGGTGGATGTATATGTTGAAGAGCACTGGTGACAAGGGCGATCCTTGGGGGACTCCGTAGGAGACTGCCTTGGTTTCAGAGGTGAATTCTCCTAGTTTCACTGTCTGTGACCGATTTCCTAGGAAGGATGCGAACCATTGAAGATCTGAGCCTGTGACTCCTGCTACTTCTGTGAGGCGGATGAGTAAAGTATTGTGGTCCACTGTATCAAATGCTGCACTGAGGTCCAGCAGTATCAGGAGACATGATTCTCCGTCATCTGCTGCTTCGAGGGCGTCATCCCATATCATAAGGAGGGCTGATTCTGTCCATGGCCCGGGCGGAAGCCTGATTGCAGCGTATCTAGGAGCTTGTGTGTATCCAGGTGGTGTTGTATCTGTTGAACTACCGCTTTCTCCATGATCTTGGAGATGGTGATGAGGCTTGAAATCGGCTTGTTTGGGTCGTGAGGGTCGAGGTTAGGTTTCTTTAGCAGGGGTTTGACAATCCCTTGTTTGAGGGCGCCCGGAACAGTCCTTTTTTTAAACGACTGATTTATGAGGTGGGTTATGGTGGGAGCCATATTCTTTCAGGAGTTTTGTGGGGATGATGTCAATAGGTGCTGTACTGTCACAAAGGTTTTTGACAATGTTTTTAGTGAGGTCAGTGGTAATTGGGGTCAGCAAAAAATTCTGTGGTTGTGGGATGTTGGTGTAGATATCTTCTTTTTGCTTTTGTTGACTGTGGTTGGCTGTATGACGCAAGGAAAGCTATTGGCTATTGAACTTCCTTTTTCAGTCCCGACTTACGTCATCACGTTCAAAACTAACAGACTTTCGAACTGACTTAGTCTGTTCGTGTGTGGCCAAGTCCGTTCGGTCAGAAGTCCGTTGGAACTCCGCCGAAAGCCCGTTGGGAAGACCATCTGACCTTTTCTGCCAGAAAGTCCGGTCGCGTGTACGCGCCATAAGTGGTAGAAGTTAGGAATGGAGTGATTTCGAAAAAGATTGATTTTGCTACAAAATGTTGCCCCCTGAGCTGCATATCAACTTAAAAATGTAAAAATGATCTACTTTTTATATAGAGGGTATTTTTTTATGTATTTTAGTGTAGTTTAAATCATTACATTTGTGTGTTTTTCTCTCTTGTGAGTGATTGTTATTATTTACTGTCACTTAATGTTTTTTTATTTTACCATTACATTTTTACAGTCTGTTTTTAGTGTTTAGAACCTAAAATAATTAAGCTAACAACAGACCAATTTTTGACACAAGAGCAGGTCCAGTATACTTGAAAGGGGCATCCCTAATGCAGAAATAGGAATAGATAGCCTGACCACCGCACGCCTCATCCAGCTTGAGAGGTTAGCAAGTAAAAGCAGCCTCAGCTCAATTCATCCAGGCCACATCTTCAACATGTTTTGCCCCATGGTTCTCCAAGAATAATCTGGCGTGGTGAAACATGTTGATGTGGCCTGAATGAATTGAGCTGAGGCTGCTTTTACCTGCTAACCACTCAGGCCAGGCGAGGTGTGCGGCAGCCGAGTTATCTCTTCCTATTTCTGTGTGCTCTGGGTCTGGATGGATCTCTTCTCAGCCTCCACCCTCATTACTCAGTGTTATCCAACTTAACGGACCCTGTGGACCCTTAAAGTGTCATTAAACCTACATCATAAAAAGCTAGCAAAAAAAAGCTATATAGCGATACCCTCACTTAAGAGGGCCGCAAGTTTGGTTTGGGTCCTGAGCACAGCTCCGCCAACCCCCCGGCAATCTGCACTACCCACTCTGGCACAGTTAGTATCTAGCAATACACATTAAATCACTTATACTCTAAATATGTGTGTGTGCGTGCGTGCGTGGGTAACTCAAGCTCATAAACAATCTTTGAAAGTATATAACTGACTTTACTTATTGTTTTTATAAAAGGAATAACATGAATCAAACATTTGGATTGCAACACATAATCAGGTCCTTGCAGTAACCAGTAATAAAGATAAACAGAGTAATCAGCATAATAAAGTATTGCTATGCAACTCTAGCGCTGCCCTTTTTCAGCTACTTCCCCACATGGGTAAACACCCAGCACTGTCTACCTATGCAGTCAGGCCTGACTGATCTAGATGGAAGTCCAGTAAAACAATATTCGCTAGCAATCTTTCGGTGGTGCACTTGAAGAACAACTTTGTAATCCAAACGAATAATAAAGATAAAGCATCTGTCTTTAAACAGCTCTCACCACCCGGACAAGTCCAAGTCCGGTTTCTCTGCCTTTTCGTCTAGGAACAGGAATCCACCGACCTCCGAGTCTTCAATCCTTCTGGTGTACAGCAGCAAGGAATGAGAAAATGTCTCTCAGGTGCAACTAGGCTGGCAGAGAGCTCTTTGGAAAAGAGCACAAGGCCCAGGCTTCAGGCCTTGTGCCTCAGCAGTTCAGCACAGATCTCCTCTTGCTTGAAGAGAGGGGGGTGTCCAAAGAGAGCGAACTAGGCCTCTCCCCCTCCTTATATTTCCTCCCCCATAAGTCTCTGGGGCATAGCTCAAAGCATCCTGGGAGCCAGCGGGGTTCTGGGAACAGTAGTTTTATAGTTCTTAAAGAGACCCCGCTACACACTCCCCCCACTTAAACTCTTTGGTCCCCAAAGATAAACTTTTAACACATATCCTGTACCAATTTTGAAAGTGCTGAGTATGATGTTGGTACAGGGAATTTCCACCAGAACTCAGAGGTGGGAATCCCTGTCCCACAGGTCACACTGACATGAGTGGCCTGCCTAACTGTGCCAGAGAGTGAGCTGGGGTTGCCCTCCACCAAATGGTCAGTGGAAGGATTAGAGCGTTCAGCACTTCTTCTAGCAGTCACAACAGAGTCCTCAGAGCTCTCTCCCATTTGAGAGTAGGTTAGCTTCTTGGGGGGTCTCACAACTCGGCGAGCTCTCTGTTCTCTTGGGACTTCAGGCTCTGGTGCCACAGGCTCTACTTCAGGAACACATTCTGACAGCATCACTGGTTCTGGAACATCAGTTCCTTCCTCTTCTGAGTAAATGCTAGGGATATCTTCCCAGCCTTTAGGCACACCACTAGATGGAATGAACTCTGTAGCTTCTGGGTTCAGTGTCCCATCCTGTGTATCCTCAGTAGGTGGGAGATCTATGGCAGAATTTCCTGGAGTTGATGAAGGCCACAGCCACTCAAGCTCTCCTCTTCCACCTTCACCTTGTTGGGAATCTTGTCCATCTCTAACCCGGGAGGTCTGAGACCGAGTGCTAGGTCCTGGGGTATCCAGAATGGAAACAGATTCAGGTGGATCTCTCACTGGAGGTATTCTGACTGCTTCAGTAAGCGGGAGCAAATGATTCCTGTGCCAAGTTTTCAAGGGCCCCACTTTCCCCTCTGGTTTTAGCTTATACACAGGCAATCCAGGTAGCTTTCTGCAAATGACATAGGGCTCCGATCTCCATCTATCAGCAAGCTTGTGCTTCCCAGGGATCCCCAGATTGCGTAGCAGTACACGGTCCCCAGGCTGCAGGTCTTGCACTCGAACCTTCAGATCGAAGTTCCTCTTGTTGCGGGCTCCCCTTTGGTCCGAGGCCGCCTGAGCTCGTTCATGGGCCACTTTCAAATTGTGTCTAAGTCGGTCCACATATCCCTTGTGGGAGGTAGCAGAGGCATGGTCTAGGGAAATGCCAAAGGCCAGATCCACCGGCAATCTTGCTTCTCTCCCAAACATGAGCCGGTACGGGGAGTAACCCGTCACATCACTTGTGGTGCAGTTGTAAGCGTGCACCAGAGCTGATATGTGTTGGCTCCAGTGTTGCTTCTTCTCTGTCTCTAGAGTTCCAAGCATGTTTAGTAAGGTCCGATTAAACCTCTCAGGTTGGGCATCTCCTTGTGGATGATAAGGTGTAGTCCTGGTCTTCTCTACTCCCAATGAGTCCAGTAGGTTCCGGATCAGACGACTCTCAAAGTCCCTTCCTTGGTCTGAGTGGATTCTCTGTGGTAATCCATAGTGGACAAAGTATTTTTCCATGAGCACCTTGGCCACAGTGGAGGCCTTTTGGTCTTTGGTGGGGAAAGCCTGGGCATAACGGGTGAAATGATCGGTTACCACCAGAACATTTCCCAATCCACTCAAATCGGGTTAGAGGCAGAGAAAGTCAATGCACACCAGATCCATTGGACTCTGACTCTGTAGGTGGCCCATTGGGGCAGCTTGATGGGGTAGAGTCTTCCTCTGGATGCATCGTGCACAAGAACGGCAATATTCCTCCACTTCTGCCCTATACAGGGCCAATAGAACCGGCTTCTGACAAGCTGAAAACTTCTCTCCGCCCCTAGATGGCCCTGCTGGTCATGTAAGGCAATTAGTACCGTCTCTCGGTGCTTCTCTGGGAGAAACAACTGCCACTTATCTTCTGAGTTATCAGAGGGGCCCCTTCGGTAGACCACTCCCTGATGTACTTGTAGCTTATCCAACTCTTTCCTCAGCAGGCGAGCCTCCTTGGAAGGGTGATGTCGAAGTCCCTCTGGATTCTCATTCTCCAAAGCTTCAAGGACCAATCTCCCCATGGGGTCTTCCAATTGGTCATAGCTCAGCTCCTTTCTGGACAGCTTTGGCAGGAGTTCCTCTGCTAGTTGAATTACCCCACAGTAGGGTTGAGGGACTCCCACTGCGGTGACTCCTATCTCCTCTGCTCTGGAGCCCCCTCTTGCTTGAAACTCAGCACCCTGACAGAGTGCTCGCACTCCTTCCGGTGCTACCTGAGTCCAGTCTTCCCAGTCATCGACCATGACATGAGATCTTCGGGACAGGGCATCTGCATCCCTATTTCCAGCCCCTGGTCTGTATTTTAGACTGAAGTTGAATCCGGATAATGCAGCCAACCATCTGTGTCCGGTTGCATCTAACTTTGCAGTAGTGAAGAGGTAGGTCAGAGGATTGTTATCTGTCTTTACGGTAAACTCCGCCCCATAGAGATAGTCCTTCAGTTTGTCTACTACTGCCCATTTGAGGGCCAAGAACTCCAATTTATGAGTGGGGTAGTTCTTCTCCGAGGGAGTCAGGCTCCGGCTCACATAGGCCACTGGTCGCAGCTGCTCTTCATGCTCTTGATAGAGCACTCCGCCTAGGCCCTCATGACTGGCATCGATATGTAGCTCATATGGTCTGGTGGGGTCGGCATAGGCCAGGACTGGGGCCGTGGTAAGGCTCCTCTTCAAGGTTCGGAAAGCCTCTTCACACCTTGGGCTCCACTGATCTTGAACCGACTCACCGGCCCTCCTGGGTCCCAAACCATCCTCTTCTCCTTCAGTCTTGAGCAATTCGTTCAGTGGCTTGGCAATCCGGGCAAACCCATCCACAAATCTTCTATAATAGGAGCAGAACCCCAGGAAAGATCTGAGCTCTGTGACTGTTGTCGGTCTTGGCCAAGAGGTAACTGCCTCCAACTTCTCAGGGTCTGTAGCCACTCCCTTTTCAGACACTATGTGTCCCAGATAGTTCACAGAGGATTGGTAAAACCGGCACTTCTCGGGAGAAAGCTTGAGTCCCTCTTCGCTGAGTCTTCTCAACACCTTCTCCAACCTGGCCTCATGTTCTTCCAAAGTCCTCCCGAAGACAATGACATCGTCCAAGTACACAAGGACTTCTATGAGGTTCATGTCTCCAACGGTCTTCTCCATGAGGCGTTGAAAGGTAGCAGGGGCTCCAGACAGGCCCTGAGGCATTCTGTTGAATTCAAAGAATCCCACTGGGGTTATGAAAGCTGTCTTCTCTCGGTCTTCCTGGTGCATGGGGATTTGGTAGTACCCACTCTTGAGGTCCATTACACTGAACCACTTGGCACCAGCCAAACTCTGTAGGGCATCCTCTATTCTCGGTGTGGTATACTGGTCAGGGATGGTCCTCCTGTTGAGAGTCCTGTAGTCAATACAAAGCCTCAACGACCCATTCTTTTTCCTGACCACCACTATGGGGGAAGCATAGGGACTTCTAGACTCCCGAATCACACCAGTCTTCTTCAACTCCGCAAGCTGCTCCCTCAGATCCTCCAGGTCAGCTAGAGGGACCCGCCTAACCCTTTCCCTGAAGGGTTTGTCTTCTTGGAGGCGGATTCGGTGGGTGGCACTCCTGGCACATCCAACATCAAACTCATCCTTTGAGAAAATCCTCTCCCATCTAGTCAGCTGGGCCTTGGCTCTCTCCTTCCAGGCTCCAGGTAGGTCCGGGTTCTCCATGGAAAGTTTTTCCCAAACATCTCCTCCTTCACCCGTTCCTTTTACTTCAGACCAGCTGACTGGGGCCGCAGGACTCACCTGCCCCAACAGCATTCTGGCAGGGATCTCTATGGGTCTCTCCGTAGGGTTTCTCACACTCACTGGGACTCTTCCTCGAGCCTTCTTCAGGGCCTTGATTGAAATCACTTCCGGTATCACTTCCAGGCCTGAGTGATCCTCCCTTGGATCGGATTCCAGCATGACAAAGGGGCCAGGCTGCTCCCAGGTAAGCTTCACCGTGGCCCTGAGGCAGGCTACCTCTCCGGGCTGCAGCACCACTCCCTCTCTCCCAAGCCTCCACACCTTCCCTATCCCCTCTCCTGGGGTCTTCTGCTCTAGGACCAACCGTTGGTAGGCTGTCTTCAGCATGGGATGGATATTGGGATCTTGATGGTTACTCGTCTCCACTAGAGGGATCAGAAGTCTTCGCACCAGATCCGTATTGGTCCCTATGATGAGGGACATCTTGCTGGCCCCGGGCGGTCTAGGACACACAACTGCCAGGGTGTCAAACACCTCCGTTTTCCCTGCCACAGATGGATCGAAGGTCAGCTTTATGGGCAGGTAACCATCGTAGGGGAAACTCTGAGTTCCAAGGCCCCATATCTCCAGCTCTTCTATCTTCTGTATAGGCAAATGGCTCAAGTGCCTATCATAGAAGTCTCTGTACAACAAAGTCACTTGAGCTCCAGTGTCCAGGAGGGCCTTCGTGTAGACTCCTTCCACCTGGATGGAGACAGTGGGGGATGGGCCGACCAATTCTTCTGGGAAGGGCCGGGTTGAGGCCACCCTCTTCTGGGGACCCGTCTTCATCCAGTTGGTTTTTGACTTTACTCTTTTTCGAGCCTGGTATGCATTGACCCTCCCCACAGTAATGGGAGTACAAACCCGCTGAGGGATGTTATTGTCTCTTATTTGTAGACATTCCTTCTGAGGGGTCTGGTTTCCTCTCTCTCTCTTCCTTCTATTCAGTTTGGAGTTCACTAAAAGGCATGGGCACCCGGTTGACTCCCTCACCGGGGCCCTCTGAAGTTTCCCGCCGGCTGGCGGTTATCTATCTTCTTCTTCTTGGGACTGGAACATCTACTGGCGAAGTGGCCACTGCCCCCGCAGTTGTAGCATACCATCTCTTCTCGGTCTCGAGTGGGGCTTGGTGTTGGTGTATCTGGAAACAACTCCCTCCTAGGACTTGGTTTCTCGGCTCCCCCTTGACCTTTCACCATCATAGCAGTCAACATCTCCATCACCTGGGACATCTGTAACTTCAAAGTGTCCAGCTCCTTATCTTCTGCGGGAGTCATGGCCGGTGTAACTATTGCTACCGGTTGGTTGACGGGCTCGGTGAGATGTTCTTCCCTTTTCTCTTCCAGTAGGGCCTCTTCCTCTCTGATCATTCGGATGAGGTCAGTGTACTCCAGATTCTTCCCATCCAGTCGGGCACGCAGTGTCCATGCAATAGGATCCATGGGTTGAGCTCCCCTCAGTACCTGTTGAGCACGGGCCTCATCTACTTTTCCTGGGCTGATCCCCTTCTTTAGGATCATCCTATGCAGGATTTTATCTAAACGTCCCATGTAGTCTGATAGTTTTTCACCTTTCTTCTGGTAGCAATGCTCTAACTGATAAGCAAGCTCAGAGATTTTCTCTGTCCCACCAAACACAGTCTGTAGTACATCTAGGTACTCCTGCGCATTACAGTCTGTCCTGCTCATCTTCAGGTTGCGAACGGCCTCTAGAGCAGGCCCCTTTAGACTTTCCACAATCCTCTGCTTCTTTCTGCGCTCTGGAACTTCCCATTCCTCTAGTGCCTGAGTTGCGCTATCTAACCAATCTTCAAATCCCTCTTCTTCCGAAGGTACAGGTTTCCTCCCTGAAAACAACCGGAGTTTTCTGTACCCTGACATCGGGTAATCTGTGGGATCCTTCTTGCACTGGGCCACAATCTCCCCCAGGACAACACACAGTTCTGCGCTAAGGGTGGCCGGTGCTGATCTGAGACTCTCGGGTGAGGTACGGGCCGCAGCCTGCGGTGATCCCGTTGGCGATGGCTCCTCCTTTATTGCGTGCGCCAACCTATAGGATCTGTTGTCTTGTGTCCGTACACGGTTGCGCTTGCAAGCCTCCGGCATCCCATCCCAGTATTCCACTAGCGCATACTGATATGAGATGTCTGGGTCTGATTTTATCTCCATCACGCATGGTTCATGGTCTGGGGACACTGACTTCATTAACTCCTCTACGGTCTCTGTCGACCATTTCTCCCCTGGGAGGCTAATGACCACTGACTGACTTGGGTCGGCCTTAGCCGCTTCACACCACGCTCTGACTCCCTGTGGGTCCATGCCGGTACCTCTGGCGTGTTCACCGCTGTCTCAGAAATCCCGGACGAGCCCCCACGTATAGCGATACCCTCACTTAAGAGGGCCGCAAGTTTGGTTTGGGTCCTGAGCACAGCTCCGCCAACCCCCCGGCAATCTGCACTACCCACTCTGGCACAGTTAGTATCTAGCAATACACATTCAATCACTTATACTCTAAATATGTGTGTGTGCGTGCGTGGGTAACTCAAGCTCATAGACAATCTTTGAAAGTATATAACTGACTTTACTTATTGTTTTTATAAAAGGAATAACATGAATCAAACATTTGAATTGCAACACATAATCAGGTCCCTGCAGTAACCAGTAATAAAGATAAACAGAGTAATCAGCATAATAAAGTATTGCTATGCAACTCTAGCGCTGCCCTTTTTCAGCTACTTCCCCACATGGGTAAACACCCAGCACTGTCTACCTATGCAGTCAGGCCTGACTGATCTAGATGGAAGTCCAGTAAAACAATATTCGCTAGCAATTTTTCGGTGGTGCACTTGAAGAACAACTTTGTAATCCAAACGAATAATAAAGATAAAGCATCTGTCTTTAAACAGCTCTCACCACCCGGACAAGTCCAAGTCCGGTTTCTCTGCCTTTTCGTCTAGGAACAGGAATCCACCGACCTCCGAGTCTTCAATCCTTCTGGTGTACAGCAGCAAGGAATGAGAAAATGTCTCTCAGGTGCAACTAGGCTGGCAGAGAGCTCTTTGGAAAAGAGCACAAGGCCCAGGCTTCAGGCCTTGTGCCTCAGCAGTTCAGCACAGATCTCCTCTTGCTTGAAGAGAGGGGGGTGTCCAAAGAGAGCGAACTAGGCCTCTCCCCCTCCTTATATTTCCTCCCCCATAAGTCTCTGGGGCATAACTCAAAGCATCCTGGGAACCAGCGGGGTTCTGGGAACAGTAGTTTTATAGTTCTTAAAGAGACCCCGCTACAGCTATATTACATGCTGTTCATATTCACTCAGTCACTATGAGATTCAATTTCTGTATTCTGTAAAAACATGGTTGGTCCTGCTGTTCTCTATCTCCATCTTCTGTTCATGTCCAAAAATTCAGCTAGGGATTTTGCAGCTGTGGGGGCAACTCTGCACATGCTCAGTTTCCAGTGAGTCTCTATGATGAGTAGGGATGAGCCTGATGTTTGAGTCAAACATACAGTAAATTCTACTCGAACATCGGGTGTTCGTCCGTTCGCCAAATTTAGAATATTATGGGCATTCATGGGAAATTTGAGTGCCTGCAGAATGCCCCATAATGAACGAACAGAGCGTCAATGCACTGCGAGACCAGTGCATTGATGGCTGCTGATTGACCAAAGCATGCACCTGACATGCTTTGGCCAATCACAATCACAGCGAGTTCTGCTGTGAGAGACATGATTGGCCAAAGACAGAGTGCCTTTGGCCAATCATGGCTCAGGGGGCTGAGTCCACGCCGCACACTATGTTAGACTGTGTCACGTACCTTCTAGTAGCGAGCCCGGATTGCGGAGAGAGGCCTCCCTTACGACTCCCACTACCGGTTTCCTGGCAATGTAACAGGGAACACAGGAGTAAGGAGGGGTACAGGTGCCTGGCAGGATCAACAGATGGGTAGGTGAAGTTCAGTGGAGCAGGTAATCACAGTGAATGGATCAGCAGGTAGTTTATAGCAGATAACACAGTTCAATGGAGCAGGTAACTTGATGATAAGCAGTGCAGGGAAGTAGGCAGCTTGTAGCAGATGAACAGTGCAATATACACAAGTACTTGCAGCAGATAAACAGTTCAATATGAGCAGGCACTTGCAGCAGGTGAACAGTTCAATAAGACAGGTGACATGAAGCAGATGAACTGCGCAATATGACAAGTGGCTTGAAGCAGATAAACAGCGCAATATAAGCAGGTACTTGCAGCAGATAAACAGTTCAATATGAGCAGGCACTTGCAGCAGGTGAACAGTTCAATACAAGCAGGTTACTTGCAGCAGATGACACAGTTCAGTATAAGCAGGTTCACCTTTAGCAGACGGATGGTCAAAGCAAGCCGGGTCGGATATCAGACAGGAAACGAAGTACAAGGGAACAGGCAGGAGAATCGTCACAACAAGCCGGGGTCGGGTGCAGGCGGATAGCAGAGGGGTCACAGGCAGGCCGGATCAAACAGGAACAAACACTACGGATCAGGTCTCACAGGTATAACGCTGTAGAGCAGACAGCAGAGACCATTAGCCAGAGGCTAGTTTAAATAGGCCATTTGGCGCCAACACGGACGCACGCACGCACGCGACCGCATGCGCGTTCGTACGATCGTGCGTACCTGCGACGATCGTAAATCAGAAGACCTGGAGGTCAGTCTCTTCATGCGATTTTCATGACATTGCCCCCTCCCAAGGGGCAGCCTCCGGATGCCCTTTCGGGCAAATTTTTCCGGATGGGCCCTTTTAAAAGATTTAATTACGTTTTTTACATGAATGTTGTCCTCGGGCTCCCAGGAGTTCTCTTCGGGACTATATCCTTTCCATTTGATTAAAAACTGGTTCTGGTTTCCTCGTCTTCTGAAATTTAGGATGGCTTCTATTTCAAATTCTTCTTCACCATCAACCAGGATCGGATCAGGAGGAGTGGTCTTTCGGTTAGGAAATGGATTGGGAGTGAAAGGCTTCAATAAGGACACATGGAATACCGGATGGACCCTTAGTGAGTCTGGAAGTTCTAGTTCGAAAGCAACTTCGTTAATCTTCCTTTTGACTGCAAAAGGTCCTAAAAACTTGGGACCTAGTTTCCTTGAAGGGCACGCCATTTTCAAGTTTACCGTGGATAGCCACACCAAATCACCAGGTACCAGTACTAACTCCCCTCGTCTCTTCTTGTCAAAGGTTGCCTTGTTGTGCTCTTGAGTTCTAGTCATTGTTTCTTGCAGAAGTTTGTTGTTGGTTGCGAAAAAGTTCATCTTATGCTGGACTGCTGGTACTGAGCATTCAGGAAGGGAGTTGGGTAGAAACGAAGGGTGGAAGCCATAATTGGCAAAAAAGGGTGTCTGTTTGGTGGCGGAATGGAGAGAATTATTATACGCAAACTCAGCTACTGGAAGCAGGGAGATCCAATCATCTTGTGCAAAAGAGGAAAAACAGCGTAAATATTGTTCGAGAGTTTGGTTCGTCCTCTCAGTCTGCCCATTGGACTGAGGATGATAGGCGGATGAGAAAGACAGTTCAATATTCAAAGCCTTGCAGAGGGACTTCCAGAATCGAGAGGTGAACTGTACCCCTCGATCCGACACTATATTGGCTGGTACCCCATGAAGCCTAATGATTTCCTTGATGAACACTTGTGCAGTTTCAGAGGCTGAGGGGGTACCCTTCATGGGGATAAAATGTGCCATTTTTGACAGACGATCAACCACCACAAAGATAGTGGTATGATCGCCTGCCGGAGGCAATTCAACAATGAAGTCTAGAGACAGCATTTTCCATGGCCTGTCCGGAACAGACAAGGGTTTAAGGAGGCCCCATGCCTTAGTTTTACAGTTCTTACTTCTAATGCACGTAGAGCAGGTGTTCACGTATTTCTTGCAATCCTCCCGTAACTGAGGCCACCAAAAAGTACGCTGTACCAAATCAATAGTTCTAGTGATACCAAAATGTCCGGCGAGTGCGTGGTCGTGACACAGCTCAAGGATAGATACCCGCAGAGTTTCGGGGATGTAGATCTTGTCTTTATACCACAGTAACCCACCTCTGGTTTGTAGTTCTGGTTCTGAAAAAGGTCTTCGTCCCATGGAGGCTTGTCTAAGCCGGAAGAGAAGATCTTCCTGAAGCAGAAGGAAATTCCCAGGAGCGAGAATGGTATCTGGAGGAGAAATTTCCTGGGACTTGTGGAACATCCGTGACAAGGCATCTGGTTTTATATTCTTAGACCCTGGGCGATACGTCACATGAAAAGAGAACTGGGAGAAGAAGAGTGCCCACCTGGCTTGTCTTGGTTTTAGTCTTTTTGCAGATCTTAAGTACTCCAGGTCTTTGTGATCGGTAAATATTAAAATTGGATGAGAAGCTCCTTCCAACAAATAGCGCCATTCCTCTAATGCAGATTTAATTGCCAATAGCTCCCGGTCTCCAACATCGTAATTTTTCTCGGCTGCTGATAGTTTACGCGAAAAGAAAGCCGCAGGATGGAGCAGGGCCTTAGTTCCTTGTCTTTGGGATAATATAGCTCCTACGGCGATTTTGGATGCATCCACTTCTAAAACAAATGGCAGGGAGGAATCTGGATGTCTTAAAATAGGAGCGGAGGTGAAAAGTCCCTTGAGAGTCTCGAATGCTTCTTGAGCTTCAGAGGTCCAATGAAAACGGGTTCCTTGTCTGGTTAGTTGTGTGATGGGTGCGACAATAGCCGAGAACCCCTTAATAAATTTGCGATAGAAGTTGGCGAATCCAATAAAACGTTGGATTCCTTTCCTGTCTACAGGAGTTGGCCAATCCAAAATCGCAGCGATCTTCTGGGGGTCCATTTTTATACCCTTAATAGAAAAATATCAGCCCCAAGAATGGTATACTTTCCTGTTCAAACAAACACTTGTCTGCTTTTGCATATAGTCCGTGTTGGCGGAGCCGACCCAACACGCTTTTGACGTGCTTGCGATGGGCTTCAAGGGAGGAAGAAAAAATTAAAATATCATCTAAGTAAACGACAGCGAATAAGTCCAGAAAGTCCCGGAGCACATCATTGATAAAGTATTGGAAGGTAGCGGGGGCATTACACAAACCGAAGGGCATCACCAAATACTCAAAGTGTCCGAATCGGGTACGGAAAGCGGTCTTCCACTCATCTCCGGCCTTGATACGGATCAAGTTGTAAGCCCCGCGGAGATCGAGTTTAGTGAAAACCGTAGCAGTGCCCAGTCTTTGGAATAACTCTGGAAATAGAGGAAGAGGGTACTGGTTCTTTATAGTGATGTTGTTTAATTCACGGTAGTCCACGCAGGGTCGGAGAGTGTGGTCCTTCTTCTCAACAAAAAAAATACCCGCACCTGCTGGGGACGTAGATGGGCGAATGAACCCCTTCTTTAAATTTTCTTCGAGGTATTCTTTGAGTTTCTCCTGCTCTACCTCTGTTAAGGGGAAAACCCTTCCAAACGGAATTTTGGCTCCAGGAAGTAACTCAATGGGGCAGTCATAAGCTCGGTGGGGCGGGAGCACCTCGGCTTTTTGTTTACTGAATACGTCCAGGAATTCATGGTAGACTTCGGGAATGGCCTGACGTAAATCGATCTCTGAGTCAATAGATAATAAGGTTGCTGGTCTCAGGAAACCGGAGGAACCACAGAACTTCTGGCAATAGGGTGAAGAAAAAGTAATTTCTCCTGCAGCCCAATTTATGGTTGGATTGTGGGCCTGTAGCCAGGGCATCCCAAGTATTACAGGAAAAAGTGGGGAGGTGATAATGTCCATCCGGAGAAGTTCTCGATGCAAACCAGATATAACAGTAGATAGAGGTGCAGTTTCTTGAGTTACAGGACCAGATTTAATAGCGGAGCCATCGGCCAAATGGATAGAGAGTCCACGGGTCTTAGGTAGGAGAGGAATTTGATGTTGGGCAGCAAAGGATGAATCCATAAAACAGCTGCATGCCCTGGAATCAATAATGGCGGGCGTCTGTAAAGTCTTTCCTGGGAACTGGAAGGAGACAGAAATGATAAGGTGAGACGAAAACTTTATTAAAGAGTCTGGGAGATCAGGAGGCATAGATGGACACTTACGGAGCTTAATAGGACAGTTCCTGACGTAATGTCCAGATTCCCCGCAATAGAGACATAGATTGTTATTCCGCCGACGTTGACGTTCTTCGGGGGTAAGAGATGGTCGCAAGACCCCAAGTTGCATAGGCTCAGGTGTGTCAGACGTGGCCCCGGGTCGGGCGGCAGGTACTGGATGTATGTCACGGTCGTTCCACTACCCCGATCGTACAGAAGAGACGTACCTGCAGGGTTCCTGTACGACGGGATCTCCGACGCCCTCGGACGCGGGTCGACGCGAACAAACACGCGCGGGTGCACGCAGGTTCCAACAGACGTTCGCAGGTGCGCGCCGACACAAGCGGGCGTTCGCACCGTACGGACGTGCGCGGGGTCACGAGCGTAACCACGGCCACCTGCGGGGGTACGCAAACGGGCCGTACGACCAATCCTGTTGCCCAATAGACTATTTAAGGCCACAGCTCCTGCTCCTCGGCGCTGTTCGGTCTACAGCGTTCCTGAGACTTCTGCTGTTTGTTCGTGATTGTGTTCCTGATATTATACCCGACCTGTTCCTGGACTCTGCCTGTATTCCGCCTGCCCTTGACCTTTGCCTGATTGACTACGCCTCTGCCTCCCGCTTCTGTACCTCCGCTGCCAGATAGTTGCCGACCCTGCCTGACTGACCACGCCTCTGCCTCTCGCTTCTGTACCTCCGCTGCCTGATAGTTACCGACCCAGCCTGATTGACTACGCCTGTCTGCCCGAAGTCCGGCACCCATTGACTCTGCCACCTTGCCGGTCCACTTGTGCCAGCCGCCCAGCAGTCCTTGACTGACATCCAACGCCAGGTGCACCTGCCGTTCCTGTTACCATCTGTTCCAGTTGTATCCGCTATCTGCTATCCGGCTAGGCACTTGTGTCCTCCGGGCTCCTGAACCCCTGTCTCCATCACCAGGGGCTCGAGAGCCGGTGGTTTACGAGGCGCCGCTCCCTGCACGTCGGGGCTCTCTAACCAGGTACGTGACAGTACCGAACAGCCAGGATGTCTGAGCCCTCGCAGGGAGCGTCTCCCATGGATGAACTCTGCCATCATCTAGCCGGCCTCACCCAGGCCGTGAAGAGCCTACAAGAAGGCTACGGACGTTTGGAGGAACAGGTCCAGGCCCTATCTGCCGCAGCCCCGGCTGCCTCTGGGTCTCCAGGCCCACCATCAGTGGTCATGTTGCCGCCAGAACCAAGGGTACCTACACCAGACCGCTTCTCCGGTAACCGGAATAAGTTCAGGGCCTTCCGGAACTCCTGCGAGCTCTTTTTCGCCCTCCAACCCCGGACTTTTTCTCTTGAGGCAACAAAAGTGGGGTTCGTCATTTCTCTATTAACCGACGAACCTCAGACCTGGGCACATCGTCTCCTCGAACGGAAGGACCCCTCTTTGGATTCTTTGAACGATTTCTTCCTAGCCATGTCCCGACTGTACGAGGACCCGCAACTCGCCGCCACTGCAGAAGCAGCTTTGCATGTACTCCAGCAGGGTCGCAGGCCAGTAGAGGACTATGTGTCTGAGTTCAGGCGTTGGAGTGCCGACACAGAGTGGAATAACTCAGCCCTTCGCTACCAGTTCCGCATGGGACTTTCGGAGGCATTAAAGGATGAATTGGCTCGCGTGGGAACCCCTGAAACCCTCGAAGCCCTCATCGATCTCTCGATTCAGATTGACAGGCGTTTGAGGGAACGTCGTTTAGAGCGCTCAACTTCCACTTCTCGCCCAGTCTGGATGATGCCGCGGGTTCCAAATCCCAACCCTCCGGTCCTTCCTGCTCCACCTGCTCTGGATCCTTCGGAGCCTATGCAACTGGGTCTACTTCGCCCTTCCTTGACGCCCGAGGAGCGCCAACGCCGGAGAACTGGCAACCTTTGCCTTTATTGTGGGGAATCTGGACATTACGTTCGCACCTGCCCCGCCAAGTCACGTAAGTGCCTTCTTGCACCTTCTGCTTCTCCTGCCATTCTGCCCAGCACCAACACCATCTCTCACCTGGTTGTACCTCTTCTCCTACAGTTTTCCGGAGGGACTCTCAGCGTTGACGCCATCATAGACTCTGGAGCTTGCAGCGGCTTCATGGACCTGTCTTTTGCCCTGAAGAATAACATCCCTCTTCGGCCTAGGGTAAAGGGACTTTCAATCTTTCTGGCCGACGGCTCCTCCCTTAAATCCGGACCCGTTACTCAGGAGACGTCCCCGCTTTTCGTCACCATAGCCGGAACTCATCAGGAATTCCTGAGTCTGGATATCATCAAATCCCCCCTGTTTCCTGTGATCCTGGGCATGCCCTGGTTGAAGGCCCACAACCCTCTGATTAACTGGTTCACTGGAGAAGTAGAGTTCCCGTCTGCATATTGTCATCAAAACTGCTTCCCAGCCGCCAACACAGATCCTGCCTCTTCTTCTCTGCTCTGCATGGAAACAGACACCGAGCTCCGACGGGTTGTGCCCGAAGCTTACCACCAGTTTTTAGATGTATTCAGTAAAAAGGGCGCAGAGACTTTACCTCCCCACAGGCAATACGATTGCCCTATTGACCTACTCCCGGGAGCGGAGATCCCGTTCGGGAGGATCTTCCCCTTATCTGAAACCGAGCTGGGTGCTTTAAAAACCTACCTGGACGATAACCTGAAGAAGGGTTTCATACGACCATCCACTTCCCCAGCAGGCGCAGGGATTTTCTTTGTTCAGAAGAAGGACCATTCCTTACGGCCCTGTGTGGACTACCGAGCACTCAACAAAGTTACAATTAAGAACCGTTATCCTCTACCGTTAGTGCCCGAATTATTTCAGAGACTGGGGTCGGCCAAGGTGTTCTCCAAGTTAGACTTACGGGGCGCGTACAACCTCATTCGCATTCGCAAAGGCGACGAATGGAAGACCGCCTTCCGTACCCGCTTCGGACATTATGAGTACCGAGTTATGCCCTTTGGACTTTGTAACGCTCCCGCTACATTTCAACACTTTGTTAACGATGTCTTTAGAGAGTACCTTGATTTGTTTGTTGTTATATATCTCGATGACATCTTAATCTTCTCTTCCTCTTTAGCTGAACACCGGGAGCATGTGAGAAGTGTCCTGGCCCGTCTCCGCCTCCATGGCCTTTACGCCAAACCGGAGAAGTGCGTTTTCGAACAGCAGAGTATCCAATTCCTGGGCTTGATCATCTCCGTAAACGGCATAGAGATGGACCCACAGAAAATTTCAGCCATCATAAACTGGCCCGCTCCCTCGGACAAGAAAGGGGTCCAACGCTTCGTGGGATTCGCGAACTTTTACAGAAAATTCATCAGGGGATTTTCTTCCATTATTTCCCCCATCACTGAGCTGACCAAGCAGAACCAGAAATTTCAGTGGACCCCTAGGGCTCAGGAGGCCTTCGAAACTCTGAAGAACCTGTTTATCTCTGCCTCAATTCTCAAACACCCCGACGCCTCGCTGCCTTATATCCTAGAGGTGGACGCTTCGGAAGTGGCCGTCGGGGCAGTACTTTCCCAGAGACAGGGACCCAAGTCACTTCTGTACCCGGTGGCTTTCTTCTCCCGCAAACTCTCAGAAGCCGAGCGCAACTACGATGTCGGTGACCGGGAGCTCCTAGCGATCAAGGCAGCATTGGAGGAATGGCGCTATCTCCTTGAAGGCGCCTCTCATCCAATCCTGGTCTATACCGACCATAAAAATCTCGAGTATTTGAAAGCAGCCAAGCGATTGAAACCTCGGCAGGCCCGGTGGGCACTTTTCTTTTCCAGATTTGTGTTCCACATCACATACCGGCCCGGGTCAAAGAATGTGAAGCCTGATGCTCTTTCCCGGATGTACAACGAAGCTGTGGAACCTCATACCCCCGACACCATCCTGCCTCCAGGAAACTTCCTTCTGCTCCAGGGAGGCCTCCTATCTCAAATTAAACAGGCTTCCAGCGATCCAGCCATCCCACCGGACATCTCCTTAACCTCCAAGGACGGACTTCTCTGGCACCTGGACCGAATCTTCGTCCCCCAAGAGATCCGCACGGCGGTCCTCAGTTCCTGTCACGACCATCCATTGGCCGGTCATTTTGGGGTGTCCAAGACCACGGACTTGCTCCAGCGCACGTTCTGGTGGCCCCAGATGAGGAAGCATTGCAGGGAATATGTGGAGGCATGCACCACCTGCATCAGGAATAAAGGTAGCAAATTAGGGGCTTGGGGCTTGTTGAGACCTTTACCCATCCCGGACAGACCATGGAAGATGATATCTATGGACTTTATAGTGGATCTGCCCCTCTCTGAAGGCTTCTCCTCTATCCTGGTAGTGGTAGACAGGTTTACCAAGATGGCCCACTTCATACCGATGAGGGGGACCCCGTCGGCCACAGAAACGGCCAAGGCCTTTATTAAGGAAGTAGTAAGGCTCCACGGTGTTCCTGCTGACATTACCTCTGACAGAGGAGTACAATTTACGTCTAGGTTCTGGAAAGCCCTCTGTGAAGCCCTGAAGATTGAGCTCCGTCTCTCCTCGGCCTATCACCCTCAAACCAATGGCCAGACCGAGCGAACCAACCAGACGTTAGAGCAATATCTGCGTTGTTTCTCCTCTTTCTCTCAGGATGATTGGGCATCACTTTTACCGCTTGCAGAGTTTGCTTATAATAATGCTACTCATTCTGCCACTAAACAGTCACCATTTTTTGCAAATTTTGGTTTTCATCCGTCCTTTTTGTCCGGTAGTCTCCCCGAATGTTCTGTACCTGCAGTCCTGGAGGACCTTAATTTTTTTTTGAACAATAACAAGCTTCTTCAAGAGACCCTGGCGAAGACCCAGAAATGCTATAAAGAGGCCTTTGACAAGAGGAGAAGAGGGGAACTTGACCTCCAGGTCGGGGACCTGGTCTGGTTGTCCACACTAAATTTGAAGCTAGCCTGCCCATCCAAGAAGCTGGGCCCGAGGTTTGTGGGTCCATTTCCCATCGTAAGGAAACTAAATGACGTGGCCGTCGAGCTGAAACTCCCGGAGTCATTCAGGATACACCCGGTCTTTCATGTCTCGCTACTGAAGCCTGCGGTTCCTGATCCCTTTGTTGACCGGAATACCAATCCTCCTGAGCCCGTGACAATTGATGGGGAACTGGAGTACGAGGTCGAGTCCATCCTGGACTGCAGGAAGAGACGGAACCAGATCCAGTTCTTGGTAAAGTGGAAGGGCTACGGCCCTGAGGAGAACTCGTGGGAACCAGAGTCCAACCTGCATGCTGCAAAACTAGTCCAAGCCTTTAAGAGGTCCCATCCTGATTGGATGATGCAGTTGGGCATCCGGAGGTTGCCCTTTGGGGGGGGGCAATGTCACGGTCGTTCCACTACCCCGATCGTACAGAAGAGACGTACCTGCAGGGTTCCTGTACGACGGGATCTCCGACGCCCTCGGACGCGGGTCGACGCGAACAAACACGCGCGGGTGCACGCAGGTTCCAACAGACGTTCGCAGGTGCGCGCCGACACAAGCGGGCGTTCGCACCGTACGGACGTGCGCGGGGTCACGAGCGTAACCACGGCCACCTGCGGGGGTACGCAAACGGGCCGTACGACCAATCCTGTTGCCCAATAGACTATTTAAGGCCACAGCTCCTGCTCCTCGGCGCTGTTCGGTCTACAGCGTTCCTGAGACTTCTGCTGTTTGTTCGTGATTGTGTTCCTGATATTATACCCGACCTGTTCCTGGACTCTGCCTGTATTCCGCCTGCCCTTGACCTTTGCCTGATTGACTACGCCTCTGCCTCCCGCTTCTGTACCTCCGCTGCCAGATAGTTGCCGACCCTGCCTGACTGACCACGCCTCTGCCTCTCGCTTCTGTACCTCCGCTGCCTGATAGTTACCGACCCAGCCTGATTGACTACGCCTGTCTGCCCGAAGTCCGGCACCCATTGACTCTGCCACCTTGCCGGTCCACTTGTGCCAGCCGCCCAGCAGTCCTTGACTGACATCCAACGCCAGGTGCACCTGCCGTTCCTGTTACCATCTGTTCCAGTTGTATCCGCTATCTGCTATCCGGCTAGGCACTTGTGTCCTCCGGGCTCCTGAACCCCTGTCTCCATCACCAGGGGCTCGAGAGCCGGTGGTTTACGAGGCGCCGCTCCCTGCACGTCGGGGCTCTCTAACCAGGTACGTGACAGTGTAAATGGCTTGGGGCCTTTGGAAGCATCCAGGTTGGGCGAGAGAAACCTGTGGCCCTCTCGGCTCTCCTCTCTCTCAGACGATGATCGATCTGTATCGCCAAGTCAATTAATGCGTTTAAGGTCTGTGGAACACCGACTCTAGCAAGCTCATCTTTCAAAGAATCAGAGAGTCCCATGCAGAACTGATGACGAAGGGCAGCATCATTCCAGTTCGTATCCGCGCCCCATCGCCTGAACTCGGCCACATAATCTTCCACCGCCCTTCGTCCCTGCTGGAGGGTCCGCAAGGCGGTTTCTGCAGTCGCTGAAAGTTGGGGATCTTCGTATATTTGAGCCATTGCATCAAAAAAAGTGGTAAGATTAGCCAACGCTGCGTCCTTCTGTTCTAATAGGCGGTGGGCCCAGGTCTGGGGGTCTCCAGAGAGTAAAGATACCACAAAACCCACCTTGGTAGCCTCTAGAGAAAAGGTCCGTGGTTGGAGGGCGAAATATAATTCGCAGGAGTTGCGGAAGGCCCTGAAGCCACTGCGATTTCCAGAAAATCGCTCGGGTGTGGGAACTTTAGGTTCTGGTGGTAACATCACAACTGTAGGTGCTGGTCCTGCTTCAGCTGAAGAAACTGATGGTTGAGGGGCCCCCAAGGATCCGGAGGGGTTGGAAAGAGCAATCACCCGTTCTTCCAGCCGGGTGTAGCCTTGCTGGAGGCCCTTAACTGCCTCAGAAAGTCCTGCCAGGTGCTGACAAAGTTCTTCCATGGCGGAGGCTCCCCGCTCGGGCTCAGACATTGGCTGTCTGCTACTGTCACGTACCTTCTAGTAGCGAGCGCGGATTGCGGAGAGAGGCCTCCCTTACGACTCCCACTACCGGTTTCCTGGCAATGTAACAGGGAACACAGGAGTAAGGAGGGGTACAGGTGCCTGGCAGGATCAACAGATGGGTAGGTGAAGTTCAGTGGAGCAGGTAATCACAGTGAATGGATCAGCAGGTAGTTTATAGCAGATAACACAGTTCAATGGAGCAGGTAACTTGATGATAAGCAGTGCAGGGAAGTAGGCAGCTTGTAGCAGATGAACAGTGCAATATACACAAGTACTTGCAGCAGATAAACAGTTCAATATGAGCAGGCACTTGCAGCAGGTGAACAGTTCAATACAAGCAGGTTACTTGCAGCAGATGACACAGTTCGGTATAAGCAGGTTCACCTTTAGCAGACGGATGGTCAAAGCAAGCCGGGTCGGATATCAGACAGGAAACGAAGTACAAGGGAACAGGCAGGAGAATCGTCACAACAAGCCGGGGTCGGGTGCAGGCGGATAGCAGATGGGTCACAGGTAGGCCGGGTCAAACAGGAACAAACACTACGGATCAGGTCTCACAGGTATAACGCTGTAGAGCAGACAGCAGAGACCATTAGCCAGAGGCTAGTTTAAATAGGCCGTTTGGCGCCAACACGGACGCACGCGACCGCGCACGTGCCTGCGCGCGCGCACCTGCGTACGAACGCATGCGCGTTCGTACGATCGTGCGTACCTGCGACGATCGTAAATCAGAAGACCTGGAGGTCAGTCTCTTCATGCGATTTTCATGACAGGCTGCTTACATAGCGGCCATGCATAGTTTTACAAAAGAGAGCAGCAAAATTACATTTGTAAAGTCAAAATTGAAAAGAACGGCATGGGCTCCCCCCCCCCCATCCATTACCAGGCCCTTTGGGTCTGATATGAAAAATAAGGGGAACACTGCGCCAAAATAAAAAAAATGGCGGGGGTCCCCCTTGCAATCCATACCAGGCCCTTCAGGTCTGGTATGGATATTAAGGTGGACCCCGTGGCAAGATCCATACCCTTATCAGAGCACACAACCTGGCAGGTCGCAGGAAAAGGGGGGACAAGAGAGCACCCCCCCTGAACCGTACCAGGCCACATGCCCTCAACATGGGGATGGTGTTTTGTTTTTTCTCGGGTCATCGGCACTGTGATCGAGGATCACCGTTGCAGGACATTTCAATCCTCGTGCATGCTCACTA
Organism: Lithobates pipiens; assembly: GCF_037356315.1. Classification (NCBI taxonomy): domain Eukaryota; kingdom Metazoa; phylum Chordata; class Amphibia; order Anura; family Ranidae; genus Lithobates; species Lithobates pipiens. Next base: position 517,481,556 of record NW_027507758.1, read on the forward strand.
ACCACAATCAGTGTGGGATAATACATATAGATTATTGGTGACTTCACCTCCCACTTTTTTTAAGATACATGCTGGAGGGTTGTGACAGCCTGTGAATGTTAGAAATCTACCCACACCATGTTATTTCCACAAAATAATAAAGATTTAATTTCAAATATATATTTCTATGCCATTTTAAAACAGTTTATTGATATAAATTATTTATTTTTACTCTGTATTCCAAAGGTTGTTTTTTTTAAATGTTATTTTGAACATGTGACCAGGACTAGAAGCTCCTTCTGTTTATGTTTCCCTATAGACAGGCTGGGAAAGATCTGGGTCATGTGACAGCTGAATAGTGATTAAGCAAAAGGTACTTAGATTTTTTATTCAAATAATTAGAGTGCCAACATCCATATACAGAAATAGAAGGGACAATGTAAATGAAACAGTGTGTGTTTAGTATCCCTATTGCCATTTTGCAAAACTTATGGGAAAATTAGAACACTATGCTATTTTTCCCCTCTGTAGGAGAAGAGTAAAGAAAGATTTTGTAGCATTATGAGGAAGGAGTTGTGTCTGCTGGTTTTAGACTACTCACTATCATAGGCAGAAGTTGCTAACATATATATATATATATATATATATATATATATATATATATATATATATATATATATATATATATATATATATATATATATATATATATATTTTTTTTTTTTTATATAAATATCTTGACAGAGTTACCATTTGTTTCTAACATTATTATGGGTTTACGTTATATGGTCATCTTAGGAAAAAAATGGTTAGCAAGTTCCTACTTATTAGGATTATATGATTGGTTAGTATGTTCCCCTAGACATAGGTTACACTTACATCTGCAGATGTATGTTGGGGTTATAAAATCGTAAATTTACTAAATTGTCTGGCTAAATCATATATCCTTCATGCATGAACAGTGAAACATGAACTTACTAGTTATCCATTCACTATATTAAAACGCTATCATTAAGAAATAAATTGAATTAAAATACATTACATCTTACATATTGTAAATGAATGAATTCTATTATTAAACGAATGGTTACAACAAAAATGTATAAACACTCCACAGTTATGTGCATTGCAGATCCTATAACCAGGATGCAGCAAATGGAACTGAAAGGGTTCTCTTAAGCAAAAACATATTTTATTCCAGAGATAGTAACAACCATTTAAACAAATCAAGATATTTGACAAGTACAATGTTTTAAATTACAAGTGATGTACATTTTTTTAAGGACACCAGAAGAATCAGATGAGTGAATTTTTCCAAATCTGTTCCATCTTTGATTTAAGTAATTTACTACATACATAGCCACCTTAAACAATCATCACTCTTGTTATGGTGCCAAGTCCATATTTGATAGAACACCAGGAAATTAAAGTGTATGTAAAGACAAAACTCTGGAAAAATCTCCCTAGCAAGACATAAAAAAACAACAAAAAAAAACAAAAACGATCTGGTAGGGTTTTTTGATCCTTTTTATCCCTACACTTCTAGGGGAATGTTCTAGCTAAAGTGTATTAATTTATTATACAGCTAATAATAAAAAAAAGTGAAGGTTAAAGTGTTACTAAACCCACAACAATAAAATCAGTCTGTATGTGCGAGAAAACATGCTTGTTATACTCACGTTGGAACCTAGGGGGTTAATCCACCATCACCTTCACTGATGCCACTAATCCCATCTCCCCCTACCACCATCACAGCTGCCAGTGACCCCATCCCGCCACTACCATCTCCACTGCCACTGATCCCACTCCCCCCACCACCATCACCACTACCACTGATCCTATCCCCCCACCATCACCACCGCTTCCACTGATCCCATCTCCCCCCACCATCACCACTGCCACTGATCTCATCCTCTTCCACCACCATCACTGACATTGATCCCATCCCTCCATTACCATCACTGCTGCCACTGACCCCATCCACCCACTACCATCTCCACTGCCACAGATCCCGCTTGCCCCACCACCATCACTACTGTCACTAATCCCATCCCCCCCACTGTCACCACCACTTCCACTGATCCCATCTCCCCCCACCATCACCACTGCTTCCACTGATCCCACCCCCCCACCATCACCACTGCCACTGATCCCATCCCCTCCGACACCCCACCACTATCACAGCTGCCACTGATCCCACCCACCCACCACCATCACATCTATCACTGATCCCACCTCCCCCACCACTATCACCACTGCCACTGATCCCACTCCCCTACCACCATCACCACTGCCACTGATTCCATCCCCTCCGACACCCCACCACTATCACAGCTGCCACTGATCCCACCCACCCACCACCATCACAGCTATCACTGATCCCACCTCCCCCACCACTATCACCACTGCCACTGATCCCACTCCCCTACCACCATCTCCACTGCCACTGATCCCATTCCTCCTACCATCACCATTGCCACTGACGGCTTCCCTGTTGGTAAATTTATAGTCTCTGAATTGTCCAATCTATTTGGGGATATCTACAAGGCAGGTACGTACTGAACTTATCCTGCCAGACCCTTACCTGCATCTTTTTAGCTATGCCAGCATTCTTTCTAAAGTCTTTCAAATTAAATTTAATCTGTGAGAATAGAAATATGGAAAAAACTTTACTAAATGTTTTTAAAGATGTATTCTACAGGGCCATCTACATCTTCGCTTCACTACTTAGTAATTTATGCCCCTAGAGTCTACACCAGCATTTCTCAACCTTTTTTAACATAGAGAAACACTTGAAATAATATATATCTACAACTCAAAGTAAGTTAGTGTGATAGTCACTGGAAAGAAGGTTACTTACATTTGTGGTCATAGGCAGGGGTCTTCAAACTATGGCTCTCCAGTTGTTCAGGAACTACAATTCCCATCATGCCTAGTCATGTCTGTGAATGTCAGAGCTTTACAATGCCTCATGGGACATGTAGTTCTGCAACAGCTGGAGGGCCGTAGTTTGAGGATCCCTGTCATAGGGAATAATCCCCTATTATGTACACACGACCGTACTTTCCGGCAGACAATCTGATCGCGTGTGGGCTAATCCAATCTTTTTTCATAAAAAAAATCCAACGGACCTAGAAATAGAACATGTTTCAAATCTGTCAGATGGCATCAATTCCTATTGGGAAAACCGTTTGTCTGTATGCTGGTCTGATGGACCAAATACGATGCCAGGGCAGCTATTGGCTACTGGCTATTGAGCTTCCTTTTCTAGTCCCATCTTACGTCATCACGTTCCAAAGGAATGGACTTTCAAACGGGACTAAGTCCGTTCGTGTGTGGCCAAGTCCGTTCATTCGGAAGTCCGTTGGAACTCGGCTGAAAGTCCATCAGGAAGACCGTCTGACCTTTTCTGCCAGAAAGTCTGGTCATGTGTACGCGGCAATAGAGATACTGTAGTTAGGTTTGCTGCGAGTGGTGCCTCATCTGGGAAGCAGAAGTTGCCCATTGCTCAAGGAACCCCTAGGAGCTTCTAGAACAGGGATCTGCAAACTATGGCCCTCAAGCTGTTGGAGATCTACACGTCCCATGAGTTATGACATTCACAGACATGACTAGGTATGATGGGAATTGTAGTTACTGAACAACTGGAGGGCCATAGTTTGAAGACCCCTGCTCTAGAAGAACACTACAGCTCCACAGAACCCTAGATGAGAAAGGCTGGTCTGCACCTTTTAAAACATGTCAGCAATGGCAGCTTCCATATTTTTGTTGCCATACATTCACTTTAAGTGCTAAGTGAGAACGTCAGGCTTTCCTTTAATTATCTGATTATCCTCAATGTAACTTTACACTCCTGGATTCTTAATAAATGTACTAGGGATCCCATATTCAGTGCAACAGACTACCTGTAATTTCACTCCAAGATCTGTAAAGGCTTCTGGGGAAAGCAGTGATCCAGTTACAGAATAAGGCATGTGAGGAAGTCCTGTCTGCAAAGCTTATACAAGATCATGGATTGCTTCAGAGTGGAAATAGAAAGGTGATTTTGTAACGCCATTACATTGTGGAAAGAGCTTGTGCAGCAGTAGCATACGTTACATCAATTTTTAATAAATATCAATTTCTAAAGTATTTGAGCAGAACACTTTTTGACGTTTTTCCAGTTCCTAGTTTTGTACTCATGCCAAGATAAAATGACATTGCGTATAAAAATAATCAAGAGCAGCGCCGATTATTTCAAGGGTTGCCGTAAAGGCACACTATATTTTAAACTGAAGCATCGCACACATCTGCTTAAAAACATAAAAACATGGCTGAAAATTGGATTTAAAACTCTAGAGCTGCACTGGGTGCAGATTCGCCTGAGGAAATTCATGACTTGTTTAATCCAGCTGTACGAGTCAGAGGCTCAGTAGCTATAAAATGTAATGTAAGAATGCATGGCATACTTAAATATTATGCTGCACATATCCTGTGTGAGATACACCATGAACTTATTAATATGGAGGAAATGCTGACACTTGGTCATAGTTTTGTAAAATGTAAGTGCAGTCGATACTGATAATTACTCATATGTGCATATTGGGTTGTAAATGACAAATATAGGCCATTCTGCTTTTTATATTATCTACAATTACAGTAAATCAGGTACAGTGTAGCAGCGGTTATCAACAAGAGGCTTACTTGAGCACTGCTGCCCCCTAATGGTGTTAGTAAATGAAACTCTCTACAAGATGCCCAGGAGAAATTCTGTTTGTATTTTTAGTGAGGTTTTATTTTTTTATATATATATTGTAAATTAAAATAAACAAAGTCATGTACAAGATGTAACATTTATCCTTGGCTGAGCTCGAAAGCATTTGCTCAAATTTTCCATCCAGCCTCTGATATGAGAATATATTTCTGTTTGTTATATTTATATGCGAATGTGTATTGACTTAAAAAGATATTCTGAAGTATAGAACATAAATACCAAACTGCAGGAGAATAAGACCAGACTATTGCTTAACCAATGTGTAGTCTGAAAAGTTGTCAACAACCTGGCTGTGCAGTCTGGCAGGGGTGGCTGGTCATCAGACTGGCTGAACAGAATAATAAGTTATTTGGCAGGTTAAAAAAGTCCATGTATATGTATTTGAATTGCGGTATTTACCAATTTGCTTGGATTTCAACTTTAAAGATGAATTACAGGCAAACATCTAAATACAAAAAGAAAATACACACAAGGGAGCTATTATATCTGCCAAAGCACTAGTATTTCTGGCCATCCAGCCCTGAGGTTAACATAGCTCTGCCCCATAGCAGAGCTGTTGCTAGCAGAGTAGACAACCTGATTTTTCTCTGCAGCAGTGTGCCTTTAAACCCCGTATAACCCAATCCTGCAACTGGACAGTGGAAGAGAAAGCAGCATACTGAGGATCTAATCTTTGTCGCTCTTCTTTATCTTTCTATCAGGATGCGTCTTGCACTGCAGTACGCCTGATTAGCTCCTTGTGCTGCTTCTTCCTCCCTTTATCAGAGCTCTGCCATATAGACTGTACAGTAGATTGAATAGAAGCAACTGATATTAAATCACATTCAGGGATTAACACTGCATTTAACAAAATACATTTAAATGGAGTATTAATGAGTGCAGAGGTGCATTTATTTGTGTTTTCTATATCTGCCTGCACTCCAGCTTTAGGCCCCTTTCACGCTGGGGCAGGAGGTGCATTGGCAGTAAAGCGCCACTATTCTTAGCGGCACTTTACCGTCGGATTTGCGGCACTATTTGGCCACTAGCGGAGTGGTTTTACCCCCACTAGCGGCTGAGAAAGGGTTAAAACCACCGTAAAGTGCCTCTGCCGGCGGTATAGCTGCGCTGCCCCATTAATTTCAATGGGCAGGAGCGGTGGAGGAGCGGTGTATACACCGCTCCTTCACTGCTCCAAAGATGCTGCTTGCAGGACTTTTCTTACCGTCCTGCTGGCGCACCGCTCCAGGGTGAAAGCCCTCTGGGCTTTCACATTGGAGACAAAGCAGCAGCTGTTTCAGGGCACTTTGCAGGCACTATTTTTAGCACTGTTGCACCTGCAAAGTGCCCCAGTGTGAAAGGGGTCTTAAGTAACATTTATCAACCTTGCCCATTCCCCAAACTGTGCTTGGACAGGTTGGGGGGATGAATAGACTAATCAGCTCATCTCTCCATCACTCTGCTCTTTCCCCTTATCACCATGGGGGTTATTTACTAAAGGCAACTCCACTTTGCACTACAAGTGCAGTTGCTGGAGATCCGAAGGGGACATGCAAGGAAAATAAAAAACAGCATTTTAGCTTGCACATGATTGGATGATAAAATCAGCAGAGCTTCCCCTGATTTCAGATCTACCCCTTAGATTTAGAGCGACTGCACTGTAGTGCAAAGTGGATTTGCCTTTCATAAATAACCCCCAATGTCCTTTGTTAGCCCATGAGCACTGCAGCATTACTGATTGGCTCTTTGTGCTGATTCTCCTACCTGCAGTCTGAGATCTTCTGTACAGGAACTGCACGAGGCTGATACCAAGTAAAAATCAGATACTTACTCACTTCCATTCATTTATATATTAATGAACAGAGATCTGTGTTAACATGTGTCTTTTATATCTGCCTGAGTTCAGATTAAGGCCTCATTTACATGGTGACAAGGGGGTGATAAAAACAGGCAGTTGAGCCACAGTTCTATGAATTCACCTAAAATAGCCAATGCACCCAAGGGGGGTTGTATATGTCATGGCCCTGATGCTTCACTTCATGTTGACCACAAATCTACTGTGCCACGACCAGAAGTAAAAAAAAAACGGAATCAAACCACTGCAAGATGCTATAAACCCATACAAAGGGGGTTTTGCTTCAAGTACATTGCAATACATGTTTAACCACCTGCCGTCCAGGCCAATTTTGACATTTTTCACATCCATGTTAAAATCAGCATTTTTTTGCTAGAAAATTACTTGGCAATTTTTTATGTTGCACAATATTTGCACAGCCATTTATCAAACACACATTTTTCAAGTAAAAAAAAAACCAAATGCATTTTAGTGAGCACAAATACAATGGGGGTAATTTACAAACACAATGGGGATAATTTACGAAAGGAAAATCCACTTTGCACTGCAAGTGTACTTGGAAGTAAAGTTGCTGTAGATCTGAGAGGGACATGCAAGGAAAATAAAAAACAGCATTTTAGCTTGCACATGATTGGATGATAAAATCGGCAGAGCTTCCACTCATTTCAGATCTACCCCTTAGATTTAGAGCGAAAGTGGATTTGCCTTTCGTAAATAAACCCCAATATTTTGATTAAAAAAAGATGATGTTGCACCAAGTAAATAGATACAACACATGCCAAGATTTAACATTTCTGTGAAATTGCAACAAACTAAAATACCTAAAAATCTCCATAGGCAACACTTTAAAATCTTTTGCAGGTTACAAATGTAACCATTTGCCACCCAGGCCAATTCTGACATTTCTCTCCTACGTGTAAAAATCATAATTTTTTTGCTAAAAAATTACAAAGAACACCCAAACATTATATATATGTGTTTTTTAGCAAAGACCCTAGAGAATACAATGGCGGTTGTTGCAACTTTTTATCTCGCACAGTATTTGCAAAGCAATTTTAATTATGCGTTTTTTGGGGGGGAAAAAAACAGTTTTGTGCTTTAAAAAAAAAAAAATGTAAAATTAGCCAAATTTTACAGATTACATTGCTGTATGCAATTATTTCACATCCCCTTTGTCCCCAGTGGTTTCTCCATAAGTGAGTTATTCCTAAGAATTGCAGGCCTACAATATAAAACGCAAAATTTCCATGCAAAATAATTGTACCGCTTTCAGCACCTAAAATCAGACATAATCATACCGCCAGGGAGGTTAAGCCCAGCTGAGAGACAAAGAACACTAAGGAAGGACTTATATAGGGTATCATCTCTGCTCTTTTATTTTATATGCTCTGTATTATTATTTTAGTTTTCTATGTTATTGTTCTACTTTTCTTGTAAATAAGTAAGACCTTTGCTTCTTCGAGCCTTGTGTTTATTTTTATAGCTAATATTGTTGTTATATCATCCCCATTAATATTATCAGAGCTTTGATAGACTATCTAATTATAGAAATAGACAAGATAACACGTAGTTATAATTTAAACAAGGAGGGTCCAAAAACCACCCCTATTATTTCCGTTTCTATACAATTTTATGATCCTACATTAGTTTTGGAATCAATTAACCTTAGAAAGCAAATGAAAGTGCAATAAGGCTGGTTATAATTCCACGTTTATGTGGATTTGTAAAAAATGAACATGTCAATCCATCGAATGCGCAAATGTTTTATTGGTAAGTAATATTATATAATAAGAAAAGTCCAGGTTGTGTGTGTTTTAGATCATTTACATACGAATTAATGCATTGATTTGCGCTGTTGTCAGCTTTTCAAATAATCTCCTGTAAACGAGATTACTTTGGAGTGGTGCTTGCAGGATGGGAAAAAAAGTCCTGCAAGCAGCATCTTTGGGGCAGTGCAGGATCCTCCACCACCCCTGCCATTGAAATCAATGGCCAGCGCTGCCAAATCGAATGCTTTTAACCCTTTTTTATTTTATCACCTCTGCGGTTTTTATTTTTTGCACTATAAACAAAAAAAGATGAAATTTTGAAAAAAAAAAAAATTTTTTTACTTTCTGCTATAATACATATCCAAAATTTTTTTTTTTTTTAAATGTCTTCATCAATTTAGGCCAATATGTATTCTGCTACATATTTTTAGTAAAAAGAATCCCAATAATAATAACCGTTTATTGATTGGTTTGCGCAAAAGCGTTTACAAACTACGGGATGGATTTAGGGACTTTTATTTAGTTATTTTTACTAGTAATGGCGGCGATCTGATTTTTAGCGGGACTGCGACATTGGGGGCGGACAAATCTGACACGAAGTGACAATTTTTGGTGACCAGTGACACTAATACCGTGATCAGTGCTATAAAAATGCACTGATCCCTGTATAAATGGCAGAGAAGGGGTTAGCACCAGGGGGCGAGCAAGGGGTTAAATGTATTCTCTGGGAGGTGTTTCTAACTGTGGAGGGGAGTGGTACATTCCCTGACTTCCCTGAAACACGATCTCTCATTTTTCTTCCTTGACAGGTCAGCGGTGTGCTTTGTTTATATCGGCACACCGCTGATCCATCTCTCCTGTGAATGATCGGTGGGTTGCGGCAGCCATCACGGCACTGATTGGCTTCTGCTGTGTCCAAGCCCCTATACCGCGTGCACGAAATCACATACAGGTACGTGATTTCGCGCACCCGGGCCACCCTGCCATAGTAAATGTACGTGGGGCGGCCCAGAAGCGGGTAAAGCGGAACTTCACTCGCTCAAACAATATTCAGTATTTTTAATCTTTATGTTGCTAGCATTAGTATACAAATTAAAACGTACAGTATATCATATTCACTTGTTTTAAATTTTTTTATCAAATTTCTTCAGTTACTTCCTGGTTTCTGGCCTAGGCAAATGATGTAATACATCCCAGGGGAGGAGAGGTTTTCTCAGCTACAGCCTTCCTGCCTGTATCCCGGAGCTAAGGGCAGATGGATTCCAGGAAGTAAATGCTACATGAATCATCTGCCCTTACTCAGTATGGCCACAGCTAGAAAGGTGTTTTTCAAAGTGATTTTTCAGCAAAATAAAGCATGGAGACATGAATGGATGGGTGAGTTTGCTGTGAGTTTTATAAATGAATATATATCATATCTGGTTTGTGGTATTAAGATGCAGTGTAGTTCCGCTTTAATCTTCATGGTTGGTATTTGTGTGGATGACATTAAAACTCTGTATTGAATGTATTTTGTTGTAATTTATCGAAAATTTACTTATCTGGATATCCTTGCCATTAATTTCTTTCCATACAAAGTCACAAGTTTCATTATATAACGGGCTACAAACATCATATGCATCTATTTGCATAATTTATTGGCCAACCCAATGAGCAAGAATATGTTATTTTGACTATGCGCTTCTGTTTGGAATGCCTTTTTCTGTCTTTGCCAGTAGTTAACAATTTCTGTACTGTAGCTATTGGATTACTATGGTATGGATATTTTCTACTGTTGTATTTTTGGAGTTTTGGACTATTTTGCAGACTTTTGCTATTAGTTACTTTTTTTAGTATTTTGTTACAGGTTTATTTTTATTTATTTTTTCTAGATTTAAGTAATAAATTAAAGCCTAACATCAGGAACTACAAAAAAAATAATAATAATACACCTGCATTTGGGGGGTAAATACTGCAAGGGTGAAAGTGTATGTAAATTCTAACAAAAAATGTTTATTTTTTGCTCCCTTGAAAGTGTTTAATTGTATCTGATCAGCAAGTGCAAAATGAAGGTAGTTGTTTATCCAGAAAATTCAGTTCATCCAAAAAGCATACTCCTTGCCCTGGACTGTTATTAGTTAGCATTATTCACTGCTATCTCTGTGAACTTCAACCTCTATTATGGAGAAGGTAGGGAAGTGTTATGTAGTCATAACACAGAATTGTGTAGTCCTAACACACGCCCTATCCTAGGGCAACAAAAAGCTAATCAGTATTATTGTCACCCTAGGACAGGAAGTGTGTCAATAGTAGGATTACCGGGTTACAATAAAGAAGAAAAGGGTGAAAAAAAAGACTAATGCAGCCACCGCATCTTAGGACCAGTAAGCTGCAATACAGTCAAATTTTGTATCTGGGTTTAGACACTTTAATGGCTTGTATACTCTAGGGGATGAGGAATAAGGAATAATACGTGTTCTTCCAGGAAAGACACATTTACAGGATTTTTCAGGAAGGACTTTACAAACAGCAAACCTTGGGTAAACCATTGATTTCTATCCAATTCAATCCAATTATATGATCGCACTTCAGTGCTGGATGCAAGTCACCTTTAAAAGTCAGAAAGCAACTGAAAACCAACAAGACTGGTTATAATTCCCTGTTTATTTGGGTTTGTAAACAGAGAAAATGTCAATGAATCGAATGTGCAAATGCATTATTACTAAGTAATATTAAAAAATTGGAAAGTCCAGGTTTTGAGTGTTGCAGATTATTTACACAAGAATTAATGCATTGATTTGCTCTAGATGTCGTCAGTTTTGCAAATAATCTCCTGTAAGCTAAATACAACAGGGATTCCGGCTGGGAAATTTCGCTATTGAGTTTCACAGAGAGTCGGCCAAGTCTAAAAATCAACAGAGCCCAATGTGCAGACTGTGAAAAAAATAAAATAGCTACATTAAAATTTCACATAGCAATTTTACTCAGAAGAGATGTAACGGGATGTCATTTACGGTATTTATTGAGTAGTCCCACCTATGGGCTGCTAGGAGGACTTTTTGTTCATCATCTTGGATGCTGGAGAGATAGCGATACATAACCAAGCAGCAATGAAGTTTAGTAGAGCAGCCAGTGGAGCATCAGGGAGTACAGACCAGGGTATAGGCACTGGAACGGTTTTCCTGAGGAGGATGTTCATCTCTAAAACCGCAATGTAGTGATGTGGTGTAATCCTTTCCCTTGCTGGAAAATGGAGGACTACCCCAGAGAAGGGAAGTCAAGTCATGGTATTTTTAACAAAAATATAGATTAAGGACTATATGTCATTTGTGGGTGCTGTATCTCTCCTCCTGGTGCCAGTTGCCCTTGTAAAAGCTATCCTTATAGGAGCTGGACTAAATGAGAAGTTCTGAACTGTGGTGAGAACTGATGCGCTCCACACTGTTAAGATCTTCTGTAAAATGCATTAGTGCGATAACGTATGGGAGAACATGTATCTGTTATGCAAAGTAAAAGAAATTGTTCTGTTCTAGATAGGCAAAAATTGAACTGGCCTCCAGTTCTTTCTGAGAGGTTAACGATGCCGCCAATACCTGGGAAGTATGAACTTTACAACCAGTTCTCATTAGGAATGAGTAATGGTCTAGTGGAGGAGTTTCTGCCTGCTTGGTGGTGGTAGGAAATGTCCCCCTGAGTGCAGGGACCTGATAATCTGGGCCCCTCATGTCTTGTCCTTGGGTGTTTTGCCGGACCTCCTCTGCAGTCTAACCCTGACACCACTGATCAAGGAATGGCCTCTCCTAAATGTGCAAGCATATGACTCCCAACATGGCCCAGGGGATGAATGGAATGTGGAACCTGAAAATATAGTGAAGCAGAGGGACAGTTATTAAGTGACTCACCATCACTGAAAATATTACTGTAGGCCTTGATGCAGGAATTCGCTTAACAACCCATGAGAAAGTACCCTTTATATTTTTTACCTGTTTCTTGTGGGTCAGCAATAAGACTGAATTGGGAGGGGGGTACAGTGGTTTCTGAGAGCAGTCATGAAACTTTACCCTAGCTTCTCTAACTGTTAAAGAGGAGCTTGAGGCTCCTTCAGAAGAGTTTAAAAGTCAGCCGCTACAAATATTGTAAATGCTGACTTTTAATATTAGGGCACTTACTTGTCCACGAATCCAGAGGTGTCCTCTCCCGAGCCAATTTTCAACCGTCTCTCAGGTGTTGCCACTGCTATCTTAGGTAGGGGAAACTAGTAGTGAAGCCTTGTGGCTTCACAGCCTTTCCTTACTGCTTATGTGTGAAGTGCGCTGTGCTTTGTGAATGGCCCAGCTGTGGAGAAAAAAAGGAGGGAGGTCGAACTTCTGGCTGAGTTTGCTGTAGCAAACTCACCTGGAAGTGGGAGTGGGTACCTGTCAAAACCAGATACCTGCTCCCCCCAGAAAGGTACCAAATGTGGCATCTCTGTGCTAATTTTCATTCCCATGTTAAGAAATTTAAAGAAGTATCACTTAATTTTCTAAATGTATATTATACTCCCCAGTGTGCCATTAACATGTAGCACTTGGTCCAGTTCTGATCCTTAGCCCTCTTTTGCATTAAAGCACATTTTTACTTTTGTTTGTACAGGTTATAGCTCCACCAAGTATATAGCCACATTTAGGGACAATCCTATGGGGGGGGATTTAAAGCCAGCACTGAACCCCTATCACCTCTCTTAGATTTGAAGCCTCTCACAAATTCAATAGTAAACAATCTGTCAGTGCTGCAGGGCTGTGTGATAGATCTGCTGGTGTGTGTGTGCTTACCAGCAGCCACAGATTTATCACTACCTGACCATTTACTGTTGCAAATGAACAGTCAGCACTAGCAGAGCTGTGTGATAGATCTGCGGCCGGTAGTAAACATACACAGCACAGGCAGATCTATCACACAACCTCACAGCACTGGTTAATCAGTTACTTCGTTCATGAATAAATAAATTGTCAGCACTGCAGGGCAGTGTGACAGATCTGCAGGTGCAGTGTATGTTTACTATTAGTGGGTTTAATTAAAAATTAAGTGCTACTTCTTCTTTAATAGACAGAGTATTTGGAGTGCAGATAAATGAAAGTTAAGCTCCAGGTAGATATACAAGACATGAAATAATTCAGCTCTGTATTTGATACTATAGCATTAAAGCTATTTTTAAAATGCAACCACTATCCAGTACCTGAATTTAGCTTGGGTACAACCTCTTGCGGTCCACTGTACAGCAGGGCTCAGCCTAGGGAAGGTGGATTCAGAACAATGAGCCAATCATCAGGGCAAGGAATGTGCTTATTGGAATAAAGAGCCAACAAGTGACAGATTGATGAGCTCTTATGTCTATAGCTTCTCCTGCCCTGTCAGACAGGGCTGTGTTGTAATTCTCAGAGCTCCAGATGAGTAACAAAATCAAACATGTTTTTTTTTATGACATCTAAACATAGCACACAATTGAAAGTGTACTCAGTGGAGTTTCCACGTAGTGAGAGATGCTCTGTAAGAGCCGGTTCACACAGGGGCGACTTGTCAGGCAACTTAGCCACCTGATAAGTCGCGTCCCGTTCTGTACTATGGATCCATTCTAGTAGGAGTGACTCAAGCCGACCTTAGAAAAAGGTTCCTGTGCTACTTTTGGGGCGACTTCAGGTGATTTAGATTGACTTCTATAAAGAAGTAATTTTGCAAGCCATCGCTGAAGTCGTGTGCAGGCCGCCTGAGGCAATCACGCTGCAAGTCATGCTGCCCCTGTGTGAACCAGCTCTAATGCCCTGTACAGACGAAACAGCGTGGGGGTCCTCCCAAAGTCCATACCAGACCCTTATCTGAACACGCAGCCTGGCCGGTCAGGAAAGGGGGAGGGGACGAGCAAGCGCCGCCCCCCCCCTCAGCCGTACCAGGCCGCATGCCCTCAACATGGAGGGGTGGGTGGTTTGGGGAAGGGGGGCACCCTGTAGCACCCAGGTCTCAAGCATAGCTCCCAACTGTCCCTGATTTCGAGAGTCTGTCCCTGATCTAGAACAAAGTCCCTCTGCCTCTCTTTCCTCTTCATTTCTCCCTCATTTTGGTGTGATCTAAATAGTTGTATATAAAATGCACTTTTTAGCTTTAAAAAAGTATCGCATAGTAGTGCATTATGTGACACCTGCAGGAGAAGCCAGCGATGTCGCCGTCTTCCTCGCTAGTAGCGAGCATCCATTCTTCACCCCTCTTCCTTCCGGGGCCACGAAATCCGGCTCTGTGACTGCCGGTTTCGCATGACATCGCGTGATGTCACTCAAATGCATGTGCGCGCGATCCACCTTTAACGGCATGACCCGAGCTAGAAATGGCACAGCAAGCCCTTTCTAACTCCGTACGGTGATTTGCAAATATCTCTTAGACCGTGCAGGTCTGGGAGATATTTGAAGCATCTACAGTTAAGCCTTAATCTAGGCTTACCTGTAGGTTAAAGTGGTTGTAAAGGGTTTACAACCACTTTAAGTAGTTAAGTAGAATTTATGGGATTATAAGCCGTAGGTGACCATAACTAGAATAGTACAAAAATTATTTAAAACCAAACCACTGAATTGGATGAATAATGGTCCCAGCTTTATAAAAAAATTTTTTTGCAAAATGTCAATAAAGTATAAGCAATAAATACTTTTAATAATCTTCATATCAAAGTACAGACTATTCAAATATGGCCCAGCCACTACTGTTCAGGCCTAATAATTCATTACTTTCAACAAATGTTATCTCTTCCCCCCCCCCGCTCTTTCTTTTGTAAAAAGAAGTGGTGGTCCCACCTCATAATAAGCCACGACAAGGGAAAGGGGTGGAGAGCTGTCTTGTTAATCCTTTCTGGGGACTGGCAAAAAAACATGTCCGGAGCCCCCTTTTATAGGGGTTCCCAAGAATTCCAGAACCTTCCAGGGGGTCAGGTGACCTTTTCTGACCAATCCTGAATGACCCCCCTGGATTCTGGAATGTTCTTGGGGATCAGCTGGCCTATCAGAACCTCCTTATCATTTCTGCTACTTTGGGGAGCTAGAAACTGCCACCGCGACAATCCCATGAGGAAAAGAGGGGGCCTTGAAACTGGCCATTCCCCCCTTTTTTCTTTATATTCAAATACTTTTTTTTTTCTTTAGCTTTGGCTAGTTGGGTAAAAGTTAGAACCCTTATTGGGCATTGATTGCTGCCTATGGGCTCAGTTCAAGCAGAGTTGAATTCAAATGCGTTGAACAGGATGGATTTGTTTCTTTTTTTCTGGTTCAATAATTTTTATGCAAATATGTAAAAAAAAAAAAGTAATCAGTAATACAAAGAAAGCACCTAGTCCACCCACGGGCCAAGGACTATGATTGGCAACATATAGAACATAGATTCATACATATAACATAAACGAAGGAGGGAAGGCCTCCTTTCAAACAATCACATTCAACCTGAATACATCATACAGTATATGTTTGTCAGGGAAAACCCCACATTTTGCCAAGGTAGCCAAGACCCATGCATCAGTGACCCCGTGTAGGTAATCCTGGATGCCAATAAACAGTTAAAGAGGCTAAAGAGCCCAGCAAATTAAAGGAGGCATAAAGCAGAGGCAGGGAAGTTAAAGGGGTTGTAAAGGTTTGTTTTTTATTTTCTAAATAGGTTCCTTTAAGCTAGTGCATTGTTGGTTCACTTACCTTTTTCTTCGATTTCCCTTCTAAATGTTTTTTTTCTTTGTTTTCTTTGTCTGACTTTCTCACTTCCTGTTCCTCCTCAGTAAGCTGTTCAGCAAGCTGTTCTGGCTGACTAAACACCACTTGGATGATGGTGTAAAGTTTACTGAGGAGAAACAGGAAGTGAGAAATTCAGACAAAGAAAAAAAAACATTTAGAAGGGAAATTGAAGGAAAAGGTAAGTGAACCAACAATTCACTAGCTTAAAGGAACCTATTTAGAAAATTAAAAAACGAAGCTTTACAACTACTTTAAGTTAAGTAAGTTAAGAGCAAATTAGGAGAGGGTGCAGAAAAGGTAGGGGCCCCCGGCTCACCTGAGACACCGATAAAGTCAACCTACACTTGTCAAAGGAAGGTCGAGGAAGGCATATGTCAACCATCATTCCCAAATTTTAATGAATTTAGCATGCGTGTCATTAAGGATACTAGACCTTTGTTTGTTAAGCATTATGGCCGTCAAACGGTCTCTCACTCCCTGGAAGGGGGTTGTAGGTTTCTTCAAGGCCTGAGCAATCGTCTGTTTGGCTCCTATGAACAGATAAGATGGCAGGTTTTGTTGATGAGAAAATAAGCCCAGTCGTTTTCAACTTGATTAGCTATGTAATTGACAAAGCTATTCACATGACATATTTTTAGTCATATGACTATGATTTTCAAATCTCATTGGACTTATTGGCTAAAAAAAAAAAAGCATCTTTCTCCTGGTATTTTACCTATGTGATTTGAGCCTTGCGTCCCCAATGAGATTTTTCTGTACCACCTGTCTCACAAAGAATCTTGAAGGATACATCAGGGATAGAATTTCAACAATCCTTACAAATGTCCCAAAGCTATAGAGAAGTTTGCCTGGAGTTTCACTAGAAACAATAGCAATACTCTTTTCATAACAATACTTTTATAAATTTAGATAAATTCATCTGTCAAGTTTCATATGTCTACATAAATAACCCCATTCTCTTTATAACATGAAAGTGTCAGAATTCTGCTTTTCCTCTGCACAGAGAGTGATATAAACCAACACTGGCTGATTTATAGACCATATGAAGATCTGATATAACATGAATGTTTGTGTTAACGTCTCTGCGTGTTTCTGAGCAGAAACCTTCCAGAACCTAAAGATCCTCCGCCGGGAACTCTCAGTAGATGGGTGGCGGTATCAAACACTAAAAAATAATTGAGAGCGGAATCGCTGGTTTCGATTAATCAATTTACAGAAATATGGAAAACATTGCATAGCTTGGATTCATAGTTCGCCGCCAAAGAACCACGGGAATTAATCTTAACAAAAATTCACCTCTTAAATAAAAGAAAGAAAAAAGGAGTTGGGGGTAAGTATAGAACAGGCCATGAAATGTATTCTCAGAGCTGGCAGTGTTATGTTACTAGAAAAAGCATCAAAGAAACTGGTAACAAGTGAAACCCTCCAGACATTGCCTACATATAAATCTTTTTAATCTTTCAACTTTAAAATCCATCTAACATGGAAGGTATTGCATGGCAGGAAAATGTACACTAGTTTTTCAAGGGTTATTCCATAAACTGCTCGTTCTACCTGATTGTTTCAATGTGTCACTGCCTTTTTTTTTCTGTTACATATACGATTTTCTTATTCTTTTGCTCCTCTACATTTTCTATTAAGGTAAAGATTGCAGATATAAAAAGCACCAGTTCATTCATTTATATATTCATTATCAAACCATTAAATCTGAGTTTATCTCTCTCCGTGTGTGTTGTTATGTATTTTATGTGCATTGATGCACATTTTCATGTGTTGTAAGCTACTCTGTTGGATTCTGTAAGCCAATGAAAGGTTCAGTGAAGTTGTTATACAAGGGGCTGATTACTACGCGTTGGAAACATGTGTTGACATCTGTAGGGCCTACAACACATGTGTTAATGAACTAAAAAAAATTGGCCTGCACTTTTTTGGCCATGTATGTCAGTACATATGTAACAGATGTACAAGTCGTATAAGTACTTCAGTTTTTTATTGTGTTACCATTTTGTAATCTTCAGCATAGGAGCACTCAGTGGGTCTGCATTTGCTTTGCCCAGTGCTGTCAGTCTAACACAATGATCTCCAAACTGCGGCCTGGGAGCTGGATGCAGCCCTTTGCCTGCCTTTATCTGGCCCTTGGAGCACTGATACTAGACACTATTCCTCTCACTGACACCAAGGTGGTTTACTATTCCTCACATTGACACCAAGATGGTTTACTTTTCCTCACAATACTAGACACTATCCCTCCCACTGATACCAATGATGAGGTACTATTCCTCCCACTGACACCAATGATGAGGCACTATTCCTCCCACTTACACCAATGATGGAGTACTATTCTTCCTACTGACACCAACAATGGGGCACTATTCCTTCCACTTATACCAACATTGGGGCATTAATCCTCCCACTGACACCATCGATGGAGTACAATTCCTCCCACTGAGGAATTATTTACTGTTATTTACTAAAGGAAAATCCACTTTGCACTGCAAGTGCACTTGGAAGTAAAGTCGCTGTAGATTCGAGGGGGACATGCAAGGAAAATAAAAAACAGCATTTTAGCTTGCACATGATTGGATGATAAAATCAGCAAAGCTTCCACTCGTTTCAGATATACCCCTTAGATTTAGAGCGACTGCACTTCCAAGTACACTTTCAGTGCATGTTCAAGTGCACTTGCAGTGCAAAGTGGATTTGCCTTTCGTAAATAACCCCCCAATATATTTAACTTTTTGCTATAATAAATATCCCAAATTTTTTATCCAAAAATTATTTTTTTCCTCAGTTTAGGCTGATATGTATTCTACATATTTTTGGTAAAAAAAAAATCGTACTAAGTGTTTATTGATTGGTTAGTGCAAAAGTTATAGCATTTACAAAATAGGGGATAGATTTATGGAATTTTTATTATTACTTTTTTTTTACTAGCAATAGCGGAGATCTTTGTTTTTTAACAGGACTTCGACATTATGTTGGACACATCAGACACTTTTGACACATTTTTGAAACCATTGACAATTATACAGCGATTAGTGCTATAAAAATGCACTGATTACTGTGTAAATGTCACTGGCAGGGAAGGGGTTACCACTAGGGGGCGATCAAGGGGTTAACTGTGCTCCCTATGTGTGTTTCTAACTGTGGGGGGATGGGATTGTCTAGGAGGAGAGAGAGAGATCGGTGTTCATCTGTCTCCTCCCCCCTGAAAGAATCGGGATCTGTGTGTTTACACACACAGATCTCGGTTCTTGCTCTGTCATGAGCGATTGCAGGTGCCTGACGGTAATCATGCTTGCTGGGCACTCGCATTGGGGTTGGGCACACGCTGCAGGCAAAGGCAAAGGCAAAGCTTCTTAAGGTAACGTTTTGCCCAACCGTGCCATTCTGCCACAGTAAAATTGCAGCGGCTGATTGGCAAGTGGTTAAAATAGAAGTATGGCCTTATTTTATATTTTGCAGATTCTATACCTATCTAGGTGGATGCAGTATCAGTCTCTAGCTCTAACACTGAGAAACAAGCGATAAAACACCGCCGATCACTCAGTTCTCAGGGCTCCCTGAGCAGAGAGTTGGTGACTGCCAGTCACAGGCTCTCTGCTCTGCCCCCTCCTCACTCACTGGAGCACTGGGCTGTGGAGTGGGTGGGATCGGCCAGCTTAGGCTCTCTGCTGCTCACTGAGAGGCTGAGCCAGGTGCCATTCCAGGTATGTGAGCGGATCCCAACTTCATGTCACAATCTTGCCTGACCCTGGACCAGCTCTGTGACGTCAGCCAACAGTGGACTTTTCTGCTGAAAAAGGGGTCACAGGTTTGCAGAACGAACTGCACTCCTGTGATCCACAGGAGAAGTCCATCAAAAGAGCATTGGCTGTACTTCTCCTTTAAAAGAGATCTTCAACTAGTAATCTAAAAGCAAGTATAGACAAGTGTATCATTTTAAAATCAAGTATCTATTCCCAAATTGATACAAAAGACAAAATTAAAGTCTTTATTATCTCGTAAATAAAATTGACAGTGATAATGATACAATTTCATAGTACATTACTAAACTGGAAAATGGAGTTATTAGCAATATATTGGTAATATCAGTTGAGTTTACAGTTTACTCATTATGTGATTTACTCTAAGATATAAAAATTTAATTAACAAGCTTTCTTAATTCTGCTTGCAAAGTAAAAACTGGTTGCTTGCTATAACAGTATAAATTAAAATTATATAGCGTAAAGTATTAAGGATCTAAAATATCTACAAACAGGAAGCTCTGCCCGTAGGACAGGCTGGGATTTTTAGCTATATGAGACACATAGGGGCCTAATTATAAGCAGTGATATTGCCTAACTATTGGCATACTGCTGATTTGCTATTACAAACACCTTTGGCACATTTTAAAAGCACTGCTTCATCCTTCATAAATGTGTTTTTCCTTGTTCTAATTAATAGTGGAGAAGGGAAAGTGTGGTGAGGACCAGTGTTGGTCATCTTACTTTAAAAAAGTAATTAGTTAAGTTACAAATTACTTCTCCCAAAAAGTAATTGCTTTAGTAACTCAGTTACTACATTGGAAAAGTAATTAGTTACTCAGCAAAGTACCCCCCTGCACGTCTGTTCCCCCCCACACATATATCTGTTCCCCCTCTGTACACCACTATACGTCTGTCACCCCCCCTACGAACATATATCTGTTTCCCCTCTGTACATCTGTCCCCCCCAAACTCACGGATCGGATCATTTTTCGGATCAGCAGATAATAATTGAATTTGCAAAAGCCTGTGAAAATTCCGCCCACCATATAGTCCCCACTGTAATATCCACGTCATCTCCCCCACTGTAATATTGGCTGAGTAAGGCTGGGTATGGCTGAGCATGGCTGGGTACGGCTGGGTATTACCGAGTATTGCAGAGTATGGCAGAGTATGACTGGGTATTACCGAGTATTGCAGAGTATGGCAGAGTATGGCTGGGTATTATGGAGTATGGCAGAGTATGGCTGGGTATTACACAGTATGGCAGAGTATGGCTGGATATTACCGAGTATGGCTGGGTATTACCGAGTATGGCAGAGTATTGGCTGGGCATGGCAGAGTATTGGCTGGGCATGGCAGAGTATTGGCTGGGTATGGCAGAGTATTGGCTGGGTATTGGCAGGGTATTGCAGAGCATTGGCAGGGTATTGGCAGGGTACTGCAGAGTATTGGCAGGGAATTGCAGGGAATTGCAGAGTATTGGCAGGGTTCTGCAGAGTATTGGCAGGGAATTGCAGAGTACTGGCAGGGTATGGAGGCCATCCAATTTCTCCCCTCCACTGTACAGATCTGTACACAGAGGGGAGAAAGGAACCGGCATCATCATGATGCCGGTTTGTTTACAAGCAATCACTCCGTCACATTGTAAATGGCCGACGGGTGCACCAAGATGGCCGCCACTCCTGAGCTAGGCCGAAGCCGCGGCCTTTCCTAAGGCCAAGGAGCACTCCAGATCGCAGCGCGTGACGATCCGTTGCGCCCCCTGTGGTGGTAGATGTAATTGCGGTAACGCCACCCAAGTAATGGGAACGGCGTTACCATGAGGGGAAGAGTAATCAGTTATATTACCCCTTACCCTCTAAAGTAACGGCGTTAAGTAACGCTGTTTACTTTAACTCAGTTACTTAGATCACTGGTGAGGACTGAGGAGGAAACCTGTATCACCTGAAATGGGTAATATGCCAGCATTCTCCTCATAGGCGGCGACCCTAAAATGTCCTGATTAGAGCCTGAGCAGCCAATTGCCAGGCCCCAATCCTGACACATGTGATATGGAATGTGCAATTCACCAGCAAGAGTGACTTTGTAAGGGTAGTGGGTGACAAGGATCTGAGTGGCAGTAAAGAAGGTATAGACACTGCAGAGCACCAGGAATAGGGTAGGAAGAGGGTCTTGGGAGTTTATTGTTCTCACAATTTTGCTTTAGTTAGCTTTAGGGGATCTACTGAGCTGGCCAGAACCACCTCTGCAGGGAATAGACTCACTGCAGAGGTGGTTCTGGCCAGCTCAGTAGATTGCTTTAAGAAAGGCCTGGATTATTTGCTAACTGTACATAATATAACTGGGTACTAACATTTACAGGTAAAGATGATCCGGGGAAAATCTGATTGCCTCTCGGGGGATCAGGAAGGAATTTTTTCCCCTGCTTTAGCAAATTGGATCATGCGCTACTTGTTTTTTTTTTTTTTTGCCTTCCTCTGGATCAACTGTGGGCATAGAATTTGGTATATGGGATTGTATGATATTTTTTATTTTTTTGGTGGTTGAACTGGATGGACTTGTGTCTTTTTTCAACCTGACTAACTATGTAACTATGTAGTAGAACTATAAGCAAATCTTTTATTTTTATTTTTTTTTTACATTTTTTTTTTTACTTTTTTTTTTCTCAATCTGTGTCCCATTGCAGAGTTTTTTTTGTTCACTTCCTTTCACTTCCTTTCCCATAGCCAAACTGGAAGTGAGAGAAAATCCCTGCAAATTAAGGGTATTCCTTGAGGACCAATTGGAAGATTTCCCCTCTATTACTTTTCAGGGGACTTTTCTATTTAATTTCACGTTCAATGATAACGGTAAACAGGACAAATAGAGAGAGTGAATCTCCCTAATGGGGGTACAGACAGCAATAGTAACTGACAAATCTTCTGATCCCTCTCCACTCTGTCCAAATCTAAAAAAATACCATCCAGACCAAGCATAAAGATATTTTCACCCCCCCCCCCCCCCACTGTACACTTACAGCTTGTAAATATCCTACCAAAATGTTGCAGGCTCGAGTTCTTGAAACCTTGGTTGATGGTGGATACACACAGTGGGTACAAACGTGTATTGCTTTTTTTAGTCAGGTGGCATGTCAGATTGACTTTGTGTGAGCAAAAGTGTCAATGTGCCTTGTATATGTATAGGATATACCCTGTTTCCCCAAAAATAAGACCTAGCGTGATTGTCAGTGATGGCTGCAATATAAGCCCTACCCCCCAAATAAGCCCTACCCCGTTTCCCTGAAAATAAGCACTACTCTGAAAATAAGACCTACAAGGACTTTAACTAGGGCTTATTTGGGGGGTAGGACTTATATTGCAGCCATCACCGACAATCACGCTAGGTCTTGTTTTCGGGGAAACAGAGTAGTACATGTTAACCTGGGCAGCATTTATTAAGAAAAAAGCAAAGTTTTCTTTGTTACTTTATTATATTTTATTCTTAACTTTGTTATGTTCTGTTTCAGCATGTCTGCAGTATGGTGGCAGTGAAATTTATAGATGCTGCAGGACTCTGAACTTGATATTTATAGCTATGTGAAAGATTTATAGCATAGTAGAATACTACTTCAGGATATAATTTATGTCCGATTTGATCATCATGAATCAATATGTATTTGTTATACATTCACATACATTTGTTAAGTACACATTTTTTTGATTTAATATTTTATGAACTCAAAATTTCAGGTGAATTTACAACTTATTTGAATGCTCAAAACAAAGGACAACCTTAAAGTGGAACAACCTTTAGCTGAGTTAAATAGTAGTTAATAATTCTTAATGGATAGCTTTATGTTTTGCAAATTAAACTTAAAATGCAATTGCAGACTAAATCTAACTAATCTTAAAGTTATCCTCTCCCCTTCCTAACACCTATGCTGACTAACCTGTGCATGAAAGATATATATACTTACCTATTTTGTGCTGTCCTGACAGCTGAAGCTGCATTCTGCTCTCCAACTGACCTTGTGCATTTTGGATTGGACGTATTCTACTATAGGTGAGCATATTGCTCCATCGGCTGGCCTTGTCCATCCCCTTAGCCTCTTGCAATTTTTTAATTTTGTCTTATTGAGGCTTTCTGGTTGTCTGAGGTCTACCCTGCTACCCCTAGTGCCTTCGCTCTTCCGGTGTGTTGGGGAGCGCTTTGCTAGTCTTACTTCAATCTTGGAGTGAATAAAGGTGGCAAATTACTTCATGGTTTTATTAACCTATATGTGTGTGGGCAGTAGTAGACTTGTAGATAGACAAATGGATCAGAAAGGTATATTAGCTGTCTGACGAAGCCTGAATTTGTATAGAGCAAATATGCTTGCCCTCATTGTGCATATAAAAATTCAAATTATACATAGAAGGAGGATTTTTAAAACATTAACACACACACTGACAAGAGTCGATCCCTTCCACAATAATGTAAAAACAGACTATAGCACCTCAACCTCAGAGTTTCTAAGTTAAGTTTAATCATTGCTAAATCTCTCTGGTCAGGGTCAGGGCCAAATTTCCCATAAGGCACTGTAGACTTTTTTTTGCCATATTTTTTTCAGACCTTGGGCCGCTCGTTTGCCCTCCCCTTTGGGGGGTTGGAATGATCATGGCGCACTGCTACTTAAGGAACTAGAAGCTGACAGCTAACCAATAAACAACATGGCCCTTAGTTGTTTAAGAACAGTCAGGCGGCTGAGCTTTCAGACAGTGGGAGGCAGGGTCGGGAGCTGATCTTTTTTCTTTTTCTCTTTTACGGGTTTGTGGTGGTGGCGGGCATCGTGATTGACGATGAATCTACACTGGGGGAAATTATTTTTATTTTTAATAAAGGACTGGTCAAAAACTGCCTCCTGTCTTTTCTTACACTATACTTTTTTTTAGGTGAATGAGTAGGGGTACTATGTACCCCATACTCATTCACATAGAGAGGGTTGGATCTGGGGACCCCCTTAGATTAAAGGGGCTTCCAGATCCCAATAAGTCCCCTGCACGCAGATCCTCACAACCACCATCCAGGGTTGTGGGAAAAAGGCCGTTGTCCCCATAAATATGGGAATGCACAATGCACTTTGGGGAGAGGGGGCAGAGCCTCCCCCTTCCCCAAAGCACTCCTCATAATGATGGCATGTGGCCTGGTATGGTTCAGGACCTGTCAGACTGCTTGCTCGGATATGGGTCTGGTATGAATTTGGGGGGCAACAACATTTTTTTCCTTAATTTTTAATTGCCCATAATTCTGTTTTTTACATTCACCTGTTAGCGGGGAACCCAGGTGGGCGCTTCAGAATTCTCTGCCTATAGGCTCTGGAATTTAAATCCCTCCCTGCAGAAGGTTAGACGAGTCTTATATTTAAAGGATGTCTTTCCCATTTTCTGTCCTTCATGGTGGAAGGAAGATACATAGAAATTCATGAAGCTAAGGATCCTACATTTAACTAGGAAATTATACTCTAACTGCGGAATTTTCATAATCTCAGCAAGTCCCAAGTGAGCCTCTCCCACATAATATTATTGCCTTTGCTTCAATATCATTGCATTTTGGCAAAGTATCCATGTAATTATATTGCCATCTGCTAATTTTTACAGAAATGTGGACTTTGCTTTGGGAGAGGTGAAACTAATAAAGTTAATTGCGCAGTTCATTTTAATCAAAAGATGATAAGTATACATTCCCTGACAAATACGATATTATACTGCCTGCTTTCTTAACTTTGACACATATACATATGCAATATTCCATAAGGCAATGCAGAGCAATTTAAGAAGAAGCATTTTAACTTATGTTAAATCGGGATTGATTTACTAAAATCGGAGAATGCAAAATCTGGTGCAGCTCTGTATAGAAGCCAATCAGCTTCCAGGTTTCTTGTCAAAGCTTAATTGAACAAGCTGAATTTAGAAGCCGATTGGCTATTGTACAAAACTGCATTGGATTTTTCACTCTCCAGTTTTAGGCAATCAACATCACTGCTTTGTTGAAAACTATCAATGTTCTGAAGTTATATCTTGTTACAATATACTGTATAAGATCCACTATAAATCAGAGATCAATTTGTTATTGTGACTTTGCATAAGTCGGATGTGTGTGAGAGACGTATTAAAGCTATTAAAGTGAAATTAAACTTCCTCTGCAGACATTTACCTATAGGTAAGTTTATAATAAGGCTTACCTATAGGTAGTGTAAATATCTCATAAACATGCACCGAGTGTGGCTCGGGGCAAATTTTCATTACCAAAAGCTGTAACCCTGAGCCACACTCGGGATTGCATCACAGTATCCTGAAAAAGTTACTTTTCAGGATCATCCTCCCGATGTATTGCTGTTCCAGGCTCCGTTCCCTGCGTGCTTGTCATGAGGCGGAGCCTGGTGGTCAATTGAAAAAGTGAAAAAAACATAACACATACAGTACACTGTAATCTGTACGATTACATTACTGTATCAAATCATTTCACCTCCCTTTTGTCTCTAGTGCTTTGTCCAGTGCCCTACATGCACTTATATTATATAGCTGTTCTTTCTGCCTGGAAACTTGAGAATGTCCATAGCAACCAAAAAGCATCCCTTTACGTCAAAAGCGTTTTTTGACCAGCTAGAAAACAGCGATAGTAATTTAGAATCACTTGCAGAATTAGGGATTTGTGGGGAAATTTGTGACGACAGCGAGAATTCTGCAAAAATCGCAGATCGCCACCATTATGAGTAAAAAAAAAAAAAATGATGAAAATGCCATAAATCTATCCCTTATTTTGTAGACAATATAACTTTTGTGCAAGCCAATCAATATATGCTTATTGCAATTTTTATTACCAAAAATATGTAGAAGAATACAGGACTGAGGAAAAAATTAGCTCTCTTGCGCAAGATGGTTGGGAGCCACATCCAAGGGAGGCCTACAGTAAGTGGCCCTTTGTAAATCCTATTTTTTTAAGCCAATGGGCAATGACAATGTTCAAATAGTAAGAGCCCAAAGCAGCCTTCCAAAACTAATATTCTAATGGCTAATATACAGGATTTTTTTTATAAAATGTTGTTAACTTGTGCTTTGTAGTTACAGTATGTTCACTTACTAATGCAGCTCATGTGCTGGCATGAGTTAATATAAGCAAAAACTAGGCACATGCTACAGTAAGTTAAAAAAAAAAGTGCACATACAAAGGCATGACATTAAATGCTGGGAAGAAAGGAATATATTGCCATAGAAACAACAGAATTTTGCTATATGTTTTCGTCTGTTTAAAAGCCATGTTAAAAACTTCTGAAAACACAATTTTTTTGCTAAGCATATAATCATTGCTCTTAGCACTGTTTTACTGAATAAACGTAAAATGTAAATCATTCATTCCAGTACAAATGAAAGATAATTGTGTGTGTTTTTTTTTTTCTTTTACTTTTTTACTGATAACAGATTTATAATTTTGCAGTTTTGAGCAGGTGGGTTATACACCTTTTTTCCTGCTTTACAAACTTTACTCCCCACTGTGATGTCTTCCAAATGAAACTAAAGAAGAAATTCACAATGGGGTATATATTTGATTTATCAGAATAGATTTGATTCTACTGCATTTAAAATTGTGAACAGCAGCTGAATAGATTTAAACACATCTAAATGTTAGGCATATCAGTTTGCATTTGGTAGTAAGCCATACTTTTTAGTAAAATGAATGTACATGTACTGTAGTTGGAGGACGTGTGTGGAGCCTGTGGGCGTTGAAAGCGCATAGTAAATTCCATGAACATGCTAATTCATTTATGCAGGAACAATGCACCAGCATATCCATATATCCAAAAATTGGATCCAGTAGGTACAAATATGTCTGTGCAGTCCAATAGGTATCAGAGTTCGACCCCATTTCCCCAGTGCATTTCATCAAGTAGACTTGAAAAGGTACACATTCTCTTTCCCTTAGTACTATACTATAAAGTGTCATACACACAATCGGATTGTTGGCCAGCAAAAACGTGGAATTTTGTCCAAAGGGCATTGGCCCAAACTTGTCTCGCATAGACATGGCCACACAATTGTTGGCCAACAATTACGAACATAGTGACGTACTAGACGTACTATGTGTTTTTTCAGCTCTTTAGCGCCACCCTTTGGGCGCCTTCTGCTAATTTCATGTTAGTAGACGTTTGCTACGTGTTGATTCATGCTTTTCATTTCAAACTTTTCATTTCAACCAGACATGTTGCAGAATCGGATGAGATAACGTGTTATTTATAATTAGCTTTGGAGTTATTGCTTTGACATAATTTTTTTGGTTGAATAATGATTTGATTTGGTATATTTTCTATATTTTTGGATGCATAGAATGCACTTTTTGGTTAAGTTCTATTGAAAAATAGCATGTCTAATTTTATTTGTTTTCTTTTTTTAATGTACAATTATGTAGAATAATACTCGGATATGTGTTTTACTTCAAATGACAGTTTGGGACTAGGCAGTTACATTTTAAAAAATACAATGTAAAATTGACAAGGGACACCAACATTTGTATCTTTGATCTTAAAAACTACGGGATAATGGTAGTGTGGTAACTTGCCCAATTAAAAAATTAAAAAAGCATAATAATTATTCTTGATATCACTAGAAAAAAAAAGCCTTTGAAAATTATTTTGCAATAACTCCATCAGTATCACCAGCAAAGCAGCTTCATTATTATCCCATTAAAGAAGAAGAGAATTGTGCGCTGCATTTGGAGATTTAATAATTTTCCACATCATGAATGTGAATTCTCCATTACGAATGCTAGTTTACAAGACCAACCGATTCTGTCTCGTCCTTGCTTCCAACCCTGTGTGTTTGTACTTTGTACCGATTGAGGATACACACGGTTGGATTTACTGCCAACAACGATTGAGGATACACACGGTTGGATTTACTGCCAACAACATTTCCCGTCGAGTCCAATCATGTGTACGAGGCTTAAGTGTGTAATCATACTTTTTGTATACAGTAGGGAAATTTTAAGACCCCTAGCAGTTTTTATTATGTCTAGAGACAGAACAGGAATTAAGAGGGTATCTCTTCAAAACATGGTGATATATTCTCAGACATTGGTCACCAGAACAGATTTACACATTGGAAGATTTCCCTTCACATCCTTTTCCTGTGAAATTCAATAGTATTGGATTTTCCATTACGTTCTGTGTCAGAGACAATAATAACTGGGATCAAAAGAATCTTTCTAGGAGGGACACAAAGAGCAAAAAAAGCAAAAATCTGATGTTCTAACCCCATAAATTCAGCTACTTTGTACAATGTGTTTGATTAGTGGGGGTCAAGTCCAACAAGGAGAATGCTACCTCATAGCTGTATTCTTTAATGCACAGTTTACAGTGACAGGAGCATAACTGTTGGTATACTTCTGGCGCTCTGACGCTGGACCCTCTGGTCTGAGAAAAGATTCCCTGGAATTCATAAAGACTGACGTGGACAGAATATGGGGCCAATTCCCTAAGAGTTAAATAATGACCAAAAAAATTTGGTAAAATAATGCTTGCAGCAAATCAGTTTCAAAGGTACAATTCACTAAGAATTTAGAGGCCCATTCTTTAAATATTTGTCTAGGGCCTATCCATTTCTAAAAGGGCCCTGGTTTGCACAGTTGAAAAGTAGCTCTGCATATATGGCAGACCATATGCAGCCTCCAAAAGAAAATTATAGTGGTAGCTTTTAATAAAATAAAATGGCACAAGGGCTTGAACTTGGGCAAAGAGGCATCATCATTGAGCTGTGCCTGGAGAGCATGATGTCTAAAAATGGCCCTGTTTAGTTAAAACTGAAGTTGCTGACCTAATTCGCTGAGCAGTCTTGCAACATACTTTCCATCGTTCATGAACAGGAACCCAGTGTGCCTAAACTCCTTCACAGAAGGCAGCGATCCCCCATTCAACTATATATTCAAGAGCCATTCAACTGAATTACCTTTTTTGTCAAGTTTAATCTATTTATAATGGTAATGTTCTACCTGAACTTATAAAGAATTTATTAGGTTACTGTTCTATTGTTAACATTCCTTTGAGATGAATAATACCCATGGTTAGATTTCCTCATTTTCTCATGCTGTAATTTTATTTTTTCTTTGTACAGCGTATCTGGCTTTGTGGTTATATGAATCTTACAGAGAAATTTCCCTTTAAGCACAGTTCAGTTAATGCCACAAATGACTTGATCTCTGTTGAGAGACTGAAAGTTAAGCAAAGGTCTGATTGAATTTCAGTGATTCAGTGCTACATTGCTCTATGACATCAGTGTTTTTCATAGATCACTAGAAGTCTGCTTGTTATTTTCAGCTTGAAATATAGTTCAGCTTTTAGACTTTACAAGTGCTTTTATGCATTTTAAAAATAAAGGTTTTTCCTTCTAAAAATTATATTTTGGATTTTGGTGGATGCTGGAAAGGTTGATAATGTTTATTACGTAATACTTTCCTTCTAAGGTTGCTTAAGGTTAAATTATGAATGATTCCAGTTGCTGATGCAATCAGATTGGGTTGCTGTTTGATTCTGTACCAGTAGGGGCTTTTTTTGTTAAAATTGTGGGTGTGGTCAGAAGGGGAAAGCCAAGCAAATTATCCAATGGGGGTGCATTACTGTATAATTAAACCCACACTCAAAAAACATTAACACACAATACAAGTCACTAATATTTATGTGCATCACTGTGTTAAAAAAAATACCTTGTGGCCTTCTAAATCACACGTGCCATGCACTTCCCAGTCTTACCCTTCAACCACTTGTGCACTGGGAGCCATAAATGGCACTAGTAAGCATGCAGCCAGTAGAGCCTCAGAATACTCTGTCAATCAATGGCTGTAAGGGTTTAACCTCCTAAAATGTATCTTGTTTTGTAGGCAGTTGAGCATATAGTACAAAATCAAGGCTGCTAACTTCAATGTGTTTTACACTTAGCTTTGCATGAAATGTATTTAAACAATAGTAAGTATGAACAACAGCATACTGAAATTACATATTGTATTAAAAACACCAATAAAAGGAAGGAAACTTAAAATGAAAACCACAGATGACAAGCCAAAAACTCAAACCCTCCCTGTATGGGGGACCGCAGGGGGAGGCAAGAGGAGAGATAAGTGGCTGTTACTGGGATGTATGTAAAGTAGATTAGAAATAAATGAATGTGATTGTCCACTAGGGATGAGCCGAACACCCCCCCCCCCCCCCGGTTCGGTTTGAATCGGTCCGAAAATTCATACAAACTTTAGAACCCCATTAAAGTCTATGGGACTCGAACGTTTGAAATCAAAAGTGCTAATTTTAAAGGCTAATATGCAAGATATTGTCCTAAAAAGGGGTGGGACATTTAAAAAAAAATTATTCGGTTACATCAGCTTTAGGTGCTTGGTAGCTGGTGGTGATGCAAGACTGATTCATCTTTATGAAGGTCAGTCGATCAACCGAGTCGGTGGACAGGCGCACCCTGTGATCGGTTACAAAGCCACCAGCAGCACTGAAGGTGCGTTCCGAAAGAACAGGACAGGCCAGTAGCTCAATTGCATACTGTGCAAGATTTGGCCAGTGATCCATCCTCAAGACCCAGTAACCCAGAGGATTTTCGGTGGGAAAGGTGTCCAAGTCTAACCTTGCCCCTAGGTATTCCTGCACCATGTAAATCAGACTCTGGCGATGATTGCTGGAACCGATCATACCTTGGGGCTGTGGACTAAAAAATTGTCTGAACGCATCGGTCAGACGGCCACCTTCTCCACCGCTCCTTCTGACCGAAGCCTCAGCAACACGTTGTCTAGGACCAGGAGTTTGTAACCTCCCAGTCTCTGGGAACGCATTGCACAGAACTTTCTGCAAGGCCTCCCGGAGATGTGTCATCCTCTGCTCCCTCTGCGACGGCAAGATAAGGTCCGCAACCTTACCCTTGTACCATGGATCAAGGAGAGTGGCTAGCCAGTAATGGTCCCTCTCCTTGATCCGAAGAATACGAGGATCCTTCCGCAGGCTTTGCAGGATCAGGGAGGCCATGCAGTGGAGGTTAGCTGAGTCCTCTGGGTCACTAAGGACAACATGATCTGCAGCCACCTCCTCCCAGCCACGTACAAGTCCATGGGTTTCTTGGGACTGTAAATCATCCCTAAAAGACTGCCGCTGCTGATGTTGAGTGTCAGGCTCCACATCCATGCTGACACAATCCTTCTCCTCCTCTTCCTCCTCGTCCTCTTCCTGTGTTATGGGTGGGACAGCAGGAACACTGTCTGGATAAAAGGGGCCTTGAGAGGCAAGGAAGTCCTCCTCTTCCTCCCTCTGTTCTGCCTCAAGTGCCCTGTCCATTATTCCACGCAGCGTATGCTCCAACAGGTGGACAAGAGGTACAGTGTCACTGATGCATGTACTTTCACTGCTCACCATCCTCGTGGCCTCCTCAAATGGTGACAGGACAGTGCATGCATCCCTGATCATGCCCCACTGGCGTGGTGAAAAAAAAACAAGCTCTCCTGACCCTGTCCTTGTGCCATAGTCGCACAGGTACTCATTGATGGCCCTCTGCTGCATGTACAGCCGCTGCAGCTTGGCCAACGTGGAGTTCCACCTAGTGGGCATGTCACATATAAGGCGGTTCTTGGGCAGGTTCAACTCCTTTTGGAGCTTAGCCAGCCAAGCACTGGCATTATAGACCGGCGGAAATGCACACAGACTTTCCTCGCATGCCTCAGGACATCCCAGGTAAGCCTGGGTACTTGCCCAAGAACCGCTGCACCACCAGGTTTAGGACGTGAGCCACACAGGGCACATGGGTCAGTTGTCCCTGACGGAGGGCAGAGAGGAGGTTGGTGCCATTGTCGAAAACCACCATTCCTGGCTTAAGCTGGCGTGGCATCAACCACCTCTCGGCCTGCCCCTGCAGAGCTGACAAAATATCTGCCCAAGTGTGGCTCCTGTCCCCCAAACAAACCAGCACAAGCACGGCATGGCATCTTTTTGCCTGCATACTTGCGTAGCCCCTTCAAAGCCTACAGAGCACCGCTGGTTCTGAGGACAAAGCACTGGAAGAGGCCATGGAGGAAGAAGAAGAGGAGGGGGTGGAGGAGAGGGGTGTGTCACAACCAGTAGTAGCATTTTGGAGGCGTGGTGGTGGAATAACCTCCAACACTACTGCACCTTGTCCTGCATCCTTCCCAGCTGCCAGAAGAGTGACCCAATGGGCCGTGAAAAATAGGTAACGTCCCTGTCCATGCCTGCTGGACCATGAGTCAGCAGTAATATGCACCTTACCGCTGACCGCCCTGTCCAGCGAGGCATGGATATTGCCTTCCACATGCCGGTAGAGAGGCGGAATCGCCTTCCGTGAGAAAAAGTGGCGTATTGGAACCTGCCACTGAAGAACCACACATTGCACAAACTCTCGGAAGGGGGCCTATTCTACCAACTGAAAAGGCAGCAGTTGAAGTGCTAGCAATTTAGCCAAGCTAGCATTCAACCGTTGGGCATGTGGATGGCAGGGAGTGAACTGCTTTCGACGGTCCAGCTGCCTGCTACAAGGGATGTCGGTGTACTGCTAGCAGAGTGCCCGTAAGTACTTGGCTGTGACACATCTAATTCTAAACCTTCATTCCTCTCACTGCAGGTTTCAGAGAGAAATAAAGGTATAGTGCAAGGAGAGGTCCGCTTTGTTCTTTGGTATGGGTCTTTAATTTAAGCTTGCCAACGAGCTGCATGGCAGGCCAACATATGTCTGGTCAAGCAAATGGTGCCCAAGCGGCTGATGTTTTGGCCACGCAAGATATGCTTGAGATATATGTTGCAAATAGGAGCGGTGCGATCTGATGCACTCTTCTCAAAAAAGGCTCACACCAAAGAACTTTTGGAATAACGTGCAGAGGCAGCACCCTGCACAGGCGGAGCTCTGCAGTGTGATTCAGTCGGTGTGCTGCCCTTAAGCTGGCCCCCGGAGGGAATCCTGCCTCGTTGGAGATGTGCCGCCTCCTCCTCTCTCCTATCAGGCACCCACGTGGAGTCAGAGACCTCATCATCCCCTCCCTCTTCATCACTGGAGCAAACCTGGAGTATGATGCAGCTGGTGGAACATGACTGCCTGATTGCTGTCCTTCTTGAGCATCCCCTCTCTCTGCGCTCACGCTGCCTTCCTCTAGCTGGGTATCATCATCAGAGCCTTCAAAATGCTGGGCATCCTCCTGGAGCATGTACCCAACACTGTGCTCAAACAGTTCGGGGGACTCCTCAGGAGGACGTGGTGGGTCTATGGAAGGAGTGACTGATGACATTGAGACAAGGGAAGAGGACTTGTTGGCAGCTGCTTTGCTAGTACCCTGAGCCTGGGTAAGAGAGGATGAGGAGGATGAGGAGGGCTTGGTCATCCACTCTACCAAGTCTTCAACATGAAGAGGCTCAACACGTCCAGCTGCCGAAAATAAGGACAAGCGTGTCCCATGGCAACGTGCTGATGACTATGCACCACATCCATGACCAGCACTGTTGTCTCTAGACACAGAGCCTGCTTGCCCTCTTTTATTGGCCTGTGACTGTCTGCCTCTCCTTGTTGGCCTTGCAGACATAGTAATGGCCTGCAGGGAGATGGGAAAACCAGCAATTGGAGTAGCTTTAGGTGCTCACTGAGCAGATGACACAGTACACCCGCTGTAAATGCTGCAGATGCCTGTATTACAGAAACAGAACAACACCAGCAATAAGGGGTAGCTTCAGGTGTATACTGTGCAGGAGGCACACAGCACCCACTGTAAATGCTGCAGATGCCTGTATTACAGATACAGAATGTACAGGATGCCAAGATTGGGTCCTGGACGGGTGCTATGTAGCGCCTATATTCGGGATGTGGTCCCTTTAAGGGAATCATGGTAGGCCTCAGGGGGTCACCCAAAAATGGGTGACAAATTCCGGGGATAGTTTTGGGAGAAGACTGACTCGCGATCCTCTCTATATTTAAGAGAGATAGTTGGGACCTGGAATTTGGGAGGCTCTGAAGTGACATTTGGGTGGGAAAGAGCCTCCCTCCCTGACCACAGGGATTCGGCCTACAGGGGGTTAACAGCCTCCAAGAAGACAGCCTATAAGACAGGAAGTAGTAGAGAGGTGGTGGTGAGTAGGAGAAGGAGATGAACACCTGTCTGAGGAGCTGTCTGGCTGTGTTGTTGTATTGCTGTTTTGCTGTTTTGGATGCTGAAAAAAGATCTCTGCAAGGACTCTAAAGA
Source organism: Lithobates pipiens (assembly GCF_037356315.1). Taxonomy (NCBI): domain Eukaryota; kingdom Metazoa; phylum Chordata; class Amphibia; order Anura; family Ranidae; genus Lithobates; species Lithobates pipiens. Next base: position 517,516,583 of record NW_027507758.1, read on the forward strand.
AACGTTTTGGTGAAGACCTAACTACAGAACTGTAGGTGCTTTCTTTTCGTATTATTTGTGCTGTAGATAAGTGGACTTTAATTTAAATTTTTTTGTATGCTGAAGAAAAGCTTTATTTTTGATTGAACTATAAATAAATATATTTTGGTTTCACCTTATACCGGTTTATGCACTTAGTCCCGCGGAGCTAGTATCCCCAAACATTACAAGAACACCAGCAATAAGGGGTAGCTTCAGATGTATACTGTGCAGGAGGCACACAACACCCACTTTAACTGCTGCATATGCCTGTATTACAGAAACAGAACAACTCCAGCAATAAGGGGTATCGGCAGGTGTATACTGTGCAGGAGGCACACAACACCCACTCTTACTTTTGCAGATGCCTGTATTACAGAAACAGAACACCAGTAATAAGGGGTAGCTTCAGGTGTATACTGTGCAGGAGGCACACAACACCCACTGCAACAGCGCTAGGTTCCCAAGCAACAAAGACACTGTCCCTTTCTATCGCGCTCTTTGCCTGAACGCCGCAACACACTACACAAGCCCGCCACGCTGGCGGCCTTATATAGTGTGGGGCGTGTACTAAACCTCCCTGAGCTATAATTGGCCACAGGCATCCTGCCTGTGGCCAATTATGTCTCTCCTTGCTGCCGGTGTGATTGGCCAAGCATGCGGGGTCACAGTGCATGCTTGGCCAATCATGAGCCAGCAATGCACTACAATGGCGCAGTGCATTGTGGGCCGTGAGTGCCATACTAATATGGCACGAACGGCCCACAAAGTTCTGGATTCGGCGAACAGCCGGTGTTCGAGACGAACATGCATTCGACTCGAACACCGAGCTCATCCCTATTGTCCACTAAAACTAGATGTCATACGGTATATGTATATGGTATACACTATTTTAAGTACATAGTGTATATGGGCCAGAATAATTCTATTCATACATCCATATACTGTACAGGGTGTCACAAGCCCAAGGGCGTGGGTCATTCCAAAATTGTCATGCTCTAATGAGATATGTATACTGTATGTTTATATATTCAATTAAAAAGGAGGGGAAAAGGGACATCAATAACATGGACTGTGGTATTTCACAAGGTCAAATATTTGCCTGAAGCCCATCTTTTCATGAGTCATATATAGGCAGAACTGGGCGTGGTAATATACAGTGTCAGTTCAGACCCTCCAACTGACACCAACACCGGGGAACTATTCCTCCCACTGATATAAACGATTGGGCACTACTCATCCTACTGACACCAATGATAGGGCACTACTCCTACTGACACCAATGATGGGGCACTATTCCTCCACCTAATAGCAATGATGGGGCACTTTTCCTCCTCCTGCTGACCACAGGCATTATGTAAGTTTTCTACGCTCGCTGGCCAAGTCTGAAACATTATTTACTCCCACTGATGCTGTGGCATTTTCTGCTCTCACTGGCCACAGTCCAGCCCTCCAAGAGTTTAAAGGACAGTAACTGGCCCTTTGTTTAGAAATTTTGGAGACTACTGCCTTAAAGGAATGCAAGCTGTCTGTCTCGTGGCGGGCAGCTTAAGTGGCAATGCAGCTTTAGTGTTAAGGATGCATGCAACTTAAGCAGTGACTCCAGATGGTAAAGGATCTTTCTTGGGTTGTTTAATGGCTCAGCACTCAGCACATCAGTTTTCTTCTCAGCTCTGTTGTAGAAAGCAGTCCAACCTGGCCTAGTTCAAACAGCGCAGCTCAGCTCGGTCACACATCTTCCCAGTTAGCGTATCTCTCCCCCGACTCATTCCCGGGCTTTTTCTTTGATATTGCCCCTTCCCTTGGCTGGTACCTGTGGGCCTTGTAGTTATGACTTCAGCTTTACTGTATGCAAGATCCTCCTTCGAGAATACATTTGCCAAATTGCACCCACCATATTGACAAATGACGGTGGTGGGTTGTTCTGGGACAAATTACGTCGTCCCACTCTTGCCGTGCTTGCGCCCGTGGGGGGGCGCAACGCAGTGATCGGCAGCACACTGTGTCCCTGGAACATGGTGCATTCTCGATCTCGGTGAACAGCCAATGACATGGCTCTTTACCCATGTGATCAGCTGTGTCCAATCATAGCTGATCACATATAAACAACTAGTTGCCGGTTATCGATTTTACTCTCCTCACACTGAGTATGAGGAGAGGAGAGCTGATCACTGGATTTCCTCACAGGAAAGATCTGCACAGATAATCAGGGCACTAATCATCAGTGCCATCTTTATCAGTGCAGCCCCAGCAGTGCCCAGCAGTGATCCCAATCAGTGCCGATCAGTTCCACCTATCAGTGCCCATCAGTGATACCAATCAGTGCTGCCTTTCAGTGCTCATCATTGCTACCCATCAGTGGCGCTTATCAATGCCACCAATCAGTGCCCACCAGTGCTGCCTATGAGTGCTGTTTATCAGTGCCCATAAGTGACACCTGTCGGTGCCCTTCAGTGCTGCATATCAGTGCAGCCTACAGTGCCCATAAGGGCTGCATATTAGTGCCTCCTCATCAGTGGCACCTCATCAGTGTCCATCAGTGGCACTTCATCAGTGCCCATCAGTGCAGCCTCATCAGCGCACATCAGTGAAGAAGAAAAATGAATTATTTACAACACTTTCTAACAGAAAGTATGAAAACTTTTTTCAAAGTTCTTTTTTCATTTTTTTTAGCAAAAAAATAAAAACTCCAGTGGTGATTAAATACCACAAAAAAAGGCTGAAAAAAAAATCTAAAAAGGTAATTTGGGTACATTGTTTCATGACTACACAAATGTCATTTAACGTGTGACAGCGCTGAAAGCTGAAAATTGGCCTGGCAGGTAGGGGTGAAAGTGCCCGGTATTGAAGCGGTTGAACAAGCATATTGCTTTATGTAAAAGCTTATTTTCAGACTTTTTTGCACTATTTCTAACAGTTTAAGTATTTACACTTGTTACAACTAATTAAGGTCAATTGGATCTCATTGGAAATCAGTACTGTGAAGCAACTACTTTTACCATGTCTCAGGAGATATGCTGCCCGTTCTTAATTAGCGAAGCTGGTATGTAATCAGGGTAAGCATTATGACCCATAAACTCTTTATATCTGCATATGTTTACATTATCATTATCCCATCATTGTTAGCTGAGAATTGTATTCTCTAGAGCCACCAATTACAACAAACATACTGGTGCTCTTTATATTTTGCTATTCGTCTATAGAGAATATCAGATAATTTCCACTAAAGAAAAGGAAACTATTAACAAACAAACTAAAGCTGGCTTTACACTAGTAGAATTTAGAGTTTTCGTTTTAAGAAAGTTCGTTTGATTTTTCTAATCATTGGTGGGATCAAATTGATGTTCATTTTCAACTGTAGTGAGGAGAACATTTGAAGGAGCAGGATAATATTTAATAAACAAATTTCTAACAGTGTATGTGGCTTTTGTTTGGGGAATTTTATTCATGTCAAAATTTCATTTTAAAGGAGGAGCATGGGAACTAAAAAAACAAAACAAACATACGTACTTACCTATATGTAAAATAATGATTAACCGCTTCCCGCCCGCCCTATAGCCGAATGACGGCCATAGAGCGGGCACTCTCGTCCGGGAGGCCGTCCCTGGATGTCCTCGTGTTTACTTCCGCAATGCGTGCCACCGCGGGCGCGCATCGGGGAAGTTTTGTGTTTGCCGTGTCCCCCGGAGACAGGCAAACACAGATCGTTGTAAACGGCCAATCACAGAGGCCGTTTATAGCGCGATCGGCGTGTCCAATGTGAGATGATCTCATATGTAAACATATGAGATCATCTCTCAGCGCCGCTCTCCCTCCTCACACAGACAGTGTGTGAGAGGGGAGAGATGAACGGCTGCAGCGGCCGTAAGTGAAAAAAAAAAAGTAAAAAAAAGTGCCATCCTCCCCCAGTGCCATCCTCCCCAGTGCCATCCTCCCCAGTGCTACCTGCCCCCAGTGCCACCTGTTAGTGATATCTGTCCCCAGTGCCACCTGTTGTCAGTGCCATTTGTCCCCAGTGCCATCTGTCATCAGTGCCACGTATAAGTGCCATCTGTCATCAGTGCCACGTGTCATCAGTGCCACATAGTGCCATCTGTTATCAGTACCACATATTAGTGCCATCTGTCATCAGTGCCACGTACCAGTGTAATTTGTCATCAGTGCCACCTGTCAGTGTCACGTGCCATCTGTTGTCAGTGTCACGTGTCATCAATGCCACTTATCAGTGCCATCTGTCATCAGTGTCACGCGTCATCGGTGCCACGTATTAGTGCCATCTGTCATCGGTGCCACGTATTAGTGCCATGTATTAGTGCCATCTGTCATCAGTGCCACGTATTAGTGCCACGTATAAGTGCCATCTTTCATCAGTGCCACGTATAAGTGCCATCTGTCATCAGTGCCACATATTAGTGCCATCTGTCATCAGTGCCACGTGTCATCAGTGCCACGTATAAGTGTCATCAGTGCCACGTATAAGTGTCATCATTGCCACGTATCAGTGCCATCTGTCATCATTGTCACGTGTCATTGTCCTGGTGCTCCAGGGCCTTCAAAAGCGTAATAGGTAGTCAACAATTTAGATGTGTAATTTATGCTCCTAGAACACGTGATGGCGCTCCCTGCATGTTGGGCCTCTTTATGTGGCCAGGCTGTGAAAAAGTCCCACACATGTGGTATTGTAATACTCAGGAGGAGTAGCAGAATTTTTTGGGGGGTGTCATTTGTGGTATACACATGCCACATGAGGGAAATAACCTATTACAATGACAATTTTGTGGAAAAAAAATTAAAAAATAAAAAATCTTAATTTTGCAAAGAATTGTGGGAAAAAAATCACAACATCTAAAAGCTCACCATTCCTCTTACTAAATACCTTGGAATTTATACTTTCCAAAAAGGGGTAATTTGGGGGGTATTTGTACTTTTCTGGCTTGTTCAGGTCACAAGAAGTGAGATAGGCCACCAGTACATCAGATGTGATCAATTTTGTATGATTCGCACAACTTGTAGACTCTCTAACTTTCACAAAGACCAAATAATAGCCACTAATTTGGGTTATTTTTACCAAAGATATGTAGCAGTATAAATTGTGGCCAAAATTTATGAAGAAAAATTAATCATTTGCATAATTTTGGCACAGAAACAAAGAAATATGCGTTTTTTTTTCTCCAAATTTTCAGTCTTTTTTCATTTATAGCGCAAAAAATAAAAACCCCAGAGGTGATAAAATACCACCAAAAGAAAGCTCTATTTGTGGGAAAAAAAGGACAAAAAATTAATTTGGGTACAGTGTTGCATGACTGAGTAATTGTCATTCAAAGTGTGAGAGCACCGAAAGCTGAAAATTGGTCTGGGCAGGAAGGGTGTTTAAGTGTCCAGTAAGCAAGTGGTCAAGGGCGCAAGTAGAACATATGTTAAATCCAATATTAAAGTGCATAAGTGTCAACAGTCCAAACTAAAAACAAAAATATGTGTATCATGTATAACAATGTAATATAATAATCCAGGTCTTCTATATAAACGCCAACACCGTGCTTCCTAAAGTGCAACGTGCTTGAACTCTTGTCAATAAAGTGCTTCACCCTAAGTGACATATAATTGTGCTCACTGGATATATAACTGATAGTCACCACTCTCTGCTCTGCCCCTCCAGTATTTACTGGATCACTGGGCTCTGGAGGAGGCAAGATTAGCTGGCTGGAACTCTCAGCGGTGCATTGAGAGACTGAGCCAGCTGGCAGCTAGGTGTCTGGGTGGATCCCAACATTATTGTCAGGATCCCTGCAGAGCCTGGACTGGTTCTGTGATTAGCCTGCTGGAGGCTTAATCTGGGTCACAGGAGTGTAGAAATAAGTGCACTTCTGTAACCCAGAATAAAAATGTGGCCAAAAAACATTCACATTTTTGAAGTAGTTTTCAATAACATTCATCAAGTCATCGAATGTACCGAGAATATTGTTTATATAAATATGAGGGAGTAAAAACACAGTATATTTAATTGTGTTCTTATCTGTTTGCCCAGAGTTCCACTTTAAAGCACAGAGCACATATCCAGTGCACCCACAGCACACATCCTCTATTTACTTTTAATTATATCAGAGTACAAAACTCAACATAGCTGTTTGGTTCCTCTCTAGGTTATGATTGGCTAGGGGTGTCTGCAAGTAATCATGCGCTGCATAATTGCTGGAAAATGCTGCTGAACTAAATATGAATGCAAATAAATACCTAAAGCAGAACTAAAGTACTGCTCTAAAAAATTGCACGGAGCTAAAATTTAGATATGCAAAGGCTCTTTTGCCCAAAAAAAACATACCCATGAACCTTGCAATTTTGATTTTTGTTACATCGTCAGTGGTCATCCAGTGGCCAAACAGGCGTTGTCGGACCAAGGAGAAACGGAACAGAGTTAGGGGGGAATGCAGCCACAGCTGGAGCCCTGGTTTGTCACTATTGGTGGAGGGGTACAATAAAAGGTAAGTGTGCTGTAAAATGCAAGTATGCTTTGCATGGCAAGCAATGTGCACTAATAAAGCCTCTGTACTTTATCCATCACAACATGTATGTAATCCCATTAATAAGTATTATTCTGAGCTCTTCCAAAAGCTGTTATCTCCCTGATGTGTTGCCCCCAGTTGCTGGGTGTACCTGGATCTGACCACTGGTACTAAGCACTTGGCACCTCTGATATTTTGTATGTGAGTACTTGATTTGATTATCCTATGTAGGGACTGCAAGGCTGTACTATGTTTGTTATATGCATTGTGAAGATCTCACATGATTGTAATCTGCTCCCCAATATCTGTAGGACCTTCTGAAGAAGCCAATGATTGAAAAAATGCATAGAGTTCAGAGATCAAGATCTAAATTTCCTGCATACCAGTCAGTCATATTTATGCTAATTGTGGTTATAATTACTTTACCTTAATATATCTTTGTGATGTATATGGGCTGATATCAGTGCTGGGCTCAGCCCTTCCTTCTCAAAGCTGGCCGCTCAGCTGTCTGCTAATTGCCAGCTTCTTTCTCTCCACAGTGACTCCCCTATTGATGATATCCTGCTCGTCAGTCCTGCCTACTTAAGCCGTCCAGCCCAAATGATCTCTACCTTCGCCTTGGTCACATCTCTAGAGACGTTCTCCTGTGTTCCTGTTAAAGATTTGCTTGGCTGACATTCCTTCTGGCTCCAGATCCTGCTTGCTACTGCACTAATATCTGGCTCCCTGACGTTTTGGCTTGTCTGACTATCCGTTCTGGTTCTTGAGCTCTGGTTATGTTTTGACTATGTTTACTCTGTTTATCTTTTTATTATTATTAAACAATTGTGATTTAACTGTACTTCTGTCTCAGTCCGATTCATGGTTTCTGACAGCTGGGGTCAGAGGTCATATATGCTACTAATGTTTTTTTTTATGGAAATTGTATTATGAATAAACTTTTGTAATTTTTTTAATATTTTGTGTACTTACTTCTCTTACCTGGGGTTACAATGTGGTCACCTTTAACCTCCCTGGCGGTTTGATTATTTCGGATTTTAGGTGCTAAATGCGGTACAATTATTTTGCATGAAAATTTGGCGTTTTATATTGTAGGCCTGTTATTCTTAGGAATAACTCACTTAAATCTGTCCAAACCAGAATCTAGCAGACATCCCGGGTATGATAAAGTTTGAAAAATGAAATCATAAATTATAATATAATAAATAGCTATAAATAATTATACCAAATAATAATATAACAATAATAAATAATTATTCAATAATGTAATCAAATCAAAAACACTGAAATTTGCTCAGTTGCAGAATTGTCACTATCATTACTTTTCAGTATTTGATGACGGATCTCCCCACAAATCACTATCCTCAATTCTGTGAGTGATTCTAATTTATTGTCGCTGTTTTCTAGCTGGTCTAAAAACATTTTTGATGTAAAGGGACAGTTTTGGTTGCTATGGACAATCTCCAGTTTCCAGGCATAAAGAACAGTTTTTATAATATAAAACTGCATGCAGGGCACTGGGCAGACCACTAGGGCCAAAGGGGATGTGAAATAATTACATACAGCAATGTAATCTGTAAGATTACATTATACTGTATGTATACTGTGTGTTTCACTTTTTGAATTTGGCACCAATCTCCGTCCCCGTGTGCGTCGCAACGTTCACAGGGAACAGAGATCGGCTCCATGATGAATCGAGCGGAGGACGAGCCGCTCATACAGGGCGGGGACATCGCTGGATCCGAGGGAGAAGGTAAGTAAACGTCCTCTTGGATCCAGCGATGAGGTCCCGAGTCTGGCTCGGGGTTACCGCTTTTGGTATAAAACTTTCACTCCAAGCCAGACTCGGGAACACCGTCAATAAAAACTTCAAGGAGCAAGAAGGCAAAATAGACATGCAAAGTTCCTAGCCATTTTTTTTCATAAAATTACCCTTAAAAAACAGCAGCATGTTTGCAAACTGAGTGTTCACTTACACAATTTACAATTGTCTATAGCTCACACCTTTTTCAGGTGTTGATGCACATTTTTCATGCATATTCTTGTGTTTTCATATGTAATGTGTTTTTCATGTTGGCCAATAAAAAACTAGGCATGTTAGCAGGGGATGGAAATGCACGTAAATCACATAAAACAAGCATTTTTTATGAACTATTATTGACTTCTATGGGCCTCAATCACATGAAAATATAAAGCTATTTTGAATAATGTGCACACTGGAACCATGCGTCATCAAAAACAGTGTTATAAATAGAACCTATTCACATCTGTTTGCTGCAGTGTCAAAAAATTTTTAAAACAGTATCAATGTGTTTTAGCTCCTAGTAACAAGCCTAAATAGTTTTATATTGACCAATATGAAAACAACGTGATGCATGAAAACACATAAAAAATGTGCATCAACACGTCAATTCATGTGCAACATGTACATCTACATGCAAAACACATTAAAAATGTACAGTATTAAAACTTAAATGGAAAGATGTGAACCTTGTCTAAATATAACAACAAAAATATGAAAGACTAAGCACATAAAAATGTAAAAAATGTATAAAAGTGTCTCTATCACTAAGGCCGCGTACACACGGGCGGACTGTTCGCTCAACTTTGTCCGCTGAACAGTGTTTCAGCGGACAGTCCGCCCGTGTGTGGGCTTTCAGCGGACAGTTTCAGCGGACAGTTTGACGGACAAAGTCTTTCGGAAATTTCCGAAAAACTGTCCGCTGAAACTTTGTTTGAGCGAACAGTCCGCCCGTATGTAGGCCACTTTCAAAATGAGCAAACTGTTCCTGCTCGGAGGAAAGTCTGCTCATTACGAGCGCGTCTCCAGGTAGGCGGGGCCCGCGACGGAGACGTCGCGGGCTCCGCCGCCTGGAATGGACTTAAAGGGGAACCCCAACGCCGAAAAAAATCGGCGTGGGGGTCCCCCCAAAGTCCACAACAGACCCTTGTCCGAGCACGCTACCCGGCCGGCCAGGAAAGGGGGGCTAGCGAGCGCGTCCCCCCCCTTCTGAGCCGTACCAGGCCCCCCCACCCCAAAGCACCTTGTCCCCATGTTGATGAGGACAAGGGCCTCTTCCCGACAACCCTGGCCGTTGGTTGTCGGGGTCTGCGGGCGGGGGGCTTATCGGAATCCGGGAGCCCCCTTTAATAAGGGGGCCCCCGGATACTGGCCCCCCACCCTATGTGAATGAGTATGGGGTACAATGTACCCCTACCCATTCACCTGTAAAATAAAAGTACCCAAAAAAAAACACAACACACGAGAAAAAATATTTTATTGCACAGCTCCGGGGGTCTTCCGTCTTCGGGGGTCTTCTCGCCGGACTCGTAGGACTTGTAGCTCTTTTGCAGGCGGTGGCCCGGTCTTCTGTCGCCGCTGTCGCCGTCGCCGCCTTCCGTTCTTCTTCTTCTTCTTCTTCTTCTTCTTGTTCTTCTCCAGGAGATGTTGACACGTCGCTCTCTCTGGCCGGAATGCCAGAGCCGCCCTGCGCTGCCACTTATATAGTGACAATGGGGCGGTGTCACATGGTATATGTCACATGGGTTGGTCACATGGGTTGATGTCACATGGGGACTATGACATCGTAAGGGGGCGGGGTCACCATGTGACCAACCCATGTTACATATACCATGTGACACCGCCCCATTGTCACTATATAAGTGGCAGCGCAGGGCGGCTCTGGCATTGTGGCCGGAGAGAGCGTCGTGTCAACATCTCCTGGAGAAGAACAAGAAGAAGAAGAAGAAGAAGAACGGAAGGCGGCGACGGCGACAGCGGCGACAGAAGACCGGGCCACCGCCTGCAAAAGAGCTACAAGTCTCTCTCCCGACTTCGGGGGTCTTGTCCCCCTCTTCGGTTCTTCTGCCGGGCCACCGCGCCTTCTTGTAGCTCTTTTGCAGGCGGTGGCCCGGCAGAAGAACCGAAGAGGGGGACAAGACCCCCGAAGTCGGGAGAAGAGGCCGGCAGCGGGGAGGAAGAAAGCCGGACTCCTCCGCTAGCAAAAGAGCTACACGAAGATAGCGGAGGAGTCCGGCGAGAAGACCCCCGAAGACGGAAGACCCCCGGAGCTGTGCAATAAAATATTTTTTCTCGTGTGTTGTGTTTTTTTTGGGTACTTTTATTTTACAGGTGAATGGGTAGGGGTACATTGTACCCCATACTCATTCACATAGGGTGGGGGGCCGGTATCCGGGGGCCCCCTTATTAAAGGGGGCTCCCGGATTCCGATAAGCCCCCCGCCCGCAGACCCTGACAACCAACGGCCAGGGTTGTCGGGAAGAGGCCCTTGTCCTCATCAACATGGGGACAAGGTGCTTTGGGGTGGGGGGGCCGCGCGGCCCCCCCTTCCCCAAGGCACCCCCCATGTTGAGGGCACGCGGCCTGGTACGGCTCAGGAGGGGGGGGGCGCGCTCGCTCGCCCCCCTTTCCTGGCCGGCCGGGTAGCGTGCTCGGACAAGGGTCTGTTGTGGACTTTGGGGGAACCCCCACGCCGATTTTTTTCGGCGTTGGGTGTCCCTTTAAGTCCATTCCAGGCGGCGGTGCCCGCGACGTCTCCTTCGCGGGCCCCGCCTACCTGTACACGCGCTCGAAATGGGCGGACTTGCCTCCGCCTTACGTGGGCGAGTCCGTTCATTTCAAAAGTTGAGCGAACTGTTTGGCAAACAGTTCGCTGAAACAGTCCGCTCAAAAAGTGCCGTGTGTGGGCAAGTCCGCTCATGCAAATTTTGAGCGGACTGTTGCGGCAACTGTTTGACGAACAAAGTTTCAGCGAACAGTCCCCGCGTGTGTACGCGGCTTAAGAAAAAAAAAACTGTAGCAGGTAGATGGCTGCGAGAACCTGTACAAGCTTTCAAGACCCTTTTGTTGCACTCAAATGCCAGCTGTTCTAGCAATTAACACTCCAGCACTCCCTGGGAATTCTTGGATCTTGCTTTTACACTACACCCAACCCCCTGCACCCCCAAACATTCCAAGTGGCCCATCGCTTAAAGAGAATGTAAATCCAACATTTCTTATACCTGAGATGTGCTTGTTTTACCATGTACTTGTATGAAAAAGTATCCTGTTCTCTTTGTATTGCTTCCTTTGGGTAAATCGCTGGCGTTCCTGCCAGTCCCTCTGCTTTCTTATGAAAAACTGACCACACTAAGCAGGAGACCACAGCATGATCAGTTCTCTAGCTGTGTTGGGAACTCAGTATGCTCTCCCTCCAATGATCAGACTTGTGATCACACCCCCCCCTTCCCTTGCAGAGCCATTTATTGCGAAGTTTAGTGTATTGCTGTTTCTCCTCCCCCAGCTCTCTGTTCTCAGCTGCATAAGGAACTTGTAGGGTATGTGATCACTTATAAAACAAGGGAAAAAGGGTAGTCATAATGTTTTTATGTTATGTTATTCTATATTCCACAAAAGGAATGTGCAGCCAGGACAAAAAGCCAGGCACGCTTCAGTACTATCAGGGAGTGCATACCTGCCAGTGTCTTCATCTCATTCCCTGGGACACTGTCACCCTCGCCCACTGCTCACATATATCACTCCTTCTTTTTAGGCTGTCCCGCTCAGACTACAGACACTTTCTAGGTGGTCCATCCCTAATTACACTGGAAGAATGCACTCATGGTCGCCATCCTTTCAGTAATATCCTTTTTTAGGTCACTGGGTATGCTATGTAAGTCAAGGGCAATGCTGTAATCTTGGGACACAGCCAGGGACACAGCATCATCATGGACACAGGCACAATTTTTGTTTTTTTCGGGTATTTACCAAAACATATTCAAGGTATAGTCATATAATATGGGCTGAAAGTGCACACTCTCAGGTTTAATTTGAGGGTATGTACATCCAAGTCAGAAGAAGGGTTTAGGAATTACAGCTCCTAAGAATAGCCATCCCCCCATTTTCAAGGTGCCAAAAGTAATTGGACAATTGAATCGAAAGCTGTTTCGTGGCCAGGGGTGGGCTACTCCTTTGTTATTTCTTCATAAAATAAGCAGGTAAAAGGTCTGGAGTTGATTCTAAGTGTGGTATTTGCATTTGGAATATATTTCTGTGAACCTACATCATGCGTTCAAAGGAGTTGGCCACTCAAGTGAAACAGGTCATTGTAAGACTTAATAAAAGAAACAAATCCATCAGTGAGAAAGCAGCAACATTAGGAGTTGCCAAATCAACAGGTTGGTACATTCTGAGGAAAGAAGAGTTGGTGAGCTCAGCAACATAAAAAGTCCTGGATGTCCATGTCGAGACCGAAAAAGGACCAGAGGACCAAATGAGTGACACAGCATACAATGTATGGGAAAATAGTAAATAATTGATAATTTATCAAAGAATAAAAATCACTATAAAACTCCACAATGGGAGATCATAATGGGGATACCAAAAAAACTTAAGACACACATCCCGGGGGGACCAGTATCAAGTCACCACCGGGTGTTGCTATAAACAGCACGGGACAAAACAACCACAACACACATTTTTTTATATGCAATATTGTTTGACTAGAGGGACACTACCCATACTAGGCACACTTTGTATTGAGTATATAAGTGTGCCATCACACAAATAACCAGGCCCTTTTGTTCTTTTTTGTTTGTACTGGATGTCCATGGCAGACAACAGTGGTGGATGATCGCAGGATCCTCTATATGGTAAAGAAAAATGCATTTATAACATCCAGATAAGTGAAGGACACTCTCCAGGAGGTGGGTGTATCATTGTCAAAGTCTATAATCAAGAGAAGACTTCATGAGAGAAAATACAGATGGTTCACCACAAGGTGCAAACCATTCATAAGCCTGAAGAATAGAAAAGCCAGATTAGACTTTGCCAAAAAACATCTAAAAAAGCCAGACCAGTTCTGGAAAAGCATTCTTTGGACAGATGAAACTAAGATTAATCTGTACCAGAATTACAGGAAGATAAAAGTGTGGAGAAGGCTTTGAACAGCTCATGATCCAAAGCACACAATGTCATCTGTAAAACCTGGTGGAGGCAATGTGATGGGATGGGCATGCATGGCTTCCAGTGGCACTGGGTCATTTGTGTTTATTGATGATGTGACAGAAGACAGAAGCAGTCAAATTAATTCTGCAGTGTTTAGAGATATACTGCCAGCCCTGATTCAGCCAAATTTGATTGGACAGTGCTTTACAGTACAGATGGACAATGATCCAAAACACATTGCAAAACCAACTCAGGAGCTTTTGAAGGAAAATAAGTGGAATATTCTGCAATGGCCAAGTCAATCACCTGATCTCAACCAGGATGAGCATGTATTTCACTTGCTGAAGGCAAAACTAGAGGCAGCAAGAGCCACAAACAAAGAACAACTGAAGACAGTTGCAGTTAGAGCCTGGAAAAGAATCAGAAAGGAGGAAACCCAGTTTTTGGTTATGTCCATGGGTTCCAGACGTCAGGCAGTCATTGCCAGTAATGAATTCTCAACAAAACATTAAAAATTAACATTTTATTTATGATTATATTAATTTGTCCAATTACATTTGAGCTCCTGAAAATGGGGGGAATGGTGTATAAAAATGGTTGCAGTTCCTAAAATGTTTACATGATATTTATGTTCAACCCTTATAATTAAAGCTGAAAGTCTGCACTTTAAATTCATCATTTTCATTTTATTCTGGTGGCATACAGAGCCAAAAGTATGAAAATTGTGCCTGTAACCAAATATATATGGACTTAACTGTAAATGCAGGATTGTCCCAGCAAATCACGGACAGTTGGCATCTATTAGAGTGCTGAAATCCTGCCTGTCAGAATGACCCAGGGTTTGGTTTGGCCTGTCAGAGTTTATGTACACTAAACCTTGCATGCGCAGCTTAATGTGCATTTCAGCACCACTCTGTGCCGTGATGATGTAATTCCTGTATGCATGTGTGGGAATGACTTTATCATAGCCTGGTCAACCAAGGGACTGAAGAGTCTGAACCTTGAAGAAAGACCATTAGAAGATGGAAGTGTCGGTGACCAGTGCAGATTGCACAGCTTCTGGAGGGGATTGTTTGCCAGGTTAGTCTGCAATAATGTTATAATAAGCTGTGCATACTAACACATTATGGATAAAAGCTCCTGAGGCCTAATTAAAAAAATATTAGCGGAAGTTTAATTCAACTTTAACTTCTTCAACACCAGAGGTTCAGTGCAAGGAAGAGGACAGGGTATCCCTGCACAGAAGACATTCGAAATTCATAACAGTTAAGTGATGTGGCTGCAAATATAGTAGAACAAAATAATTTTTGACTAAACGTTAGCTTTTAAGACAGAATGATATCAACCACTTAACCACTTCAGCTCCGGACCAATAAATACCTTAAGGACCAGAGGTCTTTTTGCAATTTCGCACTGCGCTGCTTTAACTGGTAATTTCGCGGTCATGCAATATTGCACCCAAACGAAATTTGCGTCCTTTTCTTCCCACAAATAGAGCTTTCTTTTGATGGTATTTGATTGCCTCTGCGATTTTTTTTTTTTTTGCGATATAAATGGAAAAAAAGCGAAAATTTTGAAAAAAAAAGATATTTTCTTCTTTTTGTTATAAGAAAAATCGAATAAACTAAATTTTAGTCATACATTGAGGGCAAAATTTATTCAGCCACATGTCTTTAGTAAAAAAAATGTCAATAAGCGTATATTTTTTGGTTTGCGCAAAAGTTATAGCGTCTACAAACTAGAGTACATTTTCTGGAATTTACACAGCTTTTAATTTATGACTGCCGATCTCATTTCTTGAGGTGCTAAAATGGCAGGGCAGTACAAATCCCCCCCAAATGACCCCATTTTGGAAAGTAGACACCCCAAGAAAATTGCTGATGGGTATGTTGAGCCCATTAAATATTTATTTTTTTTGTCCTAAGGGATTGAATAATGACAAAAAAAAAAATTTTTTTACAAAAAGTTGTCACTAAATGATATATTGCTCACACATGCCATGGTTATATGTGGAATTGCACCCCAAAATATATTCCGCTACTTCTCCCGAGTATGGGGATACCACATGTGTGGGACTTTTTGGGAGTCTAGTCGCGCACGGCACCCCGAAAACCAATCACCACCTTCAGGATTTCTAAGGGTGCAAATTTTTGATTTAACTCCTCACTACCTATCACAGTTTCGAAGGCCATAAAATGCCAAAATAGCACAAAACCCCCCAAAATGACCCCATTTTGGAAAGTAGACACCCCAAGCTATTTACGGAGAGGCATGTTGAGTCCATGGAATATTTTATATTTTGCCACAAGTTGCGGGAATATTACAAACTTTTTTTTTTTTGCACCAAGTTGTCACTAAATGATATATTGCTCACACATGCTATGGGCATATGTGAAATGACACCCCAAAATACATTCTGCTGCTTCTCCTGAGTACGGGGATACCACATGTGTGGGACTTTTTGGGAGTCTAGTCGCGCACGGCACCCCGAAAACCAATCACCACCTTCAGGATTTCTAAGGGTGCAAATTTTTGATTTAACTCCTCACTACCTATCACAGTTTTGAAGTCCATAAAATGCCAAAATAGCACAAAACCCCCCCAAATGACCCCATTTTGGAAAGTAGACACCCCAAGCTATTTACTGAGAGGCATGTTGAGTCCATGGAATATTTTATATTTTGCCAAAAGTTGCGGGAATATTACAAACTTTTTTTTTTTTTGCACAAAGTTGTCACTAAATGATATATTGCTCACACATGCTATGGGCAGAAGTCAAATTACACCCCAAAATAAATTCTGCTGCTTCTCCCGAGTACGGGGATACCACATGTGGGGGACTTTTTGGGAGCCTAGCCACGTACGGGACCCCGAAAACCAAGCACTGCCTTCCGGATTTGAATATAAAATGCTACCAAAAAACCTGTTAGCGATGGCAGGGATCAGGCCTGACTCTGCGATCGCTGCAGTTATGTGTTTAGTGTTTTGTAAGTGACAGTGATCGATCGATACTGCACTTGGGTGGGCTGGGCAGAGGGGCAAAACGCAGGTGCCAGCAGGTATTTGGGCTGATCCCGCTAACAATGCGTTTTTTTGGAACCCTAAACTGCTGGGGACGCTAGTATAGATCTGATCAGATCAGATATTGATCTGTTCAGATTCTATACCACTACGGGAGGTGTATGCTTTGTGTGTGGGTGTTAGCGGTACTGGCACTAACCTAGCGCTGCCTGGGGCGACGCAGACCCTGACCCTAAAACCTAATTGATATCACCCGCCGGGTGATCAGGGGGTTAAACCTTTATTGGGTAATAAATGGTGGGTGCCCTGATGCTATAAAAAACAAACTAACCAGAGTCACCCGTAACACTTATACGGTGATCAGTGGTGAAAGGGTTAACTAGGAGCAATCAGGGGGTTCAAATTTTTATTAGGTAGTATATGGGGGTCCCTGGCGCTATATAAAAACCTGACGGGGAACCTAAATAACTAACTGGCTAACCAGCGTCACCAGTGACACTTATACTGTGATCGCTGGTGAAAGGGGGTGAAAGGGTTAACTAGCAGCAATCAGGGGGTTAAAACCATTATTGGGTAGTATATCGGGGTACCTAGCGCTATAAAAACCTGGCGGTGAACCTAAAAAAATAACTAGCTACCTAGCGACACTAGCGACACTGATGCAGCGTTCAGAAAAATTATCGCTTAGTGACACTGGCAAAAGGGGGTGAAAGGGTTAACTAGCGGAAATCAGGGGGTTAAAACCATTATTGGGTAGTATATCGGGGTACCTAGCGCTATAAAAACCTGGCGGTGAACCTAAAAAAATAACTAGCTACCTAGCGACTGTAGCGACACTAATGCAGCGATCAGAAAAACGATCGCTTAGTGACACTGGCAAAAGGGGGTGAAAGGGTTAACTAGCGGCAATCAGGGGGTTAAAACCATTATTGGGTAGTATATCGGGGTACCTAGCGATATAAAAACCTGGCGGTGAACCTAAAAAAATAACTAGCTACCTAGCGACACATGCAGCGATCAGAAAAATGATCGCTTAGTGACACTGGCAAAAGGGGGTGAAAGGGTTAACTCTAGGGGCAATCAGGGGGTTAAATCTTTATTGGGGGGTGATAGGGGGCTACCCTGGACCTAACACTAACTGTCCTGACAGTTTTTACTGTCACAACTGACACTGAATGCATTGATCAGTAAAGAAATGATCAATGCAATCAGTGACACTGTGACTGGGGGGGGAGGGGGGGCGGGGGGGGATCGGGGGGCGATCGGGGGGGGGGATCGGGGGGGGGTTTGTGTGCCTGTGTGTACCTACATGTCAGTGTAGTGTTGGTGCACACTTACTTTCTGTCTTCTCCTCGTAGTCCGGTCAAAAAGACCGCCCCGAGGAGAATGACATCACTTCCTCCTTCCTGTGTAAACAATAGGAAGCTTCTCATTGGCCAGGAGCGATCCAGAGGGGGTGGCCGAAAACCAACGGCCATCCCCTCATCACGGAGCGCTCCTGGACCGAATCGGACCGCCGTAACCAGCGGGAGGGGGTCCGATCGGACCCCCCACCCGCTGGAAGGCAATCACGTAGATGTACGTGATTGTGCCTGCCTGTGCCATTGTGCTGACGTACATTGGCAATACGGCGGTCCTGAAGTGGTTAAAGACCGCCCCATAGTAGTTTTACTGCTGAAGGGTGGCTCTCATGTGCAGAATTACGTAAATATACATGATTCTGCGCTTCCATCTCCACGGGGTGCTTGCAGAAGCCGATCTGCAGGTGCCGGGCACTGGACGTCTGCCACCAACCACCGATCATCAGTAAAACACACAGCACAAGGAAACAAGGCAGATTTCCGTTCTGACAGGGGGGAAGGAATGGATTTTTTGTTCCTGCAAAGCAGGGAATAAAATTGATCACTTCACTTAGTAAAAGCACCTAACATAGTAAAAAAGGGGGGAATTGGGGAACTTGGGACTTTGAGTGAAGCCATGGCTGGGTAAAGTCATGTGCCTCCATCCCTATCATCTGGAAATAAAAGCTTCACCGTGGCAAGGGGCAGCGGTGGTACAAAAAGGAAGAAAGTGGGACTTTAAATGAAGCTCAGGATGACAAAAATTAGTAAAATGGTGGAAAATGAAAATTTTATAATGCGTAAGAACAAGTTTACATACAATTCATTCCATGTATACAAAAATGCACCCATAACATGGTGTCAATCTGCAACCTGGCAATAACTGATAATAACATATTTACAACCATTGATATTCAAGGTAAAATAAAAGGGACCACCATACTCATAGTTGGATACAAATGTTGAGATAATAGCATCTGCACTGTCAATAGGCTCAAAAACCCAAATATGTTAGAAGAAGTATAAACACATATCATGATGGTTGTGTAGCTCATACACCAGTAGATCGACGCGTTTCGCGGCTTTAAACCGCTCTTCAGGAGCAGACATGTAAGATATCTGCAATAGGAAAATATTTGTAGATAAGTATACTAAATCAGGGTAGGGGGGATGGATAAAGCCCCCCAAAAGCCCGAATAAAACAAAAATGGCTTACAAATATGTGTGTGCTGGAAGGCAGTGCGCCAAGGACCTCAAACCACCCCAGAGCATTGGTGTCAGGAGCCAAGAGGGCATGTATAGGGCGGCGATCATCACAGGCAGACGTCCGGGCGAGCTCCGAGCACCCCTAGTGTGAGTGGGAATTGGTGAAGTGTAGTGAAAACAATAATTGAAAACCAAGAACAAAAAAAACAACTACGACAAAAGAACGAAAACAATGTTGAAGGGTGAGTGTATGGGGTGTGAAACCAGTGAATAAGGGATAAATTAGTAAGAAAAGTGATGAGTGTGAAAGTGAGGAATTGAAGTCCAAACAGAAGTGATGGTGGGAGACCATGGTAAGAGGTCATCACCAAAACATTCAATGGATAAAGTGAAAATAGGGTGTAAGATGTACCTGTGTTGGAGAGAAAAGGAATCAGTCCATGATTAATGTGAAACCAATGTGGTGTAGGGCTCAGAGGAACTCAGAGCACACCTGGACCACCGCCAATAAATACACGCCGCCCCCATCCCCCCTACCCTGATTTAGTATACTTATCTACAAATATTTTCCTATTGCAGATATCTTACATGTCTGCTCCTGAAGAGTGGTTTAAAGCCGTGAAACGCATCGAGCTACTGGTGTATGAGCTACACAACCATCATGATATGTGTTTATACTACTTCTAACATATTTGGGTTTTTGAGCCTATTGACAGTGCAGATGCTATTATCTCAACATTTGTATCCAACTATGAGTATGGTGGTCCCTTTTATTTTACCTTGAATATCAATGGTTGTAAATATGTTATTATCAATTATTGCCAGGTTGCAGATTGACACCATGTTATGGGTGCATTTTTGTATATATGGAATGAATTGTATGTAAACTTGTTCTTACGCATTATTAAATTTTCATTTTCCACCATTTTACTCATTTTTGTCATCCTGAGCTTCATTTAAAGTCCCACTTTCTTCATTTTTGCACCACCGCTGCCCCTTGCCACGGTGAAGCTTTTATTTCCAGATGATAGGGATGGAGGCACATGATTTTACCCAGCCATGGCTTCACTCAAAGTCCCAAGTTCCCCAATTCCCCCCTTTTTTAGTATTCATTCAGGGATGGAAGCTCTCGATGACATCTATGGTTTTATCGTTGTAACTGTAATTTCTGCACCTAGCCTTACTGGCTCAATATTGGCTTTCCCCTGACTATCTGCATAATTGTTTTAAGTGTATAATTTCTTTACCGATTACTACTGCGGTTACCTTATGGTATAACATTGTATACTGTTACTTCCAATATTATGTGCACTGGTTGTCTGGGAGTCTCGGGCCCTTTTTTGCTGCTCGTGTTCAATTGGTGCGGGAGCCGTGACGCACACTGGGGTTTTTCCCCCCGCCCGCCCGCATTTGACGTTCGGGGGCGGATCTGCCGCCACTGTGTGTCAACGTCACATGTGCGCACCGGTTGTACGGCGCCTTTGCTGCGTGGTCCTTCCGGCTCAGCACTATCCATTCTCCCGACTGTAGGTGGGGCTGGGGTGGCGCCGACTGCCTGGCGTATGTATGTCCGGGCGTCGGCGTCCCCGCGGCCCCTTCATGTCTGTGGTTGTGGCGTAGGGGGCGTGGCTGTGGCGGCGTGTATTTATGGGCGGTGGTCCGGGTGTGCTCTGAGTTCCTCTGAGCCCTACACCACATTGGTTTCACATTAATCATGGACTGATTCCTTTTCTCTCCAACACAGGTACATCTTACACCCTATTTTCACTTTATCCATTGAATGTTTTGGTGATGACCTCTTACCATGGTCTCCCACCATCACTTCTGTTTGGACTTCAATTCCTCACTTTCACACTCATCACTTTTCTTACTAATTTATCCCTTATTCACTGGTTTCACACCCCATACACTCACCCTTCAACATTGTTTTCGTTCTTTTGTCGTGGTTTGTTTTTTTGTTCTTGGTTTTCAATTATTGTTTTCACTACACTTCACCAATTCCCACTCACACTAGGGGTGCTCGGAGCTCGCCCGGACGTCTGCCTGTGATGATCGCCGCCCTATACATGCCCTCTCGGCTCCCGACACCGATGCTCTGGGGCGGTTTGAGGTCCTTGGCGCACTGCCTTCCAGCACACACATATTTGTAAGCCATTTTTGTTTTATACGGGCTTTTGGGGGGCTTTATCCATCCCCCCTACCCTGATTTAGTATACTTATCTACAAATATTTTCCTATTGCAGATATCTTACATGTCTGCTCCTGAAGAGTGGTTTAAAGCCGTGAAACGCGTCGAGCTACTGGTGTATGAGCTACACAACCATCATGATATGTGTTTATACTTCTTCTAACATATTTGGGTTTTTGAGCCTATTGACAGTGCAGATGCTATTATCTCAACATTTGTATCCAACTATGAATATGGTGGTCCCTTTTATTTTACCTTGAATATCAATGGTTGTAAATATGTTATTATCAATTATTGCCAGGTTGCAGATTGACACCATGTTATGGGTGCATTTTTGTATACATGGAATGAATTGTATGTAAACTTGTTCTTACGCATTATTACATTTTCATTTTCCACCACCATTTTACTCATTTTTGTCATCCTGAGCTTCATTTAAAGTCCCACTTTCTTCCTTTTTGCACCACCGCTGCCCCTTGCCGCGGTGAAGCTTTTATTTCCACCTAACATAGTACACAAAAACACAGGTTAGGCACACAGTTAACCCTTTGATCGCCCTCGATGTTTAACCCCTTCCCAGTCAGTGCCATTAGTACAGTGACAGTGCATATTTTTTTTTGCACTGGTCACTGTATTCGTGTCACTCATTCTTGCAAAGTGTTAAAAGTGTCAGTGTCCGATTGTCTGCAGCAATATTGCAGTCCCACTATAAGTCGCTAATCGCTGACATTACTAGTATAAAATAAATAGAAATTCTATAAATAGATATACTATAGTTTGTGGACACTATAACCAATCAATACACGCTTATTGGGATTTTTTTTATCAAAAATATGTGGCAGAATAGATATTGGCCTAAATTTATTTGAAATTAGAGTTTTTAATTTTTTTTTTTTTTAAATTGTCAGTCTTTTTTTGTTTATATCACAAAAACCCAGTGGTGATAAAAAGCTATACATTTATTTTGGGTACATCGTTTCACGACCATGCATTTACTAGTTAAAAGGATAGTTCACCTGTACAAAACAAACTGCCTATGCAGGTATGGGATGTTTGTAGATTAAAACAAACAGCAAAGCTCTGACTAAAGATGAATAATACCCTTGCTATAAGTGTAGGCCATTTATGTACCTTATGAAGCCTGAATGGAATATTCCCAGGACGTTGCTAAGGACTTCCAAGACGATGCTAAGTGAGGCCTAGTCATCACTGCTCACCTCCACCATCACAGAAGTGAGCTTGTTCTCTGATTCAAACCCCCCTCCTGGGAGTATTCCACTCAGGTTTCACAAGGTATGTAAATGGCCTACACCTATAGCAAGGGTATTATTCAACTTTAGTCAGAGCTGCACAGTTTGTTTTTATCGATATATGTCCATTAGCTGTATAATGGTAAAGGTGAACAATCCCTTTAACCACTTGCCGACCAGTCGCTGTCGTTATACGGCGGCGGGTCGAGACGTTCTTGCAAATCGCCGTAGGTGTACTTTGGCTCCTTTAAGGAGCCGTAGCAGGCACGCGCGGGGGACCCGATGCCAGAATGGGGATCTGTCAATGTAAACAGACAGATCCCCATTCTGACAGGGGAGTTAGAGAGAGATCTGCTGTTCCTAGTGATCAGGAACAACAATCTCTCTCTTCTCCTAGCAGCCCAGCCCCCATACACCTCCCAGGGTGCTTTGATCGGCCCCTAGTGTTAACCCCTTCCCTGACAGTGACATTTATACAGTAATCAGTGGCTATTTTTAGCTCTGATCGCTATATAAATGTCAATGGTCCCAAAAAAGTGTCAAAAATGTCTTATCTGCCTGCCGAAATGTCGTAGTCCCGCTAAAAATCGCAGATCACCGGCATTACTAGTAAGAAAAAAAAAAATTACATAAATACATCCCTTATTCTGTGGATGCTATAATGTTTGACCAAACTAATCAATATATGCTTATTGTGATTTTTTTTTTACAAAGAATATGTAGAAGAATTGATATTGACCTGATGTAGAAAATAGTTTTTTTTTTTCAAATAGGAGATATTTATTATAGCAAAAAGTAAAAAATATAGTATTTTTTTTCACAATTGTCTCTTTTTTTTTGTTTATAGAGCAAAAAATAATAACCGCAGAGATAATCAAATACCACCGAAAGAAAGCTCTATTTGTGGGGAAAAAAGGACATAAATTTTGTTTGGGTACAGCATTGCACGTCCGCGAAATTGTCAGTTAAGGAGATGCAGTGCCGTATCGCAAAAAATGGCCTGGTCATTAAGGGGGAAAATCTTCTGGTCTGTAATGCCGCGTACACACGACCAGACTTTCCATCAAAATAAACTCTGGCGGTCTTTCCGACGGAGTTCCGACCAAATAGACTTGCCTGCACACGATCACACCAAAGTTCGTTCATTTGGAACGCGATGACGTACGACAGGACTAGAAAAGGAAGTTCAATAGCCAGTAGTCAATAGCTTCCCTTGCATTGTATTTGGTCCGTCAGAATAGCATAGAGACAAACGTTTTTTCCAGTAAGGAATTGATTCCGTCGGAAAGATTTAAAGCATGTTCTATTTCTAGGTCTGTCAGAATTACATAGTTACATAGTTAGTAGGGTTGAATAAAGACACCAGTTCAACCTGAGTGAGTGTCTACAATTGTCCCTATCCCTGTACATTGCACGCTCACATCAGCCCCTACCCTCAAAGAGCCCACAATCCAAGGTCCCCATTAATATACTAAGGCCAATTTTGGACAGAAGCCAATTAACCTACCTGCATGTCTTTGGATTGTGGGAGGAAACCGGAGTACCTGGAGGAAACCCACGCAGGCACAGGGAGAACATGCAAATTCCAGGCAGGTAGTGGCATGGTTGGTATTTGAACCAGTGACCCTTTTTACTGCTAGGTGAGAGTGCTAACCACTACACCACTGTGCCACCCAATTCTTGAAAAAAAAAGTAAGTCAAATGAAGCCCACACACGTTCGGAATATCCGATGAAATGATTCCATTGGACCTTTTCTGCCGGAAAGTCTGGTCGCGTGTACGTGGTTAAATTAGTGCAGTGCTAAATAGAAAAAAATGACCTGGTCATGAAGGGGGTAAAATCTTCTGGACCTGAATATTGTTTTTTTTTTTTTTTTTTTTTTTATTCTCTGCATATTTTTTTTTTTATAGTGCAACAAAATAAAAAAAATATATAAATCCCATATAATAATAATAAGAAGAAGAAGAAGAAGAAGAATGTGCTCAGTGAAAATGCGCTATACTTTCCCTCTAACACAATGAAAAGATTATATTCAATCTACATTACATGTACATCTAAAACATTAAAGTGAATACAGCTTCCCTTTAAACCTTTCAAATGAATAAATCCAAAATGAGTCAATGTCACCAGCAGGAAGATGGATGGATTTTGAATGTGTGTAAATATGAGTGTGAAGTTGTTGAAGTGAGTGCAGATGGGGCCTCCACCAGCTGTCACGGTGGACTGATACCTCATCAATTTTGGATTGTGCAGCGTTTGTTGCTCTCTCCCAGGAGGACAGAGGAGTGCAGTGGATGAAACGGAGAGCGCATTAGCTCCCTGGAAATCATATTGCCTCCTGGGCTAGGTCAGCATTGTCCAATAAGTTGGTGGAATAGAAGGTAACTAACCAAGATTGTATAAGGATCCCTTTCATACATTAATATCCCTTTGAATTTTTCATGAATGCATCTGCTGGAGCAACTTTGAACGTCAGGCCATGCTGCTGGTCTCGGCCTCCACAACTGCCAAGAAATACAAACTATATCATCACTAACTAAGGATGGCAAAATAAAAAAATAAAAAATAGTAAAAATAAAGCAGATTTTATTGGACAACGGAACCCAACTATCCATATTTATTTCAAAAATAAATTTGAAATTTATCTATATAAAATGTATAACAATATATAAAAATGTTAACCTAAAAGCAAACATTTATTATATTGCAGTTTTCCAATTGTTAAATGTGATGGCTGCATTTGTTTTTGTTTTTCAGGTTTGCTTTCCTTTATTCGCCTGATGATAACAGTTATGCACTATACACGAGGTCTGATTTTATGACGGAAAATGTGCGATCGGATCATGTTGTCGGAAAATCAGATCGTGTGTGGGCTCCATCTGACTTTTTCTGTCTGAATTTCCGACCCACAAAGTTTGAGAGCAGGATCTAAAATTTTCTGACAACAAAAACCGATCGCATAAATTCCGATCGTGTGTAGACAATTCCGATGGACAAAGTGCCACGCATGCTCAGAATAAACTAAAGCCGCGTACACACGGGCGGACTGTATGGCCTACTTAGTCCGTCATACAATCCGACGGACAGTCCGTCCTACTTTCGAATGAACGGACTTGACCACACACGGATGCACAAACAGTCCATCGAAAGCTTGCGCAATGAGGTGTACAGCACGTACGACGGGACTAGAAATGGGAAGTCCAATACACAGCAATGCAACCTTTCGCCGTGTAAATCCTTTCTGGGCATGCGCCATTCTTAGTCCGTCGAACTAGCCTACTGACGAGCGGATTGTCCGCTGAAACCAAAGTATGACGGACAGTATTTCGAAAAATCCGAAATACTTAGTACGCCAGACTGCACGCTGAAAAAGTCAGCTGAAGCCCACACACGAGCGGACTGTCCGCTGAAATGTGTTTAGACGGACTAAGTAGACCATACAGTCCGCCCGCGTGTACGCGGCCTTAGAGATGAAAGCTATTGGATACTGACCCGTTTATAGTCCCAACGTACGTGTTTGACGTCACCTCGTTCAGAATGATCGGATTTTCCGACAACTTTGTATGACCGTGTGTATGCAACACAAGTTTCGGCCAAAATCCGTCGGAAAAAATCATACGGTTTTTATGGTCAGAATGTCCGACCCTGTGTACAGGGCATTAGTCTGTTATTTTTTAACAGAGCAAGCTCTCTTGCAAATGTAGCAGTTAGAGGATTGAGACAAACCATTGCAACACAAGTTTCGGGCAAAATCCGTCAGAAAAAATCCAAAGTATTTTGTGGTCGGAATGCCTGACAATGTGTACAGGATATAATGCCCCATACACACGGTCGGATTTTCCGACGTAAAATGTGTGATCGGATCTTGTTGACGGAAAATCCGACTGTGTGTGGGCTCCATCGGACTTTTTCCTTCGGATTTTCCGACGCACAAAGTTTGAGAGCAGGATCTAAAATTTTCCGACAACAAAATCTGATCGCATATATTCCGATCGTGTGTAGACAATTCCGACGGACAAAGTGCCACACATGCTCAGAATAAACTAAGAGACGAAAGCTATTGGCTACTGGCCCGTTTACAGTCCCAACGTACGTGTTTGACGTTGCCTCGTTCAGAACTATTGGATTTTCCGACAACTTTGTGCGACCGTGTGTATGCAACACAAGTTTCGGCCAAAATCCGTTGGAAAAAATCATACGGTTTTTGTGGTCGGAATGTCCGACCGTGTGTATAGGGCATTAGTCTGTTATTTTTTTAACAGAGCAAGCTCTCTTGCAAATGTAGCAGTTGGAGAATTGAGACAAACCATTTAACCACTTGCCGACCAGCCACCATCATTATACTGCGTCAGGTCGGCACGATCCCACAAACCATCGTAGCTGTACGTCGGTCCCTTTAACCGGGATAGCAAGTGCGCGCAGGGGTGCCGATGCTTGTTCCCGGCGGTCCCGATGACCGCTGGCCATGATTGATCGTCGGCACGAGAGGCAGAACAGGGACACATGTATAAACACATACATCCCAGTTCTGTGAGGAGAGGAGAGAGAGATTGTGAGTTCCTACAAGCTGGTCAGTCCCATCCCTCACAGTTAGAACACACACCTAGGGAACACATTTAACCCCTTGATCGCCCCCCCTAGTGTTAACCCCTTCCCTGCCAGTGACATTTACACAGTAATCAGTGCATTTTTATAGCACTGATCGCTGTATG
This sequence comes from Lithobates pipiens, assembly GCF_037356315.1. Taxonomy (NCBI): domain Eukaryota; kingdom Metazoa; phylum Chordata; class Amphibia; order Anura; family Ranidae; genus Lithobates; species Lithobates pipiens. The sequence goes on from NW_027507758.1 coordinate 517,543,765, forward strand.
AGTGCCAATGGTCCCAAAAATGTGTCAAAAGTGTCCGATATGTCCGCCATAGTGTCGCAGTCCCGCTAAAAATCGCAGATCGCCGACTTTACTAGTAAAAAAATTATAATAATAAAAATGCCATAAATCTTTTCCCTATTTTGTAGACGCTATAACTTTTGCATAAACCAATCAATATATGATTATTGCGATTTTTACTATAAAAAATATGTAGAAGTATACATAAACTGAGGAAAAAAATTAGCTTTTAAAAAAAAAATTGGGGCTATTTATTACAGCAAAAAATAAAAAAAAATATTTTTTTCCTAAATTGTCGCTCTGTTTTTGTTTATAGCGCAAAAAATAAAAACCACAAAGATGATAATATACCACCAAAAGAAAGTTCTATTTGTGTCAAATTTTGTTTGGGTAAAGCATTGCACGGCCGCGCAATTGTCAGTTAAAAGGATGCAGTGCCGTATCGCAAAAAATGGCCTGGTCATTGAGCAGCCAATTCTTCCAGGGCTGACGTGGTTAAAGGATAAGTTCACCTTTGGGAAAATCAGTGTTAATTTTGACTTCAAATTTCAATTTTGTTTTAGTCATAGTCTTTTGACTAAAATGGCATTTTAGTTTTAGTCGTATTTTAGTCTTTTGACTAAAATGGCATTTTAGTTTTGGTCGTATTTTAGTCATCTGAATTGTTTTAGTTCTAGTCATATTTTAGTCGACTGAAATCGGCAGTACATTTAAAATTATATTTTAAAATACAATCTCTTTTCAATCGTTTTTTTATTAAAACATAGAATATCTTACGTCAGTACACTAGCTAGGTTTGGATTATATAACCTGTTGGACATTGATTATTATGTTAAAGCGAGGGAACAGAGTAGGCCCTCTAGCCCCGACACCTCTACTGGGATCAATCTGTGTCATGGGCTGTGGAGCCAACTACCACTTTATAGAGCATTTCTGATCATCAATGTTTGTGTATTATGGTTGAGAAGTACAATCTAATAAGAAATGTAACTGTAACATACATGGGCGATTGCATATGCTAAAGGAACAATAAAGAGAGTTAGATAGGAAAGAGATGGAAGAAAAGGAGGGAAAGGGTAGAGGCAAAAACAATCACGTATGTCCTGACGGAACTCTGAATTGGCTTTATCAGCCCTATGAAGGGTTCAACGGGGTGTGTGTATAGTCAGCCCAAGGTTTCCAAGTGGCTTTGAACTTCCTTACTGTATCCTGAAGTATGCTGACCATCTTCTCCTGAGCCATGATCCATAAGATCTTCTTTTTCGTTAAAATACAATCTCATACATAAAGTCACATACATTTTAGACAACTAAAATCAAATGGGTTTAGGTAAATTGTAATGCATTATTTAAGCATTTGTTTAGAATTTCCAAACTCATTATATACTCCTGGAGTAAAAATCGAATAACCTATTTTTATTTATGGTACTAAAGTGGATGTAAACTCCAATTTATTTTTTATTTTTTTATGTCATAATGTAGAGTATACGATTTCCTATCATTTGAACCCAGTCTTGCCACAAAGAGTTATTCCAGCTCTGAGCAATCCTCTTTTATTGTTCAGTGAGATAAATCTTGACAAACAGAGAAAAACTTTGTCAAATCCTCCTACTTGCTATGAGTGACAGGTGATTTACATATCTCGTGCACTAGCCTAAGTGACATGCATTATTTTTTAATTCCATCCCACTCCTTCCTTCTGCTGCTCTGCCAGGATTGGCTGTTCCGCACCTCAGCATGATTTGGCATGCTGAAGTCATGTGGTTACTTTCCTGTCTTTTCACTGGATGTTAGTGATCATATCAGAAGTTCGGTGTAAGAAATACACAGGAGAAAATGCATATTGATAAGGGGAGTGTAGAGGTGGGCGGGGAGTCTACTGGCATCACAACTCCACCCACCGAGCTCCAGACCACAGACCCACCCACAGATTCTGCAGTTTTTCGGTTCTCATAGCAGACAGAGGGGAGACAGTTGACAGGTAGGGATACATGCAGGAGGCGTGTATATCCTTATAGATAACCCCTATTGCAGTAGTTTAGAAAGGATGACATTGGGTTTACATCCACTTTAAGGTTTGAACATGCACTATAGACATGGATTTAGCCATTGTGATATATAATGTCTTTATAAATAAAACCAAGTTTCATAAACAAACAAAAATATTGCTTTTTGAGAAAAATAAGTGTAACTTTAAAATACCAAAAAACCCCAAAAAACTGTAAACTCTGTTGGCTGTAATGCCATTGCACATATTACCAGAATATATTACCAACATTAAAAGAAAGAAAAAATATAAGAAAGCCTTTTGCTTATTTTTTTCTGTTTTAGCAGCTTAGGAGATGCCCCTTACTTATCCTTATGTGGTAGTGCAATAGTGCAATACATGTTAACCACTTCCTGACCAGCTCACGTCTTTTTACAGGTGCAGAATGGCACCCCTGTACAAAATTCCATATGGGTTTCCCTTTAAGAGCCACCAGAGAGCGCGCTCCCGTTGCACAGTGGGAGACCCAATGCGTATGGCCGATGGTCGCAATCGCCACTGGCCACGCACAATTGCACCCACGAGAGCCGGAACATTCCCCTGTTCTGTCAGAGGAGAGGAGACATTTTATTTGCTCCTACCAAGTAGGAACAACCATATGTCTCCTCCCCTAGTCAGTCCTATCCCATACAGTTAGAACACACTGATAGAACACACATTTAACCCCTTGATTGCCCCTTAGTGTCAACCCCTTCCCTGCCAGTGACATTTATACAGTAATCAGTGCATATTTATAGGACTGATCGCTTTATAAATGTCAATGGTCCCAAAAATGTGTCAAAAGTGTCCGATCTGTCCATCACAATGTTGCAGTACCACTAAAAATCGCAGATCATCGCCATTACTAGTAAAAAATAAAAAAATTATGGAACTGACAAAAAAATGCCATAAATCTTTCCCATAGTTTGTAAACGCTATAACTTTTGAGCAAACCAATCAATATACGCTTATTGCAATTTTTTTTACCAAAAATATGTAGAAGAATACATATCGGCCTAAACTGATGAAGACATTTTTTTTTGTTTTTTAAATTGGGGATATTTATTATAGCAAAAAGTTAAAAATATATCGTTTTCTTTTCAAAATTGTCGCTCTTTTTTTGTTTATAGCGCAAAAAATAAAAACCGCAGAGGTGATCAAATAACACCAAAAGGAAGCTCTATTTGTGGGGAAAAAAAGGATGCAAATTTTGTTTGAGTACAGCACCGCATGACCGCGCAATTGTCAGTTAAAACGACGCAGTGCTCTGGTCAGGAAGGGGGTAAAATCTTCTGGGGCTGAAGTGGTTAAATGTTAATGTGCTACAGTATCTCACAAAAGTGACTACACCCTTCACATTTTTGTATCTTTTCATGTGACAACACTGAAGAAATGACACTTTGTAAATGACCCTATATATCACCTGAAACTGATAAAATATATTAAATTAGGCAAATAAATCATACAGACCAAATCAGTCAATGCTATAAAACGAGACATTGCTGTGATGCAAATATCAGTGATAAACAGTAATGTACACATCCAATGATGTTGTATACACTTGTTAAAACATAATATGCAAAGTCCAAAATTGTGACAAAACTATTCACAAAAATCTCCAGTGCCCACCACCTTCCAAATGATGCGCTCTCCTCCATTTGTGACCTTCCACAGGTCAATATGCACCTTCTCCTTTAAACCTCTGGTGAGTAGATGGATCCTTAATTGGTATACCCACTGTGTCCAATGGAAATCCTTAACGGTGCTACTCATAAAGGAATCAGAAAACTGACATAGTGATGAATCATTTATAAATATTTTAATAAAGAAACATAAAAAAGTAACAACTCACATTTTTCAGCGCACTGGCTTTGATGCACTCAGACAGCATGCATAGCGCATTTAGGGTGTGCAGCCCTCTTAAGGATCACTTGGATGTTGTAATGGTAACCAACAAACAATGCACAGTCTTCCTGTGTGTGCATGCTGATGTCACTAGGCAATGTCCCGACGCGTTTTGTCACATGTCATGTGACTTTATCAAGGAGTATAGTGCAGCTCTAATCAATGTCATTAAACAAGATAGGGGGGCTAACACTACTACCCTGCCTAGGGCCTTGCATTAGGAGAAGAAGGTAATTTTTGTTTGGGAAACAGTTTGTGTGTTACTTACTCTGCTCACCCCTACACTGTGCATAATGCACTCCTGACTCCTGCTGAGCAGAGCAGGCTTTATTCAACCACCTGCTGACCACCATATATACAGCCTGTCAGCAAGTAGTTATACCAAGATCATGGCTGCAGTTGCAGTCATAATTTTGGTGTCTTTTTTTTAGATTCCCCAATCAGTTTTACAGCTGTCTACTCACTTTTACACCCTCCTGCTACCGGGTGCAGTGTTTCCTACCATTCCTTTAGGGAGCCCAGGACTGATAAATGGTTGGCATCAGCGAACACAGAGGAGATGGAGGAACATTTGTTCCCCCATCTCCTCTGTGACAGTTGAAACGGGAAGCAATGATTTTTTAGTCACTTCCACATTCAGAGCTATCATTTTGATCCAGATCTGTGCTTGATCAGCTGCTTTGGAGGGCAAAGGAGATTTCGGGGGTTCAATAGACCCCCTCATATCTCAAGAGTACCTGTGACCTGCTCAAATACATCACATGGGGGCTTGTTAGTCCCCAGTAATACAGTTAAATGAAAAAAAACAAATGTAAAAAGTTTTTTAAAATTTAAATAAAATAAAAATTTACTTAAAAATTTAAAAGCAAGCCCCCCCATCCCCCTGCACATAAACTCCCAAAATGAACTTTTTTTATATGCTCCTATGCTCCTTTTTGTTCTTTTAAATATACTCTGGGTTCTGGGGATAGGTGCAGGTGCTTAAAGTATGTTACATATTACACCTTAAATACGGGTGTACCATATAACATGTTTCTAAAAGTGATCTTTTCCTTTAAATCAGTTCAATAAGTGCAAAAAATAACGGTTAATCTTAACAGAAACCTTATGAGTCGAGAACTTCCTGTACTCTCTGTTTTTGTTGCACTCTTAGTTATCATTATTCCAGTTATCTCTATGAAGTTCTTAAAGTGGTATTAAACTCAAAAACAAAAATGGTATATATATTGCAGCTTACCAATCCTTAAATCTAGTGGCTGCATTCATTTTCCTGTATTATTTAGGCTTTTTTCCTTTATTTTCACCCGGTGATCAAACCAGTAACACACTTCCTGTACTGGAAGAGTATGAGAGACAGCTTTGGACAGCAGCATTGTCACTCTGGGAAAGGGTAGTGTTAGATGTACCAGATTAACAAATTAAAGCTGAACTCCAGAAAACACCTTATAAGCAGTTACAGCCCATTACAGTTTTTTTTCCTCCTTTTGGGAAAAAGGTTTTACATAAACAAATTAGCAGCTCTGTAAGTGGTAAATGTTTTTTTTCTCAACCCTCTAACTGCCACTTTTGCTGGACAGCTTGCTTACTGGCTAGAGTCCTAGGTGAAAATTAAAAAAAAGCCTAAAAACAGAAAACTCCCAACCATGGCACTACATGCACCATGTTTGCATGTTCTCTCTGTGCCTGCGTGGGTTTCCTCTGGGTACTCTAGTATCTTCCCACACTCCAAAGACATGCTGGTAGGTTAGGTGGTTCCTGTCTAAATTGGGCCTAGTGTGTATATGTTTGAATGTGAGTTAGGGACCTTAGATTGTAAGCTACTTGAGGACAGGGACTGATGTGAATGTACATGTAGCACCCTCTAGTGTGCTAGATGTAAATAGTTTTTTTTGTAGAGTAAGCTGTAGTGTAGGAAAACTAGACATGGCTGAGAGTCAGGCCTGCGTTAAATTTGGGTCAGGCCTGAGTGTCTCAGGGTGGCTGAATGACTCAGCAAGCAGCATCTCTGGTGCCTCCCCTTGCTTTCCGGAACCTTAAAAAAGCTTCCAAAAGTAGTGGGTGGAGGCTAGGAGGAGCTGCTTGGCATATTTATGAGGGCCCCAGCCAATGCCCAGCAAATGGGCTGGCAGGGGCTAGGCCCCTCATAAATAAGCATGAGTCATGCTGACAAGGGCAGTTGGGTAGAACATGGAGATGGAGGGCTGAAGAAGCTGTCAGACACCCTCACAGGGTGACCCCTAGTCTTGGGGGGTGACCTCGGCCTGGGGCTCAGGTACTGGAGGGGTCCTCTCCAACACACGGAGGAATCCTTTCCTGGAGGCACAGGAGCAATTGAGAGGACAGCAGGAGCAGGTCAGCATGACTGGGAGATCGCTTTGGAAGTCAGCCAGGTGGGCTAGTGAGTGTTCAATCTGGGAGGGCTGTGGAGAGAGTGTCAGTTTGGAAGGGCTAGTGAAAGGGGCGGCTGCAGCCAGGCAGACTGGCAGTGCCTGAAGGGATGGTGCTGGGATCAGTGACCACAGAGAGGAAGTGCTGGGAAAGTTTAAGCTGTGTCACCCTATCTTCAAGTATAGGGGCTGTGAGTCCCTGCCTGTAATGGGCCTTTGCTACCAAATTTCAGCAAGGCGATACAGTTGGAGTCCTGCAAGCAAGTGACTGCTGGAGGAAGCAGTGGAGTGTATATAGACTGTATATATGAAATGTTGTACCTGAAGATTGCTTGAAGTCAAGTGGCCATCCCATAATACACCTTATCTCCATCCAAGTTTATTACCCTCAATAAAACAGCAAAAAAAGTACCGGTGTGCCTGGCTATGCAGCGTGTGGAATCCCAGTTACGTGCGGCTCTTAAAGTGTTCCTAAATCCACAACAGTAAAATCTGTCTGTATATGCAGCATAGCATGCTTGTTATGGAACGTAAGTGGTTAATCCTCTGTACTGTGTAAAAAGTCTGTTTTATCCTGTATGCACAGATCCTCCCCATCCTGCACTGTCTAGCTGGGGAAGGCCAGCTAACACAGGCAGAGTAGCCGACCTGCACATGCTCAGTTGTGTCTTTTATGCTGGAGAGAACATTTACTAGTTCTCAGAGCTAACCAGGTCACATGATATTGACATCACACATGTGGGAGTGTATACAGGCTGCAGTGGACATCTCCTCCTTCCTGAACTCTCAGCACTGGAGAAGGTCTGCAGTATATCATGTAACCATGGCATAAAGATCATCCAAAAAGGTATATAGTGACATTATTTTAATGTAAAAAGAAGATTTATAAGCTGTGGGCACTCTGAGGGGGCGGATGAACTATTTTAATATTACTGGGTTTAGTAACACTTTAAGGGGGTGCACTACATACAATTTATATGTAAAGAGCTGCATAAACTGATGTCAATATATAAGTACCTATAATAAATAAATAATTAAAACGAATGCGCCCACCACATTTAGGACCTGGTAATATATTACATTTTTTGGCAGGGGAGGGGAGTTAATTCTGCATTAATATCTCCCCTTATGTTGTGAAGAAGAGGAAAGGTAAGTAGGAGGTGTTCTGTAGTCCTGTCCAAGTGTGACAATGCTGCCCCCTGTCACATCACATTCGGTTACCCATCACATTTTGGAGTGTGCATGCGTGACACCGCTACATGCGTTTCAACACAGGGCCCCCCGTGGGCTCGCTTCGTTCGCCACGCTACGGGCATGGCCTCGCTTCGCTCGGCATAATTATTATCTAACCCTATGTCCACTTGGATGGTTGAGCTTGAACCTGGACACATGGATGGAACGCATATGGCGCTGTCACGCATGCGGGTAGCCAAATGTGATGGGTTGTCATACGTGAAGAAACACCCCTCTTACATACAGTACATTGAGTAAGTGTTGGCACCCTGAGACAATAAGTGTGTCTCTCACAGAAATACTAGGTGAAAATATATTTTAAAAAAATAAGAAAAACTAATGCAGCCACCACATCTAAGCATTGGTTAATCCACAATTGTGTCTTTCTCCAGCCTGCAAATTTATTTGAATCTCCAAACTTTAAGAAAAAAAAATTGCTGACAAGCCTTGTGTTATTGGCATCCAACCAAAATTTAAAAAAAAAAACATTTTTGAGTGGTATAAAATGTAAAACCCCCTCTCCAAAACAAGTTGTGTTTTTGCATTTCCCTATTCTAAAATGAAAAAAATATTGTGTTAAATGTATCCATTCTCTCCGTCGTATGTTTTCGAAAATAGCCCAACATAATAGTGGTCACAGCTCTCTCGTTAACACACGGAAAATGCAGATGTGGCTTTGCAGACCCCTTTGAAGTTGCACATGCTCCAATTTATTTTTTAATCTGTTAAAACAGATTAAATATTCCAATGTCCTGTATTGCATATTGCATGATATGACTTTTTTTTTTTTGCTTTCCTATGGATCATTACAATCACACCAAAAATAACAGCTGGTAATGTTAGCATAAAACAAGTACAGATATTATCATTTCCTTAGAAGTTCAGCTGCCAGTGCCAACAACTCCTGCAAATCTTACTTTGAACTATTTTCAAATAGGAACATTTTTTTTTCAATATACTGTTCATAGGTTTGTGTGGAAAAATACTGCCCTCATGTGGTGTTTAACGCTAATGACAATCAATAACTGCAAACTTCAGATATAAAAATGATTCTAAAGGCTTTTAGTACTTTATGATATATGCTCATTCAGGTCTCAAAGGTTGGTACCTATATTTCTCAAAAAAAATTTAAGATAAATTATTTAAAAAAATAGATTTTTTTATACAAGAGTACTGAAAATTTACAAATATATCAGATTTTTTTCATGACCTCTGTCCCAGGTTTCCTGTTTCAGGGTGGCTTTCTCTTGCAGCATTCTTTGGAGACACTTTTACATGCAGAGGCTAGAGATGTGTCTCCCTACACCGTGTGTTTAAATAGAAACACACAGCTGTTAGAAATTCTGTATATATACCACAAATACTACAACAACAGGGTGGATATGGGCTCAACCTTAGCCGTCCCACTCAAAGAATTCTATTGGTAAACCAGTCTATTAACTAGGGTTAACCATTCTAGTGTCCCAATGGGTGGTGGGGGGGGGGGGGGAGCTATGAACAGAAATGTGCAACCATTTTCATTCACATACAAAACTAAGGGGGTTATTTACTAAAGGAAAATCCACTTTGCATTGAAAGTGCACTTGGAAGTAAAGTCGCTGTAAATCCGATGGGGACATGCAAGGAAAATAAAAAAAACAGCATTTTAGCTTGCACATGATTGGATGATCATGGATTGAATCGGCAGAGCTTCCCCTCATTTCAGATCTACCCCTTAGATTTAGTGCAACTGCACTTCCAAGTGCACTTGCAGTGCAAAGTGGATTTGCCTTTTCATAAATAACCCCCTAAGACTTTATTATGAAGGTTAAAATTGATCACATAAACAACATGTAACATAGGACATGTTTAAAATTATGACCCAGCTAACCTGCTCCTGCTCTTAAATTGACTTCATATACTAATCTGACTCTGATTCAGTACAGAGCTATAATATAGTGTAGCACTGACCCCCGAAGGAGCTACTGGTTTTATTGGGCTTACTGTTACCTTCTTGTCTGCTTCTCCATCTAGGGGTTCCCGTGGTAGATGGCCCAAAGAAATGTGGAAACTGACACTGAATCTTCTTTTTGGGTTATTTATTTGTAACAGAAACAGAGTCTTTAGATAAGGGTAGAAGGTTAGGATTAAGTTCAGGTACTCCGGACTGCAAAAATGGAAAGTCTCTTATTGGAAAAATCCAGAGAACAGCAACCTTTTTACAGCTGGATTTTACAACCCCCCGGATAGACCTCCTCTCACTAGGCCTAGCAGCCGGTAGGGTGTTAAGTAAAGTCTCTGCCACAGACTTGAGCGTAGAATATTTGAGAAAGTCTCTGCCACAGACTTGAGCATACTGAGGGACATAGACAAATTTAAAGAGCTATCATACGGTACCAGTATCTCTCAGCTGATCCGGCGATACCATATGAGTGTAGATCCATGTAGTGTCCTTCAACTAAGCCTCCAGGCTCCTTCAGAGAAGCCAGCCTTGCGCACGGCCTTCTCCTGAAGTGTCCTCCCCTGGGGGTTTCTCCAGTTGCTGGGCCTCTCCTTTGGATGAGAAGGCAACGGACCACTTTTGGATCAATTGGCCCCGAAATCCATTCAGGCCTATCCCTGCAGTTTCGTTGCCTCAGGCTAGCCAGCCCCGAGACTCGAAATGCATGGTTCCGCACCCCAGGCCAGGAGGGCCATGGGGGCTGGTCAGGAGGACCAGAACCAGACAGACAGAAAGATTCTCTGGAACCGCTCAGAACCCCCCCCGACACGTGATCGTCGTACCTTAAATACCACCTCCCAGAGTGCACAGCAGGAGAACACTCCCACTGGGCTGGTTCCGAAAGAACAGTAGCATTCAATACACCCAGCTTGACTGTGTTCTTACTCTTGCAGGCGGTGACAGCGACACCTGCGGTCAAGGAGAACCCAGTGCAATCCAGCTGCACTGGCACTGAAACCATACATTTAGAGAATTAGCCCCAAAACCAAACTGTGGTTTCAGGAAAGTTTAACTTTGAAAAACATATAGCGCCTGCTTGTCAGGAGCCAGCACTTCAACAGCAATGTTTTAACCCCTAGATATGTATTAGATATGTAAATAGTAACGGGTGGCCACCCAACTAATGTTTATACACCATGAGGAAAAGTGTCAGTCCAGCATATATAAACGCATGACATCCAAGAACAAACCTATTATGGAATTAGCCAGTTAGTTTGAATTTAAAACACCAGGGAATTGGACAACAACATTGAAAACAAAAGGTGGTATTATCCACTCTAGTTCAGAGGAGGTGAGCTGTGACCTGAAGATATGAGAGTCGTCCCCATAGGGGTATATAGCACATAAACTCCCTTACACAGATATGGATATTAGGCAATCTTAATTCTGTATATAGCCCTACAGGGCAGACAGTGCACAATCCACATGGGCTTTGCTGCTTAAAGCGGTGTTCCAGCCGCAATTTTTTTTACAAACACTGTAGCTATTGACTTACCTGTCCAGGGAGCTCAAGGTGTCGGCCCCCTGAGGCCAATCCGTCCATCGGATCAGGTGCCGGCGCCGCCATCTTAACGAAGGTAAACAGACGAGTCGCGCTGTGCTTTGTGAATGGCCCTGTTGATTTCTGAGACACACAAACGTGTCCGAGGAGACAACGGGGCAGCTTGCCGAAGAGGAGGAAGTGAAGGAACAGCGACACGGAATAGGAAGAGACAAATTAGGAAGACTGCCTAGCAACAGGGGTTTCTAGTATGTATTTTTTTTTTAAAAATTTTTTATATATTTTTTTGAGAATATTAATGTAATTTTTTGTTTTAGGGTGGACCTCCGCTTTAACGTGTTACTAAACCTACAACAGTAATCAGCCTGTATTTGCAGTAAAGCATGAATGTTAAACTCACTGTCGAACCTAATGGGTTAATCCTCCACATTGTGTAAAAAAGTTGTTTGATGCTATCTTCTCTGATCCTCCCCTTCTTCCACAGTCCCCAATCCATCCCCTGATAGAAAAGAGCCTTGGGGGCACTCTGCACATGCTCAGTTTGGTGTGTACTGTTAAAGAGTTTTTTTTTTTCTTGGGAGGATGCATGTGATCAGTAAAGGGTAATCAGCACTATCCAGACAGAGTGCCAGGAGTTTGGCAGCCTCTTAGGACAGTCAGAGTAGAATGAAAACACCTCCTACAAACTTTCACCAGACACTCATAGAAACTCCTCCTACAAACGTTCACCAGACACTCATAGAAGTCACAAGAATGCTATATACTGCTAATGAAAAAAAGGTATTTAGTAGTTTATATTTACTAAAATAACTGCATTTACATGTTGTGTGTACTGTAGGAGACCAGATATAGTAAATGCAGGGTCCTGGATTTAGTAACACTTTAATTACAGACAGGCAACAGGAAACTTCAGGGAAAAGACATAGCATACCATAAATGCAGCTACAAACTTATAAACACTGCCATCTACTGGTTGAAGAGTATATCTCTACTATATACAGATATACAGTAGTTATTGCACAAAATCCAGTTCTGTATTCCAATACCCCCACTCAACAACTACTCCTTTTCGCATGACTTCCTCAGCCTACTGTGCCACAATCAAATCATTTTAACATTCTTGTACAGGCGATCAAAAAATCTATAGGCACTTCAGATAAAGTACTGCAAGGAAATGATGACATATAAATGAAACAACCTCAAAGCCCAAAATAGCAGACACACAACCATGGACATTTTGCATCATGGTTTAGCCAGTCTGTCCAAGCAAAACAAAACTTTCAGTTTGACCTCCTGAAATTAAGCATGCTACTTCAAAACAGCTCTAGTAGTCCAATTTCAGATCTCAGTTATATAAACGTAAGCGGTTTTGTCAAAACATCTGCAATCTTCATCAGCAACTCTGATCTACTTTTGTTTCTCATGAGTTGGAAGTCTGCATCTCATCCCATGAATCTGGCTCTGGTTTTAATCCTGCAATCGCAACATAGGACAGATGTTTGGCTGGGATGACTTTATTGCTTCTGGTGGATTTCTGGATTGAAGCCTCTTGTGGCCTGGTTTCTTCTTTTACGGCATTTCAATTGTCTGCGTTAATTTCTATTTCTGTGTCACTTTGCTACTTATCTTCAGGTGACACTGATGTGGAATCTCCCTCAGTTTTAAGTACTGGTGTTAGTTTGTGAAATTTTGAAAACACTAAAGTTTCACCAACAATTGCACTTCTACTGGTGTTATCTTGTTTGTCTCCTGGTGCAGAATTCTGTATCCCTTTTGAGATTCACTGTACCCCACAAGTACGCCTTCCTTTGTGCAAACATTGTACATTTTTCTTTTGGGATGTACACATAGGCTTTTCTTCCGAGACTTTTTAGATTATTATTATTATTTTTATTATTATTATACAGGTTTTATATGGTGCCAACAATTTTCTCAGTGCTTTACAACATGAGGGCAGACATTACAGTTACATTACAATTTGGTACAAGAGGAATCAGAGGGCCCTGCTTGTTAGAGCTTACAATCTAAAAAGGAAGGGGCAATTGATACAAAAGGTAATAGCTGTGGGGGGGATGAGCTGATGGAGGAAGTAAAACAGTGTTAGTTAGAAAAGGATAGGCTTCTTTGAAGAGAAGGGTTTTCAGGGATCGTCTAAAGATGGATAGATTAGGGTACAGATTGGGGTAGGGAGTTCCAAAGGATGGGAGAAGCTCTGGAGAAATCCTGGAGGTGAGCATGGGAGGAGATGACAAGGGAGCTAGAGAGCAGGAGGTCTTGGGATGACCGAAGAGAGCGGCTTGGTTGGTATTTTGGGACTAGGTTAGTGATGTAACTAGGGGGCAGAGTTATGGATGGCTTTGTAAATTATTGTTAGTACTTTGAATTTTACATTTTAGATTCGGGGCGTTTCCATTCCACAGTTCATATGGAGTTTTCTCAGTAGATTTTCCTGGTAGTGGATTTTGGAGATAGAATATGGTCACAATTGCATCCCCCAGTATGGGGTTGGCATATCTGCATCAAACAGCATGGTTTTTCCACTCTCACATAAAGTATGGGTCATTCTTTCGCCAGTCTTTTTTTTTTTCCTGGGTTGTATGGTACAGTAGTTTGAAATATTGTGCCATGCTTTCTGAGAATCACCTGTGTATTAACACCTGTATATTCAGTTCTATTGTCTATGCACAATACACTTGGCATTTTGCCAAATTTGTTGCTTACTTGAGCCAAATATTGTTCAAGTTTCTCTGTTACTTCACTTTTGTTGTGTAACAGATATAGTGTAGTATATTTGAAGTCAGTAAGTCATCTATAAAAGTGAGCTAATGCCTCTTTCCTGGAGTAAATTTTTCCATTGGACCGCAAAGATCTGAATTAATTAAGTTCAGAAGTATCTTAGCTCTTCTGTTACTCTGCTTTGGAAAGGCATTTCTTGTCATTTTTCCTTTTATACAGCTGGTGCTTTTTATTATTTAATCACATGGACTTTGTATTCTAGCTTTCCAGATTCTGCAATATGCTTTTAAATGTACTTGTTTCTTGCACACAAACATTCATGTGTTTCTTGTTGCATGTTACTGTTTTTATTCCTATTTTTTGCCTTTAAAGTGTTACAAAACTCGGGACCCTTCATTCACTATATCTGGTCTTCCACAGTACACAGAACATGGAAATGCAATTATTTTACTAAATATAAACTGCTAAATACATTTTCTCATGGGCAGCATATAGCAGCCTCGTGACGTCTATCGGTTCCTGGTAAAGCCTGTAGGAGGAGTTTTCATACTGCACTGAGCTGTCCTATAAGTATCCAGGACCCCTGATCCTCTGTCTGGACAGTGCTGATTGGCCCTGTGCTGACCACATGCACTTTCCCAAGCTGAGCAGTCTGACTCCAAACTGTGTAGCCTGTCTCCAAAGGCTCTGTCTTATCCGGCTCTGTTTTATTCGGACAGGTTCTGGAGTCAGTGGAAGAAGGGGAGGATCTGTGCATACAGGATCAAGCAGCCTTTTTACATAATGCAGAGGATTAACCCCTTAGGTTCCACATTGAGTATAAAAAGCATGCTTTACTGCATATACAGGCTGATTTTACTGTTGTGGGTTTATTAACACGTTAAAGCAAACTCTACAACTGAAGCACCGTCACTATTAACCCTTTCGCTGCCAGGCCCTGTGCTCCATTTTGTACAAACCATTTTTGCAAACTTTCCTTTGCTTTTTATTTTTCACTTATAGCTTTCAGAATTTGTGAAAGACCCCCCCTCCCCCCAAAACCATATATTTTCTGACAACACATGATAAGTAGAATAAAAAGAAGGTGCTACTGATTTTTGAGACCCTGCGGTATTTGCGCAAATGTTTTTCAAAGCAATATATTTGAATATTACTATACACAATATACAGGTGTTCCGTGCATCCCTTTACAGGCAGTCCCATTTATGTCAATTGGGGTGCAGAGGCATAGCTACTGTTCCCAATCTGACATTCATGTGGCTGTGGGTACATGACCCCATACACAGACAGTGTGACCTCAGGGATATGCATGCAGACCTACATGGATGTAAAATTTGGAGCAACGACTCTGTTCGTGCCAGTGCTACATCCCAAATTACATCAATGGAACTGTCTGTATGATATTGGCTGTGGGGAGGAGGTTTGCAGCGGGGATCGGATCGGGTGGAAGGGGGGTAATTAGTGCTGGGGGAGAAGGAGGGGGTGAAGGGGATAGGAAAGGAGAGTGGGGGGTGGTTTTAAATGGAAGGGTGCCGTGGGGGTGGAGAGGCAGGGGACAGGGAGGCAGTGGCATGGGGGGGCAGTCACATTAGGGGTTAATAACTCTGATCAGCGGGTTGTAGTCCGCTGATCAGAGTTATAGAATTGTTCAGCAGAGTCTGCTGAACAATTCTGATATAAGTTTATGGTCATTGAAGTGACCATAAGCTTATAGGAGAGGGAGAAATTAGGTCCATACACTGTACTGACCTTGCAACCTGCAGGCACTTCTGTTCGTTCGTACGGTGTATGGACATGACAGTGAAAGAGTTAATGCTTTCTGTTTTACACTTAAACTTATCCACAAGCTTGTTCTTAACGTACTCCATGATTTGATCATCTTCTATGCTAAGCGAGATTGTGCTGTGAGCTTTTTGGTCTTTCTCAATTCACTAATTTGAAGGGTGTTCTGGCCATACTTCTCTTATTAGCAGCATTTTCACCTTGAATTTCCAAGACTTGTAGTTCTGGTTTGTCAGGTTTACAAATGAAAGCTTTGTTACAGCTTTGTTGGTGGCCATTTTCTTTTATTATCTGTTGCAGTCTTTTTTGTGTTGCTGTATCTTGCACTTATTTGCTGTAGCTGGCTATAACTGGGCCATAACTGGGTTCTCAACTTTTTTGCGGGTAGGGGTCTGAGCTATGCCTGGGCCCATAACCTGTTAGACATCCTGTATATAGCCTTACAGAACAGGCAGTTCACTGCCCACACGGGTTTTGCTTCTTAACTGCAGACAGGAAACAAGAAACTTGATTCAGGGAAAATACATACAGCATACCATAGATGCAACTACAAACTTATAAAAACTTCCATCTACTAGTTGAAGAATATATCTCTACTAAATATTGATATACAATAGTTGTACAAAAATAAAATTTCAGCAACAGCCCCATAGCAAAGGATGGCAAGACATTTTCCTGCTCCTCCCCCCTTCCTTCTCCAAGTTAACAGAGTTCCTCGAGACTATACTGTCCACCAACGCTGTCTCAGGTGGTGAATATTTTCTCTTCATACCTAGTTTTCGAAACCAAAAAACACATTGTCAAGTGTGACTGGCCACAATCCACTTCTCTACTTCAAAGGAATAAGCAAAGGCGCTTGAGAAATCTGTTTAAAAATCTTTCAGCATGGCTGGATTGTTCCTGCATATTAACCACTTGAGATCCGCGCTATAGTCAATTGACGGCTACAGCGCGGATCTCCTTTTCTGGGACTACGTCTATTGACCTAGTCCCGTGTACGAGCGGCCTGCGCGCCCCTCTGTGATCGGCGAGTCCATGAGACTCGCCTGATCACCGATCCGTGCAAGGGGTCGATCCCGACCCCTTATCACGTGATCAGCTGTCAGCCAATGACAGCTGATCATGTGATATAACGGAGCCGGTAATTGGCTATTATTCCTCCTCGCGCTGACAGCGCGAGGAGAAAAAAAAAAAGCCGATCACCGATGGCCATGATCGGGACATCAGTCCCGATCATGGCCAGCCCTGCTAGCGACCACCTGCCCCCTGCCAGTGCCCACCTGCCCCCTGCAGTGCCCCACTTATTAAAAGTAAGTGCCCCCCGTCAGTGCCACCCAGCAGTGCCCATAGTGCCACCCAGCAGTGCCCACAGTGCCACCCAGCACTGCCCACAGTGCCACCCAGCAGTGCCACCCACAGTGCCACCCACAGTGCCACCCAGCAGTGCCCACAATCTGCCTCAAAGGTGCTGCACCCCAGTGCCGCCCATCAGTGCCCAGCAGTGCCGCCCATCAGTGCCCAGCAGTGCCACCTATCAGAGCCACCTATCAGTGCCACCTATCAGTGCCCATCAGTCCCATCTATCAGTGGTACCTATCAGTGCCCATCCGTGCCACCCATCCGTGCCACCCATCCGTGCCACCCATCGGTGTCATCTTATCTGTGCCCATCTTTGCCCATTAGTGCCGCCTTATCTGTGCCCATCGGTGCCGCCTTATCTGTGCCTATTAGTGCCGCCTTAACTATGCCTATCAGTGCCCACCAGTGCAGCCTATCAGTGCCCACCAGTGCAGCCTACCAGTGCCCACCAATTCAGCCCATCAGTGCCCACCAGTGCAGCCTATCAGTGCCGCCTAATCAGCGCACTTCAATGAAGGAGAAAAATGACCCGTTTGCAAAATTTTATAACAAACTATTAAAACATGATTTTTTTTTTTTTTTGCATCTTTTTTTGTTTGTTTAGCAAAAAATAAAACTCCGAGCTGTAACTAAATACCACCAAAAGAAAGCTCTATTTGCGGGAAAAAAATGCTAAAAATGTCATTTGGGTACAGTGTTGTATGCCCGCGCAATTGTCATTCAAAGTGCATCAGCGCTGAAAACTGAAAATTGGTCTGGGACTGAGGGGGGTTTAAGTGCCCATTAAGCAAGTGGTTAAACTGCTATCTGCCTCTTCACCAGTGGTCCTCTGATTCCAAGTATGCCATTCATTTCAGAAGATCGAGTATATACAATCAGCTAAATTTTTCCCTTTTTCATAGTTTTAATCTATAAGAAGCTATATTCTTTTCATTTATTTTTTTTGAAAAAGAAATGTAATTCCTTTTACTGTAAATAGTTTTAAATTAGGATTTTTTGTGGTATTTGAGTACCTATAAATGTGCCTGATCTGTTCATATCCTGGTTTGGGTAAACCAATTCACTGGCTTTAGTTACCACCTCCGATCTTCAGAACCAGAGTTCTACTGTGCTGTGTCTGAAAGCCTACATTCTTCCTAATATACACTTTTCTATCTCTTTTTCTTTTTATCCCTTCATTCAGGAAAGTTTAGAGAAATTAAATTAATTTCCTATTGAGAAGAGGAGATTAACCACTTCAACCTCTTTACCCCTTTCCTGACCGGGCCATTTTTTTCTATACGGCACTGCGTCCCGTTAACTGACAATTGTACAGTCGTGTGACGTTGTACTCAAACATGATCACCTCTGCGTTTTTTATTTTTTGCGCTATAAACAAAAAAGTGCGACAATTTTGAAAAAAAATAAAATATTTTTTACATGTTGCTTTAATAAATAGCCCAAATTTAGAAAAAAAAATTAAAAAATTGCCTCAGTTTAGGGCAATATGTAATCTTCTACATATTTTTTACACTAGTGTGAATTGGATGTGGCTTTCATCACATCCAATTCGCATGTCAGAAGATTGTGTCTGGCTCTCAATGGACAACACTGAAGAAGTTACACTTTGCTACAATGTAAAGTAGTGAGTGTACAGCTTGTATAACAGTGTACATTTGCTGTCCCCTCAAAATAACTCAACACACAGCCATTAATGTCTAAACCACTGGCAACAAAAGTGAGTACACCCCTAAGTGAAAATGTCTAAATTGGGCCCAATTAGCCATTTTCCCTCCCCGGTGTCATGTGACTAGTTATGCCCTGTACACAAATGTGCGATCGGATCTTGTTGTTGGAGAAACCAATCGTGTGTGGGCTCCATCTGACTTTTTCCGTCTGAATCTCCGACACACAAAGTTTGAGAGCAGAATCCAAAATTTTTCGACAACAAAATCCGATCATTTAAATTCCGATCGTGTGTATACAATTCCAGCAGACAAAGTGCCACGCATACTAAGAATAAATTATGAGATGAAAGCTATTGGCTACTGCCCTCTTTATAGTCCCGTCATACGTGTTCTACGTCACCGCGTTCTGAGCGATCGGATTTTCCGACAACTTTGTGCCACTGTGTGTATGCAAGACAAGTTTGGGCCAAAATCAGTCGGAAATAATCCGATGGATTTTGTTGTTGGAATGTCCAACCGTGTGTACAGGGCATTAGTGTTAGAAGGTCTCAGGTGTGATTGGGGAGCAGGTGTGTTAAATTTGGTGTTATCGCTCTCACTCTCTCATACTGGTCACTGGAAGTTCAACATGGCACCTCATGGCAAAGAACTCTCTGAGGATCTGAAAAAAATAATTGTTGCTCTACATAAAGGTAGCCTAGGCTATAAGAAGATTGCCAAGACCCTGAAACAGGAGCTGCAGCATGGTGGCCAAGACTATACAGCGGTTTAACAGGACAATTTCCACTCATAACAGGCCTCGCCATGGTTCACCAAGAAGTTGAGTGCACATGCTCAGCGTCATATCCAGAGGTTGTCTTTGGGAGAAAGACATATGAGTGCTGCCAGCATTGCTGCAGAGGTTGAAGGGAAGGGGGTCAGCCTGTCCCTGCTCAGACAATACACCACACACTGCATCAAATTGGTCTGCATGGCTGTCATCCCAGAAGGAAGCCTATTTTAAAGATGATGTATAAGAAAGCTTGCAAACAGTTTCCTGAAGACAAGCAGATTAAGGACATGGAT
This sequence comes from Lithobates pipiens, assembly GCF_037356315.1. Lineage (NCBI taxonomy): Eukaryota > Metazoa > Chordata > Amphibia > Anura > Ranidae > Lithobates > Lithobates pipiens. Next base: position 517,563,424 of record NW_027507758.1, read on the forward strand.
TACTGGAACCATGTCCTGTGGTCTGATGAGACCAAGAAAAACTTATTTGGTTCAGATGGTGTCAAACGTGTGTGGTGGAAACCATGTTAAAAGTACAAAAACAAATGTGTGTCTTGTCTACAGTCAAGCATGGTGGTGGAGCTGCATGAGTGCTGCCGATACTGGGGAGCTAAAGTTCATTGAGGGAACCATGAATGCCAACATGTATTGTGACATACTGAAGCAGAGCATGATCCCCTCCCTTCAGAGACTGGGCAGCAAGGCAGTTTTTCAACATGATAACAACCCCAATCACACCTCCAAGACGACCACTGACTTGCTAAAGAAGCTGAGGGTACTGGCCAAGCTCTGTGATGTCATCATGGAGGAGTGGAAGATGACTCCAGCGTCAACCTGTGAAGCTCTGTTGAACTCCATGCCCAAGAGGGTTAAGGCAGTGCTGGAAAAAAATGATAGTCACACAAAATATTGACACTTTGGGCCCAAATTGCACATTTTCACTTAGGGGTGTACTCACCTTTGTTCCCAGCAGTTTAGACATATTAAATGACTGTGTGTTGAGTTATTTTGTGGGGACAGCAAATTTACACTCTTATACAAGCTGTACACTCACTACTTTACATTGTAGCAAAGTGTAATTTCTTCAGTGTTGTCACATCAAAAGATATAATAAAATATTTAAAAAATGTAAGGGGTGTACTCACTTTTGTGAGATACTGTATATATGTGTCCTGTGCTATTTCATAGTATATTCCTTTGGAGATTATTCTCTGTTACTATATGTATTAATAACTATACTGGATGTTCCAATGAGCAGGCTGTCATATGTTTTATGTTCCAGATTGTTATTGTCATGTATACATACATTTATACATGTTTACTGCATACAATTTTGTAAAATTCCGAAAAATATGGCAGAACCATACAAATAAAACTTTCAATAAATATTGAATATTTTATTACCCCAACTAATTATTTAATAAATAACTGTAAATATTAGCTTTATTTTCTTAAGTAATTTTGGCCATAAAAATGTCACATAGGAAGAAGGTCACCCGAGTGCAGAGCAGAAGATTTAATAAACTGCTTGTGATTTGCTTGCACAAAGGCTCTTGTAATCATAGTCTCCAGCCATCATCCACAAAGTTCTAGGTAAATGTAAAAGCCCGAGGTCATAATCATTTAACAAGGCATAAAGTAAGATGAAAGCCATCTATTTATCGCTGTTATTAAGGCTGCACTTGTGTGGAAAATCCATGAGATTTTTGTAGCTGGAAAGCAAAAAAATGAGCTTGAAGGACAATTTCTTGTGCAGCGAGTAATATAGATGAGCATTCTAGATAGATCCTCTGCCAATTCAGCTGCATCTGATGTAGTTGGGTGTTGGGATGTAAAAAAAGCCTTTAGAATTGTTTTATAGCCATAAGGCTTAAAGGAGCAAAATGGCTCTTTGGCCATCAGAGCATTTCAGTAATGGTTTGATCATTTATAGTCTTCATCCATTAAATATGTAAAAGTGTACCTGTCAGTTATAGGTTTTATATGTGCCATTTACTGAATAAAATGAAAAAGGAAATGGAAATGACATGGGAGTGCTTGTGTGATTCCGGTCAGTACTCCCTTGGGAGAATCAAGTGAAGTTTGATGACTTTAGCGTGATAGGCAAGGAATCGTGCAAAGATGATTACGTACAGAAACAGACATCGCAGCGTGACCTGGGGAGATGGTATATTTGCGTTTTTGCCTTTTACATGCTCACAATTTTACAATAAATTTACCTTCATCATAAACTTTACTGTGGCCAGGACTATACTGATTACCATGTAATTATGTGAATGAGAATCTTCACTTGAGCCATCTGAAAGTTAAGCTGGCCATACACTAGGAGAATTTCATTCCAATTGTTTGTTTTAAAATTCAATTTTCAATATTTTATTAAGATTTAATATTCTAATCGTTAGTGAACTCAGATCAATATTCATTTTGGACCGCATTAACGAGAAAATTCGAAACAGCTGGATTAAAGGAGAAAAATCACCAGATGAGCATAAAGGAAAAAATTGAAATAAAGAAAACTAAGGCTGGTCATACACGGAGCAAATTTCTTTCCTGCAACCAGGAAAGAAATGTGGGAATTCCCAGGGGAAGCCATCCCCGCTAGAAGAAGACAGTGACTATTGCTAGTGGCTATAGCAGCCACTAGCAATAATCGCAAGAGAATCCGGCAGGCTGGTTGTACCCACGTTGATTGGTCAACTTGGTACAGTCAACCTGCCCATTAATGGGTCAACTCTCGGCCGGTTCCTGCTGAGTCGGCCAAGATTTGGACCTTGTATGGCTGGCCTAAGTCAGTCACCACATCTAAGAGCTGATAAACTACAATATATTACATTTTTGTTTTGGGGTTTATATACGCTTTTTACATGAGTTATCTATTATCACCCTTAACTTGTCCTAAGTGCAGAAAAAGAAGGCTTATTTAAGGGAGAAGTCCAGCCTGAGCTCGTTTGGCTGGGCTTCTCCTATGGGTCACAGGAGTGCAATTCGTTTTTCACTCCTGTGACCTGTTTTCAGCAGAGAGAGGTCTGTAGTCCACTCTCTGCTGACGTCATACAGATCAGTCCAGGCACAATGAAAGTCTGGATCCACCAGTTGCCTTGACTGATGCCAGTATCAGCCTCTTAGCGAGCGGCTGAGAATGAGACGGCCGCTCCCCCCCCCCCTCCCGAGCTCGACGCTCCAGTGGGAACCGAGCTATCGCCGATGTTCGATCGCTCAGTTCCCAGTGCAGAGGTGCCGGGGGAGAGATGCAGCATCGAAATCGATGCTGCATCCACCTAGGTAAGTATAAAAGGAGGGGTGGGAAATCCCATTCTATGAGTGATAACATAAAAAGCTCTTTAACATTATGCAAGACTGGCACAGTTTCTTAGTTGTTTCTTAGTTGTCTGTATCTCTGTCTCTCTGTGGTATTGTGGCTTTTCTCCGACTCTCCAAAAGGACATGCTGGTAGCTAATTGGCTGTTGTCCACGTTGGCCCTAGTATGTGAAACAGGGACCTTAGATTGTAAGCTACTTGAGGGCAGGAATTAATGTAGATGTACACTTTGGGGAAAAAATTCACAAATAATAGGCAATATCTATGACCTATAATAAATAAACAGTATATATAAGAAGGCCAATATGGTGGCCTGTAATTATGGGAGGAGCCCGGAGGGTATTTAACCAGGCCACCCACAATGGTCTGTGTCGGTTCCAGTGCGCGGTACCGCACATCACATGGCCGACTCTTCCCAGCTCACCTCGTGTTCGTCAGTCTGTGCATTCAATCGCAGGTGCACTTCGGCTTCTTCATTTGTGGGCTTCATCGGCGGTTCCCACTCACAGGTAGTATACAAACCTTTTTGTATCATGTGCAAACTTGCGGTTTATTATGCGTATACTATCCTGCACCCCTTTCGCAAAAAAACTGCCTCTGAGTTGTCATTCGGCACAGGTGTAGTACATTTGTAAGTTCCTTCTGCCAAACATACGATTCATTCGTAGATCCAAGCCCCCGAGCCGCTGTTGGTTGTTCTCTGATATCACTCGTCATAGGCTTCACTGGTTATAAAATTCACTGTTCATGGGGTTGCCATCTCATCCATTTGGAGATAAGTATGTATTGTTTGTATGGGTTTCTGTGGCTGATTGAGGTGTAATTAAACCCACCTGGTGCCTTCTCTGCACTTAACTAGCCTGGGGGGGATGGGTGGTTGATAGGTGTTCGGTTTCACTGTAAGGGATGGCATACACTCTACAACCAATTTGTATCAGATACTCCTTACTACCGATTTATATTGTATTCATCTCATACGTTTTTAAACTGATTCGTATCAGATGTATTGCAGAGGCTGACCCTGCCAACTCACTGCGTGTCCGTGTAGTTGTGCTTTCGAGACCGGTCATAGATTTTCATTGATTGTCCCACGCTCGGACAGCTACACACTCGCTGACGCAGGTAGGACCGAGCGGTACCCGCCGTTTGCTTGAGATTTGCGCTATAAGGGCTCTACCCTAGGGGGACTTATAAATATTACAGATGTTCATATAAACAGAACTAATCCGGGGATATCGCTCATCAACATCATTTCCATTGGAGCGATTTACTTTACTCAGGATTGTTTTTGTTTCCCTGGGACAGAGAGTCATTAGCGTGTTTTTTAAGTTTGTTTTTTATTATATTGTGGCAGCACGCAGGTAAAGTCACCTGGTTGTATCCAGGATGGGAAATATGTGTGCCCTAGATTCAGGCTTTATGCAGACTTGTATAATTAGAGGGGAAGAGTTAATGAGCCCAGCTGAAGTAAGTGGGCTCATTAAGACCTCTACAAAAAACCCCAGCATGCTTAGGGAGATGCTCCATCCTGGAACCAGTTTTGTGTTGTATAGACTGGGGAGTGTGATATCTGCTCTGTGCGGTGAGTTAACGCCTGTGTGGCAAACCTTTACAACAGAGGCAAGGACTGGTACATCACAAGGCTGCACCCAGTTGTTAGACAGGGAATCTAAGTGTGTAGTTAGAGGTCAAGCTGACCAGGATTTATTTTCATGTTTTATTTTGTTTGGCTGTTATATGTATCACTGCATGTAGCATAAATAAACCGGATCTTTTGTTTTTTGCACCTACAACGCTGTCTGCTGTGCCTGATTTTGTGTTGTAAACCCATCCAGGGGGTCACACACACCCGCTGCCGAGCTAACCCCTCACAATATATACATTTTTTATCCTGTTTTTTTTCGGGGTTGATATCTAAGGCCGCGTACACACGGGCGGATTGTCTGCCCAACTAAGTTCAGCAGACAATCCGACAGACAGTCCGTTCAAAATTAGCATGAACGGACTTGACCACACACGATGAGCAGACAGTCCGCTGAAAGCGTGCGTGATGACGTGTACAGCACGTACGACGGGACTAGAAAAACGACGTCCTATACACTACAATGCAACCTTCGGCCGTGTAAACCCTTTCTGAGCATGCGCCATACTTAGTCCGTCCAACTTGCCTACACACGAGCGGACTGTCCGCTGAAACCAAGTTTGGACGGACAAAACCAAGTTTGAACGGACTGTCTTACGGTAATTCCGTAAGACTTTGTTCGTCAGACTGTCCGCTGAAAAAGTTCGCTGAAGCCCACACACGAGCGGATTGTCCGCTGAAACACTGTTCAGCGGACTAAGTTGGGCAGACAGTCCGCCCGTATGTACGCAGCCTAAGAAATGGATCAATAACCCACGGAGTCTATGTGAAGTAGAATTTTTGGTGGACTGTGTTTCCATATTGACTACCATTCCTTTTTATCATATGAATTTTGTTTTTTATTTTTTGTGGAAATAAATGGTTTTTTATATACGGATTACACTATGGAGATTATAATTTCTTTCTTATGAGGATATAAATGGAATTTCCTTCTGGATACGAATGATTATACAATATACGGGCCAAGGAGCTGGATTTCTTCAGATTTGGTTTAAAGGCGAATTACCCCTGCAGGGGTGTATTCTTCTGGTGAGTGTGGTACCTTGTGGGGGAGCACGGAAGTCACTTTGAAGATTGCACAACAAGCACTAAAGTCACTTCATGAACATTTATTGTTGGACTTATATTATTGAAGATTTTTTTGGACAATTGGACATTATATCATCACATGGTTTTGGGGGGTTTTTAATTACTTAATTATTGCTTTTTTATTTATTATTTTTATTTTTATTTTATTTTATTTCTTTATTTTTATTTTATTTTATTTTTATAATTATTTTTATATTTTTAGTTTCACCTTTTATTTATATATATATATTTTTTATTATATATTTTTCAGGTCTTGCGATTCACTTTGGGTACTGGTTGTGCTATATATTTTGCATTTTAGTTTCTTGATTTTTCACTTGCACTTTTAATGCACTTTATACTTTTTTCAAGAGATTTTGCACTTTCATATTAGATTTATTTACTAATTTAGCTGATAAGTTGTTGGATATAATCACATTCTAATACTCATGCGATTTTAAGGTTATGGTCGCATTAAGTATCACTTTCTTTGCCATTCAGTTTTTCTTCACAGGATTTATTTATAATTTTTTCTGGTAAATTATAGAGTTTTCGAACACGGTTACAAATATATGAGATAATATTACACTTGCCATAATCGTGTCCGAATCGCAATAGGTCAATCCATGCGATTGTATACGATTTTGGCAGAGGTTACTTGTTTTTTCTTGTACTGAACTGAAGGTAGTGGGTTCTAAAGGATTGTACTGTGGCTTTCATTTGATAAGGAGCAATTATCTTCATGTGGTAGTAATTGGATATATGAGACTACTAGTTGTGAAATAGGTCGGTGTGTTATTGGACCTACTGGCATTTTTTGAGTTTTTCCTCTAAAATACATTTCTTTTTAAGTATTTAGAATTATTATTCTTTTCTGATAAATAGGTAGCGCCAGATACCCCGGTTGTTAAGTCGTATTTATTGTTGTAGAAACCCCGTTTGGGGATTTTCTTTTTGTGGGGGGGCTGCAACCTATAAATATACATATATATACTTTTTTTTTTGAGCCCACTGCCTGGTTTTGTCTATCCTACACCCAGAGTTGATTAGCACGGTTTCTTCAACTTTTACAATGCAGGTAGGACTTTGTTGTTACCGCTCCTACTAAACTCGAATCGTTACGTTAAATCACCCTTACGGCTCCGTAGGTCTTACTATGTAATTTGCATGTATTCGCACTTTCTACCTAAAACTCGTTTTTTTACTCAAGCCGGTTTTACTGGAGCCCAGTTGCATCGGCGACGTAATGACTTGCAGTAGACCTCCGATCAGCACAAGTTAGCCCTCGAGGTATCACAAACCATCAATATCAGGTCGCATTAGCGGCGCATGGTCCCGCACCTGCGCCCCGTACTCAATACCTCCCATTTAAAATTCCTACACCTCTAACAAAACATCCACTTCACCTAACTGACTCCCTACACCTCTAACTGGATAGCAAGCACTCACCAACAGCCGATTCGAATCTAGTCACAGCCTCGCCTCTATGGTTCAGATCCTCGGCAATCACAAGCCCCTTCAACCACCATCACCATCAGTCGATCCGAGCCCAGTCATATCATCAGTGATACAGTTCGGATCCAACACACAAGCCCCTTAGTCACTTCACATCTACGGCTGATTTGAATCTAGTCACATCATCGGCGCAACAATTCAGATCCTCACCAAAACAAACTTCAACAAACCGATCCGAGTCCAGTCACATCACCGACTCAAACAATTTGGATATCTCACAGACTATTCTGCCGGTGCTCGCACTCCAACCCCGTTCAAACTAGTCACATCAACAGTACGAATTCAGTAGTACTTATGATACACATTCTCAGTCTATCCACGCATAAACATACACAACTCTCTCCATCTACTTTTCCAAACTCTCAATGCTGGTGCCCCATGTCTATTCTAGATCAGTTATTAGCTCACCTGTCTGATTCCTCGTAGGACAGTCCATTACTACTGTTCCCGATTAGTCCCCTAAGCAGCAACCAGTTAATTAGTCACATCAGGATCCTTTTGCGCAACTTACGCCTTGACCCGGCCGTTTTTCTAGACATTCTTTTCGCATTGGGGCAGCATCAGCAGCCTCATGAAACGGGGTCCCAGACCATGTGATCAAAAGGATAGGAAGGTGGAAATCCACCTGCTTAGCCCAATACATCCCCAATCCACAAGTTGAAATATCACGAGCCTTCAGCAACCTTGCCCTGCAGTGTCTTATTAAATGTAAATAAATAATTACCTCCCTAACCAAGTCTTTTGCGCCTTTCTCTTGGCATACCACCCAGCTCACCAGGGCTTACCCTACAGCAGGCCAGGGCACACTTCAGGTCTATTTTATGTTGTTAGTCTTCTGATGTGTTTCTGTGTTTCATATCTCTTAGAGCGGAGAACTCCAACCATAAATAAGAAGGCCGGTATGGTGGCCTGTAATTATGGGAGGAGCCTGGAGGGTATTTAACCAGACCACCCACAATGGTCTGTGTCGGTTCCAGTGCGTGGTACCCACCCACCCATTTCCCTTCTCAGTGTACTTCTCTTAAAACACGTTTCTCTACAGAAACATCCATTTACTTTCTTATGCGCCCTTCTCTTGGCATAACACCTAGCAGACCAGGGCTCACCGCCCAGCTCACCAGGGCTTATCCTACAGCAGGCCAGGCCACACTCACTTCAAGTCTATTTTATGTTGTTAGTCTTGTTTAACATGTTTATGTGTTTCATATCTCTTAGAGCGGAGGACTCCGACCATATATATATATATATATATATATATATATATATATATATATATATATATATATAAAATGACTGACAAGACTTAAAAGCTGTTGTGACCTTGTACCCAGTGTTTAAGTATGATTTTGGAAGCACTTACATACTATATTTTAATTCTTTACCATTTTAATAAAGTATCTTCCTGCATATATGGAAACTAGCTTATTAGAGCTAAGGGGAGAGAAAAATTGTGATAGCCCTGATGAGCTCATGCTATATAACTCCCCACAGGAGATTGCTGCAGATTAACAAATTATACAATATAGCTGATGATGTAGCCAGAAATTCAGGAAGGGAAAGCAATCGTCTGTCTATGATATGTGCATTGGAGCAGGTGTGGAATGACTGGAAAACTCAGTGTGTGGCTGTATTAGAAGAGAGGAAAGCTTTATAAGCTAGTGTAGCCGTATAAGGCTGGCATGGATATATGAGTTATTACATTGGATGTTTAATGTGTCCTAAAGAGAATACATGTAGATTGTTATTGCACAACAAAAAATGTTGATATAAAAGACACAACTAAATTGCAGCTCTGTAATAATTAATACATCATTAAATGTAAGTATCTGAATTTGATTTGTTAGCAGCCTCTTGCAGGAGCATGCTGATAGACAGCGTGAGAGTAGCAAGGAGATGAGCTCATCAGTGTGCTGCTTCTCCTTTTAATGTCCATTCACAGGGTGAGGACAGGGAGGGCACCTGTAAGTGAAATTGAAACTGCAGCAGAAAGTTTACAAGTAAATTGTAACTGTGCTGTGGGTAGGGTTGCCACGTTTTCTTCAAGCCAAACCCAGTGCTCAGACTCTAACTGGTTCTGCGTGGTTGTAGGCACACACACAGCAACAGCTCCCTTCAGCCCCAGAGCAGCAAAACCTTTCAGGGGCTCAGTCCTTAGGCACTCTCAATTTCAGTGTCTCTGAATGTGGGTACAGACAGGTAACGGCAACAGGTCCACACCACTCCAGCTCCCCACACACATGACTCTGTGTGTGCTTGTTGCACTGGTCTGTGCAGTTCAGCTTCCTCCTGCAAAAGATCCTGTCTTCTCTCTCAAAGCACAGGAAACTCAACCTGGTCTCCTCCCTTGGATGCAGGGAATCCTGAGTATTGAAGTCCACAGTCCCATTTATTTGCATTGTACAGTGCTCCACTGGGACTAGATATCCCATAATCCTCCTCCCTTCAGCATCATCATCTCCTCTTCACAGGCTCATTGCTGCCGCCAGGAGGTAGGGGGCAAGAAGGGAATCACACACTCACACTGTCACAGTGCAGCAGTAGGAGAGAGGGAGCATTAAGCACAACCTACTTTGAAGCCCCGCAGAGATGGGGGAGGATGAAGGGCAGTGGGCACAGGAGCAGTGTTGGGCACCTTACTTTAAAAAAGTAATTAGTTAAGTTACAAATTACTTCTCCCAAAAAGTAATTGTGTTAGTAATTCAGTTACTACATTGGAAAAGTAATTAGTTACTCAGCAAAGTAACTGCAACTTTTTTTTTAATATTCTAAGGGGCGGGTCTAGTATTACTGTAAGCAAGGGGCGCGTTCCCCCCCTGCACGTCTATTTCCCCTCTGTACCCCCCTGCACGTCTATATCCCCTTTGTACCCCCCTGCACGTCTATTTCCCCTCTGTACCCCCCCCCGCACGTCTATATCCCCTTTGTACCCCCCTGCACGTCTATTTCCCCTCTGTACCCCCCTGCACGTCTGCCCCCCACACATATATGTGTTCCTTCTCTGTACCCCACTACAAACATATATCTGTTTCCCCTCTGTACATCTGCGCCCCTCCAAAACTCACAGATTGGATCGTTCCACGGATCAGAGTCACAGATCGGATCATTTTTCGGATAAGCAAATAATTGAATTTACAAAAACCTGTTAAAATTCCACCACCATATAATCCCCACTGTAATATCCACAATCTCCCCACTAATATCCACATCATCTCCCCTACTGTAATATTGGCTGAGTATGGCTGGGTACGGCTGAGCATGGCTGGGTATGGCTGGGTATCGCAGAGTATGGCTGGGTATTACCGAGTATTGCAGAGTATGGCAGAGTATGGCTGGGTATTACCGAGTATTGCAGAGTATGGCAGAGTATGGCTGGGTATTACCCAGTATGGCAGTGTATGGCAGAGTATGGCAGAGTATGGCAGAGTATGGCAGAGTATTGGCTGGGTATGGCAGAGTATTGTCAGGGTATTGCAGAGTATTGTCAGAGTATTGCAGGGTATTGGCAGGGTATTGCAGAGCATTGGCAGGGTATTGGCAGGGTACTGCAGAGTATTGCATGGTATTGCAGAGTATTGGCAGGCTACTGCAGAGTATTGGCAGGCTACTGCAGAGTATTGGCAGGGTATTGCAGAGTATTGGCAGGGTATTGCAGAGTATTGCCAGGGTATTGCAGAGTATTGACGGGGTATTGGCAGAGTACTGCAGAGTACTGCAGAGTATTTCAGGGTATTGCAGGGTATTGGCAGAATATTGCAGAGTATTGGCGGGGTATTGGCAGGGTACTGCAGAGTAATGCAGGGTATTTCAGGGTATTGGCAGGGAATTGCAGAGTATTGGCAGGGAATTGCAGAGCATTGGCAGGGTATTGCAGAGTATTGGCAGGGAATTGCAAAGTATTGGCAGAGTATGGAGGGATGGCTGTGACTGTAATTGTCACAGAGCAGCGCTGTGGGCACTACAGATCCAGCCCACAGCGCTGCTGCCATCCGATTTCTCCCCTCCACTGTACAGATCTGTACACAGAGGGGAGAGAGGAACCAGCGTCATCATGACGCCGGTTTGTTTACAAGTGATCGCTCCATCATTTGACTGAGCAATCACATTGTAAACAGCCAACGGGTGCACCAAGATGGCCGCCGCTCCGGAGCTAGGCCTAAGCCGCGGCGCGTGACGATCCGTTGCACCCCTAGATGTAATTGTGGTAACGCTGCCCAAGTAATGGGAATGGCGTTACCATGAAGGGAAGAGTATAGGCATACCCCACTTTTAAGTACACAATGGGGTTTATTTACTAATGATGAAAAGTGCAAAATCAGGCTCACTTCTGCATAGAAACCAATAAGCTTCTAACCTCGGCTTGTTCAATTAAGCTTTGGTAATAAAACCTGGAAGCTCATTGGTTTCTATGCAGTAATCAGCCTGATTTTGCGCTTTCCAGCATTAGTAAATAAACCCCATTGTGTACTTAAAAGTGGGGTATGCCTGTAATCAGTTAGATTACTCGTTACCCTCTAAAGTAACAGCGTTAAGTAACGCCGTTTACTTTAACTCAGTTACTTACATCACTGCATAGGAGCACACAATCCGCTCCTCCAACTGGTAGCACACCTGGCTACACATCCCCTCTTACTTGCTCTCAAGACTTATTAGAAACTATGGGATTTGTAGTGTTCATAGAGAAGTGCACATGACCACAACAAACATGCACTGCTCGTTCCAAACAAACAGAGTGGACTGGATCTTTTGGAGGATGGAGGTAGAAAACAAAGTAAGAATTTATTTAATGGAAAATAGATTACAGGGCCATTCATTTCTGATGAATCAATTGTTTTTGATGAATAAAGATATTGTTTAGTGTTATTTTAAGAATGTTTTGTACATGCAGCATGAAATAATTTATATATAAAATAATTATTTATTGTAGATTTTTCTATAGGACAGATACACTATATTATCAAAAGTATTGGGACACATATGAACTTTAATGGCAGGGTGAGCCAACTCAATACTGAACCCTACGGACGAAAACTGGGATGCCATTAATGTTCATGTAAAGGCAGGTATCCCAATACTTTTGACAATATAGTGTATGTACAGCATGTACTAATCATTAAACACACTATATAAAGCATACATTTTGTGTGATTACCATTCATTCCAATGGGCATAAATGCACACAACTGCTGCAGGTCATATTTTTTTTTAGAAAGCACTAAGCTGGAGAGCACACAAATAAAGAGGATTTTTATTCAAAATGTAATTCCTGTTATAAAAATAATGGAGAAATGTAAACTGCCCTTAGTAGCTCATTAAAAGCACTTTCTTGACCTTGTTTTTCAACTATCTAGAGAACTGAGAGCCAGCACATCTATGGCTCGGTTCCTTATTTCCAAAGATCCACCTAAGCACATACATGCAAATATACTTCAGAGCACTCTCTGGTTTTGCCTTAGGATAGTCAGTCCATAGCCCAGAGCTATGCATAATGGCATGTAACATCAAGCATTACTTGCCACCAAATAAATATTAAAGAGGGTCACTAAATAAAGCAATAGTCATAAATCAGATGTTATATTAAAAGGGAAGAAATTATTTATTTAAACCATAACACAATTCATAGGATATTTTAAAGATGCAGTATTTTAATCTGGGTTTTAGCATATGCTGTTTGTTTCGAGTCTGTGAAGCACTGAAATAGGTTATGTGTTTTTCTTTGTAGTGGCTGGAAAGAGATTTCTTACGCGAGGATTACCGATATTTCTTACTGTTCAGAGAAAAGTGGCTTATAGCATATTTTTTCATTTTACTGTTGTATTTGTCATATCAGCATTAAAGAATAAGTGTATAAATGTATTTTTTTTTTTTAGAACTTTTTAGTTTCTCAGAAGTCATTAGGTGTCAGACATGTATATTTCTCATCATTTACAATGACATATGGCTCCATCCATCTTCATTGTAATGCCTGCCTTGTCAAAGTAACCACAACTATTTTTACTACCACGTTGAAGTGATATTTATTTTGGTGTATAGCCAGGGAGAGTAATGTTCCGAGCTCACCATTATGTGTGTAGCACTACTTCTCTCAGAGTGGTGTGGAATGAACCAAAGTGTATAGCAGGCTGACATCTCCGAATGCAACTTACTGAACATAGCAGTTTTTAGAACCTCATAACATAGCAATTGTTACTCCTCAAGAGTCTCTTAATATCCCAAAGCATTGAGGTTCCCTGGGAGAACTTGACGCTTGATCACATTGTACATTCTAGGATAGGGGAACTCCAGAGAACATCACATTTGACCTGTGTATATTTATTTTTTTATTGCTGAATAAACGTTGAAAAAACATTGGTAGATAGAGTTAGTGATATATGTCACCATAAAAGATGGTCGCAAATTTGGCTTAACCTGCGGTTAGCAGGGTGAGTCTCAATATTCAAACCTCAACTTACTACGGCTTGTATTCATTGTATATCATACTTTTCAGACAGATGGAGCTTTCTTTTAGTTGTATTTAATAATTGCTTTCCCCCTTACTTTCTGTTATAAAACATATAAAATTAAAATGCCAGGACAGTACAAACACCCTCCAAATTACTCCTTTTTGGAAAGTAGACATTCCAAGGTCATCTAAAGCCGCGTACACACGGGCGGACTGTATGGCCTACTTAGTCCGTCATACAATATGACGGACAGTCCGTCATACTTTCGAATGAACGGACTTGACCACACACGGATGCACAAACAGTCCGTCGAAAGCTTGCGCGATGACGTGTACAGCACGTACGACGGGACTAGAAATAGGAAGTCCAATACACAGCAATGCACCCTTCCGCCGTGTAAATCCTTTCTGAGCATGCGCCATTCTTAGTCCGTCGAACTAGCCTACTCACGAGCGGATTGTCCGCTGAAACCAGAGTATGACGGACAGAATTTCGAAAAATCCGAAATACTTAGTACGCCAGACTGCACGCTGAAAAAGTCCGCTGAAGCCCACACACGAGCGGACTGTCCGCTGAAATGTGTTTCGACGGACTAAGTAGGCCATACAGTCCGCCCGTGTGTACGCGGCCTAACTTTTTGCCACGATTTTTGAAAATTAGAAAACATGCCAGTATTGACATAGTTAAAACATGGAGCTTGGTAATAGGGCACTAGGCATCATTATTGTACAGGTCATGCAAGAAGGAGGAGGTGAATGGGGTTAATGTACAGATCACATAGAGTGGGAGGGTCGAAATAAGGGGGGTTCTGTGCAGGATAAGGGATGTGAATGGGTTAGTACACAGGTCACATACAAAGACAGAAGGGGGCTGAGGTGTATGGGGGGGGAGGGTGAAAGGGTTAAAATGATCCCACAATCAAATGAATAATTTGAATCTGTTGCTGTCTGTGACCTAATAATGAATTATTTACTCATCCATTACTTCCTCCCCATTCTCTGTTGTGAGAGAAAAGGTAGGGCTCCCTGTCAGGAGCCATGAATCAGACTGAGACAGAAGTACAGTTAAATCACATTTGTTTAACAATAATAATAAAAAATGGGTAAACAGAGTTAACTTAGTCAAAACTTTGCCAGAGTTCAGGAACTGGAACGGATAGTCAGACAAGCCAAAACGTCTCGGAGCCAGAGATGAGCGTAGTAGAACAGTAAGCAGGATCTGGAGCCAGAAGGAATGTCAGCCAAGCATGTCTTTAACGGGAACACAGGAGAGCGTCTCTAGATATGTGACCAATGCAAAGGCAGAGATCATCTGGACTGGGTGGCTTAAGTAGGCAGGGCTGACGAGCAGGATATCATCAACAGGTGAGTCACTGTGGCCACAAGCGGCCAGCTTTGAGAAGGTGGGGCTGAGCCCAGCCCTGACAGTACCCCCTCCTCAATGACCCCTCCCCCTCGGAGGACCACCAGGCTTGAGGAGAAAATGTCTATGGAAATCACGGAGGATAACAGCGCAATATACGTCCGAGGATGGGACCCAAGAGCATTCCTCCAGACCGTACCCTTTCCAATATACCAGGTACTGTATGCACCCACGGAACCTACGGGAGTCAACAATGAACTGTACTTCATCCTCCTCGTGGTTCTCAACCTGTACAGGGTGGGGACGAGGCACTGAGGTGGTAAAGCAGTTGCAGACCAAAGGTTTTAATAAGGAGACATGAAATAAATTCATGATACGCATATTAGAAGGAAGGTCTAATGTGTAAGCCACTGGGTTAATCCTGAAAAGAATACAGACAGGCACAATAAACTGAGCTGCGAACTTCAGAGAGGGAAAACAAAGTCGGAGGTTGCGTGATGACTGCCAGACCATGTCCACCATTCTGGGAGGAAGGCGCAGGTGGGCATCTGCGGTCAGCATGGAGTCTGTACCTATCATTAGCATGTCGCAAAGCCTCCTGGACTTGTGCGCAAGTGGAACGAAAAACCACGGAGATTCTCCTCTAACGCAAGAATACTCTGCGGAATAAATGAGTCAGGCAACATGGAAGGTTGTAAACCCTAGTTCGCCATAAACAGGGACAATTGGGAGGCAGAATTCAAGGCACTATTGTGAGCAAACTCCGTCCACAGTAAGAGGTCTGACCAGTTGTTATGATGGTCTGAAATATAGCAAGGTAGAAATTGCTCCAAGGACCGACTGGCTCGTTCTGCGGCCCCATTAGACTGCGGGTGATATGCAGAGGAGAAAGCAAGCTGAATTCCCAACTATGCACAACAGGCTCGCCAGAACCGGGACACAAACTCAGCAAAGAAGAGCTTCCCCCTAAATGGGTGGGATTTTAAATGACCATCGACACCGGACACAAATAAACAAAGTAATATACAATTTTTATTATTATAAATTACACAATGTACATAACATCACCGGGGGGGGGGGGGGCATGTGGGCTAAACAATGTCCTCCTGGTATATCAACAAATAAACAATCACATGAACAAGACAAAATATGGTTGATAAAAATGCTTGTCCTATATCACCCACACCCGACGCGTTTCCATTTGCTGATAATTCAGAACCTTCATCAGGGGTGAACAAACTCGATGATATAATGATATAGCAATCTAATAAGGTATATACTCGAAGATCAAGATGCCTGTCGCTTAAAAATATAAATATATCTGAAGAATGAGTAATACCGAGGTGTCAAGCAAGTACAGAGTGTCCTGCAGATTCTTTCCAAATGAATTAAACAAAGTCTCTATTCAAAACCTTAAATGGAACACACAATGGCTGCCTGGGTACCTCAAGTCCACCTTCATATATATGTAAGGCTGAATTAGCACATATCTGACTTGCACCCAAAATTGCCTTGTCCCATCCCCAGGGAATAAACATAGAAGAGAAACTGGAAGTTGCAGTCCAACCACCTATTACAAGCGGCAAAACATTCCTCTGTGTGGAGCGTGTGGATGAACCTCTGCTGCCAGAGTACGGAATTTAATGGCATAATCGGCAACAGTTCTCGTACACTGTTTGATGGACATGAGGCACTTGGCAGCAGAAGCCGAACATGTGGAAATATCAAATACCCTTTTAAAAGAAGCTACAAACTCAGGGTAACTAAAGACAGCAGTTTTTTGTGTCTCCCATAGAGGGTTTGCCCAGGCCAAGGCTCTCTTATGCCGCGTACACACGGTCAAACTGTATGACGTACTTAGTCTGGCGGAAAAGTATGCCAGACTGTCCGTCGGAATTTCCGAATGGGCTACTTGCCCACACACGGCACTTTTTGAGCGGACTAATACGGCGGACTAAGTCCGCCGTACTATCCGCCCTACTTTTGAAATGAACGGACTCGCCCACACACGCGGAGGAAAGTCCGCTCATTTCGAGCGCGTCTCCAGGTAGGCGGGGCCCGCGAAGGAGACGTCGCTGGCCCCGCCGCCTGGTATGGACTTAAAGGGGAACCCCAACGCCGAAAAAAATCGGCGTGGGGGTCCCCCCAAGTCCACAACAGACCCTTGTCCGAGCACGCTACCCGGCCGGCCAGGAAAGGGGGGCGAGCGAGCCGTACCAGGCCGTGTGCCCTCAACATGGGGGGTGCCTTGGGGAAGGGGGGGCCGCGCGGCCCCCCCACCCCAAAGCACCTTGTCCCCATGTTGATGAGGACAAGGGCCTCTTCCTGACAACCCTGGCCGTTGGTTGTCGGGGTCTGCGGGCGGGGGGCTTATCGGAATCCGGGAGCCCCCTTTAATAAGGGGGCCCCCGATACCGGCCCCCCACCCTATGTGAATGAGTATGGGGTACAATGTACCCCTACCCATTCACCTGTAAAATAAAAGTACAAAAAAAAACACAACACACGAGATAAAATACTTTATTGCACAGCTCCGGGGGTCTTCCGTCTTCGGGGGTCTTCTCGCCGGACTCCTCCGCTATCTTCTTGTAGCTCTTTTGCTAGCGGAGGAGTCCGGCTTTCTTCCTCGCCGCCGGCCTCTTCTCCCGACTTCGGGGGTCTTGTCCCCTTCTTCGGTTCTTCTGCCGGCGCCGCCGCCGCCGCCGCCTTCCGTTCTTCTTCTTCTTCTTCTCCTTCTTCTCCAGGAGATGTTGACTCGACGATCTCTCCGGCCACAATGCCAGGGCCGCGCTGCGCGGCCACTTATATAGGGACAAGGGGCGATGTCACATGGCTTTATGTCACATGGGTTGGTGTCACATGGTGACCCCGCCCCCTTACGATGTCATAGTCCCCATGTGACATCAACCCATGTGACCAACCCATGTGACATAAAGCCATGTGACACTGCCCCTTGTCCCTATATAAGTGGCCGCGCAGCGCAGCCCTGGCATTGTGGCCGGAGAGAGCATCGAGTCAACATCTCCTGGAGAAGAAGGACAAGAAGAAGAAGAAGAAGAACGGAAGGCGGCGGCGGCGGCGACAGAAGACCGGGCCACCGCCTGTAAAAGAGCTATAAGAAGGCGCGGTGGCCCGGCAGAAGAACTGAAGAGGGGGACAAGGCCCCCGAAGTCGGGAGAAGAGGCCGGCGGCGAGGAAGAAAGCCGGACTCCTCCGCTAGCAAAAGAGCTACAAGAAGATAGCGGAGGAGTCTGGCGAGAAGACCCCCGAAGACGGAAGACCCCCGGAGCTGTGCAATAAATTATTTTGACTCGTGTGTTGTGTTTTTTTTTGTACTTTTATTTTACAGGTGAATGGGTAGGGGTACATTGTACCCCATACTCATTCACATAGGGTGGGGGGCCGGTATCCGGGGGCCCCCTTATTAAAGGTGGCTCCCGGATTCCGATAAGCCCCCCGCCCGCAGACCCCGACAACCAACGGCCAGGGTTGTCGGGAAGAGGCCCTTGTCCTCATCAACATGGGGACAAGGTGCTTTGGGGTGGGGGGGTCGCGTGGCCCCCCCTTCCCCAAGGGACCCCCCCATGTTGAGGGCACGCGGCCTGGTATGGCTCAAGAGGGGGGCGCTCGCTCGCCCCCCTTTCCTGGCCGGCCGGGTAGCGTGCTCGGACAAGGGTCTGTTGTGGACTTGGGGGGACCCCCATGCCGATTATTTTCGGCGTTGGGGTTCCCCTTTAAGTCCATACCAGGCGGCGGGGCCAGCGACGTCTCCTTCGCGGGCCCCGCCTACCTGGATACCCGCTCGAAATGAGCGGACTTTTCTCCGGGCGGGAAAAGTCCGCTCATTTCAAAAGTACAGCGGACTGGCATACACACGGCAGGATTGTCCGCCGAAATGCGAGTACGACGGACAGAATTTCGAAAAAACTGAAATTCTTAGTACGCCGGACTGCACGCTGAAAAAGTCCGCTGAAGCCCACACACGAGCGGACTGTCCGCTGAAATGTGTTTCAGCGGACTAAGTAGGCCATACAGTCCGCTCGTGTGTACGCGGCCCCCCCACCCCAAAGCACCTTGTCCCCATGTTGATGAGGACAAGGGCCTCTTCCTGACAACCCTGGCCGTTGGTTGTCAGGGTCTGTGGGCGGGGGGCTTATCGGAATCCGGGAGCCCCCTTTAATAAGGGGGACCCCGGATACCGGCCCCCCACACTATGTGAATGAGTATGGGGTACAATGTACCCCTACCCATTCACCTGTAAAATAAAAGTACCAAAAAAAAACACAACACATGAGATAAAATATTTTATTGCACAGCTCCGGGGGTCTTCCGTCTTCGGGGGTCTTCTCGCCGAACTCCTCCGCTATCTTCTTGTAGCTCTTTTGCTAGCGGAGGAGTCCGGCTTTCTTCCTCGCCGCTGGCCTCTTCTCCCGACTTCGAGGGTCATGTCCTCCTCTTCGGTTCTTCTGCCGGGCCGCCGGGCCACCGCGCCTTCTTATAGCTCTTTTACAGGCAGTGGCCCGGGGTTAATTATGGACAGGGTTAATTATGGTAAACAAATGTCACAGTCCCCTTGTAAACATTACATAAAAGGGGAATGTAAGATTTTTTATTTTTTTTTTTCATTTTGGAGTTTTCAGAAAGGACATGTTAAAAGGTAAGCATCATTTATTTTTTATTTCTATTATGTTTCAAGGGTCTTAAAGGAGTTGTAAAGGCAAAATGTTTTTTTTTATCTCAATGCATTCTATGCACCTATTAGTATGACATGTTTGTTATTTATATATATTTTTTTTAAAGCAAGACTTTACAATCACTTTAAGTGAATTAATAAGGTGATCACAAACATACTCGCTTCAGCATAATCACATCTTATTCCCGGGAGCTCACCATAGCAGAGCTGCTCACATGGTGAATATCATTTTCTGTTAGTGTAGCTACCTGCCATTCTTTGGTAGTAATTGGTCACTGTATATCTGGACCAGCTTCAAACCCCCAACCGCAGTGATGTCACTTGCCACAGCACATGTATATTTTATAGCTGCTAGGTTCAATAGACACACAGACAGGGCTTTTCTTGCTGCTAAATGTACCAACACCTTCTCCCTGTGAAACCCAACATCTTGATCAGTAGATCAGACACACTTTTGAACACTTTTGAACAAGTCCAACAACTTACTGAACATAGCAGTTTTTAGAACCTCACAACATAGCAAAAATTCTCCTCAAGAATATCTTAATATCCCACGGCATTAAGGTTCCCTGGGAGAACTTGACACTTCTGTGTGATATGTATGCATCATAGGACAGAGGAAGAATACAGCCTTGGCCAGTGTGCTTTCTAGGATGGATAAATCCCAGAGAACATGACCCTTGACCTGTGTACATTTTAGTATATCTCCAGAGAACATCACCTTTAAACTGTGTATAGTCTAGGTCCAGGACAAGGGAACTCCATAGAACATGACTGTTGACCTGTGTGTATCCTAGGACAGAGGGCCTCCCTCAAGTAAATCACATTTTGGGCAGAAAAAAGGAAAAAAAACTGTGCTAAGGTGAAACACAAGAAACAATTATATAGATTGATCCTGAACTAATCAGATTTGGCTGCGGCTTAACTGTGTCACATAACTACAGAAAAAAACTAGAGATAAATATATAAGCTGCGCTAAATTCCACAAACATCAAAAATGTGTATACCGTATATACTCGAGTATAAGCCGAGATTTTCAGCCTCTTTTTTGAGGCTGAAAGTGCCCCCTCGGCTTATACTCGAGTCACCGCCGTCTGACTGCTCGATCAGCGTATCGAGCAGACAGACGGCGGACATTAAAATTCAAAAGCCGCGCCTCCTTCTCCGCCTCCGCCTGTGATAGGCGGAACACTGAATTTCCCAGCAGTCAGTGTTCCGCCTATCACGGACATCCGTTCATTCTCATACTACGGACGAGTATGAGAGGATGTCCGTGATAGGCGGAACACAGGCTGCTGGGAAATTGAGTGTTCCGCCTATCACAGGCGGAGGACGGAGGCGCAGCTTTTGAATTGTAGAATGGCCGCCGAGAAGAGCGGCGATCCTGGAGCGGCGATCCATCGGCACGACACGGGACGGAGGAGGCACGGGACGGAGGAGGCACGGGACAGAGGAGGCACGGGACAGAGGAGGCACGGGACAGAGGAGGCACGGGACAGAGGAGGCTCGGGACGACGGCGGCTCGGGACGGAGGCTTGGGACACAGGTAGGCTGGACACACACACAAGGCTGCACGGACACACACACACACACACACACACACACACACACACACACACACACACACACACACACACACACGGATGGATGGATGGATGGATGGATACACACACACACACACACACACACACACAGGGATGGATGGATGGATGGATGGATACACACACACACACACACACACACAGGGATGGATGGATGGATGAATACACACACACACACACACACACACACACACACACAGGGATGGATGGATACACACACAGGGATGGATGGATGGATGGATGGATGGACACACACACAGGGATGGATGGACGGACACACACACAGGGATGGACGGACACACAGGGATGGACAGCCATGTCTCACCCTCGGCTTATACACGAGTCAATAAGTTTTCCAGTTTTTTGGGGGTAAATTGGGGGCCTCGGCTTATATTCGGGTCGGCCTATACTCGAGTATATACGGTACATAAATAAAGTAACAATGAATTATGGGCTGTTTCCAGCCTCTTAACATAAATTAATATGAGATCAAACCTTAAGTGATGAATACATATAAATACATATACATATAAATACATATAAATATTACAAACTCAGACCATGCGAACCGCCTATTCCTTACAGTATAGGACCAAGCCGCATGCCCCTAAACATGATAATACAAACTCTAAATACACCCAGTGTATAGATCAACATGAACCATAAGCGATCCACTGCTGTATGCGATTAAGTAGTGCTTGATCTGCCACCAAATAATTAAGTTTGCCGCTTACCAGAAAATCATGACCCCCCCACTACAGAGGGTCACAAAAGGCATATGAATATATAGTCGTCTCCCAATCCAGAGGGGTCCTCGATACTCTCCTTGCGCCACCACTCCAAAATAAGGATTGTAGAAAACGCTCCCAAAAAATCTTTCTCATAAATTCAGAGGGACTCAGGATAGGTATACCAAAACCCTGAAAGAGAAATAGAACTCCAAATAGTGTAAAACCTTTTATTACTAAAAACCAAAAAGTAAAATTGCACTTACAGTGTATAAAGAAATCATCAGCCTTGAGTCCGTTGTGCCGGCCGGACGCATACGGACAGACCCGTTCTCCTGGAACCGTTCCAAACACGAGGTGACGTTAGCATATCGCTCAGCCCTACGCATTTCGCAACAAAATTGCATCATCCAGGGGCACAAGTGGCACGCTGCGTCACCTCCATTTATACTGTCACTACCCCTCCAAGCCTCACTCTGGGCACCCGGCTGTTCCCGCCAAAACCAAGCCTCATTCCCATGTCACATACCTCTTCTGATTCGCCAGGCCCTCCCACAGTCATTAATCCCACCAATGAGATCAGTAAACCACTCAGGGACTACAGACTGACCAAGCCTCATTCTCACCCCATATGGAGACCACCCAATTAACGGTGTGCTTGATACAAGTGAGGCTACCATTGGATCAGCCACATCACAAAGGGGCCAATGAAACACTGCGCATTCAGCTGTATTTCCGGGGCACCATGTCTAACCCCTGACAAATCACTCCATAACAACAACAGCAGAGGAGACCAATGAAACTTTGCGTCCTCCGATCTACTTCTGGTTCATCACATCCGGTTTGTGGCCACATCCGGTCTGACCAAGCCTCGCTTTCACTATTGAATGACTTCCGGTTCATCACATCTGGTCTGTGGCCACATCCGGTCTGACCAAGCCTCACTTTCGCTCTCAAATGACTTCCGGTCAGTCCTATCCAATACACAGTCACTTCCTGTATACCCAAGCATCGCTTTCACTCTACTTCTCCAGGCTCCCTATGAATCCTGACATCACAGGGATGCTTGCAATCGTGCTGGATGCGAGATAGCCCACCATCACAGACAGGCCAAACCCACACTTCCAGCTTAACGCCGGCAGCCAGCTCCTACCTTTAACTCCCCAAATGCCTTATAAAAACAAACCCACTGTGTGAGGGACCAGCCTCAGCACTCCGAAAATAAAAATATAAAATGCAACTCTTTCAGGGAGGGGAGGAGGAGAAAAACAAAATAAAAATAAAAAATAAAATATAAAAAGAAAGTGCTAGGTACAGGGTTCACACCGAATCCAATAGGGACAAGCTCAATCTTACACTGCTGGCACACTCAAACCCTGAAAATTGAGATATGTCAGAAATATTGTATCTCATACCCCTATACAAGGAAGCAAACACCCACATCTATTACATATATACCCCATAAAGCCACCGGCCAAGAGTATAAACCTGTTGGGGAGAACTCACAATATCTTATGATACATGTAATGATATAATTTAAGACAACTTACACAATTCTTCTGACAATATATATAACAATGTTTAAAGTAATTAAACCAATACTCTCCATTTCTTTATGTTACATATAAAGAAGCCAAAAATATTTCAAAATCACACAAAAAGCCAACTCTCAGAGAACATTGGTTGTATCCAGTGCCCGTAACGTTATCTGTAGGGGGTCCCAAAGTGCTCAAAAAATATACGAACGGAGTGTGCACGCCCTCACGAATTATTAATGAAGGCGTTCACATCCGTATCGACATTCAGGCCATACGGGACATAAGTCCTAAGCCTATATATCCAGGCCATTTCCTGCTTAGAAATCTCCCTAACCAGTGACCCGCCCCACCAATGGGGTCTGTACTTATCAATGCCCAAATACAACGTATTGGAGGGGTCCCTATTGTGCATTTGATCAAAATGACGTGACACCGGGTGCTTGTCAAAACCTCTCCTAATGTTCCCTATGTGCTTGTTGAGTCTTGTTTTCAGGGCCCTTTTGGTCCTCCCCACATATTGGAGGCCACAAGGGCACTGTATCAAATAAACTACTTCTTCCGATGTACAGGTGATAAATGGTTCAACATCGTAGGATCTTGATGTACTCGTAGATGCAAACTTACAAATCTTCCTGTCCTTACAGCTATTTAAAGTACAAATGTGGCAATTTCTACATTTATAATATCCCTTCAAATTCTGGAAAAAAGATCTATTAATGTTTGGAGGGTCGTGCACACTTGGTGCCATGCGACTGCCCAAAGAGGATGCCCCCTTGAACACTACTTGTGGTTTAATTGGCAGAATGGCACCAAGGACCGGGTCACTTGTTAACAAGTGCCAATGTCTCTGTATTAATTGCTTAATACTACGATGCTGCACCGAAAAGGTAGTAATAAATGGAATCCTTTTCTGTACCTCCATGACTACAGGTCTCCTATCGTCTAGCAATGTCATCCTATCTTTCTCCGCTTGAAGTGCTTTTGACAAAAAATCATTGCTGTATCCCTTTTCTAAAAATTGATTTGAAAGGAGAGTTGCCTGATCCTCAAAGGTACTTATTTCGGTACAGTTCCGTCTGAGACGCGTAAACTGCCCCTGGGGTACAGCCCTCAACCAGGGTTCATAGTGACAACTGTCTAAAGGGATATAGGAATTATGGTCAGTTGCTTTAAAGAAAGTGATTGTCACGAATCGATTGTCCTCTATTTTGATACTTAGATCTAGAAAACAGATCTCTTCCTGACTAGCCTCAAAGTTAAGTTTAATGCCCCTATTGTTCGTATTGAGGGTGGCCATAAATGTATGTAATTCTGTTTCCGCTCCATCCCAAAGGAGGAGGACGTCATCGATGTAACATGCCCATAAGGCCACTTCTGGCCTCATGGGAGCATCAATGACGTCCTCCTCCCACTTGGACATGAATAGATTGGCAAGGCTGGGGGCATATTTAGCCCCCATAGCCACTCCCCTATCCTGGCGATAAAATTGGTGGTCGAACCAGAAATAGTTGTGACTGGCTGCATACTCCAAGAGTTCCATGATGAACTCAATCTGTGTAGATACAAGACCCTCTTTCAAGATATAATCTGACCGCTTCCAAACCCAAATGATGCGGGATGATAGTGTATAGTGAGGTGACATCTGCAGTCACTAGCCATAAACCTCTTAAACCCCCATAAATCACATTTTGGCCCTAGATGTCTGATCCACACTAGAAGAAAGGTGTTACTTTTTTTGCCAGCCTCTGCACACTAACTTCAATTAACAATACCATTTATGCATTGAACGTTGGAGGAAGATTTCTTCAAATCACAAAACAGGCCCTCTGAGCTGACATATTTAAGCATGCCTTACATAGTTATGCTCCTTTAGCCTATCCTTTCTCTATTTGACTATACCAAGAAAACAGTAGGGAATAAAGAGCAGATCTGAATCATTTCACTTCCAAAATACTCTAAAACCTTAACTGCAAGTGCCAGGATATGGTCTACTTCACCTACCTATCGTATAAATGACTAAATTTGTATTTTGTAATTGTGGCAGTTGGGTGGAGCCAAAACTTTAGATACAAAGATCTTATCTTGAGATATAAGAATTTTAAACCGTTTCACCTATTGGCATCCATCAAAAACTGTTGTGTTAAAGTGTAAGGTTCCCCCAAAAATATGATTCCATATATGTGTTGGTTCCTTCCATACAGTTCTTTCTAAATGTAGCCTATAAATGTTGTATTTATTATTTTTCTGGTAAATACTTTGGAATCCTGCCAGTTCTCAATGGCTTCTGAATAAACATGACCATGCCAAGCAATGGAAGTAGATCTATTCTGGCACGGTCAGTTTGCATCCCCAGATTTGCTGCTCTGATGTACAGGATGCCATATAAATGCATTCTGCTGCATTTTTTTGTTGAAAATAACCCAAATCATAGTTTTTTATTTGGTCTGCAGGAAAGTTATAGAGTCCACAAACTATGGTATAAATATTGATCAATCCTGATGTATTGACACCCTATCTCATTTATTTGAGGCCCCAATATGCCAGGACAATACAAATACCCCAAAATGACCCCTTTTTGAAAAGTAGACTGTCTGTATTTAGTAAGAGACATGGATATTTTGAAAAAAAAAAAATCACATAAGTGCAGTACAGCGTTATCATAACTGGTGTGGCAGTGATCAGGTACACTGAATGTGTCATAAGATGCGCACGGGTAAAGCACTCTGGCGCACAGTTGTGCACAATAGGAATAAGCTAAAGCACACAAGCACATACACACAGGGTGTGACCCCTCGCTGACCTATAAAGGAAGTGAGGTCATCCAAACACACTGCTGGTTCGTCTTCAGCCTCCTGTGATTTCCACGTCTGCTCTTGTGATCTGTATTACCCGTTGTGACCCGGATTGCCTCATCGACCTCGCTGATCTTCTCCTGACCCGACCTCTGGCTTGACCTTGGACTCTCGCTTTCTGAACGTGTTTGACCCTCAGCCTGCATCTGGACTTACCTGCTATCTCCTGTGTTCGACCCCTGGCTTGTCTTTGGATTACCCTTCTGTCTCAGCGTTCCTGGTACTTGTTGTCTTCTGATCCGGACTGTGATTGACCCCTGGCCTGTCTCCTAGATTCTGCCTTTGCCTTACGGACTTGCTACCATTGCTTCTGGACCTTCCCACGGGACATCACCTTTCAGCTCTGCTCAAGCTACCTGCTGATCTACTAGCAAGTGACTGTCCTACTGGTAGCTTGTGCCTCTTGGTGCAACCACCCTCTGTGCCACCTTCAGGGGTGGTCTGCGCCGAGTCGCAACAGC
Source organism: Lithobates pipiens (assembly GCF_037356315.1). NCBI lineage: Eukaryota > Metazoa > Chordata > Amphibia > Anura > Ranidae > Lithobates > Lithobates pipiens. Next base: position 517,590,202 of record NW_027507758.1, read on the forward strand.
GACCTCTCTCTACATCTTGGCCTCGGTGAGTACATTTATATGATAGAATGAAACTGGATCATTTAGTGTCTTTGTTGTGATTAGCTGTGATTGGCCTAAGCTAATCACATGGTAAAAACGGGCTGTGATTGGCCCTGTCTGTACCATGTGATCACTGTGACCAATCACAGTTAGCAACACAATTGTTTACAATGGATGGCATGAAGGGAAGCCATCCATTGTTTACAATTGTCATGTGATCTGCTGTGATTGGTCACAGCCATCACTGGCAGCGTGACGGAACAGTGATCAGTCATTGGCTGTGTCCGGTGGATACAGTCGGTGACAGATCATGCCACTGCATAGCCCATGTTTTGGGAGGATATTATATGATGTCCTCCCAAAACAAAAGTGTTCCCGCCCCGCCATCATTGTGCTGGTGTGTTTTGTTGCCTCACAACCTGGAATTAACATGGATTGTTTGAGGATTTGCATCATTTAATTTACAGAACATGCCTACAAGATATTCTTTTTTTATTGTGAAGCAAACAAAAAATAGGACAAAACAACAGAAAAAGTCAATGTGCATAACTATTCACACCCCTAAAGTCAATACTTTGTAGAGCCACCTTTTGCGTCACAGCTCCAAGTCGCTTTGGATCAGGGGCGTACTAAGTGGGGGGGCGGGGGGGGGCGTGCCGCCCCGGGTACCACACACTGGGGGGGATGTCAGGCCAGCGCCCCCCCTCCCCTCTCCGCAACTGAAGTGTCAGACAGCGCCGTGAGGAGCCCGAGGCACTGGCAGTGGGCGGCATTGCGGGGGGGGTGCGAGCAGCCCCCGAGTGGAGTGGCATCAGCTGGCTCAGTGACCCGGCACAATAATCCCCTTGTCTCTGTGGTCGCGTCGCGCTGCCGTTCTGATCAGTCTCGGGCAGCGGCTGTCACACACAGCCGAGCAGAGTGAAGCCGCCTCCCCCTCCTCTATGCACAGCACTGTGTAGACAAGGAGGGGGAGGCGGCTTCACTCTGCTCGGCTGTGAGTGACAGCCGCTGCCCCGAGACTGATCTGAACGGCGCGATGTGAGTCACGTGACTACAGAGAGAAGGGGATTATTGCGCCGGGTCCCGGATCACTGAGCCGACGGGTGACACTCCACTTGGGTGCTGCTCGCACCTCCCCCCTGCAATGCCGCTGCCTTGGGCTCTAGGTACACTAGGGGTTCTTTACTGTGGTGGGTCCTGCACTGTAGGGGGTCTGCACTGTAGGGGGGGTCTGCACTGTAGGGGGGTCCTGCACTGTAGAAGGGGTCCTGCACTGTAGGGGGGTCCTGCACTGTAGAAGGGGTCCTGCACTGTAGAAGGGGTCCTGCACTGTAGAAGGGGGCATGCACTATAGGGGTCCTGCACTGTAGGGGTCCTGCACTGTAGAAGGGGTCCTGCACTGTAGAAGGGGTCCTGCACTGTAGGGGGGGTCCTGCACTGTAGGGGGGTCCTGCACTGTAGGGGGGTCTTGCACTGTAGGGGGGTCTTGCACTGTAGAAGGGGTCCTGCACTGTAGGGGGTCTGCACTGTAGGGGGGTCCTGCACTGTAGAAGGGGTCCTGCACTGTAGGGGGGTCCTGCACTGTAGGGGGTCCTGCACTGTAGAAGGGGTCCTGCACTGTAGAAGGGGTCTTGCACTGTAGGGGGGTCTTGCACTGTAGGGGGGTCTGCACTGTAGAAGGGGTCCTGCACTGTAGAAGGGGTCCTGCACTGTAGGGGGTCCTGCACTGTAGGGGGTCCTGCACTGTAGAAGGGTTCCTGCACTGTAGGGGGGTCCTGCACTGTAGGGGGGTCCTGCACTGTAGAAGGGGTCCTGCACTGTAGGGGGGGTCTGTAATGTAGGGGAAGATTCTGCACTGTAGGGGGGTCTGTACTGTAGGTGAGGATTCTGTACTGTAGGGGAGTCTGTACTGTAGGGGGGTCTGCGCTGTAGGGGGGTGGGTCTGTACTGTAGGAGGGTCTGCACTGTAGGGGGGGTCTGCGCTATAGGGTGGAGGGGTCTGTACTGTAGGAGGGTCTGCACTGTAGGGGAGGATTCTGTACTGTAGGGGGGTCTACACTGTAGATGGGGGTCTGTATGGTAGGGAGGGGGGTCTGCACTGTAGGGGATCTGTGTAACATGCAGAGGGTCCAGAGCTGTGAGGGGCTGTGTAATGTAAAGGGGTCCAGAGGTACAAGGGCTGTGTAATGTAAAGGGGTCCAGAGGTTCAGGGTGCTGTGTAATGTAAAGGGATCCATGGGTACAAGGGCTGTGTAATGTAAAGGGGTCAGGAGGTTCAGGGTGCTATGTTATGTAAAGGGGTCCAGAGGTACAAGAGCTGTGTAATGTAAAGGGGTCCAGAGGTGTAGGCTGCTGTGTTATGTAAAGAGGTCCTTAGGCGCAAGGTCCTGTGTAATGTAAAGGGGTCCAGAGGTGCAGGGCGCTGTGTAATGTAAAGGGGTCAGGAGGTTCAGGGTGCTATGTTATGTAAAGGGGTCCAGTGGTACAAGAGCTGTGTAATGTAAAGGGGTCCAGAGGTGCAGGCTGCTGTGTAATGTAAAGGGGTGCAGGGGGCTGTGTAATGTAAAGAGGTCCTTAGGTGCAAGGTCCTGTGTAATGTAAAGGGGTCCAGAGGTGCAGGGTGCTGTGTAATTTAAAGGGGTCCAGAGGTGCAGTTGTGGAGAGGGGGGGTACACAGTAGTGGCAAAAAGATATTGAAGGATGCAGAGGTATGCAGGGGACACGGTGGGTGTTTTTACATTTTATGGTGGGGGGGGGGGGGTGCCAGATATAGGATCCGCCCCGGGTGCCAAATGCTCTAGGCACGCCCCTGCTTTGGATAAGTCTCTATGGGCTTATCACACTGGGATTTTTGCCCATTCCTCCTTGCAAAACTGCTCCAGCTCCGTCAAGTAAGATGGTTTGCGCTTGTGAACAAGTGTTGCTTTAGCAGTGTGTGTGGGGTCATTGTCCTGCTGGAAGGTGAACCTCCATTCTAGCCTCAAATCACACACACAGTGGTACAGGTTTTGCTCAAGAATATCCCTGTATTTCATACCATTCATCTTTCCCTCAACCCTGATCAGTTTCCCAGTCCCGTCTGCTGAAAATCATCCCCACAGCATGATGCTGCCACCACCATGTTTCACTGTGTTGATGGTGTTCTTTGGGTGATATGATGTGTTGGGTTTGCGCCAAACATAGCATTTTCTTTAAAGGCCACAAAGTAAAATTTTAGTCTCATCAGATCAGAACACCTTCCTCCATATATTTTGGGAATCTTCCGCATGCCTTTTCGCAAATTCAAAACATACCATTTTGTTTCTTGCTGAAAGTAATGTCTTTCTTCTGGCTACTCTGCCATAAAGCCCGACTCTATGGAGCATACGGCTTATTGCTGGAGTATAGATACTCCAGTCTCTGCTGTGGAACTCTGCAGCTTCTCCAGTGTTACCTTAAGTCTCTGTGCTGCCTCTCTGATTAATGACCTCCTTGCCCGGTCCTTGAGTTTTGGTGTGCGGCCGCCTCTTGGCAGGTTTGATGTTGTGCCATGTTCTTTCTATTTGGTTATGATAGATTTTATGGTGCTCCTAGGCATCAGCAAAGATTTTGATTTTTTTTATAACCTAACCCTGACTTGTGCTTCTCAACAACATTGTCCCTTACTTGTTTGGAGTGTTCCTTGGTCTTCATGGTAGTGTTTGTTTAGTGTTGCCTCTTTCTTAGGTGTTGCAGCATCTGGGGCCTTTCAAAAAGGTGTGTATATGTAATGATAGATCTCGTGACACTTAGATTGCACACAGGTGGACATCATTTCACAAATGATCTTATTATTATTACCTCTGAAGGTAATTGCTTGCACTAGAGCTTTTTATGGGCTTCATAACAAAGGGGGTGAATACATACGCACATGCCAATTATCAGTTTATTATTTCTGAAAATAGTTTTATGTATATATTTTTCAAATTTTCCTTCACCAACTTAAACTATTGTGTTCTGATCCATCACATACAATTCAGATTAAAAAAAACATTGAACTAAAGACTGTAATGTAACAAAATAGGTAAAAAGCCAAGTAGGGTGAATACTATTGCAAGACACTGTAATTAGAGTTCCTAGAGTTCAGCACAAAGTAACAGATCTGAGGCCGGCAATCAACTGGAAATCCCTCCCCGTTAACATTTTTATCTTGGTGTTAGGAAAACTTGTCAGAAGTGATTCATGCTGATAGCAGAGGAATGAAGCAGCAGACAGAAATGACACGTTATGCTCTTAATTGAGACAAGTACACACTATATAGGGATATGCTTTGTTCATATTCAAAGTCTGAGGTTTAGAACCACTTTAATCTTATGTATTTGTCACACTCAGTTCAGCTGTCCTGTCTGTCCCTGGCTTTCCTATATACTGTATGGCTCATGTCTAAATACATTGCAATGTAATTGATTCATCTCTGCTTCTTTTTAATTCCCAGCTCTGACGTCTTCCAGTATTTTCACTAGTTCTTTATCTATACCATGTGCTTCTAAAATGACATTATCTACATGAGATATTCTGCCAGCTTACATTCTGTTTACTTCTCCTTTGAATGTGATCCTTCTGGAATTCTGTCTTGTACCGTATCATCAATGTCCTGAAAACACTGGCTTCAATTGTATAATCCACTTATGAATTGATTCTGGAAGTCCCTGGTGCCTTCTGTGAAATAACATTCTTGGTACACAAGTGCTATTATCAGAAGGGTTCCAGTTTCTGTAGTAGGTTTGTCCTACTACTGATCCTCTCTCTGACAGTGACCTTCCATTTAAACATGTTTGTACAGCTGACATAGATTTCTGTAAAACATTACCATCAACCTTTTAAAGAAGCACTGCAGGCTCCAAATGTAAAGCCCTATGCTCAGCCCACATTCTCTAGATGTTGGCTTTATTTTATTTTCTATTTGTAATTAGCTGTAATCATTATATATTAAAAGAAAATAAGTTGGAGGTAAGGCAAGATTTCCATAAATTTGCAGTGGTTACAATTTGCAAGGAGGTGTTTAGAAGATTTGACCCTGCTCCTTCTACCATAGTATGAAAACATGTGCTCTTTTCTCTGAATGATGGACAGTTTTCCACTTGTTGGTGTGTGAAGGTATTTTTGTGGTGCCAAATGAGAAGAAAAGGTCTCCTTTTAGTATAGAGAGCACAAACCAAGGCAGCATATGAGTTTGTCTCATATGAGTTTGAGACAAGGACTATGATACCTCAGGAGTCTTGAAGAGATTCCTGTGGACCTAGATCTAGACCTAAGTAAGTACCTTATCTGCGTAAGAGATGTTGTTGTGTTCTGCAAGTCTTTTGTAAAGTTTCTTAGCATTCAGACCAGTGAGTATCAAATAAATGGAGTAGCACTGGTTAAGGGGAATAGAACAATGGACAATAGGTGTAGTGTGAAAAGGTGGCATAAATGTAGCCACACTTGAAGAAGGAAAAATGTCTCCCTGGTTCTAGACCCTGGGTAGGAGTCAGAAAAGGACTGAAATTCTGGAGATGCATGCGTAAGTCCAGCCATAAATGGTTTGAACCTCGTCCGGTTCAGCAGGAACCGGCCAAAATTAAAACCATGTACTGGCAGGCTGATTGTACCAAGTTGACCCGTCTATCAACTTGGGTGCAACCAGCCTGCCGGATCTTACATGGGAGTCTAGCCGCTAGCAATAATCACTGTCCTGGTGGGGGCGGTAGAATACAATGACTCCGCAGGAGAGATTCCCCCATCAACACTGTCTGTGTTGATGAAAAAATCAAGCAAATTTCTTTACTGCAACCTGCGTTGGCAGGAAAGAGATTTGCACTGTGTATGGCCAGTTTAAGGCTTCCTGGATCCACCTATAAGATCCAGGGTGAAGGCTGGTTCATGTCTCAGATGCTCTGCCTTAGAGAACTCAGAGTGTCAGGGTTTTCAGCCATGGAAGCTCCTGGTTTTATGAGACTGGTGTAAGTATTGAAGATGCCTGTGATATATCCCCATTAACACTGTTTTCTGGGATCCATTACCCACAAAGGGCAGCACAAAGCTCAGTGTAATTAACACTTTACAATTTTATTCCACTATACTGTTTAGGCATATTTCCCAGAGATCTTTAAAGAAAGCAAGTGTGAGAAGAAATATGAAAGCTCCCTTGGCTTACCTCTCTTAAAAATGGTAGTTTGCTCACAGTTTGAGAGAGTTTGGAACCCCGTGGATACAATATCTTCAATCCCCTACTTTAACCCCTTCAGCCCCGGAAGGATTTACCCCCTTCCTGACCGGGCCATTTTTTTGCGATACAGCCCTGCGTCGCTTTAACTGATTCGTTAAACGCTGTACCCAAACAAAATTTATTTTGGTGGTATTTGATCACCTCTGTGGTTTTAATTTTTTGCGCTATAAAAAAAGACATACTATTTTGAAAAAAGACAAACTTTTTTTGACTTTTTGCTATAATAAATATAATTATAATAAATATCCCCCCCCCACAAAAAAAAAAAAAAAAATATATATATATATATATATATATATATATACAAAAAAAATCTTCATCAGTTTAGGCCAATGTGTATTCTATTTTTGGTAAAATCGCAATAAGCGTATATTGATTGCCTTGCACAAAATTTATAGCGTATACAAAATAGGGGATAGATTTATGCCATTTTACTTTTTTTTTTATTAGTTATGGCGGCGATTTTTATTGGGTTGGACACTTCTCACTCTATTTTGGGACCATTGACATTTATGCAGCGATCAAAGCTATAAATAGCCATTGATTACTGAATAAATGTCATTGGCAGGGAAGGGGTTAACACTAGGGGGCGATCAAGGGATTAAATGTGTGTCCTAGGGATTGATTCTAACTGCGGGGAGATGGGACTGCCTGGGGGAGGAGCCCGTTCGTTGTTCCTAAGCAGAAGGAACAACAGATCGCTTTCCTCACCCCTGACAGAACAGAGATCTGTCTGTTAACATTGACAGATCTCCATTCTTTCCTTCTCAGAAGCAATCGTGGGTAGTCGGCGGCCATCGTGGCAGCGGGCCACGCGCTCCTACATCACGTGCCGCCTATACTCCTTAAAGCACCCGCCATACAGCTACGGCGACTTGTGCAGGGGTGCCATTCTGCCGCTGTTAATCGATGGCAGTCGGCAAGAGGTTAATAATTGTACAATCTCTGTACAACTTCCTTTAAATTTACCAAAACCATGGAGTCAGAGGACCCACCTATCAATTCACACTGTATCCAATCAGGTAGGCCGTTGCATTACATGAAGGTGTCCAACTCATGGCCTGCAGGCGGCATGCAGCCCCAGAGAGTTTAGTAGCCCATATGGAGGGATGCCATGCAAACATAGCAGCTGTGGTAGCTTACACTGACAAGCCAGGCAAATGCACATGTGGAAGAATGCTGTGCAAACCTAGTTGATGGGTGCAGCATGTGTGTGCTAATGAAGTCAGCTGGTAAACTTCTTCCTCTGTCTTGTGGTGGCCATACACTAGACGAAAAATCATTTGAAAATCTGGACAGTTTGTTTGTTTATCGTCCAGTTAATGGGCACAAATTGAAAATTGGTTGTGATGTTTTTGAGCCGAAAAATCGAAGGTAAAGTTTGGAAAACTTTGGCCTAACGGATGATAAATTGAAAGATTAATGTGCTTCTCACTGGAACAGTTTTCACTAGGCATATGTGACAAAACCAACAAAAAACTAATTCATTTATGTCCGTTGATTGATTTATTGATCAAAATTCATTGATTATATGATGCCAAATCGTTTGCTCTCACGACCATGTGTTCGTTTTTCGAAAACTCGTTTGAACGTGGTGTATGGCTAGCATTACTGGCTCTCACAGTGTTTTAAAAATCAAAGACAGCTTTTATTTTCTGCAACCAAGGTACATTAATAGTGTATTGGTACATAGGGGAGCTGGATTTTAGAAAAAAAAAAAAAAAGGTGAACTTAGAATTTCATAAAAAAACATTCATGGTAGTTTTTTTGCTGTCATGCTTGATTCCATACTTCCTGTGTCCCTATCTAAGAACAAGTATGAAAAAAAAAAAAAGATTCACTGCCTGCATGCATGTTTAAATTCAGTGACTCCACAGTTTCTGAAGTACAAGGATCATAATGATTGCTAGAAAGCTAGCATTCGTAGAAGGAAGTCAGCAATGGGAGCCTCTGTATTGTATAACACCGGTTTCTTGTAAAGCAAAAGTATCCCAGTCATAAGGGTTTATTTGAAGTATATCTACTGCGCTTTGGTGCATTTTTATGAATGTTTGAGAGTTTACTCCTGAGTAGTACCCTGCACATAGCTAAAGCCTCTCTCAGACCATACTCCATTTCTGTAGGGCAGTCTTCATGGGATTAAATAAATGTAAGCGTTACTAAACTTACAACAGTAAAATTAGTCTGTATATGCAGTAAAGCATGCTTGTTATACTCACTATGGAACCTAGGGGGTTAATCATCTGCATTGTGTAAAAAGGTTATTTAATCCTATCTTCTCTGATCCTCTCCTTCTTCCACATTCCCTAAGCCATTGCCTTATAGAACAGAACCTTGGGGGCAAGCTGCAAATGGTCAGTTTGGTGTGTATTGCTAGATAGATTTATATTCTTGGGAGAGTGCATGTGATCAGCATAGGGCCAATCAGCACTGTCCAGACAGGGTCAGGGGCCCTGCAGCCTCATAGAACAATCAGGAATCAGGGGAGATTGGAAACTCCTCCTACAAGTTTTAACCAGACACTGATAGAAGTCAAAAGACTGCTCTAATTGCTGAAAATAAAATGTATTTAGCAGTTTGTATTTATTAAACTATTGCATTTCCATGTTCTGTATACTGTGGGAGACCAAGTATAGTGAATGCAGGGTCCTGGGTTTATTAACACTTTAAAAGTAGAAAACATTTTCCATTGGCAAAATGGGCATAATTCTGCACGTAATTTAAAAAGACCCTAAAGCAGCCATACCATACAAAGAACATTAACAAATGCAGCAATTTGTCTGCAAAGAAAAACGATTTTACACAGTGAACAAAGTATATCTGCTTGAAAGGAGCTTTAATTTCTTTATTTTTTTGCTTTTTGACTGATGGGTCTCTTTGACTATGAGCACGCAAGTGGCCTAACAGCAATACATTGCTTGTATATCTTTGTGCAAAACAAAAGACGATAAGAAAATGTATGTTGGCAGAATAGAAGATGTCAGTGTTGTTCACAACCATGCATTCACAAAATGATTCCACCACTCTCTACCCAAACCATATAAATCATTTTCGGAGCTTGGTAACGATTGCTTAACCACTTTCAGACCGGACCATTTTGCTGGCTTAAGACCAGACCGTTTTTTGCGATTCGGCACTGCGTCGCTTTAACTGACAATTGCGTGGTCGTGCGACGTGGCTCCCAAACAAAATTGACGTCCTTTTTTTCCCACAAATAGAGCTTTCTTTTGGTGGTATTTGATCACCTCTGCGGTTTTTATTTTTTGTGCTATAAACAAAAATTTGTTTAAAAACACGCAATGGCAGGGCGGCATATTAAAATGGGCGTACCTGTACACCAATATGCCTGCCCGTGCCATTCTGCCGACGTACATCGGCGTGCGTTGGTCGGGAAGTGGTAAAGGGTAACGCCACTTTCGTGGGGAAAAAAATAGCAACTAAAGAAAAAATAATATACTGCATACAATTGTGATTTACTGTAACTCATCTTGTAATTGAATGTTACTAAAAATTACCTTTTCTTTTCAGTCTGCAGACACTGTAATTTTCTGAAAATGCAATGCAATATGGCTACATGGTGTTGTTCTGTACAGAGTGTGTACTGACCACTCCCCAGAAACATCATTTCCTGCTTGTGTGGTTGGCTCACCAATTTTCCCAGAAGTCTGCCTTAGATACAAGTCAAATTTCAGGCATCCCCTGCAACAAAAATTTCATTTTTGGTGAGATACTTCCAATAGGAACACGTCTAAAGGGATGCAGGCCCAGCAGATTTCCTCTTTAATGCTGTGCAGTTGCACAGCTGACAGATAATTATGAAACCACTTCCATTAGACCCATTCAGCACAGAGGCTGAAAGGAACAAACAGGGATTTCTTCTGAGTAACAAAAGATAGGAATCTGCTGCAAAGATTGTTATAATCCTTCCACTGTACATAGATCACCCATAGAGGAATGTTTTTTTCTCAACAAAAGTGGAGTTACGCTTCAACATTTGGAAGTGAATACAAAATCTAATAACTTAGAGGTTATCAATTATTTATCTGCACACATTAAAACCACTTTATATCTTTAAATGTAGTTATTGTTTTAAATCTTGGGCCTTTACACTCCTGTTTTCGAGAATTCACATCTTCAAACTTGAGACAGATTGGGTATCATTTAGCTCCAATATACAGAAAAAACTATGACAGAATATACAACTATACTGTAACTCTGGTGCCATCTTGTGATTAGTCTTGTAGTTATTATCTAAAAATATCAGTGAGATGTTAAAGAAATTGAATCTAGCTATGCATTCACTAAAAATCATAAAATGTATTTTTATTCAACTATTATTGGTACCTAACTTTTTTCTTAACAAGGTCCGCCTCCAAGCAAATCTGCACATAGCATCATTCAGACAGGGAGAGGGAAGGACAGCTCTCTGAGCTTATCAAAGCTCATTTGTTTATAGCATGCTAGTATAGGTTATGCTATAGGGTACAGTCATAGGTGTGTGCAGCCTATTGCATTCGGGTGTGCACTCCAAAGCACAAAATGAATGTGTCTACATATACAGTATCTCACAAAAGTGAGTACACCCCTCACATTTTTGTACATATTTTATCATATCTTTTCATGTGACAACACTGAAGAAATGACACTTTGCTACAATGTAAAGTAGTGAGTTTACAGCTTGTATAACAGTGTAAATTTGCTGCCCCCTGAAAATAACTCAACACACAGCCATTATTGCCTAAACTACTGAAAATGTCCAAATTGGGCCCAATTAGCCATTTTCCCTCTCCGGTGTCATGTGACTCGTTAGTGTTACAAGGTCTTGAGTGTAATGGGGGAGAAGGTGTGTTAAATTTGGTGTTATCGCTCTCACTCTCTCATACTGGTCACTGGAAGCTCAACATGTCACCTCATGGAAAAGAACTCTCTGAGGATCTGAAAAGAAGAATTGTTGCTCTAGATAAAGATGGCCTAGGCCAGTGATGGCGAACCTTGGCACCACAGATGTTTTGGAACTACATTTCCCATGATTCTCATGCACTCTGCAGTGTATTTGTGCATCATGGAAATGTAGTTCCAAAACATCTGGGGTGCCAAGGTTCGCCATCACTGACCTAGGCTATAAGAAGATTGCCAAGACCATAAAACTGAGCTGCAGAGTGCTGCCAGCATTGCTGCAGAAGTTGAAGGAGTGGGGCGTCAGCCATTCAGTGCTCATACCATATGCCGCACACTGCATTAAATTGGCATTGCATTAAAGTCATCCCAGAAGGAAGCCTCTTCCAAAGATGATGCACAAGAAAGCCTGCAGTTTGCTGAAGACAAGCAGATGGTGTCAAGCATGTGTGGCGGCAACCAGGTGATGAGTACAAAGACAACTACCTACAGTCAAACATGGTGGTGGGAGTGTCATGGTCTGGGGCTGCATGAGTGCTACCGACACTGGGGAGCTACAGTTCATTGCGGGAACCATGAATGCCAACATTCATTATGTCATTACTGTTACATATTGAAGCAGGGCATGATAGATCAGCATCTACTGATCAAGCCCAATCAGAGGACGATGCGCGTATAGAGGGCAGGTGCCAAGCCCGTGACGTTACACAGCCATTGTGAGAAAATGTCAGTGGTGAGCGGGCAGACGTGAGAATTAATCCTGTGTATATGCAAATTTGGATCTTATCTTGTAAGTTTTCCCGTATTGGGGCTATTTTAATAAATATGCATACAGAGAGCACTATGTAGTCTTGTTTATGATTGCATGTTACTACGGAGCCGTGTATCAGATGAATAGCAGAGCTACATCCCTGGAGTAAAGGGAGGCGATTATAGAAGGAATCTTTGCAGGAGAGATCATTATCTGTATCCATCTGAAATCACCTGTGAGGCTGTTGAATCGAGAGAGCAGTGGTTCTGGTGCGGAGGAGAGAAACCACAGAGCAGTTAAAGACCATTTCTGAGTTAATTTAACTCAATTTGAGGTGAGCGGGCATTGCAGCTGGTGATGGTGTGCACAATTAAGGGTGATCTGTTGGAGAGCAGAGGAGTACAGTGGTGTTTTTGTATATAAGGACTGAAGTTCACAACAATCAAGATTTAAATAGACATATATGAACTATATACATTGGAAATTCATCAGAGCACATATTTAATAGTTAACATAAGACTCGTTAATAATATAGGCAATTGCACAAGTGATATTTTTTGAGGCAGCGCTGCACTATTAGAATAATTAATGAATGACTGTGTGTTGAGTTATTTTGAGGGGACAGCAAATTTACATTGTTATACAAGCTGTACACTCACTACTTTACATTGTGGCAAAGTGTAATTTCTTCAGTGCTGTCACATGAAAAGATATAATAAAATATTTACAAAAATGTGAGGGGTGTACTCACTTTTGTGAGATACTGTATATAGGGCAGTAGGGTAATGGACAGTGTCAGTAGGACAGAGGTTGGTGACAAAAGAGCAGTGTATGGTGTCAGTAGGGCAGAGATTGGTGTCATTACTTTATTTCTATTATTTTTTATTATTACATGTATTTAATAATACATTTTATTTATTTATTACAATTAAATTTTTTACAATATTTTTTTCTACGATAATTTTATTATTATTATTTTTTTTTAATTTGTTTGGAGCGGGGAAAGAATGAGTATGTCATTCTTTCCCCATAACTCCCTCCCCCCCCGCCTTTTTTTTTCTCTCGGTTCTATAAGCCCCCTATAGGGCTCGGGGCTTTGGAGTGGAGGGCTGTTGTGGGGGGTTAATATTGTAATATTGTTATTTGTTTATAGAAAATGGCAGGAATACAACATGTTTCGTTTTCTAAAAGAATTAGTTTTGTTTTTAAAGTGGACTTAATAAGTTGTCTTATGTAATTACTATTAATGATCTATGCTATGTATTCCTGCAAAGAAATAAAGAATTAAAAAAAAACCCTGCTTTCTCAATTTAAAGACAGAGAAAAGGATTGAGGACAGAGATTCCCCCAGTCTTTTTCTCTGCAGTTAAGAAGCAAGGGGGCACTGGGAGATTAGGGTGTGCCCAGGCACGTCTACGGATACAGTAGATCTACTAAAGGCAAATAAGCTGTTCATTTTGTAAGGGAAGTTGCACTTTGCAAGGGAAGTTTCCCCAGAATTTAGTGACTGAGGTGAAGTTCTGTTGACTTCTGTCATCCAATCATGTTAACCAGAAATACTGTTTTTTTCCCCCTTGCATGTGATTGGGTATTCTTTGCAAAGTGAAATATTATCATATACGTTAAGCTCTGGGAAATATTCCCTTGCAAAGTGCATCTTTATTTGTAAAGTGAACAGCCTTATGGCCTTTAGTAAATCTACACCATGACTTCAATAATGTTCTACTGATCCTGTATTGCCTAATCCAAAAGCTGAGGGAAGAGCTGTGACTAAGGAAGTTGAACCTCAGCAGCCATTATGTTGTCCTGTAGTCACCCCTGAGCTGGTTGAGTACCAGTAACTGTGAAGCATTCATGTAGCTAAAGGTATAAGATAGCACAAATATTTAGGGCATAAATTTAAGATTATTGCCATGGAGATCACGGAAAGAGATCCCTTTTTCATATGCAGGACAGCCAGGAGGAGGCAGTGGAAAGTGGCAGCCAGGAGGTGGCGGGGGTAAGTGGCAGCCAGGAGGTGGCGGGGTTAAGTGGCAGCCAGGGGGTGGCGGGGTTAAGTGGCAGCCAGGAGGTGGCCGGGCCCAGTAGTCTGCCCAATCTCAGGTCCCTCCCTCCTCCTTCCAAAAAAAAAGTTCCAGGAAGAGGAGTAACCTGGAGAAGGCAGCAAATGGCCTATTTCATAAGGCTACTGCGGCCCTCAGGATCCCCCCAAAAATGAAGATGACTATGCCTACATGGCAGTCTGCAAAATGGCAGGAAATGGAGGAGGGACAAGGACCAGGGACAAGGGCCAAGGACTCTTATGTGAGGAAGTTATGTTACAAGCCCTAAATAAGGGGTTGAGGAGTGAACTCACAAGCCAAAGTCATGTTTGTGAGTTCAACCATGGTCCTCCTCCTCCACCTCCTGCCACAACTCCAACACCAGAGCGACAGCCTGGAAGGAAGCGTGTAAGGAAGACAAGAGAGTGATGGCCTGGGTTCTGGTCTGACAAAAGACACAGGCTGTGGTAAGACCACCACCTGGGGACATATGTCATCTGCTGCTGTTCCTGATCTCTTGTAGTCCTGGACCGGATTGTGCTCACTATTATAAGGACTCCTAAGGCCACCAATTTTGACTCTAAAATAATGTATTTGTGCCCTGGGGTACAAAGGCTTTGCAAATGTCAACAGTTTCTCCAGCGTTGCCTTCCTCTTTATTTTGTTATGACCCATAATAAATGGCTATTTACTTTTGACAAAAAATTGTGTTTTACTTCAAAAAGGACAGATTGTTTGTGAGTAGGCAGGTACATTTCAAAAAGACAATGTCAAATTAACAAGGGACACCAACACCAAACAACCTCCTTGAGGTTAAAAAATAGTAGATGATAATGGTGTTGTGGTAACTTGACACAAAACGAAAGAAAAATTATGGAGATCACTATAAAAAAAAAATAGGAGACCTGGAAAAAAAAAACACTATAACCAAAAATTCTAAACATTATTATGGAGAGCTGATGAAAACAAAAAATAAAAATATTCATCAGATCATGAGAAATAGTAAAGAAATCAGTTTGTCAGAACTCTGTGTGAATAGAAGCAACAAAACAATCTCATTATTCTAGCATTCTAAAGAATAAGAGAATGAGCTGCATTAAAAGATTTTTAAATTTGCAGCATGAGGAATGTGCTATCTCCATTACGTACGGTAGTTTTACCAGGCACAGAGCTTCTGTCTTGTAATTGATTCAGAGCATGCGTGGAACATTGTGCGTTGGAATTGTGTACACACAATTTGAATTTATGAGAGCGGATTTTGTTGTTAGAAGATCCAGATCTCTGTCCAGAAATGTCCGACAAAAAGCTCCCATCGAACATTTTCCGTCGGAAAATCCAACCATGTGTACGCGGCATTAGTGTTAAGGTCTGAGATGAAAAAACAAACAAAAACACAAACATGTTTGGGCTGCTATTCAGACAAAAACATGATTGTTTTGAATTGTAATAAATTACAGGTAGATGCCACCTGTCAGTGCCTCATGGACATCATTCTAATAAAAACAGTGTGGACCAAGTGGCAGACAAACTATACCATATATATATATATATATATATATATATATATATATATATATATATATAGGAAGGCCAGTATGGTGGCCTGAAATTATGGGAGGAGCCCGGAGGGGTGTTTAACCAGCCCGTTCGGCTGTGTTCCTTGTCGGTTCCTGTGCGCGATAGTTACTACGTCACAGATCTAGGGCCAACTATTCGAGACCGTTCGATAGAGTGAGTGCAGTGTTCGTGAGTTCCGTCTTCGTCAAAGTCCTGTCTTCGTCCTCGTATTACAGTTTGTTTTTGTTGTCATGAGCGTTCGTGTATTTGTCTGAGTGTCGCAATACGAAAACTTGCCGGTGTCGTAAAATGCGTCTGGTCCGGCTGTCGCAGGTAGGGCTTCGGCTCTCATTTCTCATTTCATGTTATTTCATGTCACTAAACTGTGATGCGTTGAACTCACGAACCACTCACTGAAATGTCACCTTCGTATTTTTCCGATATTGTTTCACGCATCCGTTACCTCTAAACATTTGTGCTCCTTGCTTCTCGAAAGAAGTTGTGGTCACCCGTTCGTGACACCACATCGAGCATTTCGTTTCACAAACCTTTCGCTATACCGACCAAATCACTGGTCTCTACTAAAACGTCTGAATCGTTCGGATCATTTAGAAAAATTCCCAATCAGACGCTCTAAGTTCTAGTTAACAGGATCATTTCAATCGTTTCAATAATTTCAATCATTTTATTTCATTTCATTTCGGTCACGAGTCACGCTCCGATTCGAATCTAGTCGCATCTCCGATGCACCGATTCGCTCCGGTGTGCCCCGGTTATCGGCCTCATTTCAATACATGCTCCAGAGACAGAATCATTCGCAGGTTCAGGCATGGTTTTCGATTCTTGTCTTTGTCATGGCATATCATTTCTGGTCACCTATTACGCCCCGCTACGAATCCAGTCGCATTATACCGATGCACCGATTCACCTCGGTATGCCCAGTTGATTGGCCTCATTTCTATACATGCTCCAGAGACGGATTCTTTACCGAATCGGTGGGCCAGTTGTTGATTCCGGTCTCTGTCATGGTGTGTCACTTATTACACTCCGGTTCAAATCCTGTCGCAGTTGCATGCACCGATTCGTTCCGGTGTGCCCAGCTGCTTCGCCTCATTTCAGTACATGCTCCAGAGACAGGGTTCACTGTCAATTCTTGAGCGCAGCCGTTGATCCCTGTCTTTGTCATGGGTATCATTTTGTTTCACCTATCACGCTCCGACACAAATAGTCACGCCTGTGCACTAATTCGTCTCGGCGTGCCCCAGGACAGGCCTCATTTCAGTACATGCTCCAGAGTCCGTTTCGTGCTCAGTCGCAAAGTTACGGCATGGCGATTCGGGCCTCTATCATGGCGGATTCACTCATTTCACTGTCACCTCCTGTACCTCGGTTCAAACCCAGTTGTTTTACAATGTTCGGGTTCTAGCCAAGGGGCCGTGCTCATTTGGCCTCATTTCACAAAATTGCCTCATTTCTGTACATGCTCCAGAGTCCAGCTCGCTGTCAGTTGCGCCAGCGACACGACCGAGCTGCGCCTCTGTCATGGCAGATTCTCATCAAAGGCAACATTTCGTTTATGTTTGTTTGTCTCATTTCATTTCATTTCATTTCATCTAAAAAAAAAAAAAAACGATGAATAGGGAAAAGGGAACAACACACCTTGTCACCTCACTCAAGTCACTATTTAGCCATTTTGTTTAAACAGGGCGGAACTCTCAGCAATTTTACTTTCATGTTCTTAGGTCAGTCATGTCACAGTAGGTCCACCCTGCACCAGTTTTGACGGTGCCTTCTTAGGTAAGGAAAATATATGAGAGTACGGGGAAGGAGGTGCACGTAAGCAGGAGTGCCCCTCCTCTCTATTAGGTATGTATCCCATCAGAGATCACCAACGAGTGTTGTAATTAATGTCACCCTGTATAGGTTCCGCTCAGAAGGAAAGTCAACCTTAAGGACACGCTGATCCACCCAGGCCTGGACTGTTCCAGCATGTCTCTAGCCGGCAGTGAGGATCTCACAGCCCCGTTGTCCCCATCCCCAGCTTCAGAGGATGGCAGCCTGCGGTCCCCCAGGGCTTGGACCATTCCTAGGCTGACAGTGGAGTTGAGGCGTAGAGGCGTTCCCTTCCCTGCGACTGCCAGGAAGGCCAAGCTCTTCAAGCTCCTCTTTCCACCTCCAGCCATGGCAGGCCCCAGTGTCCAGCAGGCCTCCCTGGAGTCCATCGCCTCTTCCATTACGCAACTGCATGCGCTTGTGTCTTCCCTGACTACCTCAGTCTCTGAGGTCCAGAATAGGGTGCCGCTTCTGGAGACTCCCCTGCCCGGCTCTTCTCCTGAACCAACAGCACAGGCAGTGGCTGTTCCTCCCACAGGTACCTCAGGAGGCGGGACCGTGGTTTATCCTTCCCATCTGGTCCCGGCCAATGTCAGGAAGGACATCCTGGAGGGCAAGGACGTCAATTTTGCTTCCTTACTCATCTCCGTCCATGATCTCGTGGAGAACAAAGCGTACACATGGGGAGATGTCTCAGTGGTCCTCAAGGCCAAAGACCCCAGGCTGGACAGGAAACTTTCTGTTATTGAATTTACTTTGGCCTTTGGCATGCTGAGGGACGTCCTCTGCTCAGCCTCCCCCAACAGGAGGGAGGAGCTGGACTGGTACCTCCACTTAGTCGTGGATCTGGGCTACAAATACGGTGGCTTTGGGTTTTATGACTATCATCGCTCCTTCTCTGCCAGAGAAGCCGCTAGACTTCTACAGTTGCAGATGCCAACCGACTGGAGCGTCATAGACACAGAGTTGTTCTGTCGCCACTTTGCGGGCTTACACTCTCCCCTCTGTGCTATTTGTCAGTCAGTCACCCACACCGCCACCTGGTGCGCCATCTCATCAGCAGTTCGCCGCTCAGAGAACCCTTCAACCTCGGGTTCTGCTCAGGGTCAACAGGCCCCCACACGCCTACCTCAGACAGACAGGTTTGGGCGTCCGGTCAAAACCGTAGGCGGCGCGGCGATCTGTAATAACTATAATTACGGGTCATGCAACTTCAGCCAATGCCGGCTGCTTCATATCTGCACCCTGTGCCAAAGGGCTCACCCCAGGCTCATATGCTAGGTGAAACAATTTAAGAAAACATGACTAAGCCGGGTCGACGTCTCCTGGCTTAGCTTCTACCTGGCAGGTCACCCCACTCCAATGCTGTCCATCTACCTGATGCAAGGCTTCACCCAAGGTTTTCATACGAGTCTCATATCTCTACCCCATGTGACGCATGAGTGCCGGAATTTACGATCAGCAACCTTGGACGAACCAGCCATAGACCAGCTCCTGCAGGCCGAGCTAGATCGGGACTTTATGATAGGCCCTTTCACCCAGTCCCCCTTTAACACCTGGAGAGTCAGCCCTATCGGGCTTGTTAAAGGAAAATTTTCAAATAAACTAAGATTGGTTTACGACTTGTCAGCGCCTCATTCCTCTTCTATCCCCAGTCTTAACTCCCTTATCCCCTCCGAGGAGTTTTCACTTAAATACGCCTCTGTGGACATGGCTATCCACGCCATACTAAAGATGGGTACAGGCACCTGGCTCTCTAAAGCCGATATTGCGGATGCTTTTAAGCTCCTCCCCATCCACCCGTCCCTTTGGTGCTGGCACGGCATCAAGTGGAAGGACCTCTATTACTTTGCAACCAAGCTGACCTTTGGGTCCAAGAGCAGTCCCTGGCTCTTTGATACATTTGCCCAGGCACTTAAGTGGGTCCTACTACATGTAGCTCGATTTCGGGAGGTTATACATTATCTCGACGACTTCCTGTTGATCGAGCCACCCAGCTCTCCGCCAGGGGACTTGGATAGATTGAGGGTAGTTTTTAGTAATCTAAATATCCCTATTGCAGAGCATAAGGTAGATGGTCCAGCACAGGCCATTACTTTTCTCTAGGTTAATTTGGATACCAACACCATGCAGGCCAGCCTCCCCACGGACAAGCTATCTCGCATCAGGACCATCCTGAGGGACTTCACCCGTTCCCAGTCATGCACTAAGAAGCAGTTGAAGTCTCTGCTCGGCATGTTAAACTTTGCCATGCGCATCATACCCCAGGGTCGCTCCTTCGTTTCCCGCCTGCTAGTGCTACTATCCCACACCCAGGATCCGGAGCAGGTCCTCAGCCTTGATACCGCCGTCATGGCGGATCTCTTCATGTGGGAAGAGTTTCTGTCATCTTGGAATGGCGTATCCCTGTTTATTCCCTCGGTGTCCTCCCTCTCACTCCAGGTGGTGACCGACGCTGCCGCCTCCACGGGCTTCGCGGCAATTTTTGGCCACCTATGGCTCACAGCTCCCTGGCCTCCCCAAATTCTGGCTATACCCGGTTTTTCCGAGACATCCTCTCTGTTTGAGATATACCCCATAGTAGCAGCAGCGCATGTCTGGGGTCACAGCTGGTCAGGTCAAACCGTGGCGTTCTCAACAGACAATTTGGCCACGGCAGAGATCATCAATAAAGGCAGAGCCAGGTCTTTAACAATAATGTCCTTCGTGTGTCGGCTGGTCCAGCTCTCCTTATTACACCAATTTAACGTTTACTGCTCCTTCATCCCTGGTAGACACAATTCTGCAGCAGATGCTCTCTCACGGTTTAATCTGGTTTCATTTTTCGAACAGGTACCAGAAGCCGTGCCGACATCAGCCCCTATCCCGGCCTGGTCTCAGCTGACCCTGGACTAGACCCACACCTTCTAGCAGCAACAGACCTCATCAACCTATCACTCTCACGCAACACCCTCAAGGCCTACCAGGCGGCCTGGAGGGCCTTCAACCGTTTTCTGGCATGCCACCATACAGAGACATCCCGCATCAAACAAATCCTGGCCTTTATCACCTACTGTCACTCAGAACTCACTTTGTCTCACAATACGATCCGGTTGTATCTAGCCGGTATTCAACACTTCACGTCACTCCAAAACCCTTCTGAACCCTCGGTGTTCTCCTGCCATGCAGTACGAGCCGTCTTGCGTGGCATCCAGAGGCGGCAGCCGGTGTGCGGCACCAAACGCCTGCCGATCACAGGAGACGTTTTCAGGAAAATGTCAGACATCCTGGCACGTCACCTTTTGGCCTACATCCTAGCATAGTTTTACAGGCAGCCATACATCTGGCCTTCTATGGTTTCTTACGGCCAGGTGAATTCACCTGTAGCAGCCCCACAGAACGCACACTTCACAAACACCACCTGGTCCGTTGTGAAGATCATTTTACCTTACATCTCGCAGTCTCCAAGACACAGCAGACTGGCTCTGGTACAGATGTTCACTATTATAAAACCAATAATAGCTGGTGCCCAGTCTCTACTCTTACCCGCCTATGGTCCCTTCTGGCCGATCAACCAGAGACTAGTCCACTCCTGCCGTTCCAGGCTAACCCCCTAAGTACGGCCCGGTTCATGGAACATGTTAGAATTCTGCTACGCATCCTCCACCTCAACCCGGCTCAGTACTCCGGACACTCATTCCGCATTGGGGCAGCCTCAACAGCCTCCCGTCAAGGAGTCCCGGATCACGTGATCAAAAAACTGGGCAGATGGAAATCCAACTGCTTCGCCCGCTATATCCCCAATCCACAAGTGGAGATGGCCCAGGCCTTCGTCAAGCTCACTGAGTAAATAAGTCAAATCAATAAAGCACAATCCCTACCTGTATGTTTTTGCCCCCTTATTTTGGTATACCGTACGTTAGACCAAGGCACACTTTCAAGTCTATTTCAAGTGGTACGTTTTATGTTAACCCTGTTTGTCATCCTTATCCGTACCGGCCATAGGGCTCTGAACCATAAATAGGAAGGCCAGTATGGTGGCCTGAAATTATGGGAGGAGCCCGGAGGGGTATTTAACCAGCCCGTTCGGCTGTGTTCCTTGTCGGTTCCTGTGCGCGATACCCACCCTGCCATCCTCTTTCTAGGGCATTTCACAAAGCATCATACTCTTCACAAGAGTACTCATTTCACTTCATTTCATTTATCCTCATTTCTTATCTAGGGTATGCCCCCTTATTTTGGTATACCGTACGTTAGAACAAGGCACACTTTCAGGTCTATTTCAAGTGGTAAGTTTTATGTTAACCCTGTTTGTCATCCTTATCCGTACCGGCCATAGGGCTCTGAACCATATATATATATATATATATATATATATATATATATATATATATATTGTAGGGGATCAGAGGGGTGAAGAGCTGGCTCAGAGGCAGTCCAGTAAAATAAAAGTGGCTTTTATTCAGCAAAACAGAAAAAAAACATAAGACCAGACAGACTTGTCTTATCACACGCATGTGCACACATCTCACAGCTCACAGTTAATCAGCCCACAGGCTTAGAGGTAACAGTTCATGACTCCAAACAGAGCTATATTCTTTTTATAGTTAAGCTCACCCGGCAGGTACACCATCCAGAAATGGACGTTTCCACACAGCGTGCTGCTGTGTCTCTCTCTCCTACTCAACAGCTCCACACTGACACTTTCAGCACACCTGACCATAAGCAGGTCTGAAGGGGATGTACCTGCCTTCTTCAATTAACCCCCTCTTAACCCTGCCCCAGGCTGACCCTCTACAATATATATATATATATATATATATATATATATACTGTATATATATAACGAAAAATCAATCAGCGCTGAACACAACAAATAAATAAAATGATAAACAATATGCAGCTAGAATACTATAGGTCAAAATACCAAATCCCACAATATAAAGTAAAAAAGTAACAGTACAGCGCATAAATAAATAATATAAGTGAATAATAAAGTGACACTCTATTAATGCATCTAAACACAAAAGTCCATAGATACAACAAAACAACAAGTAGAGTTGTCAAGGAAAAGATCCGCTTGTGCAGTGTGCCTTCAATCGACAAAACAAGTGATGATGTGATTCCTTCACCAATAAGCAAGATGGACTCTCACCTCAAAACATGGACCCCTGATTTAACAGACAGGTCAGAAAACGCATGTTCCCATCATGGGTTAATCACAGCATTCAGTAGATGTAGCGGTAGTGCTCAAAGATTGAATCCTTTTCAGTATCCTCAAATTAATATGATTCCACATAAAAACATAAAGAACAAAATCTAGTGCTCTCCGTTTAACCACTTGCTTACTGGGCACTTAAACCCCCCTCAGTCCCAGACCAATTTTCAGCTTTCAGCGCTGATGCACTTTGAGTGACAATTACGCGGTCATACAACACTGTACCCAAATGAAATTTTTATCATTTTTTTCCCACAAATAGAGCTTTCTTTTGGTGGTATTTAGTTACAGCTCAGAGTTTTATTTTTTGCTAAACAAACAAAAAAAGATGCAAAAAAAAAAAAAAAAAAAAAATCATGTTTTAATAGTTTGTTATAAAATTTTGCAAACGGGTCATTTTTCTCCTTCATTGAAGTGCGCTGATTAGGCGGCACTGATAGGCTGCATTGGTGGGCACTGATGGGCTGCATTGGTGGGCACTGATGGGCTGCATTGGTGGGCACTGATGGGCTGCACTGGTGGGCACTGATAGGCATAGTTAAGGCGGCACTAATAGGCACAGATAAGGCGGCACCGATGGGCACAGATAAGGCGGCACTGATGGGCAAAGATGGGCACAGATAAGATGGCACGGATGGGTGGCACGGATAAGTGGCACGGATGGGTGGCACGGATGGGCACTGATAGGTACCACAGATAGATGGGACTGATGGGCACTGATAGGTGGCCCTGATAGGTGGCTCTGATAGGTGGCACTGCTGGGCACTGATGGGCGGCACTGCTGGGCACTGATGGGCGGCACTGCTGGGCACTGATGGGCGGCACTGGGGTGCAGCACCTTTGAGGCAGATTGGGTGGCACTGTGGGTGGCACTGTGGGGTGGCACTGTGGGTGGCACTGTGGGTGGCACTGTGGGTGGCACTGTGGGTGGCACTGTGGGCACTATGGGCACTGACAGGGGGCACTGACGGGGGGCACTTACTTTTTCTTTTATTTTACTTCAGGATGGCACTGCGGGAGGCAGGTGGGCACAGGCAGGTGGCAGGTGGTCCCTTGTATTGATGGCCGTGATCGGGACTGATATCCCGATCACGGCCGCCGGTGATCGGCTTTTTTTTTCTCTCCTCGCGCTGTCAGCGCGAGGAGGAATAATAGCCGATTACCGGCTCCGTTCTGTCACATGATCAGCTGTCATTGGCTGACAGCTGATCACGTGATAAGGGGTCGGGATCGACCCCTTACACGGATCGGTGATCAGGCGAGTCTCACGGACTCGCCGATCACAGAGCGCGCCGCGCGCGCCCCTCAGGGGGCGCGCAGGCCGCTCGTAACCAGGACGACGTCAATAGACGTAGTCCTGAAAATGTAGGTCCGCGCTAATGCCGTCATTTGGCAATAGCGCGGATCTGAAGTGGTTAAACGAATTTATTTTAAAACAGAAATGAAAGAGATACACTCACATTCTGGTGCACTGATCTCCAGTGCTGAGTGCTGGGCATGAAAACAAATGTAGCACAGCGTCCATGCATGGATCAGTATAGCAGCTTGCGGATGACGTCACAGCTTAGGTCACGTGGTCCGTACGCGTTGCGTCCCCGAAAGTAGGCGGGACTTCATCAGTGGCGACGGCGTGACGTCGGACAGCCGCTTTTAAGCTGGTATACTGATAATAAGCCAATGAGAGAGAAGAGAGTGCGCAAGGCAGTTTCACAGAGACAACACGCATCAAGCGTGACTCCGGAAGCCAAATTAACACTTATCAACTCCCTATTGTTACTAGTAGCAACAAAGGATTTCCTCTTTTTTACATTGCATCTGGAGTGTTTGCAAGCAGTACACCTACCACACGCATAAAAACCAGACAAGAAAGAGAAAAGCCTGCTTTCAGTTTGTACAGGAGGATCAATGACACTGGGGGCTATCTGATCACGTAACGAAGGAGCCTTTTTATATATAAAAGAGGGGCGTTTTTATTTTATTTTTATTTTATTTAGATATTTATTTTGGGACTCATTTTCATTATGTAATTCATTATTTTTGTATTAATTGTTTTTTCCATGCATGGATCAGTGTTGCTTGCTGATGGCGTCGGCGGCTTTGTGGTTTTATCTTATGTTCTGCAGGGGTGCAAGGATGGGCTGTGAGACACTTATGTGTCCCCACATCGGCGCTATAATACTGCTTTTTTATGGTTATTAGGAATTTTTCTTGCTATCTAATATGGTCTATTTGATGGCAATGGGTTGTGTAACGTATGTATGTTGCTACTGATGTGGTTCAATTCATATGCACCCCTTTATGTTATTAGTTTTATTAGTTTTTATAATGTTTCCTCTCTTTCCGGTAATTGATTAAGTGTTAATTTGGCTTCCGGAGTCACGCTTGATGCGTGTTGTCTCTGTGAAACTGCCTTGCGCACTATCTTCTCTCTCATTGGCTTATTATCAGTATACCAGCTTAAAAGCGGCTGTCCGACGTCACGCCGTCGCCGCTGATGAAGTCCCGCCTACTTTCGAGGACGCAACGCGTACGGACCACGTGACCTAAGCCGTGATGTCATCCGCAAGCTGCTATACTGATCCATGCATGGACGCTGTGCTACATTTGTTTTCATGCCCAGCACTCAGCACTGGAGATCAGTGCACCAGAATGTGAGTGTATCTCTTTCATTTCTGTTTTAAAATAAATTCGTTTAAACGGAGAGCACTAGATTTTGTTCTTTATGTTTTTATATGGAATCATATTAATTTGAGGATACTGAAAAGGATTCAATCTTTGAGCACTACCGCTACATCTACTGAATGCTGTGATTAACCCATGATGGGAACATGCGTTTTCTGACCTGTCTGTTAAATCAGGGGTCCATGTTTTGAGGTGAGAGTCCATCTTGCTTATTGGTGAAGGAATCAAATCATCACTTGTTTTGTCGATTGAAGGCACACTGCACAAGCGGATCTTTTCCTTGACAACTCTACTTGTTTTGTTGTATCTATGGACTTTTGTGTTTAGATGCATTAATAGAGTGTCACTTTATTATTCACATATATATATATATATATATATATATATATATATATATATATATATATATATATATATATATATGCACAATATACAAATAACCTGCACAGTGCCATTGTTGTTGTGAACAAGCAAGCTATCGCTTGTGAAATGCGTCAACTGCTTTACCCATGTCTGTCTGACAAATTCATGACAATAAAGGTAACATCAAGCAAAATTTGGAGTTTCAGAGTGTGACCATTTTGTTGTCTTATTCATGTTGAATGGTGGTGAGCCGAGGTCTGCACCTGATATCTACCTTGCACCTGATCATTGCCTGGAGCTGTGTGTCTTTCTTTTAGGCCGCGTACACACGGGCGGACTGTTCGTCCAACTTTGTCCGCTGAACAGTGTTTGGGCGGACAGTCCGCTCGTGTGTGGGCTTTCAGCGGACAGTTTCAGCGGACAGTTGGACGGACAAGGTTTTTCGGAAATTCCGTAAAACTGTCCGCTGAAACCTTGTTTCAGCGAACAGTCCGCTCGTGTGTAGGCTTGTTCGTCAAACAAAGTTGCGCGCATGCTCAGAAAGGATTTTCATGCCGAAAGCTATAATGCAGTGTATAGGACGTCGTATTTTTCGTCCCGTCGTACGTGCCGTTCACGTCATCGCGCACGGTTTCAGCAAACTGTTCGTCCGTCGTGTGTGGCCATGTCCGTCCATGCTAAGTTTGAGCGGACTGTTTGCCGAAACTGTTGGACGGACAAAGTTGGGCGAACAGTCCGCGCGTGTGTACGCGGCCTTAGTCACATCGTAATACCACAGAAAAGTCATTAAGAAATATTATTGCCAATTTTGATGGAGTTTTCTGTAAAATGAGCAGACCTTTTCAATATCAGATAAACAACTAAATAAAGTAAATAAAATTAGACTTTTAAAATGCAGAATGTAATCTTTATTGATAGTGTATTTACAGCACATACTGACCTTTGCCTCATCCACTTCTACTTGGTTACTGCACTAATAAGCAACTGTCCAGGCAAGTGAAAGAGATGACCTTGCCCCTGTCAGCTTCCTGACAAATGTAATCACTAGGTCTACTGACAGTTTGATTCAATATACGGGTCAGATTGCAAATGGAACTGTTGACTGGAATCTTGTATCCGTTCCTGGCATTTCTGAGATCAGTGGAGGGGGAAAAAATCCTTACTTTAACCTCAAGGATACTCATTTACAAAGTCGCCTAATCAAATAGAGTGCAATTGAAATCCTACAGGTTTAGATATTGTTTCTAAAATACTAGGGGGAAAGGAAGGTTAAAAATGGATATACAGTATGTATAATATATAAATACACACACACATATGTACCGTATTTATCGGTGTATAACACACACATTCATTTTAAGAGGGAAGTTTCAGGAAAAAAAACGTAAATTTTTGTATTGGCATATAACACGCACACGCTATTTGCACCCAATTTTCATGGTGAAAAGGTGAGTGTTATACGCCAATAAATACAGTATATGAAACTAACCCTATATAAAAAGGATAGCGGTACAATTAGTAATGACAGGGAATTTTAAGCATTAACTTTATGAAGAGAGCAATACATTTTATGAAGCGAGCCATCAGACCTTCTCACTGGGTTGATTTAACTTAAGGATAAGAAGAGGCTGTTAAAATGATATTAAACCCTTCATTTTATTTAAAGTGGTTCTAAAGGCTAAAGGTTTTTTATCATCATGCATTCTATGCATAATGGTAAAAAAAACTTCGGTGTGCAGCTCCCGCCCATTTAATAACGTGTGCCTGATCCAGCCATGTGGATGAGAGAAGACGTTCTCCTGGGTCTCTCCCTCTTCATTGGCTGAGACACATCAGTGGGAGCCATTGGCTAGTTTCTGTTGTCATTATGATTTAAAAAGAGTAAACACAGTTGATTGATAATAAATGCCTTTAGTCAAACACTAACCATGAGTGAAAGAAATGTTTTTGTGTTATCATTCATATTCTCCGAAAAATGGCCAAGAAATCATAAATTCTGCTAGGGTATGTAAACTTATGAACTCAACTGTATATAGTGGGCCAAAACATGGTTTCATGTGCCCTTCGCTTAATGGAATGAATGCCAGGGTGACCTAGATGGAGCTGTGTCAAATAGTATTTCTGAAGAAAGTGAGGGATTATATATCTCTGACCACGCATGATTAATCCATCATCCACTGTCAATTCATCCCCATAGAGTAGAATGGTTGAATATCATGTGGGATTTCCTTAAAGGAGCCAGACCACCCGTTCAGAATGATGTCCATGAGGCACTGACAGGTGGCATCTACCTGTGTTTCTTGCCTTAGTTCCTAATTCCTTCTGGATGACAACACCCCATCCAGAGCCAACACATCACAATCTTCAATAGCTCCAGAGTTGTCAGAAGTAGGGAGGTGTGCATGTAAAAGAGCATTGGCAACAAATAGTTCATGCCATTGTTTATAGAGTACATTCAGGTGGTAGCATTAAAGCTTTAGCATCATTCGCTGCATGTGTGCAGGGGCTTTCTCAGTATGGTTATGAGTGGCTAATGATCCTTCTGCACAGTAACAGGGTGGCCATAGATCTAATCATGGAATTTTACACAGGCAAATACTAGTTCCAATAATTCCTTCACAATTTGTGCATAGCGTGCTTCAGCCTCAGTGAGGGACAGGTGGACTAGTTAATTGTGCTTTCAATGTATCCACAGCAATGCAAACAGGCAAAATATTTGTGCGAACATGCGAACACAGGTAAAGTCTATGCACACGAACATGAAAAATGAAAGTGCTCATTTTAAAGGCTTATATCCAAGTTATTGCCATAAAAAGTGCATGGGGCACCGGGGTACTGCCCCAGGGGACATGTATCAATGCAAAAAAAAAAGTTTTAAAAACTAACGTTTTTTTCAGGAGCAGCGATTTTAAATCCCCATACACACTATCAGATTTTCTGCAGATTTTTTTTTTTTTTTTTTTTTTTTTTTTTTTCCACAAAATTTTTTTATTGAGGTAAAGAAGTCATACAGAGAAATACAAACAATGGAGTAAGTATAGCATCAGAATATACATGGCACAATAAGACATGAATGCGTAGATAAATAGTTAATAGATCAACAGCTTACTCCAGAAATTAACCAATTTCCAACCGTGGAAAGAGTCACATTAAAGATCTTAGTTACTGATATAGTTGAATCTAGAACCAACCTTAAGGGTGCATTAACTAGAAAGGAGGGAACACTAAGATATTCTGAGCTATCGAATGGGAAAACAGATCAATCAGAAATACAAATTATGGGGGAAAGGAAGGGTGGAAAAGATTAAATTTAGAGGATAGGGGTGACACTGAGAAGGGTATAATCTAGTATATGAGAATTATTTAACCCAATTGTGAGGAGTAAGCGTCAGTAAGTTTGAAACGGCGCCAGTCCTGCCATATTTCTGAAAATTTTGTGACTGTGTCATTGGATATGCTAATTAATTCTTCAATGGTTTCGGTGTTATTTAATCTACGGAACCATTCCGCTATGGTTGGTACTGTAGAAGATCGCCAATGACATGGGATGCATTGTTGCGCCGTGTTAATCATAATCATATTGAGTGATTTAAAGTAGCGTGTCCTGGGGATTTTGGTGTAGTGAAGTAGGTAGGAAGCAGGGGAAAAATTATTGGTTTGGGATGTTACAGCGATTATGGTGTCATGGACAGATCTCCAGTAATTCTGAAGGGCGGGACATGACCACCAAATGTGAAGCATGGTCCCTTCCGCCTTGCCACAGCGCCAGCATAAGTTGGAATTATTATCTGAGAATTTGTGAAGCAGGGAAGGGGTTCTATACCATTTGGAGAGAATTTTGTATCCTCCTTCCTGAACCGCTACATTAAGGGATCCTTTGAGAATATAAGTACAAATGGTTTCCCACTCTGAGTCAGAAAGTTTGATAGCTAGATCTTGCTCCCATGAGGAGTAAGGCTTGCTGGAGAACGCTGAATCTCCCATGAAGAGATATGTGTACAGGATGGAGATGAGATGTCTTTGTGGTTCGTGTTGTGTACAAAGACTTTCTAGGGTGTTCAAATCTCTTGTCCAATAGTCTATATTATGTCGTCCAGTCAAGAAGTGATGTAATTGTCTATACGTCCAGTCGGAGATGTGGATAGGGGAAGCCGTGGTATTCAAATCAGCCAATGATCTGAAATTCTTTCTCCTGTCGAAGAATTGCCTAGCAGTAAGATCTGTGTGGGGCCAGGAGTTGGCCAGATAAATGGGACTCTTGCCTGGTGGAAAATCGGGATTGTTTCTCAGTGGGGTAAGAGGACTCAGCCATGGGTGCGGATATATTGTTTTCAATGCCTTGTGAATAACAGACAGTGTGGGCCCAATCAGCGGATGTTTCTTGTGCTGTATCGGTATATGGCGTGGATTTATCCAGGGCAGTGATCGAAGATTTTGTGTAGAGACAAAGTGTTCTAGTGGTACCCAATCTTTTACATTTTGGTGAACATTCCAGTCCACAATCCTGGCAAGATGTGTGGCCCAATAGTATCGACGTAGGTCAGGAAGGGCAATTCCACCTTTGATTTTTGGAAGGGTAAGGCGTGTAAAACTTATTCTTGGCCTTTTATTTTGCCATATAAAAGCGGAACATATTTGACGGAAAGAATGGAAAAAGGACGAGGGAATATTGATCGGTATCGTTTGTAATAAGTAAAGGAAGCGTGGAAGAATAGTCATTTTAAGGAGTGCAGCTCTACCGAACCAGGACACTTGTAGAGCTCTCCAGTTCTTAAGGTCTGATTTGGTTTTTTGCAAAGTTGGGAGAAAGTTTTCCTTAAAGAGGTTGGAGAGGGACGTCGGTATTTTAATTCCCAAATAAGTGATTGAGTGATCAGCCCAATTAAAGGGGAAATTTGCTTTACATTGCGTTACCATCTCTGCGGGGAGAGTTACATTCAAGGCAATGGATTTGGAGTAATTTATTTTAAGATTGGAGATGGATTGGAACATCTCCAAGTCGGAAAGAAGATTGGGGATGGAGATATGCGGGTTGGTTAAGAAAAGAAGAATGTCATCCGCAAAAGCTGCTAATTTATAAATGCGGGTATTGATTGAAACGCCATTAATATCTGGATTCAATTTTAGTTTATTGAGAAGAGGTTCGAGAGTGAGGACAAAAAGTAAAGGTGAGAGGGGACAACCCTGTCTCGTACCATTGTGGAGCCGGAAGGCGTTTGACAGGTGGCCATTGACCCGCACTCTGGCGGTCGGTTGGGAGTACAGAGCCCGAATATATGAGATAAATAAGTCCGGCAATCCTATTGCTTTGAGGGTCGAGTCCATGTAATCCCAGGCCACCCTGTCAAACGCCTTCTCGGCGTCCAGGGAAAGAAAGAATCCTTGTTTTTTGGTTGAGGTCAACCAATGGTGGATGTTAAGCGCTTTAATAGTGTTATCCCTACCTTCCCGTCCTGGGATAAATCCCACTTGATCTAAAGAGATCAAAGACGGGAGAAGCGGCAACAAGCGATTCGCTAGAATTTTAGCATAAATCTTGACATCCACATTAATGAGTGAAATGGGGCGGTAATTCGTGACCAGGGAAGGATCTTTGTCCTCTTTCGGTATTACTGTAATGTGTGCTTCAAGCATATGAGGGGGGGCATGGGAAGTAGAGGCGAAGGATTTATATGCTAGGAGAAAGCGGGGTCTAAGTATGTCTGTAAATGTTTTGTAATATGTCAAAGGAAGACCGTCTGGGCCAGGTGCCTTCCCTGATTTTCTGCAGATTTTATCCTTCAGATTTACCAAAACCATATAATATGAGGTCAAACCTTAGGAAATTCAATTTGTATGCAATCAGGCAGGTCCTTGTACTACATGGTTTTAGTAAATCTGAAGACAAAAATCTGCAGAAAATCAGATTGTGTGTATGGGGCTTAAGAGTGCTTAAAGTGAAACAATACAAATGAAATATCCCTTTAAATATCATGCCTGGGGGGGTCCCCTTAGTCTGTCTGTAAAATAGCGCATCTGTCTGATGTGTTTTACTGTCCCACGGCAAAATGACATTTCTAAAGGAAAAAAATGTAATTTAAACTTGCTCGCGGCTGTAATGTATTGCCAGATCCCGGCAATATAAAAAAAATCAAGGTGTGGGTTCCCTTTGGGTCTGGTATGGATATTAAGGGGAACTCCACGCCAAAAAAAAAAGTGGGGTCCCCCCCAAAATCTATACCAGGCCCTTTGAGTCTGGTATGGGTTTTAAGGGGAACTTCACACCAAAATGTAAAAAAAAACAATGCCCCCCTCCCTCCTGAACCATACCAGGCCACATGCCCTCAACATGGGGAGGGTGCTTTGAGGTCCCCCCTAAAGCACCTTGTTGATGTTTATGGGGACAAGGACCTCATCCCCACAACTCTTGCCTGGTGGTTGGGGGGCTTATCGGGATCTGGAAGCAGCCTTTTACAAGGAGGCCCCCAGATCTCACCCCCCATGTGAATGGGTATGGGGTACATTGTGCCCATACCCATTCACCCAAAAAAGTGTCAAAAGGTAAAAAACACAAAAGACAGTCTTAACAATTTCTTTATTAAAAAAGAAAGTGTCCCACGATGCCGATCCATCTTCAATCATGGACCCAAAAAATAGAAAAAAAAAAAAGTTCTGCCTCGACGGGAGGTGTCCCACCGGCTGCTGTCTTTTCACAGTGACAGCTGTTATATAGGCAGGAGTGGGCCACCTGCTGATGTAATCAGATGCCCCCTGCCCCCTCTGATGACACATGACATCAGAGGGAGAGGGGGTCACTCGGTTACATCACTGGGACGCCTCCCATTGAGGTGGAGATTTTTTCTATTTTTTTGTGTCCGTGGGTGCCGTGATTGAAGATGGATGGACATTGCGGGGCACTTTTCTGTTTTAATAAAGGAATTGTGAAAAACTTTGTGTTTTTCCCTTTTTGACACTTTTTTTGGTGAATGGGTAGGGGTAAAATGTGAATACCCATTCACGTGGGGGGCGGTATATGGGGGCCCCCGTTTTAAAGGGGGCTTCCAGATTCCGATAAGCCCCCCACCTGGAGACCACCACAACCACTGGGCAAGGGTTGTGGGGGTGAGGCCCCTGACTCCATCAACATGGGGACAAGATGATTTGGGGGACCCCAACACCCTCCCCATGTTCGGAGCAAGTGGCCTGGTATGGTTCAGGGGGGGCTCGCTCGTCCCCCCCATCCTGGCCTGCCAGGCTGCTTGCTCGGATAAGGGTCTGGTATGGATTTTGTTGTTGACCCCCACACCATTTTTTTTTTGTTAACTTTGGCTTGAACCCCCACACCATTTTTTTTTGGCATGGGGTTCCCCTTAACCACTTCAATACACTGTGCTATATACAGTATCTCACAAAAGTGAGTACACCCCTCACATTTTTGTAAATATTTAATTATATCTCTCTATTATATCTATAGCTTGTATAACCGTGTAAATTTGCTGTCCCCTCAAAATAACTCATATATATAAATCCACCCATGGGGCCAGAATAGATTGCCAATCCCAATTTCAGTATGAAAAGACAAAACACCCCCCAAGATAAGTACAAGGGACTTTGCAGGCAACAAGAAAAAGATATGAGCAAAAATTAGATGAATAATATTTATTTGTAAGAAAAAATATAAAATGATTCAGGTGCAAACATCACCAAGAATAAAAATGTATAAAAAACAACAAAATACTATTAGAAATCATTAGTGCATGGTAATTGTGGATATTCAGTCCGACGCATTTCAGGACAACTGTGGGGTCCTTTCATCGGGGGCATTTAGGATAAGATGCAACTACCATAGCACATTCCAAAAACAAAAACAGACAAGAAAAATAATAGGAAACAGGCAAAAAACAGAGAACAACATAAGCTCATCATGAACAAGGACAAGGAGAAGAGGAGCATCGTTGAGACCGAGATTAGGAAATCACCTACCGATTTACTGGACATTGCACTGATATACACCTCCAATTGAAGTGCCAGTTGGTACAACACGGCCGAAGAAAGAAACACACAATGGATGCACTCCCACACACCCCCTATGGCATCCATTGTGTGTTTATATTAGAAACTCGAATCAACCCAAAGGACGTCAATCCTCAAACACACATCTTTAATGATTATACAAACTTTAAAAAACATTTATTAAAATTGCAATATAACTTCCTATTAAAAAATATTAATGTAAAGAAAGAAAAATATCAAAATAATAGTAAATTAATGAGTAATAATAATAAATAATAATATAAAAATAAAGATAGAAATAAAAAATGAATAAAAATAATACAATAATAAATAAAAATATAAATAAAATAAAATAACAATAAAAATATATATATTTATTTATTTATTTATTTGAAATGAAAAAATATTTTTAACTAAAAAATGTTACCAATTTAAAAGAAAACTATTCAAATCCAACTCTATTTTTAATCCAGATGAACTCATCGCCCCCAAACAATGGATCCACTGGGTTTCATTCTAGGAGATGGCCCTCTTTAACCACTTAACAACCGGCCCATAGCCGAATGACGGCTACAGGGCGGTTGTTTAACTCTGGGAGGACGTCATATGACGTCCTCCCAGAATTACGCTCTCGCGCGCCCCCTGGGGCGCGTACTCGAGAGCATCCGTGACCGCCAGGTCCACAGGACCCGGCGCATCACGGATCACGGCCATCACGGATCACGGCCATCGCGGCCGTTTACCACGTGATCGCTCCGTCAAATGACGAAGTGATCACTTGTAAACAAACCGGCGTCATGTTATGATGCCGGTTCCTCCCTCCCCCTCTCTGTACCAATCGGTACAGCGGAGGGGGAAGAGATCGGTGTCAGCAGCGCTGTGGGCTGCATCTGCAGTGCCCACATCACTGCTCACCGAAATTTAACCCCTCAATTCCCTGCCATTACTCTGCAATACTCTGCAATACCCTGCAATACCCTGCAACACTCTGCAATACCGTGCAACACTCTGCAATACCGTGCAACACTCTGCAATACCCTGCAACACTCTGCAATGCTCTGCAACACCTGCCAATACCCTGCAACACTCTGTAATGCTCTGCAACACCCGTCAACACCCTGCAACACTCTGCAATGTCCTGCAACACCCGCCAATACCCTGCAACACTCTGCAATGCTCTGCAACACTCTGCAATACCCTGCAACACTCTGCAATGCTCTGCAACACCCGCCAATACCCTGCAACACTCTGCAATGCTCTGCAACACCCGCCAATACCCTGCAACACTCTGCAACACTCTGCAATACCCTGCAACGCTCTGCAACACCCGCCAATACCCTGAAACACTCTGCAATGCTCTGCAACACCCGCCAATACCCTGCAACACTCTGCAATGCTCTGCAACACCCGCCTATACCCTGCAACACTCTGCAATACCCTGCAACACTCGCCAATACCCTGCAACACTCTGCAATGCTCTGCAACACCCACCAATACCCTGCAACACTCTGCAATGCTCTGCAACACCCGCCAATACTCTGCAACACTCTGCAGTGCTCTGCAATACCTGCCAATACCCTGCAACACTCTGCAATGCTCTGCAACACCCGCCATACCCTGCAATGCTCTGCAACGCAATACTCTGCAACGCCATACTCTGAGATACCCAGCCATACTCGGAGATACCCAGCCATACTCGGAGATACCCTGCAATACCCAGCCATAGACATCCTCCCCCTCACGCCGCCCTCCGGTGCTTCTACCGACTCACCAATACAATCATAGGCAGAATCTTTTTTTTTTTTGTTCAGGCTTCCCAGCTTAGAGGTGAGATGATGTAAAGAGGACCTGTCATGCCATATTCCTATTACAAGGGATGTTTACGTTTTTTGGGGGAAAAAAATGTCAAACTAAAATAAATAAAGTAAAATTAACAATAAAAAAGCGTCCCTGTCCCCATGTGCTCGCATGCAGAAGCGAACGCATACGTAAGTCCCGCCCACATATGAAAATGGTGTTCAAGCCACACATGTGAGGTATCGCTGCGAACGTTAGAGCGAGAGCAATAATTCTAGCCCTAGACCTCCTCTGTAACTCAAAACATATAACCAGTGAAAAAAAATTTCATCGTCGCCTTTGGGGATTTTTAAGTAGCGACGTTTGGCGCCATTCCACGAGCGTGTGCATTTTTGAAGAGTGACATGTTAGGTATCTATTTACTCAGCGTAACTTCATCTTTCACATTATGCAAAAATTGGGCTAACTTTACTGTGTTTTTTTTTTTTAAGCACAAAATTGTTTTTTTTCCAAAAAAAAGCATTTGAAAAATTGCTGCGCAAATACCGTGTGAGATAAAAAGTTGCAACAACCACCATTGTATTCTCCAGGGTGTTTGCTAAAAAAACATATATAATGTTTTGGGATTCTATGTAATTTTCTAGCAAATAAATTATGATTTTTACATGTAGGAGAGACATGTCAGAATTGTCCTGGGTGCTCCAGAACGCCTGATAGCGCTCCCTGCATGTTGGGCCTCTGTATGTGGCCACACTGTGTAAAAGTCTCACACATGTGGTATCGCCGTACTCGGGAGTAATAGCAGAATGTGTTTTGGGGTGTAATTTGTGGTATGCATATGCTGTGTGTGAGAAATAACCTGATAATATGACAATTTTGTGAAAAAAAAAGTAAAAAAAATCTTGATTTTGCAAAGAATTGTGGGAAAAAATGACAACTTCAAAAAACTCATCATGCCTCTTACTAAATACCTTGGAATGTCTTCTTTCCAAAAAGGGGTCATTTGGGGGGTATTTGTACTTTTCTGGCATGTTAGGGTCTCAAGAATTGAAATAGGCTGTCAGTACTTCAGGTGTGATCAATTTTCAGATATTGGCACCATAGCTTGTGGACTCTATAAAACTTTCACAAAGACCAAATAATATCCACCAATTTGTACTTATTTTTACCAAAGATATGTAGTAGTATACATTTTGGCCAACATTTATGAAGAAAAAATTACTAATCTGCTAAATTTTATAACAGAAACAAAGAAAAATTCATTTTATTACAGAATTTTCTGTATTTTTTCTTTTATAGCACAAAAAATAAAAAACTGAGTGGTGATTAAATACCACCAAAAGAAAGCTCTATTTGTGTGAAAAAAGAGACAAAAATTTCATATAGGTCCAGTGTTGCATGACTGAGTAATTGTCATTCAAAATGTGAGAGCACCGAAAGCTGAAAATTGGTCTGGTTATTAAGGGAGTTTAAGTGCCCAGTGGTCAAGTGGTTAAATTCCCTCCTCTCCAGTTGGCTTCTACTCTATCAATACCACAGAACGTCAAACAACTCATATCCCTCCTATAGTGGAGTCTAAAGTGGTTGGACAAACTATGTGTAACCTTTTTTGTTCCTATTCATGTCCTCTGAGTCTGACCCCCAACATTCTAGTGGTTCTACCCACATATTGTAGCCCACAAGGACAGGATAAAAAGGTACGTGACATGCATGGTACCACAAGTGATAAACTTTTTTATCCTGTGGGACTCACCCCGTGCAAAAGATGTGAAGTGTGTGGTGCTCCTTGTCCTAAAATTGGAAGTCTTATGCCATGTACACACGATCAGATTTTCCGACGGGAAATGTTGGATGTAAGCTGGTTGGCGGTAAGTCCGACCGTGTGCATGCTCCATGGGACATTTGTTGTCGGACTTGTCGTTGGTTAGCAGGTTCTCAAATTTTCCGCCAACAAATGTTTGTTGCCGGACTTTCCAATCGTGTGTACACATACACAAGTCAGTTGTTCAAAAGTCCACGCATGCTTGTTATCTATTACGAGCCGGAAGCGTTCGGTCTTGTAAAACTAGTATTCATAATTGGAGATATCACATTCGTGAAGCGGCAAATTATGAAATTGCTCAATGCAGCGCATTCCCTTCTTCTTTATAATGGTATAATAATAAAGTTGCTTTGCTGCTCATAGTCACAGAGTTCTGACAAACATATTGTTTTATTATTTCTAGTGATCTCCGGAATAATATTTTTTTTCTTTTTTTTTTCTAGTGAGCTCCATAATATTTTTTTGTTTTTGTGTTTTTTTTCTAGTGATCTCCAGAATAATATTTTTTTTCTAGTGATCTCCATAATATATTTTATTTGTTTGTGTTTTTTCTAGTGATCTACATAATAATTAGTTTTTTCATTTTGTGTGTCAAGTTACCACACCACCATTATTATCTTGCATTTTTTAACCTCAAAGGTACAACTATGTTGGTGTCCCTTGTTAATTTGACATTGTATGTTTTAAATGTACCTGCCTACTCACAAACTGTCCTGTTTGAAGTAAAACACATAGCCAAGTATGTGTCCCTTAATTTTTTTTTTCATTTAATAGAGAGCACAAGGTCATAACAAAATATAGAGGAAGGCAATGAGAAACATTTGGAATTTGTAAAGCCTTTGTACCCCAGGGCAGACATCAATTATTTGACTGTCAAAACTGTTAACCTGAGGAGTCCATTTAATAGGGAGCACAATACTGTCCAGGACTCTGAGAGATTAGGAGCAGCAGCAGATGACATATATGTCCCGAGGCTGTAGTCTTACAACAGCCTGCATTTTTTTGCCAGACCACACCAAGCCCAGGTGATCACTCTCAACACTTCCTTCCAGACTTACTTCCATGCTGCTGTGGTGGATGGGGTGGTTGTGGTGTTGGTGGAGGTGGTGGAGGAGCATGGTCAAACTCACAGAGTTCGGTTTGATGTGTCAATTCACCCCTCGTCCCCTTGTTTAGGGCCTGTAGTATTATCTCCTCGCATATAGTGCATTGGGCCTGCTCCTTGCGTTCTAATTTACTGGTAGTGACTCATCCAAACGCCTCTTGGCTACCAGTGGTCATGGTAATTGCCACAGTGGCATGTCTTAGGAAAGCAGCCGTGGTCTCCATCAGGTTCCTTGCCTTCTTGGTCCTTTTGGTTAGAGGGTGGAGGGGAGGAACCTGTGATTCGGTCAGGCTGCTTGCCAGGGCTTCCTCTTGGCTGAGACTTTCCTGTGTATGAAAATTGTACATAGTTCTAGGTTTTT
This sequence comes from Lithobates pipiens, assembly GCF_037356315.1. Lineage (NCBI taxonomy): Eukaryota > Metazoa > Chordata > Amphibia > Anura > Ranidae > Lithobates > Lithobates pipiens. Next base: position 517,628,847 of record NW_027507758.1, read on the forward strand.
GGTCATCAATTACATACAATTTTGAGCTCATGACTGTTGCAAATTGAATGTTAATAAATAGAAAAGACTATCATTCTGACCCCACATTTTTCATTCTTATCCCAATAATTTTTGGCTACTACTGTCTATTGATATGTAAACCACTTTGTTAAATCAGAAAATTAGGATTAATAACATCTAGTTAACATCATTCAGTTTTTGACAAGAAATATCTTCAACAATGCTATACCTGGGTCAAGCCAAGCTCCTCCACATCTTCTTCCTGGGAGGAAGACCCAGGTTGGACCTTTAGGAGCCTCAGCTGATGTGGAAGGAAGTGTTGATAGTGATGGTCTGGGTTCCGTCTGGTCGGACAAAAAACGCAGGCTGTTGTAGTACCACAGCCTGGGGATATATACATCATCTGCTGTGCTCCTGATGTCTGCCGTGGGATACACAGGCTTTACTAATTCCAACAGTTTCTCCAGCGCTGCCTTCCTCTTTAGCTTGTTAGAATAGTCCCTGCATTGGACTTGCTAGAGACATGGCAGCTCCCTGTATTTGTCGATGAAGTTTGGCAGGAAATCAGGGGCTGTAAATTTGCCAACCATTTTATCTGCAAGACACAACACAAGACAAACCCTAATTTCAAGGTAAACTCTCCTAATCTTGTCCCAATATAGGCCTCAATCTATAAGCAATATAGGCCACCAACCACTGTTGCCACAAGTTACAATTGTACATTTGTTTGAACGATCATACAAAACGGTCCTCCACTCGTATGTACATTGCACACGTGTTATGCATTATATACACTGCACATGTGTGGAACTCCGCTCCTGTCCTTCTTTCTAGTGTATTCCCTGCCTCTTCTCTTTCAGAGAGAGAGCACATAGCGGAGACACAGCAGGTGTGTGCTGAGAGCAGCAACAGCGAAATACCAGAGCAAGGCAGTTCCAGATCCAGAAATAGATAAAAGGCCTCAAATATGTCCTTTGAAGAGATGGTGGAGAAGGTGGACATCTTGAAGAGCACAGACTATGATGGGAAGCATGGACCGTACAGAAACCCTAATGTGAGAAAGGCCAAAGTTTCATGGCTAAAGTTGTCAGAAGTCTGCACAGAAATTTTGGGGTACGATGATCCAAGGAGCAATTGAGGAAACGCTGGTCAGACCTGAAATTGAGGGAGCAAGATCAATATAGAAAGATTGGGAAAGTGCTGCAAAAAAAGTATTTGTCATGTGTTCCTATTATTATTATTACTTTTGTGCTGGTCCATGTGCTCTTTACTGTTGTACAGTTTAAAATGTCAAGTCTGAGGTTCGTGGACACAGGAATCGTTTGTATTAAACATCGTTCATTCAAACACTAATACAACGTTTTTGGCAGATGCAGGTTAACTACATTTGTTCATGCCTATTTTGATTAAAATAATTTTAAGTTTATTACATTGTTGTCTAGATGTTTTTGAAACTATAATGAAATGACAACTCGATTCAGAGCCCATTCACACAGGGGCAACACGACTTGTAGGCGACTTGATCAGGCTACTTGGACACGACTTGACAGCGGCGACTTGGGACGACTTCAAAACGACTTGTGATGACTTCAAGCGCGACTTGGGACGACTTACAAGTCGCCCCAGGCCAGGCGACTTTTGCCGCGGCCAAGCAGAGAATGAGCTCAAGGGGAAACTCCACGGCAAATTTCTGAAAAAAAATTGGCGTGGGTTCCCCCTCCGAGAGCATACCAGGCCCTTAGGTCTGGTATGGATTCCAAGGGGAACCCCCTACGCCGAAAAAACGGCGTGGGGGTCCCCCCCAGATCCACACCAGACCCTTATCCGAGCACGCTACCCGGCCGGCCAGGAAAGGGGGTGGGGACGAGCGGGCGGCCCCCCCCCCCTCCTGAGCCGTACCAGGCCGCGTGCCCTCAACATGGGGGGGTGCCTTGGGGGAGGGGGGCGTGCGGCCCCCCCCACCCCAAAGCACCTTGTCCCCATGTTGATGAGGACAAGGGCCTCTTCCCGACAACCCTGGCCGTTGGTTGTCGGGGTCTGCGGGCGGGGGGCTTATCGGAATCCGGGAGCCCCCTTTAATAAGGGGGCCCCCGGATACCGGCCCCCCACCCTATGTGAATGAGTATGGGGTACAATGTACCCCTACCCATTCACCTGTGAAATAAAGTACAATAAAACACACAACACAGAGAAAAAGTATTTTATTGCACAGCCGGGGGTCTTCCGTCTTCGGGGGTCTTCTCGCCGGACTCCTCCGCTATGTGTGTGTAGCTCTTTTGCCAGCGGAGGAGTCCGGCTTTCTTCCTCCCCGCCGCCGGCCTCTTCTCCCGACTTCGGGGGTCTTGTCCCCCTCTTCGGTTCTTCTGCCGGGCCACCGCGCCTGGTCCGGTGGCCCGGTCTTCTGTCGCCGTCTTCCGTTCTTCTGTCGCCGCCTTCGGTTCTTCTGCCGGGCCACCGCGCCTTCTTATAGCTCTTTTACAGGCGGTGGCCCGGTCTTCCGTCGCCGCCGCCGCCGCCGCCGCCTTCCGTTCTTCTCCTTCTTCTTCTCCTGGAGATGTTGACTCGACGAGCTCTCCGGCCGGAATGCCAGGGACGCGCTCCGCTGCCTCTTATATAGGGACAATGGGGCGGTGTCACATGGGTTGATGTCACATGGGTTGGTCACATGGGTTGATGTCACATGGTAAGGGGGCGGGGTCACCATGTGACATCAACCCATGTGACCAACCCATGTGACATCAACCCATGTGACACCGCCCCATTGTCCCTATATAAGAGGCAGCGGAGCGCGTCCCTGGCATTGTGGCCGGAGAGCTCGTCGAGTCAACATCTCCAGGAGAAGAAGAAGGAGAAGAACGGAAGGCGGCGGCGGCGGCGGCGGCGGCGACGGAAGACCGGGCCACCGCCTGTAAAAGAGCTATAAGAAGGCGCGGTGGCCCGGCAGAAGAACCGAAGGCGGCGACAGAAGAACGGAAGACGGCGACAGAAGACCGGGCCACCGGACCAGGCGCGGTGGCCCGGCCGAAGAGGGGGACAAGACCCCCGAAGTCGGGAGAAGAGGCCGGCGGCGGGGAGGAAGAAAGCCGGACTCCTCCGCTGGCAAAAGAGCTACACACACATAGCGGAGGAGTCCGGCGAGAAGACCCCCGAAGACGGAAGACCCCCGGCTGTGCAATAAAATACTTTTTCTCTGTGTTGTGTGTTTTATTGTACTTTATTTCACAGGTGAATGGGTAGGGGTACATTGTACCCCATACTCATTCACATAGGGTGGGGGGCCGGTATCCGGGGGCCCCCTTATTAAAGGGGGCTCCCGGATTCCGATAAGCCCCCCGCCCGCAGACCCCGACAACCAACGGCCAGGGTTGTCGGGAAGAGGCCCTTGTCCTCATCAACATGGGGACAAGGTGCTTTGGGGTGGGGGGGGCCGCACGCCCCCCCTCCCCCAAGGCACCCCCCCATGTTGAGGGCACGCGGCCTGGTACGGCTCAGGAGGGGGGGGGGCCGCCCGCTCGTCCCCACCCCCTTTCCTGGCCGGCCGGGTAGCGTGCTCGGATAAGGGTCTGGTGTGGATCTGGGGGGGACCCCCACGCCGTTTTTTCGGCGTAGGGGGTTCCCCTTGGAATCCATACCAGACCTAAGGGCCTGGTATGCTCTCGGAGGGGGAACCCACGCCAATTTTTTTTCAGAAATTTGCCGTGGAGTTCCCTCTTGAGAGCTGATAATTCTGTCAAAGTCGCCTCCGTATAGACGGAGATCCGACTTGGAGGCGACCTCCATTGAAATCAATGGGTACCGGTCGCCTACAAGTCGGATAGAAGTAGTACAGGAACCTTTTTTGAAGTCGGAGCGACTTCAGTAGCGTGCATTAACACGGCTCTCATTCACTTACATTGCTTTTTAAATGTTGTCCGACCTGAGGCGACCTGAGGCGACTAGGGGCGACCTGAAGTCGGATCAGGAGTTGCCCCTGTGTGAATGGGCTCTCAGTGTAAGGAGAGGACACTCAGCAGCTGTTTACACATCTGGACGCAGAAGCCCTAGTGTGGGATGTCATAACAACCTTGTTATGGTGTCCCACACAGGTGCTCCAGTGGATACTAGGGGTCTCTCTATGTGTGAAACTTGCACAAAACAGGTATGTATTCCAGGTTTTGAAAGTGAAAAAAATCATGTCTTCAGCTTGGAACTCTGCCAAAACAGACAATTGGTCAACACTTTCATATTACTATTTCTAGCCTAACATATCTGTCTGCTAAGTATACCTTTTTTTGTATTCACATAGGGGAGAAAAGAATAGGGACGTCTGAGGACACCAGTAACCCCACACCGAAAGAAGAAAGGCAACTCACCACACAACATGAGGATGTGGATGCAGAGGTTCAGGAAGTGCTGGGTGAAGTGGTCAAAATGGTGTTGACAACAGGTCAGTGTCTGAGACCACGGCTTCAGATAATAGATGGCTGCCTGCATATTTATAATACATGGTGTGTTTTTTAATTTTTAGGTGATGTTGATGTTGTGGCAGAAGAAATTCACTCCAGCAGTGCAAGTGCACAAATACTCATCAGTGAGATCATGGTGCGAAATTGTGATTATGAAAAGATTAAATTAAATATCCATGATGTTCAAAAAAGACTGAGCAACATCATTGATATTTTAGGAAAAATCTAAACCAAACCACATTTTAAAGTGGTCGTTATGTTGTACATGTTTTTACAGTTTTAAATGAATTGCAAAGCCAAATTTTGAAGATGCACACAGTGTTTTTTTTTTTTTTTTTTTTTTTACGAAAGGTAAATCCACTTTGCACTGCAAGTACACTTTCAAGTGTACTTCCAAAAATTAAAAGTGCACTTGGAAGTGCAGTCACAATAAATCTAAGGGGTATATCTGAAATGAGTGGAAGCTCTGCTGATTTTATCATCCAATCAAGTGCAAGCTAAAATGCTGTTTTTTATTTTTCTTGCATGTCCCCCTCGGCTCTACAGCGACTTTACTTCCATGTGCACTTCCAGTGCAAAGTGGATTTTCCTTTAGTAAATAAGCCCCAGTGCTATCTGCCATGGGATATCAATGTACGTGTTTTGTGGGTGCAAACCCTTCCTCCAAACTAAAGTAGGTGAGAGGAAGGGGCTGCACTCCCGAAACACATCAATTGATCCCCCATGATGGGAGCTAGCAAATGTTGACACACTGGGGCTTATTTGACACAGTGAGGCTTATTTCAAAAAGGCAAAACCACTTTGCCCTACAAGTGCACGTGCACTAGTAGGGCAAAATGGACTGTCCTTTCTGAAATTAGACCCAGTGTGTCAACATGTGCTAGCTCCCATCATGGGGGATCAATGGAGGTGTTTCAGGGTTGCAACCCCTTCTTCTCACCTACTTTAGTTGCAAGGAAGGAGTTTCACCCACAAAACGCGTACATTGATAGCACATGTTGACACACTGTGTGTTTTCTGGCTTTAGCAAAATAGGTGTAGGGAAAATACACACATTTTAGGCATGAGATCATGAGGGAAATCTAACTTGTGAGTCCCAATTTGTGCGCATCTTCAAAATTTGGCTTTTAGAGGGGTGAGATCACCCCATCTGATGAAGGCAAAATCAACACAGTTTTGACATATGAATGTCTCATATGGCCTTCAATTTAGTAAAGTTGAACTTTGTAAGTTCCTGAGTTGGAGATGTGTATGTTACGTTTTTAAACATGCCTGTTTAGCCCCCCAAAAAAAGCACATTTATGTCAAACATACATGTTATTCATCAAGATGTTGGTTTTTTACAAAACCGTTTATAACACACATGTGAATGTGCTTGGAGTAAAATGTTTTATACTCAACAATGTGTGGCTTCTTATTTCAATGCTCAATACCAGTTTATTTTTTTATGTTGGTGTAGATACACTGACAATGGGGGTTATTTACTAAAGGCCAATCCACTTTGCACTACAAGTTCACTTTCAAGTGCACTTGCAGTGCATTAGCAAACATTAAATACATAGAATGTGATGTTAAAGTTTAAAGGATAAAGCTTACCCTGATATAGTCCTTCTGCAGGACTTGAATTATGGCAGAACAGGTCTCTGGAATAATGATTCCCATAGCCTGGGGGGAGATCCCAGTCATGAACCTGATGTCCTGGAGACTTCTACCCATTGTTAAGTAACGCAAGGTGATGACGAGCCTTTGCTTGGAAGAGATGGCTTGCCACATGCAGGTGTCCTGCTTCATAATATAAGGGGACAGCAAAGTCAATAGATGGTGAAAGACGGGGTCCGTCATCCAGAGATAATTCCTGAAATCATCAGGATTATTCTCCTGGAGCTCCCGCAAAAAAAGACATATGACAGAATTGGTCAAGATTAAGCAACCAATTCTTCGTCCAAGAACTCCTCCTCCCCCTGTTCATGGACTGGACTTGGGTCAAAGCAATAACTCCAACACCAAGCCCAACAACAGCACGAATTTTCCGACGAGTATGTAACCACAACATGGCTAATAAACAAACAGCTGCTCAGAACGAACTGACAGAACGCACTGAAAATCAGAAAGGACCTGACAAGAACGAGCTGAAAATCAGAAACAACCAGACAAGCACGCACTGAAAATCAGAAGCAAACTATAAATAGAACACACTGAAATACAGAAACGACCTGACAAGCATGCACTGAAGAACAGATACGAACCGACAAGCACAACCTGAAAAGCAGAAAAAAAGTGAAAAGCGTGAATCGACACTCACCAAACTTCTAACATGAGATAAACATGAGATTAGCAGAAGGGGCCCAAAGGGTAGCACACTGGCTATTGAATTTCTTTTTATCGGCTCATCATATCTTGTATGTCACTACATTAGTAATTGTTGGCCAACATTTGTGTGACCATGTGTATGCAAGACAAGTTGGAGCCAACACCCTTCAAACAAAAATCTGTGGTTTTGTTGTCGTAAAGTCCGATTGTGTTTATGGGGCATTAGAAATCACATACCTCCCACAACTGAAAAAACCCACTTGATCCAAAAAAGTACAAACGTTCGTCAGTGGATCCACTACATTAGGAGCTAGTTTTAAATGCAATGTAGGGGGCTTGGCGTAAATGAACTGTGGTCCATCAGGTAATATTTTCTTTAGTTCTGCATCTTTTACTAGTATGAGCTATAGTATATGCTTTCTAATAATTTTCTCCATTTGTTTATGCTGGCACGTGAACCCTGTCATGAAGGCAACGCGAAAATCCTTTCTACTAGCCTCCTTATTTTTGAACAGATCCTCTCTCTTCATACCTCCAACCATTCTCTTAGGTTTCAAGAAAAATGATATAATTTTAAAGATCTAGAGAAAACTATCTACTCCCATTCCAGCTTGTACATCATAATCTTCTTTCCTAACACAATTACATCTTACTCATCAGTTGACTTTTAGGAATGGCACCCAACCATCTGGGATGATGGCAACTTCCCAGTGGGATGTAGCCATTTCTGTCAACTTTCTTAAGTTTTGGTGAACAAATGATAATTGTTCTTAAACACTACAAGATCTAAAAAAATGTATACATTGCTGATCGGATGTTACTGAGAACAAAATACCATACTGATTGTTCCCAATCTCACCACGAAATTGTGAAAAAGTATCATGTGACCCTGCCCAAATGATCAGGATATCAACTATGTATCTCTTATAAAATTTCAACTGAGGTATAGCATTATCAAAAATGGCATTCTTCTCTCAGTCACTCCCCGAGGGGGCATATCTGGCCCTCATCGCCACACCTTTCCTCTGTCTGAAAAAAATATTTTCATGCCAGAACAAATTGTGGCTCATGGCCAAATATAGACACTGGATAAAAAATATTTTTGTTTACTTTTAATGTTGGTACTGTTCAAGGCCCATTCCGCTGCTTCCATTGCATGTTGATGTTGTATATTAGTATATAAGGAATTGACATAGATGCTGGCCAGAATGCACTCTTCATCAACTTCTGTCCCCTGTAATAATCCCATCAAATCTTTACTGTCTTTCAGATAGGCTGGACATTCTTGTGCCAAGGGCTGTAAAAACAAAATATTCACCTATTCTAGCAAATAATGAATCTACTCCACTAACAATAGGTCTGCCAGGAGGCTTGGAGGGGTCCTTCTGAACTTGAGGCAATTGATAAATAACAGGAACCCTATGTGCATCTGGCACCAAATTCCTGGCCTCCCTTTTGTTTACAGTTCCTTCATCTTGAGCCCTTTTTAAGTTTAGCCTTATGTTTAACTGTTGGAAATCCCCCTCAGTTTTTCTTAAGTCACCTATCAATCTATTTAATTCTGCTAAATTATCTGATTTGTGAAGGATCACCAAGCCACCCCTCTTATTTGACCCTCTAATAACAAAACATGTTTGTTTTTTTCCAATGACTCTAAGCCTTTTCCAATCTCTGTCTTCCGTCTAATGGCGTCCATTTGAAGTTTTTTAGGTCATGTTAAACAAAGGCTTTAAAAACTTTAGAAAATGTATTATTGGTATTCTTAGGATTGAAAAATTAACTGTTCCTCAAATTAGACTGTTGATAATTTGAATGCTCTTGTTCCAATGGAGAGCTATTTTTATTAAAATGCTTATGTTTATCTTCCTCATAAATTTTTGAAAATCAATAAAAATAACAAATTTATTAAGATTCCTATCTGGAGCATATTAAAGGCCTAGTTTCAATACTTTTAATTTGTCTACTGTAAAAGTGGCATCACTAAGATTAAAATCCCCCCCACTCCCTCCCCTACACCCTCTTGTCCTTCTTATTTTTTCTCCATATGATTTGGGGGGTACCACAGGGTACCAGGGTCTCCATTCCCCTTCTCCCCTTTCCTGGCAATATTGGCATCTCCCTCTCCCTTTGAAGAAGGGGCCACCCCTCCCCCTTAATGGGGGACCTCCATACCCCCTCCTCTGAAAATCCCCCCTTTGGTTATTGTATCCTGGGTGGCACCTGACAATAAGCATAATCCAACAATGAGCAGAAAGTCAGGGCAGGTAGCAGACAATACCATAATGCAAAGACAAGTCAGCAAGGTCAGAAGCCAGAGTATTAGAAGCAGAGTGTAGTACCAGTGTAGTACAGAACTATCACAAGCCCAGAGCACTTCCCTTGTAATAATGGAGTGCCACTGACTAATCAGAGAATTAAAAGAGCAGAGAGAGCAATGAGGACATTGCCCAAGAGCATTGCTATTGTTGCTAAATAGAAATAAAGGGGGCATTGTTGCCAAAGTAGGACTTGAGTTAAGTGAGCAGCAGAGTGGTGGACTGCAGGAAGACCAAGACCTGATGCGAAAAAACATGAGAGAAGAGATGCTCCTGACCTAAAACAAAAAAACAAAAAATACTGTGGTACATATCTGCAGTTGGGTTCTATTTAGCATCATTCGGTAGTCTATACATTGTAGCTTTGCAATCTTTTTTGCTGCAACACCCCAATTAGCCCCCTTCACTGAGTAATCCCACTTTCTCCAAGCTCTACATTGCCCCATTACTGTTGCTACACTCAGTACTGCCCATGCTTTTTTTTTTACTGAAGTATATATATATATATATATATATATATATATATATATATATATATATATATATACACGTGTGTGCGTTTTTAAATGCATTAGGTAGTTTATGTGTTTTAGGTTAAGTGGCTACATTGGTAGAACTATAAAATAAGCATATTTAGTTAAGCAAATTTAGCAACAGTATCTACATTTACCTTTTATACATTGTCCTCTTTACATAAAATCCATCTACTTAAAACCCTATGTGCCCAGGGGAAACCTGTGCTTCTGTTAATTCACTTTACAATATCTATTTTAAAAAGATGAAAGTGCAATTCACTCTCACAACAAAGGATACATTTGTATGCTGTTTCCTGAACTTATATAAAAGGATATGCATACAGGGGATATGGTAACATAATTGATTTTTTGCTGCAGTGTTTAATTTAAGTGAAATGCTTTGGCATGCACATTTTAATAACAGAGGGAATATGGATATGTTCGTGATCAGGAAACTGAGCCTGTTCCTGTCAGGAGGCAATGTGAGATCTGTTTTAGGATTCGGCCTCTAGAGCTTTTACCTTCATCTCATAGTCCTTAAACTGCTCTATTCTTCTATGGACACTAAAGGTTTGTACATGAGATTAAAAGGCCAACTCCAGGAAACCTAAAAATTAGCTCATGCAGTGGGGCTAAGACTGCATTGCAAGGGATATTGCTAATTTAGTTATAGGGGATTTGTTAAAGTATATTAACCTACCTGATCCTCTGCACCGCTAGACTGGTCAGTGCAGCGTTTTCTCCCCTACACTCCAGCAGTCTCAGGTCCTGACATTATCAAGACCGATGCCTTGTGCTGGATGTGATGACACTGAGGGACAGTCCACCGCCAGAGCATGGGGGAGCACTCTGTTGGGGTAATAGAGAATGAGTAACATTAAAGTGCATCCTCTCTCCCCTGGACTAAATGAGTAATCCATTTTCAAATTTTCCAGAGTTGAGCTTTGAAGCAGAACTACAGTGTGGTGTGTAATGATATCATGTACCAGACACACGAAAATTCGTGTCTGGCAGCTATGTTTTTCAGAAATCATAGGTCGCCATGACAGATTTGGAGAACAGGTCTTGAATATCAAAGAGCCTGTTATCTCAATTTAGGAACACTACCAGAGCTGTAAATATCTAATTGAGGTTCTGGCAGGGAGTCTGGCAGTATATGCTAACCATAAACATCTACAGATTATCACTTCCCTCTGAGGGGAATTGGGATTGACCCATTGTAAAACAGTCACAAAATTCTTCAGCTCTGTCACCCATGGGTTGTAGGGCAATAATCCTATTAGGAATACACAGAGTGTCGTAAAATGTTGTACCCAGGACCAGGGCTCAAGTCCTGCAGGAACGCATGGGAACGGAGTTCCTGTACTTTTTCCACAACAGGAACTCAGTTCCCATTAGCAGCCGTGTCCTGCAAGACTTTGAAGTATGTGAGCTGTGTGGCAGTTGCTACACCAGCAGCCACCGACACAGCTCGCAATAGTAAGTGCCGCCAGGGGTGGACTGACCATTCAGGCATTGCCAGTAGGGGGCCCTATGACAGCTTGTGCTTCGATCTACCTGTCAATCACAACTAGCTGGCGGGTAGATCAGGTCCATGCTGCTAAGAGATTGTATTTAGTCAGACCTCTCGTGATGCGCTCCTCCCTGCCGACCCCTCCTGATTTTCTGTCTCCCCATCTCCCCCCCAGTCTCCTGCATACTTGCTCTGTGTGTCCCACTGAATCCCCCCCTCCTTTATCTTTAGTGCCATATGATGAGAGAACCCAGAGGAGGAGCACAGCTATTCTGCTCACAGGGCATGCAGGGAGAGAGGTGAGCTGAAGGAGGAACATCAGTTTGGGGTGGTAAGCTGAGCACAATACCTGGCAAAGTTTAATGGCAGGAGGGAAGTTTATGTGGAAATATGTGAAGGGTTGGAATAGCAGTGAGCGTGTGTTGGAGCCCTGCAGAGTTTGGAACCCCCCCCCCCTCCCAAGCTAACATACATCTCCTAAGCAGGAACACATCACTATCTCCACAAGCATTCTGTCCAGATAATGTGCAGTTCATTTATGACCTTTCCGTTTAACCCTGTGTTATCCAAACTCTTTTCAATGAAAAGTGTAAACTCACCACATAAAACACTCTATATACAAAATACAATTCCCCAATAAAGATCAGAACATGATGTTCACATTTGCATGGAAGCACAATTGAATGAATGCTGATTATTCAGAGAATTACCGTATTTATGTTTATCGAGGATTGTTTTTTTTTTATGTACTAACAGTTAAGCTTAAGTGGATCTTGGGTGGGAGTTCCCACACTTTTTTCCCCAGGACTTGACCCCTGCCCAGGACTAATTGGCACTGTAAAGCCAGTCAGGCCTGCAGCGACCTTTCAGAGATCTCTGCCTCACTCAGTTTCAAAAAATCTACACACAATTCATGAATCCAGACAGGAACAAGATAAATTGATATTAAATATATATTTGAAAGGAGAAGATAATACTGAACAAATTGAGGTCATGCATGATTAAGCTATAGTATACAGAAGGTGAGATAGCAGTCTTCTACCTCCTGGGTGACAGGCCTATCCAGAGATCCCATGTTCAATGATCAACAATAATCTGCCAGTTTCCAAAATGCAACCTTTACATTTTTGATGATATTAATATCAGTATAAAACAGTGTGTAAGAAATGGCCACGGTACAGCCATATACACAGTGACATCCCATGGCCACTCATTAGCTGCTTAATTGGTCACATCGTTTCTATCAACACCCCCCTCACTGACAAGAAAAGGGAGCTGCCCTTACTGTAGACAGCTCTTGTGTACCTTCAAACGAAGGAAGATTTGTCAAGTTTATGAGTGCCACTTTGCTCATTGATTGAACTTGATCAAACCAGAACTTGATAAGTATTTTCATTTTTTAACCCTTTTTTTGTTTTGCTGTTGCATTGTTTTCTCTTTTTTTCTCTGTAATGCCTCTTTTCTGTAAATATTTTACTTGCACCATTTTTTTTACTTTTAATTTTTTAAACAATATTTTGAAAAGTGTTACAGTCTTTAACCACTTGAGATCCGCGCTATAGCCAAATGACGGCTACAGCGCGGATCTCCTTTTCCGGGACGACGTCAATAGACGTAGTCCCGTGTACGAGCAGCCTGCGCGCCCCCTGAGGGGCGCGTGCGGCGCGCTCTGTGATCGGTGAGTCCATGAGACTCGCCTGATCACCGATCCGTGCAAGGGGTCGATCCCGACCCCTTATCACGTGATCAGCTGTCAGCCAATGACAGCTGATCATGTGATATAACGGAGCCGGCAATCGGCTATTATTCCTCCTCGCGCTGACAGCGCGAGGAGAAAAAAAAAAGCCGATCACCGGCAGCCGTGATCGGGACATCGGTCCCGATCACGGCCAGCCCTGCTAGCGCCCACCTGCCCCCTGCCAGTGCCCACCTGCCCCCTGCAGTGCCACACTTATTAAAAGTAAGTGCCCCCATCAGTGCCACCCAGCAGTGCCCATAGTGCCACCCAGCAGTGCCCACAGTGCCACCCAGCAGTGTCCACAGTGCCACCCAGCAGTGCCACCCACAGTGCCACCCACAGTGCCCACAATCTGCCTCAAAGGTGCTGCATCCCAGTGCCACATATCCGTGCCCTTTAGTGTCATCTACCAGTGCCCAGCAGTGCCGCCCATCAGTGCCCAGCAGTGCCACCTATCAGTGCCCATCAGTCCCATCTATCAGTGGTACCTATCAGTGCCCATCCGTGCCACCCATCCGTGCCACCCATCCATGCCATCTTATCTGTGCCCATCTTTGCCCATCAGTGCCGCCTTATCTGTGCCTATTAGTGCCGTCTTAACTATGCCTATCAGTCCCGCCTTAACTATGCCTATCAGTGCCCACCAGTGCAGCCTATCAGTGCCCACCAATGCAGCCTATCAGTGCCCACCAATGCAGCCCATCAGTGCCCACCAATGCAGCCCATCAGTGCCCACCAGTGCAGCCTATCAGTGCCGCCTAATCAGCGCACTTCAATGAAGGAGAAAAATGACCCGTTTGCAAAATTTTATAACAAACTATTAAAACATGATTTTTTTTTTTTTTTTTTGCCTCTTTTTTTGTTTGTTTAGCAAAAAATAAAACTCCGAGCTGTAACTAAATACCACCAAAAGAAAGCTCTATTTGTGGGAAAAAAATGATAAAAATTTCATTTGGGTACAGTGTTGTATGCCCGCGCAATTGTCATTCAAAGTGCATCAGCGCTGAAAGCTGAAAATTGGTCTGGGCCTGAGGGGGGTTTAAGTGCCCAGTAAGCAAGTGGTTAATGCCCTAACGCAGAATGTAAAGAATCCCTGTCCCGTTAGGAGTGCTGTAGTGTAAATTTCTGAATATACCTTTCTGTTGTGTTGACAGTGTATGTTATAGCCATTTATTTAAATTCATTGCAGTTATTGTAAAGGGCTGAAAAGGCCCACATCTATCTAGTGGCAGGTTATGGTGTAAAGTGCTTATCTAGCTACACCCAGTGACAATCCCTCTCAGTCTGTTGGCACTTAGGTTATAGTCTGGCAAGCTGGAAAATCTTTGTGCAGGGTAAGGCTAAGAGTGTCATTGTTGCGAATCAGTGACACTGCAGTGTGAGGTTGGCCAGCCATTTGTCATAAATCGGTGACAAGGGCAGTGGTCTTACCTGCATTTGTCACATGGGGCATACTTGCATGTTATGGCAATGTTATATCTAGTCTGTCCTTGGCTGAGCTAGAGCTGCACGATAAATCATTAAAAAAAAATGCAATCTCAATTCAACCCCCCACCCCCCCCCTCTTGATCTTAATCCGGCATTTCCACAATTCAAGTAACAAGTGCAGAGAGCTGTCAAAAAAAATAAAAAAAATAAAATAAAAAACAGCAAAGTTCATCACAACATTGCTCACCTCTGAGATAAAAAGGAAACTTTGTATTATTTGGTTCTTTTAGATCAAAGGGATAAACTTCCATCTGTAAAATGAGGTCAGCTTAACCACTTAAAGACTAAGCCTTTTTCTGACATTTGTTGCTTATGTTAACCACTTAAGGACCGGAAGGATTTGCCCCCTAATGACCAGGCCATTTTGTGCGATACGGCACTGCATCGCTTTAACTGATAATTGCACAGTCGTGTGACGCTGTACCCAGACAAAATTGATGTTCTTACTTTCCCACAAATAGAGATTTCTTTTGGTGGTATTTAATTACCTTTGCGGTTTTTGTTTTTACAAAAAAAAAAGCGTAAACTTTGAAAAAAAAAAAGCAATATTTTTTACTTTTTCCTATAATAAATATCGCCCCCCAAAAAAGATATAAAAACAAATTTCTTCCTCAGTTTAGGCCGATATATACTCTTCTACATATGTTTTGGTTAAAAAAAAATATATATATATCACAATAAGCGAATATTGATTGGTTTACGCAAAAGTTATAATGTCTACAAAATAGGGACTAGATTTATGGCATTATTATTATTATTCAGGATTTATATAGCGCCAACAGTTTACGCAGCACTTTACAATGTATAGGGGGGGACAGCACAATTACAGTACAGTTCAATACAAAAGGTACAGGAGGGCCCTGCTTGTAGAGTTTACATTCTAAAGAGAGGGGGTGGTGGTACAAAAGGTAATAGCTGCAAAGAATGATTTGATGGGGGTGGCTCAGGGGCAGTTGTTAGGGGCAGGGAGTTCCAGAGGATGGGAGAGGCTCTGGAGAGGTCCTGAAGGCAAGCATGGGAGGAGGTAACAAGGGAGCTAGAGAGCAGGGGGTCCTGGGAGGAGCAGAGGGGACGATTTTGGTGATATCTGCAGATGAGATGAGGTTGGTGATGTAGATGGGGGCGATGTTGTGAATGGCCTTGTATGTTATGGTGAGGTAGGGGAAGCGAATGAAGGGATTGGCAGAGAGGAGCAGCAGTCATGGATTGGTTAGTGAGGTGTATTAGTCTAGCAGAATTCATAATAGACTGAAGGGGGAATAGCCTGCTTAAGGGTAGGCCATTAAGGAGAGAGTTGCAGTAGTCAAGGTGGGAAATTATCAAGGAGTGAATAAGTTGTGGTGTCATTAGTAAGGGAGGGTCGAATTCTGGAGATGTTGCGGAGGTTAAGGCAGCAGGATTTAGCCAGTGATTGGATATGGGGGCTGAAGGAGAGGTCAGAGTCAAGGATTACACCCAGGACCCTGGCATGCGTGGAGGGACCAATGGTTGTGTTGTTGATATTAATGGTGAAGTCACAGGGGGAGGATCGTGAAGGAGGAAATATAACAAGCTCAGTTTTAGAAAGATTGAGTTTGAGGAAGTGGTGTGACATCCATATCGATATGTCATTCAGCAAGTTTGAGATCCATGAGGAGATCAAGGGGGTGTGTTGAGGAGTGGAGTGCTAGATCTGGGTGTAGTTGGCATAGAGGTGGTATTGGAAGCTATGGGAGGTTATCAACTGGCCCATGGAAGAGGTATATTGTGAGAATAGGAGAGGCCCAAGGATGGAGCCTTGGGGTACCCCAAACAGAAAGAGGAAAGGGAGTGGAGGAGATAGAGTTGTGACACTGAAAGTGTGCTGAGATAGGTAGGAGGAGAACCAGGATAAAGCAGAATCACGGAGGCCAAGGGAGTGTAATTTGCTGAGGAGGAGCAGGTGGTCAACTGTGTCAAAGGCAGCAGAGAGGTCTAAAATTATGAGTATGGAGTAGTGCCCATTGGTTTTAGCAGTTAGTAGGTCATTGGTAAGTTTTAGTAGGGCAGTTTCAGTAGAATGTTGTGGGTGGAAGCCAGACTGTAGGGGGTTGAAAAGGTTGTTGTCCGTGAGGTTGCGACTCATTCGGTCATGGACAAGGCGTTCGATGAGCTTGGAGGCAAATGGGAGCAGGGAGATGGTAAGATCTTAAGTTATTCAAACAGATAGGGTCTAGTGAGGGTTTTTTGAGTATAGGGATAACCAGTGCATGTTTGAGTGAGGAAGGAAAGATGCCGGAGGAGAGGAAGAGGTTGAAGATGTGGGTTAGGGAGTTGAGGATAGAGTGGGAAGGTGGTCGCAGTAATTGAGAGGGGACAGGGTCCAGGGCAGTGGGGGGTGAAGTAAGGAATTAAGGGTAGAAAATAGTTAACGAGGTTTGGATGAGAGGGTTTGTAATAGGTTTGTTTATCAGTATGGAGGCAGGCGTTGTATTTGAGAAGGGCAGATTTGTAGAGGGTAAAGCCTTGCAGGGATTTAGATTTATGCCATACTCGCTCAAGAGCATGGCTGTACCACTTGAGACTTCTGGTGTCATCTGTTTGCCAGGGTTGTGGAAGATGGGGCCTGGTTCTGCGTGTAGAAAGAGGAGCAAGTATGTCTAGGGAGGATGACAACGTGGTGTTGTAAATGGAAGTGGTCAGGTCTGGGCAGGACAGGGGTGCGATTTTTTTGTCATAAAGGCCATCAGTAGCAAAGTGAAGAAGGGAAGGGTTGAGGTTGTGAAGGTTTCTGCGGGCAGTGGTTTGTGGGTTGGCAGCATGAGATGTAGGAGACAAGGAGAGTGTGAAAGTGATAAGGTTGTGATCAGAGAGAGAGGAAAAGGTGTGTTAGAGAGGTTGCAGGGAGTACAGCGATGCGAGAATACAAGGTTGAGAGTGTTGTCATTGGAGTGAGTGGTGGTTTGTGTCCATTGTGTTAGGTTAAAAGAGGAGGTTGGGTTGAGTAGTTAAGAAGTGGTAGCAGTATTAACATTGAATGCTAAAGTCACCTAGGATGATGGCAGGCACTTCAGATGAGAGAAAATAGAGTAGCCATACAGAGAAGTCATCCAGAAAGCGTGACACTGGTCCAGGAAGCCGATAAATTTCTGTGACCCTCAGACAAGCTGGAGAAAAAAGACAAATGCAGTGCATTTCGAAAGAGCAGGGGGAAAGAGAGGGAGGTGTGGGAAGTAACTGGAAGGTACATTGTGGGGAGAGTCCGACACTACCTCCTTTTTGTCCACTGGGTCTGGAGGAGTGAGTCCAGAGGAGGCCACTGTGGGACAGGGCAGCTGGAGAGGTAGTGTCGAATTTCTGGAGCCAGGTTTCGGTTATAGCAAATAGATTAAGGGATTTGGAGAAGAAAAGGTAATTGACGGAAGCTAATTTGTTGAAGACTGAGCGGGCATTCCAAAGGGCACATGGAAGAGGGAGGGCAACTTGTGGAATCAGGGGAATTGGGATGAGAAGGTTGAAGTTACCACTACTGTTGGAGGAGGTAGGTGGCTAATTTTGGCATTGGGAATTGGGTGTGGGAAGGCTGGGGTTTTTGTGCTATGTCACCAGACATAAGGAGTAGTAGGAGGGTGAGGGTGGTAAGGCGGGTGTGGGATTTAAAGGAGGGCAGATGCTGTGGTGGAATGGAAGTGGCGATACTGTGTGGGCTTAGAATGAGCAAGAGGTGATAAGTGGAGTAATATTGAGTCGGGGAGAGAGAAAATGGCTCACTGGGCCCAATGTGGACATTTTAACTTAGGGGCGTACTCACTTTTGTTGCCAGCGGTGTAGACATTAATGGCTGTGTGTTGAGTTATTTTGAGGGGACAGCAAATTTACACTGTTATACAAGCTGTACACTCACTACTTTACATTGTAGCAAAGTGGGATTTTTTCAGTGTTGTCACATGAAAATATATCATAAAATATTTACAAAAATGTGAGGGGTGTACTCATTTTGTGAGATACTGTATATATTTTTTTTAGCAGAGACCCTAGAGAATAATACGGTGGCTGTTGCAGTATTTTATGTCACACTGTATTTGTGCAGCGGTCCTTCAAATGCAAATTTTGGGGAAAAAATACACTTCAATGAATTATAAAAATAAAAAAAAACAGTAAAGGTAGCCCAATTTTTTGTATAATGTGAATGATGATGTTATCCTGAGAATCGTGATCTTTATTCTAAGCAGAAATATTGTGATTCTCATTTTATCCAGAATTGTGTAGCTCTAGACTGGGCTCTGCTATCTTCTTTGAACCTTTAGCTACAGGTATAGAACACCTAATGATGATGCAATACCTGATACCATCTCACCACTAAGCTCTACTCTGCAGCTTCTCACAGACTGTGCTAGTCTCCTCCACCAAGAAATGCTACCAATTAGCAATTATTTTCTATCTGACTTTAGTTCTGCTTGAAGAATATCACTCAGTTGATATTCCTAATATCTTCCGTACACCTTCAAACACCAGGCTAGGTATGGGGTACCAAGCTGTACATCAATATACAGCAGCTTCAGAAAGCTTTGATCTACAGCATATTAAGATCAAGGTAGCCAGAAGCATTTACTGTAGCTGAGTCTGTTGCTTCAGCCCCATGTACTACCTTAGCATTCCAAGGTAGTAGACTTACCTGCAAACCTGAACCAGTGGAGGTTGCACATAGAAGTCAACAAGAGCCTGTGTTGACAAGCTTTGGGCTTGTATTGATGGGCAAATGCAGCTTACTTTCAGGTCTATTCTGCCTGCACTCGTCCTACATTTTAGACACACCAGAAATCATTAACAGTTCATTGACTAATATAGTTGACCTCCTTCTAACCAGCATTAGACCCCCTTCTAACGTGATCAATCTTTTTTTGTGTTCACATTGGGAGAGAAGCAGTTCTGATGCAAACAAAATCCTGCCGACACATATGTCAAGGAGGCAACATATAGAAGTTTTTAACTGAAAAAGATTATTAGTGCGCTAATATCATATATAACAATGCGCAAAGATAAATAGAGTAAATAAAAATCTGTGTACACGGAAAAACCATAAATACTTCACAATGCGTGCTCCATGAATAAATATAAATAAAAATATGAACAGAATAAAGTTTCCAATCCCTGTGTTCGCCTGGCTGCTTCAAAAGGGGATGGATGGATGGATCACAGGTATTGTTAATCATATGCAAACAGAACACTTCCGTGCAATGATACTAATAAACCTCAAATATAGCAGCTTCCATCTACAATGATAGCTTTACAGTAGTCCCATTTTGCAGTCTCTTATATTAAGTCCACAAACATCATGCCCTTGCAGTACTTAAACACTGTTCTAAATGTATCTCTTATCTTTTACTCTCTGATTTCCTCCTCCTCTTATTTACACCATTCACATGAAAAGGAAAAAAAGAGACAAGGCATAGCGTGGTACTACAAGGCAAATGAACTACCAAATACAAGCATTTCCCTTGAGAATGTCATGTGACCTGTGACGCAACGCGTCGGGAGGAGGAGCCAGTGACGCCAAGCCTACAGTGTACGGAAGCACGGGGAGGCTGTGAGGAGGAGTACAACCTGACAGTTGCCACTACTTTATGCTCCAAACAAGAGAGGTTTTGTGAGTGAAACGATGAGTATTTGGTAATTAATTTGCCTTGCAGTACCACGCTATGCCTTGTCTCTTTTTTTCCTTTTCATGTGAATGGTGTAAATAAGAGGAGGAGGACATCAGAGAGTAAAAGATAAAGAGATACATTTAGAACAGCGTTTAAGTACTGCAAGGTCATGACGTTTGTGGACTTAATATAAGAGACTGCAAAATGGGACTACTGTAAAGCTATCATTGTAGATGGAAGCTGCTATATTTGAGGTTTATTAGTATCATTGCATGGAAGTGTTCTGTTTGCATATAATTAACAATACCTGTGATCCATCCCTTTTTGAAGCAGCCTGGAGAACACAGGGATTGGGAACTTTATTCTGTTCATATTTTTATTTATATTTATTCATGGAGCACGCATTGTCAAGTATTTATGGCTTTTCCGTGTACACAGATTTTTATTTACTTTATTTATCTTTGCGCAGTGTTATATATGATATTAGCGCACTAGCAATCTTTTTTAGTTTTGCATTCTATAAGTGAGGGTTCACTATAATTGGCACAGCTTTTATTTCGATTTTATATATTTATTATTCCTTATTTATATTTTGACACCTTACCAGCGCTTGAGCACTTTGCACTTTATCAGTATATAGAAGTTTTTTGTCTAGAGTTCACCTGTTACAAGTTATTTCATAAAAGTGTCACAATCGTCTAAAAAAATAAATAAATAAATAATTGGAAAAAAATAAACCTTTGAGTACAAATCAAAAAACAATCCAATCTAGAACATGAGATTGCTACAGTCTCTATTTTATAGTACATAGTAAAATGCTTACCAGTTATTACAATTATTGTTTAATTTCATTTGGATCATTAAGGTTATGTGGTACATTATCTGAAAAACTGCATTTTTGTTAAGGGTACCTGTCATCTACACACATTGGAGACGGCCATATTGAAAGCCAGCATGATAAATAACAGATGAAGAACATTAGCATTGAATGCCATATTGGTATTATAGACTAGACTTCTTTAGATCTGGTGCTTAAACATCTTCATAGAATCCTGGTTTATCTGTTAGAAGGCCGTACCTAGATATCACAGTGTCTCTTTATAATGGATAATGTGTTTTTTAATACAGCTTCCCTTGAAGCACTGGCATCAATAACTACGCATTCAGGATTTTCCATTCTTCTGTATGCTTCTTCAACTCTACAAGATAATTGTTGAAAGTAAGTTGAAAAAGTCAAAATGGAAACAGTAGGGACACAGTACTCATTAATACTTGCTTAACCTGCCCATCTGAAACTGTTCCAAGCAATAAATCATGGTGCAGATCTATTTGGTATCTGCTTACCACTTGAGCCCAGTCAAACCTAAACCCTGATAAAGAGGGGAGTCTGGACCCAAAATACATTGGATTTTATATTGCTATGAACTCATTTGATCATAAAAGTTTGGAGTCTTGAACGTTTGGCTGAATGTGCGGGAAATAAAAAACGATTCCATTCAAAACGAGAAACAAAGTTTTGGCACGAGATAACTCTAATATAGAAGCACAAAAAAAGTAATAGTAGTGGGGTGGTTTAAGTGGCACGAGGCTCTTTTTGAGAGCTGTGGGTGTTCTTATTCTTTCTGGTATGTTCTTCATTTAAAATAAATTACAAATCAAAGCAGGAGAGTGGACCCACCTACAATGGTGTGCAAACGTGGGAGCTAAATGTAGAAATCTGTCTACAGAAGTCCACAAGAAATATTGGAAACTGGTTGAATATTTAAAGCTCCAGTATCAACCAACAACTGAAATATCTTTTGGGGTGGACTAACCCTTTAAAAAAAGAGCTATAATCATAGCCAGTCTCTATAAGTGCCAGCATTTAAAGTTGGACTCTAGGCAGATGTTTCCTTATGTTCACACACATGTGGTTTTTAGCATGTTTTGCAGTTTGCAGAAATGCACTACAGTCCATTTAACACGTTTTCCTATAGTACACGTTCACATCTATGCGTTTTTTAAGCCGGTGCACTTTTGGAAAAAGTCAGGGACTTTTTTTCCCAAAGTAGATTGCATTTTACGTGTATAAGACTTTAATAGAGCTGCATTAGAAACGCAAGTTTTGTGTTATGATGCATTTTTTGATGTGTTTTGCGGGTTTTTTTTCCCCACTTTAATACACTGTGTATAGATCCTTGCTAAAGAGTGAGCCAGGAAGCAGGTCGCTGCATCCTTATCAACCAATGAGACATCAGCTGTCAGCTGGCAAAAAAGAAAAAAAAATTGTGTAAAAACGACATGGGGTCCCCCCAATCCATATCAGGCCCTTTGGGTCTGGTATGGATTTGGAGGGAAACCCCATGCCCAAAAAAAAAAAAAAAGGCATGGGGTACTCCCCAAAATCAATACCAGACCCTTATTCGAGCATGCAGCCGGCAGGTCAGGAAAGGGGTGGGACGAGTGAACCTTTCCCCCCGAACCATACCAGGCCACATGCCCTCAACATAGGGGGGAGGTGCCTAGGGGCATGTTGATGGGGACAAGGGCCTCTCTCCCACAAAAAAAGGGTGCGATTGTGGGGGTGCGGGCAGGGGGCTTATCAGAATCTGGGGCCCCCCAGATTCTACCCCCCCCCATGTGAATGAGCGTATATCCCTACCCATTCACCAAAAAAGTGTAAAAGTGAATAAAGACAATAAAGAAATAGACAATAAAGTCTTTTATTAAAAATTAAAAAAACAATGCCCCCCGGTCAATCACGACACATGCCACCACCCAAAAAAATAGAAGCTCAGTTCGCAACTAATGCTCCTGCGATCTGCCTGCCCCGCCTTGTGACTTTTCTTAAATAGCTAACTGGCGGGGCCACCCGGCAATATCATCTGGTGGCACTGCCCCCCTGTGACATCATTGACCAGTGCATATCTATTTTGAGAAATGTCGCACAGCAGGGCAGGCAGACCATGGAAGCATTTGTTGCGAGTCAAGCTTCTTTTTTTTCTTTTTTTTTTCGAGTCCAGCGATGGCGGTGGGCGCTGTGATTGATGATGGATCTACATTGTTTTTTAATAAAGCACTTGTACTGTCTCTATTCACTTTTACACGTTTTTGGTGAATGGGTAGGGGTACTATGTAAAGGGGGCTTCCAGGTTCCAATAAGCCCCCTGCCCGCAGACCCCCACAACCCTGGGCAGGGGTTCAACATGTTTTTGGACATCTACAAAGATGGTTACTTGTACTTTGCACCATTAGGAGCTAAATAATCTTAAAAAAAATAAAAATAAAAAAAAGTGATACTTCTTTTTTTAGGGTTTTATATGTTCTGAAAACTCTAGCAGTCTTCTAATCTGCTATAGATGGTGTTTCATTCTTCATATATGCACTTACTTCTGACGGAACATACTATTAGCCTCAAGCTCTTTTTCTTCCTGTGTTTCCTGAAGTCCCCTCTTGCGAATACGACGGATCCGCTCATCATCACTGACAGTCAACAATATGACAAGGTCAGGTTTAAGAAGGTCTTCTGGCCATTGGTAAACAACATGGTGATGGTCTGGCAGATTCTGAATGTTACCTCCGATTTCTGTGGCTATAGCATAGGCAGCTGTGCTGTGCCAAAACCTAGAAGGATCATAAAGTTGAGCTGAGTATATAAACGCAATTTTTTTCCCCTAAAACAACAAGTTATACTTCATATACTGCAATTGAATGGCACAGCACTGTCCCTTACCTTCTCTTCTGGGGTCCCCCAGTGGTGCTTTCTACTAGTCCTCTTCTGCAAGTGACCCCATAGCAAGCTGGCTATTATCTAAGCACTTGTGCAGGTATTCTCCAGATCTGGGCTGTGTGTGTTGCTACAGGCCCCACCCTTTCTGTTCTGAGGTCCCCCTGTGGCGCTCTTTACTCCTCCCCTTCTGCAAGTGACCCCATAGCAAGCCAGCTACTATGGAGGCATCTGTGCAGTCACACTACCGAGCTGAGCTGAGTGTGTCCGTAGACATACACAACGTGACTTGGCCCCAGCTCCCTCCTCACAGGATTTAATTGACAGCTAGGAGTGTCCTGTGAGAAGAGGGAGTACTGCTGCAGACAGGCACAGCTATGGTTCGAGAGAGGGCTCAAGTAAGTGTCTAGTAACTTGGGGGGTTTACTTCCTCTTTGTCTCCCTGCAAAGGTAAAGCATAATGGGCTACTATGCATTGAATAGTAGCCCATTATGTGTCACTTACCTGACACAGGAGCCAGCGATGGCACCGCTGTCCCCTGTAGTCTGGAGCGTCCATCTTCTTCCAGGTATCGCTGCTCCGGCAACTCACAGCGTCGGAGCAGCGATGACATCACTCCCGCGCATGCGCCGCTTATGGATTATCGCCGATAGCAGCGGCATGATAGTGCGCCTGCATGCCGCTGTCTTAATCTAGGCTTACCTGTAGGTCAAAGTGGCTTGTAAGAGTTTACAACCACTTTAATATGTAAAAAAATAAAAATAAAAAATCACACAATAGATGTCTTTTGCTTCCAGCTAGCCTGATAAGTATACAGTTAAAGTGATACTAAACAGAGGAGTGTCAAGTGCCATAATTCATTCACATAAATCATATATATCAAGTCACTGTTAGGAATGGGTCGAACACTGTGAAAGTTCGGACCCAAATAACGAAACCCATTAAAGTCAATGGTACCTGAGCATCAAAATTCAAAAGTTCCCGTTTTGAAGGCTTATATGCAAGTAATTGGGCATACAATGGTTATAGGGGTCCGGGTCCTGCCCTGGGGGATATGTATCAAATAAAAAAAAAAATTGTGAAAAATTTTATTTATAAATGAGTAGTGATTTTTTGATTTTTAAAGTGAAAAAATGAAAAATTCCTTTTAATATAGTGCTTGGGCCTTTGAACGCTTGGGGGGTAACTGATGTTCATAGGACAATTCGGCAGAGGAGGGCATGGAGGTGGCGGAGGAGGAGGAAGAGGAGGGGGTAGAGCTCACAGGTCTGGCATCATCACCACCAGCTGTATGGAGATGTGGGGGCACAATAAGCTGCAGCACCGAGCCCTGTCCTGCATCCTTTTGCGTTGCAAGCAGCGTTACCCAGTGTGCTGTGAACAAAATATATCATCCCTGCCCATGCTTGTTGGACCACATGTCAGAAGTAAGGTGGATTTTACGGCTGACTGCCTTGCCCAACGATGCTAGAACATTCCCTTCCACTTGGTGGTAGAGAGATGGAACGGCCTTATGTGAAAATAGTAGCGACTGGGAACCTGCCATTGTGGTACAGTACATTGTGCGAATTCATGGAAGGAGGCAGAATCCACCAGGCTGAAAGACAGAAGTTGGAGAACCTACAGCTTTGACAAGCTTGCATTCAGATGCTGGGCATGTGGGTGGCAGGGACAGTATTTTTTTCCCGCTGCAGCAGATGGGGCAGAGAAATTTGCAGATTACAGTCTACAGCTGGTGGTGTGCTGCTGGCAGATGCGCTGCTAGGACCTGGGACACCCTGTGCTATACCATGGGCAGCACAGTGGTGTAGTGGGTAGCACTCTTGCCCATGAGTAAAAAAAGGTCGCTGGTTTGAATCCCAACCACGATACTACCTGCCTGGAGTTTGCATGTTCTCCCTGTGCCTGAATGGGTATCCTCCAGGTTCTCAAGTTTCCTCCCACACTCCAAAAGACATGCTGGTAGGTTAATTGGCTTCTGACTAAATTGGCCCTAGTATATGAATGTGAGTTAGGGACCTTAGATTGTAAGCTCCTTGAGGTAGGGACTGATGTGAATGTACAATGTATATGTAGCGCTGGCTCCTGACGAGCAGGGGCTATGTTTTTTTGAAAAGTTAATTTGCCTGAAACCACAGTTGGGTTTCAGGACTATTGCTCTAAATTTCTGGTTACAGTACCAGCCCAGCTGGGCTGCACTGGGTTCTCCTTGACTGCAGGTGTCGCTGTCACCACCGGCAAGAGTAGAAACGCAGTCTAGCAGGATGTATTAAATGCCATTGTTTCCTGGAACCAGCCCAGTGGGAGTGTTTCCTGCTGTGCATTCTGGGAGGTTCGGGGTTCCATATTTTATTTTCTGTCTGTTCGGTTCTGGTGGTCCTCCTGACCCAGCCCCATGGCCCTCCTGGCCTCGGGTGCAGAACCATGCATCCCAAGTCTCGGGGACCGGCTGGCCCAAGGCGACGCAACTGCAGGGAGACAGGCCCAAGCGAATTTCAAGGCCTACTGATCCAGGGATGCCATCTCACCTGAAGGGAGAGGCCCAGCAACTGAAGAACCCTGGGGGAGGACTCTTCAGGAGAAGGCCGTGCGCAAGGCTGGCTTCTCTGAAGGAGATCACCCTTCCGGCTGCTAGGCCTAGTGAGAGGAGGTTTATCTGGGGGTTGTTAAATGCAGTTGTGAAATGGTCTTTATCCTCTGGCTTTTCTATAAGGATTTACATTATTTTTGCAACCTAAGTACCTGAACTCACTCCTAACACTCTACCCTTTATTGAAAGACTCTGTTTCTGTTCCAAATAAATAACCCAAAAGAAGATTCAATGTCAGTTTCCACATTCTTTGGGCCATCTATCACGGGAATCCCTAGACGGAGAAGCAAACTAGAGGTAACGGTAAGCCCAATAAAACCAGCAGCTCCTTCGGGGGTTAGTGCTACATATATGTAAAGCTCTACGTAAATTGATGGTGCTATATAAGTACCTTTAATAATAATAATAATAGATAATAATACTATCATCCCTGTCAGTAGAGGCTGCTGAAAGGTAATGACTCAATATCGCACTGGCAGACTGAAGTGGGTAAGGAGGGGGACAGAATTGTTCCCCTTTTTGTGGCTTTTAGGTGCTCTTGCCAACGGGCTGAGTGGTTGGATGTCAAATGCCTTGTTAGGAATGTGGTACCCAAATGGCTGGTGTTTTTGCCATGTTTGATGTGCCTGAGACACAGTTTGCAGATAGCAACAGTGTGATCTGCTGCAGATGTGCTGAAAAAGCAGAATGTGATGGAATAGGGTGGCTGCTATCTACGCTTCCTTGATGTCGGCCTCCTTGGGGTTGTGCCACCTCACCTTCAGTTTCCTCCTTTGCTCTATCTGGCACCCAAGTCTCATCAGTGACCTCATCATCATCATCATCATCATCATCATCACCTCCATCTCCATCTCCATCTCCATCATTACCACTGGAGACAACTTGGCAATACACTGCATCCCTTGGGGAACACAAATGCCAATTTGTCTACCAGTGTTACTCCCTCTCCCTAGGCTCATGTTCCTGTCATCCTTTACCTCAGAACCAACATCTGAATTCAGTAATCACTGAGCATCATCAAGTGATGATGCAATTGGCTAACACTGTGGTTAAATAACTCCGCTGACTCCTCAATGGCTGATGCATAGTTGCCAACTGTCCTGAATTTCCCCGGAAAATTCTGGGATTCAGACCCTTTTCCTGGTTTTCGTGATTCCCGGGAAATCTTTGCTTTACCCTTTTTCGCCGCCGGCCGACGCTAGAGGACCGCGGCCAATAGAGACATTGCTCATTTTGCAGAAGACCAGAACGGCGGGTGGCTTCCAATAGAAATTGAGCTGCGGCGCTGCCCACCCCGCTGTTCATCTGACAGTCTGTGACATGTTGTGGGAAAGGCTGCGGGGCAGGGGGGTGGGCAGCCTCCTAGGCAGCTCAGTTTCTATTGGCAGGCACCCGGCCGGCTCCGCCTATTGTTCCACGCTGCCTGTTAGAGTCTCCGTTGCTGGGGGAGGAGGGCTGCTCCACTAGGGGAAACTGGATGTAAGGAGGGCTCCACTGCTGGGGACACCAGAGGTAAGGAGGGCTCCGCTGCTGGGGACACCAGATGTAAGGAGGGGGTCCGCTGCCAGGGACACAGATCTGTAAGGATGGACTCGGCTGGGGGCACCTGATGTAAGGACGGACTCTGCTGGGGGCACCTGATGTAAGGACGGACTCTGCTGGGGGCACCTGATGTAAGGACGGACTCTGCTGGGGGCACCTGATGGCATCTGGTGGCAGATGACACGCTGAGGGGTCCCACTGTTTCTGGATTATGGTGAGTTGAATGATTTCATTCTATATTACAATGTAATAATAGTAATAATGCGCTTCAATCATCCTGACACCACAACAACCATGTTGTTGGGATGATTGAAGCGCTAACATCAGGTGTTTGGAGTATCTTTATCTGCTGATTTGGAATATCTGGAATACACATTTCTATTGTGGTGTAGGATCTGGGCCTGCTGTCCTTCCATCCTTCTTTCCTTCCTTCTCTCTCCTTCCCTCCTTCTTTCTCCCTCCCTCCCTCTTTTCCCCTTTCTTTCTCCATCTCTCATTCATCTCAGATTCTAACCACACCCCCATTTGAACCACGCCCATATAAGCCACGCCAACTATTTTTCGTAAACCACTCCCATTTTTCACCATGGCATGCTTCACATGCCGCATTTGGATTTTTAGCCTGTACCACGACATAAGCACATGCCCCACCCCCTAATTATAAGACTCTGTCTACAGCCAAAAAAGTGTCCCAAATTTTTTTTACAATGTTGGCAAGTATGCTGATGTTGGGGCTATGGCAGGAATAGATGTGTACAAGGAGGCAGGTTTATCCACTCTGGCAACTGCAGGGGACTGCACACTTGTCTCTACTTGGGTGACAGAGGATGAGGAGGATGAGGAAGGTTTAGTAAGCCAGTCCACCACCTCCTCTGCATGCTGTGGCTGGATAGCATGGGCAAACTCACTAAACAGAGGAAATGATGCCCCGCCTGAGGACTGACCACCACGTCCACCTTTGCCTGTGGACACTGTGGCATGGGGGATTGTTCAGCTCAGTGGTAGATGCGTTTTCATGTAGTGAGTCCACATCAGATAGGCGTTTATCGTTAAGGGCCTGGTAGCCCACATTTATTGAATGATAAAAACGAAACAAAAGTCCACTCAGGAAATCTACGCAGGGGTTTAAACGTCATTCAGACAAGGTTTCAGCGGACAGTTTTTCGGAAATTCCGTAAAACCTTGTTCGTCAAACTGTCCGCTGAAACTGTCCGCTGAAAGCCCACACACGAGCGGACTGTCCGCCCAAACACTGTTCAGCGGACAAAGTTGGGCGAACAGTCCGCCCGTGTGTACGCGGCCTCAGGGATCTCCAAACTACAGACTCCCATCCAGAACTAGCAAAACCTTGAGAAAACTGACAGAGCAGTTTTCTCCATTAAAACTCTACTCTGTAGTCATGCAAACTCCGTTTGTGTATCTGCAGAGTTTGCAGATTGCGCTGTTCTATCCGAAGACTGTTTGTTTTGTTTAGGGAATCATTCATACTTATGAACTTCACTCTAGTATCACATTAGCAGCTGTTATAGCCCATATTCAGTGCCACCTTATGGACAATCAGTGGGATTTTTTCTGCGTTTTATTTACAATCTTTTTTGGCTGACTTCCCTGCCTTTGCCGTCTCTTGCTGGCTCGAGCCCTCGAGGAGATTGATGCCAGCCCTCCCGCAAGATTCAGCAATCCGCTGGGAGTTATTCACGTTTGTGAACAGGTTGGACTGGCACCAATCTATTCGGTGTCCGGACGTTGTTTTGTGTTCATTGTATTTTATGTTGTTTTGTGTCTCCATCTGTCTGTGCTTGTCTTGACTGACCTATTCAGGCTAGTTGGCAATTTTTATACATTAGTGATCTAGACAGTGGTTGTACTCCTTCACCCACATGTGTGTTTGTGTGTTTTTTGTACCAATTTATTTATGAATAAACAGTAATTTTTGATTAGAGATGCACAATGTGATTTGTTTTTCAGTGAGCCTCATCTTTCTTGTCCCCTTCTGTTTGGGATACTTTTTGTAACAGTAATGCATGCAGAACTATATGGCGCTAAACTGGCAGTAACGCATGAAAAACGATATGGCGTTAAACTGGCAGTAACGCACAAAACTATATGGCGTTAAACTGGCAGTAATGCACGCAGAACTATATGGCGTTAAACTGACAGTAACGCATGCAAAATTATATGGCATTAAACTAGCAGTAACGCACGCAAAACGATATGGCGTTAAACTGGCAGTAATGCATGCAAAATGATATGGTGTTAAACTAGCAGTAACGCACAAAAAACAATATGGCGTTAAACTGGCAGTAATGCACGCAGAACTATATGGTGTTGAATTGGCAGTAACGTACAAAACTATATGGCGTTAAACTGGCAGTAACACATGCAAAACTATATGGCGTTAAACTGGCAGTAACGCACGCAAAACGATATGGTGTTAAACTGGCAGTAAAGCACACAAAACTATATAGCATTAAACTGGCATTAATGCACACAGAACTATATGGCGTTAAATTGGCAGTAACACACGCAAAACGATATGGCGTTAAACCTGCAGTAACGCACGCAAAACGATATGGCGTTAAACTGGCAGTAACGCACACAGAATTAAATGGCGTTAAACTGGCAGTAACAAAATCAAATAGACAGTGTTCAACTATCGCTACACTGACACTATCTGAACTTTCCCTACTCTAGCTATAATGTCAAGATTGCTGACATGGTCTCACTGCCCCTACTCCCCATGTATGTATGAATGACATGATCTCGCTACACTACAGTGAAACTATCTCTGAGCTGTCCCTACTCTAGCTGCACACTATGCAAAGCAGAATGATAGTCCTTCTCACTACACTCACACTATCCCTAGACTGACACTAAACTAATATTCTACACTGACAACTGAAGCAAAATTGCACAGTTTAGCACACTAACTAACTGATAGCACCGAATCTCTCTCCGTGCCAAAATCACACTGAAAATGGCTGCCATTGAAAGAATACTTTTATACTGTGGGGCGGGAATGAGCCATGATTGGATAAAGTCATGATGACAGTGGCAGTGACAGTGGCAGGGGTGGCACAGTGGTATAGTGTTTAGCACTCTCACCCAGCAGTAAAAAGGGTCACTGGTTCAAATCCCAACCAGGACACTACCTGCCTGGAGTTTGCATGTTCTCCCTGTGCCTGCGTGGGTATCCTCCGTGTACTCCAGTTTCCTCCCACACTCCAAAGACATGCAGGTAGGTTAATTGGCTTCTTTCCAAAAAATTGGCCCTAGTATATGAATGGGGACCTTGGATTGCAGGCTCCTTGAGGGTAGAGACCAATGTGAGTGTGCAATGTACAGGGATAGGGGTAGTGGTCACATGATCTTTCCCTGTTCTTTGGCATCTGCAGGGAAAGATACTTGGGAGAGGCTTCTATTACTGCAGACGTATGCTCTCTACAGTGCGAGTCTGTGCCTGGCCAGCTCTGATTGGTTCTGTGCCAATCACATGACAAAAAAAAAAAACTGTTTCTGAAGAGCAATTCAAATTAGATTATAAATATCAAATAACTGTTTTACAGCTCCCTATGCATCTTTATTGAATAATGATTTATATTAAAACTAAGCTTACTTTCTAAAGAGTTATGAACTCTTGTAAGATTGAATGTCATATGGTTTACAACACCTAGCCCTGTGTTTATTTATAACCCTTTGAGGCCAAGATCCGCCTGCAGTTAGTTCCCATTGGGGTGAGCGGAAATTGGTTTTTCAAATACACGACCAATATCTGATATACTTGTAATTCCTACATTCTTGAATTATTATTTTTTTAATTCTCACTACATAACCGTTAAATGTGTTATTTTATGATTATATACTGTGAAAATAAATACCAAAATAACTGTCTTACCTACTATTGAACTGTTTATCTTGAAACTAATAACCATTTAAATTAAAAAAAAAATGTATAAAAATATAAAAAATAAAACAAAGCTTTCTGTAAGTGTAATCAATGTAATCAATCAGCATACTATATCCCGCTTCCATAGTGTTTAGCAATAGAAGGACGAGGATGGAGAGAGAAAGAGGGAGGTGAGTGTCATTTAACACACTGTATATGCCCACATGTGTTACTCTAGTAATGTGGGCTGCACAGGTAAGAAAAATTAGGAAATGAAGATCTTTGAAAGGAACTGAAACAGAGCATGCTCCATAGAGGACACCAGCTGATCTACACAATCTCAACCTGTAAGTGGGGACACAGAGGATAGGAAGGACAGCTGAAGGCAGGATCTACCAGGTATATTTCACTATACACAAAAAAGTTACTTTAGTGGCTTTGTAAGTCTGCACACTCTGTAATATAGTGTGTAAAGGGAGTTTGTCTGGGTTTAAAGACACTTTAATAGTATTTTGTTGTATCTTTTCAATAAGAGCAGAAAACTGTTGATCCTATTCCTACCAGATCTCTTCTGATCTGATCACTTCCTATGCTCTCTGCCTTTGCTCAAGGTTATTAGGTAGCATTGTTGCAAACTCTCTTTTAGGATCAGAGAACACCTTTCCAAAGTTATGAAGAAGAGGGAGGGGGGGGGCGTTCTGTAGTCTGATTTTAAGGTGACAATTCCTCTCTTCTATAGATACAATTCACTCAGTAAAGCCGCGTACACACGGGCGGACTGTCTGGCCAACTTAGTCCGCCGAAACACATTTCAGCGGACAGTCCTCTCGTGTGTGGGCTTCAGCGGACTTTTTCAGCGTGCAGTCTGGCGGACTAAGGCCGCGTACACACGGGCGGACTATCCGTCCAACTAAGTCCGTCAGACAATCCGACAGACAGTCCGTCCTACTTTCGAATGAACGGACTTGACCACACACAATGAACAGACAGTCTGCCGAAAGCTTGCGCGATGACGTGTACAGCACGTACGACGGGACTAGAAATACGATGTCCAATACACTGCAATGCAACCTTCGGCCGTGTAAATCCTTTCTGAGCATGCGCCATACTTAGTCCGTCCAACTTGCCTACTCACGAGCGGACTGTCCGCTGAAACCAAGTTTGGACGGACAATATTACGGAAATTCCGAAAGACTTAGTCCGCCAGACTGTCCGCTGAAAAAGTCCGCTGAAGCCCACACACGAGCGGATTGTCCGCTGAAACACGTTTCAGCGGACCAAGTCCGTCAGACAGTCCGCCCGTGTGTACGCGGCCTAAGTCTTTCGGAATTTCCGTAATATTGTCCGTCAGACTTTGGTTTCAGCGGACAATCCGCTCGTGAGTAGGCTAGTTGGACGGACTAAGTATGGCGCATGCTCAGAAAGGATTTACACGGCGAAAGGTTGCATTGCTGTGTATTGGACTTCCTATTTCTAGTCCCGTTGTACGTGCTGTACACGTCATCGCGCAAACGGACTGTTTTGCATCCGTGTGTGGTCAAGTCCGTTCATTCGAAAGTAGGACGGACTGTCCGTCGGATTGTCTGACGGACTTAGTTGGCCAGACAGTCTGCCCATGTGTACGCGGCTTAAGAATTTTCACCCTAGGAAACGTGTTACTGAAAGGATCACCACATGAAAATAAGGTTAAAAATAAGTGGGAAAAATCCAAAAGAAGGAGACTAAGTCAGCCATCACATCGTAGGACTGGTAAGCTGCAATTTACCAAATTTTTGTTCTTAGGTTTAGATATTTTTTAAATATTACCCAACCTGTCCACAATCACTGGAGACACTTCAGATGCTTTGGCGATGTCCACTGCTGCAACATAGTTACTTAATGCATAGTATGCTCTTTTTATGAGTGACGCCTCGTCATCAAAGCTTTTCCTCCACCGACTAATGGAATCTGGTGGTGATCTAAGTAGTGTTGCTTTCAGATGCTGTTTCAAAGATTCTGTCAAAGTGGATTTTCCTTAGAGGAAAAAAAAACATGATTATATATTTTTGATGATCAGATCAATACTTAAAATGGTTGTAAACCTCAGATATGAAATATGAACTAAGCATATCCCTTTATATTGTGTACTGTTCTTGTACTTGTGTAAGAGCACTAAGTGTCATTTCTGGCTGCTGTTCCGTTCCTCCGCTATCAGCATGAATCAATCCCTGCCTGACACCAAGAGAAAAAAGGTAACGGGATGGATCTCCAGCTGATTGACAGCCTCAGTTCTGTTCCTGTGTGCTGTGTGTGGAGGGGGGTGTGTCCCTTCCCTCCAATCAGCTCTCAGAGCTCTCCTCACTGAGCTCTGCAAAGTGTAACTTTAGCTCTCTGCCCCTTTTTTCTAACAGCTCACACAAGCTTTATACATTTTGTATTTTGAATGCCTGTAGAGAAGAGAAGACCGCAGATAAATAGGTGCAACTTATGTAGGAGGATGTGTTTCATCTCTGTTTACCACCTGAGACCAGTCACATTACTGGGTATATGTAAGGGTTTACAGTTATTTTAGGATTAAAGTTAGGCTTTGAATAACTTTAATCCTAAAATGGCCGTAAACCCTTACATATGCAGAGCATATACAGTGCATGAGGGCTTGCCATGTTTGTTTATTATACAGGTCCTTCTCAAAAAATTAGCATATTGTGATAAAGTTCATTATTTTCTGTAATGTACTGATAAACATTAGACTTTCAGATATTTTAGATTCATTACACACAACTGAAGTAGTTCAAGCCTTTTCTTGTTTTAATATTGATGATTTTGGCATACAGCTCCTGAAAACCCAAAAATCCTATCTCAAAAAATTAGCATATTTCACCCGACCAATAAAAGAAAAGTGTTTTTAATACAAAAAAAGTCAACCTTCAAATAATTATGTTCAGTTATGCACTCAATACTTGGTCGGGAATCCTTTTGCAGAAATGACTGCTTCAATGCGGCGTGGCATGGAGGCAACCAGCCTGTGGCACTGCTGAGGTGTTATGGAGGCCCAGGATGCTTCGATAGCGGCCTTAAGCTCATCCAGAGTGTTGGGTCTTGCATCTCTCAACTTTCTCTTCCCAATATCCCACAGATTCTCTATGGGGTTCAGGTCAGGAGAGTTGGCAGGCCAATTGAGCACAGTAATACCATGGTCAGTAAACCATTTACCAGTGGTATTGGCACTGTGAGCAGGTGCCAGGTCGTGCTGAAAAATGAAATCTTCATCTCCATAAAGCTTTTCAGCAGATGGAAGCATGAAGTGCTCCAAAATCTCCTGATAGCTAGCTGCATTGACCCTGCCCTTGATAAAACACAGAGGACCAACACCAGCAGCTGACATGGCACCCCAGACCATCACTGACTGTGGGTACTTGACACTGGACCTCAGGCATTTTGGCATTTCCCTCTCCCCTGTCTTCCTCCAGACTCTGGCACCTTGATTTCCGAATGACATGCAAAATTTGCTTTAATCCGAAAAAAGTACTTTGGACCACTGAGCAACAGTCCAGTGCTGCTTCTCTGTAGCCCAGGTCAGGCGCTTCTGCCGCTGTTTCTGGTTCAAAAGTGGCTTAACCTGGGGAATGCGGCACCTGTAGCCCATTTCCTGCACACGCCTGTTCACGGTGGCTCTGGATGTTTCTACTCCAGACTCAGTCCACTGCTTCCGCAGGTCCTCCAAGGTCTGGAATCGGTCCTTCTCCACAATCTTCTTCAGGGTCCGGTCACCTCTTCTCGTTGTGCAGCGTTTTCTGCCACACTTTTTCCTTCCCACAGACTTCCCACTGAGGTGCCTTGATACAGCACTCTGGGAACAGCCTATTCGTTCAGAAATTTCTTTATGTGTCTTACCCTCTTGCTTGAGGGTGTCAATGATGGCCTTCTGGACAGCAGTCAGGTCGGCAGTCTTACCCATGATTGCGGTTTTGAGTAATGAACCAGGCTGGGAGTTTTTAAAAGCCTCAGGAATCTTTTGCAGGTGTTTAGAGTTAATTAGTTGATTCAGATGATTAGGTTAATAGCTTGTTTAGAGAACCTTTTTATGATATGCTAATTTTTTGAGATAGGAATTTTAGGTTTTCATGAGCTGTATGCCAAAATCATCAATATTAAAACAAGAAAAGGCTTGAACTACTTCAGTTGTGTGTAATGAATCTAAAATATATGAAAGTCTAATGTTTATCAGTACATTACAGAAAATAATGAACTTTATCACAATATGCAAATTGTTTGAGAAGGACCTGTATATGTTTAGTTTCTTGTTTTGAAAACTCCAATTATTTTAGAGTTATGTGTAAAAACACAGCTCAAAGCCATATGGATGCAGCCATATATGGTTTAATGTACAAAGCTGACACATTTAAAAAGTGACAGTTATTTTAAAGTGGTTGTATACTCTTTTTTGTAACTTTTACCTACAGGAAAGCCTATAATAAGGCCTACCTGTAGGTAAAAAAAATATCTCCTAAACCTGTACGGTTTAGGAGATATTCCCCTCGTTATGCGCCGCTGACTGCAGCGGCGCATGCGCACGAGGGGATTCTCGGCCTGAAAATCTGGCAGTGGCCGGCGGCCGGAAAGAAATCTCCCGCGCGAATGCGCGGGAGTGACGATATCGCGGCTCCGGCCACTCACAGCGCCGGAGCCGCGATACCCGGAAGAAACGCCGAGGGAGCATGTCAGCTCCCTCGGCGTGGATCGTGCCAGATGTCGGGGCCTTGTTCTAAGGTAAGTATTTCATAATGAGCTAGTATGCAGTGCATACTAGCTCATTATGCCTTTTGCTTTGCAGGTGTTAAAAAAAAAAAAAAAAAAAAATAGCGGGTTTACTACCGCTTTAAGCTGTGTACAATGAGATTTGAAAATAACAGTCACAGGACTAAAATAGAAATACGTATTCTTGTGTTAAAGCTTTGTGAATTGAGCCTGAGGCATACTATGCAATGAAGCATCAAATTGTGGCCATGAGGTCAAAAGCACAGAAACAACCTGAAGGGGGACATAACTGTAATTTGGCTTTAGTCCTACTTAAAGTGATATTAAAGTCTTGTGTTTTTGTTTGTCTAAAAATAACAAACATAGTATACTTAGCTGCTCTATGCAGTGGTTTTACAAAGAGCAGCCCGGATCCTCCTCTTCTCAGGTCCCTCACTGGTGCTCCTGGCCCCTACCTCCTGCCGACTGCCCTCACAGCAAGCAGCTTACTATGGGGGCACCCGAGCTGAGCTCCTGCTCTGTGTGTCCATTCAGACATAGAGCTGCAGCTTGGCCCCACCGCCTCTCTCCTCATTGGCTCACTGACTTTGATTGACAGCAGCAGGAGCCAATGACGCCCGCTGTGTGTCTCAGCCAACCAGGAGAGAGTCCAGTACAGCCGAGTCAATTGTGCAACATCGCTGGATTGAGAAGGGGCTCAGGTGAGTATTAAGGGGGCTGAGGGGAGCTGCACACAGAAGATTGTTTTATCTTAATGCATAGAATGCATTAAGATAACAAACCTTCTGCCTCTAGAACCATTTTAAGGTCCTTTAGAATAAAAATATTACGTCTTTATAAGGCTAGATGTTTAATAGAATAGCTATGCAGCTGCTGGTGCTAAATCCTAAACTCCTTTACACAAATGTAAGCTCTTTTAACCCATCTACCATTTATTTATTTGCCACTTTTAACCACTTGCCGACCACGCACTGTACATCTAGTGCAACATGCGGGTCGCTCTAGATGTACAGTGCGTGGTCAGCAATTGGTCAAAAGTAGCAAATAAATAAATAACTGTACATCTAGTGCGGCAGTGCAGGCCGGTCGGCTGCATGTATATATACCTAATGCTGCTCTTTTGGGTAGGGGGCACAGCACAAGATGATCAGTGGGTGCCGAACAATGGAGGTCCGCTGGCACCCGCTGATCGACCAGGAGAAAAACAGAACAGAGCTCTACCTATGTAACTAAGACAGAACTCTGTCCTGTCATTGGGAATGTGGGGATTTCCCTGCAAATTGGGATTTTTTTTTAACCAAAAATATGTATACATATTGGTCTAACTTTATGGAGAAATTGAATTGTTTTAATTTTTTTTATTGGATATGTTTTATAGCAGAAAGTCAAAAATATATATATTTTTTTTAATTTTTCATATTTGTTTACTGCGCAAAAAATAAAAAATAAACCCGGTGGTGATCAAATACCACCAAAGGAAAAAATGACATAAATAAAATGTATGTATAGTATTGCACTCAATTGATAGTTTAACTAACGCAGTGAAAAAAATGGCCTGGTCATGAAGGGGGGGGGGGGTAAATCTTCCAGCAGTCAAGTGGTTAAGATACCCCAAAGAAAAACATAGACAACTTGGTAGGTATAACACACTATCTATCTATCTATCTATCTATCTATCTATCTATCTATCTATCTATCTATCTATCTATCTATCTATCTATCTATCTATCTATCTATCTATCTATCTATCTATCTATCTATCTATCTATCCTGAGCAGTGCTCAGCCTGACTTGGCTTTGCCCTGGGAGATGGACGGGAAGTTCCCATACCACTGTTGGAACACAGCGCTGTATACTGTGCATAGCTGATGCTAAATAAAGTTCATACAGTGCCGATA
The DNA here is from genome assembly GCF_037356315.1 of Lithobates pipiens. Classification (NCBI taxonomy): domain Eukaryota; kingdom Metazoa; phylum Chordata; class Amphibia; order Anura; family Ranidae; genus Lithobates; species Lithobates pipiens. The sequence continues at coordinate 517,667,134 of NW_027507758.1, forward strand.
GCAGGCGCATCTATTTGTTTTTTTGGACCAGCTTTTGGATAAACTAACTTCAAACCTGGAGCTCCGCTTTAACTTAGTAGGTCACAGACAGCCAACAAAAATACTAAACATTCTCTACCCTTTCCAAAACCATAGAATGTTTTGGATAAAATTCTAAAAAAACTGAACTCTTTCCACAGGCTCCTCTCCTCTGCTAAAATTAGCTTTCACTGCACACTGTGAGCTTCTCATAGTGTGCATTATAAGCTGTAGCTGGAGTTACAGCTCACCTTTTTTATTGGCTTCAGGATGTCTGACATCATCTAGCCAATTCCTCCCCAGTCTGCCCTTGGCCCACCCATTTTACGAATTTTATATATATATATATATATATATATATATATATATATATATATATATATATATATTATATATATATATATATTATTATTATTATTATTATTATTTTATTTTTTGTTTTTTTATTTATTACAGGTACTTATATAGAGCTGTCGATTTTACACACTGTTGTACACACATTTATTATACCTTCACATGTTTACATGGCAGTTTCCTCCCACACTCTAAAGACATGCTGCTATGTTAATTGGCCCCTGTCTAAATTGGCCTAGTACTGTATGTGTATATATGAATGTGAGTTAGGGACCAGTTCTTTCAATCATGAAGGCTCAGCAGCACATGTGGGCTTACCAAAGGCATGCTGCTGTTTTTAGAAAACTATATAGAGCCCCCCCCCCCCAGCCATGATCTGCACGCTTTGCATAAAGAAACATAGAGACCCAGTGACATCACCGAATCTAAAATAAAGTATGTGAAGTAAAACTTTGTTATTGTGTTACTAAAGGAGGAAGCAATAAATCACAGAAAGAACTTCAGCTTTAAACCCTGTTTACACCAAAACGCGGTGCTAGAAACCTGCGTTCTATGCATGTTTCCAGCACCATGTTTAAAGCGCACTGCATTTGTGATCTGCAGCAGATGTCAATGCAAAGCTAACAACACCCCAAATGCAGGTCATAAGCTCAGTGCATTTGCCTGCACTGGATAGCATTTACAAAAGTACTATGCAGTACGGTTGCAGTGTGTTTTATAAAGTAGTGCATGCACTACTTATGGTGCGGTGCAGTTGTGATTTCAACCTATTCAAATGAATGGACTGAAAATGCACTGCATTCAAATCGCAGAGGAACTCACTCGTGCTCCAGTGCAATTCCTGGTGTGAACCAGCCATTAACCACTTTCAGACCGGACCATTTTGCTGGTAAATGACCAGAGGTCTTTTTACACTTTGGCACTGCGCTGCTTTAACTGGTAATTGCGCGGTCATGCAATGTTGTACCCAAACAAAATTTGCGTCCTTTTCTTCCCACAAATAGAGCTTTCTTTTGATGGTATTTGATTGCCTCTGCGATTTTTATTTTTTGCGATATAAACGTAAAAAGACCGCAAATTTTGAAAAAAAATGATATTTTCTACTTTTTGTTATTAGAAAAATCCAATAAACTCAATTTTAGTCATACATTTAGGCCAAAATGTATTCAGCCACATGTCTTTGGTAAAAAAAAAGTCAATAATTGTATATTTATTGGTTTGCGCAAAAGTTGTCACATCTACAAACTAAGGTACGTTTTCTGGAATTTACGCAGCTTTTAGTTTACGACTGCCTATCTCATTTCTTGAGGTGCTAAAATGGCAGGGCAGTACAAACCCCCCCCAAATGACCCCATTTTGGAAAGTAGACCCCCTAAGGAAATAGATAAGAGGCATGTTGAGCCCATTGAATATTTTATTTTTTTGCCTCAAGCGATTGAATAATGACAAAAAAAAAATTATTTTTTTTTTTTTACACAAAGTTGTCACTAAATGATATATTGCTCACACATGCTATGGGCGTATGTGAAATTACACCCCAAAATAAATTCTGCTGCTTCTCCTGAGTACGGGGATACCACATATGTGGGACTTTTTGGGAGCCTAGCCGCGTACGGGGCCCCGAAAACCAAGCACGGCCTTCAGGCTTTCTAAGGGCGTAAATTTTTGAGTTCACTTCTCACTACCTATTACAGTTTTGAAGGCCATAAAATGCCAAGATGGCACAAAACCCCCACAAATGACCCCATTTTAGAAAGTAGACACCCCAAGCTATTTGCTGAGAGGCATGTTGAGTTCATGAAATATTTTATATTTTGCCACAAGTTGCGGGAAAATTACAAACTTTTTTTTTTTTTTTTTTTTTTTCACAAAGTTGTCACTAAATGATATATTGCTCACACATGCCATGGGCATATGTGAAATGACACCCCAAAATAAATTCTGCTGCTTCTCCTGAGTACGGGGATACCACATATGTGGGACTTTTTGGGAGCCTAGCCGCGTACGGGGCCCCGAAAACCAAGCACCGCCTTCAGGCTTTCTAAGGGCGTAAATTTTTGAGTTCACTTCTCACTACCTATTACAGTTTTGAAGGCCATAAAATGCCAAGATGGCACAAAACCCCCACAAATGACCCCATTTTAGAAAGTAGACACCCCAAGCTATTTGCTGAGAGGCATGTTGAGTCCATGGAATATTTTATATTTTGCCACAAGTTGCGGGAAAATTACAAACTTTTTTTTTTTTTTTTTTTTTTTCACAAAGTTGTCACTAAATGATATATTGCTCACGCATGCCATGGGCATATGTGAAATGACACCCCAAAATAAATTCTGCTGCTTCTCCTGAGTACGGGGATACCACATATGTGGGACTTTTTGGGAGCCTAGCCGCGTACGGGGCCCCGAAAACCAAGCACCGCCTTCAGGCTTTCTAAGGGCGTTACAGTTTTGAAGGCCATAAAATGCCAAGATGGCACAAACCCCCCCCAAATGACCCCATTTTGGAAAGTAGACACCCCTAAATTTAGGGGTACACTAGTGAGACTAGGTAATAAATGGCGGGTGCCCTGAAACTATAAAAAAATAACTAACCAACCAGCGTCACCTGTAACAGTTATATGGTGATCACAGGTGAAAGGGTTAACTAGGGGGCAATCAGGGGGCTTTATGCGGTAGTATATGGGGGTCCCTGGCGCTATAAAAAGCTGCGGCGAACCTAAATACCTACCTGCCTAACTAGCGTCACCTGTGACACTAATACGGCGATCAGAAAAATGATCGCTTATTAGGCTGGGTTCACACTGGAGCGATGCGGAAACGCCGCGAATCCGCGGCGGGTTCCCGCATCGCATGCCTCCCGGCGGCAGTTCACACTGCCCTATGCGGACTGCTGGGAGTGTCAGTGAAATGTTACTGACACCCCCAGATCAGTTCGCATATCGCAGTGCGATCTGCAAACTCGGATCGCATGGTGTGAACACCCATGCGATCCGATTCTGCTGCGGGCCAAAAAAAGGGTCCCGTGCGAATTTGCGGCGGGTGCGGCGGGTGTGGCGGGTGCGGCGAATGGCTGAACTCGAATCGCACAGAGATCGGATGTGATTTGCACTGCAGTGCGGTGCGAATCACATTCGTTCTCATAAACCGCTGCAATGTGAACCCAGCCTTAGTGACACTGGCGACGGGGGGTGATCACGGGGTTAAACCTTTATTGGGGGGGTTAGGGGGGTACATTAGAACTAAAGGGGGCTAACTCTAACTGCCCTAACAGTTATTACAGTCACAAATGACACCAATGCAAAAAAAAATAAAAAAAAATGACATTGGTGTCACTGTGACTGGGGGGCAGGGGTAATTGGGGGGGTGTGAGTGTGCCTGGCATGTTCTACTGTGTGTGTAGAGTGTTGGTGCAACTCACCGATCCGCTCTCCTCCGTGTCGGAACGAAAAATACCGACACGGAGGAGAGAATACATCACTTCCTCTCCTGTGTTTACATTACAGGAGAGGAAGTGATGTCACGGGGGATTTCCATTCGTCGAGAGCGATCGCGAGGGGGTGGCCATGAATGAATGGCCGCCCCCTCATCCCGGATCGCTCTCGAAGGAATGCCGACCGCCGCAGGCACCGGGGGGGGGCCCGATCGGGCCCCCCACCCGCGGGCAGGCAGGGACTTATATATACGCCCATATGCCTGCCCGTGCCATTCTGCCGACGTATATCGTCGTGCGGCGGTTGGCAAGTGGTTAAACAATACATAGTTACACTTTCTGTTTTATGTACTCCCATTGTGTCATACCTGTAGCATCAAGCCCTTCTATTACAATGACAGGATGGGATCCTTTTTCTGGAATGGTACCAAAATCCATACATTTTAAAAGTTTTTCCGCTTCAGGGATCACTTTGGCGCTCTACAAAGAAAAAAAAACATATTTGTTAATGTTTTTCTACTTTTTTATTTATTTATATGAAGTGGATGTCACGGAACGGCTTCCCGCACTTAGCTGAGTGCTTCCGTCAGTACACTGCTTCCTCCGTTCTGGACCTTCAGATATCAGATATTACAGCCACATATTGTAACCAAGAACCAGTCGAGACTAACTCAGTTGCTAACTGGAACATGGAATGTTTTATTGGACAAGGATATAGGCTTTTTATACACTTGAAAAGTATGTTAGTCCCCCACAGACCCAATAACCCAAATATTTACCCAAAACATCACCCAATGGGTTAGATAACGAGGTAAGGGCTGACTCATGGCTACTCCCCCTTCCTCTAGCAACTACTAGCTGACAATGATATAATTAACATACTAATTAATGCAGCACTTAAACCAGCCCAGGTGAACAGACTGCCCGGCAACAAGGGTAAAGCAGAGTACATTATACATTATCCTAAGTATAATCACAGAACACCTTATTAAACAGACAATAGCAGGAGACCCCAGTAGCAGACTGATCATTGGAGAGATCAGTGTGGCCAGTTCTTTCCAGGAACATGTATAGTTAAGAATCAAACAAACCAGTAATAGTCTTCTTTATATATTTCCTGGAAGATATTGTGGATAAATATTACTGTCCCGTCTGAAGTATTCCAAACCACATTCTCAGTGTCCATTAAGTGGTGGTCCATCATTAGAGATCTATGTGCTCTCTCCCTGGGCTATAGTCAGTGGGTAAGAGGCTTGCTCTCAGTCCTCTCCAAAAGCACCTACTTAGGTTAGGTCTGTCAATGTGGTTCTAAAGGCAAAACATTTTTCTTTTACCTTACTGAATTCGCTCTATTGAAGTAAAAAAAAAAAAAACTTCCATTAGCAGCCCCCCCAAAAAACAATTACCTGAGTCCATTCTTAATCCAACACTGTCCTGTCTACAGCAGCTCTTCTCTCCTCTGTCACAGGCTTGATTGAAAACAGTGGGAGCCATTGGCTCACTCATACCCTGTGAGAAGGGAGTGAGGAGGGCTGAGCTGTGCTGCGTGTGTCTATAGATGCACACAGCCTGGCACGGTAACCCCCCACCCCTCACACATATGCCCCCAAAGTATATGCTATGGACACAGACACAGAAGAGCAGAAGCCAGGAGCTCCGGTGGGGGACCCAAGAAGAGGAGGTTCGGGGCCACTCTGTGCAATACCATTGCACACAGCAAGTGGGCAGGTAAGTATAACATGTTTGTTATTCTAATTTAGAAAAAAAACTAAAGACTTTACAATCACTGTATTATATAGGAACAGTAAAACATATTTACCTTATATCTCTATTAATGTGGTTCTAAAGCCTAAAGGTTTTTTTTTTATCTTAATGCATTTATTGCATTAAGGTAAAAAAAAAAGCTTCTATAATCAGCCCTCCTAAATACTCCCCTGAGACAGATCTCGGTCCAACGCTGTGCCCAGAGCAGCAGTGCTGCTCTCTCTACTCGCTGTCTCAGAGACAGAATGGCTCCTGCCGCCAAATCCAGTGAGGAGGAAGCAGGGGGCGGAGCATAGCCACGCTATGTAAGTTTATAGACACACACAGCCCCGCTTGGGGGAGTGAGCCTGCAACGTCTGTGCCCATAGAAAGCATCTTGCTATGGGGGCTGACAGAGAAGAGGAGGAGCAGACAGCATCAAAGAGGAACCCCAGAAGAGAAGGTTTTGCACAGAGCAGACAAGTATAACATGTTTGTTACTTACAAAAAAAAAATTGCCTTTAGTGATGCTTCAAGTTCTCCACCTTGATACAGTATGTCAACTCCCATCATCCCACAATATCTTCTTTTTTTTTTACCAAGTAAGAGGGATGCCATTATTACACTGACGAACTGCCAAAATATAGTTTAAAGCTGAAGTTTGGATTGCATTAGATTGAATTGTTCGGATTTGGTAAATCTGAAAATCGTACAGTCAGATTGTAACGTGTATGGCTAGCTTAAAGTGATTGTAAACCTTCAGACATGAAATATGAACAAAGCATATCCCTCTATAGTGTGTACTTGCCACAAATACGAGTACTAAATTCTGATTTTTTTCCTTCAGATTTACCAAAACCATGTAGTGTAAGGGCTTTGTCTGATTGCATACAAATTTAAACTCCTAAGATTTGACCTCATATTATATGGTTTTAGTAAATCTGAAGGAAAAAATCAGCAGACAATCTGATAGTGTGTATGGGGCTTAAGTGTGATTTCTGTCTGCTGCTTTATTCCTCTGCTATCTGCAAGAGTCCCTTCTGACAAGTTTTCCTGACGCCAAGAGAAAAAAGGTGTCAGGGGAGGGACCTCCAGCAGATTGACAGTCTCAGCTCTGTTCCTGTATGCTGTATGAAGGGGGGTGTGTCCCTTCTATCCAATCAGCTCTCAGCTCTCCTCACTGAGCTCTGCAGTGTGTAACTTCAACTCTCTACCTCTTTTTTTTTTTTGACAGCTCAGACAAGCTTTATAAATTCTGGGCTTTGAATGATGTAGAGAAGAGAAGCTGCTAATAAACAGGTACAACTTATGTAGAATGATTTGTTTCATCTCTGCTTATCACCTGAGGCCAGTCACTTCACTGGGTAAATGTGAGGGTTTACAACCACTTTAAGGCTTCATTCAAAACAAAACATCCTGTGAATGTGCAAAAAGCATGTTGTGCTTGTAGTGTAATTTATTGTTAATGGCACCCAAAATAAAAATGTACAAAAATGCGCTGTTAAACACTGTACAAATTTCAATGCTCAAAAAGGTACATGAGCTCCCTTGTGCATCAGATGAATTGGCTGCCCTATGTGTTCAGTGCAGAACAAAGCATGAAAAAACACACAATCGAGTCACGTTTTTACATGAGTAGAGGAGAGCCAGGGATGCCACTAGGACCACCAGGGATGTCACCATCAGCTATGCCACCCTAGACCACCAGGGATGCCATTCAGTGCCCACAATGGGCATCACTGATTGGAAGGCATTATTGTTTGGTATTGATTGGCATCCATCCATACAATTAATTCATGTACATCAGTGCCACCTATCAGTGCCCATCCATGCCCATCCGTGCCACCTATCAGTGCCCATCTGTGCCTCCTTTCAGTGCCCATCAGTGTCACCTATGTGTACCCTTCAGTGCTGCATATCAGTCCCACCTATCAGTGCCCATCAGTGCCACCTATTACTGCCCATCATCAGTGTCACCTCATTGGTGCCACCTCATCAGTGCCGCCTTATCAGTGCCCATCAGTGCAGCCCATCAGTGCCCATCAGTGAAGGAGAAAACATAGTTATTTACAAAGTTTTGTAACAGAAACAAAAAAACATTTTTTTTTCAACATTTTTGGTCTTTTTTTTTTTATTTGTTTAGCAGAAAATAAAAATCCCAGAGGTGATCAAATACCATCAAAAGAAAGCTCTATTTGTGGGAACAAAACTATAACAATTTAGTTTGGGTACAGTGTTGCATGACTGCGCAATTGTCATTCAAAGTGCAACAGCGCTGAAAGCTGAAAATTGGTCTGGGCAGGAAGGTGTATAAGTGCCCAGCCCAGTATTGAAGTGGTTAAAAACCCAACTCAGGTAGTGTGTGTATAGAAATATGTGAGTGCCAGCATGAATCTGATTGTGTGTGATACTAAATCATGTCTTCTCTGCACCCCCTATGCAATGGCAGTCCACAGAGACAATAAAATAACATGGGATACCTTATATTGTAGATCTCACCTCATGCAGCACAGACAGTACATCTTGCAGGGAGGAATACACAGCAGAACCTCTGAGAATTTCCACAAATGGAGATGGCATTGGACCATTCACTGCCACTACCTCTGACCTGTCCATCTCCTTCACTTGTCCATTGACTTCCCAGCGGCTCTGCCAGACCCGGCCCTCTTCTCTGGTATAGGTGCACAGCTGGATGTCCTGCTGGTTCTCCCTGAGAAGACCCTCCAATTTATTCTGTAGTTCACAGTGATGCTGTGGATCCAGAATTAGGAACCCTCTCTGCAGAGACCCATGAAAGTTATCAGGAATATACGAAAGGAGTTTTACAACCTGAATCCCAGGCACCATGGCAGTCAGTTCTTTTCCCATTGACTTCTGTAGCCTTGCTGCTTGCACCCATTGGCTGGTAGTTACACACAATGAATGAGCATACCCCCCTTGTGCTAGAAATGGCCAGACATTGGATGCCCCAGAGGACACCGGGCTTACATTGTCCTTCAAAGTGAAATAGAAGGGAGCCTTACAGGCAGATTCCACAGCATACATTTGGGATTTTACTCTGTGCTGACTGGCAGCACTGGCCATCCTTGTGCAGGTTCTCAGCATAGACCTGGTGTGTAGATAGAGCTGGAGGCAGAGAATGGGAAAGGCTTTACAGCCTGCCATCATTCTGGGGAAATGGAAACAGCAGCAGCTTGTTATGGTATTACTGCGGAGAATAGAAAGTGAAACCAGGAGCTCAGAGGAGAATAGAAACTTAACCATATCGCAGCCTGTTTACAGTTTCTGTTTCCTAGGGAGGTCACGGAGAAGGAATGCATGTCATCAGGAGGAAACACACATGATACAGCCCAGCCCTGTGCCTAGCAACAAACTGTTTACGTGGGCAGTTTTCATATGCGTACTTATGTAACTATATAGAAAACAAGGCAGTGTTTAAAGCAGCATTAGCAACTTCCTACCCAGGCCAATTCTGACATTTCTCTCCTACATGTAAATATCATAATTTTTTTGCTAGGAAATTACATAGAACCCCCAAATATTATATATGCTTTTTTTAGCAAAGACCCTAGAGAATACAATGGGGGTCGTTGAAACTTTTTATCTAGCACGGTATTTGCGCAGCCAATTTTGTTAACGCGTTTTTTTTGGAAAAAAAAGTTTTGTTCTTTAAAAAAAAAACAGTAAAGTTAACCCAAATTTTGCATAATGTGAAAGATGAAGTTACGCCAAGTAAATAGATACCTAACATGTCACACTTCAAAATTGCGCACGCTTGTGGAATTGTGCCAAACTTCAGTACTTAAAAATTCCCATAGGCGACACTTTACATTTTTTTTTTTACTGGTTACATGTTTCGAGTTACAGAGGAGATCTAGTGCTAAAATTATTGCTCTCGCTCTAACATTTGCGGCGATACCTCACATGTGTGGTTTGAACACTGTTTTCATATGTGGGCGGTACTTCCATAAGCGTTCGCATCTGCGTGCGAGCACACGGTGACAGGGGCACTTAAAAAAAAAATGTATTGTTAATTTTACTTTTTTTTTTTTTTAGTTTGACACTTTAAAAACTTTTTTAAAAAAATTGATCACCTTTATTCCTATTACAAGGAATGTAAACATCCCTTTTAATAGGAATATGGCACGATTAGTCCTCTTTACAGTGATATGTGGGGTCAATAAGCCCCCACATCTCAACCCCGAGGCAGCCTCGTTGTTTGAATGCAGAGGCCGGACGTGACGTCATAAGATCGCGCTTGGCCTCCGAATGATCTTAGAGACTCCGGCAACCATCTAATCCTCTGGAAATCTCGATGTAAACATCCCGGGCCGGCGGATCCTGTCTCTGTCTCACTGATGGAAGCGGTAAGTCGGTAGAAGCACCGCAGGGCACCGAGGGGGGGGGGCCTCCCCTCTCGCTGCTTGTAAGAACGATCAAGCGGCACCATTCCCTACACCATTCTTATGGTGTAGTGAATCGCTGGCTGAAAAAGCTGAAAAAGCCGATATCTGAATGATGCCTGTAGCTGCAGGCATCATTTAGATATACCTGCTCAAAGTCAAGGACGCCCTGTGACGGCCGGCGGGCGGGAAGTGGTTAAACCCAAAACTTAAAATGTAATATATTGCAGCTTATCAATCACTAGATGTGGTGGCTGCATTCGTTTTCACCTGGTAATCTGACCAGTAACACACCTCCTGTATGAGAGCGCCCTCACTCTGGATGAAGGAGCACAGGGGGCAGCAGCATTGTCAGCCTGAGGGTGAGGGGAGTGTTAGATGGATTAGCGTATTTAAATACACTAGCGAATTGAAGCAAAACTCCAGCTCACACTGCAGTTAGAGAAGCAGTTACAGCAATAGTTTTCTTTTTTCTTTTGGGATAAAACTTTCACATAAATAAATATAAGTTGATCATTGTAAGCTCTGTGTCAGTAGTAAATGGTTTGTCATCACATTTTTAATGACAGACTTGCAGGACAGCTTGTTCTGTTGATAAACAAGAGACTAAGGCTTGGTTTACATATATGTGAATTGGATGCATTTTTAACCGCATCCAATTCACATAACATGCGAGCGTGACTGGCTTTCAATGGAGCCGGTTCACACATGCCTGGAGCAGCTGAGGTGCAGTTTTGAAAAGGGTTCTGTGCGATTTTGGGTGCAGTTCAGGTGCAAATTCAAGGAAAAATTTGCATCTGAATCTCACCTGAACTAGGGAACAGAAATGCACAGGATGCCAGACTGCAACCCGCACAGCAGATATGTGAATCCACCAGTCGAAAAGCATCAAAGAAAGCTGCAGTTAAGCTGCAATATGATAAATGATTGCTCTTGGGTTTATAAGTGCTTTAGGTAAGACCGAACAGATGTCGGGCTCATTCTTATGGGTGTCTAAAACGTCTCATGTTTAGATGCAGCACATATTTTTACGCTGTATGTGTTTAGACAAATAATTTAGGCACATATTTTAAACACGATCTTCTGTTAGTTCTGATAGCAAAAAACTTGCATTCTATGCAGAAAATAGACATATGCCCATGTAAATGAAGCTTAAAGCGGTTGTAAAGGCACAAGGTTTTTTTACCTTCATCGCCTCCTCTTGATTCAGCGAAGTCTATGAGAGCCTTGCTCTCCCCGGACTCGCACTCATGAATAGCTTTTTGGCAGCAGTGGGAGCCATTGTCAATCAAAGCCAGTGAGCCAATGAGGAGATGGAGGGGGCAGGGCCGCGCCACGGCTCTGTGTGTGAATGGACACACAGAGCTGCTGATCGGGAGCACACCTGCTTGGGTGCCCCCATTGCAAGCTGCTTGCTGTGGGGGCACCTGGCAGGAGGGAGGAGCCAGGAGCTCCGGCGGGGGACCAAAGAAGAAGAGGATCCAGGATGCCCTGTAGAAACCACTGGACAGAGCAGGTAAGTATAACATGTTTGTTATTTAAAACAAAACAAAAAAAACAAGACTTTAAATCACTTTAAAGTTAGTACTAAATACTTTGAATTGTTTAGCTTAAAGTGTTAGTAAACCCACAACAGTAAAATCAGTCTGTATATACAGGAAAGCATGCTTACTATACCCACTGTGGAACCTAATGGGGTTAATACGCTGCATTGTGTAAAAAGGCTGTTTGATCCTGTCTTCTCTGATCCTTCCCTTCTTCCACAGTCCTCAAACCATTTCTTAATAGTACAGAGCCTTGGAGACAAGCTGCACATGCTTAGTATGGTGTGTATTGCTAGAGAGTTTTTTTTTTTTCTTGGGAGAGTACATGTGCTCAGCCCAAGGCCAATCAGCACTGTCCAGACAGTGTCAGTGGTCCTGCAGCCTCATAGGACAGTCAAAGGAGAATGAAAACTCTGACTACAAGCTTTAACCAGACACTTATAGAAGTCATAGGACTGCTATATATTTCTGATGAGAAAGGGCAGTTTATATGTACTAAAATTATTGCATGTCCATGTTCTGTGTACTATGGAAGACCAGATATAGTGAAAGCAGGGTCCCGGGTCTAGTAACACATTAATGCATCCTCTGCATTAAGGTAAAATATATCCAAGTACCTTTTCATGCCCCCTTCCCCAAACACTTACTGAGGCCCATGTTCACTGATGCAGGCCACCAGACCAGTGCAGCCAGCCACAGTGTCCCCTATCACTGCCAAACCAGTCACAGTTTTGCCACACTAGTGCCCCAGCAACAGTGTTCCTGATCACTGCCACACCAGAAGCAGTGTAAGCTAGCAACAGTGTTTTTGATTGCTGCCACAACAGTTCCAATGTCACCAGAGCAGTGTAAGCTAGTAACAGTGCTCCAAATCGCTGCCACTACAGTATAGTGTCACCAGACCAATGTGACCCAGAAACAATGTCCTGATCACCACCACACTAGTTTTGGTGCCACCAGACCAGTGTTAGCCATGCAACAGTGTTCCTAATTGCCACCACATCAGTCCCATTGTCACCAGACCAATGTAAGCCAGCAACAGTTTTCCTGATCTCTGCCACACCAGTCCCAGTGTCACCAGACTGGTGTGAGTTAGTAGCAGTGTTCCTTATCGCCACCACACCAGTGTCAGTGTTGCAAGACCAGTGCAGTTGGCAGCTATTTAAGGCTGGGCTTGAGATTCACCAAGATAGGAAATGTTTTTTTTGGCTAGACAGGAGTATGGATAGGATAAGAGAAGGAGCATGCTTGCTCCAAGTTGACAAGATATTGTGTTGGAGAGTTCTTTAATGAAATTAGGCAACTGGTACACCCTTGAAGGTTACCATGTGGCTTAGAACTCTCATGGAGAATCTCATTGTGAGATGTCTCTTTGATCTCAGAGTGTGGGCCCTGAGAGAAAGACTTTTCTTTTCTGGAAGGAAGACCTCTGGATGTTTCCAGGATCAGACCCAAGTGTTCCAGACTAAGAGAAGGCTGGAGAGCAGATTTTTAACTGCTCACCCAGCCGAAAGCCTGGAGCATCTGAACTGTCCTGTGGATGTTTCATGACAACTGAAAGGAAGATGAGTCTTTCAGGAGAAGGTCGTCTAGATAGACTGTGACCTGGATGCCCTGAATTCTAGAAAGCATGAAAAGAGGTTCTAGAACCTTTGTGAATACTCTGGGAGCAAAGGATAGGCCAGAGGGTAGTGTGACAAACTGGAAATGATTGTCTGCTACTATGAAGCACAGAAAGTGCTGATGAGGTGGATACATGGAACATGCAGATAGGCATCTTGGATGTCTACAGATGCCTTTTTTGTCAATGACCCCGTTTTCAATTCCTCATGCAATTTTATGACGCCAAATAAACTCTGAATTTTATAAGTCTTTATTCTGGGTGTAATCGGTGGGCTGTTGAATGGAATATATGAGATGCCCCATCCGACCCCAGCTCTGAATCCAAAAAAGGGTACTGATTAGTTGTGGTAGTATTTGGTAGTTGAACCCTTCTAGAGATCCTTTAGTAATTCAATTTCTATTTCTGACCTTGGCACTTCCAATGTGGACAGACCAGCATCACTCTGAATAATGCTGTGGACACAGACTCCAAAGTCATAGGCTACACTGCCTATTTCCATGACTCTTGTTGTCAAATCCCCATCAGTCCTGGAAAAGTGCTTGATACTGTGGTCCTTGGATGCACAGTATTAGTTACAGAATAGCATCACTGGGTTGCACTCCCTTTGCTCTCTCCCAATCAACAGTCCATGATCTACTCAGGAAGTGTAAATTCACAGTTTTCTCCATCCACTTAGCTCCTACTTCCTCCTCCACAATGTCCAGTGCATGGGACACCCAGTCTTCTTGCATTACTACATAGTGGCTGCTCCTACAGGGACCAGACGTCGGGCTCCCTGGACTCCTCTATCCGCTATCCGGCTCTGAGGTTTATGAACCCCCAGGCCTTCAAGCTCCCGGCCAGAGGCTCCGGGGTCTCTGAACGCCCGGCCCTCTGGCCCTCCTCGACTCTCAACTCTCCATTCTAGACTTCAGACTCCCCCGACCCTTGAGGCATGTGACCCCCCTGTTTATATGAGAGACCTTCCATTGACCAAGGAAATTAACCATTTACCAATTCTCTCACATGGGTTTCCTGCCACTCAGGCCTCAGTCCTTTCTTGCAAGCAAATCCACTGTCAAGCAGAGGAGGTATCCCTGAGCCCAAGTGTAGGCAGCCACACCCCCATCTACACTGACACTCCCATCCCCAAATAAACAACAAGACCTAAGAAAGAATAAGACCCTGGCCAAATTTACCTATCTCTACATCCTACTCTCTCAAAAAAACATCATTAAGCACCTTCTTAAATAGAGGGGGCGCTACATCCGCCCTCACTAAAAATCACAACTGTCCGAAGTTGTGGAAAAGAATAATCCGTGAATTTGAAAAATGTCCCTCCTTTTAACAAAGAGGGAGGCATCATATATTCTCCTGAATGTAAGTGGGGGAAATGGGATAACAGTGGATGAAATACAAAACAACACAAACATCAATTTTGTACACAACCTAGCTGTAGGTCCCTACAACTAACAGTGCATACAAGCAGAACCAGAGCATTGCTTCCAAGGGAGGAATACTCTGTTTACCACAGGTCTTCTTCTGTTTCCATTAAGGCTCGGTTCACACAGGGGCAACACGACTTTTGGAGGCAACTTGGACGTGACTTGACGTGACTTGACCTGAAGTGACTTGACGTGACTTGACGTGACTTGACGTGACTTGGACACAACTTACAACACTACTTTAAGTCGCCCCTGGCCAGGCGACTTGCCGTGGCCAATCAGAGAATGAGCTCTCAGGGGGGAACTCCTTTTGAGAGCTGATAATTCTCTGAGAGTCGCCTCTATATAGACGGAGATCCGACTTGGAGGCGACCTCCATTTAAATCAATGGGTACCAGTCGCCTACAAGTCGGATAGAAGTAGTACAGGAACCTTTTCTGAAGTCGGAGCGACTTCAGTAGTGTGCATTAAGACGGCTCTCATTCCCTTACATTGATTTCTACATGTTGTGCGACCTGAGGTGACTTGGGGCGACTTGAAGTCGGATCTGAGTCGCCCCTGTGTGAACCGGCACTTACGAGGATAGACAGCCGTCACATCCCAAAGTACCTAAGAGAAGACAACATAATATACAAGCTAACTACCAAGCTAACTAACAAATTGAACCAAGTGGCATGGGTTTTCCTGCCAGGATTGTCACCCCCTCAAAAGGAGTCTAAGAGACCTCCTGCAAGATGCATCTTAGACAGACATGCCAGCGGTAAAACACATGTATGCCCGTATATATATACTTTCTGTTTGCTTCTAAACAGAAGTCTTTTTTTTTTCCAAACCTAACAAAGGGAAAATAGCAGGAACAGCGCACTCTAGTGTCCATGACTCGTCCATGTCAGGCACCCTGAGTTGCGGCCCTTTAGAAACAGTCAATGGGAAGGCCCACCCTAACCCAGCTGCCCCCTGCACTCAATATGGGTATTTCAACACATATGTGGCTACCTCTCCAGCAGTCCTGCTCACAGATAAAAACGCGGGTCCGGCAATCTATTTAGCCTGTCTCCTTCCCCTCTCACAGAGACCGAGTAGCTTCGGGTATGTTGCCCAGCCTTCAGCAACAACACTCTGTCCTTGTAGATGGCCCTCCCGAGCTTCCACTCTTTATGAATGTCTTTGAACCGGACCCAGACCTCACTCTCTGGCGTCCATTGAGGCTTTGGAACATAGAGATAGTCCCAGACTAAATCATTTTCCCACTGCTCATGAGAGTTCTCCACGATCTCCATAACATGATCTGGGACATACGGATAGTCCAATCCCCACTCTTGTGCAACTCTCCTCTGTACCTCCCTCTGGAATCTGGAAAACCTTGGTAGTTCCTTGGGTCTTCCCCACCCAGGAAGAGCACAAGAGTCAGTGGCTTTGATAACCCATCGCTTATAAGTAGCGGCTCTCGTAGGAAGAACATTAGATGAGCTAGAAGAAAGTCTAATGGAGGGTACTGGGGGTTTAAATGCACTGACTGGCCTCTCCGATACTCCTGTGGAAGGCTCCACTGAAGTAGAACTTTCCAGGAACCACTCCTCCTCCTCACTGGACTCAGCCTCTTCAGGAGATGACCATTCAAACATATTTTCTAAGGACCCATACTTTTCCAGCACCTGCGGTGATTCCCCAGTCCACAGCCCGGCCCTTGCTCACCCTGCCCGGCTCACCTGAGGGATCCCCCTCTCTTGACTGTGGCTCCTTCCGGACAGGAACAGCAAGGGACTTACTCCCAGCCCGCTCTTCAGGGGTTTCCTCCAGAGATTGCTCATTGACACTGGCGACCACTGGGTCTCTGGCCAAGCTACAGGATTCCCCAATAGTTTCTACCTGGTCCTCCGGTATTTCCAATCCTCCTGAATCAAACGGGAGCTCCTTTACTGCCAAAGCAGGTGACACACGGCCCTCTCCGGCCCTCTGGGTCACCTGGTTTTGTGGCGTGCAAAGCCCGGTTGTTAGACTGGCAGAGTAATCCCTAACTTCCTGCTGTACCGGTCCTAAATTAGTGAGTTGGATGCCACAATGTTCGCACCGGGCCCAAGCATTGACACCGACCGTGGGCCTCCAACATCCAGGACACAGCATACATAGTCTCTCCACACCTTCGATCACTCCTAGCTCCGGTGAGCTCTAACCGAATACCAGTGTCAATTAGGACCCGATTGTGCATATCAGGTAACTGCTGCATGGTGAGAGCGTTCTGAACACCCTCCGCCATCTTCCTCCGCCTTGAGTGTGGCGCGTGGCACTTTGATTGCTGATATCTTCCCCTCCTGGGCGTGGCTCCGCCCCCCGGTCTTGTTGGTTCAGTGCGCAAGAAACTGTAGCACAACATTTTCCCTGTGCACTCCAGCGACACCTGGTGGCAGGCACTGTAGAATTGCAGGCTAAAGCAGCAGTCACTAGTTCACAGTAAAAATTTCCCCTTGTGATGTCCCAACTGTAAGGTACAAACTTCTCCGCAGTCCCGCGACACCTCCTATATCCGTGTTTCCAAGGGCAACATGGACATCCACAAGCCCCATCCACATTTCTGACTGTGTTAGCAGGACCGTTTTTGCAAATAGTGGGTGGTTGTCAGCGCTATCCCTACACCTGACACCCTGTAATTCAATGGCACGGTGCCGCTGTGATTGCCACGTATGACTACACATGTTACAGTCACTGAATGCGAGATTTTATCCTTTAGAATCTGGTTTGGTTGCCATGGTTAACGGGTTGACAAGAGATTAAAAAAAAAGATAATCTCGGTGGGTCCTCCATGTAGCGCACTACCCCCTTGGGAGATACAATGTTGTTCATTACCTTTTTGCCAATGACCCCGTTTTCAATTCCCCATGCAATTTCATGATGCCAAACAAACTCTGAATTTTATAAGGCTTTATTCTGGGTGTAATCAGTGGGCTGTTGAATGGAATATATGAGATGCCCCATCCGACCCCAGCTCTGAATCCAAAAAAGGGTACTGATTCGTTGCGGTAGTATTTGGTAGTTGAACCCTTCTAGCGATCCTTTAGTAACTCAATTTCTATTTCTCACCTTGGCACTTCCAATGTGGACAGACCAGCATCACTCTGAATAATACTGTGGACACAGACTCCAAAGTCACAGGCCACACTGCCTATTTCCATGACTCTTGTTGTCAAATCCCCATCAGTCCTGGAAAAGTGCTTGATACTGTGGGATACTGGGTTGCATTCCCTTTGCTCTCTCCCAATCAACAGTCCACGATCTACTCACAAAGTGTCGATTCCCAATTCTCTCTGTCCGCTTAGCTCCTACTTCCTCCTCCACAATGTCCGGTGCATCCCATGGGACACCCGGTCTTCTCACATTACTACATAGTGGCTGCTCCTCCAGGGACCAGACGTCGGTCTCCCTGGCCTCCTCCTCTGGCTATCCGGCTCTGAGGTCTCTTAACCCCCAGGCCTTCAAGCTCCCGGCCAGAGGCTCCGGGGTCTCTGAAACCCCGAGCCCTCCAGCCCTCCTCGACTCTCAACTCTCCATTCTAGACTTCAGACTCCCCTGACCCCCGGAGCATGTGACCCCCCTGTTTATATGAGAGACCTCCCATTGACCAAGGAAATTAACCATTGGCCAATTCTCTCACATGGGTTTCCTGCCACTCAGGCCTCAGTCCTTCCTCTCTTGCAAGCAAATCCACTGTCAAGCAGAGGAGGTATCCCTGAGCCCAAGTGTAGGCAGCCACACCCCCATCTACACTGACACTCCCATCCCCAAATAAAGAACCAGACCTAATAAAGAATTAGACCCTGGCCAAATTTACCTATCTCTACATCCTACTCTCTCAAAAAAACATCACTAAGCACCTTCCTAAATGGAGGGGGCGCTACATATGTATTCCCCTTGTTTCAAAGAGGCAATTACCAACCTTGCAAACTCCATTTTAAGTCCAGTATAATGAATTGGGCTTTGGTACCATGAAGAGGTTTCAATAAAATCCTTTAAACCTGTGTTGTACAGGTACTGACTCAGAAAGGGGGCATGTCAGGGGTCTCACTCTTCACCTGCTGGTAGGGAACAAGCTTTTTTTACATAGGCTGTAGCTTTAGAAAAAAAATATATAATAGTTCCTATGGGGGTTTTCTTCATTATCTGGATGAATTTTTGTTTGTAGCTCACCCCTCTTCCCCAGTTTGTGCTAATGCTTTAGAGTTTTTGTGTTTCTTTATCTTACCAATTTAGTATGTCCTTGGTTGATGTCACCTATCTAAAGATATTTTGTTTTTTCATTCTTTGAGCATTGCAAGTTTTTGCTAAATAAAAAATTTAGGCTGAAGATTGAAGATTTAATCTGTTAAGTCTTTTTGCCTTCATTTCCGGTTTAAATATTTTCCAAAAACAAAGCCCTGCCACTGCCTCCTGTCTTACTTTCTGTACTCGTCTACTGAACATACTACCTCCTATCAGACTCTCCACACTACTTTTCCACACATGCTGCCTCCATCATACCACTCCTCTCCTGCACATATTACCCCCTATTGTACCCTCTGCAATCGTCCCCTGCACAAATTCCCCTATCATACCCTCTGCAATCCTCTCCTGCACATATCTTCTCATCATACTTTCTGCTCTCCTCTTCTCTTCTACAGATATTGCCCCATAATAAGCTCCCTGCATACTTCTTTCTGCCACATACTGCCTCCTATCATACCCTCCGCAATCTTCTCCTGCACATAAAGTATCTCAGAAAAGTGAGTACACCCATTCACATTTTTGTAAATATTTTATTATATCTTTTCATGTGACAACACTGAAGAAATTACACTTTGTACAGCTTGTATAACAGTGTAAATTTGCTGTCCCCTCAAAATAACTCAACACACAGCCGTTAATGTCTAAACTGCTGGCAACGAACGTGAGTACACCCTTAAGTGAAAATGTTCAATTTGGGTCCAATGTGTCAATAGTTTCTGTGGCCACCATTATTTTCCAGCACTGCGTTAACCCTCTTGGGCATGGAGTTCACCAGAGCTTTACAGGTGGCCACTGGAGTCCTCTTCCACACCTGCATGACGACATCATGGAGCTGGTAGATGTTAGAGACCTTGCACTCCTCCGCTTTCCGTTTGAGGATGCCCCACAGATGCTCAATAGGGTTTAGGTCTGGAGACATGCTTGGTCAGTCCATCACCTTTCCCCTCAGCTTCTTTAGCAAGGCAGTGGACGTCTTGGAGGTGTGTTTGGGGTCGTTATGTTTGAATACTGCTCTGCGGCCCAGTCTGCGAAGGGAGGAGATCATGCTCTGCTTCAGTATGTCACAGTGCATGTTGGCATTCATACTTCCCTCAATGAACTGTAGCTACCCAGTGCCGGCAGAACTCATGCAGCCCCAGACCATGACACTTCCCCCTCCATGCTTGACAGTGGGTAAGACACACTTGTCTTTGTACTCCTCACCTGGTTGCCGCCACACATGCTTGACACCATCTGAACCAAATAAGTTTATTTTGGTCTCATCAGATCCAGTAATCCATGTCCTTAGTCTCCTTGTCTTCAGCAAACTGTTTGCTGGCCTTCTTGTGCATCATCTTTAGAAGAGGCTTCTTCTGGGACGACAGCCATACAGACCAATTTGATGCAGTGTGCGGCGTATGGTCTGAGCACTGACAGGCTGACCCCCCACCCCATTCAACCTCTGCAGTAATGCTGGTAGCACACATACGTCTATTTCCCAAAGACAACCTCTGGATATTATGCTGAGCATGTGCACTCAACTTCTTTGGTCGACCATGGCGGGGCCTGTACTGAGAGGAACCTGTCCAGTTAAACCGCTGTATGGTCTTGGCCACCATGCTGCAGCTCAGTTTCAGGATCTTGGCAATCTTCTTATAGCCTAGGCCATCTTTATGTAGAGCAACAATTCTTTTTTATAGATCCTCAGAGAGTCCTTTGCCATGAGGTGCCATGTTGAACTTCCAGTGACCAGTATGAGAGAGTGAGAGCTATAACACCAAATTTCACACACCTGCTCCCCATTCACACTTGAGACATTGTAACACTAACAAGTCACATGACACCGGGGAGGGAAAATGGCTAATTGGGCCAAATTTGGACATTTTCACTTAGGGGTGTACTCACTTTTGTTGCCAGCGGTTTAGACATTAATGGCTGTGTGTTGAATTATTTTGAAGGGACAGCAAATTTACACTGTTATACAAGCTGTGCACTCACTAATTTACATTGTAGCAAAAGTGTAATTTCTTCAGTGTTGTCACATAAAACGATATAAAATATTTGTAATGGTAGGTTATCCTCGCGCTATAGTGGTAAAGTTAGAGCAGGTTGGTGTGGTTGCAGCAAAAAACACCGACAGAGGTGCAAACCCTCCCCTCAAAGTGACAGTAAATAAGAAATAGATGGTGTTGCGCTCCACACCAAATAAATTAAGTCTAATAACACAATTACTAAATAATCGCATAAAATCTTGAAGACGCACTCATGTGATTAAAATTAAAATCACTAAATAATCACATAAGATCTTGAAAACGTGCTCATGCGATTAAAATTCCATTAATTCTAAGATAAATACCAAGTGAATAATACAGTGCTTGAAATAAAACTATTTCCTACTAATATTCATAAAATGAAAAATGATCTATATAATCGTGATAAAGTGACAAGAAAAGAATCGCAAATCTTAAAATTGTCAAAAGAATCGTGACATCAAACAAATCTGTGTCAGTCCATGAAAGTGCATCCAAGTGCCAGCATGTGTGCAGAAAAAAATATATATGATAATAAATACACAATAAAAATATGTAAAACGGTGTGTGAAAAAAATTATTATCGCAGAATACAAAAGATAATAGTCCAGCAAACGTGATAAAAAATGTCTCTAAATAAGTATAAAAAAGCTAAATCATAAAGTTCATGCAGGAAATGAAATAAATCCACGCTGTGCTATGTGAAGAAATTAATCCTATGAACAACCCCGGGATGATTCCACCAGTGATTTTGCAGCTCCTTAAACGTGGGTGCTCACACACTGAGTGCAGTGGGTACCTTACCTCACTGCTGTCAGTAAGACAGCAAAATGCTCCAGTGCAACAGTTGTGTCCTCAAATGGGGTGTATATCCTAAATGTAGTATGGGCGCCCCCAAAACCTTTTCCTCCAGATATTCCGCAAGGGATCGCAAGTCAGACCCAAGAAAGAAAGAGGGGGGGCTCCAATGGTGAAGTACGTTCACACAAATACTTTATTATAAAAAGGAACTAAGTCCTGGGTACTCACATTTATGCAGTAAAAATCAAACGTTTTTTCCACTAACAAACAACGAACGGCTTCCTCGTTCGTACCCCGGACGTCACTTCCGGTATCCTAGGATTGGCCTAGGAGGATACTGGAAGTGACGTCCGGGGTACGAACGAGGAAGCCGTTCGTTGTTTGTTAGTGGAAAAAACGTTTGATTTTTACTGCATAAATGTGAGTACCCAGGACTTAGTTCCTTTTTATAATAAAGTATTTGTGTGAACGTACTTCACCATTGGAGCCCCCCCTCTTTCTTTCTTGGGTCTGACTTGCGATCCCTTGCGGAATATCTGGAGGAAAAGGTTTTGGGGGCGCCCATACTACATTTAGGATATACACCCCATTTGAGGACACAACTGTTGCACTGGAGCATTTTGCTGTCTTACTGACAGCAGTGAGGTAAGGTACCCACTGCACTCAGTGTGTGAGCACCCACGTTTAAGGAGCTGCAAAATCACTGGTGGAATCATCCCGGGGTTGTTCATAGGATTAATTTCTTCACATAGCACAGCGTGGATTTATTTCATTTCCTGCATGAACTTTATGATTTAGCTTTTTTATACTTATTTAGAGACATTTTTTATCACGTTTGCTGGACTATTATCTTTTGTATTCTGCGATAATAATTTTTTTCACACACCGTTTTACATATTTTTATTGTGTATTTATTATCATATATATTTTTTTCTGCACACATGCTGGCACTTGGATGCACTTTCATGGACTGACACAGATTTGTTTGATGTCACGATTCTTTTGACAATTTTAAGATTTGCGATTCTTTTCTTGTCACTTTATCACGATTATATAGATCATTTTTCATTTTATGAATATTAGTAGGAAATAGTTTTATTTCAAGCACTGTATTATTCACTTGGTATTTATCTTAGAATTAATGGAATTTTAATCGCATGAGCACGTTTTCAAGATCTTATGCGATTATTTAGTGATTTTAATTTTAATCACATGAGTGCGTTTTCAAGATATAAAATATTTACAAAAATGTGAGGGGTGTACTCACTTTTGTGAGATACTGTACTTCCCCGTCAAACCTTCTACACTCCTCTCCTGCAAATACTACCTCCTATCAGGCCCATCCGCACATCTTTTCTATGCATACTGCCCCCCATCATATCATTTGCACTCTTCTCTTGCACGTACCACCCTTTAACATACCCTCTGCAATACTCTCCTCCACATACCCCCATCATACCCAACGCAATCCTGTCCTATACATACCCCTCATCATACCCTCCACGCTCCTCTTCTACACATACTGCCCCCTATCATACCCACTGCAATCCTCTCCTACCATACCCCTCATAATACCCTCCACATTTCAAAAAACGTATGACACTTAATTCAAAGATAAAAAATTTCAGTACAATACAATAGATTTATTTTCAATTTATATTTAAATGCTGGTTAGAAAAACACATGAAAAGAGTAACAAATACATGAAATTGGCACTCTTCTTACTAAATTCACATAAAATAATTTGCTATTAATAGGTTGAATGAGTTTATATACTGTACAGTATGTATCATCATGCATTGCCAAATTGCCTTATAAAGCTTCACCACTTGAGGCACTAATGAGCAGAAACGAAACTCCCTTAGACCATTTATTGTGGTTATTGCAGGTTTCTGGTTTGTGTGTTGTGAATAGAATGTGAAACTGACTTTCTCAGGAGCCAGCTGAGCCTATATAATCAGTGAAGGCATGAGAGCAGTTCAGTCACTCCCTACCTGTCAAATAAAGCTCATCTTGGCAAGATGCTGTCCCAGAGCTTTCTACCTGTTGTGGTGATACTTGTCTTCATCTGGAAGAACATGAGCTCTCTGCTTCATGCCATGAAGATGATCTCTAGGTGCTGGTTACTTTCTGCATCTGAAGTCCTTTCTGTCCCAAGCAGACAGATCCAGGATCCAGAGAGGGTTATACCCACCAGTGTCAACTACCACTTCACCAGGCAGTGCAACTACAAGTGTGGATTCTGCTTCCACACCGCCAAGACCTCCTTCGTCTTACCGATAGAAGAAGCCAAGAAAGGACTGGCCATGCTGAAGGCTGCAGGTACTAGACAAATCTCTTCTTTACTATGCTAGCTAAAGATTTTGTTATTTCCTATTGGTGAAAAAGTTGATATGTCCGCTCCTCTAGCCTGGAGCATTCTTTATGGCCCTTAGTCGGGCATTACCTACAGTAGTGTTTCTCAACCAATTTTCAGGCAAGGCACCCTTTAAAATTATGGAAAATCGTGAGGTGTCCTCCAGAATGATGGACAGTCTTGAGGCACCCATTCTAAAATGTAAAACGTTTTCTAATAGTTTTACATACTACAGCAACATCAATACATGTAGGACACACAACAGAGGTGATTTATTCTTCCAAAGCAAATTTACTTTTGCAAACTGTGAATACTGACTAGTATTCCCGTGTTTCTCTTTCCCTCAGTTTTTCTCCATCACTTAGCTAATGAGACCCCAAAGCTGATGGAGAGAGGCAGAGGAGGGTCAAACAAGGATGATATGCAGGCAACTGACATCCTCCTTATCAGGGGAGGATGTCATTGGTTGTTTGGAGGTTGGCAGCTAGAAGGTTGTAATGATGCACAATGAAAACCTGTGGATTTGTCTAACTAAAATGCAGGTTTCCTTCACCCACCGCCGGCTTATATACAAATTTGGGGTAATTTTTAGGCATTTTTCCAAGGCACCTCAGAGTACCTGGGCACCCTGCTTGAAAAAAGGCTGACCTACAATAATACCTAAATGTGGCCATACACCAGCAGAATTTTGTTTGAACATTTGGCCGGAAATTTAGAAAAAATTTGGTCGGTACTTGCAAAAATACCATTATAGATTTAAAAATTGTGTAAGAAAACCCTGAAATGCCATGCAAAAGTTTTTAAAAAGCAACAGGAATTGTAACATATTTAAAGAATAATTCCAGGCATCGGCATGTTATACATAGTAACATTGTTCCAGCTGTGACTAATGTAAATATATATATATATATATATATATATATATATATATATATATATAATGACATTCTTGTCCGACGCCACTGGAAGCTGCAAATATCTGAAGTAGACACCTCTACTCCAGTGATCTCCACTTGCTTCTGACTGTGTAGCCTCTGATCGAGAAAGGTTTTCCAACAGGAGTGCTCGACAAAAGTTGATTTTACAACTGTCCTCTGTTTTACAGGGAGGCCCACACACTGATCGAAATGTGGCCACTCCCTGCTCAACCAGCAGAATTCCAATCCACCTGTGGCCACCTTTAGTATATGTCTTGGGAATTGTGTTCACAGACTTATATTTATATCAGAACTGCTCTTCATCAAATATAAGTGATAGGGAGTAGAAAAGTAATTTCAACACCTTAGTAGAAGACCAAATGCATCAGAGATGGAATTGGGAAGCATCTTGAGCTGATTTCATCCCATCCTATTATTAAGTGGTGAGCACTTCAGCCTGGCAGCACTAGTGTTGTCAGTTTGAATCTTAACCACTGTACTACCTACATGGATTTTGCATGTCCTGTCTGCCCCTGCATAGGTTTCCTCCCACACCCCAAAGAAATGCTGGTAGGTTAATTGTCTCCTGTCCAAATTGGCCCTAGTATGTACAAATGTGAGCTAGGGACCTTAGATTGTAAGCTCCTTGAGGGCAGGGACTGATTTGAATGTACAATATACAGTGGTGTGAAAAAGTGTTTGCCCCCTTCCTCATTTCCTGTTCCTTTGCATGTTTGTCACACTTAAGTGTTTCGGAACATCAAACCAATTTAAACAATAGTCAAGGACAACACAAGTAAACACAAAATGCAATTTGTAAATGAAGGTGTTTATTATTAAAGGTGAAAAAAAATCCAAACCATCATGGCCATGTGTGAAAAAGTGATTGCCCCCCTTGTTAAAACATACTATAACTGTGGTTGTCCACACCTGAGTTCAATTTCTCTAGCCACACCCAGGCATGATTATTGCCACACTTGTTCACAATCAAGGCATCACTTAAATAGGAGCTGCTTGACACAGTAAGGTCCACCAGAAGATCCTTAAAAGCTACACATCATGCCGAGACCCAAAGAAATTCAGGAACAATTGAGAAAGAAAGTAATTGAGATCTATCAGTCTGGAAAGGGTTATAAAGCCATTTCCAAAGCTTTGGGAATCCAGCGAACCACAGTGAGAGCTATTATCCACAAATGGCGAAGACATGGAACAGTGGTGAACCTTCCCAGGAGTGGCCGGCCGCCCAAAATTACCCCAAGAGCGCAGCGACGACACATCAAAGAGGTCACAAAAGATCCTACAACAACGTCCAAGGAACTGCAGGCCTCACTTGCCTCAGTTAAGGTCAGCGTTCATGCCTCCACCATCAGGAAAAGACTGGGCAAAATGGCCTGCATGGCAGAGTTCCAAGGAGAAAACCACTGCTGAGCAAAAAGAACATCAAAGCTCGTCTCAGTTTCTCCACAACACATCTTGATGATCCCCAAGACTTTTGGGACAATATTCTGTGGACCGATGAGACAAAAGTGGAACTCTTTGGAAGGTGTGTGTCCAAGTATATCTGGCGTAGAAGGAACACTGCATTTCATAAAAAGAACATTATACCAACAGTAAAATATGGTGGTGGTAGTGTGATGGTCTGGGGCTGTTTTGCTGCTTCAGGACCTGGAAGACTTGCCGTGATAAAAGGAACTATGAATTCTGCTGTCTACCAAGAGATCCTGAAGGAGAATGTCCGACCATCTGTTCGTGTACTCAAGCTGAAACGAACTTGGGTTCTGCAGCAGGACAATGATCCTAAACACACCAGCAAGTCCACCACCGAATGGCTGAAGAAAAACAAAATGAAGACTTTGGAGTGGCCTAGCCAAAGTCCTGACCTGAATCCTATTGAGATGTTGTGGTATGACCTTAAAAAGGCCGTTCATGCTCGAAAACCCTCTAATGTAACTGAATTAGGACAATTCTGCAAAGATGAGTGGGCCAAAATTCCTCCAGGACGCTGTAAAAGCCTCATTGCACGTTATCGTAAACGCTTGGTTGCAGTTGTTGCTGCTAAGGGTAGCCCAACCAGTTATTAGGTTTAGGGGGCAATCACTTTTTCACACAGGGCCATGATGGTTTGGATTTTTTTTCACCTTTAATAATAAACACCTTCATTTACAAATTGCATTTTGTGTTTACTTGTGTTGTCCTTGACTATTGTTTAAATTGGTTTGATGTTCCGAAACACTTAAGTGTGACAAACATGCAAAGGAACAGGAAATGAGGAAGGGGGCAAACACTTTTTCACACCACTGTATATGTAAAGCACAAATTGATGGCACTATACAAGTACCAGTAATAAATAATATTTTGTGATCTGAGCCCTATTAAGCCTAATTTCTGTCTTCCAGGTATGGAGAAGATTAACTTTTCTGGAGGTGAACCATTCTTGCAGGACAGAGGGAACTTTGTAGGAAAGCTGGTGGAGTATTGCAAGAAAGAGCTGAAGTTGCCCAGCATCAGCATTGTGAGCAATGGCAGTCTGATCACAGAAAAGTGGTTTCAGATTTATGGTGAGTTAAATGAATGGAGCTTTAACACGTATTTCTATTGCAGCAGAAAGGTGTAATTGTTTATTTTCTTTATCTTTATTTAGTATTGTAAAGCTGGCCATATTCTAGCATCATTTTTAAATGAACATTTGAACAAACATTTGTTCGAAACTTCTCAGTTCATTCAATGGCTTGACGAGGGTCTTTCAAAAGTACTTCAAAATTGTCTTTGCTGTTAACATTTGATTTAGGAACGAATGGACTTTACTGAACGAAAACCACATACACTGTTAAAAATTTCCATCCTGTTTCTTCAATCTTTCTCATCACTGTGGTCGGACAGGAATGTCAATTTACCCTACTAACTATTTGAAAATCAGAAGAACATTCTTAAAATTATATATTTTCTTAAATTAATTTTTGTTAGTGTATAGCTAGCTTAATGTGGTTATATAGTTGCATAGTTAATCTGGTTAAAAAATACACATCTAGTTAAAACAATAGAAGGGGAAAAAAAAGCTGAAGTTACACTTTGTAGAGCTCAGTGAGGAGAACAAACTAACTAACAAAACAAACTAACTAGCTAACTCATATGTGCTAAGCCATAAAATCCTCATTGCTTATGGGCTCTTGGGGAGATGCACATGCAGGGTACAGCCGCCAATACAAGTGATTGGCTTTAAGCAGCCATGCTTAGGTTAATGCCGCCAGCTTCTACATCAGTGTTTACTTGTGCATGCATGTAGGGCTCTTCTCCTCAAATGTGAAATTGATGAGTCTGGGGAGAAGTGCTATCTGCACATGCTTGAGTAAAATCTGATGCAGAAGCCATTGGTTTTTACCTGAGTATGGCCACATACATCCATTCGATCATATTGGTGGCTGTACACCTCAGCATACAGGAGCTATTAAGCATCCGTGTGCATGAGATCAGTCAATTCATTTAGAAAAATGTGTAAGCTGATCTTTAATATAGTCTAAGCCCTTGTACACACGGTCGGATATTCCGATGGACAATGTCCGATAGGACCGTGTTGTCAGATAATCCGACCATGTGTGGGCTCCATCGGACTGTTTCTGTCGGAGTATCCGACGGACCAAGTTTTCCAGCTGGGCTATAAAATTTTCTGACAACATGATCCGATCAGACTTTGTCCGATTGTGTGTAGAGAATTCCGATCAAACAAAGTGCCACACATGCTCAGATCAAATTCCTAGACCAAAGCTATTAGCTGCTAGCCTGAATGTAGTCCCATCGTAAAAAAATTACGTCATGAAGTTCTGAATGATCGGATTTTCTGAAAACTTTGTCCGACCGTGTGTATGCAACAGTTTCGGACAAAATGCATCAGCCAAAATCCGTCGGACAAAATCCAACAGATTTGGTTGTCAGAATGTCCGACCGTGTGTACAAGGGCTTATACATAAAAGAACTCGGTCATGTTATTTTCCTAAATGAAGATCTATTTATGCCCCAGGAGAACACCTGGATATCCTTGCCGTGTCCTGTGACAGCTTTGTTGAAGAAGTGAACAAGCTTATTGGTCGGGGACAGGGAAAGAAAAACCATGTGGAAAAACTGATGAAGATCAGAAAATGGTGCCGGGATTATAACGTGGCTTTCAAAATAAATTCCGTCATCAACCGTTACAATATGGACGAGGACATGACAAAAGAGATCGAGATGATCAGCCCGATACGCTGGAAGGTAGGTGGCTGTTTTGTGACTTTCAGCTTTCCAAGGGTTCGTTCACATGTGGGGCCCACCTGAAGACAGACATTCAGCTGCTGAGGGGTGTCCACATGAAAAATGTAACGTTCAGTGGACATTACTACTGCCAAAAGTACCCATGCAAGTGTATGGGGCTGTCTTGGACAGGGCTTCCCTTCAATTTGCTGAGGTTTCCTATCATTTCCTGTTGTGTTTCCATGACAGGAGGTGGATGGAAATCTCCACAGCAGGACATAGCAAAAATAACTTTATCAGTGTTTTAACCATTCCCTACCTTGTCAGAAAAAAAAATGGGTATACACACATGTTAAGTTTGACTGTAACATCTCTTATAAATATTAAGCTATTTGTCTCCATACAACACAGTTACTCTGAGCATTGGCCAGTGTTTATTATGCCGCGTACACACGAGCGGACTGTATGGCCTACTTAGTCCGTCATACAATCCGACGGACAGTCCGTCATACTTTCCACTGAACGGACTTGACCACACACGGATACACGAACAGTCCCTCGAAAGCTTGCGCGATGACGTGTACAGCACGTACGACGGGACTAGAAATAGGAAGTCCAATACACAGCAAAGCACCCTTCCGCCGTGTAAATCCTTTCTGGGCATGCGCCATTCTTAGTCTGTCCAACTAGCACACTGATGACCGTATTGTCCGCTGAAACCAAAGTATGACAGACAGAATTACGGAAATTCCGAAATACTTAGTACGCCAGACTGCACGCTGAAAAAGTCCGCTGAAGCCCACACACGAGCGGACTGTCCGCTGAAATGTGTTTCGACGGACTAAGTAGGCCATACAGTCCGCCCGTGTGTACGCGGCCTAAGCTGTAAGGAAGTTTAAACATCCTTTATTGTGTTCACAGGTCCTAACAACCTTAACTTGAGCTGGCCATGCATGGATTTGAGAGTTGGCCAGTTCAACAGAGACCGGTCGAGATTCGATTCATGTATGGGCAGGCTGATTGTACCCAAGTCAATTGATGAACAACCAGCTTGTTGGATTTTTTACATGTGATTTCTGCTGGCAGCTATAGCCGCTAGCAACGGCCATTTTGTTCTGCCTGACGGGAAGGCTCCCCGCACACCCCCTGCCGGCAGAACGCAATAGTTCTGCAGGAGGTGTTCCTCCATCAACACAGTCAGTGTCGAGGAAGAAGGAAAGAAAATTGAGCCATCTATGGGCTGCTTTACTGTACAGTGATATTTACTGTACATTACTAATCCTTTAGCTTGGCCACCTCAGCTCCTCCTTACAGGCTCGTTTACATGTGGTTTTGTACTCTGGCCAATGAAATGTATGAATGCCAAAAAGCTTCATGTGCCGAAAGTGTTAAAAAATATGCAGTTCTGGGCACGTTTTAACACTGCTTTCTCCTGCCGGTAGAAAGGCGTTTAGAAAAGTTGCAATGTGCATGAGGCCTAACAAACAAATTTCCCAAGTAGCTTAAACATTTTTCCAGTTACTGTGCTCTGATATGATCTTTGCACCCACATGTATGTAAAGATACAGTCAAACATACAATGATCAATATAAAATCATATGCATATAAAATATAAATTTACTGATTTATGTGAATCTTTAACAACCCCAATGCACAGGAATGCCTAATGATAAAATATATAACAATGAAAGGAAAAAATTGTCTCCAGTCAATGCTGTTTCTGTTGATCCTCAGGTATTCCAGTGTCTCATTATTGATGGAGAAAATTGTGGTGATGATGCATTAAGACAAGCTGAAAAATTTGTCATCAGTGATGAAGAATTCAGAGGTTTTCTGGATCGACATAAGAACAATAAATGTTTGGTTCCAGAATCTAATCAGCAGGTATTGTACTTAAAAATAACTAATATGATAATTTTACACAATCACAGATCTGAATTAGAATGGATTAGGTTTAAAAATAAGCTCTGAGGGAAATTTCCATGGTGGATTGCTTTTCAGGCTTTTCTAGCATTCTTCCAAAGGTTGCTAGGGGTTTCTTGAGCTTTGGCTTATTGCTCTCTCATTTGTTGCATGGATAGAGTCAGGGCCATGCTACCTGACAAAGTTTGTAGCATGACACCATTTATCTTTTTAAACCGTCTAAGCCCTTGTACACACGGTCGGAGATTCCGACAACCAAATCCATCGGAGTTATTCCGACGGATTAATTCCGGACGAGGTCCGGAAGTGATGTTGCATGCACACGGTCGGACTAAGTTGTTGGAAAATCCGATTGTACATAATGTGATGATGCTATTTCGTTACGAAGGGACTACGTTCAGGCTAGTAGCCAATAGCTTTGGTTTAGGAATTTGATCTGAGCATGCGTGGCACTTTGTCCGTCGGAGTAGGCTACACATGATCGGAGTATGTCCGATTGGAGCATTTTGTTGGAAAATATTTCCGGCAAGTTGGAAAAGTTGGTCCGACGGATATTCCGACGGAAACAGTCTGATGCAGACCACACACAGTCGGAATATCCGACAAAACGCTCCGATCAGAAACATTCCGACGGAATCTTCGACCATGTTTACAAGGGCTAAGGGTGGCAATCTGACCACCACGGTAAAGTTTGCATTCTTCCTACTGACCACTAATGTAAGGGTTCCCCGAGACCTGAAATTTATTTTAAGGATTCCTCTAGCGTAAAAAGGTTGAGAAAATCTGCCATAGAGCATCAGTTATCACAGCTCCAAATCTGCTGGGGCTGCTGACATCACATCAGCAATGGTGGCATCTAGCAGCAGTCTCAGGACTTTTGGATGTCACATAAGGGAGGCTTATACTGGTAAATAACATGCATAAATACATTAAATGCACACATAATCTTATAGGAATATTGTTGTTAAATTAATGATCTGGCAAAAGGGTCTTTATAACCTCCAATACAGTACTCAGCAAAGCAGTTGAATGTAAGATTAGAGATGATTGTCAGATATCCCCTGTAAATACGTATACTGGGACCAATTTTTATGTACTCAGCAATGGAGATGTGTATACAATGGACAACATTTTTGGGGGTTCATGCTGTGTCTGTTGGAGTTTGTATTCCTTGAGCTGTGAGGTTAGGACAGTTATGGTGAACCTTGGCACCCCAGATGCTTTGGAACTACATTTCCCATGATGCTCAACTACATTGCAGAGTGCATGAGCATCATGGGAAATGTAGTTCCAAAACACCTGGGGTGCCAAGGTTCGCCATCACTGGGCTAGGAGGTGTTAATGGTGGATGAGAAGACCTGGTCATTGTTTTTGTTGACCCCAAAGTCTTTTAATAGGGTTGAGATCAGAGCTCTGTGAAGCCCACTTGAGTTGGGTTCCTCCACTTCAAACTCATCAAACAATGTCTTAATTGAGCTGGCTTTGTACGCAGAGGTACAGTCATGCTGGATCTCAATCTTACTGATTGTTTAAACAAAAAAAGGTAAAGGTTCTGTGCAGGGGTAGATGGGGAAGTAAAGAGCCCCCCTACACTGGAGAGGTCACAATCTGAGACCCCTTTCATGTAATAAATATCTTTATTACTGCCAGAACCATGTCACATCCGTATTTAAATATTTCTGTTTTCTTTTTATTTCAGATGCGGGATTCTTATCTTATACTGGATGAATATGTAAGTTTATAAAAAACTGAATGCATTTTCATGTCCATTCATTTATGTGTTTTTTGTAAATAATTTATCCACTGTACAACTCCCCCCCCCCAACAGGTTATATTTCAGACATACTGAGCGCCCATTTACACTATTGCAATGTGTGTTAATGTGTATTATGCTGCTCATTAATGTGCATCTCATTTAGACAGCTCATTAATGCATTGTCTGTGTTGTTGAGCCATTTAGAATAAACTCTGTTACCACTTTGCAGTTGTGTGAATGCACCCTTAAGGAAAAACTGTTGCTGACTTTCTTCTGAAAAGTTGCAAACATTGTTATCCCTTATCTTCAGCCCTGACTGAGTCACTGTTCTGAAGCAAGTATGCAGCAAGTGAAGTAAAAAAAAATCCAATATGCACTCATGTTTCATTAAAAGTAATAAAGATAGAGGCTCAA
The DNA here is from genome assembly GCF_037356315.1 of Lithobates pipiens. Taxonomy (NCBI): domain Eukaryota; kingdom Metazoa; phylum Chordata; class Amphibia; order Anura; family Ranidae; genus Lithobates; species Lithobates pipiens. Next base: position 517,700,333 of record NW_027507758.1, read on the forward strand.
TTATAACCACTAGCTTTCCACTAGCAGATCAGCAATGGTAGCCTATGTACTTCTCTCATAATGGCCTTCCTTTAAAGTGACTGTCACTAAAGTAAAGCTTTTCAGTAAAGGTTGTGAAAGAACATAACTTTCCTGATGCCTGTACTAATGAATTCCAGAAAGAAAATAAATCTTCTGCTGGAGTCCACATTGAAAGTGACACCTCACTCAGTCATTCCTCCTGCTGACCTCCATGTCACTACTGTGTGCTGTAATGGGTGGATGTCAGAGGTAGGAACCAGAGAAAGACCCAGGAGATTAACACTCTGAGTCCCTGTACACACGGTCGGAGATTTCGACAACCAAATCCGTCGGATTTTTTCTGAAACTGTTGCATACACACGGTCGGACTAAGTTGTCAAAAAATCAGATCTTTCAGAACGTGATGACGTAATTTCGTTACGATGGGACTACATTCAGGCTAGTAGCCAATAGCTTTGATGTAGGAATTTGATCTGAGCATGCGTGGCACTTTGTCCGATCAAAATTCTCTACACATGATCGGAGTATGTCCGATCGAACCAGTTGGTCGGGAATTATTTCCAACAAGTTGGAAAATTGGGTCCGACGGATATTCCGACGGAATCAGTCCGATGCATACCACACACAGTCGGATTATCCGACAACACGGTCCGATAGGACACATTCCGACGGATTCTCCGACCGTGTGTACAAGGCTTTGGAATTGTTGGATTCCCATCAGACTTCAGCAGAACATTTTGCAGCATCTGAGCAAGATTATAAGCCACAGACAGTAGGAAAGATAAGTATTTACAGACTTCTTTGACAGGTGTGCTTTTATTAAAAAGAATTCTGTAGCAACAGGGTTGTTTTAATCTAGAACAGATCAATTATTCTGTATCAATGGATATTTAAATAATTCAGTGCCCAATATAGGACATTTTGCCCCACATCCCGTGAATTAAATAGAAGAATGTACAAAAAAATTTAATTTTAGGGTGCCCAATTACTACACAAGATTAAAAGTCAACAATCCACTTTTATTAATCCATTAAAGCCAGGTTTAAACGAACTATATTCAAGTTTTATTCCATAATATAAGGCTGAATCATCATATTTCACGCTACAACAGATGATACATTGTCGACATGTTTTGCCAAGTTCACGGCTTCTTCAATTGCCTCTCGTATCCATGCGTTACGTCACAACACATGTGACTTCGACTTCGATTGTGACGTAAAGCGTAGGATACGAGAGGCAATTTTGACACCGGAACAGATGCCCAGGTACGAGCTCGGCGCTCGTTTTTACATCGCTCAGCTTACATATGGAAATGTGAGTTTTTATGGTTCTACTCAAATAAACTTCAAACCCTTTTTCAAATATACTGCACCATGGTAGACCTCTTTTTATCTCTCTTATACTTTGATACATTGAGCATGTAAGCAATCTGAGTGATCCAAGTAACTACCGCCCAGTGGAAGGAGAGGAAAGGAAAGGATCCCCCCTGGCTTTACCCCATACACAGTATGAACGCCTAGGAACAGACCGATCCGAAGGGATCCCCCCCCCTTAAACTTCGCTACATGCTGTTTACCTTACAGCAGTAAGGTAATCATTTACTACAACCACGGGTGTCAGTGACACTGAAAACTCATTCCTTTGCACTTAAAGGCACATTAACACTGAATGTCAGTATAGCAGCACACAGTGTTCCTGTGAAACACTTGAACATTTGCACTACTGTTGCACACTGGACCGGAAATAGTGCCAAATATTGTACTAGAGACTTGATACACCCAGCTTGTTAATTTAATTTTATTTATTTATATACTTTTAATTTGTTTTATATATATATAATCTCTGTTTCTCCTTGATGAAATAAGTCACGTTCTGAATTATTCACTTTTTTGCCTACTTTGCACATTTTGAAACAACACGTAGTAATACTACTTACCTGTTTGCGTAATATTGCACATGCTGGATATATGTTTTGTATATGTTTTTTAAATATGTTTACTGCACAATAGGATTTTTTTATGATGAATGCTCATGTCCCCTCTAACGTGCATGCTAATTAATTTATGGTAACATTTTAGTATACTCTCCTTGCACTTTATTTGGTCAGTTAAACCGATGAATGTTTGCTATCTATAAACATAACTCAGCAATTCTAATAATATATTATATATAAAAATAACCCTGTGATAGGAGCGCAAAACCACCCATGTTTCTGAATACTTATACATTTGGGCACGAGTTTGGCCCTTACGGTGTATGCAGCACCTATTTTTCATAGTTATAGATTCCTTTTAGCGCAGGAGTACCTACCTTACAGTCCCTCTGCATTGCACTCTGTTTTATGCTTTGGGATGGTGGGTCAGCAAGCCCGGACCACAATCTACCAGCCACTTGGCAACGATCTACTGGTAGATCGTGATCTACAGGTTGTAAATGGGACACAGTGTGTGTGGGGATTACATTCCTTCTCGTAGCTATAGCCACCTGTTCCACTGATTTGTTGTCATCAAAATTGATTGGTTCCATTATCTAATATAGATACGGATGATTCTTTAGATTTTATATTCTAACAGTTGATTCAGTTTTCTACAAAACTCCTGAAGAAGCTGGGAACTTGGCAAAACATGTCGAGAATGTAATCTGTTGTAGCATAAAATATGTTGATTCAGCCTTACATTGTGGATTGAAACCCGAATATGGTTATTGTTTTAATCAGGTTTTAATGAATTAACAAAATGGTTTGTTGACTTTTAATCTTGTGTTGTAAATGGACACCGTAAAAATCCATTTTTTTTGTACATTCTTCTATGCGATATTTAAATAACCTTCCCATTATCTTTTTACTTTTAAACCACATAATACTGGTGTTTGGGAAAGAGGCTGAGCAGGTCTGTGGAGGCTTCCTTTTACAAAATCACAGACCCCATCTCTGCATTTTTCCCAGGCCACCCAGGCAATACAATTCTGCCAGCCTACTGTGTGCCGCCTGCCCATTGCTTCCTTCCGTTTGGATTTTCTTCCACTGGTACACTTACCCAGAGATCCTCCTATGGGGCTTTGATGTTCTCTCAGTGTTCTCAGTGATGAAACTTTTCTGATATGACCTGTTGCTGTCACCTTACTACAACAGCTGATGAACACTGCTGTAAAGTGACATAAGCAACAAAGCTCATTGTTATTCTTCCTTTCTAGATGCGTTTTCTGGACTGCAGAAAGGGACGAAAAGATCCTTCCAGATCCATCTTGGATGTTGGTGTTGAAAATGCCATCAAGTTTAGCGGTTTTGATGAAAAAATGTTCTTTAAACGAGGTGGGAAGTACGTGTGGAGCAAAGCAGACCTGAAGTTGGACTGGTGATGACATCATATGGTCATATGATGGACTTTACATACAAGTATTGTATGCAAGAAGCACTTTTACTACAAGCATTTAGTAATCATTCCAACCTCATTCCGTGACATCCAGGACATATTTGCCATGCTCTAGAAAATACTAGCGACAGTCCACTTAATTAGCTTCACACCAGCATGAACTGATGAAAAAGTATGTAGATAACTGAATTTACAGTATTTTCGAACTTTTTATGGCATATGTAAGAGAGGTAAACCTCAGAAAGCTTATAAGAAGTGAAGTTTAGTGAATTATACTAAAATCTGGATTACGTAATTACTTTTGTCTTTAAAAATTTGTCTTTGGGTATAAAACAGTCCTAAGATGACAATATACTATACCGATGCCTGAGACAAACTTCTAAAGCTGTCCAAGACATATTTCATGGGATGTGACCATTCCAAAAGTATTTGTTGTATCCTATGAATATGAACATGTGCTTTGTTTTTATGTAGCAGCGTATCAGATTGTCTTCAATTACTGACCTTAGGACTTGTAATTTTGAGCACTGGATGCTATTTTCAAGCAATGCGTTTACAAGGGAATTTGAGGTGCATACTCTCTTTGATGTCCTATTTTGACCTCACTTCACTCCATCACTCTGGCTGGCCAAATAAGAGGTTACCACCATTTGGCATAGGAAAAACTCAGAGGATTGCAGTATTAGCCCATAGTTACATCTATGTGACGATGCACATTTGTATGCTGGTTTTACATGCGTTGGGCAGCCTTGTTCATTTAAAAGGGCTTCCCAATGCATATAAAATTGCACTAAAAAAGTGTATGTACCTTTTTTTTCAGTGCATGGGGGAAGAAACCATGTAATGTGGTATGGTAAAATCCACGTGTTAGCAAGGTGTGTTGTGGTTCTATTAGGAATGAACCTGCAATAAAAGCAAACGTTTGTGCACTGCATGAACACATGTGCGATTTTGTGCATATTCACATGGCATACAAATGTAGATGGGGACTTAGATGGTTAGTACCAGTATTTGCCATCTGCTTGTATAAGCTATATTTTGCATGTGATGGATGAGAGTTTAAAAAATGTTCCTCCTAAATCTCTTACGCATAAAGCAATTATCTTATAAGCTAATATATAATTTATTGTCTGTACAGGAAGCTTCATAAGCAAAAATATGTCTGTTAGTTTATTCGTGTTATGTGTACATTATGACTTAAGCTAACCATAGACTTATGCCGCGTGCACACGATCGGAATTCCGGCCAGAAAAAGACAGATGAGAGCTTTTCATTGGAAAATGCGACCGTGTGTATGATCCATCGGAAATTAGCTGTCCGAATTTCTGCCAGCCAAAAATTGATAGCATGTTCTCAATTTTCCCGACAGAAAAACTTTCTATCGGTAATTAAGATCATGTGTATGCAATTCCGACATGCCAAAAATCACGCATGCTCAGATTCAACTACGAGACAGAAGCTTTTGGCTACTGGCTATTGAACTTCCTTTTTCTAGTCACGTTGTACGTGTTGTACGTCACCGCGTTAGAAACCATCAGAGCTTTTTTCGACGAGAATTCCGATCGTGTGTACGCAGCATAAGAGATTCCTCCATCCACACAAACAAGGTGGATGGAGAAATACCCCTGCCAGGACATTGTATTCTTACATTGGAACCTGCTGCGGTCAGAATACAGTTTCAGCTTTTTCCAGCTGGGAAATAGAAATTTGTCCGATCCCCGGTAAACCAACTGAAGAAGACCAGCTCAACACTACTTAGATTTTGTTTTTTGAGATTCTACATTGTAATTAATTTATTAAATAGGATTGTTTTTACTGTGTCATGACATCATAAAGATGGAAAAGTTTATAGGTATGTAGAAGAATGAACACCGCTTTTTTTTTTTTTTTTTTTAATAGTGACAAAATAATGGTAAACCAATTTTGCATCCCTGCTCAATTAAAACTCTTCATGTTCGTGTTACAGAAAAACTAGAACTAGAAGATCCCATAACACAAATAGCTTTCTCCTTTCCTCTTTGCTTTGTAAGTTCCAGAGGCAATCAGAGCCATTATAATACTTTAATGTATCTCTTTATTTTGCAGTTTACCAATCCTTAGACATAGTGGCTGCATTCCTTTTCTTATTTTTACCCCTGATGATCCAGACAGCAACATGTTTCCTATCTTAAGGTGTCTGCTATCTAGATCAGTGATTCTCAACCAGGGTTCCTCCAAAGGTTGCTAGGGGTTCCTTCAGCATTGGGCAATTTCTGCTTCTGAGATAAGTTCCCACTGACCCCATTGATCTTTTTAGTTCTCTGTAAGGAGGTAGTTCTTCCCAATGACCACAAGTGTAAGGAGCGTTCTTCCCACTGACCATCACACTAATGTATCATGAGTTGTAGATTTCTAATATTTAGCAGGGGTTCCTCGAGACCAGAGAACTATTTCAAGGGTTCCTCTGTGTTGAAAAAGGTTGCTCTAGATGGAGGAACAACAGAGACACCTTTTGACAGCAGCATTGTCAGTCTGGGGGAGGGTAGTGTTAGACTAGCAGTTTTAGATGAACTTGACTAAGCCTAGGTTCACACTGAATGCAGGTTTGAAATCGTGCAAGTTCAGCTAAACTCGCACAATTTCAAACCTACTTTTCAGTCCGACTTCGGGAGCGATTTCAGAGACATCTCTGCAGATTCCTGCACAGATGTCTATTGAAACGTGGCATGCAAACGCGGTAAAACGGACATTTGAAATGTGGATTACTATCTGTCAAGTTAAATTGTTCAGGATAGGTTGTAAAAAATGTCCTGTGTACATGAAGCCTAAGGCTGAACTTGCGCTAACACTTGTGGAAGAAGTTGCAGTAACAGATTCTTTCATTTTAAGCATTGTAAGCACCCCTGTCAGTGTTAAATGGTTTGTCTCAAGCCTCTAACTACCACTTTTACTGGGCTTGCTAAGGGAGGTTGACAAAATAACAGACTTACTGGCAGGATCCCCAGGTGAAAATAATGAAAAAAGAACAAAAAAAGAAAATGAATGCAGCCATCACATTTAAGGAATGCTAAGTTGCAATATAATCAATTTTTGTTTTTGAGTTTAATAGGACTTTAGGAATTGAATCCAGTCAGTGGTGTATGCATATTCCTCACCTTACTTTTCTGCTGAAACAATCCATGTCTGTACTGCAGCCAATCTTTATTTGATGTGTCTTGTATTATGTCTGCCTATTAGACTGTAAGCTCTTATGGGCAGGGCCCTCTTGTATTGAATTGTATTGTTACACTGTCTTCCTTTATATTGTAAAGCACTACACAAACTGTTGCTGCTATATAAATCCTGTATAATAGTAATAATAATCATTTCAACATGAAATGCACTTTAAATACCAGATATTTACATTTTTACCGTGAATTTCTATTAATAGATGAATATTTGATATTGTGTACTGTGTATTCATGTTTACATGTTGGAAATATCCTATATTTTTTTATTTTGCGTTTTTGACAGTTTTCTGTTAGCGATTGAAACACTAATAAAATGGTATTCTAATATTATTTACTTTCGGACCTGCTTTTAATGAGTTCTAGATTTAAAAGTCAGTGATAACATTTACTTGAAGTTGCATGTAATGGCTATGGAGTCAAAAAAGAAAAGACGGGAGGCCTATGCGCAGGACCTACTGAACAACATCTAAAGTATATACAGGAATAAGGTGTGACAGATGTATACACTCTGGGGAGGATTTACTAAAACTGGTGCCGACAGAATCTGGTGCAGCTATGCATTGAAACCAATCAGCTTCCAGGTTTTAATGTAAAATCTTAATTGAACAAGCTGAAGTTGTGCCCCGTACACAAGATCAGACTTTCCGACAATATATCAGTGGAATTTTGTTCAAAGGGTGTTGGCTCCAACTTGTCTTGCATACACACAGTCACACAAATGTTGGCCAACAATTATGAATGTAGTGACATATGAGACGTACGGCGAGCTGATAAAAAGGAAGTTCAATAGTCATGTGATATCTCCATTACGAATGCTACTTTTACAAGACCGATCGCTTCCGGCTTGTACTTGATTCCGAGCATGTGTGGACTTTTGTGCAATGGACTTGTGTACACATGATCGGAAAGTCCAACAACAAAAATGTGTTGGGGAAAAAATTTGAGAACCTGCTAGCCAACATTTGTTTGGCGGAAAGTCCGACAACAAATGTTCAATGGAGCATACACGCAGTCTGACTTTTCCGCCAACAAGCTCACATCCGACATTTCTTATCTGAAAATCCGATTGTGTGTGCGTGGCATTAGAATCTAAATGGTTGCTATGCACAGCTGGAACAGATTCTGTCTGCACCAGTTTTAGTAACCCCTCCCCCACTGTGTTTGAATTAGACCACAAAAGGCTGCCAGGGTAAACAATGAATAAGTACAGAAAGCAGAAGAAAAGTAATAAAAAAGCAAATTTAAGAAAACATACAGTAGAGAGAGCATAGACAAGATGATGGTGAGATAAAAGGAAGGGAAAATAAATGTAATATTGAGAGAAAGCTTTGGTAATGGCAAAAGAAGAGAATCCAAGCTTGCTGAAAAATAGAGGCATCCTTGTTTGTACTCCAAGTGTGACACCTCTGTTTAAAAAAAGGAATTTTCTCAATCGAAGGCTAAGAAACACACTGTGCTGGTCCCCGATTGACTATATAGGCTCCACATACATACTGTCTAATCCAATGAGAGCGCCAAATAAATGACCAAAGGTCGAAAATAAATTAATGATAGAATTAATTTATAGCAGAACAAATCCAACACATTTTGGAGGACAAACACACTCTATAATAAACACATATAATATAAAATAGGGTATATACCCTTTGACTTAATATACATTATTTTTACACATATTTTTATATTTATGACCTTCTACTTTTTTAGATTTATGATCATTGTATTTGTTTTGTAGCCCTGATGAAGGGGGAATGTAATTGGCCCCTGAAATACATTGGATTTATTCTGCTATGAATTTTATCATTTTGTATTTAGCATAACAAAAAATATACAGACAAAATGTCAGGTAAGTGGGACAACATGAACAGGTACAGAAGAAATATAACAGTGATCCAGTTATCAAGGCCATCACCATCAACCTTTGAAGACTCTACAGAGTCCCAAATTCAGACCTGTAAACCAGTATTTTCTGCTCTTGTTTCTTTTTTTTTGTCATAACATAACACACAACCAAACAGTTAAACCCCAACAATACCTCCGGTAGGAAAGAGGCAGAATCCCCCCCCCCCCCCGCGCAACAGGGCCCAGGCCCCAGACCCCAGAGTAGAACAGAGCCCCTACCCCCCCCCCCCATGTATCCCAACTTAATACTTAGAACCATGGGCAGTGGGATATAGTGTAGGCACCCTAAAGAATCTTAATTTAATCAGTGTGTTGTACCTATACCCTCACCCTCCAGAGAGGCCTAGTTAACTAAAGCACCACTCCTAATCCTGATCTGTGCTCAGAGCTATATCTTCCCCCTGTGTATCCTTTGAGACAACCCACCTAATCCAGACCTTCCTGACCTCATACATCATCCGGTATAGAAGAACATCCACATTCACAACTTTCACCCACATCCCTAACGCCAGTTGTTCTCCATAGATCCACCTCGTAGCAATACGTTTCTGGACTCCAAAATATAGAATCCTCAGAAATATTTTAGTATATACATTCACCTCCTAATGGTCAAAAATTCCCAGGGGGCATCTCAAGGGGGTCTCAAGGGGGAACATATATAAGGGAGGGCAAATTTATCAGATATAAATTCAGTCACCATAGACCAAAGGGGGTGTATCTTAAGGCATTCCCAGACCATGTGAATAAAAGTCCCTTCCACCCCCATACATTTGTGACAGGAAGAAGATTCTCTGTTATGCATGCAAAATAATCTAGCTGGTGTATAATACATCTGATGAAGGTACCTAAACTGAATCATCCTATCCGTGCAAGAGATGACAGAGGTGAGATAAGTATCCAAAACTTCCTGCCACAATTCCTCTGACAACTCCAGTACAAAGGCCACCCTGCAAGACCTAGCCCTGGCTAGCAACCCAGGATACCCATGCCCCACCTCCCTATAGTATCTGGAGATGCATTTGGCTGGATCAGGGTCCAACAGGACCTTCTCCATAGCCGTATTTTGAACCCTAATCTCACCACTAACAAACTGCGCTACAGCTGCATGATGTAACTGAGCATAACAGAAATGCCAGGTCCTGGGTATCCCAAACTGTTCCCGTAATTGAGCAAAGGTGGACATTGTGCCATTCTGGTATATATGATGTAAATATTTAGCCCATACACATGCATCTTCCAGTTTAAATAACTCTTCCAACGATCAATTATACCACAGCGGACTATTGGGGGACAATCTTAAAGGCTCATCCCCTGCTCGCTGGGCACAGAGATTAAATATTCTACCAGGAAGTGCCATAACGGAGCCCACCCTTTCTACCCGGAACTTCCCTCCTATACACCATATTCAGGAAAGTTTCCTGCGAAGTAGCAACTGCAGCCTCCAGGAACGTACTTGCATTAGAAATATGGGGGGGGGGGAGCAGTTGTAAGAAAGACAGTTGCGAGGCAAGATAGTATGAACGTAAGTCCAAGAGGTCTAGTCCCCCCATCGTAACAGGTAATTTCAGTACAGCCAGGGAGACTCTGGGAGAACAATATTCTCACAGAAATCCCACTAGTCATTAGTAGAGTGACAGTGCAATTTTTTTTAGCACTGATCACTGTATTGGTGTCACTGGTCCACAAGTGTGTTACTTAAGCCTGGTACACACAGTCAGATTGTTGGTCAAAAAAGCGCCAGACTTTTGTTCCGAAGGGCGTGTGCTAGAAACTTGTCTTGCATACAAAAGGTACACAATTGTCGGCCAACAAACACAAATGTAGTGACGTACTAGGAGGAATTTCAGCTCTTAAACGCCAACCCTTTGGCACCTTCTACTAATGTTGTGTTTGGTGAGCATTGATTCTAAGCATGCGTGTTTGTACTTTCAACTTTCGTGTGATGGACTTGTGTACAGATGATAGTAAAATCTGACAACAGACCGATGTCCGCCGAAAATTTACTAGCCTGTTATCCAACACTTATTGGCACAAAGTTTGACAACAATTGTTTGATAGAGCATACTAATGGTCGGATTTTAGGCCAACCGTCTGTCATCACACAATTCCCTGCCGAAAATCCAATCGTGTGTACGAGGCTTTAGTGTCTGATTTGTTTGCCGCAATATCGCAGTTCCGCTATAAGTCGGTGATCGCTGTCATTACTAGTAAAAAAAAAAAGTTCCATAAAAATATCCAATAGTTTGTAGATATCATTTTTGCGAAAAACTAATCGAAAATACACTTATTGGGATTTTTTTTTACCAAAAACATGTAGCAGAATACATATTGGCCTAAACTGATAAAGAATTTTTTTTTTTTATTGGATATGTTTTATAGCAGAAAGTAAAAAAAATTGTTTTTTTTTTCAAAATTGTCTGTCTTTTTTGTGTATAGGACAAAAAAATAAAAACTGCAGAGGTGATCAAATACCACCAAAAGAAAGCTCTATTTGTGGGAAAAAATGTACGTCAATTTTATTTGGGTACAGCATCCAACGACCGTGCAATTGTCAATTAAAGTAACACAGGGCCGTATCACAAAAAAAGGCCTGGTCGTGAAGGGTTGTAAACCTTCCAGAGCTGAAGCGGTTAACTGTCAGTTAAGCGGTTAAGCGGTCAGTCATGGCATGATGGATGAGAGGTATGAAAGAACTTCTACTGCTGGGCACAGCCTGGTAAGCCCACCTCTCATTACATCAGGCACTTTGGCATGGCAGTTGGGTGGCTTTTAAATCTTACATATTAGTGGCCTAATTACTAGTTTTACTTTTTTTTTTTACGTTTTTTTGTGACCAAAGGTAGTAGACATGGGCAAAACCACTACAATGCGGGGGAACATGGTTAGATAAAAGTGGTAAATCCCAACGAAGACACTATCTGCAAGGAGTTTGTTGGTTCTCCTTGTTTTTGTGAGGGTTTCCTCCGGGGTACTCTGGTTTCCTCCTGCACTCTAAAGACATGCTGGTAGACTAATTGGTCCCTGTCTAAATTGGCCCTAGCATTTGTGTGGACCTTAGATTGTAAACTCATTGAGAGCAGTGACTGGTGTACACGTAAAGTATGTAAAGCGCTGTTTAAATTGTCGGCATTATGTAAAAACCTGTAATAAAATAATAAACAATTGAATCCATGGATGGCAGATTACTGTGCCTAAAAGTACAGTTATTGAAATCTTCAGAATTGCAAAATGAGAGCATTACAAGGCAATGCAACTGTTTTTTAGAGATCCAGGTTAATTTTAAGCCCTGGCAGCATGGCGCCCCTAGTGTCACAGCTTACCTATAGCAACATGATGGAGCTCAGTAAGATGGCACAATTTATCTGGCAATATGATATCCACATAGCAACAGGAGACCAATATGATAAAATGGCATCTCTTTGCCAATATGACCTCCCTCTAAGGCCGCGTACACACGCGGGGACTGTTCGCCCAACTTTGTCCGCTGAACAGTGTTTCGGCGGACAGTCCGCTCGTGTGTGGGCTTTCAGCGGACAGTTTCAGCGAACAGTCCGCTGAACAAGGTTTTTCGGAAATTCCGAAAAACTGTCCGCTGAAACTTTGTTTCAGCGAACAGTCCCCTCGTGTGTAGGCTTGTTCGTCAAACTAAATTCCGCGCATGCTCAGAAAGGATTTACACGCCGAAAGTTATAATGCAGTGTATAGGACGTCGTATTTTTCGTCCCGTCGTACGTGCCGTTCACGTCATCGCGCACGGTTTCAGCAAACTGTTCGTTCGTCGTGTGTGGCCATGTCCGTCCATGCTAATTTTGAGCGGACTGTTTGCTGAAACTGTTTGACGGACAAAGTTGAGCGAACAGTCCCCGCGTGTGTACGCGGCCTTACTCTAACAACGTAGAATGGTCACAGTTCTTGTACCACTCGTGTGTGGGCTTTCAGCGGACAGTTTCAGCGAACAGTCCGCTGAACAAGGTTTTTCGGAAATTCCGAAAAACTGTCCGCTGAAACTTTGTTTCAGCGAACAGTCCCCTCGTGTGTAGGCTTGTTCGTCAAACTAAGTTCCGCGCATGCTCAGAAAGGATTTACACGCCGAAAGTTATAATGCAGTGTATAGGACGTCGTATTTTTCGTCCCGTCGTACGTGCCGTTCACGTCATCGCGCACGGTTTCAGCAAACTGTTCGTTCGTCGTGTGTGGCCATGTCCGTCCATGCTAATTTTGAGCGGACTGTTTGCTGAAACTGTTTGACGGACAAAGTTGAGCGAACAGTCCCCGCGTGTGTACGCGGCCTTACTCTAACAACGTAGAATGGTCACAGTTCTTGTACCACTGCATCTTATTAGCAACATGGCCTTCCAGCACAGCAAAGCTGCTACAGTCATGGCTTTGGCACTTTGGGTATGATACTAGTACATTTCTGGTATGACAATACTGCATGATGCTGACATTGATCAATGGTGATCTCTTACCTAGGCATCAGTCACATGACACTGTTTCTCTACACTGTGACAAACAAGAAATTCACAGCAGAAGAAAAGTGTAGTTGGGAAATATACATATACAGGTATATGTATTTCATTAGTAACTTTTCAACTCCTTAAAGCAGTATTAAAATCAAACGCAAACATTTATTATGTAACACTACCGCCGCAGGGGCAGCTGGTTAGTGGCTCCCCTACTCCTGCACACCCAGGCAGCATGCATTCTCCACTTTCTTCCAGACACAAGAAGTAATTCCCTTGGCTTTGACTAGGAGCTCCCTGCCCCGCTTAAAAATAGCAAACTTCATACACAATTGTATGCTCTCCTTGTGTAGGACTGCTCCCAGCTGAACTGCTTGCAGGCACTACCAGCCCCCCTGGCTGCCCTGAAGATCTCCCAGGGCAAGCTAATCAAAGGGTTAAAGAGGAAGTAAACCCTGAAGGGGTTTACTTCCTCTTTGTCTCCCTGCAAAGGTAAAGCATAATGCATAGTAGACCATTATGTGTCACTTGCCTGACACAGGAGCCAGCAATGTCCCTGCTGTCCCCTGTAGTCCGGAGCATCCATCTTCTTCTGGATATTGCTGCTCTGGCCACTCACAGCGCCGGAGCAGTGATGATGTCACTCCCACACACGGGACCCGCCACTAGCGGCATATCACAGTTAGCAGTGGCATGCTGCTAACGGCGATAGTGCGCCTGCATGCGCCGTAGACAGCTGTGACTGTCTTTTAGTAAATATCTCCTAAACCGTGTAGGTTTAGGAGATATTTCTTGGACCTACAGGTAAGCCTTAATCTAGGCTTACCTCTAGGTCAAAGTGTTTTTTAAAGGTTTACAACCACTTTAAGCACAGCAATATCCTTTTAGAAAACTTGCTACATGTGGCAGTCTTCCCCTTGAACGTCCCTGGGTGTGCTAATGTACTCTGTACACTGTCCTCCTTGTTCTAACTGCCTCCCAGGCAAGATTCCATGTCAAGCTGCTCTGCTAAATGGATCCCCCTGAATCAGCCTGAGCCTAGCCTGGAGCTGGAGTCTCCCCTAGATCTAGGAGACCTCTCTTAGGCCACCGACAGTCTCTTCCTCACTTCATTTTTCACCCGACTCCCCTACTGGCATTACTCATCCATATTTAAGGGTGCCGTGATGAAGCCTTGCAGCTTTCACATGCATTTGCAAATGTGTACTAACTAAACCCCTGCTTTTAACACTTTTAGACAGGCTAATTTGGTTGGTCAGCAGACTGGTTGTTTTTGGAATTTTTTATGGTCCTGGATGCCTGACCGCTCCATTCATTTCTGTCCACATCCACCTGTCGGATTGAGCACTGTATGGCCAACCTGACAGCACTGCAGGAGGGACCACTGGATATTGCAGCTTTATTGATAGGAGAGCGTGGGATCTGATATCGTTCCAACAGGGGAGCTACACCAGCTGGAAACAGTGACTACCCGAGATTGGGAGATAAGCCCTTTCAATTGACTATCTGTTAAGCCTACATCTACTAAGGTGGTGGATACACATTACTCCACATTATATGAGGAATCGTCACTGGGTGTTTATTATTACCTACACATTGGGCTGACTTTAATGGTCGTGGACTTTTCCTGTCTTTGTGCATAGTGAACTTTATTATTTAGACTTTTTTCTTTAGGGAGTATATATACCACGGCGCATTGTGCTGTGATACACCGGTCAAAAAATGTTTTTTGCATGTGTTAGATATCAATTTTTTGTATACACATATGTTTTATGTATATATTTATTTATCACAGTGCAGCTCCTTATGTTTTTATTGATCTTTTGGTATTGTATATTACTTTGAGTTGCAGTTTACCAAATAGCGCAGTCTTTTTTTTCCCTATATTTAAGAGCTTGCTCAGCCACCCTGCTAGGCCCACTGCCTGGGGATTGGCAAAGTATGCAGATCAACCCTCCTAGCCTCCGCCAACTAACTTCTAGAAATTTCTCCAAACTTCTAGAACCAGGGGGAGACACCAGAGACATGTCTGTATGAGTCATCCAGCCTGACCTGCAATAAACCCTTGACCCAAATTCCAAACTAATTTTACCATGAGTGAAATAAACTTGCCTGTACTTAAACACCAGCTCACTAGAGGGTGCTACAATTATATGCAGCTTACCAGTGTTTAGATGTAATAGTTGTGTTTGTTTTATTTTTTAGCTTTCTTTTTCTATTTTCATCTTGTGATCCAGCCAGTAAGGCTGTCGCTTTTGAGAAGCACACACTCTCCAGCAGATTGTGTGCGTTATAGGGATGAGACATACTATTTACTACTAGCAGGAGTGCTTAAAATTATCAGATTTTATTTATTTATGTAAAACCTATATTATAAAAGAAAAAAAGAACTGTTTGCTATAATGGATTATAAAGTGTGAGCTGGAGTTCAGCTTCAATTTGTTACTGTATTTAAATATGCTAATACATTTAACACTACCCTCCCCCCCCAGACTGACAATACTGCTGTCCAAAGGTGCCCCTGTGCTCCTTCATCCAGAATGTGGGCATTCCAATACAGGAGATGCGTTACTGGCAGATCACCAGGTAGAAAAATGGGGAAAATTTGTAAAAAAAATAAAACAAATGCAGCCACCACACCTAATGATTGTCCCTGGACCAAGTCTGTCCCCAGATTGGATTTGAATTTTCACACTCCATCCCTCCATACCTCCCTTTTCCGCCTGGCCGCAGCTGTGCCCCCTATCACAGGGATGAGAGCTTTGCTTGCAGTGCAGGGTCCTGTTCTTGCGGCCAGGGGCAGGCAGGCTGTAACTTTAAGGGAGAATAGATGAATCCTGGTCCTCCTGACCTTGACACATGCTACAATTCCACATGATGATGCTCAGTAGTAAGTAAGAGAATGAGAGGGAAGAAGCTGTCTGTCAAATTTGTGTCAACCACTGGCCCGTCCTGATTACAAGGTTAGTTGTCTGCAGTTATGGCTTATGCAGGAGCAACTGATTATCTTTAACTTAGTGTAACAGAATACAAATGACTCTGTATAATTAGTTTCTTAAATGGCAGTGATATATTTATTATGTTACTCAGTTTGCTTACATTTAGCTCTTATACTTAGACCATTAGGGTGCAGGTATAAAACCAGGGTTAGACAGATAGTAATGTATTTATGGTTTTGATTGCATTTATACAACCTGCTCCACTATAAGTTCTATATGTATTAATCCTAAGATCTAATCACAAATAGATCTTCAGCTTTTATTAACTTGTCCCATAAAAATGGCATGTGCTTGGAATATTAAATGAGCACTCCTGGCATCAAAACAAATTAATCTAAATGAAGTTGTTATGGTGCCAGGATGTCCATGGTAGTAGCAGGTTATTGAATCATGTGCTTGGAAGCTTGTTGTATGCAGAGAATACTTTACTTTCATGGAGGATTAGCAATGCACGTCTTACAGGAAACAGGAGGCTACAAGTACATCCACTTAGATACAGACAATACATCCTGTTATTACATTACCACAGAGAATACACATTATAACACTGTAGTGCCACCTGCTGGGTAGAAAGGTATAATGCATATATATATTGTCAGTTTATATAAGCGACTTTACAATGCATCTTGTTGTTCTTCCAACACCCCTTCTCAACAGCATGTACTTTGTCAAATTATATTCAGCTTCTGCTAAAAATAACTATGACGTTCCTTCAACAAAGGCTTGGTGAGTGCATCTGATAGGCAGTATTGAATGTCAATAACACCTTGCTCTTGATTGTCCCTCAGTAGGGGATACTTGACGTTGATGTGTTCTAGGATAGGCTTTTTCTAATTGCGTAAGCTTTATACAACCCTGGTTGTCTTCAAAAATGGGAAATGGTTTTGACATGTCTATCCCAATGTCCACAAAAAAGTTGATGAATCCATATTGCTTCTTGACAAGCGTATGCTGCTGCAATGTACTCTGCTTTAGTTGAAAACAGTTGCTTGCTTTCGACTAGACCAACGTATGGTTCCTTCACTATACTGGAAGATAAATCCACTTGTGAATTTGTGATCTGTTCAGTCAATGGCCCATTCAGCATCCACATATTCGACTTTTGGATTTGATGTTGCTAGTAACCGTAACGTCATCTGAATTTTTCCCTTGAGGTACTGCATCACTCTTTTTACTGCATTCCAGTCACGCTGACAGGGAACTGAAACATAGTATGCCCATTGTTGCAGCTACTATATGTCTGGTCTTGTCACAGAGGCAACATATAGCAGCTTACCAATTTCTCTGCGATATGTGTCATTGTTGGGTAGCAAGTTTTCTGTTTGATTTCTCTTTTGATAGCCTGGTTCCATAGGAGTTTTCCGAGATTGATTGGTTGAGAAGATAACTTCCATCTTCTTCTCTCTCTATTTGGATTCCCAGATAGTAGCTAATGTTCCCTAGCTCTTTGAGTTCAAAATTTCCTTTCAGCTTGTGAATTATCTGATTGTAATCCCCTTCTTGTTCAAAACAGGTTATAATGCCATCAACATAGATAAGGATATATATCCATCTGTCCCCTTGATTCCTGGAGTACAGATAGGGGTCTGGTTTACTTCTTGACAATCCCTCTCTGGTAAGCACTTCATTTGTTCTGTAGTTAGGAGGGAGATTTGAGTTGGTTCAAGTATTCTGTGTGTTTTGACAGTATATGACAGCTTGTGGGGTGGTATCCCCTTTGTAGTCCGAGTGGATTTTCTGACTTCAGGTAGTTCAGGAGGATCTGGTGGAGAACTTGGTTTAGACATTGTGCGTTCCACCTCTTGTTCTGACTCCTGCACAGGTTCGCTTTGGTCGACCTTTCCTTATGGTTTTCTTGGCATATTTACTTCAAAGCTTTGAGGGATCAGTGTTTCTGGTGAGGAGCTCTCATCAAAATAAACACTATGGCTTATTGTCACTTTGTCAGTCTTTGTTTGTAGGATTATGTAACCATTAGTTTGCTCACTTTAGCCTACTAGAATGCCCTCTATTGCTATGTTCTCCAGCTTGGACCTCTTTTCACTTGGAATATAAGCATATGCTTAACATCAAAACACTCTGATGTGCCCTATGCTAGGCTTTGATCCATGCCACATTTCAAATTAAGTACTTTTAATGGCTCTTGAGGGTAGGCTGTTCTGTAGATAGGTTGCAGTCATGACTGCTTCTCCCCAGTACTTGTGAGGTAGGTTGACATCCAAAATCATGCACCTTGCCATTTCTATAAGAGTGCAATTTTTCCTTTCTGCTACACCATTTTGTTCAGGAGTAGGGATGAGCTTTATGTTCGAGTCCAACATGAATTCGACTTGAACATTTGCTGCTCACCAGTTCGCCGAACAGCAAACAATTTTGGGTGTTCACGGAACACCCTTTAAAAATCTATGTGAGAAATCAAAAGTAAAAACAGCCATTTTTAAAACTTTTTTGCATTGATACATATCCCCTGGGGCAGGACCCAGGTCCCCAAACACTTTTTATGACAATACCATGCATATAAGCCTTTAAAATTAGCACATTTGATTATTCATGTCCGTGTCCCATAAACTTTAACGGTGTTCGCGTGTTCGAACAAACTTTAATGGTGTTCACGTGTTCAAACACATTTTTTGCCTGTTCGGCTCGTCCCTATTCAGGAGTGTATGGTGTGGTTGTCTGGTGTACTATTCCTTGTCTCTTTAGATATGAAGCCACTTCTTTGCCTATGTATTCTCCCCCATTGGCGGTGCGTATTATTCTATAATTTATTTTATTTTATTTTATTTTCTTCTTTTCTTTTTTTTTTTTTTTTTTTTTTGGGGGGGGGACAGCTCCGGATATAGTATCTGTTTCTCATTTATTTGAAAGAAGGGGTTGTTTTGGGGTGTGGGTTGGGTTTTATTTTTATTTATTTATTTATTTTTTATTTTTCGTCCCCTCTCTTTTTCTTCTCGGCAAAATATAAATCTTACTCTAGAATTGACTACATTTTAATCTCCCAGAATGTGATTACATCCCTAGTGGAAGCCTCAATTGGCCCATTTACACTATCAGATCACGCCCTGACAAGTTGTGTGATAGAATTAGGGGAAGCTGAACCAAGGGAATGGCAATGGAAGTTAAATGAAACATTACTGAAGGATAATGAGTATAAGGTAAAATTAGAACAAGAACTGGATGTTTTTTTCGCAACAAATAAAGTAGGAGAAACAACACCTTTTTGTATATGGGAAGCACATAAATGTGTTATAAGAGGAATATTTATATCCCTGAGAGCACATAGAAAACGCAGATTGAATGAAACGATCGATAATTTGCTTAAAGAGATTAGGGAATTAGAAACAGTACATAAAAAATCACAAGCACAAGCAACAAGAGAAATTAGACGGTTTGCGTGAAAAATTAAATCTCCAATTAATAGAAAAAGTGAAAGCAAAGCTAACTCGAGGGAAATGGAGATTCTATGAATTTGGGAATAAACCAGGGAGATTGCTGGCAAATGCTCTAAGAGAAAGCACAACCAGGAACTCAATTACACAAATTAAGACACAGAGAGATGAAATGGTTAATACATCGCAGAAAATCACTCAGGTATTCAAAGAATACTATGAAAAGCTATATCAGCTGGAAAAGAAATCTACTTTGGCAGAGGAGTTAAAAAAAGGAGAGATAGCTAGAGAATACATTAAAAGGACAGAAATGCCAAAAATAACAGAGGAAATGGCCAGAGAAATAGATGTACCAATCACTCTAGAGGAAGTTGCAAAAGCATTAAAAATATTGAAACTAGGTAAATCACCAGGTCCAGATGGATTTACTTTGTCATATTATAGAATGTTCGTGGAGAAATTGGCTCAGAGATTCGTGGAAGCCTATAACTCAATACGGGAAGGGAAGCAAATTCCAACAGAAACGTTACTGGCGCATATAACAGTAATACCAAAAGAAGGAAAGGATCCCTCTCAGTGTCCCAGCTACCGACCTATTTCGTTGTTGAATGTGGACCTTAAATTGTTCACAAAAATATTAGCTATGAGACTGATAAATTTGATACCGGAATTAATACACCCAGATCAAGTGGGATTCGTCCCATGGAGAGAAGGAAGAGAAAATAAGCAACGAGTGGTGAACACAATTTACCTGGTACAAAAACTGCATAAGTCAATGGTGATAGTATCTGCGGATGCAGAAAAAGCGTTTGATTGGGTAGATTGGATATTCTTAAAAGTGGTATTACAACATATAGGCCTGGGGGAGGGGATGCTGAGATGGATCCTTAACTTATATTCAAAACCAAGTGCTAGGGTGAAAGTGAATGACAGATTATCAGAGCCATTCTCCATTTTAAATGGAACACGCCAGGGATGTCCCCTCTCACCCCTGATATTCATTTTGACAATAGAACCTTTTTTAAGGAAAATACGTGCCAATGTGGATATCAGGGGGGTAAAAATAAAAAATGAAGATCAGAAGTTGACAGCTTATGCAGATGATTTGATTTTTTTTGTAACGTCCCCAATTACATCTCTCCCGTCTTTACTAATGGAGCTACGAGAATATGGGAAAATATCTAACTTTAGAATAAATTATGGAAAATCAGAAGCAATGGGGGTAGAAATAGATTCGCCTCAGCTACAAGCAATATCCACACAATTTGATCTTAGATGGACGAATTCATATATAAGTTACTTAGGAATAAAAATTTCAAAAATCTAAATGAGCTGTTCGAACTTAACTATATCCCACTGGTAAGACAGATCAAAAGAGATCTTCAAAAATGGGACAAAGAGATTTTTACATGGTTCGGGAGAACTAATATTATTAAGATGAATGTGATGCCTAGACTGTTATACATAATCCAAACTATACCGATTAAGATCCCTCCAAGTTTTTTCAAGGATCTTAGATCAAGATTTATGAAGTTCATCTGGGCTGGGAAACCAGCAAGAGTACGTCGAGATATCTTAGTACTCCCCAAAGGAAAAGGAGGGATAGGACTCCCAGACCCAATAAATTACCAGGAAGCTTCACATTTAGCCAGAGTAGTGGAATGGTGCAGGCTTAAAAACGAAAAACCGTGGATACAGACAGAACAAGCAGCAATAGATATCCCATTGGAAGGATTAGTGTGGATTCCAGATACAGAAATACCAGTAGGAATGAGAAAACATCCAATACTAGGGGAGACATTACGAATAACTAAAAGAGTATTCAGAAAAACATCTATTTCAAGAATTCCCAGTCCGTTCCTTCCCATCCTGGGTACCTCAGCATTTCTACCGGGAATAACAGATCCAAAATTTAAAACAATACGAGACAGAGGCATGAGCAGAATTTGTCATTTCTCGGTAGGCAATCGGTTAATGACTAAAAAAGATATTGAAAAAGGAATGACATTAGGGTTAGATCCCTTCAGAATGAGGCAATTAGAAGCCTTTATTAGATCTAAATCAAAAGTATACGTAGAAATAAGGGCATTGACTGAGTTTGAAGAGATCTGTTTGAAAGGAGAGGAACTGAGACATTTGATGTCTTATTTATTTATTATTAAGAATTGCCCTTTCTGCAGGCTTGGGAAAGAGACTTAGGGACTACGTTCTCCCCAGAACAAAAGGATAAGATGTTGCTGTTTAATCAAAAGGCCTCGATGGCAAGCAGATATCAAGAAGGGGGATACAAGATCCTCACTAGGTGGTATAGAACACCAAAAGTGCTACATCAAATTTACCCCCAGATATCAGAGACATGTTGGAGATGTCATGAAGCAGAGGGAACACTACTACATATATACTACATATATTTTGTGAATGTCCAAAAATTAGAGTGTTCTGGGAGATGGTAGCTGATACTATTGTAAGGATTACAGGAATTGACCTGGGAGATAAACCGGCAACTTTTCTGTTGCTGGATATCCCAATGACAATAGAAAGATTAAAAAATTCTTTGCTGAGACACTTATTGATAGCAGCAAGGGCATGTATTCCGGTTCTGTGGAAAAAAAGCAGCCCTCCAGATAGAGCACAGTGGTTTCAGAGAATTGCAGAAATCCAACAAATGGAAAATTTAACAATGACAATGAGAGATCAAGATGAGAAATATCAGAAGATTTGGGCTCCATATCTAAATTATAGAGAAAGTATGATGTAAAACATTTGAAATAAGATAGAGCAGGCGGGTTGTGGTGGGGGGGGGGGCGTGTGAGGGGGGGGATTATAGTGAAAACTCTGTTTTTTTTGTTTTTTTGTTTTTTTTTTTGTTTTTTTTTTAGTTTGTTTATCTATTTATTTATTAATTTTTCTGGGAGGGAAGGGTGAGGGATGGGGGAGGATGACGTGGAATTGAGGTATGGATTGGAATATTATAAGACATAGCTGTTAAAGAAGTTGTAGATATATAACGAAATGTAATGTGAAATCTATGGAAAGAAAAGATGAAAAAATAAAGAATTTATAAAAAAAGATAAGTAGTTGTGTACCTGGAATAATCATCAATGAAAGTCATTAGATACCTGTTCCTGTCTGATGTGGGAGTTTTCATTGGACCGCATACGTCACTGTGTACGAGCTTCAGGGCGTGGGTGTTTTTTCTTTGAGAAGCCTGTGGAAGGGGAGCACGTGTGGCTTTTGCTTCAATACAGCACTTGCATTTCATGAGCACTTTGCAAGGCGCTATTGGCAAATCTTCTGATAAGCCTCTCTTTATAATGTCCTGTATAGCTTCTGGACTTGTGTGCCTCAGCCGCCTGAGCCATAAGTGAATACATTTGCTGTGTATTTCATTAGAGACTATATTGGCTTTCTGGTCTGTGGTGATGACCCTGTATAGGTGATCATCCAGTTTTCCTTTTGTAGCACTCTGAAGTTTAGGCAGGGTTACTATTCAATTTAGCTGCCAGGCGATAGTTGCCTTGTCCAATTGTTAGGAGATCAATTGATTCCTCTCCAAGTCTGGACTTGTTGCACTCTTTCTCTTCTGTCACTGGGTGGCACTACGCTAGTGACATTAGATAAGATATGGGTTTTGCAAACTCAGACAGAAATGGATGGGTTGTCTCAGGCAATGGACAGGGATCTTCTTTGGTCCCTTGGGACCTGGGAGAGCCTATTTATTTGGGTGGAGTTAGGTGATCGGGGTTTTGTGCCACCTGGACAGCTGCCTGAGTGGATGTGTGTTATGCTGCCCTGGGCTGCTAGCAGGGCTGGACTGGGACAGAAATTTGGCCCTGGACTTCATCATGACTGGCCCACTTTAATTTTGAGTGTCTCCATCAGCACTTCCCCTTACATCAGAGTGTCCTCCCTCTCCCCCCCCTCCCACGTGTACTCACTTTTGAAGGCAGCTTCTCGTTCCTCTCTCCAGTCATGTGATAAGTGACAAGTGATAAGGGGAGAGAGAATGGAACGTCTGCCAGCTGTCCATCTCCACCTGCAGGCTGGAGGGAGCAGAAGGCCTAATGCTCTCTCCAGCAAGTGACGGCAGCTGCTCCACCCAACAGGAGTGAAATCGCGATCACTCACTGTCAGAGAGGAGCGGCACCAGGACTGCACCTGACCGGCCCACTGAGCCATCGGCCCACCGGGAAACTCCCTGTAGTCCCAATGGCCAGTAAATGCCTGGCTGCTAGCCTGAGGCCTATCTCGGGACACCTGGCTGCTAGGCTGCCTGAGGCCTATCCAGGAGCAGGAGGAGCAGTGTAGGGTTGGGACTACTGACCTGTAGTCCAACCAGAAATAGCGGTCCTTATGGTAGGTAGTTATGGTAGGAGGTAGAAGGGAAAGTTGTCGCCACTAAGGGACCATCTACCTTGTTTACGGGAGACCACTGTGAGTAAGCTGAAGCCAGTACCTGAGCAGTCTTCTCACCAACTGGGAACGGTAACAAAGTGGGAAAACTTCAGCAAGTGCAAAGCCAGGGACCCAGCGGGACAGCAGAGGTGATGCTTGCAGAACATCAGTGGATGCCAAGCCAGGGACTCTTTCTTTTGTGAATAGCTCTAGCTTTCGCTGCTTGGCTTTCCAGATAGAACAGTCCTTTTTAAAGCTCTCTGCTTTCTTTGTTGTGCTTTGTGCCTTTGTACATAAGAGCTTTGTCATCATGGTGCATATTTTCTTTTTTTCTGTCATATTCATAGATTAATTTCCCTTTGACATGCGCTAATGTGAGCTCCTGCTGCGGTCTGGTTTCTAAAGCATTAATATGGTAAGAGCAGTATATGTCTCTGGAAGGCTGCAGAGGAGCAGGGCAACAATATGGTTGTACTTGATGTTCTCTCCGATGGCGCTCAGCTGCTCTATGATCTCAAGCATATCATTCACATGGTCACACAATCTTCTAGTCTCATTTTATACAGCTTTCTTAGCAAAAACAGTTTGCTGTTTAGACTTGAACGCTCATGCAGCTTTTGTAATGAAGTCCACATACCTTTCACTGTTTTCTCTGTTCTTATGTGGATAAATGGTTATCTTCCACTAGTAAGCTTATAATGGACTTTTGCTTGTCTATCCTTCCTATGCCATCCTATCCCAGTCCTCCATCTCTCCATTTGTGGGTCTGTCTGTATTTAGCACTTGCCACAAGTCATTTTTGTTAAGAAACATTTGTAGTTTAAACTTCCACAGCTGGTAATTGGCATTGTTCAACTTTGCAATAGCAAACTTCACATCTGAACTACTTGCCATCTTTCAGCAGCTTGCATACAGTACACACTGACTCACTGTAGAATTCTTTTCTGTGCCTGGTTGCCTGCTAGGTGCCCTGCTGGGTACGCTGGGTTTGCTGGGGTATCCTCTTCAATGTCTGGGTGCCTGGGACCCATAACCTATTAGCAGGTTATTGAATCATGCGCTTGGAAACTTGTTGTATGCAGAGAATACAAGTCTTACAGAAGAAGTCTTACAGAAAACAGGAGGATACAAGTACATATACTTAGATACAGATAATACATCCTGCTATTACCACAGAGAATACAAATTATAACACTGATATGCCACCTACTGGGTAGAAAGATATAATGTATATATATATATATATATATATATATATATATATATATATATATATATAACAACAAGGCCTGGGAAATGCCCAGGAAAAACCCAAGCCTACTTACCACCAGCTCGCAGACAACCAAATTAACCTGTCTAACAGTACGTTAAAAACGCATGCGTAAGCCACAGAGCCTCGTCAAGGCACCCTGGTATCTGTGGTCCTAACACTAAAATATGAGTGTCCTCACAGTGGAGGCACATGCATTCTAATGGATAGATGAGGTCAGGTGGACTGAAGGGGAGCCCACCCCTTCTTAAAGGTGCATGCAGCACACCAAACACCCAGCATGTAGCACAATGGCTGCAAAGGTGTTGGTGCATTGCTGGACCAATACAAATATGATATGAAAAAACTTGCCACCGCCCTCATCTATAGCTGGCTATAGCAGTAAGCTGCATTGGAAGGCTAAATCAGATAACAACAAGGCCTGGGGAATGCCCAGGAAAAACCCAAGCCTACATACCACCAGCTCGCAGAAGAATAGATATATTGTTATTTTATATAAGGGACTTTACATTACATGCTGTTGTTCTTCCAACACCTGTCATTGGCTCACCATTCTCAAATAGTTTAACCTCAAAATTTGTGTGTTCCAGCACCAATCTCCCAACATCCTGATTCCGGTTTAGAAACCTCTGTAAATTGGAAGGCTCCTGCAGGGCTGGCCAGCTGTACCTCTGATTGGCTGAGAGAGCGGTTAGCTGACACTGTATGCCATTCAGTGACTCCCATTCCTAAAACATACATTTTTCAAGCCAGTTTTATGAACGGGACTCACTGGTTGGCTGAGAGCCTCAGCTGACTGCCTTCAGCCAATCAGGGCCGCTGCTGAGAGATCGATGATGAGACACAAACTTTGGGGTTAAACCATTCGAGAATGGTTTAATCTCATAGGGTAAGACAGTGCTCAGGGACTTCCTAACACCACAAAAACATATTTTCGATGAAGTCGTTAATGATGCCTAACTGTTCCTTTGACATTTGTAGTCTTATAACAGTTAGCTATATTTGATTACTTACGTTAGAAGTTATCCTGCGTGTTATTACCATGCAATATTTTACTGTTCTGAATTGCTCATTTATATTGTTGTTGTTGAACCAAAATTCTTTGGTAAGATAAAAATACAAAATATGCATTACAACGTTTTTTCTCTATATTACCGTCTTAACATTTGGTAGTCATATCCCAAAAAAAGATCACACAATCATCACATAAACACATACCACATACACTGCATATATAATTTGAGGAAAATATGCTTATAAAGTAGTTTACCATTTGTCAATAAAAAAAATGTCACCGATCATTTAAAAAATCTTGTTACCTTATCTTAAAGCGTTTGTTAACCCCAAAAAAGCAGATTTTGTTCCTTTCTTTCTTCTTCGCCGCCGCCCTCTTCTTCCGACTTCGGGGGTCTTGTCCCCTTCTTCGGGGGTCTTTTCCCCCTCTTCAGTTCTTCTTGCCGAGCCTCCACGCCTTCTTCTAGCTCTTTTACAAGCGGTGGCCCGGTCTTCTGTCGCCGCCTTTTGTTCTTCTCTTCTGTTCTTCTCTTCTGTTCTTCTCTTCTCGAGCTGTTGCGAGGGGGACAAGACCCCTGAAGCCGGAAGAAGAGGGCAGCGGTGAAGAAGAAATCCGGGCTCCTCCGCTAGTAAAAGAGCTAGCAAAAGAGCAGAAGATAGCGGAGGAGTCCGGCGAGAAGACCCCCGAAGATGGAAGAAGACCAGCGAGAAGAGCTGTGCAATAAATTATTTTTAACCCTTGTGTGTTGTGTTTTATTTACATTTTTTTCCCAGGTGAATGGGTAGGGGTACATTGTACCCCATACTCATTCACATAGGGTGGGGGGCCGGGATCTGGGGGCCCCCTTATTAACCAACGACCAGGGTTGTCGGGAAGAGTCCCTTGTCCTCATCAACATGGGGACAGGGTGCTTTGGAGTGGGGGGGCCACGTGCCCCCCCCTTCCCCAAAAGCACATCCCCATGTTGAGGGCATGCGGCCTGGTACGGCTCAGGAGGGGGAGGCGTTCGCTCCTCCCCACCTCTTTTCCTGACCGGCCGGGTTGCGTGCTCGGATAAGGGTCTGATATAGACCTAGGAGGGGACCCCCATGCCGTTTTTTCAGCATAGGGCTTCCCCTTTAACTCCATACCAGGTGACGGGGCCAGTGACACTTCCTTCGCTAGCACCGGCTACCTGGAGCCGCGCTCAAAATGAGCGGACTTTTCTTGGGGCGGGAAAAGTCCGTTCATTTCAAAAGTACGGCGGACTAGCACACATGCGGCCGTATTGTCCGCCGGACTAGCACACACACGGCCGTATTGACATATTCTGGTGCAAAACTACTTTCTTAGTCTGCCGGACTTTTGGGTAAAAATAGCCCGCCGGAGCCCACACAAGGGGGGATTGTCCGGCGGACTCGAGTCCTCTGGACTCTTCCACCAGATTGTTTGATCGTGTGTACGCGGCATTAGACTGGGATGCCATTAAAGTTCATGTGCGTGTAAAGACAGGTGTCCCAATATTATTGGTAATATAAAGTATCTCTTATTCTGTTTTCTTCATTTTGACCACTAGATGGCAGAATCAGTTCAAATAAAGGACTTAATGTGTATAATGTATAATGTGTACTAGAAAACAGTAAGCTAATGAAACACC
This sequence comes from Lithobates pipiens, assembly GCF_037356315.1. Taxonomy (NCBI): domain Eukaryota; kingdom Metazoa; phylum Chordata; class Amphibia; order Anura; family Ranidae; genus Lithobates; species Lithobates pipiens. Next base: position 517,728,003 of record NW_027507758.1, read on the forward strand.
AGTGTATACCTGCAGTCAGTATTTATACTAAGCACTCATTACTCATAAAAGAAATATGCAAGGGAATGTGCCTAAAAAAGCAGTAGTTTCTGGTCTTACATCTTTTTATAAACAGTGTAGGTATACACAAAACCGTGTTTGCAAAACAAAAACTAAACATAAAAATCAGATAAACGAAAACAAAACAAAGTGACCTTGTAAGGCTTGGCACAGATCTATGCATGCATGGAACACGTACAAAATTGCAGCATTATTTTATACAGAGTTAGGTCTTCTTTCCCCATGTTTCTTGTGGTTAGGGCAGAGCAATGAAATAAATAGGTTGCCCTGCCCGTCACATACATGCACAAATGTGCACACATTGGTCTGAACCAAGCCTTAGGGCCATTTCAGAAGTGTGGCAACCTTTGCCGCTAGGGTTGGCAGGTGCCTCTTTTAACCCTCAAAAGGCTAAAAAAATCATTCCATAACCATGGCCATTGTACACAGCGGCAGGACGGCTGCGCCACCTCCTGTTTGACTTGAATGGGTTGTGTTCGGTAGCAGTACTGCCTGCTGAATGCAACAGGGGGTTTCACTTTTGCTGAGGCCGCAAAGGAAAGCATCACCCCATGGTATGTGTTCAATTCTTAGCGGCTGTATGTCTTTGTTTAGGTGGGAGGTCAGGGGACAGTAAAACTGTTGCTTTTACCGCCGGCCACACATCTGGACAAACCCTATAAGATATTTGTTTGACAAAAGACAGCAAAGGGCAAAAGACTCCAAGCAAATGTAACACTCTCCTATTTAGAGCAGGCCACTAGGTAAATTTAATTAGCTCCTCTGTAGGCAGAGCAGCCAGAAACCTAGCAATCCTCAAGTTCTAAAGTTTCTACAGCTCGGGGTATCCCTTGGCCCCCATCCCCATCCAAGGTCCTGGTTCCTCAATTAAAACACAAAACCCCTAGACTGATAACTGAGCCAGTGGAAGAATGCTGAAAATGCTGTGTGCCTGGCTGTGTGTGCTGTAAATGGGGGAAATAGGTCCAACTGCCAGCGGCTCCTATGAGGGTAGTGCTACACAAGAAAGACATCAATGTCTTTGGATCCTGATGCCCACATTATATAAATAACAGCTACAACTGTAAATTGAAATGTTACAGAAATAAATAAAAGTATCTTCTAGCCTGAATCAGGATTGTGAAAAGGTCATATTAGTGAAAGTTATAACCTAGTGAGTAGTGAATAGTTAATGAATCAGTATAGATTGAGATCCAACCCTCTCTGTGCCAATTAACAGATTATGGATAGGATGTATTATATTGTAGCACCCTCTAGTGTGTGCTACTAGAACTGAGTGTAGGTAAAAGCATTTTTCTGGCCCAGGGATAAACATGAGTCACTGAATCTGGGTCACGGTTATTAGAGGCCAGGGCTGGATGACTCATCCTGGCAGCTCTCTGGTGCCTCCCCTTGTTTCTAGAATATTGGAGAACATTCTAGAATATAGTGGGTGAAAGCTAGAAGGGGTTGCCTTAAATATTTATGTGACCTCAGCCAATCCCCAGGAGGGAGCTTGGCATGGGGGGGGCTGAGAAGACCATAAACAGACATGAGGAATGCCAGCAAGGGGGTCAGGTGGAAGATGGAGAAGCAGTGCTGAGGAGAGGCTGTCGGTGACCCTTGAGAGACCCCTACCGGGGAGTGGATTTACCTTGGTCTGGAGCTCGGGAGGCCTTAGTGCGTTCATGTGTGGTCAAGTCCATTCGTTTCGGAAAGTCCATCAGAACTCCGCCAAAATCTGACGGGAAGACCGTCTAACCTAGTCTGACGGAAAGTCCGGTCGTGTGTACGTGGCATTAGATGTAATGGCTACATTCGATTTTTTTTATGCTTTCTTTCCTTTATTTTCATCTGGATATAGTCAGTAAGTTTGTTGTTTTACAAAAGAACAAGCTCCCTGGCAGAATGTATGCGTTACAGAGATGAGACCAACCATTTAGCAGTGACAGGGGTGCTTACAATGATCAACTTTTATTATTAATTTATGTAAAACCTTTATCCCCCCTCCCCCAAAAAAAAAAAGTTTGCTGTAACTGCTTATAAAGTGTAAGCTACAGTTGTCTTCAAGTTGTTCAAAGTGTATTTATATCTCTTAGTACATTTAAAACTCCCCTCCCCCCATGTTATCAATGCTGGTGTCCAAAGGTGCCCTCTGTGCTCATTCCTCCAGAGTGGAGGCACTCTAATACAGGAGATGTGTTATTGGCCAGATCACCAGGTGAAAACAGAGGGGGGGAAAAAAGGCCAAACTGATACAGCCACCACATCTAATGATTGATAAGCTGCAATATATTCCATTTTTGGTTTTGGGTTTAATACCGCTTTAAGCACTTTTAATTACTAAAGCCCCATTCACACAATGAAGATGCAGTGGTGTGCATGTGTTTTCTGCATGTTACTGTGCGTTTTGAGTAGGGCAGCCCAATCGTTTCAATGGGATGGCCTACTCGTGCAAAATGAGCAAAAGAAGTCGATAACCCTTTTGCAAAATCTTGCTGCAGCGAAACGCATGGTGCTCAAGCATCAAGCATGTTGACATGCTAACGTACAGGTTAGCAGATACATGGAGGTGCCATTAGGATCAAATGACACTGCAGTGCACTGGCTAATGCGCATCGCTTTTCTGTGTGTGTGTCAGGAAAGCGCCCAATTTTGCGTGATTTTCTAGCATGAACGGAGTGTAAATGTAGCCTTACTGAGTATGCAGTTTGTTTATCGTTCAATCCTTGCCTATGTTCCAGTTGAAGTTGATGCCATGACCACTGCCCCAGGTTTCCTGTTTCAGGGTGGCTCCTTTCTCTTGCAGCATCCTGTGGTGTCACCTTTACATTAAGACACTAGAATTATGTCTCTTTACACTGTGTGCATCAATAGAAACATACAGCCCTATAGCCCAGGTTGGCATGGCACTTTTTTCTCCATTATAAGCCAAAGTCAAAAAAGAAGACTTTGTTTTAGTCAAGCTATAACCTAGCCCCCTAACCCTTGAGCTTAAATGTAACCAAAGCTAATAAAGAAACCTAAACCTAATCCAGCCTATTCCTTGTTTTTATTTTGGATATAGTGGAGAAGGCTAGAACCTCTGTCGTGTTTTTATTGCTGTTTGTGTTCACTTTGGGAAGAATCAACCTCATTTAGAGGTTGATTCACTGAAGGCAAATAGGCTGTACTCTTTGCAAAGTGCAGTGGCACTCTGAAAGAGCAGATGCACCAGAGACTAATAAATGAGCAAAACCTCTGCTGACTTCCACCATCCAATCGTATGCAAGCAAAATTCTCAGTTTTTTTTCTTCATTTTCCTTGCATGCGATTGGGTATTCTTCGATCAGTGAAGCTTTCCCTCATTTACTAAGCTCTGGACAACTGCTCTTGCAGAGTGTAACTGCACTTTGTAAAGTGCACAGTCTATTTGTGTTTAGCAAATCAACCTCTTAGTGTCAACACAACTACTATCACCAGCATAAAAAAAGTGAAAATTCCAAATTTTACATCTGTCACATAGTTTCATAGTATCATAGCAGGTAAGGATGAATAAAGACATTCGTCCATCCAGTTCAACCTGTGTAGGTGTATGTGTGTCAGTGTGTATAATTATTTCCCATATCCCTGCATGATGTGTTCTTTAAGATGCACATCCAAGAGTCTTTTAAAAATATCCATACTCCCCACAGCCACCACCAATTGTGGAAGAGAGTTCCACAGCCTCATTGCCCTAACAGTGAAGAACCCCCTACACAGTTTAAGGTTAAACCGCTTCTCCTCCAATCTCATAGTGTGGCCCATGTCCTTTTACACTCCCTGAGACTGAATAGTTTTTTTTCCTATGCTGGGATCGCCATTGAGGTATTTGTAAATCACTATCATATCTGTATAGAAGACGATAAATAAACATTCTCATCAACCCACCTGCATACATGAATCCAAATTGGGCCGGTCTCTGCTAAACCAGCTGAATTTAGATCAATGTATCTGCTAGCTTACGTTAAAGGAGATAGGAACATCAAAGAAGGGAGCTGAAACTGGAGCATGCTCAGTAGATATGGTAATGGTTGTTCTACACAATCTTAGGCTGCAATGGGGACACAGACAAGGATGGAGGGAAAGTGAACACCATGATCAACCAGTTTTTTTGGCAGAATACAGAAAAAAAATCCCATAGTGACTAAGTGAGTATGAGCCGCATGTAATAGAGCATGTAATGACAGTTTTTAATGATGTGGGTTTAATGACATAGGAAGCCCAGGTACTGACTAGTGCAGGTCAGGAACATGTGTATAATTGCGTACATTCCCAAAGCGCACAGAGAAGCACTACAATTCAGCAGATGCTCGGGGGGGGGGGGGGCAGTAATTCGTAATGGCATCACCACACATTATCATCCACGGTGTGATTTTGTACGCACCAAACCACATGGCTCAACGCGATTTTAAAAATGGGTCATGGACTTTTTCCCCACATTTCTCATAGGTACAGCAGACTATTCAAAAGACTGGACTAATGTACCCATGACATATGTGCACAAACGCCCCATACATATGTAAATGGGTGCCTAGACTTACCAATACCATGTACAAATCTAAGATTTGTATAGTGTATGATCACCTTAATGGGGGCGGCCATACACACTTTAATAAATGATCAATTTCTTTTTCAATAGAACTCTTCCAATAGGAATGATCTATCTATAGTCAACAACCCACTCATTCGACATGCAATGCATTGGGAAGTGGATTTCGATTGATATTTAAGATAAGATCATAGCTTATGGTAGTAAATTATTGATCACATCTCTGTTTCCATCATGTAATTCCAAAATTTGATCAATCAAAGTACAATCTTTTTCTTAAACAAAGTATCTCAGTGCTGCCAATTAATGCAAAAGGATCCATAATATTCTGCCCTGGTCGTTCAACTCAGTTTGATCAAAATTGAGTTGAAGTCAGCTGGAAGGGAATTTATTTGCTTGCTTGAGGATTCAATTGTTTTGATTAAATCATACATCATTTGGATAAAAAAAAATCAAAGCATGTGTGACCACCATGAGACCGATCATACACTATACAATCTGGTTGTATAATCTTCTAAATCTCAATACCAGGGCATGTGTTCGGCACAAACACAAGTGTGGCGCCACAGAGAAATGCCCACTTCTATGAAGCCCCATATATGTGTTATGCTGTCATTTGACAGCACCCCTGGTGAACCCAATTGGCACCCCTGTTGAGAAAGGCTTTATTGCATTATGGTGTGCATAGGAAATGTGGTCAGAGTCTGGTTCCTGTTGGACTCTGCTGTCATATTATCAACTTTTGTATGGTTGTTGATACTTTGGGGTGTATTTATGAAAGGCAAATAGACTGTGCACTGAAGTTGCTCCAGGGTTTAGTAAATGAGGTAAAGCTTCACTTTGGAAAGAGTACCCAATCACATGCAAGGGAAAAAATAAAAAATAAAAAACAACATTTTTGCTTGCGCATGATTGGATGATGGAAGTCAGCAGAGCTTCTGCTCATTTACTAAGTGCACAGTCTATTTGCCTTTAGTAAAACAACCCCAGTGACTATCTGGCTGAACATATATTCATGTGCTTTTTAAAAACCAGACAGATGTTCTAGCCCTTTTCATGCTATGTCAACTTAACAAAAATGCAGCTGGAGTTCTACTTTAACCCTGTCATCTGAGATCTTTTGCCAGAAACTATTCTGCAGATTCCACATGTACTGTTTATTGGAAATACATTTGTTTTTATCATTTTAAAAGCAAAAAGGCAGAACGTCCCCACATCCTACTATTACATCACAAAATAATCTATGTTCATCAACCACAACTGACCTTTGCTTCCTCAGTGCTGTACTTTCCACATATTGCCTGTTGCACAATGGCAGTCTGCCCAGTGCATGAGATGATTAAAGAAAGCTTTTTGGACTTTTAATGAGACATGTGGGATCACATGTCTCCATCCTTGTAGCTATGTACAAAAAAGAGAGGGTTTGGGACTTTAACCACTTAACGACCGCTCCATAGTTGAATGATGGCTACAGCGCTGATCAATAACACTGCAAGGGTGTACATTGATGTTCTCCCAGAATCGTGCTCCCGTGTGCCCCCTACGGTGCGCACACGGCAGTATCCCGACAGCGGCTGTTTACCACATGATCGCTCCGTCAAATAACGTAGCGATCACTTGGAAACAAACCGGCGTTATGTCCGGTTCCTCTCTCCCCTCTCTGCACCAATCGGTACAGTGTGAGTGGAGAGTGGAGAGATTGGGTGCAGCAGCACTGTGGGCTGGATCTGTAGTTCCCACAGCACTGATCTGCACCCATTGTAGCCTCATCCAGCCATCCATCCATGCTCAGCCATCCCTCTATCATATTCATCCAGCCATCCATCCCTCTGTCATACTCATCCAGAAATCCATCCATGCTCAGTCATCCCTCTGTCATACTCATCCAGCCATCCATAATCAGCAATACTCATCCATACATCCACGTTCAGCCATCTATACTCAGCAATATTGGTCCATCCATGCTCAGCCATTCATACTCATCAATACTCATCCATCCACGCTCAGCCATCCACACTCAGCAATACTCATCCATCCATACACCCCCAGCCGTACTCAGCAGTACCCAGCCATACTTAGCCATACCCAGCTGTACTCAGCCATACCCAGCTATACTCAGCCATAACCAACCGTACCCAGTCGTACTCAGCCATACTCAGCCATACCCAGCCATGCTCAGCCGTAGCCAGCCGTACTCAGCCGTAGCCAGCCGTACTCAGCCATACTTAGCCGTACCTATCAGTACTCAGCCATCCCATCCATACTCAGCCACCCCATCTATACTCAGCCATCCCATCCATACTCAGCCACACTCAACCATACCCAGCCATACTCAACCATACCCAGCCATACTCATTCATGCTCATTCATCCCATCCATACTCGGCCATCCACATTTATGGCTCAACCATGCTCAGCCATCCCAATCCATGGCTCATCCATCCCCATGCATGCTCATCCATGCCACATCAGTTCTCATCCATGCCACATCCATGTCACTACAGTGAATCACAAAAGTGTAATAGGTAGTCAAATTAGATTTGAAATGTATGCCCCTAGAACACCTGACAGTGCTCCCTGCATGTTGAGCCTCTGTATGTGGCCTGGCTGTGGAAAAGTCTCGCACATGTGGTATTGCTATACCCAGGAGGAGTAGGAAAATGCATTTTCGGGTGTATTTATGGTATGTACATGCTATGTATTAGAAATATTGTATAAATCGACAACTGTGTTTTCATTATCTTTCCTCATTTTCCAAAAACGTCTAGAAAAAAATTACATGTTCAAAAGACACATTATGCCTCATAGATTATACATTGGGGTGTTTTCTTTCCAAAATTGGGTAATTTTTGGGGAGTTTCCATTGTCCCAGTGCTCCAGGGCCTTCAAAAGTGTAAAGCCCCATACACACTATTAGATTTTCTGCTGATTTTTGTCTTCAGATTTGCCAAAACCATGCAGTGCAAGGGCCTGCCTGAAACGCCTAAGATTTGATAAATCTGAAGGAAAAAAACAGCAGAAAATCTGATAGTGTGTATGGGACTTAAGAGGTAGTCAAGAAATTATATATGTAATTTATGCTCCTAGAACACCTGAAGGTGCTCCCTCAAAGTTGGGCCTCTGTATGTGGCCCGGCTGTGTAAAAGTCTCACACATGTAGTATCACCATACTCAGGAGGAGTAGCAGAATGTGTTTTGAGGTGTAATTTGTGGTATGCATATGCTGTGTGTGAGAAATAACCTGCTAATATGACAAGTTTGCGGGAAAAAAGCAAAAAAAAATCGTGATTTTTCAAAGAATTGTGGGAAAAAAATACAACTTAAAAAAACTCACTATGCCTCTTACTAAATACCTTGGACTGTCTACTTTAAAAAAAATTGGTCATTTGAGGGGTATTTGTTCTTGTTAGGGTCTCAAGAAATGAGGTAGCCTGTCAGTACTTCAGGTGTCAACAATTTTGAGAGATTGCCACCATAGCTTGTGGACTCTATAACTTTCACAAAGACCAAATAATATACACCTATTTGGGTTATTTTTACCAAACAAATGTAGCAGTATATATTTGGGCCAAAATTTATGAAGAAAAATTACTAACTTGCAAATGTTATTTAAGAAACAAAGAAAAATTAATTTTTTAAAGAATTTTCAGTATTTCTTCTTTTATAGCACACAAAAATAAAAAACCCAGCGGTGATTAAATACCACCAAAAGAAATCTCTATTTTTGTTTAAAAAAAGGACAAAAATTTCATATGGGTACAGTGTTACATGAGTGAGTAATTGTCATTCATATGTGAGAGCACCGAAAGCTGAAAATTGGTCTGGTTAGGAAGGGGGTTTAAGTGCCCAGTGGGTAAGTGGTTAAATGAGGTGAGTATTAGTGGCTAAAAGATGAGACAATGTTAAAAACCATGTTTTATTCCTTTTGAACAAAGAAAAAAGACACAATGACATGGTACATGCAAAAATAAGTGAACTTGTCAATTACATATTACAGACCATATATGCATAAAAACAGTACTGGCAGTATAGTAGAACCATGATGTGGTGAAGAACGATTGTCCTTCATGTAATTGGCATATGCAATGGTATGGTGAACTCAGATTGATTCAAATGAATGAACAGGAAACATGGTGCATCCAATTAGACTGACGCATTTTGTGGATGGGGCAGGTGCACTAACATCTACAAGATCTACAAGAAAAAAACTACGAGTAAACCAGTGTGATCCAGTATCGATCTCCCCTTCGCAGAAGATATCGCACCTGATGCTGTTAAACAGAGCATATTATACCCCTAAGCGATTATTTAGGTTCGGAAAAAGACCTGATGATAGCTGCCCTAGGTGTTGGGGGTCTGGGGACCTCCTACATATGATGTGGAGATGCCCCAAACTATTCCGGTACTGGGAAGGAGTGATTAACATTTTGAAACTGTGAAAGAAACATTTGAAATCGGGCTGGAAAAAGAGTCTATGGTATGCATACTGGGATATAGGCAAGAACAGGGCGAGAAGAAGAGTACTATGGTAGCTATCTTGAGGAGTATATTTCAAGCCAGGAAAATGATCGCATTGACATGGTAATCAAAGGTGCCTCCTACAGTAAGAAATTGGATAGACACACTAAACGAAACCCTTTCTAAAGAGAGAGCAGCTTATGTAAAGAGATGCAACCTCAAGGAATTTGACAGGATGTGGAGACCCTGGATGGAAGGAAAATATAAAAATTTAATAGGAAGAAAAAAGACGTGGGTACTGGTAGGGGAGGGAGGGGGAGGGGATAATGGAAATAAGGTATAGATATTAAACGAATACATGGGGATAAAGGGAGAGGCTGGGGTTGCGTCACCATATCCATGGCCTCCTGTTGCGTTTCTTTTTTCCTTCTAAGATGCTTTCTCTTTCCCCTCACTATATATTAATGTATGTGAATCAAATAAGTCTATGATTGGCAATGTAAATGATATTAGATAAAATAATGTATGTATAATAAGTATTAATAACTTTGTTAAAGTATTAAAAAAAAATTGAATAAAGAATACAGTTTAAAAAAAAAAACAGTGTGATCCAGTATTGTACCCAAATATTAGGAAAAATATGTACATGAGGGGAGGGAGACAATCATTTATCCTGATTAAGTACTTACATAACAATTGGGTCTGGGGCATGTGAGACTGAGGGCTGCTAGAGATGTCTGTACCGGGAACTGTGGTAGGGACCCACAAAGAAAAAAACGGGCGCACAGCATAATCTCCAAAGAAAGAGGAAGAAAGTATCCGGACAATGATAAGTGTGGGCTCCAATTCTAAGGACTAAGTAAATAAAGTGTATTAGGAATATATAATTCTGTGAAATGCCAAAAAATAACTAGAGCCCAAACACCATGATAAGAGCAGTAATGTGAATGAGGTGTGAAATAGATATGTTCAAAGGATCATGAGCTCAGTGGTGAGAATAGGATATGGAACAAATGTAAATAAAAGACCAAAAGAAAAGAAGAGAAAAAGTGAAAAATAAGACACTAGAAACATGGAAAAGGGGAACTGCCCTGGTGATTATCTTCTAGTGTAGTGAGGGAACATGGTCCAAATGGTGTGCATGAGATGAAAACAGGAACTTTCCAGAGACAGATGCCCCATCTGTGTATGAAAAATTCATCAAAATCCGAGGTATGCTCTTACGTAATGATTATTGAGCCAGAGCCCAGGATGAAGGCAGAGAGTAGAGAAGTGCTGGTCACAAAAGCAGATTAAAGTGGAAGTAAACCCTCTATCGTTTTCAGTCAAGGAAGCTGCCATCTTGGCCTCTAATGATTCTTCAACTGCCATAATGCTGCACATGTGATCAGTTATGAAACCAGCCATTGGATGGTTTGAAAGTTTGGTTGAGAGCACAACCAATGTGAAAGTTAGCATTTCCGGCATGCCGGGAATGTAAGTGTTTTTTGAAACTGGGTTTATTACCGCTTTAAGCCATCCAAATGTTCCTTTTCTCAACTACAGATTTCTTCACACAAGCCTCAAAAGGGAATACTTGCCATGTATTTGCAACGCTTGGAAAATGCCCCCCCCCCTAAAGTCTCAGTGACATCTTGGTCTTCACCAGTGTACTTTACAAGATGTAATTTGTTGGTTACCCTACTGGTCCCCGGGCTACTTTGCTGTGAAATGTCACCAGGTCATGACCCTCAGGATTTCCATACCAACTGGGTTGCATGAGCAAGATTGCAATTATGTGGAGGTAAGTAGAAATCACTATAGCTGGTTGAGTTTCAAGCTGAAGCCGAGACAAGCAAGACTGGTCAAAGTCCATGCAGAGGTTGAGGCAGGAAAAAATAGTCCAGGCAGAAGTTGGGACAGGCAGCAAGCAAGAATAGTCAAAGTCCAGGCAGAAGTTGGGACAGGCGGCAAGCAAGAATAGTCCAGGCAAAAGTCAAGGCAGGCAGTAGGCGAGAAACAAACGTTTTCCAGCTTGTCCTATTGACAGAAGTTGATCTAAAGGTCAACTTTTGTCAAACAGAAGCGGCCACACTGGGATCTAAATGTGGCTGGTCTCTGCTGAACTGACCAAATTTCAGTCTGTCTGGAGACTGGAACCCCATGTTGATGGCCAAATTTAAGATAAGTGATACAACTGATGACAAATGCTTATATCATCATTAGGATAATAAGAATGATCATTTAACACAGTATCTTCCATTCTAGGGATTTCATACATGTGCGGTTTATCTTTTAGCACCTAGTGGCTGTTGCCTTTATACATATACAGAGGTCATTAGCTGAGATGGCATATAGGCATACATTCTCAGCTCAGCCTCTGCAAACCTGAACTGATTGCAGGATCTCATGTATAGGGTTGACCATTATACTCAGTTGCTATCATGCACACAGACCTTCAACTTGCAACATTCTTTGATCATCCATGTCTCTAGTTAAAGTGGAACTTTAGTCAGACTGGCCCCTTTTGCAGGTATATATATGTAAAACTTTAAAAATAAGTGTCTCTGCTGTTTAAAGTCCAGTAATGCACTGGGGTTGATTTACTAAAGGCAAATATACTGTGAACACTACAAGTACAGTTGCTCCAGAGCTTAGTAAATTAACAGAAGCTCAGCTGATTTCCATTATACCAATCATGTGCAAGCAAAAATGCTGTTTTTTTTTTTCTCCTTGCCGTGATTGGGTGCTCTGTGAAGCTTTACTTTAATTTACTAAGCTCTAGATCAGTGATGGCGAACCTTGACACCCCAGACTACATTCCCCATGATGCTCAACTTCACTGTAGAGTGCATGAGCATCATGGGAAATGTAGCTCCAAAACATCTGGGGTGCCAAGGTTCGCCATCACTGCTTTAGAGCAACTGCACTTACAGAAGGCAACTGCACTTTGCAATGTGTACAGTCTATTTGCCTTTAGTAAATTAACCCTACTGTCTCACCCTGCTTTGCACAGGTTCAGTTACTCTCCATTTGTAGGCACTTTTAGGCACTGCCGAATTTGTAGAAGCCAATCTGCTGACAGCCTTAACCACTTCCCAACCAGCGCACGACGATGTACATCGACAGAATGGCACGGGCAGGCATATTGGCGTACATGTACGTCCAATATTCAATGCCGCCCTGCCATCGGGAGCGCGCCACCGGCGGCACGCTCCCGCGCTGCTCGGGACCCCCCGTGAGTCCGGTCGCGGGACCCACGGACTCGATCGCCGCGGGCATCCCCGCGATCGTCTCACGGGACGGCTGAATGGAGGAAATGCCGTGTAAACAGCATTTCTCCATTATGCCTAGCAACTAGTGACGCTGATCTCTGCTCCATGTGATTGGAGCAGAGATCAGTGTTCACTAAATGAAAGCCCAACCCCCCCACAGTTAGTAACACACCCCTAGGAACACTTAACCCCTACACTGCCACCCACTGGTTAACCCCTTCACTGCCAGTGTCATTTACACAGGAATCACTGCATTTATATAGTAGTGATTACTGTATAAATGACAATGGTCCCAAAAATGTGTCAAAAATGTCCGATGGGTCCCTCACAATGTCACAGTCACAATAAAAATCGCTGATCTCCGCCATTACTAGTAAAAAAAAAAATTATAAAAAATTATTAATAAAAATGCTATAAAACTATCCCTATTTTGTAAACGCTATAACTTTTGCGCAAACCAATCAATAATCGCTTATTGCGTTTTTTTTACCAAAAATATGTAGAAGAATACGTATCGGCCTAAACTGAGGGAAAAAAAGTTTTTTTATATATTTTTGGGGGATATTTATTATAACAAAAAGTAAAAAATAATGCGTTTTTTTCAAAATTGCCGCTCTATTTTTGTTTATAGCGCAAAAAATAAAAACCGCAGGGATGATCAAATACCACCAAAAGAAAGCTCTATTTGTGGGAAAAAAAGGACGTCAATTTTGTTTGGGAGCCACGTCGCACGACTGCGCAATTGTCAGTTAAAGCGACGCAGTGCCGAATCGCAAAAAGTGGTTTGGTCTTTGATCAGCAAAATGGTCCGGTCTGAAAGTGGTTAAAACAGAATTATATCCCTTCTATTTATAGCCAGGGAAGCTGCTTCTGTTTGATCTGCAACTGCCATGGTGCTGCACATGGGATCAGCTATGACATCATAAGACACTAGATACTCCACTCTACGCGTTTCATCATCAAGACATGATCTGGAGCGCTCCAGATGACGTCTTGATGAAACGTGTAGGACGGAGCATCTAGCATCTGCATCACTTCCGGTTTCAGGCCATGGATTGCAAACCATCCCGACTTCCTGTGTTTTTTCAGAATTGAAGCAATGTAAGTTTTCAGTCTATTTGTGATAACATAATACAATGATATTCCAGCGCTACCAAATGTGTGCGTTTTTTAACAATATGCTCACCCTGGCTGGTGATAATACATTTAAATTTAAAATAGAATCACACTATGGAGGAGTCTCTTTCCTATATGTGGGTGATGCAGAGTGGGATTTAAAGGAGAAAGGTACACCTGACACTGCAAGCATGGAAAGATATAGCTGATATCGCATGACACAGACCTGGAGATTGCTGCACAGTGGCAGATACTGTGAAATCAAAATACCCCTTTGCTGGGTGAGTGGTTCGGGTGAGTGCAATCCCTATAGGGGGGCCTATAAGGATCACGGAGCATGGATTTGAAGAGCACCTAGCACTTTATTATTATTTTTATGTATATATTTATTTTTATTTTTGTTTTCAATTTTGACTATTTGGATCAACTTATGGACTGTATATGAACACAGAATATTTATATATTTTTTACATTAATCCTATTTATGTGTAAGGGTCACTAAGGCATGTTTTTGAAGAGCACTTGTCACTTTATTATTTTTAACCATTATTTTTAACCATTTGGATTGATGAATGGACTTTATATAATCACCGAATTTTAACTTATTTTGCATATGTGTACTGCCAGCACCAGCACATACCGTTATATGCACTAGGCACTTGCCACTTTAAGCATGTTTATTAAATTTGATGCTTATCAATTCATTAATTGTATTGGGAGTGTAACATAAGGGCACACAGATTGTTACACAGACTTATATAATGATTGTTCATTAAACAAAAGATGGCTGAAAAACTCCAGCTATAGAAATCCTTTTGCATGAACTTCTTATTGCCATCCTTAGAGGATTGGCAGTTTCTACTGTCCTGTGTCTAATGGTAGCTATAGAATGATGGGCAGTGAGACATCTCCAATACTTGACAGCATCTTCACCTATGGCCAACCTAATATATTCCTTATCTACAGGTTATTTACACCTGAATGGGAAAAGCATGGCTCTTCTAAAACCCCTCTGATTTCCCTTGACATTCATATAAAAATGTATTGGTGAAGCCAGCTATCAAATAGTATTTTAAATACAATGGGGATGTTTACCTACTTCGTAACTATAATTTATCTGATTCTGTCTGATACAAATAGGTAAAGATTAACAATCTTTCCTTTGAAGGAGATCTAGTACAGTGACTGGTAGTTCTGCAATACCATTCAGTAATCCAACTCTGTGTTTTAATCATTAACAATTGATGTCCCAAGATAAAGGAGTCAAGGTGTCTGTGTTGTCCTAAAAAAACAATCCTGTCATGTCAATGGTAAAGTAGAACTCAAGTTACATATTTGTAGCGCTTATAGCAAAGATGTTGTTTCCCAGGTCCCCTTTTCCTGTGTCCATGACTCTTCAAATAGCACTATGCATACTGACACTGAACGTGGAATATTTATTTACAAATATACAGCATGCCCAAAACCAAGGGAGTAGAAACAGCAGTAACTGCACAATAAATATGTAAAACAATGACAAAGGAAAAAATAAAGTTAATAGCAAACATTGAAACCAGAGAGTAACCCATAAACCTTATACTAGGGTTAATCCTACCTAAAGAGAGAGTTATACCACATTAACAGTTCGTTAGTCTGTATAAATTCCTTTCTCCCCACTGGCCAGCATGTTGGGGCCCAGATCTGCTGTTGGTGCGTTCAGGATAAAGTTCTTCCACACACTGTTAAAAGTATCAGCACTGTTACCCACACAGACAGAATGTAGGCAGGTGCGGTCTGCTCTCTCCACTGCAGGTGGCCCTCAACTGCAGTGACAATGCAGAGGGAGAGGAAGTCATGAGGGTCAGGGTTCCTCTAAGGTTCCCTAAGTCACTGAGACAGGGATCCGCTTGGATGCTGGCCACCCATGTGACTCTGGCAGCCATCTTAGATGTTGACAATATCTATATAATCTTTTAGCAGTGTAAATAATATAATCAACTTTAATAGTGAAAAAAAACTGATTCTATGTTTTAGACAACACTATATCCAAAAACAAAAAAATAAAAATAAAATAAAAAATTGATACACGTATATCCACCAAGGTGAACGTGTTAAAAGTCCATAAGTGAAACAATATGGTGACAGATAATGCCTGTTTAGGAGAAACGCATCGGGAAGGGCTCCTTGATGCCACTGCGTTGCCAGATTTTATTTCCATGCTTGTATTTGCCTGTAATATGTGAGTACCCATTTACACTTTTAATGGTAATAAAAGTTTTAAACGGTATTTCACTATGAGGCTGTATTTTCTTTTTGGCCTATAACATACGTGGAAGAATCTCTGTCCTCAGTCACCCCAAAAGGTGGATAGCCATTTCATCTATTTTTGGGTCATCTCTCTGTCTACTCTGGTACCCCTGAGAAGTTAGAAGTTTTGCCAGCTGTTTTTTCGTGTGGATTTACATCAATAAACTCGTGTGACTCACTAGGTATATACCTAACTGGGTCCATTACATCTGGTAAGCCTCCTCTCAAGTGGTGGTGGATCTCTGCAAAGTATTCACTGAAGTCACTATAACTTCTCAAGATACTGCACTTTGTCACCATATTGTTTCACTTATGGACTTTTAACACGTTCACCTTGGTGGATTTACGTATATCAATTTTTTATTTTATTTTTATTTTTTTGTTTTTGGATATAGTGTTGTCTAAAAGATAGAATCATTAATAGTGTTAATTTATGCAGAGTTTTTTTCACTATTAAAGTTGATTATATTATTTACACTGGTAAAAGATTATATAGATATTGTCATAATCTAAGCGCTGCACCTTTTTTATTATTTCCCCATTTTGTTTGTTGCAGTAAGTCTGCGGTGCTGGCAGCTATTATTTATTTGTTGTTTGTGGATAGCGCGTTTTTTTCTCACTTTATATACAAGCCATCTTAGATGTGACAGAGTTTATTTAAGACCCTGACCCCGGGTTTGGTGAATTTTTTTGTGAGTGGGTAGGGTAAGGAGAGGTAGCCCATGTGCTAGGTACAGTACTAGCGGTAGGGAAAGGTTCCTGACGATCAGGGAAAGCATGGGGACACAACTCTTTTGGACATCTTCCAGATTGGGCCTGAGATGGCCCTCTTACCAGAAGCTGTCAGTCTGGCTGGAACCCACTCTGTTTATGTTGCTGGAAAGTCAAAGTGTGAGTGCACCTGGTTGGGCATTCTTCCCACCAGGTTTGTTGTGAATTATTACTACATTACTCCAATACAAGTTTACTATTGCACTTGACTATGTGGATTATTGTCACTGCACCATGCTGCACCCTACCTACATCCTCTTTATCAAGGTATAGTGTGGGGTTTTGGCCAGTGACCTCTTCACTAACTCTTATGGTTTCAGTTGATCTCTATCCCCATTATCGGTACAACAAAGTCAGAATCCATTGCATTTTCTCTGGCAATCAGGCAGTAGGCTAAGAATGCCCTCCTCTAGTCCCCTGTAGCCTGGAAACAAGCCTCCTCCTTTTCCTGTCTCCAGAACTCTAGTACTCCTTGGGATGAGTAGTTCCTGCCCCAGTCTAAAAAGCTAGCTTAGTCTGTCAAGAAGTACATCTTCCACAATGCTCCATTTCTCCCAGAATTCCCAGCAGTCCATGTCCTCTTCCTTTGTGTATTTCTCTTGGGTGGAGGGTGGACTTAAACAGCCTCCATACAGCTCTATAATGAGAGTCTGCTTTTATATATATATATATATATATATATATATATATATATACATATATATATATATACATATATATATATATATATATATATATATATATATATATATATACACATATATATATATATATATGTCTTTATGCCTTTAGTAATTCCTTGCCCACCAGAAAACATAATGGCCTTTGGCAGATCAAGATTTTTTTCTTGTACTTGCAATATATTTGAAAGGGATAAAACAAGGGGAAACATAGATGTGCTACCTATTGCATTAGGGTGTGCACCCCAAACCTCAAACACACTTGTGTGTGTACACAGTATACAGTATATATATATGGGGTGTCAGTAGGACAGTGAATGTGTCAGTAGGGCAGTGGACGGTTTCGGCCTTTGTTTTTTTATTTTTAATATTTTATTTTCTTAGTATTTTTACAATTTTATTTTTTAAATAATTTTTAACAACATTCTTTTTTTGAAAATGTTTAGGAGCCATGTTGGGGGACTTTGGTGAAATATCAGGGGTCTAAACAGACACAGATCTCAGTTTTGAGACAGAGAAAGGGACAGAGGACAAAGATTCCCCAGTCCCTTTCTCTGCAGCTTCAGCTACACTGGACAATGATTGAATGGGAAATGCTCTGTGCTGAGCGGTTTCCTGTTCATTCACAAACTGAAGTATAGTAAACACAGGGGGAATCTGCGCAGTACTGGGTGATTAGGATGTGCCCATGCACATCTGGCACACCCCGTGCACACACCTATGAGGGGAAATATACATGTATAGTGCCTTGAAAAAGTATTCATACCCCTTGAAATTTTCCACATTTCGTCATGTTCCAACCAAGAACGTAAATGTATTTTATTGGAATTTTATGTGATAGACCAACACAAAGTGGCACATAATTGTGAAGTGGAAGGAAAATTATAAATGGTTTTCAACATGTTTACAAATAAATATCTGAAAAACGTGGCTTGCATTGGTATTCAGCCCCCCTGAGTCAGTACTTTGTAGAACCACCTTTCGCTGCAATTACAGCTGTAAGTCTTTTTGGGTATGTCTCTACCAGTTTTGCACATCTAGAGAATGATGTTTTTGCCCATTCTTCTTTGCAAAATAGCTCAAGATTGTCAGATTGGATGGAGAACGTCCCTGAACAGCAATTTTCAAGTCTTGCAATAGATTCTCAATTGAATTTAGGTCTGGACTTTGACTGGGCCATTCTAACACATGAATATGCTTTGATCTAAATCATTCCATTGTAGCTCTGTCTGTATGCTCGGTGTCCTGCTGGAAGGTGAACCTCTACTTCTTATGGCTTTCTTTCAACAATGGCTTTCTTCTTTCCACTCTTTCATAAAGGCCAGATTTGTGGAGGGCACGACTAAAAGTTGTCCTGTGGACATATTTTCCAATCTGAGCTGTGGATCTCTGCAGCTCCTCCAGAGTCACCGTGGGCCTCCTGGCTACTTCTCTAATTAATGAATTATTAAAACCCCCCTTCCTCTTTCCTGACCGGCCAGGCTGCATGATCGGATAAGGTTCTGCTATGGACTTTGGGGGTAGCCCCACGCCTTTTTTTTCGGCATAGGGATTCCCCTTTATATGCATACCAGGTGACGGGGCTAGCGAGGTGTCAATCTCCCTTCTTCGCTAGTTCCGTCTATCTGGAGCCACGCTCAAAATTAATGGACTTTTCTCCGTGTGTGGGCAAGTCGGTTCATTTTAAAAGTCCGGTCATGTGTGGGCAGGTCCCCTTGTTCGGAAAGTCCGGCAGACCTCCTCTGCTAAGTCCGGCGGGTTGTCCCCGCCGGACTAAGTCCGCCGGATAGTCCGATCATGTGTACGTGGCATATCAAACCTCTGAGGGCTCACAGATGGACTCTTACTAACTAATTAGGTGACTTCTGAAGGCAATTGGTTCCACTAGATTTTAGTTAGGGGTATCGGAGTAAAGGGGGCTGAATACAAGCGCACTCCACACTTTTCTGATTTTTTTTGTAAATAAAATTGAAAACCAATAATCATTTTCTTTCCACTTTACAATTATGTGCCAATTTTTTTTGGTCTATCACATAAAATCCCAATAAAATACATTTACGTTTTTGGTTGTAACACAAAATGTAATGACAAAATTTGGAAAATTTCAAGTGGTATGAATACTTTTTCAAGGCACTCTATTACATTGATGTGCTGAATTTTTGTTTACACTTTTACAGAAGAGGATCAGAAGCTTCTGAAGAAAATGAATAGAGCACTGTGTGAGAGTGGAGCAAATGAAGACAAAAATACTTTATATACCATCAGACATTGTAAAATGTATAACTAGTAATAGTATATATATAATAATTGATATGGATGGGGTATGTAAAGAGAATGGAGGAGAAGAGGGATTAATAATAAAAGTCATGAAGGAAAAACAGAGCCAGGAAAGCTGAAATTGGTGGGAAAAGTAGAAGATATATGATGATATGGTGGAAGATTTAAAATGTTGGGGAATCTGATGCTGCAGGAGCAAAGCAAGACATTGAAGAAAATGGACACCAATCCTGTGTGAAAGAAGTACACATTGATTCATTCATTTATTTATTCCATTTTATTTATTTATTTATGTGGTGCTGACAAATTCTGCAGTACTTTACTGAGTGTATAGAGACATTGCTATCAGTCGTTGCCCCCAGAAGAGCTTACAGTCTAATGTTTCTGGCAAATCTTATAGGGGCACACACACAGTGCGCACTAGAATAAATACTGGATGGAATACAAAAAACTGCAGAGAATTTAGAGATCATCTTAAAGTATTGAAGGGCCCTCCAGTAATGCAGTTGCAATTAACATGTGGCATTTGCTGCCAAAGTTCGCTAAGCAGGGCATCCAGAATTTTTTAGAACATCCAGATGGTCCAGTACAACACATGTGGTTTGTTGTGTGCTCCCCAGGGATGTTGGGGTGCAGCACTACAATGTTTCTCATGCCATGCATTGCAGTAATGTGCTGTAAAATTAGGATTTTTACTGCACATTACTGCAACACAATAGTGTGAACAGGCCCTAAAGGCAAAAGGTTTTTGTATTTGATAGAATAGGTAAGTTTAGAACCTCTGTCAGCTGTTTTTAATTTGTGTAACATGGTGGATTTTTTCAAACCCAATTGAAGCTTTGTGTATTATTACTGCAATGCACTCAGGCTGCATATTCAGCAATTAATGTGGGTATATTTTTGTTTTTCCTCTTCAAAAGACTTTTAGTAAGGTTTTCGAGATTCCCAGAGAACAGGCTGTCTGCATATCTATCATGTAGCTGTGAGGAAAGAGATCTTTGTGTCCCCCAAATCAAATTGGCTGCCTGCTGTTCTTTCCATGGTCATTTACTGAACTACTGTATTAAATCATTTTTCAACTCTTGGATCATTTGTTTGGAGCAGTTATATATAGACTACTCAGTCTGGGTGATGTGTATTTTAGGGTTACCTATTCTGTGGGGAGCTTGCAACCCCAAGCCATTTAGCTCCACTGAAGTCTTTATTTTTACTGGTAGAGGATTCATATCCAGCTTATTGCTCCCACCTCATCTTGGATGAGTTGTCAGTTATCTGGGGAGATGTTGGGAAGCGATTCAGCCCCTAGGGGCCACTGCATTAACACATTCAGGCCAGAGGTCCCCTTTACACCTCCTAATTCACATCTTCACTTTACACTTGGCTTGACACATCACACCCTAAGGCACACAGGGAAGCCACCCTTCTGATTAGCAAAGTTTTACATCCATGACCTTATGTCCCTAGGGGAGTCCTGGAACACAGCTGGCCCCAAGATGGAGACCAAGATACTAGGTGGCTCCTCTACTTTCGCACCCAAGATGGTTGTTTGAAATTTTTACTCACATGCTTCTAACTGCAAGGGTTATACTGGTTCTAAGGGCTGAAGGT
Source organism: Lithobates pipiens (assembly GCF_037356315.1). Classification (NCBI taxonomy): domain Eukaryota; kingdom Metazoa; phylum Chordata; class Amphibia; order Anura; family Ranidae; genus Lithobates; species Lithobates pipiens. The sequence goes on from NW_027507758.1 coordinate 517,749,061, forward strand.
TTTTTTTTACCTTCATGCATTCTTTAGACTGGCCATACACGTTCAATTTTCTTGCACAATTTTCCTTTAGATTTACCAAAAACGATATATTATGAGGTCAATACTAAACAACTTTCAACTGTATGCAATTAGGCAGGCCCTTGCACTACATAGTTTAAAGCGGGGCTCCACTGCCTAAAACTTTTTTTTTTTTTTTTTGGTACAATGACATAGATGATGTTATGTAAAATTTTAACTTACTTGTTCCCGTTTTTTGTGTTTAAGACATCCGTTTTTGCTTTAAAAGTGTACTTTTAAATCTTCTTATAGTTGGTTCTCATCTTGCCTGTGGGCATGTGAAGCCCACAGGCATCCTCTTCCGGGTTACAGTGCCGCTGATTAACCAGCATGCACTGTGCGTTGGATCCCCGAATTTGCGCATGCACAGTAACTTTCATTAGAAGCGCCGACAACAGCTCAGGTTGCCATCACAACAGGCGGCGTTGTCAGAAGTCCCGCCCCGTTGTGATGGCAACAGAGCTGAGCCAGGCCGCCGCACTGACTCCTGGGAACAATGACACAAGCTCCCAGGAGCCAGTGCGGCTCTAAGGAAATGACAAAATAGCCGCAATATCCACGCTCATATCCGGAGACTACACATACACGAAGTACAGAAGATTATAATCACAACTAAGGTACAGTGGCAAAAAAAAAAAAAAAAGTTCAGTTTTTACATTATGACATGAAGTTAATTGTATAGGTCTAATGTGTTAAAATCGGGTGGAGCTCCGCTTTAAAGGTAAATCTAAAGAAAAATTGAACAAGAAAATTGAACATGTATGACCAGCCTTACTCACCCGAGCCCGATTGAGCGATGTGCACAAGAGCAGACACTCTCCTAGGTCCCTGCCTCTTCATTGGCTGAGACACAGCAGTGGGAGCCATTGGCTGCTGTCAATTACAGCCAGTGGGGAGGGAGTGGGGGGTGGTGCTGAGCCACTCTCTCATAGACACACAGAAGTGGCTTGTTAGTGAGCACACACGAGTGCCCCCAAAGCAAGCAGCTTGGTATGTGGGCACTCAGCGGGGGGGGGTGGTACAGGGGCACTGGTGGGGGACAGAGCTGATAAGTGTGACAGACTCACCCGGGACAGAGGCTTTTGGGGGGGACTGAATGCTATCTTCTTGCCTACCAACTATGGGCCGTGGCATTTGAGGGGGCTACAAGCATTTAGGAGGATATTCTGTTATGTAATGCAAAATGACATTATTAAGGAGGCCATGATGGTCTCTGCCAGCTCGGGGTGGTTGGTATGTTGTCTCATTTTGTTGTGTACTCTTTTCTGGGTCATTTGGGGTGTGGCTGTAGTCCAATGTTCTATTGTGTCTGTCTGCCTTGGATATTATGGGATGTGTATGTAGATTAGCTGTGAGATTGGTGGGGGTAAATTCTTCCAACAGCTCTCACTGCTGATTGGACAGTCTACCCCGCCCGGAATGCAAAGGTGGGGGGATTGTCCAGAGTATTACCTGTGTACCTGTGTTTTCAATAAACAGTTCAGGCTCAGCAAGTAAACGAGTATTGTCTTGTTGTGTGTGTTGTTATATCTGATATCTATATTCAGACTGGAAGGAAGGGGTAGTGTGTGGGAGCAGAGTGTGGGATATTTTGTTACAATAAGTATGACATGTTTACTAAAAAAAAAAAAAAAAGAAAAAAAAAGCTGAACCTTTACAAACCCTTTTACTTGGTACACTTGTCCCTTCAAAAACTCTGAATCTTCTGAATCCAGAGGGTAGCATGGCTTTGACTCCCAGAAATAAAATTATTTTCTATACATGATCTTTGAATAGACTCTTGCATCTTAGATACTCTTTCCCAGTAAATGACACCAACGCATTTCCTAGTAGCTAGTAATGTATTTTACTTGCAAATTAACAGTTGTACATTGAAGTCAAAATAAATACATAATCTTCTTTATACATATCTGATCACATAAGAGTGGATTGACATTTGGCTGTACTGTTTGGTTGTGGTGTCGTTTAATTACACTGTGGTGCATACAGAAAATGGTGCATAAGTACATGATGTCACCCAAACATCAAAAGTAGTAGTCCATAGGATCCCCTCTGACTGCTTCCTACACCAGGCCCCTCCATGAGGTCGGCTCCTCAGCATTTATGCCTTTCTCAAGGGGAAGTGGGATGCACTGTGTCATAACCTGACCCCTACAACATCAGCCAAAACCTTAAAGTAACAGTAACACATTGCAGAATAAATACACAAATCCAGAACTTAAACTCAACACCTGCTTATAAGTTTAACAGTCCGGTTCAGCACAGTGCAGAAGATAGCTTGGTGCTGCGGAGGCAGGACCAGCTCTGGCCCGAGTTGGACACTTCCCATCCCCAACACAATTACTGGGGCAGTTGGTTCTCCTGCCTTGAACCAGCCCATGCATCATCTACTAAAACGATATATATATATATCAGTTTTGTAACGATATATATATCAGTTTTGGTAGATTCTTTAAATCAACCTTTCTCAACCTTTGAACAGCAGAAGAACTATTTAAACAATTATCAGTTCATAAGGAATCCCTGCTAACATAAATTAATCAAGGATCATTGAGAAGATGCCCCTTAAATTAATTGTCAATGGAAACAATGGGCTTATACAGCTAAAAAATCATTGGTGTCACGCTGGTGGCTCTGCATAGCGGTGTTTAGATCCAGAACTATGCATGCTTCATCAAATGGGAGGCCAATCATTCACAACTTTAGCAGTCTCTGAAGGAAACCTAGGGATCCATGGAATCATGGTTGAGATTGAGAATGGCTGCTTCAACAGCAGTCCCTGGCCTTGAGGAGCTTACAATCTAATTCAGAACCAGGGGCAGACTGACAACTTATGGGGCCCCTGGACAATAGGAGATTAAGGGGCCCCCCAGGCAATCAGAGATTATGGGGCCACACAGTATACACAAACACACACACATACAGTATGCAATCACACAGTATACACATACATGTACACAGGGCCGTCTTTAAGGCAGGACAAAAGTGGCAGCTGCCCTGGGCCCTGTCATTGTTGTGGGGCCCAAAGCAGCTGCCACATACTTGCCAACTATCCCAGTTTAAATTCCCTTGTCCCTTGAAGATTTAGTCCTGTGCTGTGTCCCAATATCTCAGTGTGAAGAGCTGGTACTAATGCTGCCCAGCTCTGCCCTGCAGATGACTCACCTGCAGACCCTGTGTTTACATGTAAATAACTGGCATTCATATGTAAATAGCGGCATCATTACTAAGTAAATAGCTGCAGCCAGTGGCATTAATATGTAAATAAAGGCAGCATTTGTATGTATATCATGCTCCCCTGGACTAAGGAGATGATGTGCTGTAATCTCTAGGAACTAACCAGTGAGCCGTAGTGTGTGCTGTAACCTCTAGCAACCAGTCAGTAAGCAGTAATGATATGCTGTAACTGCTGCCAACCAAGCGCAATTTCTGCCTGATCTGATACAGTAAACTGATTTTAAGTCTAGCTGCTATGTATTGTATGTCTCAGAGCAGGTGGAGAGTGAAATTGCATGGGGGGGCCCAAGAAAATTTTTGCCCAGAGTCCAATCAATATTAAAGACGGCCCTGCAAGTACACACAGTATACACAGACATGTTTGTATTGGCTGAAAAGGTACTGGAGAGGTGGGGCATCTATAATCTCGGGATTTCTAGACCAAAAGGATGTCTGTAAGGGACATTTCAGAGACAGATGTAAAAAAAAAACACAGATTTTTACATACTGTCCATGGTTTTACTGAGGCTGGCAACCCTGATGGGGCCCCCTAGTGGCCCGGGGCCCTCGGGCAGTGCCCGAGTGGCCGAATGCTCAGTCCGCCCCTGTTCAGAACCCAAAGAAAGTTTGTGCAATTTAATTTAGCACCACACTGATAAAATCACAGCTTAGTTTTCTCGTTTTATCCTCACTGATGTTTTTATGTTTGTGTTTGAAAGAATTTTATGATGAGTCACAGCTACGGTGTTCTGAAAACTTCTCAATCCTGCCATAAAGTTTAACCACTATAAGTCTGCGATTATTACAATGCCCTATTTCCAGCCTTGTGTTGTTCTAAGATCACAGGGACACTTAGTCCTCTTTTGCCAGTAATTACAGAGGGAGTGGAATGCTGCCGAATGCTGTTTTTAGAAAACCAGTTATTTTTGTAATATGTCCAGCACTGTGGTCTGTTTCATGTTCAGCAGAATCTGTCATTTGCTTCAAGACCAATGCTCACAGAAATAGAGGTGAAGGCTGAACATCGCCTACTGCTTTACGTAAGTGAATGCCTTGTACCTCATACTGAACAATATTCTTATTATTGATGAGATATGTTCCACTTGTGCTGATTTTCGGCAATGGACAAAATTAAAGCCCCATTAATACTTGAGCATTTTTGTTGCATTTTTGCTACTTTTTTTTTTGGTGTGTTTTTGAAGCAGCACCATTGATTTGAATGGGCATCCCTCCACTACAAAAACATGCTAAAGAAGTTTACTTACCAAATTTTGGCACTTAGCCAAATGCATTTTGTTTTGCGCATTTTTGCACATTTATTGCTACTCGCTTTTGCGGTGGCATTAAGAAATAATGACACTGCAAGCGCATTGCTCCCTTTAGTGTGTTTTGCATGCTTTTGCAAAGACGTTTCTGCTACACCCTGGTGTGAACAGGACTTAAAGTGATTGTAACCCTAAAAAAAATGATCCTGTTCATTTAAAGCATGATAAACCAGATAGTGCTTGTGCTGTGTAATTTTTCCATTTCTAAAATGTAAAAAACCTGGTTTGATCCTGCCTCTATCTGTGTCCCCCTGTGTGTCCTGACCACGGTAATCATGGCTGCTGACCCATGATTAATGTGGTCAGTTTACGTGCTTCTGGCAGCCCGCAGCACTCCTTTCTCTCCTCTCTCCCTGTCAGCTCCTGTGTGTGTGCCGCCCCTCCCCTTCTATCACAGTTCAGAGCAGTAGTAAAAGTACTGCTTAAAATCACTTCCAGACCCTCTGCTAGGATAAAATGTACTATACAGTGTATGTAGTTTTTTAAAATTCTTCTTCTAAATACCTTATTTCACCTGGCCAATTAGCGGTCACGTGACCGCCCAGCCGGTATCAGAGGCAGAACTCGGCCCCTCCCTCTGTAGTGCATGCATCGGAGAAGAGACCAGCAGGAGGACACGTGACCGCTGATCAGCGAGGACAAAAAAAGGTATTTGTAAGAAGAATTTAAAAAAAAAACATATACTGTATAGTAAATTTTATCCTAGCAGAGGGTCTGGCAGTGATTGTGAACACTGCCTTTACAACCCCTTTAAGTATTAGTCTAAGCATAATTAAGATATTTTTATAAATGTTGTGTTGCATACTTTTTCTTGGTAAATTTTGTCCTTGGTGATTCAACCATCAGTAAACATTACAATCATAGAAGTGCATGTAAGTATCCAACCAAACCTAAACCTGACCTGCAGCACAATTGTAGATGTTAACTGGACACACCTTTCTTACTTGTACCGAAACCATTACATGGTCAGAACTTGCAGCAGATTGGGGCAGGTTGAGCCAAGCATACACCAGTTTAAGGTAGACCAGGTTGAACAGTATAATGCATGTCCAAAGGACAACTTACTGGACCACTCAAACAAAGCAAAGGGCCCATTTAGATGTATTGTAGTAATTTTCAGTAATATCATCCCTACTGGAGTGTGTGAGAGTTTCCATGGGATATATCACTAAGTTTTGCAGAACTGGTAGCGTCTGGTTGTCGACAGTAGACCATGGACTGAATTGGCCTGGTGAAGACAATGGAACCTCAACTATACCTCTCAATTTTCTAGGACGAGAAGGAGGGGACACCTTTTAGTAGAAAGCATGTAGGCAAATGCCTCCTGTTAAATGGGTAGTGAAGAATTAACTAGCAAACGCAAAAAAATCACAGATAAAATATTTAGGGGTGTATTTATAAAAAAAAATTAAAACAAGCTTGCATAGCTATAACTGCATGTAAATTAATTCTGTGCAAACGGGCAAAGTTGAATGTTTTCAGGCTTTAGTCTCTGTTGTTTGAATGTTATTCATTGAAAAAAAAGTGTAAATAGGGAATATATTGCACTATGGCAACTAGATGGTGCGGAGGAACATACCTATTCCCTATGATACTCAGCACCATCTAGAGGCCATAATGCTTTATTTTCCACATTCAAACAGTATTTTTTTCAATTAATAACATTTTATCCGCAGAGCCTGGAAGCATTTGATTTGTCACAGAACAAATGTATATATTGTTTTGCTGGATGAACAGCTATGCTATATTTTTGTTAATACCCCCCTAGTGTAGTAAAACACATTTGCTAGTTGAATAGTACATATTTATGGAGGTCTATACATCAGACCAAAAAACAGAAAAATTGAGGAGGAAAGAAGGACAGGGGGACCTGATTCCAAAACAGGGACCGTCCCCCCAAACTTCTGGTAGTCACGACTAACAAATAAGTCTAGTGATCAGAGACAATAACCTGTATGCACCAAGTGATGCAAAGCTCACAATAATATATCAAAGGATGAGTCTGTATCATGAAGGATGCATATAAAGTCCAAAACAACATGGCAATCTATATACTTAAATTAGACCATAAGGGGGACTAAAGAGGGGGAGGGGTATTTTAGAGTATGCTTCTTTTCTATGTTGTGTAGAAAGCAACAGGTCTTCCATCTGATTTAGCTCTTCAACATTATTAAGTCAGAGTCCAATGGATGGAAGCTGAGAGTTTTTCCCAGTAAGAGGAATGCATTTGGTGGTGTTCAGGTGGTGGCGTAATATCGATTTTTTTTGTATGTTCTGACTGGTATAGTGGAAACATGAAGGAAAAAAAATGCTGGATCATCCACTATAATGTAGTTAGTAAATTTTTGGGAAATCCTCCAGTAAAATCCTTTCCAATAATGGCTAAGCTTGGGGCAGAACCAAAAGATATGTAGCAGAGTCCTCAGATCCACCTGGCACCTCCAACAGCAATCCGTAACATTTGGGAAATATTTATGATGGAGAGAAGGGGCATAATACCACAAGTGAAATTTTTTTAATTGGTTTCCTGTAATCTCATACAGATTGAGGACTTCAAGACAAACCAAATAATGTTACTCCTTTGGTCCACCTTAAATGTCCTCTCCAAGTCTAGCTTATTGTATTATGTAGCGCTGCGTAAACTGTTGGCACTATATAAATTGTGTATAATAATAATAATAATAGTTCCCATTTTTAATGGAAGGGCAATTGATAGTTATGGTCGGAGCCCTCCGCTCTAAGAGATATGAAAGAACACATAAACACGTCACAAGACTAACAACATAAAATAGACCTGAATTGTGCCCTTGGTCTGCTGTAAGGTAAGCCCTGGTGAGCTGGGTGGTGAGCCCTGGTCTGCTGGGCGATATGCCAAGAGAAGGCCGCAAAAGACTTGGTTTAGGGAGGTAATTATTAATTTATGTGCGACAAGACACTACGGGGCAAAGTTGCTGAAGGCTCAGGACATTTCCACTTGTGGATTGGAGATGTATCGAGTAAAGCAGGTGGATTCCCACCTGCCCATCTTTGATCGCGTGGACTGGGACCCCGTTTCATGAGGCTGCTGATGCTGCTCCAATGCGAAATAATGTCCAAGAAAATGACCAAGGTCCTGGCCTAATTTGCTCAAAAGGAACCTGACGTGACTAATGAACTGGTTGCTGCCTGGGGTACTAATCGGGAACGGTAGTAATGGGCTGTCCTGTGAGGGATCAAACATATGGGCCAAAAATTGATCTAGGATGGACACGGGGCACCAGGCTTTGAGAGTTTGGAAAGGTTTGATGTCAACCCCTGGATCGGACTATTGTGTTTTGGACACCCAGAGGAGCAAGATGAAGTAAGTCTGATGGCGTGTGAGGTGGCGTCTACGTAACACTTTACAACAGGGATGGTGACAGTTTTCACTGGGGCGTAAGAAGCTGTAGAAAGCCAGGTAGATGGCTGCTTGAACGACCAGGCTGAATTTAGCCAAAGGGGAATGTGACAGGATGAAAGACACGTCTCGGAATATGGCGCTGGTGATGGCTAGCCGTTTGATACTGATTTGGGGTCATTGCCTGTGAATACCACACAACATGGTCTTGAACGTATGGGCGGCAAACAAGACGGTTTGTTAGGATCTCATAAGGGGATGAAATACTGGATGTCAGCTGAGTGGGGTCTAAGGTATTGTGTGACAATGCCAACTGTGTGCGGTGGCATAATATGAAGACCAGGATGTGATGGAGAACTCTTGGTATTGCTCTGGGGTTTGAGGCTAGTAACCTGACATAGAACCTCTAGGCTGCACGGTAGGCCTTCAGGGTGTTGTGAGATAGTGAAAGATTAATAAGGCAGGTAGCGTCGTGAAAGTGTTGTTTGAATCCGAGGTTAGCTACGACCAGTGTGGGATAAGAGACATGGTCGGGTCGGTTCCAGGTTCCTGCAAAAAATAACGAAGCAAAGTTAACGGGTAGTGAGTCGGCCAGATTATTGCATTTGTCTGGGATGTGGACGCATAGGACGTTAGATTGGTGCTGTGGGGATAGTGGCACCAGCCTGCGCAGGAAGGCCACGATGGCAGGCTACTAGGACCTCCTTTATTCATAATACTGGCTGTGGCTTGGTTGTCTGTGGTGAACGTCACTGTTTGTCCTGCCCAGTTGTTGCACCAGACTTGAGCTGCTGCGACAATGGGGTAGAGGTCGAACAAAGAGGAGGACTAACTGAACCCAGGAATCAAGAGGATTTCTGACGGCCATGGCCCTATAAACCCAATTTGGCCAAGAATTGAGGTGAGGACCTGTGGAGGCTGTGGTGACCATGACTACCTGAGATGAAGAGAGAGAGATGCTTAGGGAATACACATTGGCATGCCATTCCAATTTGTGAGAAATTCGACTCCCATGGGCAGATCTGCTATAGCTGGCACATCTTAATTTAAGGATTTAGTCAGGGTCTTTACCTGGAAGAGAAACACTAAAAGATGGAAGGTAAAGGATCCCCTTGAGTCTGGCTGCTGCCTTGGCTGAAAATGAGTGGTGATAGTCAAAGGATGGGCACCCTGCATACTTGTGACCTGCTGCATGCAGATACAGGTCGAATTCTACCCTCCTGTTGGGGTTGCTCTGCCTAGCATGTATCTGACTGTCCCCAAGACCAGCACAAGCTCTGTGACAGTGAGCTTGCGATTAAGTAAAGGGTCTCTGGCCTTCAGGATGACGGAGACATCTCCCCGCGAATATGACTTGTTCTAGGCCAAGTTGTGTACTGCTATGAGGAGGGATGCTAAGTTAACGTCGTTGTCATCCAAGATGTCCTCCTAGATGCCCTGCTAGGACAAGGTGTGCAGGGAAGATGATGGTGCAGAAGTTGGGTGTATCTGTAAGTGAAGGTACAAGAATGACGGTGGTGACTGGAGCTGGTAGGGGCACGGCTGGGTGTTCCTCCAGGGCTGTCACTCTGCTTGGACTTCGGCGACTGCTGTTGACAGTGTGGTTACCCAGGAGTGCAGCTGAGTAGTCGCAAAGAAGATAGACTGAAGTGGTGCCTGGAAGGGCTGCCACTGGCGGTGGAAACAGTAGCCTAAAGGCTTGGTTTCCTGGCTGCGGCAGGGTAGGATTTACTCCTGCGACACCGTTCTGCTATGAGTTTTTTTTTTTTTTTTTATTGGTCCAAGCTCTTGTGAGACTGTAAACCGCTGCTTGCTGAGCCCGTAAAGGGTGATGGCAGGGCTGGGAAAAAGTCCTCACTGTCTGCCTGCGACATAGCGTCAACTAAAAGCAAGGGGGGGGGGGTGCGTATGTTTGAGGTAAGTTGCAAAGGTAGGAGGGGATAGTTGCGTTGGGTAGATAAGATGAAAGGCGGAAGGAAACAAGAAGAATAGGACAAGGAACGACAGCCATAGTGACAGTTGGTTTGTGCTCGAGCGCTGTTGAGTGTGACTTTAGAAAACTCAAAAGAATGCGTGACAACCGAGGTGAGCCAGGAGGTGACTGGCTAGGTAACCGATAGCTCGGGTGTCAGTCTGTGCTCGGCACAGACTAATGAACCAGAGCGCCCCAGGGCGGACTGGGCTGGGTATCTGAAGTCTGGTATACTAAGTAGGAATGTTGCGATCTGTAGTTAATTGACGTGGGTTCGGTCTACTAATGCTTGCACTGCCAGCAAGTATGGAGATTAGGCGACCTTGTCTGCGTATTGAAGGCTTGTGCTTCGAAAACAGAGTGAAGTGCACAGAAGTATGTGACAGTTGCTAACGCCTCAGGAGCAGGTCAAATTCTGTATGTGAAGTAAAAATATGCAGTGAAAGAGTGCTTAAGAGAAAGGGGGAGTCCCATTGAACTAAACACCTGACTTTATGCACTAGTTGTGAAGTCGACTGGTTGGGGTCGAGAACTGAGTTGACTGGGAGCCTGTAGTAAGGTGACATGAGAATTTCGTTTTGACAAGGGGGATTGCAAAGAGCTCTTTGGGGCAAAGCTGGCCCCCTGGTGAAGATGCAAGCCCTCGACAATGGGGTTTTTTTTTTTTTTTGGGAGATACTGTCCAAACCTGGTGCAGGGTGGACTAACTGGTGTTCTAACTGGCCTAAAAAGGGGAAAGCGACAGAGAAAATGATGAGCAGCCGTGTTGCTACTGGAGACGATGAGTGGCAGTTTGAGCCACTTGCTGAAATGCTTGCAGCGATTGCAAGGAAGCGGCCTTATTTGAATTATGAGGTGAGAATGAATGAATGGATGAATGAGGTGAGCAGCTGTGTTGCTACTGGAGATGAGTGGCCGTATTAAGCTATTGCAGAGATGCTTGCAGCGATTGCAAGAAAGCAGCTTTATTTGAATCTATAAATTAAATTATAAGTGTGTAGGAATGAGGAGAGCAGCCGTGTTGCTACTGGAGATGAGTGGCCGTATTGAGCCATTGCATTGATGCTTGCAGCGATTGCAAGGAGCTTTGTTGAAAGGCGAAAGAAAAGGTTATAGAGGAAATGTGATTATGTAGGAATGACCGTACGCAACACTGAGCAAATTGGTGGAGAGAATTGTGTATGATCATGTATGGATAGACTGAGAAAGTCAAACGTAAGTACTGCTGAATTCGTACAGTCGATGTGACTAGTTTGAACTGGGTTATAGCTATGGAATAGTCTGCGAAAGATTTGACTCATTTGAGTCGGAGATGCAACAGGATTCGGCTTGGTTGTTAGAGTTGCGTTTGGCAAGGACTGGAATCGTTGCGCCGATGCTGCGACTAGACTCAAATCCTCCGTAGATGCGGCTGAGAGGCTCGTATATGGGATCTGACCGTATCGCTGAGGATATGGCTGGGTTAGGATTGATTGAATTGTGATGGTGGTTGACGGGGCTGGTGATTGCCAATGATCCGAAACATAGAAGCGAAGTTGCGACTAGATTCGAATCCGCCGTAGATGCGAGATGACTACAGGGCTCGTATGACATATCTGCCCATATTGCCGATGATATGGCTGGGTTTGAATTGACTAATTGGTGATGGTGGTTTGAAGGGGCTTGTGATTGCAGAGGATCCGAAACATAGAAGCGAAGTTGCGACTAGATTCGAAACGGTTATAGATGTGAGGTGACTACGGGGCTCGTATGACAGATCTGACCGTATTGCCAATGATATGGCTGGGTTTGAATCAACTAAATGGTGATGGCGGTTGAGGGGGCTTTGTGATTGCCAAGGATCCGAAACATAGAAGCGAAGTTGCGACTAGATTCGAATCGGCCGTAGACGCGAGGTGAGTAAGGGGCTTGAATGTCGGATTTGACCGCATCGCCGTGAACGGCTCGAGTAAATCCGCGTTGGGTAGAAAGCATGAAATATATGAAAGATGACATAGAAAGACTTACGGTGGCGTAAGTGTGACTTTTTGCAAAACGAACATGATAAACGAACATGATAACGTAACTACTAGAGTTTAGGGGAGCGGTAACAACAAAGTCCTACCTGCAACAGCGAGTGTGTAGCGGTCCGAGCGTGGGACAATCGATGAAGATATACAACCGATCTCAAAGGTACAACTACGTGGACACGCAGTGAGTTGGCAGAGTCAGCCTGTGCAATGCATTTGACACGAATCAGCTTAAAAAATGTATGAGATGAATCTGATATAAATTGGCAGTAAGGAGTATCTGATACGAATTGGTTGTAGAGTGTATGCCATTCCTTACTGTGAAACCAAACACCTATCAACCACCCATCCCCCCAGGCTAGTCAAGTGCAGGAAAGACATCAGGTGGGTTTAATTGCACCTCAATCAGCCACAGAAACCCATACAAACAATACCTGTTTATCTCAAAAAAGGATGAGAACAGTGAATCTTATAACCAGTGAAGCCTATGGCGGGTGATATTGGAGAACGACCGACAGCGACTCGGAGGCTTGGATCTATGAATGAATCATATGTTTGGTAGAAGGAATTTACGAATGTACTATGCCTGTGCCGAAAGATGTCGGGACATGAGTGTCAACAACTTAGAGGTAGGTTTTGCGAAAGGGGTGCAGCATAGTAAGCATGATAAGCCACAAGTTTGCACATGATATGAAAAGATTCGGATACTACTTATCTGCGACCATGAGCGGGAACTGCCGACGAAGACCACGAATGAAGAAGCCGAAGTGCACCTGCGATTGGACGCACAGATAGTCGACCATGAGAGAGCTGAGACGAGTCGGCCCCTTGATGTGCAGTACCTTGCACTGGAACCGACACAGACCGTTGTAGGTGGTCTGATTATATACCTTCCGGGCTCCTCCCATAATTAAGGGCCACCATACTGGCCCTCTTATTTGTCTGTGTGTGTTACCAACAGGGAATACATTTTTGAGAGTGCATGCGGTAACACTCCTGGATCAGTGCAATATGTCTCGAACATAGTCAGACTTTGGCAAAAGTCATGTGGAGATGGGAAAGAAAAAATGATGTAACTCCAAGACCCTCCAAAAGTCCAAATGGAAGCAGGTTCTGATGTTACCCAGTATATCCAACACTAAAAACATTTTCGGCTGGACTTACATTTTAAAGCTGTGGTCCCCAAACTGCAGACTGCATGCCAGATGTGGCTCTATGCTTACCTTTGCCCTTGTGGCACTCTTCCACCCACTGATACAAATAAAAATGCATTATTCCTTCTACTGACACAACTTATACAGCATAATTACTCCCACTGACACCGATAATGAGCCAATCCCACCCACTGACACTATAGATGGGGTACTATTCCTCCCACTGACACCAAAGAGACACTCCATAGATATGTGCCTGTAGCCCACAGAGCATCATCTTGTTTAGTCCTCATTCTCTTTCTCATATCCCCTCCAAAGAACAGTTCATATGTTATTAGAGTGACTGGCACTCTTTTGTCTGGCCTCACTGTAGGGCCGGGATCACAGTAAGGTGGGATGGAGACTTGTAGATCTCTCGAGAAAGCAAGCTGAGGGCATTCTGTAATGTAATTTATTGTGACCCCAGGGGAAAAAGGTGTTATATAATGTAACAGTGGGACTGGAGCGCTGAGATTAAAATCTATGACTTATCTGATTGCACTGTAAATTTTCTCTGATGAGCTGCAATGCCCCCGCTCACCATGCTGTCCTATGTCTTGTTCAAAGAGAACATAATGGTACATATTACCCTGAGAGAGCGTCATTTATAAAATAATGATGTGCTTATAAGAATGATAAAATAAAGTGTCCAAAATAAAAAAAAATTGGACATTCAATGCTGGCTATCTATAAATGGCAATAAAAAAATCCCTAGAATAGTAATGAATGAAAACGGAATCTAACAATGCAGAAAAAAACAACTGGCACCTGTATTCAGTTCTGAAAATCATGGACAAACCATAGCACACTTTAAAATATGCATTACCACAAAGTAAAGCATTGTGCTTTGTGATTATAGATTATCGCATCCCAATGCACATCTACAATACATTGCAACGCACCTGCATTAAAGTGAAAAACCCTGTGCATTGCGCTGCACTTACAATAATCATGCAAGATCTATTATTAAGTGCATTGACAACTCTTTCAAAATTAACTAGATGACTGTCATGCTAATCCAATGGTTTCGTTTTTTTGGAGTCAATGAACTGGCTGGAGCAACATATGCAGATCAGGAGTTTTGGCGGAATTCTGACATCTAATCTGTATGCCTGTTCTGGGTCAGTGACTCAAAGTATTACAGACAGAAGCTGGGTAATACGTAGTTTTATAAGGGGGTTAGAAATTGAACTTTACATGGTAGTTAAACCTAAGCTGATACTTCTTTATGCTTGTTGTTGACAATACAAGTTCTAGTTGAAGTGAGACACTTATATAGTACATCATATCGAAGGCATGACAGTCAGAGCCTCAATATCTAGGCACATTCTATAGTCACTATTGACGTCAATGATGAGAGTCCTGTTTCTAAGGTAATGTACAGCAGACAAGCACCCTGAGTCATTTCAGTGCTAAACATGTATTTATACCTACCAGCTGTGCAGGGCTAATTACTGTGGGGACAGGAATATCATCTTTTGCCCATCTACATTAATTGAAAAAGTGCTCAAATCACAATAAGATAGTGGAAGATGTAAATCCATGTAGTTAATCTGTGCCCTTTGCTTATAAAGTAATAAGCTTATTTCCTGTAATCTACATGTATTATATGCTAAATGTGTCCATACACAAAGGAACCTGATTATTATGAAGAAAATAATCAGATCCTTGAATGATCGTCCTTCATCCGACACGACCATGTATGATAAGTTGAATCTTTATTTCTTGTGATGTTTTTTACCCAAGTGACCATATAAGTACATGAGCAGTGCAAAATCTGACTGTGGCTGGTCAAGTTGCATTGCTTATAGGCAGGTTGAACGTTGCATGGTTGTAGTGAGTAAGCAGCTGGCTCAGGCCAGAGGAAGGGGTTAACTTGTGAAAGTTCTGTTCCTGGGCTTTTTTGGTCCTAGTTGGCCCACCTATGATCTAAAAAGGGGGAAGGCTGAGGTCCTGGGCCCTTCTTGGGGGTTTACCTGCTTGGTTGGACTTTCTTAGTCTGTACGTGGAAGCGGGATTGAAGACACAGGACTTTTGGAGACAGCCAAGCCATGGACTCTTGCCTCACAGAGGTATGCTTGGGCAGTGACACCACACCACTATAGTTAGGGGAAAGACGTTCATAATGAACTGTTATACCATACAATTTTACTAAAGTTACATTAACAGTTATGAGCCTTGTCTCAAGTTATTCAAAGGGTTGCATGTTAGTTTTGGCGTATCTAAAGAACCAGGGTATGTAAAGCACTACGGTGTATGAAGCAAGACTGCTACAGAAGAGTTAACTTGGAAAAGAGAAGAGGAATGTGTTGCTAAGAGTAACCAAGTATCAGGGCTGGGCTAATGATGATATCCTGCTTGTCAAGTCATGAGACCTTGTATTAATTATAGGGGTCTCAATCGTCTCACGATTAAGAATGCTTATCCAATTACGGAGTTATTTGACCGCCTCAATGGATCAACGGTTTTCACAAAGCTTGATTTGAGAGTGGCATACAATCTTGTGAGGATTAAGGAGGGCGCCAAATGGGAAACAGCATTTAATACCAGAATTGGCCATTATGAGTACCTTCTAATTCCATTTGGCCTTTGCAATGCTCCTCCGAGATTTGTTGCAGCTACAGTGCCTTGCGAAAGTATTCGGCCCCCTTGAACTTTTCAACCTTTTGCCACATTTCAGGCTTCAAACATAAAGAGATAACATTTTTATTTTTTGTGAAGAATCACCAACAAGTGGGACACAATTGTGAAGTGGAACGAAATCTATTGGATTTTTGAAACTTTTTTAACTAATAAAAAAATGAAAAGTGGTGCGTGCAAAATTATTCGGCCCCCTTGCGTTAAAGAGGAAGTAAACCCTGATGAGTTTACTTCCTCTTTCATTCCCTGCAAAGGCAAAGCATAATGGGCTACTATGCATCGCATAGTAGTCCATTATGTGTCACTTACCTGACACAGGAGCCAGCGAAGTCACCGCTGTCCCCTGTAGTCCGCCGCATCCATCTTGTTGGTGGGGTCTCGCAGCTCCGCCGCTGTCATTCGGCGAAGCCGCGATGACGTCACTCCCGCGCATGCGCAGGGGAGCCGACACGCGCGGCAGCTCCGTCGCTGAGAATGCCACGCTCAGTGCTCAGTATCAGTTTTGCACATCGAAAAAACTGAAATTCTTGCCCATTCTTCCTTGCAAAACAGCTTGAGCTCAGTGAGGTTGGATGGAGAGCGTTTGTGAACAGCAGTTTTCAGCTCTTTCCACAGATTCTCGATTGGATTCAGGTCTGGACTTTAACTTGGCCATTCTAACACCTGGATACGTTTATTTGTGAACCATTCCTTTGTAGATTTTGCTGTATGTTTGGGATCATTGTCTTGTTGGAAGATAAATCTCCGTCCCAGTTTCAGGTCTTTTGCAGACTCCAACAGGTTTTCATCCAGAATGGTCCTGTATTTGGCTGCATCCATCTTCCCCTCAATTTTAACCATCTTCCCTGTCCCTGCTGAAGAAAAGCAGGCCCAAACCATGATACTGCCACCACCATGTTTGACAGTGGGGATGGTGTGTTGAGGGTGATGAGCTGTGTTGCTTTTACGCCAAACATATCGTTTTGCATTGTGGGCAAAAAGTTCGATTTTGGTTTCATCTGACCAGAGCACCTTCTTCCACATGTTTGGTGTGTCTCCCAGGTGGCTTGTGGCAAACTTTAGACGAGACTTTTTATGGATATCTTTGAGAAATGGCTTTCTTCTTGCCACTCTTCCATAAAGGCCAGATTTGTGCAGTGTACGACTGATTGTTGTCCTATGGACAGACTCTCCCACCTCAGCTGTAGTTCTCTGCAGTTCATCCAGAGTGATCATGGGCCTCTTGGCTGCATCTCTGATCAGTCTTCTCCTTGTCTGAGCTGAAAGTTTAGAGGGACGGCCAGGTCTTGGTAGATTTGCAGTGGTCTGATACTCCTTCCATTTCAAAATGATCGCTTGCACAGTGCTCCTTGGGATGTTTAAAGCTTGGGAAATCTTTTTGTATCCAAATCCAGCTTTAAACTTCTCCACAACAGTATTACGGACCTGCCTGGTGTGTTCCTTGGTCTTCATGATGCTCTCTGCGCTTTCAACAGAACCCTGAGACTATCACAGAGCAGGTGCATTTATACAGAGACTTGATTACACACAAGTGGATTCTATTTATCACCATCAGTCATTTAGGACAACATTGGATCATTCAGAGATCCTCGCTGAACTTCTGGAGTGAGTTTGCTACACTGAAAGTAAAGGGGCCGAATAATTTTGCACGCACCACTTTTCAGTTTTTTATTTGCTAAAAAAGTTTAAATTATCCAATAGATTTCGTTCCACTTCACAATTGTGTCCCACTTGTTGGTGATTCTTCACAAAAAAATAAAAATTTTATATCTTTATGTTTGAAGCCTGAAATGTGGCAAAAGGTTGAAAAGTTCAAGGGGGCCGAATACTTTCGCAAGGCACTGTATGTGTGGTGGTTTATCTCAACTGTATCCTCATATTTTCCAAGTCCATAGAGAGCCACCACACAGATGTCTGTCATGTTTTTCAGAAGCTGAGAGAAAACAATCTCTACTGTAAATTGGAGAATTGCGACCATTGTGAACAGGTTAAATTCCTGGGTTATGTAGTTTCCACTGCTGGAGAAACTTTCAGCAGTCCTACAGTGGCCCCGACCCGTGGGTATACATCCTCTGCAACATTTTTTTGGCTTTGTCAATTATTATCGGAAGTTTATCTGTAATTTCTCATCCCTGGTCAAACCCCTGAATGATATGACCACAAAGAACGGTAACCCACAGAGTTGGTCTCCGGACCCTGTTAAGGACTTTGAGAGTCTCAAGGCTGCCTTTGTTTCTGCTCCTGTTTTGGCACATCCTGATCCTATGTTACCCTTTATCCTTGAAGTTGATGCTTCTGAGACTGGAGTTGGCGCCCTTCTGTCCCAACGGTCTACCTCTGAGAGCGCTATGCATCCTTGTCGCTACTTTTCCAAGAAATTGCCACCTGAGGAATGCAATTTACGAGATTGGGGACAGAGAGTTGTTAGCGATCATTTTAGTCCTTAAGGAATGGAGGCATCTCCTCGAAGGTACCACTGGGCAGGTTCTCATTCTTACTGAGCAAATTAATCTCACATTCTTGTCTCTCCCAGAAGGGCACGATGGGCTCTTTTCTTGTCAAACTTTAATTACACAGTCTCATTCTTACCTGGTACTAAGAATGTAAGGGCTAATGCTTTGTCGCAACAGTTTTTCTCCACTTTCAAGTTGGAATCGGTTCCTGTTCCAGTGATTCCTCCTGATCATATTCTGGCTATGGTTTGCTCTTACTTCTCCTTCGGGTGACAAAATTCTTGCCGCTCAGGTCCATGCTCCTACTGAGAAACCTTGTGATTGCAGCTTTGTCCCTGAGAGTATCCGTACTGCCAGGAAGAATCAACTCTTTTGGGACATTTCATTGTGGAGTTAACCAACTCTCAGGGCAACACAGTTATTCTTATGGTGGTTGATCGGTTCTCGAAAATGTCTCATTGCATTCCGCTTAAGAAGTTGCCTACATCTAAGGAACTGTCTTCCATTTTGCTTGGGAGATCTTTCGCTTACATGGGTTACCCAAGGTGATAGTCTCGGACAGGGGTAGTCAGTGTGTGTCCCGGTTCTGGCAAGCCTTTTGTGCACAGTTGGGAATTCAGCTTTCTTTCTCCTCTGCGTATCACCCACAGTTTAATGGGGCCACAGAATGAGCCAACCAGTCACTGGAGCAGTTTCTACATTGCTATATTTCTCACCATCATAACAACTGGTCAGACCTCTTACCTTGGGCAGAGTTTGCTCACAATATTGCCTTGAATTCTGCTTCCCGGTTGTCCCTGTTTATGGCAAACTATGGTTTTCAACCTTACATGTTGTCAGACTTATTTGTTCCGCAGAGCATTCCTGCATTAGAGGAGCATCTTTGTGGTCTTCGTTCCACTTGGGCACAAGTCCAGGAGGCTTTGTGACATGCCAAAGATAGGTACAGACACCATGCTGACTGCAGATGCCTGCCTGTGCCTTCTTACCAGGTTGGGGACAGTCTGGCTTTCATCTCGCAACCTCTGACTCCGTGTTCCCTCACTGAAGTTGGCACCTCGGTTTATTGGGCCTTTTCATATTCTCTGCAGGATTAACCCAGTGGCTTACGCTTTAGACCTTCCTTCTAATATGCATATCTCAAATGTATTCCATGTCTCCTTATTAAAACCTTTGGTTTGCAACCACTTTACCACCATGGTGCCACATCCTCACCCAGTATAGGTTGAGAACAATGAGGAGTATGAAGTACAGTCCATTGTTGACTCCCATAGGATCCGTGGACGCATACAGTACCTGGTGCATTGGAAAGGGTACGGTCCAGAGGAACGCTCTTGGGTCTCATCCTCGGACTTACATGCCCATGTCCTTCTCCATGCTTTCCATAGACATTTCCCCCTCAAAACCGTCGAGGGGGAGGGGTCGTTGAGGAGGGGGTACTGTTAGGGCTGGGCTCAGCCCTTCCTTTTTAGAGCAGGCTGCTCAGCTGTCGATTAATTGCCAGCTCCATTCTTTCCACAGTGACTCACCTGATGATGATATACTGCTCGTCAAGTCCTGCTGGTTATTTAAGCTGTTCAGTCCAGATCCTCTCTTCCTTCACCTTGTCAACACATCCAGAGACTCTCTCCTCTGTACCTGTTAAAGATCTGCTTGGCTGACGTCCCTTCTGGTTCCTGATCCTGCTTGCTGTTCAACTATTCTGATTCTCCAGTTTCCTGATTTCCTGGCTGGTCCTGAAGTACGCTGATCTCTAGCTTCCTGACATCCTGGCTTGTCTGACTGTTCGTTCTGGTTATCGAACTCTGGCTATGTTTTGACTACAATTACTCTGTTACCTTTTACTATTATCATTATTAAACAAGTGTGATTTTTACTGCACTTCTGTCTCTGTCTGATTCATGGTTTCTGACACCAAGGACAAGTTCGTGACACAAAGCAACCAGTCGTTAGGCATGGTAAAGGTGACAGGTTCTCCGGTAGCGAGGGGGCGATGTTTTGGCTCCCTCCCTAGCAGTCCATATGCAATTGCAACCAGATCCGAATCAACGTTACAGAGATCTATGGCCTGGTCACGAGGTACAGGAAGCAAAGGAGTTAACAAGTACACGCATGAGGTCCACGGTATGTACACAATGGGACCCCGTTCTAATACTGGTAGTGAGGTAACAGAAGTACGCTGGACTGGTAGAGTGGGCGCTGGTTTAGCGCATCCTTCTAATGCAACATACAGTGCCTTGAAAAAGTATTGGATATAGAGGGGTGGGTCCTGCGCAAATCGTGCCACTCAAATAAAATGCACAAATTCAAACTAATTTAAATATGTGCATACATATAATGCCGTGAAAAATATAGTCCATAAAACAGCACGGATAAAAATATAAAAAATGGAGAAGGGATCAATGATAGAATAATGATAGATTGTCCACTCCTCAAGGCTCCCAGAACTCTCACCTTCAAACGAAGTGAATAAGCAAATCAAACAAACTCCAGGATTCTCTTATTTCATTCATAAATAATAGCCATCAGGAAATCCAAAGGAGGGATGTAGTGATACAATTCCGCCACTAGAGGGCCAGTCCCAGCTTATAGAATAGGTAATATGGATCTTCACTTCTATTCCACACTGTATGGCTCAAAATAAGAGAGAGGAGGGGGAGAGAGAAAAACAGGAGACTTCCATAGTGTAGTAGTTTAAAAAACGGCAGGTAGATTTATTAAGAAGCAGTAAAGACTCTAGCATTTTGATTGCAAAAAACAAACACAATCAGGAAGAGGGTGTAATGGCGACTTCCGCCCGTCTTACTCTACTTCCGGTTCGTCCTCTGGCCACTCCCTACGCGTTACGTCATATGGAGATCCCCATGAAGAAGTCATATGACGTAACGCGTAGGGAGTGGCCAGAGGACGAACCGGAAGTAGAGTAAGACGGGCGGAAGTTGCCATTACACCCTCTTCCTGATTGTGTTTGTTTTTTGCAATCAAAATGTGAGAGTCTTTACTGCTTCTTAATAAATCTACCTGCCGTTTTTTAACTTACTACACTATGGAAGTCTCCTGTTTTTCTCTCTCCCCCTCCTCTCTCTTATTTTGAGCCATACAGTGTGGAATAGAAGTGAAGATCCATATTACCTATTCTATAAGCTGGGACTGGCCCTCTAGTGGCGGAATTGTATCACTACATCCCTCCTTTGGATTTCCTGATGGCTATTATTTATGAATGAAATAAGAGAATCCTGGAGTTTGTTTGATTTGCTTATTCACTTCGTTTGAAGATGAGAGTTCTGGGAGCCTTGAGGAGCGGACATTCTATCATTATTCTATCATTGATCCCTTCTCCATTTTTTATATTTTTATCCGTGCTGTTTTATGGACTATATTTTTCACGGCATTATATGTATGCACATATTTATATTAGTTTGAATTTGTGTATTTTATTTGAGTGGCACGATTTGCGCAGGACCCACCCCTCTATATCCATTATTTGATAGTTTGTGTTCACTATTTTGTCCTGCTGCATTTTTTAGTTAGCATTTGCACTTTATATCACTCAGGTTCTTTTTCACAGCATCTGTGTTTCATTAATTCTGATTTTGGATTTTGTTCCACTTTAGTCACTCATTACCACTTAGCGGCGCGAAGGCTGACCACTTTCATTCTTGAAAAAGTATTCATGCCCCTTGAAATTTTCCACATTTTGTTATGTTACAACTAGAGACATACATTTTATTGGGATTTGATGCCAACACAAAGTGGCACATAATTGTGAGGTAGAACTTGTTAGGTGTGACTACTGCAAGTCACCTATTCACAAGTTATGTTACCGTTTCCCAATTATTATTAGAGTCTTATCTAAGCAAGGAGACACGGAAAAACTTCTCAGTATATCTGCTCAGACGGTCGCACTTGCTTACTCTGAGGTCCTTTATTATCACACAGCTCTTATATACACAAAGGAAAGACAGGCGTTAAAAATGTTGAAACAAAACAACTTCTATAAAAGGCAATGTCTTCTGCTCTTAGAGCTGATGCAGCAGTTGACCCTTATGACATGGCTTCCTCTTTGTGTGTACGTGACTGGATGTGACTGCACCCATCCGGCCTTTAAGAATGATGTCTTTAAAACAACTGAAAACAGACGAGATAAGCATTAATAAGAAATATACTGTCAACCATTTTTATTCTTATACCTTGATCCTCACAACTTCCCCCTTTGACATCACCCCTCCCTCTTACCCTGGGTCCACCTGAACAAGTTCTAGTCGGCCTATGTCCAAAGTACTCTCCCTGACCGCGAGTTGTCAGAGGGGTATACACCCATCCCCCTGGATAGTACCAACATCTAAAATTCAGGAAGAGTGGCCTTTCTGAAAGATGGGTGATGTCAAGAAACTAAATCCACCTATCTTATCCAACTTATCAACTTACAAAAGTTCCATCTTTTCTACAGCATTTACCTTGGCTTTCTTGCAAAAGCACATAAACAACTTAAAACACAAATAAATGAGAAATATGAATATAAGCACTACTATAATCGTCATTGCTGCCTTCTTGAACCAAGAAAATAACCCTGAGAAACTAAAAGTTCCACCAAAAGGATCCCAGTCACGGCCAATATTACGGGCCTTCTCCTGTAGATCCTTTACTTCCGTGCGGTGTTGTGCAATGATGTCATAACAATCGGGTACTTCGATGCTGGTGTTATGTATCCAAGTACAACATTCATAGTCTTCTGTGGTCTCACAGAGTCCTGTTAATGCTGCACTCATACTTTCAATCGCTAACTCATGTAATTCTATTTGTTTTGTGATGGCTCTGGTCTCTAGATTTAACTTAGTAATGTCATCAGAGTTTTTCTCCAAAATATCATTAATTATTCCAGTATAGTTATTTAGTCGCTTCATTAAGTCTATACCCCATCCTGTCCAGGACGGGAACCAAGCCCATGCCATGTCCTGCTCTAAGAATATTTCTCTCTTGCTACGATATCTGAGGGGATATCTGGGGTGCATACTAGCTTCTAGTAGGTGATTACCTCGTTCATCACCCACTACTCCCATTACTGGTACCAAACTTGCGAGGTAGCACCATCCCTGAGCCCTTCTAGGTATCCAGGTATAACACTTATCCCCACAACAGATGTATATATTGTTTCCTAGAGCTACTGATCTTGAACTGATATCATTTCTATAACGAGAGGTGTATCCATAGAGGGATAAGTTGGATACTAACCACCTAACATTATTATCCACAATGTTAGTGAGGAAGTCAGATAATGTCTGGTGTGTGCTGGAATTACTGGGGTAGAAGCTTCCATTTAATACGACAATGGACAAATTAAACTTGCTGTCTTGGCATTCTCTATTTCCTCCCGTTGTGTTCCCTAAGTTGAAACACCAGGCAGGGGGAAAGGCGAGACCATTTGATTTAAACATTACTGTCTTGCTGGTATTTGTTTCAGTTATGTTAATGCTACTGTTAGCAAGGTCAGTATAATTTATAGGAACTGCCATCAGTGGTATGTTTGCTGTACTGGGGTGTAATTTACTGCAAATCCAACATTTCTCATATCCTGACTTCCAAGCATAAGCATATTTAAACTTCAGTAATAACATTTTTTTAGAAAATCCTTCATCCTTGTGAATTTCATTCTGTGAGGTAACCAAACTATTGGTCAGGATTACTGAAACAAAAAGAATAAAAAGATACATGTTGTCATTTGCCAACTGGCTCCTTTTTACAGTGTGAAGCGTGGATCCAGGCTGCTTTACCCTCCAACTTGACCGATGTGGGAGTGGTCAGCAGTACTTGATATGGTCCTTCAAACCGTGGCTCTAAAGCTTTTCTGGTATGTTTCTTTACATAGACCCAATCTCCGGGGCTCAGTGAATGAGTACCTGCTATTGAGTTAGGGTCTGGAAGAGAAGAATACACACTTTTGTGGATCTTAGTTAGATGCTGTTGTAATTGTATCACATATGCAGTCAAACTATCACATTGCAATTGCATACTCTGTGGAAAGTATAAACCTAATCTGGGTGCATTCCCAAAAAGTATTTCATATGGGGATAACCCTGTTTTTCCCGTTGGAGTATACCTTATGGAGAACAAAGCTAAAGGCAGACATTCTGGCCAAGGTTTATTTAACCCTTGCATAGCTTTTTGTATTTTTAACTTTATTGTCCCATTTACTCTTTCTACTGATCCTGAACTCTGTGGGTGGTAAGGGGTGTGGAAACTTTGTTGAACCCCTAACATAGCCATTACATTCTGCATGATTTCTCCTGTAAAGTGTCTCCTATCTGATTCTATGGTTTCAGGAGAACCAAACCTAGGTATTAACTCTGTGATCAGTTTCTTCGCTGTGGCTTTCGCTGTAGCTGATTTCACTGGATAACTTTCTGGCCAGCCTGAAAATAAGCAGATGCACACGAGACAAAATTCAAATGGGCCGCTCTTAGGCATTTGGATATAGTCAATTTGCAGTCTCTGAAAGGGATACTGGGCCCGAACCTGATGTTTACGTGGGGTTTTCACTCTCTGTCCTGGGTTATTTAACAGACAGATTTGGCATGCAGCACAGTAGTTCCTTGCAGTACTACTGAATCCAGGGGCTAGCCATCCTTGGCTTACAATCCTATACATAGAATTGGAGCTGACATGAGTGGGCAAGTGGACAGCCGCTGCCATTGCGGGGTATAGAGAGGCAGGTAGGCATATTCTGCCTCCTTCCCTCCATATATTGTCAAGGCCTGGTGCTGCTACCATTTTTACCCATCTATCTTTCTCGCTCTCTCCTGCTTGCTCCTGTAGTTTACTCATCTGCTGCCATGTCGGTTCTGGGATGCTCACCTTTACCGTAGCTAAGGTCTCAGGGCTTACTTCCCCTAGAGCTGCTTGTTTTGCAGTTAAATCTGCAAATGCATTTCCTTTTGCCTCAATTGTTTTTGCGCTCGTGTGTGCCGCTATCTTCATAATGGCTACTCTTCTAACTTTTTGAAGATTGTTCAGGACTCTTTTGATTCCTTCACCATGTTTAACAGGTGTGCCTGCTGCTGTAAGGTAACCTCTAGCTTTCCATATGTGGCCATAATCATGTGCAACACCATAAGCATAGGCAGAGTCAGTGTAAATGTTCCCTTCTTGTCCCTCTAAGTGTTCTAAGGCTTTTTCTAAGGCCGTTAGTTCCGCTTCTTGTGCCGACATGTGTGCTGGTAATGACTTTGCCTCAATTACCTGTGTGTCCGTTACCACAGCATAACCTGTGTGATATTTACCTTTGTCATCGGCAAATCTACTACCATCTATGTACAGTGTGTGTTCTGCATTTGCAATGGGTGTGTCTGTGACATGTGGGAACCCCGTGATCTCTTGTTCCATAAGTTGAAAACAATCGTGTTCATCAGATGTTATGTCATGAAATGAAAGTGTGTCAGAATCCTGAGTTTCTTGTGCTGTGCCTTCACCATTACTCCCCCCTGTCAAATCTGTCTGTAAGGGTAGAAGTTGTGCTAAGTTAAAGGAAGTGCATCGCTGGAAGGTAACATTGGGAGGTAGGAGCAAGGTGCATTGCAGACGCAGCTGCCTCGCCATTGATATGTGCTTTGGCTGAACTTGTGACAAGATGGCGTGTATGTCATGTGTGGTATGTACCACTACAGGATTGTCTAAGACAATTTCTGAGGATTTGTCAATGATAATTGACACTGCTGCGACTGCTCGTACACAGGACGGTGATCCTCTAGAGACAGGATCGAGAGCCGCTGAGAAATATGCTACCGGCCTTTGTTTGATGTGTTGTTGTGTCAACACCCCTGTTGCGTGTCCCGTGATTTCAGCAATGTACAAATGAAATGTTTTGGTATAGTCAGGGATCCCGATCGCAGGTGCCAAAATTAGTAACTTTCTTAAGGTGCTAAAAGACTTATGACCTGCTTCTGTGAGTACATAGGGTACTATTTTCAAGCAATCATATAATGGCTGCATCAGAGAACTGGCATGTGGTATCCATTGTCTACAATATGATACCATTCCCAGAAACATACGAAGTTGCTTAAAGTTGCGTGGGACATTCATTTGTCTTATGGCCTGGACTCGTTCTTCAGTGAGGTGTCGAGTACCCTGGGATATACAGTGGCCCAAAAAGACAACCTTTTTCTGGCATACCTGTAACTTAGTTCTATTCACTTTGCACCCTTTTTCAGCCAGGAATTGTAACAATGATAGAGTGGCTTTTAAACAAGTATCGTTATCCGGACAACATAACAATAGGTCATCTACATATTGCAACAATACACAAGTGTCAGGTGGTTGCCATTCCCCCAACACTGTCTGTAGGGCTTGCGAGTATAGAGTTGGCGAATGCGCCATTCCTTGCGGTAGGCGTGTCCAGGTCAACTGGCGGTTTTTGAGACGGAACGCAAACCACGGTTGACATTCCTCCGCCAGGGGTACAGAAAAGAAAGCATTAGCCAAGTCTATAACAGTAAATGAGGAGCTATCTGATGGTACTTCTGAAAGTAAAGTATGCGGGTTTGGTACTAGTGGCGTTATTGGGACCAATATTTTGTTTACCGCCCTTAGGTCTTGTACCATTCTATACTTTACTGGGCCATCCCCCAATGTCTTTTTCTTGACCGGATACAATGGGGTATTGGCTGGTGACTGTATTTCTTTTAATGCTCCACTTTTGAGTAGAGCCTCCACTTGTAGTTCTATAGCTGCTTCCTGGGGCGCACTGAGTGGGTACTGTTTCTGCTGGGGGAGAACTGCTCCTGGAATCAGCTGTAGAGTAACCGGGGGTATGGGCAAAAGTCCAACGTCTGCTGGATGTGTTTCCCATAGCCCTTCCGGAAGGCTAGACAGAATTTGATCTATTTCCGGCGAGGGTGTATTGGACAGTTCTGGTTCTACTTCCAAACATTGTATTTTATTACAGATTTCTATACCCTCTGGGTCATCTCCTATTGCTAAGGTGACCATACCATCTGGATGATAAGTAATGTTTGCTCCTATTTTCTGAAGAATATCTGCTCCTAATAAATTAGTAGGGGCTCCTCTGGAAATCAAAAAGCGTGACAAAAACATGTGATTCCCTATTTTTACTTTTAAAGGTTTAGTCAGTGGGGCATCGGACAAAAGACCGTCATAACCACTTATGGGTATGGTGTCACGGGATGTCATGTGTGGAGGGACTACTGAATCAGATAATAAGCTGCGTGATGCTCCTGTGTCAACTAAACAAGGAATATGTTTACCTTCCACCTTCATCAATATGTGGAGCATTTTATTCTCTGATTCAGCTAGGACTGGGGCAAGTCATGCGGTCGGATCGTCCCTATCATTGGTACGCCTCTGTCTGTAGTCCCTCGTGTCTCTGTCCGTGTTTCCTTCCTGTTCGTTTTTTATTCTTTTCCTACAGTCTCTTTTTATATGTCCCACCTTGTTGCAGTAATAACAGGTAAGAGGTTTACGGGAGGAATTCCCTCCTTCATTGACCCGGGCAACAGTGGTAACTCCCGGTGTCCTTCTGGGTTTAGTTTCTGCTAAATCAGCCTCTATGCCTTGTGCTTTCTGCAACAATGTTCCTCTGTCCCGTATGGCTCTCCATTCGGGAGTACATGCCTTCAGTTTGTCACCTATTTGGGGTACTAGTCCTTCCATAAACTGTCGATTGAAAGCCCTAATGGTGACGGGTAAGGCTAAATCTAGACCTTCGTCAGCCATCATGCTTTCCATGTTGAGGTAAAATTCTGTAACAGTCTGACCTGGGGCCTGTTTTATGGGCGCTGTCGAACCCCTTTCCTGCTGTTTCCCTTGGCAAAATTCTCGTAACTGATTAATAAACAGGGGTCTAGAGTCTATATGACGGGGGTGTATTCCTGGTGGATCTGCCGCTGGATCCCCTTGTGGTCTATGTGGAGCAATTTCATTCATAAATTGATTAAACATCGTTAGTGTCATTTTATGTCTACACAAATCTTCCCCATCTTGCCAAGTTGCTTCATGTGTGTCTAGTAATTGTGTCACGAATCTACAGAATGCGGCAGGTTTTGCTACGGGATCAGGAGCATTCTGTATTAATGCCATAAGAGTGTCAGCCGACCAAGGTGTCCATGTCCTCAGAACGACTTGTTGAGTCACTGTAGGTGGCTGTCCTGCTTGACCCGCATTTGGATTATTTACTTGTATTACCCTAGTCCGACTGTGGACTGGAGCTACGGACTCTGGTCTTTGAGCTCCACAATGTACACATTCCTGTGCCCAGTCTGTATTCTGGGTACCGCATACTCGGCATACCCATCCTCTTCCTCTTAAGGAAGGATAAAGTTTTGGTCTTTCGCTACCTGGTGTGGTAGTGGTATAAGGAGGTGGAGTACCTTCCGTTTTTACTCCATCCTCGGGAGCAGAAGGGAGACTCTTACGTCGGACCTTCATATCCCATCCACCCTGTTCATGACAATACTTCCATCCCTCCTCTTTAGCCCTGTTGGAAACCTTAATTAAACATTGTATTTGTGATACCCATCTGTTCTGCAGGACCTCCCCCTGTCTGTCTCTCTTTATATTCTCCCAACCTTCTACACTTAGCCCATTTTCTCCATCCATTCCAAATTTCTTGAGAACCCTATTCGTGCCCTGTGCCTTGTCCTTCCCATACAACATTGTAATTATGTCTTTAACAGCATAACATTTCTGAGATTCCTCCTGGGGTTTACCATGTGTCTGGCCCATTTTGACAGTCCTGCCTAGGTGGCGTTTGGATCACTTACTAAGTGTCTCGTTGCCTTCTCCTCCTAGGGTGCCAAAATACTAAAAACCTCTCCTGGATGAGATTTCTGAAATCGAATTACTTTATATGCTAGCCAACTGACAAATATTATGACCAGACTGACGGCTACAACATATACAAGCATTCCTTTTGGTGGCCAAACACATATAACTAGATCTCCGGACTTTGTGGAGACCTTATTCCCTTCCCATTACCATGGAATCTCTCAGCAATCGTTTCTTATTCCTGCTTTATTGAGGCAGTCAGGACTTATACTTTCAACCCGTTTTTAGGCTCATGAATCAAAAAGCGTATATCAAACTTAAGTGTCGGACCCCCAAGTACTCTTACGAGTTAAGGGCGCATTCCGTTACCCATTGGGATGATATATGTTTCAATTCACACCATACAAACAGGGCTTATCTCAGTCACAACAGACAGATGACAAGGAGACAGACAAGAAACAACGGTAACATAAGTCAAATATTAAATTCAAGACTCGCTTACTACAGAGGTTGGTTTTACCTGAAGAACAATACAGACAGATCGGGTGGGCACAAATCTAAGAAGCACAGAGTTTATAAGAAAATAAAGCTTTTCTTACCTGCGCAGGATTTGTCTGTGGTTCCTGATGTGCCCGACCTCTTTGTTCCGTCCTTATGTTCGTTCGCCTCTTGTAGTTTCTTTAGCGAAGTCCCTTGTTCGTGCGCCAAAAATGTTAGGTGTGACTACTGCAAGTCACCTATTCACAAGTTATGTTACCGTTTCCCAATTATTATTAGAGTCTTATCTAAGCAAGGAGACACGGAAAAACTTCTCAGTATATCTGCTCAGACGGTCGCACTTGCTTACTCTGAGGTCCTTTATTATCACACAGCTCTTATATACACAAAGGAAAGACAGGCGTTAAAAATGTTGAAACAAAACAACTTCTATAAAAGGCAATGTCTTCTGCTCTTAGAGCTGATGCAGCAGTTGACCCTTATGACATGGCTTCCTCTTTGTGTGTACGTGACTGGATGTGACTGCACCCATCCGGCCTTTAAGAATGATGTCTTTAAAACAACTGAAAACAGACGAGATAAGCATTAATAAGAAATATACTGTCAACCATTTTTATTCTTATACCTTGATCCTCACAAACTAAAATGATAAATGCTTTTCAAAATTGTTTACAAATAAATATCTGAAAAGTGTGGCATTCATTTGTATTTAGCCCCCTTTACTCTGATACCCCTGACTAAAATCTAGTGGAACCAATAGCGCTTGAGGAAGATACTGAGAGTGAACATTGGAAGAGCTCAAGGTATTCAGTGGCAGTGAATCATCAAGTCTAGTGAGAGATAATGGGAGCTCAGTGGGTTGAGAACCTACAAGAAGTGACTATAGAGAAAGTAAAGGAGTTTGTTACAACTTGTGTTAGGAACAGTTCTAAGACTGTTGCCATAGGAGACAGTATTCCTACATATGCAAGTGTGGTGTCTTGCTGGATGCCTGTCCCTGCATGGCTGTTTACCTGTAGAACTCTTGGAGTTTGCCAATTAACATTGCAACTACCTAATGGTGTCCTAGCCCTAAACCATCTCTCCCACAGTTCTGTTCAAGAGAAATACAATCTCTTTGCATTCAAGTAGTGTCTAGCACTCATTAATTACTCATTAATCTACCTTACACAACACCCACTATGCCTTACAACATTTGCAGATTCTACTTACAGAATTTATGTGGCGCTCTCCTATATAGGTGCTGGAGTAAGCGTATATACTTTTTGGTTTCTCTGCTTGACCAAGAGACAGCTGGGCAGATTTGCGTGCTGTCTGCTTGAAAGAGGCTTTGATTGTTTGGCAGAGTCTGCTCAATGTGCTCTGGTGCTGCTCATGCTGTCTTGATGTTTGACACTGGTCTGGTGGCTAAGAGAGCTACTAGACAGTGGAAGGAAACCTTGCAGATGAGAGCATGGATGGCCATACAGCCCTGGCCAATTAGAGGGGGATGTGCACCAATGCATGCTGTGTGACTATATTTATAGCTTACTAGCACATGTGTTCTAGGCCTTCCTCTACAGAGAGGGTCCAGCGGCCTTTCCTCAGGCGCAGGCGGCCATGCGGCCTCAGGTGGGTGACCTGAGGGCCTAAAACACTGATGCCGAAACCCATGGTTCTCTTGCAAGCTGACTAAGGGAGGATGTCCACAGATTATGTCTGGTATCACGGAGGAAGATGACCTTCAGCCAGGGCCTTGTGAGTACAGATCCCCCTAAAAGGGATCCTAGAGACTGTTGCTAGAACTCAGCATACTGGGTGTAAGCTAAAGGGGACACTGGCTGGTCCACTAAATTCCTTCTGCTAAAAGGAAATTTGCTCTAGTCTGTAGAGCATGCTAAATAGTTCTACTGGCAGTCTACTACACAGTTCTATAGAGAAAGGTGTCCTCGCATGTGCTTAGTTAATTTGGAGTATCCTACTAAATTCCTTCTCCTAGCCAAGTTCTCCAAATAAACCAAAAGAAAACACATCCTCTAGACTGGTTATTAGAGGCAGCAGACGGAAGAGTGTGCGCACCTGGCTGTGTGAAAATATCCTGCCACTGGCTGAGGATTAATCAGTGGTAGACCCAGGCACAAATATTCAAGCGGCTCCTCCGGTGGTAGTGATTTAGTTACAAGAAATGTAGCAAGCAATGAATGTCTAATTGGGGTTCTGACACTTCCCCACTTTATCTGGGCCTTGTGGCACTATTCTTCCCATTGACACAATGAGGCACTATTCCATCTACGTGAAGGTGGAGGTTAATAAATTGCCCCTTTAAGTTGGTCTTACCCCTAAAAATAGTGGGTACAGGGGAATTGTACTGATTGGAGCCAGGATATGTAGTAGTGAGGCAGAGGTCATATCTTCCTCCTTCCCCTTAGTGGGCCTTCCCTGGAAATGGGCACCCATGGAATTGAACCTAGGATTGCAGTACATCCCTGATTATAGGATAAGGGATTTATGTTTTGCCACAGAAGCTGGGCACATTTTGCTACATATTCTCTTCCATTGGCTGTGAATGAAGATTGCTTCTTTGAATTGTAATCACAATTCTTTAATAAAAGCTATGGTCTTCTGCCTCTGGCTGGAGTGATATTCAAGAGGATGCATGATACCTGTGTGGAACAGTGCATGATGGGCCAGTACACAGCTGGGCTGCAGGCGGCTGAATAGGTACAACTCATGTTTATTGCACAAGTGATGGTGTACATTAAGCGTATTCAAGATATACACCACTATGGGACAACAAGTCCCTTCAAGAGCTTGCCAAGCTAGGGGTTTTTGGTCAGTGGTTGTCCAGAGGTATACCAAATGTTTATCAGGTCCATGATGAAATTACCCACAAGATGAATTTGGCCTTCCTAGTCCTTGTTTTTATCAATACTTACAATTACACTATGCTTTACATTAGCCACTTAAGCCCCGGACCATTTTGCTGGCCAAAGACCAGAGCACTTTTTGCGATTCGGCACTGCGTTGCTTTAACTGACAATTGTGCAGTCGTGCGACGTGGCTCCCAAACAAAATTGGCACCCTTTTCCCCACAAATAGAGCTTTCTTTTGGTGGTATTTGATCACCCCTGCGGTTTTTTTTTTTTGCGCTATTAACAAAAAAAGAGCAACAATTTTGAAGAAAAAAATGCATTCTTTTTTACATTTTGTTATAATAAATATGCCCCAAAAATATATATAATTTTTTTCCCCTCAGTTTAGGCCCATAGGTATTCTTCTACATATTTTTGGTAAAAAAAAAAACGCAATAAGCATGTATTGATTGGTTTGCGCAAAAGTTATAGCGTTTACAAAATAGGGGATAGTTTTATGGCATTTTTCTTAATCATTTTTTTTTACTAATAATGGTGGCGATCACTGATTTTTATCATGACTGCGACATTATGGCTGACGCATTGGACATTCTTGACACATTTTTGGGACATTGTCATTCATACAGCAATCAGTGCTATACAAATGCACTGATTCCTGTGTAAATGACACTGGCAGTGAAGGTGTTAACCACTAAGGGGCAGTGTAAGGGTTAAGTGTGTCCTGGGGCGTGTTTCTAACTGTGGGGGGGGGGGGGCATGGCTACGTGTGACACGTCACTGATCTCTGCTCCCAATCACAGGGAGGAGAGATTAGTGACACTGTGACTAGGCAGAACGAGGAGATGTTTGTTTACATTAGCATCTCCCCATTCTTCCTCCCGTGAGACGATCGCGGGTATCCCCACGGTGATCAAGTCCGCGGGACCCGCGACCCGACTCATGAAGGTCCCGGCCGGCACATGCCGCTGGTGGCGCACACGCGATTACATGGTGGCAAAATTAAAGGAACGTTCAGGTACGCCCATTTAACCATCCGTGGCATTCTGTCGACGTACATCGTCATGCGCCGGTCGGTAAATGGTTAGCAACAAAAGTTTTCCACTCTCAAACATTGTTAGCTGATTGCTCTGAATACGGTACTCTGTCCTATGGGTAAAAGTGGTAACACATTTTATGTCTATTAACCACTTAAGGACCGCCGTATTGCCAATATACGTGATCAGAATGGCACAGGCAGGCACAATCACGTAGATCTACGTGCCTGCCTTCCAGCGGGTGGGGGTCCGATCGGACCCCCTCCCGCTGGATACGGCGGTCCGTTTCCCTCCAGCAGCGATCCGTGATGAGGGGATGGCCGTTGGTTTTCGGCCACCCCCTCTGGATCGCTCCTGGCCAATGACAAACTTCCTCCCACTGTGTATTGTTTACACAGGAAGGAGGAAGTGATGTCATTCTCCTCGGGGCGGTCTTTTTGACCGGACTACGAGGAGAAGACTAATAGTAAGTGTGCACCAACACTACACTGACATGTAGGTACACACAGGCACACAAACCCCCCCCCGATCGCCCCCCGATCCCCCCCGCCCCCCCTCCCCCCCCCAGTCAGAGTGTCACTGATTGCATTGATCATTTCTTTACTGATCACTGCATTCAGTGTCAGTTGTAAAAGTAAAAACTGTCAGGGCAGTTAGTGTTAGGTCCAGGGTAGCCCCCTATCACCCCCCAATAAAGATTTAACCCCCTGATTGTCCCTAGAGTTAACCCTTTCACCCCCTTTTGCCAGTGTCACTAAGCGATCATTTTTCTGATCGCTGCAGTAGTGTCGCTACTGTCGCTAGGTAGCTAGTTATTTTTTTAGGTTCACCGCCAGGTTTTTATATCGCTAGGTACCCCGATATACTACCCAATAATGGTTTTAACATCCTGATTGCCCCTAGTTAACCCTTTCACCCCCTTTTGCCACTGTCACTAAGCGATTATTTTCCTGATCGCTGCAGTAGTGTCGCTACTGTCGCTAGGTAGCTAGTTATTTTTTTAGGTTCACCGCCAGGTTTTTATATCGCTAGGTACCCCGATATATACTACCCAATAATGGTTTTAACATCCTGATTGCCCCTAGTTAACCCTTTCACCCCCTTTTGCCACTGTCACTAAGCGATCATTTTTCTGATCGCTGCATCAGTGTCGCTACTGTCGCTAGGTAGCTAGTTATTTTTTTTGGTTCACCGCCAGGTTTTTATAGCGCTAGGTACCCCGATATACTACCCAATAATGGTTTTAACATCCTGATTGCCCCTAGTTAACCCTTTCACCCCCTTTTGCCACTGTCACTAAGCGATCATTTTTCTGATCACTGCATTAGTGTTGCTACTGTCGCTAGGTAGCTAGTTATTTTTTTAGGTTCACCGCCAGGTTTTTATATCGCTAGGTACCCCGATATACTACCCAATAATGGTTTTAACATCCTGATTGCCCCTAGTTAACCCTTTCACCCCCTTTTGCCAGTGTCACTAAGCGATCATTTTTCTGATCGCTGCATCAGTGTCGCTATTGTCGCTAGGTAGCTAGTTATTTTTTTAGGTTCACCGCCAGGTTTTTATAGCGCTAGGTACCCCGATATACTACCCAATAATGGTTTTAACATCCTGATTGCCCCTAGTTAACCCTTTCACCCCCTTTTGCCACTGTCACTAAGCGATCATTTTTCTGATCGCTGCATCAGTGTCGCTACTGTCGCTAGGTAGCTAGTTATTTTTTTAGGTTCACCGCCAGGTTTTTATAGCGCTAGGTACCCCGATATACTACCCAATAATGGTTTTAACATCCTGATTGCCCCTAGTTAACCCTTTCACCCCCTTTTGCCAGTGTCACTAAGCGATCATTTTTCTGATCGCTGCATCAGTATCGCTACTGTCGCTAGGTAGCTAGTTATTTTTTTAGGTTCATCGCCAGGTTTTTATATCGCTATAGCGATATACTACCCAATAATGATTTTAACCCCCTGATTGCCCCTAGTTAACCCTTTCACCAGCGATCACAGTATAAGTGTCACTGGTGACGCTGGTTAGCCAGTTAGTTATTTAGGTTCCCCGTCAGGTTTTTATATAGCGCCAGGGACCCCCATATACTACCTAATAAAAATTTGAACCCCCTGATTGCCCCTAGTTAACCCTTTCACCACTGATCACCGTATAAGTGTTACGGGTGACTCTGGTTAGTTTGCTTTTTATAGCATCAGGGCACCCACCATTTATTACCCAATAAAGGTTTAACACCCTGATCACCCGGCAGGTGATATCAATTAGGTTTTAGGGTCAGGGTCTGCGTCGCCCCAGGCAGCGCTAGGTTAGTGCCAGTACCGCTAACACCCACGCGCAAAGCATACACCTCCCGTAGTGGTATAGAATCTGAACAGATCAATATCTGATCTGATCAGATCTATACTAGCGTCCCCAGCAGTTCAGGGTTCCAAAAAAACGCATTGTTAGCGGGATCAGCCCAGATACCTGCTAGCACCTGCGTTTTGCCCCTCTGCCCAGCCCACCCAAGTGCAGTATCGATCGATCACTGTCACTTACAAAACACTAAACACATAACAGATCGCAGAGTCAGGCCTGATCGCTAACAGTTTTTTTGGTAGCGTTTTATATTTAAATCCGGAAGGCAGTGCTTGGTTTTCGGGGTCCCGTACGTGGCTAGGCTCCCAAAAAGTCCCCCACATGTGGTATCCCCGTACTCGGGAGAAGCAGCAGAATTTATTTTGGGGTGTAATTTGACTTACGCCCATAGCATGTGTGAGCAATATATCATTTAGTGACAACTTTGTGCAAAAAAAAAAAAGTTTGTAATATTCCCGCAACTTTTGGCAAAATATAAAATATTCCATGGACTCAACATGCCTCTCAGTAAATAGCTTGGGGTGTCTACTTTCCAAAATGGGGTCATTTTGGGGGGTTTTGTGCTATTTTGGCATTTTATGGCCTTCGAAACTGTGATAGGTAGTGAGGAGTTAAATCAAAAATTTGCACCCTTAGAAATCCTGAAGGTGGTGGTTGGTTTTCGGGGTGCCGTGCGCGACTAGACTCCCAAAAAGTCCCACACATGTGGTATCCCCATACTCGGGAGAAGTAGCGGAATATATTTTGGGGTGCAATTCCACATATAACCATGGCATGTGTGAGCAATATATCATTTAGTGACAACTTTTTGTAAAAAAAAATTTTATTTTTTATTTTTTGTCGTTATTCAATCCCTTGGGACAAAAAAAAAATATTCAATGGTCTCAACATGGCCCTCAGCAAATAGCTTGGGCTGTCTACTTTCCAAAATGGGGTCATTTGGGGGGGTTTTGTGCCATCTTGGCATTTTATGGCCTTCAAAACTGTGATAGGTAGTCATAGGTAGTGAGGAGTAAAATAAAAAAAATGTATGCCCTTAGAAATCCTGAAGGCGGTGCTTGGATTTCGGGGTCCCGTACGCGGCTAGGCTCCCAAAAAGTCCCACACATGTGGTATCCCCATACTCAGGAGAAGCAGCAGAATGTATTTTGGGGTGTCATTTCACATATGCCCATAGCATGTGTGAGCAATATATCATTTAGTGACAACTTTGTGCAAAAAAAAAAAAGTTTGTAATATTCCCGCAACTTGTGGCAAAATATAAAATATTCCATGGACTCAACATGCCTCTCAGTAAATAGCTTGGGGTGTCTAGTTTCCAAAATAGGCTCATTCTGGGGGGTTTTGTGCTATTTTGGCATTTTATGGCCTTCGAAACTGTGATAGGTAGTGAGGAGTTAAATCAAAAATTTGCACCCTTAGAAATCCTGAAGGTGGTGATTGGTTTTCGGGGTGACGTGCGCGACTAGACTCCCAAAAAGTCCCACACATGTGGTGTCCCCATACTCGGGAGAAGTAGCGGAATATATTTTGGGGTGCAATTCCACATATAACCATGGCATGTGTGAGCAATATATCATTTAGTGACAACTTTTTGTAAAATTTTTTTTTTTTTTTTTTTGTCATTATTCAATCCCTTAGGACAAAAAAAATAAATATTCAATGGGCTCAACATACCCATCAGCAATTTCCTTGGGGTGTCTACTTTCCAAAATGGGGTCATTTGGGGGGAGTTTGTACTGTCCTGCCATATTAGCACCTCAAGAAATGAGATAGGCAGTCATAAATTAAAAGCTGTGTAAATTCCAGAAAATGTACTCTAGTTTGTAGACGCTATAACTTTTGCGCAAACCAAAAAATATACGCTTATTGACATTTTTTTTTACTAAAGACATGTGGCTGAATAAATTTTGCCCTCAATGTATGACTAAAATGTAGTTTATTCAATTTTTCTTATAACAAAAAGAAGAAAATATCTTTTTTTTTCAAAATTTTCGCTATTTTTCCATTTATATCGCAAAAAAAAAAAAACGCAGAGGCAATCAAATACCATCAAAAGAAAGCTCTATTTGTGGGAAGAAAAGGACGCAAATTTCGTTTGGGTGCAATATTGCATGACCGCGCAATTACCAGTTAAAGCAGCGCAGTGCGAAATTGGAAAAAGACCTCTGGTCCTTAAGGTGTTTATTGGTCCGGAGCTGAAGTGGTTAAAAGAGGACCTTCCGTCATTATTTCAACTTTCCATCTATTAAATGTTCTGCCCTTGCTGTTTTAACTTTGGATAGTAAAAAAAAAAAATTTCTGCCAGTAAATACCTTATACAGCCCACTCAGGGCCAGATTAAGCGCATCATAGGCCTGGTGCTGAGGATTTTGGTGGGCCTTTTTCCGGAAACAAAATGAAAATGCAAAAATGTTTTGCTAAAACAAATTGAATATACTCTCACCAGTAATATCAGCCGTGCTGCTTCAACAACAGCAACATAGGGCGACCACATTTCCAAGCTGCCATTCAGGGACACCCCCCTTTACAAAAATAGATGAGAGGGGGATGCAGTCTCGGGGTTGATGGGAAAATAGGTGGCGGGGGTGATTTTTCGGGCAAATGGCTGGTGTTAGCACTTAAAATCATCCTGACACTATGCTTGATATGGCGTCAGGATGATCAAATTCCATTATTTCTATTACTACATTTTTAATATATAGTGAAATAGCTCACCATGATGCAGAATCAGTGGGAACCTGAGCTTGTCACTTCCCACCAGATGCAGCGTGTCACTTGCCACCATTGCCTGCCTCCAGATGCAGCATGCCAGATGCCACCCGCAGCCTACCACCAGATACATTGTGCCACTTGCCACCAGCAGGCTGCCACCAGATACAGTGTGCCACTTGCCACAAGCAGCATGTCACCAGATACAGTGTGCCACTTGCCACAAGCAGCATGCCACCAGATACAGTGTGCCACTTGCCAACAGCAGCCTGCCAGATACAGTGTGCCACTTCCCACCAGCAGCCAGCCACCTGATACAGTGCCACTTGCCACCCGCAGCCTGCCACCAGATACAGTGTGCTGCTTGCCACCAGTAGCCTTCCACCATATACAGTGTGCCACTTGTCACCAGATACAGTGTGCCACTTGCCACCCGCAGCCTGCCACCAGATACAGTGTG
This sequence comes from Lithobates pipiens, assembly GCF_037356315.1. Lineage (NCBI taxonomy): Eukaryota > Metazoa > Chordata > Amphibia > Anura > Ranidae > Lithobates > Lithobates pipiens. Next base: position 517,787,998 of record NW_027507758.1, read on the forward strand.
CCACTTGCCACCAGCAGCCTTCCATCAGATACAGTGTGCCACGTGCAACCAGCAGCCTGCCACCAGATACAGTGGGCCACTTGCCGCCAGCAGCCTGCCCTCAGATACTGTGTACCACTTGCAACCAGCAGGATGCCACCAGATACAGTGTGCCACTTGCCACCAGCAGCCTGCCACCAGATACAGTGTGCCACTTGCCGCCAGCAGCCTGCCACCAGATACAGTGTGCCACTTGCCGCCAGATACAGTGTGCCACTTGTCATCAGCAGCATGCCACCAGATATGGTGTACCACTTGCCAACATCAGTCTGCCACCAGATACAGTGTGCCACTTGCCACAAGCAGCATGCCAGATACAGTGTGCCACTTGCCACAAGCGGCATGCCAGATAGTGTGTCACTTGCCACCAGATACAGTGTGCCACTTGCCACCAACAGCATGTCACCAGATACAGTGTGCCACTTGCCACCAACAGCATGTCACCAGATACAGTGTGCCACTTGCCACCAACAGCATGCCACCAGATACAGTGTGCCACTTGCCACCAGCAGCATGTCACCAGATACAGTGTGCCACTTGTCACCAGCAGCATGTCACCAGATACAGTTGCCACTTACCACAAGCAGCATGCCACCAGATACAGTGTGCCACTTGCCACCAGATACAGTGTGCCACTTGCCACCGGCAGCATGCCACCAGATACGGTGTGCCACTTGCCACCAGCAACTTGCCACCAGATATGGTGTGCCACTTGCCAACAGCAGTCTGCCACCAGATACAGTGTGCCAGTTGACACAAGCAGCCTGCCACCAGATACAGTGTGCCACTTGCCACAAGCAGCCTGTCACCAGATACAGTGTGCCACTTGCCATCAGCAGCAAGCCACCAGATATGGTGTGCCACTTGCCATCAGCAGCAAGCCACCAGATACAGTGTGCCACTCGCCACCCACAGCCTGTCACCATATACAGTGTGCCACTTGCCACCAGCAGCCTGCCACTCCCTCCAGGACTCTGCCCGGATGGATAGAATAGAGAGGGCCTGCATGGTCAATCAAATCCCTGGAGCCCCCACCCCTCCTGAGCTGGGATGGTATGGCTGTGTGTCAGGAGTATTGATCAGACCATGTTGTAAAAGGGGGGTTGTGTGTGCAAGCCTTTGGGGTCACACTGGTGTGCTGCAGTCGGTTGCACTGCTTATGTATCTGCAGTCCTATTGATTTATATCAGGTTGCAGGTTTTTTCTGCATTTTCTGACAAAGCGCCAAAGATGCAGCATGCAGGAATTTTGGTGCGCTTTCAGAAAATGCAGAAAAAACAAACAGCCTAATAGAAATCTATAGGACTGTGGGTAAAACGCAGGAAAACTGTGGATACACTAGCAATGGGCCAAAACACAGAAAATCAGTGCGAACCACCTAAAAGCACAAGGGGCCACCAAGCACTACCACAGGCTGATGACACAGTTCTAAACACTTTGGCTGCAGTTATAACAGCTACTGCTGGAGAAAAAAAGTAAAAAAACAAGGGTAAGGGATATAAGAGTCCAGTCACGGAGCTCACATTTGGATGGTCCCTGGAGGCTGATCACTCACAGATATCCAGTTTACCTTCTATCTGCCGGTGTTGTGTTCATAATTTCCCACCCACACGGCTCCTTCACTGCACAGACTTCACAGAGGGAGAGGGGAGGGGAAAGGCAGAGCCAACTCAGCCTCTCCCATTTGTGTAGGGGGGAACTGTGCACTGTGACATTGTAATAACCACAGTGAGCAAACACAGATGCAGCCAGACACCCCTACATTTACACACACTTCTCCTGTCCCATAGAAGTTTATGGACAGAAGAAAATCGGGCTTATGCTGCAGGCTGTGCGGGCCGATTTTAAGACAGGGGCTTGGAGCTGCAGCTCCATCAGCCCCTATGTTAATCCGGCCCTGAGCCCACTTCCTGTTTCTTGTATGGCCATTAGCCTAGGCTTATGACATCATGCAGAGCTTATCTCTTGAGAGTTTTCCAGGAAGGGAGGGGGGATGAGTCATATGAGGGCCAATGAGAGCTGCAGGGCTTGCCACAACTTTATCTCATCTACAGGTCATACAGAACACCAGAGTGGTTGTATAAGTATGGATGCAGAGAGTCCCCCCTATGTCCCAGGTGTCCTAGGGATACGGGGGAATTGATGCACGTTTGGCATTGCCCAAAACTATTTAGGTATTGGGAAGAAGTGGTAGCCATCATTTTTGACTTTCTGTACGTATTTTACCTAATCCTTTAACGTGTGTACTGGGTTGGTTGATGTCCCAGAGGAGGATACTCTTGACCATATGTATTGGTCCTCTCTCTTTCATAGCAAGTAAACTAATAGCTATAAAATGGTTGTTTCTTACACCTCTGGCTACCGTACACACAGGCCGAATGTCGGGCAGTATCCATTGAACCGTCCGAGACCACTTGATATTCGGGCCGTTGTATTTTTGGGTATTCTGGCAGCTGGCGGCACCACAGCAGGAGATTTGTCCATCTGCGCTGTTTAGGGCAGATTAAAAAATGTTAGATTTCTTTTGTTCAGTTGTCAGGCTAAGTCAAAGAAATCTAAAGGTTTATAGCCGGCTTAATGAGAGATTCATAAAAACTGGCCAGCAGCAGCAGCAGAGTTTTGCATCACAGCCAACACTGGCAGCTTCAGTGAACCCCTGGCCAATTTCTATCCACCCATCAAAGCAGCCCAAGTACCATTGATGATAAAGCATTGCAGCTTTTTTACTGTAATGAATCATATTAGGGCGCTGTCACTGTATGGAAGTCAAGCTAGCTGTAAATAAAAAAACAAAATCCACAGGCAGCTATGCTGTCACCGAGCCGGTCCCTAAAGCTGGCCATACTTGTTTTTAGTTTTCAGCCAGCCCTAAGCTTTTCATTTAAAGAATTTGTGTATTTTCAGATCATTCTTCATTTTATTTTTTTTGCGCACCATACCATGCACACCATTACATTCACCACACCATACCATGCACACCATTACATTCACCACACCATACCATGAACACCATTACATTCGACACACCCTAGCATGCACACTATTACACTCACCACATCATACCACGCACCCCTTTACATCCAGCACACTATACCATGCACACCATGACCTGCGTAGCCCCAATGTCCCCTTTCCTGTTATTAAAACCCCATGACACCTCTGCCCCTTATCAACCTTTTAATAATAATGAGACCACACCTTTTCTTTGGAGTAAACTGGCCACAACAGCCTTTTATTAACACACCGAAATTTTTAACTCACTCCAAAGATCTGTATATAAATATATAAATATATAAATATATATATAAACCATAAACAACATTTAAACCCAAGTCCAGTCTGGTGATCTCTGACGGTGACCCACTTTTATAACCAAAACCAACCTCACTGCGGTACCATTAACATAAACCAGGCCTCCAGCTGTGACCGCCCGGAGACAACCAATTCCTGCAGTGCAAAACACCCAGTATTCCGTCCAACGTTCGGGAATACCCCGGAGGGGCCCCCTATTACTGATGAGCCCCCCACCCCTTTTAGATCACCTCCATTTTACCGCCACCGTAAAAGACCACCAGAAAGATAACGCTGCAGCCCCCAATAGGGCCGTTTTCACTGCTGTGACGACAAATCCTCTGTTCCTGAAAGAAAGAAAGAAAAACAACAACCAGCCAGCTACCAATAACCTGAATGCTCAAATAACCCCACATTAGGGAGGGAGGGTGGGAAAGCTGCCTCCTCCTGTGATCTCTCCTCGTGCACTGGCCCCGTCTAAGCTCCGCCCCCTTTTTATATGGCTCCGCCCCCCCTCGCTTCTCTCAGTTCCTTCAGACTCCTTTTCTTCCATTGGCTCCTGGGCACCAGGTCATGCCCGCCCCTCATTACCCCTCCCCTTGGGGTCGGATCATTCCGTGGCTCCCTTGACCTGCGTAGCCCCAATGTCCCCTTTCCTGTTATTAAAACCCCATGACACCTCTGCCCCTTATCAACCTTTTAATAATAATGAGACCACACCTTTTCTTTGGAGTAAACTGGCCACAACAGCCTTTTATTAACACACCGAAATTTTTAACTCACTCCAAATATCTGTATATAAATATATAAATATATAAATATATATATAAACCATAAACAACATTTAAACCCAAGTCCAGTCTGGTGATCTCTGACGGTGACCCACTTTTATAACCAAAACCAACCTCACTGCGGTACCATTAACATAAACCAGGCCTCCAGCTGTGACCGCCCGGAGACAACCAATTCCTGCAGTGCAAAACACCCAGTATTCCGTCCAACGTTCGGGAATACCCCGGAGGGGCCCCCTATTACTGATGAGCCCCCCACCCCTTTTAGATCACCTCCATTTTACCGCCACCGTAAAAGACCACCAGAAAGATAACGCTGCAGCCCCCAATAGGGCCGTTTTCACTGCTGTGACGACAAATCCTCTGTTCCTGAAAGAAAGAAAGAAAAACAACAACCAGCCAGCTACCAATAACCTGAATGCTCAAATAACCCCACATTAGGGAGGGAGGGTGGGAAAGCTGCCTCCTCCTGTGATCTCTCCTCGTGCACTGGCCCCGTCTAAGCTCCGCCCCCCCTCGCTTCTCTCAGTTCCTTCAGACTCCTTTTCTTCCATTGGCTCCTGGGCACCAGGTCATGCCCGCCCCTCATTACCCCTCCCCTTGGGGTCGGATCATTCCGTGGCTCCCTTTACACTCAGCACTCCATACCATGAACAACATTCAGCACACTATACCATGCATACCATTACACACAGTACACCATACCATTCACACCATTACATTCAGAACACCATACCATGCACGCCACTACACTCAGCACACCATACCATGCACACCATTACATTCAGCACACCATACCATGCATAACGTTACATTCACCACATCATAACATGCATACCGTTACACCCAACACACCATACCATACATGCCATTACACTCAGTACACCAAACGCTTTTACATTCAGCACATCATGCCATGTATATTATTACACTCACCACATCATGCCATGCACACCATTACACACGGCACACTGTACCATGCACACCATTACACACGGCACACTGTACCATGCACACCATTACACACAGCACACTGTACCGTACACACCATTACACACAGCGCACTGTACCATGCACACCATTACACACAGCGCACTGTACCGTGCACACCATTACACACAGCGCACTGTACCGTGCACACTATTACACACAGCACACCACTGTACCATGCACACCATTACACACGGCACACTGTACCATGCACACCATTACACACGGCACACTGTACCATGCACACCATTACACACAGCACACTGTACCGTACACACCATTACACACAGCGCACAATACCATGCACACCATTACACACAGCGCACTGTACCGTGCACACCATTACACACAGCGCACTGTACCGTGCACACTATTACACACAGCGCACTGTACCGTGCACACCATTACACACAGCACACCACTGTACCGTGCACACCATTACACACAGCACACCACTGTACCATGCACACCATTACACACAGCACCCTGTACCATGCACACCATTACACACAGCGCACTGTACCGTGCACACCATTACACACAGCGTACTGTACCATGCACACCATTACACACAGCGCACTGTACCGTGCACACTATTACACACAGCACACTGTACCATGCACACCATTACACACAGCACACTGTACCATGCACACCATTGCACACAGCACACAGTATCATGCACACCATTACACACAGCACACTGTACCATGCACACCATTACACACAGCACACTGTACCATGCACACAGCACACTGTACCATGCACACCATTGCACACAGCACACTGTATCATGCACACCATTGCACACAGCACACTGTACCATGCACACCATTGCACACAGCACACTGTATCATGCACACCATTGCACACAGCACACTGTACCGTGCATACCATTGCACACAGCATACTGTATCATGCACACCATTGCACACAGCACACTGTACCATGCACACCATTACACACAGCACACTGTACCATGCACACCATTACATACAGCACACTGTACCATGCACACCATTGCACACAGCACACTGTATCATGCACACCATTGCACACAGCACACTGTACCATGCACACCATTGCACACAGCACACTGTATCATGCACACCATTGCACACAGCACACTGTACCATGTACACCATTACACACAGCACACTGCACACCATTGCACACAGCACACTGTACCGTGCACACCATTGCACACAGCACACTGCACCATGCACACCATTACACACAACACACTGTACCATGCACACCATTACACACAGCACACTGTACCATGCACACCATTACACACAGCACACTGTACCATGCACACCATTGAACACAGTGCACTGTACCATGTACACTATTACACACAGCTCACTATACCATGCACACAATTACACTCATTGCATCACAGCAAGCACATAGCTTGCTTTTTGACTTGCAACACAGTAATACCAAGCATTTTATAAAGCCGTTACTCATTGGTAAATGTAAGAAGAAATGACATGAAGTGCACCTTCTGTCACAAGGTCACATCTAGAACAGTCTTCTCAGGATGGTGCATCCAATGCAATGTAATTGAATGCTGTATATTAGAAAGGGCGCCGTAATAAAAGGAGAGCAAATGGACAGAATATGTTTTTTCTCCTAATGATCACCAACTTTGTTGCTTAGAGACACAAGCAGTGCCTGTGACATTCTTCTCTCCCAGTAGTTTGTGTTTATTATGCAGATCCATTGAGGTTCACTAAAGCACAAATAACAAAGGAGCCTCTACATCAGTACTTCTCCAGAAAATGCGGTCATTGCAGATGTTAAGGACCCTGAATTCAGCGCCCAGTTCATTATCACAATGGCTCTGTGCACAGATTTCTGCTTGTTTAAATGTGTGTTCTATGGAAAGAGTTCAATAATAACAACCAAAAAAATGTATTTCTGCATTTATTAGCATCGATACATTATATAAAGTCCCAAAGTTGTCTGTTGGTGAGCTCAGGATTCTGTGTTGGATGACTGCACAGTAACAAGTGAACTTCCAAAGTAACAAAGCAGTTACCAATGTACTGTCTCTTTAGAATACTACATACTGAAAGAAGTAACAGGTGTGTGGATTGGTTCCTTTAAGATGATTTTCCTTGAAGAAGATCTCCTCTCAGGCCGGGTTTACACTGCTCTGACAGGTCCGACTCCCATGCGACTTTAACCACTTCAGCTCCGGAAGAATTTACCCCCTTCCTGACCAGAGCGTTCAAAAACAAAATTGGCACTCTTTTTTTCCCACAAATAGAGCTTTCTTTTGGTGGTATTTGATCAACCCTGTGGTTTTTATTTTTTGTGCTATAAACAAAAAAAGAGTGACAATTTTGAAAAAAAAAGCATTATTTTTTACATTTTGCTATAATAAATATCCCCCAATTGGTTTGCGCATAAAGTTATAGCGTCTACAAAATAGGGGATAGTTTTATGGCATTTTTATTAATATTTTTTTTTACTAGTAATGGCAGCAATCAGCGATTTGTATCATGACTGCGACATTTTGGCTGACACATCGGACAATTTTGACAAATTTTTGGGACCATTGGCATTAATACAGCGATCAATGCTATAAAATTGCATTGATTACTGTAAAAATGTCACTGGCAGTGAAGGGGTTAACCACTAGGTGGCAGTGTAGGGGTTAAGTGTTCCTAGGGGCGTGTTTCTAACTGTATGGGGGCGTGGCTGTGTGTGTGACACCACACTGATCGCTGTTCCCGATGACAGGGAGCAGAATATCAGTGTGCTGTCACTAGGCAGAATGGGGAGATGCTGTTTACATTGGCATCTCCCTGTACTTGAGCTCCCTGACACGATCAAGGGTATCACCGTGGCAATCGAGTCCACAGGACCCGCAACCACGGTCACGGAGCTCTTGGCAGACCTCTAACTAAAATCTAGTGGAACTTGCCTTTAGAAGTCACCTAATTAGTAAAAAGTCCACACACCAGACAGGTCAGGGACAAAGTTGTAGAGAAGTTTAAAGCAGGGTTAGGTTATAAAAAAATATCCCAAGCTTTAAACATCTCACGGAGCACTGTTCAATCCATCATCCAAAAATGGAAAGAGTATGGAACAACTGCAAACCTACCAACACATGGCTGTTCACCTAAACTGACAGGCCGAGCACATTAATCAGAGAAGCAGCCAAAAGGTCCAGGGTAACTCTGGAGGAGCTGCAGAGATCCATAGCTCAGGTGGGGGAATCTGTCCACAGGACAGCTATTAGTCGTGCAATTCACAAATCTGGCCTTTATGGAAGAGTGGCAAGAAGAAAGTCATCGTTGAAAAAAAAAAACATAAGATGTCTGGTTTGCAGTTTCCGAGAAGCCATGTGGGGGACACAATAAACATGTAGAAGAAGGTGCTCTGGTCATATGAGACCAAAAATTAACTTTTTGGCCTAAAAGCAAAATGCTATGTGTGGTGGAAAACTAACACTGCACACCACCCTGAACACACCATCCCCACCGTGAAACATGGTGGTGGCAGCATCATGTTGTGGGGATGCTTTTCTTCAGCAGGGACAGGGAAGCTGGTCAGAGTTGATGGATGGAGCCAAATACAGGGCAATCTAATACCCTGCACACAAGACCGGTTTTCCCATCGGAATAAACTCTGAAGGTTTTTCCGACGGAGTTCCTCTGAAACTGTCTTGCATACACATGATCACGCCAAAGTCAGATCGCCAAGAACGCAGTGATGTACAGCACATACGATGGGACTAGAAAAAGGAAGTTCAATAGCTTCTGTCTCGTATTTGCTTCACAGCATGCGTAGTTTTTGGTCCATCGGAACAGCATACAGAAGAGCGGTTTTATTGATAGGAATTGATTCCGTCAGAAATATTTAGAACATGTTCTATTTCTAGGTCCATCAGAATAAAAAAAAAAAAAAAAAGTCTGATAAGGCATAAACACGATCGGAATATACGATGAAAAGCTTCCGTCTGACTTTTTCTGTCGGATATTCTGCTCGTGTGTACGCGGCATTAGAAGAAAACCTGTTCTGCAAAAGTCTGCAAAAGACTTGAGACTGGGGAGGAGGGTCACCTTCCAGCAGGACAATGACCCTAAACATACAGCCAGAGCTACAATGGAATGGTTTAGATCAAAGCACATTCTTGTGTTAGAATGGCCCAGTCAAAGTCCAGACCTAAATCCAATTGAGAATCTGTGGCAAGACTTGAAAATTGCTGTTCACGGAGGCTCTCCATCCAATCTGACAGAGCATGAGGTATTTTGCAAGGAGGAATGGGCAAAAATTTCACTTTCTAGATGTACAAAGCTGGTAAAGTTATATACAAAACGTGGCGAAATGTGGTTTTACAAATTATTGACTCATTGAATACAAATGCACCCCACATTTTTCATATATTTATTTGTAAAAAAAAATTGAAAACCATTTATCATTTACCTTCCACTGCACAATTATGTGCCACTTTTGTGTTGGTCTATCACATAAAATCCCAATAAAATATATTTACGGTTTTTGGTTGTAACATGACAAAATGTGGAACATTTCAAGGGGTATGAATACTTTTTAAGGCACTGTATTGGCAGCTTAGGACTGTCTGCCTGCTGCAATGCTCTTAACTAAAAAATGGTGGTGAGGGGAAGAGCAGCACAACTTTCCACCATTCATCAGAGGCAGAAGCCATAGAAACAGGGGAGGTTGGAATTTTTCTTTAAAGCATCTGTGATTGTTTTTGTCTGAGCTAAATCATAGGTGGAATGGTTGTTGTTTTCTGTAATTGTATTACTCTCAAATGTAATTTGCTTTTAAAAGTTTTCAAAATAGCAACAAGACAGATTAGGTTGACCTACACTTCAATTGATCAAAAGCACAAATGGATAAATAGGAATCAGAAAGATGAGGCGATTGGCTAATTAGTAACTTCAAAATGTCATGTCTGCAAACAATCGATCCTACTCCAATTTTGCTCAGCAGAAAAATTTGAATGATTTTCTGATAATCTGGGGCATCTCTTAATTTAATCACAATTGAATTAAATATATATAAGCATTTACCTTGATGTTGTGTGTTTTATTACACAATGTAAATTAAACCTGCACTCAGGGGCGGTTCCAGAGTCTAGTCTTGGGAGGGGCACTGCCAGAAAATAGGTTTACTGCAGGCAATTTATCGGGGGAAATGGCTGGTTTTGGCGCTTTAATCATCACAGCACCATGGTTGTTATGGTGTCAGGATGATTGAAACACATTATTTCTATTATTACATTGGAATATAAAATAAAATAGTTCAGCATACCATAATGCAGAAACAGTGGGAGCCCTGGAGTGTATCACCTGCCACCAGATTGTTACCTCCTACAAGTTGCAGATTGTCACTAGCCACGTCACCTGCCACACATTGCAGATTGTCACCTGCCACCAGATGCAGCTTGTCACTTGTCACGTCACCTGTCACACATTGCAGATTGTCACTTGCTGTGTCACTTGCCTGCTACAAGGTGCAGATTGTCACTTGCTACGTTACCTTGTAACCATATTTAGATTGTCACTTGCCACGTCACCTTGTCACCAGAGGCGATTCAGTTCGCATTGTGAGCTATATAAGTATTTCATTCATTCATTCATTCACCAGATTCAGATTGTCACTTGCTGTGTCACTTGCCATATTACCTTGCCACCAGATGCAGATTTTCATCACTTGCTGTGTCACTTGCCACCAGATGCAGATTGTCACTTGCTGTGTCACTTGCTTTCTACAGCCACACGATGCAGATTCTCACTTGCTGTGTCCCAGCTTGAAGGTAGGCAGCAGAGAGATGATGTAATCTCTCTGCTGCCCGTGGCTGCGCAGTGAGGGCAGGAGAGCGGTGATGCAGAGCGGGCCCTGCCCCTGCTTGCACTAGGGTTGCCACCTTTTCTTCAAGTCTAACCTGAACACTTTAGCGGCGCACAGCAATTTTTTTTTAATAGTATAAACTATACATGTATTCTGCTATTAAGTAACATTTCTAATCATATGATGTTAATAACAAGAGTTCCCCTTTACATCAGAGTCCACAGAGTTCCCCTTTTACACCTGAAACCGCAGAGTTCCCTTTCACTGTAAGGGAGGACTCTGCAGACTCTGATGTAAGGGAGAACTCTGGGGACGCTGACATAAGGGATGCTCTGAGAACCCTGATTTAAGGGGAACACTGAGAACACTGATACAGGGTGAGGTCTCTGCTGTAAGCTGGAACACTGTGGCCTCTAGTGTAAAGAGGAACTCTGATGTAAGGGGAGCTCTGAGAACCCTGAATTACCTTAGTGTACTAACTCAGAGGCAGGAGAGAGAAGAGGGGGAGACTTCAGTCACAGACAGGAATGGATGGTGAGCTCACTCACCCCTTGGCAGTGAGGCCAATGTATCTGAAGCTGCTGGACTTCCAATTTCCTGCCCCCACTTTTCCTTTTCCTGAGGCACAGCGCCGAGGATTGGGCAGACACAGAGGTGTAGGGGTGGGAGACAGAGGTGCAGATCGAGCCCTCTCTCCTCTCCCATTAGTGTGGGGGTGGGGGAATTGTTAATTTTGTTAGTTCTGGCTTTGGGCGGTGTAAAAATGAGTGTAACAGACACTCTCAGCTTAGCCAACTGCAGCCAGAAAACCTGCTGGGAAGCCATAGTCCAGTCTGAATAATGTGTCCGGGTTTCAGGCAGTCTGAAACCCGGACGCATGATTCCAAACCCGAACTATCTGGGTGAATCCCGGAGAGTTGGCAACCCTAGCCTCCACTCCATATACCTACTAAAAGCTGACTCTAAGGACAAAAAAAAACTCAGAGGTGTGCCTACACAGGGCTACCAACTGCTGTTGCTGTACTCTTGGGTACACATGCATGCAGTCCAACCCCATCCCATATGCAATGCTCAGAGGACAACTGACCTATTCCTGGCAAGGGTATTTGTACTTTGCTGTGTGGATACACTGTACTTATGCAAATACTGCCCAGAAAGTTGCTATTTGCATATTAATTCCTGGAAAGCTCAAGACTGCCATGGACTGGAAGGTGTGCATGTATTTGGCTGCCTATATGGAATTTTCAACCTCCCAATACTCACTTTAAAGCCTGGTTCACACCCATGCATTTTTACATTTTGTGCATTTTCCATTTTGCAGAAACACACTACAGTCTATATAAAGCAGGGGTTCCCACTTAAAGAAAAAAAAATGAAAGTCAGTAGCTACAAACACTGCAGCTGCTGACTTTTAATAATCGGCACTTACTTGTCCCAGGGTCCAGCGATGTGGGGGGGTCGAAGCCCCGCTCGTCTCCCCATCCGTTCGGCAGTGCCAGCATTGTAACTGCCGGGTACCCACTTGCATTGGGCGAGCGCAATCATCTGGGACCTGTCACGTGTCCCAGATGATTGACAAGAGGGAGGGGGCAGAGCTGAGCCCTTCCTGCGCTGAGGGGAAGTGACGTCAAGATCCCAGGCATTGAAGGAGGCAGACTACGAGGGTCCCCCTAGCAAAAGCCATTTAGAAGTGAGTAAAAAATTTTTTAAAAATCCAAATTATTATTTTTTGTTTTAGCCCTACAACATCTCCAAATTTGGTGTTTCTAGCTATAAGTGTCCCCGAGATACGTGGCCCCAAAGTCGGGTCACAAAATGTCAAGCACTTTTCTGCAGCAGAGAATGACATTTTGCGACCCGACTTTGGGACCAGATATCTCGGGGTCACTTATAGCTAGAAACACCAAATTTGGTATGCAAACACAATAGAACTAGCACTACAACAAATTTGGGTTGAAAAATGTAATTTTTCAAATTTGATTCGAATTTCGTCCGAATTCGGTTGAATTCGTTAGAATTGTAATTCGGTAATTCGGATGCATCCGAATGTCCGAATAATGAAAATTCGTCCGAATTTCGATTCGGAACGAAACTAAATGCACATGTCTAATTGATTGTCTTGTTATAATGGCATCTGAAAGGCTGTAAGATATATTAGGCATCAAGTAAACATGTCTCTGAAGTTGATGGGTTTAAATACGAAAAAATGTGAATCGTTTTGCATGGGGCACGGAGCAATGGAACAAGTTGGCTTGGTCTAATGAATCACATTTCCTTTTACATCATGTGGATGGCTGGGTGTGTGTGCGTCACTTACCTGGGGATGAGATGGCACCAAGATGCACTATGGGAAGAAGGAAAGCTGGTGGATGCTGGTGTGATGTTTTGAATGTTTTGATGAGAAACATTGGGTCTTGGCATTCATGTCATTTGACATGTATCATCTACCTAAACATTGTTGCTGACCAAGAACACCCTTTCATGGAAACTCTACTCCCTGATGGCAGTGGTCTTTTTCAGCAGGATAATGCGCCTGTCACACTGAAAAAATGGTTCAAGAACACAACAGTGAGTTTGAGGTGTTGACTCCACAATCTCCAGATCTCAACCCAGTTGAGCATCTGTGGTATGTGCTGGAAAAATAAGTTTGAATAATGGAGGTCCCACCTTATAACTTACAGGATTTTAAGGATCTGCTACTGACAGCTTGGTATCAGATACCACAGCATAGCTTTAGAGGTCTAGTGGTGTCAATGGTTCAACAGGTCAGGACTGTTTTGGCAGCAAAAGGGGGACCTACTCAATATAATCGAAACTGGGTCAGTTCAGCAGGGACCGGCCAAGGTTTGATCCATGTATGGGCACGCTGATTGTACCCAAGTCGATGCATTTGGCACCAGACAAATTTTGATCCGTCTATGGGTAGGTTGGTTGTACTGAAGTCGATCTATCAGTCGACTTCGATTCTACCCGCCTGTAGGGTGCCCACATGTCCCGGATTTCCCGGGATTGTCCCTTAATTATGATCTTTGTCCCGTGTCCCGGGCACCTTCAAAAAGAAAGAAAAGAAAAAAGAAACCGGTCCGACTCCGCTACTCTGATATAGTTACACTGAATAAACTCATCTGCAGAACTGGTTGCTAGGCTAGGGCCACCCCGCGTCTAGCAACCAGTGACGTCAGCTGCCACGTGGGCAGTGTACCCTATGGCTGAGCAGCGCACCTCTGACTCTGAGACGAGTTCACTCACCTCCTCTTTCCTTCTCCACCTCCGGCCAGCAGCAGAGAGAGAGAGAGACCAGCCAGGCACACTAGAGCGACGATTTACCAGGACCCAGTCTGTGCCAGTGAGTCCCAGGGCCGCCGTCGACTACTCCCGCAGCCGCTACAGGGGAGCACATTGCCAGCAGCCCGACTTCTCCAGTCCAGTTCGCCCCGGTGGGGGGGCTCGCCTCGTCCCGGGACAGCGAGGAGGAAGAACAGTCCAGGAGGAAGAGCGCAGGCTTCAGGGAACAGCCTACTAGGAAGAAGTGAGAACCGAGAGGTTGTGTCCCCCTGTCCATCCCACAGTCCCCCTGTCCATCCCACAGTCCCCCTGTCCATCCCACGGTCCCACTGTCCATCCCTCTGTCCCCCTGTCCATCCCACTGTCCCCCTGTCCGTCCCACTGTCCCCCTGTCCGTCCCCCTGTCCATCCCTCTGTCCCCCTGTCCATCCCACTGTCCCCCTGTCCATCTGATTAATCTTTGGCTCCCCTGACCACTCTGAAGGGGGATGTTAGGGGGCACTCTGGAGGGGAATGTAAGGGGACACTTTGGAGGAGGTTGTAAAGGGGCTCTCTGGAGGAGAATGTAAGGCGCACTACAGAGGATGTAAGGAGGCACTAAGGGGGCACCCCAGAGGATGTAAGGGGGCACCCCGGAGGATGTAAGGGGGCTCTGACTAAGTTAGTACCACCAGAGTGCCCCCTTACAACCTTCAGGGTGCCCCCTTAGTGCCTCCAGAGTGCCCCTTCCTCCAGAGTGCCCCCTTACATCCTTCAGAGTGCCCCCCCACCAAGGTGGTATAGCAGTGGCCAACAGACTATCAGGGGGTGGTATTGCACTCCTTTTCCTCCTCTCTGCACTAACTACCCCCAGCCATACACTCCGCACTGCTCTCCTGTACATATTACGCACCGCCATACATTCCGCACTCCTCTCCTGTACATACTACTCACCGTCATGCACTCTGCATTCCCCATTTAACATTACCATATTCTGCACTATATAAGTAATCTAAGACTCTCTTTAACAACACCCCCTTTAAGCCAACATTTAGCGCAATTTAAGACATGTCCACTGTTCACCACAACGCGCTTTGCACGCCATATTGTTCTTCTTGATGCCTAGGACCCACTTTTGATCTTGCATGCGGGCCCGCAGATTTCATACGCCCCGCCCCAAAAAACGGCAAAAAAACTTCAATTTAGGACTGACAGCAGTAACTATTGTATTCTGACACTGTCACTGTCAGAAACAGAGTAGAGGGAGAGATTCCCCTATCAACACTGACTGTGCTAGTGGGGATACTGAGTGACTTTGGGCTCTTTCACACGGGGCGGATCAGTGATGATCTGCCCCGTGGCCATCCGCTTGCTCAGTGGGGATCCCTGCTGAGCAGGAAGAGGACAGGTCAGTCTCTGCACACTGTGCAGGGAAGGACCTGTCAGAGCGCTGCTCTCCCCTATGGGAGATCGGATGACGACGGACTGCAGAGTCCGTCCTCACCCAATCCGATCTGATGACGGATGGAAAAGTAGGTTTTTCCTCCGTCACACTTTTTCAGATCGGAGCGGGTTGGATGTCAGAGGACATGTCCCCGCTGACATCCGACGCTCCATAGAGGTCTATGGAGCGTCCATTCAGGTCTGCCTGAAAAACTGACAGGCGGTCCTGAATGAATCGGTAGTGTGAAAGAGCCCTTTCTTTATTTCAACCCATGGTTAAAGAAAGGAAAATTGCTTAATGTACGGCCTGCCTTATGATACAATTTATTCACTCTGGTCCTCATGGGACCCCCTTCTTGTGCCATGACTTTCACCCCTGCCCCAACCTCTCACAAAGTAGCTGACCAGCTCCTGTACATATACAGTGGCATAGAAGGCGCGCGCGCCCGCTGCACATTAGGTACCCGATGCGTGTGGCTGGCCTGCTCAATCGCGGGCACGAGAGCCACAAGGGGGATTTGTGTGTGTAAACACACAAATTCTCGTTCTGACAGGAGAGTAGAGACAGATCTGCTGTTTGCGGTAATTGCGAACACCAATATGTCTCCTCCCCCAGTCAGCCCCATCTCCCCACAGTTAGAAACACTAACTAGGGAACACATTTAACCCCTTGATCGCTCCCTAGTGTTAATCCCTTCCTTGCCAGTGACATGTACACAGTAATCAGTGCATTTGTATAGCTCTGATCGCTATAAATGTCAATGGCCCCAAAAATGTGTAAAAAGTGTCTGAACTGTCCGCTGCAATATCGCAGTCCTGCTAAAAGTCACAGATCAACACCATTACTAGTAAAAAAAATAATAATAATAAAAATGCTATATAAATGTCATAAAAAATGCCATAAATCTATCCCCTATTTTGTAGACGCTATAACTATAACAAAAATATGTAGAAGAATACATATTGGCCTAAACCGATGAAGAAATGTGTTTTTTAAAATATTGTTTTTTTGATATTTATAATAGCAAAATTAAAAAATATTGTTTTATTCAAAATTGTTGTTGTTTTTTTGTTTATAGCGCAAAAAATAAAAACCGCAGAGATGAGCAAATACCACCAAATAAAGCCCTATTTGTGGGGAAAAAAAGAATGCCGATTTTGTTTGGGTACAACATCGCACAACTGCGCAGTTGTCATTTAAATAGACACAGTGCCGTATGGCAAAAAATGGCCTGGTCGTGAAGGGGGCAAATCCTTCCGGGCTGAAATGGTTAACTATGTGTACTGTAGCTGTGACTGGCTGGCTCCCTTGTCCTCTGCTGCTGGTTGGCTCCCACATCCTCTGTGTCAGGCTCTTGTGTGGCTGGGTCACCATGGGTGGCTGACTGGCCCTGCTGTGGGTGGGTCACCGTAGGTGAATGACTGGCACCCTGGCCCTGCTGTGGGTGGGTCACCGGCATGGGTGGCTGCCTGGCTGGCACCCTGGCCCTGCTGTGGCTGGCTGGTGTGTCCTCTCCTCTTCCGCCATTCCAGGCGCTGTTTGCTACGGTG
Organism: Lithobates pipiens; assembly: GCF_037356315.1. Classification (NCBI taxonomy): domain Eukaryota; kingdom Metazoa; phylum Chordata; class Amphibia; order Anura; family Ranidae; genus Lithobates; species Lithobates pipiens. Next base: position 517,805,205 of record NW_027507758.1, read on the forward strand.
AGGGAGGGGCTTGGAGGCAGGCGGCGGCCTTTGCCCTTTCTGGGATGGTAGAACTAGGTTTGTAGCAGACCCAGGCCAAGGCACGCAGTGCAACATATAATGATATTATGAGCATGTGTGGAGGTCCTCTCTGTGTCCATTTGAGAGTCTATGTTGGAAAGAGCCCCCATCAGTGCCCATCAATGTAGCCTCACCAGTGCCCTTCAATGCAGTCTCACCAGTGCCCATCAATGCAGCCTCACCACCAGTGCCCCTGGAAGCAGCTTCATCACTAGTGCCCATGAATGCAGTCTCACCACTTGTGCCCATGAATGCAGCCTCACCAACAGTGCCCCTAATGCAAACTCCCCACCAGTGCCCATAATGCAGCCTTACCACCAGTCCCATAATGCAGCCTCACCACCAGTTCCCCTAATGCAGCCTCACCACCAGTGCCCCTAATGCAGCCTCACCACCAGTGCCCCTAATGCAGCCTCACCACCAGTGCCCCTAATGCAGCCTTACCACCAGTTCCTCTAATGCAGCCTCACCACCAGTGCACATTATGCAGCCTCACCACCAGTGCCCATAATGAAGCCTTACCACCAGTTCCCCTAATGCAGCCTCACCACCAGTGCCCCTAATGCAGCCTTATCACCAGTGCCCCTAATGCAGCCTCACCACCAGTGCCCCTAATGCAGCCTTACCACCAGTGCCCCTAATGCAGCCTTACCACCAGTGCCCCTAATGCAGCCTCACCACCAGTGCCCCTAATGCAGCCTCACCACCAGTGCCCCTAATGCAGCCTCACCACCAGTGCCCCTAATGCAGCCTCACCACCAGTGCCCCTAATGCAGCCTCACCACCAGTGCCCCTAATGCAGCCCCACCACCAGTACCCATAATGCAGCCTCACCACCAGTGCCCGTAATGTAGCCTTACCACCAGTGCCCATAATGCAGCCTTACCACCAGTGCCCATAATACAGCCTTACCACCAGTGCCCATAATGCAGCCTCACCACTAGTGTCCATAATGCAGCCTCACCGTCAGTGCCCCTCGATGCAGCCTAAGTGTATGGGGGTTAAAAGTGGAGAGCCGCCCGATCACACAGATCTCCTGCTGTTACACCTGATGGACGCTGTCATCCAATGTCCCACATGATAGATGTCACACATCCCCCTGGCAGCATCGGATCAGTGGGACATCTGTCAAAGGAGCCAGGACGGTGGGACATCGGATAACAGAGTGGTTGCTTGCTCTCCCCCCTTACCCTGCAAGGCAGCGATGGGGCCCATGTGGGCCCAAAAAGATGGTCCCTGGGGGCCAGCAGGAGCCCTGAGTGTTTTAGCGGGTGGCACTGGCGGGCCCCCTTCAGCGGCCGGGCCCTCAGACCTCGGGCGAAATGAAGGACCAGTCAGTCTGCCTCTGTATATATCCCAGATAGCAAGGATTACTTGCCACAAATTTGTGGCAGTGTTGAATTGTAAGTCTGTTAACTTGCTGCACATTTTCACTGGCAGGTTGATAACTTGCAGAGCATTTGAAGTTCTAGTTCTAGTTGACATTTTTCCAATTTGTAGCAAATTGCGTGGCGAGTCTCTAGCACACTGGTTTTCAACTCCTGTCCACATGACCCACTAACAGGCCAGGTTTTCAAGATAACTGGAATCCATCACAGGTGATACAATCTGCTGCTCAGTGATTGCAGTATTCTAGTCTGCATCTCCACAAGGTAATATCTACAGTTTGGCCTGTTAATGGGTCCCGAGGACTGGAGTTGAAAAACACTGATGTAGACTTGCAGAGATCTTGCTGTAGACGATCCACTGCAACTTTGCTCCTGCTAGAGTCAGCAAAAGCTCTGCAAGTCTACAACAGTGTTTCCCAACACCAGTCCTCAAGGCACACCCAACATGTCATGTTTTCAGGCTTCCCTTGCACAGGTGATTTAATCAGTTTCACTGCCTTAGTAATTACCACAGCTGTTTCTTCTGAGGGAAATCCTGAAAACATGACCTGTTGGAGCACCTTGACGACTGGAGCTGAGAATCACTGGTCTACAGCATGAAAATTCAGTCACAGTGACCCCTGTGGTGGGAGGACTATTGCACAACATAACTCAACCAGAACTAGCAACAGACTTGCAGAATGTTTGCAAAGAAAGTTGATCTGGAGTCATGTAATGCGGACTTGCTGCAATTTTGCAAAAAAACTTGTGAAGCCGGACAAGTCTAGCAATAGCTTAAAGAGGAAGTTAACACTTCTGTTTTTTTTTGCTGACCTGCAAAGTAAAAGCATAATGTGCTAGTATGCATTGTATACTAGCACATTATGTGAACATTACCTGCAAAGGAAGTCCATGTTGTCCCCGCTGGAGGCTGCATCCATCTTCACCTGTCTTCTTTCTGGGTCCGCGGGCTTCAGCTGTGTGACTGGCCGGAGCCGCATGATGTCAGTTCTGCGCAGTTCTGTGGGAGGCGTTGGTTACGGCACAGAGCTCTGAAGAAACGGCACGAGTGGCTGTTCCTTCAAAACACATGTGCCAATGACTTCATCGCATATACAGTAAAGATCTCCTAAATGGTGTCTTATTATAGGCTTACCTATAGGTGCAAACAATCCAGGGAAGTTTGCTTCCTCTTTAAAGAGGAGCTCCAGTCCACACACTGCAGCTGCTGACTTTTAATATTAGAAGACTTACCTGTCCTGAAGTCCAGTGATGCCGGCACCCCAGACGATGTTTCCATCGGCTCTCGGGTGCTGATGTTGCCATAGCCTATAAGGAAAACTGGCAGTAAAGCCTTGCGGCTTCACAGGTGATTCCCTACTGCGCATGCGCGAAGCACTCTGAGCATTATGAATGGCTCGGCAGTGGGGAAGGAGGAGGGGTGGTGAACATTTGATGGACATAGACACGGCGAGGCCAAACGGAAGTGGGGATGAGTACCTGTCAGTCCCCACTCCCCGCCAAAAGGTGCCAAATGTGGCACCAGAGTCATGAATGCATGGCACAGATCAGCGGAACTTTCACGTTTGGGTTTCATTTTTAAACTTGCAGCTTAATTGCTTGCTATCTGGCATATATATATATATATATATATATATATATATATATATATATACACACACAAGGGTTCTTCAAGATGTTTCCGCACTTTTTAAAACTCTATTAACCGCTTGCCAACCAGCCGCCGCAGTTTTACTGCGGCAGAATGGCACGGCTGGGTGAAATGACGTTACCTTACGATGCTTCACCTTTTTGGCCACTAGGGGGCATGCCTGCCCGCAGTGTGTCCCCGACCCCCATGTGAGTGCCCGGCGAACGTGGGGACCGCCGGGCTCCCGAGACCGCTCATGACAGAGCAAGAATCACATACAGATCCTGGTTCTCTCAGGGGAGAGGAAACCGATTGTGTGTTCATACTAAGTATGAACACCGATCTCTCTCTCTCTCTCCTCCTAGACAGTCCCATCCCCCCACAGTTAGAAACACACCTAGGGAACACAGTTAACCCCTTGATAAAAAATGTGGGCTATTTATTATAGCAAAAAGATATTGGAAGTTATTTACAAATTCACTTTGCACTGCAAGTGCACTTGGAAGTGCAGTCGCTCTAAATCTAAGGGGGAGATCAGAAAAGAGTGGAAGCTCTGCTGATTTTATCATCCAATCATGTGCAAGCTAAAATGCTGTTTTTTATTTTCCTTGCATGTCCCCCTCGGATCTACAGCGACTTTACTTCCAAGTGCATTTGCAGTGCAAAGTGGATTTTCCTTTTCGTAAATAACCCCCATTGTGTTTTTTTCAAAATTGTCCCTCTTTCTTTGTTTATAGAGCAAAAAATAAAGACTGCAGAGGTGATCACATACCACCAAAAGAGAGTTCAATTTGTGGGAAAAAAAGGACGTCAGTTTTGTTTGGGTACAATGTTGCACGACCGCGCAATTGTCAGTTAAAACAACGCAGTGGCGTATCGCAAAAAATAGCCTGGTCATTGAGGAGCCAAAACTTCCGGGTCTGAAGTGGTTAAATCCAAAAAGTGTGCAAACTTTTTGAAGACCATATATATATATTATTATTATTATTATTTAAAAGGGGGCGGGGGTTGAAGTTCCTCTTTAACCTTCTGGCTTCCTCATATGATGTAATGTACATTTTATTATTCCTGCCATCATAACTAACCCGTGGAAAATGATAAGAGTAGAGGCTGATCTGTGACAGCTGTCATGCTATGATTGTCTACGGACACGTGTGATAATACCATGTATCAGTGTGTAGGAGAAGAAATGTTGCGATGATCCTCCAATGACAGCTCGCACACACATAGACCCGCCCCCTCCTCCGGGGCTCCTCCTCCCAGGCTCAGCCTCTTCCATCTTCTGAGAGCATCATCGGCTTCGCTCATTATCCCGGCATCAGCCTGCACTGCGCATGTGCGGAGCGGACACTGCATCAAGCTGCTGGGGGGCTCTTCTTCTTCTGCTGGTGCCGGTAAGTAGACGCCGAGGCTGATCGGGTCAGGACTGGTCGTGAGTGTCCCGATGTGCTGTGTGTATGTGTGTCCTCTCTGGGCCGCCATGGTGTCCTGAGCTAGATGTGGACCTCCATCTTCCCCCCAGCAGGCTGAAAGTGAAAGGGGGGTCCTTGTTGTGTGTTGGGGGTGCTCTCTGTGATGATGGGGGGAGGATGGAGCCCCTCTATACTCCGGACTCTCCCCCCTCCTTCAGAGGCTGAGCTGCTGAGGTCACCAGATAAGGAGGAAGAGGGAGGGCAGGCTCCAGGAGCTCCTAGGGCTAGCCTGGTCTAGGATCATCACAATGCCTGCCATTGTACAGGGAGGAGGTGACACCAGGCACACACAAGGGACATGCCTGCAACATTATTGGTATAGAGGTGTGCTTAGACATCCATAGTAGAAGGACGGAGCTCAGGATCAGAATGGTTACTGTTTAGAGTAAGGAAACATCTCCCCTTCTAGTGAGGCTGCCCTGGCACTGCGTGGGTTAAATTCTGCTTTAGATCTAGGGGGGCGAAAAAATTAGTATTACTTACCCAGTCCTCCACCCCCCCCCCCCCCCCCCCCATCAACTCCCTCCAAGACTGGTGCCCACAGCCTCTTCTCTCCTACACTCACCCAGATCAGCGTGCAGACCTCAAACGGACGTGAGACCACCAAGGTACACTCCACTGCTAGATCCTAAGGGAGAAGAAGAAGAGAGAGATGGATGTGAGACCACCAAGGGGCAGTCCACTGCTGGAGCCTAGGGGAGAAGAAGAAGAGAGAGATGGATGTGAGACCACCAAGGTACACTCCACTGCTAGATCCTAAGGGAGAAGAAGAAGAGAGAGATGGATGTGAGACCACCAAGGGGCAGTCCACTGCTAGAGCCTAGGGGAGAAGAAGAAGAGAGAGATGGATGTGAGACCACCAAGGGGCAGTCCACTGCTGGAGCCTAGGGGAGAAGAAGAAGAGAGAGATGGATGTGAGACCACCAAGGGACAGTCCACTGCTGCAGCCTAGGGGAGAAGAAGAAGAGAGAGATGGATGTGAGACCACCAAGGGGCAGTCCACTGCTGGAGCCTAGGGGAGAAGAAGAAGAGAGAGATGGATGTGAGACCACCAAGGGGCAGTCCACTGCTAGAGCCTAAGGGAGAAGAAGAAGAGAGAGATGGATGTGAGACCACCAAGGGGCAGTCCACTGCTGCAGCCTAGGGGAGAAGAAGAAGAGAGAGATGGATGTGAGACCACCAAGGGGCAGTCCACTGCTGCAGCCTAGGGGAGAGGAAGAAGAGAGATGGATGTGAGACCACCAAGGTACACTCCACTGCTGGAGCCTAGGGAAGAAGAAGAGAGAGATGGATATGAGACCACCAAGGGACAGTCCACTGCTGGAGCCTAGGGGAGAAGAAGAAGAGAGTGAAGGATATGAGACCACCAGTGGACAGCCTAGGGTAGAAGAATAAGAGAACCTCAGCTTCCGCCTCTTCCTAGTCTCCTAGACCCAAACAAGCAGTTAACCCTTCCAGCGTGGGGGCTGACCTACTACAAGGGAAGATGTTTACTTTTCCTAGAGATCAGCTTAAAGTTGGGGCACCGAACCAGGATCTTTGCATTTTTGGTGGTATTCTGGTTTTTAACAAAGCCACAGAGCAGCCTTTCTCAAACTCTGAGGGGGGATGGGGGAAAAGAAGAGGCCAAAAATCATGTTCAGGTCTCAGGGAACCCCTGCTTAAAATGATTTTGTATACAAATTGTAGTCAAGGAGAGATGGTCACCTTAGGCTTGTGGTAAGTGGAAAGAATGCCCTGTTATGCTAGCTGTTCATGTGGTGCCTCTATACATTGGGGGGCAGTGGTGAGAATGCTTCTTACATTGGTGGCCAGTGGGAGGAATGCTCCTTATATTGATGGTCAGTGGGGAAAATGCTCCTTACATTGATGATGATCAGTGGGAAGAATGCTTCTTATGTTGATGGTCAATAGGAGGAATGCTCCTTACATTGATGGTCAGTGAGACGAATGCTTCTTAGGTTGAGGGTCAGTGGGAGGAATGCTCCCTACATTAAATTGATTGTAAAGTCTTGTTTGTTTTTTTCCTATAAAAATAACAAGCATATAACAATAACAAACAATACTTACTTTCTGTGTTGCAGTGGATTTGCACAGAGCCGTCCAGATCCTCCTCTTCTCGGGTCCCTCTTCTGTGATCCTGGCTCCTTCCTCCTGTTTAGTGCCCTCACAGCAAGCAGCTTGCTATGGGGGGCACCCGAGCTGAGTCACATGGCTCTGTGTCCATTCAGACATGGAGCCCTGTCCCCTCTCTCCAGCAGAGGTAGTGAGTCCATCAACAGTAAATGGCTTTAAACATGCTTGGGACAAACCATAGATCTATACTTAGACAAAAAGTTGACGAAAAAACGAAAAAAACAAAAATGGTCAGACTCAAAGGACTACTCAGTCTTTTTTTGCCATCGCTTTTCTATGTTTCTAAGAATATTTCTTACATTGGTGGTCAATGGGAGGAATGCTCCTTACATTGGTGTTCAGTAGGAAGAATGCTTCTTATATGGGTAATCAGTGGGAAGAATATTTATTCTATTGGTAGCCAGTGGGAGGAATGCTCCTTACATTGGTGTCCAGTGGGAGAAATGCTCCTTACATTGCTGGCCAGTGGGAGGAATGCTCCTTACATTGCTGGCCAGTGGGAGGAATGCTCCTTACATTGCTGGCCAGTGGGAGGAATGCTCCTTACATTGCTGGCCAGTGGGAGGAATGCTCCTTACATTGGTGGCCAGTGGGAGGAATGCTCCTTACATTGGTGGCCAGTGGGAGGAATGCTCCTTACATTGGTGGCCAGTGGGAGGAATGCTCCTTACATTGGTGGCCAGTGGGAGGAATGCTCCTTACATTGGTGGCCAGTGGGAGGAATGCTCCTTACATTGGTGGCCAGTGGGAGGAATGCTCCTTACATTGGTGGCCAGTGGGAGGAATGCTCCTTACATTGGTGGCCAGTGGGAGGAATGCTCCTTACATTGGTGGCCAGTGGGAGGAATGCTCCTTACATTGGTGGCCAGTGGGAGGAATGCTCCTTACAATGGTGATTAGTGGGAGGAATGCTCCTTACATTGGTGGTCAGTGGAAAGAATGCTCCTTACATTGGTGGTCAGTGGGAAGAATGCTCCTTACATTGATGATCGGTGGGAAAAATGCTCCTTACATTGATGATCGGTGGGAAAAATGCTCCTTACATTGATGATCGGTGGGCAGAATGCTCCTTACATTGATGATCGGTGGGCAGAATGCTCCTTACATTGATGATCGGTGGGCAGAATGCTCCTTACATTGGTGATCGGTGGGCAGAATGCTCCTTACATTGGTGATCGGTGGGCAGAATGCTCCTTACATTGGTGATCGGTGGGCAGAATGCTCCTTACATTGGTGATCGGTGGGCAGAATGCTCCTTACATTGGTGATCGGTGGGCAGAATGCTCCTTACATTGGTGATTGGTGGGCAGAATGCTCCTTACATTGGTGATTGGTGGGCAGAATGCTCCTTACATTGGTGATCGGTGGGCAGAATGCTCCTTACATTGGTGATCGGTGGGCAGAATGCTCCTTACATTGGTGATCGGTGGGGAAAAATGCTCCTTACATTGGTACTTGGTGGAAGTGGCATTGGTGCCAGAACTATTCAGGCACCATCAGGGGGGAGTATAATCCACCATTGCTCAAGGAACCCTGACTAGGAAAGGCTGCCATAGACCATGCTCACTAAACATGGGAATGATCTTCTGTATGTATACTCTTTTATATGCAAAATATTTGTATTAGAGTAACTTTCTTTCTTAGCATAAAGAGTGTTTGCTAAAAGTAAAAAACAAAAAAACAAACATGTCAGGTAATATTCATATGATGTTTGCGGAACAATAAATCTTCTTGTGTTTTCTGTACAATCATCTGATTATCTGCAGATAGAAAATTAGACATGGGGAAAATAATCATTTGTCTGATGAGAAGCGGGACTGTGAAAAATCTGAAGGGAAAAAAAACTTTTAAGGTACCCATGACAGAACACTAGGATTTAAAACACATCATCACATACCCCCAATACCATATATCCCCTCTAGCCTCTGCTGATCTTAGATATCTGAAATGAATCAATCACATATTCCGTTGATCACTTATAGCAGCTTACAGTGATACAAAAAAAAAAAAAAAAAAAAAACAGATGGTGATGTGGGGATCCCTATGGTGGGGACATATGGTAATGAGGGTGTGTGATGTGTGAATTAGCTATGTCTTGTTTTATGCATCATTATTAATTGAATATTTAATACAAATCTGAAGATTTTTAGTACTATTGTTGTGTCATGTGTACCTTTTATCAGGCAGATGTGGTACCCTTTAGCATATACTTTCCTGCACTTGCACCTAGTTTGGTGGAGAAAGGGTGACCTTTTTCAGTTCCCTGGATCTATTTCTATGGCTGTGTTAATGCAAGAGAGAATTTTTGAATTAGTGATTTTAAGTGTACAAAGGTTTATTTGTTCAGCCTCCTATCCTAATGTCTATATCTAGCTTAGGGTACTGATGGCAGATAAGGATGAAGTGCTCCAAATTGCCCACATCTTTAGTGAGTTGTATTGACTCTTTTATCCTAAGATCTGTATCCTTCCCCAGCCCTGTGTGCATATTGTTGATTTTACCCCTCTAGGTATTTCATAGTTGGCTCTGAGTGTCTTTTTAGATTTTTTTCTACTAAAACATCTGGTGGTGCCCCCTGGACGTAGGATTAGAAGACACTTCCCCCTGGACATAGGACTAGAAGACACTTCCCCCTGGACATAGGACTAGAAGACACTTCCCCCTGGATGTAGGACTAGAAGACACTTCCCCCTGGATGTAGGACTAGAAGACACTTCACCCTGGAAATACCGGTAGGACTAGAAGACACTTCCCCCTGGACATACTGATAGGACTAGAAGACACTTCCCCCTGGACACAGGACTAGAAGACACATCCCCCTAGACCAGGGGTCTCAAACTGGCGGCCCTCCAGCTGTTGCGAAACTGCAAGTCCCATGAGGCAATGCAAGGCAGTTACAGCAATGACAGCTACAAACATGACTCCCACAGGCAGAGGCATGATGGGACTTGTAGTTTAGCAACAGCTGGAGGGCCACCAGTTTGAGACCCCTGCCCTAGACACAGGACTAGAAGACACTTCCCCCTGGACATAGGACTAGAAGACACTTCCCCCTGGACACGGGACTAGAAGACACATCCCCCTAGACACGGGACTAGAAGACACATCCCCCTGGACACAGGACTAGAAGACACTTCCCCCTGGACACAGGACTAGAAGACACTTCCCCCTGGACACAGGACTAGAAGACACTTCCCCCTGGACACAGGACTAGAAGACACTTCCCCCTGGACACAGGACTAGAAGACACATCCCCCTAGACACGAGACTAGAAGACACTTCCCCCTGGACATAGGACTAGAAGACACTTCCCCCTGGACACAGGACTAGAAGACACTTCCCCCTGGACACAGGACTAGAAGACACATCCCCCTAGACACGAGACTAGAAGACACTTCCCCCTGGACATAGGACTAGAAGACACTTCCCCCTGGACATAGGACTAGAAGACACTTCCCCCTGGACATAGGACTAGAAGACACTTCCCCCTGGACATAGGACTAGAAGACACTTCCCCCTGGACATAGGACTAGAAGACACTTCCCCCTGGACACAGGACTAGAAGACACATTCCCCTAGACCAGGGTTTTCAAACTGGCGGCCCTCCAGCTGTTGCGAAACTGCAAGTCCCATGAGGCAATGCAAGGCAGTTACAGCAATGACAGCTACAAACATGACTCCCACAGGCAGAGGCATGATGGGACTTGTAGTTTAGCAACAGCTGGAGGGCCACCAGTTTGAGACCCCTGCCCTAGACACAGGACTAGAAGACACTTCTCCCTGGACATAGGACTAGAACCTGGACACGGGACTAGAAGACACATCCCCCTAGACATGGGACTAGAAGACACATCCCCCTAGACATGGGACTAGAAGACACATCCCCCTAGACATGGGACTAGAAGACACATCCCCCTAGACATGGGACTAGAAGACACATCCCCCTAGACATGGGACTAGAAGACACATCCCCCTAGACATGGGACTAGAAGACACATCCCCCTAGACATGGGACTAGAAGACACATCCCCCTAGACATGGGACTAGAAGACACATCCCCCTAGACATGGGACTAGAAGACACATCCCCCTAGACATGGGACTAGAAGACACATCCCCCTAGACATGGGACTAGAAGACACATCCCCCTAGACATGGGACTAGAAGACACATCCCCCTAGACATGGGACTAGAAGACACATCCCCCTAGACATGGGACTAGAAGACACATCCCTCTAGACATGGGACTAGAAGACACATCCCCCTGGACATGGGACTAGAAGACACTTCCCCCTGGACATGGGACTAGAAGACACTTCCCCCTGGACATGGGACTAGAAGACACATCCCCCTGGACATGGGACTAGAAGACACATCCCCCTAGACATGGGACTAGAAGACACATCCCCCTAGACATGGGACTAGAAGACACATCCCCCTAGATATGGGACTAGAAGACACATCCCCCTAGATATGGGACTAGAAGACACTTCCCCCCTGGACATAGGACTAGAAGACACTTCCCCCTGGACATAGGACTAGAAGACACTTCCCCCTGGACATAGGACTAGAAGACACTTCCCCCTGGACATAGGACTAGAAGACACTTCCCCCTGGACATAGGACTAGAAGACACTTCCCCCTGGACATAGGACTAGAAGACACTTCCCCCTGGACATAGGACTAGAAGACACTTCCCCCTGGACATAGGACTAGAAGACACTTCCCCCTGGACATAGGACTAGAAGACACTTCCCCCTGGACATAGGACTAGAAGACACTTCCCCCTGGACATAGGACTAGAAGACACTTCCCCCTGGACATAGGACTAGAAGACACTTCCCCCTGGACATAGGACTAGAAGACACTTCCCCCTGGACATAGGACTAGAAGACACTTCCCCCTGGACATAGGACTAGAAGAAACTTCCCCCTGGACATAGGACTAGAAGACACTTCCCCCTGGAAGTTTACTGAAACTGCCGTGATATATTACTCATACCTGTATGTGGTTAGCTGCAGAATTCCTCCAATAGACTACTAAAGGGGAAACAAGGGGGGCTGTGTAAAGCTGGCCATACATGGTTGGTTTTTTGTTGTTCAACTCATCGCACTTAAATTGCAGCTGTGACGAAAATCTGGTCCAGAACCTTGCAAATTTGCATCAGAAACGCATCAAAAATGCAACGGAACCGCTAAAACTTCTTTTTTTTTATTTGCAGTGAAAATGGACATACAATTCATACTGGACATGTGTTGCAGGAAAGAAATTTGCATGATTTCCTCATCCACACAGACAGGAATCAGCAATTGTCTTCTTCCAGCTGGTGCGGGTGGGCAAGCCATGAGAAGCCATGAGAAGACAGTGGTTGTCGCTAGTGGCTATAGCAACCAGCCTGCCCATTAAGGGTTTGAATATCGGCCGGTTCTTGCTGTATCAGCCAAGATTTGAGCTGTGTATGGATAACCTAAGGAAGGCCATAGAAGATGCAACTTTTTTTTTTTCTGCAACTATGGGTTGCTGGAAAGAAAATCACTTGATTTCCCTATGAACACATTCAGTGTTGATGGAGGAATACCTCCTGCTGAGCTATTGTGTTCTCCTGGTGGGGGAGCTGTCCCTAGCTGGAGAACACAGTGATTATTGCTAGAGGCTATAGCCGCTGGCAATAATTGTATGTAAAAATCCAGCATGCTAGTTGCAACCAAGTCGATTGATTCATCGACTTGAGTACAATCAGCCTGTCCGTGGACGGTTCGAATCATGGCCGTTCTTTGCTGAAGGGGCTGAGATTCCAAACTATCTATGGCCGGCTTAACCGGATAACCGGATCGCAGGGCCCCATTGTCCTCATCTCCACTACAAAGGAAAGCATTGTTCTGTAGTCTCAAGATAAGAACTAGGAGGGGTAATTAGACTGTTTGAGATAATACAGAAGTATGCAAAGGAATGCTCTGAACTTCTCATCAACAGGTATTTTTTTTTCACTTATTAAACAGATATAATAAACACTTTCAGTTGTATATGTAACCGACCAAAGGGAGCAAATAAGAGAAGTTGATTGTTGGGGATTACATAGACTTGAGCTCCAGCTTTTCCCTGGTGTGTCTCCATCTCTTGCAGGGCCTGTCTGTGACATGCTACAGGCAGTTATTAGCTGTGTTTAGGGATGAGCCGAACACCCCCCGGTTCGGTTCGCACCAGAACTTGCGAACGACCCCCGCGTTCGAAACGAACGTTAGAACCCCATTGAAGTCTATGGGACTCGAACGTTCGAAATGGAAAGTGCTCATTTTAACGGCTAATATGCAAGATAGTGTCCTAAAAAGGGTTTGGGGACCTGCCTCCTGCCTCAGGGGACATGGGTCACTGCAAAAAAAAGTTTTAAAAACTGCCGTTTTGGCGGGAGCACTGATTTTAATGACGATTAAAGTGAAAAAAAAAGGTGAAATATTCCTTTAAATATGGTGCCTGGGGGGTGTCTGTAGTATGCCTGTGAAGTGCCACGTGTTTCCCGTGTTTAGAACAGTCCCTGCACAAAATGACATTAAACGGAAATAACACCATTTAAAACTGCTTGCGGTTTTAATGTTATATCTGGTTCCTGCAATATGGTTGAAAATCATTGAGAAAAATGGCATGGGTAGCCCTCCCTGCCCATTACCAGCCTATTTGGGTCTTGTACGCATATTAAGGGGAACCCCGTACCCATATTAAAAAAAGGAAATGCGTGTGGCCCCCAGGCCCTATATATTCAGAACAGCAGTATACAGGCGGTGCAAACAAGACAGGGACTGTGTAGGTTTGTTGTGTTAAGTTGAATCTGTTTGTAATTTTCAACTGGTACATTTTTAAAGTGTAGCTCCAGTCAAACAAACTATTTTTAAGCTTTTTGGAAAACATAGGGAAGGGTTATCACCCCTGTATAATTTGTTTTGTCGTCCGTCTTTTTTCATCTCACTTGCTGCTGTCTCCTTGCGTTTGCAAGTAGGAGATGTTTGTAAGTTGGATGTTTGAAAGTAGGGGCCTGCCCTATATTATAGCGGTATGTACTGGGTACAGAGCACGCAGACAGCACGCACTATCTCCTAACACTACTGACTGCAAGCTCTATTATTAACCACTTGACCACTGGGCACTTAAACACCCTTAATAACCAGACCAATTTTCAGCTTTCGGTGCCCTCACATTTTGAATGACAATTACTCAGTCATGCAACACTGGACCTATAGGAAATGTTTGTCCTTTTTTTCACACAAATAGAGCTTTCTTTTGGTGGTATTTAATCACCTCTCAGTTTTTTATTTTTTGTGCTATAAAAGAAAAAAGACCGAAAATTCTGCGAAAAAATGAATTTTTCTTCGTTTCTGTTATAAAATTTAGCAGATTAGTAATTTTTTCTTCATAAATTTTGGCCAAAATTCATACTACTACATATCTTTGGTAAAAATAAGTACAAATTGGTGGATATTATTTGATCTTTGTGAAAGTTATAGAGTCCACAAGCTATGGTGCCAATATCTGAAAATTGATCACACCTGAAGTACTGACGGCCTATTTCCTTTTTTTTTTTTTTTTTTCCACAAAATTGTCATATTATCAGGTTATTTCACACACACAGCATATGCATACCAAAAGACCCTGGAGAATACAATGGTGGCCGTTGCAAATTTTTATCTCACACGGTATTTTCACAGCAATTTTTCAAACGCGTTTTTTGGGGGGAAAAAACAGTTTTGTGCTTAAAAAACAAACAAAAAAAACAGTAAAGTTAGCCCAATGTTTGCATAAAGTGAAAGATGACGTTATGCTGAGTAAATAGATATCAAACATGTCACTCTTCAAAATTGCACATGCCCGTGGAATGGCGCCAAACGTCGCTACTTAAAAAATCCCCATAGGCGACGCTTAAATTTTTTTTTTACTGGTTACATGTTTTGAGTTGCAGAGGAGGTCTAGGACTAGAATTATTGCTCTCGCTCTAACGTTCTCGGCGATACCTCACATGTGTGGTTTGAACACCGTTTTCATATGTGGGCGGGGCTTACGCATGCGTTCGCTTCTGCATGCGAGCACATGGGGACATGGGCGCTTTAAATTATTATTTTTTTTTTTTTTTATTGTTCATTTTACTTTATTTATTTTAGTTTGACATTTTTTTCCCCAAAAATATATTTTTGATCACTTTTATTCCTATTACAAGGAATGTAAACATCCCTTGTAATAGGAATATGGGGTGACAGGTCCTCTTTACAGTGAAATCTGGGGGTCAATATGACCCCACATCTCACCTCTAGGCTGGGAAGCCTGAAATAAAAAATAAAAAAAAGATTCTGGCTTTGATCGTACTGGCGAGTTGGTAGAAGCACCGGAGGGCGGTGAGGGGTGGGGGGCGTCTATGGCTGGGTATTTCAGGGTATCTCCGAGTATGGCTGGGTATCTCCGAGTATGGCTGGGTATGGCAATTTATGGCAGGGTATTGCAGAGTATTGGCGGGGTACTACAGAGTAATAGCAGGGTACTGCAGAGTAATGGCGGGGTACTGCAGAGTAATGGCGGGGTACTGCAGAGTAATGGCGGGGTACTGCAGAGTAATGGCGGGGTACTGCAGAGTAATGGCGGGGTACTGCAGAGTAATGGCGGGGTACTGCAGAGTAATGGCGGGGTACTGCAGAGTAATGGCAGGGTACTGCAGAGTAATGGCGGGGTACTGCACTGCAGAGTAATGGCGGGGTACTGCAGAGTAATGGCGGGGTACTGCAGAGTAATGGCGGGGTACTGCAGAGTAATGGCGGGGTACTGCAGAGTAATGGCGGGTACTGCAGAGTATTGGGGGGTACTCCAGAGTAATGGCAGGGTACTGCACTGCAGAGTAATGGCGGGGTACTGCAGAGTAATGGCGGGGTACTGCAGAGTAATGGCGGGGTACTGCAGAGTAATGGCGGGGTACTGCAGAGTAATGGCGGGGTACTGCAGAGTATGCACTGGTATTGCAGAGTATTGGCAGGGAATTGAGGGGTTAAATTCGGTGAGCAGCGATGTGGGCACTGCAGATGCAGCCCACATCGCTGCTGACACCGATCTCTTTCCCCTCCGCTGTACCGATCGGTACAGAGAGGGGAGGGAGGAACCGGCGTCATGTTTACCACGTAGGTTTACCATGTAGGTTTGTTTACCACGTGATCACTCCGTCATTTGACGGAGCGATCACGTGGTAAACGGCCGCGACGAGCGGCCGTTTACCGTGATCCGTGATGCGCCGGGTCCTGTGGACCCAGCGGTCACGGATGCTCTCGAGTGCGCGCCCCAGGGGGCGCGCGAGAGCAGAATTCTGGGAGGCCGTTAATTAACAGCCTCTCAGAGTTAAACAACCGCCCTGAAGCCGTTAATCGGCAATGGGCAGTTGTTAAGTGGTTAAAGCTAGATCACTAGCTATATAGGTGAGGTGAATATAGTGTAGTGGTGTATACTGCGGTCAGGGCACAGACAACAACCACTACACAGCAGCAAGATAGGAAATCGGCCAAAAACGATTGGTGTGTACTGTGTTGAAGGTACACAGAACACCCACTGCTTCAGATGCTAACACACTACACGAGGCCGCCTCAAAGGCGGCCTAATATAGTGTGGGGCGTGCACTACACAGCCTGAGCTATGATTGGCCACAGGCAGGATGCCTGTGGCCAATCATGGCTCTCCTCGCTGCTGGCGCTACGATTGGCCAAGCATGCGGGGGTCACAGTGCATGCTTGGCCAATCATGAGCCAGCAATGCACTGCGCCACCGCAGTGCATTGTGGTCCGCGCGCGCGCCACTCGAATTTTGACGCGAACGGCCCAAACGTTCGGAATTCGCCGAACGGCCGAACAGCCAATGTTCGAGTCGAACGTACGTTCGACTCGAACACGAAGCTCATCCCTAGCTGTGTTGATGGTGTAAGGTCACATTGTAGTCCTCACATATGTGAAAGTGTCACCTTTTGTCACTTGTGTCACTCCCTGCCGACAACTGTAAACACCAGATTCCTAAACTAGGGGTTGTATATGTATCCAGGAGTACATGGCTTCCATCCTCCACTGCTTAACCACTTTCTTACTGGGCACCTAAACCCCCCTCCTGCCCAGACCAATTTTCAGCTTTTAGCGCTGTCACTCTTTGAATGACAATTGCGCGGTCATACAACACTGTACCCAAATTACATTTTTGTCCTTTTTTATCCACAAATAGAGCTTTCTTTTGGTGGTATTTTATCACCTCTGGGTTTTTTATTTTTTGTTAAAAAAATTTAAAAAGAGAGATAAAAAAATAATAATAATAATATAAATATATATATATATATATATATATATATATATATATATATATATATATATATATATATATATATATATATATATATATATATATATATATATATATATATATATATATATATATATATATATATATATATATATAACCGTTTTATATTTTAATACATTTTGCAAGCAGGTCATTTTTCTCCTTCATTGATGTACACTGATGAGGCTGCACTGATAAGGCAGCACTGATGGGCACTAATAGGCGGCACTGGTGGGCACTGATGAGGTTGCACTGGTGGGCAGCACTGAAGGGCATTAATAGGTGGCACTGAAAGGCACCAATAAGTGCCACCTATAGGCACTGATGGGTGGCAGTGATGGGCACTGATGGGTGGCAGTGATGGGCACTGATCGGCACTGGTAGGCGACACTGATAGGCATCACTGATGAAGCACTGATTGGCACTACTGGTGGACATTGATAGGTAGCACTTGTGGGCATTGATAGGTGGCACTGATGTACTGGTGGGCACTGATTTGTGGGCACATATGAGGCGGCTTCGCTGTCGGAGTGAGAAGGAAAAAAATTAACGATTACCGATCCTCTGTTTACATCACATGATCAGCTGTCATTGGCTGACAGCCGATCACGTGGTAAGGGGCCGGGATCGACCCCTTACTCCGAGTTTCATTGACTCGGGTGATCACAGCGCGTGCCGCACGCATCCCACACGGGGGCGTGGCCAGCTTTGAAAGGGGAGGACGTCAATAGACGTAGTCTCAGCAAAGCATATCGGCACTGTAGCCGTCAATCGGCTATAGCGCGGATCTGAAGTGGTTAATTAAAGTCAGAAAATTAAGTCCTACTAGATCACGTCAGGCTGGACTCTTTTGTTGGTATAGTTATGTAAAACATTAAAAATAGGTGCCTATACAGTTAAAAAACATCCAGTAATACACCGTCCCACCCTGCTCTGCACATGCTCTCTATTTTTTGTAACTGTGCCCAATTTGTAGAGGCCGATCTGCTGACAGCCTAAAGAAACAGGAACAATGCTGGAGGCAATTTACAGCACACACTCATTTTGGTAGCATCATTAGTAAAAATGTATGTTTCTTGCTAAAGAACATTATTTTTTTTCTATCAAATTGTTGTGAGGGGATTTCTATTGAGCCCACTTTTTGGGTAATGACCTTTTTAACCAGTTTTTGATTGCGAAAATAGCCAAAAGCTGGCCATACATGGATCAAAATTTGTTTGGTTCAGCAGGGACCAGCCACATTTTTATCCATGTGTGGTCATGGTTGTAGTTGAACAGAATTCATCTTCTATTTAGCTGCCTTTTTTTTTTTTTTTTTGTTCGATCAGTTTTTTTTTTAATCCAGTCAGTTTTTTCCTTTTTTGTTCAACCCGCTGGTTGAACAAAATAAAACGGACCCATATATAGGGATGCCACCTGTCCGGGATTCACCCGGACAATTCGGGTTTGGAATCATGCATCTGGGTTTCAGACTGTCTGACACCGGACACATTATTCACATTGGACTGTGACCTCCCAGCAGGGTTGCTGGCTGCAGTTGTCTATGCCGGAAGTGTCTGTTACACACTCTCTAACACTGCCCAGCACTAACACCCCCCCCCCCTCCCCCCCAAACACACAGATGGGAGAGGAGAAATGGATCAATCTGTACCTCTTTCTCCCGCCCCTACCCCCCTGTGTCTGCCCACGCCCCAACCCCTGGTGCTGTGCCTCAGAAACGGAAAGCGGGGGCCAGAAATTTGAAGCCCAGCAGCCACAGGTACATCTAGATGAGAGGCACTGACTGCCAAGGGGTGAGTGAGCTCACCATCCAACCCCTGTCTGTAACTGAAGTCTCCCCCGTTCTCTCCCCTGCCTCTGAGTGAGTACACTAAGGTAAACCAGGGTTCTCAGAGTACCCCTTACATGAGTGTTCCTCTTTACACTAGAGGCAGCAATGTTCCCCCTTACATCAGAGTCCTCTCCATACATCAGAGTTCTTAGTGTTCCCCATTAAATCAGGGTTTCCAGAACATCCCTTACATTAGAATCTAAAGTGTAAGGGACATCTGCAAGTTAAGATCTAAAGGGGGACTTTGTGGATTCCGATGTAAAAGGGGGACTCTGTGGATTCCGATGTAAAAGGGGGACTCTGTGGATTCCGATGTAAAAGGGGGACTCTGTGGATTCCGATGTAAAAGGGGGACTCTGTGGATTCCGATGTAAAAGGGGGACTCTGTGGATTCCGATGTAAAAGGGGGACTCTGTGGATTCCGATGTAAAAGGGGGACTCTGTGGATTCCGATGTAAAAGGGGGACTCTGTGGATTCCGATGTAAAAGGGGGACTCTGTGGATTCCGATGTAAAAGGGGGACTCTGTGGATTCCGATGTAAAAGGGGGACTCTGTGGATTCCGATGTAAAAGGGGGACTCTGTGGATTCCGATGTAAAAGGGGGACTCTGTGGATTCCGATGTAAAAGGGGGACTCTGTGGATTCCGATGTAAAAGGGGGACTCTGTGGATTCCGATGTAAAAGGGGGACTCTGTGGATTCCGATGTAAAAGGGGGACTCTGTGGATTCCGATGTAAAAGGGGGACTCTGTGGATTCCGATGTAAAAGGGGGACTCTGTGGATTCCGATGTAAAAGGGGGACTCTGTGGATTCCGATGTAAAAGGGGGACTCTGTGGATTCCGATGTAAAAGGGGGACTCTGTGGATTCCGATGTAAAAGGGGGACTCTGTGGATTCCGATGTAAAAGGGGGACTCTGTGGATTCCGATGTAAAAGGGGGACTCTGTGGATTCCGATGTAAAAGGGGGACTCTGTGGATTCCGATGTAAAAGGGGGACTCTGTGGATTCCGATGTAAAAGGGGGACTCTGTGGACTCCGATGTAAAAGGGGGACTCTGTGGACTCCGATGTAAAAGGGGGACTCTGTGGACTCTGATGTAAAAGGGGGACTCTGTGGACTCTGATGTAACAGGAAAGTCTTGTGATTAACTTCATATGATTAGAAATGTTAGAGCTGTGTAAATCTCTGGACTGGATGGACACACATACAAACCTTCAGGAGGGTAAAGCTGCTCCCTTATATGTATTTCATTTGTGCCTGAAGTTCAGCCTAAAGTGATTGTAAAAGCACAAGGTTTTTTTATCCCAATGTATTCTATGCATTAAGATAAAACACCTTCTGTGTGCAGCAGCCCCACTCACCCCCCCTAATACTTACCTCAGCCCCATCTCGATCCAGCAATATTGCATAAGAGACTCAGCTGTCCCGGACTATCCCTCCTCATTGGCTGAGACAGCAGCGAAGCACCATTGGCTCCCGCTGCTGTCAATAGAAGTCACTAAACCAATTAGAGATTGGGGGCGTGGGTGGGCCTGGCTCCATGTCTGAATAGACACACAGCATGGCTTGGCTTGGGTGTCCCCATAGCAAGTTGCTTGCTGTGGGGGCACGCAATAGGAGGGAGCGGCTAGGAGCGCTGAATAGGAACCTGAGAAGAGGAGAATCCAAGCTTTTCTGTGCAAAACCAACCGCGCAGAGCAGCTGTGACAACATATTTGGCGACCCATCGCAGTTTGCTACGGAAGTGATGTTCTGTCGCCGCCATCTTGCTACACCCCACTCTCGTCCACAGTAAGGATACACTTAGAATGGGGAAAGTGGACATATTGTTACACCCACTGGAGTTTTGCATTTTACACGTATTTATAACAGTAAACTGCATTTATATTGTGAAATACAGGACTTAGAACTTTGTCTGACTACTTAGATGTTGAATTCTAAAAGCAGCGGCATCCCCGTTCATCTCACAGGTCTGCTAATCTCACAGAAGTTCGCTGCTTTTAAAATTCAACATCTAACCAGTCAGATAGAGTTCCAAGTCCTGTATTTCATGATATAAACTCAGTTTACTGTTATAAATACATGTAGCATGCAAAACCTCCGGTGGGTATAACAACATGTCTGCTTTCTGCCTTCTTAGTGTATCCTTACTGTGGACGAGTGTGGGGTGTAGCAAGATGGCGGCGACAGAACATCACTTCCGTAGCAAACTGCGATGGGTCGCCGAATATGTCGTTACACAAGTAAGTAGGACATGTTTGTTACTTTTAACAAAAAAACAAAATGAGACTTTAGTCCTAAGGCTAGCTTCACATATGAGTGGGTGCGGGACGCAGCAGTGGCTGCTGCTATGGAGATGCAAGAGTGTACCATTAATATTAATGGCCTCCTCACTTCCTGGAAACCGCAGCATGGTGGTTTCCCCATCTGGGAACCGCACTGCATTATATGGTTTCCCTGCAGTCATGTTTTTGGAAGAGGTGCAGGGACTTTCCCTGCATTTTCAGGAGGTCTAGTGAATAGGCTGCTGCGCCAGAGCAAATGTAGCCATTGGAAAGCACATAGATGTGAACCAGGGTAAGTACTTGCAGCAGACCTTGTTTCTTCAGGGGCTTCCCCTAACCAGTCAGCTATCTAATAATCCAGAAATTGCTGGCTGAGCAAACAAACTGGATTCACGATCTGAATCAAGTTTTTTTTTTTTTTTTTTTTTTTTATGGACGCGCCGGTCCTGAGGAGCTGCAGGCAGGAGTTTTTAGGCAAGGCCGTGGCTTCGGCCTAGTCTGCTGCGCCCGGCCTCACGGACTAGGCCGAAGCCACGGCCTTGCCTAAAAACTCCTGCCCGCAGCACCTCAGGACTGGCGTGGTGTCAGCGCCAGTCTCGGGGAGCTGCAGGCAGGAGTTTTTAGGCGAGGCTGCGGCTTTAGCCTTGTCCGTTGCGTCCGGTCTCACGGACTAGGCCGAAGCCGCGGCCTCTCCTAAAAACTCCTGCAGTTTTCCGCAGCACTCCAGGACCGGCGCGGTCGTGAAAAAATAAAATAAAAATCGATTTGCTTAAATTTTGAATCGATTTGACCTCTCAACTCGATTCAAGATTTAAATCGATTTTTTTCCCCAGCCCTACTTCAGCATTCATTTATTTCAATGGTCAGAATAAAATATTATGAAACCTAAACACACTTAAACGCGTTTCACGAGTTTGCAAGCATCAAGCATTGTTTCTGGCAAAACATGGAAGGGTGTCTAGTAGAGCTGGAAAAACATCCTGTGTGCATGGTGCCTTAAAGTGATTCTAAAGGAAAGAATTAGAAAATAAAAATAATGAAAATGTTACACTTGCTTGCTCTGTGCAATGGTTTTGCACAGAGCAGCTCCGATCCTCTTCTTTTTGGGTCCCCCACCGGCAATCCTCCCCCTTTGCCAAGTGTCCCCAATAGCAAGCTTCTTGCTATGGGGCACTCGTGCAGGCTCACACCTGAGCTATGCTCTGCATGTCCAAACATACACAGAAAGAGCATGGCTCCGCCCTGCCCTCTCCATTTGTTCACTGGCCTCAATTGACAGCAGCGGCAGCCAATGGCTCCCACTGCTGTGTGAGCCAGTGAGGAGAGCGAGACCCGGGAGACCATGCACATCCCTGGATCCAGATGGAGCTTAAGTCTTTGGGGGGCTGTGGGGGAGCTGCACCCAGAAGGTTTTTTATCTTAATGCATAGAATGCATTAAAGAGGAAGTAAACCCTGATGAGTTTACTTCCTCTTTCATTCCCTGCAAAGGTAAAGCATAATGGACTACTATGCATCGCATAGTAGCCCATTATGTGTCACTTACCTGACACAGGAGCCAGCGAAGTCACCGCTGTCCCCTGTAGTCCGGTGCATCCATCTTCTTGGTGGGTCTCGCTGCTCCGCCGCTGTCATTCGGCAAAGCCGCGATGACGTCACTCCCGCGCATGCCCACGGGAGCCGCCACGCGTGGCATATTCGCCGTTGGCGGTGCCGCGCTCAGTGCGCCTGCGGTGCCTGTCTTTCGGCAAATATCTCCTAAACCGTGTAGGTTTAGGAGATATTTCTTGGACCTACAGGTAAGCCTTAATCTAGGCGTACGTGTAGGTCAAAGTGTGTTGTAAGGGTTTACAACCACTTTAAGGTTAAAAAAAAAAAAAAAAAAACCTTGACCCTTTAGAATAACTTTAAGCTTGCCATACATTATGCAATTTTCTTTTCTTTTCTGTATAATTTCCTTAACCACTTCAGCCCCGGAAGAATTTACCCCCTTCCTGACCAGGGCTTTTTTTGCGAATCGTTGCTTTAACTGACAATTGTGCAGTCATGCGACATGGCTCCCAAACAAAATTGACGTCCCTTTTTTCCCACAAATAGAGGTTTCTTTTGGTGGTATTTGATCACCCCAGCATTTTATTTTATTTTTTGCTCTATAAAGAAAAAAAGAGCGACAATTTTGAAAAAGATGCATTATTTTGACATTTTTCTATAATAAATATCGCCCCAAAAAAATTAAAAAAAAAAATTTTTTTCCTCAGTTTAGTCTGATACATATTCTTCTACATATTTTTGGTAAAAAAAAAAAAAAACGCAACAAGCGTTTATTGATTGGTTTGATATAGCGTTTACAAAATAGGGGATAGTTTTATGGCATTTTTATTAATATTTCTTTTTTACTAGTAATGGCGTGATCAGTGATTTTTATCGTGACATGCGACATTATGGCGGACACATCAGACATTTTTGACACATTTTTGGGAACATTATCATTTATACAGCAATCAGTGCTATGCAAATGCACTGATTCCTGTGTAAATGACACACACTGTCACTAGGCAGAACGGGGAGATGCTTGTTTACATTAGCATCTCCCCGTTCTTCCTCTCCCTGAGACGATCGCGGGTATCCCCACGGTGATCGAGTCTGTGGGACCGACTCATGGAGGTTGCTGCCGACGTATATCTGTGTGAGGCGGTCGGCAAGCGGTTAAACAGGGAAACTGGCAGTGAAGCAGTGCGGTCTCACAGTCGGTTTCCTACTGCATATGTGCAAAGTGAGTGGTGCTCTGTAACACCTCATAGGTCCCAGAAGACTGCGGGTGAAGGAGGGGGGGCCAACTTCCAACTCAGTTCGTCGTGGTGAACTGAGCCGGAAGTGAGAGTAGGTACCTTTCAACACCAGTTGCCCGCTCCCCCCCCCCCCCCACCCACCCCAAAAGGTGCCAAATGTGGGGGAGGCAGACAAGCAAAGCTTCTTTTGGGTGGAGCTCCGCTTTAAGTTTTACCTTCCACTTTGTAGTATAGGGGCCTGCCTGATTGCATATAAATTGAAAGTGTTGTTTAGGTTTGACCTCATATAATATGTTTTTTGGTAAATCTAAAGGAAAGTTGTAAAATAAAATTGTATAATGTATGGCCAGCCTTTTTATTGAAGATCCTACACCCCTAGTCCTTTCCTTGGTCCAATATATCAGTATCTGAACATGAGATGTTGGAGGCTGAACACCGTTTGCTGAGCTTTGCCTGGAGATGTCTATGGGGGAGCCAGTACCTCCAGTACCTCTCTCCTGAGCATTGCTGCTGTTATATCCAAAAATCCTGACAACTCGCTGAATACATTGTTGCTACTCCTTCTAAAAGTATCCAGTTTGGTATATCTGGGATGCTTGGTAAGGTTACATTGTATGACATGTGACCGCCGCTCTTCACTGTTTCCCTATTATTATAATGAAATGACATAGGATTCATGGCAGACCATTGTCTGGACACAATTAGTGGTTTTGTGTTACACGAGAAGGGGGTGGGGGTGTTCCATCCCATCCCATCCCATCCCTTGCACAGAGCTGCCCAGTGTATATTGTTCCAGGAGCTGTGTGTGCTTTTAACACATTCCTGTAGACCGTCTCGTTATCCTGCACTTGGCCCCGGGTTATATGTCTCCAGGTTTATTGACCCAGGCAGGAGTATGGGCTGATCTGGAGATTTGTACTGTCCAGCCCTGTACATTGAAGACAATGCGGTCGTCTGTCGGCTGATTATTCCAAATAGACATCACTGAATGGACTATGTATTTTCTCATGTAGTTATTTGTAAACAAAAAAAAAAAAATAGAAAAAAAAAACTTTTATCTAATTAATATAAAATATCAAATTATATAATTAAAGTTCCTATATGTGGTTCTAGAAAAAAAATAAAAATTTTCAAGGTTCTCTCTCCTGCCTAATTCCCTTTACACATTAGCAAAAAAATATATAAAAAAATGTTTTTTAACCTCCCTGGGGGTATGATTGTGTCAAATTTTTTAATCTCAAAGCGGTAGAATGTTTTGCATGGAAATTTGGTGTTTTATATTGTAGGCCTGTAAGGGCCCCTTCACACGGACATGTCCATATACAGATCCCGCTCTGCTCAGTGGGGATCGCTCCGTCGATCCCTGCTGAGCAGGCAGATGACAGGTCCATCTCTGCACACTGCGCAGGGATGGACCTGTCAGAGTGCCGCTCTCCCCTATGGGGGATCGGATGAAGATGGTCCGTAGAGTCCGTCCTCACCCGATCCGATCCGCAGACGGATGCAAAAATAGTTTTTTCCTCCGTCACACTTTTTCGGATCGGAGCGGGACGGATGTCAGCGGACATGTCACCGCTGACACCCAATGCTCCATAGAGGTCTATGGAGCGTCCGTTCAGGTCCGCCTAAAAAACTGACAGACAGACCTGAACGGATCACTTAAATCTGTCCAAACAGGAGTCTAGTAGACACCCCGGGTATGATAAAGTGTGAAACACAAAATCATAAATTAGAATATAATTAACTATAAATAATTATAACAAATAATAATAATAATAATAATAAAATGTATTCAATAATGTCATCAAATCAAAAACACTGAAATTCGTTCAGTCGCAGAATTGTCGCTGTCGTCACCTCAGTGTCTGATGACAAATTTCCCCATAAATCACTATCACTCAATTCTGCAAGTGATTTTTATTTACTATCGCTGTTTTCTAGCTGGTCTGAAACCGCTTTTGACGTAAAGGAACACTTTTTGGATGCCATGGACATTCTCACGTTTCCAGACAGAAAGAACAGTGATATATGTATATATAAGTGCATGCAGGGCACTGGACAAAGCACTAGGGACAAAATGGAAGTGAAATGATTTGATACAGTAATGTAATTTTACAGATGTGTATTGTATGTGTACGGATCTTCCTGCTTTCTCCGCTGATCCCGGATGACAGGCCCATGTCTGCTCCACTGATGCAGAGCTGACACAGACCCAACCCATTGTCCTCTATGGGCTGTCAGGTAGAAACGGACCGCCTGTCCTTTTACACCAGACTGTCTTCCTATCAGATATGGATGTCGGCGGTATCAATAGATACATGTTTGCTGACATCCGCTGCTCCAGACAGAACAATGGATGGTCCGATTGGGTCCGTCTGAAAAACTGACAGGTGGATCTGATCGGTCCTCCTGTGTGAAAAGGGTCAAAATCCCAGCCTAGGCCAGGATAGTGGCGCACAGAGAACTGGCAAAGTCCTGCAGTGTGCCCCATAGACCCGGAAAAGACTCATGGCATTATCTGTGAAGGTGGCACTGCCTGTCAATCTCACTTTGCCAGGTTAATGAGGCTGCACCACAACCTCAAGAAAAATGCTTGACTCATAGTTAGAATGCATTAGCTCCATTATAAATAAACAAAAAAAAAGATAAGTGTAATTATTAGCAGAAAGTGTCCAGGGCCGATCATTCGCAGGCAATCATTCCATGAGCAATTATATGCGAGCAGTCACAATTAGCTGCGGGAGCTGTCAACCTCCCATTGCTTTTAGTGGGGCTAATGGCTCCATTTGCAAGTGTGAGCAGAGCCTCAGAGGATTTGTTTATCAGTAGTGGACAAATTTACATATCTTTTAAGAACCGGACAGTCATGAGCGATGCATGTTCAGATTTCTCTTGGTTCCCCCACCCACGCTAAACGCATGGATGGAGGAATCTCTATGCATTCTATTGTAAACAGGCAGCCATGACACATACCATTGACTGAGTACTCCAATAGTGACTGCATCTAATAAGATGTAGTCACTGATCGGCCAAGAATCTTTCACTCGGCTCATTTGACATTTGTTGAGCCAGGTAGAACTGACATGGCCACCCCATGGCCAGAATCATCCAAAATTTGAGGCTGGTATGGGTTGCTTTAGGCTTCATGCATTTTGAACCGCATCCGATTCACATGACATGTGAATCAAACTAGCTTTCTATGGAGCTGATTCACATATATGCAGTGCAGCGGCAGTGCAGATTAGCTGCAAATTTAAGTCTTTTCTGAGCACGGCGGGCCACAGCCCCCTTGTGACATCATCAAGTGGTGCATGCTGGGTCAGTGATGTCACAAGGGGGCAGTGCCACAGATAGTGTCGCTGGGTGGTCCCGCCCCGTAGCTATTTAAGAAATGTCAGATGGCGGAGCAGGTAGATGAGCAGGAGCCTTCAGCGTGAGCAGAGTTTTTTATTTTTTTATTTTTTGTGATTGACAATGGATCAACACCTTTTTATATAAAGGAATTGTCGAAAAAATTGTGTCTTTGTTTATTTCTTTTTGATGAACGAGTAGGGGGTACCCCATACTTGTTCACATTCACATAGGGGGCGGGATCTGGGGGCCCCTTTGTTAAAGGAGGCTTCCAGATTCTGATAAGCCCCCTCCCCGCAGAGCCCCACAACCACTGATGGGGACAAGGTACTTTGGGGTGGGGGAGGCAGAGCCCCCCTGTCAAAAGCACACCCCCCTTCATGTGGAGGGCATGTAGCCTGGTATGGTTTGGGAGGGGCGCTTGTTAGTCCCCTCCCTTTCCTGGCCTGCCAGGCTGCATGCTCGGATAATGGTCTATCACCACTGTCCCCTGTAGCACGAAGCATCCATCTTCTTCCGGGTATCGCTGCTCCGGTGCGGTGAGTGGCCGGAGCAGTGATGACGTCACTCCCGCGCATGCCCATTAGAGCCGCCACTAACGGCCTATTGCCATTTGCAGTGGCATGCTCAATGCGTCTGCACGCCGATGTCTACCGGGCATGTGCCATAGACAGCGGTGCCTGTCTTTTTGCAAATATCTCCTAAACCGTGTAGGTTTAGGAGATATTTTGTGGACCTACAGGTAAGCCTTAATCTGGACTTACCTGTAGGTCAAAGTTGGTTGTAAGGGTTTACAACCACTTTAAAGGTGAATATATAACAAAAAAGACCATGGAGAATGTTTGGGAAATGAGACACAGTATAAATAACCAAATACAAAACAGACCGCTGCCGCTAATATTTTAATATAACACCAAAAACCATATAGGAAAAGACAAGCAGCGCTGATCTCAACTACCATCTGTGCTCATTCACTAAGTGATACTAACAAATAGTGAAATACATAATATAATTACAAATCATATGCAATATGTCTCCCAATGAACCTCTCATATAGGTCTGAATATACATAAAGGTAGGGTAGAAGAAGGAAGGCTTCCATAGTATACACGTTTCGTCATGTGAGGTCCTCTTGGAGCAGACCAGAGGACGTCACATGACAAAATGCGTAGGGAAGAGCAAGGAAGCCGATGTCACTGCACATGCCAGGATCGCACTCGCGGCTTGAATCAGCGGCCAGAGATGATCGGCGATATGAACAAAACCGTTTTCCTAGTGTCTGGCAAGACACTATAAATATGTGAGTGTTTTACTATTTTAATAAAGCTTGTTTTTAAAACATTATACTATGGAAGCCTTCCTTCTTCTATCCTAGCTTTATGTATATTGCGGACCTATATGAGAGGTTCACCTGGAGGACCTGCACTACGAGCCATTATGGTGGAGCCATTAACCTGCCAAGGGATTACTAAGAGGCGCAGTTGCTGGTTTCTAATTTTACCAGCCATGAACTCCTATGAGTTAATTTAGTGTGAGTGGGGGGGGGGGGGTATCACATTGGGTGTTACACACAGTGGTATGAGAACTACTTTTAAGAGGGGGTCAGCACTAGTTTGTCCCACCCACAGCTCTGCTCTCTGCATGGACTATATACAGCACAGTAATGATGTCATCACTAGTTTTACAAGGTAATATCTGAGTTTGCAAGGCCATTTGTTTCACACAAAGTAGAATTCTATCCTTTGAGGTTATTGAGGAGTATATTTACATGGAAGCTCTGAAGTTTAGCTTGAAATGACGGTATACGGGAATGTGAGGCAAATGCAAATATTTATACTGTGATGGCGGTTGAAGAACAGGGAAAGTAAAGGCAGAGCTAATTGGTTATATATGTCCCTGCCTATAGGAAAAGAGATGTTATCCTTTACAGTCCACACTTCATATGAATCAAAAGGCTGTGTCAGCATTACCAAACCACTTTATTATTTTGAAACAAACTTCCTCCCTCTTACCACAAGTAAAGAAATGCTTCTCCCAGCTCGTATGTCTAAACCTAGACAGCAGAAATCGCAGGATTTGCGACACAGGGGCAATTTGGGTGCCGTTGAAGGTGTTTATTTTTTTATTTTTACATGCGGCGTGCACAAAGCAATGTGCCTCATTCCAAAGAAACATAAAAATGTGAATATATTGTTGATCGCAATGTATCAGTTTATGTTTCCTGCTACAAAGAGAGGAGTACATTGCATTTAGTCTGCATATGTAATGAGAAAATCTGGCGGCGACCCCCATATAGAGTACATATGATTGTCACACACTATACAAAGACACACAATGTACAAAACAATGTATACAGGGCAGGGACCGGGAAAGTAAATTAAAGAGCCTCTTTCACACCAGTGGACTGATTGAGTCCGCCTGTCCATTTTTCAGGTGGACTCAATCGGATCATTCATTGCTCTCTTGGGGCAGCGGATGTCATCGGACATGTGTCCGCTGTCACCTGCCGGCACCCGATTGGGTCCGCTAAAAACAGACAGTTGGGGATACGTTTGGCATCCATCTGGCAGATCGGACGACAAACTGATAGAAACAGGCATGCAGTCCATTTCCATCTGACTACCCCATAGAGGAGAGCAGGGTGTGTCTGTGTCTGTGTCTGCTCAGTGGAGAGATCTGCTGAGCAGACGTATCTGCTTGGATGGATTCCACCCCGTGTGAGCGGGGACCTAACATAGTATATACAGTGCACTAAATATAAAAGTATAAGAGCGCAACCATCATATCATTCATAAAAGAAAAAAGGGAGCCTAACATAGTATATACAGTGCACTAAATATAAAAGTATAAGAACGTAACCATCATATCATTCATAAAAGAAAAAAGGGAGCCTAACATAGTATATACAGTGCACTAAATATAAAAGTATAAGAACACAAACATCATATTCATAAAAGAAAAAAAAATATGATATTCCAGTCCACAAAAGTCCAAATGACTGTTAAATCTGTGAAAAGGGATGAGTAAGAACAAGGAAAAAAGGCTTCATTCCCAGTCGATGCCTCTTACGTGGGAAACGCGTTGGGTGGAGCCAATCAATCCTTATACTTCACTACTGCCTTTGTGGTGACATAATAGCAACGACATGCCAATGTACGGTTGGGCAGGAAATCTCTGCTAAGAGTGCCGCCGGGTGTTTGTACTAACATTTTAACACTAGGATCTGAAAAATGTCCCGGATCCCTGGGAAATTCCAGGAAAGTCCGACATGAGAAATGGGAGGAGACCTATCTCTGTCTTCTAGGCTGCAAATCGGGAAACGCCCAGGTCACTAACGCCTAGAAAACTAACGCCTAGGTCACTAACACCAGTCACTAAGGCCCAGGTCACTAACACCAGGTCACTAACACCTGGTCACTAAGGCACATGTCACTAATGCCTAGGTCACTAATACCAGTCACTAAGGCCCAGGTCACTAACACCAGGTCACTAATACCAGGTCACTAACACCTGGTCACTAAAGCCTAGGTCACTAATACCAGTCACTAAGGCCCAGGTCACTAATACCAGGTCACTAATACCAGGTCACTAACACCTGGTCACTAAGGCCCATGTCACTAACGCCTAGGTCACTAACACCTGGTCACTAAGGCCCAGGTCACTAACGCCTAGGTCACTAATACCAGGTCACTAACACCTGGTCACTAAGGCCCATGTCACTAATGCCTAGGTCACTAACGGCCAGGTCACTAGCGCCTAGGTCACTAACGGCAGGTCAGTTTTGCTAGCAAGTTCAGAGGCACACTGCAAGTGAATAAACAATTTATGGAAAAGAATACACTAAAGACTGCATTCATATTTGGTGCTTTGTGAATGTGCAAAATCAAACCAAGTTTTTTTGTGTTTGTGTGTGTTTTTGCGCCACATGCATTATTAATAATTAATGATGTAATTACAAAGTGTGTTTTTTAACCGCACACTTTGCTGTGTTTGTGACTTGTTTTTTTATTTTTATTTTTTTCCCCCGTGGCAAACGTGTTTGTTTTTTTTTTTGTCACGTTGATTGGTAACACAAACGTGACAGGCGCTTTTCGCATGTTTCATAAATATGCATGAAATTTTGCGCTTATATGTGCACGAAAGTGTGAACACAGCCTAACACTAACAAAACACTAAGCAAACTGGCATTTAGCCTGAGTGCACACTATTGTGAACACAGACATCACATGTGATTCGCACCCGCAGTACTGTGCTGATCACATGCGATGTCTGTGTAATTGTGAATTCAGTCATACAATTGTATGGTTGAACTCGCATTGGATTTGCATAAAAAAAGGTGCAGTAACCTTTTTTACATCCATGCGATCCGATTCCTGTCCGAATTTGTGAACCGATCTGGGGGTGTCATTAACTTTGTATTGACACCTGCAGCGGTTCCCAGAGGGCAGTGTGAACTGCCTGCGGGGGAGATGTGATGTGGGAACCGGCGCTGGATTTGTGCTGGTTACCGCATCCCATATGTGTGAACCAAGGCTTAAAGTTGTTGTAAACTTCAGACAAGAAATGTGTACTAATCTCAATCCAAAGCACTAAGTGTAATTTCTGTCTGCTGCTTCATTACTCTGCATGGATCACTTCTGACAAGTTTTGCTGACATCAAGAGAAGAATGGTGAGGGGAGGGACTTCCAGGTAATTGACAGTCTCAGCTCTGCTCCTGTGTGCTGTGTGAAGGAGGGTGTGTCCCTTTCCTCCAATCAGCTCTCGGAGCTCTCCTTACTGAGCTCTGCAGAGTGTAACTTCAGCTCTTCCCCCTCTTTTTTTCTGACTGCTCAGACAAGCTTTATAAACTCTGGACTTTAACCACTTCCCACCCGGCCAATGCGTATATACGGCCGGGTGGGAGCCGCCTGCTCCTGATAGGACGTTTGGGAACGTCATTCAGGAGCAGCGGGATCGCGCGCGTGCGCGCCCGCGCAGCGGCGCGATCCCGATGTGCTCGTGTCACCCGGACACGGCACATCTCAGATCGGCAGGAGGGCTCTGTGATTGGCCCTCCTGATCACATGACGGCCGTGTCCAATCACGGCCGTCATGTGATGTAAACAAACAGCCGGTTGCTAGGCAATCGGCTCTCCTCTCCTCACACGGAAGTCACCGCTGAGGAGAAGAGAGCAGATCGCTGCAGCCGGCTGATGATCAGTGAGTATGGGCTGCTTTTTACAGCTTTTTACTCACTGATCATCAGTGTAGTGTACACACACAACACACCACACAGTACAAACACAGTCCCCACATATGTCCCCAAAACACACATGTCCCCAAAACATACATGTCCCCAAATAATAAAAACACATGTCCCTAATAATAAAAACATGTCCCCCACATATGTCCCACTAAAATCACATGTCCCAATGATTATCTGCACACATATGTACGTGATCACCTGCACACATATGTACATGATCATTTGCGTACATATGTCCGTGATCACACAAACCAATTATTATACACTTAACGGAATTTTTTTTACCAAAAACATGTAGCAGAATACATTTTGGCTTAAATTTATGACAAAATTTGATTTTATTGGATTTCTTTTCAAATAGAAAAAAGAAAATATAGTTTTTTTTCCAAATTTCCGCTATTTTTGCGCTTATATCGCAAAAAAAAAAAAACGGAGTCGTGAATAAATAACACCAAAATAAAGCTCTATTTGTGCGAAAAAAATGATAACAATTTCATTTGGGTACAGTGTAGCATGACCACGCAATTGTCACTGAAAGAGCGAGAGCGCTGAAAGCTGAAAATTGGGCTGGGAAGGAAGGGGGTGAAAGTGCCCTGTATTGTAGTGGTTAAACTGATGTAGAGAAGAGAAGACTGCAGATAAACAGGTGACATTTATGTAGGAGGATTTGTTTAATCTCTGTGTATCACCTGAAGCTATTCATTTCACTATGTCAATGTACATGTTTACAGACACTTTAACCCCTTGCCGACCAGCATCATTTTACTGGGGCAGGTTGGCATGATCCTGTGAACTGTCATATAGGGCTGCAACGATTAATCGATATTATCGATAATAATCGATAATGAAAATCGTTGTCAACGATTTTCATTATCGATTAGTTGGTCCGCACCTTCCACCTGTATGTTCCGTGAAAAAAAAAACGAAATCCTTTCCTCCTCTCTCATCCTTCCTGTATCCTCGGCGGCGCTCTGTGATCAGGCACGCACCGCTGCACGTCCGCGGCGCGCCTCTCCTCCTCCACGTGACATTCACACAGATCTCAGCCCCGCCCGCTGCTGCCTCGAGGGAACAGAGAGGCGAGGGAGAGAATCTGTGAGGAGGACACTGAGCCGAGCTGCACACAGAGTGTGAAAAAAAGGTAGCAGCTATCGGCAAGTTGTAAAAGCACACACATTCAGTGCCACACTGGTGTTTCTGCAGGGGGGGGGGGAATAATAGTGCCCCATTGGGGTTTCTGGGGGGGAATAGTGCCCCATCATTGGTGTCCCTGGGAGGAGTAGCGCCTCCCGGGGACACCAATGATGGGGCACTATTCCCCCCCGGCTGAAACACCAATGTGGCTCCATTATTCCCCCCCCCCCCCCCGAAACACCAATGTGGGAGGAATAACGCCCCATCATTGGTGTCCATGGGGGGAATAGTGCCCCGTCATTCATGTCCGTGGAGGGAATAGTGCCCCGTCATTGGTGTTCGTGAGGGGAATAGTGCCCCGTCATTGGTGTCCGTGGGGGGAATAGTGCCCCGTCATTGGTGTCCGTGGGGGGAATAGTGCCCCGTCATTGGTGTCCGTGGGGGGAATGGTGCCCCGTCATTGGTGTCCGTGGGGGGAATGGTGCCCCATCATTGGTGTCCGTGGGGGGAATGGTGCCCCGTCATTGGTGTCCGTGGGGGGGAATAGTGCCCCGTCATTGGTGTCCGTGGGGGGGAATAGTGCCCCGTCATTGGTGTCAGTGGGGGGGAATAGTGCCCCGTCATTGGTGTCCGTGGGGGGAATAGTGCCCCGTCATTGGTGTCCGTGGGGGGAATGGTGCCCCGTCATTGGTGTCCGTGGGGGGAATGGTGCCCCGTCATTGGTGTCCGTGGGGGGAATAGTGCCCCGTCATTGGTGTCAGTGGGGGGGAATAGTGCCCCGTCATTGGTGTCAGTGGGGGGGAATAGTGCCCCGTCATTGGTGTCAGTGGGGAGGAATAGTGCCCCGTCATTGGTGTCAGTGGGGAGGAATAGTGCCCCGTCATTGGTGTCAGTGGGGGGGAATAGTGCCCCGTCATTGGTGTCAGTGGGGGGGAATAGTGCCCCGTCATTGGTGTCAGTGGGGGGGAATAGTGCCCCGTCATTGGTGTCAGTGGGGGGGAATAGTGCCCCGTCATTGGTGTCAGGGGGGGGGGAATAGTGCCCCGTCATTGGTGTCAGGGGGGGAATAGTGCCCCGTCATTGGTGTCAGGGGGGGAATAGTGCCCCGTCATTGGTGTCAGGGGGGGATAGTGCCCCGTCATTGGTGTCAGTGGGGGGAATAGTGCCCCGTCATTGGTGTCAGTGGGGGGAATAGTGCCCCGTCATTGGTGTCAGTGGGGGGAATAGTGCCCCGTCATTGGTGTCAGTGGGGGGAATAGTGCCCCGTCATTGGTGTCAGTGGGGGGAATAGTGCCCCGTCATTGGTGTCAGTGGGGGGAATAACGCCCCGTCATTGGTGTCAGTGGGAGGAATAGTGCCCCATCATTGGTGTCAGTGAGAGGAATAGGTGTCAGTGAGAGGAATAGCGCCCCGTCATTGGTGTCCCCAAAAATTGAACATTACGTTTTTTTGTGATTTTATCCGATTAATCGATTATGAAAATAATCGTTAGTTGCAGCCCTACTGTCATAGCTATACGTCGGTCGCAGGATCCGAATATCAGGTGCTTGCACAGCGGGGGTGGGGCGTTGCTCGTGGCCGATGGTTGCGATGACCGCTGGCCAGAAGCGATTGCGGGTACGAGAGGCAGAACAGAGAAGTGTGTGTGTAAAGTAAACACACAAATTCCTGTTCTGTGAGGCGTGACAGGTCGTGAATTCCTATTAGCTAAGAACCACAATTCGTCACTTCCTCTAGGTCAGTCCCCTCCCCCTTCAGAAACAAAACAAGGAACACAGTTAACCCCTTGATCGCCCCCTAGTGTTAACCCCTTCCCTGCCAGTGAAAATGTTACAGTAATCAGTGCATTTTTATAGCACTGATCGCTGTATAAAGGCCAGTGGTCCCAAAAATAGTGTTAAAAGTGTCCGATGTGTCCGTCATAATGTCGCAGTCCCGCTAAAAATCGCAAATCGCCGCCGTTGGTAGTAAAAAATAATAATAAAAATGCTATAAATCTATCCCCTATTTGGTAGACGCTATAAAATTTTGCGCAAACCAATAAATATACACTTATTGCAATTTTTTTTTTCTTACCAAAAAAATGTAGAAGAATACATATCGGCCAAACTGAAAAAAAAATTGGTTTTAAAAAAAAAAAAAAATAGGGATATTTATTATAGCAAAAAGTACAAAATATTGTGTTTTGTTTTCCAAAGAGATTATCAAATACTACCAAAAGAAAGCTCTATTTGTGATGAAAAAAAGGACGTCAATTTTGTTTGGGTGCAACATCGCATGACCGCACGATTGTCAGTTAAAATGACAAAGTGCCGAATTGCAAAAAAATGACCTGGTCATTCAGCAGCCAAATCTTCCAGGGCTGACGCGGTTAAATAGTTAATTTTTCAGTTTTTTATTTTTTTTAAGTTGGTGAAAGGATTCACACCTGAGTGTATCGTTTTTAGGTGGGAAGTTGGGCGTTTTTTTCCCCGCATTTTTTTGCCGCGATTCTGTTCAGGTCAAAAGGCCACCAATGTAAATAGCAGAAAACCGCCTGTAATCTGATCAAAAAGAAGATCATGCATTTTTTTGAGCTTCAGGCATTTTGCTTCAGGCAACAGAACCCTCAGATGTGAACAGGGGCCATTTAAATGAATGGGATTTTGCTTGTTGGGCGCTTTTGACCTTTTGAGACGATCGTTTTACGAGATGAAAACACTCAGGTGTGAATGCAGCTTTTAGGTTCTGTTCACAACATGGAGGTACAATGGAGCATGTGAGCGCTTCCGTGTATTTTCTGCACATTCCCCTGTGTCACGTATAGGGCAGCCTATTCACTTCAGTGGGCTGCCCCATGTGCAAGAAATGTGCAAAAGGGTCAGTGTGCCGCACTGAAATGCATGATGCTGCGGAACCATGCGTTTTAGTGCTTATTTAGGTAAAAAAAAAAGATTTTTCTACCACTGTAAATCTTTACATTCATTAGGATAACACCTAGTGATCCTGCATTTTATGTTCCTGTTTAGGCACTTCCTGTTATACAGTGACAACACACTGTCCCTGTCTTCCAATTATACTCCTGCGTTGTCAGGCTGTTACATGAGATTCCAGTGGAGACTAAGAGCTTTACACATGCAGAAGCCCTTGTCACCCTTCTGAGACGCAATCTGCAGCAGATTGCTTTTCAGAGGGCAGTTGACAGGTGTCTGGGAGGCGATATGTCACCCTGAAAAACCCTGAAAAGCCTGCACTACTTGTATGCAATGCATACAGTTGTAATGCATGCCCATTCACTTGAATGAGTCGCATTTGTGAGTGGTATTGCCCACCGGCCAGTAATTCTGTTCTTTTCCTTTAATAGACAAGGCTTTCCAGCAAAAGTGGCAGTTAGAGGATTAATGCAAAGCATTTAACATTGACAGGGGTGATTAAAGTGAACAGTTTTTATTTATGTAAAACCTTTATGCTGAAAGGAAAGAAAAAAACAGTTTAACTGCTTGTAAAGTGTTAGCTGGAATTCTGCTTTAGTTTTTTAGTCAAGCCCATGTAAGGGTACATGCACCCTGTAGTTATGTATGAACTTCGGACATTCCTGGCAGAAGGAACGTGAGCACTTGTTCATACTTATACCCACATGTAACAATTCTTTTTTTATTTTTATTTTTTAACAATTACGTTTATTGAAGTAACATATAAAAAAGGTACATAACATGAAGGAGTTAGTAAAAGTGATCTGTCATAAGTATACCAACAAGTATTCGTCAATGGATTCATATGTGAACATTAGAATCACTTTTTACATTAGGAAAAAATAAGTGATTAATCAGATAATTGTAAACAAGAATAGTACACAAGATACATGTATGGTTTCATACGAAAAAAGAATGATTAGTATGTAAAAGTAAATGGGCGAGAGAGAGAGAGGTAAAGAAAAAGATACAAGGCTGCAGTTATTGCGGTAATCCCATTGATCACAGACTGTGGCTTACCAACAAAAGCAGTTCGGTGTCCATCATCTTTTTACATACGGTATATCTGAGAAGGTGAAGCTATACCAGGGTTGTCAGGTTTTATGGTGTTTGGTCAATCTGTCATCTGACATGGTTAGAGTTTTTTTCCATCTCGTAAACCCCATCAACCACCATCCCTTAACCCAGCCTTTCTCAACCTTTTCAACTCAGAGGAACCCCTGGAATAGTTCTGCAGTCCCAGGGAACCCCTGCTAAAATTAGAAATCTACAACTCAAGATACATTAGTGTGATGGTGGGAAGAATGGTCCTTTCACATGTGGTCATTGGGAAGAATTACCTCCTTACAGATAGCTAAAAAGATGAATGGAGGGGTGCGCATGCGCGAGCGCTCCGTGATGGCCGCTTAAGCCGGGAGCTCCGCATCACCCCTGCTCCATTATCGCTCGTGGCACCGCAGCAACAACCCGAACGGCTCCTTTTTACCCCGTTCGCTTCGGGGAACCCGACGGGAACACCCGCAGATGCCCGGTCCGGCGGCCAGACGAGATCTGGGACCGGATTTCAGCAAAGAAAAACGGAGAGGGTGTACCAAGATGGCCGCCGTCCAGATTACCTCACAGCCTCACACAGCCACAGGGGACAAGTAAACTGAACACAGGCAAGTGTTAACCCCTGCAACTCTGTCATATTCACAAGTGGCCCAGGGCAGTCACCACTATCCCCAGACTCCGTCCCCAGCCTCCACAGAATCCCTCCTGAGCCGTCACATTGAGGATAATGCCCTGTCTCCATTAGGGCCTTTATCTCCGTGCCTCATGGCTACACCTCCCCCTCCCAGGCCTACACAGGACTCTGTCTCCCCGCAGGAAGACCTTTTTCTTAAATTGTCAGCCCTCCTGCAAAGGGGCCTGGCGAACACAGCAGCACAGATTACTAATGACATGAGGTCTGATTTTGCCAACCTAGGTTCTAGGATGGAAGCGATTGAAAGTAAACTGGACATTACTGTCTCACGCACGAATCAAAACGCAGCGCATATTCAAACCCTTCAGGAGCAACTAGATATGGCCCTATCTAGGATCGATGACCTCGAAAATAGGTCCAGGCGTTATAATATTCGGATCCGGGGCCTTCCTGAATCCTTTTCGGATGTATCGACAGTTGTCCAGGAACTGATTAAAGAATTGATCCCAAATATTCCCTCACATAGACTGGAACTAGACAGGGCCCACAGAGCCCTTGGACCCCTGAGAAAAGATGGCTCCCCCAGAGACATCATAGTGAAGCCACACTTTTATGCTGTTAAGGAAGAGGTCCTGAAGCAGTCGAGACTGAGGCAACAGGTCTCCTGCCACGGTCACCAGCTCCAAATCTTTGCTGACCTGTCCCCTTCAACCATTCAGAAGAGACGAGCCCTGAAACCACTTCTCATGGCCCTCTCCAACCAGGAGATCAAGTATCGCTGGGCTTTTCCCTTCGCAGTCAAATTTACTCATAAGGAACGCACCTACTCGTTTTCCAGTCTGCAGGAAGGTGAAAAGCTTCTCCTCCACCTGAAGATTATCTCCCAGGAGGCTCCCATGGAAGTGTCGGCCAACGCAGCAGCTTCAGCCAAGCGTCCACAACCAACGAGCCCAGTCTCCCCCCTTTGGGCATCCGGAAAGAACAAGAAATCAAGGGATGG
The DNA here is from genome assembly GCF_037356315.1 of Lithobates pipiens. Taxonomy (NCBI): domain Eukaryota; kingdom Metazoa; phylum Chordata; class Amphibia; order Anura; family Ranidae; genus Lithobates; species Lithobates pipiens. The sequence continues at coordinate 517,844,506 of NW_027507758.1, forward strand.
CAGACCCCCCTAACAAGGACTTCAGGAACCCCACACTTGTTTCCTCCATGTTTGGAATCTACTTCGGGACAGGTTTCCCTCTGTTGTGAGCCTTAGGCTCCTATTACGCCTTGTCCCCCTACTGGACCTCTTCTGGCTCCTCCAGATTATGTTTTCCCCCCTTCCCCTTTTTTTCATTTTTTAACTCACCTGTTTTTCATCTCAGTTTTTTTTTTTTTTCTCTCGACGGCCAGGTCGGGTGTTTTTTCCCTTTTCTTTTCCCCTTCACAGGGGAGGTGTGGAGGATCTGTTCAACTGCACACAATCGTTCTCTTCATAGCCCCTCCTTCATGGTTCCTCCACATTTTGATCTACCCATCGAACGTTTTTTCCTTTGGGCAGGACTGAATTGTGACTGGTACATTTTGCTAGTTTTGCCCTTTTTATCGCAGGTTGTTCAGGTTTACTTTCTGTTTTATACGACCTCTCATAAGTGGTGCCTTAAGCATATTTGTTTGATTTTTTTTTTTCTAATGATTTTTCAGTCAGGGGCAGGGGTGATCCCCTTGCGCCTCCATCCTTCCCGCGAAGACAAGTTTTTGTATTTGCGGGATGGACAGCCGGCCCTCAGTTAGGGAGCCGGCTCCTTTGACCGTTGGTCTATGGGGAGCAATTCCCCCGACCTTTACTGTACTTATTTGTCGTTGTCTTCTCATGTATGTTTTTTTTCTCTCTTTACCTTTCCTCCCTTCTTCCTTTTTCCCCGGAGCCAGCCGCCAGGTCATGCAGGGACCACGGAGCCAATTCTGCATTGGTCTACCTCCTCGACTTCAGCCAGTCCTCAGGGTGTGGGATCGACCTCGGGTAAGAGCAGCCTGCTTACACATCTCACCTTCCACAGGTTTCCATGACTGATTCCAATTGTCCTTCAGGGGCTCTCCGTTTTGCCTCTCACAACACTCAGGGACTAAACTCCCCCAGAAAAAGGAGATTAGCCTTTGACCACTATCGCTCCCTCAAACTCGATATAGTTCTTCTTCAAGAAACACACTTCCCAATTCGGTACAGCCCTAACTTCCTCCATCCACACTACCCCAATTTCTTCTTAGCAAATGCTGAGAACAAGACTAAAGGGGTAGCCATCCTCTTTTCTAAAACGTGCAAGTTTGAACACTCTTTTACATATAGCGACCCCGGGGGTAGGTTTATACTGGTCAGGGGACTGATTGAGGGCAACATGTACTCCATAATATCGTATTACGCACCTAATACAGGACAATTGAAATTTTTTCAAGACCTCCTCAAAACCTTGCTCCCCCTGACGGAGGGGAAGGTGATTTTCGGAGGAGATTCGAATGTTGCCTTTGATCAGGGCCTAGACAGATCCAAACCTCCTAGTTCTCAATTAACGCGCCCCACCAAACTCAGCTTATCTATTGCGAGGTACCTCCACAAGCACAACTTAGTGGACATATGGAGGGAATTGAACCCTACCAAACGGGATTTTACACACTACTCTTCACCACACCAATCCTACTCTAGGATAGACCATATTTTGGTTCCTCCGGAGCTGATCCCTCCCACCCGTAAGGCCTCCATTATCGATGTGCCCTGGTCGGATCATTCAATAGTTAGCATCTCCATGGACAATACCATTACAAAAAGGCCAGGGACACACTGGAGACTCAACGAATCTCTCCTAAATGATTCTCTGATTACCAAAGAAATTGAGAGCTCCCTGAAAGAATATTTTAGCCTTAATGAGGTGGGGGGGATCTCTCCGGAGACCCTTTGGGCGGCTCATAAAGCTGTGGTTAGAGGTAAAATAATAGGTATAGCCTCGCGAAACAAGAAAGCTAGGCAGTTCGCCATACAGAAACTTGAAACTGAATTTAAAACCCTAAAGTCCCAGCATAAGAAACATCCCTCTCGGGCACTAGCCGAGCAGGTGGATGCGACCAGATTAGAACTAAACTTGGCCCTAACGGTTAGGACAGAGAAAGAGATCCGTTGGAGCAGTGCAAGATTTTATCACCAGAAAGACAAAATAGGATCCATGCTAGCGACCAAATTGACCCCTAAGTCTCGTTCTCACTACTTCCCCAAAATTAGGGTGGCAGGGCAAACGCTCTCAGCTAATCCTGACAAAATACTGAGGGCCTTCCGAGACTTCTATGCCAAACTTTACAGTTCAAACCAAGCAAGAGACCGCCAAGCCTGCAATGCCCTCTTCCGGGATTTGCCCATGCCTAAACTGTCGGCTGACCATAGAGATGTAATGGAAGCGGAATTCTCGACTGAGGAGATAAGGGAGGTAGTGAAATCCCTCAAAACGGGTTCGGTTCCGGGGCCTGATGGTCTTTCTGCCATATATTATAAGACATTCATAGACCCCTTAGCTCCTTACATGGCAAAATTCTTCAACTCAATCGCTAAAGGTGCCCCATTAGATCCTCAGCTGAATTCCGCATTCATTACGGTTATCCCAAAGCCGAATAAAAGCCCGGAAGAGGTTGAAAATTACAGACCCATTTCTCTAATAAATAATGACCTTAAGATACTTACAAAGATCTTGGCCAACCGGCTAGCATCCTTTATTGGACGATATGTCCATAAGGACCAAGTGGGATTTATCCCTGGAAGACAAGGGCCGGATCTGACTAGGAGGGCAGTAGACATCATTTCTGTTCTTCAATCTAACTGGATAGGAGGTCCTAAACAAGAGGGTATGCTGCTGTCCATTGACCTACACAAAGCTTTTGACTCCATCGAATGGCCTTATATCTTCTCACTCATGACACAATGGGGATTTGGCAACAGATTTATGGGCATCCTTCATGCCCTATACTCGAATCCGACCGCATCTATTCGATTGTTGGGCCACTACTCCCAACCTCTCACCATAGCCAGAGGCACTAGGCAGGGGTGCCCCTTATCCCCCTTGATCTTTGCCCTAGCTATCGAAACTCTAGCCATTGCCATCCGCATGAATCCTGATATACAAGGGGTCTCCTGTGGCACCCAATCTCATAAATGCGGTCTGTTCGCAGACGACCTACTGCTCTTTCTCACCTCTCCACTCACCTCGCTGCCCGTCCTCTATAAAACCCTAAAGACCTTTTCATTAGCCTCAAGCCTCAAGGTCAATTTCGCCAAATCTCATGCCCTTAATATTTCACTCCCAGGGCGGATTGTAAGCAGCCTTCGGGACAACTTTGAATTTGCATGGAAGGACATGTCCCTGGATTATCTAGGGATTAAACTCACTCCTAAAATAGAACAATTATATTCGGCCAACTTCCCTCCCACCTACAAGAAGCTAGAACTAGACTTACGAAATTGGGCTAAGCATGGTCTTTCATGGCTGGGCAGGGTTCATTCCCTTAAAATGACTCTCCTTCCCAGACTTCTATCTATTCAGAGCAATGCCAATTGCCATCAGGACTGATCACCTTAAATCTTTTCAGAGGAAGGTAACTCAGTTTATATGGGGGAAAAAAGGTCACAGACTGCCCTGTAGCGCGCTTTTTAGGCTGCGAAAACAAGGTGGGATCGGAGTCCCGCGGCTGCTTTGGTATTACCAGGCGGCCAGAATTGCACAATTATCCACTGTTTACTCCCGGCTTGAAAAACCGGAATGGGTGAATATAAAGCGACAGGCCGCCCCATTACATACCTTAGACTTCCTGCTCTGGGTCCCCGCCAAGGAGAGACCCCCCATTCTCTCGCCCACCCTATCACAATCCCTCTCCCTTTGGGATAAACTTAAAACAAACAAATCCTTAGTGTCAGACTCCCACCCGCTTGCGCATATTTTTAATAATCGGGACTTCCCTCCGGGAATGGATATTAAGTCATTCAAGTGGTGGTTGGATAAGGGGCTGTACCGAATTGGTCATTTCTTTACTCCCTCAGGCCCGATCTCCCTGCAGTTTTGTAAAAAGAAGCTAGAACTCCCCAATAAGGAACTATTTAGATTTTCTCAGATTCAACATTACCTTCATGGGCTCTGGAGGGAGAAGCCGGGTCCTCCGCGCTTTTCTGATTATGAAATTTGGTGTGGTCAAGCCACAGATCAGAGAGGAGGGATCTCGAATTATTTACCAAGCTCTTGCCCAGAATGGTAGTAAATCACCCTTCATGATAGCCTGGGAAAAGGATCTTCTCATCCAATGGAAACCGGAGTCCTGGTTCTCCTCCTACTCCAGAACCTATAGGGGAATTAAGAATGTTTCCCTGATAGAAGCTAACATCAAAGTGTTGACCAGATGGTATTTGACCCCGAACAAATTGGCCCAAATGTTTCCCTCGACCAGCCCCTTATGCTTTAGAGGTTGTGACATGGTAGGAACAATGGCCCACACTTGGTGGGAATGCATCAAACTCAGGCCATTCTGGCGGAAGATGTTCAACCTAATCTACCAGGTAACAAAAACTCAGATTCCTAGAACCCCTTCAGTGGCTCTTCTGAATGGCCCCATCCCACAAACGGGCAAGTATACTAGCATCTTGATCCACTTTATGCTGCTTGGAGCCAAGATCACCATAGCCAAATCCTGGAAACAACCCAGGGTTTCCCTTCGGGCAGTCAAACATAAAATATCTTGGATTATGACCCAGGAGAAATTGACTAGCATTTTATTAGACTATAAAGACAAATTCGAATCAGTCTGGGAACCATGGGCCCAACATGTGGGCATCTCCCTCATCACTGGCATATGATGTAATCTGGATTTTTGGGCGCCTAGGTCCTGGCACTGGCTCTGTCGACTGGCTCTCTTCTCCTTCCCCTACCTCGGCTTTACCCCTTCTACATGATGAACACCTCCTCCTGTCAAATATACCAGGCGATTCTTATCTGTTGACACCCACTGGGTGTTTATCAGCCATCTCTATCTTTCCTTCGTTGTCTTTTCTACTCTCTTCTGGGTCCCTTCACCCCACTGTTCCCCTGTCTTCGTCTTCTTTCAGACCCATAACATTTTAATCTCATGATAGATTCTGAAGATAACAGTATTTTTTTTTCTTTTTTTGACTGGTCTCAAGAGTGTATAGGCCTTATCTATGTAGGTCTTAATCCGGTTTTATAACCTCACTAATCCCTCAGACCCTTCTGGTATTTTTTTGGATACGGGGGGGCGGGGGGGCCTGGGTTGGGCTTGCCTTGCACAGCAAGTTCCCGTAAGGGGTGCTGGGCTGGCCCCTAGGGCCTCTGGTCCTCCTGACCTTGGGATAGCCAGGGACTTTTATAGTCATACAGCATGTACTGTTAATGTTATGTTCCCTCTTTCTATTTGTATTGAGTTGGGACCCCCTGGGGTCACGACCTTGCTTCATTGTTCATAATATTTGTTTCACTGAAGGTCGATCAGTCTTTGATGTCTATCTTGAGATATTACTGGTACTTCTTTCTTGATTGTATACTTTTGTAACCAATAAAAACTTTGAAAGAAAAAAAAAGATGAATGGTGTTGGTGGGATCTTATCCGAGAGGCAGAAATGGCCCAATGCTGAAGGAACCCCTAGCAACCTCTGGAGGAACCCTGGTTGAGAATCGCTGCCGTAACCAGTCCTTTATGGAGGGAGTGGAGGTTTGTTTCCATATCTCTGTATCTCCAAAATCTTGGCTGGATTTAAGAGGTGCCTCAATAGGTTCTGTTTATATTGTTTCATAGTATATGAGGAGATGTATAACCGAGGACAAGCAGGAGTGGGCTTTAGTTTTGTTTCAGTAATATTTTAAATTATATTACAGAACTTGAGTCCAGAAACTGGTTAAATGTGGGCATTGCCACCATATGTGGAGCATCATTCCTTTGTCCTGTCCACATCTCCAGCATAAATCATTTGTGTTTGGAAACCATCTCTTTAGCGTATCTGGTGTGATATACCAATGAGTTCAAATTTTATAAGAGGTTTCTTGCATGTTTGTGCTGATGGAGCATTTATGCGCTGAAGAACATGCTTTGGACAACTGTTCTTCTGTGAATTTCATGTCAAGCACTTTCTCCCAGAGAGTTTTGAAGTTATCTGGAGTCTCATTGTGCTCCGACTGAAGACATGAGGAAGCCAAAGACTGAAGCCATGAGTAAGCCAAAGAGGTGGTTTTACGCATTTTAGAACCCTTGAGACATCTCTTAATTGCGTAATTAAGAGATAATTGCGTAAGCTGTTTGTAAAATTGGGATTTCTGTTTGAGTGGAAAGGAAGTTATGAAGTTGAAAGTATGTCTAGTATGGAATAACAATATTTCCACATACTTCTTGTAGTTCACCTCTACGTTTAATGACTCCCCCTCGTAAACAATAAGAAATTCAAAGGGATGTGCCTTTGCTTGTTTAAGGGATTACATTGGTATTCCTTCTTGGTATGATTTCTGGGTTGTTTGAAATTGGAGTTAGCGGACCTGGTGTGCTAGCTAGGTTATGTTGTTTAGATATTTTGTGGAAGGCTTCTAGAGTCACTGCAATGAGGAAGTGCAACAGTAGTTGTTTGGGGTAGTAGGATTTCATTATCCAGAGAAGGGATCTTAATGGGAGTTCTGTATATGACCGCTCTAGATTGACCCAGTCTTTGTTTGCCTTTGTTTATTACAGTTCCAGTCGTTTATTCATGTTATTAAAGTGGCATAGTAATATATTTTAAAGTCTGGGAGACCTATACCTCCAAATTCTTTAGAGGGTGTGATTAGGTTAAAACATAGGTGCATTTTTTTATTAGCCCAAACGAATGCCCTTTGAATTTGTTGTAGTTTTTTGAAGAAGTTGTAAAGGGAGTTTAATCAGGAACACGTTCATACAATAAAGCAGTCTTGGGAGTATAGTAATCTTGACCCCTACGAGAAGGGTTTAGTGTGCCAAAATTTAAGATCTTTCTCAATATTTCGAAGCAGCGGGAAAATGTTTTGTTTGAATAGGTCTTCTATTTTCAAGGTAATCCAAATACCTAAATATTTGAGGGTGACTTTTTCCTATCTAAAGGTGCAGTTTTGTTTTGTTTTTCCTAAAGCTTCAGTTGGTAGGGATATACATTTAGACCCTTTTTACATTATGCCATCCTAGGCGTCAGTGGTAAAGCGGCGCTATTTTTAGTGGCGCTCTTTGGCCAAAAAAGGGGTTACATCCGCCCACAAAACGCCGCAGCAACATTTTGTCAGCAGTATGACAGTGCTGCCACATTGATTTCAATGGGAAGGAGCGGTGTGCTCACCACTCCAAAGAAGCTGATGGTAGGACTTATTCTGACACCCTGCCAGCACAATGCTCCAGTGTGAAAGCCCCGAGGGCTTTCACACTGGAGTGAATGGAGCAGCTGTTTTAGAGTGGTTTGCAGGCGCTATTTTTAATGCTATAGCGCCTGCAAAATGCCCCAGTGTGAAAGGGGTCTTAGGGCCTCTGATTTCGTATAGTTAATTTTAAAGTTGGAGTTCATTATAGTTCATTTTAAAGTTGAAGATATATAGATATATATATTAAAATGGTCAAATAGCTTAAAGAGGAGTTTCCATAAAGAAAAATTTAAAATCAGCAGCTACAAATACTGCAGCTCCTGAATTTTAATAATCAGACACTTACCTGTTCCAGGGTCCAGCGATGTGGGGGATCAAAGCACCGCTCGTCCCCCCCTCTGCTCGGCGGCGCCGTCATTCCAACTGTGGGCTCCCGGCTGTGGCTTCACAGCTGGGCACCCACTGTGCATGCGTGAGGGCCGTGATTGGCCAAGCAGTCATCTGGAACCTGTCACATGTCCCAGGTGACTGACAGGAGGGAGGGGGCAGAGCTGAGCCCTTCCTGCGCCGAGGGGAAGTGATGTCACCAGCCCAGGCACTGAAGGAGGCAGGCTACGAGGGACCCCCTAGCAACAGCCATTTAGGCTGGATTCACACCTATGCATTTTTAGTGCTTTTTGTATTTTGCAGATTTGCACTACAGTCCATTTACCATGGTTTCCTATGGAACACATTCTGTAGTGCAAATCTGCAAAATGCAAAAAGCACTAAAAATGCATAGGTGTGAATCCAGCCTTAGAAGTAAGTTAAAAAACAAAATCCATTTTTTTTTTATAGGAATTTTTGATGTATTTATGAATTATGAAATTATGAAAAAATATGATTATGATTTTTTTTTCTGTGCAACACCACTTTAAGTAGATTAGGGATGGAGATATGTGGTTGGAATAGAAAGAAGAGAAGGTCATCTGCGTAGGCTGCTATATTAAATTCTTTATTTGTGATTATAAATCCATTAATGCTGTATACATATTAGACTGCTATTATAACATGGGTCATAGAAATTAACTATAGCAAAAGATGATTCTGATAAAGTGAAGGGCAACATTTCTCATTTTTTATTTTATTTATTAGCAGGGAAGGATCTCAAAAGATCTCAAAATATATTGAGATCCCCTCCAGGTGCTGCTAAAAGCACAGAATTGCCTGTCTATTATACATGTTACAAGACTTGTATATAGGCCTAGAAGGCTCAAATATAGCCGTCTGTGCCTGATAAGAGTAATTATAGTTATTTCCTAAATCTCATATTATATAATTAATAAACGTAATCAAATAGTAAAAGTGCAAGTGTTTAATTATGAAAAAACGAGGGGATACTCATATTTTTTGTTGCCCCTTCTAAAATACATCAAGAAGGTGTAAAATGTGATGAAAAGGAAAACGTGCATAAAAGGTCAATGAATGAATCATCCTGATTACTTATGACAAAAAACGCCATGGAAAGCAATGTGATAAGGATAGTGTGTTAGTGGTGTAAAAAATATAAGTGCTTATTAAAGGTCGACTGATATATCGGCCTATATTTGGCATTTTTAATTAATCAGCATCAGCCGATTGTGCTGATAAAAAAAGGCTGATTATACCTTAAGCTGGACTTGCAAATGACTTCTGTAATAGAAGTCAATGGAAGTTGCCTGAAGACTTCCATGGAATGACTTGTTGCTCCTCTCTGGGCAGTCTGCCAAAAAAAGACCAAAGAGATGCAATGTTTCTACTTATCAATGAACTGAACACTCTTGTGTAGGAGTTTTCAGTTTAACCATTTAAAGACTAAATCTTTTCTGACACTTGTTGCTTATAAGTAAAAATCCTGTATTTTCTGATCACTTAGAACCCCCAAAAATGATATATTTTTCTAGCAGAGACCTTAGTGGCTTGTCACGCAGCGCAGATGGCAGCATAAAGACAGAGCTCCGCTCTTCCCGAAGCCTTTAGCTACACACAGTGACTGCCTGTATCCAGAAAATGAGGAAACACAACAAGTCCCAGGCTAGCACACTGGCCCGCAACCTGCCCGCAACACAGAGAGCGCACAGCATACCGGATCTTTTTAGATCCCGACATCAATCCTCATGGGGACTCTAGGCCTCCATAATGGCACCGGAGGACCAGGAGGACAACTGCAGCGAAGACTCACAGGCTGCCTCGGAGAACCTGGTAAGACACCACACAGCACAGGACCAACCCCTGACATTCGCAGACATGTCTGCGTTTGTCGCGGATATAAAAAATGCCTTCTCCTCAGCCATCACAGAGCTTAAGGCTGATATGCGGGCTCTGACTGAAAAGACCCATGCTATTGAGCGCTCTGGGCATAAAAGAGACAAGGCCATTACAAGACTGGAGACAGTGTCAGCGGCACACACAGGTCAATTGATAGCAGTTAACTGCCACTTGGAGGATTTAGAAAATAGAGGGAGACGGCATAATAGTCTGGTGAGGGGGATACCAGAATCAATTTCACCTTAGCAGATTGTCTCAGCGCTGACATCCATTTTCAACAATTTATTAGAAAGGCCTGCAGACACCAAGATTGATTTTGGCCGTGCACATAGGGCTCTCAGGCCTAAACCGAACGAACCAGTGCCACCTAGAGATGTGATTTGCTGCATTACAGATTACAAGCTTAAAGAGGATATCCTAACACGGGCTCGACAAAATTAGCTAATTACCTTCAATGAGCATACAATCACACTTTTCCAGGACTTATCCCCTATTACCTTGGCCAACCAAAAAAGGGAAGTTCCACCAGCAACGCGGACTGGAAGAAACAAGGAGTTCCCAGTCTTTTAGGAGCACCAGGAGCAGGGATCACACTTGAGGAAACGGCACTTGGTAACCTACTTCTATTTGTTTCCTAGCACCTCCTTCAGTGGAACGAATTTGATGTAAAGTTGAGTGGGGGAGCTTTACCCCCATATGCCTTGTTTGTTTGATCCCGCGGCTACAGACAAAGCCCACCTGACGGCTGACCTGCTAATGTGGCGGGCACTTGAACGTTGCTCTCTGATCTACACACCGCCATGACACTATGTGTGTCCCCACCTCATTGCTATGAGGCTCCATGCACACTGAAGCTGATAAACTGCAGTTTATTGGCGTTTGGGCGTTTTTTGTAAAAGCCCATAAACTCCACTCTATGTTAGCCTATGTGTCCATGCACACATGGACGTTTTTCAGCTTTAATGAGCAGTGGAGTTTATGGGCTTTTTTCTGAACGCCAGAAATTCGCGTTCAAAGTGCCGTTTTTCAGCGGCAAAAAACGACAAACGCTCATTAACGCTCATTAACGCTCGTTCATTAGTGTTCGGCATTCTATTTTTCAATGCATTGTGGGATTTTTGGAGTGTCCTCTGTGTATTTTTATAAAAAACGCCCATTAACGCTAACGCTGTAAAACGCTCATTAACGCTCATTAACGCTAGTATAAAACGCTGTTAAAAGCAGGTTTTTCAACCAGCGTTTTCTGCCAGCAATCTGGCGTCCAGAAATAGCTTTTTTGAGCTTCAGTGTGCATGGAGCCTGAAGCTCCTGGCTTTAATTCTTTGGTGACTCCCACGTCTCCACTTTGTGGAGCTAGGTTGGGGAACTACCTTTAGATAATAAGATTTGTGCCGTGCTGCACCTGCCCAATGGCACAAACGCCATAAGTATTTTGTGTGTTAAAATAACATTACAGGTGCCTGCCGCCACACTCACCTCTCTCCGAGATGGGCTGGTGGTATATATACGCTCCAGTTAATATTTCCAGTTTTGCTTATTTGCCTATCTGGATCCTTAACTTGTATACTTTGAGTTTTGCTTATACTGTCAGTGTTGAATTCTTTATACATTGTTGTTCCATGTTACAGGTTGCGGGAGGGGACTGCTATGTGTCTTCCTTATAGATAACACATCTAATTTTGGTTTTCCCTTCTTGTTCCCTTTAACTCCGCCAGTTGCTCCCACACACCCCACACTCTGCCTTGCCTGGAATACCCACAGGGGTAACGACGCTTTCACCTGTTTGATTTTTAACTCCTTATACGTGTGGGTTCCAGACTGGGCACAATTTGTAGAGCCGCTCTGTAAATTATAGAGGTGTGCTTGTCTGCGTGCTGTTTTGAATCCCTTCGCCTATCCAGAGGGTCATTCATATTCTTCCTTTCTTCCGGGACATCTAGCCTTTTGTCGTCGCCTAATAGATGATATTAAAAGTTTTGCCACAGGTTGTATTATACTGGGCGGCAACATCCCGTTGCTTTCACTTCAGGATACTTCCAATGGCAAATCCAGCATAACCTATGCCATACTTCAGAAGATCAAATCTTTGCTAAACTCCCTAAACCTGGTAGACGCTTGGCGCCTGGTGCACCCAACAGGGAAAGATTTTACATATTATTCGGTTCTACACAAAAAACATTCCCATATTGATTACGTCTTTATTACTCAACGAGATCTGCCCCTATTGCATGATGCCCGTATTGGCATACAGACACTCTCGGACCATTGCCCAGTTTCGATCTCCCTGACAACCAGACCGGTCTCCTAATTCCTGCAATTGGCAATTAAATCCCTCCTTACTATCGGACCCTACCAACTGTCAACAAATTGTCACAGCATTGCGATCGTATTTTCACACTAATAACACTGACAATGTGTCACCCAAGACAGTATGGGAGGCGCATAAGTGTGTCATGCGTGGGGAGCTTATCCGCATGGGGGCCCACAGAAAAAGGGAAGCTGTCAAAGAGATCACCGTACTTGCATCTGAAATTGCAGTGTTGGAAGCCCAGCACAAACAATCGCATGCTGAAGCGACACTCGCCAGCTTGACAAACTTAAGGGACAAACTAAACTCACTGCTTAACCTCAAAGCCAAACGTGTACTGTATTTTAAGAAAGGCATATATTATGAACATGGGGATAAGTGTGGGAAGTTTCTTGCAAAAGCGCTTATGGAAATTACACATTCTCAATCTATTTTGTCCATAAAAAACACGGAAGGTCAATTGCTCCATAGAAATGATCATAGTGCGTCACAATTCCACAATTTTTATTCAAAATTGTATAATTTACCCCTTCCTCATAAGCCACCAGAATACCAGGACTCTAGGAAGAACGTTTTAAACTCCTACCTTGTAGATAGTGGTATGCCTACATTATTCCCAATAGAAAGTGATTCCCATTACTATAAAATGTTTACTGACCTGCTCAAGACACCCCTCCTTAGGGCCCTAAATCATCTTACTACCTCCCCATCCACCTCGACCACCTTTACATCAGCGCATGTCGTGTTGCTTCCCAAACTGGCAAAGGATCCCACTGATTGTTCGAGTTATAGGCCCATTTCACTACTGAATTTGGACCTCAAAATTCTAGCAAAAATTTTGGCTAACAGACTGTCCCCTTTTCTCTCTGACTTAATCGGTAAAGAACAGGTGGGATTCATGCCGGGGAGGGAGGCACGTGACAATGTCACGAAAACACTCAACATGATTCACCATGCAAATCAGGGGGGCTTCGAGGGCCTTCTCCTGTCAACTGATGCGGAGAAGGCCTTCGACCGGGTGGCATGGGTCTATCTTTTTACTACCTGCAAGTACGTTGGCTTGGGCTCCAGTATGATGGTGTGGTTGGCGGCCCTTTATTACAAACCCCAGGCGAAACTTAAAATAAACGGCATCCTTTCTGAGGCAGTAGACATTAATAACGGCACGAGACAAGGCTGTCCCCTATCCCCGGTTTTGTTTATTTTGTCTTTAGAACCCTTCATCTGCACAGTGAATAATAATCCAGACATAAAAGGCTTCCAAATTAAAGACCGCAATTTTAAATTAGCTGCTTATGCAGATTACCTTTTGTTTTTTCTTACACAGCCCCATACTTCAATTCCGAACCTGATTAAAACCTTCCAACTTTTTGGGTACATATCTAATATGAAGATTAATTATGAGAAATCAGAGGCCCTTAACCTCACCTTATCTTCCGAGTCGCTAACTAGAGAACAGGCCGCTTCCTCATTTAGATGGGTATCCTCCTCCATCACGTATCTCGGAGTCAACATAACGAGTAAACTGACAGATATTTATAGTGCTAATTTTCCCCCTTTGCTGAATAAAATTCAAACAGAACTTAAAACGTGGGCTGTCAGGCCCTTTTCGTGGTTTGGCAGGGCAGCCATAGTTAAAATGGTGGTGTTGCCTAGAATTCTATACCATTTTAGCACTCTCCCTGTGTCGCTCCCCTGTCAGTTCTTCAGAAGACTTAAGGCCATGATACGCACTTTTATCTGGATGGGGAAAAGACCACGCATAAAGCTTGACACCCTCACCAAGCCCAAAGAAGTGGGAGGCATAGGCCTTCCTGACTTTACACTTTACCACTACGGGGTACACCTAACTAGAATTCTGGATTGGGGTTGCCACCGGGAGCAAAGGGACTGGACCTTTCTAGAAGAGGCAGCATCCACCTTGCCTTTGAGGTTAGCTCCCTGGATCTCTCTGAGTAAACTCCCACAGGATATACAAAATCACCCCCTTATAGGGACAACGATAAAAATCTTTCACAAAATAGTGAAACATCACAAATTATCCTCTGTACCGAGACCTCTTACACTCATCACCCGTAATCCAGACTTCCCCCCTGGGGAAGATCAGCAATTGACCTTCCCACAGAATACGCGTGAACCTTTGCTGATGACACACTGTATAGAGGCCGCCAAAGTAAAATCTTATGAAGTTTTGAACCAACATCTGGGCATCCCAAAAAAAAATTCGTACTGGACTTATCGCCAAATCCACGACTACATTCATACCTCCAAAGAGAAACGACAGCTAACTATACCAATGACAATTTTTGAAAACTTGTGCCTTTCGGGTTCCCCGATAGCCAAATCCACTTCCTTGATGTATGCCACGTTACACAGTGACAGGGGCACAGGGCACCAAGGAGCCAGAATCTTATGGGATACTGCCTTTGGCATGACTATTACAGAAAAGTAATGGCAACAAGCCACTATTTTTGCTCATAAATGTTCTATTGGTACCAAACTACAGGAAATGTCTTACAAGGTCCTCACGCAATGGTATGCCACACCCGTCGAAGTGAAGTGGTTCCCGATGTCCTCAGACCTATGCTGGAGGTGTGAACAAGATAGAGGCACAATGTTACATGTGTGGTGGGACTGCCCCATGTTGAGGCCTTTCTGGGATGGGGTGTGTGAGTTGATCAAGTCTATTACTGCCACATCTCTTCCCCTCAGTCCCTTATGTTGTATCTTACATATCACTGACCACTCCATTAAACATGACAAAAAGTCGTTGGTGAGGCATTTGCTGAATGCGGCAAAAATTTTGATTCCCAGACACTGGAAATCAAAAACTGCCCCATCCATACCAGAATGGCTCCATTCCGTGACAACTATATACCACATGGAGGAAACAGTTGCCATTGCGAATGAATCCATTGAAAAATTCAACTCTACTTGGTCCCCATGGGTGATACTTCGCTACTCGGATCGCTACAAATTACTAGACACGGGTTGAGGATGGTCAGACTTATGGTCGTGTGGGCTATACTCTATTTCCAATGTATTCTGAACGGTTGGTTGCTTTTTCACTGTTTGAGATGTTTTTCATGTATTACTCTGTATGATGTCTGTATGTCATAATTGTAAATAATCAGCTGGGATATTTTAACTTTTGAGGGGTTCCCTCTCATCTCCCACTCTCTCCCTCCAACCCCCCCCCTTTTTTTTTCTTTCTCTCCCTCAACGCTCCCCGCTTTCCCAATTAAGCAAAGTGGGCCATGCCGGTCATGTTGACTTAGCAAAGGTCAATTCTGGATGTGACGCATAATTGTATGGAGATGTTGCTGCGCTTATGCCTGATCACAGCCATTGTTATCTACATTTTTACTATCTCATCTTTATTTCCTATGTTAAATTTCTCTACAGATGTATGACATATATGAGGTTCAAGCGAACTGTTGATCTCTATCATCTGTAAACTGTATATTGCTTAATAAAATTCTGTTGAAACAATAAATGTTTAAATGTAAGAAATTTTCTGTATCACTTATTACTGAAGGCTGCTTTCACACTGGAGTGGGCAGGCGTTGACGGTAAAATGCTGCTAGTTTTATCGGCGCTTTACCGTCATTTTAGGAACGCTATTCGGCTGCTAGAGGGGCACTTATAACTCCACTAACGGCTGAGGAAGGGGTTAAATGTGGCCGTGAAGCGCCGCTGCCGAATTGCATTGCAGGTGCTTTGGCAGCGGTGCTCATTCATTTCAATGGGCAGGAGTGGTGGAGGAACGGTATACACAGCTCCAAAGATGCTGCTTGCAGGACTTTTTTTAACATCCTGCCAGCGCATCGCCACAGTGTGAAAGCACTCGGGCTTTCACACAGACTGCAGGGGAGCTGTTTTGGAGCACTTTACAGGCGCTATTTTTAGCCCAAAAGCTCCTGAAAAACGCCCCAGTGTGAAAGGGATCTAACTGTTAAATTTTATGAGATGAAGGTGAAAAAAAAAAAATTGGCCTAACATATTGGCTCAAAAAAACAACAACATCATATATCGGCCATCAGCCACCGCAATTTCTAAATATCGGCCAGAGAAAAAACCCATATCGGTCGACCTCTAGTGCTTATAATATGGTGATCGTGATAAGAAATTAGCATTATGTAGTCTAGTAGCATGTACTAAATACAGACTGTCAGACACATAAGTACAAAGTGAACGCTAAGTCATGTAAAAAAACGTAACCAATAATAAATACCTGATTATTTTGTAGGAATTATTTAAGCACTGTGACAACCGCAATTGGATGCGCAGTGCTAATCTGTTCAAATTAGGAGCATGCAGCTATCATGTCTGAATTATGATAAATTACTAAGTAAATAAAACCAATCAGCAAAGCAGTCTGCTGGTGTCTGTTCTTACTCAAGAGTCGGAGAAAACAAATGTCAGTGTGGTCACATCAGGGATCAGCTGAGGAGCTCTGATGGAGAGAACTTCCACTTATACCCACATTGGTAGGAGCTTACATTGATAACAAGTGTGTAACATTTGGTCATAGATTTACTCCCACTGGAAGGGGCCATCCCTAGCAGCATGTGCAAAATACAACAAGAACAAAGTAAGAACTAAATGATGGGAAAATGAAAAACGTAACCAGTAATAATAAATACCTAAGGCCTCTTTCACGCGGGATGGATCCGTGATGATCCGCCCCGTGGACATCCACTTGCTCAGCGGGGATCGCTCCGTCGATCCCCGCTGAGCAGGCAGATGACAGGTCAGTCTCTGCACACTGTGCAGGGACGAACCTGTCAGAGCGCCGATCTCCCCTATGGGGGATTGGATAAAGACGGACCGTAGAGTCCATCGTCACCCGATCCGATCCGCAGACGGATGGAAAAGTAGCTTTTTCCTCCGTCACACTTTTTCGGATTGGACAGGGTCAGATGTCAGCGGACATGTCAGTGCTGACATCCGACGCTCCATAGATCTCTATGGAGCATCCGTTCAGGTCCACCTAAGAAACTGACAGGTGGACCCGAACGGATCATCCGTGTGAAAGAGGCCTAATTGTTTTGTAGGAATTATTCAGGCACTGCGATATCCACAATTGGATACACAGTGTCTGTCTGTTCAGATCAGGAACATGTAAGTGCCATGTCTGAGTAGAAAGAAAATTCTAATAATAATTATAATAAATTACTAAGTAAATAAAGTAGCAGTCATGCAGCCAGGCAGCAAAGCAGCCTGCTAATTTCTGTTCTTACCCAAGAATCTGAAAAAACACGTCAGTGTGCTCACATCAGGGATCAGCTAAGGAACTCATCTTTTACCCACGTTTATAAGTGCTTTAATTGATAACAGGTGTATAGTATTTGGTCATAGGTTTACTCCCACAAAGGCTGCTGCTGGAAGCGGCCCCTCCGTGGCCACCTCGGTGTTCCGGAAGGCAAAAATTGCTTGATTTCCCCATCACACACAGTTAGTGCTGATGGAGGAATGTCTCCTGTGGAGCTTTTGTGTTCTCCCGATGGCAATACTCGCATCCTAGAAATCCGACATGCTGGTTGTACTGTTCAAGTTGATCATGATCGACTTGGGTACAATCAGCCTGCCCATACATGGATCGAAGCCAGGCTTTGCTGAACAAGCCGAGATCCTTCTATGGCCAACTTATGTAAAAGATTACCTATTTCTTACTATGAATGTACAGTAAATATGCTGCCCCCATATATAATTACAAACTACATAGGTTTTTAAAACATTGACATGCTAAGGCTGTTTTCCTTTTTGCTGATCTTTTATTCCATGCATATGTAAAGAATCATTGAAAAGGCTGTTTAACATAACAAAGCCAAGCTATTTACTGGGCGACAATTTGTGTTAGCTGCTGCCAGTCAATAAAACATACACACAGTGTGTTTAGTTTACAGTGGGGAAGCATGCCAGGCTCTCCTGTTTGGTGCTTGTGCTGCTTGCCATGGGTGGCTGGCTCTTCATATAGAGGTTGGATCATGCCACACTAGAGCTTGGCAAGGAATTACAGGCTTTTGCATGGGATAGTTGGCAAAAAATTGAGAAAAAAAATCTAAGCAGAATTGAATAATTGGATATTTTTTCCTTATATATACGGGACAGAATTTGTCCAGTTCTGTCTTTTTGTCTAGAATAGCCTAAGTTTTCCAGGTGATGTGCTCCTTCGTGGGCATAGGGTCACCTATTGCTCTAACGACCTATGATGATGATATCTGTAGATTATAGTATTCTCAAAATTCTGACTGTGGTACAATGAAATCTGAATGCTATGGACTATTGCACTTCGTACTTTAATGGAATAAACCTGATATATACCCTCACCAGCCACTTTATTGGGTACACCTTGCTAGTACTGGGTTGTACCCCCCTTTGCCTTCAGAACTGCCTTATTTCTTCATGGCATAGATTCAACAAGGCGTTGGAAACATTCCTCAGAGATTTTGGTCCATATTGACATGATGGCATCACACAGTTGCTGCCGATTTGTCGGCTGCACATCCATGATGCGAATATGCTGTTCCACCACATCCCAAAGGTGCTCTATTGGATTGAGATCTGGTGACTGTGGAGGACATTGGAGTACAGTGACCTCATTGTCATGTTCAAGAAACCAGTGGTGAGATGTTTGAGCTTCGTGACATGGTGCATTATCCTGCTAGATGTATCCATCAGAAGATGGGTACACTGTAGTGTAGGGATGGACATGGTCAGCAACAATACTGTGGCATTTAAACAATTCTCAATTGGTACTAAGGGGCCCAAAGTGTGCCAAGAAGCTATCCAAGACTCTACCAGCACCAGCCTGAACTGTTGATACAAGGCAGGATGGAGCCACGCTTTCCTGTTGTTAACCCCAAATTCTAACCCTACCATCTGAATGTTGCAGCTGAAATCAAGATTTGTCAGACCCGGCAATGTTTGTCCAATTTTGGTGAGCCTGTGTGAATTGTAGCCTCAGTTTCCTGTTTTTAGCTGACAGGAGAGGCACCCGGTGTGGTCTTCTGCCGCTTGTGCCCATCTGCTTCAAGATTCGATGTGTTGTGCGTTCAGAGATGGTATTCTGCATACCTTGGTTGCAATGAGTGGTTATTTGAGCTACTGTTGCCTTTCTATCATATCAAACCAGTCTGCCCATTCTCCTCTGACCTCTGACATCAACAAAGCATTTTCATCACACAACTGCTGTTCACTGGATATTTTCTCTTTTTCTGACCATTCTCTGTAAATCCTAGAGATGGTTGTGTGTGAAAATGCCAGTAGATCAGCAGTTTTTGAAATACACAGACCAGCCCATCTTGCACCAACAACCATGCCACGTTCAAAGTCAGTCCCCTTTCTTCCTCATTCTGATGCTCGGTTTGAACTTCAGTAAGTTGTGATCACCACGTCTACATGCCTAAATGCATTGAGTTGCTGCCATGCGATTGGCTGATTAGCAATTTGTGTTACCAAGCAATTGGACGGGTGTACCTAATAAAGTGGCCGTTGAGTGTATTTGTTCAGCATGAAGGTGGAAAGAGCAAAGGTGACTCGCAAAGTGTAGCAATCCACATCTACTCTTCTGCCATCATCTTTGTACCGCCTTACTGAACGAGCCATATAGCGTCCAAATCATGTGCACAGATTACACGTGCTTTTGCAAATAAACAAATTGTCCTTCTGCATCTGTAAAAGCAAAAATTCCATTGTTCTGGTGTCACATCAGTGAAATAAATTGTAGTCATAGAAACATTTATCTGAAAGATGAGTCTTGTGCAGCTTATGCAGCTTTCATATGTTCAATTTTTCATGCTTAATCAGACCAGGTCCAGTCACGTCGGTTTGAGCTTGCAGGCCCCACATTCCTGGCTTATCTTCACCTCACAAGCACTTCTCCCTTCTGCCATTTGAAGGCCTCTAAATAGAAATTCTTAATCTTTAAAACATGGTTTATATAATAGAGAAAATACCATTTACGGGATGTCAACAGACATTTCAGGACATACTGAATTAAAGACAGCTGAAATAAAATTCTATTCATGTTATTGTACACAAAGAGGACTTGTCTGGCTATCCAGTAGAGCAGAGGAGACAACCTTAGGCCCATTTCACACTGGGGCTTCCGTGCCATCGGCGGTAAAGCGCTGATAATTTTAGTGGCACTTTACCATCGTTTTTGCGAGGGTTTTGGAAATGGAATCCAATTTACTGTTAGGAGACAGTTATATCATGACCAATGACAACAAGGACACACACTGTATTGAGTAAAAGACATTCTGTGTCTTCTCACTGAGTGGAGGCCATGTGCGTCATGAGATGAATGACAATATGATCATTCAAGGATGGTAAGAATGTCATTATTTTATCTGCAAGACACAATGTCGTCATCTCTATAGGATTCAAATCTGGAAGAGACGCGTGCCATTTATGACATTGTGTTTTGAGGTATTATATTTATTTTATTGTTTTTTTAAAAGGAGGAGACAACAAAAGTTGCCCATCCATGGGCTACATAACAACAGTAGCGTTATATGTCAGAGATGACGAGCAAGAGAGCCAAACAAGGAGGGCAGTCCAAAATGAGGTGTTATTTCACTACTGCGGGGTGGACAAAATAATGGAAACATGAAAAAAGGATGTTAATTTGGACTAAATCTCATTTATAGACATAGTTTAGGAATTGAGACGGATTAGGATGGTTGATATTTAACAGTATGTATCAGCAATAGAAGAAGGGTGTCAAATAAAACATATTGTCTCAAGTCTGGCCTGATGCTTGCCATACACATATAAATGTAAAACTAAATCTAGCTGATTCCTCCATCCACACTGCACAGCTTGGATGGATGAATCTCCCATTGCAACTTCTGCATTTGACAGCTGGCCCCGCTGCCAGCCAGAATACCTGATCATGCAATTTTCCACTCGGCTCCATCGACTTATCAAATAAAGGAAGCTGGGCAAGAGCCAGCAAACAGGGCAACCCATTGAGCGAATTCCAGTCAGTTCATCGAAAATCAACCTAGATTTCATCAATGTATGGCCATCAGTGACCTCAAGCTCAAGTGCATTTGGGTTATGCAGCAGGACAATGATCCAAGACACAACAGCTAGTCCACCTCCAAATGGTTCAAACAAAGCAAAATTTAGGTTTTGGAGTGGCCTAGTCAAAGCCCAGACTTAAATCCAATTGAGATGCTGTATTATGACCTTACACAGGCCGTTCATGCTGGAAAACCCTCCAATGTGGTTGAATTAAAACAATTCTGCAAAGAAGAGTGGGCCAAAATTGCTCCACAGCAATGTGAAAGGCTCCTTGCCAGTTATGGCAAATGCTTGATTGCAGTTGTTGCCGCCAAGGGTGGCACAACCAGTTATTAGGTTTAGGGGGCAATTACTTTTTCACACAAAGCTAGGCAGGTTTGGACAGCTTTTTTGCCTTAATAAATTAAACCATCATTTAAAAACTGCATTTTGTATTTAGTCAGGTTATTGGCCTCCAGTGCCTCTTCCTGCTTCTTCCTGTCTGCACATCTAGACCTACTTTCTGTATCTTGATGATGTGGTCCTCTGACATTGCTTGCTTGCTGCTTGAAGCTGACTCATCAGGAGCATTGGCAAAGTCCAGCTATGCCCAGAGCTGGCTTCTTGGTTAGAGTCTTCCTTTACCTGCTGTAGTTCTAAAGCAGGCTGTAGATGATGTGTTTTTCGAAAATCGGTTCATTCCTCCATCAATGCAGCCAGTGTTGATGGGGAATCACTCACGCTAGGCTGGGGGGGGTTGGGCTAGTGCTAGCTGTCCCTGCCAGGAGGTCTTAGTGATGCTAGCAATACTCGCATGTAAAAATCCAACATGCTGGTTGTACCCAAGTCACTTGATGGATCGACTTGGATGCAATCGATGGTTTGAATCTCGGCCGGATCAGTAGGGAACAACTCTGGACAGCTTAATTGTCTGCCTCAGTCTTTGACCTACACCCCAATCCCAGCTTGTCTGGACATGGGAGAAGTACAGAGGAATAAATTGCTATTAACGTTATATATAACTATATATATATATATATATATATATATATATATATATATATATATATATATATATATATATATATATATATATATATATATATATATTGACTTTTCTCCATATTGTAATGTTACAACCAGAAATGAAATAGGGTGATAGGGTGCAATTTGTATTTTTACTACTGATTTACACAAACATTAATTAAACAAAAAAATGTAAGTAAGTAAATTTATAAGTATTCCAAACCCTTCATCATTTCTGAGTAGAACCACCTTTAATTACAGCCATGAGACTCTATCTGACAGCTATTCTTGGTCTAGCTCTACCCGATTGGATACAGAATGTAGTTGAACAGCCAAGTCTTTACAAAGATTCTCAATTGGATTGAGGTTTGAGCTGTGACTGAGCTATTTGACAATATTTAGGCTTTTGGTGTCAGTCCATTCCAGTGTAGCTTTGACTCGGAGTTTAGAGTCATTGTCCTTGGGTCTTCTGTAGTAGTTTTTCTTTGTTGTTTTTTTTAAATGCATCGCCAGTCCATGTGTTCCCTGCTGCAAAGGTCAGTTACAGGCTGGATTGGTTGCCATTTATTTGTACCATTTGTTGGAAAACCAGTTTTTTAATCTGTATTGTAAAAGAGAATATTTTATTCATTGGAATGCTGACAGCCCCATGATAAATTGACACTCCTGTCTCAAAGAACAGGACTGGCTCACATAACTGGTCACGCAGCTTATACAGTTCATGATAGCTTGTATTTAGCTTTCTCCTTCTCTGGAGCTTTCCTTGCCAATAAGTAAACACATCGCTTCAGGTAGTTCTTGGGAATATAAATCATTTTCTGGGTTTTCATCTTCAGAATAACTCCTTATTCACCGTGGCATCTTATACTTGCATTGTTACACAGTATGCTAAAATAATATTGTAATGTTAAAAGTAATGTATCAAGTTGTTATGTATTACGGTATGTGTGTGCTGTCAACATGAGACCAGGTAGTTGGCAGGGCAGTAACTATCTGACCAGTTGGGGAGTCTATTTGTAATTGATTTAACCCAAGATTCATACATCCTTTACCCAGGATTAATGCATTTGTTCAGTTTAATCAATTTAGAAAAAAGTGTGAATCATGGATGAAAGTTAGAAATGGACCCCGCTGTGTCTCTGTTTTGACTCTTAAGCTGGCCATAGCTTGACTGAAATTTGGCCTGTATTCTATGATATATATATATAAATAAATAAATTCTGGCATTCCTCTCCTACATGTATAAATCATATTTTTATTGCTAAAAAATCATTTTAACATTTTATATATAGTTTCATAGTTAGTAAGGTTGAATAAAAACACCAGTCCATCCAGTTCAACCTGAGTGAGGTGTCTACTATTGTCCCCATCCCTGTACATTGCACATTCACATTCCATATTGGTCCCTACCCTCAAGGAGCCCACAATGCAAGGTCCCCATTCATATACTAGGGCCAGTATTGGACAGAAGCCAATTAACCTACCTGCGTGTCTTTGCGGTGTGGGAGGAAACCGCAGTACCCTTCTTACTGCTAGGCGAGAGTGCTAACCACTACACCACTGTGTGTATATATGTATATATGTATATATATATATAATGTGAGACCCCAGATATCTCCTCTACCCTGTTTACATCTGCTAGTGCTGGGAGTGACGCCATGGCATCACTTCCAGCCTCCCAGGGTCACAGAGCTGACCAGGGACCATCCGATCCATGGACAGCTATATGGTAATCTAGCACCCCTGGGGATCAGTAATCCGGCTTCCCAATCACACAGGAGAGCCTGGTAAGGCACCTAAGGGTGGTGGGAGATGCGGCCTGCGGCCTGTAAGAGCAATCCAGTTGCTGAATAGCTCCTAGGAGGAGTTTTACATTACAGGAAATCGTTGGCTGAAAAGAAAGATATATGAATGATGTCTGTAGCAACAGGCATCATTCAGATGTTGCCACATCAACCTAAGGACCTCATATGATGTCCTATGGGTGGGAAGTAGTTAAATTATCCTTGCACCTGACTGGGTATTCTTTACAAATTGAAGCTTCATCACATTCACTAAGTTCTGGGGAAAATGCAGAGTGCACAGTCTATTGGCCTTTAGTAAATACACCCCAATGCCATAGAGGGGAAAATTCATCCATCCACCTCATTGGTGTGGATGGAGGAACACATATATTTTATTTTATTTTTGTTCAGCCTGCTGGCTGAACGAAAAAAAAAAAGAAACATCTATGGCCATCTTTAGCCTCAAGAGTCAAGATGTTTTATAATAATTTAAAAGTGAATATTCTGATTCTTGTAAAAGCCTATTTGTTTATCTTGAAATGCCGTGTCAGGCATACTGAATGTATTTCCTTGACTTTTTTATAAACTGAGCATTATTCCCTTAAAGGGGTTGTAAAGGTAAATGTTTTTTCACCTTAATGCATTCTATGCATTAAGGTGAAAAAACATCTCACACTGCCCGCGCCCCCAGTCCCCCTGTTTTACTTACCTGACCCCTCGAAAATCCCGCGCTCGCCCCCGCCGTCCTCTTCGCCGCTCAGCCTGGCCGCTGATTGGCTGGAGTGGATGGATTGAAAGCAGCGCAGCCATTGGCTCGCGCTGCTGTCAATCACATCCAATGACGCAGCGCGCCGGGGGGCGGGGCCTTGTGATACAGCGAGCGGCTATAGCCGCCGGCTGTATCACGGGAGCGCGCCCGCAGTGCTTCTCACCAATGCGAGGGAGCTCGCATTAACGTGAGAAGCACCTGCGGGAGGAAGCAGAGACAGCCGCCGAGGGACCCCAGAAGAGCAGGTTCGGGGCCACTCTGTGCAAAACGAGCTGCACAGTGGAGGTAAGTATGACATGTTTGTTATTTTAAAAAAATAAAAATTTTTACTTTACAACCCCTTTAAGCCAGATCATTACTGGTTGTAACTTTTATTTTTCTTCCAACATCATCATCATCATCATCTCTACAATCATTGTCAGTCACAAGAATTAGAAAGCACAGGTGGAAAATAGCAGCGTTTTGTAATTGTTAGGTGCTTTAATTTGCATAATTTTCAGGTATAAAAATAGAGCAACAGTAAGATTTTTTTCTTTTGCAAAAAAATAAATAAAATATTGAAGTCAAATATAGTTTAATGTTTCTCTTCCGTATTTATGAGAAAATAATCAATTAAAGCAATTATTACCAAATCATCTGGAATCTATATTTATTTTTAAGTTAAATTCTCTATACATCAAAAATAAGGCGGGGGCTGTTATAATTTGAGGCTGTCCATCATATTTGTAGGCTAGTTGGAGCCATGGGAGACAACAGGGAGTCAGCTGTTCAGAATTTGAATAAAGAATTTCTTCAGTTTATACGACACTTGGGGCATGCTGAGAAGTAGTGTGTATAATTTGTTTTCTTCTTCCACCATGCTTCACAGTTGAGATGATTTTTGGATGTTAATATGCAATGGTTTTATGCAGATATAATGCTGTGTACATTTACCAAAAATCAAACTTTTGTTTCATATGTTCAAAGCAATCCTGAGATAAAATGTGTTTTTACCAGTTACTTTTTCTGTTTAAACCTTGAAGACATTGAATCAGTCTGCTCTTGTTCTAATTTTTCTCTTATGGTACATTTGTGAACACCAGTCTTGTTAAGTGCTAGTGCTAGGCATGTCTGTAGATCTTTAGTTGTCACTCTTGGGTTCCATGTCACCTGTTTGAAGGTCACGCAGTGCTCTTTTGAACTTTGTAACTTGCCCACTTCTACTTTGTAAACTATCTGCCTTAAAGCGGATATTCACTTCATCTGAGCACCACAAACCAAAAGTATTATTGTTTAATATTCCAAGAAAACTCCCCCCTACATCTCTGTCTCCATGCTTTATTTAGTCTAGAAATCACTTTGTATTTCTGGCCATGACCATCTTGAGTAAGGGCAAATGATTCATGTAGTATTTAACTCCTGGAATCCATCTGTCCTTAGGTCAAGCATGCATGCAGGAGAGTATGCAAAGAAAATCCCCCCTCCCCTCCTGAAGACTCCTGGGATGTATGTGTAGCGGTGTGTTGCCACGAGTTACTAACATCCACGCATATTCACCCTGCTGCCAGACATCCATACGTCACACTTGTAGACAATGAAAAGTCTTTTGCTTCGTTTTGTTATTTTATTTGGGGAATTGAACTTGGTTGGGGGAAAGGGACATGGGATGCCCATAGAACAAATTGGTATTTGAAATTATATAACGGTTATGATTAGGCCTCCCTCTGAGTAAGTCCAAGGATTAGTTCCACTTAATGATTCTTAATAGGCCAGCGGCCTGCAATACCTCTTCTTGGCGGCCCTAAACATTTAGTTGAAAGATACTTGATGATGGACTACTGATCCCAGCAAGCTGACTTGCAAATCCTGCATCCGCAGGCTGCAACGCTTTGGCACAAAATCCCACAGTCTCTCCTCTGCACCCATCTCCCCTGGCATGCTTCTTCCAGATCTCCACTGTGCCTCACTCACGACTCCTGCCTTAGGTCCCTCCTGAAGGATTTTTCCAGACCATGCGGTCCGACTGCCTAAGTAGAATTTCCAGCCCCAAATCAGTCTCCATCTGTGTTAAACCATTCCAGAGCCTGAAATATTTATTTGATTGAGCCTCACTCCAAATGTCCACTACCCAACCTAATGCCAGCCATACACGGTTCGAATTTCGAAAGAATTTTCTTTTGAAAATCGTATCTAAGAATTTTCGTATGAACTTCGCACCATTAGTGGGCTGTAGCAACAGCCGATTTTTCGCGTGGAAATCAAATTTGAGGAATTGGACATGTTGGAAATTTTTTGAAAAACGAACGATTTGCTAATCAATGATGGGAGAATCGTGCGAGAAATGTAATAAGAAAGGAAAATTTACGGAGAGAAAAGAAGATTCCCGGCCACGAAAATTCTTTTCTGTAGCAAAATGAGGTGAAATTGAAGGCTTGGTTGGCTGAATTTCGAAAACCAATGGTGGCGCCATCGGATCACAAAAAATACGAATTTTCTGATTTTGAAAAGAAAATTTGTTCGAAATTCGACCGTGTATCGCCTGCATTATGCAGGATTGTACAGGTGAACACTACAATGATAAATCAGACTGGTTTATTCAGGATAGAGTGACATAGGGGTTGATTTACTAAAACTGGAGAGGGCAAAATCTGGTGCAGCTCTGCATGGTAGCCAATCTGCTTCTAGCATGGTCAATTAAATAAACTGAAAGCTGATTGGTTTCTATGCAGATCTGCACCAGATTTTGCACTCTCCAGTTTTAGTAAATCAACCACAGTGTCTCCTGATAGCTCCTCCTTAGCAAGGTATATCCTTGCATCCATACTCCCTTACCACCGCCTCACCCCGGGTAAGCTTTGATGACAGATGGTGTCACAGCTTAGCAAAGTGGATGACATGTTGGTGGGGTGTGTGTGTGTGTGTGTGTGTGTGGTTGTGAAAATCATCTTGGCATGAAAAGCAGTTCAAGTTATTGTTGAGTAAACCTCTGCATACCAAGTCTTCAAAATCTGATCTGGTCACGGAGGTTATGATTACCCTGGGGCATGAAAGGTATAAAAATGTTTCTTTTAGTCCTCACTAAAATAAGTATAGCAATTATGTATAAAACCACTAAACGTTCCCTTTAAGGAATGGTTGTATAACTCCTGGTTGCTTCTACTCGTTGGGCTGTCATGTCTCTTATACCTCATGTAATGGGACACAATGGGGTTGATTTAGTCCCTTTTCACACAGGCGATCTGATCAGGTCAGTTTTTCAGGTGGACCTGATTGGACCCTCCA
Source organism: Lithobates pipiens (assembly GCF_037356315.1). NCBI lineage: Eukaryota > Metazoa > Chordata > Amphibia > Anura > Ranidae > Lithobates > Lithobates pipiens. The sequence goes on from NW_027507758.1 coordinate 517,872,162, forward strand.
GTCGCTTCTATGGATGATGGATGCCAGCGGACATATGTTCTCTGACACCCTTAGTAAAACTGGAGAGTGCAAAATCTGGAGCAGTTCTGCATAGAAACCAATCACCTTCCAAGTTTTCTTTTTGTAATACCCCATACACACGGTCGGACATTCTGACCACAAAATCCGTCTGATTTTTTTCCAACAGATTTTGGCCGAAACTTGTCTTGCATACACACGGCCGCACAAAGTTGTCGGAAAATTCGATCATTCGGAACCAGGTGACGTAAAACAAGTACGACAGGACTACGTAGAGGCCCAGTAGCCAATAGCTTTCATCTCCAAATTCTTTCTGAGCATGTGTGGCACTTTGTGCGTCGGAATTCTGTACACACGATTGGAAAATGCCAGATCGGATTTTGTTGTCGGAAAATTTTAGATCCAGCTCTCAAACTTTTTCCGTTGGAAATTCCGACAGAAAAAGTCAGATAAAGCCCACACACGATCGGATTTTCCAACAACATAATCCGATCAGACTTTTTCTGTCTGAATTTCCGACTGTGTGTATGGGGCATTAAAGCTAAATTGAACAAGCTGAAGTTAGAAGCTTATTGGCTACCATGCACAGCTGCACCCAATCTTTCTTGGTTTTAATAAATCAACTCCAATGGTTTAAATAAAAAAAAAGATGAATCGTTAGTAAAACTCCTCTGGGCATCGTGGAAACGAATAATTATTCAAAGGCAATAACTTTTTTAGTTTTATGGTGGTGCATGGCCATACACGGATCCTGAACAATTGGAAAATGTCATTGCGTCACAAGTACCCATTGACTACATTCTGTAGGGGGTCCTGGTGGCCTTGTGAAAGATTTGAGGATAAGCAGATACCACTTGTGATTAAACCTCAGATATGCTTATAACATTGGGGTAGCTTTGTATTGTTTGAAAATTACATTTTATAAAGCATACTTCTCTTTTACTATAAATGGAATAATAAAAAGACGTAGATGAGACTGATTTATGAAAACTGGACCGGAAGCCACTCTGTTTGCCGTACTTTAATTTTCTGGGAAAATAAAACAAATACTATGACGGGGTAAAGAGCTCCAGTTCTCCAGGTTTCAGAACTCTGCCCATGTTGGCATTGTATTCTAAGCCGTGGTGACCTTGCTGAGCAAATTGCATACAGATTTAAAAACCACACCATGTTCACTATTTCTGTCTTGGCAGACTAAATTTAAGTTGCGGTATTGGAGTTTGGTTATGCGTGCGTCTTTTTTTCTTCTAATTAGAGGTGAACACTAGGCAGCCATAAAACATCAATTAATGCTGTCATGTACTGAGTAACTAAAAACTTTAAATACATTTTTAGATGCAAACAACATAAGTACCTACTGTATACCTGTGTTGGCATTGGCCTTCTCGCTGCACTCAAACTGAAAGAGGGAGGGGCATCACTTGGAGCCAATGACTTTGCACAGTGTGTGTGTTGTTACAATGAAGAGAGCGGATTGAGCAGAGGGATGTCTTTATCTGCAGGCTGCTTCTCCTTCACTGTCCAATCAGCAAGGTGGGGGTTTGTCTTGTTCATGCTGAGTGCTGTCAAAGATCTGACTGTTGTGTCTGACGGGAGTGAGACCCAGAATCAGCTATTATTTGGCTGGTAAATTGGTTCATATACTAATTACTGTGCATTTCAAATGTTGAAGTTTGTCGGAAAAAAAGCTTAAATTAGACTGCTTTGTTCAGCTGTAGACATGTACAGGATTTTGGATATATAGGACAGGTTACCAAATTCCTGATTATAAAATGTCAGAGAACCTATGGTGTCTGGTGCAGGCCAAACTTTGCAGTGACATTAACAGACTCCAACTCCCAGCAACCCTTCCCTATTCCATCAAAAAAGAAAAATACTAAATAACTAGTATGAAGTGAAAATGTGTTACAGATAGACTTAAAGTGTTACTAAACCCACAACAGTAAAATCAGTCTGTATATGCAGTAAAGCATGCTTGTTATACTCACTGTGGAACATAAGGTCTTAATCCTCCATATTGTGTAAGAAAGCTGTCTTCCCTGATCCTCCCCTTCTTCCGCTGTCCCCAATCCATTTCCTGATAAGACAGAACCTTTGGAGTCACTCTGCACATGCTCAGTTTGGTTTGTATTGCTGGAGAGTTTTTTTTTATTTTGTTTTTTTTTCTTGGGAGGGTGCATGTGATCAACACAGAGCCAATCAGCATTGTCCAGACAGAGTGTCAGGGCTCCTGCAGCCTCATAGGACAGTGAGAGCAGAATGAAAACTCCTCCTACAAGCTTTAACCAGACACTGATAGAAGTCATAAGACTGCTATATACTGCTGATGAGAAAGGTTATTTAGCAGTTTATATTCTCTAAAATAATTGCATTCCCATGTTCTGTGTACTGTGGGTGATCAGATTTAGTGAATGCAGGGTCCTGGGTTTAGTAACGCTTTAAGTGAAACACTGAGGGTGGGAGAAACATGTTAGGATCTACAAATAGATCAAATAAATATACAAGTTGTCCTTATTTTGTTACTAAATGTTGACTTTTTTGTTGATTGCAGAATTATTTGCCATGACTACAGCACGATACCGGCCTACATTGGACCTGGCCTTAGATCCCCTGGTTTCCTGCAAACTTTGCCTTGGAGAATATCCTGTAGAGCAGATGACCACCATATCACAATGCCAATGCATATTTTGCACACTGGTATGTATGTCTGTAATCCCTGTTATCTTTCTGCTATTAATAGGAGCTCTCTTTTTTGCATCCACGGCAGAATGCTTTAAAACTCCAGCCTTACTGTTTAGTTGTAAATGTGCATTGTGATATTCATTCTGCTGCAATTTAGCCTTCCTTTGGAAGGAGTGTAGATTTGATGCTGAGTAATGTCAGAGTTAGTTGACATCCAGTCCCTTTCTCATTGGTCTGATTTTTAAGAAAAATCGCCCTGTATTCTAGTGGTGCTGTACTCGTGTTGGGAATGTTGCCATGACGGTCTCCATGCAACCCAGTCCATGGAGCGCACTGTCTTTGAGAGACATTTGCACTGCTTAATGCCTCAGCAATATAGGGGATTTCCACTTGCGGTGCTCACAGGCTGGAGGAGATGTAGGAAGTTCTGGTACCCCGTAAACCAGCTTGGAGTGCACATGTGGGTATAGGGTGGAAGTGATGTCAGCTTGGGGGCGGACCACCTATACATGCCTTTAAATCTTGCAAGTGGCCATGGATTTCCATCATCAGCGAACACCATGACCTGATAGATTTGGATTTGACATGTTACAGATATGTACTTTTCACATGTGAGCTGCTAAAATATGTTTTAATAAGCTATTTGCCCATTGCCGCACTTAGATGGCGCTTCCCCGTCTTTCTTAACTGGGTTCACACAGGAGTGGTGGGGGAAACCACATGTAATTCGGACAGGAATCACACCACATTCCTATTCAAATTGCATGTGATTCTTTGCAGTGCAATCTGAGCCCATTCATTATGTATATGGGCTCAAATTACAACACAAAGGTATCAGTACTTGACATTGGTGAGTGCTTGGCCAATAGTATCGGTACTAATACTCACCGGTAAAAAAAGACAATATTGGTGCAACCCTAGAAAATAGTATGTGCACTTTGCAAGTGCAGTTGCTCAACAGCTTAGGCATGGGTTGCAGGAAAGAAATTTGATTCCCCCATCAACACAAGCAGTGCTGGCAGGGGAATCCCTCCTGCTGAACCATTGTATTCTCCTGGCGGGGGGGGGGGGGGCAGGATAAGTCGTCTCCACCAGGAGAAGACAGTGATTATGGCTAGTGATAATCGCATGTAAAATCCAGCAGGCTGGTTGCACCCAAGTTAATCAGTTGATCAACTTGGTACATTTAGCCTGCTCATACATGTTTTGAATCTCAGCAGGAACCGGTCAAGATTTGAATTGTCTATAGCTGGCTTTAGTAAATAAGGTAAAACTTCACTTTGCAAAGAATACCCAATACCCACGCAAGGAAAAAAAAACAGCATTTGTGATTGCACATGATTGTATAAAGGAAGTCAGCATAGCTTCCCCTCAGTTACTAAGCTTTGGAACAACTGCATTCGCAAAGTGCACAGCACAGGGGGAGATTTAATAAAAGTGATACACACAGGGGTTGATTTACTAAAGGTACATAGACTGTGCACTTTGCAAAATGCAATTGCTCCAGAGCTTAGTAAATGAGTGAAAGCTTGGCTGACTTCCATTCTCCAATCATATGCAAGCAAAAATGCTGTTTTTTTTTTTCTTGCATGTGATTGGGTATTCTTTGCAAAGTGAAGCCTTACATTTACTAAGCTCTAGAGCAACAGCAAAGTTACTCCAGTTGCGCAGCCTAGTTACCTTTAGTAAATCAACCCTTTAGAATCTGGTGCAGCTGTGCATGGTAGCCAGTCCATGTCTAACTTCAGTCTGTTCAATTAACCACTACAATACAGGGCACTTTCTCCCCCCTTCCTTCCCAGCCCAATTTTCAGCTTTCATCGCTCTAGCGCTTTCAGTGACAATTGCGCGGTCATGCTACACTGTACCCAAATGAAATTTTTATCATTTTGTTCGCACAAATAGAGATTTATTTTGGTGGTATTTGATCACCTCTACGGTTTTTATTTTTTGCGATATAAGCGCAAAAAAGCGGAAATTTGGAAAAAAAACAATATTTTCTTTTTTCTATTTTAAAAGAAATCCAATAAAATCAAATTTTGTCATAAATTTAAGCCAAAATGTATTCTGCTACATGTTTTTGGTAAAAAAAATTCCGTTAAGTGTATAATAATTGGTTTGTGTGATCACTGACATATGTACGCAAATGATCATGTACATATGTGTGCAGGTGATCACGTACATATGTGTGCACATAATCATTGGGACAAGTGATTTTAGTGGGACATATGTGGGGGACATGTTTTTATTATTAGGGACATGTGTTTTTATTTTTTGGGGACATGTATGTTTTGGGGACATGTGTGTTATGGGGACATATGTGGGGACTGTGTTTACACTGTGTGGTGTGTTGTGTGTTTACTAGACATGTGCAGAGTAAAATATTTCGTTTCGGAATTTCGTTTTCGTCTGAAAACTTAATTTATTTAGTTACTCCCGAAATTCGTTTTTATTTATTTCGTTTTTCGTTCAAAAATTGCATTCGTCCGAAAATCCACATGAATTACGGTCGAATCTGTCTTGGAAGGCTTATGGTGTCTGTCGAATGTATAAAGAAGATTCGACGGAGCTAACTATATAGCATACTTTAGAACCCTATTAAAGTCTATGGGACTCCAACGTTCAAAATCTAAAGTGCTAATTTTAAAGGCTAATTTGCAAGTTACTGTCCTAAAAAGTGTTTGGGGACCTGGGTCCTGCCCCAGGGGACATGTATCAATGCAAAAAAAAGTTTTAAAAACGGCCGTTTTTTCGGGAGCAGTGATTTTAATAATGATTAAAGTGAAACAATAAAAGTGTAATATTCCTTTAAATTTCGTAGGGGGGGGTTGTCTATAGTATGCCTGTGAAGGGGCGCATGTTTCCCGTGCTTAGAATTGTCCCTGCACAAAGTGTCATTTATGCAGGAAAAAAAGTCCTTTAAAATCACTCGCAGCTATTATGAATTGTCGGCTCCGTAATACAGAGAACACTCATTGAAAGTCATTGATAAAAAAATAAATAAATAAATAAATAAATAAAAAAGCGTGGGGGTCCCCCAAATTCAATTACCAGGCCCTTCAGGTCTGGTATGGATATTAAGGAGAACCCTGCCTCAAATTTAAGAAAAAATTTGACGTGGGGTTCCCCCTAAATATCCATAACCAGACCCTTCAGGTCTGGTATGGATATTAAGGGGAACCCCGCGTCAAATTAAAAAAAAAATTGACGTGGGGTTCCCCCTAAAAATCCATACCAGACCCTTTATCCGAGCACGCAACCTGGCAGGCCGCAGGAAAAGAGGGGGGGACGAGAAAGCGGCCCCCCCTCCCTCCTGAACCGTACCAGGCCACATGCCCTCAACATTGGGAGGATGCTTTGGGGGTCCGTGACCCCTCAAAGCACCTTGTCCCCATGTTGATGAGGACAAGGGCCTCATCCCCACAACCCTGGCCGGTGGTTGTGGAGGTCTGCGGGCGGGGGGCTTATCAGAATCTGGAAGCCCCCTTTAACAAGGGGACCCTCAGATCCCGCCCCCCCCCCCTGTTTGAAATGGTAAGGGGGTACAAAAGTACCCCTACCATTTCACAAAGAAAGTGTAAAAAATGGTTAAATAAAACAAACACACTTTTGAAAAATTCCTTTATTAAAAATAAAAAAAGATTCCAGCGGCGGTAATCCACTCTTGCTATCCAGCGACGGACGGTCAGCTCTCCATCGATGTCTAATGTCATCCAGCGCAGCGCAGCATCCTTCTTCTGTCTCCTCCACGGAGACACTGGAGGCATTCCGGCGCTGACGTTTCTTATATACGGAGGGCGGGGCCACCCGTCACCTGACCCCGCCCCCCTCTGACGCAAGGGGAAACCCGGGGTTCCCCGTGACGTATGGGTGACCCCGCCCCCCTCTGATGTAACGGAAACCTGCCTGTGTTACATCAGAGGGGTGCGGGTCACCCCTACGTCACAGGGAACCCCGGGTTTCCCCTTGCGTCAGAGGGGGGCGGGGTCAGGTGACGGGTGGCCCCGCCCACCCTATATAAGAAACGTCAAGCCGCCGGAATGTCTGTAGTGTCTCCTCCACGGAGACAGAAGAAGGATGCTGCGCTGCGCTGGATGACATTAGACATCGATGGAGAGCTGACCGTCCGTCGCTGGATAGCAAGAGTGGATTACCGCCGCTGGAATCTTTTTTTTTTATTTTTAATAAAGGAATTTTTCAAAAGTGTGTTGGTTTTATTTAACCATTTTTTACACTTTCTTTGTGAAATGGTAGGGGTACTTTTGTACCCCCTTACCATTTCAAACAGGGGGGGGGCGGGATCTGGGGGTCCCCTTGTTAAAGGGGGCTTCCAGATTCTGATAAGCCCCCCGCCCGCAGACCTCCACAACCACCGGCCAGGGTTGTGGGGATGAGGCCCTTGTCCTCATCAACATGGGGACAAGGTGCTTTGAGGGGTCACGGACCCCCAAAGCATCCTCCCAATGTTGAGGGCATGTGGCCTGGTACGGTTCAGGAGGGAGGGGGGGCCGCTCTCTCGTCCCCCCCTCTTTTCCTGCGGCCTGCCAGGTTGCGTGCTCGGATAAAGGGTCTGGTATGGATTTTTAGGGGGAACCCCATGTCAAATTTTTTTTAAATTTGATGCGGGGTTCCCCTTAATATCCATACCAGACCTGAAGGGTCTGGTTATGTATATTTAGGGGGAACCCCACGTCAAATTTTTTCTTAAATTTGAGGCAGGGTTCCCCTTAATATCCATACCAGACCTGAAGGGCCTGGAAATTGAATTTGGGGGACCCCCATGCTTTTTTATTTATTTATTTATTTATTTTTTTATCAATGACTTTCAATGAGTGTTCTCTGTATTACGGAGCCGACAATTCATAATAGCTGCGAGTGATTTTAAAGGACTTTTTTTCCTGCATAAATGACACTTTGTGCAGGGACAATTCTAAGCACGGGAAACATGCGCCCCTTCACAGGCATACTATAGACAACCCCCCCCTACGAAATTTAAAGGAATATTACACTTTTATTGTTTCACTTTAATCATTATTAAAATCACTGCTCCCGAAAAAACGGCCGTTTTTAAAACTTTTTTTTGCATTGATACATGTCCCCTGGGGCAGGACCCGGGTCCCCAAACACTTTTTAGGACAGTAACTTGCAGAATCTTTTCTCTCTGTCAAATCTTTTTTCTCTGTCGAATATTTTCTCTATATAATCTTGGACTAATAGAGGTAAGGTTAAGCACATTCGACCACAGGTTCTATAGACAGATTGTTATCGTCAGAGTCATGTCGAATCTCCTATTCTATATCGAACTGTTGTAACAATGAAAACGAAAATAAAGCATTTATTTATGTCGGATCTTTCGTTTTTCGGATTTTGTGCTTTCGTTATCGTTTGTCAAAACGAAAACGAAAATAGCTGAAATTCGGACGAAAATGCATTCGGACGAAAACGAATGCACATGTCTAGTGTTTACACTAGACTGAAGATCAGTGAGTAAAAAGCTGTAAAAAACAGCTCATACTCACTGATCATCAGCCGGCTGCAGCAATCTGCTCTCCTCTCCTCAGCGATGACTTCTGTGTGAGGAGAGGAGGAGCCGATTGCCTAGCAACCGGCTGTTTGTTTACATCACATGACGGCCGTGATTGGACACGGCCGTCATGTGATCAGGAGGGCCAATCACAGAGCCCTCCTACCGATCTGAGATGCGCCGTGTCCCGGTGACACGGGCGCATCGGGATCGCGCCGCTGCGCGGGCACGCGCGCGCGCGATCCCGCTCCTCCTGATGGACGTTCCTGAACGTCCTATCAGGAGTAGACGGCTCCCACCCGGCCGTTTATGTGCATTGGCCGGGTGGGAAGTGGTTAAGCTTTGGAGATAAAATCTGGAAGCTGATTGGTTTCTGTGCAGAGCTGCACCAGATTTAGCACTCTCCAGTTTTAGTAAATAACTCCCACGGTGTATTTGCCATTAGTATATAAACCCCAAGGGGTCTAAGGTGTTTTAAGACAGAATGATGTAAGGCTCAGTAAGCTGTGTCAGTTCACAGCATTTCAGTTTAGAGCAGCCTTTCTCAACCTTTTCAACACAGAGGAACCCTTGAAATAGTTCTCTGGTCTCGAGGAATCCCTGCTAAAAATTAGAACTCTACAACTCATGATACATTAGTGTGATGGTCAGTGACAGGTATGGTGCTTACACTTGTGGTCATTGGGAAGAATTACCTCCTTACAGATAGCTAAAAAGATCAATGGTGTCAGTGGGAACTTATATGAGAGGCACAAATTGCCCAATGCTGAAGGAACCCCTAGCAACCTCTGGAGGAACCCTAGGGCTCCACAGAACCCTGGTTGAGAATCACTGGTTTAGAGAGTCATTCATTTTGCTAGAACCTGTAAAACTAAAAAAAAACTGTGTCCTTTCTATCTGTCCAATCTATATTTCTGCAGTGACTATGCTTTTAGAACATTTTCTGGTAATAATAATTGTCTATAGCACTTAGTAATGACATATCAGTGGGGTAGCAGAGAGTCCTGACAAGGGATGAGTTGCTATATTTAAAATGTTTTTTTTTGTATATTACCCATACAGTATATGATATCTACCACTTCTTTAATTTATTAATTTCACATATATTGGCTAAACTTCACCCTATATTTCTTACCTTACACATCACATTTTTGCATTGCTTAAGTGATAAGCTCATAGTCATATTATAACTGCAGCAGACAATATGCTGAGGTCGTTGCAGTCATCCGACACACTGCCACGTATGATGTTGCTTAGCAATGGGATGATAATATAGTCACGGTGATCTCCAATAAGTTTGTTGAGTATCATCATAACTAGAAAAAAAGCTTTGAATGTAGACAGATATATCTGGAATTACTGACTCTGATGTAAACGTCTGCATTCATTGTTTCTATTGTGATATACTGTGTATATATATATATATATATATATATATATATATATATATATATATATATATATATATATATATATATATATATATATATATATATATATATATACTTGTAAGTTGACTTTTGCATCTCAAAAAATAAAGTAGATACAATGTATGCGGAAGACTGGCTTGATACTCCAGGTGTAGCACCTAAAGCATTATTATTAAATAGATTACTCTCCCGATGTTACTCTGTCTGCCTGGCCAAGAAGAATATATCACCGTGATTATATTTCTCAAACTCTCCCCCTTTTTTACTAAGACAGTGGCGGTTTTGTCTTATTTGTCTACTCTCAGGAGTTTTCCCTTTATGTATGACTTATGTATGACTAAGAACTAAACCAACTTGCTGAAAGTGACAGTTGGGTGATATATTTATTGGCGGCGGTTTAGGCAATACATAAACAAGACATGATTTGTATTCAGTAATATTTACTTTATTATTGCACCCTTATATTGTACAACAGCTATAAATATCAAATATATTTAATAATATAAAAGCCTTAACGTTCCGATATACTAAGTTCTACCAGCAAATATTTGTAGCGGAACCGCACCATTGGGGTCATTGTAATGCGGGTTTTTTTTTGTTGGGGTAAAGATGTTGCTTTTGTTAACCATGTCAAACTTTCAATAAAAAAGCTATTGGATTAAAAAACTAGTATATTTTTAACGTCATTTTTTTGTTTTTTTGTTTACCAACGATTTTTTTTATTGAAAAGAATACAGAATAAAGCAAATATTCAGACAGCATAAATGACTATCGTTACATAACGGACACCAGTCTGACATGAACAATTTTTCTAGGATAGAAAACAAAAAAGAAAATGTCCTCATATTCATGACCAAATTCCGTCTGGGGTAAGGTAATAAAAAGGAAAAAAAAATAAACAGTGTACTCATTGGACATGTAAACCAGTATATACAGTATGATGCTTTTCTTACTGGGTAAGAGAAGGGAAATAAACAGAAAACAGAAAAAAGAAACTGAAAAAATTAAGACATAATAGCAATATAACGTCATGGGCAAAAAAGAACCTATTGATTAACAAGCCTACATGACCGTAGGAGGACCAAAATTCCAATTTTCTGTTTAAATATGGGCATAGTTTTCATAAGGGAGTGGTTAACACGCTCCATAAGTTGTATGGCCTCCATACGCTTCAGAATCTGATCCCATGGGACCATAGGGAACCACCAATGCAAAGCAATTGCCCAGTGGACTACACAAATAGAGTGTTAGCTAACCTTTGGCGTGGGGGGGTTCACTTCCGATAGATCTGCGAAAAATAAACACATCTGCAAAGTTAAAGTCAATCGTGTGCCCGCCATTTGGGCAAATCTAGTGGACATTCCCTACCAAATTGACTTAATTTCCTTACAGCTCTAGAAGGTATGGAGGTGTGTGTCAGGACAACCCTAAAGCAAGTCTCCGGCACTAGTGAATAAAATCTCTGTAATTTTAACAGATGTATAGTACCATCCAGTGTGAAGCTTGACTACAGTTTCCTTCACAGCCATAGACTTTGCGCATCTATGCATGTTGGAGAACATGTCCAACCACTCATCTCGGGGGGGAAAACCCGGCCTGTTGCTGCTTCCCAACTGAGCATCCCTGAGGACTTAGCTGGAAGATCACGTTCATTTAGGCATTTGTATAGAATATAAATATGACCCTTATCTCTAGAGGAGGATCTGCAGAGGCGCTCGAAGATGGTCTCATCATTGTCTGAGCTCAAGAGGAAGTGGGCAGAAAAAAAAGTCTTATCTGCAGATATTTATAGAATTCTGCACGGGGTAATGCATAGTTAAGTTAGAGAAAGGAGAAGGAACAAAAAGGGGGGTTCTTTGGTAAGGGACTTCAAAGACCCTCAGTCAGTGATGACGAACCTTGGCACCCCAGATGCTTTGGAACTACATTTCCCATGATACTCATGCACTCTTCAGTGTGGTTGAGCATCATGGGAAATTTAGTTCCAAAACATCTGGGGTGCCAAGGTTTGCTATCACTGCCCTATGTCGTTCTTAATCCATTTAGAGAATACATTCTTAGTATTAAAAGCAGGAAGAAACCTAGGGTCACCCAAAAAACTAGCCAACCAAGGTTGAGAGGGCATCAAAGAGTATTTTGCTTTATACCACAGGTGTACCGATTGGCTATTTACGTCATGTTTTTAAAGAACTTCAAAGCCTGAATACTTATAGTTTTCTTTGGTTCAGTTGTCATGTTGGTGGAAGTTGAAAAAGAGCTTCCCTACATTGCTACTATACTGAAGCCGCTATGAGCTGTAATGTGAAAAGTGTGACTTCATATACAATGAGTGACTTCATTAGGTCACCAGTTATGGCTCTTCTCAGAGCTAAGGAGAAGTAGGGTTGTGTCACACAGGCACTTTAAGGCTCCGTTAACACTCATACATACAAGTCAACCCATGCAAAGATGTCCATATTAATGTGTTTCAACACACTGCCCAACCTCACTGTGTTATGTCTGTTGTGTTTTTTTGTTTTTCGTTCAACCAGTGGGGTTGAAAAGAAAAAAGTAATTTGTATATACTGATCAGTGTCAGCCATTGAAAATATTTGCAGATTCTTTAGGACCTTTGCAGCATTGAGGATTGCAATTTTGCAATTTTTTTAATATTCACTTCAAACTCCAAAGTTTGATTGCATTGCCATGGCTTCCTTCATTATAAGAGTAACACATTACTATATTGTGAGGAGTAAAAGGAAAAGATTGCACTTGTATTTCATGAAGCAGATTGCCTTGGCAGAATATATTCCTTAGGGCCATGTGCAGAATAGCCTTTGCTCTTCTCTGTTCTTCTCTATAACTTGTTAAATGTTCCAGTGTTATATGAAGTCACGTTCTTGTAGAAGAGAAAACTGATGCACAGACGAGCTAAATGTATTTTTTTTTTCTGTAACAAAAATGTGCAAAAATGTCATATGTAAGAGATTACTTGTAACAATACATCAGATATAAAAAAAATCCTATTAAAGCATTTAGGAGGAGTTTTCATACTGCACTGATCCTCTGTCTGGACATGTCTGGACAGTGCCAATTGGCCCTGTGCTGATCAAATACACTCTCCTAAGAAAAATAAAAAACTCTCTAGCAACACACAACATACTGAGCATGTGCAGGCCGTCCCCTGGCTCTGTAAATATCGAGGTATTTTTTGGAGATGGCGAAAGAAGGGGAGGATCAGAGAAGACAGGATCAAACCGCCTTTATACACCATGCAGAGGATCAACCTCTTAGATTCCACAGTGAGTATAACAAGCATGCTTTACTGCAACTACAGACTGATTTTACTATTGTGGGTTTAGTAACACTTTAATTAAACAAGCTGAAGTTAGAAGCTGATTGGCTTTCCCCTTAAATCAGGGTCTCCAGAGAGCCTCCCTCTTGCATCAGGATCCTCAGAGAGTCCCCCACTTACATCAGGGTCTGCAATGAGCCTCCCCTCCCCTTGGCGACCTCTGCAGAGACTCAGTGCTATGGGCCCCAGATTCAGGGCTATAGCCCCAAAAGCCACCCCCTAGCGACACCACTGGCTACCATACAGAGCTGCACCAGATTTTGCACTCTCCAGTTTTAGTAAATCAATCCCTGTTACTCATGTCACTTGCTGCATTTAGTATAACATTTCCAAATTGGTGCTTACTTTCAATACCATTTATTATGCATTTTTATTTTTTTCCTTCTTGTTTTGTATTATTATTTTTTTATCTTTTCAAACTGCAATGAACTCAAACCTGTGAATACTGAATGCTTTCTTTGCAGGGGACAGTTTGTTGCGCACATTTTTTCCTTAAGCAGGCCATAGATGTGAGATAAAACTTTCTTTTCTACCACCACGGGTGGAAGGGTAGAAAATCGCTAGATTCCCCCATCAACACAGTCAGTGTTGATGGGGCAATGCCTCCCACTTCATTGTTATATTCTGCCAGCAGGGGGCATGAGGACCCTTCCTGGCCAGCTGAATACAATGGTTACTGCTAGCGGCTATAGCCACTGGCAGCAACTGTATGTAGAAAAATCCAACATGCTGGTTGTACCCAAGTCGATCAGTGGATCGACTAGGGTAAAATCAGCCTGCCCATACATGGATCAAAATTGGCCGGCTTTAGCAAAAGAGTTGCTTTAAAGACCTTCAGGAGAAACAGAAAGTGGAGACAAAAAAGGTAAGTAAACTAGAAACTGATCAATCTATCCAATGAGGATCCGAGACAGCACCTGGAGCTGCTGGGCTCCTGCTCGTCACTGGAACGATCGGGTTCAGGTAAAAAAAGGGCTCTGGGGGGCAGCTGCAGCACAAAATTTTTTTTTACCTTAACCTCCGTACCACGGGCGGTAACCCTGAGCCAGACTCGGGATCGCATTGCTGGATACAGGGAGGATACAGGGAGAAGTTACTTACCTTGTCCCCTGGATCCAGCAATGTCCTCCGCGCTGTGTGATCAAGCTGTCCTCTGCTCGATTCACACAGTGACCGAGTGCCGCCAAGCTCCGTTCCCTGCGACGTTACGGCGCACGGAAGCGGAGATCGGCGCCAAATTCAAAAAAGTAAAAACACACAAAACACACACAGTACTGTAATGTTACAGATTACAGTACTGTATAAAAAAAATTACACACCCCCTTTGTCCCTAGTGGTCTGTGCAGTGCCCTGCATGCACTTTTATATTATAAATACTGTTTTTTCTGCCTGGAATTTGGAGATTGTCCATAGCAGCCAAAAAGTGTCCCTTCATGTGAAAAGTGATTTTAGACCAGCTAGAAAACAGCGATAATAAATTAGAATCACTTGCAGAATTGAGCGATAGCGATTTGTGGGGAAATTCGTCATCAAACACTAAATCCAATGACAGCGACAATTCTGCAAATGAGCAAATTTCAGTGTTTTTGGATTTGATGACATTATTGAATAATTTTTATTATTATATTATAAACTTTATCATACCCGGGATGTCTACTAGACTCTGGTTTGAACAGATTTAAGAGAGTTATTCCTAAGAATTACAGGCCTACAATATAAAAAGCCAAATTTTCATGCAAAATAATTGTACCGCTTTCAGCACCTAAAATCAGAACTAATCATACTGCCAGGGAGGTTAATGCATTAGGGTGAAAAACCACAAGACTTTACAACTCCTTTAACCACTTCTGCCCTGGAAGGATTTACCCCGTTCCTGACCAAGCCATTATTTAAGATTTGCCACTGCGTCGCTTTAACTGACAATTGCGTGGCCGTGCGGCATTGTTTCTAAACAAAATTTAAGTCCTTTTTTTCCCACAAATAGAGCTTTTTTTTGGTAGTATTTGATCACCTCTGCATTTTTTTTTTTTTTTTGTGCTATAAACAAAAGAAGAGCGACAATTAAAAAAAAAAAAAAAAAAAACACACATTATTTTTTACTTTTTGCTATAATAAATATCTCAAATTTAAAAAAAACAAAAAACAAAATTCTTCATCAATTTAGGCCGATACGTATTCTTCTACATATTTTTGGTAAAAAAAATCACAGTAAGCATATATTGATTGGTTTGCACAAAAGTTATAGCGTCTTCAAAATAGGGGATAGATTTATGGCATTTTTATTATTAATTCTTTTTTTTTTTATTGGTAATGGTGGTGATCTGCGATTTTTATCAGGACTGCAACATTGCGGCGGACAGATTGGACACTTTTGACACTTTTTTGGGACCATTGACATTTATACAGTGATCAGTGTTATAAAAATGCACTAATTACTGTGCAAATGTCACTGGCAGGGAAGGCGATCAAGGGGGTTAAATGTGTTCCCTGACTGTGTGTTCTAACTGTGGGGGGGGGGTGGGACTGACTTGGAGAGGAGACCGATCGTTATTCCTATATACTCGGAACACACAATCTGCCTCCTCTCCTCTAACAGGACAAGGATTTGTGTGTTTACACACACAAATCCCCATCGTCACTGTCAGGAGTGATCACGGGAGCCCGACGGCGCACGCGTGCCCCTTATATTACTTAAAGCGCCCGCCATACAGCTACAGTGATTTGCACAGGAGTGCCATTCTGCCGCCGTCATACAATGGTGGGCAGTCAGCAAGTGGTTAAATAAATTATTATTTTTATTATTATTAATAATAATAATAAGAATTAAAAAAAAACACTCAAACCAGAACGAAAAACATTTATAATTTAATAATTATAATAATATGTATTTATTTATTTTGTATTAGGATGTTTATTATTATTTTATTTCTTTTAAGGGTTAGGGGTTAATTATTTATTATTTATTTTTGATTACTTTTGTTTGTGCATTTATTTTACATTTATTTATTCATATATTATTATTATTATTATTAATAATAATAATAATAATAATAATAATAATAGTAATAGTAGTAGTAATAGTAGTAGTAGTAGTATTAATATCCTAAACTTACAGGTTTACTAAACCCTCGTTTTTTTTTTTTTTTTTTTAAATAACAAACATATCATACTTACCTCCTCTGTGCAGTTGGTTTTGCACAAAGTGGCCCCGATCCTCCACTTCTGTTCTCCTCTTCTCAAGTGCCCATTCCTGCTGCTGCGTCTATTGACACATACAGCAGGACACGGCGCCTGCGTCATTGGATTTGATTGACAGCAGCGGGAGCCAATGGCTGCATTGCTAATAATCTATCCAATCAGGACACGAGACACTGGCCGGAGCTGGTGTGCTCTTTCCTGTCGCCGAAATTACGGGCTCAGGTAAGTAAAAGGGGGGCTTGGGGGGGCTACTGCATGACAGTAGGCTTTTCACCTTAATGCATTAAGGTGAAAAACTTTGAGGGTTTACAACCCCTTTAACCTCCCTGGCGGTATAATTATTTCAGATTTTTGATGCTGAAAGCGGTACAATTATTTTGCATGGAAATTTGGCATTTTATATTGTAGGCCTGTAATTCTTAGGAATAACTTAAATCTGTCCAAACCAGAGTCTAGTAGACATCCCGGGTATAACGTTTGAAAAACGAAATCATAAATTATAATATAATAAGTAATTATAACAAATAATAATAATATAATAATAATAAAAATGATTCAATAATGAAATCAAAAACACTGAAATTTGCTCAGTTGCAGAATTGTCGCTGTCAGTACTTTCAGTATTTGATGACGGATCTCCCCACAAATTGCTATCGCTCAATTCTGTGAGTGATTCTAATTTATTATCGCTGTTTTCTAGCTGGTCTAAAACCTATTTTGATGTAAAGGGACAGTTTTGGTTGCTATGGACAATCTCTCGTTTCCAGGCAGAAAGTATATATAATATAAAACTGCATGCAGGACACTGGGCAGACCACTCGGGACAAAAGGGATGAGAAATAAATTGATACAGTAATGTAATCTGTAAGATTACGGTGTCCTATATATGTATTGTATGTTTTACTTTTAGATTTTGGCGCCATTCTCTGTCCCCGTGCGTTGCAATGCTCACAGGGAACGGAGATAGATCAAGCGGAGGACAGCTTGCACACACAGCGGGGAGACATTGCAGGATCCTGGGGACAAGGTAAGTAAGCTGTACCTGGATCCTGCGATGTGATCCCGAGTGTGGCTCGGGGGTTACCACTTTTGGTGCTGAAAATCCACCCCGAGCCACACTCTGGAATACCGTCAGGGTGGTTAGGATAAATAAATAAATAATAATAAGATAATAAATAAAATATTAACCCCTGACCCAAACCACTAGTCCTAACCTAACCTTAACCTTAACCCCTTAGCCTAACATAAAAAAAATAATCAGTAAACAAATAATATAAAAAAAAAGAAATAAATTGTGATGAAAAGCTAAAACAGCTGGAAAACCCAGCTGGAAAACCTAGCCACAAATGATGCAACAGATGGTAGTTTTCTCTATTGGCTAATAAAAAAAGTGGCAAAGCTCAAAAACGTGCACAAAAATGCGCATAAAATCTTGCCAAAATCGCTCATTATGAAAAAACGTGTGAAAAAATGCTCAAAGATTGTTTTGCTCAGGTGTGCATGCAGCCTTTAATCACAGGAGCTGCTGGACAGAATTGCAAATGTTTTAACAGATAAAACATTCCACTTATTTTTATGTCAGCTGTGTTTTTTTGTGGTTTGTCTGGAATTATTCATTCTTAACCTAAATCGAAATAAAACCGAGCTATAGCAGGTGTGTATAAGTGGGTACAGAGATCTTACCATTGAAGTGACAAAGGGGGTTATTTACGAAAAGGCAAATCCACTTTGCACTACAAGTGCACTTGGAAGTGCAGTCGCTCTAAATCCAAGGGGTAGATCTGAAATGAGGGGAAGCTCTGCTGATTTTATCATCCAATCATGTGCAAGCTAAAATGCTGTTTTTTATTTTCCTTGCATGTCCCCCTCGGATCTACAGCGACTTTACTTCCAAGTACACTTGTAGTACAAAGTGGATTTGCCTTTAGTAAATAACCCCCAAAGTGTCATAAGAAGAGGGTAGGTGGTTTCATCACATACTTGTATAACATTTATGAGTGGACTGACCCTTTAAGCACAAGTAGGGTTTGCCCATGTGCTTATACACTTATAGCCACCCATATCCTCAAATATACGTTTGTTTATTCACGAATGCCCATCTGCATCCAGCAGAACTACAATAGTCTATTCTCTGCTTTAAGAAATTCTCATTACATAAAAGGATTTCCAGGGAAACAAATTCTGGCAGCATTGCTTAATAAATGTGAATCTTCTGCCAGATGTCATCTCACTTATTGTGGCAATTATATCCTGAAATAATCTTTCTCTGTAAAGGAGCCAGTTGTGTTTTTCATGCAGGAAATCCCTCCAGAGAGCTAGACAGCTGCAAGCACATAATAGTGATACCAGCCGCTTACATTTCATGGAGAAGTTCTTGTCTATTATGCTGAGAAGTGGCTACTGGAAAAGTGACGGAGTTCAGTCAGCAGTCAGAATCTGGCAAAACTTTGATCTTGGTCTATGTTTTTTTAGATGTGACACAGACAAGTAACCTGTGGGTTAGAACCTCTGCCTTTGGGCACCATGATTCATTTTTATTGTCCCAAGTCCCAAGTTTTCGGTCCTTAACCACTTACAGACCGGACCATTTTGCTGGTCAAAGACCAGACCACTTTTTGAGATTCGGCACTGCGTCGCTTTAACTGACAATTGCGCGGTCGTGCGACGTGGCTCCCAAACAAAATTTACGTCCTTTTTTTCCCACAAATAGAGCTTTCTTTTGGTGGTATTTGATCACCCCTGCAGTTTTTATTTTTTGCGCTATAAACAAAAATAGAGCGACAATTTTGAAAAAAACACATTTTTTACTTTTTGTTATAATAAATATCCCCCAAAAATATATAAAAAAACATTTTTTTCCCTCAGTTTAGGCCGATACGTATTCTTCTATATATTTTTGGTAAAAAAAATCGCAATAAGCGATTATTGATTGGTTTGCGCAAAAGTTATAGCATTTACAAAATAGGGATAGTTTTATAGCATTTTTATTAATAATTTTTTATTATTTTTTTTACTAGTAATGGCGGCGATCAGCGATTTTTATTGTGACTGCGACATTATGGCTGGGATTAGGGATGGTATTGGCCAGGTAATGAGCTGTACCTGGTTTCCTCCAGACATGACTCTTGCCATTCAGGCCAAAGTATTCAATCATTGTTTCATCAAACCAGCGAATTTTGTTTCACATTCTCTGAGAGTCCTTCAGGTGCTTTTTGTCAAACGCCAGGTGGACTTTCATGTCTCTTTTACTGAGGAGTGGCTTCCATCTGGCCACTCTACCATACAGGCTTGATTGGTGGAGTGCTGTAGAGATAGTTGTTCTTTTGGAAGGTTCTCCTCTCTCCACAGAGAAACCCTGGACTCTGTCAGAGTGACCATCGGGTTCTTGGTCACAGATTTATAGTTGTGCCTGATATCGCTGAGGCTATAGCCTCAGCGGAAGTGGGAATTTTATTCCACACAGAGTATAGGTGCCTGCACTCCCAAAATATATGCTTGAGGGTACCCACAAGTGGACATCCCCGGAAACATCGTCTGAATGTTCCCGGAAAGATGACTTGGAGTTTGGAAAGGGTGTATTACCATCTGGTTAATACCTTAAAGGTGGTTTCTCTAACTGATAGAGATTTCGTCCTTTTACATAAATTATCCAGCATTATATCCCAATCTTCCAGAGTAAACTGTGTGCCACAGTCAACTTCCCACTTGGTGATATAAGGAAGCCCACTGGAAAAATAGGAAGCCACTGCAGCTATATAGAGATCTGAAATGAGGCCCTTACCCCTGGGATAGTCACGGCATAGCCTTTCAAAAAATGTAATTGGGGAGGATGGAGCAGGACCATAATGTCAATTATAAAAAATGCCTAATTTGCACATAATGATCGTATTCTTGGAGCGTAATTTGTTTCTGTGTGTGTAGAAGATCAAAAGTGGGGAAAGTTCCCCCTATTTGGAGGTCTGCTAAGGTGACCAGGGAATTGGTCGTCTTTCACGTTGACATTATGGGGTATTGTTTGTAGAATTTTGAGGAACATAATGAATTTAATCAATTTTGGTATAAGGCTGTAACAACAAAATGTGGAGAAAGTAAATACTTTCCAGGATGCACTGTACTTCTTCCATTCTATGGACCCAGATGAATGGTATATAGTGCATGCAGCAGGCATTCGCTCTGTGGCCCCAGCTCATATTTTTTCTTTGTTCTGGGTCTGAGTTCTGTGGCAGTTTTTGTGGCAGAGCTCTAGGTGTACTGTTGCTCCATTAATAAAATGTTGGGCACCTAAAGTCTTTAAGGCATCTTTTATTTTTGGCTTCCTTTTTGCCTTGTCCAGGCCAGTGCAAGATGTTTTCGCAACATGCGTCTCTGTTATGAGAGTCATGGCCAATGCTTGGGCAGATTGTACTGTATTCATGATTATTAATTTGGTAATAACTACAATATGCAAAGCTCAATTTATCAAGTCAATCTGCAAGGTTGGATTTGTTAAACATAAAAAAATAATTCTACAGCCCAGTAATCAGTGTAATCTCATGAGGATGTCCTTAAATAAAATTTTAACTGTGTGCCAAATACAAAAGTTCCTCAGGATTGTGATACAAACACTGAGACCTTGGCTGATTATTTGAGCAGGAAAAATGTTTGACGCACCTAAATGTGTGTAAATGCTAGGAGCGTTTAGGCGCATTTGAGCATTAATGCATTCCAGTGGCCAGAATAAATTTATATTCTGGTCAGTGGAATCCATTAACCCTTAAACACTTGATGTGCCTAAACCCGTATGCAATACGCAGCCTTA
Source organism: Lithobates pipiens (assembly GCF_037356315.1). Classification (NCBI taxonomy): domain Eukaryota; kingdom Metazoa; phylum Chordata; class Amphibia; order Anura; family Ranidae; genus Lithobates; species Lithobates pipiens. Next base: position 517,893,146 of record NW_027507758.1, read on the forward strand.
TGCCGCGTACACACGATCAAACAATCCGGTGGAAAAGTCCGGCAAAATCAAGTTCGCCAAACAATCCCCCTGTGTGTAGCCTCCGGCATACTTTTTTGACCCGACAGTACGGCGGACTTAGAATTTCGGTTTGCACAACAATCTGCCCGCCGTACTCGCATTTCGGCGGACAATCCGGCCGTGTGTATGCCAGTCCGCCGTACTTTTGAAATGAGCGGACTTTGCCCGGCCGGAGAAAACTACTCGGACAAGGGTCTGTTGTGGACTTAGGGGGGACCCCCACGCCGTTTTTTTTTCGGCGTTGGGGTTCCCCTTTAAGTTCATACCAGGCGGCGGGGCCAGCGACGTCTCCTTCGCGGGCCCCGCCTACCTGGAGACGCGCTCGAAATGAGCGGACTTTCCTCCGCGTGTGTGGGCGAGTCCGTTCATTTCGAAAGTACGGCGGACTTAGTACGGTGGACTTAGTACGCCGTATTAGTCCGCTGAAAAAGTGCCGTGTGTGGGCAAGTAGCCTGTTCGAAAATTCCGACGGACAGTTTGGCGGACGTCCGCCAGACTAAGTACGTCGGACAGACGGCTACATGTGTAGGCGGCTTTAGGCATGTTTTTAAGGCACCTTTTCCCCTGCCAGGAGTTCTGGCATTCAGAGGAAATAAGCAAACACCCTGTGTACATGAGGCCTTATGAACCTTTGCTTTTAATGAAACTAGTAAAAAGGTTGCTCATTCCATATTAGGCAAGGTTGGGGATATTATAAACAACATTAAAGTGTTACTAAACCCACAACAGTAAAATGTGTCTGTATATGCACAATAGCATGCTTGTTATACTCACTGTGGAACTTAAGGGGTTAATCCTCTGCATTGTGTAAAAAGGCTGTTTTATCCTATATGCACAGATCTTCCCCCTCCTGCACTGTCTAGCTGGGGAAGGCCAGTTAAAGTGGTTGTAAACCCTTACAACACACTTTGACCTACAGATAAGCCTAGATTAAGGCTTACCTGTAGGTCCAAGAAATATCTCCTAACCTTATACGGAGATATTTACCCGAAGACAGGCACCGCTGTCTACGGCGCATGAGCCATAGACAGCGGCGCACTGAGCGCGGCATTCTCAACAACGGAGCTGCCGCGCGTGTCGGCTCCCGTGCGCATGCGCGGGAGTGACGTCATCGCGGCTTCGCCGAATGACAGCGGCGGAGCTGCGAGACCCCACCAAGAAGATGGATGCGCCTGACTACAGGGGACAGCGGTGACTTCTCTGGCTCCTGTGTCAGGTAAGTGACACATAATGGACTACTATGCGATGCATAGTAGTCCATTATGCTTTGCCTTTGCAGAGAATGAAAGAGGAAGTAAACTCATCAGGGTTTACTTCCTCTTTAACACAGGCAGAGTAATTAACCTGCACATGCTCAGTTGTGTCTTTTATGCTGGAGAGAATAATTACTTGTTTATCAGAGGTCACATGATATTGGCATCACACATGTGGGTGTGTATACAGGCTGCAGTGGATATCTCCACCTTCCTGATTTCTGAGCACTGGAGAAACTGTGCAGTTTATCACTGACCGTGGTATACAGATCATCCAAAAAGATATATAGTGTTTTAATGTAAAAAAAAGATTTATAAGCTGTGGGCACTGTGGGTGGGCAGATGAACTATTACTAACCACTTACTAACTACCCTATAGTGGATTTACTGCTACAGGGCAGCTCTCCAGTGCAGAATCACGTGTGTGTGTATATATATATATATATATATATATATATATATATATATATATATATATATATATATATATATATATACTTCATTCTGCACTTCCTCCTACAGCCGGCCGGTGGGCCGCTTCTGCTGTGATTATTCATGAATGAAGAGGGGTAAATCTTCCGGAGGTCATGTGGTTAAAGAAGTGTCTTAGTCTTGTGCAGTAGAGGAGTGTGGAGTGTATGACAATGAAGGAAAGGAGTGTGAAAGATTTAGCAGTATGTGCAGAAGAGGGTTACGGAGGGTAAACAGTGAGGAGCAGGTGCAGGCGAGAATTGCAGAGGGTATGACAGCGGGCAGTATGTGCCAGAGGGGAGTGTTAAGGGTATGGCAGTGAGCAGGAAGTGCAGCAAGGGAGACACAATGGGTATGCCAGGAGCAAGTATGTGCAGCAGAGGAGTCTGGAGGATATGACAAAGGGCAGTGCATGCAGGAGGAATGTGATGGGTGCAGGAGAGGCTTACTTGGGGTATAACAGCAGGCTGTAGGTGCAGGAATAGAGTGCAGAGGATATGACAGTGGACAGTATGTGTAGTAGAGGGTATGACAGATGGCAGTGGGTGGTGTGTGTAGGTAGGGAGTGTGGAGGGTATGACAGCAGGCAGTAGGTGCAGGTGAGGAGTGTAGAGGATATGGCAGAGGGTAGTGGGCAGTCTGTACAAGGAGAGGAGTGTAGAGGCTTTGATAGGTATCAGAGTGGGTAGTGTGAGCAGAAGAGGGCATGACAGCAGGTAGTATGCTTTTATTGAAATGGTAGCAGCAAATTTTTCATATGTCGTAAATAGTCAATGGGCTTTCCAAGTCAGTCACACATTGATTTAACGTTTACTATTTACAGTAGCTCACAAAAGTGAGTACATCCCTCACATTTTTCAAATTTTTTTTATTATATCTTTTCATGTAACAACACTGAAGAAATTACACTTTTCTACAATGTAAAGTAGTGAGTGTACAGCTTGTATAACAGTGTAAATTTGCTGTCCCCTCAAAATAACTCAACACAATGTTTAAACCACCGGCAACAAAAGTGAGTACACCCCTAAGTGAAAATGTCCAAATTGGGCCCAAAGGGTCAATATTTTGTCTGGCCACCATTATTTTCCAGCACACCCTGGTGGATGTTAGAGACCTTGTGCTCCTCCACCTTCCATTTGAGGATACCCCACAGATGCTCAATTGGGTTTAGGTCTGGAGACATGCTTGGCCAGTCCATCACCTTTACCCTCAGCTTCTTTTGTAAGGCAATGGTCAACTTGGAGGTGTGTTTGGGGTCATTATCATATTGGAATAATGCCCTGCGGCCCAGTCTCCGAAGGGAGGGGATCATGCTCTGCTTTAGTACGTCACAGTACATGTTGGCATTCTCAGTTCAACAAATTGTTTGCAGGCTTTCTTGTGCATCATTTTTAGAAGAGGCTTCCTTCCGGGATGACAGCCATGCAGACCAATTTGATGCAGAGTGTGGCATATGTTCTGAGCACTGACAGGCTGACCACCCACCCTTCAACCTCTGAAGCAATGCTGGCAGCACTCGTATGTCTATTTCTCAAAGACAACCTCTGGATAGGACGCTGAGCACATGCACTCAACTTCTTTGGTCGACCATGGCAAGGCCTGTTCTGAGTGGAACCGTGCCATGTTGAACTTCCTGTGACCAGTATGAGAGTGATAACACCAAATTTAACACACCTGCTCCCCATTCACACCTGAGACATTGTAACACTAACAAGTTACATGACATTGGGGAGGGAAAATGGCTAAGTTGGGCCCAATTTTGACATTTTCACTTAGGTGTGTACTCACTTTTGTTGCCAGCAGTTTAGACATTAATGGCTGTGTGTTGAGTTATTTTGAGGGGACAGAAAATGTACACTGTTATACAAGCTGTACACTCACTACTTTACATTGTAGCAAAGTGTCATTTCTTTAGGGTTATCACATGAAAAGATATAATAAAATATTTACAAAAATCTGAGGGGTGTACTCACTTTTGTGAGAAACTGGAATTCTAACTTTATAGCCAAAAGTATTAACATTCTTGTTTCCCTCTGATTCAGAATATGGTTTATTCCAAATCACCGGGGTTGAGGATTGTTTGGGGATATATTGTGAAGCCACAATTCAAACAGTATAGTACATTCTAACAATATAGTACAAATGAACTATAAAATACTGGAAGAAGTACTGTATTTATCAGCGTATAACACGCGCCCCAAGTTTAGGAGGGAATTTTAAGAAAAAAAAGTTTTAGGAGGGAAGTTTAAGGGAAAAAAAACTTACATTTAAATGCCCATCAATTCAGCCTTATCAGTGTCCACCTGCAGCCTTGTCCATCATTGCACCCTTGTCAGTGTCATTTTCAGCCTTATCATGCAGCCTTGTCCATCATTTGCAGCCTTGTCAGTGTCATATGCAGCTTTGTCATGCAGCCTTGTCCTTTGTTGCACCCTTGTCAGTGTCATTTGCAGCCTTGTCCATCATTTGCAGCCTTATCAGTTTCATTTGCAGCTTTGCCTTTTAAAAATGGAGCCGCCGAGATATAGAGCCGGATGTCCTGTGTATCTCGGTGGCGCTCAGTAGCTCTCGGCAGCTTTTGGCCGCCTTTGCCCATTTTCAGCAGCTTTCGGCGGCCTTCGGCTGTTCTCAGCAGCTTTCGGCCGCCTTCGGCTGTTCTCAGTCGGCTTTCGGCCTCCGAGAACGCCCGAGAGCGGCCAAAAGACACAGAAAACGACCGAAGGCGGCCGGAAGCTGCCGAGAGCGGCCGAAAGCTGCCGAGAATGGCCGATAAGGGCCGAAAGCGGCTGAAAACCGCCCAGAGGCTCACGGCGGGGGATCGGCGTATAACACGCACCCACGATTTTCCCCTGATTTTAAAGGGAAAAAAGTGTGTGTTATATGCTGATAAATACGGTAAATAGGGTTTTGCTTATCATCACATCTAGTTCCGTTTGCCATTTTTCTCCAGAAAAAAAAAAACATCAGAAAATTAAAGTTTCCAATGAGTAGATATACAATCTAGGCCTTCTATTAATACATCTAATGCCGCGTACACACGATCAAATTGTCCGGCGTACTTAGTCCGCCTAAATCCATTTCACTGGACAATTCGATCATGTGTGGGCTTCAGCTGACTTTTCCAGCGTAAAGTCCAGCGGACTTAGAAAGTATTTTTGCAGTCCAATCTTTCCGCCGGACTTGGGTTTCAGCGGACAATACATTCGTCAGTATGCTAGTCCAGCGGACTAAGAATGACGCATGCTCAGAAGCAAGTACGAAAAGGAAGCTATTGGCTACTGGCTATTGAACTTCCATTTTCTAGTCCCGTCGTACGTGCTGTACGTCATCGCGCTAGCAAATGCCGGACTTTCTGTGTGTCCGTGTGTGGCCAAGTCCGTTCAGTAGAAAGTCCGCCGGATTGTTTGCCGGACTAAGTACGCCAGACAATTCGCTTGTGTGTACGCGGCATAACAGTTACTTTAGGAAAACAGTCACTGTGAAAATGTAAAACTCTTCACATGTGTCTAAAGCAATCATTGCTCTAGTTTAGGTGTAAGATAGGAAGGAGAGCAGTAGCAGTTAGCCTTTTACAGCAAAAACGACATTCCTCTGAAATCCAAATGTAAACCATATGTGTGGTGGCCACATCACTGTTTTTGTTACTAAAAAAAGCCAAGCTGGAGACCTGATGTGGATTTCAGTGAAGAGCATACAGTATGTAAATGAGCCGCTGTACTAATCTTCAGGAACGTGCCACTTGCCTTTGCCAAAATAAGCTGTGGAAGACTTGGCTAAGTTGATCTTGGCATGCAGTACTGCCTTACGCTGATACTAACTTTACTTGTGCTCTACTGTTACCTATAAATATGGACCTTCTATGTATTTTTGAATAGCATGAATATTTTTTTTTTACCATGAAGAAATATTGTTGTGTCATGAAATCTGAATATAGGTTTAATGCACTGGCTGCAAGTTGATACAAGTTATTATATTGCTACTTAGCAGTTAAAAAGTAAAACACAAGAAGGGAATTTTGCAATAGTTGTTGAGGAGGATTCTACTCTCCCCCATATACACACTTTTTTCATTTCATCCAAAAAATTGACATACAACTATGAATATATAATGTTTATTTGTTCTCTATCTCTTAACAGTGTTTAAAACAGTATGTGGAACTTCTGATCAAAGAAGGTTTAGAAACAGCAATTAGTTGCCCGGATGCCAGTTGCCCAAATAGAGGCCATTTACAAGAAAATGAGGCAAGTATAACTCCAGTTAAAGGGAAAATCTAATGGTTTGAAATAGTTTTTTTGATTAACAAATTATTAAAGTTATTAACTGAGATTTGCATGTATGCTTTTTGTGTTACACATCATTATAGGTTTGATCAAGAAAGATCACAGGAGCTGTCAGAAGCTGTTTTCCTTTCAGGCTGTCTCTCTCTAAGTGAATCTTGATAGGGCCACCTCTCTTCAGCTTACACAGAGCAAATGACCCCCCTACCCTCATGTAACAACACTCAGTTCTGGCAATTGGCCACCCAGGTACACTTTACTGCTTTTTGGAAGGACAGAAAGAGAAGCACATACTTGCCAATGCTGGAAGTGCCAATTATTTTACTTATCTGGCAGATCTGTATGGAAATTAATTAAAAATAAGTAAAATGTGTTTGGGGGGTGGAGGAGGTTGGCTTCAGGTTCACTTTTAAAGTGTTTCCAAAGCCTTAAGGTTTTTTCCCATAATGCATTCTCTGCGTTAAAAGAGAAGAATGGGGTCTGGGATTTTTTTGCAGAATCATACTTACCTAGGTGGATGCAGCATCAGTCCGATGGTGCATCTGTCCCCCACCGGCTCTAACACTGAGAACCAAGCAATTAAACAGAGCTGATCACTCAGTTATTAGGGCTCCCTGAGCAGAGAGACTATCACTCTCTGCTCTGCCCTCACTTGCTCACTGGGCTTGGCCGCGAAGGTGGGGAGTGGCTGCTCAGGCTCTCAGTGACTCACTGAGAGGCTGAGTGGGATGTCGGTCCAGGCATGTGGGCAGATCCCAACTACATTGTCACAATCTTGCCCGAGCCTGGATTGGCTCTTTGATGTCAGCTGACAGTGGGCTTCAGCTGAAAATGGGTCACAGGAGTGCACAATGAACTGCACTCCTGTGATCCACAGAAAAAGTACAGCTAAACAAGCTTTGGCTGTACTTCTCCTGTAGAGCCCTTTCACACCGGGGCGGTGCGGGCGTCAGCGGTAAAGTGGCGATATCAGGGGTTGCCGAAAAAGGGTTAAAATGACCTGCAAAGTGTGCAAATCAAATCCTATGGCAGGGTAAAGCCCCCAGTCTGTGTCTATGGACGCAGAGACCAAAGCTCAGGGGTGAGCCTATATGAGTACCCCCCTTACCAAGCAACTTGCTAGGTGGGGTACCTGGCAGGGAGGAGGGCACAGGAGAAACATCAGAGACCCTAGAAGTGGAGGATTGGGGCTGCTCTGTGCAAAACCATTGCACAGAGCAGGTTAGTATTAAGGGTCGACCAATATCGTTTTTTCAGGGTCGATACCAATACTGATTTTTCAGCTGCCTTTAACCCCCCTGGCGGTATGATTATTTCAGATTTTAGGTGCTGAAAGCGGTACCATTATTTTGCATGGAAATTTGGTGTTTTATATTGTAGGCCTGTAATTCTTAGAAATAATTCACTTAAATCTGTCCAAACAAGAGTCTAATAGACATCCCGGGTATGATAAAATTTGAAATATGAAATCATAAATTATAATATATATATATATATATATATATATATATATATATATATTATAATAAATAACTATAAATAATTCTAACAAATAATAATATAATAATAATAAAAATTATTCAATAATGTAATAAAATCAAAAACACTGAAATATGCTGAGTTGCAGAATTGTCGCTGTCATTACTTTTAGTGTTTGATGACGAATTTCCCCACAAATTACTATCGCTCAATTCTGCGAGTGATTCTAATTTATTATTGCTGTTTTCTAGCTGGTCTATAACCACTTTTGATGTAAACTGAAATTTTTTGGTTGCTATGGACAATCCCCAGTTTCCTGGCATAAAGAACAGTATTTATAATATAAAACTGCATGCAGGGCACTGGACAAACCACTAAGGACAAAGGGGATGTGTAATTTGATACAGTACTGTAATCTGTAAGATTACAGTATACTGTATCTATACTGTGTTTTTTACTTTTTGAATTTGGCGCCGAACTCCATCCCCGTGCGTCACAACGCTCACAGGGAAAGGAGCCCGCCACTGTCACAGATTGAGCGAGACACGGCGACTCACTGATCACAGCGGGGAGACATTGCTGGGTCCAGGGGACAAGGTAAGTAACCCCTACATGGATCCTGCGATGGGATCCAGAGTCTGGCTCGGGAATACCTCTTAGGTAATGAAATCTCACCCCGAGCCAGACTCGGGAATACCGCCAGGGAGGCTACGGCCTATAGCCAATATCAGTTGCCGATATTCTGTAGATTCGATTTTTTAACCCGGTCCTTTTACTTTTTTTATTTTTAGTACTTTTATTGCTGTCACAAGGAATGTAAACATCAATTGTGAAAGTAATAGGCAGAGACAAGTACTCTTTATAGAGTGATCTGGGGTCTATAAGACCCCATACCCATCTACTGCATTTTTGAATACTTTCTATTTTTTAAACTAGCGCCTTTAGGATGCCAATAATCTGGAAAGTAATGTCATGACATCTCTCCTGGGTTACTAGATCAGAGACCCAAACAAAGCAATGTTAATCAGCTTTGTACAGGTCTCTGGCCAGCCGGCGGATGTGCCGGCTGGTCGCTAGTGCTTCCTGGTAGGACAGGAGACCCGGGCTAAGAGGCAGAAGGCTGTTATTGCATGAAAGCCAACCATCCCCGCTAAAGAATGGTACTGGGGTGATGTCTGCAGCTGCAGGCATCACCCCGGTACAACCACTTGAGCAATATCGGTAATATCGGTAAGTTTGTACCCTGTATAGCTACAGGGTCTGGTTGAGTCTGCACTAAGAAGCACTGGAAGAAATGAGGAGACATGGTACTGCAGAATGAAGGGGGGGCAGGGCTCAGTGATGGCTGTGCCCCCCCATAGAATCACTCATATGTAGGGTTTTGGGGGACAGGTGGTACAGCCAGCATGGACAATAATAAAATAATAATTTGATTTTTAATCTACAGCATTAATTTGAATGGAGACAAATGCTAGACATGTGCACTGCCAAAAAATTCTTTCATTTAGTTTCATTTGTTTTTTTTTTTTTTGTTTTTTTTGTAAATTCGAAAGTTCGATAATTCGAAAATCAGAAATTTGAAAATCCTAAAATAAGAAAGAAAATCCAAAAACTTGAAAGAATGAAAATCTTAAATATCCAAATAATAACTAACTAACTAATAATAACTAACTATTATAGGTATTGGAATTTCCTTTCAAATTTGGCTGTTAGGGAATGTAATAAGTACAAATTTATCTGAAGTTATGAATTATTCGAAATAATGCATGCAGCATCTAAACAAATGGAACAGAACAAATGAATAATAAATAATAATAAAACATTTTTATTGTTATTATTGTTATTTATTATTATTAATTTGTTATTTTCCATTCGTTTAGATACGGCATTCGTTATTTCCGATAATTCATAACTTCGGATAAATATTCATTACGTTCACTAACAGTCAAATTATTTCAGATTTTAGAATTTTTGGATTTTCGGCCTTTTGAATTTTCGGCCTTTTGAATTTTCGGATTTTTGAATTTCCGAATTTTTGAATTTCTGAATTTTTGGATTTTTGAATTTCAAATTTCTGAATTTTTGAATTTCAAATTTCTGAATTTCCGAATTTTCTAACTTCTGAATATTTGGAAAAAATCGCAAATTCGGATATTTCCAAATGAACAAATTTGTTGAAATTTGTTAAAAAAACAACAGCAAATTGCAAGTGTCTAACAAATGCTATGTGCACAGTGTTCACTGGGGATTTATTTGAGACTTGCATAACTGGCCCTTAATAAATGCAGTTCTTGGAATATATTATACTTGAATGCTGTGCGACTACCGTAGGAACTCTGAATACAGACATACTATATATGGTTATTTTCTTTTAAAAGTAAAGTTTCTTATTTATTATTACAGATTGAATGCATGGTGGCTGCTGAAATAATGCAAAAATATAAGAAATTACAGTTCGAAAGAGGTAAATGAAACTTTATTATTATTGTGGTATTACTCAGTAGGCAACTTGTGCATATATTTTAGGGGTACATCAATTAATTTCTAAAGGGCCCCTGTTGTGTCTCCACACACTACCTACTGTATGCTGCATTGGGAAAATAAGGTCAGCAGCATTTTTCAGTGTGTGAATGCACTTTAAGGATCCTGAAGTAATGGATGGGCTCAAGAAACGGCACATGTACCTCAACATGTGCCAATGTATCAGAAACAAGGTAAAACATAAGTCGTTAACGGGCACATGAGAGTTGACCCTTAGAGGGTTTCACTGCCAAGTTTAAAATGATAGTTAGACCTTCATGCTGCTGTCTCAGATTCGGGGCAGGTGAATTCTGAAGACTGCAATGCCCATTGTCAGGAAAATTGAATTTCTGTAGATTACAGGTACCTTTTCCTGTAGTAACACAAGTATTATTTGATTGTTTATATTCTTTGTTCTTCTGGATGTTTCCTTCACAGAGAAACATGACTCCCCGACTAATCCAATAAACCATAGGGGCTTTATTGGATTCCAAGGGGCGCAGTGCAGGATGGGTAACAACTAGTGGGATCTCTCATTTCCTTTAGATTTTTACAATCATTGTGCTTTGCTTTTTGCGTTGTTTATGGAAGTATGTTTCATTTTTCATGATGCTGTGCTTTCCATAGAAGCCTTCGCAGATTATAGATTAGGGGTCAGCTTTCAGGCTGGTAAAGCTAAGAAATGTAATTTAGTTTAATCACTAAGGCCATATAAGGAGCAAAGGGGTGTAAAAAGTGCAGTGAATTATGGATGATGACTGACATCAGAGTACTAAACATTGAATCCTGCTATTTATGGTTTTTGCATTTTAGAGCAGCCTTTCTCAACCTTTTCAATACAGAGGAACCCTTGAAAAAGTTCTCCAGTCTCGGGGAACCCCTGCTAAAAATTATAAATCTACAACTCATGACACATTAGTGTGATGGTCAGTGGGAAGAATGGTCCTTACACTTGTGGTAATTGGGAAGAATTTCCTCCTTACAGATAGCTAAAAAGATCAATGGTGTCAGTGGGAACTTATACAAGAGGCAGAAATGGCCCAATGCTGAAGGAACCCCTAGCAACCTCTGGAGGAACCCTGGTTGAGAATCACTGCTTCAGACTATTACAGTGGACTACTGCAGCTGTCTATCAACTGAACACATACATATCAATAAAACGAAAAGTAGAGGGCAGCACTGAGAAAAGGATGATGACTGCCTGCTATTGGTTACTGCAGGACTTCCTTTCAAAGGTGCGCACAGCCTATTGTATTCGGGTATGCACCTCAAAACTCAAACACATATGTGTTTGTGTGATGGTGTATATACTGTATACTGATAGTGTCAGTAAAGCAGTGGAAAGTTTCAGTAGTTTTTATTATAACTTTTTTTACAATTTTATTTTATTTTATTTATTGTTTTTGTTTACAGTTTTTTTGTGTGAAATATCAGGGGTCTAAACAGGGGGAATCTGTACTACACAGGGTGATTAGGGTGTACCCATGTACCCTCAGTCGTTCATCAAGGTCAAAATACAAAAGGTCACAGAAATAAGCAAAAATATGTATTTTTTTTATTTTCCTTGCATTTATTTGGATATTCTTTGCAAAGTGAATTGTCACCACATGTGCTAAGCTATAGGAAAATTCCATTGCAGCCTAGGTGCCGGATATGGCCTTTTGCTTGCCTTTATCTAGGCCTTAGGACACTGTTCCTTCCTCTGACACCAACAATTGGGTATTTTTTTTTCTCCTTATTGCAACAATGGGACATAAAATCCTTTCTTTGACACCAATGATGGGGCACTATTTCTCCCTCTGTCACCAATGATGGGGCACTATTTCTCCCTCTGGCACCAATGATGGGGCACTATTCCTCTCATTGACACCAATGATGGGGCACTATTCCTCTCACCGACACCAATGATGGGGCACTATTCCTCTCACTGACACCAATGATGGGGCACTATTCCTCTCACTGACACCAATGATGGGGCACTATTTCTCCCTCTGGCACCAATGAGGCATTATTTTCCCACTGACACCAACGATGGGGGCACTATTGCTCCCACTAATACCATAGATGGAGCACTATTGCTCCTCTTCCTAATCACAGGGTTGCCGTGTAATTTTTTTTATTCCTACTGACCACCAAGCCTGTGGCATTATCTACTCTAACTGGCCCACCATAGTCTGGCCCCCCTAAATCCCAAAGGACATTAAACTGCCCTTTCTTTTAAAAGTTTGGAGACCCCTGCTCTAAATCATGTGCACTATAGTCATGTAAATCCTAGAAAACATTAAGCACACACATTACAGTTCTTTAGTTAAGGACCTCCCTAAACAATCACTTAGGGGTGTTAAACCCCCAAAAATATTTCGCTTTACATACATTTTAGTGAAGTGAAAGTTCACTAATCTTAATAAATAACAGACAGTGAACAGCAATGCATCATACAGATGTGAGGAGACACCAGTAAAACAGTGGCTAATTTTGTGTATATACATTGACTTGTGTTAAAGCGGTAGTAAACGCTGGGTGTTTTTTTTTGTTTTGTTTTTAAACCTGCAAGGCAATGACATAATGTGCTAGTATTCATCGCATACTAGCACATTATGTGAAACTTGCATTAGAACGAAGCCCTCCAGTGGCGCGCTGTCACCGCTGAAGGCGCATCCATCTTCACCCATCTTCTTTTTAGGTTTGCAGACTCCGACTGTGTGAGTGGCCAGAGCTGCGATGACGTCACTTCTGTGTATGTGCGCGGGAGCTGCGCATGCATGGAAGTGATGTCATCTGTGCATGCACGTGGGAGTCTAAATACTTGTTGCGTAAAGCCCAACTGAACTTCCAGTTAAAATAAGCTAAATATTTTAAAACCTTTAGGTGTGCAGACAAAACCAAAGAAATTCCCGGCGCAAATTACTGACCCACCTGCTAACCACCTAAATGATCCTAACAGTATGCGTTAAAGTGATTGTAAGGGTTCATTTTTTTTTGTTTAAAATAACAAACATATCATACTTACCTCCACGGTGCAGCTCGTTTTTCACAGAGTGGCCCAGAAGCTGCTCTCCTGGGGTCCCCAGGCGGCTCTCGTGGCTCCTCCCCACATCAGATAACCCCCTCTGAGAAGCGCTTCCCCGAGGGGGTTACCTTGCAGGCATGCTCCAGAGTCCAGCATTTGCGACCATAGACATGAATGCCAGACTCGGCCCCGCCCCCTGGCACCCGTTTATTTGGATTTGATTGACAGCAGCATGAGCCAATGGCTGCACTGCTATCAATCTAGTCAATCAGGACACCAGACACCGGCTAGAGCTGGTGTGCTCATCCCCGGCACGAGAAAAAGAGGGTTCGGGTAAGTAAAATGGGGGCACTGGGGGGCTGCTGCAATGCAAGAGGTTTTTCACCTTAATGCATAGAATGCATTGAGGTGAAAAACCACAAAGGTTTACAAACCCTTTAAAGACAGGGTTTTAGTTTGCACACATTTGCAAATACATGTGTAAGCCCCATCAAGGCACCCTTGTATCTGTAGTCCTAAGTCTAAATTTTGAGAGCCTCCACAGTGGCTGTGGAGTGGAGAGCCTCTGCAGTTTTGTTTTGCATGCGTTCCCCTTCTATGTGCTCCTTGATGCAAAGTGAATTTATGCGTGAGGGCAGTGACTTTTAGCTGTGCAGAGTCTTATGCCCCATACACGCGATCAGAAATTCCGTCAGAAAAATCTTGGATGGTTTTTCCAACAGAATTCCACACAAGCTTGCCTTGCATACACACGGTCACACAAAAGTTCTCTGAACTTTCAACCGCCAAGAATGCGGTGACGTACAACACTATGACGAGCTGAGAAAATGAAGTTCAATGCTTCCGAGCATGCATCAAATTGTTTCCGAGCATGCATAAGAATTTTGCGCGTCGGAATTTGTACAGGCGATCGGAATTTCCGATCTGAACATTTTTCAACCGAAAAATAGAGAAGATGCTCTCAGTGTTTTGCTGGCTGGAATTCTGCCACCAAAAGTCCGATGGAGCATACACACCGTCGGAATTTCTGACCCAAAGCTCACAGCCGACTTTTGCTGGTGGAATTTCTGACCATGTGTATGGGGCTTTACAGTTTATTTCCTACAGAAAGCAGCCACATCGTGGGCAAGGACTCTTGATCTTTTTGTAGAAGCAGTCGCCTCTTTCCAGAGGTCTGGTGCGCCTCCTGCTGCATCAGGAATAGAGCTATCCAATCAGCAGGGAGTGTGAGAATGATAGATTTCAGAGCTATAGGTCTGACTTCATAAGGTGTGTGTAGTCTGCAGAGACTACACAGTGAATAAGGGTTCTTCTCTCCAGCTTGCTGGCAGGGGACAGGCTTTTCTACTCTGTGGCTGTGGCCATTGTAAAACTTAACAAATATTTTGTTTTAATGAACCTGTAATATATTTAAACTGAAAGTTCAGTTGACATTTAATATTTGAGATGCCAGCAAAAGCTCAAGGTTTTCAGAGTTTCAGCCTTTATAGGTTGAGAATTGCAAAACCTGGAGGGGTTTAGGGAGCTAATGTTGTAAAGGTAACCTTATATAATTTCCAAGGCAGCAGATCTGTCAATATTATAAATTAAACTTCCTCTTAAAAGGATTTTATAACTGCCTTTCAGTTTGGCTGAGATCAAAGATTGGAAATAAAAGCACCTAAATGTATCTTCTTAATCACCACACTAATCCTTCACTTTGCTGCCCCGTCCTTTTATCTTCATATGGAACCTGAATAATTAATTAAAACTCAGTTTTTTTCCCAAGATCAAAACATCCCTAATTTAAATACCTTTATTTAAAAAAAGGTTAAATAATTCACTGGGCAATTATTCTTACTATCCATCTGCAATTATCATAAATGCTTTTCATTTGGAACTGCAAACCCAGTATACATGCATTCGGAAACTATCTGATCCCATCTTTGACCCAGATGGAAAATGACTTTGCTGTCTGTAAACAAGTTGATTGAGACTTATTATGGGAAACGATAATAATCCAATAAAGGTGAAACTCTATACTCCAGCACCGCTTTTTGAATAAATTAACATTCAAGTGAACTTTTATAAAAGATTGGTACAAATGGCTTTTTCTATAATCACTTATGACTTTTCACAAGTGACAAAAAATGTCTCCTACTTGCAACCTTGGTAACAGTTACCATTTGTAGTCGGGATATAGACTACACCTTCACTGTCTCTTCCTGAGATTTGAGTTTCAGGTCAAGATAAAGACAGCATGCTACATGGAATATTTCATCCCAGGTACCCACTTGGATTTACTGAACGGGTGTCTTGCCAGTTACACAATTTGTTAAAGTGGTGGTAAACCTCTCAAATGAAAAATTAACAAAGCATATCCTTCCACAGTGTGGACTTGCCTCTATCTAAAGCATCTAGTGTGATTTCGGTTTTCTCTCGTATTCCTCTGCTATCTGCATAAGTCACTTCTGACAGTCGATGCCTACACCAGACGATCCCAGCAGATGTTCCCTCTCCCCCTCCTACACACAGCGGGTGATTGATGGACTCAGTTGTGCATGTTTTCCTATGAGACTGTGTAGAGGGGTGTGTGTTCATTTTGCTCCACTCAGATTTCATAATACATCCAGCTTGCTGTTCTCTGCTTTGCAGTATGTGACATCAGATGCTTGCCCCCTGCCTTCTGAAGCTCAAAAATGCTGTGTAAATTCGGGACTTTGAATTGATGTAGAGGAGAGAGGGCTGCAGATAAACAGGTTGCCTAGGGGGATTTGTTTCATCTCTGTTTATCACCTGAGGCTAGCCACTTCACTGGATATATGTAAGGGTTTACAACCACTTTAAACTATAACTAAAGGCAAAATCTTTGAATTGGTTTTGGATAATGTGGAGAGGGATTCAAGCCCCTGGAAGTTTTTATTGCTGTCTGTGCCCCCATTAAGGAGATTCACCCTCTCTATTTGTCCTGTTTACCATTATCAGTGAAAGAAAAGCCCACATTTTGGGTTGTCCCCAGAAAAGTAATAGAGGGGAAATCGTCCAATGGGGACACTAGTTCTGGTGACCTGGGGTCCCCACGGGATTCCCTTTATTTGCATGTTTTTTTTATGGGACACGAAGTGAAGGCAAACCTCTGAAATGGCACACAGATGGCGAAGAAAAAAATCTGACAGGGGTTATAACCCTCCCTTACTCTATCCAAAAGAAAAAAGAAAAAAGTTTTGCCTATAGTTCTACTTTAAGTCTTATGGGATTGTGAGGGTGCAGTGTTTCTTTATTATCACACATAGACTGTTTACCTGAGTTTGGTTAAAGTGAAGTTCCACCCAAAAATGGAACTTCCACTTTTTGCCATCCTCCCCCCCCCTCCGGTGTCACATTTGCCACCTTTCAGGGGGAAGGAGGGAGCAGATACCTGTCTAATACAGGTATTTGCTCCCACTTCCTGGCATAGATCACTGCGGCGTTCACGGTGACCTATGCCACTCCTGGCACCTACTCTGTCCTCCCCCTCTGTATTCTGGGAGACACACAAGTCCCAGAACACAGCAGGGACCAGTAAGGACGCACAGCGCGACTCGCGCATTCTCAGTAGGGGTGCAGCTTCACTTCCTGATTCCCTTACCAGGGATGGCAGCGGCAGCTGGCGAGAGCCGATGGACAGATCGGCTTCGGCTGCCAACATCGCGGGCTCCCTGGACAGGTGAGTGTCCATTATATTAAAAGTCAGCAGCTGCAGTATTTGTAGCTGCTGGCTTTTAATATTTTTCTTTTTTTCGGCGGCCTCCTTCACATGTGCAGGAGTGATGCCATCCCCTGCCAGCCAATGAAGATGGCACACAGAAGAAGATGCCGGCGAGGGACAAAGCCATTGGAGAAAGGTACGTATTAACTTACTTTACTTCTGCTTTAAGTGCAGTGTAGTTTGTAATTCATCTTTATTTTGACAGGCTCTTTAAAAAAAAAAATATTCTTGTTTATAATTTTCTAGAAGTTCTTTTGGACCCGTGTAGGACTTGGTGTCCATCATCTTCCTGCCAAGCAGTGTGCAAACTACAAGAGAAAGGGCCCCAGAATCCACAGCTGGTACAGTGCACGTCCTGCGACATTGAGTTTTGCTCTTCATGTAAAGCCAACTGGCACCCAGGACAAGTTTGTCAAGAAAACTTGCCAATCACTTTTCTTCCTGGAGAATCAAGGTACTCGTTTAAAAAAAAAAAATTGCTAATAAAGCGTTTTTATACAACATCACTTTAGTCTGTCATGCAACAACAAATGTTTATAATATGACAGATCTATCTATCTATCTATCTATCTATCTATCTATCTATCTATCTATCTATCTATCTATCTATCTTACCAAGGTAGTTTTTCTTCTTGTAGAGCTCATTGGATAAGAGTGGATAAAATGTTAGATTAATTTGTGTCAGCCTTTGGCCTTTTGGTTCACATCTTTGTATTGTGGTGCACCAAAACCCAGATTGTGGATCCATGCTTTTAGAATGTACATTGGGGTAGCATTCAAAGTGATGGCACTGTAGTACATCATGAGTTGCGCATTCAACACAATCCTGAATATGTTAATATTGCCTTAAAGGACAACTTTACCTTTAATGAAGTTGTCCTTTAATGAATCTGTCCACCACTCCTGAGTGTAGTTGTCCATTAGGCCTCAAGCACACAACCATAGAAAAATACAGCAACTAGTATGCAGGACCTTGCTGGTAAAAGCTGCCAAGTATTGTTGTTAGGACACAAGTCACATCTGGCACCTAGCATCTTACTGTTGCTAGGACGCAGGTGGCTTGTCGAGGAGCCTGTCTAGCATTCTCCGTCGCCAGGACACAGGTAGCTTCTGCCACCTAGTCTCCTACCTTTGCTAGAAGGCAAATGGCTTTACAAGGAATCTGCCTAGCATCCTCCATTGCTAAGGCAAAGGAGGCTACTAATGGAAGTTGCCTAGAGTCCTAATGTTGCTAGAACACAGGCGACTCTTGTACCCCTATAAAATAAGTTTATGAGGTATGCATTCAGGGCCCTTCCATATAGATCAGCAGGGGATCTGTCCATGGGGGGGTGACAGGTTCGTGTCCGCTCAGTTTATGCAGAGCGGACACAGGCTCTATGGGTGACCAGGTATAAATGGACTCCTCTGTCCCTTCACACCCAGCTTCCTCTGATCCAGCCTGCCCAACAAAAGAGGATGCAGTCCTTCTCTGTTGTTTTTTTTTTTTTTTAGCAGACCCAGAGGTAGGAGGGTGTAAATGGGTACAGTCCATAGGGATGAATGGACCTTCCGATCAGGGCCGCCTGAAAAACGGAGAAGTGGATCTGATCAGATTACCCGTGTAAAAGGGCCCTTAATCGTTAGCAAGTGTACAGGCATACTCCACTTTTTAGTACACAATGGGGTTTATTTACTAAAGCTGGAAAGTGCAAAATCAGGCTACCTTCTGCATAGAAACCAATGAGCTTCTAACCCCAGCTTGTTCGATTAAGCTTTGGTAATAAAACCTGGAAGCTCATTGGTTTCTATGTAGAAGTGAGCCTGATTTTGCACTTTCCAGCTTTAGTAAATAAACCCCATTGTGTACTTGTAGTGGGGTATGCCTGCACAAGGTTATTTATACAGGACCTCAAATGCAGATTTTGCTATTCTTTATTTTTTATTTTTTGTTACAAATCTGAATGCAGACCCCTCCAAAAAATTATTGATAAAGATGCTGTGTTTTTTGCGGCAGTGTGCATGAGACCAGAATGTTCCTAACATGTAACTGTCAATAGACTGTAGTAGTTTGGGCTTTAATTGTGTTACATTTACACAGAAGTTACATACTGACCAAGCTAAAGCTTTCTGCTGCCTGATGCCATTAGCAGCTCAAAATTGATATGACCGCTACATTAGAACAAGCAAACTTTGACAGTAATGACACATGATAGTAGATTAGCAGGGAGAATCAATTAGATTTCGGCAAGACTGTCTCCAATGTTTTCAACGGTCAATCAAATGTTTGTGTTTATATAGTAACCAGTACTAGACAGTACATAGCTGAGATCTAATTGGTTTCTATGGGCAACCAGTTATCTAAAAATCATCTGAGAGTTTCCAAGGAGACAGAGATGTCACGTAATGGAAGGTTAATGGGCTTCTCAATTCTGTTTGTCCTTTTACCCGAGAAGAAAGCAGAATGTTGACAATATTATCTATACACTTGTGTACTATTTTTTTTCCTGAGAGATTTTCTTCATCCTACTATTAATAGATGATTTCTGAGTCTAAAGAGAGGGGCTGAATACAAATGATACAATTGATATAGCCAACCATTATAAATGTCTTTCAGGCTTTCTGATGTGTCATAGAAACCACAGACATACAAGAATGATGGCAGAAAAAAGACCAAGCGGTTCATTGAGTCTGCCCCATTTTTTTTCTGAGTATAGATCTATGTTTGTCCCAAGCATGTTTGAATTCACTTAAAGTGGAGTTGCCCCCCAAAAAATAAAACTACTTAAAATTCTTAAAAAAAATCAAAAAAAAATAATTGGCAAAAAAAAAAATTTTTACTCACCTCTAAATACCGGTTGCTAGGGGGTCCCTCGTAGTCTGCCTTCTTCATTGCCCGGGCTGGTGACATCACTTCCCCTCGCGCCGCACATTCACCTGGGACCTGTCACGTGTCCCAGGTGACTGTACGGCGTATCACGGCGCCCTGCGCCGCTCGCGCATGCGCAGTGGGTGCCCGGCTGTGAAGCCACAGCCGGGTGCCCACAGTATGCATGACGGCGCCGCGAGCGGAGCGGGGAGCGAGGGGGGGGCTTCGTTCCCCCGCATCGCTGGAACCCGGGACAGGTAAGTGTCCGATTATTAAAAGCCAGCAGCTGCAGTATTTGTAGCTGCTGACTTTTAATTTTTTTTTTTTTAGGGGGTACCCCACTTTAAGCTGGAAACACACTATACATAATATGAGGCCAAACCCAAACAATTTTCATTTGGTTGCAATCAGGCAGGCCCTTGCACTACATAGTTGAAAGTTAATCGAAGGGAAATCGAACAACAAAAGTTGTATAGTGTGTATCCAGCCTTAAGCCCCGTAAACACGATCAGACTTTCCGATGGTAAATGTTGGATGTCAGGCTGTTGGTGGAAAATCCAACCGTGTGTATGCTCCATCGGACAATTGTTGTCAGACTTTCCGCCAACAAATGTTGGCTAGCATGTCTTCAAATTTTCCTCCAACAAATGTGTGTTGTTGGATTTTCTGATCGTGTGTACACAAGTCCATCAGACAAAAGTCCAAAGTACAAACACATATGCTCGGAAGCAAAAGCGGTCAGTCTCATAAACTAGTATTTGTAATGGAGAATAAACCTCCCTGGCGGTATGATTAGTTCTGGTTTTAGGTGCTGAAAGCAGTACAATTATTTTGCATGGAAATTTGGCGTTTTATATTGTAGTCCTGTAATTCTTAGGAATAATGCTCTTAAATCTGTTCAAACCAGAGTCTAGCAGACATCCCGGGTATGATAAAGTTTATAATATAATAAATAATAATAAAAATTATTCAATAATGTAATCAAATCCAAAAACACTGAAATTTGCTCATTTGCAGAATTGTCGAATTGCAGAATTGTCGCTGTCATTAGATTTAGTGTTTGATGACGAATTTCCCCACAAATCGCTATCGCTCAGTTCTGCAAGTGATTATAATTTACTGTCGCTGTTTTCTAGTTGGTCTAAAATCACTTTTGACATAAAGGGACAGTTTTTGGTTGCTATGGACAATCTCCAAATTCCAGGAAGAAAAAACAGTATTTATAATATAAAAGTGCATGCAGGGCACTGCACAGACCACTAGGGACAAAGGGGGTGTGTGATTTTTTTATACAGTACTGTAATCTGTGTGTTTTAACTTTTTTGAATTTGGCGCCGATTTCCGCTACCGTGCACCATAACGCCGCAGGGAACGGAGCTCGGCGGCATTCGGTCACTGTGTGAATCGAGTGGAGGACGGCTCGATCACACAGCGTGGAGGACATCGCTGGATCCAGGGGACAAGGTAAGTAACTTTTCCCTGTGTCCTCCCTGTATCCAGCGATGCGATCCCGAGTCTGGCTCGGGGTTACCGCTCGTGGTACTAAAATCCCAACCCGAGCCAGACTCGGGATTACCGCTTATTCTGAAATTATGAAATTCCAAATACAGCGCACAAGTCTCTTCTTCTTTAATGGGATAATAATGAAGCTGCTTTGCTGGTGACACTGATGGAGTTATTGCTAACACATTTTCAAAGGCTTTTTTTTTTTATAGTGATATCAAGATCAAGAATAATGTTATTATTATTTTTTTTTTATTTTTTTTTTATTTGTGCAAGTTACTACAACACCATTATCCCATAGTTTATAAAATCAAAGACACAACTATGTTGGTGTCCCTTGTCAATTTTACATTGTATTTTTTTTAAATATAACTGCCTACTCCCAAACTGTCTTTTGAAGTAAAATACATAGCCAAGTATTATTCTACTCAATTATTTTATTGTGCATTAAAAAATAAATAAAAAATAAACATGCTAGCTGCCAATAGAACTTAACCGAAAAGTGCATTCTATGCATCCAAAAATATAGAAATTATACCAAATCAAATCATTATTCAGTGGATATAATATAAAGTGCAGCGCTAAATAGTAGTGTTTGAAAAACACTGGGATCTCACTTTACGCACAAAGGACTATTCACATTGCTTTAATTTTATTTCAATCACTCACTTTGTTATATGATATGTTAATGTCTGTGCAACTGTGAAGTTGCTATTAACATCATATGGTGTATTTTATATACAATTCTTTCTGTGATTTTATCACGTTTTTCAAACACTACTATTTAGCTCTGCACTTTATATTATATCCACTGTATCTTTGCTAAAAAAATTCTATGTTTTAGCGTGTTGGCTGCTGCTTTGGGATAGCGCAGTGTCGCATTAGTTGTACAAATCATTATTCAACCAAAAAAATAATGTCAAAGCAATAACTCCAAGGCCAATAATAAATAACACGTAATCTTCTCCGATTCCACAACATATCTGGTTGACGAACGACCGTTCAGAAACGAACTGAAAACACAAAATGAAAAGCTTATGTTATTTTACCAGAATCTAGTTTTACCCCAACGTGCAAGCGATGGGAGATAATTGAATACATTTTAAACCTGCTGATTGCTGCATATTTAAATGTTTTTATATACAGCATTTGATTTTATTTTGCTTTAATCTGAGCTGTTGCTTTTTCAGCTCTGCACAAAAAACTGTGGAAGATGACGTACCAATCAAACGTTGTCCTAAATGTAAAGTCTACATAGAACGGGATGAAGGCTGTGCACAGATGATGTGTAAGAACTGCAAGCACGCCTTCTGCTGGTACTGCCTGGAGTCTTTGGATGTCAGTATACATTTCTATCTACAGTTCTTACTTCTCAGCATAGCTATGAATAGAAATATGCAGAGCTTTTTATTATGTTTTTTTATTCTTTTATACAGGATGACTTCCTGCTGATACATTATGATAAGGGACCATGTCGGAACAAACTAGGTCATTCTCGGGCATCCGTCATATGGCACAGAACACAGGTTTGTGAACATGCTTTCTTGTCCTCAGTTGTCTTCAGTTGTTGTTATTATTATTATTAATAATAATAATAATAACGATTTATATAGTGACCAAAAGTTTACACGCGCTTTAAAATGTTGTTGTGAACTAATTTCAAGAATTTTGGATGGGCTAGTTTGCATAATAAGGTTATGAGAATGGTAAAAGGTCACTCCACACAAAGCCAACATGGCAGTTTTAAGTGGGTTCTGGTGGGCTGACTGTGCCGTTCTCCGTTGGACTTTTGTGTCTCTAGTTATGATACAGCCTTACTTCTGCTAATATATTCATTTTATAGTGGTCATAGCCAGATCTTCATGTAACGGTCAAAGACCCATGAGCTTTGACACAGAGCTTGCCCTGAGAGATGTAAAAAGCCACTGGATGCCTTGGTCTGCCAGCGCCCACCCAAATACTTGGATTTACCCATCCTTTAAAGTGGTTGTAAACCCTTACAAACCACTTTGACCTACAGGTAAGCCTAGATTAAGGCTTTCCTGTAGGTCCAAGAAATATCTCCTAAACCTATATGGTTTAGGAGATATTTGCCCGAAAACGGGCACCGCTGTCTACGGTGCATGCGCCGTAGACAGCGGCGCGCAGGCGCACTGAGCGCGGCATTTCCAAGAATGGAGCTGCTGCGCGTGTCGACTCCCGTGCGCATGCGCGGGAGTGACGTCATTGCGGCTTCGCCGAATGACAGCGGCGGAGCTGCGAGACCCCACCAACAAGATGGATGCGGCGGACTACAGGGGACAGCGGCGACTTCGCTGGCTCCTGTGTCAGGTAAGTGACACATAATGGGCTACTATGTGATGCATAGTAGTCCATTATGCTTTGCCTTTGCAGGGAATGAAAGAGGAAGTAAACTCATCAGGGTTTACTTCCTCTTTAAGCCCCTGTTAATGCTATGAATCGCACAGTAATGAGCTGCGCTTTCCTGTACGATTCACATGCAATTCAGTGTGATGTGATTTGAGCCCATTCAGTGGGCTCAAATCGCACTGCATTGCACTCAATGTAGAGTATGCACTCATTTTGGAAATGCACTGCAAACGGATCTCATGGTACTTTTGTACCATGCAATTCAGTGCAGGCGGGACCTGTTTGGAGTGTCGTTTATGTAACATTACAAATTCTGGATGGACCCTCTGCACACTGCTATACACCCTTTCTAGAAAACTATGCAATTAAAAACAGGTGTTTTTTACTCACACATATTGCAATACATGTTTAAGCTGGTCAACTGCATCAACGTGGTCTGCAAGTGTTTTACAAGAGGGGAGGACAAGGGGACAACTACAGTTTGTATCGAGTCAGAAAGGTCCATGCACTACACAATAGTTGGTAGATCTAAAGGAGATTGTACTATTATATTATACACCGTAAGGCTAGATATACCATCAACCATGTAGTATTATGCCTGCCTAATTTAATACTAATTAAAAGGATTGTTTAGGTTTTTCTTCACATTAGATAGTATTGGCAAAGCTACAGAGGTGTAAAAAGCCACTGGATGACTTGGTCTGTCAGAGGTGTATGGCCAGTTTAACAGATGTGAGGCCCCTTTCACACCAACAGACTGGATCGGACCACCCATTATTCTCTATGGGGTGGCGGATGTCAGCGGACATGAGTCCGCTGTCACCTGTTGGCATACGATCCGAATCAGTCCGCTAAAGACAGATGGATGGTGATACGTTTTCCATCCATCGGGCTGATCGGATGACAATTGGATGGAAAGGACATGAAGTCCATTTCCCTCTAACCATCCCATAGAAAACAGCGGGCTGTGCCCGTGTCCGCTCTGCATGCTATCTGCCAATAGAACTTAACCAAAAAGTGCATTCTATGCATCTAAAAGCATAGAAAATATACCAAATCAATCATTATTTAACCAAAAAATAAAATAAAAGCCTCATGCATGTGCCCTGCTTCTTAATATAGGGGGTCACCAATGCCAAGAGTTGGTGAAAGCAGGAGTCCGTCATCCGGAGATAATTCCAAAAATCACCCGGATTATTCTCCTGGAGCTCCCGCAGCAAAGGCTTATGACATAATTGGTCACGATTAATAAAGCAACCAATTTTTGGTCCAAAAAATCCTTCTCCTCCTGTTCCTGGACTGGACATGGGTCAAAGCAATAACTCCCAGGCCAATAATAAATAACACATTATCTTCTGCGATTTTGCAACATGTCTGATTGATGAACAGCCATTCAGAAACGAACTGAAAAGCACAAACTGAAAAGCGCTAAATGAAAAGCGCAAATCAACACTCACCAAACTTCTACTAACGTGAAATTAGCAGAAGGAGCCCAAAGGGTAGCGCTAAAGAGCTGAAAAAAACACGTAGTACGTCACTACGTTTGTGTTTGTCGGCCGACATTTCCTTGCCATTTGTATGCAAGACAAAATCCAGGCACACGCCTTCGGACAAAAGTCTGAGGTTTTGTATGCGGAAAATCCAATCGTGTGTACGAGGCTTAAATTATTATTTTTACACAGCAGTTGCAGAAGCAAACCTGAGAGTAGAATTAACCACTTGCCGACCTGGTATTTTTTGTTTACAAGTTTCAAATCAGTATTTTTTGCTAGGAAATTACTTAGAACCCCAAACATTATAAATTTTTTTATATTACATAAATAAATACATATTTCTTTTAGCCAAGACCCTAGGGAATATAATGGCGATCGTTTCATTTTCTTATGTCACATGGTATTTGCACAGCGTTTTTTTGATGCAATTTTTTGAGAAAAGATACACTTTGATGAATTAAAAAAAAAGCAAAACACAATTTATACCCTTTTTTTTTTTTTTTTTTTTTTTTTTGTGAAATGTGAAAGACGACCCTTCGGTTTGGTGTGGGTTTTAAAAGGAACTCCATGCCAAAATAAAAAAACAGCGTACCATACCAGACCCTTATTCAAGCATGCAGCCTGGCAGGCCAGAAAAGGGGGGACAAGCCAGCACCCCCCCCCCCCAGTCTCATGACTCATACCAGGCCACATGCCCTCAACATGGGGGGGGGGGTGCTTTGAGGTAGGGGGTCCCCCAGATACCAGTAGATATGACGTCTTCCCAGAACATTGCAGCTGATGAACACCTGCTTTTGAAATTTGCATTGATGATTGACCTGAAATTCGAATGTGTGAACCTAGCCTAAAAAAAAAAAAAAAAAAGTATCTTAAATTGTAACTTCTAAATTGACTGGCTCTAATTAAATACTTACTTTCTCTGCTCCCCTTAGCTAGGTTCTTTTTTTTTTTAAATATTAATAATGTATATCTATGCTAACACTTGTTTTCAAATGATCACTGGTCAAACGGAACATTTTTTTACTCTTTTTTTTGTACTTTTTTGCCTGTAAATGTATAGAAAATAAATCAAGACAATACAACTAAAAGAAACCCTCTTTTGTCTTCCCTACCACAAAAAAAATAATTTACGTAAATTATATCTGTTTTACTTCATATACGGTACATCCCTCCCCAAATGCATGTTTACCTCCATATATGGCCCATCATAGTGTTTACATAATTCAAGGTAAGTTTTGTGTTTGCTGGTTGTGTCTACACTGTAAATCCCCATAGACTTCAATAGGGCTATCTGCTGAGGTCAGAGATGCTCAGGAGGGGGTTCTATAAAGGTTTATGGGGATATTCTGTACAGACATGACCAGTGCAGAGAAATGTTTTCGTTATGCCTAGTACACCCGATGAGAAAATCAGACAAAAAAAATTGGAGTGATAGTACGATAATCTAATTGTTAGTACACAGTTTTCGAAAGCCAATCACGACAGTTCGTGCGAAAATATCCGAAGGGACAAGTGAAATGGAAATGTTTCTCGTGCTTCAGAACTAATTATTTTCCTGTAAGTATTCTGTTGTACAAGAATTTTCGTAACTTTACTAACCTATTGGTTTTTGATCTGAGACTAGCATGCAAAGAAAACAAAAACGAACGGTCAGTTGTCTGATATTCTTATTGTGTTATGAGGCTTTTGGGATGTACACATTGTGGAGGTTATGCATCTAGGGGGAGGCAAAATAAGTATTTGTCCTTTAAAACAATAGACTCTCTACAGCTTACAGTATATAGAATTGAATCTATGGCATCTAAATGAGAAACTGTATCCCATTATCTTTATTTTTTTTCCATCATCTGATGAGAGGATCTTGATATTTGATTAGTTGACACTAAATTATATTCTTATTCACCAAAAATAATCTTTACACCAATCTTTATTTAATGGCCCCATAAACCATTTTTCATTAAATCATTTTTCACTGTTCTGTCTCACCTATGTTTGTTTGGAACTAGCAGTGCACTACTCTATGCAGATCCCATAGTCCATAATTCTAGGCTAGTAAGAGAGGGTGGCTATGCTCCTACATACAGTGGGACCATGGAGGATGAATGTAGCCACACTCTATTGGAGATTTGGAGGCGGTTGAGAGCAATAGAAGGCACTTTTTTTTTAGAATACATAATTGAATGTTTTTTTTTTTTTTTTAACCAAAGTTTTTTGTCGCTTTAACTAAGTTCAATGAATAATGTCATCCAGAGAGCTGGAAGAGCATGCTGGGACATTTTCTTAGCTGCTAATTTGCTAGTTGCTTGTCACTACAGTAAACCAACATAAGGCTTATTTATTAAGGCATTTCAAAGACTAATGGCAAAATGCAGTAAGGCCCCTTTCACACTGGGGCGTTTTTTAGGTGCTACAGCGCTAAAAATAGTGCCTGTGTAGCACCTGAAAAAATCTGGCCCCTTTCACTCCAGTGTGAAAGCCGGAGGGCTTTCACACTGGAGCGGTGCGCTAGCAGGACAGTGAAAAAAGTCCTGCTAGGCGCATCTTTGGAGCAGTGAAGGAGCGGTGTATTCACCGCTCCTAAACCACTCCTACCCATTGAAATCAATGGGGCAGCACGGCTACACTGCTAGCAAAGCACCCGCTGCAAAACCCTTTTTTGGCCGCTAGCGGGGGTTAAAACCGCCCCGCTAGCGGCCACATACCACTGCTAAAACGACGGTAAAGCGGAGCTAAAAATAGCACCGCTCTACTGCCGACGTCGCTCCCGCACCAGTGTGAAAGGGGCCTTAGCATACTGATAAATCTGATTTGTGTTGACTCTTATATCAGTTGGGGGGTGATCTCTGGTTAGTTGCTGTGGGATTCGTCACTTTTCTCTTTTCCTAAAGTGTTACTTCTAAGAAAGCCACAAAATGATCGAAATTTGGCCGGTCCCTGCTTAAACAGCCAAATCTCAATCTGTCTATGGCCAGCTTAAAGTGGAGGAAAACATTCCATTTTGTATTTTTTTTAATCCACCGCCATAGTCTGTGAATATTATGGGCTGTCTGTAAAACTGGCAATACACGGGGTGAAGGTTGTCTGGTTTCTGTTAAATTAACTGAATATTTCTCCATGGATTTTTCAGTTGGCACCCTTCCACCCCATATCCTTCGAAGGAGCCATATGCTATGTATACACGATCGGACAGCCCGACAACAAAACCGTGGATTTTTTTCCGATGGATGTTGGCTCAAACTTGTCTTGCATAGAAATCATAAATTGTCCGACGGAGCATACATACAGTTGGAATTTCCAAAAACAAGCTCACATCGAACGTTAATTGTCGGAAAATCCTATCGTGTGTACGGCCCATTACAGAAAATTGTCAGCCAAACAACACCTGCATCCAATCAGATTCGGGCTCTGTTTTGATATTTAAAAAAAGCCAGCTTCTCCAGCTTTGAAAAAACAATATCAGCAGTGGGGAATTCACTGTTTAGCATGGATGGAGGAATCTGTTAGATTTTTATTTTTGTTTAGCCTGCATGTGTTGGAGCACTCAGAATCTGGTGAAGCTGTGTATGGTAGCCAATCTTGCTTCTAACTTTTCAATTAAATTCACTTTGTCAATTAAGCTTTGACAATAAAACCCGGAAGCTGATTGGTTTTCATGCAGAGCTGCGCCAGATTTTGCACTCTCCAGTTTTAGTAAATCTCTCCGCAAGTGTCTATGGCCAGCTTTAATCTCTAGAGAGCTGGCGACCATGCTCGATTATCTCAACATACAAACAGAGGAAGAGTTCTAAACCTGATGGAGCACATTCACACGACGTTATAAGGATTGGGCCAGTTCAGGGATCCTCTGTCATAAGACAATCTAGCCTGACTTTGAAGGCATATTAACCATAATGTTTTATCACTGCATTGCAGCCAGGTAAAGCATGTATCAGAGGTTTTATTTTTTTATATACTATTGCTATAGTCATATATTAAAGTGACACCAAACTCTGGTTAAAAAAAAAGAAATTATATTCAAGTATATCTTCCTATTTCAATAAATAATCTTCTTTTGCTTTTAGCGTTCCCCAAATCTCCAAATTCCTTTTTTATTGCCGCTGTGAGCTTCCTGTTAGAGGGTGGCTACATTTGCTCTCCGTGGTCAGTGGTGGCCCATCCATTAGGGGCGCCCAG
Organism: Lithobates pipiens; assembly: GCF_037356315.1. NCBI lineage: Eukaryota > Metazoa > Chordata > Amphibia > Anura > Ranidae > Lithobates > Lithobates pipiens. Next base: position 517,922,330 of record NW_027507758.1, read on the forward strand.
GCTACGTCCCCTCTCTCCACACCACCCCCTATATGAATAATAGATAGATTCATGAACAGCATGAAAATGAATTATCACCGACCAACACTGTCCACATTCCCACTGTATGTAGGAGGTGTTTTTTACTGTGCATAAAGCAATTCACATTAATACAGCTAATGCAGAGCATTGCTTGTTTCATATAAACAGAAGTGAGGGTGAAAAAAAGAGGTTAGGGAGCTCATGGAGGATTTTATAAGGAGGCAGAAAAGCACATTATGAAATTATTTCATTAAAAAAAAAATTGATTACAGGGCCATTAAAAGAGAAGTATGTTTTTTTTGTTTTTTTCCCATTATACTTACCTAGGTGGATGCAGCATTGGTCTGGATGCAGCATCGGACCGATGCTGCATCTGTCCCCTGCTGTCTCTGCACTGAGAACCGAGCCATCGAACACCGCCAATGGATCAGTTCTCTCAGCCCCCTGTGTAGCTGCTTAAAAGCGTAGTTTCTGACTTTTAATATACACACACTCACCTGTCCCATGGTCCAGTAATGTGGCCACCCGAACCCTCGCTTCTCTCCCTTGGTTCTATCCGGCACCGGGATCAAAAGTGTGGGCACCCAGCTCTGACAGCTTGTGGCTTCACACCCAGGTGTGCACTGCGTATGCGCGAGTCGCGCTGTGCCTTTTCAATGGCCGGGCAATCTTCTGGGAACTGTGATGTGTCCCAGAAGATTACAGGGAGGGGAGAGTAGAATTTCCACTTCAGTTGCCTAGGCGGCACAAGCGGAAGTGAGAGCAGGTAGCTGTCAAAACTAGGTATCTCCCCCCACTTTTGGTGGAACTCTACTTTAAGTAGTCAGTGTGTATGGATTATTTTTGGAGAATAAGGATATCTTTTGGTGTTATTTTAAACTCTTTGTGCCAGCAGCAAGCTCAAGCAGTCCAAATCTCCATTAGTCTGACATCCCCCCCCCCCCCCCCCCCCCATGCAGTCGCAGTGCCTAAACTCCTGAGCAACATTGTTGTTTGGAGCTCTGCGCTGAGGGGTATTGGACTGCTCGATATTCAGACCACTGTGCTCTGTGTTAGTCTTTTTGAGTGTTTATTTAAATTGAGCTAGTGCTACAACCAAGATACGTTTTTGATATAGAGCTACAGCACTAGAACATTAAGAAAAACTCTAAAATATTCTTTTCTTTTTAAGCTACCTAACTGTATCACACTACTAATACAAAAAGGTTATGTTGGACTTTAAATCAATGTAGGTCTGTGGACCCAAACCTGCAAAGGACACCATGGGCGCTGTACAGGCAAACCACCAAAAAAAGAAAATAATATCCACTTGTATTATAAGAATAAGTGCTGGTACATTGCTTTTCTTGCCCGCCAGCGCCACCTTGTATTAAATGCTTAGAATACGTGTTTGAATGGTTTAACAATGTCCTTTGCACTAAACCTTTTTATATTTTTCTTATTCTCCGCAGGTGGTTGGAATATTTGCAGGATTTGGGCTTCTGCTATTAGTAGCCTCGCCATTCCTCTTACTGGCCACTCCTTTTGTTCTGTGCTGCAAATGTAAATGCAGTAAAGGGGATGACGACCCCTTGCCTACTTAATGTTAAGAAGAATGAAATGGTAAAGTACACCTTTCCTGTGCACTGCTGGAGGCTACGTTACAAGTGGGATACAGCGTAGTTTGTCCGGCTCATCTGGCATTCAGAGACACTAAGTGTGCCATTATACTAGGAACTTCTGTCTGCGTTTGTCAAATCGAAAGTATGATAACTACATCATCTAGGAGATATGAGGATCGGACCGCACAATGTCATACATACGTGTTCAAAACTTTTATGCAAGTTGATCCATTTTTAAAAATTCTTTCCAGTTTATCATCATCCATATACTTATTTTACGCCATTCCTTGTTTCTTGGAGGATTTTTTATATATATATTTTTTTTTTGTTATAGAATGCTGTATATTTCTTATGCATTGTTCTGAAAGGGATTGTTTTTGCTGTAGATGTTCTTTTATATCAGAAGGGTACCACAGAGAACTGAGCCTCAACTTTCTTGCTGAAATAACAGTAGTTTGAACTGATTTAAAAAAACAAAAGTAAAAAACTTAAACAGACGCTATGCTTAGTTTTTAGTGTTTGCTGTTTATATGCATTTGTACATTATAAATGTTTAATACATACAGTATTGTTGATTATGCGTTTTTCTGTCCTCGCACTATGATGTACAGATTTAGGTCTTGTGTTGCCAGCCTCTGGGGTTGTATAGATGGCATTAGTTTGGAACACTTCTTAGATCATTCCGACTTCAATGATAGGTGCAGTTGACCTGCTTCTGATTTACTATTGACCTGCTTCTAGTTGTTTTTGCATTCCATAGACTTGTATGGCAATGTAAAATCCACTCAATATGAAAAGTATAACTAAAGACAAAACTTTTTTTTCCCGTTTTGGATAGAGCGCAGAGGAATTAGAACACCTGTCAGTTTTTATTGCTGTCTATGTCACCGTTAGGGAGATTCCCCTCTCTGATTGTCCTGTTTACCGTTCTCATTGAAAGTAAATGAAAATCCCACATTTTGGGTTGTCTCCAGAAAAGTAATAGAGGGGAAATCTTTCAATGGGGGCTCAAGTTCTGATGACCTGGGTGGTCCCCAAGGGATTACCTTAATTTGCAGGGATTTCCTCTCACTTCCTGTTTGGCTATGGGACAGGAAGTGAAGGGAAATGGGACACAGATGGCGAAAAAATGTTTTAACAGGGGTTATAATCTTCCCTTGCTCCATCCAAAATGAAAACAAAAGTTTTGCCTATAGTTCTACTTGAACAAAAGCCAATTGACACAGGCCATAATAATCATTGGGTAGCAATATCAAGTATTTTTTTTAAAAACTTAACACTCCAATATGGGTAGGAAGCTCCTACCCGGCACAACCTGACATGCTTAGCTTTTAAGTAGATTTACTGCTGTCACAGACCTAAGTGAGTTCTCTATTTATGCTTATATAAAAAAAACACTGGAGGGCTCTATTTTTGTGTCCTGCAACCTTTAGTGAATTTTCTTTAAAACAATATGAAGAATTGTATAGACCATTGACAAGCTGGGAATAGCAGTTCACAGCCTGACTGGAGGTGGAATGATATATTCCAAAGGGAACCTGTACAGAAATGAATATTGTGTATAGGACTGAGTCCTGCTTTATTGGATACAAGCCAGAGAGTGGAGTAACTCTTGAAAGAAGTAATTATATCTACTAACAATACATAAGGCATCGTCTAGAGCAACCACCAAGCCATGGCTTTTCTTCTCTCGGGCCTCAGCCAGCTGCAGATATGTTAACTTCCCACAGGGCCTCCCAGCTCCTGTAGTACCCCCCAACTTCCCATAGTGGCGTACAATTCCCTCAGCCTCAACAGTGCCCCACAATCTCCAACAGGGCCCTCTAGCTTGCTGTAGAACCTCCATCCTTCCATGGTGCAAACAATTTCCAATATTGTCCCATAGTGCCCCCAACCTCCTACAGTGCTACCCACCCCCCTGAAAAACCTTACTGCCTACAGAGCCACGAAGTCAGTTGCAGAGCCCCCTAACCCACTAAACAGCCCCCACACATTCCAGAGAGACACCCAGCCCCATCCATAGCCTTTGCAGAATTTCAGAACATATTGCAATATTGCATTCCCAAAATTGTATTGTGTGAGTATAAACTTTGTTCAATACTGTTGTGGCATGGAAGGTTTTGGAAGAATTTACCAGGCCCTGGTCTCAAAGAGGTTGAGAACCGATAGCCTAGAGGATCTTAAAATAAGGTGCAAAAACTAAAATTGTAAATCACTTACAAAACTTTTTTTTCAAAATTTTCCAAGTGCAGTCTGACTAGTTGTAATAAACAATACTTTTTTTTGGTAAGCAGTCCCCTGGCTCCATATGGGCATGTACAAATTTTTAGGTCTGATGTTTATAGTGTTCACTGCACAGTGACAACTGCTAAATGGTTGTACTGAAAATCTCATATGTACAGCAATTGAAGGAAAGCATGTTACAGCTTTTGATTGTAGGTGTCTATATGGAGGAAATCCTTTCAGGACCAGAACATATAAAATCCCCACCTTAAGTGACCATGGTAGGAATCAAAAAAACAAAACAAAACAGCACTGCAGGGTTACATGGCCATGGATATCAAGCACCGAAAGTCGCTGCATAGTAAAGCCCACTGTCGTTCTTTACTATGTAGTGGCATCAAGTGCCGATCTTATGAGATTTTTAAGCCGGGGGAGGGAGGAATGAGAGTGTTTCTGTAAGAATACCTAATAAAAACCTGTTTTTAGTTGTGAGGGTAGGATGTGGTGACAGGTTAACATGCTAATGAAATCTCCAAACGAATTTTCAATATTTTCAAATCTGTAGCTTTCATTAAATTATTACCTGGTGATCCTGCCATGAAAATCTTGTTCTGGTATTTTCTATTATAGGGAGACAACACTCTTTCCCTGTCTTCTAATTGTATTCCTGCATTTTCACCCTGTCATACAGGCTTCCAATAGGGACTACAGTGGCTCAGAAAGTATTGAAACCAAGGGGTCAGCATTATGACCGGACAGTTAACATTTTTCAGTGGAAGACCAACAATGGCAGCCATAGTACTTTTTTCATGGCAGATTCACTTTAAATATAAAAGAAATTGCCTGGAAAATTGTTTTCTTGACCAATCAGAAAGGGTCATCACAGTCATGGGGGTAGAAGTTTGAGCTAAGGGGAGAGTTTCTCATTATTAGAAAGAGGAGATTTGCATACAGATGGCAGTGTGGTTTCTCAGCCTACATAGGGTGGACTGCAAAAGATGTACTTCATGCACCTGGATCTAGTTTTATCTTAATTGGGTCTCTACAGTCACTTAAAAAGATGCTATCACCTTACCCATTCAGGGTAAAGTAACTGACTGTTTAAAGCCCACCCCTGACTACCTTATACTTACCTCTTCAAGTGATTTCCACACCCCTGCCAAAAGGCACAGCCAGTCTTCTCTGCAGACTCAACTGCACTAGACCAATACAGTCTGGTCTAGGACTCACACCAGCCTAGAAAAAGGAGAAACACTAATGGGAGTTTTCCTCCTTTAAATGTGTTCAGAATGGGACAGTGACAGCACTGTACTCCAACTGGCTTAGAGTGCACCCTCCCCCCCCTTCTCCCAGTCTTGAGTGTTGATGTGCAAAGCCTACAAGAAGGCTGATATTAAAAATTATTCAGGTACTTTTTCTAGTTGCATGTAAAAATACTTTAAATGTATTTTGATTAATCAAAAACTGGTGATCAGGCAGCAATAAGTTCAAGAGGCATGACTTTTCAATTTTTTAAGATACTTTGAAACAAAATAATAGCAGCTCCTACCAGCCAGCTCATTCACCTCTTTTAAAGCATGCTGCTTATTTCAGTACTGCAAGTGGTCTTAAAATGGAAGTCGAGCCAAAAAACATAATCTGAGGACCTTAATTACAAGCCCCATATATCCTGTTCCCCTTATATTGTAACTACAGGAATCTTATATGTGCACAGTTCAACACTGTTCCCCCCTGAAACTGCAGCAGTACTACTTACCGTTGTGATAATTAACTAAAATAAAAAAGATCTGCTGAAGCTCTACCTCCTTCCTCACCTCCCTTCTCCCCAGCCTAATTGGACAATGAAGGAGCAGCAACACACTGAAGAGGCTACCCCACATGTTCGATGTTAGTCTAACAAGCACTGTCCAATGTATTAGAGGCCTGATGTGCTTTCTATGTAAAATATATTTTATTATTTTTAATGAATACTTCACTGGATTAAATAGTGGTTTGTAAGTATTTGCCTGAAGTTTTGCTTTGGTAAAATACAATATATTTACCAGGAGGTGCAAAGAGTTCTTATCCTGTGTCCTGGTTGTACAGTAATCATCATTTATATTTACTTTATTGCTGTAGACCATTAAGTAATGTGCTGTGGTGATCAAACAACAGATGATACCATTGTATAAATCAAAGTAGTCACCAGCAAACAATACTGCTCTTCATTGGTGTGTTTGTCACATAGGAACACAGCATTATTTAGGAGCATCCACAGACCACCTCCATCAAACAGTCATCACTGTCATTGGCAACAGTTATTGGTGTAGATTGCTTTTGCTACAGAATTTTTCATTTTTTTTTCCATATGGCACAAAATATGATAGAAGGAGTGGAACTCCATTGGCTTTACAATGTCTGAACAGGAGAGTCTCGGGGAGTTTTAATTCTGCAGAACAGAAGATGTAAGCCCTTGTACACACGGTCGGAAATTCCGACAATAAAATCCGTCGGATTTTGTCCAAAACTGGTGTTGCATACAAACCGGTCGGACAAAGTTGTCGGAAAATCCAATCGTTCATAACGTAATGATGTTATTTTGTTACGACGGGGCTACGTTCAGGCTAGTAGCCAATAGCTTTGGTCTAGGAATTTGATCTGAGTATGCGTGGCACTTTGTCCGACCGGAATTCTCTACAAATGATCAGACAAAGTCCGATCGGATCATGTTGTCGGAATTTTTTTTTTTATATCCAGCTCTCAAACTTTGTTGGTCGAACATTCCGACTGAAAAAGTCTGATGAAGCCCACACAAGGTCGGATTATCCGACAACACGGTCCGATCAGACATTTTCCGTCAGAATGTCTAACCGTGTGTACAAAGGCTAAAAAGAGCAAGAGATCTAACCTACAAGCAGTCAAATGTAAATTAATGTCAGATTTGGAAATACTTAAAAAGAATGAATGTTCATGAATAAGAAAAGTGTCAGGTTCTCTTGAAAGAACAACCTCTTTCACCTTCATTTAGCTTTCTTGCCCCTTTGTCAAAGCCCCCATGAGATAATGAGTGATAAAGTGAAGCATTTGACCTCCTTCCATTCCTTCCAGGATGCAATGCTAGGGTTTCAGCAGCCAATTGGTAGAGAGGGAATAAAGTAATTGATAAGTTCCAATATCTTACACAGATTATGCTCGCTCTCTGATGGAGGAACAGATCAGTGAGAAACTTGAAAAACAGTTGTGGTGGTGGTGGGTTTTGTTCTTTCAAGATAATCTATGATTTTTATGACAGACTGATTCCAGAGAGGATCTTCAGTCTTAAAAAAAAAAAAATTATGTCAGCAGCTGCAAATACTGTCTAAGGATCCAGCGCTGTCCTCACCTGGGCCAGTTCTTTGCTGGCCTTTGGGAAGCTGGCTGTGACTCCTTGCAGGCTCACAGCTGGCTCCCCAATGTACACGTGTGAGCTGCGTTGTATTAATAGTCCCGCACCCTCCTCGTACCTTTGATGTGTCATAGAAGGTTGCCGGTGGGGGTGAAGAACTTCCTCTTTGATCGCCTAGGTGGTCGGAGCAAAAGTGAGAGCAGGTACCTACTAAAATTGGGTACCCCCCCAAAAAAAAAAAACAAAAAAAACTCCAAAAATAGGAAAGGAGGAGGGAAGGAGGTCTTAGCCCTTGTACACACGGTCGGAGAATCCGTTGGAATGTGTCCTATCGGACCGTGTTGTCGGATAATCTGACTGTGTGTGGTATGCATCGGACTGTTTCCATCGGAATATCCGTCGGACCAAATTTTCCAACTTGCTGGAAATATTTTCCGACAAACTGGTCCGATAGGACATACTCCGATCATGTGTAGAGAATTCCGATCGGACAAAGTGCCACGCATGCTCAGATCAAATTCCTACATCAAAGCTATTGGCTACTAGCCTGAACGTAGTCCCATCGTAACGAAATTACGTCATCACGTTCTGAAAGATCGGATTTTTCGACAACTTTGTCCGACCGTGTGTATGCAACAGTTTCGGACAAGATCCGACGGACAAAATCCGACGGGCAAAATCCGACGGATTTGGTTGTCGGAATCTCCGACCGCGTGTACAAGGGCTTAAAGTAGAACTCTTGTAGAGTGACGTTCCTCTTTAAGGCCCTGAAATTCAGTCTGGTCTCTTCCATTGGCCAGGAGGTATCTGCACAAATTTCCCGAAATGCTTTTAGACATCCAGCTTCGGGATCCAACAGAGTGTGGTCAAAAGATCAGAGGCAAGATGGTAGATCTATAAAAGAAAAAGCTGAATACTGTATTAATACTATTTTTTTAAATAAATATAACCAAATAAAATTTTCACTTCCTTTTCTAGCTATAGCAAAACAGCTGACATCGTCTCCAGGACACTAACAAACCCTTTTGCCGCGTACACACGATTGGATATTCCGACAACAAAATCCATGGGATTTTTTACCAACGGATGTTGGCTCAAACTTGTCTTGCACAGTCACACAAATGTTGTCGGAAATTCTGAACGTCAAGAACGCGGTGACGTACAACACATATGAGGAGCCGAGGAAAATTAAGTTCATTAGCCAGTTTGGCTCTTCTGCTTGATTCCGAGCATGCATGGACTTTTGTGCGTTGCAATTGTGTACAAGTGTGAATTTCCGACAACAAGTCTTGTCAGGAAATTTGAGAACCTGCCCTCAAACAGTTGTTATCGGAAATTCCGACAGCAAATGTCCGATGGAGCATACATACGGTCGGAATTTCCAAAAACAAGCTCACATCATTTTTTGTCGGAAAATCCTATCATGTGTACCGCCCATTACAGAAAATTGTCAGCCAAACAACACCTGCATCCTAACAGATTTGGGCTCTGTTTTGATATTTTAATAAAGCCAGCTTTGAAAAAACAATATCAGCAGTAAGGAATTCACTATTCCGATCGTCAAAAGAATGTGCTGCTGTACGACACGTACGATGAGCTGAGAAAAATAAAGTTCAGTAGCCAGTGCGGCTCTTCTGCTTGATTCCGAGCATGCATGGAATTTTGTGTGTTAGAATTGTGTACACACAATCGGAATGTACGAAACAGATTTTGTTGGAAAATTTGAGAACCAGATCTCAAATTTTGTGCGATGGAAATTCCAGTGGAAACTGTCCGATGGAGCCTACACACGGTCGGAATTTCCAACAAGCTCCAATCACATATTTGATGTCGGAAAGTCTGACCGTGTGTACGCGGCATTTCACCACATGACACTGACTGACTTTTGTAGAATCAGAGTAGAGGAAAATGTTCCATTGTTTACATCATGGGAGTTTTTTTGTCCTGTTTAGGTATGCTTAGCTATGAAATGGATAGAGAAAGAGTCGCCAAACCTGGGAATGAAAATTCTTTTCAAGGAATATAAATCTGATAGAGGTAATACCCCATATGTATTCTTCCCCAAAAGGGATATTATTTTGGTTAAATAGGAATATATGTGGGTTGCTGAGAGCACCATCATCCAGATACCATAGGCAAAAAAATAGGAAAAAAATAAGGTTGACTTTTAAGGTGGCTTACTGCAACAGTAGTAATTAAAATCTATTTTTTTTTTTGCCATGTATGAAGTAATTAATAAAAAAATATTAAAAACCAAACAGTGTAGACTTTCTGTAATGTTTAATGCAATGCCCCCTTAAATTAGTACCTATAGATATCGAACCCCAGTGGCAGTAATTCAATAAAAGTCCACATGTACTTGGGGTGTCTTCCATATGGGTAGTGTACCTTGATGCGTTTTGTGGAAACGTCCCGCTTCTTCGGGAGGTGAGGAGAGCTAAACAATTATAAGTTATAATAAAAGAAAATATATAATTATTATAACAAGCCATTGAAATTAGTCATTGTGGAATTATGGACTAATGTCAATGGTTTGTTATAATAATTATATGTTTTTTCATAAATTATATTTGTTTAGCTTGAGGTACATACCCTTATGAAAGACACCCCAAGTACATGTGGAAGTCATTTAACTCAACATTTTTATTGAATTACTGCCACTGGGGTTTGATGTCTACGGGTAATAAGGGAGGCACTGTATTAAACAAACATTAAGTGTACACTTTGGTTTTTAACAATGTTTGTTTTTTAATAGCTTCATACATGTCAATAAAATTTTAGATTTTAATTACTATTGTTGTAATAGGGTAGCTTAAAAGACCACCTTTCTTTTTTTTTCTTATCTTTTGCAGATGTAATTTTGGGGTTGTGTTTACTTAACTGTGGAAAGTTTTTAGCATCCAAAATAGATCCTGATCCGTAAAACAGACAAAAAACTGTTAATTGAGTCCTTACATGTTTAGGTGGTCTTCATTGTGTCAAAAGAAACCGAAAACCTGATGCACCAATAGCTACCACAAATAGGCACAAATAGATACCACAACTGGCGCACCTTCTGCTACCCATTGTGCCTGCCTGTTAGTCCTCGAACAAGACAGATGATCTCACTGGCCAATAAGGTCAAAGGAGGTAGGTCTTAAGCACAAACAAGTTGTGATCGCTATTTGTGCACCAGGTGAAGTAATTTAATGTAAAAAGCTTAACTTGTGCTGCCTCATTGGACATATCTTTTTCATCAATAGCCTGCTATCAATCAGTGTTCCTAAAAGGCAAGGGCTTTTATGTAAATACATGCTATTCTGTATATTCTACAGTAATACAGGATGACTAAAATGTAACGTTACATTGTGTTAAATAACCTTATAACCTTTATCTGGGCTGTTAATTCAATTTAAAGTGTGCTGGGTACATTTCAAAGATGGGTTTTGTATGTTTTAATTTTTAAATATATATATATATATTTTTTTTACAATTTGCTTACTGAAACCATGTGCATGAGTAGGGATCACAAGTAAGATTAAGGGATCATTACGTTCATATATTTCAACTGTAATTACATACATGTGCTGCTAACACTGTGATGTAAAAAGACCAGTTCAATGCCTTGTAATGTTGTCTTTTGTACTTCAAATGATAGAATGATTCAGTCTGTCATGTAAATAGATACTTTTAGTGAGGAAATATGAACTGTTTTTGTGGTTATTTGGGTTTGGTGAACTCCAGGAACTCCCCTGGATACAGATTAAGTTCATATATGAGAGCTGTGTTACCTGCCAAAAGATTTGTATATCTCTCCATCAATACACCGCCCCATAACTCAGCTCAGCCAGGTGGATCACTCTTACATAGGGTTACCACCTCATCCCTTTAAACCTGAACACATATTAATTACACAGGTCCTGTGGTTAATTAGGGTGGTAAATAAGATCACTTGGTGCCTTATCTGCATTTAATTTGCCACAGAACCTGTGTAATTCAAATGTGTTCAGGTTTAAAGGGATGAGGTGCCAAACCCTACTCCTACAGTTAAAGTGGACCTTCACTCTCCACACCTTACCCTAATATGAATCATTCCTGTCTCCTTTCACACAATTCCATAAGAAAAAATATTTTTCACCTAGTTTTTATGTATGTGGTGCCCCACTTCCAGGTTTCTTGCCTAGGCAAGAATAATGTAGCCCCCCCCCCCCCCCCCCCCAAGCTACTACAGCATTGTGAATCATTCACCTCAGGAGGCTTCAGGTCAATCATTTGGAAATGCGCATGTTCCATCGTGTGTAGCCAGCTAATTCTTCTTATTTTTTTTGCATCTGGCCCTTGATGATGACCAAGGTGTATGTTTACCATTAGTGGGCTACCTACAAGAATCAGAAAGAGACAGCTGAAGACATCAGAGAGGAAGAAGGTGGCCCTAGACCTGGTGTGCAGCATTGGAATGGTGAATTACTTGATAAGCTGGGGGTGCAAATTTGTTTATTGAGCATAATCCAGCAAGCTAGGTAGGAGGGAGTTAAAGAAAAGAAAATAGGAGGGTGACGTTTCTCTTTAAGGAAAGCAGTAGTGTCCCCAGCCAGCTCACTAAATTGTGATAGAGAAGCAGGAGGATTAAAAAAATGTCCTAACCTTAGATCCCAAGAGAACTAAATCCATACTTTAGCCATTTTTAACTAGGGTTCCGTGGAACTCTAGGGTTCCTCCAGAGGTTTCTAGGGTCCCTTGAGCAGTGGATAATTGACCAACCATTTGATGGTACATGAACAGCTTGAAATATCCAACACTATGACACCAATGATCTATTTTGTTTTCTGTAAGGGGGTAATTTTTCCACTGACCTCTTATGAATTAGTTTTAGCAGGTGTTCCCCAAGACCTGAAAATTGTTCAAACGGTTTCCCTGGGGGGGGGGGGGGGTAAAAAAGTTGACAAAGACTGGTTTGCTTAGTGGATCACATCAGAAGGCTTTTTTGCTACAAGCTGACTGCAGAAGCTGCTAATAACAGCAGGACAATGGCTTGCAGATATGACTACAGCAGTTTGTGAAGATCAAATACTGAATAAGGTTGAATGTATGATATTTTGATATTTCCTCTAAGCATGCCCGCCAACCTAGCCCTAGTGGTATTCCCCTAACCGTGCACACCAACCTAGCCCCAGTGGTATTCCCCTAACCATGCCCACCAAACTAGCCCAGTGGTATTCCCCTAACCATGTCCACCAACCTAGCCCCAGTGGTATTCCCCTAACTATGCCCGCCAACCTAGCCCCAGTGGTAGTTACAATACCATAACTTGAAAAAGTAATCATACCCCTTGAATTTTTCCACATGTAACAACCAAAAACTTAAATGTATTTTATTGGGATTTTACTTTCAATCGTTTTTATTGAAATTTCAGTGAAAACATTGTACCACAGATACGGGTGAAACAGTTTCTTTACATCAGGTATACAAAGACATATTATGACACAATGCTTTATAAAATAACAAGATCCTATACACCCTCACTGGGGCTTCTAGTACATCTGCAAACTCTAAAGGAGGAGAGGACTCCTCACTCCTGACACCCCTCAAGGGATCTAGCTGTGTCGGTAGTGAGGGGTAGCTCCTCCGAAACATAAAATGCTAGATAATAACTTAACTTACAGCTATGGGTGCAAAGATACCCGCAAGGAAAAAAAACAAAAACAAAGAAAAAAACAAAAGAAAAAGTTGAAATACACTACATTACTGCAATGTCTAGATACCTATAGCAACTGTTATGAGCCAAAGGGATTCAAACATGTGGGTTTCTACTAAACAGGAGGTAACAAGCTGAAGATTGAAGTGTCAACTGGTCTACGATCATAGTGGGCTATATATGCCACCCCATTACAGTTCGGGAGAGGGGTTTAGTTGTGTCCCAATGGGATAGTCTTGTGACTGTAACTATAGGATAATATGGAAAAGCAGTAAGAGAGGAAAGAAAAGGATAGGAAAGAGATTCAGAAGAGAGAAGAAAAAAAAAAGAAAATGTAGTACTTAGTGGCCGTGTGATACTCGCTCATCTACACGGATCCAGGGTGAGGGGAGGTGGTAGGTGTTAGGGATATGTATCTGGTCTAGGGTTCATAGTTGGCATCCTGTTTGTCAACAGTATCCAAGAGGATGCTAACTGTCTTCTACTGGGCCATAATCCAAGATATTTTCCTTTTTACCAAGAAAAAGGAAACGGTAGGTTGTTTCCAGGCTCGAGCGATTGTCAGCTGGGTCCCAAGGAGAATAAACATAAGGCGTTGGATCAATTTCGGGGTCCCAGAGTTATGGAAGTTTAGAAGAGCAAATTAAGGAGTCTTCCTAATATGCAAGCCTTTAATTTTCCTGATTGCGTGAAAGACTTTATTCCATAGGCCCTTGATCTTGGGACAATCCCACCATGTGTGTAGCAATGATCCAGGGTGTCCGCAATAAGAAAGTACAAAGGGGAAGGGTAGATTTTGGCAATTTTTAGTGGGAAAAAATACCACTTCATTAGGACTTTTAAGTTAGCTTTGATTAGTGCTATGTTCAGAATGCCCTTGGAGGCCGAAGCCGAAACTCTATGCCACTCCGCAAGGCTCCAGTGTTGTCCCAGGTCTTTTTCTCAGTCCCTCATGAAGGGAGAATTGGTCTCTACCATAGCAAGTGATTGGTATATCACTGTTATTCCTCCCCTCTGCTCCATGGCTTGACCACACCACATTTCATACGCTATGATCGAGAGTGGTTTGGGTAAGAAATTTGGTGGAATCTAAACCTTTCTGACCTTGGCATGCTTACTGACACAGTGGGTCAGAGTGAGGGGTCCCATAGGGTTGACAAATGTCCTATCTTATAGAGCCGCTTGTCTAACCACCAATTGATGTCCATACCAGGGGGGAGCAGAGGATTTTGAAAAAAATGACAGTGGGCACCAGTAGGAGATCAGGTGTGGGTTACTTTTGAGAGAGTCCCATAGGACTAAGGAGTGGGATAGTGTGGGAGCCATGATAGCAGGTCTAGATTTGTCAGGGCACCAGAGAAGATAGTACAATGTGTAGTGGAATATTGCTTGCCTTTCCATGTGTACCCAGTCAGGGTGTACTATTTTGGAATAAATAGTGAAGAGTTGGGATAACTGGGCTGCTTGATGATACCAGATAAGCTTTAGTAGGCTCAGTCCTCCCTGATCTCCAGTTCGGAAAAGGGTCCCCTTGGCAACTCTATGCCCCTTTGCTCCCCATATAAAGTTGGTCATTTTGGATTGGAACTCCCTAAGTGGGTCCGTAGGAATTGGGATAGGTAGTAACCTAAATAGATAGAGGATGTGCGGTAATAGGATCATCTTCACAGAATTGATCCCGCCTAGCCAGGAAAGTCCCAGTTCATCCCAATGTGATAGATCATCATCCAATTTGCGAAAGATTGGGTTGTCTATCAAGGCTGTCAGGTTAATCCACAGATATGGAATCGCTGTCTTGTTCCATCCAAACCAGAAGTTGCCTTTAAGCTGTGTGACCAGATGGGCCGGTAAATTGGCATATAGGTTGTCTATCGAGGCTGTCAGGTCAATCCCCAGATATGGAATCACTGTCTCATTCCATCCAAACCGGAAGTTGTCTTTAAGCCGTGTGCCCATATGGGCCTGTAAGTTGACATTTAGTGCTAGAGATTTTGAGTAGTTAACCTTGAGTCCAGAGACTTTGCCAAAGTCATCAAGCACCCTGCAGATATTTGGTAAAGCAGTTAGTGGCGAAGTGATAAAGAATAAGATGTCATCTGTGAAAAAAGAGCGCATTTGTGGGTTTGTGGCCCACATCTCTTCAGGGTTGTCTCTAATGGCGATGGTTAGGGTCTCGATGACAATGGCAAAAATCTGTGGGACAAGGGACACCCCTGTCTATACGTTGAGGATTTGGAAGAGTTCCAAGTAATATCCCTGCAGTTTAATTTTCGCTTGGAGTAGAGGGCCCCTATTACGTTCATAAAGGATTGATCAAAGCCCCATATTTGCAAAATAGTTACCAAATAAGACCAGGAGATGGAATCGAATGCCTTCATGAGGTCTAGAGAGAGCAAGAACCCCTTTTGAGGTTGCTCCTTATACCATCCGGACCTCAGTAGAGATACTATGTCAATCGCTCTCCTGATCTGATTTGGGCCCTGTCTCCCAGGTATAAAGCCGACCTGGTCCTTGTGGATATAAGACTAATAAAATTGGAAGTTCTGTTTGCCATCATTTTTGTCAAAAATTTTAAGTCATTATTTATTAATGAGATAGGGCGATAATTAGCAGCACAGCTATGGTCCTTGCCTGTTTCAGGGATCACTGTGATAAAAGCCAAGTACAATGCCTTATCAAGTTGTGCTCCTGCGCGAAGTTGGTTGAAAAAACTAGCCAAATAGGGGGCCAGTGAGGAGGAGAAGTGTTTATAATGTGGGACTGAAAAGCCATCAGGGGCTGAGTTATTTTTAAGATCTTTAATGACTCGTGTAACTTCGTTTGCCGAGATTGGTGACTCTAAGCTATCCCTGTGTTGGCTCCTGATCTTAGGGATATTCAGTGAACCAAGAAAGGTGTCAATCGAGCTGGGTGAGGTTTCCTTCCCTTCCCCACTGTACAAGGTGCGGTAGAAGTCATGAGAAGCTTCCATGATTTCTTCGGGGTTTTGTGAGAGGGAGCCATTGCATAATTATATTTTAGGTAAGGTATGAGACCTTATTTTAGGGGTTAGCCTATTCGCTAGCAGAGAGCTCATCTTATCTTTTTTGGTGGTAAAACCGACCCCCCCCTCCCAACACAAACATTTTTCGGCTAAGGCAGTGAAAGCCAGGTTTAAGGCTGTGCGCACGGCTTCTAGTCTTTCCGCAGAGCCGGAAGAAGGGTTACATTTGTGTTTGCTTAAAAATTTAAATTCCTGTCTGTGTTTGCTTAACAATTAAAATTCAATGTCTACTTTACAGCTTTACATAGTTTGGAGGTCAATTGGATCAGTTTTCCCCTAATGGATGCTTTGTGTGCAGCCCATAGAGTGATTGGGGAAATGCTATTGACTTCATTCAATAGAAAATATTCCTTGATGTCTTTTTCAATTTCACAGACATGGGTAGGGTTGCTAAGGATTGAGGTGTTTAGTCTCCAGTTGTACCTCTGCCGTTGTGCTGTTGGTCTGTTTATTATTAGGAGATGGAAGGAGTGGTTCGACCAGGCAGATTCTTTCATGATGGATTTAGTCACCAGTGGGATATGGTTTGACAATATAAAGAGGTGATCTATTCTAGCGAAGGTATTGTGAGGGCTAGAATAGTGTGTATAATCCCTGGCCTTTGGGTTCATTTCTCTCTGGATATCAACCAAACCCTGATGGTAAATTTGTCTAGCCACATTCAGGCTCTGCCTGGTGGGATGGATACGGTCCCTGCCCAGAGGGCAGGTTTTATCTGTCCCTGCGTCAAAATCAATATTAGAGTCTCCTCCATAGATGACCAGGCCTTCGATGTGTGGGTCTAGAGTATGAAAAAGGGTCTTAAAGAATTTAGATTGACCCCTATTTGGTGTGTAGTACGAGGCGATGGAGTAGAGCTTGTTCTCAATGAGACCTTTCACTGGTGGAATCTACCTTCTGGGTCTTTAAATTCGTAAACAAACAAGAACTGAGATTTGCGGGAGAAAAACAAGCCTACAGCTTTAATTTTATTGTCAGAATTTGCTAGGTAGAACCTGGGAAATTTAGAGCGCATGAAGGAGGGGGTATAAGATTTTGGGAAGTGTGTTTCTTGAAGAAACAATACGTCTATTTTGTGCTCATGGTAACACTTGAAGATTTTCTGTCATTTAATGGGAGAGTTAATCCTCTGTACATTGTGTGAAGCAATGTGCAGGGCAGATCTAGGAGTGGTAAGGTCAGCCATGGAGCATCCTAGGAGGTAAAGCCAATGATCCCCAATCACCTACCTTCCGCCTGGTGGCTGGCCCAGAGTCCAGGAGTGTGCATAAGTCTATCGTAATGCCTTCCAGAATCCTGCAGAGGTGTGAGATCACACACGTCACTGAAACAAAAAGTACAATTAGTAAAGGGGAGAAAAGACAAAAAGAAGACAAGAGAGATAAGGGGTGAGAGAAGGCTCCAAGGGTAGGGGAGGAGTGAATCCTCTATACCCTGAGAGACAAACCTAGTACCCCCTAACCAGTGGGGGAGATCCCGACTAGGAGTGAGAAAATTCTGCAGCTCTGAGTACAGGAGGAGGTGCATTAGTACCACTCCATCCATAGCACTCCTTGATATTTGGCTAAAATACAAATTTGAGCAAACTAGGGTGCAACACCCTCAATAACTGTAACATGGTAACATTCAAAGAAGGTTAAACTAGGGTAGGTGTGATAACTGCTGGGAATTCAGGAAGAGAGGAATACGATGTTATGGGGATGATCCCTCCAAAGGGGAATGTGGTGAGCAGACTTCCAGGGAAGGAAGCAGGGTGAAAATCGAGGGAGCTCCGGGGTATAATTGTTATGGGGCCTAAAAACCAATCTACTGCCTGGTTACTGTTCGAGGGGACAAGGACTGTGAGTGCCTCCAAAAAAATTGGGAGGACATCAAACAAAAATAGAAAAAAACGCATCTTAGAAAGTTAATAGTCTAATCTAATGCCTTGAGATCCAGAACTGTATAAAGGGCAAGTTGCGTCATGGTGATTGGTCCAAGGTTTGGTGCAGCAGATCCAGGTGGGTCTTAAGAAAGTCCTGGTCTGGTATAGATGAAAACCAGTACTGTGGCTAGTTATAACCAGACAGTATATTAGCAGTGCGATGAGTTATGAGAAACAGGCCTGAACAGAAGGGGAAATAGGAGCTCCTTGAGGTCAATTGGTTTGTGAATCCAGATGGGCATTAATGCCGAGGGGGCCTAATGGGCCCAGTTCCAAAAAAGGGGGATGTTAGGTAGAGATGGACGAACTTCCGACGGGACGTTTCACGAACGTGAATCGCGAACGTGGCCAAAAGTTCGCGAACCGCAAAGTTTGCAGCGTGCCCCATTGACTACAATGGCAGGCGAACTTTAAAAATCTACAGGTCATATTTTTAGCCACAAAATACTTACTAGCTGTGCACACATAGTCCCACCACATGGCCACTGACATAACAAATGTATGAAGTGAATCTGGGATCGACAACTACAAGCATTCTTTTTTTATCTGTGAAATTTTTACAATTCAAGACTCAGGAGCGCATGAAGGCAATGGAGGAGAGGAAAGGTCAGGGTAGGCAATGAAGAGGGTGCAGGAGATGATCACCAGCACCGTGATAGAGAGCACTGACACCAGCACTGTGATAGAGAGCACTGACACCAGCACCGTGATAGAGAGCACTGACACCAGCACCGTGATAGAGAGCACTGACACCAGCACCGAGATAGAGAGCACTGACACCAGCATCGAGATAGAGAGAGAGCACTGACACCAGCACCGTGATATAGAGCACTGACACCAGCACCGTGATATAGAGCACTGACACCAACACCGAGATAGAGAGCACTGACACCAGCACCGAGATAGAGAGCACTGACACCAGCACTGTGATATAGAGCACTGACACCAGCACCGTGATATAGAGCACTGACACCAGCACCGAGATAGAGAGCACTGAGACCACACCAGCACCGAGATCAAGAGCACTGACACCACACCAGCACCGAGATAGAGAGAGAGCACTGACACCAGCACAGAGATAGAGAGCACTGACAGCAGCACTGATACCAGCAACTCGCTGCTGGGCCCCAAAAATATGACACCGCTCAACCTCTTCAAACAGGAGGGTACAGGCATATAGTACGGTGTGCTTTTTTTGTACAAGGAAGTGAGCCAAATGTAGAAAAAAGGTCCGTGTGCTCGATTAAATAAATCGTTTATAGAGATATATATGGTCTACTGGTCAAATGTGTTGAATTCCTCCGAGATTCATGCCTCATTCATTTTTATGAATGTGAGGTAGTCAACCCTGTCGTGAGCTAGGCGAGTGCGCTTATCGGTCATGATCCCCCCTGCTGCGCTGAACGTCCTTTCGGACAGGACAGTGGATGAGGGGCAAGCCAACAGTTCCATTGCAAATTAGGCAAGCTCTGGCCAGAGGTCAAGCCTGCCCACCCAGTAGTCCAGGTGTTCATCACTCCTCAGAGCGTCCACATCGACCGTTAACCCGGTGTAGTCGGACACCTGTCGGTCTCGGCGTTTCCTGATGCTGGATCCGGGTGAGACCTGTCGATGGGTCGGCTGAAAGAATGACCTCATATCAGAAGTCACCAACACATCTTCAAACCGCCCTCTTCTTGCAGGCGCTGTTGGATTGGTACCCACAACTCTTTCTCTGGGAGTGGGAATTCCTCCTCTGCCAGCGCACGCAAAAGCAGAATGCAGCATTTCTCAAAGCAAGGCCTGGAAGTGCTCCATTCTGACCTCTGTGATGGTGGTTTTGTGTTTGTACCGAGGGTCTAAGTACGTTACCACCCAGTACTCGTCCTTGACCCTTATGCTTTTTATACGGGGGTCCCTGTTAAAACACTGGAGCAGGAAGGCCCCCATTTGCACTAAACTGGAAGTGGTGTTGTGGCCTGGCTTCTGCTCATCATCCAGGATAATGTCGTCCTCCTCGTTCTCCTCTCCCCATCCTTGCACAACAACAGGGATCCCAGAAATGTTTAAAGCATGCTCTTCTTGCTCCTCCTCATCCGCCCCAGCACCATCTTCCTCTGACTCCTCTTCAGAATCCTGTTGTTGACTTGTCTCAGATAGAGTAGCCCCCCCTGGGAATTCATCCAGCATTGTGACTTCTGCATCTTCCTGCTCCTGCTCCTCCACGGCTTGATCAATGAGACGACGCAATGCACGCTCCATAAAGAAGGAATAATGTCACTGATGGCGCCATGGTTGCGACTGACCAGTTTGGTGATCTCCTAAAATGAGCGCAGAAGTCTGCATGCGTCGTGCATGAGCAGCCACTGGCGCGGTGAAAAAAAACCAAGCTCCCAGAACCTGTTCTGCTGCAGAGTTCGTACAGGTAGACGTTAACTGCACGTTTCTGCTGGAGCAGCCTATCAAGCATATAGAAGGTTGAGTTCCATCGCGTCGGGCAATCGCAAATAAGATGTCTGATCGGCAGATTGTGTCACTGCTGAATGTCAGCAAGGCGAGCCATGGCCGTGTAAGATCTTCTGAAATGGGCCGAGATTTTCCTTGCCTGCCGCAAGATGTCCTGGACCCCAGGGTATTTGACAACAAATCACTGCACGACCAAGTTTAAGATGTGTGCCATGCATGGCACGTGCGTAATTTTGCCAAATTGAGCAGTGTTAGCCACTGATCTGCCTATGAACGCAAAGCTGAAGGAGCGCAGGGCCAGTGTGGCTCTTGGCTTCCAGGCACAACAGACGCAGCACAGCATGGCAACGTCTCACCTGGCATGTTGAACAGGTTCTGGGCGGCGCAGCTGAAGAGACGCTAGCAGCAGAAAAGGAGGAGTCAGCCGAGGAGGAGAGGGAGGAAGATGGAGTAAAAGGAGTAGAAGAAGATCCAGGCCTGCATGCAATCTGTGGCGGTAAAACCAAATCTACACAGGCGCCACGGGTTACATGCTTGACGGCCATCCGAAGGTTCACCCAATGGGCAGTAAAAGTGATATACCTTCCCTGCCCGTGTTTGCTAGACCATGTGTCTGTGGTCAGATGTATCTTGGCACCGACACTGTGTGCCAGAGATACATTCACTTGCTGCTGAACATGGCCATATAGCTCTGGGATGCCCTTCTGTGAGAAATACTTCCTTCCTGGGACCTTCCATTGGCCACAAATTATTGAAAGGCCTCCGAGTCCACCAGTTTATATGGCAGTAGTTGGCGGGCTATCAGTTCTGACAAGCCAGCCGTCAACCGTTGGGCAAGAGGGTTATCCGGTGTTATCATTTTTTTACACTCAAACATTTGGCCCACGGAAGCCTGCCTTTTTCCAGAAAAACGTGAGGATGGCATGATGGAAGGTGGAGTGGAGGACAATTGTGAGGAGAGAGGAGAAGGAGAAGTAGAACACGAGGCTGGACGCTGAGAGACTGGAGTGTGGCTTTGTGGGTTCCGTTGCTCCCACTGGGCTCGGTGATGGCAGCTCATGTGCCTTCTTAAGGCGGTCGTCCCTAGGTGAGTGTTGGGCTTACCGCGACTTATGCGTTGACTGCAAAGATTGCAGATGGCAACACTATTGTCAGCAGCGGACACGTTAAAAAAAAGCTCACACTGCGGAGCCATGTGCTGGCGTCCTGGGAGCGCCAGATGTGACCGTACATGATTGATGCCTCGCTCCTGATACATTAGCAGTCTGCTTTGTCCCTCCTGTGCAATGTAAGTTCTTCCTGCTTCTCCTCCCTATCTGCTGGTCCATATCTCCCTCTGAACTCCCTTCCTCTTCCTCTCTTGTGGACACCCACTTGACATCACTAGATACGTCATCATCGACGTCACCTTCCCCACCGCTATAATTAGAGATCTCTGAGTAGGCAGCAACACCGGGGGACCAATCACCTCCTTGGGCTGATCTGGGTACTGTCGTCAGACTGCTGAGTGGTGGTTGTTGCTACATCCTCTTCCTGATCCAATGCCAACAGTGGCTGCGCATCGGCAATGTCTTGTGATGGATCGGAAAATAATTCCTGTGACTCAAGCGGAAGGTATATGGTAGTGGTGGTGTTGGTGGTAGTGTCTTTGGGGGTGCACATAGCAGAGAGTGAAGAAGAGGGTGCAGATTGAGAGGATGAGGAGGGTGCAGAAGAGTAAGGCTAAGTGAGTCACTCAACTAAGTCTGGTGCGTCCTTTGATGTAACCGCACGCACCTTCTGCAATTTGCCACTTTGGCTCAAGCCTGTTGCTCCTGCCCTACCCCTACCACCCCTGTGGAAGGGCCTGCCTCTTCCTCTGCCTGTCATTTTTTAAATGACCCTGTGACAAAAGTCTCCAGAGAAGTGCAGTATGTATGTGGAAGAAGGTATATAACACCCCGCTTCAATCTGTCATTTTTGGGGGCCACTGGTCTATCACACCAGTTATAATACTTTTTTTTTATTGCGTTTGTCACTCTTTGTAGTATCGCTGCAGAACCGCTCAGCAGTCACAATGCTGCACAGTGGAAAAGCACTATACTATACTTTCTATATGTGCAAGTATTTTATATGTGTATTACACACCTATATACTGCACACCAAATAGTACACCTATAGCAGTTCTTAAAAGGACCTTTGTGGACCTAGTAGCTAGTGATTTGCAGACTGTCCCTCAGTTCCTACAATGATAAAAGACTGCTGCAGAATAGGGCAGCAGTCAGCAGCAGTGCACCAGCACCCCATATATTGTACACCTATACCAGTCCTTAAAAGGACCTTTGTGGACCTAGCAGCTAGTGATTTGCAGACTGTCCCTCAGTTCCTACAATGATAAAAGACTGCTGCAGAATAGGGCAGCAGTCAGCAGCAGTGCACCAGCACCCCATATATTGTACACCTATACCAGTCCTTAAAAGGACCTTTGTGGACCTAGCAGCTAGTGATTTGCAGACAGTCCCTCAGTCCCTACACTGATAAAAGACTGCTGCAGAATAGGTCAGCAGCAGTGCACCAGCACCCTATATATTGTACACCTATACTAGTCCTTAAAAGAACCTTTGTGGACCTAGCAGCTATTGATTTGCAGACAGTCCCTCAGTCACTACACTGATAAAAGACTGCTGCAGAATAGGTCAGCGGTCAGCAGCAGTGCACCAGCACCCTATATATTGTACACCTATACTAGTCCTTAAAAGGACCTTTGTGGACCTAGTAGCTAGTGATTTGCAGACAGTCCCTACACTGATAAAAGACTGCTGCAGAATAGGGCAGCAGTCAGCAGCAGTGCACCAGCACCCTATATACTGTACACCTATACCAGTCCTTAAAAGGACCTTTGTGGACGTAGTAGCTAGTGATTTGCAGACAGTCCCTACACTGATAAAAGACTGCTGCAGAATAGGGCAGCAGTCAGCAGCATTGCACCAGCACCCTATATACTGTACACCTATAGCAGTCCTTAAAAGGACCTTTGTGGACCTAGTAGCTAGTGATTTTCAGACTGTCCCTCAGTCACTACACTGATAAAAGACTGCTGCAGAATAGGACAGCAGTCAGCAGCAATGCACCAGCACCCTATATACTGTACACCTATACCAGTCCTTAAAAGGACCTTTGTGGACCTAGTAGCTAGTGATTTGCAGACTGTCCCTCAGTCCCTACACTGATAGAAGACTGCTGCAGAATAGCGCAGCAGTCAGCAGCTTTGCACCAGCACCCTATATACTGTACACCTATAGCAGTCCTTAAAAGGACCTTTGTGGACCTAGTAGTAATAGCTAGCTAGTGATTAAACTGACTGTCCCTGCTCCACACAGCGTCCTGTCCCTACACTTACAAAAGACAGCTGCAATCACCAGCACAGCAGTGCACTGAACCCTATATACTGTACTACACCTATACCAGTCCTTAAAAGGACTTTTGTGGACCTAATAGCTAGTGATTTCTGTCACTCACTACAGTCTCTCCCTGCTGCACACAGCATCCTGTCCCTACACTGACATAAGACAGAATGTAAAATGGCCACCAGATCGGGTCTATTTATAAGGTAGGGGGTATGTCCAATTGTCAATGTGCTGAAATGTATCAATTTGCTGTCCTGTACCCCATGATGGATGTGTCATCATGGGTCAAAGTTCTTTCACACTGTAAACACATATGTCCGCTCCGCACAGCCACACAGCGTCAATAGTCCGCCGGTTTGGCGAATCGCGAACACGCAAAATTTGCCGCAAACCGACCGCCGGGCGAACAGTTCAGCCATCCCTAATATTAGGAGGTAAATGAAAAATATCTCCAGATCAGGGAGTTATTCCTTCTTTGGATTTTTTTATTTTTAGGCTTCTGTCACAGAAAGATGAGTGGGCTAGGTGGAGGAGGTAATTTGGTCAGGCTGGAGTTGGGGGACTGCATTGGAGAAGGTGGGTCTTTGGGGACTATGCCCAGTTTCTGCAGTAGGTGTTCTCCTTCCGGAAATGTTGAGAATCTGAAGGGCTTGCTATTAAACCCAAACTTCAGGCTAAAGGAGAAAAGCCACCAAGTACCATCAGAAGGGGCTTCAGTGCTCGCCTTCTCTGAATGGTGAAAGGAGAGATATCAGCAAAGATTTGGATTGGATGTCCCAAAAGCTGGATTTATAATATACAAATACTGTAGCTGCTGGCTTTTAAAATATGGACACTTATCTGTCCAGGGCGCCTGTGATGTCGGCACCAGAAGCTGATCTCTCGGGTGCTGCCGCCGCCACCTTCGGTAGGGGAATCAGGAAATGAAAATAGATACAAGGAAAATTATTGCGCTAACCTATAAAAAGTGAATCGAGCAGCTACACACGAATGTGACAAAATTCATATACAAACAAGAAATCTATAATGTAGCGCTAAAAATAAGAAAGGAAATAGTGAAGTGACTAACACCAAAAAGGACACTATAAAGTCCAAATAATAAAATGAATTAGTTTTTTCAATCCACATGAAATTCGGATGTAATATTTCATATGGTACATAGGCCAAGGGGTGATCCCAAAAACATTCACAACAGTAACATCAAGGTGAATAGAAAGAAGCGAAAGGGTGGGTACTCTTACCAGAGCCACGGGACCTGTGTGTGAACACTAGGTCAAACGAGCATGTATAGATGGATCCTCCACTCTACAGGAGCTGTACGACAAATCCCAGCAGGTCCATCAGCCAATGGAGGGGCTGTGGGTCTTCAAATCAATAGAGGGGTAGTCAGCACCATCTCGGAGGTTCAGGTCTTTTTTCCAACGATTACAACAAATGGAAAAAAGGATCTCCAGCCAGTAGCTCGACAGTAGGCAGAACAGAACTCACGAAGAAAATCATATATAAAACAAAACGGCTTCTCATAGTGTAGATTGAAAAAATATAGAAATTGCTGGTTATTGCCATAAAACCAGCATATACAATAAAAAAAAATGTAAAACGTGATCACATAATAAAAAAAGGCAATACAGAGAACATGATAACCTCACCCTACACGTTTGGTCCCAAAGGACTTCTACAGGGGCATCTAACTGTTCCCCTGTATTGCACATATATATATGATAATATAAATAATTAAACAGCAATTTCTATATTTTTTCAATCTACACTATGGGAAGCCGTTATTCTTTTTTGTTTTATATATGATTTTCTGCATGAGTTCGGCTCTGCCTACTGTCGAGCTACTGGCTGGACATCCTTTTTTCCATTTGTTGGAATCGTTGGAAAGAAGACCTGAACCTCCGAGATGGTGCTGACTACCCCTCTATTGATTTGAAGACCCACAGCCCCTCCATTGGCTGATGGACCTGCTGGGATTTGTCGTATAGCTTCTGTAGAGTGGAGGATCCATCTATACATGCTCGTTTAACCTAGTGTTCACACACAGGTCCCGTGGCTCTGGTAAGAGTACCCACCCTTTCACTTCTTTCCATTCACCTTGATGTTACTGCTGTGAATGTTTTTGGGATCACCCCTTGGCCTATGTACCGTATGAAATATTACATCCGAATTTCATGTGGATTCCAAGGACTAATTCATTTTATTATTGGTGTTAGTCACTTCACTATTTTATTTTTTATTTTTAGCGCTACATTATAGTTTTCTTAATCAGGAAATGAAGCTTTGTGACTTCACTATCCGGTTCCCTACTACGCATGCGCGAGTCGCACTGCGCAATCTGGATGGTCCCTGTTGTCTCTGGGACCCATGTGTTTCCCAGCAGATAGTGGGGGGGGAAGAGGCGTAGACTCCCGTGGCAATCTATGCCTGGAAGTGGGTGCAAATACCTGTATTATACAGGTATCTGCACCCCCCTCCCCCCTGAGGGGTGCCAAATGTGACACCGGAGGGGGGGAGGGTTCCAAAAAGCAGAGGTTATATTTTTGTGTGAACCTCTGCTTTAACATGATAGTAGTGTGGCTAGACCACAATGTCATGAGGCATACCATCAGGTCGGGGGGAGGGTCCCAGGGCCCTGTGGGCCCCCCGATCAAGCTCCAGTTTGTGGGCTCGGATGTCTGGGATGAGGCTTTTCATGAGGGAGTGTACTGCTTCTCGTATTGTTCGTGATGATCTCGGGCAGTCCTCTGATTCTTTTGCCCTATTTTCAAAGTCATCAATTGGTTGTGCAATTATTTGAAGCGATCAGTGTTCTGGTTAACCCGATCTATCGCTGTGTCCACTTTATTTTTAATGGTCTCAATGTGAGAGCCCAGAAGTTAGAGATGCAATTTAATGCCATAAGTAATTCTGGCTGCAGTTTGAGCTAGGCCCCTGTCCAGCATCTCTGCAAATCTAGTGAACATGAGGGAAATGTCATGGGGCTGTGAGATGTGCTGCCCCATCTCCTGATAGGTTACATTGTACCTCGTGAGGCTGCTACTGAGGGAAATATGAGCATATTATCCAGGGACTGGTTCAGGAGGGACACTGTGATGTCCGGCCACCAAATAAATAAATAATAAATAATAAATAAATAAATAATACAAATAAATATGTGAAAAATGTGGCATGTATTTGTATTCAGCCCCCCCTGAGCTAATACTTTGTAGAATCACCTTTCACTGCAATTACAGCTGAATTGAATGTGGTATTTGTTAAAACATAATGTTAAAAGCAAACAAAATTTGAAAGTACTTTCAAACTAAATTTGCCCAGCCATTGAATGTACAAATCATTTTTTGTATGAATATCTGTACAAATGTTTGTTTGGAAATCTAGTAGTGTATAGCCAGGTGTATTTTTATTTTTTTTAATTGTGGATTAACCACTTGCTTACTGGGCACTTTTACCCCCTTCCTGCTCAGGCCAATTTTCAGCTTTCAGCGCTGTAACATTTTGAATGACAATCGCTGCGGTCATGCAAACTGTACCCATATATAAAATATTTATGATTTTTTTTGTACAAATAGAGATTTATTTTAGTGGTATTTAATAACCACCGGGTTTTTTATTTCTTGCTAAACAAGCAAAAAAAAAAAATGAAATGTAACAAAAAAAATTCATAGGTTATTATAAAATCATGCAGATTTTTCTTCTTCACTAATGTACACTGATGAGGCGGCACAGATAGGTAGCACTGATAGGTGGCAACAATGGGCACTGATAGGTGGCACTGATAGATAGCACTGATAGGTGATACTAATAGGTGGCACTGATGGGCACTGATAGGTGGCATTAATGGGCACTGGTAGTCAGCACTCATAGGCACTGATGGGCACTGATTGGATGTACTGATGAGAAGCACTGGTGGGCACTGATAGGCAGCACTAGTGGGCATTGTTGAGCCTGCACTGATAATCAGGGCCCTGATTATCAGTGTAGATGTCCCTTTAACACAAGCCAGTTATCGACTCTCTTCTCCCCTTCTCATGCTGTCAGTGTGAGGAAAGGAAATCCGATAACTGGCTTATGTTTACATTTGTGATCAGCTGTCATAGGACACAGCTGATCACGTGGTAAAGGGTCACGGGCCTTTACCCCGATTTGTGATCAGCTGACTCTGAAGGGCTCAGTGATCACAGAGCCTGCCACCCACGTGCTGCAGGGGGCATGTGGGCAGTGTGATCATGGGAAGATGTCCGACGCCCTCCCGGCATAGTAAGCCATCTTTCAGCTATAGTGCAGGTGTCCACGTTTGGAGAGATTCACTGTTTATAATTGTCCTGATCACCAAGGCCTCCAGGAATGAAAGTAAGGGTGAATCCAACATTTTGGGTTGCCAGCATTACATGAAGAGAGGGGAAATCCTCAAATAGTGATGTTTGTTCCCCTGACAACTACTGTATATAGCAGGGAATTTCTCACATTGGAAAAATATCCTATAATTTCCTGTTGAGTCCACAGAACAGTAAATGAAGGGAAATCTCCATAATGAGACAAAGGTTGAACAAAAATATTGACATAGATTTTAGGCCTTCGCTACATGTAGGTGGGTGCCGCCTGGTGTGGCAGCAATAACAAATAATAATAATGCAATATTATTATTATTACTAATAATATTACAATTAAGCCAGTGGGAAGGCAGCCCAACCGGTGACACTCACAGGTCCAACAGTGTGTAGAGAGCAGGTTTCAGCAGAACTGACAGAGCCTTGTGGAGAAGGGTAGAATGCAGCCTGGCCTTCTTGTGCCCAAGCAGAAAGATGTCCAGAGAAGTTGCTAGCCCTAAGCTTTCTCTCCTTGTCAGGAACCTTTCCCTGCCACTAGTGCTGTCCCTAACAGACGGGGTATCTGACCCTACTCTACCCACACACAAAATGCTTGCCTGGACCAGAGGAGCACACGGAGGGGGAACGGAGGAGGAGGGGGGGAACCAAAGGAGGACAGGGGAGGACCAGAGGAGGATTCTTCACAATGTAAGTTTACAAACTTCAAAATTATTCAGATTGATAGGAGTAAGCTAGAAATAATTGAAACACAGTATGGAAATTAATATAATGATTTTACAGTTTAAGGAGTATATTAGATATTGGGGCGAGAGATGCCAACAAGTGACTCTCAGTAAAAAATGGGTGCATCTACACCACTGTGAAATCCCCAAATATGAAGCACTGAGGTTGATTTTCTAAAGGCAAATGGACTGTGCATTTTGCAAGTGCAGTTGCTTCAGGTCTTAGTAAATGTGGTGAAGCTCTGCTGACTTCCATCATCTAGTCATGTGCAAGCAAAAATGCTGTTTTTCTTCCTTGCATGTTATTGTATATTCTTTGCAAAGTGAAGCTTCAGCTCATTGACTAAGCTCTGGAGCAACTGCACTGGTAGAGTGCAACTGGACTTGCAAAGTGCAGTCTATTTGCCTAGATTGTAATCTCCTTGAAGGCAGGGACTGATGTGACTGTATAATATATATGTAAAGCACTACGTTAAATTGGTGGTGCAATATAAGTACCTGTAATAAAACATAAATAGATAAATATAATAAATCCACTCCAAAGTTTCTGCAAAAACTTCTATATAGTTTGTAGTCCTTATTTGTACCACTAGATGTCACTAGAGCATTAAGAGTTGAGTGCAAGAATAATCTGAAGCATTTCAAGCTGTGTAGCTGCTGTTATTTCATATCATACTGCAAGTAAATCTAGGCAATTAATCTATGACAGTAGAAAGTGAGCCAGGCAACAACCAATATGTATACCTAGTTTTCTGACCCACAAGTTAAAATGTGGTGAGTATACAGTATATTTCATATATTTTTTTAACATGGAAATCAGCATTATTGTGCATTCCTGTAGACCAGAAAAGGGAATCTCAAATCCAAACTCTGCCATCCCTTTCAAGACCTGAAAGCTGTAGTATTAAACACATACTATCCAGCTCTCTGAGATGAGAAAGAGGGATACCTTTCTGCACAAAGTATGAGGGCTAATGACACCCACTGATCACTGGCGCCTTCCCGTCCCTCTACCGTAGGGGGGAGGGTGATGTTAGTGCAAGTAAGGGGGGCAGGTTTGTTTACCCCCCCCCTCAAAAAAAGAAATATTGAGAACCAGCTGCTACGAGCAATGGGGATTATTAAAACTAAAGGAGCTGTGACAGGCATTCCTCAAGAGTGCCTCCCTGTGTCTTTCCACCCAGCTCCTCCATTTATAGAAGCCATACTATAGCTTCTATAAATGAAACGTGATCTATGAATGTAGGCGGCAGACCTAGCAATCTTCCCACTATCCTCCATTCATAGATCACGCTTCATTCATAATTGATATAAGATATCAATTGCTACCTGATACAGGAGGTGAGTCCTGTGTTATAGCTTAACAGAGAAGTATGGGTTGCCTTTTTTTTTCCTTACATCTATTCTATGTGAGCCTCTATAGCGATATCTATAAATCCTACCAGCCCTCTCAGAAGTGCCCCCATTCTGTTAAAATCAAGCTAAATACCCGTGGGAGGGGCTACAGACCTTCATACAGTGTAATACCGACAATGGTCTGGCTCTGGAGTCTGGATCCACCAACTTTGCTGTCATGCTTGATGGATGTCCTCTCTCTGCTCGCTCCTGAGACTTCACATAGTGTAGCTGCTCCCCCCTCCCTTATCTCTCTCCTCCCTCCTCCCTCCTCCCTCCCTTCTCTCTCTGCTCCCTCCCCCTCCCTTCTCTCTCCTCCCTCCTCCCTTCTCTCATGCTGTATAGTGCCTTAACATGCCATACAGTGCCATCACATGCTGTACAAAGTCATCACATGCTGAATAGGGACATCATATACCGTGCAGAGTCATCAAATGCCGTACAGTATCATCACATACCGTACATAGCCATCACATGCCATGCAGAGACATTGCATGCCATACAGAGTCATCACATGCTGTACAGTGACATTCATTGCCATACGGGGATGGGGATGATGGGACTGTATAGGAGTATAGTGACAGAGGGATGATTTGTATGTCCAATAAAGGAGACTCTGGGGACATATCAGGGATCACTTTAGATGTGGGGGTGTTGTCAGTCTCCTATGTACTGTACACAGGTATGCTCTCTATACCTAACACTGTGTTCATTTCAGAGAACAGACACAGGGCACAGATCACTATGCTCCTCACCATGTCTCCTCTTCTGATATAAAACAGTGGTATGTGTAGATAGATTACCTGTGTTCATTTCTAGACATGAGAAGTTCCTCTCCCCCCTCCCTCCAGCGGCTGGAGTAGACTCTGATACAGACTTTGAATGAGTGGGTGGGGGGGATTGGGAGTACACAGGGAAACATCAAAGCCCAGGGGAGAGGTGTTGGAGTCTCTCAGAAGAGAGCTTGCAGATAACAGCCAGGGAAAGGTGAGAACTTCACTGCTTTTGTTACCCTGCTTTCAGATTTTAGCTGGGGACATGCTGCCATGGAAACGGAGGCATGTGAAGAATGTGCTCATTCTAGATAGCAGTCTGGGTGTGCACCTCTTCACCAAACATACCCACATGTCCTCCAGAGGAAGGGAGTGAAGGAGAGGCTGGATTGTGGAGATGTATCCACCCCCTGAAAACTTTTGAACTGAGAAATAACCATTAGAGGCTGATTCTAGGATCTTCAAAAGACTATTATGTAAAAACTAAAGGATCGGGGAAAGAAAGGAATGCAATGCAGGTATAAGGGTAGCACGTACTACCTATTTTTGCATTCACATACTTTAAGGCCTCAGAAAGTGTGGAAAGTGTGCAGCTACCCAGAGAAGAACTCCTGCCAGTTACTCTATCCTATTACACACACAGCTCACAGTTCCCAAATGTCCCAGACCCTGCGGCACAGTCTGGAGGTTTTAGATGTTAATCTGCATTATCCATGCCCTGCAGGCTGCCCTGCAGCATATAGGTCACTGTGCATAGGGCAGCTACCTGTAGAATTCATAAAGAGTGTTTCAAACACTATTTAGAATTCCATAATTCCACTGCACCACCACACCCAAATTGCACATTTACAGGTACATGAGTCTGGCTTACCCACCAACTACTGACACCAAATATGGGACTTAATTTAGTATCCACTGATCAGCAATGTACCCTGCGCATTTTATGCTGTGCTTTATATTGCATAGTCCTGACTCCAGCACTGTATACATTCCATAATTTTGAATACATTTCTGCATTTTCTTTCTCCAACACCATATCCTAATTATTTTCAAATGTTGGTAACTACAGTATTGATGCCACCACTGATATCTGTCCCTATCTGATACCCCTAGAACACACAGGTCACCCCCAGTATCTGAGTGACCAGTTCACTGGCCAGTATTCATTCGACCTTTGTAGAGTGGGGAAGACTTAAAAGCTGTGCTATGACATGTTAGCATCTGATGTACGCAGCACAAATCCTTAGGTGCCAATGATTCAAGCAGGTGCCGGTAGTTATGGCGGTGTAATGGTACAACGAGTTTTCTTGGTGCAAATCAGCCCCTTTAAAATAACTGAGAATTAAAGGCTAAAACTGGTCTACATGGATCGCAATTTGGCTGGTCCAGTATGGACTGACTGAATTTTGATCCATGTAGTGTACGGGCTGGCTGGTTGTATATAAGTCGATCTATCAATGGACACATATGCAATCAGCCTGTTGTTTTTTTCCAGACAAATCAGTGCTGTCGACTTTAGCCAGCATAACTGATCATTGTTTTCTGAGGGTGAGAAAGGCTTCTCGCTGTCAGAACACAATGACTCAGCAGGAGTGATTCTCCTGTACACATCGAGTGTGTGGATGGAGGAATTGCCTCTTTTTTGTTTTGTTTGTTTAACCTGCTGATTGACGGAAACAATGTATAATGTATGGCCTATTTAACTGAGTATCACTGTTGACCCTTGTACAGGACGCCGTGGCTGGGTCCTGGAAGGACGCTCTGTTTTCCCCCTGTTTGGACTGTGGACTAAGGTAACAAAAAGGATTAATTCACCTGTAAGAGGAAGTGGGTTTAAAACAAGACAGGAAGTTGTAGATGGGTGTGGAGGAGTGTAGAGGAGATTGTGGATGGTGGATGGGGGTTTTGTTTGCAGCAACAAAAGTGAACAGCAGTGGCTTGCCTGGAAGCCTCCATTCAGGGGAAGCTACCTGCAACAGAAACCAAGGACTGTTTGACTGCGATAGCAATTCTGAACTTTACACCCTGTGCATTGCTTTATTGGTAGTGGATAAGCATATCCAATAAATTGGCCACCGCATGTTTTTTCATTTGTACCTTTTTACACTATGCAGATCCACAGCTGTGAAAATAAACTGTGAATCTTTGACTGAACTGTTCAACTGAGGATGATGGTCGTGAGATAGGGAAAATATGTGTTTAGTACATTTACCTGGTTACTGGGTTTGAATCATGCTGTATCTCAGTGATTTATGAAAAATGCCAGCTGCTTGCAGATATAAAATCTTTCTGGAAAAATGTCAGATGCTAAGTTTGACAAATCTTTTGTCTTCACTTGACAGCTAAAATTCATCTGTAAATTAATTGGTTTTGCTCATGAAAAATATTACGTTATGGAAAAATATTTACCAAGGATAGGTTTTTTCACCAGTGGTGGCCCGTGTATTAGGGGCGCAGGGTGCTGCCTCCCCTATCCATGCATATACATACAGGGACACCGGACGCATTGATTCCAACGTGGGGCAGGTTATTTTCTTTAACCATGTGATTAGAGCCAGAGGCTTTAATAGGCTTAAAAAAAGGGTGCCCAAATGTGTACCAAAAAAATGGCCTCAAACGGCTACCCCCTTTAAAGCAAATAAATCACTAAACTGTGTGAAATTATAAAATAAAGAATAAGGCGCTATACATGTTCATATAAAAAAAAAACTGGCACAAAGAATACACTGCATCAAACTTAAATGTGCACATTAATGAAAAAATAAGCAAGCATAAAGTTCATAAGTGAATAAATCCCAAGACCAAAACTGAATACTCTGAGATAAAACTTCTAGATCTTCCATCAGCAGTGCTCAGTATGAAGATGGCAACTCACCAGAGCTGTTTGAACCCTTTTTACAGGACGGTCAAAAAATGCTTTGGGAACACCAGATTGGTTCCACTAATGGCATAAATCCACTCCAATGGCCACTCAGGAAGGAGCTAGAATGTAAAAAATGACTCCACAGGAGACATGGATGAAAGTGTCATAGTGTAGTCATTTTTAATATAGTAAAAACAGCAGCAATGATAGCAGTTACAATCACATGTATTAGTGCCTGGCCTGGCACTAGGTGTAAACAGCATGTGTGAGTCAGCTGATTCCTGGGGGTGGCGTGCGTTCCACATCTCGCTCCAAAGGTGCAAAGCCGGGTGTGGGATATCATATATGGACCCGGAAATTACGTATCCTCTGCTCTGAAATATGTTTTGTGGAGTATTCTGTTTTGGTGTTGGGATTTATTCACTTATGGACTTTATGCGTGCTTATTTTTTCATGAATGTGCATATTTAAATTTGGTGCAGTGTTTTCTTTGTGCCAGTTTTTTATATGAACATGTATAGCGCCTTATTCTTTATTTTTTTTAAAAGGGTGGGCTGTGTGACCATAGTGAATGAATATTCAGAGACCCAGCACCCGAACGGCTGGAAGGACAGGCGAACATATTGTACACCTTACAGGAGGAGAGAAGAAACACAAGGCAGAACCGCCGTGATCTAGGAGAGGACACAGGAGCCGCTGTCTAACCCACAGCTCGCCGCTCATTACGCACTGCCTGACCCACAGTTCTCCGCCCATCACCTGCTGACTGACTAACAGCTCGCTGCCCATCACCCACTGCCTGACCCAAAGCTCGACGCCCATCACCCACTGCCTGACCCACAACTTGCCGCCTATCACTTGCTGCCTGACCAGCAGCCCGCGGGGGGGGGGGGGCTCTGAATCCCTCTGCACATGCTCAGTTTGGTGTGTATTGCTAGAGAGTTTTTTTATTTTTTATTGGGAAGATGCATGTGATCAGCAGAGGGCCAATCAGCACTGTCCAAGCAGATGGTCAGGGGTCATGCAGCCTCATAGGAAAATCAGAAGATAATGAAAACTGCTCCTACAAACTTTAACCAGACACTGATAGAAGTCACAAAACTGCTCTAACTGCTGATAAAAAACGTATTTAGCAATTTATATTCACAAAAGAAAAAATCCATTCCCATGTTCTGTGTACTGTGGGAGACCAGATATAGTGAATTCAGGGTCCTGGGTTTAGTAACACTTTAACTAAGTATAGCCAGGGCTGGCTATTATGTCTAAAATCCAGGGACATATTCTGTGTTATTAATGTGGGATTGGCTCCCTCTAGTGTTTGCTGGACTCTATGTGTGAATTTTCCTTTCCTGGTGATAGGGTTTAGAGCAAAGCATCATGGGATGTGTAGTTAAGAATGCTGAAGTGACTATGCCAGTAGAACTGATCTGAACTGCAATTAACAGAATGCTGAGTGGACTGAAGGGATTGCTGGGAAAGGATATAAAAGGGGCTGGCGCTGCCTATATCAGTCTCTCTGGATGCCGTTTGACTCTACCAGCAGGAGGTCTGTGTGGTAGTGAGTTACTGATGATTTGCAGCCTACACAATGGGGAGCCGGATAACTATACCCAGAGGGATCTCTGCGAACAGCATCATTTCTTCTGTACAGCAGACCGGAGGGTGTTCCAGGTCATCCAGAGATGTCTGCAATCCAGATACCAGTGGGCTGCAGCATGGCACGGCAGGCACCATTAGCCAGAGCCAGCATACAGAGAGAGAGCTCCTGTTGAAGTCTTCTCATCATCTGCACCGTTGCCAACTTCATCTGAGTTCCAGAGTGGTGAGCGGGCATAGCCCATGTTATAGTTAAGGTCACTGCTTTCGGATATCATTCACACAGTTCAGCTGGTGGTACTTGTAGTCTCACAGAAGTTAGATCCTATGTCATACGAACACTGAAAACAGACATCAATGCCCAGTTCACGTTATTGATTCTAGTAGCTATATTGGATAACACCTTTAGGATCATAAAATAAAAAAATTTGTGGAACAAAAAAAAAAGGATCATAAAATAAAGAAGTTATAATACAACAAGGAGAAACCTAGGTTCTGCAAATTTGCAACACCCTTTCATCAAGGATTACTTTATTTACAACACAAAGAGGCTAGCTGAAGATATCTGGATTTCAAGGAATACCCTTTACTCTTTTATTATCCTTTTTCCTCATCTGCCTTAATTGAATTGGACTGCATGTAAAGGGAAATAAAATAAGATATGAACTACAGCACTAGCAAACACAACATCAGTGAATATAGTGAAAAACAATAAAAAGTGAATGTTCATATACAGTAAAGTGACTGCTGTGCTCCAATCCAAAATAGAGCACGTAATTTCTGGTTCCAAGACTATCAAACATCACTTCCGGTTATCGGTGGAACGTGTGGTATGAATGGCGTTTTTGTATTCACAGCTCTCTGACATTCTATGCCCGATTTTATCTTGCTTTTTGTAGGTATCCATTTTTGTATGCACAGTAAATCTATTGCAAAACAATACTTCACTATAGCCACCCCCTTTCATTTCGTTTTTGGGTACTAAATATCTCGGCTGACTGAGTTTCTATAACAAGTGAGATCTGCCTAATGCTTTGATGCCAAGCTGCCATCCCTGGCCACCATTGTAAGCCTGAAGTGACCCCTAGACTGAAATGCTAGGGGTCCATTCTATCCGGTGAGTGGGGACACAGGAGGGGGTGTTTTGCGCACCTTGAAAACTCTGAAGCACTTTGCATTTTTTGGATTGGAGGACATCAGTCACTTTATATGGACATTCACTTTTTATTGTTTTTCACTATATTCATTGATGTTGTTTTTGCTAGCACTGTAGTTTATATCTTATTTTGTTTGCCAAGTGAATAACACTTTGTGTACGGCAGCTGCACTTTTTCACCCAGAGCTGTACAACCCTGGAAAGGGATCTCCCAGGAAAAGGGAGAGACACATTGGTTTATGTTGGTGGAACGGAGGGTCCGGAGGGGGAGTGTATTGGAGGGGACCCGAGTCTTCAGGAGATGGAAGGAATCCCAGGAGGGACGGTTGAATCCCTGGAAGTTGAAAGTTATGGTACTACAAAACCCAGCAGTGAATCAGCAAAAATCAGCAAAGGACTTGTGATGAATCCAGAGACAGCCTCTACAGGGCAGGTGCAGTATGTTAACCCTTTGTATGGTGAGCTTAATAATGAACTAAGTGCATGCCAATCAGAGTTATTAGTGCATTGGGACTTAAAAGAACATTTGAGAGCACTTCCTACAAAGAAAGACAATCTATTACTTATAACCGCTGTTGAATCATCCTGCAAACAGGCTATGTAGGGGTTAAGGGAGGAAATAAGGGCACTGGGACACAGAGTAGAGGAAATGGTGATGGGCCAGGATGATGTTAGACAAGGAGTGGCTGATATCCAAGATATGACAAAACATCATGAGGAAGGTTTGAATTCTCTGTTAGATCAAATGGATAATCAATACAATAGAGATCGTAGGCAAAATATACGTATAAGGGGCCTGCCTGAAATAAAACAACATTTTGAATTACTGACAAAAGGTGATCAGTCTGTTCCAGTTAAATCTCTGGCCATCTGCACCGGATAAGATTGAAATAGAGTCCATCATGCCCTCGATACCCCCCAAAATGCAGAAAAAAACAAGAGATGTCATTTGTAAACTACATAGATATCCAGTGAAAGAAGCCAACATGAAATCAGCCTGCAATAAATCCAAGGTTTATTTTGAAGGTGCACAAATAGCCTTATTTCCAGATTTATCATATAGAACTCTTATGTAATGCAGAATGATTAAACCCTCGCTGGAAGTTCTACAAGCAGCTGATGTTAAATATTTCTGGGGATATCCCTTTAAGGTTGTAGCAACCTGGAAGGGGAAAACAGCAACACTTAAAACAAAAGATGACTTGCAACACTTCATAGAGGTTCTAGAGCTCCCCCTGGTGGACTTTCCAGATTGGAGATTGAATAACTACAAACCATCACTACAAGGACTAAAACGAGGCCAACAATTGCCAGTTAAAGGTCGACTGACAATTGATGTGGATGGGGATAAGACAGGATTATAATCCGGTCATAGAAAGATATGCCCAAGTAGTGATGTAAACTGAAAAAGGCTAAGAGAAAAGGAGCAGATTGACTAGAGTTGATGGGGGGGGGGATGGGGAGAGGTTGTTTTTCCCTCTGTTCTCTTTAATTCCCCACCATCCCCCCCCCCCAATGCTTTTTTCTTTTCTCCCCTTGTTGGTGGGAATTTTTGAGGCAATATGCTGAAATACCACAAAAAAATGATATAAGAATATAAATGGAAGCCCAGGGTGCACAAGGTATTCTGTTCATGTTTTTATTCATCTTTTCACCAATAGATCAGTCCGGAGACAAGGGACTTTGTTTTCTGCCAAAAGGCGGAAGGGGAAAGGACTCCAGGCACAGGTGATGCACCTCTGCCTGGATTCACCCTCCCTTTAGGGGGATGTGCCACAGACAGTGGCATAGTAGGTTATGGTTTTTAGAGGGTTTTGTGTGTGTGTTTTTTTTCTTCTCCTCCTCCCTCCTTCTTTCATCAGATGCATCCAAGGCAAGAGAGCTCAGAAGGATGGGTGCAGACACCGATCAGGCAAAGCAGTACAATAAGAGATTTGAGGGAGTAATGAGAGAATGACAGGTAGAATGAAGATGGTATTGTATAATGTGAGAGGGCTTTGTTCGATTGGCAAGAGTGGCCGCCTCTGTCATGAACTGCGTTACATGAAGGCAGAGATAGTTTTTTTGCAAGTGATGCACTTCATGGCAGGGTCGACTCCTCGTATGCCTCTTTTTCCATGTAATCAATGGTTTCATGCACCTTCAACCATTGCTAGGGCTAGAGGAGTTACAATAGCTATACACAAACAACATGCCCTAGTAACCAAAGAAATAAGAGTAGATCCTGAGGGCCACTTTTTTTTTGTTAAAGGAAAGATCCAGGGCCAGTGTTGTACCCTTGCTACTATATATGCCCCTAATAACCATACCGTTACATTTAAATCTAAATATCTAAATATCTAAAACTTGAATATCCTGGGGAAGATTCGGGAAGGTCTATTGGTTATGGGAGGGGAATTTAACATTACCTTGGACCCTAGACTAGGCACCTCTTCAAGGAAAACCTTTGTGTTTCATAAGGCTTTAAGATATGTTAAACAGCGCCTTCGCTCCCTGCATTTGGTAAGCGCATCTGTTAGTGTGTGAAACGCGTCTACCATTTGAACTGTTTGTAACACTTGGGATGTTCGTTTATTAAATAAGAATTTTGATGGATCTTGGAGTGCAGCCATTTCTTTAGTGTTGATCGTATGTGGAGGCGAGCCGAGGCGGGCACCTGTGATATCATTAGGCTTCCTGTCTCACCTGGAGCAGCGAGTTCTTTTGCTTGCATTTGGTGGACAGTCGGAGGGTGCTGCACGAGCGGGACAGGCATTTCAGTTATTACTCCAAAATACACAATGTATATTCAAGGATCGATATGTTGTTGATCAATCAATATTATCTGAATTATGTAAATTCATAAAGTATTGAGTCAATTACCATGTCAGACCATGCTCCAATAAGTTTAACGATATGTCTGGCATCAATTGGGAGCCTGGAAAGAACATGGTGATTGAATAAATCTATTTTTGGTGTAAATTAAGGAAAAGATTTATATAGATATATTGTGCAATGTGTATTTCTGTATTGTATGTTGGAATTTGTCTTAATAAAGAAAAAGTTATTATAAAAAAAAGAACAATTTTTCCTTACATTGTCATTTTGTTCTTGTATGCTATAGATATCATACCTGTACTATCAGAATACAACATGAAAATACTTTACAGAGAGGTTGCATGTACCATATTATCTTGTGTATAAGGCAACCCCATGTACAAGATGCCCCCCACTTATCCAACCCAAACATAGGTAAAACAGAACACACTTTTATTTAGTAAATACCACAGGTAACGTTTACATACCATTATATTATGCAGCATATCACTTTATTCAGCCTCTGTTGCATCAATATTCTCTTCTTCATCACTAGTTCCAGACATAATTTCTTCAACTTCTTTTGCATCACTGCTATCTTCTGAGTCTATATATGTGAGATCATCCTCAGTTCCATCCATGGCATTGCTGATTCCACATTTCTTGAAGGACTTCACAATCGCCTCTTGTTTGACGCCATACCATGAGTTTAGGATCCAATTGCAGACCTCAGTAATGATTGTTTTTTTAACTCTTCCTGCTGGTGTCAAGTTATCACCAGATTTTTGCATCCATCTACTCCATTCTTCTCTCATCAGGACTTTAAATGGCTTGTTGATTGAAACATCTAGTGGCTGTAGCTGACCTGTAAGTCCACCAGGAATAACTGCTAGGTGTGTTCGCAAATCTGATGCAACCCTTTTAGTCTTGTCTGTTAAATGTGCTCGGAATTGATCAAAGACAAGCAGAGCTGGTGTCTTTAAGAGCCCTTCAAGTCTTCTAGACCAAACCTTTGCATTGGAGGCAGTTTAGTACCATCTGCACAGCATGAACACTTAGCAGTATAGTGTGTCTTTTCATGGCCATTTGCTTTGATTGCCACTGTTTTGATTCCTTTCACATCAATAGTTCTGTTAGAAGACACATCAAAATTGAGAGGGACGTCATACATGTTTGCAATCTGACTTTTTGATATTTTTTTTTTGAAGTTGTATGACATAGGAGTGAAACTGTTGGATTTTATCCTCATAAACTGGTGGCATTTTCTGAGCTAATTTTGTGTTCTCATGGCCAACCCTTCTCTCCTCATGAAATTGAAGCACCACTTTGACTTTCATGTAAAATCATTTGTTTGCAAACATTCTTGCCTCATATTGAATAAGCTTGGTTGACACACATAATCCACTCTGGCACTGCTCCATAATCCAAGTCTTAAGCCTCTGCTCCAAATTTGGCCATTTTGCTGGTTTTCCTCTTAAGGTCTTCTTATTTTTGGCATCTTAAGGAGTAGGTCTCCCCGTTTTCTCCACTGTCTGATCATATTCTCAGTGGGGGAGGGATGGGGGGTTCAAACTGTCTTTCTGAAGCTCTATTTTCATGCTTTTTTGCATAGCTGACTACATTCAGTTTGAATTTTTCAGAATAAGACAATCACTTACTTTTATTATTCTCTGACATCTTGAACTCCAGTCCCTGACGCATCTGCGCACTCTCCACATCCAACATGATTGTATCTGTGCACTCTCCACCTCTGCCTCCACCTCCAGCTGACGACAGTAACATACGGCTCGTGATT
Source organism: Lithobates pipiens (assembly GCF_037356315.1). Taxonomy (NCBI): domain Eukaryota; kingdom Metazoa; phylum Chordata; class Amphibia; order Anura; family Ranidae; genus Lithobates; species Lithobates pipiens. Next base: position 517,963,438 of record NW_027507758.1, read on the forward strand.
GGAGGAAGCCATTTGACAAGCTATGACCAGCTACGCTAAGGTGACCAGATTTTTTAAATGAAATCCAGGGAGTTTTTACTTTACTGGTAATGGTGCCAATCAGTGACTCTCTGCCCATTGCCGCCACTGCCCGCCTCACAGTGTGTCAAGTCGGGGACAAAGGAAAACTCCCTGCTGTGCTTTTGCATTCTGATGGTGGAGACTACTATTCCTTCAGAAAACACTGATCAGTACTGCAGCCAATTCGGTGTAGCTGCTCGCTAAATGAAAGGTTTCTAATGCTGCGTACACACGATTTGACTTTCCGGCGGACCGGAATCCGTCAGACAATTCAACCGTGTGTGGGCTCCAGCAGACTTTTTTTTCCCAAAAGTCAGATGGACCTAGAACTAAAACATGTTTCAAATCTATCCGATGGACTCAAGTCCGGCAATCTAAAAATCGGGGAAAACCGTTCGTCTGTGTGCTAGTCCGACGGACCAAATACGACGCAAGGGCAGCTATTGGCTACTGGCTATTGAACTTCCTTGTTTAGTCCCGTTTATGTCATCACCTTCAAAATGAACAGACTTTTGAACGGACTTAGTCTGGTCGTGTGTGGCCAAGTCCGTTCATTCAGAGAGTCCGTGGGGAAGACCGTCGGACCTAGTCCGTCGAAAAGACCAGTCATGTGTATGCGGCATTACAGTCCAGTTAGATCAACTTCTGTCAAGTGGGAATTGCCATAGATGGATTGAAATTTGCCCAGTCCTTGTGGAACCCGGCTGAGCTTCAAAGCATCTATTGCCAGTTAGGGATAGATTTAGTCCAGAGACCCGATATTTTGTCAAAGTGACATGGCTTATCCTTGATTTCGTAGGTTCAGTTGTATAGAGGGAGATATGTATTTATTACTTTTTTTCATTCTGATAAAGAGGGGAGAATAGGCCATAGGCATAAGGAAGCAACAGTTTATGTTCGATAAAAGTATTGACTTCCAATGCTGCCATGTATAAAATGTGGATAAAATCTACTTCAACACAACCTCAGCAATGTTGGGGAGTGAGACAGAGTACCAGTTTGTACACTTTTGCCAGACTATAGTAAATTTGGTGAGGAAGTTTCAATGGAATACATGTTTTCTATTAAATGAATGATCCAGGCTTGTCTGGTTTCTACAATGCCCCCAGTCAGTTCTGACCACATCTCTGCCAGATTATTCAATTTTGGTCCTGTTTCACCCGATCTGTGTCATCATCCAGTTATCCTGAGTACTGCACTCCAGGAGCAAATACGTAAAAAAATGTTTTGTTAGACAACAATTTTAAACCATTTGACAGTTTCTTGAATGAGTTTGCACACCTGCTGTGACCATTATGAGGAATTTCCACTCTCTATGTTGGCGTATTAGTTATTTTACTTAAATGATAATGTCACTAGAAGAGCTGGAACATGCACATGTAGATGAAGCATCCAAAACTTCCAGGTGGACAGGAACTAGGTCTTAAAAAACAGCAGGGAGTACTCACTGGTTTGGGGTATTGAGGATATATAAAAAAACAGGGGTTGACTAAGTCTACCAGGCTCCAGTTGTAACTGAAATATCAATTTGAGTTGATTTTCAATTTAGGATACGATACGAGGTGATACTTTGATACATATCTACCCCCTTATTAGCATTTTTACTTAATCAAGCTTATAGATCCACTGTTGACTTTTTCACTTTTTCACTCCTCTAGTATATTAAACGTGAAGAGATGGTAAAGGTCTTAAACTGGAAAACAGCTGTATAGCACCTGCTTTTTTATTCAGATTCATCCATTCCATGGAATATTTATCATGAAAATTCCAAGTATGTCATCACCTTGCTAAAGTGTACAGCTGTTTCCTACAATGGCATGCAATTACACAATTCTGATACGGAAAAAAAAAGAAAAAAATTCCTTGAACTGCTATATCAGTTTGAATAAATACAAGACCCATGCATATATTAGATGCAACATAAAACTTAATGCACCTTATTGTCCTATAAAAATACCACTGTGTTAGGGTTATCAACTGATTTTTTCAAATAAAAGGCTAAAAATCATAGATTTTATGTTTGTTTTATGTTTGATGAGCCTTACCACCTAACCACACAGTATTGGAAGAACTTTGTGAGATTTGATAAAGTTAGTAATACTAGTAATGTAATGCTTTGTTTAATTTTATCAACTCACCCAGCAGATGGCACCAAAAGCATACATTGTATAAATTGTCTGTGACAGTGGGACTTTTCATCACTGCATTCTATAATATTGAGGGCTTAATCATTTTATGCTCACTTCCAATGAGACAAGTTTTCAAACAATACAAATGGTATTTTAGAAAATGTCCCATTTAATACACAAGCCAAGCACTCTATATGATGTACATATAAAACTAAAGGGCCTCACCTCACCCTAAAGTAAATGAATGTCAAGTACGTGCTACCCAAGCCTGGCTTACTGGAAACATCGGTACCAATGGAGGTTGAGAAATGGGGCAATGACATCACGCTTCCCACCTTGTCCAATCCAATTGCAAAGTATTCTGTAAATAGCGCCCATTTTGAGCAGCAGACCTCTTGTATTTATAGTGCATCAGGCTGCCTGCTTAGCACAAGACCCAAAAGTAAGTGGCGATCACGAGAGTAGCGGTGACTACTTCAGTGATTTACAACTTCCTGGGGCATAGGCCAAGTATGGTATGTTCATATTTACATTGGTCCAAACTGGATCAATGTAGCTATGTAAAAATATACCATGCCTTGAATTCATCTTTAAAGTTTATCTATTTCTAAAAAAAAAAAAAGAAAAAAAAAGAAAAGGGAAATATAACAGCTTACCAGTCCTTAGCCCTTGTACACACAGTCGGAGAATCCGTCGGAATGTGTCCTATCGGACCGTTTTGTCGGATAATCCGACTGTGTGTGGTATGCATCGGACTGTTTCCGTCGGAATATCCGTCGGACCAAATTTTCCAACTTGCTGGAAATATTTTCCGACAAACTGGTCCAATCGAACATACTCCGATCATGTGTAGAGAATTCCAATCGGACAAAGTGCCACGCATGCTCAGATCAAATTCCTACATCAAAGCTATTGGCTACTAGCCTGAACGTAGTCCCATCGTAACAAAATTACGTCATCACGTTCTGAACAATCGGATTTTCCGACAACTTTGTCCGACCGTGTGTATGCAACAGTTTCGGACAAGATCCGTCGGACAAAATCCGAGAATCTCCGACCGTGTGTACAAGGGCTTAGAGGTGGTGGCTGCCTTTTTATTTTTCAGTCTAAGAACTAGTCCCATCAATCCACCATGCAATGGAGATGAACAAAACCAGACATATTTGTAGTCCAGCCTGTGTGACAACCTAGCATCCCTACATGTAGGGATAAGAAATGTTTTACTTGTAGGATCCCCAGGTGGAAATAAAAGGAAAAAAGCCTGAAAAATGAAAGCAAATGGAACCACCATCCCTTAAAGTGTTACTAAACCCAGGACCCTGGATTCACTATATCTGGTCTCCCACCGTACACAGAACATGGAAATGCAATTATTTTAGCAAATATTAAAACAGTTAAAGCAGTCTTGTGACTTCTATCAGTGTCTAGTTAAAGCTTGTAGGATGAGTTTTCATTCTGCTCTGGCTGTCCTATGAGGCTGCAGAACCCCTAACACTTTGTCTGGACAGTGCTGATTGACCCTGTGCTGATCAAATGCACTCTCCCAAGGGAAAAAAACTCTTCAGCAATACACACCAAATACATACCAAACTGCATGTGCAGAGTAACTCCAGTGCTCTGTTCTTACAGGAGATGGTTTGGGGGCAGTAGAAGAAGGGGAGGAACAGAGAAGATGGGGTCAAACAGCCTTTTTACACAATGCAGTGGATTAACCCCTTGGGTTCCACAGTGAGTATAAAAAGCATGCTTTACAGGCTGATTTTACTTTTGTGGGTTTACTAATACTTTAAGACTGATCATTTTTTGTTTTGGGGTTTAGATGCACTTTTAAGGAAAAAACGCTGTGGCTAGAAAAACAACATTTAAGACAGTTCACATTTCCTGCTCTTTTCCCACAATACTCGCGGTGCATTCCAGGATAGTGCTTCTTATCCCCTACATTTGTGTAGGCCATGTTTGGCCCCTCAGCAAAAAAATCTATGTAAAATAAGAAAAAGGTGTGGTAATCTATAGTTTCACAGTGCAAAAAAAAAAAAACATAAAAAAAATACAGGACATATAAGTCCACTCAGAACATTAATAAATATGAAATTTGATAACAAATATATAAAGTGACCAGTGATTAAATGTTAATATATATATATATATATATATATGTATACACCAATATGTAAAAATAAAATGTGAATAATTCAGTCAAAAATCTATTTATAAATAAGTGTCCAACTGGAAGACCCTAATAGAAAAGAGAATAAAAGAATTAGTTGAACCAAATGCAAACTTCAGTGTTCCCCATACAAAAATTCTGTGTGCTTTGGCCGGATATTAGTATTGCACCCCCTGTAGATGCTCTGGCTTGTTCAAACTGTGTGCCGAGCCGCTGATGCTAGAAGAAGAGATGGCGCACACAGCAAATGTGCAGTTTGAATGAGCTAGAGCAATCAAAAGGGGCAGACTTCCAACACCAACCCCCTACTGCCGTTCAAGGTAAAAGACAGCTACAGAATTGACTTGATGCTTCCCTTCACTTTCTGTTGCGTCTCCAGGACAGAAAGCGAAGCAAAGTCTCCCCAGCAGGACACATAAAAACTTGATTTAAATGAGGTTACATGGTTATGGTTACAGCATACACTTTCATTTTATAACATCAGCATCATAATAACATTACAAAGAATAGTTATATTTGACCATTCAATATAAGCTTAATTGAAAAAAGTTCCTACGTATCCCATGGTACCTTGTTGCATGCAAGCAGTGATTTCTGTTCTGACTCCACCTCCTGAAACTCCTTCTCTTAGCACCTTTCTATTTTAGAAGAGAGGCACATCTGTTTAGATTCAGTTTGTAAATCTCATTCTAAGTCTTTGGGAAGGTAATTCTTTCAATTCACTTTAAAAACAGCACACGATCAAAATGGCTGCTGTGTGTTTATCCATGTATAGTGAGAGATTAGGGACAAGATGGGACCATTCTGAACTTGGTCCAAACTCAGTTTGGTAGAACCTGTGGGAAGCGTTCACATGTTCACATTCTTATGGGCCCTATCAATTCTGGTCAAGGCATTCCCCACACCAGAATTGTATGGGCACAAAAAAGTAGGGATGTTCATGACATTATTGACCTAATATGGCCACAATATCATTGACCTAATTTGGCTATGTGGTCATATTATTTCAGTTATGTCACTGCCCCTTTGCATATGCGCGACTTTGGGGTGGGAAATTCCCTAGTATTTATTAGACATGTTGGCAGGTGGAAAATCCTCCTTTAGGGTTAACTCCTTCCAAAGGTGGACTGGTGGCATTGGGGTGTCCCGTTATAATGTTTGAGGAATCAGGTTTGAGCTCTCTTCCTTTTTTCTGTTGGGCCCCACCAAGGAAAGGACACCTGAGGGAGCTGTAAATGCTCTCCCTTTCGAAGAAGGGGTAAGATATCCATTAGAGTAGAGGACCTCAAATGGGATTGCAGCCTGGACTGTAATTTATGGTATGTGTGCCACCATGCTCTCGCTCTTTCTATTCATCTTTTGACCATTATGAAACAGTGAAGTGGCATTTTAAAGGTTAATCTATTTGCCAAGAATGTGCACTATTCTGTTGCTTTGAGAGAAGTAATCTTGTTATCTTTGCAACAAGAAACCTCTGTCGGATGACCTACTGAGAGTGATGTGTTAAGTACAACCAGTGCCTGGGGTACAGAGTTGTGTGCTTTTACTGGCGATGAAAGGCAACCCCCTCATGTATCATGTGTGAAGTAGGCCAGATCAAGGGCCCTGGGTGATCAGTTGGACTTCTGGAGCTTCTATCTGGACCATGAGTAAAACATACTGTAGGCCTATGTGAGGTTTCATTAGGTGTAAGGGGTTAATGTGTGCAGTGACCAGGAACATGTGGAGGATACTGTATGTCTAGAACCGGCATCCATACAAGTGAATAGTTTGTGGGTTTGGACTGAACACAAGCGTGATGCCCTGAGACCCTGTGGGGTTGATTTACTAAAACTGGAGAGTGCAAAATCTGGTGCAGCTGTGCATGGTAGCCAATCAGCTTCTAACTTTCGCATTGACAAACAAACTGTAAGCTGATTGGTTTCTGTGCAGAGCTGCACCTGATTTTGTACTCTCCAGGTTTAGTAAATCAACCCCAATGCTTTTACACAAATATAGTAGTAAACAGGGCTTTTTTTCAGCAGGAATGTGAGGGAACGCAGTTCCGGCACCTCTAGGACCACATTTACGTAATAGCAAGGGGTGTGCTGGAGGGTCTATTGATGCTGTCTGCTGGGGGATTTATGGTCACTGGTGGGGATCTAAATTTGTGTGAGGTTCTATTATTGCTTGTGGGGAATCTGTTGTTGCTGGGGGTGTATCTTATGGTGCTTGTAGGGATCTACTGTTGAAGGAGGGGTCTATTGTTCCTGGCTTCTGGAGGGTCTATTAATGCTGACCGCTGTGAGATCTATTTATGCTTCTGGGGGGTAGGGGGTCTAATGTTGCTGGGGTGGATCTTTTGCTGCTGAAGGTGGTATTGTGTTGTGGATGGTCCATTGTGTGTGTGTGTTTGTGTGTGTGTGGGGGGTATCTATTGTTCTGTGGAGAACCATTGTTGCTGGGGGAGTCTTTTGTTGTGCGAGGGATCTATTGTTGCAGGGAAGGGAACCTATTGTTGTTGGGATGGAGTCCATTGTTGCTGGGGAAGTCTATTGTTGTGTGAGGGATCTATTTTTGCTGGGAGGGGAACCTATTGATGCTGGGGTGGGGTCCATTGTTGCTGGGGGAGTCTATTGTTGTGTGAGGGATCTATTGTTTCTGGGAGGGGAACCTATTGTTGTTGGGGTGGGGTCCATTGTTGCTGGTGGAGTCTATTGTTGTGTGAGGGATCTATTGTTTCTGGGAAGGGGAACCTATTGTTGTTGGGGTGGGGTCCATTGTTGTTGGTGGAGTCTATTGTTGTGTGAAGGATATATTGCTTATGGGAAGGGGAACCTATTGTTGTTAGGGTGGGGTCCATTGTTGTTGGTGGAGTCTATTGTTGTGTGAGGGATCTATTGCTTATGGGAAGGGGAACCTATTGTTGTTGGGGTGGGGTCCATTGTTGTTGGTGGAGTCTATTGTTGTGTGAGGGATCTATTGTTTATGGGAAGGGGAACCTATTGTTGTTGGGATGGGGTCCATTGTTGCTGGGGGAGTCTATTGTTGTGTGAGGGATCTAGTGTTGCTGGGGTGGGGTCTGTTATTGCTGGGAGGGGAATTTTTATTGCTTGGGAGGCCCTTTTGTTGTTGGGTGGGGTCTATTATTGGTGGGAGGGGGGATCTATTGTTGCTTTGGAGCCCTGGTAGTAAATTAATTTTCTGTTCTCCAATAAACACTTTTTTTGTTTTATCCTTGCAATGTTATAAAAGCAATCCTTTAAGAATGCAATTAAAATTATTAGAATATAAATAAATAGGTAAAATAGTCCAGCTTTACAAAGCAATTTTTTTTATTAAATATTATTTTTTATTAAATATTTATTAAATACTATGATAAAAATAGATAGATAGATAGATAGATAGATAGATAGATAGATAGATAGATAGATAGATAGATAGATAGATAGATAGATAGATAGATAGATAGATAGATAGATAGATAGATGGATAGATAGATAGATCATTTTATTTTATTTTAATATTTTGAGTTAAATGATCTGTAATACCATTTTCTTTTATTTTTATATTAAAGTACGGTAAAAATGAGTTTTTAAAGTTTCTGTATGGAAAGTTTTATAGGAAGCAGCAGAAGTAGTCCAGACTTACACTGTGAAGTCAGTGTGACAGACTGTCATTGCAAAGCCCATTGCTGAGGGTCAGTTTAAACTATTTTCCATGCCAAAATGTCCATCTGTTCGTGTATCTGAAAGGGAAATACATCTGCTTTTTCATTTTTTTGTGCTCTATTATTTTGATGTTTTCTGCACTTTTCTGAACATGGATATTAGTAAAAAGAAATACTTTAATCCACATGACAGCACAACACAATAAAAGGAAAGGGGGAAAATATAACCTATTTTGCAATCTGCAGACCAGGTGCAACTGCAAATTTAACAGCTTTTTGAGCAGATTCTGTCAGATATCTCTCATAATCCCACACATGTGGGAAAGAGCCGGTCAAGACATTTGCCGGAAGTTGTGCCAGATACACCTTAAATTTAATTCCGCACAAGAGCCAGATTGCCCATTGCAGCTGTTGTTTATTAGCAATGCTGCTCCAGTCCAGTATGTTGGCATGATGACGAGGCCAGTCTTCATTTTAGTACAGAAAAAAATAAACGATACATGCAGAAGCTTAAGAACCAGAAAAAAGACAATTAAGTACAAGAATTTTACTTTTTTTTTTTATAAGCTCTAAGTACTATTTTATTAAAGAGGCGCATAAGTTATTTTTTTAGGTCATGGACTCCATTTTCTTATGAGGCTACTATGACTACTGCAACACAATTTTTTTTATCCTTATGCTGCTAGTATCAGTTAATAGTTAGAAAGACATACTATATTTACTTGTTTTAAACTTGTTTTTTTTTACATCTCTTCAGTTGCTTCCAGGTTTCTGACCTAGGCCAAAATGATGTTGTACATTCCTGGAGTCCTTATAGGCATATTTTTTATGGAGGAGGGGAGAGGGGGCTTTCTCGGCTAAGCACAACCTCCTGCCTTCATGCCTGAGTGAAGGGCAGATGGATTCCAGGAAGTAAATGCTACAGGAAAAATCTGGCCTTTCTCAAGATGGCCATGACTAGAAATGCTTGGAGGGTATTTTTCAAAGTGATTTCTCAACATAATAAAGTGTGGAGACATGGAAGGATGGGTGAATTAAATAGTGTTTTCAGCTTGTGGTGCTCTGATGCAGTTTAGTTCCACTTTAAGCTTCTCCAAATACTATAAACTGAAATCTCCTGATCTTGAGCGTTGCATCTATTATGAACAATAGGGAAATGGATACATACACTTTCCTTAGAGGAACCTTGTATCAAAATGCAAGGTCTGATTAGTAGTGAGACACCCCCACCCCCAAGTAAAAGGCCACTTAAAAATAACAGATTAAGAGAAAAGTTAGAGAATAACCTTACCTAACTAATACCCATGGTGCATAGGTGAAAGTGACATCACTGGGCCTTACAGGGTAATCCTTGAAAAACCAAGGTTCACAAATCTCATGAGAAGATACATCTACACAGTGCTTGTGGTTTTCATACTGCTGGCCTGTATATATCACTATTAGGGATGAGGTAGCTTGGATTTGGACCAAACCCATATTCCGCTGAACCTGCAAAGGAAGTTGTCACTGCTGACCCAACCAGATACTGGACATACACAAAAGGGGCCGGGATGCTTGTTTTCACGCGGCCATATTAGGTCAATAATGTCATGGGCCCCCCCACTCCTTTGTATTCTTATGACTATGGGTTGGAAAATGCCCTGGCCACTGCTCTTTGGGCTAGTAGTGACAACTTCCTTCCAGATTCAGTAAAACATGGATTTGGACCGAACATAAACTAATGATTACTGTTGCATGTATAATACTTTCCATACTTGGTAATACATTTTAGATCCTGTTCCTTTTATGATGTACTCATAAGGCTGCATGTGTTTTATAGATGCCTGAACATGTTAAGAAAGCACTCTACAACTACTCTGCCTCCAAGACTAGAGGACACAACAAGATTGGTGACGAGAATGTCTTTCTAGCTCTACAGCAGCCTGCACCTTTTCTTCCACACCCTGGTGAGTTTGCACTGCCTTTAACTGCTTGAATTTGTATGTTTAGGAATTACATACTTGGAACTAATCAGAGGACTGATCAGGAGGACTTACCTATTGTGAGAAAACATGATTGAGTTATAGTGGATGTAAACCCAATGTCATCCTTTCTCAACTACTGCCAAAGGTGTCATCTATAAGGATATACATGCCTCCTGCATGTATCTTTACCTGCCAAATGTCTCCCCTCTGTCTGTTATGAGACTTGAAAAACTGCATATTCTGTGGGTGGGTCTGTTGTCTGGAGCTCGGTGGGTGGAGTCGTGATATCAGTAGACTCCCCACCCACCTCTACACTCCCCTTGTCAATATGCATATTCTCCTGTGTATTTCTTACACTGAACTTCTGCTATGATCACTAACATCCAGTGAAAAGACAGGAAAGTAACCACATGACTTCAGCATGCCAAATCATGCTGAGGTGGGGAACATCCAATCCTGGCTGAGCAGCAGAAGAAAGGAAAGGAGTGGGAGGGAATTAAAAAATAATGCATGTCTCTTAGGCTAGTGCACGAGATATGTAAATCACCTGTCACTCACAGCAGGGGGGAGGATTTGACAAAGTTTTTCTCTGTTAGTCAAGATTTATCTCACTGAACAATAAAAGAGGATTGACTCTTTGTGGCAAGACTTGGCTCAAATGATAGGAAATTGTATACTCTACATTATGACATAAAAAAAAAAAAAAAAAAAAAAATCGGGTTTACATCCACTGTAAGTATAGAAAGGATTATACTGCTTTCTCTCTGTGACGGAGTTGGATATATTGATGCATTCCATGTTTTTTTTTTGATTTTTGAGCCCCCTTGCTGAAAGTGCACACACTTTGGATTTTTGCTCCCCCCGCCATCCTGCTGGCTGTGTCTTGCTCCCCCTCCTCCCTCTGCTACAGAGGGTTTAAGGTGAGAATTTGGACATATGCGGTGCTTGCAGGTAATTTGAGAGTTTATACACCCAAGTTTATCCATGGCTGGGACTTTACCCCCTTACTAAGACACTATATAGCCTCATTCCTTTATTTGTTATTGCAGGTTCTGAACCTATGTTGATTATGGCTGATATTGAGAGCTGGTTCTAACTATGGATAGAGATTAACAACATAACACTCATGGGGTATCTTATCCTGAAGGGCTGAGTGACGACTTCCATTGAAATTGAGTAATGCTTGTTTATGGTAACACATTTCCTTCTATCTCATGTGATACTTGGTATTTGATTGGCGCTCTATTTTCTGTTGCCCATAGTTTTTTTTGCCATAAGGCTCACCTACTTATAATTGCTTATTACAATTTGAAGTAAAGGATATATCCACATAGCATATCCTGTCACCATCTGAAAGTTAGACTCTGAATGTGATGCATAAGGGTGACATATTGTGCTTAGTAATTTATATTTGGATTCTGTATTATCTGATAGGCTGCTTATATACATATTTGTTTCTCTTTTAAGTAGGCCATTTCTCTCTAAGGAGGTCCTAAGGAAGCTGGTTATTTTGAAATGCCCACCTCTTACAGCAAAGATAATCTCTTATTGTCTATACATATGATGTATGTCTCATATAAGAATATTTTTCGATGTTTTTCAAAATAATTTTATTGGATTTTGTAATAAATGTATTTTTAAAAATTTTGTGTGACCCTTTCTCTCTCTGGTACCAGTAAAGTCCTTGATAACAAATGGTTTTTGGTAGTTGCTAGAAAACATGCTTTAGTTACTTGCTGGCTGGGAGCAGGAGGATGGCGTATTTCCTTTTCTCTACCAGCAGCAGATGACACTTATAATACAGCTCCCACAGCATCAAAGAATTTCTTTGGGTGTAGAATGAAATAAATTCTGGCAACGTGGACAGCATAATGGCAATGCCATAGTACAATTTATAGCAGCTTTGAGAGAAAGATAAAATACTATGCAAAGAAAATCCTAATTTTATTACCCCAAGGCAAATGGAGAGATTGAGAAATTTAATAGAAGCTTTAAAGGAGTTCTTTAGGCTGCAGATCTTGAATTCTTTTTTACTACAGCGTTCTAAAATGTTTACAGAGGGGCTAGACATGCAACTGCACAAATATCACTAGCCGGACTACTACATGGCAGACAAATGCATACTAAACTTACTCCCACAAAGTGCAGGGCCTCTGAAATAATCAGTTGCTTGTTAATCAACAAAATTAAAGTAAGGTATATGCACAGGGCTGCCATTAGAGATCACGGGCCCCCCGAACAGCTTACCTGACAGGCCCCCCCCCTGAATAAAAAAAAAAAAAAAAAATCTCATTTTTATTTTTTTGGGACATTAAAAAAATATATTTTTCTTTTTCTTTATAATTTTCTTTTTTTAAATGTTTGGTTTTTACAACGCTGTTAAGGGGGATGGGATTTGGATGAAATATCAGGGGTCTATACAGGCCTCTAAAATCTCACCTTTGAGACAGAGATAGGAATGGAGGACATTTCAATTCCTTTTCCTGCAGCCTAAGCTACACTGTAGATGAATGAACAGCAGACAGAGGCTCCTGTTCATTCAAAAACTGAAGCATAGTAAACACAGTTTACTATGCTCAGTTCTGAATGGACACAGGTGCGAACTGTACCAATCACTCACTGTGTCCAAAACAAAAAAAGGGGCCAATAAATTACATATTTACTGGCCCCTTCCCCCACTCTCCAGAGGGAAGCCGAGGGGGGGGGGGCTGGGCACACAGGGGGAATTAGATGTGGGCAGCACATGGAGATTGATTGGTGTGGCAGGACGGGAGGACAATTATAGAATGATGCACTGTGTCTGTGTCTCTTCCTCCAGCAGATGAAAGGCAGATGTGAGAAAGAGGGGGAAAAACTGCCTTTCAACTGCTGAAAGCAGAGACACAGATACAGTGCATATGCATATTGGAAACAGGGTACAAGAGAATTAAAGGATAAGTTCATCTTTGTTAACCTTTTTTAATTCTTTTAAATTCCAGCTCCCTTAGGTACCAATATAGTATTCTTGTACTTTTGTTTGCAAAAATATGAAAGCTTTCCATTAAATATACAGACACTTACTTCTCTGCTCCTCATCCATGTTTCCAAATGTATCCATTCATTTTGCCTTACTTCCTGGTCAGGCTTTAGGTCATAACACCGGAAGGAGTTGACCAGCTGACCTCATTAGCACACACCCTACATCATTCACCTCCTACCTACCCACCCATTCCCAGCTGAGCATTTTTTAAATGAAATGCAATCAATCAGTGATCACCCATTTCATTAAATATACAATATACAATCAGATTGCATATTGTATGGCCATCTTTATACAAATACATAGGAGGAAGTAGACAGAAACACTCAGCTGTCAAACACCATTGACATCTGCATAGCGGAAATTCGCATTCCCACATGCGTTTATTTTTTTTATTTTTTTAGCGAGGGGGTGATTTGGAACATTTTCACTCATCACTCATAGGGTAGCCCATCCACCTGAATGGGCTGCTCTACATGCAACAATCATCCCAAAGAGGCTTCAGAACTGTTTTTTTAAAGCGGAGCTTGGTGCATTTTTAAATGTGATTACTGGTGCAGCGTATTTCTGAAATGCAAGGAAATGCACAGATGTGAATGGAGCCTCATTGTTCTTGTGTTAACGCACCAATTTCACTTTCAGGTCCCATTCACATCTAGCATAGAGGGAGCCCACATTTTGTGGCTCGTTTTTCTGTGACACGCATAGAGCAGCCTGTTGATTTCAGTTGGCTGCACTACATGGGGCTTATGGAACATTTTGTGGGCTGCGTGTTTTTTACTTTGTGTTGCGCAAACCTCAGACAAAACTTCTGTTAGAGAGCACCTGTCAGGAAAGGTTCCACCCACTGATGATACTGTCTGACACTTGGCGTGCAGTACTGTGGTCCACCAGCAGGTGTCTCCTGGCAGTCTGGAACTGCCTGGGGAGCCTTCCCCTGTTGATAGTATCATATGATCCTTGGGCTGCAGTACTGGTGTCCACCAGCTTGTGGTTCCTGGCAGTGTGGGGCCGACATCATCTCCTGCAATTAGGTGTCACCTGAGTAATTGCAGGAGGTGTGTATAAGTACCCGGCAGACACACTGATGCCTTGCCTTGGTATCTTCCTTGTGCTGTAAACCTGTGAACCTGTGAACCTATGAACCTGTTCGTTTCCTGGACTCTGAGCCTTGTACCTGATCCGTCCCTCCTGTGACCCATCCATCCTCTCCTTGTCCTGTTTCTCTTCCATCCCCAGCTGCTGAACCCCCGTTGTCGACCCTGGCCTGGCTTAATAAATTATATATTTTCACCTTATCTGCATTTGTTCCTCTGTTGCTGTCCACACAGCTCACAGCTCTGGTCACACCAGATACGTGACAGCACCTCTCCCTCCTGGTTTGCAGCATTTCTGAGCTAGTAGCACGGAACATGTATCGGTCTCCTCAGCAGTTCCGTCAACTCACTCCCAGTGGCAATGTTCTATAGGTTACTGTTGGAAACAGAAAACATGCTTCTCCATAACTCCATGCTTGTCCTGCTTCCCAGGGCCCCCTCTATATCTCTCTCCTGTGACTCCAAGCTGGATCCCTGGGCACTCTGTGCCATGGAGTCAGTCCCAGTGAGTGGTGAAGCAGCTGCTAGTGAAGGGGACAAGCATAACCGCCCTTTATAACCATAATAGCCATCATCTTTGCCATGTCACCCATTTCCTGGCTGGTTGATTGCTTTAGCAAATAACATAAATACGGTATTCGTTAGCAACAGCACTCTTGCTTCCTCTGGACAGCATTCTGCTCATTAGACCTCTGTACTCTATCTTCTCTAACTTCACTCCCCTTGTTGTAAGCCACATTCTTTAGATATGTCATGCATGCACCCCTTTAGGGACTTCAGACCATTCAGTTTAGATGAACAAATAAAGATCATTTGCTGATGTAGTTACAAGTAACAAAATACATCTTCCACACACTTTCCTATACTCTCTAGTGCCCCATGAAGCGGTCATACCTGTGGTCATACCTTAGGTAGATGGCTATATCCATAAAGAGTCCTTTTCAAGGTAAGAGTCCACAATAGTAATCCAGAAGAGGTAGCATATAATCCATTAAAGTCTATGATTTGGTAAATATCCTCACAAAGCAATAAGTCTATGACTAGCAGCTGTCCATAGATATCGACAAGCTTCATACCCCACTGGGAACACCAACTGGGCTCCTGCCACTCCCACCGCAAGGGGTGATTCACTATAATGCACCATACACACGATCTGATTTTCTGACAACAAATGTTGGTTGTGAGCTTGTTGGCTGAAATTCAGACTGTTTGTTTGCTCCATGGAACACTCATTGTTGGACTTTCCACCAACAAATGTTGGCTACCAGGTTCTCAAATTTTCCACCAACAAAACTTTGTTGTCGGTATTTCTGATTGTGTGTACAGAAGTCTGACACACAAAAGTTCACGCATGCTCAGAATCAAGCAGAAGGAGCCGCACTGATTATTGAACTTCCTTTTTCTCGACTCGTTGTACGTCTTGTATGTCACCACGTTCCCACATTTATAATTGTTGGCTAACATTTGTGTGACTACTAATGAGCCCATATTTATATGATATGACCTGCAGGGTGAGGAAACCTTCTGAAAAGAGCAGGAAAACCTGGCCAGCAGTGTTAACTCTTCCCTCTCAGACACCACAAGCTCAACAGGTCAACCTGAGGACACAGTGCAACGTTTAGACATAGTGGGGTTGATTTACTGAAACTAGAGAGTGCATAATCTGGTGCAGCTGTGCATCATAACCAATCAGCTTGTTCAATTAAACTGGTTGTACAGCCTTAAGGTTTCCCCCCCAATGCATTCTATACATGGGGGGGGAACCTTCTGTGCTGCAGCTCCCTCCCATTCCCCCGTTTTTCTTACCTGAGCCCATTCCGATCCAGTGATGTGCATGAGCGCAGTGGCTCCAGCCAATGTCTCCCCCTCATTGAACAGATTAATAGCAGCAGGAGCCATTAGCTCCCACCACTGTCAACCAAACGCTGTGACACGAGAGCAGGGATTGGGAGTGAGTCAGGCTGTCTGTGTCAATAGACACAGCAGCAGAACTTGGGAGCAAGCCCACAAGGGTGCCTCATGGAAAGCGACTTTCTGTGGGGGCACCCTCTGAAGAGGAGGAGCCAGGAGCGCTGGCGGAGGACCCCAGAAGAGGAGGATTGGGGCTGCTCTGTGCAAAACCATTGCACAGAGCAGGTAAGTATAGACATATTTGTTATTTTTATTGAAAATTAAATTGAAGGTTTACAATCACTTAGCGTTAACAAAAAAAAACACAAAAAACTGGAAGCTCATTGGTTTCTATGCAGAGCTGCACCAGATCTTGCACTCTCCAATTTTAGTAAATCAACCCCAGGAACAATTTCCAACATGGTTGACCTAGTTAACCTTAGGGCATTAACATAGAAAAAGAAAACTGTTACCCTTTAGAACCCTTATGGAAGCACTTGCTTACACACTTTAAGTCTATATTTCTAGTTAGATTTAAGAAACCTGGCTTAATGAAAGAGGGACAATCCAACCTTATTAATTTGAAGGAAATTTTCCTTTTTCTACTGAAAACAACCAGACTAGAGACCAGGAACCCAGACTGCCTAGACATATAGTACTTAACCACTTGCAGACCGGACCATTTTGCTGGTCAAAGACCAGACCACTTTTTGCGATTCGGCACTGCGTCGCTTTAACTGACAATTGCACAGTCGTGCGACGTGGCTCCCAAACAAAATTGACGTCCTTTTTTTCCCACAAATAGAGCTTTCTTTTGGTGGTATTTGATCACCCCTGCGGTTTTTATTTTTTGCGCTATAAACAAAAATAGAGCGACAATTTTGAAAAAAACACATTTTTTTTAACTTTTTGTTATAATAAATATCCCCCAAAAATATATAAAAAAACATTTTTTTCCCTCAGTTTAGGCCGATACGTATTCTTCTACATATTTTTGGTAAAAAAAATCGCAATAAGCGATTATTGATTGGTTTGCGCAAAAGTTATAGTGTTTACAAAATAGGGATAGTTTTATAGCATTTTTATTAATAATTTTTTATTATTATTTTTTTTACTAGTAATGGCGGCGATCAGCGATTTTTATTGTGACTGCGACATTGTGGGGGACCCATCGGACATTTTTGGGACCATTGTCATTTATACAGTAATCACTGCTATATAAATGCAGTGATTCCTGTGTAAATGACACTGGCAGTGAAGGGGTTAACCAGGGGGTGGCAGTGTAGGGGTTAAGTGTTCCTAGGGGTGTGTTACTAACTGTGGGGGGGTTGGGCTTTCATTTAGTGAACACTGATCTCTGCTCCAATCACATGCAGCAGAGATCAGAGTCACTAGTTGCTAGGCAGAATGGAGAAATGCCGTTTACATGGCATTTCCTCCATTCGGCCGCTCTGTGAGACGATCGCGGGGATGCCCCGCGGCGATCGAGTCCGCGGGTCCCGCGACCGGACTCACGGGGGTCCCGACCGCACGGGAACGCTCCGCCGGCAGCGCGCTCCCGATTGCAGGGCGGCATTGAATATTGGACGTACCTGTACGCCAATATGCCTGCCCGTGCCATTCTGTCGACGTACATCGTCGTGCGCTGGTCAGGAAGTGGTTAAAGAGGAGCTCCACCCAAAAGAGAAAGTTCAGTTTTAATGCTTCTTCTTCCCTCCTCTTTCAGAAATGGCACTTTGTGGGGGGGGACCCCTATTTTGACAAGTACCTGCTCACACTTTTGCTTGCAATCAGAAGGGGAAGTTATTTTCCCCCCTCCCTCCCTACAGTCTTCTAGGACATGTGACAGGTCCCAGAAGACTACAGGATCTTCATTCACAATGCGCAGCGTGACTCCCACATGTGGCAGTAAGCACCTGGCTGTGAAGCTGTAAGCTGTCACAGCCGGGTGTGCCAACACTTAAGATGCCAGCACTGAAGACAGAAGATGAGATGTCAGAATGGCTGGGGTGAGCCCATTGCTGGATCATGAGACAGGCAAGTGGTGTTTATTAAAAGTCAGCAGCTACAATTTTCTGTAGCTGCTGAGTTGAATTTTTACACAGGAGCCTGGAGCTCCTCTTTAAAGAGTATGTAAACTCAATATTTTATATTCCTGGTATGTGCCTGCTGTACCATGTACTTGTATGAAAAAGTATCCTGTTCTCTTAGTATTGCCTTGTTTGTGTGCAATTCCTGTCAGTCCCCCTGCTTTCCTATTTAAAAAAAAAATGATCACATTAGACATGAGAGCGCACCTTGGCCAGTGACTCTGGCTTTGAGGGAACACAGTGTGCTCTCCTACAGGGATCAGTGTGAAACCTGACAGTGTGCTGCTGTTTCTCCTCCCCCAGTTCATATGCAGCTGAGAACAGAGTGAATGTGATTGCCTGTGCATAATCTGTACTATCTATCTGTACACCAATTTTTTGCCTTTCATTTCTATCTTAATGGTTTGTTTTACAAGGTGAAGATGTATATGCACAAGACTCAGGAAGGCCGTCTGTGTGGACCAAGCATTATGTGATGTACTCAAAGTGCATAGTACTGTTTTGTGATATCATTCCTTACATCATTGTCTGTATTTTATAGACATTTTATAGACATGTGCACACTGAAATATTTCGTTTTGGAATTTTGTTTTCTAACGAAAAATACATTTATTTAGTTACTCCCGAAATTCGTTTTATTTATTTTGTTTCGTTAAAAAATGCATTCGTCTGAAAATCCAAAATAATTAAGGTCAAATCTGTCATTGAAGGCTTATGGTGTTTGTCAATTGTTCTAAGAAGATTTGACATTTCCGGTCGAATGTTCCGCCTTCAAGCTATAGTAGAATTCTAATGTTGTATGACACTAGTAATAATTATATTTATTAATTATTATCACTAATCAACTAACATTAGAATTGTTCTATAGCCTATGGGCAGAGAATTTGACCATAAATGTCCGCTCGCGGTGACTGCTTCGTCGAATCTTCATGTCAAATCTTTTCTCTCTATGTTGAATAATCTTGGACTAATAGTTAGGTTAGGCACATTTGACCTTTTTTGCTATTGTGTCTATAATGTCGAATCTTTTCCAGGATTCCAAAGGTTAGGCACATTTGACCACAGGTTCAATGGACACAGGTTGCTATTGTCAGCATCATGTTGAATCTCCTATCTATATTGAACTGTTGCAATGAAAATGAAAATAAAGCATTTGTTTATGTCGGATCTTTCGGTTTTCGGATTCTGCACGTTCGTTATCATTTGTTAAAACGATAACGAAAATACCCGAAATTCGGACGGAAATGCATTTGGACGAAAATGAATGCACGTCTAGTATTTTATAGTGATGACAAGACTCTTTTGTATTATAAGATAAATATGTGGTGTTCATACCTCTGGCTTGTTGATATCACTATTTACAGTTGTTACTTTTATTATGCCTTCTGTACTCTGTACAAGTTAGTTCCAGTTCCTGTTCCTGTAATGATATACTCAGAAGGGTGAATGTGTTTTATATACATCTGAACTTGTTAATAAAGCACTCTGACTCCCAGACTACAGGACATGACAGTACTGGAGTTGCTTTTTGCTTGAGATGTAAAAACCTAAACATTAGCAATATCTTGCTGGGAGGCCTATGACATCACCCTTGGACAGATGGTGCAATTTGTTAACTTAGCACCCCAATGCACATTGTCAATGGACATGTGTTGCAATGTTCATGGCAAAACACTGATGTGCATTACGGGCATTGCCGGAAATGATTCACAAGCCTTTTTTGGTGAGTTTTGGTGAGTTAAGTTTTGAAGCTGGCTCCCCATTTCCACTGCTTGCAAAACAGCATGTTATTGCATTGTACTGTGTTGTGGTGCTATTCATTTTGAATGGCTCTCTAATGCACATATACTAATATAGTAGCTACCAGCTTACCTGTGTACAATGCAACCTAAGCAATTTTGGGTGTTGTGATTTTTAAACACTCTTGAGGTAAAATATTGAGGTGGTCCACCAACCGATTTCAAATAAATGGATCTATTGAAATGAAGTAGAAATGGCTGCACATCAGTAGATTGCAATTGCCTTTTAGCCACCAAAATGACACCAGGGGACACCAACACACAATCTTGTAGATGTGTTTCACACAGTACACTTGTGCTTAATCATTAAGAATAAGTGTACTGTGTGAAACGCGTCTACGAGACTGTGTGTTGGTTTCCCCTGGTGTCAATATGGTGACTAATAAATGGCATTTAGAATCTACCAATGTGCAGCCATTTCTTTTTCATTTCAATATACCCACAGAGGGGGATCAGGCCTAGCGCTCAATTGGAGTTTCCATCAGGCACAGTCAATTCACCTGGAGAGGGGAGTTCTATATTCCTTTTTTTTTTCTTTTTTATTAATTTATGTGAACATATATTACAATCATGTATTTTACAAAGGAGAAAAAAGAAAAAAGGTAAAAGCATCAACACCAGTAAATTCCTCAAAATTATCAAAATGAATTTCTATGATAATGTTCAATACATTGCCCATATTGGTATTATCCTCCCTTTTACCATAATTTACAATCCCCCCTCCCGCTATCTCAACGTCATGTTATTATACACCTAATTTGCACTTCACTTTCCTCTCGCCTCTACCCACCACTCAATTGGATTTGTACACATATTATTAGAAAGCTCGTAGGGAAAAGCGGGAGGGAAATGGCAGAAGAAAAAAAGAGAAAAAGTGGAAAAAATTTCAGTTGAAGGGGGGCAAGTCAAGTGTTTATAGCCAGTACTTAAACATCCTCACAACTTATGGGGGGAACCCCAGTCTCTCCAAACAAGGTCCCCACATTCTTATAAACTTCTTATTATTGCCCTGCTTGATAAAAAAAAAAACCTCTCATTGCCAATTGTTAATTGTATACTCGCTAGCCAAGTTTCAACTAGCGGGGGCAGCTGCGACTGCCGTTGTTGGGCGATCAGCTTTCTTGCCTGGAAAAGACATCTTATAACTGGTTCAACAATATCTTTCGGGATGCTGCACCCCTCAAATAAACCCAGGAGGCAGGTCTTGACCATCGTTTGTAATGTTATTTTGAAGATTTTATTAATCTCATCGATAACATTCGTCCAATATCTGAATAACTTCGGGCACTTCCAAAGCATATGGATAAAATCTCCAGATGGCCCGCATCTGGGGCACTGTTCATTATCTCGCCTTCCCAGTTTAAACATATTCTTAGTGGTGTAATATACCTGATAAAAAAAATAAAGATGCAAGACTTTCTGCGAGGGGGAAATTGAGACACGTGCTCCCTCTTTGATTATTCGGTCATTCAACATTAGACAATGGCCCCACATCACACTCCAATTTTCTCCTATTTTTAGACGGACCTCCTCGATCTAACATTTTATCTCCAAGTCTGGCATGCAAATGAGAGATTACTCCCTTAAGCGTCCCCAAGTATATTATTTGTGTCAAAACGGGAATTTGGGTTCACTGCACTATTTGAGGTCCAAATTGTGTCTGGATTGCATGCCTGACTTGGAGATATTTATAGAACGAACTATTAGACAAAGAGAATTCTAGCTTCAAATTAGCAAATGATTTTATAGCATTGCCTTAAAATAATTGACTTAAGCCACGTACACACAGGCGGACTGTCTGGCCAACTAAGTCCGTAAGACAATCCGACAGACAGTCCGTCCTACTTTTGAATGAACGGACTTGACCACACACGATGAACAGACAGTCCGTTGAAAGCTTGCACGATGACGTGTACAGCACGTACGACGGGACTAGAAATACGACGTCCAATACACTGCAATGCAACCTTCGGCCGTGTAAATCCTTTCTGAGCATGCGCCATACTTAGTCCGTCCAACTTGCCTACTCACGACAACTTGCCGACTGTCCGCTGAAACCAAAGTTGGACGGACAATATTACGGAAATTCCGAAAGACTTAGTCCGCCAGACTGTCCGCTGAAAAAGTCCGCTGAAGCCCACACACGAGCGGACTGTCCGCTGAAATGTGTTTCAGTGGACTAAGTTGGACAGAAGCGGCCTTAGTCGGTTAATCCCTTGGTTCACCCATTCCCTAGATCTTTCAATTTTGGCTACCTCAACCAAATTCCTGTTGACCCATAGGGGAGCTAGTTCTGATACCCCCTGGTATCCTAGTATGGCCTTCGTTGTTTGCCAAAGTTTAACAATTTGGTTTATCATTGGGCAATGTATAACGGACGAGTTTGCCTCTAAGGCCTCAATAAGCGTATTGTGGGGGCATCCTATCATCATCAACCTTCCACTAGGGTTACCCCCATTTAATGCTCCTCCCCCTGCTAGATGCTGTAGCTGGGATGCCAAATAATAAAGTCTGGGATGTCGAACCTCCATCCTCCCCTCCTCGAGCGGCAGCTGCAACATTCGTAAACGAATCCTGGCCTGCCCTCTTCTCCAGATGAAGTCTCTAAATAGTAGACATGTGCATTCGTTTTCGTCCGAATGCATTTTCGTCCGAATTTCAGCTATTTTCGTTTTCGTTTTGACAAACGATAACGAAAGCACAAAATCCGAAAAACGAAAGATCCGACATAAATAAATGCTTTATTTTCGTTTTCATTGTTACAACAGTTCGATATAGAATAGGAGATTCGACATGACTCTGACAACAATCTGTGTCTATAGAACCTGTGTTCGAATGTGCCTAACCTTACCTCTATTAGTCCAAGATTATATAGAGAAAATATTCGACAGAGAAAAAAGATTTGACAGAGAGAAAAGATTCTGCAAGTTACTGTCCTAAAAAGTATTTGGGGACCCGGGTCCTGCCCCAGGGGACATGTATCAATGCAAAAAAAAGTTTTAAAAACGGCCGTTTTTTCGGGAGCAGTTATTTTAATAATGATTAAAGTGAAACAATAAAAGTGTAATATTCCTTTAAATTTCGTAGGGGGGGGGTTGTCTATAGTATGCCTGTGAAGGGGCGCATGTTTCCCGTGCTTAGAATTGTCCCTGCACAAAGTGTCATTTATGCAGGAAAAAAAGTCCTTTAAAATCACTCGCAGCTATTATGAATTGTCGGCTCCCGTAATACAGAGAACACTCATTGAAAGTCATTGATAAAAAAATAAATAAATAAATAAATAAAAAAGCGTGGAGGTCCCCCAAATTCAATTACCAGGCCCTTCAGGTCTGGTATGGATATTAAGGGGAACCCTGCCTCAAATTTAAGAAACAATTTGACGTGGGGTTCCCCCTAAATATCCATAACCAGACCCTTCAGGTCTGGTATGGATATTAAGGGGAACCCCGCATCAAATTTAAAAAAAATTTGACGTGGGGTTCCCCCTAAAAATCCATACCAGACCCTTTATCCGAGCACGCAACCTGGCAGGCCGCAGGAAAAGAGGGGGGGACGAGAGAGCGGCCCCCCCTCCCTCCTGAACCGTACCAGGCCACATGCCCTCAACATTGGGAGGATGCTTTGGGGGTCCGTGACCCCTCAAAGCACCTTGTCCCCATGTTGATGAGGACAAGGGCCTCATCCCCACAACCCTGGCCGGTGGTTGTGGAGGTCTGCGGGCGGGGGGCTTATCAGAATCTGGAAGCCCCCTTTAACAAGGGGACCCCCAGATCCCGGCCCCCCCCCTGTTTGAAATGGTAAGGGGGTACAAAAGTACCCCTACCATTTCACAAAGAAAGTGTAAAAAATGTTTAAATAAAACAAACACACTTTTTAAAAATTCCTTTATTAAAAATAAAAATAAAGATTCCAGCGGCGGTAATCCACTCTTGCTATCCAGCGACGGACGGTCATCTCTCCAGCGATGTCTAATGTCATCCAGCGCAGCGCAGCATCCTTCTTCTGTCTCCTCCACGGAGACACTGCAGGCATTCCGGCGGATGACGTTTCTTATATACGGAGGGCGGGGCCACCCGTCACCTGACCCCGCCCCCCTCTGACGCAAGGGGAAACCCGGGGTTCCCTGTGACGTAGGGGTGACCCGCACCCCTCTGATGTAACACAGGCAGGTTTCCGTTACATCAGAGGGGGGCGGGGTCACCCCTACGTCACGGGGAACCCCGGGTTTCCCCTTGCGTCAGAGGGGGGCGGGGTCAGGTGACGGGTGGCCCCGCCCTCCGTATATAAGAAACGTCATCCGCCGGAATGCCTGCAGTGTCTCCGTGGAGGAGACAGAAGAAGGATGCTGCGCTGCGCTGGATGACATTAGACATCGCTGGAGAGATGACCGTCCGTCGCTGGATAGCAAGAGTGGATTACCGCCGCTGGAATCTTTATTTTTATTTTTAATAAAGGAATTTTTAAAAAGTGTGTTTGTTTTATTTAAACATTTTTTACACTTTCTTTGTGAAATGGTAGGCCCTTACCATTTCAAACAGGGGGGGGCCGGGATCTGGGGGTCCCCTTGTTAAAGGGGGCTTCCAGATTCTGATAAGCCCCCCGCCCGCAGACCTCCACAACCACCGGCCAGGGTTGTGGGGATGAGGCCCTTGTCCTCATCAACATGGGGACAAGGTGCTTTGAGGGGTCACGGACCCCCAAAGCATCCTCCCAATGTTGAGGGCATGTGGCCTGGTACGGTTCAGGAGGGAGGGGGGGCCGCTCTCTCGTCCCCCCCTCTTTTCCTGCGGCCTGCCAGGTTGCGTGCTCGGATAAAGGGTCTGGTATGGATTTTTAGGGGGAACCCCACGTCAATTTTTTTTTTTATTTGACGTGGGGTTCCCCTTAATATCCATACCAGACCTGAAGGGTCTGGTTATGGATATTTAGGGGGAACCCCACGTCAAATTTTTTCTTAAATTTGAGGCAGGGTTCTCCTTAATATCCATACCAGACCTGAAGGGCCTGGTAATTGAATTTGGGGGACCCCCACGCTTTTTTTTTTATTTATTTATTTATTTATTTATTTATCAATGACTTTCAATGAGTGTTCTCTGTATTACGGGAGCCGACAATTCATTATAGCTGCGAGTGATTTTAAAGGACTTTTTTTCCTGCATAAATGACACTTTGTGCAGGGACAATTCTAAGCACGGGAAACATGCGCCCCTTCACAGGCATACTATAGACAACCCCCCCCTACGAAATTTAAAGGAATATTACACTTTTATTGTTTCACTTTAATCATTATTAAAATCACTGCTCCCGAAAAAACGGCCGTTTTTAAAACTTTTTTTTGCACTGATACATGTCCCCTGGGGCAGGACCCGGGTCCCCAAACACTTTTTAGGACAGTAACTTGCAAATTAGCCTTTAAAATTAGCACTTTAGATTTTGAACGTTGGAGTCCCATAGACTTTAATAGGGTTCTAAAGTATGCTATATACTAGCTCCGTCGAATCTTCTTTATACATTCGACAGACACCATAAGCCTTCAAAGACCGATTCGACCGTAATTCATGTGGATTTTCGGACGAATGCAATTTTTGAACGAAAAACAAAATAAATAAAAACGAATTTCGGGAGTAACTAAATAAATTAAGTTTTCAGACGAAAACGAAATTCCGAAACGAAATATTTTACTCTGCACATGTCTACTAAATAGAGATTCTATTCTCTTGAACCACTTCAGGCCTATCCATACTGGAGCATTATGGACGAGATATAGAATTTGGGGCAGCCATATCATCTTAACAAGACTACAGCGTCTTGCCACCGATATGTTTTTTTAAAATAAAATTCTGTTAATTATTTTGTCATAAAACAGTACAATACAAACAGTGAACATCTCAACTGGAGGCGTCCAACCGGCCAGCGGCCGGTGAACTAACTAACACCATACAACTATCTATCCCCCAAACCCCCCCCCCCCCCCCCCCGTGGTCACAGCTCGATCTTCCGACGGATTCACCCGTTGTCTTGTATCACCTTAGCAAGGTAGCCCCATTATCATAACCTCAGTTGCCATACTCCCCTAGATGCATTACAGAAGTCACTAAAGCACAACCCGGCTACTTCAGCAGCAACATGCCCAACACCCGAACAACCATGTGACTCCAGGCCCTCTCATCCCACTGTTGATTCAGAGTTGAACCACGTGTGCCATACTTTGTCAAACTTCTTCATACACCCCCTAGCTTCATAGGTGGCCTTGTAATATGGCAGCATCGAGTTGACCAACCCCTTCCAGAAGGAAACCTCAGGAGCCCTGACTTTCTTCCAGTGCAGCAGTATTGCTTTCCTGCCATAGAATAATAATACATTCAACATTGTGCGCATAGCCCTGGACGGGACCACCTCCTCCACCAACCCCAATAAGCACACACGGATTGTTAAGGGGACTGGCACCTGTATTAAATCAGATACGCAAGAGACTACCTCCTCCCAAAATTTTCGTATCTGAGGGCATCCCCAGAAGATGTGATCCGCATCTGCGGGTGCGTGAGTGCAGCGCCAGCACTCCGCCGATACTGTCGGGTAGATCTTGTGCAGTCTGGCCGGAGTAAAATAACACCTATGCAGGAACTTGAACTGGATTAACCTATCCCGAGCGGACAACAAGTGTCTAAACGGTTGGATCCACAGAGAGTCCCAGTCCTCCCCCCTCACCTTGGGGACCTCCACCGCCCATTTATCCCTGCATTTAACAATCGCCAGAGGTGTGGATGCAAACATTGCCTTGTACGTGAGCGATAGAGGCTTTATCAGACTCTCACTCCGTTGCAGAGTCTCGAGCGAAGAGGGGACCGACTCCACTCTCATCACTCGAAACTGAGCTTGATAAGCATGTCGGATCTGCAAATATCTGAACAAGTACCTGTTAGGGAGGTCATGTCTCGCCTGCAATTGAGGGAACGTAAGCAGCTCCCCAAACGTGGTTATGTCCCGTACTGTCCTAATACCTTTCGTCGCCCAAAGCATAGGATCCGGCAAATTATAAAAGTGGGGTAGTGTGGGGTTCATCCACAAAGGAGTCGATGGGGACACCCCCCGGAAGGACGGGCATGCCAACCTGACTGACCTGACCCACGCCTTAATGGTGGCCTTCATCGTGTCCGTTAAGGGCAATTCCGACCGGAGACCCCTAAACAGGGCGGACCGGAGACTCCAGGGAGCCCAGCTGAGCAGCCTCCAGCACGTTTGCAGCATCCCCCTCATCAGCCGTTAACCATCTATGTGCAAACACCAGCTGACCAGCTAAATAGTATTTATGATAGTTGGGTAGCGCTAGTCCCCCCTGGTCAGTCGGTTCCTGCCCACCCTTGGGGTCCCGGGGGCCCAAATGTAAGATGTGACAATGCTATTAATCTTCTTGAAATAAGACTTCGGAACCCACACAGGAGCATGTCTAAGGAAGTACAAAATAATTGGAAGAAATTTCATCTTTAGTAGACGAATTCTCCCAGCAAGGGACAACGGTAGTTTAGCCCAGGCTTGAACCTTTTTCTTGAGTAATGGGATCAGAGGGAGCAAGTTCAGAGACATATAATCCTGGACATTGGCTGTGAGTCGAACCCCTAGATATTTCATCGACTCGACCCATTGCAACGGTAACGCGGGATCCGCCCTCCCCTTGGCCCCCTGATCTATTGGTAGGATAGAGGATT
Organism: Lithobates pipiens; assembly: GCF_037356315.1. NCBI lineage: Eukaryota > Metazoa > Chordata > Amphibia > Anura > Ranidae > Lithobates > Lithobates pipiens. The sequence goes on from NW_027507758.1 coordinate 517,991,008, forward strand.
TACTCCAGTTCACCCTGAGCCCTGAGAAGCCAGTGAAGCGGTCAATAAGTTGTAATGCCGCCTTCAGCGACGCTCCCGGGTCATTAAGAAATAGCAGCATATCGTCTGCATAAAGTGCTAAGGTCTCCCTCACCGTGCCTACAGTGATAGGAACAACTTCGGGAGAGGTGCGCAAGGCTATCGCCAGGGGTTCCAGGGCCAGGGCGAACAAAAACGGGGATAAGGGACATCCTTGTCTGGTCCCCCTACCTACCTCAAAAAAATCAGAGAGGGAGGAGCCCACTCTGACAGCCGCTTTCGGACTCCGGTATAACATAGATACCCATTTCCTAAATTGAGGGCCGAAACCCAAAGCCTTCAACACCGTGGACATGTATACCCAGTCCACAGAGTCGAAGGCCTTTTCAAAATCAATCGAAACCACCACCCTCGACTCAGCATCCCGCGGGGGAATCTGCAAGTGCGTAAACAACCTTCTTAAATTTGTGTCCGTAGACTTTCCCAGCATAAAGCCCGTTTGATCAATATTAACAATCGTGGGTAGTACCGTAGCCAGCCTAATGGCCAGTATTTTGGTCAGAATTTTGAGATCCATGTTTAGAAGCGCTATTGGTCTATATGAAGAACACTCTGTAGGATCCTTGCCCGGTTTCAGTAGAAGGACCATGTAGGCCTCCAACATGGATTGTGGGAGAGTACCATTGTCATGACAGTAGTCTAAAAGGGAATTAAGTCTGGGAACTAATAATTCCACATTGGCCCTGTAGAACTCCGCTGGAAAACCATCCGGACCCGGTGCTTTATTGGGGGAAATGTAAATATTGCCCCTTGAATCTCTTTAAGAGTTATTTTGGCATCCAAAAAGTCTCTGTCCACAGTGGACAGTTGCGGAATCGGGAGGGTCTCCAGCAGAGCTCCCAAGGCCACAGGATCATAGGGAGGGATGGGAGAGTATAGCCCGGAGTAATAAGACACGAACTCTCGCAGAATCTGTTCAGGGTCGGTTACCAAGTTCCCCCTCCCGTCCCGGATCGCCGGTATACATGTAGGGGGAGGACGATCCGCCACCAGCATCGCCAAGTGCTTCCCGTTTTTGTCCCCCTCTGCGAACACCGTTTGAGCAGACTTCGTCGATTCCACCCTGGCCTGTCCTGTAAAATGTAAGGACAAAGCTCTCCTAGCCCTCATCAAGGCCCCATACGATTCCTCAGACTGAGATTCCGCATGCGCCTTTGCCTCCTGCCTCTCCCGAAGTGTCAACTCTGCAGCTTCCTAGCTATCTGTCTTCCGCGCAACTTTAATGGCTGATACAAACTCACCCCGTGCTACTGCTTTGAAAGCGTCCCATACTATCCCCAGATCAGCCGTGCCATCATTTGACGTCCAGTATGATTGCATAGCTTTGCTCACCTGAGCAGAAACCCCTTCATTTTGTATCCACCCCGGGGAGACCCGCCAACCACGCTTCCCCCTCTCCTTCCCAAAAGTCAGGGTAACAGCCAGAGGATTGTGATCAGTCAACCCTCCCGCCAGATATGAGGTCTCAGATACATACGACAACAACCCATTATTACCAAAGGCCAGGTCAATCCTGGCTGAAGACCTGTGTGTGGTCGATATGTGCGAGTAGCATCTGTCTGATGGATGCCGCCAGCGCCACAACTCCGTCAACCCCGCCACAGTGCTCCAGCCAACAGGCCGGCAGAGTCCCCCCTGCCCGGATTGGAGGAGTCCAAAGCCGCATCAAGAACGGCATTGAAATCCCCCAGCCATATAGTCAGAAGATGGCCATATGGTGCAAGCTTGGTCAGTAATTCATATAACACCTTTGAGTGAAATGGGGGAGGCACATATACATTTACCACCACTAGTTGCCTATGGAACACATCTAGGACAAGCGCCACATACCTCCGATCTGGATCTGACACAACCTGATGAATCACGCAGGGCACACTCTTGCTGACCAGGAGGGAAACCCCCCTCGCAAACGTGGAGTAAGTGGAATGAAACGTCCTCTGTATCCATGGCCTGCGCAGGGCAAGGACCCTACTTCCATCCAAGTGTGTCTCCTGCAGGAGAACCAGGTGCGGCTTATAAACTTTAAGGAATTGGAACACTGAGGCCCGCTTAAGTTTGTGGTTAAGGCCTCGAACGTTCCAAGACACAATTTTTAACTCATCCACCATTATCAAACGTGGCTACCGCGTCCAGCCAGCATGTCCCGACTGGCAGGAGCTGTCTCTCCCACGGGGTTTGCAACAACAACATTAAGACAACTGTAACATCACTTATTCCCCTGTATCAAGCTGTGACCCTAAAAAAACCCTCCCTTGCTTGTGTGCCAGAAAAAACCCCAACAAGTCCAGCACGAAGCTTAATCCCAAAACTAAAAAAGGTGACCATAACTGTCACTGTGCACTCCCGCCGCACTAATCAAAAGTCCGGCAGTTCCTTAGTTGTTCCGTAGTGTCTTCACAAGCTCCGAACAGCATAACAGGAGCTAGGCCCGACAGCACCGCCAGCCAAGGCTAGCAAGCGGCCCTACATAGCAATCAGTCATTGGACAGATATCCGTTGCAGCAACTGCTGAGGGGGTCACGTAGGACATCGGCACAAGAGTAGAAGGTGGGTGACAGGGCGCCGCGATAGCCAAAAAACCACCATCGTTAGAGCAACCTCCAGAATGGTAGAGCACACCACCCCGGTATCCATGCCCAGGAAACGGCACCCCATTCTCACTCCCGCACCTCTGACCCCCCAGTCAAACAAGTGGGCCAAACAGCAGGAGAATACTCTGACCCCCAAACCCCCCGGCATCCGATCAACAGTGGCAGTCTGCAGGGGTTACACCCCGTAAGTCATGCTAAGCCCATGGGCACTCCAGTCCAGTCCCACAGACCCAGGTTGGATGCAGAAAGCCCCCCCCCCCTCCAGCTCAAAATGGTACCCCGTTTCCCTGTTTCCATAGGTCGAGGTCTACCTTCCAAACTCCTTATCCAGCCAGTCGACTGCTTCCTCCGGGTGATCAAAAAACCGTACTGAGCCCTTATATTGAACACGGAGCTTGCTCGGGTACAGCATGCTGTACTTAATCTCCTTTTCTCTGAGCCGCCTCCTGATGTCATTAAAGGATCTTCTTTCTGTTGCGTGGCCGCAGAGAAGTCTGGAAACAGCATAACTTTTGCGTTTTCATGGCGCAATTCCGGCAGTCTCCTGGCGCAGGACAGGATCATGTCCCGGTCCCGAAAGTTTAAAAAACGAACCAGGAAAGGGCGAGGAAACGCTCCAGGTGGGCGCCTGCCAGTAGGGACCCGGTGTGCCCTTTTCACTACATACGAAGAGGACACCTCTTGCAAAGACAGGAGCTGTTTGAAAAATTGTTCTGCAAACTGAGCTGGCTGATCACCTTCCGCCCCCTCGGGGAGCCCCACCACTCGGACATTATTGCGCCTCTGGCGGTCCTCAGCATCAATAGCCTTATGTTGCAGGGACCTAACCTGGACCCTGAGCTCTGCCAACTGGGCTCCATAGTCATGGGACGCGTCCTCCACTGCTGACACCCTCATCTCCACTGTACTTAGGCGGCCCCTAATCTTGTCTAGATCAGGGTACATTCAGAGGATAGGTGGTCAATACGCCCCATAAGTTCTGCTTTGCTGGCATTAATCGCCTCCAGGATAGGTCTAGTAATGTCAGTCACCTCAATGCCCGTGGACTGTGCCTGGCCTGGGAGGATTTCTTCAGCCTCCTGTATCTGTGCCATACCTCCCTCCTGTAGCACAGAGCTCTGTGGCTTCGGCGGGGAAGACAAGATGGCGGGGGCGGGGCCAGCCTCCATGTTCCATGCGGCGGTGGCTTTCCGCGGGGTGCTGCAGGCTTTAGCCGCTTTCTTTGCGGCGGATGAAGGCATCCTCAGCCGCTGCACAGTATCCCCTATTCGATGCGATGCCTGGCGGGTGCGGGAGTCGCTCCACAACGGTTGGATGGCTAACGGAGGAACGGAGCTGTGAGACGCCGCTGCTGCCTCGATCACATCCGGCCGGAAGTCCCCCGCCTTATGTTTCAGCCTTAATAAAAGAGCAGCTAAATTATCCTCCAGGTACAGATTTACATCCCTAGCAATCCAAACCCCCAAGTACTTCAATTTTTCTACCACCTTTAGGTTGGGAATATCATGTGGTATATAGTAGGTTGGGTATCTATCGGGAGTATTGCCGATTTGTCCCAGTTGATAACCAATCCAAACATTTGACAGAACTCTTCGACCATTCCTATCACAGCTTTTAATGAGGTTTGGGCATCTCCTAGGAAAAACAAGACATCATCGGCAAACAATGCTATCTTGTCCTCCTCTAATCCCCTCCTAAATCCCTATATGTCAGAATTAGCTCTAGTAGCAATAGCCAACGGCTCTATTGCAAGAGCAAAAAGTAAAGGTGACAGGGGGCACCCCTGTCTCATGCCTCGTTCTAGCTGAAACACATCAGAATACTCATTGTTAATTTTAATTTTCGCTCTTGGGTTAGCGTAAAGAAGTTTTATCCAACTGATAAACTTTGGTCCAAACCTGAATCTTAGAAGCACTCCAAACAGATATTCCCACTCAAGGCTGTAAAACGCCTTGGCTGCATCCAGGGCCAAAATGGCCCTGGAGCCGCTGTTATCCACCGAAATCTGAATATTCAGATAAGTTCTTCATATGCTAATACTAGTAGGCCTAGTCGGAATAAATCCCGACTGGTCAGGATGAATAAGCTTGTGGATACATCTGTTTAGATGTGCTGTTAGTATTTTCACCAAGATTTTTACATCGGTGCATAGTAGCGAAATCAGGCGATATGAGGAGGGATCCGTAGGGTCTTTTCCTTCCTTGGGGATAACCACTATGGTAGCTTCTGACATTGAGGGAGGCAGGGTCCCAGCAGACAGAGCCTGAGTCAGTGTCTCCAACAATTCTGGCAATAAAATCTCACCATACCTTTTATATACTTCAATTGGTAGCCCATCAGCCTGGTGATTTTAAATTTGGCATCCCCGCTGAGTTCTTTATTCCTAAAGTAAATGGGTTGCCTTATCACAGCGTACCTCAATGTGAAGGGGTCCTTAATGAATGCTAGAGATAACTTTTTTTGTGATTATAGTTAAGGCAGAGCCTCTAACCTAGCATTCTTTTTGCAAGAATGACACTGGAATGTCAATGTCTACAGAAGAGATACAGGCATGGATCTGCAATAATTCTTGCTATTTACAATATAGTTGACCTAGAGTGGATTTTGTTGAACAAACTTCACACTAAACTCTAAAGATTATTATTCTATGAACCTTTTTTTTTTTTAATCAAATGCCTTTTAAAAAAAATCAAAATGCCATTTAGACACACAGCCTCTGAAGTTCTAGAACCACTAAAATATTTAGAAGGACAAAAGAAAAATTATTCTATTTGCTGGCTATCATGATTTTGCAACATGTAAGATAACAACACCATAGAATTCAGTAAGAAACAATAAACAAATGCGTACGAATAAGAATAATGCATGATCAAATATTTTTTCCTTTAAGGCTCTGCTTCACACAGATGGGCTCTTATTTATTGAATTTCTAACAATGTCCTGTGTTTATCAGCCCGACTGCAGCAGCAACAGTTCATTGAAACAGAAGAAAACTTCCCCAAAACACATCACAAGAGGAGGTGAAAGATACAGTGTTCTCTGCAATCCAATGCAAATGTATGCAAATGTCCCTGTATTAGAATCATTGTCTACTTGTCATTGTCACATGGGGCACATCAAAGCCATATGACCTGATTTTGCACCTGCTGTTTAATTAAATTTACAACGCGCGCGCACTTGCAACTCCTGGTGATGTACAAATCAGTTTTTACTACCACAGCTTTCAATTTGCAAGACAGTTGACTGCTGTGCTCCATCAGAAGCTGCCCAACTGCTCCAGTTTAAGGTCGTCTTTTCTGCGGGGACAGGGAGATGATTACCCAATGCTCATATGGGGGTTCAATAAGCTGAAAATTAGTTTCCATGAAAAAGTCTGCATTTTGGCATCCTAGACAGCAAAATGTATATCTCATGGCTTCAGCAGTTCCAGTTATGCCCCATAGTCTTTTAAGTGGTCTAGGACTCCAGGAGACAATGAAAATGTATTTATCAATGTCATATCAAGGTATAAGGAAAACAGTATGGGTGTCAAATATCCATAAATCAGCAGCGATATATAATAGATGGATAGAGTCCAAGAAACAACAATATAGCACAGTATGTATACAATGTTCAAGCATTAAGATAGAAGTCAAGGCAGATGTTTTCATCTGTAGATGTCCTTATCGTTACTTGTTCTGCCTTACCTTTTACTAGGGGCGGATCCAGAGTCTAGTCTCGGGAGGGGCACTGCCAGAAAATAAGGTGTACCTGTACGCCATTTGTGCAATAGCCAGCAAAGGCACATGTGCCGATTGGCAAGAGGGGGAGCCAATCAGCAGGAAGTGATGTCCTCCGGCCACCTGCAATTGCTCCCCACAGAGATGAAACAGCGGTCTGCTGATGTAAACAAGGCAGATGGCCGCTCTGTCAGAGATGAACAGAGTGATCTTGTGTTCCTGCTAACCAGGAACATGGATCACTCTGTTCAACTAGTGAGTCCATCCCCACACAGTTAGCAAGCACCCCCTAGGGACACCGTTAACTCTTTGATCACCCCTGATGTTAACTCTTCCCAGCCAGTGTCATTAGTACAAGTGACAGTGCATATTTTTAGCACTGATCACTGTATTCATGTCACTGATCCCCAAAAAGTGTACGATCTGTCCACCACAATGTTGTAGTCCTGCTAAAAAAAAAAATCACTGATTTCCGCCATTACTAGGAAAAAAGAAATAAAAATGGCATAAATCTATCCCCTATTTTATAGATACAATAACTTTTGTTTAAAACAATCAATATACATTTATTGGGATTTTTTACCAAAAATATGAAGCAGAATCCATATTGGCCTAAATTGAGGAAGACTTTTTTTTATAGCAAAAAGTTAAAAATATTGCTTTCTTTTTCAAAATTGTCACTATGTTTATATTGCAAAATATAAAATTTTACCAAAAGAAAGTGCTATTAGTAGAAAAAAATGGACATCGATTTTACTTGGTTACAGCATTGCACGGCCGCGCAATTGTCAGTCAGTTACAGTAACGCAAAGCAGTATCGCAAAGCAGTATGGCTTGTGCATGGGGGGGTAAAACTTTCCGGAGCTGAAGGGGTTTAGATTGAACAAGACTAAAAGGGCAGCATTTGTTTTCCATAAATAATGACAGTATGGAACACAAGATTTTGCAATTTTACACATTCACATTCATTCATTCTTTTACTCACTTTTATATAATATTTTGGTGCTCTGGTGGGGGGGAGGGGCTCCCATGCAGGAGCAATGCAGATGAGGGGGACCTGTTAATTTCACTGTCTGCAGGTGCAGTCAGCAGCATCAGATGACAGTGACACACAGTCACTGCTTCTTCCTGTGTTCCCGCCGTGCTGTGGAGAAAATGGAGGGAGGAGGTGGGTGGAGCCAACACTCTCACTCAGGGGCGGAGAACGAAGAAGGCTCCACTATGAATGCTGGGGTTCTCCTCCTCCTTAGCAGCATCTCCAGCCTCCGACGTGACTGACGTCACTGGTTGCTACACGCCAGGCGGCACAGGCGTTAGCAACCAGTGCAAGGAACACTGGCCAGTGGCCACAAACAGAGTCTCTCTCTCTCAGCGCCGCCGATCGGCTGAATATACTGATGTGAGAGAGAGAGAGAGAGACTCGGTGAGGACTGCAATCAATGATATTTTCGGAGAGGGGGCAATTGCACCGTTGCCCCCCCCCCCCCCCTGGATCCACCCCTGCCTTTTACAGCATTGCTTCTCAACTAGATTTTTTGATATAACCTTCTGGAGGCATCAGGACCCTTCCATTTATTTTCCCCTAAATTTCAGTAAAAAAATCATGAGATTTTTGGGAAAAAGTTCATAATTTTCGCTATATGCATTGGAGTCTATGTCTCCAACATTGTGTGATTTTCATAAGGATGCAATGGGATTTAAAGTTCTTCTGAGATTTATTACAAGTACTTATGTAGAGCTATCAATCTATGCAGCACTTTACATATCTATTGTACATTCACATCAGTCCCTGCCCTCATAAAGCTTACAATCTAAGGTCCCTAACTCACATTCATACATACACTTACTAGGGCCAATTTATTTATTAATTAACCAACCAGCATGTCTTTGGAGTGTGAGAGGAAAGCAGAGTAAAGCCACAAAGGCACAGGGAGATCATGCAAACAGCAGGAAGTGCTTTGGTTGGGATTTTAACCAAGTACCCTAATGCTGTGAGGCAGAAGTGCTAACTACCTAGCCATTGCACTTCCCTGATATGCAAAGCTCCTTTTAACTACCCTGGACCTAATCTTGTGCCAAAAACTGCCCCTCATTTGCCTTATTTTTATTTTTTTAAAGGAAATAAAGTGATATACAAAGAATGATCTAATACACAAAAAAAGAAAAATCACACATAATACTAAATTAAATAAACTAAATATCCTAAATATCCTAAATAAAACCTCCAAAAACACACCCTGTAAATATTTTTTTTTTAAAGTAGTTCAAACAAATTTCACCTAAGCAGCTCAGTGAGTTTCTGCTTTAATGAAATTTCCACAGCAGCAAAATTTGTAATTTTACAGTAAAAATCTGTTTTGACAAGATCACTACACTCATCGCTACTTCCCATTTCCTTCTTTCATCTCTCTAGAGGCTGATTGACAGAATAACAACTCCCTGCGTCATGGCTATTGAATGTGTTTATACCTTTCAATCTGCTTTTTAGGATACGATTTTATGCAACTTTATATATTTATTTTATAAGTGAATGTTTCAATGCATGTACCAAGGATTTGTCTACTGAACCCTGTCTTTGTAGGATTACCACTTTGAAGCACATGAAATATAGTTTTTGATAACATTGAGACAAAGAGCTGCAATTTGGCTGTTTTCTAACTACTATCTTGTGTCCATCTATTTCTGGCAGAAAGCTTTGTATTGTGACATTGTTACTCTTTATCAGGGAAGACTTCCATGTTTGGTAACTTTCATCATTATTTTGAAGCTGTTTGAGTTTTTTTATTTATTTTTTTGACCAATGCAATACAATGCAGACTCCAATTTAGTTTTCCAAAGCTGACATTTCAAAGTGGTAATTGATAATACTTCTGTAACTGACCCATACTACTAGGTAATGAATCTAATATGGCTCAGACAGGTGAGACCATACCTCCCATCATTTTGAGATGGCAATGAGGCCCTCTGAAATGATTAGTTAAACCCACAAGTGCTTTTTTTTACCAATACTATTCCTTTTTACTGACTTTTGAGGTTTAAAAAATGCAGTAATTTAGAAATTGGAGGAAAAGTTTATCACTGGGGAACACTTTTTGAAAGATAAATAGTGCAATTTATATAAAATTATATAGATCAGACCAAAATGAGGGACAAATGAGAAGGAAAGAGGACCAGAGGGACTTTGTTCCAAATCAGGGATGGTTGGGAGCTATGGGTGAAACATAACTGCTACCTCCTTCTTCATCACCCTCAGCTTGCAGACATGGGCTTCCAGCTAAAAAGGCTAATATGACCCTGGTTTTAATGTGTTTGTGATTTATTAACTTCAAAATAAAATGACTACATTATGTACTGTATCTGATGTTTTATCCTCTGGTCTAAACCTGTGCACTGTAAGTATACTACAAGTGCAGTTGTGCTATATTTGAGGGGGAGTTCTGAAATGAGGGAAAGCCCTGTAGATTTCTATCATCCAATAATGTGCAAGCAAAAATTCTGTTTTTTTTTTCTTTTCCTTGCATGTTCCCCTCAGATCTAGAGCAACTGCACTTGGAATAAACATGCAATTTGCTTTTAGTAAATGAACCCCTTTGTGTCAACTGGACCAAAAACCATGCTCCTGGTAAATCCACCCACAAATTGACTGAGGAGTGAGGAGGGTTTTACTACATTTAGCAAGATCTAAAAAGTAAATTGTGCTTCCTTTTGCAAATTGAATTTGAATTGCAAATGAGAATCAGAAAGCTGTTCTTGGTTTAAATGTGTATATAGATTAGTTTATAGATATGAGCCAACACTAGCTTAGCATTGCTGTCATTTCTCTCTACTGCCAGTAGGTGTCCCTGATACATCTGACAATCGTATAAGATTCCACAGTGATCATGAGTTATGAATATACATATTTCCTCTAACCAACCAGTAGGAGGTTTATTAAAATGATGACAACTGGTGCATGCTGGGAAGAGGATATACATATTTAATGAGGACCATGTGAGCATTCTCCTCCCCAGGGCAGTGGCCTGGGAAGGTGCACCTGAATGTTCTGATCTGTTAGGCCTATAGCCTGTATGGGGCCTAGCATGTGCTCTGCGCTGGGAGTTAGGCCAGATGTGATCCTCGGAAGTTGGATACAGTTTATACAGCACACCCAGCTGCCACACATGATAGGGAGAAAAATATTTTTTGGGCCCGCTTGGCCCGAACAAACTGTTTAAACTGAAACTAAAGCGGGAGATTACCTTTAAATGCTCATTTAGGTTTAGGGGCTGCAAAAAGCAGTTTTACTTACCCAACCCTCCACTCATTCAGACACCCTCCAAGGTGTAAGACTAGTTTCTGCAGCCTCTTCCCCATGATCCAGTGTTTGCAGGTCCTCTGACATCATCAAGTTCAATGCAGAGTCTATAGGTTTGCACTGGGCATGAGGACACTGAGAGATAGTCCACTCCTGGAAAAGCTCTACTCCTTTTTCCTTTCTCTGGAGATGGGCTTTAATATGGAATTGGAGTAATTTTGTTCTCTTATGCCCCAAACACACGGTCGAACATTCCGACCACAAAATCCGTCAGATTTTTTCCAATAGATTTTGCCCGAAACGAGTCTTGCATTCACACGGTCGCACAAAGTTGTTGGAAAATCCAATCATTTGGAATGAGGTAATGTTATACACGTACGACGAGACTACGTAGAAGTCAGTAGCCAATAGCTTTCATCTCCAATTTTCTCTGCGAATGTGTGGCACTTTGTGCGTCGGAATTCTCTACACATGATCGGAAAAAAGTCAGATCTGATTTTGTTGTCGGAAAATTTTAAATCCAGCTCTCAAACTTTTTCCGTCGGAAAGTCCGATAGAGCCCACACATGATCGGATTTTCCGACAACATAATCTTTTTCTGACTCAATAGGGCATTAGATAGCTGCATAAAATCGTATTAAACTTGTCAGAAATTTGAAGCTTCCCTGTATCCTCTACACACTTCCTGTGTTATTTTAAAGATTCCTCTTAGTTCTTATCTTGGATTGCAGAATGATTAGCCTTTATGTTGTGGAGGTCTGAGAGTGGGAGTGGTTGAGTAGTTTAGCAAAACACTACACACTGGGCAATGTTGACTTCTGTGACATCTGGGCTGTGCATTTCTGGCAAATCAACAGGTAATTTTCTGTATTTACAAGGAAAAAAACACTGGAAAATGTCCATGTGTTGCAGAAATGTACTGCATGTTTATTTCAAATTTTGCTTTAATATGCGTTTTTAGGGCCACCACTCGATGGCATTAAATTGAAATGGTTTGTGATGGTCTGCTACTAGTAAATAGGGTTTTTTTTTTTTTTTTTTTTTTGGTTGGCTACTCATAAAAACAAAATAAGGAAACTTTAATATGTAAATATTAAAGCTCGTTATTGTCCCCTCTAAATCTGCTGCCTTTGGCGATACATACATATTTGTACAGTCCTAATTTAAAAACAGTTTAGGATAAAAAATGTAACAATGTATTTTGTCAGCTCCATTGTAGTGCTTACCCTACACACCCCCTAAAATGTGTGTAAATGTTATTTTTGTCCTTAAATTCAGGCAGAGTGCAAGAGGCTTTTTTTTTGGGGGGGGGGGGGTTTCCAAATTATTTTTGCCCCCCCCCCAAAAAAAGACTCTCAATTGCTGAGTCAGCTGATACCAATACTCTATCTGCTGACTTTGCCAAACCCATACAAACTATACCTACCTCTTTTCTTGTCATATTTATGGATGAATTCACCAAAGCATGTAGTGCAAGGGCCTGCCTGAATACATTCAAATGGCACTGTTTAAAGTTTTGTTCTCCTATTATCTTGATAGGTAATTGCAGAATGTAAAAAAAAATGTGTTTAAGTTTGTACAGTGTGTATTCATATTTTTTGATTATGAAACTTCTTACCTGTCCAGTGGGCTCCCAGTAGTGTAAGTAAGGTGGGTCTGACCAAAGTAATACACATTATTTATGCAATCAGCTCTCAATGAAGTGTAGAGGGTTACCTGTCCAAAACATCTCCCCCCTCCCCACCATAAAATTGTTACAATGGGCCATCAGTGGGGGTGAAGAATCTGATAAGTTGACCTTATACTTTTGTCTATAAATACTAATTTCAATAAATGTTCTAGTTATGTTGGCCAATAATGTCTGTGTCTAATCTGCTTGCAATGTTATGTGCAAAACTACTATTTTTTTTTCTTGTTTGAATCCAGTTTCCTTACAACCCACAGGAATGGCAGACTGTGGCCTCCCAATTTGCCCAGCAGTGGTACTTTCCCAGCTGCGGTGGGGCAATAGATGGGAAACACGCCCACATCGTCCCACCCCCCCAACTCGAGACTCGAGACTCATACTATTATAACTATAAGGGGTATAGTAGATCAAGGAAATTACGTGAGAATTGTAAATGTATAGGGTGCTGCCAACATCCTTAGTTAAATGGAATGGGAGAAAATATGCAACCAGTGCATAAAAGGTCGACTTTTAAGGCAGAAAAATATAAAGAGTAGCAATATATAAAAGAATGCACATATGTGACAATTTTATTAGTTATAGAACAAATATTGATAGAAATATATGAATACAAAATTCACTTTAAAATACATCAATAGATCAAATAACATATAAGGTAATTATATCAACCGAAAGCTCACAATCCACTGCCTAAATCAAGTTGAGGTCAGATGGATAGATTTACAGCATACATTCCGACATGTTTTGGAAATTCACATTGATATATAATATTCCTTCATCAGGGTATTTACAGTTGGATGATTTGATCCTTATCTGTAATATAAATTTAATCACATAATAGTAAAGGTAATGATATAATTTATGTAGTAATATAGAAAAATACCAGTGATTACGCTTTACGCAGTGTCCTATATCAAGGCTTATGATACTTACATATATGCAATTCGTTACAAATCATAACAAGATAAAAACAGTAACCAGGGAGGAACAAGCTGGCTGAGAGATCCACAAAGATATAAGATGGGCAGTCATGGATTCAAGACCGATCACTGCAGCACATCCACAAGTGATGCCTGATTGGAGTCTAGCATTCAAGATATACTGTTTAAAAGGTCATAAAGAGAGGACAAATTAAATTGGTCCTAACATATAGCATAGAGGAGTATAAGAAATTGCAGGGTAAAAGCAGGGAAAGACATATACCTGGCTAACCTGTATAGATAATGTATTTACCTTTAGCTATACACATCCAAGGTGCAGACCTCTGGGCGGAAGTCCAATGACTGACAAGCACACAATGAATGTCTGTATCTTAAATAGCACATCTGATATGGATTCAACCAATCAGTTTGACTCCAAACTTAATAAACTTGCCCCACTTAATCAGCTGTATGTATAACGGCTGAGTGCGGGGATCAGAGCGTCTCCCAGACCTGGAGGCGCACAGCATATCCACGTCCAGTAAGGGTGTGATGACGTCACGCATCACCGTATGACCGGCGTGTAGGAAGTTCCCATCTGTCCGGAAAGCCGACAGTGGGGACATGGAGGAGCTCCTCCTCGCATATGCGGCTTAGGCGGGCAGCGGATATACAGATGTCCCCCAGCCAAATGCGAATGGAGCCTACATGCTGGGTGTCTGCGAATAAACAGGATGGTCTATTTGACTCGGATTTACCTCGGGGGTTTGTGAATTAAATCTCTAGAGGTTCTCCCTTTTTTTTTCACTTGAGTATATCTTGAATGCTAGACTCCAATCAGGCGTCTCTTGTGGATGCGCTGCAGTGATCGGTCTTGGATCCATGACTGCCATCCTATATCTTGTGGACCTCTCAGCCAGTTTGTTCCTCCCTGGTTACTGTTTTTATCTTGTTATGATTTGTACCTATCCCATCTATATATGAATCATAAGCCTTGATATAGAACACTGTTTAAAGCTTAATCACTGGTATTTTTCTACATTACTACATAAATGATGTCATTACCTTTACTATTATATGATTAAATGTATATTACAGATAAGGATCAAATCACCCAACTGTCTAAATACCCTGATGAAGGAATATTATATATCAATGTGAATTTCCGAAACATGATGCTATGTATGCTGTAAATCTATCTGTCTGACCTCAACTTGATTTAGGCAGTGGATTGTGAGCTTTGGGTTGATATAATTACCTTATATGCTATTTGATATATTGATGTATTTTAAAGTGAATTTTGTATTCATATATTTCTATCAATATTTGTTCTATAACTAATAAAATTGGCACATATGTGCATTCTTTTATATATTGCTACTCTTTATATTTTTCTGCCTTAAAAGTCCCACGGGGCGACCTTTTATGCACTGGTTGCATATTTTCTCCCATTCTAAGGGGTATAGTAGTATCGTGTTGTTGTCGGTGATGTTGGCAACTTATGAATTCCTCTATGTGGACATGGGGAAGAAAGGCTGGATGTCGGATCATGGAGTCCTCGCCCTGAAAGAGTTCTACAGACAGCTCCAGAATGGTAGCTTGGGCATGACACCTCTAGAAGACAACGTGGCAGGCCTCCCATTCGTCTTTGTGGCAGATGAAGCCTTTGCGCTGGGGGACCATCTTATGCGGCCATGAGGACCTTCACCCCGGACCAGAGGGTTTTTTATTACCGGCTGGCCAGAACTAGAAGAGTGGTTGAAAATTCCTTTGGCATAATGGGCAGCCCGTTACGCCTATTTCTTACTTCAATCAATATGGCGGAATATAAACTAAACCACATTATTCTTTCCTGCTGTTTTTTGCATATTTTTTTGAGAAAAAATGCAGTCAACTATCTGGCCTCAGTTGTGACTTAGGCTGGCTCGCTGGAACCAAACCTGATGGCACTTGAAGCTGGGCATCCTGGCTTGCCCCCCCAAAGCACCTGCGAAGTACGGCAAAGCTATCTGGAGTACTTTGGTAGGGGGGCAATTGATATGCCAGATACTGTTTAAAAACTATGGAAAATAAATGTATTGTTAAAAATGTAACTCTATATTTCATTTGATTTACTGCTTGTGTTTCTTTTATGTCTCCTAGGTTCTCCAATGGCCTTTTCTTTTTGGGCATTTTCTTCAATAGTCAGGGACGGACTAACCATTTGGACACTTGGGCACTGCCCGAGGGCCCCATGCCACTAAGGGGCCCCATCAGGGTTGCCAGCCTCAATAAAACCAGGGACAGTATGTAATGTAGCACTGACCCCTGAAGGAGCAGCTGGATTTTCTGGGCTTACTTGCAAAACGTTGAACAGAACACAGTCTCTCCGTAGGTAATAGAGGGTATGGGTAGTAAAGCTCAGGTACTCTTGGAACTGCTGACACTTGAAATGTCTCTCTCTCTCTCTCTAGGTAATCCAGGGAATAGCCATTCACAAATGGATATTACAGCTATTGGATAAATCCCCTTTTAGTGAATTTAGCAACCAAAAGTTGATTCAGGTATAGCAAAGTCTCTGCCACAGACTTGGTTGTAGAACTTTAGAATGAAAAAGTCTCTACCACAGACTTGGTTGTAACTGAAGGATAAGATTATGGAACTCTTATACGGTTCCAGTATCTTGCAGCCGGTCTGTCGATACTGTAAGATTGTGGATTCAATTGGTGTCCTTTCCAGCTTAGCTTCCAGGCTCTTACTCGTGCATGGCCCTCTTCTGAAGAGTCCTCCCCTGGTAGTGTTTTCAGTTGCTGGACCTCTCCAAACTCGAGACAGCAACGGACCACCTTGGAACCCTCCTTCCAGTTACTGTGCCTCGGGCTAGCCAGCCCCGAGACTCGTAAATGGATGGATCCGCACCCCAGGCCATGAGGGCCTCTGGGGGCTGGTCAGGGGGACCAGGACTAGGGAGTCAGAACATACTTCTGGACCGGAACCTCGAATTACGTGACCTTGGCACCTTAAGTACCCTCTCCTGGAATGCCCAGCGAGACAACGCACTCACTGATTGGCTCAGAGAGAGAGATTGGTACCCAATGCGTCCAACCAGACTGCATTCCAACGCCTGCCAAAGGTGACACCTATGGCCAGGCAGAACACAATACAGTCCAGCCAAACTGATGCTAAGACCATAATTTACTGCAATTAACCCTATAACCCAACTATGGTCTTAGGAAAAATTAAATTTACAAAAACATAGCGCATGCTCTTCAGGAGCCCGGCGCTACATTAAAATCTGTGTTTTTAAAAAAATCCCAAGATTACAGCTGCCTCGCCTCTCCAGTACCTTTTCAGTGTGTGTATGTGTATTCTGTGTGTGTCTGTGTGTGTATACTGTATATGTGTGTGTATACTGTGTGGTCCCATAATCTCCTATTGCCTGGGGTAATGTCACCCCTGTAAAAGCCAACTTTTGAAGATGCACACAATTTGGGACTCAAAAATGTGGATTTCCATCACGATCCCATGCCTGAAATGTATGTCTTTTCCCTACATCTATTTTTCTAAAGCCACAAAACACACAGTGTGTCAACATTTGCTAGATCCCATCATGGGGCATCGATGGACGTGTTTATCTCATTATTATTATTATTTTGTTGATCAGGATTTGTGCACTTGCACTGTTGAAGTGAGTTTCTTCTTCCACAACATCCACATCACCTAAAAAAAAACACACCATGTATTATAAATATGCAGGCATACATCTATTACCTGAAGCTTTGTCTCAGACACTGACCTGTTGTGGTTACCATTTGGCCCACTTCCTGAACCTCGGAATCCACATCTTCATGATGTGTAAGGAGTTCCCCTTCTTCGGGAGGTGTGGGGTTTGTGGTGTCCTCAGATGTCCCGATTCTTTTCTCCCCTATGTGAATACAAAAAAGGTATACTTAGCACACAGATATTTGATGCAAGAAATAGTAATTTGAAGCAATGCTTGGAAGTGTTTTCCAATTATCTGTTTTGGCCGAGTTCCAAGCTGAAGACATGATTTTTTCCCTTTCCAAAGCTGGAATACTTACCTGTTTTGTTAAAATCACACACGGAGAAACTTCTAGCATACACTGGAGCACCTGCATGGAACACCATAAAAAGGGTGTTGTGGTGTCCCGCACTAGTGCTCCTGCGTCCAAATGTTTAACCACTTGCCGCCCGCCCTATTACAAATAGACGGCGGCAAAGTGGTTTCATAATCCTAACCGGACGTCATATGACGTGATCAGGATTATGAGCCGCTGCGCGCCCCCGGGGGCGCGCATCGCGGCGATCGTTGTTGCGGGGTGTCAGTCTGACACCCGGCAACTTCGATCTCGGTAAAGAGTCTCCGACGGAGACTCTTTACCACGTGATCAGCCGTGTCCAATCACGGCTGATCACAGTGTAAATGGGAAGAGCCGGTGATCGGCTTTTCCTCACTCGCCTCTGTCAGACGCGAGTAGAGGAGAGCCGATCGGCTGCTCCTCTGACAGGGGGGGTCTGTGCTGATCGATTATCAGCACAGCCCCCCCGAGGATGCCCACACTGGACCACCAGGGACGCCACCAGACCACCAGGGATGCCCAGCAGAGGTAATCCTCCCTAGACCACCAGGGATGCCAGTCAGGCACAATGGATGCCAATCAGTGCCCATAATGGATGGCAATCAGTGCCCACAATGGGCATCACTGATTGGCATGCATTATTGTTTGGCACTGATTGGCATCCATTAGTACAGTATAACACCTGTGTTGCTAATGAGTGCCCACCTGTGCTGCTAATGAGTGCCCACCTTTGCTGCTAATGAGTGCCCACCTGTGCCACCTATCAGTGCCCACCTGTGCCGCCTATCAGTGCCCACCCATGCCCATCTGTGCCGCCTACCAATGCCCATCTGTGCTGTCTACCCATGCCCATCTGTGCCGCCCATCCATGCCAATCCGTGCCAGCTATCAGTGCCAATTTGTGCCACCTATCAGTGTCCATCCGTGTCGCCCATCCGTGTCGCCTATCCGTGTCGCCTATCAGTGTCGCCTATCAGTGCCGCCTATCAGTGTCCATCAATGCCACCTCATCAGTGCCACTTCATTGGTGCCCATCAGTGCCGCCTTATCAGTGCCCATCAGTGTAGCCCCATCGGTGCCCATCCGTGAAGGAGAAAACGTACTTATTTACAAAGTTTTGAAACTGAAACAAAAAAAAAAACATTATTTTTTTCAAAATTTTCGGTATTTTTTTATTTGTAGCACAAAAAATAAAAACCGCAGAGGTGATCAAATACCACCAAAAAAAAGCTCTATTTGTGGGAAAAAAATGATAAAAATTTCATTTGGGTACAGTGTAGCATGACCGCGCAATTGTCATTCAAAGTGCGACAGCGCTGAAAGCTCAAAATTGGTCTGGGCAGGAAGGTGTTTAAGTGCCCTGTATTGAAGTGGTTAAACAGCCGCTGAGTGTCCTTTCCTTACACTGAATAAAGTTTGCATTTCATTATAGTTACAAACACATTTAGACAACAATGTACTAAACTTCTTTTCATACAAATAGGCATGAACAAATGTAGTTAACCTGCATCGAACAAACAATGTTTAATACGAACGATTACTGTGCCCACAAACCTCAAACTTGCCATTTTAAACTGTACAACAGTAAAGAAAATTATAATAATAATAGGAACACACAACAAATACTTACTTTTTAGAAGCAGTTTCCTGATCCTTCTGTACTGATCGTGCTCCCTCAATTTCAGGTCTAACCAGCGTTTCCTCAATTGCTCCTTGGATCGTCGTACCCCAAAATTCCTGTGCAAACTTCTCACAACTTTAGTCACGATCTTGGCCTTTCTCACATTTGGGTTTGGGTAAGGTCCACTCTTCCCATCAAAGTCTGCCCTTTTCAAGATGTCTACCATCTCCACCATCTCTACAAAGGACATATTTGAGGCCTTATATCTCCTCCTGGATCGGGAACTGCCTTACTCCAAGCTTTCCACCTCGTTGCTGCTCTCTGCATGCACCTGCTCTGTCTCCGCCATGTGCTCTCCCAATGCGCCAAAAGAGAAGGGGCAGGGAATACACTAGAAAGAAGATCAGGAGCTGAGTTTCACGCATGCGCAGTGTATATAATGTATAACACTCTGTGAGCGGAGGACGGAGTAGCGTAAGCGCAGATCATGCAAACAAAGGTATAATTTTAACTTGGGGCACCAGTGGTTAGTGGCCTATACTGCTTATAGATTGAGTCCTATATTGTGTGGCAGCACGCAGGTAAAATCACCTGGTTGTATTCAGGATGGGAAATATGTGTGTCCTAGATTCAGGCTTTATGCAAACTTTTACAATTAGAGGGGAAGAGTTAATGAGCCCAGCTGAAGTAAGTGGGCTCATTAAGACCTCTACAAAAAACCCCAGCATGCTTAGGGAGATGCTCCATCCTGGAACCAGTTTTGTGTGTATAGACTGGGGAGTCTGAGATCTGTTCTGTGCGGTGAGTTAACGCCTGTGTGGCAAACCCCTACAATAGAGACAGGGACTGGGGCAGCACAAGGCTGCACCCAGTTGTTAGACAGGGAGTCTACGTGTGTAGTTAGAGGTCAAGCTGACCAGGATTTATTTTCTTGTTTTATTTTGTTTGGCTGTTATATGTATCACTGCATGTAGCCTAAATAAACCGGACCTTTTGTTTTTTGCACCTACACCGCTGTCTGCTGTGCCTGACTTTGTGTTGTGAACCCATCCAGGGGGTCACACACACCCGCTACCGAGCGAACCCCCTCACAGTTGGTGGAGAATTTTGGCAGTTTTTTTTTTGTTAAGGCCAGCATGGAGGAGATACTGAGACAGCTGGCTCTAGCAAATGCAAACCAGCAGCAAGCAAATGCAAATCAGCAGCAAACAAATGCAGCTTTACAAAAGAGCCTTGCAGCTCAACAACAAGCCCAGCAGCAGGCAAATGCAAATCAGCAGCAGACAAATGCAACTTTGCAGCAGAGTTTGGAAGCCCAGCAGCAGGCAAATGCAAATCAGCAGCAGACAAATACAACTTTGCAGCAGAGTTTGGAAGCTCAGCAACAAGCCCAGCAGTGATCTGAAGCCCGCTTCTTAGACCTGTTGCAGAAGCAAGAGCAGAATTTTCAACAGCAAATAGAGACATTGATACAGCAACGTCCGCAGACCAATGAAGCAAGTGGTTACAATAATACCGCATCCTTTGGTGTGAGCCGTTTACTGACAAAAATGACTGGAGAGGATGATCCGGAGGTGTTTTTGACCACATTTGAAAGGACTGCTGAAAGGGAAAAGTGGCCTAAGGAGCAATGGGCTGGACTGGTGGCCCCTCTGTTAACTGGGGAATCTCAGAAAGCTTATTATGACCTAGAGCCTGACCAAGCAAAAGACTATGTGGTGCTAAAAGCAGAAATATTGGCACGGCTGGGTGTCACCCTGGCAGTCCGGGCTCAGCGTGTGCATAACTGGACTTTTCAGGTTGGAAAACCTCCCAGGTCTCAAATGTATGATCTCATTCACCTGAGCAGGAAGTGGCTGCAGCCAGAGACTTTGACTGCACCAAACATTGTGGAACGTGTGGTTATGGATCGTTTCCTGAGAGCTCTTCCTACTGCCATCCAAAAATGGGTAAGCCATGGAGACCCAGAAAATGCAAATAAACTTGTGGATCTGGTTGAGAGGTACTTGGCTACAGAGAACCTGACCACCTCTTCCAGGGACTCACAGACTTTCCCCCCTAAGACCAGATCATCCCCAGTGACGGGTAAGATGACTCCAAGGGGTGAGGGTGGAGAGAGTGAGAGGGTGGGAGTTCTACCTAAGGTCTGGCGGGAGCAGCCCAGGAAGCCCATGCTGCAAGAGGCAGCGAAAAAGATTATTTGCTACCGCTGCCGGCAAGAGGGACATATTGCAGCCAATTGCCCAGTTGTGGATGAGCCTATGCAATGTGACTTTATAAGGGAGAGACGTCAGTCGCTGTTTGCGACAGTTGCATGCACTGCCATTCGGGGACCTGAGAGACATTTTTGTAAAATGTGTATTAATGGTAGACATGTTGATGTGTTGCTAGATTCAGGTAGCCTGGTAACATTGATAAAAGCTGAATTAGTTACTACAGAGGTCTCTGGGAAGAACAGGGTGGCTGTTATTTGTGTGCATGGGGACACCCGAGAGTATCCTGTAACTTCAGTGTTTTTTGAGACCCCCAAAGGTAACCTCTCTCATCAGGTGGGGTTAGTGTCTCAGTTACCACATGATGCTATTGTGGGAAGGGATTTTCCAAAATTCTGGGAACTCTGGGATTGTCCTGAGGTCCCCATTGGTGCCCCTATAAACCAGGAAGATGACCAGAATTCCTCTGGGAGTGGTGAGGACTCTCCTGAATTTCCCTTGTCGGTATTGGCGGGGGAAACTCGAGAAACTGGGGAGGAGCCAACATCCTCAGATGAAAACATGCCGTCTGTGGAGTTTTCGGATCTTGAGGTTCACAGGGAAAATTTTGCCACAGAACAGTTAAAAGACCCCACCCTAATAAAGGCACGGGAAAATGTGGTGAAAATAGATGGCGAGTTAGTGAACCCAGATAAGACTTGCCCTTATCCTTACTTCACTATGGAAAGGGACCTGCTATATCGAGTGGCTCAAAGGGCAGAAGAAACCATTGAGCAACTTGTAGTACCCAAACCTTACAGGAAGTTGGTGTTAGAATTGGCTCATGGACACATTCTGGGAGGTCATCTGGGGACAGAGAAAACCAGAGAGAGGGTATTGCAGAGATTCTATTGGCCTGGGGTCATGAAGGAAATAGAAAATTATTGTTCCTCCTGCCCTGTGTGTCAGAAGTCGGCACCTATGCCACATTTACGTAACCCACTGGTACCTCTTCCTATCATTGAGGTCCCCTTTGAGAGGATCGCAATGGATTTGGTAGGTCCGATAATGAAGTCTGCTAGGGGGCATCAGTACATTTTGGTTATATTGGACTATGCCACCTGTTATCCGGAAGCAATTCCTCTCCGAAATACCTCGGCCAAAACCATAGCCAAAGAGTTATCCCTTGTTTTTAGCCGCGTGGGTATTTGTAAGGAACTGCTTACGGACCAAGGTACACCCTTTATGTCCCGGGTTATGAAAGAATTATGCAAGTTGTACAAAGTGAAGCAATTGCGTACATCTGTGTATCACCCCCAAACAGATGGGTTGGTTGAAAGATTCAACAAAACCCTAAAACAAATGTTAAAGAAGGTGGTGGATAGAGATGGAAAGAATTGGGATTGTCTAATACCCTATCTGATGTTTGCCATTAGGGAGGTACCCCAATCCTCTACGGGTTTCTCACCCTTCGAGTTGCTCTATGGGAGACACCCAAGAGGGCTGCTGGATATCGCCAAGGAAACTTGGGAAAATGAGAGTTCTCCTCACAGGAGTGTGATTGAGCATGTCGCCCTGATGCAAGATAGAATTGCACAGGTAATGCCAATTGTAAAGGAACATTTAACCCAAGCGCAGTTAGCACAGCAGAGAGTGTACAACCGTGGGGCCAAGACCCGTACTTTTTCCCCGGGGGATAGGGTCTTGGTGCTAGTCCCTACGGTTGAAAGCAAATTTCTGGCCAAATGGCAAGGTCCATATGAAGTAATTGAAAAAATTAGTGAGGTGAACTACAGGGTTAGACAGCCAGGAAGGCGAAAGCCGGAGCAGATCTATCACGTCAATCTGCTGAAAGCCTGGAGGGATAGGGAATCCCTAGTCGCAGAGACTTTGTCACAAGTACAGCCTGATTGCTTAGTTCCTGAGGTTGGAATAGCAGACACCTTATCGAAAGCCCAACAACAGGAGGTTAAAGAGTTTGTACTTCGTAACAAAGAGATTTTCTCTGAGCTGCCGGGACAAACATCTGGCGTAGAGCATGACATTATCACCCCGCCAGGAGAAAGGGTAAAACTAAAACCTTATAGAATACCAGAGGCCCGACGGGAGGCAATACGTGGGGAGGTTCAAAGGATGCTGGAATTGGGTGTGATAGAGGAGTCCCAGAGTGACTGGTCCAGTCCTATCGTACTAGTGCCCAAACCTGATGGGAGCTGGCGGTTTTGTAACGATTTTCGACAATTAAATAAAGTTACAAAATTTGACACCTACCCCATGCCGCGTATAGATGAGTTGATTGACCGGCTGGGAACAGCCCGATATATGACAACTCTTGATCTCACCAAAGGGTATTGGCAAATTCCCCTGGCCGAGTCGGCCAAGGAGAAAACTGCGTTTGTAACCCCAGATGGGGCATTCCAATATAAGAGAATGCCGTTTGGGTTACAGAATGCACCGGCAACATTCCAGCGGAAAATGGATAAGATTCTGAGGCCCCATCATAAATATGCTGCAGCTTACCTGGATGATGTGATTATCCATAGCACAGACTGGGTCTCACATTTGCCAAAAGTATAAGCAGTCCTAGACTCTATCCGGGAAGCTGGGTTTACGGCCAATCCAAAGAAGTGT
Organism: Lithobates pipiens; assembly: GCF_037356315.1. Classification (NCBI taxonomy): domain Eukaryota; kingdom Metazoa; phylum Chordata; class Amphibia; order Anura; family Ranidae; genus Lithobates; species Lithobates pipiens. Next base: position 518,014,820 of record NW_027507758.1, read on the forward strand.
ACCATTGGACAGGAGGAGGCCAAATATCTTGGGTACACTATTGGGAGGGGGGTGATAAAACCCCAAGTCAATAAAGTCGAGGCCATACAGAGTTGGCCACGTCCCAACAGCAAGAAACAGGTACGAGCCTTTCTGGGAATCGCTGGCTATTATCGACGATTCATTCCCCATTTTGCTTCTCAGGCTGTGCCCCTCACCAACCTGACAAAAGGGAAAGAGTCGGTTATGGTTAAATGGTCCCCAGAGGCTGAGGAAGCATTTCAGTCCTTAAAAACAGCCTTATGTAGCCAGCCAGTGTTGTACTCACCAGACTTCTCTAAGGACTTCGTGGTACAAACTGATGCATCAGACGTTGGGTTAGGAGCAGTGTTATCCCAGGTCTGGAACGGGGAAGAGCACCCAGTCATTTACCACAGCAGGAAGTTAAAGTCCCATGAGGTAAATTACTCCACGATTGAGAAGGAATGTTTAGCAGTGAAGTGGGCTCTAGATTCCCTTCGGTACTATCTGCTAGGTAGGCACTTTGACCTGGTGACTGATCACGCTCCTTTAAAGTGGATGGCTCAAAACAAGGAGACCAATAGAAGGGTAAATAGGTGGTTCCTGGCCCTACAGGAATTTAACTTTACAGTTAAGCATCGCCCTGGTGTTAAAATGGGGAATGTGGATGCTTTGTCTCGGATACATGCGTGTCTGGCTGCTTGTGTTACAACCCCAAGGTTGAAACAAGAGGGGGGGGTATGTGGCAGCACGCAGGTAAAATCACCTGGTTGTATTCAGGATGGGAAATATGTGTGTCCTAGATTCAGGCTTTATGCAGACTTTTACAATTAGAGGGGAAGAGTTAATGAGCCCAGCTGAAGTAAGTGGGCTCATTAAGACCTCTACAAAAAACCCCAGCATGCTTAGGGAGATGCTCCATCCTGGAACCAGTTTTGTGTGTATAGACTGGGGAGTCTGAGATCTGTTCTGTGCGGTGAGTTAACGCCTGTGTGGCAAACCCCTACAATAGAGACAGGGACTGGGGCAGCACAAGGCTGCACCCAGTTGTTAGACAGGGAGTCTACGTGTGTAGTTAGAGGTCAAGCTGACCAGGATTTATTTTCTTGTTTTATTTTGTTTGGCTGTTATATGTATCACTGCATGTAGCCTAAATAAACCGGACCTTTTGTTTTTTGCACCTACACCGCTGTCTGCTGTGCCTGACTTTGTGTTGTGAACCCATCCAGGGGGTCACACACACCCGCTACCGAGCGAACCCCCTCACAATTGGGACAAGATTAGGAGAGTTTAGCTTGACATTAGGGTTTGTATTGTGTTGTGTCTTGATGAGAAAACTGAAAAATGTACAGACCCAGACTTCCTGCCAAACTTCATAGACATGTACAGACAGAGAGCTGCTATGTCTCTGGCAAGTCAAAAACAGTGACTACTCCAACAAGCTAAAGTGGAAGGCAGCGCTGGAGAATCTGTTGGAATTGGTGAACCCGGTGACTCCCATGGCAGACATCACCTATTTGAAGGCCAAAATTGGTGGCCAAAGGAGCACATATAATAGGGAGCGCAAAAACGTCCAGGATTCCATGGGATCAGGAGAAACAGCAGATGACGTTTATGTCTCCAGGCTGTGGTACTACAACAGACTGCGTTTTTTGTCAGACCAGAGTGAACCCAGGCCATCATTCTCAATCCTTCCTTCCAAACTTCCTTCCACATTTCCTTCAACATCAGATGAGGCTTCAGATGTCCAACCTGAGCCCAACTTGAGCCAGGTATAGCATTGTTCAACATATTTTTGGACAAAAATTGAATGATGTGAACTAGATGCTATTATTGATCACTCATTTCTGATTTAACAAAGTGGTTAACATATCAATAGATAATAGTAGCCAAAATGATTGAGACAAGAATAAAAAATGCTGGGGTTAGAATGATAGTCTTTTCTATTTGTTAACATTCAATTTGCAACAGTCATGAGCTCAAAATTGTGTGTGATTGATGACCAAAAACCTAAAACTATGTATTATTTTCATACACAGGAAAGTCTCAGCCAGGAGGAGGGCGTGAAAAGCAGCCTGACTGAATCCCAGGTTCCTCCACTCTATCTTCCAACCAAAAGGACCAGAAAGGCGAGGAACCTGGAGGAGTCAGCGACTGCTTTAATTCGCCAGGCTACTGTGGTACTAACAACGACCCATGGTGGCCCAGAATGGTATGGCTGTCTGACAGCCAGTAAACTGGAACGAATAGAGGCGGGCAAGCGCTTCATCTGTAAGGAGATAATTCTTCAGGCCCTAAACAAGGGGATGAGGTGCCAATTCACAACTAAAAGCCATGGGTGTGAGTTGGACCATACTCCTCCACCACCTCCAGCAACACCACCTCCAGCAACACCACCACCTCCACAGCCACCCAACCCACCACAGCAGCCTGGAAAGAAGTGTGGAAGGAAGTGTTGAGAATGATAGTCTGGGTTTGGTGTGGTATAGCAAAATACGCAGGCTGTTGTAAGACCACAGCCTCAGGACATATATGTCATCTGCTGCTGCTCCCAATCTCTCTGAGTCCTGGTCCGGATTGTGCTCCCTATTAAATGGACTCCTCAGGTTACCAATTTTGCCTGTCAAATAATTGATGTCTGCCCTGGGGGTACAAAGGCTTCACCAATTCCAGTTTCTCCAGCGTTGCCTTCCTCTTTAGTTTGTTAAGACCCTTATTAAATTTCACATTTTTGTTTCGACAAATACTTGGCTATTTGTTTTACTTCAAAAAGAACAATTTGTTTGTGAGTAGGCATGTACATTTCAAAAATACAATGTCAAATTAACAAGGGTCACCAACATAGTTGTATCTCTTTGAAGTTAAAAAATACCAGATAATAATGGTATTGTGGTAATTTTACACAAAAAAAACTGAAAAAAATATTAGGAAGATCACTATATATATATATATATATATATATATATATATATATATATATATGTATATATATCATTCTGGAGCTCTAGAGAGAAAAAAAATATTCTGTGAATCTACAGAAAAGAAAAAGGAGATCACTAGAAATAAATAAATAAATATATTCTGGAGATCTTGAGGAAAAAAAAAAAAGGAGATCACTAGAAAAAGAAAAAATACAATAAAATTATATTCTGGAGATCTTGAGGAAAAAAACCAAACAACAAAAACAAAGATTATTCAGGAGATCATGAGAAATAATAAAAAATCAGTTTGTCAGAACTCTGTGTGAATATCAGCAGCAAAGCAACTTCATTATTCTAGCATTCTAAAGAAGAAAAGAATACGCTGCTATCTCCATTATGAAAGCTAATTTTACAAGACCGAGTGCTTCCGGCTTCTACTTGATTCCGAGCATGCGTGGACTTTGGTGCGAAGACTTGTGTACACATGATCAGACTTTCCGACAACAAAGTTTTGTTGGTGGAAAATTTAGGAACCTGCTCTCAAACATTTGTGGGTGGAAATTCCGACAGCAAATGTTCGATGGAGCATACACACGGTCTGACTTTCCGACAACAAGCTCACATCGAACATTCCCCGTTGGAAAATCTGATTGTGTTTACGCGGCTTTACAATTACAGCATGTTCCTTTCATTCACTTATTTGTCTCAAAATACATGTTTATGTATTCACTTTTTTACTTTGATGTATTTATTTAATTTTTTCAATAAAGCTTGCTGCATTTCCAATTACAGTATTGGGTTGTCCATTTAATAGTCCTCTTACAGGTGTCATGAATAAAGCTAAAAAAAAGTTGTAGCAAATGAAAGTGTCATCAAAAGTTTTAGTTTGGTGACAAATTAACACATTTTGGTTAAAATAATGCTAATGAAATCCTGGCTATGTCCCACCATGCCTTTTATTACTATACAGTATATTACAAATGTTTACCACATAAAAACAACCTTACATATCCCCCCCCCCTTACTTTCCTGCATCACATTCAGACATCCATGGTCAGAATGTGACAACCCTGGGGCCAGCAAAGAGTGCATGACACTTCTGCACCTTGCACTGGCCTGGCTACTTGCACCACATGTACTTATGTGAAAGTATCACACAGATCTAATAAGAAGTTTAAGTTCAATACTCACTACTATATCAACAAAAACTGCATATATATTCTAATTGGTGTGGAATAGGCATTATAGTCCCAGTAGACATATCCGGCATTTTTGTTTACTTTTTTGGACTTATTCACAGTACTCCTTATTGGTTCAATATACATTCCATTTTTATCATTTATGCTTAAAGCAGAGTTTCATCCAAAAGTGGAACTTCCGCTGATCTGCTTCCTCGCCTCCTCCGGTGCCACATTTGGCACCTTTTAGGGGGAGGGGAAAAAGGGTACCTGTTTTTGACAGGTACCCTTCCCCACTTCCGAAAGACAGCGCCATTGCACCATCCCTTGGAAGCTTGCCCCCCCTCCTCCTTCCACCACCACCTGGCCAATTAGAAAGCGCAGCACGCTTCTCACATTTGCAGTAGAGAACCACCTATGAAACCAAAAAGGCTTCACTGCTGGTTTCCCTGGTGATGAATGGTGGCAGCAGCACCTTACAGCCAATCCGAAAATTGGCTGGGGTGCTGAAATTGTGGCTCCCTGGGCAGGTAAGTATCTATATAATAAAAGTCTGCAGCTACAGTATTTATAGCTACTGACTTTAATAATTTTTTTCCCCTGGCTGAAACACCACTTTCATAAGGATTATAGTGAGGGTTGGGTTTGGAGCACCATAATGATATGATTCACAACACTTTATCATTCACATTAGTTATTATAATGTGTATTGTGTAAGCTTATATATTTGACACACATTATGGAAGGATTTTACAGAGTGATACCACTTTAGTGGGGGAAGTATATTGTAGTTTATTTCATCCATTTCGCGGAATCCTTTATTACAATAATATAATTCATCTCAGCGTGGGGAAGTAGGAGGTGCACCAGTTGGATAAATATGTTGCTGCATTGGAGCCTGGGAGTGTGAGGGGGGCTGGCCTTAATAAGGAGGTTGAAAAAAGTAAAGGTGGGGTTGCGCTATGGAGACTGGATACAAATTAAAAGGGAAAGCTGCCTCTACCAGATAATACCAGCCCAAAAAGGGATGGATTAAGATAATGAAAAAAATCTGAAGATTGGTTGCTGCCATAATGTAAAACTAGATATTTTAAGTTTACAGACTGCAGTGCCCTACTCCTGACATGCCACTGACAATCATTGTACAAACGGAGGCCCCATAGCACTTTGCCATTCTTGGCAGGTTGATTGACTAGGGCGATAACCTTTTTCCCTTAAACAATATGGCGCTTTTGGTTCACGCAGGCGTGATAAGGGCACTACACCCTGTATCATATATAAAGGGAGAAGGTGTACAAATATGGCCGCTCCGGATGATGTCTGATGACGAAACGCATAGGGCATGGCCACAGGACATACACAGATTCTCTCTTAAGGCTGCAGCTCACGGCAGCATACGTTCATTGCGATTGTAAACACATTGGAAATTGTGAGTAGATTTTTTTAACACAATAAAATTGAATGGTTTGAACGTATTACACCAAGGATATTTCTTTCTCATTTAACATCTGAGAGACACATTTATGCTGAGGAAAATGAAATACCCTGCAAGACATCTTAAAGCGACACAGGGGCTTACACTGTGAAGGCGCTTTTACCCCTGCAGGGGCAGGGGTCTGGTGAGTGCAAAACCATTACTTGCACGGATAAACGCACCGGGTTTACGTTTCCAGACACTAAGAAACCAGCACAAGTCACTTTTATCACGCTTTGGACTTTTATATGTTTCACTAATCACCATTGTTTTTAGATTTATAATTGTTTCATTTATTTATTCACTTGCTGCTTTTGGAAGTTTTTTTGATGTGGATTTTTGTGTGGAGATTTACACATCTAAATATTCACTGAACACTTAATATAGCAATACCATACAGAGGGTCAAACACATAATAGAATTTACTTTTTATTATTCTAATAGTGAATTTTTCACTTTTTACTTCATTATTTATATTTTTTATTCACTTCACCTATAAATTAAATTTATTCATTCATTGTATTCTTACATTTTAATAACCAACAGGATATTAGACTTGTGCACAATGGAAAATTTAGTTTAGTTTTGGTTCGTTGTCATTCGTAAAATACATCATTTCGTTCTGTTATATTCGTTATGTTACATTAATACGTTTTCGGATAATTAGTTATTATTCGTAGAGTGTCGAATTCATTTGTTCGTATTCGTTGAAATTCGCTATTTATGTATGTATATACATTTGTGATAATGATTCATAGTTTGGAAAGTCGTTTGTTTATTGAATCTTTTAACACACACAATGACAACGTCTCTTCTCCTCGGCTCAAATGCAATACAACACCCTTCTAACTCAGTTCTCAGGAATGCACTTTGCCAGTAATCCAACCTCCGGCACAAAATTAATTAGCTGATTGGACTATAAGATTTACTTTGAGCTGACCTTTTGTTTCATTAGATCTTTAAAGAATTACAGAATCATGTCAAATTCATTCAAATTCATTCGTTATATTTCTTTTGTATTCATTGTTATTCGTTATTTTTTTATTCGGAAATTTGGATGCATCCGAATGTCCGAAACATGCAAAAATCGTCTGAATTTCGATTCGTTACGAAACGAATTGCACAAGTCTACAGGATATATTATATTATATTTATGGTTTAGGCAGCGCACAGATCCTAATACGGTTAACCCCATTATTTTTGGGCAAATCCCACAAGTAAACACTCGCATTTCTTTATTCTTTCAACATTTGAGGTATAGCGCCACTCCTACCTATATATTTTTTTTTCATTAATAAGGAGGTTGTTGAGGCAAAGAAAATATACAAAAACTTTGTGAGCATAAGGATCTCGTTATGAGACCGGCTGATAAGGGGGGGGGGGGGCGTATTGTGTTAGATAAGGAAGCATATTTTACTGAAATGACTAAGGTTTTGAGCGATCGGGATACTTACATTCCTCTGAGGAGGGACCCAGGTTTGGCTTTCAAACATTAGTTAGAGAAATTGGTCACCAAGAATTACCAACAGGAAATGATCAGAGGGAGAAACTATTTTTTGTTCTGTCTTTTCCCAGAACACCCATTATGTATTACTTGCCCAAAGTTCATAAAAATCCAGTTTTCCCCCTGGGTTGTCCTATAGACAGTGGTGTCGGATCTGTGATGTCCCAGGTTGGAAAATATATTGACACTTGCCTCCAGCCCCTAATTAAAAATATGCTTTCCTACATGTATTGTGTAAGCTTATATATTTGACACACATTATTGACGGATTGCACATATCACAATTTAGTGGGGGAAGTGTATTGTAGTACACCTTTCTTTTTACATTTTCTTTATTTTGTTTTGGCAGCGCTACACCATATATATCTTAAGTTCATTACACTTAACCACCTAGCAGGGTTTGTGTTCAGTGTTAGCAGCTGCCCATCCATTTATTTATTCATTTATTTATTTCATCCACTTTGTGGAATACTTTATTACAATACTATAATCCATCTCAGCATGGGTAAGTAGGAGGTGCACCAGTTGGGTAACTATATTGCTGCATTGGGGCGAGGGGGGCCTGGCCCTAATAAGGAGCTTTTCAAGGCAAAAAAAAAATACTACTTTGTGAGTGTAAAGATCTTGTTATCAGACCGGCTGATAAGGGGGTATTGTGTTAGATAAGGACACAGATATTACTGAAATGACTACGATTTTAAGTGATGGGGATACTTACATTCCTCTGAGGAGGGACCCAGGTCTTGTTTTCAAATATGAGTAATGCCCCGTACACACGAGCGGACTTAAGTCCGACAGACTTCCAAAGGAGTTCCGTCGGAGTTCTGCTGGAATTCCGACGGAGTTCTGACAGACTTTTCGGCCGAACGGACTTGGCCACACACAATCACACTAAACTCCGACGGATTCGAACGTGATGACGTACGACTGGATTCGACGTAGGAAGTTCATAGACAGTAGCCAATAGCTGCCCTAGCGTCGGTTTTAGTCCGTCGGAGTAGCACACACACGAGCGAATTATTCGAAGGGGACCGGGTCCGGCGGAGTTCCGTCGGGAAAATTTGAAGCATGCTTCATTTCTAAAGTCCGTCAGACTTTAGCGAAGCTAAAGTCCGTTGCAGCCCACACACGATCGGATAGTCTGACGGACTCAGTCCGTCGGAGTTTGGATGTCGAAAAGTCCGCTCGTGTGTACGGGGCATTAGAGGAATTGGTCAAAAAGGGTTTTCAACAGAAAATTATCAATCAGAGGGAGAAACTATTTTTGGTTCTGTCTTTTCCTAGAACACCCATTATGTATTGCTTTCCCAAAGTTCATAAAAATCCAGTTTGCCCCCGGGTTGTCCCATAGTCAGTGGTATCGGATCTGTGACATCCTGGGTGGGCAAATATATTGACACTTGCCTCCAACCCCTAGTTAAATATATGCCTTCCTACAATAAAGATACCAAGTCAGTTATTAACCTTGTTAGGGAGTGCCCTTTTCAAAAGGGTTGGTGGTTAGTAACAGAAGATGTCCGGTCCTTATACACCATTATTCCCCACAACTTGGGTATATCTGCAGTACCCTATTATTTAATTATGGAGTCTGGCCTTTTGCCTATCCAGAGATAATTTATATTAGACCTTTTAAAGTTTGCAGCAAAGCACAATTATTTGTGGTTTGGAGGCAATTATTATTTACAGAACAGAGGCGTCGTGATGGGGGCGAAATATGCCCCCAGTGTGGCCAATCTGTTCATGGCTAAATGGGTGGAGGATGTCGTCTATGCCCATCAGAGGCCTAACTTGGTCTTATGGGCTTGCTATATAGATGACATCCTACTCCTGTGGAAGTGTGATTGCTTCTCTCTGATGGACTTCCTAGATTCCCTAAATCAGAATGATAGAGGGAATGTACTTAACTATTAAATGAGTCAGCTCCAGATCCATTTTTTGGACTTGGATATTAGAGTGGAGGAGGGCAAATTGATCACCACCACTTTCTTAAAAGCCACTGACAGAAATGCTTATATTTCTAGGGACAGTTGCCATCATAAAGTGTGGTTGGGTGGAATTCTTAAGGGCCAACTCCTTCGGATCAGGAGCAGTTGTACTAACACTGAGGACTTTAATAAACAGGGTTCACTCCTAAGCCAAAGATTTGTGGGGAAAGGTTATGACCAAGCATTTTTAAATGCCATCATGGAACAAGTTAAAAAATAGAGATAGAAACACACTTTTGTGTGATAAACCAGAGGAAACTAACAACATTACTAATTTTGGTTTGCCCTTTATTTCATCATATTCCTCACAACATTGTGCTGTCAAACGTATAATACAGAAACGGTGGCATATTTTACTTAATGACAGTGTGCTTGCACCCTTACTTCCACCAAAACCACAGTTTGTTTACAGGGATGCACCCTCTGTGAAAGATAGGATAGTGCAAAGTATCCTCGATCCTCCATCTAGACTTTCCTTTTTTCATAGTTTGATAGGTTACTTCAAATGTGGCAGGTGTCTGGTCTGTCAACTCAACAGACTAAAACCTACAAAAACGTTGGATTTTTCTTCTTACACCACCGGTAAGGGCTTACACAATCAAACCTTTTATTACATGCAGCACCACACATGTGGTATACCTTCTTCAATGTCCGTGCAGGCTGCAATATGTGGGTTGGACTACCAGGCCTCTTAATGTTAGACTTAACAAGCATATTGCTAACATTAAAAAAGGATACAAGAATCATAGTGTCTCACGGCACTATGATCTTGTACATAATAGGGATCCACGTGGTACCGTTTTTGTGGGTACAGACCACTTTGTTCCCCACTGGAGAGGTAGTCTTAAGGTGAGAGAACTCTCTAGAATGGAGACAAAGTGGATCTATATGCTTAAAAGCTACACTCCACATGACTTAAACGTGGATAAATAAATCCTAAACCTGCCTTTTATTTGTTTATTTTTAAATAATAATTCCTTTAAAAATGTTCTTTTTAATATTTTTTTGGTTTACCAAATAATAATTTTGTGTTAACTATGGTGCCAGCTATGCCCTGCTTCACCATATTTATCTGATACCCTGTTTATTTATAGTCCTTACTGCTCATGGGGACACCTGAGCGATAAAGATGTAATTTCCGTTGCAAACAGTGTTGTATACCACCCTTCTTGGGTTCCGCTGCTACGAGCGAAGCTTGGAGTTTCTATTCTGCACTCAGAGTGAGGCTTGGCTATACATTTTTGAACCACAAGTTACACCGGTGAAAGCGAGGCTTGGCTGATTGCATTGGATATTTATTGCGATGACAGGAAGTGTTTCCCATGCCCCGGAAGAAGTCCATTTGTGACTAAACCGGTCAGGCGAGGATAAACAGACCTGTCATAGAGCTTGTTTGTATAGGTACCAATTGCTGCTGGTTTTAACTTTTGCCTGTACACTTTTGGATACAGGTAAGTGCAATATTTATTGAATAAATTCCCTGTAAGAACGTTTCTACTCTACTGAAGCCCCTCTTTCTTTTATCTTGGTTACCGCTGGAATATCCTGATGATAAAATTTCAGTGTAGGAGGAATGGTGTGTGGGACGCACACCATCTGCCATGTAGCTTCCATGTATACATACCAGTGGTGAATATCCAAATGCTTATGTGACCTTCCATAATTAGAGGGCTCACACTCTGGGGTAAAAGTTTATCCTAATCTTCATGTTGGTGATTTCACAAGGTAGAGGATTGCTTTCTGGATCTGTTTTCATAAACATTCTTGTGATGAGTGTCTCTCATCTGCCTTATTTCCATCTGGCCTTTTAATTCAGCCATTTTTGCTGTTGGTTGGACTTTATACTATTTTGGACTATTTATGTTTTTGTTTATTCGATTAGTTTTTTGAGCGCAACATGTTTTCTTGTTCAAAGAAAATATAGAAAGTCTATGTGCAATCAAAGATAACAGAGATCTACGGTAGTACTACATTGTTAAAAATTTGAGGGGCTGCAGTTGCCAACAACCCTGCTTCTCTGTGAAGTCATCAGTTTAGAAGAGTTGACCTTAGAAACACAGAAGGAGTCTTATACATCTTGCTGTTTGTGGTGTCCCTACTCACAGCTCTCCCTCTTGCCTGCTCCCTGTCTGTGATTTATAGCCTTCAGAGCTTCTAGTCATCGCACAGCGCCTAGAGGCGATTCAGTTCGCATTGTGCGCTATACAAGTATTTCATTCATTCATTCATTCATCTCTAGACAGCTCCCTAAAATTACCCTGTATTACTAACAGTCTTCTCGAGGCTCTAAAAACAGCTGAAATGTCTCCTCAGCTAAAATCTGTCAAGAGAGCTAAGATTTGTATTTTTCCAAAAAAAGTCACATTGAACCACTTTAGGCACTTCAATACAGGGCCCTTCCTGCCCAGGCAAATTTTCAGCTTTCAGCATTTTGAATGATGATTGCGTGGTCATGCAACACTGTACCCCAACATAATTTTTTTCACCACAAATAGAGCTTTCTTTGGTGGTATTTGATCACCACTGGGTTTTTTATTTTTTTGCTACACAAATAAAAAAAGACTACAAATTTAAAAAAAAAAAAGTTTTCCTTAGTTTCTGTTATAACATTTTGTAAATAAGTATGTTTTTCCCTTCAATGATGTGCGCTAATGAGGCTGCACTGACGGGCACTGATAAGACGACACTGATGGGCACTGATGAGGCGGCATTGATGAGGTGGCACTGATGGGTACTGATGACAGACCACTAATATGCAGCACTAATGGGCACTGATAGGTGGCACTGATTTACAGAATTGATGGGCACTGATAGGTGGCAATCATAAGTGGCACTGATGGGCACTGATGGACACTAATAGGATGCACTGATGGGCACTAAAAGGGGGCATTGGTGGGCACTGATAGGCAGCACTGATGGGCACTGATAGGCTGCACTGATGGGCAGCACTGATAGATGGCACTGATAGGTAGCACTGAAGAAAAAGCACTGACATGCATTACTGATGGCAACCGATTGGAATCCCTTATGGGCACTAATTGTCATCCTTGATTGGCACTGATATGCATCCCTGGTGGGCACGGGTGGGCATCCCTGGTAGGCACGGGTGGGCATCCCTGGTGGGCTCTAGTGGGCATCCCTAGTGGGTCTGCGCTGATAATCAATGTGCTGATTATCAGCGCAAACCCCCTGTCAGGAGAGCCGCTGATCGGCTCTCCTCTACCTATGTCTTGTCAGCACATATAGAGGAAATTATTATAAATGGCACTTCCTGGTTACGATGTGACCAGCTGTGATCAGACACAGCTGATCACATGGTAAAGAACCTACATCATAGGCTCTTTATCAGGATTGGAGATGTGATGTGTCAGAGCGACACACCACTGATATGACTCCCAGTCAGGATAACTTAACCAATATGCAGCCATCATTCTGCTATATGGCGGGCGGGAAGTGGTTAAGACCAGGCTTTTTCTGGCACTTTTTGTTTACAAGTTTTTTTTCTAGAAAATTACTTATAACCCACAAATATTATACATTTACGCATTTTTTGGAGGAAAAATACACTTTAATGAATTAAAAAAACCCATAATATTTACCCCATTTTTTGGTAAAATGTGAAAGATGATGTTATGCAAGTAAATAAATTGTGCATGCTCGTGGAATGCCAACAAACTACGGTGCTTAAAAATCCCCATAGGCGACACTTTAAATGCCTTTACAGGTTACCTGTTTAGAGTTACAGAAGAGGTGTATCACTAAAATTATTGTTCTTGCTCTAACCTTTATGACGATACCCCACATGTGTGGTGTGAATACCGTTTTACATATGTGTGCACAATTTACGTATGCATTCGCTTCTCCGTGCGAGCACGGAGGGATGAGGAGCTTTAAAAAAAATCATATTTATTTTACTTTTTATTTTTAGACTGTCCCTTTAATTTTCTTTTTGATCACTTTTATTCCTATTACAAGGAATGTAAACATCTCTTTATGGAGAGGTCAAAAAGACCCTAAATCTCTCCTTTACCTTTAAAAGCAAAAGATAAAAAAAAAGTGGATCTACTCTTTGATCACCTCTGTGACCAGCCGGCCGCACAGTCAGATAATTGCTTGGGCGAAGCGGTGGAAACAGTGAGAGGCGGAAGGGGGGAAGTCCCCTTATGAGGCTTCTGAAAGCATTCAACCTGCTCACCCAAGAAACTGTCTGACTGTGCGGCTGGCTATAAATCTTGTGATACCTAATCAAAATTAAAATTGACTTAAAAAACAGTTAAGATCGAATTTGACGCTCAAACCTTGGGGTGTGAGAGTCCTTAAAGAATCCAAAGGGATACGTACTTTAAGGACTTTCACACACCAAGGTTTGATTAGGTATCACACGATTTATTTATTCATTATAATTCTATGTTATTAATATGCTATGCCTTGCACTTTATTTCCGATGTGTGACACTGATGTAATTTTTAGTTAATTGTCCTCAGATTCAGTGCTCTCCTAGACATTTATTTTTATATATATTTTTTTATATATTTTTTCTACTTTTCATTTATCATTAAGAAAATGGCAGATGGAATTAACATAGACTACAAGAAAATGGCCACAATGTTTTTTCTCTCAGGGTCCTCTATTTTACTTATTCAAACCAAGAAAATGGCAGCGATGTTTGTTTAGGACATCGACTTGAAGAAAATGGCCACTGATTAACTTCCTGTCCCCAGTACATAAATATAGTCAATTGAGATCCAATCCAGTACCCTGATGAAATCACATGACGTGACATAACATGTAGGGACTGGCCAGTGAGTCGTGGACCGGAAGTGATGTGAGAGGCGTTTTAACATCGTTGTTTTATCTCATTGCACTTTTTAATTGTTTTTGATGTAAGCATCCACTTGTCTTTAATAAACCATTGCTTGTTTAATACATTTTACACTATGGGAGGCATTTTATCTATTCCATTTCTATATGTGAACCCTTAGCATTACATTAAATTAACATTAAACATTACATTTTAATTGAGCTTATTAAAATTATATTAAAAAATATTTTTTTTTACAATTTTCTTTCATAGTTCTTTTTTTCTACTGCACCGTTAAAATCCTCCTTCCTCTCCCATTTAACTAATTTTGGGATGTTGTGCCTATCATATTGCGTGTTTCACCATTAATCGGACACAACCGATTTGTTTATATAGTTTAATAAACAGTGATTGATTTTAACTACTGTACTATGAGGTTATCTTGTGCATAAGTTTGCTCTTAGGGCCGATACCGAGGATTTAAAGGGCCATACACCCACAGTATGGAGTACTTGTGACATCTCAGTTCTTAAAGGGAACAAGGAGGAGGATTACAGAGCAGCCCGTCTGTGCACCCCTATGTGGGGAAAGGATTGGCATGGAATGTGAAGTACTATGAATGAACGTTTCACAATTGCGTGAGCAAGGGACATTTAGAGATACTTTTGCACAATATTTTACAAGGAACAGTGACACATGAAGAATTGTGTGTGTAATTGGAGCACTATATGAAAATTGTGATTCACATTTATGTATTGGATGTTGAGTATTTATTTATAGTATTTATTTGTAGTATAAAAAGGGGTGTTGGTGCAACAGTCATTTTTGGTTATTGTTGAATAGTAGGGGGTGTTATACTGTGTGTAGCCACCCATTAGTTATTAGGATATAAATACACATGTTGATAGTCAGGTAGAGCGGGATAGCATGTTCACTATTGTAATAGAATTCACTGAATGTCAGAAATTTGCAGTTTATGAGTCAATCACCATAGTGTTAGCAGCTTGTAACTTTCTCTCCTGCAATCATCTGTTAAATAGAAGAACAGTAAGCAATGATAATAATCTAGGTGCCATTTAATCATTTCAGAACAGCTTCATTGGTAAGGGGGAGGTAGGTGCGATGGGGGCAGGTGAGATTGTGATGCATACCAAGTGGACTTGTGCCCTCGACAGATTCCTCTTCCCCACGGCTTTAGTTATGCATTTGATAAAATAACAAGAAAACTGTGAGTAGAAATCAATACAAGTAAGCTAACAATTGCATAATGAATTAGATGTGCTCACAAGGCATTTCATTATTTTCTAAAGCAGGTTGAAGCACCATGTTCCATATGCAATAGGTGGCAGCATTTGCTCACTTCAAAGCAAGACACATTAAAGATAAGTACATTCACTCCATTTAAAAGTTGGCCTAAAGCTGTACACTCTAACTGCGCCATATGGCTGAGTCTTTAACCTACAGAAGAATAATAGCGGAGGAAAATGTTTGTCATCTTAACATTAAAAATAAGTAAGACGGAATAGTGCATATACTATTGCAAAATATTATACAATTAAAGGGAAACAGATGTTGTAGAAAAACAATATTTGCTTGAATTCAAGTTGATTTCACAGTAAACAGAAATGTTTGTAAATGAAAAATAATTTTGCCCTTAGCAGATGTTTGTTGTTTTTCTTTTTTTCTTTTTATCATTTCAGGATGTACAATTTTAAAGTGTGTAAAAGATTCCTTATAAAAGTTTATGAACATGGCTGTGAACAGGTCACAGATAAGACCTCTTGTAATGTTTGAGATTAATTTAATGCAAATGCTGCCACTGTAAAACTACTGGATAGCTGGCCAGATGGTTTACTGGTTGTTGTCCAGTAAATCTTATTATGACAAGCAGACTGTGTAATTTAAAGGAAAAAGTTCCCAGAGAAAGATATACTTAAGGCAATGATTTGGACAGGCATGTTAATGTGAAGTGTGATTTAAAAAAAAAAAAATAGTATGCATCCCTTTGATACCAATGGAAACAACAACACCATTATAACACCAAAATGCTGTCCTTCTATTAGGTTTGATAACACCATCATGTTTGTGCACTAGAGTATTTGTGAATGGGGAACATGTATTAGCTGGCATTCCTTCTACTGGTTCCACCAAACAGAAGGGGCTTCGGTCAGGTAGTTCCTCCGATCTTAAAAGACATAGATCACCCCTGGGCACCTGGATTGAACTATTCCTCTTTTATTATTCTTTCTTCTTTGTTTTGTTTTATTTGTCTTTCCCTTTTATCTATTTCAAAAGGACATCCCAAATTTCCTAGTAATACTATTACTGCCAGTATACTTTATATTGTACATGTTAAATTAGTCATGAGCTTTGAATGAGATATAAGTCCAATATCTGGATAGTTAGTTTTTTCTGAAAAAATACATTGGTCTTAAGCAGTGAGGACTTTTATTTCATATATGTGATATCATGACATTATCCAAATTTATCATAATTGCCTAAACAAAAGTAAAGGTAGAGAAGCTACATGATGTTCTAAACGTGTATTGAATGCTTGTACATGATACAACCAATCTCCAGTTCAGCAAAAACAAATCTACAGGATCAAGTTAACAACTACAAAGGAGATATGGGGCACACAGTAGAATATAGGTGCTGTGGGTGCTAGAGTCTAGCAACAGCCCTTGACTTGTATGTGTATCTATCAGGGGCCATACTCTTCATAATTAAATGCAAATAAAATGATTGAATACCCTCTATTCCATCATTTTGGTGAACTAGTCTGCCAAGTTGAAAAAATAGTGGGACTACAGAGTAGAGGCATACATTGAGTGTTATGAAAAGGGGACATTACTATTCACTCTGTCGCTCATAAAACGTGATTTCTCTCTAATGAAATTTCCAAGAGCTGATGATTTTCCTATTTAATACTACCCCCATAGGAGCTGCTAAGTATATTACCTGTTCGCAATGGTTTCCTCGCAGCACAGCCCACAGTTAAATCACTCTACAGGCTTATTAACGATATGCTTTTTCTGATGCTTTATTGTATTGGATAAGTAGTGGGTAATGGTAGGGTGGGTAATGGTAGGGTACTCCAGTAACCTATATATATATATATATATATATATATATATATATATTGTTGTGAATTCATGAAGAAATACATTTAATATTCGCTGGCCGAGATGAGGGATTTCAGTATTTTATTGAACTGTGACCTCTTGGAGACCTTTAAAGCAAAGTACAAGATCTCGCAGGTTTTTTTTTCCAAATGTTGAAAGGATTAGTTCTTGTTAAACTTTTACAAAACCTGTGTTTAAAAAAAGAAACTCGCTGAAACAATGGTATCTTCTGTCACCAAATAAAAAGCTGTTTACTTATTTTGTTGGTTAGAGTGAGAAGGCCAAACTTGCATAAGTATTTATCACATGGAAATAACCCTTAACTAGAGAACCCCATTGTACGTAAGTAAAAGACTATTTGGACAATATACAACCGTGCAAATAGCTGACGCCTCATCCAAAAACATATTGAAGGACACAGCTAACCCATTTAATCATTTATTGGAAGCTCAGAGTTCATCCCAAAACATGCTGTAAGATTCATCTACCAGTATCATCTATATTTTTCTAAGCCATTCAATTTATACATAGGTCACAACTGAGATTATAAATTT
The DNA here is from genome assembly GCF_037356315.1 of Lithobates pipiens. Classification (NCBI taxonomy): domain Eukaryota; kingdom Metazoa; phylum Chordata; class Amphibia; order Anura; family Ranidae; genus Lithobates; species Lithobates pipiens. The sequence continues at coordinate 518,032,362 of NW_027507758.1, forward strand.
AGTATCTAATGATCTAAAGAACTTTGTCATAAAGAATTATATATGAAAGTGTGATTATAAGTAGAAGTGTTTTAGCAACAAATTAGTATTATGAAAAACATATAATCATGATTATAATTGTATAAGAATTTAACCTATGTTTAGATAAACAAATATTGATTGGATACCCAAATTATACATGGATCCATATAGATAATAATTGTATGTGATATTGTTTGTGATATATCTAACCTGTGTCCTTTCTAAACGGACTAAAGATTAACAGATATACATTGATATACATATATATCAACAATTTATGCAAGTGATTATTGAAATTTATGTTAAAGAGTATTCTACATTATGCCATAATTCTTGAACACTCGAATATATTCGTTAGAACATATAAATAACGAACACATATTACAGAATTAGAAAAATATTCACTTAAAGAAATAAAACACCCAACATAGGTGAGACACCTGGTGGTGGAAGGTGCTATTACCTTAAAATCACGAGACTCCCGGGAAAGCTAACCATTAAGTCTGTCGGCCAATGAGGGGGGAACACATACCCTCTGGGCAGAACTTAGTATAATTTTATAATCCTTTTGTTGAAGAGGATATTTAAGAAACGAGAAAGATGAGGAAAAGAAGGAAGCTCGGAGGAGAGCTGGGGGGAGAGAGTCAGGGGGAAGCTTAGGGACCCCCCCTGAGAAGGGACACTGGAAGACATGCATGAATACACATTTTACATTCATGAAGATCCCTGCTCCTTGGAATGTTGAAGCCACGGCAGCCATCTTAAAATTCCTGGTAACTAATACTCCACACTAATAGCCATATTGGAAATGGGTAAATATATGTTTATCATCTATTTTATGTTCTCTTAAATATTGATTTTGAATATTCTATTATTGAAAATATTTCTCCCGAATCAATAACCGCCTTTTAGATTTTTCTCTAAATTAAATTTTTCATTATAAATTTCTTTTTGCATAGATGCCAATTTTATTGACAAACAAATGTCTAATTTATTTCACATTGTTAACCACTTACTTACCTGCAGTATAGTAACGGTTGGACGTGTGAAATACAGACATTCTGTTTAATTGTCAATTATCAAAAGGTTATTGATTCTACCGAGAAGTGATAATGGTGATAATTGTGTCCAAGGTACTACTACGCCCAGTCTGAGGGGGTTTCCAGTAATTGTCAAAATGATCAAGTAATGTAATCTGTATTTTAATATTTCATGTAAATATTTGTTTTCTGTCAACCAATAAATGTAGCTATTTTGTATGATCACTCGTCTCCGTGAATAAGTTTCACATATATAGACTGTGTCATATAGACTGATTCTGTATCTTAAAAATATCTTCGTTAAAAATTACTTAGGAAATATTGTGCGGGAAAATTCCTTAAAAAGCACTACATATATAAATGGAGGCACTGCGTGAGATAACGTCGATATTTTGTACAGGATCAATCATAGTTACGGTGGTGACAGAAATAATATTTCGCATGAAATTATTAATTATTAATTTTTTTTTTTTTAAATATTTTGCCAAGAAAAATGTCTGGTCAAAGTGAATTTTATTTTGATGGGGATTATCAAGAGTCAGCCCTTAGTGGTAATATGAGTACTCAGACAAAATGGATACAAGAACAGGAAATGTTGGATATAATGTCAAAAAGTAACATGATAAATCATGCCGAAAAAAGTTTGTCTAATGAGAATGATCTAGAAGCACTCATTGAAGACCTTATAAACCACACCCGTCAATCAATAAAAGACGTAGGGAACGTGGAAGGTCAAAGCATTGAACTCACAGACAGCTCATCTGAGACAAAGGAAATAGAAAGGCCTGATCACATGCATTTTGAACCAAGCACTAACCTGATGTATCTTTATAGTGAGTTTAAACGTCAATATACCCAACTAGAGAGTGATATCTTAGAATCCCAGTCCCAGTTAATAGGAGGGGAATGTGAGCTCACAAAAAAGCTAAAGGAGATTAAAGACAAGGCAGATTATTTTGATGAGGCTATAGCGAAAATGGTGAAATATGAAACAGAACAGTTACAAAATGATGTAATAATGCTGGACGAATTTCACCAATTAAATAAAAAGTATAAACAATCAAAAGAGAAGGAGAGGTTCTTGATTAAAGCAGAACAGATGCACAATAATACAATAATAATGCTGTACAAATGTTATCAATTAAATAAAGAAATAATAAACAATACAAGAGAGGAGAAGGAAAATTTTCTGCAGGAAAACGAGTCTCCTGAAGAAAGTTGCCGAGTAATATGCAGTGGAAATTTAAAAGAAGAAACAAATCAGCTTAGGTCAGGACAGGAATCCCTAATTAAGCAACCAGAAGAATTAAAAGAACAAGGGGAGTTTATGCCTCAGGATAATGCTCAGATGCTTAAACCTGAAAGTATAGAGTCTGACAATACTCCAAAATATGACTCTCAACCTAAAATTTGGGAGTTACATAATGAAAAAGAAACTATATTCTACCCCAAGCCATCTGTAGAGCAAAGGGGGGTAAAAATTGAACCACCACATGAAGGTATGCCTAATCAGTTTTCTTTGGGATCAGAGAAAAATACAGGCACCCCTAAACAGGACGCCTCAGAAATAATAAAATTTTTAAAAGATGCTGTCCCGGTGTTTAAGGAAGAGGGATCCATGCACATTATTGACCACATTGAAATCTATGAAAATGCTTTATCAGTTTTAGGCCTAAATGATGACCAATCTAAGATTCATTTCTTACCGTGGGTATTTGAACCCAAACTCCATTCATTCTGCGAAGATGTAATAAGTCTGTGGGGTACTGCCTGGCAAACAATTAAAAACATCTGTCATCTAGGATTTGTCCCACATAAAAAAGTTAACGCAGCTAGAGTGGATATACACAATATCACACGCACCAGTGATCAAAGCCCCACCGAAGTTATGGCTGTGCTCAAGGGTGCTGTCCACTTAGCAGAAAAGGAGCCAAGTTATAATGAACTTGAGTTTGAACCCATGTTCTTCAAGGCCCCGCCTACCCACATAAAAGTGAATTTGGCGAAAGACTACAAAGGGGGGTGTTCACTGGAGTCTTTGGTAAAAGAGAGTAACAATTTGTACTCTATCCAACAAACTGGTGAAAACAATGGAAGGCCTGAAAGCCCTATAATGAAACTTGTGGATGAATTTTATGTATCTCCTCAATCATTACAGCCCAAAACCAAGAGGAAGAGATACGCTGATATAGTCAGAGAGATGCTACCGAGTCTCCCCAGCGGGAAACCAATGTCCCCACCCATCAGAAGGGGGGAGCAGAGACCACCCTTTAGAGGGGGAGTTAAAAGACCACCTCAGGAGTCTCATCCAAAGGATCCAGACCCAAGGTTTAGGAGAAACTATAGGGTATATCTCCAACGGGTCAGATTTAAAACTAAGGGTAGACACCCTCACCTTTACCGGTGTAATGGACTTCGGGGGCCTACACAGGTAAATAGGGAGAAATTACAGGGTAAGACACCCCAAAATCCCCAGAACAATAGGGAACAACTAAGGCCCAGACAACTATCCCAGAATCAAGACAATGTTTCTGATGTGGATATGTCTGATAAAATTGAGCCAGTAGTCCCCAGAAAGTATAGAAACCGGGTCCCACGAACAAATTCTGATCAGCCTGTAAGCAATACGGAAACCAAAATAGACAAAATTATGGATATGTTACACGGTTTCATTGCTATACGGAACGTGAATAACACTTCTTCCAGGGACAAATCCTGTGGCCAGCCCAAGGGCCACAGAGCCTTTTAAGCGCCTAATGTTAAAATAAATCAGAGGAATGCACTGAATAAAGATATAGGAAGCAGAGGTTCTAACACCATGTTTTTCCCCAGGTTACAGTAATGAGGATCCTGAAATCCCTACCGAGGGATTGTGGTTGTTAGATATTAACTATTCTCCTATTTTTCAGTGGTCACTTCATTCCTCTGACATAAACAGGTCACTCCAAACAGCCCAATTTCAAGAAGTCCCGAAGACGGTAATTCCAGAATTCCAGAGGAAGACCGAATCCTAAAGACATAAATATCAGGAGGCCTAAATGGTTTGATATTTTGGTAAAAGATGAGGAGTCAACCGTATAAGGTAGTTTGATTGCCTCAAATGAGTTGTATTGACACCCCAAAGGGGGAAGATTTTATCTGTTTTATTCCTCCCAAGTAGAAGGTTGACTATGATGTCAAATATTTTGATACTGACAGTAAGTGTCACATGTCAAACTGAAATGTTTTTAATTGTTATTATTCCAGAACCGCTACAATTAAGCTAAAAAAAAAAAAATGGTTCTGAAGAACATAAGTCAGTCAGAATTGTCTGGTATCCACAGATATTAATAAATGGCCTCATGATAATGAGCCCTGGAGCTTGGTCTCCCATAGCCAATGTGTCATACATGGTCTTGATTTCCAGAGTGTTTAGTTAAAGGACTGATAACATAATGGGAAAGAGGAGGGCTCTGAGGAAGCCCAGGATACCAACTTGACACTGAGATCTCAAACACAGATCATGTTAAAAAAAACTTATATATCTTTTCTCATGGAATCCATTTTCATTTACAGGACTAAGATGTCCATGAGCCGGTCAACAGAACCGAGAGTCCAACATGTGTGAACATCCAGAGAAGGAACCGTATGGGGGATCCAGGGATACCACTGATGGCCAGTCTACATGGACGGAACCCACCAGGACGGCCAGGACTAAAGGTGCCCGGAATGGTCCATTTCCTGCCAATCAACAGATGACGGTCCTGAGATGCACACATCGATCACAAACCCATTTTGTTTTTCAAAGAGTTACACTCATCTGCAAGTGTCTATACCTCTTAATTATATATATCCATAATCCGGATCCATCGTCACAACTCAACTTACAAGGCCCGAGCGAAGCCATATTTCTTCAAACTGTTGCATTGGTGAAGTCTTTCAAACGACTTCCGGCATTTGAACACTTCACAAGGGGGGCTTTGTTGTGAATTCATGAAGAAATACATTTAATATTCGCTGGCCGAGATGAGGGATTTCAGTATTTTATTGAACTGTGACCTCTTGGAGACCTTTAAAGCAAAGTACAAGATCTCGCAGGTTTTTTTTTCCAAATGTTGAAAGGATTAGTTCTTGTTAAACTTTTACAAAACCTGTGTTTAAAAAAAGAAACTCGCTGAAACAATGGTATCTTCTGTCACCAAATAAAAAGCTGTTTACTTATTTTGTTGGTTAGAGTGAGAAGGCCAAACTTGCATAAGTATTTATCACATGGAAATAACCCTTAACTAGAGAACCCCATTGTACGTAAGTAAAAGACTATTTGGACAATATACAACCGTGCAAATAGCTGACGCCTCATCCAAAAACATATTGAAGGACACAGCTAACCCATTTAATCATTTATTGGAAGCTCAGAGTTCATCCCAAAACATGCTGTAAGATTCATCTACCAGTATCATCTATATTTTTCTAAGCCATTCAATTTATACATAGGTCACAACTGAGATTATAAATTTAGTATCTAATAATCTAAAGAACTTTGTCATAAAGAATTATATATGAAAGTGTGATTATAAGTAGAAGTGTTTTAGCAACAAATTAGTATTATGAAAAACATATAATCATGATTATAATTGTATAAGAATTTAACCTATGTTTAGATAAACAAATATTGATTGGATACCCAAATTATACATGGATCCATATAGATAATAATTGTATGTGATATTGTTTGTGATATATCTAACCTGTGTCCTTTCTAAACGGACTAAAGATTAACAGATATACATTGATATACATATATATCAACAATTTATGCAAGTGATTATTGAAATTTATGTTAAAGAGTATTCTACATTATGCCATAATTCTTGAACACTCGAATATATTCGTTAGAACATATAAATAACGAACACATATTACAGAATTAGAAAAATATTCACTTAAAGAAATAAAACACCCAACATAGGTGAGACACCTGGTGGTGGAAGGTGCTATTACCTTAAAATCACGAGACTCCCGGGAAAGCTAACCATTAAGTCTGTCGGCCAATGAGGGGGGAACACATACCCTCTGGGCAGAACTTAGTATAATTTTATAATCCTTTTGTTGAAGAGGATATTTAAGAAACGAGAAAGATGAGGAAAAGAAGGAAGCTCGGAGGAGAGCTGGGGGGAGAGAGTCAGGGGGAAGCTTAGGGACCCCCCCTGAGAAGGGACACTGGAAGACATGCATGAATACACATTTTACATTCATGAAGATCCCTGCTCCTTGGAATGTTGAAGCCACGGCAGCCATCTTAAAATTCCTGGTAACTAATACTCCACACTAATAGCCATATTGGAAATGGGTAAATATATGTTTATCATCTATTTTATGTTCTCTTAAATATTGATTTTGAATATTCTATTATTGAAAATATTTCTCCCGAATCAATAACCGCCTTTTAGATTTTTCTCTAAATTAAATTTTTCATTATAAATTTCTTTTTGCATAGATGCCAATTTTATTGACAAACAAATGTCTAATTTATTTCACATTGTTAACCACTTACTTACCTGCAGTATAGTAACGGTTGGACGTGTGAAATACAGACATTCTGTTTAATTGTCAATTATCAAAAGGTTATTGATTCTACCGAGAAGTGATAATGGTGATAATTGTGTCCAAGGTACTACTACGCCCAGTCTGAGGGGGTTTCCAGTAATTGTCAAAATGATCAAGTAATGTAATCTGTATTTTAATATTTCATGTAAATATTTGTTTTCTGTCAACCAATAAATGTAGCTATTTTGTATGATCACTCGTCTCCGTGAATAAGTTTCACATATATAGACTGTGTCATATAGACTGATTCTGTATCTTAAAAATATCTTCGTTAAAAATTACTTAGGAAATATTGTGCGGGAAAATTCCTTAAAAAGCACTACAATATATATATATATATATATATTTGTATGTGTATAATTCAATGCTATACTTAGTGCTATGTATACATGCAATAAAATTCAAATTCATAAAAAATGCAGATTAAATAGCTGGTGGTGGTTTGCACAAGCAATAAGAATTATTGAGAAGCATGGTGATATGATAATAACACTGGAGCACTACTATCAAGATTGATATTGATTTATGGGACATTTATTATGAATTTGAATTTTATTGCATGTATACATAGCACTAAGTATAGCATTGAATTAGTAGCGCTGCACAGTGTGTGTATTTTTGCGTCTTTTGGTACACATACACATATATTTTTATATACATATACATATATATATATATATATAGAGAGAGAGAGAGAGAGAGAGAGAGAGAGAGAGAGAGAGAGAGAGAGAGAGAGAGAGAGAGAGATTTTTAAAGTGTACACTTTAAAATAACATAACATACAATCTTATACTCATTGTGGGTGATGGTAATGTGGCTTCTAGAAGTTGCGAAAGGGGTGTCATAGTTGTGGTGGGTTAGAAGGTGGAAAGGAAGTTGGAATCTAGGCAAACTTTCTGTACTAGTTTGGAGTAAGATTGTCAGGGCCTGGAAATTGATCTGTAGACATATAGACTATTCCCTCTAATATTTGTGCAGGACAGGAGGTCCCAGGAAATTTGGTATTGTGCCTAGTAACCAGGCTAGCAAACAAATAAGTGAGAGATGTTGAGGGTTATTAGAGGTCCAGCTGCTATTTTGCAGTACACTAAATGTAAGTTCATCACATAATAATAAAGATGGTCTGAACAGTATGGAAAATGTACTCAGCAATTTAATAAGGCGTTCAAGGTTGGTAAGGTTGTTGTACTTAAGTGCCCAGACCAAGTTCCTGTGCTGCTGTTCAAGTGAGAGGTTCAGAAAGCTGCTACTCAGAGAGAACTGTTAATGTCGATGTGTTTATCATATAACCCTGAATAAAATCAATTCATATGTAATAAGTTCACATGTGATAATCTTTACACAAATTAATAGATAAAATTAATATATAAATATAAGGCCCCTTTCAGACGAAGCAGTATCCATCAAAGCGGAGTGAGGGATTTTGCTGCTGATCCCCCGCTGAGCAGGCGGATGACAGGTCCGTGTCCGCTCTGCATAGGTGACACAGCCCGCTGTTCTCTATGGGGCAGTCAGATGGAAATGGACTGCCTGTCCATTTCCATCCGATTGTCATCCAATCTGCCGGGCGGATGGGGAACGGATCCTCAGCCCTCTGTTTTTAGCGGACCGGATCAGGTGCCGGTGGGAAATCCGCTGCCCCATAGAGAACAATGCGTGGTCTGATCGGGTCCGCCTGAAAAAGGGACATGCTGACCTGATCAGTCCAATGGTGTAAAAGGCGCCTAAGAATTCATCAAAATATATAAATAAATAAAAAGCCACAAGTGCATAAAGATAAATTCAGCAAATATAAAAGCCCACTACAAGAAAAAGTGTTATAAAAATTCTATGAGGCTGGGTTCACACTATTGCGTATTGGATGCTAGTTTCTCCACATCCAATTCGTATTTCAGTAGATTGTGACCGGCTCTCTATGGAGCCGGTTTACACATCTCCGGAGCGGCTCCGGTGCAAATTGCTCAAGAGTCCTGTGCATCTTCTGGTCCGTTTCAAAATGGAGAGTTTTTTCCTCTGTGGGACTTTAAAAGACAGAGAGTCTTGGAAACAATGTAATTATATCAAAATTATTTAGTTTAGTAGAATAAGTTAAAATGCAATAGATTGAATAAAAAATTGGATGCGTATACACAAGGAGGTAGGTGAAAATAACAGAAATTAATTGCAACAATACAATAACACCACCTGACTCTATCCTCACAATTGAACTAGGACAAGAAAAGCCTGACGTGTTTCAGGGTTGAAAATAATGAAACCTCTTCCTCAGGGGATAGTGGTGGAGTACATTGTTATCTAGAATTTTAACAAAAAGCAGCAGTAAGCAGTTAGAATAAATTACATGTGGGTAAATTGCATATGAGTAAAAATAGCAATAGTCACAATGCTTAAAAATAATATGCACTCTAACCGTATAATTCCTGAACAGTCACCAAATAGCATCCAATTAGAAAAAAGGCCGGGGATAGAATTTTCTGCCAAGGATCAGACTGATGGAAAAAGCTCCCACAGGGAGAGGTTTGTGCGATCGGGATCGCAGGCCAGACACAAAGGGTACCCTATGATCAAAATAGAAACCATGGCCCAAAAGACCCCTTACTTTTCTAGCATCTAAAGAGAGAGTGGAGGGACAAAGCAGACAACAACATGGAAGAAAAGCAAAACAAAAAAGACAAAAGAACTTATTCTTATGGTGGGATAGTAAGCTATAATAATCATACTCTGTATTGGTGTCAACAAAGATTTACATATATTAGTCTATCTACACATACCTTGTCTATAGGAAGCAAAATAACTCATGCAAATCGATGTGCATAGAGAGAGTGGAATGCACCCAAAGGGCTATATCAAGCCAGCAGGTAAAATCCCAGAATAATCTGAAAAAATGGGGAATGATATATGATTTAATCAATCATATAAATACCTATAGTGCCTTAAATATATAGTGGGGGACTATATTATATGTCCAACACACCACAGAGTCAATTGCAAAATCACACTCATCATTATAGGCTAGCATAGACTCCCCAAGACCATTGTTAAGGAGTATATATGTATATAGTTGGTAAGGACACAACAGACAAGGGCTGACTATACCTGAAATTTGAAGTACAGATTGGAACGATCCACGCAATGCTAGCAGCAGCATAAGACTGGATGCACAGGCGTCCATCTTATAGTATGCTGCTGAGTAGGCAAACCCCCTACAGCTGTCTGCTAGTTAGGAAGGGGACCGGACGGAGGAGGTGCCCTTCAATGCTCCATTGCGCAGGCCTGCCCACCGGCCCCACGAGCAAAGACAACACAATCATGACGCTTGCGACGCAATGAGTGTCATGGCAACGAGGGTTAAACTCGGCCATGTACACCCAGATCCAGGAGGCCAATTACATCAAAACAAACCGAGATGACGCAATGGCCCCCGTGTGCCCAGTGAAAGACCTCTTCCCGAACAGCACACAACTTCCCCTGGCTGCAAAGTTTAGGTACTGATATGTAGCTGCAAAATAAAAAACCCCATAGAAAAAAAACATAAAAACACAGGAAAAGGAGAGAGAGCAACATGAGTATAAATGTAAATATATAAGTATAAAATTGAAGTTATTGTTGAGATATTCAAAAAAGTATATATATATATATATATATATATATATATTGTAATATTTGGGGGTTATTTTAGCTTAAAGGTAGAGCTTACCAGTGAGCTGGATCCACACCAGATGTCGTTTAAGGGCTCGTAGGCCCACTTTTATTAAAGAAAGAAAAGTCCGATAACAAAATAGTTGCCCACACAGGGGTTTCAGCTTTCCACAGCAGTAATGTATGTAGAACCAAAAATACCAAGCCACCTGGCTCTCTTTAGCAGCACTGCTGCTCAGACTTCTGCTGCAGCCCTCTTGGCTCTTTAACAGAGTTCCTGTACACCCAGTACCTCAGCACTCTTTACTAGCTTCTTTTTCAGCCCACAAGCTTGGACCCTCTGTCCGCTCTGACAGACCTACCTGTGCAGACATGCACACTTCTTCTCCCTTACTCGCGTGGACTCCTCGGGAGGGTGGAGCCCAGAACCATGGTGTTGGCTTTGTTTTAAGCCCAAGACCCACCTGTGCAATCATCCAGCCAGACTGCTGGCTGTTCCCAAAACCCGGTCCCAGGATTGGAGATTCCGAACTACCACATATCCCCCCCCTTTGTTTCGACCCAGAGGGCGGAACACCCAAGTTACTTTTGGCACCTCTGTGCCAGATACCATTTACAGAAGTACCCTCCTGTCCAACCTCGCTTCTCCTAACGGGGAACTCCACCCAATGCCTCCTTTGGTGTCTCCCTCTAAGCCTTACTGTCACTCTGCTATGAGCTTTGATGCGACCTTCCCAACTTTTCTTCCGAGTGAATTTCCATAAGCACTTCCTCTCCTGAAATCTTAATGGGTTCCCGTTGGTCTTCCTACCAACCCTTCTGCCTCCACGCTTCAGGTTCCCAGGTCTCCCCAAAACTTTCTCAGCAGTACTGTTCTGAGACTGTAGGGGGCCTATTTCTATAGTGTTTAGAATGGAAACCCACCTCTTATTTCTGGTACCTGACGCAGCAGTCACTAACTGATTACCAGGTTTACCTGTACCTTTGGACACCACATTATCATGTACCATTAACACATTATTTGGTTCATCATTGACAGACATATTCAAACCAACATTAGACCTCTCAATGTTGCACATGTCACCAATGCCTTTTTTTTCAAAATTTGCTAGGGCAGAGTCTGCAGAGGGCACACATACTGGAGGGCCGCCATCACCCACAGGAACCTCACAGGACGCCACCTCCCCTGGGTTCACCCACTCTGCAGGCAGCTGTCCTATCACTTGACCCGTTCTGATGCCATCTGTATTTTTATCCACCGGAACAGGCAAGCTCTGGTCTGATCCACATACAATTTTTATCACACTCCTTGTCCATTCCCCTGTCCTGGGGACCTTAATAGGTTTGTCACCTAAACCAACCACTGGACTGGGGACCCCAGTCTCTTTAACCACCTTGCTCAGCTTGCATTTCATAAGCCTCACACACCTTTGCATTTTTCCCAGGTTGTGTTAATCCACCATTTACCTGCACATTTTTAGTACTAGCAGCTTGCACTAACACATTACCATTACACGGTACAGTTCCATTCTGTCCCACCAGAGCGACATTGCAGTTGTCCAGGGCAACCTCTGACTCCAACACATGAAGTTCCCTGGAGATTCCTCTGGACAACTGTGCTGTCTTACCACCAGTTGCTACAGGCAACGGCCCATTTTTGATAACCCCAGGTTCTTTCAGAGCAAAAGTTTTCCCAACAGCATTAAACTTTTCATTAACAGTAACACTTATAGCATTTTTCGCATTTGTAGGCTGTCCTAGCCCATGGTCAACTTGAGCCTGATAGTCATTAAACACAACACTTTTAGTCATCAACACAGGTTCTATTTGGATTTTAACCCTTGCATTCCCACTATATAGGGAAAAGTCATTCTCAAGTGCACATTCAGTGGCCCCACTAACTGGGGTCACTCTCACATCATCATGGACAGTCTCGTAACCAGTTCTTTTATACATGAAATCAGCAGTTCCATTAAAGACAGTCTTACCCACCGCAGTAGTTGGGGTCACCATCTTCATTTGAGTACGTCGTCTTATGCACCAGTGCTCTACTGCACTTTTACTGGCCAATTCCTCCTGGTGGCCATGGGATGAAACTACAGCAGGCATCTCCCACCGTTTAGCACCCCCTGCAGGCACAACAGGAAACTTCTTGTTGCTAGGGGTGACTGCAAACATATTTTCACCGGAATCTGAGCCTACAGACAAAACTTTCTCAGCAACATTATCTCCAGCTGTATTCCACAACCTAGGGCAAGAAAACATGCCATGCCCCAGCTGGCCACATTCCAGGCATGGTACTGGACGATTTTTTCCCAAAGCGATTCTCTCCTGGTGATTCCCAGCTGGCCGGAATGCACAGGCCTCTTTGTGGGGACGCTGAACCAAACCTCTACTGCAGCTCCTTTCAGGCATAAATTTCACTCCGGTTGCCATGGGAGACCGCACTCTCCCAGCAGAACTTTGCTGGCTCTCTCCAACATGAAAAATTGGCTCCTCCTTAAGCTGCTTTCCACGATCCTTATTAGACATAGCCCATGGTACAGCGACAGCCTGACTGGCTTCCTCTGCGTTGCTATGGGCAACCACTCTCATCCTCAGCCTTTGATCAGCCTCTCTCCTTGCATATAGCATGGGCTTCTCTCTGCTGGATCCCGTCTCATGCTGTGACACATTCACATCTTTCACAATAGCTGTTTTAACTGCAGCAGCTTTGCCAGGGGCAACAACAGCCCTCTTCCAGTTATGGACATCCAGCGGCTTTCCCCTTGCACTGAGGGTTGGCTTCCTTTCCTCTGTAGCTTGGTTCAGTGCTGCTAAATGCCGCTTGCACCAATCCACTGCAGATTCAAATGCTGGTGGACTCTCCATAACAGCAGTCACCTGTGCAGTCATTGCACCAGTGTTGCTAGGGACAACCCCAGCCCTTTTTCTCCTTGATAAACTCTGATCAGGTATGTATGGGGCTCGTTCAGGCGGTAACATCCCCTCCCACCACAGAGCTCTGTCTCTCATTTCAGCAAACCTGGCTTCTTTTAAGAGCTTTGACCGCCCCATACTTAGAGACTCCAGAACAACTTTAAACAGTCCAGCAAAATGAAAGTGTCTCTTTTAAAGCAAGTTGCTTTTCTCTTCATGCAAGCTTTTCTCACCTGCACATTGCACACACTGATTATGCTGTCTCATGCACACAAACACAGTTCATAGCAAGAGAAAAAAAAAAATTTGACTTTTCATTCACAGGTACACCACCTGCAACACGCAATGCCTTTTGCCTGGCTGCACTTCCACACACAGCCAATAGTTCCTGACTTGAACTTACTGTAGAGCAAGGACCCGGATTCCACCGTCTTCTGCCCGCATTCGAACACCACTTGTAATATTTGGGGGTTATTTTAGCTTAAAGGTAGAGCTTACCAGTGAGCTGGATCCACACCAGATGTCGTTTAAGGGCTCGTAGGCCCACTTTTATTAAAGAAAGAAAAGTCCGATAACAAAATAGTTGCCCACACAGGGGTTTCAGCTTTCCACAGCAGTAATGTATGTAGAACCAAAAATACCAAGCCACCTGGCTCTCTTTAGCAGCACTGCTGCTCAGACTTCTGCTGCAGCCCTCTTGGCTCTTTAACAGAGTTCCTGTACACCCAGTACCTCAGCACTCTTTACTAGCTTCTTTTTCAGCCCACAAGCTTGGACCCTCTGTCCGCTCTGACAGACCTACCTGTGCAGACATGCACACTTCTTCTCCCTTACTCGCGTGGACTCCTCGGGAGGGTGGAGCCCAGAACCATGGTGTTGGCTTTGTTTTAAGCCCAAGACCCACCTGTGCAATCATCCAGCCAGACTGCTGGCTGTTCCCAAAACCCGGTCCCAGGATTGGAGATTCCGAACTACCACAATATATATATATATATATATATCTAAGACCAAAGAATAAAAAATCAATCAACAAAAAAATCAAAGACATACAAAATGGACAAACATTATATATCCAATATTGCCTATACGAAATGAGTATTTAAGGCCTAAATAACAGTCTACCTAAAGAGGGGAGTTGGTAGATTGACAAACGGAAAAAAAAGAAAAGAAATTCTAGTGACCAAATTGTTCACAGAGTTTATTATTATTTATAACTTAGGCCGATGGGCCTAAATTAAAAATGTTCAGAGTGAGTGAGGCGGATTTGCGTCATTGGGGTCCCATTCTGTTCCTCCAGTGAACAGGTTTCCAAGAAAGGTTGGAACGAAATAGCATCATTCAGGCCTGGGGGTCTTGTTGCGTGCAGGCGAAAGATCTGATTTCTGTTTATTTTGCAACAAAATCTTGTTCCAATCGCCGCCTTGCAAACCCGGGTGTACCCGATCCAAGATCAAAAAGAAAATTTTTGGAAAATTTCTGGCATGTATAACCGAAACATGTCTGCCCAAAGGGAGGCTGGGATTGCATGATTTCACGGAGGCTATAAGTCAATACGCTCCCCTTCAAAATTCCAGGCTTGTCTTGCACACATAAAAACATGCACAGTCGCATAGCAACAAATAGAAACGCCAAAGGTTCTACAATTAGCGTAGTGCTTTGGCACATACTTTTTGCCATTTGGTAGTCAAGTATTCTGCTTGGTGTTCATAAACTTACAATAAGCACACCCCCCGCATTTAAAGGTTCCAGGGCACTTGCAGGGATCTCACTTTCCCCCTGCCCCAAGATATTCGCTCATCACTAATTGGTCCCTTAGTGATTTTGCTTGTTTACATGTAAAAGAGGGATTGTCTTGTACAAAGGGATCCAATTTCAATACGTGCCAGTATCATTCAATTATGTTTTTGATGCTTGTATGTTGGTTAGAAAATTTTGTAATAATTTGAATCAGGTTGGTTTTGTTTTTGGCGGACATGATGTTGTATATAAGCTCATGTCTAGTTTTAGAATGGGTTCTTTTAAAGGACTATTTTTTAAACAAGTTTCCGAGTACCCGCATGCCAGGAGTCTTTCCATCAACGAGTTGGCCTCATGTTGAAAGACTTTGTCCTCGGAGCAGTTTCTCCTGATACGTAGGTACTATAAGGGATTGGGGTGAAAACTGCTTGCATGCAGTATGGAATTCCCAGATGTCGGTTTCCGATATAGGGAGCGCATTAAAAAGCCGTCCTGGTCTTTTTGGATAGTCAAATCCAGAAAGGCGATGGAACTGTCATGGAATGTCATAGTAAACGTGAGGTTGAACAGATTTGTATTGAGTTCACCCAGAAAATTTTGTAAATTCTCTGACGGTCCATCCCAAACAAGCAGAATATCATCAATGTAGCGGTACCATACCACCACATGCTCCATGTATGGATGCAGATGTTCAGATAATGAAAGCATGCATTACTATTCCCCCAGGTACAGGTTGGCATACGATGGAGCACAGGAAGTCCCCATCGCTACACCCTGCACCTGGAGGAAGAACGCACCATTGAAAGTGAAGTAGTTGTGGTCCAATATGAAGTCCAAAGCATCTATTAGAAATAGATTTTTATTTTTTTCAAAGCGACTATTTTTTGAAATCTCATGATGAATACATCTAAGCCCCTTGTTGTGGGGTATTGAGCTATATAAAGCGTCTACATCCTACGCCACAAGAAATGATGTGGGTGGGACACAGAGACCATTAATGATCTGTAATAGATGCATGGTGTCTTTAACATAGCTTGATAGATTTAACACATGTGGGCGTAGATGACCATCTATGTACTGACTACGTTTTTCGGTTAGAGAGCCGTTGTTCGATATTATAGGCCAGACAGATGGTTGGTGCATGTCTTTATGCAGTTTAGGCAAAGCATAGACGGTTGGAGTGCGAGGTAAAGTAGTCCTTATATAGTCCCATTCAGATTAGTAAGTAAGCTAGCCGTATAGGACACATCAACTAGGTTATAAAATTCCTGATTGCATTTTTACATTTTAGTTAATGTGATTTTACAATACCATTGTCTATTGGACAAGAACCTATTTCCTCATAGTGCCCCGTTGCCAATAACAATGTTTTCCCCCTTATCAGAAGGTTTAATCGTAATTGAGTGGTTTGAGGCTAAAGATTTTAGTGTTTCTTGTTCGTATCAAGTTGTATTGCCTATCTGAAATATTGATTTTGCAAATTTCGCTGCATGTCAATTTGAGAAAGGCCAATACATTTGGGTTGATATTAAGCATAGGAAACTTATTGGATTTCTTGTTAAAGGTTTGAACTGGAGCATTGGGAAGTTCTGATTGATCAAATCGACTGAGCAGTTCTTAATTTTCATCTAATAATGTGACCAAGTTGTCTAAAGCAACACGTTCTTGAGACTTGAAACTATGCTGTTGGGGCACATTTTTCAAGTACAATTTTTTGAGAATAAGTGACTTCTAAGCTGTCCATATCCTGATTGGGGCAGAAGCTCAACCCATGAGCCAATACTGATGCCTCTGCTTCATTTAAGGGATATGAAGAGAGAAATAGGAAGGAGGGAGCACCCACAATGCCACATACGTAATGTATCAAGGGAAAACAAAGAAGGTACCAAATAGATATCAATAGGTCGGACTTTTAAGGCATGGAAGCAAATAGGAAACTAGAAAAAAATACTTATTTTATTGAAAAATACAATATCATAACAGTGTTCAAAACAATATGAAAATAATATGAAATTATATAATTGGTACATTGAGCCCTTGTGTGTCGCGTCTACGCGTTTTGCCGTAAAGGCTTCCTCGGGACACGAAAAAGGTTCAAAGACATAGCAAGAGAGAACAACAATACATCTCACTATCTTCAAATGAGCTGTGCCTCAAGTACAAATGTCATAGCAACCAGGACAGATACAAATATATGGAGCAGTCAACCACACTGTGATAGAGACAGAAATTGATAGTTGCTTACAGCATTGGGCTGTCTCCCAGGGGTATGCCTTCATTGTCTCCACAAAAATACTTTTACCTTTAGTCTTTATATGCTGTTTGGCCATGCTATGTGTCACAAGTATCTACTAAGCTTTATGTGGATGGGATTATGTCCTCTATTGGCCATCCCCATTGATGGTAATTTACTGACTGAGACTTCTTTCCTGCCCCTGCTATAAGCAACTATCAACTTCTGTTTGTACTCATCAGAATGTGCCACTTGCTGTCCACTCTATCACAGCGTGGTTGACTGCTTCATATATTTGGATCTGTCCTGGTTGCTGTGACATTTGTTCTTGAGACGCAGCTCATTTGAAGATAGTGAGATTTATTGTTGTTCTCTCTTGCTACGTCTTTGAACCTTTTTCCGTGTCCTGAGAAAGCCTTTATGGTGAAACACGTAGACGTGATGCACAAAGGCTCAATGTAAAAATTATATAATTTCATATGATTTTTATATTGTTTTGAACACTGTTATAATATTGTATTTTACAATAAAATACATATTTTTTTCTACCTTCTACCTCATTTTTCTAAAATGCCTTAAAAGTCCGACCTGTTGATATCTATTGGATATGAAGAGAGGTTTACAACATTTAAGTTGTGAGTGTTTGATGGTAGGGTTGATGCTTTCTGCGATTTTTGGTCGATCACACCTCGACATTGTCGGTCGGTTTGACTAAAAATGATCACGTGTTATACTGGATGACTGTGCCCCACTGTCTGATATATTTGGTCTAGACGAAGAAATATTGGTGTCTAAGTGAGAGAGAGAAAGACCACCACCACATATTTTACCTGACACCAAGTGCGGACTATGGGACCCCGCCGATGTGAATGAATCGGTGATGCGTTTTTTGCTTGTTTTTTCATGCGATCCATTCCCTTGGGAATTCCTTTTAGATTTTCATGATTGCTTTTGTTTTGTAGATCCTTTGGATGAAATGGAAGACATAGATGAAGCATCAGATAATGCCACATTACTTTTAGTATTTCTTTGATATTGATTTTTGTTTTTGTTTACTGAAATGTTCTTCCAGTTATATGCTTTACTCTCCTGAAATGCATTTTTGTCTCTGTGAAATTTCTTTTCTTTTTTGATCAAAATCTCCCTGTTATATTATTCTAAGTGCTCATTAAGATCCTTGTCATATTGTTCATATAGTGCATGGTCTTTAAAACCTACAAGTTGTTTGTATATAGACTCTAATTCTTTATCAACTTCCACTAGTTTTCTCTGATATTCATGTGTAATGGCATCATTCCTATTGAGCATGTGGACATATTTTTTTCCCATTTGTTTTTAAAGGTTATACTAATACTTTCCAAAATGGGGAAAATTTAGATACGTAAACTGAAAGGGTTCATCTCATTTCTAATGTACTGTTGAAAGAAATGTATATGCCAGTGATATGAGGACTTTTTTTCCAACATTTACCTAAGATTGGGAAATACTGATGATAACTCATTGTCCTTCTTTTCCTTATGTGTAAAGTTTTTGTAGAGCCCTAACATTGTAGAGTCCCAATTGGAACCAACATAATTTGTCCGTTTCAAGTCCAAATTCATCCAAAAATGTTGACGGAAATCGGTCCTGAATTGGTGAACAGGGACACACCGGAGCCCTGCTGTGAGCCGCACCATATGGTAGTGTGAACCCAGCCTTAATCTCTGCTCCTGAATTGGAGCTCTAGTGACCCCTTCAGGCAGATTGGTTAACTCCCGGGATATAGTTATGTCTGAATTAATGGCCTACTATACCGACTTATCCCACTTTAAACAAATATACTTCAAAGAATTGCTTACTCAGTACCTCCAAACCATTACCTTGTCTTCATTATCCCTTCATTATCCCTGTCACATAAAGGGTACTTGGATTACAGGAGGAAGTGCAGGTTGGCATACGATGGAGCACAAGAAGTCCCCATCGCTACACCCTGCACCTGGAGGAAGAACGCACCATTGAAAGTGAAGTAGTTGTGGTCCAATATGAAGTCCAAAGCATCTATTAGAAATAGATTTTTCTTTTTTCAAAGCGTCTATTTTTTAAAATCACATGCTGAATACATCTAAACCCCTTGTCGTGGGGTATTGAGCTATATAAAGCGTCTACATCCTACGCCACAAGAAATGATGTGGCTGAGACACAGAGACCATTAATGATCTGTAATAGATGCATGGTGTCTTTAACATAGCTTGGTAGATTTAACACATGTGGGCGTAGATGACCATCTATGTACTGACTACATTTTTCGGTTAGAGAGCCGTTGCCGATATTATAGGCTGGACAGATGGTTGGTGCATGTCTTTATGCAGTTTAGGCAAAGCATTGAAGGTTGGAGTGCAAGGTAAAGTAATCAGTCAGTGCCAGTCCAGTGTTGGTCCTCAGCCATGGTGCTGGCACTGCCTGCTGATTGGCTTCTCTGCTGCTATCTCCCTCACTGTCTGAAACCAGCACCACGATAGAGACTGAGCACTGACACCAGCACCGTGATAGAGAGCACTGACACCAGCACCGAGATAGAGAGCACTGACACTAGCACCGAGATAGAGAGCACTGACACAAGCACCGCGATAGAGAGCACTGACACCAGCACTGTGATAGAGAGCACTGACACCAGCACCAAGATAGAGAGCACTGACACCAGCACAGAGATATATAGCACTGACACCAGCACAGAGATAGAGAGCACTGACACCAGCACCACGATAGAGAGCACTGACACCAGCACAGAGATAGAGAGCACTGACACCAGCACTGAGATAGAGAGCAATGGCACCAACACCGTGATAGAGAGCACTGACACCAGCACCGAGATAGAGAGCACTGAGATAGAGAGCACTGACACCACACCAGCGCCGCGATAGAGAGCACTGACACCAGCACTGTGATAGAGAGCACTGATACCAGCACCGAGATGGAGAGCACTGACACCACACCAGCACCATGATAGAGAGCACTGACACCAGCACCGAGATAGAGAGCACTGACACCAGCACCGAGATAGAGAGCACTGACACCACACCAAAACCGTGATAGAGAGCACTGACACCAGCACCGTGATAGAGAGCACTGACACCAACACAGTGATAGAGAGCACTGAGACCACACCAGCACCGAGATAGAGAGCACTGACACCACACCAGCACCGAGATAGAGAGCACTGACACCACACCAGCAACGAGATAGAGAGAGAGCACTGACACCAGCACCGAGATAGAGAGCACTGACAGCAGCACTGATACCAGAAACTCACTGCGGAACCCAAAAATATGACACCGCTCAACCTCTTCAAACAGGAGGTTACGGGCATATAGTACAGTGTGCTTTTTTTGTACAAGGAAGTGAGCCAAAGGTAGAAAAAAGGTCCATGTGCTTGATTAAATAAATCGTTTATAGAGTTATGCATATATATGGTCTACTGGTCACATGTGTTGAATTCCTCCGAGATCCATGCCTCATTCATTTTTATAAATGTGAGGTAGTCAACACTGTCGTGAGCTAGGCGGGTGCTAGGCGATCCCCCCTGCTGCGCTGAACGTCCTTTCGGACAGTACACTGGACGAGGGGCAAGCCAACAGTTCCATTGCAAATTGATCAAGCTCTGGCCAAAGGTCAAGCCTGCCTACCCAGTAGTCCAGGGGTTCATCACTTCTCAGGGCGTCCACATCGGCCGTTAACCCGATGTAGTCGGACACCTGTCGGTCTAGGCGTTCCCTGATGCTGGATCCGGATGAGACCTGTCGATGGGTCGGCTGAAAGAATGACCTCATATCAGAAGTCACCAACACCTCTTCAAACCACCTTCTTTTTGCAGGTGCTGTTGGATTGGTACCTGCAACTCTTTCTCTGGGAGTGGGAATTCCTCCTCTGCCAGTGCACGCAAAAGCAGAATGCAGCATTTCTCGAAGCAAGGCCTGGAAGTGCTCCATTCTGACAGTCCTCTGTGATGGTGGTAACATTTCCGCCATTTTGTGTTTGTACCGGGGGTTTAAGTACGTTGCCACCCAGTACTGGTCCTTGACCCTTATGCTTTTTATATGGGGGTCCCTGTTAAAACACTGGAGCATAAAGGCCCCCATTTGCACTAAACTGGAAGCGGTGTGGTGGCCTGGCTCCTGCTCATCATCCAGGATAATGTCATCCTCCTCGTTCTCCTCTCCCCATCCACGTACAACAACAGGGATCTCAGAAAGGTTTAAAGCATGCTCTTCTTGCTCCTCCTCATCCGCCCCGACACCATCCTCCTCTGACTCCTCTTCAGACTCCTGTTGTTGACTTGTCTCAGATAGAGTAGCCCCCCCCGGGAATTCATCCAGCATTGCGACTTCCTTATCTTCCTGCTCCTGCTCCTCCACGGCTTGATCAATGACACGATGCAATGCACGCTCCATAAATAAGACATAAGGTACCATTTCACTGATGGTGCCATGGCTGCGACTGACCTATTTGGTGATCTCATCAAATGGCCACAGAAGTCTGCATGCGTCGTGCACGAGCAGCCACTGGCGCGATGAAAAAAAACCAAGCTCCCCAGAAACTGTTCTGCCACAGAGTTCGTACAGGTAGTCATTAACTGCACATTTCTGCTGGAGCAGCCTATCAAGCATATAGAAGGTTGAGTTCCATCGCGTCGGGCAATCGCAAATAAGATATCTGACCAGCAGATTGTGTTGCCGCTGAATGTCAGCAAGGCGAGCCATGGCCGTGTAAGATCTTCTGAAATGGGCTAAGATTTTCCTTGCCTGCCGCAAGATGTCCTGGACCCCAGGGTATTTGACAACGAATCGCTGCATGACCAAGTTTAAGACGTGTGTCATGCATGGCACGTGTGTAATTTTGCCCTGTTTCAATGCGCTAAGCAGATTGGCACCCTTGTCACACACCACTTTACCAACTGTCAAATTGGACGATGTTAGCCACTGATCTGCCTGTGAACGCAAAGCTGAAAGGAGTGCAGGGCCAGTGTGGCTCTTGGCTTCCAGGCACAACAGACGCAGCATAGCATGGTAACATCTCACCTGGCATGTCGAATAGGTTCCGGGGAGCATGGGCGGCTTTCAGACTTCCACTTACCAGACCGGTGAGTCCGCTTGGGCAGAGGGTGGTCTCCTGTACGTGTCCGACTTACAACCCCTGGTAGAGTAGACAGGTGGCTGGAAGTGCGGAGTGGTATGGGAGCCTGTGATGAGGGCGCAGGAGCTGGAAGCAGGAGAAACTCCGAAGCAGCAGGTGAGTAGGCAGGAACACAGGCACTTGGGGTGTGGAGCAGGAGCTAAGCAGGCAGGACCGGGTACAGGCAGGATTCGGCAACAGGCGGGCAGCAACGGTACAATAGGAACAGGCAGGAGCGAGGTCAGAACAGGCCGAGATCAGGTGCAGGCGGAGATCAGGGGTGTCCAAGAGGAAGCCGGGTCGTCAGGAGATCGGGGATACAGGAACGCGGATACAGGCAGCGGAGCAGGGACCGGGGGAGATGATGATCAGGCAGCACTTGAGTAGAATATGCGGCAGACCTAAATAGGCCGATTGGCGCGAGACACCTTACACATTGTTTCCCTGGAAGCCAAGGTTCTGACTCTGAGGAAGCAACTGTCAGCACTGAGAGGACCCTCCACCCTAAATGAGAGCCAGGAATGTACACGGCAGGTGCCGGCAGGGGCCAGCACTGAGAGGACCCTCCACCCTAAATGAGAGCCAGGAACGTACACGGCAGGTGCCGGCAGGGGCCAGCACAGAGGTGGGTGGAGACAAAGCGGTGCAGGCACTAGCAAAGAGTAGATAAGTGACAGTCAGGAAGGGTAGAGGGGCAAGTGCAAGGGAGGCCGATCCAGGGCTGGAGCATCCCAATAAATGTACCGACGCACACGGGCACGCGAATAAGCGCACGTGCACCCGAGCGCCAGCACGCACATCAGTGCCACCAGGAGTGCACACAACAGCGCGCACAGGCGCACACTGGCGAGCACCAGCGCCCGCAGGGGCACACACCACAGCGTGCACAGGAACACACGCACCAGCACGCACCGTCGCACATCGCCGCACACCAGCACGGCCAGCACCACGACCAACAAGGTAACCAACAAGGTAACTTCTCTGACAGTGCCCCCTCCCTAAGGGCAGACTCCAGCTGCCCAATTGGACCAATCTGGAAGCATGGTGGTTCTTGAAAGCCCGTAAAAGTTCCTGAGCATGCAAGTTGCTCTCTTGCTCCCAGGAGTTGTCCTCAGGGCCATACCCTTTCCATTTAATGAGGTATTGAATTACGTTACCCTTCTTTCTGCAATCGAGAATTGCTTCGACTTCGAACTCCTCTTCGTTGTCAATTATGACAGGTTCGGGTGAGCCGGTAGTGCGGCCAGCAAAGGGGTTTGGGGTAACTGGTTTCAGTAAAGTCACGTGAAAGACCGGGTGCACTTTAAGAGAGTCAGGTAGATCAAGCTCATAGGTGACTTCATTTATTTTTCTCTTCACTGTGAAGGGACCCATGAATTTAGGGCCTAATTTTCTAGAGGGACAGGCCATTTTCAGGTTAACTGTGGACAACCACACTTGGTTGCTGGGCACCAGGATAAGTTCTCCACGTCTCTTCTTATCAAACATCTTTTTATAGTACTCCTGAGACTTGGCCATAGTCTCCCTTTAGGAGTTTGTTGTTGGTGGAGAAAAAATCCAAAGTCTCGGAAACTGCAGGAACAGTACATTCTGGTATCGAACTAGGTAGAAAAGCTGGGTGGAAGCCGTAATTGGCAAAGAATGGTGTTTGATTGATGGCGGAATGCAAGGAGTTGTTATACGAGAACTCCGCCATGGGTAATAAGGAGACCCAGTCGTCCTGAGAAAAGGAGGAAAAACAGCGGATGTATTGCTCCAAGGACTGATTCGTTCTTTCAGTTTGTCCATTTGTCTGGGGGTGATAGGCTGATGAATATGCCAACTCGATTTCAAGGGATCCGCAGAGCGCCTTCCAAAACCTTGAGGTGAATTGGACAACTCGATCGGACACGATGCTCGCTGGGACCCCATGCAACCTTACAATTTCCTTAACAAAGATCTTGGCCGTCTCCATGGCCGAGGGGGTGCCCCTCATTGGGAGGAAATGAGCCATCTTGGAAAACCTGTCCACTACAACGAAGATGGTAGAGAACCCCTCGGATGGGGGAAGTTCCACAATGAAATCCATTGAGATCATTTTCCATGGTCTCAGGAACAGGTAAGGGTTTCAGTAGACCCCAAGCTCGTGTACGGCTGATCTTACTTCGGGCACAAGTGTTACATGAGTCCACATAATTCTTGCAATCATTGAGTAGTTGGGGCCACCAGAAGGTGCGCTGGACCAGTTCGGCAGTCTTCAGGGTACCAAAGTGTCCGGCCATTTTATGGTCGTGGCAGAGCTCCAATACATTCACCTTTAAGGCCTCAGGAACCACAATCTTGCCTTTATGCCAGAATTAGGGATGAGCTTCGTGTTCGAGTCGAACATACGTTCGTCTCGAACATTGGCTGTTCGTCCGTTCGGCGAAGTCCGAACATTTTGGTCCGTTCGCGCCAAATTCGTGTGGCGCTCACGGCCCACAATGCACTGCGATGGCGCAGTGCATTGCTGGCTCATGATTGGCCAAGCATGCACTGTGACCCCGCATGCCTGGCCAATCGCAGCGCCAGCAGCGAGGAGAGCCATGATTGGCCACAGGCAGGATGCCTGTGGCCAATCATAGCTCAGGCTGTGTAGTGCACGCCCCACACTATATAAGGCCGCCAGCGCGGTGGCCTTGTGTAGTGTGTTGGCGTCTGAGTACCTTCAACACAGCCTCCAGCACAGCACAGTATACATCTGTATATACCCCTTTATCTCTGGTGTTCTATAATAAAGGCATCTGCAGGAGTTAGTGGGTGTTCTGTGTACCTTCAACACAGTACACACCGATCGTTTTCGGACGATTTTCGATCTTGCTGTTGTGTAGTGGTTGTTGTCTGCGTGCCCTGACCGCAGTATACACCGCTATATTCACCTCACCTATATAGCTAGTGATCTATCTTTTATAATAGAGCTTGCAGTCAGTAGTGTTAGGAGATAGTGCGTGCTGTCTGCGTGCTCTGTACCCAGTACATACCGCTATATCCACCTACATAGCTGTTCTCTATTTGAGCCCACTTGCCATCTGCAGGAGTTATTGGAAGTTGTGTGTGCCTCCAGCACAGCACAGTATACATCTGTATATACCCCTTTATCTCTGGTGTTCTATAATAAAGGCATCTGCAGGAGTTAGTGGGTGTTGTGTGCCTCTAGCACAATATACACTACCCAACTGCTTTTTTACCCAACTCCCTTCAGGCCATTACCATGTCTGGAAGGCCAGCAAGGAGAGGCAGACAGGCGAGAGCCGATAAAAGAGGGCAAGCAGGCTCTGTGTCTAGAGACAACAGTGCTGGTCGTGGACGCGGTGCATTGTCATCAGCACGTGGCCATGGGACACGCTTGTCCTTTTTTTCAGCAGCTGGACATGTTGAACCGCAACATGCCAACGACTTGGTAGAGTGGATGACCAAGCCCTCTTCATCCTCCTCATCCTCTCTCACCCAGTCTCAGGGTACTAGCAAAGCAGCTGCCAACGCATCGTCTTCCCTCCTCTCAATGTCATCATCAGTGACTCCTTCCCTAGACCCACCACGTCCTCCTGAGGAGTCTCCTGAACTCTTTGAGCACAGTGTTGGGTACATGCTCCAGGAGGATGCCCAGTGTTTTGTGGGCTCTGATGATGACACTCAGCTAGAGGAAGGCAGTAGCGTGAGCGCAGAGAGAGGGGATGCTCAAGAAGGACAGCAATCTGGCAGTCATGTTCCACAAGCTGCAGCATACTGCCAGGTTTGCTACAGCGATGAAGAGGGAGGGGATGATGAGGGCACTGACTCCACGTGGGTGCCTGGAAGGAGAGAGGAGGAGGAGGAGGAGGAGGCACATGTCCAACGAGGCAGGATGCCCTCCGGGGGCCAGCTTAGGGGCAGCACACCGACTGAATCACACCGCAGAGCTCCGCCTGCGCAGAGCGCTTCCTCTGCGCGTTATTCTAAAAGTTCTTTGGTGTGGGCCTTTTTTGAGACGAGTGCATCAGATCGCACCGCTGCTATTTGCAACATATACAGAAGGATATATATATGACAAGGCTCAGGTTCATGTTAATCTGAATAGTGAAAAAAGTGCCACATCCCTGTTAAGAATCAATAAAGAAGAAAGGGGACAAATTGTGAACAAAGGGACTGGAGGGTAACCAACCCCCGGGACTTTATCAACGGCACTAAATATAATCAATCAATATTTAAAATCAATTGTAAA
The DNA here is from genome assembly GCF_037356315.1 of Lithobates pipiens. Taxonomy (NCBI): domain Eukaryota; kingdom Metazoa; phylum Chordata; class Amphibia; order Anura; family Ranidae; genus Lithobates; species Lithobates pipiens. The sequence continues at coordinate 518,058,901 of NW_027507758.1, forward strand.
TTTTATTCAATGTACAAAAAAACATTATTTGAGACAAGTGACTTTCGTCTATTTTACATATATAATATAAAATGCGGATATACAGAAATAGGTATATGAGCCTTCAAGACTACATAGGTTACCACATTAATGTATAATTCAAACTGCATTGTTTCTTTCTACATGTTTCGCTCAGATAGAGCTTCCTCAGGACAATTGCAGCGTATAATATTCTACAAAAGAACAAAATTGTATAAACAAATTAATGGATTTTGAAAAAAGATGAGGTAAAATATGCATAAATAAGTTTTGTTATGTACATAACCAAATCACAAAGGGTACAGAAAGCATTAAACAATATGGGTCAACACATTCTGATCCAATAAATTTCGTGGTAGAGCTCCCCTCAAGACATCTTTGATGGCCAGAAAGGAGCATACCCACCACCCTCTACATAAAACATAAGGACATAAATTTGTAAGTCAGTATAGAATACCATGTTTGTCATTCAAGCCGGGGGACACATTAACCCTTTATCTGGGTGGCGTCCCACATATTCATAATCATAATATATGAGCAAATATCATTCTCCTCTAGAGAGAATGATAACAGGATTGAACTATGAACCAAAAAAAAAAAAAAAAAAAAAAAAAAAAAAATAAGGATAACATTCTGAACATACAAATATTGTGCATGGAAACAGTTGTGCAAAAAAAAGGGAAGTATCCAAAAGCATTATATATAGGAATATAAACTAGGAAAGCAAGGCAGAACACAGCCTCTTACCTCATAAGTCTGATAAATTAAAATGCTTTGGAGCCGTGGCATCGTCAAAGTACAGGGGCTGATGCATCACTTCCTGGCAAAATTGTTTTATTGCCAGAATCCAAAATGGCCGCTAGCGCGATATGGACGTGACCTACGTCCCTCGCGCATGCGCAATTGACACCGCTATGCGCGGGACGGCGATCCTCTCAATAGGTGTGCCCGCAGCCCGGCGGTGACGTCAGACGCCGCCGGGCTGGAAGCACGAGGTATTTATGCGGGTCCCTGTCACTCCCATCTGAACTAGCGATGGGAGCTGACGTGGGGAGCCGCTGAACGAGTGGAGAAGTACTTTTACCTCTTGGACTACACACTACCCAATTTAATTAGGTAAGAAAGGAAAGGCTTTGAGGAGATCACTTTTGATGATCGCTTGGGGATAATCTTACAACAGTAATGGGAACATGTGTGTTCTCTCTCTTTCTACTGTTTCTTTAGAGATCAGCACTGTGAAAACTTCTGTGCCTGAACTACACTCTATTTAATCTGTGTCTGACAATACAGGCTGATTGCTGAGATTGGGCTTGTTGAACTGGTTCTACTCTATTGATAAATACCATCAGGTTTCTACCAGGTATGTTCGGAGTAATGATTGGGCCAATTTGATAGTTTATTCGAACTGGCCCATTACATATTTATGTCTTGTGCTTCTGCAGATCCCTAGAGGGGTTGATTGGGAGATCCCTAATGATGCCCTCACCGTGATCCGCTCATTTGATGACAGAATATAATGAGATAACTGGTCTGTATTTTAATAATCAGACAAACTGCCACGGCTCCAAAGCATTTTAATTTATCAGACTTATGAGGTAAGAGGCTGTGTTCTGCCTTGCTTTCCTAGTTTATATTCCTATATATAATGCTTTTGGATACTTCCCTTTTTTTTGCACAACTGTTTCCATGCACAATATTTGTATGTTCAGAATGTTATCCTTATTTTTTTTTTTTTTTATTTTTTTTGGTTCATAGTTCAATCCTGTTATCATTCTCTCTAGAGGAGAATGATATTTGCTCATATATTATGATTATGAATATGTGGGACGCCACCCAGATAAAGGGTTAATGTGTCCCCCGGCTTGAATGACAAACATGGTATTCTATACTGACTTACAAATTTATGTCCTTATGTTTTATGTAGAGGGTGGTGGGTATGCTCCTTTCTGGCCATCAAAGATGTCTTGAGGGGAGCTCTACCACGAAATTTATTGGATCAGAATGTGTTGACCCATATTGTTTAATGCTTTCTGTACCCTTTGTGATTTGGTTATGTACATAACAAAACTTATTTATGCATATTTTACCTCATCTTTTTTCAAAATCCATTAATTTGTTTATACAATTTTGTTCTTTTGTAGAATATTATACGCTGCAATTGTCCTGAGGAAGCTCTATCTGAGCGAAACATGTAGAAAGAAACAATGCAGTTTGAATTATACATTAATGTGGTAACCTATGTAGTCTTGAAGGCTCATATACCTATTTCTGTATATCCGCATTTTATATTATATATGTAAAATAGACGAAAGTCACTTGTCTCAAATAATGTTTTTTTGTACATTGAATAAAATTTACAATTGATTTTAAATATTGATTGATTATATTTAGTGCCGTTGATAAAGTCCCGGGGGTTGGTTACCCTCCAGTCCCTTTGTTCACAATTTGTCCCCTTTCTTCTTTATTATTTGCAACATATGTCTCAAGCGTATCTCACGTGGCCAAAACATCAGCCGCTTGGGCACCACATGCTTGACCAGACATATGTTGACCTGCCATGCAGCTCGTTGGCAAGCGTACCTCAAAGACCCACACCAAAGAACAAAGCGGGTCTCTCCTTGCTCCTCATCAGCTGGCATCTCCAACCCCACTAGACCTTCAGTCCTCTCTGAAACCTGCTCTGAGAGGAATGAAGGTGTAGAATTAGGTGTGTCACAGCCAAGTGCTTCCGGGAACTCTGCTAGCGGTACACCCACGTCCGATTATAGCAGGCAAATGTCCCTGCCCCAGCTGCTGAACCGGCGAAAGAAGTTCACTCCCAGCCATCCACATGCCCAGCGGTTGAATGCTAGCTTGGCTAAATTGCTAGCACTTCAACTGCTGCCTTTTCAGTTGGTAGACTCGGCCCCCTTCCGTGAGTTTGTACAATGTGCGGTTCCTCAGTGGCAGGTCCCCAAACGCCACTTTTTCTCACGGAAGGCGATTCCGGCTCTCTACCGGCATGTGGAAGGCAATGTCCTTGCCTCGCTGGACAGGGCGGTCAGCGGTAAGGTGCATATTACCGCTGACTCATGGTCCAGCAGGCATGGACAGGGACGTTACCTGTCTTTCACGGCCCATTGGGTCACTCTTCTGGCAGCTGGGAAGGATGCAGGACAAGGTGCAGTAGTGTTGGAGGTTGTTCCGCCACCACGCCTCCAAAATGCTACTATTGGTTGTGACACACCTCTCTCCTCCACCCCCTCCTCTTCTTCTTCCTCCATGGCCTCTTCCAGTGCTCTGTCCTCAGAACCAGCGGTGCTTCGTAGGCGTTCCAGGGGCTACGCAAGTACGCAGACAAAACGATGCCATGCCGTGCTTGCGCTGGTTTGTTTGGGGGACAGGAGCCACACTGGGGCGGATGTTTTGTCATCTCTGCAGGGGTAGGCCGAGAGGTGGTTGACGCCATGCCAGCTTAAGCCAGGAATGGTGGTTTGTGACAATGGCACCAACCTCCTCTCCGCCCTCCGACAGGGACAACTGACCCATGTGCCCTGTGTAGCTCACGTCCTTAACCTGGTGGTGCAGCGGTTCTTGGGCAGGTACCCCGGCTTACAGGATGTCCTGAAGCAGGCCAGGAAAGTCTGTGTGCATTTCCGCCGATCATTTAATGCCTGTGCTCGGCTGGCTGAGCTCCAAAAGGAGTTGAACCTGCCCAAGAACCGCCTTATATGTGACATGCCCACCAGATGGAACTCAACATTGGTCATGCTGCAGCGGCTGCACACGCAGCAGAGGGCCATCAATGAGTACCTGTGCGACTACGGCACCAGGACAGGGTCAGGGGAGCTTGTTTTTTTCTCACCACGCCAGTGGGGCATGATCAGGGATGCATGCACTGTCCTGTCACCGTTTGAGGAGGCCACAAGGATGGTGAGCAGTGACAGTGCATGCATCAGTGACACTGTACCTCTTGTCCACCTCTTGGAGCATACGCTGCGTGGAATAATGGACAGGGCACTTGAGGCAGAACAGAGGCAGGAAGAGGAGGACTTCCTTGCCTCTCAAGGCCCCCTTTATCCAGACAGTGTTCCTGCTGTGCCACCCATCACACAGGAAGAGGATGAGGAGGAGGAAGAGGAGGAGGAGGATGATTGTGTCAGCATGGAGGTGGAGGCTGGCACTCAGCATCAGCAGCAGCAGCAGTCTTGTAGGGATGATTTACAGTCCGAAGAAACACGTGGACTTGTACGTGGCTGGGAGGAGGTAGCTGCGGATCATGTTGTCCTTAGTGACCCAGAGGACTCCGGACCGAATGCCTCAGCTAACCTACGCTGCATGGCCTCCCTGATCCTGCAAAGCCTGCGGAAGAATCCTCGTATTCTTCGGATCAAGGAGAGGGACCATTACTGGCTGGCCACTCTCCTTGATCCACGGTACAAGGGTAAGGTTGCCGACCTTATCTTGCCATCGCAGAGGGAGCAGAGGATGAGACATCTCCGGGAGGCCTTGCAGAAAGGTCTGTGCAACGCGTTCCCAGAGACTGGGAGGTTACAAACTCCTGGTCCTGGACAACGTGTTGCTGAGGCATCGGTCAGAAGGAGCGGTGGAGAAGGTGGCCGTCTGACTGATGCTTTCAGACAATTTTTTAGTCCGCAGCCCCAAGGTTCCAGCACCCATCGCCAGCGTCTGATTTACATGGTGCAGGAATACCTAGGGGCAAGGTCAGACTTGGACACCTTTCCCACCGAAAATCCTCTGGCTTACTGGGTCTTGAGGATGGCTCACTGGCCAGAGCTTGCACAGTATGCAATTGAGCTACTGGCCTGTCCTGCATCCAGCGTTCTTTCGGGACGCACCTTCAGTGCTGCTGGTGGCTTTGTTACCGATCACAGGGTGCGCCTGTCCACGGAATCAGTTGATCGACTGACCTGCATCAAGATGAATCAGTCTTGGATCACCCACAGCTACCAAGCACCTGAAGCTGATGTAACAGAATAATTTTTTTTGAAATATCACATCCCTTCAAGACTGCCTATGCTGATGCTGAGTGACTGTCCTGTTATGTTGATTATCTATCCTCTTCCTCCTCCGCTGACATGTTGGAAGAACATTTCTGGTTCTGGTTGATGCCATCAGCCCAATTTTTCTGCCCCTGTTTAACAGGGGCGTTTAATTACAATTTTTGATGCAATGCTTTGCAGCAGGGCTAATTCCTGCAATAAAACTAGAGTATATGGCAGAGGTTGCAGTGTGATGGCACCAGCACCAGTGCCTAAGGCCCAATTTTTCAACCCCTTTGACTGGAGCTACACTTTAAAAATGTACCAGTTGAAAATTACAAACAGATTCAACTTAACACAACAAACCTACACAGTCCCTGTCTTATTTGCACCGCCTGTATACTGCTGTTCTGAGTATATAGGGCCTGGGGGCCACACGCATTTCCTTTTTTTAATATGGGTACGGGGTTCCCCTTAATATGCGTACAAGACCTAAAGGGGCTGGTAATGGGCAGGGAGGGCTACCCATGCCATTTTCTCAATGATTTTCAACCATATTGCAGGAACCAGATATAACATTAAAACCGCAAGCAGTTTTAAATGGTGTTATTTCCGTTTAATGTCATTTTGTGCAGGGACTGTTCTAAACACGGGAAACACGTGGCACTTCACAGGCATACTACAGACACCCCCCAGGCACCATATTTAAAGGAATATTTCACTTTTTTTTCACTTTAATCGTCATTAAAATCAGTGCTCCCGCCAAAACGGCCATTTTTAAAAACATTTTAGGCATTGACCCATGTCCCCTGGGGCAGGAGCCAGGTCCCCAAACCCTTTTTAGGACAGTATCTTGCATATTAGCCGTTAAAATTAGCACTTTTCATTTCGAACGTTCGAGTCCCGTAGACTTCAATGGGGTTCTAACGTTCGTTCGAATTTGGGGTCCGTTCGAAAGTTCTGGTGCGAACCGAACCCGGAGGGTGTTCGGCTCATCCCTAGCCAGAATAAACCTTCTCTTAAGCTGGCTTCAGGGACCGGGGGCATTCCCACAGAAGCCTGTCTGATCCGGGAGATAAGGTCCCCTTGGAGGAGCAGGAAGTTCCCAGAAGGGAGGATTGTATCGGGAGTCTTTTCAGGATCAGAAAACATGCGAGACAATGCATCCGGCTTAACATTCTTAGAACCAGGTCTGTAGGTGATATGAAATTGGAATCTGGAAAAAAAAGGGCCCATCTGGCTTGCCGTGGTCTTAGTCTTTTGGCTGTTCTCAAATATTCCAAATTCTTATGGTCGGTGTAGACCAAGATGGGATGTGCAGCACCCTCCAAAAGGTAACGCCACTTCTCCAGAGCCGCCTTAATGGCCAGAAGTTCTCGATCTCCAACATCATAGTTCCTCTCGGACATCGAGAGTTTATGGGAAAAGAACGCTGCCGGATAGAGGAGGGCCTTGGCACCCTGCCGCTGAGAGAGCACTGCCACAACAGCGATTTCTGAAGCATCAACCTCAAGGACGAAGGGCAGAGCTGGATCTGGATGTTTCAGAATAGTGGCTGAAGTAAACAACGCCTTAAGTTTTTCAAAGGCCGCCTGGGCCTTGGGGGTCCAAGAGAATCGGGTACCCTGCCTGGTCAGTTCGGTAATGGGGGCAATAATTGCAGAAAAGCCTCTGATGAACCTCCGGTAAAAGTTAGAGAAGCCAATGAAGCGCTGTACACCCTTCTTATCCACAGGCGCAGGCCAGTCCAGGAGAGCAGACACCTTTTGGGGATCCATTTTGATGCCCTCGACGATATGACCAAGCCCAAGAATTGGATAGACTGGAGTTCAAACTCACATTTTTTGAGTTTTGCATAAAGCCCGTGTAGCCTGAGTCGGGTTAGAACATTACGGACGTGTCTACGGTGATCATCTAATTACGAGGAGAAGATTAGGATATCGTCCAGGTACACGATTACATATAAGTCCAGGTAGTCACGAAAAATGTCGTTGACAAAATGTTGAAAGGTTGCAGGGGCGTTACACAACCCGAAGGGCATGACAAGGTATTCGAAGTGCCCAAATCGAGTACGGAAAACCGTCTTCCACTCATCTCCTTCTCGGATACGGATTAAATTGTAAGCTCCGCGAACATCTAATTTCGTGAAGATGACTGCGGTCCCAAGCCTTTGAAATAATTTGGGTACTAGGGGTAAGGGATAACGGTTTTTAATAGTTATCTTGTTCAACTCCCAATAGTCGATGCAAGGACGCAGGGAATGGTCTTTCTTTTCGACAAAGAAAATGCCAGCACTGGCTGGGGAGGTGGAAGGACGGATAAACCCCTTTTTCAGGTTTTCATCGATATAGTCTTTCAGAGTATCTAGCTCCTGCTCCGTTAGTGGGAAAATTCTTCCAAAAGGAACTTCGGTGCCTGGTAAAAGTTCTATAGGGCAGTCATAAGGCCTGTGAGGGGGAAGTGTCTCTGCTCCTCTCTTGCTGAATACGTCTAAAAAGTCTCTATAAGGTTCGGGGATGGACTGACGTAGTTCTGGATCAACATCCAAGCAGAAAAGTTGAGAGGGATCATCAGATGGTCGGCCTAAGCAGTGTTGCTGGCAATACTCTGAAAGGAATTTGACTTCTCCTGTGGCCCAGTTTATGCTGGGATTGTGGGCCTGCAGCCAAGGCATTCCCAGGATGATGGGAAAAAGGGGGGAAGAGATGGCATCCAGACGTAGGTGCTCCTGGTGACAGGTGCTCATAGTAGCCCACAACGGGACGGTCTCTTGTGTGACTGGACCGGAACTAAGGGAGGAGCCATCCGCAAGGTGTACAGCAAGCCCCTGGGCCTTGGGTAGAAGCGAGATATGATGGTTGGCAGCGAAGGTCTGATCGATAAAACAGCTGCATGCTCCGGAGTCAATGATAGCTGACACTGGAATATTCCCTCCTGGAAGCTATAATGTGATGAGAAGAGCAAGGTGAGAACTGGGTTTATGCAGAACAGATGCACACATGGAAGAAGTGGTTGCACACTTACGTGTCTTGTTGGGGCAGGCCCTGACATAGTGCCCAGGTTCCCCACAGTAGAGACACAGCTTGTGGGTACGTCTGCGCTGTTTTTCTTCAGGGGTCAGCGAGGGCCGGAGCACACCAAGCTGCATTGGTTCGGGAGCTTCTTGAGCTGGAGCAGTAGAGGTGGGTGGAAACTGACCAGCAGAACTTGGAACCTTGGGGAGCATCCAAGTGGGATGGAAATGGCTGGAAGATCTCTCCGACCGACGCTCCCTTAAGCGATGATCAATCTGGATGGAGAGATTGATAAGCTCATCCAAGGTTTGTGGTATCCCCACTTGTGCCAACTCATCCTTGAGTGGGTCAGATAGTCCCATCCGGAATTGGTGGCGCAGGGCGGCGTCGTTCCAATCCGTGTCGGAACTCCAGCGGCGGAACTCAACCGCATAGTCCTCGGCCGCTCTGCGACCTTGTTGGAGAGAGTGCAGTGCGGCTTCTGCAGTTGCAGTCAATTGGGGGTCCTCATATAGCTGGGACATCACCAGGAAGAAGTTATCAAGACTATCCAGGGACCCAGATTTCTGCTCCAGTAGGTGGTGGGCCCAGGTCTGTGGCTCGCCAGACAACAGGGATATCACAAAGCCCACCTTAGTTGCTTCAAGAGAGAATGTCCGAGGTTGCAGTGCGAAATAAAGCTCGCAGGAATTGCGGAATGCACGGTACTTGTTGTGATCTCCGGTAAATCTCTCGGGCGTAGGTGCTCGTGGCTCTGGAGGAAGCATCACTACGGAGGGTGTGGGTGAAAGGCCGGCTGAAGATGTTCCTTGGGGATTAGATGAAGAGGATAAGGCTTGAACTTGCTCCTCCAATCTTGAATAACCTTCCTGGAGGTTCTTTACGGCTTGAGTCAGACCAGCCAGATGTCTGCATAGTTCGTCCATGGGGGAGGCCCCCTACCCGGACTCGGTCATGGCTGCCTGATACTGTCAGACTTCCACTTACCAGACCGGTGAGTCCGCTTGGGCAGAGGGTGGCCTCCCGTACGTGTCCGACTTACAACCCCTGGTAGAGTAGACAGGTGGCTGGAAGTGCGGAGTGGTATGGGAGCCTGTGATGAGGGCCCAGGAGCTGGAAGCAGGAGAAACTCCGAAGCAGCAGGTGAGTAGGCAGGAACACAGGCACTTGGGGTGCGGAGCAGGAGCTGAGCAGGCAGGACTGGGTACAGGCAGGATTCGGCAACAGGCGGGCAGCAACGGTACAATAGGAACAGGCAGGAGCGAGGTCAGACCAGGTCGAGGTCAGGTGCAGGTGGAGATCAGGGGTGTCCAAGAGGAAGCCGGGTCGCACATGCGCCCGAGCGCCAACACGCACACCAGTGCCACCAGGAGTGCACACAACAGCGCGCACCGGCGCCAGCAGGAGCGCGCACAGGCGCAAACTGGCGCGCACTAGCGCCCGCAGGGGCGCGCACCACAGCACGCACAGGAACACGCGCACCGTCGCACATCGCCGCACACCAGCACGGCCAGCACCACGACCAACCAGGTAACTTCTCTGACAGTGGCGCAGCGGAAGAGACCCTAGCAGTGGAAAAGGAGGAGTCAGCCGAGGAGGAGAGGGAGGAGGATGGAGTCGGAGGAGGAGAAGAAGAGGCAGGCCTGCATGCAATCCAAGGCGGTAAAACCAAATCTACACGGGTGCCATGGGTTACATGCTTGACGGCCGTCAGAAGGTTCACCCAGTGGGCAGTAAAAGCTATATACCTTCCCATGCCCGGGTTTGCTAGACCACATGTCTGTGGTCAGATGTATCTTGGCACCGACACTGTGTGCCAGAGATACATTCAATTGCCGCTGAACATGGCCATATAGCTCTGGGATGCCCTTCTGTGAGAAATACTTCCTTCCTGGGACCTTCCATTGTGGTGTTCCAATGGCCACAAATTTTCGAAAGGCCTCCGAGTCCACCAGTTTATATGAGAGTAGTTGGCGGGCTATCAGTTCTGACAAGCCAGCCGTCAACCATTGGGCAAGAGGGTTATCCGGCGTTATCATTTTTTTACGCTCGAACATTTCACCCATGGAAGCCTGCCTTTTTGCAGAAAAATGTGAGGACGGCATGATGGAAGGTGGAGTGGAGGACAATTGTGAGGAGAGAGGAGAAGGAGAAGTAGAAGACGAGGCTGGACAGTGAGAGCCTGGAGTGTGGCTTTGTGGGTTCTATTGCTCCAGTGTGACTTTGTGGGTTCCATTGCTCCCACTGGGCTCGGTGATGGAAGCTTATGTGCCTTCTTAAGGCGGTCGTCCCTAGGTGAGTGTTGGGCTTACCACGACTTATGCGTTGACTGCAAAGATTGCAGATGGTAACACTATTGTCAGCAGCGGACACGTTAAAAAAAGCCCACACTGCAGAGCCATGTGCCGTCGTCCTGGGAGTGCCAGATGTGACTGTACATGGTTGATGTCTCGCTCCTGATACATTAGCAGTCTGCTTTGTGCCTCCTGTGCAATGTAAGTTCTGCCTGCTTCTCCTCCCTATCTGCTGGTCCATATCTCCCTCTGAACTCCCCTCCTCTTCCTCTCTTGTGGGCACCCACGTGACATCACTAGACATGTCATCATCGACGTCACCTTCCCCACCGCTATAATTAGAGATCTTGGAGTAGGCAGCAACAGCGGGGACCAACCTTCTTGGGCTGATCTGGGTACTGTCGTCAGACTGCTGAGTGGCGGTTGTTACTACCTCCTCTTCCTGATCCAATGCCAAGAATGGCTGCGCATCGGAAATGTCTTGTGATGGATCAGAAAAGAATTCCTGTGACTCAAGCGGAAGGTATATGGTGGTGCTGGTGGTAGTGTCTTTGGGGGTGCACACAGCAGAGAGTGAAGAGGGTGCAGATCGAGAGGATGAGGAGGGTGCAGAAGAGTAAGGCTGAGTGAGCCACTCAACCAAGTCTGGTGAGTCGTTTGACGTAATCGCACGTACCTTCTGCAATTTGCCACTTTGGCTCAAGTCTGTTGCTTCTGCCCTACCCCTACCCCCCCTGCGGAAGGGCCTGCCTCTTTCTTTGGCTGTCATTTTTTAAATGACCCTGTGACAAAAGTCTCTAGAGAAGTGCAGTATGTATGTGGAAGAAGGTATATAACACCCCGCTTCAATCTGTCGTTTTTGGGAGCCACTGGTCTATCACACCAGTTATAATACTTTTTTTTATTGCGTTTGTCACTCTTTGTAGTATCGCTGCAGAACCACTTAGCAGTCACAATGCTGCACAGTGGAAATGCACTATACTGTATATATGTATTACACCCCTATATACTGCACACCAAATAGTACACCTATACCAGTCCTTAAAAGGACCTTTGTGGACCTAGTAGCTAGTGATTTGCAGGCTGTCCCTCAGTCCCTACACTGATAAAAGACAGCTGCAGAATCGGTCAGCAGTCAAGTATAATAGGCTTTCTATATTTGAAAGAAAGTATATTATACGTGTACAACCCTATATACTGTACACCTATACCAGCCCTTAAAAGGACCTTTGTGGACCTAATAGTAATAGCTAGTGATTAAACTGACTGTCCCTGCTCCACACAGCATCCTGTCCCTACATGGACAAAAGACAGCTACAGAATCAGTCAGCAGTGCACTCAGCAATCAGCAGCAGAGCAGTCAGCAGCAGTGCACCAGAACCCTATATACTGTACACCTATACCAGTCCTTGAAAGGACCTTTGGGGACCTAATAGTAATAGCTAGTGATTAAACTGACTGTCCCTGCTCTACACAGCGTCCTGTTCCTACACTGACAAAAGACAGCTGCAGAATCGGTCAGCAGTGCACTCAGCAATCAGCAGCACAGCAGTCAGCAGCAGTGCACCAGAACCCTATATACTGTACACCTATAACAGCCCTTGAAAGGACTTTTATGGACCTAATAGCTAGTGATTTGTGTCACTACAGTCTGTCCCTGCGCCACACAGCAACCTCCCCCTACACTGACAAAAGACAGAATGTAAAATAGCCACCAGATCAGGTCTATTTATAAGGTAGGGGGAATGTCCAATTGTCCATGTGCTGAAATGTTTCAATTGGCTGTCCTGTACCCCATGATGGATGTGTCATCATGGGTCAAAATTCTTTCCCAATGTAAATGCATATGTCCGCTGCACGAACAGCGCCAGAAGTCCGCCGGTTTGGTGAATTGCGAACACGCAAAATTTGCCGCGAACTGTCCACCGGGTGAAACGTAAGGCCATCCCTACTTACCAGTGTTTTGGTAGACTTAATGTACAGAGCCCTAACAGAAATGATAATGGTAGGTAGGTTGAGGTAGAAAGTGTGGTAGGTAGATAGGTTGTGTCGAGCACAAAAGTGGTGGAGACCATTAGAGGTGCATAGTTTAACTAATTGTAGTGACTGCCAAACAGAAACCGCCAGTGCTATGTGAGGTTATGTTCTTAGAGTAGTTTATGAAATGGTCAGGGAGCTTCCCTATTCTGGAAAATTATACTGTATGCTAGAGATCCTAGAAGAATATGACTGCAAATCCATTAAAGTTGAGTTGTGCAGGCTTCAGCCCCTAGCTTTCTGCAATGACTTTCTTGAGTTGGAAGCTGACTATCCAGGAAAATAAGATTTTTGGTTAGAGTGCTCTGTAGGTGTATTATAGATCTACAAGCTATTCCGTAGGCCTAGGCAGCAGGTCATTAATTGCACATCAGAGTGTGTATTTGTCCTGTTCGACCAACTCTGGAACACCTTTGAACCTGAGGTTGCTAAAATCCTGCAGTTGCTGGTTCATGTTAAATCTGTGATCAGTGCCAATTTGCAAAACTGAGACCCATTTTAAGGACTGCATGGTTGCATCTCTCAATGCAGCTGACTTCTCCACTACCCTCCAGCCTCAAGAAGACTGCCTGAAGATCTTATTTTAGTTACAAAATTGCTCCTGAAAAAGTACTTTTAATGTTGGAGGCAATGGCCTGTAAATCGTCATATGTTAAATTTGGCTCACATAGGCATATAGACAAGGATATGATCTTCCTGTAAAGTATGTGTTGAAAGGTTTGCTCCACAGTGGAGCTTTGACTGGTGGTTGTAGTGTTAGCGTAGTCAGACAGGCTGGGTCAGCAACAAGTTTTGACAGCAAGATACAAAGTCAAAATCCAGAAGAGTGCTCGGGGACAGGCAGGGTCATACCCAGACTGGCAGAGTAATCCAAAATTGTCAGGCATAGAGAGTAATTCGGGAATAAGGCAAAGTTCAAAGTCCTGAAGTTCAGCCGTTCAGTAGTATAGCACACACTATAGTATAGTATATAGTATAATATAGTATAGGAAACAGATCCAAAAACAGGCATAGTCCACAGGAAGTCCTGCAATTTAAGCTGATATGATTGTGGATTGATTGCACCTGGAAGACAGGTGGGGCAAAGCAGTGGCATACCAACTGGGGAGCAGTCCACCCCAGGTGCCACACACTGGGGGAGTGTCAGGCTGGAGACCCTTAAGTGAAGCAGTGACAGCGGGTGGCCTCAGGCAGTGCAGCGGTGATGTGACAGTGCAGGGAGAGCCCGGAGAAGCAATCTGTGACAGAGTGTGGGGCTGCTCTGGTACTGGCTCCAGCTCACTCACAGTGGTCTCCGGTAACAAGGTGGATGGTCTCTTAGTGGCGAAAGCTTCCCCTCTACCTCCACCCATTTAAATAGGTTATCCCAGCAGGTCAAGGGGCTTAAAGAAACCCCTACACATTGGCTGAGACACCCACATCCATTTGTAACCTGACCTTGCCAAGCCCTTGTTTTTCTAATGTCACCAGCATAACGCCACCTAGAGACAGAAAAGAGAAGGTGCAGCAAGTTTAGAACTAGAGAGGAATCAGTGGATCTACTAACAATTAACCAGGGAAACTACTGGCTGGCAAAATAAATTTACTAGCAACCCTACCTAAACACCAGGGTGCTACATCTATACTGCACAACTCTGGTTTCCCAGTGGCAGAGCAAAAAGAGCCACAGCCCCAAGACAGAAAGACCAAGGTTCACTCCCAGTCACATGCCAAGGCACACGTCACTTCCCTTCTAGCAGAGGGGTGGTTTGAAATGTGCAACACAGAGACTCTTCAGCCAGTGAGATTATCCAGATTTTAGGTTTTCCGGAAATTAAGTCTTTCTTGGCTACCTTAATATATTGCTTAATTTGTATCAGTGACAGTAAGTGTTTGACTTTGGTGCATACTGTTCAAGGTACTTTATCGCAGGAACACAGGGAAAGTAAGATACACAAGGAGAAAGTTAGAGAGGAACAGAAAATCTGGCTTATCCCATCATGATTGATAACACAAGCTTTACTTGTTCAGCGGGAACTGTCAGAGTGGCTTGAGCAGAAAACAGATGTTCGCTCTGCTCCTTTTCAACAAAATCTTACGTTACCCTTCAGGCGAGCCAGGTGGCTTTAGATCTTTTCGGTATCTTTTACTTGAACTATCTCATTCCTGCTTCGTTTTGGGCCTGCCTCACTGTTCCTCTCTTGGGGTGTACGTGATTAGCTCCAATAAACTCTCCAAAACAACATTTGAAAAATTACGCCTTAAGTGCTCAGTGAAAAAAAAAAACAAGCTGTTAGCTCAGAAGTGTTTAGAAGAGCTTGGCTGGTGCTGTGCAGGTGCAGAGACTGGCTTGATGCCAGGTCATGCTGGTGCCATAGGTTCTGGAGTAACATAGGTTTTATATTAACATTTGTCAGGCTTGATAAAGTTTCTTTAGAAAATTATTTTAAAAGAGAAAAGTATCGGCAGATTAAATGCATGCCAGATAGAGTTCTAGCTGTCAGATAACCATTTGATTTGGAAGGCATGTATGAATGTAATGTAAAAACAAAAATAGTTAAAGAATTCAATTTTTATTTGGCATATTTATTAACATGCTTATGAAGGTCTGGAAATATGTCAAGAAAAATTGTTAGCTCCTTAGCAGTAATGAAGTACAATGTTAAAGCTAAAGACCACTTTTTTTGTGTTTTAGATAGAGTGTAAAATTATGGGAAAGTGTCAAAACCCCTTTAAGATTTTTATTGTTGTGTTCGTTCCTGCTGGGAAGATTTGCCCTCTTTATTTGAACATGCGATCATTGTGACCTAGAAAGTGATGAGAAACTCAAAATGATCTTGCTGTCACCAAGAAAAGGACATTTAGAAGGCTGTTCTCTTGACCACTGTTTAAGCGAGACTTTTTCTTTGTTTTTGGAGTTTTCCTTTCACTTCTTGCTGTGTCTCCAATACACAATGAAATCTCTATAGGCGGAAATGTTGTTTGTTTATGTCAGGGAGGGGGGGGTACTATAGATCGCCACAGGGAGTAGGGAGGCGGAGCTATAATTGCCTGTGATTGGCTTTTATACCAGGGAGTGGGTGAACACTGAAGGCCGGTGTGGCAGTGGGAGTGGGTCTATAAGTCAATCACAGTCAATCATAACCCCGCTCCCTGCTCTCTATGCTGTCCTTTAGTACCCCCCCCCCCCCCCCCAACATAAGCAAACAGCATTTCCTTCAGCTGCCTGTGACATTTGCAGCTGCAGGGGAGACACAGAAAGAGGAATGATGTGCTTCTATTCTCTCTGGACCTTTCACATTTCTCAGGATACTGCAACTCCAGCTCTTCCCGCTCTTCTCCTATTCCCAGGTCCAGTAGGTGGGGCTTTGAGTTGCTGTAATTTTGCCCCACCTACAGGACCAGGGAATTTGAGAATGGGGAGAAGAGCTGAAGCTGCAGTATCCTGAGCAATGTGAAAAGTCCAGGGGGAAGGAGAACACAAGTAAGCAGTGCAGAGGTGAGAAAAAGGGTCACTTACTTCTGCACTCTGTGTCACTATTGACCTCTGAACTCTGTAGTAAGTGACACAGAGCTGAAAAGTGAGCTGAAAAGTGAGATGTCGGTAGTAAGTGATGTGGAGTTGAGGGGTCAGTAGTAAGTGATGTGTAATTCAGTAGACACGTGCAATTTGTTTTGGTCCAAATATAAATTTGGATAAATCGGAAATATATATATATGGAGCTATTGCTCCTTTGATTTTGAAGGTGCATTGCCCATCATATTATTTTGCCTGGCTACTGACCTGCACTGGCACTGACTTGCTGCTAGAGTTTTAATTAATAGCTCTGCTTTCCCTAAGCTTATTGAAGCACTCTCTTATCCCCCAAAGTCTGTCAGGAACCCCCAAAATTCATGTTGGCTGACATTTCACCTCAGGTTTGGATTCTTGACTTGTATTGAGGACATTCACCGATGGGCATCAGTCATTTTTGGATAGTTACCAGAGTTTTTTTCAGGACAGTAAACTCCAGGGAAAGTTGCTAGGGCACATAAAAATAAGCACACTCCAAAAGCCTACTTACAGCCAACACAGAAAATGGACCTTTACTTCCCCCGCCTAAATACCTGTTTTTTTTCCCACCAGGTAGGGATTTTGTATAAGAATACTATGCCACAACTTTGAGCCAAACTTTTTACTTGAATGAGTTGTGTTCGGTAATTCTTTATTGGATGCTGACCATGTAAACCTGCAGCTGGGCGGTCTGAAGGTAGTAAAATCATGGCTCAATTACTTATTTTTATTGCCCCGACTGCCCATATAAACAAGGCTTAAAGCAGTAGCTCAACTCTCTGAATGAGCCATTAGACTTCCTGTGAAGGACTTGCACCCAGCTAATCCAGACACCCCTCTTGCAGCATAATTTCACCATTGGGGCTACTATCCAGGATTGAGCTTCATTCCTCCTGAGTCCTGGGCAATGATTTCAGCCTGGCAGTGCTTAGCTCCAGGCCCAAGCTTTGGGCCCGCTTTCCTCAAGCACGTGTGTCCTCCCCAGGTAGGAGGACTATGGGGTCAGGAAACAGCTATAAACACATCCTTTCCAGGCAAAGTCTGGGAGGCAAGAGAGCTTTTCAAATGATTCATCCAAATAATTATACTCTTTTCTTGACACGCACCACTGACAGTAAACCTCCTAGTGGTTAGCCCAGGGAGATATAAATATTCATACTCCACACTATTGCCAGGGACTCCCCCTGACAGCAGGTACAGTTATACAAAAACCTGAACTGAAAGGGGTTGTAAACTGTATCGGATCTCCAAGTCCGCTGGGAAATCCTTGAAGCTGAGGAAGTGCTAACTTATCCATGGCCACCTTTTACCCCCCCCCCTCCAGTAACTGGATGACACACAGTTCGGGGAGTCAATCAACACTTTATTTAGCCACAGCTGGCTTTTTATCTCATTCCCCATGCAAGGGGTTTCTCAACTCATTTTCCAGGGGCATTCCCCTAAAAATAAAAGCGTTCCCTACACATGACTAGGAGTGTAATTACATCCTGTAGCAGATTCATTAACACACTGAACAATAGGGGAATGGAAAGCTGCCTCAGACCCTACTTAACCCAATTTATTTATACAGACATCAGTTGACATTCTGTCTCTACATCTCCTGGAATGCCTATTTTAGTTATAGTTCCTGGTTATCAACTTCACAGTGTAACGGGGACTACATCTTTATATTTCGCTACATAAACCCTTGTGTTTTTTCACCTTAATGCATCCTATGCATTAAGGTGAAAAAACCCTGGCAGTGACTGACCCCCAAGCCCCCCCCCCCCCTTTTTACTTATCTGAGCCTCGTATTTTTGCCAGTGGAGACGTGCTTTCCCTCTCTCCACGGATCCTGGCTATTGATTGGATAGATTGATAACAGTGCAGCTATTGGCTCTCGCTGCTGTCAAACAAATCCAATAACGTGGGGGGGTGGGGCCGAGTCCGGCATTTGTGCCCCCCCAACCCCCCGGGAGAGCGTTTCTCCTAGGGGGTTATCTGATGTGGAGAGGAGCCGCGAGAGCAGCCGAGGGACCCCAGAAGAGGCAGATCGGAGCCACACTGTGCAAAACGTGCTGCGCAGTGGAGGTAAGTATGATATGTTTGTGTTTCTAAAATAATAAAAAACAAGGGTTTACAACCCCTTTAAGTAAAAATCGGTAGCAAACAGAACTACCAATTCATGCTGAGACTTTCCACAGCAAGCACCAAATTTAGGAAAAGGACAAGGACATGCCTGCTTATAGCCAGGTCCCTTCATCAGTGTTATTGTTTGATCCTGCCTGCTGTTGGGGAGTGTCACTGGCAATTGTGTGAGGAGGTACAATAATGCTGAGTTATAAATATTTATATTTCCCTGACCAACAACTAGGAGGTTTGTCCCCACAGGCACTGTATATGCTGTAAATATTTGGTGTGACCATCTGGAAGCACTCTTGCCTCCTATGTCCTGCTAGGAGAGGATCTGTGCATCGGAGGCTTGTCTGAACTGAAGCCTAAGCCTGGGGCCTGGAAGATTTTCCTGCTATCCTGCTGGAGAATACATCCTGGGGTGAGCAGGAAGGTGGCTATGTGGATTGGAGCACCACAGACGAGAACTTCTGAAGATTTTCCTGGAGAGCTGGGTTGGTGGATTCTGGTGGACTGAACCAGCCTCTACATTTTTTACATCTCTTGGGCACATAAGGAACAGGTTCTTCTTCTGATATTTGGCAGTCTTTCCCACTCAACCAGTCTCAAGTTGTTGCAAAAGCGTCTCTGTCCCCTTATTGCATTCTCTAAAAAGTCAAATAAATGAAAAATCCAATAGAGAGTTCATAGTGTAGCAGACATGGAAGGAGGCAGCACCAACGTAAATATTTAATTCATCCTTATTGTACAAATAATTTTCTGAAAGGGAGGATTCATTTTTATCCTGACCACTTGGCCTCCCTCTGACCATTGTACTCCACTGATAGGTCCAGGGCCGGATTAACATAGGGGCTATTGGAGCTGCAGCTCCAGGCCCCTTTCTCAAGATAGGCCCATTTGCCCAAAAAAAAAAAAAAAAAAAAAGATCGACTTCGAGGATTGTAGCTCGGCGATCAGGAGTCACAGAGACCCCATATTTGGTGGGTATGTAGCTAAAGACCCACCCCAGCATTGGTTAAAATATGGGGCTGCTATCATATATGGTTCCAAAGATACAGGTCTCCTTGCGCAGCCTGTCAGAAGCTACATACAGAGCGGCAGTATAGATACAAGCTGGAACACTCTGCAGCAGACTGAGAGGATGAATTCACAGCGCTTATAATAATTATTTGTATATTACTTATGATAATTAACCCCTTGGCAACCAGGCCCATTCTGAGACTTCTCTCCTACATGTAAAAATCATCATTTTTTTATGCTAGAAAATTATCAGAACCCTCGAGCATTATATATTGTTTTAGCAGACACCCTATGGAATAAAATGGTGGTATTTGCAACTTTTTATGTTGGAAAGAAACTGTTTTATTCATAAAAAAAAAACACTAAAGTTATCACGATTTTTTGTTGTGTATTAAGCCATGCTTTACATTTTTTTACAGGTTACATGTTTAGAGTTACAGAGGAGGTCTAGTGCTAGAATTATTGCTCTCGCTCTAATGATCTTGGCGTATGTAACCTGTGTGTATCTGGCTCTGATACTAACCAGTGCCTACCCAGGGACTGACTAGTATCTCTCCCCAGCCTGTCCCCACACACCCTCTCACCTGCTGCACTGTGAATGGGGCAATCACTCCCGCAGTGTTATTGTGTTCTGCCAGTGAATACAATGATTAGTGTTGCTAACTATAGCTGGCAGCACTGATTGTTTTGGGGAAAACCTGACAGGCTGGTTGCACTCAAGTCGGTTAATAGGTTGACTTGTGTAAAACCAGCTAGCCCATACATAGATCGACTATGGCTGGTGTCTGCTTAATTGGTGTAATTTCAATCCATGTCTGGCCCACTTAACCACTACGCAAGTCCCTAAACATCCTTCCACAAACCTTTACATTTTTCCTTCCCAGATTACTTCATCCTCCTCTCCTATATATAGTGCCCACTGTCATACTCTCCACACTTCTCTCCTATACATAGTGCCCACTGTCATACTCTCCACACTTCTCTCCTATACATAATGCCCACTGTCATACTCTCCACACTTCTCTCCTGTACATACTGCTCACTGTCATACCCTCCACACTTCTCTCCTATACATAACGCCCGCTGTCATATCCTACACTCTCCTCACCTGTACATAGTGCCCGCTGTCATACACTTCTCTCCTGTACATAGTGTCCACTGTCGTACCCTTCACACTCCTCTCCTATACAGTGCCCACCGACATACCCTCCATACTCCTCTCCTATACATAGTGCCCACCGCCATACCCTCCATACTCCTCTCCTATACATAGTGCCCACCGCTATACCCTCCATACTCCTCTCCTGTACATACTACTCACTGTCATACCCTCCACACTCCTCTCCTATACATAGTGCCCACTGTCATACCTCCAACACTTCTCTCCTATACATAGTGCCCACTGCCATACCTCCAACACTTCTCTCCTATACATAGTGCCCACTGTCATACCCTCCACACTCCTCTCCTGTACATACTACTCACTATCATACCCTCCATACTCCTCTCATATACATAGTGCCCACTGTCATACCTCCAACACTTCTCTCCTATACATAGTGCCCACTGCCATACCTCCAACACTTCTCGCCTATACATAGTGCCCACTGTCATACCCTCCACACTCCTTTCCTGTACATACTACTCACTATCATACCCTCCATACTCCTCTCATATACATAGTGCCCACTGTCATACCTCCAACACTTCTCTCCTATATATAGTGCCCACTGTCATACCCTCCACTCCTGTACATACTACTAACTTTCATACCCTCCATACTCCTCTCCTATACATAGTGCCCACCATCATACCCTCCCTCCACACTCCTCTCCTGTAATTACTGCTTACTGTCCTACTCTCCTGTACATAGTGCCCACTGTCATACCCTCCACACTCTTCTCTTATACATAGTGCCCAATTTCATACCCTCTACACTCCTCTGCTGTGCATACTGCCCACTGTCTTACCCTTCACACTCCTCTCCTGTACATAGTGCCTTCTGCCATACCCTCTGCACTCCTCTCATGTACATAGGGCCCACTGTTAGACCCTCCACATTCCTCTCCCTCACCTGCACATACTTTCCACTTTTATACCATCCACACTCCTCCCCTATGCCTCTTACCCACAAAAACTGTTCTTTAAAATTATATGTTAAAATGATATGTTAAAATTATATGTGCCGCAATGTTACCAGCTCTAGAATAGGCACTTTTGTCAGTTCAACTAAAGGAAATCTCACAGTCCTCATATTTGTTCTGCCCCATTATTAGTACTTATTTTATTTTGTAATTACTATTGTGATGTATAGAGGAACACGGGGGATGTCAGCTACTCTAAATATAGCACTTGTAAAAAAAGTGTCCCTAAAATATATTTGAAATGTTGACAACCATGTACTTAGGCACTGCCCAAGGGCCACAGGGTCAGTAGGGGCCCCATGAGAGGCTCCGGTGATAGTAAAGCGGTAGTAAACTTTTCTAACATTACTACTTTTTAGAGGCCCTTGGGGAGATTATGCAATAATGTAGAAGTGTGCCCAGCATATTAGCACTTTAGGGTACACTTAAATTGTCAGATTGAGCCCTCCAGTGCTGTGCTGTGATCAGTCTGGCGGGGCCCGGGCACTTCCATCTTCACCCGGTCTTCCTTCTGGGTTCTGTGCCTTCCGTCATTTGCCTTGGCCAGGCTGCGTTGATGTCATTCCCTCTTTCTCCCATTCCCCCCTTTCTCTCTCATCCTCCCTCCCTTACCCCTCATACCTCTTGCATCCCCTTTCTCTCTCTCTCTTCCTCCCTCTCTCTCTTTAATTTAATTTGTTATAACAAAAAAAAATTTTCATTTTTATTTATTTATTGTTTATAAAAGGCCCCATCAAAATCCTCAGCACCAGGCCCACGATGTTCTTAATCTGGCCCTGGATAGGCCCTATTCACCCAATGTGTTCCTGTGAGAGCAGACTGCAAAGGCAATATATTCACTCCTGGACTGTCCAGTGCCGTACAGATGGGGTTGCATATTTTTTGCTTGACTTGTTTTTGCCATATTCTGTTTTTGCAGACAAGATGAAAAAGCTCAACTTTGCCTGCTACTGAGGCATTACAAACTGTCAGATCTTAAAGCATTTTCGAAATTGCTTTGTAAATCCGGCGATCCTCCAGAGATCTCTTCTTCCTCTTAGATGCGCTCTAAACCTCATTATCTTCTAGTTTAGCTCAGTATTCTGGCCAACTGTCAGATGGCTTGTGAATGCTGCTGCTAATGAACTACAAACTGTCAAGGGGGATGGAAGTGCTGTCCTACTGTAATATTTATGCAACTGGAGATCTTGTTGTACCATTTTATCATGTATATTGTGTGTGAATGACAACTTTTAAGATTTGTGTTGATTTATATAAAATAAACAAAATCATTTCCAATTTTTCTATATTTGGGTGACATACACTGAATAATTTAGCTGCATAAATGAAGAAAAAAATGGAAATAAAGGGACCATGCACGCTCATCTTAAAGTTTATCTCATATGGTATTTTTGTTTTGATTTTATATTTGAATGTGGCATAAACGCTGTAACATGACTGAAGCTGTCATTAAAAGCCTGTGCAATACTTACCTATCAATAGCCCAGGACTCCCTACAGCTGTTATCATCTAAAAGCAGCAATGGTAGTGGGAGTGACATTTGAGTAGTTTCACAGCTACCACATGTCTTGTCACTGTGACTGGTGAACTTGAGGGAACCCAGAGCCATTGATTTGCCAAGCTCACATGGTTTGTGTTACCATGGTAGGCGATAGGTTGGAGTTGTAGGTGTAAAATAAGTTTGGATTAGATCATACTTTATTATGTATCTTGCGTATCATTGTAATGGGCATCTAAGCTACATCTTTATCCAGATGGGTGGTCAGTGATCTTTAGTGTTGTGGTTTGCTGTCTGAGGTGTGGACAGGCATTGAGCAGTCAACTTAACACTGCTAAATTTTCTGTGTGTCTAAACACATGTACCAGCATTTGGTGCATGTGGAGGGCTGTGGCCAAGAACATAGGTGAGTCTGTTGTTTGAGGACTGACTCCATTACTGATCTTACCCAGGAAATCAGACTGCCTTTGTTGGCATGTGTAAATTCCCTTTATTTGTTGCACTTCCTTGGGTGATGCAGTGGGTGGAGTCAATGCCCCTTTAAATGCCAGCTGTGAGTGGGATTTGGAGGAGATGGGGTATAGATGTAGGACATCCCAGGTCAGCATGATGTAGTTCCATACTAGGTGGAGAGAGATAGAAAGCTGTCTGCAGGCTGAACTGCCAGGGTGACCTGTAGAGGGCACATAAGGGGAGATGGAGAAACTTTGCCACCCCTGACCTCTGTCTAGCAGGTTCTGTGGCTTGGTTTAGATGGTCTCATGGCCTAAGTGAGAAGCAAACTATGTGTGAGAGGAGAACACCTTCCTGTGGGAAGAGTCTGGGAACATCTGGGAAGATGGCTGCAATGGTATTGTGAGTATACCGAGTGTTCTGCACAAAAAAGATTGCTGGGAAGTTTTGTTAATGACTGTTGTTTAGTGAAGAAGAAATGCCATGATTAATGATCATGATTAATTATGATTAACTAACAGCTTGCAGTAAAATTTTAAAAATGCTTTTTGACTGGACACTCTTTATTCTAGGTAATAGGACTTAGGCCAGGAATATGTGAGAGGACAGGCTACAGGCCAGAAAGTAAGTGACACAAGATGGCGGAGTGATTCCAAAACAACAAGTTGGTGACTATCCCATCCAAGAAAAAACAGAGTTGGTCCAGATTCAGCCCAGTGGGAACCACCGCCCAATGCGGGACCTTAAAACCTTGACCTCGCTGAGGCTTCTGACACAGTTTTTTACATTAATTTTTTAGTTGTTCTTACCCCTGCTATTTTATCAACTTCCTTGTTTTATCAAGCCTTTTTGGGGGTGGGGGGGCTGTGACCACCCTGCCCAAGTACCATTATCCAGTTCCCCTGGGGGTCCTCAAGTGCCAGTACATGGTTATAAAGTAAGGTTGGTCCCTGCAGTAAGGATCTGTTCCTGGGAAACAGGTGTCCCAGAATTTATCCAACCCACATGGTATTTGCCCAGCAGTTTTTAAAACGCAATTTTTGGAGAAAAATCGGACTTTTTAGAATTCTAATTCTATTCTGCAAAAAAAACCACAAGGCATAACCCAATTTTATTTGTAAAATATAGAAGATGATGTTACTCCGAGTAAATATATACCAAACATGTCATGCTTTAAAATTGCACACACCCATGCAACGTCGACAAACAATATAAATTTTACTATCCATAGGTCGACGCTTTAATGAATAGTCTTTACAGGTTACCACTTTAGATTTACAGAGGAGGTCTGGTGCTAGAATTACTTCCCATAATCTGACATTCGCGGTCACATATGTGGGATGATCACTGTTTGTGTGTGTGTGGGACTGACACATCACATTTGCCTTTAAGCGCGAGCACTAGAGGGCATGGGAGGACACGGGCAATTTTTTTTTTTTTAATTACTAATTTATTTTATTTTATTTTTACACTGTTGCTTTCATTTTTTTTTTTGCATCACTTTTATTGCTACCTCAAGGAATGTAAACATCCTTGTGATAGCAATAGGCATGTGACAGGTATTCTACAGGACCCCAAATCAGCATTCAATGCTTTAGGTTTTTTACAATTGGGTCTAAAGGTTTCTGAGTAAACAGGACGTAATGACATATTAGCCCTTGTACACACGGTCGGATATTCCGACTGTGTGTGGTCTCCATCGGACTGTTTTTTCCAACTTGCCGGTAAGATTTTCCAACAAAATGCTCCGATCGGACATACTCCGATCATGTGTAGCCTACTCTGACGGACAAAGTGCCACGCATGCTCAGATCAAATTCCTAGACCAAAGCTATTGGCTACTAGCCTGAACGTAGTCCCGTCGTAACTAAATAACGTCATCACGTTATGTACAATCGGATTTTCCGACAACTTTGTCCGACCGTGTGTGTGCAAAATCACTTCCGGGCCTCTTCCGGAATTAATCCGTCGGAATTACTCCGATGGATTTGGTTGTCGGAATCTCCGACCTTGTGTACAAGGGCTAACTGTTATGAACAGCTGATTAAAGCCATTCCTGGCTTTGATTGGCTGTCTGGCCAGCCAGTGGACATGCTGACTGGTCGCTCAGGTCTCCTGGTAGGATGGGAAAGCCTGAGAGAGGCACAGAAGGTGGTGGGAGGGGGGACGTTCCCTCTTGCTGCCTGTCATAGCAATCAAGCAGCTAATAAGCCGCTCCAATTTCTATTAGAAGAGAGCTGACCGCCGGCTCTTAAAAACGATACTGGGGTGATGCCTGCAGCACATCATCCCGGTACAACCCCCGAAAATCCAGTGAAGTACGAGTATGTTGCTGGACGTGAAGTGGTTATTCCTTACTCCTGAACTCTGTGTGTTACTTAATAATTATGTAACACACAGAGTTTAGGGTCAGGATTAAGTCATGCACAGAGTTTAGGGGGTCAGGATTAAGTCTTAATCCTGACCCCTGAACTCAGTGTGTTATTTAACCACTTAAAGACCAGCCGCTGCAGTTGTACTGCAGCAGGTTGGCTCTCCTGGTTGAATCGCCGTCATTGTACTTCGGCCGCTTTAAGAGCTCTATGGGGTGTGCATGTGATCCTGCGGTGAAATTCCAGAGCTGATGTATGTGACCAGGGGCCGCAATCTCTGCTGGTCATCTCGATCGCTCCTGAGAGAGACAGAATGGGGATCTGTCAATGTAAACAGACAGATCTCCGTTCTGTCAGGGGCGGATAAACAGATCTGCCGTTCCTAGTGATCAGGAACAGTGATCTCTCTCTTCCTTCATTCAGTACACTCCCACCACAGTTAGAAACACCTCCCTAGGGAACACTTAACCCCTTGCTCGCCCCTAGTGTTAACCCCTTCCCTGCCAGTGACATTTATTCAGTAATCAGTGGCTATTTTTAGCTCTGATCGCTGTATAAATGTCACTGGTCCCAAAAAAGTGTCAAAAGTGTTCTCTCTGTCTGTCTGCCACTCCAGTTTCCTCCCACACTTCAAGGACATGCAGGTAGGTAAATTGGCCCTAGTATATGAATGGGGACCTTAGATTGTGGGCTCCTTGAGGGTAGGGACTGATGGGAGTGTGCAATGTATAGAGATAGACACTCACTCAGGTTGAACTGCATGGACTCGTGTCTTTATTCAACCTTACTAACTATGAAACTTAGTCTTGACCCCATAACTCTGTGCATTACTTAATCCTGACCCCTGAACTCTGTGTGTTACTTAATGTTGACCCTGAACTCTCGGTCTTATCTTGAACTCTGTATGTTACCTAACCAAACCCTTTTATGCTCCCCCCACTGTTTGCCACAATTTTGTCCCACCCACAATTCCCTTTTGCCCATTTTTTTTTCCATTTGGGAATGGGGTGGTTTTGTGGGTGTGGCTACACTTAATGGTGTGGTTTAGTGGTCATGGTCAGTAGGGTATCCCCAAACTTCATTTTTAAAGTCTCATAACTATTATAAAGCATCCCAAAAATGTGGCTGCTAAAGGGGAACAGTGGTTTAAAATAGTGATAAAGTTTGAATTCACATCAACCTTAGGTTTGAGGCAGACTTATAATGGAGTGTATATGCAGAAGGAATAGATAACCCAGCCACCTTACCATAAAAGGAAGGAGCTGTTTGAAAGAGCTGACAATTCTAGGTTGGTAGAGTTACTGTGGTGGGCTACATCCTTTTGTACTACCTTTTATTCACAGTGCTGAAGACTATTCTATCCAAAAGTATATGACTGTGTAATTTAACTGTTGGAGCTATATAAATCCTGTATAATAATAATTTTGACACTCTTGCTTAGTAACACTTTCTTAGGGAGGGAGTTCCACATTTTTACTGCTCTAATAGTAAGGAACCTTTTCCTCAATCTAAAGTTAAACATATTTTCTTCTAACCTCAAATCATGTCCATGTGTCCTCTTCAAGGGCCTTAGATTAACAGTTTATTACAGTTACTGTAGTAAATCACCTTTGAGTCCCCCTGTTTTCTAGTGTGAATAATTATAATCTACGCAATAGGTCCTCCATCTCCCTTGGCAATTCAACGTCTTTCCTCAGGATTGGTGACCAAAATCGAACTGTTCAGGCCAAACCAGTGTTTTGTAAAAAGATAGAATTTCTTAAAGTGGAAGTAAACCCATCGATTTAAACAGTTAAAAACTGTCATAACGAATCACATGTGCAGCACCATAGCAGTTGAAGATTAAACAGAGGCAAAGATGGCAGCTTCCTTGGCTGAAAACGATAGGGGAGTTTACTTCCACTTTAATATGTAATTTGCATGTGCATTTTTGGCACTCATGTGCATAACTTTACTAAGTTTAGTTAGTTTGCATACGGAAGTTGGCTGGGAATCTGTAATTTGCAACAAGAGTAGCAGCAAGTGAACATCATTGGGTGCCATGGGTTGTTGTGTGAAATTTGTTTTATTATTTCACTTTTTCGTCAATGAGCAATAAAGGGGTACAGTGTAGTCCATGCTTATTCACCTTGGGGGACGGGGGGATATCTGCAGGTTTCCTTATTATTCAGGGAGATTTCAGATTCTGATAAGCCCTCCATACAGACCACCACATTTCTTATGGGGACAGTGGGTGGGAAGTACGCCCCAACCCCCCCAAACACACACACACACTCTCCTAGCCACACAGACTGCATATATGAATTAGGAAATTTTATTAAATTTGAGGAGTATTTCCTTTTCTTTTTTTTTTTGACTAGTCGAGTCTGCGTTTTTCAGGCTTCTGCCAGTAAGCAGGGCCGTCTTTAAGGCAGGGCAAAAGGGGCAGCTGCCTGGGCCCTGTCATTGTTGTGGGGCCCAAAGAAGCTGCCTCATACTTGCCAACTATTCCAGTTTAAATCCCCTTGTCCCTTGAAGTTTTAGTCCTGTTCTGTGTCCGGATATCAGTGTGAAGTGCTGGTACTAATGCTGCCCAGCTCTGCCCTGTTGTGTACAGATGACTCGCCTGCAGACCCTGTGGTTACATGTAAATAACTGGCATGCATATGTAAATAGAGGTGGCATTACTAAGCAAATAGATGTGGCCAGCAGCATTCATATGTAAATAAAGGCGGCATTCATATGTATATCATGCTTCCCTGCAATGAGAAGATGATGTGCTGTAACCTCTAGCAACCAATCAGTGAGCAGTATTACTGTACAGTAAACTCTAGCAACTAATAAGCAGAAATCATTTGCTGTAACCTCTAGCAACTAATCAGTGAGCCATAATGTGTGCTGTAACCTCTAGCAACCAGTCAGTAATCAGTAATGATATGCTGTAACTGCTGGCAACCAATCTCAATTGCTGCCTGATCTGATACAGTAAACTGATATTCAGTCTTGCTTTTATTTATTGTATGTCTCCGAGCAGGTGGAGAGTGAAATTGCATGGGGGGGGGGGTGCCCGGGTCCAATCAATATTAAAGACGGCCCTGCCAGTAAGTCTGTTCGTTTTCAACATTCCTTAATAGACCAAGCTGTCCAGCAAAAATAGAAGTTAGAGGGCTGAAACAAGCAATTTATCATTGACAGGGGTGCTGTGCGGTTTATATACTCTTTTAGAAAAAAAAGCATGTGTGCACCCTGCCTGAACCATACAAGACCAAATGCCTTTACCACCTAGAAGGATACCTTGTAAGGGGGTGACAAATCCCCCTACCCATTTGTAGACAATGGGGTTTATTTACTAAATGCAAATCCACTTTGCACTGCAAGTGCACTTAAAAGTAAAGTCACTGTAGATCAGAGGGGGATATGCAAGGAAAATAAAAAACAGCATTTTAGCTTGCACATGATTGGATGATAAAATCAGCAGAGCTTCCACTCATTTCAGATCTACCCCTTAGACCTTGTAACACAGTCGGACATTCCGACATCAAAATCCGTCTGATTTTTTTCCGATGGATTTCGTCCGAAACTGGTGTTTTATACACACGGTCGGACAAAGTTGTCGGAAAATCCGATCGTTCGGAACATGATGACGTTCGTTCGTTGCGACAGGACTACGTTGCGGCTAGTAGCCAATAGCTTTGATCTCGTAATTTGATCTGAGCATGCGTGGCACTTTGTCCGATTGGAATTCTCTACAAACGATCAGACAAAGTTCTATCGGATCATGCTGTCGGAAAATTTTATATCCAGCTCTCAAACTTTGTTGATCGGACATTCCGACGGAAAAAGCCCGATGTAGCCCACTTTTCCGTCTGAATTTCCGACCGTGTGTACAGGGGCTTAGATTTAGAACGACTGTACTTTCAAGTGCACTTGCAGTGCAAAGTGGATTTACCTTTCGTAAATAACCCCCATTGTGTCCCATGTTGAGGTAATAAGGCTGGATTCACATCTATGTATTTTTAGAGCTTTTTACATTTTGCTGATTTGCACTACAGAACGTGTTCCATAGGAAACCATGGTAAATGGACTGTAGTGCAAATCTGCACAATACAAAAAGCACTAAAATGCATAGGTGTAAATCCAGCCTAAGGGTTTCATACCTACGTTCTGTTTCTCAAAAGGGGTGTGGGAATCTACAGGGTACCGTATATACTCGAGTATAGGCCGACCCGAATATAAGCCGAGGCCCCCAATTTACCCCCAAAAAAACTGGCAAACTTATTGACTCGTGTATAAGCCGAGGGTGAGACATGCCTGTCCATCCCTGTGTGTGTGTCCGTCCATCCCTGTGTGTCCGTCCATCCCTGTGTGTCCGTCCATCCCTGTGTGTCCGTCCATCCATCCCTGTGTGTGTGTGTGTCCATCCATCCATCCATCCATCCCTGTGTGTGTGTGTCTCCATCCATCCATCCATCCATCCCTGTGTGTGTGTGTCTCCATCCATCCATCCATCCATCCCTGTGTGTGTCTCCATCCATGTGTGTGTGTGTGTGTGTGTGTGTGTGTGTGTGTGTGTGTGTCCAGCCTACCTTTGTCCCGAGCCTCCGTCCCGTGCCTTGCCTCCTTGCCTCCGTCCCGTGCCGTGCCTTGCCTCCTTGCATCCGTCCCGTTTCGTGCCTTGCCCCCGTCCCGTCCCGTCCCGTGCCGTGCCGTGCCTTGCCTTGCCTCCGTCCCGTGCCCTCTTCGTCGGCGGCCATTGTAAAATTCAAAAGCTGCGCCGCCGCCTTCGCCTGTGATAGGCGGAACACTGAATTTCCCAGCAGCCTGTGTTCCGCCTATCACAGACGTCGTATCATCCTCGTCCGTAGTACGAGGATGATACGATGTCCGTGATAGGCGGAACACAGGCTGCTGGGAAATTCAGTGTTCCGCCTATCACAGGCGAAGGCGGAGCCGGAGGCGCGGCTTTTGAATAGAATGGCCGCTGTCTGTCTGCTCGACACGCTGATCGAGCGGGCAGACAGCGATGACTCGAGTATAAGCCGAGGGGGGCACTTTCAGCCTCAAAAAAGAGGCTGAAAATCTCGGCTTATACTCGAGTATATACGGTACGTATGAGAATCTGGAAGTTCCCTTTAGAATAAGGAGGCCCCCAGATATCTGTTCCTCCCCAGGTGAGTGAGTAACTGGTACCCCTTGTTATTCATTTATAAATAAAATAATCAGGTTAAAAAAACACATCATGAATAAAGTCCTTTATTATAAATAAATACATTAAATTAAATAAATAAACAAACAATGCCCACCAATGCAAGTCCAATGTCACTACAAGGGGCACTACCATAACCAGATTAAAGTAACCTGGAGTTCAAATTTAAATACTTAATTAAAACTATAGAATGAAAACATATTTGAATACTAATATATATACAGTGGTGTGAAAAAGTGTTTACCCCCTTCCTCATTTCCTGTTCCTTTGCATGTTTGTCACACTTAAGTGTTTCGGAACATCAAACCAATTTAAACAATAGTCAAGGACAACACAAGTAAACACAAAATGCAATTTGTAAATGAAGGTGTTTATTATTAAAGGTGAAAAAAAATCCAAACCATCATGGCCCTGTGTGAAAAAGTGATTGCCCCCCTTGTTAAAACATACTATAACTGTGGTTGTCCACACCTGAGTTCAATTTCTCTAGCCACACCCAGGCCTGATTATTGCCACACCTGTTCACAATCAAGGCATCACTTAAATAGGAGCTGCTTGACACAGTAAGGTCCACCAGAAGATCCTTAAAAGCTACACATCATGCCGAGACCCAAAGAAATTGAGGAACAATTAAGAAAGAAAGTAATTGAGTTCTATCAGTCTGGAAAGGGTTATAAAGCCATTTCCAAAGCTTTGGGAATCCAGCGAACCACAGTGAGAGCCATTATCCACAAATGGCGAAGACATGGAACAGTGGTGAACCTTCCCAGGAGTGGCCGGCCGCCCAAAATTACTGTCACGTACCTAGTAGACGAGCCCGGTTTGCAGGAAGCGGCCCCTCGTAGCCCCTGGCTGAAGAACCCCTGGAGGTGGTAACAGAAGCTCAAAAGTTCAGGGGGCACAAGTGCCTGGCAGGTAGATGCTGGTCCGGATGGGCGGCAGGACACCAACAGCGAGTAGATGGAGCTGATGACAATAGGCTGGTGTAGGCAGGCACAAGTGGTAGACTGGCTGGCAGACGAACGTCAGCGGGGACAGCAGTCACAGGATACCCAAGCAGGTAGGTAGAAACAGCAGAGTCGGGTGCAGGCCGGGTCAGCAGGTAGCGGTCAACGTGGTACAAGAGGGATGAGGCAGAGGCGTAGTCAGACAAGCAGGAGGTCGTAGGCCGGCAGCAACGGATCAGGGTCAAGGTCAAGCCGGGTAACAGGAATCAAGGTATCAGACACGGGTAAAGAATAGCAGGATCTCCGAGCACGCTGTAGACTGGACAGCAAGAACGAACTGGCTCAAGGACCTTAAGAAGCCCGTAGGGCGCCAAACGGTCGCACGACGAGTCAGCGTGCGCGAGCGGCCGTGCGCCCGTTCGTGCCCCCGTTCGTTCAAGCCGACGTGAGTGCGTCCGATGGCTCTAACGCTTGTTAACGGAGCACGACGAGTCTTTGACAACAAGCTTCTGTGGGTAAGTCTCTCGTGCGCAAACGGGACGCCAGGACGATCGTGACAATTACCCCAAGAGCGCAGCGACGACTCATCCAAGAGGTCACAAAAGACCCCATAACAACGTCCAAGGAACTGCAGGCCTCACTTGCCTCAGTTAAGGTCAGCGTTCATGCCTCCACCATCAGGAAAAGACTGGGCAAAAATGGCCTGCATGGCAGAGTTCCAAGGAGAAAACCACTGCTGAGCAAAAAGAACATCAAAGCTCGTCTCAATTTCTCCACAACACATCTTGATGATCCCCAAGACTTTTGGGACAACATTCTGTGGACCGATGAGACAAAAGTGGAACTCTTTGGAAGGTGTGTGTCCAAGTATATCTGGCGTAGAAGGAACACTGCATTTCATAAAAAGAACATTATACCAACAGTAAAATATGGTGGTGGTAGTGTGATGGTCTGGGGCTGTTTTGCTGCTTCAGGACCTGGAAGACTTGCCGTGATAAAAGGAACTATGAATTCTGCTGTCTACCAAGAGATCCTGAAGGAGAATATCCGACCATCTGTTCGTGTACTCAAGCGTAAACGAACTTGGGTTCTACAGCAGGACA
Source organism: Lithobates pipiens (assembly GCF_037356315.1). Taxonomy (NCBI): domain Eukaryota; kingdom Metazoa; phylum Chordata; class Amphibia; order Anura; family Ranidae; genus Lithobates; species Lithobates pipiens. Next base: position 518,091,612 of record NW_027507758.1, read on the forward strand.
ATGATCCTAAACACACCATCAAGTACACCACCGAATGGCTGAAGAAAAACAAAATGAAGACTTTGGAGTGGCCTAGCCAAAGTCCTGACCTGAATCCTATTGAGATGTTGTGGTATGACCTTAAAAAGGCCGTTCATGCTCGAAAACCCTCTAATGTAACTGAATTAGGACAATTCTGCAAAGATGAGTGGGCCAAAATTCCTCCAGGACGCTGTAAAAGCCTCATTGCACGTTATCGCAAACGCTTGGTTGCAGTTGTTGCTGCTAAGGGTGGCCCAACCAGTTATTAGGTTTAGGGGGCAATCACTTTTTCACACAGGGCCATGATGGTTTGGATTTTTTTTCACCTTTAATAATAAACACCTTCATTTAAAAATTGCATTTTGTGTTTACTTGTGTTGTCCTTGACTATTGTTTAAATTGGTTTGATGTTCCGAAACACTTAAGTGTGACAAACATGCAAAGGAACAGGAAATGAGGAAGGGGGCAAACACTTTTTCACACCACTGTATATATATATTTATTTATTTAATATATAACACATAAAGAAAAACTTAGCCACCAATGTATGCAGAGTTTACATGCTTCTCCTGTCATCAAGCCTCCCTCAGAGCCTGTAGCTTGGTTTCAGATAGTTTGGAACAAGTACACCACCATTTTTTATATCAATGATTTGCCTACGTGCCTTACAAAGGTCTTTTACCACTGTCTAGCCTACCTAATACAAGCACATTGCCTGTCAATATCAATCAAATGAGGCAGGCACCTGCCCTAAGGTAAAGAAAGAAGACACCTGGCCCGTGGTAGGTTGCCTTATGCAGGATATTGGCCAAGTCTGCTGCAGACCTTGATTCTTCTAGTTTTAGCTTGTGGCTTTAACTCACTTAAAGAAAGCGCTTTGCACAAAACAGTGGAGATTTTGAGAATTTTATCTAAAATAAGATAAATTACACCCTACAAGTCATTCAGCAAAGCATACAATATTCTGTTAGATTGGCTCTGTATTAAGAGCTTTGTGAACTACAGTCCATTTCATCACCCCTCGGTTTCCTTTAGGTCACATGTTTTTGTCTCCACTATGGCTTGGGGTGAGTCTGGTTCTTCCACTGCCTCTGCAGAATGTTTGACCTTCCAGCAACAGTTTAGATTACTGGAGGCAGAGAAAACTACCCTGGCCCTGATATTTGTATTGAGGTTGCAGCTTTTCCTTATCTTTCAGTTATACAGTTATTGCACTTTTAATTGAAGAAAGGTAATAGAAAAAACCATGGTACAACTAAAACAACATTTTACATATTTCTCATCAAAGTAACAGTACAATGGAAAATAACTACTTATCTAAAAGAGCCACATAAAATACCTCACGTATAAATTAAAAAGCAAAATAGCCCATCCTGTGGTTGAGATTTTTTGTTCAAAACCCATTTGACTATACACATGTAATTGTTTAAGTATGTGTAGCCAATACTCATCAACATGTCATGAGCCAGGAAATTGCTTCCATCGTGCACCAGACTTCTTCATCTATTTTGTTCTTTATTGTGCAGTCATTCAGTTTGATATATTGGTAGGTGTCAGGTACCCAATGCTCTCCCACTGTGAGAAAATGTTCATATTAACTGATTTCACCAAACACAAAATAAATCCAGAGTCTGGAGTTCTGATCCAAACCGTACATTTTACAAAATGCTGTGCATGATAAAAAAACTTCTGTTTCTGGTGTTTGGGTTCCTTGATTTGGGATACCAATGACCTTCCAAGTAATGCCACACCCTCTGCCAAACCAAGATTATATGATAAGTAAACAGTAATTTTTAATACATTTTGCCTCAGAACCCGTAAAACCCCTAATTGAAGGGTGGTATTGGGAAAAAAAGGTCCGTTAGTCTTTCCAAACCCATCCCACTGGCCAGTAAATTGGTAATAGATCTGGACAAAAGTTTCAGTGTTGGGGTGCTCAGATTTGGGGGGAACCTATAATACTGGAAGAAGGTACCCCAACGGTATCTTAAAAATAGGTGACCTTTTAAGAAGTGGGCAGGAAGTTGTGACCTGCCAAAACAATCTGTGATTACACTTCCTCTCGCTCAGCACTTGGCAATGATGATCTCCCAAGGAACTAAAGATATCAGCAACAACTCAAGACCAGGGAATGACAATCTCTCACAGGATCGGTGATGTCAGCAGAGACTTAGAACCTAACAGTGGCCATCTCTCACAGCTGGGACGTCTGAGTACACTTGGCAGCAGAATCTCTCTCCCTCTCTGTAGTAATTGCCTTTTTGCTTCCCAGGAGACTCCCCCAAGCCTTGGGCTTCCTTCCCCTTTCTTTGCTGCTACAACTCTCAGGTCTCCTTTGAATTGTAGCCCTATGCTATCCTTGGCTCAATGGGAAGATGTCTTCTGGGGACTACATTTCCCATAGTCCCAGGCAGTTCCCAGCAGCCCCCTTTCCTTCCTGGCTGCACAGCAGCCAGTCACAGCGTTACAAATGTCCCTTGTCTACTCCTCTCCGCATTGGCAGCTGAAGAGAGGGAGAACAGCTACAGTACCTTAAAAAAGTATTTATACCCCTTGGTCTTTTCCACATTTTGTCACGTGACAACCAAAAAGCTACATGTATTTTATTGGGATTTTATGTGATAGACCAACACAAAGTGGCACATAATTGTGAAGTGGAAGGAAAATTATAAATTATTTTAATTTTTTTTTACAAATTAATATCTGAAAAGTGTGACATGCATTTGTATTCACCCCCTTTACTCTGACACTCCTAACTAAAATCTAGTGGAACCAATTGCCTTCAGAAGTCAGATAATTAGTAAATGGAGTCCACCTGTATGGCATTTAATCTCAGTGTAAATACAGCTGTTTTGTGAAGCCATTTGAGGTTTGTTAGAGAACTTTAGTGAACAAACAGCATCACGAAGGCCAAGGAACACACCAGACAGGTCAGGGATAAAGTTGTGGAGAAGTTTAAAGCAGGTTTAGGTTATAAAATAATATGCCAAGCTTTGAACATCTCATGGAGCATTGTTCAATCCATCATCCAAAACTAGAAAGAGTATGGCATAACTGTAAACCTACCAAGACATGGCTGTCCACCTAAACTGACAGGCCGGGCAAAAATAAATGAAGCAGCTGAGGATATTGGGTGATGCTATTTTCCAAATATGGTTCCCCAAAAGGAATGTGTGGTTTTGTAGGGGGGGGGGAGTCATATCTAAATCTGGAAGCCTGCTTTAAAACAAGGGGACCCTAAGATATCTGTCCCTTAGGGGTACATGCTGGAGATACTCAATCCCCCAAAAAGTTCAAAAGTAAGTGTAATGGAAATTTGTAAGTTCTGTATATAATTGTATTCTATTTAATATGTATTGCACAATGCCCTCACTGTGCACAGGGCACTAATAATGTTTTCAGTACATGTTTTGCATTCTTTTGAGTCCTGATTAGAATTAGCCTGGCTATGTAACGCCCCTTGTTACCATAAACTTACAATTGGAATATTAATGTGAGATCTACGTAATCATGTGTATAAAAACCTTTAAATGCGTCATAATAAAGGAGAACGGTTATTTGGAAAGATGCTGTGCGTATCTTTTGTGTCTGTTCCCTACTGTAGTAGTTATTATTAATTTGGAACCACTAATCAATATGAGGATAGGAGTTGCCTATCTACAAAATATCAAAGTCAGTAAGTAATAAAATAAGCCAAGAAGTGGACTTAGTGTCGCCATTCAACATGTACTGAGAACTGATTTGTCACAACAGATGTTGTAAAGATACATATTGTATCAAAGAGCAATTAGTTAATCTCTCTTTTTTTCTAATTTTCTTTTTGCTTTTTTTCTTATCAATGCATATATAAGCATCTTTCTTCTTTATGATGTTTTTTTTATTTTTGTTGTGTACCTATGGCCTCACATATATTTTTAAAGTGGATTGGTGTGCATGTGTTTGCACATTTAAAGTGTATGCAAAGGCAAATGGCTTCTAGAATCACAGTAACCTGACTAGTCACAGACAGTGCAGTTTCTAGCAGTCTCAGGAGAAAATAAGTAAAATTGGGGAAGTGTGTATCTATGCCAAGCCTGTCCACATAACTACAAAATCTGTAACGGGCTATTCACACTAGGTGCAGTAGGACTGTGTTGGGCAGCTATTCCAACACAGTCCCACCGAAAGTCAAGGCAAAATTCCTTGTCCCCTATCTGGCCAGTGTCCTACGGTGGGACTACGCTGGAATAGCTACCCAACACAGTTCTACCAAACCTGGTGTGAATCGACCTTTACAGATATTTGTAGTTATCTGGGCTATGTTGGATCGGTTTGACAGCCAAGCAACTATGACTTTCGAAACAAGCCAGCAATGTCTGACAATATATTTCTCACAGCACAAGTTTCTTGAAGGCTAAAAGACTGGAGTTTTACTTTAAAACTGTAAAAAGCTGCTCATCTTCACACATAAGTTCTATTTATTAACTTTTCCTCTTTTTTTGTGTGTGTACTTTGCAGATGCAACCCATTTTTTAAGCTTGGTTAATCCTGAATCCATACAGCATATAATCATTTTAATGTGCTTCATTTTGCTAATTTGAAAAACACATAGAAAAGTAGTCTGTTCAGGGAAGATATGACAATTCATGAACAATCCCTTTTTATAGTATGTTTTATTATTACAAATGCAATCTCTAATTGTCCCCTTGTTTGGGGGCTGAGAATAGGATACTTGTTCCGATGCCAATATCTTTTGGTGCCAACATTAGTGGATTATTGTAGCATCCCCTCTTCCTGGTTCCCGGCTATAGGTCTCCTAGTGCCTTCTCATGTTTCTGCCTGATAATGAGAGCAACATTTTAAACACATTGATAATTCAATGTTTAAATACCCATACAGAGGGATTACTTGGGATTATATTGGCGAGATGTTTACTCTGGAGAAGCCATCATTGCGTCAATGATATAATCACTTATTGTCAATTGTTTGATCAAAGACTTTTAAGTCATTTTTCAAGAATGAGAATCTGGTTGTTCAGTATGTCCTAGTTTAAAGTGACTTTTTAGATTCTTTAAAGACTTGTGCCCACACATTCGTCAATACTACATCCATTTTTTTCTTAGATTTGAATTTAATTTTTGTATTATTTTCTACCCATGATACTAGTCTAATTTGTTGTTCAAATTTGACCCACAATTTAATAAAAATGTTGATTACTTTCATTGAATAGATACTGTAGTTCTGAGAACAGGAGGTTTTATTTCATTTCACTCACATGACAGTTCTGGTGATATAGCTTCTTTGGAACCCAACACTGACACATGGGGTTAGGAATAGAGTCCTCAGCACTGTGTAAATGTCAGGTTGTGACTTGGAGTTTACACAGAGCTCCCAGTGGTGAGCAGAGCTTTAGGACAGTGAAATGATAAGAAGGATAATCTGCAGGGGCTGGCATAAAAGTAAAGCTACTTTGCCTTACATGGGGTACAAGTTCACTTTAAGGGTGTTTTGAAGGTTTCAATCAGGGCATTGTAATCAGGGCATTGATCATCAATGCCCTGATTACAATTAAGTGCCCACCAGTGCCAGCAATGATTACCCACCACTGCCAGCAATCAGTGCCAACCAGTGCCCACAATTGCCACCAATCTGTGCCCACAATTGCCAGCAATCAGTGTCCACAAGTGCCAGCAATCAGTGGCCATTAGTGATGCCAGTCAGTACTGGCTATCAGTGCTGTCCATTAATGCCCATCATTGCTGCCCATCAATGCTCATCACTGCATCAGCATCACAGCATCCACGTCTGAGCGACTAGCGCTCATATGTAGGAGCCCGCTAGACGTGGATGCTCTTTCCCCCTGAGCTGGGCATACTTTAGCGTGACGTTGGTGTACATCCTTGGTGGCCCCTTTCCAACACTGCTCTTCTTTACAGTGTGAATTCTGTCTCAATCTGCCCTTACACCTTTTTCACTTCTTCATTACAAACTCTTCTGTGCAGTTACAGTTTCTTGGGTTCACCCCCATTACTTCTGTTTGGGCAGAGTGAACCCCACCCACATGGGTTATTCACCCTACTTTTATGGCCCATTTGCCAGTTCCGGATGTCACCTCAGCTCCCGGGGGATGCCAACATACACCTCCCAGCGCCTCTGATTCATACCACTACTCTACTACCATTTACTATACAGATTATCTGTCATCCATAGGTGTTTCCAATACACAGCTGCTCCTGATGAGTGGAGAAAATACACAAAACGCGTCAAGCTTTTTACCAGTGGATGCCATGTCCCAGTAGCCAAGATTTTATTATGGGTTTGATCTACTTCAATCATTAATTTATTTTATTGGTTATTACTGTATACACACCTTGGAATGTACTGTTGGTTTATTGTCTACCTTATGTGTAATAATACCATCGTATCATGAATTCTATTGTGCTATGCGATTATCATACTGTTTAATTTTGTATATTATATATTTTATTACAATCAATATATCTACTGTGCTACCTCTTGATGTGCTCCCCATAAATTAGTAATTTAATATATTATATTGATTGAATTAATATACCCCAAGTATCTTGTTTCATATAAAGTCTTGCTGCCCGTTTCTGCCCCCTTTCCCTTCTCTTTACCATGAAAGCCAACATATTCTTGACATACTGAAGCAGAGTATGATGCCCCTCACCTTGGGAGAATGGACCCCAGGGCAGTATTCCAACATAACGACCCCAAACACACCTCCAAGACAACCACTGCCTTGCTAAAGAAGCTGAGGGTAAAGGATGGCCAAGCATGTATCCAGACCTAAACAATATTGAGCATCTATGGGGCAATCCTCAAATGGAAGGGGGAGGAGAACAAGGTCTCTAACATCCACCAGTTCCGTGATGTCCTCATGGAGGAGTGGAAGAGGACTCCAGTGGCAACCTGTGAAGCTCTGGTGAACTCCATGCCCAAGAGAGTTAGGGCAGTGCTGGAAAATAATGGTGGCCACACAAAATTTTTACACTTTATGCCCAATTTAGACATTTTCACTTAGGGGTGTACTCATTTTTGTTGCCAGCAGTTTAGACATTAATGGCTGTGTGTTGAGTTATTTTGAGGGGACAGCAAATTTACACTGTAAGGCCTCTTTCACATGGACTGTCTGTTCAGGTCCCCCTGTCAGTTTTTTTTATGAATGAACGCTCCATAGACCTCTATGACCTCTACTATATATATATATATATATATATATATATATATATATATATATATATATATCAATGTTTTTAAAAAAAAATCAGTCAATGCACCCTCTTAAAATTCTGCACCCTCGAGGTACCCCGTTCTAAAATGTAAAAATGAAACCAATAGTTTTACATAATGCAGCAACATCCACACACGTAGGACACACGTAGGACACCCAGCGTTAGAGTTGATTTATTCAATCAAACAAATACACCTTTGCACACTGGTACCAACTAGTCTTCCAATGTTTCCCTTCTACCTCAGTTTCTCTTGACCACTCAGCTAATTTGACCCCAGTGCTGACAGAGGGCAGCATGGGAGCAAAAAACAAAGATACAAAGATGCTGTGCAGACGCCCAAAGTCCTCTATATCAACCAATGATGTCAATGGTTGTTAGGATGCCGGTGGCTAAAAGGTTGTAATGGTGCACAATGTAAACCTGTGGCTTTGTGGAACTAAAAGGCAGGCCTAATCAACCCAGTGGCCTGTATACAATTTTTGGGGCAATTTTTAGGCATTTTGCCAAGGCACCTTTAAAGAAACCTGAAGGCACACCAGGGTGCCTGGGCACCTTGGTTGAAAAAGGCTGATATATACAGTATAAATGTATATATATATATATATATATATATATATATATATATATATATATATATATATATATATATATATATATATATATATATATATATATATATATATATATATTATGATGCACGTATACCAATGTTAAAAATCCATCCATTTATTAAATGTCTATAAAACATTAAGGTAGTAGCATAACATAATTAAACATAGCTTTTTTACTATATACAAAAATATAACACATGAAAAAAGATATTTGTTACAAATTTGCTTCACAGCTTGTTGTTCCCACCCTTACTATATACCATTAGCTATTATTGAAGATGAATAACCTGTGAATATATATATATATGTAGCACTAACCCCCGAAGGAGCTGCTGGTTAGTTTTGGGCTTACCGTTACCTCCTGTTTTCCTTGTTGTACATCTAGGGGTTCCCATGGTAGATGGCCCAGTAACTTAGAGACTGACAACAGATCCACTTGAATGGATTTTATTTGCAAAAACGTAGACAACATTTAAGTCTCTTGAATTGGGATCAGAGGGTTGGAAAGGGAAGGTCAGGTACTTTTAGTATTAAAGTCAGATTTGTTGAAGAACTTGCTTACTTTGACTGCATCCAGAGAATAGCCAGTGGCAACTGGATGATCACTCAGGTTGGACAGTCCCTCTCTCACAAGGCCTAGCAGCCAACAAGGTGCCTACTCAGGAACAGGTCTCTGCCACAGACGTTGTTGTAGAACATACAAGATAATGTCTCTGCCACAGACATTGTTGTAGAACATGTAGGAAAACTAAGCTTGAAACACTCGTAGGATACCTGGTTCTTTCAGCCAGCTTGGCGATATCCACAATACCGGATTCTCTTGGTTACCAGAATTTCTTTAATTTTCTTTTAAGGAGCGCATGTGGAAGCCTCCTGTACATTTGTCTCTGAGCTTTGCAGTCCCACCCGTGCCTCCCTCACCTCCCATGCCTCCAGTGAAGGGGAAACCTTGCACTTGGGTTTCACGCCTCTCTCTGCGGATGAGAGAGGCCTTAGGAGGAGGGAGAGATTGTGCCTTTATTGTGGCCAGGCAGCTCACTTTTTGAAGTCTTGTCCTACCTGTCCAGGGAACACCCGAACCTTGAGGTCCTTTCAGTATCTGAAAGGTTATATTTCAAAATGATTGGTGCATGGTCTGACCATCCCAATAGTCATATCAGCTACTGAATGCAATTGATTATGTGGGATAAAAAAAATCAATACGAGAATATGTCTTGTGTGGAGCTAAAAAATAAGAGTAATCTCTCTCCCCAGAATGAAGAAGGTGCCACACATCCATTAATCTCTCTTCATGAAGCGACCAAGAGATCCATTTCCGGGCACCTGGAGGCACAGATGAAACCCCAGATGAGGTATCCTCCCTAGGAATCAAGGGGATATTCAGACCCCTCCCCCAGGATCAATTGACCCTCCAGGAATCCCAAAAGCTTATCTAAGAATTTTCTGAAAAAGAGATCCTGAGTATTAGGGGCATAGAAAGAGGCCAGAGTTACCCCAACCCCCTTCCCCCAAATCTTACCCTTAAGGAGTAAGTATTGATCCCCTGTGTTCACCAAAGATTCTGAACATGACCATGGAATCTTACTAGAGATCAAAACAGACACCCCCCTTGTCTTAGCGACAGGGTTGATAGCATGATAAGCCATTGGAAAGGCCCTATTTTTAAGCAGAGGAAGGCTGTTCTCTGTAAAATGTGTCTCCAGAAGATATGCTATAGAAACCCATAACCGTTTCAGGTCCTGGAGAAGTATACATCTCTTTTCCGGGGTATTTAGTCTCTTACCATTAAGGGACATTATTGTGAGGGAATCCATGTCTTACACCCCACTCTCAAAACACTGATACTCATACAGAGGAGGGGATCAGAAGGCAGGAGAGGAGAGGATGAGAGGAGGGAAAAAAAAACACCCCCTAAAACCTCTTGAAGAGGGTGCACTTCTGCAACCTCCCCAAGGGAAACCAAAGCAAATTATCTTTAAGCACTCCACCTACTACCTCCACGCTATATGAGTGCTAAACTAATGGGGGGAAGTAGTTAAGCATGATCTAGGAGAGGGAGCCCCGGTTATCTCCACTAGTTATCACCTCCAGCCTCTCTCAAAAATAAAATAAATGTAAAGCTAAACAGCAACATTTCCTATCTATATCTGCTAGTATCCACTTGACTATGTCCCAACAGTTCCATAATTCTAACCCTTATTAGATTAGAGCATAATTAAAACATGATTGAAACTGAATTATAGTCATGGTAATAGTACATATTTACAGTTATAATTCATATTTAATTAATCTTGAAAACTTGGTAATATACTGTACCTAATAAAAGGGGGTTAGGGCAAAAAAAAGAAAGGGAGGGGGGGGGGGGGTGGAAAGAGGCAACCATTGCCCAAAAAACAAGCAAAAAAAAAACCCAATAAAACTGTTTATTTCTTAGAAAGTTTCTTCGCTCCTTCTTCTAAGTTCTCTTTTCCTCGTTTCTCAGTTTACTCCTATATGTTCTCAGGTACTAATAATAGTCTCTAATTCTGGTCCCTACCCCTTCCTTCTATTCTTGTGATAACCCCCCCCCCCCCCCCCCCCCATCACGTTTCTCAATATTACCCCTGTTTTCCAGCTTGCATATTGTGTGCATGTGTTATCATCTCTTTTGACCTTTATTTGTTTCTTTGTGTTTCTAATCTTTAATTCAGATTTCCCCTTAACCCCTATCCCCTCATACTGTGTATTCTTAGGATGGGAATGAAACCCTCTATAATCACATGCTTTCCGTGTAACACCCAAAACTGCAAAGTAAAAAAAAAAAAGGAGGAAAAACCTCCAACAATAGATATAGCCTGACTGTCGTTCCCGCTCCAGGACCAGATGGAGCAAAGCTCTACCCTGCAATGTGGCTCTTGATAGGTAAGGTAATATTTTCAACATGCCTTTATATTCTATTGTTCCTGCTTCCCATGCCTTTCTGAATGTAGTCTCCCAGTGTACATCTTGGGGACAATCAGGATCCTTAGATTTAGGGCCCAATGCTCTATGGACCCTATCAAGTTCCAGACTTGGGGGTATAGTGTCCTCTAGCTTCTTTTTAAGGATAAATATTACCATATCCTGAAGATTTTCTTGATCTGTAGCTTCTGGGATACCTCAAAGCCGCAGGTTTTTTTGACGGCTTCGGTCCTCCAGGTCTTCCAGCTGTATTTGTAGTGCCACTGTTATATCCATCTGAGATAGCCTGTCTCCCTCTAGTATGCTCACTCACTGCTCCAAAGCCTGTAATGCTGTCTCACCATTTGTCAGACGATCCTCTGCCCTTGTGGGGAGTGCCTGTATCAGTGTCTTCAGATCCTTCACGTTTACCAACCCTGCATCACAAGACTGCAGGGGAAGCCATCCAGCTATTGCTTGTGTCTGCAGTTTCTGAAAGATGTCCTGGGAAGCATCTGCATTCATCCCTGCAGTCAGTAAAGCCTGAGCTGTCTGCACAGACGGACTCCCAGTGAGCTACCTTAGCAAGCTCTCTTTCTTACTCCCTGATCCCGGTCCCAGTCCCTGAGCCGCTGAAAAGAACTGCTGGATCTTGGGTTGTCGTTCGCCAACCTTTGCTGCTTAGCTGTCTTGCGGGAAGTTTTAGTCTCCCGCTCTTTGTAGGAGTACATGCCGCTGACACAGACACCATACGGAGCTAGTTAGCCTGGAGCTAGTGGAGAGCTGGGAGCTCGTGCATAGAGCATCCTCACCCGGCCATACTCAGACCACGCCCCGCCTTTATAATGTTTTTTATATGTATACACAAATGTTTTGCTTTTAATTTCTATTTTAAATTGAATGGGTTGATTTACAAGGTAAGGGTTTACATACACTTTTTTGGTCAAAATAACATACCATAGATTATTAGAAACAATAATCAAGTGGTCACATCCTACTTGTGAAAAACCAACATACCTATATCTTTAGGTATGCAATTCCATAATCTATAACATACTGTATGTTACAGATTGATAATCACACATATACAGTAAACATGATTATCTAATACAAAGCACATAAAACACATGCACAAAACAAATATCCAAGAAGGCCCCCAATGTTTTACAGTATGTGTGCATCATGGCAAATTAAAAAAAGGGGGCACAGACAGCCAGACCAGATGCGAACAACAGAAAGGGTGAATATATAAAACAGAAAGGGCACATGAGCAGCAGGATGCACAGATTCCACTCACACCACTAAACTGTCAAAAACACACATCTCCACCTCCAGTGATGTTGCATTACATCCCTCACCAGCCACTGTCATCTTCTTGGCTACTTCAGGATGCCAGGCTTTCAGCCTCTTGATTGGCCAATGGGGAATGATGTAATTTCATGCATGTGCACAGAAGTCAGTCATTCCAGCACAACCAGAGTGTGCTGGGAATGCACGCTAAGCTGCATACGTGCAGCCCAGAATATATTCAGTAAAGGATTGCAAGCAGGCAGGTAAGTGTTGGTTATTGCAGAAGGTGCATAGCATGTCTCTTCTGCAATAAAGAACTGCCTTGTCGCAGTCTTTCTTTTATTACATTTAGTTCCACTTTAAAGCTTTGTTATACCCAGGTTTTTTTTTTGTGTTCTGCCCCCTCTGTCTATAGCCTCTTACCCACCACTCACTGCTGTCCCTTTTACACACAGAAGCCAAGCTTCTGTGTGTACAGGTAAAAAGTGGTCCTCTCCCGGCGGTGCTCACAGCCCTCCCTGCCCTGCAGTATCCATATGAGAAAAGAGGGAGAAGGGGCGGGGGATGTGCACAGCTGTTCTACTGCCCTGGCAGCAGCTCCTTTTAAAGCCTGCCCACGCAGACTGCACACACTTTGTAAATTGTAGCTTCTCTGCTCTCCTTTCTTTTGACTAATGAAGCATGCAGCATTTAACTCTTCACCCTATACATAGCAAACTCTTGAGCTTTGCACCTTGTACATAGCAAACTCCTGAGCCTTGCATCCTGTACATAGTAAACTTCTGAGCCTTGCACCCTATGCATAGCACAATCCTGAACCCTGAACCTTGTAGGTAGTGCACTCCTGCACCCTGAACATAGCACAGTTGTCATATACCTTACGAGGCGAGATGCTGAGAGCTGCTCCCCTTGCAGCTGAGCGCACTATACCACTGGAAGGGGTACAGAGGGTATAGGGCACAAAGAGGCAGGCTTAGGCATGACTTGAGTGATGATTACTGTAAAACCACTTGAAGGAGATGAGTCCTGGAAAAGCTGTAACACTGTGCGGTGGTTAGGCTTGGCACCAGTTTGAGTAAGAAGCCCAGCTGAGGCTTTAACCTGGGAGATCAGGCAAGTGATAATTGTAGAGGAGTCCATGGAGAGAGCCGGGGTCAAACACAGGTGGTCAGGCAGATGAGACAGTAGGAAGTCCTTATACAAGCAGGGGTCAAACACAGGGGCAGGCAGGGTAAGCATAGTCCTTAAAGCAAGCCGGCGTCAAACACATGGAGCAGGCTGGGTAAGCAGAGTCCTTAAAGCAAGCCGGGGTCAAACACAGGGAGCAGGCTGGGTAAGCAGAGTCCTTAAGGCAAGCTGGGGTCAAAGTGCTGGAGAGAGATCAGAGCAGGTCAGGGTCACCCCAGGTCGCAAGAGGTAATCACAAGGTAACAGGATGCTGAAGCAGGAACACAGGAAGCTGAAAGCAATTTAGCATGAGACTGAGCAGCCTTTTATAGGCCAGCAAGGGATTCATGTTATGTGCACCTCATCTTGCATGCGCCTGGGCTATCCCGCTGTATCAGGCACCCGCATGTGCCAAAGCGCCATTCTACCATGCATGCGTACGGGAAAATGCTGATAACTGCAATTCAGGCTTCTGGTATTTCTCTGACAACAATCCTGAGTCATGCAACCTATACATAACACACTCCTGAGTTTTGCACAGGTTACATAGCACCCTCTTGAGTCCTGCACCCTGTAACTTGTGCACTCCTGATTCCTGCATCCTATACATGGCACACTCCTGAGTCCTGCACTCTGTACATAGCACACTCCTGAGTCCTGCACCATGTACATAGAGAAATCCTGAGTCCTGCACCCTGTTTGTAGTGTACGCCTGAATCCTGTAACCTGTACGTAATGCACTCCTGTGTCCAGCAACCTGTACCTAGCACACTCTTGAGTCCTATAATCTGCACCCTGTACATACTGCACTTCGGAACCATGCTCCTTGTAGGTAGTGCACTCCTGAGTCCTGCACCCTATAGTTGGTGCACTGCTGAGTTCTGCACCCTGCATGTATCACACTCCTGCACCCTGCTCTCTGTAAGTAGTGTACTTCTGAACCCTGTGCATAATGCGCTCATGGTATTTAACACATACCTCACAAATTTCTGAGATGGGAATGAGGGACATCCGTTAATAAAAGTATGTAGGCATAGGAAACACCCCCTGCCACACCTCCCATAAAGGAGAGATGTACAAAAAATGATTGGTTAAACCCACAAGTGCTTTGTTTTTACCACTACTATTCATTTATATTGGCTTTTGGAATTATTATTATACAGGATTTATATAGCGCCAACAGTTTGCGCAGCACTTTACAACATGAGGGCAGACAGTAAACTTATAATGCAAATCAATACAGGAGGGATCAGAGGGCCCTGCTTGTTAGAGCTTACAATCTAGAAGGGACGGTCACATGGAAACAAAGGGTAATAACTGTATGGGGATGAGCAAAATGGAGAAAATGTTATTAGGTGTGGGTAGGGTAGGTTTCTCTAAAGAGAAGGGTTCATCCTCTCCATAGCCCTCCAATTAGTCTGCGTGACCAGGAGAACATGTCGCCGGTCACCCATCACTACATATCCTCTACTTTTCAGTCTCCACCTGGGCTGTATTTATCATTCATGCTGCCCTAAGAATAGCTTCTTAAAATAAACACCTTTTGTTATTGCCATGATGCTGGGTTTTATTCCTGAAAATGAAAACCCAAAATGTAATAATTGGAGCGCAATGTTGTTTGCGATATTCAAAGAACAGTTTATCCTTCCACAGCATGCAGAGATAGAAATGGACTTAAACTACCTGTCTAGCGAGAGCCATAAATTTACTAGGCAGCTTAAACCCAATGCCTTCAGTTGTGTCTCAGAAGCGTTTAAACAATAAAAACAGAACAAAAAAGACAAAACAAGAATAAAGTATGAATGCATTTTGCTGATGCTGTCCTATGCACTGACCTGAATCCCTGAAATTACCCTTATGGCATATAACATTGATTATATATCAGCAGAAAAGAGGGATAATATGTAGGAGAAAGGAGAGGGGGAAGGGAGTCTAATGTCTACTGGAGAGAGACAGTATAGACTAGCACCTTAGCAATGTATAATATTTATGTGTGGATAGAAAAACTTAACAAATTATACTTTTTCAATGAAACCCAAACCCTACTCATTATTTCCTCCGACTGATAGCCAACAACCAAAAACCAGTTGGATGAATTTTGGAATAAATAGATAATATTAGGCTGTGTCTATAAACCAAAATGTCTGAATGTTCAACTGACCTAAAGGCATTAAAAAATAAAATAGAAATTGCTTTGCGTCACCTACTATGTCCACATGAAGAATAACCCCCCCTCATCTTTGGGATTTATGATGGAAAGAGACATGTAGATACCTTCCGCCCTAAGAAGACTCTACTGTGCTTTGCTATATGTAGTTTAAAGAAAGGCCACTAGATGGTGCATGATACAAGTGAATTCATTACCACCTTAAAGCTGCATTACCATTTTATTATATTTTATTGCTGTTTAAAAGATGTTTATATGTTGTGAGATGAATGCATATAAGTTACCCAGAGAAGCTCATTACCCTAATTTAATAAAGGCATAAATAGTTTGCTGCTCTACACATGTTTATTTTTACCTCGCTACGGTAATCTAAGAAGAGTGGTATAGTTTTATATGCAGATTATTTTATATCCTAATATATTTTTATGGAGCCTGGGGAGAGTTGGAGTTCATTACCGAGCTACAACTTTCAACATGAAATACTTTATTTATATACGGTTACCTTTTACAGCAGGAAAAAAAAATACACATTGAAGGTTGCGGTGCTGCATTAAAGATGTAAAAATAAATGAAAGAGTAGAGATGTACAGAAACTGCTAATTAAATACATGATATTGTCATTCAAAAGCATCAATTTATTTCCAGTATGATTGAGTATAATTTCATTGTACTGAACAACGTCTAGGCTTATTTATTCAATTTACTAATACTTCAGCTTGTTTGGACTATATCTACATATCCTGTGCTAGATAAATATTTGCAAAGAATCTTCCAAGAGAAACACAGGCACATTTCAAACTGATGTAAACCCTAAATAAATGACATTTTGTGTACTAAAAATCTGTGTATCATAAACAATTAAATTTATTTTTTAAATACTTATTTTCGCATATTCTTTGTACCTTGTTGCATCTTAGTGCTGCTGATCTCCTGCAAACTTTTTGCAACCACTTCCTGTCTGCAAGCGTCACAGATTGCATAATCAACCAAAGAATCAAGCGGAGGGTTGCTTTAAGATGAACTTTACCAACTAGGTGCAGAAAAGGGATAAGACGGACATACCTGGGATCAGTTTGCAGAATGTTCAAATTGCTCCTGGAAGTCAATAGAAGCCAAATCTTTACAACAATTCAGGTCATTTTCAAGACTCATAGGCAAGGGATTATTATGGGGTTCTGGGCACTGCCCTGGGGGATGTGTACTAATGCATTTTGTTTTTTTATTCTGTTAAGCGAGGAACACCTATTTTAAAAATGCTTAAAGGGCAACATTAAAAAGCTGGGGTCTCCTTCATCTATACTAGACCCTTTTCCTAGATGAGGGTCTGGTATAGATGGTAATGGGGTCTCCATGCACAA
This sequence comes from Lithobates pipiens, assembly GCF_037356315.1. Taxonomy (NCBI): domain Eukaryota; kingdom Metazoa; phylum Chordata; class Amphibia; order Anura; family Ranidae; genus Lithobates; species Lithobates pipiens. Next base: position 518,108,380 of record NW_027507758.1, read on the forward strand.
AACGAAAAGTGTGAAGTTACAAGACCCATAACAACCTTGATGAAGGTCTTGTGAGGAGGATTTTAAGGAGGACCCTGTGCAATAAATTAAAAAGGACACTAGGGGTCATTATAGATACATAACAGAATATTGAATGAACAACTGTTGGTTGGGTATTAATATGATGCACTGGAAGCTTCTTGAATGCATGGAACCACTTTACTTGCATGTAGGATAGCAGTATATATCTTAACAGCATGGAAACAGGAACACTACCTAACACAGAGGAAAAGCACTTCCTCTCCTCACATCATACAAAAGAGTTACATGCACATTGCACTATAAAACTACAGTGCCACCTGCTGCATAGACGGGTATAATGCATATATATATATATAGTCACAGTATCCAAGCAACTTGATGTTGTTCCAACAATATCTACTTTGGTAAACCGTACAGTAAAGTACATAAATGACCATTGAGGCAATTTGGGATTGGTAGTTCAGGTGAGCAACTGGAGGGATTCCAGAACTGGTTCCACAGGCAAGAGACTGGACATGTTTTTGGGCTGGAAACACAGATGAACAGCTTTAGACACTGGACCACCCCACTACGGCAACTTATTTGTGTAGAAGTGGCTGGGTCTACCATAGAAGCTTCATGCTATTGTGGTCCAATAGTGGAGAACCAAGCCCTGGCTGCAGATCACATTCCCGGCCACCCTTGCCTCATCAGGTGTAGTCTCACTTAGCTGCTGGTGGACGGAAACAGGTAAATTATATATTCCCTGGGCATGTTCAGGAGCCCAGGGGATTGTGGGAACCCAGGAACTGCAGGAAAAGGAGTTAAAGTGGAGGGCCACCCTAAAAAAAAATTTGCATTAATAATAAAAAATAAATAAAAAATAAAACATTTGAAAAAAATATATTTTTTTAACTTACCAGAAACCCCTGTTGCTAGTCAGTCTTCCTAATCTGCCTCTTCCTACTCCGCGGTGATCTTCTCCTTCACGTGTTGTCATCTGGGGAACGGGGCACGCTGTGTTCTGGGAAATATGTGTGTCCCAGAACACAGTGCGCCCCATTCACAAAGCATTGCGCAACTCAGGCATGCGCAGTAGGAAACGGGCTGTGAAGCCACAAGGCTCCACTGCCTGTTTCCCTTAGTGAGGATGGTAAAGCCGGGACACGATATTAGGGGCGTATCGGCCTGGGGGGGGGAGGCGACATTGCGGGCGCCCTGGACAGGTAAGTGTCCTTATTAAAAGTAATGCAGCTACAGTGTTTGTAGCTGCTGACTTTAAAAAAAAAATTCCGCTGGAACACCCCTTCACCCCTCTAAAGGAGCTCACAATTGCATCTGAGCATGAGGAGTAAAGGAGCACTCTGCTACAAATGCACTCCAGGGATGGCTGGGTGACATTTCTCATGGCAGGTTTCCTGATGGAGACAACAACTGTTGAAAAAAACCATTGGAAGTCCATGTGACAGGGCGGCAACAAAATATCACACTTCAGAGTCAGGGACAGAGCATTGCCACCCTATTACAGGAACAATGACCTTCATGGCAGGGTCACCAGGTATTATTTAATGAAAACTTGTGACTCAAAAATATTGAAAATGACTTATTAAAATGACATTAACGTGCTACAATGTATATAACATTTTAGCAATTGACACACATAGTTTGACTCGGCCCTGCTCCCTACTCAGAGGATTTAATTGACAGCAGTGGGAGCCATTAAGAATGAACTTTGGTAAGTATTTAGGGGGGCTGCGATTTATAAACCTTAAATCATTTGTTACCCAAACCCTTCATATTCCTGGTATCTGCCTGCTGTACCATGTACTTGCATGAGAAAGTATCCTGTTCTCTTTGTATCGCTTCCTTTGTGTGAAATCACTAGTGTTCCCTGCTTTCCTATTAAAAACTGACCACACTAAGCAGGAGAACACACCACGGTCAGTTCTCTAGCTAGGCCAGGAACACAATGTACTCTCCAATTAGACCTGTCCTGACATGCCCCCACTGCACAGCCATTCACTGGGAAGATCAGTGTGCTGCTGCTTCTCCTCCCTTATGCAGCTCTTGTGCAGCTGAGAACAGAGGGAATTTGATCATTTTATAAAAAAGCCAAGACCTTCTGCTCTCCAGCCCCCTTGTCTCCTCCTCTCATGCTCATCTCCTGGACTTCTCCAGAGCCTCTCTCATCCTCTGGAACTCACTACCCTAATCTGTATGATTACCTCCTACTCTGTCCACTTTTAGGCGATCCTTGAAAACTCATCTCTTCAGGGAGGCCTATCCTCCCTTCAGCTAACAACTGAATATTCTAGTTCCCTCATCAGTTCATCCCTCACAGCTACTACCCTTCGTTCCACCAGCCCCTCCCTATTAGATTCTAAGCTCGCAGGAGTAGGGCCCTCCTAACCCCCTTGTATTTATAATGTTTTTTTAAATCTCTATACAAAAATATTTTGTCTTTCATTTCTATTTTAAACTAAATGAGTGGTTTTATAATGTGGTCGTCGGTTGCAGTCACTTTAAGCCTTTACAACCACTTTAAATAAACTATAGCAAAATCAATTAAAGTGGAACTTTCCTCTCTCAAACAACATTGATTATTTGTAATCCTCATGATGCTTTCATTAGTAAATACTATAGCTAGGAAAGTATATTATATTTACTTGTTTTAAACTTTTTTTTTACATTTCTTCAGGCACTTCCTGGTTTCTTGTCTAGGCAAATGATGTCATACATCCCAGAAGTCTAAAGGAGGGGGAGGAGTGTTTTTTTTTCAGGTAAGCACACCCTCCTGCATGCATGCTTAAGCTAAAGGCAGATGGATTCCAGGAAGTAAATGCTACATGAATTGTCTGCCCTTATTTTAAGATGGCCACAGCCAGAAATGCTAGGTTGTGTTTTTCAAAGTGACTTTTCAACAAAATAAAGACATGAAGACATGGGCGGAAGGGGAGTTTGCTTTGACTATTAAAAATGAATGAAATCGTGTTTTTGGTTTGTGGTGCTCAGATGCCTGGAAGATTTGCTTTAAGTAAACAGTTCTTCTGAAATAAAATGCATTTTCCAGTAACAATTTCTGATACACAGCAGTAAATGTACATAAATATGGAATGTATCTGTGAGCTGAACAGTGATGTGTCATATAGTATACCAATCGGACCATTACTGTATGAATATAAGATTGATATGAAAAGATCTGTTAGGAATCAGTTAGCAATTTTGTGAGTGTTCAGCTCCTGGAAACTTAAAGGTAAGAGTATCTTATGAGAAAATAATGTATTTCTACATAGCTGACAACCGTTACAGTGGGTTTCAATAAAATGATGAGCAAAATTGAGAGTTGTCATTTGCCGGAAATTTTGGGTGAAAATTAGGAGATTTCTGAGAAACTTTTCCATTTTGCAAAATGTATATGAGTCAATGGGGAATGTTAAATGAAGGTGTTTTTCTTTCTGACACAGCAGGTTTTGAATGGGCCCTTGCTGTCCTCATGTACAAGACAGGGCTACTGATCCTGCATTGTACTTGAAGTGATTGTAAAGTAAATTTTTTTGTTTTTTTAACAAAAACCTGTTATACTTACCTGCTCTGTGTAATTAAATGCACAGAGTGGCTCCAATCCTCTTCTTCTCAGTTCCCACTACAGCACTGCTGATTCCACAATTTAATAAAGATAAAAAATAGCTATACTTATAGGATAAAATAATAGGAATGTGTACTAACCAAAAGATGACAACGTCACTCTGACTGCTGGTGGATAAATATCATAATAGTGAAAGATATATAAATAATAATAAAATAACTGTTAGGCCGCGTACACACGGGCGGATTGTCTGCCCAACTAAGTTCGTCAGACAATCCGACAGACAGTCCGTCCAAATTTTGAATGAACGGACTTGACCACACACGATGAACAGACAGTCCGCTGAAAACTTGCGCGATGACGTGTACAGCACGTACGACGGGACTAGAAAAACGACGTCCAATACACTGCAATGCAACCTTCGGCCGTGTAAATCCTTTCTGAGCATGCGCCATACTTAGTCCGTCCAACTTGCCTACACACGAGCGGACTGTCCGCTGAAACCAAGTTTGGACGGACAAAACCAAGTTTGGACGGACAAAATTACGGAAATTCCGAAAAACTAAGTCCGTCAGATTGTCCGCTGAAAAAGTCCGCTGAAGCCCACACACGAGCGGATTGTCCGCTGAAACACGGTTCAGCGGACTAAGTTGGGCAGACAATCCGCTCGTGTGTACGCGGCCTTAGGGAACCAATATCCCAAAAGCAGGTGCTGGCGGTTAATAGACTCAGAATAGTATGGAAAAAACACAGCACTAGTGATTCAAAAAGCAATATTCAAAAAAGTATAAATAAATATATCTATAAATATCTATAAATTGCACTTTATTTTTCCAAGAGTCACTATATGTTTACACTCCACATATTGTTTACTAGGCTTGTGCAATTCGTTTCGTAACAAATCTAAATTCGGCCGAATTTTGCATCTTTCGGACATTCGGATGCATCCGAATGTCCGAATAAAAAATAACAAATTACAACGAATACGAAAGAAATATACCGAATGAATTCGAATGAATTCGACATGATTCGAAATTATTTCAACCGCATTCGAAATTATTTCAACCGCATTCGAAATTATTTCAACATGATTCGACATTATTTCAACTGCATTCGAAATGATTTCAACATGATTCGACATTATTTCAACATGATTCGACATTATTTCAACATGATTCGACATTATTTCAACATGATTCGACATTATTTCAACATGATTCGACATTATTTCAACATGATTCGACATTATTTCAACCGCATTCGAAAATATTTTGTGACCCGACTTTAGGGCCATGTATCTCGGGGCCACTTGGTGCTAGACACTTCAAATTTGGATATGTTGTAGTGTATGTTGTAGTGCTAGTATTATTGTGTTTGCATACCAAATTTGGGGTTTCTAGCTATAAGTGACCCTTAGATATGTGGTCCCAAAATCGGGTCGCAAAATGTTATTAGTTATTAGAGCAGAGAATGACATTTTGCGACCCGATTTTGGGGCCACATATCTCGGGGTCACTTATAGCTAGAAACCCCAAATTTGGTATGCAAACACAACTAGCACTACAACATATCCAAATTTGAAGTGTCTAGCACCAAGTGACCCCGAGATACATGGCCCTAAAGTCGGGTCACAAAATATTTTCGAATGCAGTTGAAATAATGTTGAATCATGTTGAAATAATTTCGAATGCATTCGAAATTATTTCAACATGATTCGAAATTATTTCAACTGCATTCGAAATGATTTTTTCCTTTTGCACATGTCTATTGTTTACAGGAAGATGAATTTTATGGACACTGTTATTTACGTTCTTATGGAGTCATTTATTTATTATGCATGATTTTTAGTTTTCACTATCTGATATTTATTTATTTATTCACTCTTGGATATATGCACTTTAGTTCACCATTGTGTTCATTACATATACTGCAATATTTATAGATATATTTATTTATACTTTTTTGAATATCGCTTTTTGAATCACTAGTGCTGTGTATTTTCCATACTATTCTGAGTCTTTTAACCGCCAGCACCTGCTTTTGGGATATTGGTTCCCTAACAGTTATTTCAATTATTTATATCTCTTTCACTATTTTGATATTTGTCCACCAGCAGTCAGAGTGACGTTGTCATATTTTGTTTACTACACATTCCTATTATTTTATCATATAAGTATAGCGCACCACTATTTTTTATCTTTATTACATTGGGTTCAGACATTTCCTTCAGAGCGTGCAGCATTACACTCTCTATAGCCATTTGAGTTGGCGCAGGAATAACCCCCCCTTTCTTGACTGCTGATTCCTCTTTTTCTTAGTGTGCCACCAGAGAAAGCCACTTTCTTTAGTGGCACACCTGCAGACTCGACCCTGAGTCCATAAACACAGACAGTTCAGCTCAGCCCCACCCCCAGCTCCCTCCCTACAGGATTTAACTTATAGAAGTTATGCCCCGTACACACGGTCAGTTCGATGGGAGCCTTTTGTCGGAAATTCCGAATGTGTGTAGGCTCTATCTGACATTTTAGTGGTAAATGTGTAGCGCTAAATGATCCAAACAGTGATGCACATAAGAATCACTAACTGTTGAAACCCAATCGAGTTGACAAATAAAAATTGCTCAAACACACTGCTCGTGAAAAACATCCACATATACAGCAGTTAAACAGTGAAATAAATGTGTCCGTTATCCGTTATCCGTTATTAACAAGTGAATCGCAGACGGGATGTCACACAACCATAAGGACCATCAGACTGTAAATTTCTTCAGAATAGATGATACGGTTTATGCACACTTACCGAAACTGTTGGACCCGACTGTCATATGACGAGTCAACCAGGCATAGACGATCCCATAAGGGATTGGGAAAATTGTAGACACTCACTCAGGTTGAACTGGATGGACTGGTGTCTTTATTCAACCTTACTAACTATACAACTATGCAACTATGCAGGAGGGCAATGGCTGGACCCCTGGTAACCCGGAAAGCTGTGGGGTACGCTCGTCGTATATATATGTTGTACATCACCACGTTCTTGATGTTTCCGACAACATTGTGTGACCGTGGGTATGCAAGACAAGTTTGAGCCAACATCTGTCAGAAAAAAATCCCATGGATTTTGTTGTCGGAATGTGTGATTGTGTGTACGGGGCATTAGAGTCAATATCTCTCGCTGCCTCAGCAAAGCCTGTGAGAGCAGAGAGATCCTTTACAGACAGACTGAGATGAAGGTTCAAGTGAGGGCTCAGGTAAGTATAAGGGTGTGTGAGGGGGTGATACTGTTATAGAAACATTTTTTACCTAATGCAGAGAATGAATTAAGGCAAAAATGATTAGCTTTAGAACCACTTTAATATTGTCAGCATGTGACTACTGGCTGGATAGCTTTAGAGAAGAAGCTTCAGGTGACTGGTCACGCAGCGTGGTGGGTATCCTCTGGAGGAAGGAATAAGGTAAAGATTACACGTTATTCCTCTATCCATAGACTTTTTCGGAAAAAAAACTTGGGAGAAAAATAAAGCAACAATTTTAAAGCAACAAAACACAAATAACAATCAAATATATAAAAAAAGGACAAAACTCAAATACAAAGAACCCTAGAATAAATTAACTCCCTAATGCCATGTACACACAATCAGAATTTCCGGTAGACTAAATCTGGCGGACCAGAATCCGTCGGACAATTTGATCGTGTGTGGGCTCCAGCTGACTTTTTTTCCCAAGAGTCTGACAGACCTAGAAATAAAACATGTTTCAAATCTTTCCGACGGACTCAAGTCTGGTTGAAAAATCTGTTCATCTGTATGCTAGTCCGACGGATGAAAACAGACGCTAGGGCAGCTATTGGCTGCTGGCTATGAACTTCCTTATTCTAGTCCAGTCATACGTCATCACATTTGAATCCGTTGGACTTTGGTGTGCTTGTGTGTGGCCAAGTCCATTCGTTTGGAAAGTCCATCGGAACTCCGCCGAAAGTCCGTCGGTAAGACCGCCGGACCTAGTCCGTCAAAAAGTCTGGTCGTGTGTATGTGGCATTACAGTGGAGATTTGCCCATCCTGCAAATGTTAACTGCTCATTTACCTACAGGAGACATGGAAAACTATATTGTAATTGTTTTCCAAGTTGGGATTTAATGATTATAATGAAGGGTTTCTGCTTTGGCAAAATTGTGATGACCCTAAAATTGATAATTTCACCAAAGTCATTTTGTTCTTCCTACCAATCAAACTTTACAAAACCATTTATGAGACAGATAAATGGTGATGATTGTGCTTATACAGAAAGGCAAAGTACAGTAACCCCTAGAATCCAGTAAGAATTCATCTTTGAGTGACCTCTCTTCACTTCAATGTTTGTTAGGTGTTACAAGTTACTGCACTGTATATTGATATTGATCTTCTACAGTATTGTTCTATAGACTGGCATGCTGTTTTACATTTTTGCAAATGTTTTTCAGATAACCAAAAATAGACAACAGAAACAAGACTTAAATAAATGAAAAGATCCCCTTCGGATCCTGCATGGTTAAAAATCAGATTCTAGTCTGATATTGTTGCTGGCCACAAACCAATTTCAAATAATAAAGTGACTACTGCAAACCTGAGTATACCATTGTTTCTATACAGACAGTTTGTGCACAGCGTGTGGACATCTCTCATGTATGTTTGACCCACTTTCAGGTATAAATAAAAACAGCATGGCCAAATGTGTTTTCCATTTTATTCTTCCAAAGAAAATTGGTGCTATTTTGTCTTTTCTATGTGAATAAACATTTTACTTGACCCCCTGCTGGCAGCATTGGACAGAACTTTCAATCAATTTTGCTCTTTATAACAAGCGTCAATTGAAAAGACATCTAGACTATGCTTATTTTTCAGTTTTTTAACAATCCAAAACAAAGTACGTGACATTTCAAAAGGCTAAGGCTTTTTTTCTACCACAATTAAGGGGTGTTTAATCTTCTTTGTATAAAATGTAATTTCTTTGCGCAATGCCTTACATCTTGTTAAAAGTAAAATAGAAGAACTTTCAACCACTCTATGGAACAGAGAGAAAAATAATGTGGCCCATCTATACAAACCAGTACTGATGAAGGTGGAGAGATTTGCATTACATAAACCAACCTGAGTTCAGCATTTTTTTCCCCATAGATTTTTAGGAAATGAAAATATTTGACCGATTATTTTGACAAAGACCTATATTTTATAAAATGGGTCACTTTTCCTTAGTAAAAGAAATTTGAGCTTTTTTTTATCAGCCAATTGGATAGTTCTAACATCTACATAGGGATTTATACAACCACATATTCATCTTGCATTTATCATTTGCTTTCCTGCTTGTGGTTATCAAGTATATGAAGCAAAGATTTGCACATGAAGTATTAAATACCTTCCACAGAATTAAAACTAAACAGCTAAAGATGAAAAATATATGTAGCCATTTTCTGGGGAATTATGAGAAATTACCCTCCCCAAACAGGATATTGCACTAAACCTGTAGGTAAATAAGAGAACCAGAACCTTCGCTAAATGGAAGAGTGGGATTAATAATAATGTTGGCAGTCCCTCCTCCCAGGACAAGCCCTCTGTGAACAGAGAAAATTCCCTTTCAGGGAAAAACGAACCAGTAATCAAAGTAATTGGGAGCAGAAGAACTACTGCAACTAGCAAATAACATTAACTATAAGTATATAGATGCACACTAGTTAGAAATAATACAAGCTTTATATCAGAAGAGATTATTACCAGTACATCCATTCATCATATAAACAGGCATTATCAGCAAAGGTGCCCAATAGGAGTCCTGTTGGAATTGTGCACATATACCCATAAATATATATATATAAAATTATTAGTAGAGATACAGCCAAATGAATGTTGCAGCAAAGTCTGGTTGCAGGGGAGAATGATGCAGCTTTTGTTTTTATGTCAGATACCTGTAGACCTGTAGACAAGATCTGTATTGGTGGGGGGTTTGTCCAACTGTTGTACAACCAGGCTGGAACGGAGCCACAAATTGTGGTGTGGCACTGGAACTCAGAGTCAGTCTCTGCTGACTTTAGTCCCTCCATGCACTAAACCTACACTGACCTCAATCTTCACTTCTTCCACAGGATTCCTGCAGGTATCGCTGGCTGCTGCTGTCCTCCAGGCAAGTATGGCTGGTGGTTGCTGCTGGCTGCCCTCCAGGGCAGGTACTACTGGTGGGTACTTCTGGCTGGTCCTTCTGGTGAGTCCTGCTGGTGGGTCCTGCTGGCTGGTACTGCTGGTTGGTACTGCTGGCTGGTACAGCTGGTTCCTGACCCACAATCCCCGAGCATCAATGTGAGAGCAGTCGGTGCTAGAGGAAGCATGCGGCTGTAGTAGAGAGCAAAGCCAATGCTTACTGTATCGCTCCTGTCACAGGTGGAGTACATTTGTTATCACTCAGCCTGTGACAGAAGTTGTGCTATACAGGAATCATCAGTTTTGCTTTCTCTAGCGCCGGCTCCATTCTTCACACTGATGCTCTGGGATGGCAGGTCAGGAATCTGCGTTCTGGGCTTGCTGACCCACCACCCCAGAGCAGGAGGTGGCAGGCCAGCGGTGCTCTAGGACATGTATATAAAAGTTTGACCCAATTACAAAAAGTAACACCAAAACCGAAGTGCTTGACCACCTCCCATCTCCACTCTATGCTGTCAAACGCCTTAGCAGCATCTAAAGACTCTGCTCTATTCATCGAGTTGTCAGCCAGGATTTGGATATTGAGAAAAGTATATCTTATATTCACAGCAGTTGAAGAATTAGGCATACATTCAGTTTGAGCTGGAAGAATAATAAATGTAATTACTTGACTTAACCTATTTGCCAGAATTTTAGCTATAATTATGATATCTAAAATTAGTAGCGAGAATGGACAATAGGTCTTTTCCTTTCTTGGGCAGAAGTATGATGATGACTTCCAGCATAGACAAAGAGAGTCTACCTGTCACCAAGGCTATGTAGCGGCCATAACCTGTTGTAGGGCGGCCTTGACTGAATGGGCTTACCGGTTACCTTCTCCTGGCCTGCTCTTCTGTGTCTAGGGGTTCCCAGGGTTGATACCCAATGACTTGTACACTGACACAGATAAAGTCCTTTCAAAAGGTTTTATTTTGCAGTAGAACTTTCACAAAACACAGTCTCTTAGGGAACAGAGGGCACGGGTGAAGAACTCAGGTACCTTGAACTGCAGGTTTAACAAAATCTCTTCTTACACCCAGAGAGTAGCCACTCGCAGCTGGGTACTTCAAGGCTGAACAAATCTCTAGCCAGAGATCATGGCAGTCAGCACGTTGACTCAAACTTGAACAATCAACTGAAGATGAACAGGAACCTTTTTCCAACTGTACCTGGAACGTTTCCTGCTTCCTTTGAGGTGTGAATTCATCAATGTCCTTCCAAACTCTGTAACCAGGCACTTCTCAGGATGCCACTTGTCCTCCGAAGAGTCCTCCCCCGGTCACTTCCATGAGCTGTGGTGTCCCTCCAAGCCAATAACCAATAGCATACCCGGACACTTTGAATCCTCCCTCAGTTACAGCACCTCGGACCAGCAGGTTCTGAGACTCGGGAACAGACGGATCCCTACCCCAGACCAGACGGGTCTATCAGGGGCCACTGACAGGAACATGCTGCGTGATGTCGAACACCCCATGACCGGGACCCCTCTCAGGGCTACCCTAGCCCTGGAACCAGAACAGACCACATGGGTCTCACGAACAACTCCGGAACCCCGAACACGTGACCTACACCTGTTTAAGTACCCCCTCCCAGACTCCTCAGCGGGCCTGGCACTCCCGCTGATTGGCTCAGAGAGGGCCATACCCAAACATCCAACCAGGCCTGATTCTAGCCTGTCATGTGCACCTCACCCTTCACATGACCAGGCAGAACTTCAAACATGGCCTGGCCAGACTGGTGTTAAGGCTTACCTACACAATTAACCCTCAGTATCGTAGGGTCCTGAGGCAAAAATTTAATTTACAATGCGTGTGATATTTGATCCCAAATGTCATCCGCTACAGCTATATTATAGACCTGTATCAGAAAAGGCAAGAGTGTGCTTCCATATTGTATATACTGTATACTTCATTAGGGAGACCATCCCACCCAGGAGACTTCCCTTTAGGAAGGAATGCCACTGCAGTCTCAAGCTTCACCATTGTTATTGAACCTTCTAGCTGGCATCTGACCAATGGAGATACAGTAGTGAGATTAATACCATCTAAAAACTGAGACAAATTGATGCTGGTATAAGTTGCCATGGATATATAAAGCTCCTGTTAAAAAGACTGCCAGAACATCCTCAGAAGTAGTACAAAGTCGCCCAGTCACAGATCTTATTACATTTATACAGGGGTATTAGTTTGTGAGCGGGCAATAGTGGCCAGAAGCTTGCCCGCCCTCTCCTCCTCTGCCCAGATGAGATATTTAGAAAAAAACTCTTTATCCCCTGCTATTTTCTGCATAAGAGATTTAAGTTGAGATTGTGCCTCTACCCAAGAGCAACAATTTGTATGATTCAGATCTAAAACATATGTGGTCTTGGCCGCAATCACCCACTCATTTACTTGGTTTATTTCCTCTCAAAAGGCCTTCATGGTGTCCCACACAGTCATAAGAGAGGCATTATTTCGATTAATTTCTAAAAAATAACTCAGTGTATGTTGTATTGTGCGTCAGTGTTTATTATCTGAAGCCAGAATGGATTGAGCTTCCACAAGGCCCGACTGGGTCCCATTGAAATACCCCCAAGGGTAACCAGCAGAGGGGAGTGACCTGATGTGCCCCTGGTCAGAATGTTGATAGAGACAATATACCTATATATTTCCAAAGTACCCAGCATTAAATTGATATGAGAGAGAACCGTGAGTCCTTGAAAATGTATACTGAGCCTCTGCAGGATGCAATTTTCACCAGAAATCGTGCAGACCCAGCTCCCCAAACTAATTACCCATAGGGGTTAATCAGTCTGTGTTGACCTGTTTAGAAACAGGGTACCTATCCTGTATTCTATTAAGAACTAGGGATGGCCTTGCGGTTCGCCTGGCTGTCGGTTCGCGGCAAATTTTGCTCGTTTGCGATTTGCCAAACCGGCGGACTTCTGGCGCTGTTCGTGCGGCGGACATATGCGTTTACATTGTGAAGAACTTTGACCCATGATTACACATCCATCATGGGGTACAGGACAGCCAATTGAGACATTTCAGCACATGGACAATTGGACATACCCCCTACCTTATAAATAGACCTGATCTGGTGGCCATTTTGCATTCTGTCTTTTGTCAGTGTAGGGAAAGGACGCTGTGTGGAGCAGGGACAGTCAGTTTAATCACTAGCTATTACTATTAGGTCCACAAAAGTCCTTTTAAGGACTGGTATAGGTGTACAGTATATAGGGTTGTAATACACTTAGAATATTTAACAAAAGGAAGAAAATAAATTATTTGGGACTTTAAATGAGGTAATAGGGGCCGTTCACATCCCCTCCTCCATCCCGATTTAATATTTAAAAAAGAAAAGAGCGTGCGGCTGTCTAGCTTGGTCTGTACGGCTGGCAGCTGTGTGACGCCTTCCCAGCCACCCATGGATTTTGGATGCATGACGTTGGGGGTGGGTCTATGGCGGCGCCATCCCATGGGCTTACCCCTGTGCAGGGTCTCACCTTTCGGATTTTCCTCCTTCACCTCCTATTTCCAACCACATGATCTATGGCTTCTTTGCCCTTATTCACATAGCACTAGGTAACTAGGTAATTAATTTTTATTTATTTTATTTTTATTTTATTTTATTTTTATTATTTCCTTTCACAACATCTCCTTCCTCTCCCACACAAATTTCCCACTCCTTCCCTTCCAGTCCACACTTTTATTAATTTTTTCACACACATTTTAACACACATTAATTTTAATTGCTTATTCTCCATAGGTCCCCCCATGAGGGCCACCCCACTTCCAATACTCAACTCTTGCTACATCCCTTACCCCAACCTGCTAGGGGGGTGGTTTGTGTGTTTTGGTTGTCGCCCCGGGCGTGCCCCCTCAGCCCCGGTCCGTGGCAGTTTTGGGTCGGCCCGACTCTCGGTGTACTGTGCCGCCTCTGCGCAGATATACATGTAAGTCTGTGGGTCGAATGTGCATTTGTGGGGGGTTCTCCGTGTCTGTACATTTGTTCATTTTATTTTTTATATATTTTTTTTCTTTTTTAAATGGTTGTTTATTTTATTCATAGGCTACCACTACGGTGTTGCTCCTGACGAGTGGCTATAAGGTCACGAAACGCGTAGAGCTTTCAACTGCCGTATTGTGTATACAATTGTCAACAACGCATGAACGTTCCTTTTTGATTTTTGTTCTTTTAATTTTATGGTTTTTCTTTAAATGACGCTTCAATGTGTCATGTATTTACATATAATCTGTGCTTATTGAATACTCAGCTCTTCATATGTTTACTATTAAGTCCTTGTTGGAATGTGTATACATTGATGAAATAGAAAATACTAATTTATGACTGTGCAATAACATGTAAATATATGATTACTTGTACTTATTAAAAACTTGTTTTTTACCAAATTTTATGCTTCTGCTCCCGTGTGCCTCATATAAAGTCCCGCCTGTTGCTCTTTTCTTTTTTAAACACTTAGAATATACTTTCTTTCAAATATACAAAGTATATTCTGGTGCACTGCTGTTGACTGCTGTACCGCTGAGTGCACTGCTGACCGATTCTGCAGCTGTCTTTTATCAGTGTAGGGAAAGGACGCTGTGTGGAGCAGGGACAGTCAGTTTAATCACTAGCTATTACTATTAGGTCCACAAAAGTGCTTTTAAGGACTGGTATAGGTGTACAGTATATAGGGTTGTAATACACTTAGAATATACTTTCTTTCAAATATACAAAGTATATTCTGGTGCACTGCTGCTGAGTGCTGTGCTGTGGTGGGGTGTCAGTGCTCTCTATCACGGTGCTGGTGTGGTGTCAGTGCTCTCTATCACGGTGCTGGTGTCAGTGCTCTCTCTCATAGATGCAACCAACGGCCCTTGTCCTCATCAACATGGGGACAAGGTGCTTTGGGGTGGGGGGCCCCCCTTCCCCAAAGCACCCCCATGTTGAGGGCACGCGGCCTGGTACGGCTCAGGAGAGGGGGGGCGCTCGCTCGTCCCCACCCCCTTTCCTGACCAGCCGGGCTGCATGCTCGGATAAGGGTCTGATATGGACTTTGGGGGGACCCCCACGCCATTTTTCGGCGTAGGGCTTCCCATTTAAGTCCATACCAGGTGACGGGGCCAGCGAGGTGTCAATCTCGCCATCGAAGGAGGCGACATTGACTTCCTTCGCTAGTCCCGGCTACCTGGAGCCGCGTTCAAAATGAACGGACTTTTCTCCGTGTGCGGGCAAGTCCGTTCATTTCAAAAGTCCGGACTAGCACACAGGCGGCCGGATTGTCCGCCGACTGCCGAGTCCAGCGGACAATTTTGAGTCAAAACTTCTTCCTAAGTCCGCCGGACTTTTGGGGAAAAAAAGTCCACTGGAGCCCACACAGGGGCGGATTTTCCGGCAGATTCTGGTCCGATCGTGTGTACAGGGTTTGGCCCTTCCCCAGCCTGTAATTGGAAAGTGAAATGAGATGCAGCAGATTATTGAGCTCATGTATCTCTCACTCTGCTTTTCTCTTATCAGTATATTCTATACTGGAGCATGATGAGCAATGCAGTACAAATGACTCCTAGTACTGCTTCTCCCTCTCTCAGTCTGAACTTTGCTGTACAGTAGACTGCAAGAGGCTAAAAACTAGGAACTAATTCAGGAACTTACAATGCTTGCATTAAAATGCATTTATTGTATAAATGAATATGGAGCTCCATTATTATGTGCTGTTTATATCTTCCTAGAGTTCCTATTGAAAGCAACCAAATCTCTCCTACTGCTAATTAAATATGAATGCATTGTAGTGTTTAATTTTATTTTATTTTTATTTTTTTTCACTGTTAGTGTCAAATGTTTGTTTTCCATTAAATATATAATAGAGGGTGTACCTGTGACATAGGATCTAAAAAGTAGCATGTATTTGCTAAAGAGAGAATATAGAAGAGGCTTTTTGCCGCTCTCTCTCTAACTGAATCATTAGCAAGAGATGACTAATAAAATTGGGGGTGAGTCACTCCTGTGACTTATTTACTTGTGTGTGTAAATTGCAGAAGGAGCTATGAAGTTTTGCAAACCAGAGGCTTTTTCAGGAAAAAAAGAAAAGGTGAACCAGTATAACACATGACATTGAGAATTATTCTCTACCTGCCAGAAAGAGGGTTACATAAAAGATTTATGATCATAATTTCACACTTACTTTATTGACTAATTTCCCTGTCTAAATACATTTTACATTGTTTTTAAGGACATGGAAGGCTTTTTGGTGCAATGTTTTAGTAAATATCCCTTTTAGAATTTCTATTATAAGCTGACAAATGGACCAAAAATATAAAGATTAAAGTATAGAGTATAAAACACTGTGTTTTTATTAGGAAAATAATAATAAAAAAAATACTTTAGCAGCTGTCTTAAAAATATCACAAGAGTGTCTCCACCTCTATGCCACTATACACACCAGGGATGTCCGACTCAACAGCTCAGGATCCTGCACACCTCGCGAGCAGCACGGATTTGAAGAGAGATCTGGAGTCCAATAACAGTCCTTCACAATTCTTTATTTGGTAAGCGATCTGGGACATCCAAACAACTCCAGCAGAACACTAATGCATTTCAGCCAAAGTCTTCAGCTGGGTACACACGGGCTGAATGTCGGGGGTATGGTTTGTGAGGGAATATAGAGAATAATGGTTTTAGTAATAGACACAGCTCTTTTATGTCTATAGTACTCACCCCTGAAGTGGCTGCTGGAAATAACCCTACAACTCCCTTACCTGCTCAGAGGCTGCTAGACCAGGTATCAGCTCCAGAGAACACTACAAATTCCAGGCTCAGTCTAGGGGTGTTTTTTTTGAAGATTTATTGGAGTACTTGAACACAGGCGAGTAGAGGGAGGAGGGGCTTCAAAGCACAAGCAAGTTTTGGAGGACAGATTCTGAAGCAATGTTCATCAGTAGCACCCTTAAGTATTGCTCAAAGTAGTGGGGAAAACCAGTGAGTCCAAGACTCTGTAAGAACAGTCACAGTCCTTGCAGCAATCTCTGGCATCTAACCCTCACCTCAAAGCACAAACAGTCCTGGAGCTCTAGGCAAGGTTCTACATACAGTGTCAAGAGACAGCTCCCAGTCAACTTCCCTGTGACATCTTTCAGTGAAAGGATACCTTATCCAGTCCAGCTTCCTAAGGTAGTGTCCACCAGCAATGTCTTTAAGACCAGGTTCCTCAAGGCCCTCAACCAAACACATGCAGGGGCCTGACAACTAGAGTTTTTCAGCAACACAGACTGCCCCCCAGGGGCAGTGGCCCCAGAAGAGAGAGCTTAGGTCAAACATTTATTAATTAGTTAGCCACATCTTCTGGGCCAGCCTCCCAGGGCCAGCTGAGGTTAGATGAATATTCATAACTCAGTGGGTAACCATCCTACTCTATTTCTGGAAGCTTCTTCCATAGGCAGGCAGGAGCAATCTGTCACTACGTTTAGGGATAAACCTAACCAGACTTGAAAAATAAATTGCTGCTCAGCTGGGCAGGGCTGTAAATTTTTTCCTGAGAAATATGGTTAGCATTTTATAGAATTTATGATTAGAAAATTTTATTTAGTAATCTTGTTTGACAGGCTTTTGTGTAATTGTAAATTGTGTTATCCTGCCTCAAGAAGAGCTCTTTTGTGGGTCAAAACTATAGCACAGGATGGAAACACTTATACAATGAATTTTTTTTTTTTCATTCAATTAATTTTTTGGAGCGCTGTAACCTTTGGATCATTATTGATTTTTCTTTCTTTCAGGATTACAGCATTGGCAGTATTAAATTGCTTTCATTACAGGTGGATTTGATGATAAACAGTAACCACTCTGCATACTTCACACAGTGGACTAGTCACCACCTCCCACGCTCACTTCCGGGTTCTCTCCAGAGCCTCTCCCAACCTCTGGAATTCCTTGCCACAATCTGCCTGACTATCTCCTACTCTGTCCACCTTTAGGTGATCCCCAAAAACTCATCTCTTCAGAGAAGTCTATCCTAGCTCTAACTAATACATATATCCCCCACAGTTATTACTTATTATATAACTTGACCCTTCCTTTTAGATGGTAAGCTCTAATGGGTAAGACCCTCTGGTTCCTGTTGTATTGAAATGTATTCTATGTCCTATCTTCTTCCATTTTTTAAAGCACTATACAAGCTGTGGGCGCAACATGAATCCTGCATGATAATAGCGTTTACAGTTTAGTAGGTTTACATCTTCTACTAAACACTGCAGTTCAGCATCAAAGTACTTCCATGTTACGCTTCCCACAAAATCAAAGGCAGCTTTTTTTTTTTCTTTATTGTTTCTCTGTCTTCCCTCATTTTTTTCCTATGTGTTACATGTTAGCACACTCTACTCATCTAAATTTAGTTGTTTTTCATCTATCAGATAATTTATCTTGCAGCAGTCTCACTGGCTTATTTTCTCACCACTCTGGTGGAGCTGGTTTCCCAATAGGAATAAAGACACAAACCCAGCCCACTGTGTTCTGCTGTAAATTTCTCTTTTTGGAATTCCATTTCTGCACACATGAAGAGTGACAAACTCCTGTCTGATCCAAACCAACATAATATACAGGTACTCATAGACATGAAGGTTGCTTATCCAGGAGATAGGTTAGGTTCACCCGGTAGCTAGTTTCCTGCTCTCAGCTTCCAGTCCCTCTGCCCTCCAGTAATATACGTTTGTAGTGCTGCTATAGCCTGGTTTAAAGCAGAGATTATATATTGTGTATTATAGTTGGCTAAAAAGTCGCAAAGGCGATGGTATTGAAAATTTTCAGCACACAGAAGCACAAAAGACACCTAGTACTGAGGACACTGCACATACCATAACCAGCACAGTAGACACAGAAGAAACACCTACCACAGCCAGCACACTAGACACTTCACACATCACCATATTCCATACTGGCAGGGGACACAGCAAACAGCAGGACACACCATAACCGGTACATTGAAGACAGCACATGGGACTTTCAAAGAGCTGTCCCTGTATTACCCGATTTCATTGTGCTTGTAGGAATTCAATATATTCTATGTCTTCAACATGCCAGCTGGGGTCCAGCATGTGAACACAATGTATGTCTTCAAAACAGTGACTGGGGTCTGGCACGTAAGCACAGTGCCGTGCTTAATGTAAAACAGGCGAGTTAGAAAAAATGTGCTTCAAATGACAGATTTGGCAATTGTCGGTTGTGGTTTGGCATCTGGACAACATGAGCCTGTTGTAATTCTCAATGCAATTACTATATGTAGAGAAGAAAGTATGCAAGCTTTAAATTTTGCAGTTAAAAAGTATCATAGA
Source organism: Lithobates pipiens (assembly GCF_037356315.1). NCBI lineage: Eukaryota > Metazoa > Chordata > Amphibia > Anura > Ranidae > Lithobates > Lithobates pipiens. The sequence continues at coordinate 518,127,474 of NW_027507758.1, forward strand.
CTAAGTTCACTCAGGATCATTAAAGGCTTGTTCACACTGAATTGCCCAAAATTAATGGGCTGCAACAGCCCCAAAAATAGCTGCTTTTTTTTGCAGCCTAGTCCATACTGTGTGTTGTAGTGCAGGCATGTTGTTGAGGTGTTTTGGGTAACATGGCACAGCAATTCAAGGTGGTGGGTTTATCCTTGGGAACCAGGAGGAGAACACTGGGAAAATTGTAGATGTTACAAAATGTCACTAACAGTGGGGGAGACCTAAAACTTAAGCCTACTCACTGTGTACACAATAACATATGGCACAGTCCTTGAACTCAAAAAGGGAAATATTTCTCACGAGTAGCAAAAACATATTAGAGTGCTGCAGTAGTAGCACTCAAGCAGCAATTCATGTGGATTGCCCTTTTTTTTCTCTCTGGTCTCCCAATAGCTCTCTCTTCCTGCAGTGGGTTTCACTAATTATCTCCAAGGTCCCATACTAACCCTGATACTTCCTCCTTGCCAGTTGGCGGGACTGAAGTCCAACTGACAATGCAGCCAATCATACGTTTCTTATTTCCTTTCCCTCTGTGCACTGTCCTTGTTAGTGGCAGAATTCCAAGGCTGTGCGACTCCCATAGCTTAAAGCAGCCACTCAGTCACCCATAAGCTCTGAAATTGGGGAGATAGACCCCCTATTCCCCCCCTTATCTACACCCCTATTGCATCAAAATCACATTTTAGTAACAACTAATACACAAATTATAATGATTGTACAGTTATATTTTTTTTAATAACAAACAAGTCATACTTTCCAGCTCTGTGCAATGGTTTTGCACAGAGCGACCCTGAACCCCCACTTCTGGGGTCCCTTGCGGGTACTCCAGGCTTCTCCTCTTTTCTGAGTGCCCCCATAGCAAGCTGCTTGCTATAGGTGCACTTTTTGTTGGGCTCAATCCTGAACCAGGCTCTGTGCGTCTATTTACATGTCTCCTGCACCTTCCTCACAGGATTTGATTCACAGCAGCAGGAGTCATTGGCTCCCGCTGCTGCCGTCATGTCCTGTGAAGAGAGAAAGAGCAGAGAAAGAGATTAATTAAAGTAAGAACATTAAGCCTTTACAGCCACTTTAAGTATAAACTAAGTGAGTTTGGAATGCTCGTCTGACAATTGGAGTTTTATTCATTGATGCTTACATTTGAATAAACACTGTGCACTCTTTAATAGTAATACAATATATATGAATTATATATATATATTGTATACAATATTGTATACACTATATAGCAAATAGTAAACATAAGGACAGAGGATTTTTACATATCTTACAAGTCCAAACAAAATAAAATAAATGACCCAAATGCTATATACATTAAATGCAGTAGACTGGAAGATGAGCTATGTGTTATTGTATATACCATTTGGGCCCATTATTATGTCTAAATTCTGCTGGTCTAATATATTTTTGACCCCCACCTTTTACTCACTGATTGACGGGACATTTGTTAAACCTTCTTATTCTATTTAGACATATGGCATGCCTGTTGGCCATTGGATCAAGTGCGTGAATGCTGTCTTAGCCCGTTACTGATTGGCTTTTTGATCCTGAATGTGCATCCTAGTGAGCACTATCTATTACTTCATGGGGGGTTTATTTGAGTACCACCTAATCACAGCATTTGTACTAATATTTCTGGCTTGGGTGTTAATATTATTCTTTGGCACTTTCCTGGCTCTAGGCTTCTGGAAACCTTGATATTTTCGTACAAAAATTACTTTGTGGCCCAACAGTACCTCCAAAACTTACTAAGCGGATTTCTCACACCTAAACAAAGTCTCTAAAGGTGTATCAGTGTGCAAAATTATATTCAAAAGTGGTACTGCGCTCCCAAATGCTAATGTGCTAGTATCCCTTTAAATCTGTTTGCATATCAATTTTCAAAGTCAGCATATCATATGAAACCATATATAACATTAACAAAACAATACAAACAATGCATCAGTCCATAAAGTGTCTTTTGGTATAAATTTGCTCAAACTTTCATAAAAAAAACAGGCTTGTGTTCACATATCCAAATGACTGCTTCCTCAATTAGTGCTCACAACTATGTGCTCCAATAATCCACATGCTTTAGTGGTAATCCCTTCATCCGATGTTCCCTCACCTGGGGGATAAGACCAACCAATGGTCTATATGTGCTTTTGTCACTCTCTGGGGATCTGTTTTATGCTATTTCACTCCTTATCTGGCGATCCTGAGATTAAAATCCTCCTTCTCTTACAATTATCTCCATATACCCAAATCATAACGAGAGAAAGCTGGTTTTAAAACAACCGGATTATTAAACACTAAGTATAAAAAACATTCACATTTTCCTGGTGCTTACAGTGGACCAAACTGTAAAAAGCATTCAGTCCTCACAGTGCAGGTATAAGACAATCAGACAGTATTTCAGCGGTATGTTTACAATGTGCGCCTTAGCGTGAGGACAGATTGGCCCCTCCCCTACACATTACGCCACAGGGTCACGTGGCTTCCTCAGGGGAAAATTTCGATTTAAACAGTTTTAAAGGGATACTAGTAATCCTTTGTTATTGTGTCTCACAAATCTGGTAAGTGTACCTCTTATACTGTATACTTAATTAGAAAGCATAGTGATTGATTTATATTCAGGGGCTCTTCTGCTGCCTTTCAGATCCCTGCATTCCCATGCTCCCTATGGTGGCATCCCGTTGTTTGGTTCTGATGCCCCTGTGCCCGCCCACAGGCTAGGCTAATGGACGCTCTATAATTGACCACATTCACGTGAGCATTCTCTTACAGAATTATGGAAACAATATTTATCATTGTTTATACAGTATGGTATCTTATTGATGTTCATTTATAGAACTTTCTCTTTAAACATTTTTAGTGTTGCTCTATCTGCCATGTTGGATCCTGAAGAAGCTGAGAATTGGTGAAATGCTGACCTGTCATACTGGACGCATACAGATTCTACAATCATATTTATCTTGTTAGACAAACTTTATATGGATAGACTTCTGGTACCAAGAGTAGGGTATTTTTGATGCTAATATGTGGATTTTTTGGAGGTTTTCACACCTATATTTTGAATCTCTATTGTAATGTTCATTAATAAATATATTATGTTTTATAATTTTATAATTTAGTGTGGTATTGAGCTTATAAATACAGATTTTTGTAGATGGGATCTGAAAGAGTCTGTTCTTTTTGCATTCTCATTTTGGATGTGGCTGTTCAAGTCAAAATCTGTTTGTCTTCATATTAGGCTGTTTTCTGTGGATCATCGCTGAGTGCCTAGATGAGCCTGTTTACAACATGCTGTATTGAGCTCTTTCACAGGGGATCAATATGATCCGGTAAGAGGCTTTGAGTGGCAGAGGAGGGCACAAGGTGTTTCATCCTTTTCATTGCAAGAGTTATTCACCTCACTTGGGGAACTGTTAGCCCTTGTACACACAGTCGGAGATTCCGACGGAATGTGTCCGATCGGACCGTTTTGTTGGATATTCCGACTGTGTGTGGTCTACATCGGACTGTTTCTGTCGGACTATCCGACAGGCCAAGTTTTCCAACTTGTTGGTAAAATTTTCCGACAAAATGCTCCGATCGGACATATTCCGATCATGTGTAGAGAATTCCGATCGGACAAAGTGCCGCGCATGCTCAGATTAAATGCCTACACCAAAGCTATAGGCTACTAGCGTGAACGTAGTCCCGTCGTAACGAAATAACGCAATCACGTCAGATTTTCCGACAACTTTGTCCGACCGTGAGTATGCAACAGTTTTGGACAAAATTCGTCGGACAAAATCCGACGGATTTGGTTGTCGGAATCTCCGACCATGTGTACAAGGGCTTGGAGTATTTCATTTGGACATTTGGTGTGTGTACTCACTTTAACAAAATGTTCAATAGAAAATGTTTGATATAAGATTTACTCGGACTATTTGATATTTTTGTATAATTTTTACACTGTTTTGTTTATTGCAATCCATTTGTGTTTAATGCACTCCTATTTTATGTTTATGTAATCCTATTTACCTAAATGGTGTAGTATGAAGCTAGAGGGTCAGCATGACAGGAAGTTATAATGTTCACAAGAGTTTAGCAATAGCAGCTTCCATCACAGTTTCTTTTAATGCACTGCTATGTACAGGACTAGCCTTTATGCACCTTTTCTTGGGTGCTACTTTTAAGATGTCTGCACATGCAGGCAAAGTGTACTATAAAGTCAAGCAAATTAGATAATTCAAATTATGTTCCATTAAACCAATTCTTTGTGTTGTGCTCTTTTTCTTGATTTGGTAGGTAGATAAAGATTAATTTTGGAGATGCTGATCCAGCATGTGCCTTTGGTTTTCCTCACTAGGAATGATGTTTGCAATGGAGTCATGACAGAGCGCACACAATAGAGTTATGGGAAAATTCCACTATGTAAGGAATTAGAGAGAGATAATACAAAAGCAGAGATAAACTCAACAAGACCTAATTACCATTTGTTTATAAAAATTATACAAAGAAAGTTAACCTTATTAACAGGTCTATATTTATTTGCCACTATTATATCTGATTTTATTAAAAACTGTAATGATAAGGTTTTTAATGTTCTTGAATAATTGTTCCATCTTTCTACTCATATGTACAAAAAAACAAGTGAATTGTTTATAAGAGTAATTCAGTCAACCATAATGCATTTCCTCATGAAAGGTACACCTTCTGAATAGAACAATTACCTAAATGGCTCTATTTTTTTTATATTTGAGCAAATGGATTGATGCTTGTGCTTTGTACAATGACTTTATATTTAATGCATCTTCATGCCCAGAACCTTTTTCATCAGTCTCATGAAAGCCCATTATCTTTCCATTAGGAAGCCTGTTAGATAACTGCCCAGGTGCCTTTTGATCTGTCCAGCAAATTTGCATTCTCTTCCTGCAGAATTTTGCATTACCCCGAAGAATAAGAATTAGCGAGAGGCTCTTTATAATCAGCTCCACTACGAACGTGGTTCCTTGTCAAAAGCAATTGGAACATTGTAAGAAATTTTACATTTCACTTTATATTTTTATTAGGTAAAATGATAACTCAGGCAGCAAATTTTAATCGTAAATTATTTATTATGTATACTATTCACTTGGAAATATAGGACAGCAATTGCTTTGATTATGTCTCTGAAAGTTTTACAAGAACAAATAAAGGTGAGAAAACACACAAGGACAAATTAATAACATTTTACTTTTAATTACAAGTTTACAAAAAATCTATATTGCATTGTCCCTTTAAATTAATAAACACTGCACAGCATGAATCATTCAAACACATAAAGTGAATATTGCAGAGACTTTAAATTGAAAAAGGAATGGACTTTTGGGGCATAATTGAAAAAAAAAAATTCACATAACTTTTATTTTTATAGCAAAAAGACATATATTTTAACATGGACATATAAAAAAACACATATACCATAAAAGAGCTCAACTGGCCACCTAGGGGTCCAGTCAGGCCCTAACTGATGTAGAGTTTAACTGGATAAGATCATAACATCCCTGAAACTGGTAGGTCCCCTAATATTATAGTAGAATAGGTAACCTGAACAGGTACTACCCTGGCAAGAATATTAAGGGGGTCAGTGTAGCCAACTCAGGGTATGTACAATTCTGTACAATATTGGTTTGCGTTAAGCCCGACTAGTTTCGTGCACCCATGTGCTTTTTCAGGAGATAGTCATATTTAATGAATAGAGATACAAAAAGGAAAATAATAAACAGCAAGCACTAAGGTATACATAAAACAGTATATGCAATAATATTATACATCTGGATGGACATATGTAAAGTATAAAAGAACATTCCATGCATTTACTTACAAAGTATGATAACGCTTAGCGCCAATAAAAACAGAGCAGCCGGACAGGTGCAAGGGTATCAAGGAACCATGTGGGTCTCAAAGGCAGATATGGGGGCACAAACTAAAGGCAATGACAACCAGAGCCTACTAAAAGATGTAAGGACGTAAAACATAAAAGCACAATGCACGTATATGTATAATACTATGTAGAGGTGGGGAGAGATAAACTATATTATACTCTTAATCCACCAAATACTGGCCCACATGCTCACCTGGAGATAGCCAAAAAATGGAGACCAGATGACAGGTAATTATAGGTGTTGGTGCTATATAAATCCTGTATAATAATAATAATAATATATCTGCTTACTCTATATGTAGGCTCTGCAACCCGAGGACTATATATTTAGAAACCCCGTTTGAATGACCTTAATGATGATATATGTTCCTATTTGCACTTTTTATATTTTAAGTCTGAGCCTCTCTCTCTCCCCGCCTCTACATAGTATAATATATATACTTTATAGGCACATTGTGCTCCTATGTTTTACATTCTTACATCTTTTGGTAGGCTCTGGTGGCATTTGCTGTAGTTTGTGCTCCCATATCTGCCTCCAAGACCTGCACTGTTCCTTGATATCCTTGCGCTTGTCTGGCTGCTCTTCTTTTATTGGCACTAAGTGTTATCATACTCTTTGTTAGTGAATTAATTGAACATCCTTTTTAGCATGTGTTCACCCAGATGTATAATATTATTGCATATACTGCTTTATTTATAGAAAAAAGAAAGAACTGCGCTAACCACAAATACCCAAATGTGAGTAGGGTATGTATATGTGCCAGACCCACGATATGGGTCTTAGTGTCTTAATATCTCCAAGACCACCTCCAAAGTATAATGAAAACCATATACAAATAAGTGCAATTTAAATGCAAAAACAAAACATAAATACGTGTCAAGAGTGTGAGTTCCCCAAACACAGTATGAGTAAATCAAACTCAGTGCATATACCTCTAAAAATAAAAATTAAAAAATAGAATAGAATATGAAAAAAAATTTTTTGCAATTTTTTTACATAAATGAAATATCAAGAAAAAAATTATATTTAGAGACACCCTATATAATGTCCATATAGTTATATGTCAAAAAAGATAATAATAAAATGTCCATATAGTAAACAAACACCAGTGGAGTAAAGCTTCAAGTGGAGTGCAGCAGTGAAGGACAAACTTCAAACAGCTGAGTTATAAGTACACAAAATGAAATCTTCTCCAAAGATGTATTGTGCTTTTCCCAACACCGAATGAGTGAATTGGCTTCTTACCAGATCCAAGCGACCCCCCGTTACAGAGGGTCACCACAGGCGACAATAGTCAAAGAGTATCCGGATAGCGATTCCTCCTCAAGCGATCCTGGATCTTTCACGCGGTAGGGTTATGGCTGTTATTCCACATATCACTCCCAACTCAACGTGGTATCACATAGGGAAAAACATAGGCTCCAGATAGTGTAAAACCAAAAGACTTTAATTTGCAAAAACGAACGTGTACACTTACATAAAAGACTTTAAAAGCAGGTTCAAAACAGAAGCGTGCACCGGCCGGATGCACGCCAACGCAAAGACCGACCCGTCCTTCCTGGTCCAAAAAGCACGAACACGACTGGGGTGACGTCGACACGTTCGCACCGCCCTACGCGTTTCGTAATAATTTACGTCGTCCAGGGGCACGGGCGGCGTGCGACGTCACCCCTTTTATAACAATCAACTTAACCAAGCCTCGCTTTGGGTCAGCGGCCATCTTAGATATCACTTAAGCATTAGGAATCAATGACCAAGGGCCAAGCCTCACTATCAATCACGAACGTCAGATGTACGTGTCTGCAACGGACGTCCTATGATTGTAGACCATACCTCGTTTCCATACGAACGTCATATGGTCGTAAACCAAGCCTCACTTCCAGGTAATGACCCTATTGGACGAGAGACGTGGCAAATGCCCTCATTTCAAACTACCCTTCCTATGTCCAGAAATAGGGCATAGTGTAGGTCAAAAAAGAGGGTGAACTAAAGCAAAAATTCAATAAAATGAGAAATAATGATAGATAATAATAGAATAAAAACAAAAAATAAAATGAAATAAAATAAAGTAAAATACCGCAAATTGGTATAGAAATACACCAAAAAAATTTTTTTGCGTTTCTTGATGTATTTGTATGTCCATCAAATACAGTTAAAAACTGGGGCTACTGTAAACATATGTTTCAAAAACCTTTCTGACTCACGTTTTACCCAGAGATTAGCCTAGGGCATCCCAAACAGATATTAAGGAATGCAATTAACCATGAGTCCCCACATCTAGAGGGCCGCCAAACCCAAAGCCAGGCCTGCCATCTAAAAGGGGCCAAAAAGGAGAAAAACAGGGATATGTTCTACAATAATACATACCAAAATAAAACAGCAAGAGAAAAGTACAGTAAAATGGTATTTCACAGAAAATGATACAAGAGCCATGGTAGAGAAGCATTATATCAAACAGGTCACCTCAAGAGTTATTAATAAAGGCATTTACATCGGTGTCCACATTAAGGCCAAACGGAACATATGTTTTTAATTTATGAATCCAGGCCATTTCGAGCTTGGATATTTCCCTAACCAGGGACCCTCCCCTCCAGTGGGGCCTATATTTGTCTAAACCGACAAATAGGGTGCCTGATGGGTCTCTCTTATGTGTCTGGTCATAGTGTCTGGACACAGGGTGTTTATCAAACCCACGTCTGATGTTGCCTATGTGTTCGTTCAGCCTGACGCGGAGTGCCCTCTTGGTCCGCCCTATGTACTGGAGGCCACAAGGGCACTGTAAAAGGTAAACCACAGCCTCCGAAGAGCAAGTGATGAAAGACTCTATTTCATATGTTCTAGAGGTGCTTGAAGATGCAATGCTAGTAATCTTAGTGCCCCTATGTAGATTCAGGGTACAGACCTGACAGTTCTTACATTTATAGTAACCAATTAGATTTTGAAAGAAGCACCTATTGGCCCTAGGCGGGTCTTGTACACTGGGGGCAATCTTGTTTCCCAGTGAAGAGGCCCCTTTGAAAATTATTTGGGGTTTAACAGGTAGAATTGGATTCAAAACATGGTCACTAGTGAGTAAGTGCCAATGTTTTTGAATCAGATTTCTTACACCGCGATGTTGGACTGAGAAAGTCGTAACAAACGGTACACCACCCTGTATGTAAGCCCTGGCACTTTGTCTATCTGCCAGTAGTGAAGATCTATCTCTAGTCCGGGCAGTCTTCATGGTTGCATCAAGGGAAACGGGATCATATCCCTTTTCCAAAAATCTACCTGCCAAAATCGCTGCCTGTTCATCATATTTTGCAATGTCCGAACAGTTCCGTCTGAGGCGTAAAAATTGCCCCAGGGGGACAGCTTTTAGCCAAGGTTGAAAGTGGCAACTATCGGTGGGGATATACGAGTTCCTATCGGTGGATTTAAAATATGTGGATGTGATGAACTCATTTCCAACCCTCCTGATATTGAGATCAAGGAAATTGACCTCATCCTGGCTGGCCTCAAAACTAAATTTGATCCCTCTGTTGTTTTCATTTAAACTATCCATGAACGACCGCAAATCTGGCTCTGTTCCTTCCCAAAGGAGGAGGACATCATCGATATACCTCGCCCACAGGACTATCTCAGACCTTCTAGGGGCATCAATGATGTCCTCCTCCCATTTGGCCATGAAAAGGTTGGCCAAGCTGGGGGCATATTTTGCCCCCATGGCCACACCCCTGTCCTGGCGATAAAATTGCTGGTCAAACCAGAAATAGTTGTGTCCGGCCGCATATTCCAGAAGTTCTATTAGGAAATCAATCTGAGGTGAAGGAAGACCCGACCCCCTCTCTAGGAATAGTCTCACTGCCTCCACTCCTAAGGAGTGGGGGATGATGGTGTATAATGAATTAACATCTGCCGTGACCAACCAAAGACCATCTCCAGGGGTGATGCCAGACAAAAGATTGATTATATGTTTGGTGTCTTTGACATATGACGGGACCTTTTGGACCAGAGGTTGCAAATAGTGATCTATATACTTGCCCACCCGGGACGTGACCGAGTCAATACCACTGACTATGGGTCGTCCCGGGGGGCAAGCTTGATTCTTATGGAGTTTCGGGAGGTAGTAGATAACAGGTGTACGGGGGGCACAAGGTATCAAAAAAAGTTTTTCTTTATCATTTAGAATGCCCCTCCGGTGACCTCCCTCCACGATCCTACCCAGTTCCTTCTTATACTTGTCCACTGGATCCCGATTAAGGATAGTGTATGTTTCCCTATCCTCCAAGATGCGGTACATCTCTTTCAAATAGTCGCATCGATCTAGTACCACGATCCCCCCTCCTTTGTCGGCGGGTCTAATGACCAGGGACTTGTTGTTACACAAAGTGTCTAGGCCCATCTCCAGGTCTCTACGCATTTTGACTTTCCTCACCCTAATATCCTCCAGGTCACGTAGTACCACATCCCTAAACACCTTAATACTGGGTGCAAGGGATCCTGGAGGATTAAAAAGGGACGCGTTTATTTATGCCTTAGTGATTACTTATTATCATTAATATAATACACAGTATAATAAATTAAAATATGTGTTTTTTTTGCTACACAAATAAAAGTTATGTGAAATGTTTTAAATTATGCCTCAAAAGTCCATTCCTTCATCAATTTTGATTATCTGTAATATTTAGTAGGATGTGGCATAGTGTACGTACCCCCCTGTGAGGACATCATTATTTTCCCAACATAAAGTGAATATGTAAGTGCTTCGAAAAAGTCCTCAGGGGGGCGTGACTTGCTGCCATAACGAGATGGCTGCCTGAACCTCTTGCTCTGCTCCATGGAGGTCTTGCAAGCAGACTAGCGGAGCCTTACACTGCAGAATGGTGAAACTGAAGGAGAAGTCACCACAATCCTGGCCCCCCTCCCATGGGACACAGGATTGCAACCCGAGTGCAGCATTCTGGAGATATTCTGGACCCAGTTATGTGAGGCCACGGCTCCTACTCCAGCCTACACAGCTATGTGCTCCTCCAGCTTAAGCCCTTATAACAGGAGAAGTTCTCAATGCAAGGAGGACTCTCCTGCCACCCATCCACTCAACATGACTGATTTTAAATCAATACCAGCAGACATAAGGAACCCCTGGAAACCCTGGCAGCTGCAATAATGGACCTAAGGAGAGACATACAGTCAATGGCCATGTGGATGGATGACCTAGAGGACACAACAGCCGCCATGACACTGCCATACAGCAAATGCAGCACTGCTCACAGGCCTACAATACCCAACTCAGGGATATGCACAGACACATGGAGGACTTGGACAATTGCGGATGCCACCATAATTTGTGGGTAAGAGGCATTCCCGAATCCGTGGAACCAAACCACCTTATGTAAGCCACAGTTAATATCTTCAATGACCTGCTAGGCAGACCCGCATTGAATGTTAGAGGCTACACAGGGCACTTAAACCCGGGGCAGAGACACTGACCCTCCCAGAGATGTGGTGTTTTGCTTAGTAAATTTCAGGTTAAAGGAGGGCGTTCTGAGAAGAGCCAGAGACCGTTGCAGCCTGCTTTACCAAGGAACAGAGATCAAGATATTCCAAGATCTCTCTCCCATAACCTTACAAAACAGACAAGATTTGCGCCCACTACGCAACCTCCTACGCACTAAAGGGATCCAGTATCGTTGGAAATTCCTCTTCTGTCTTTCTGCATCAATATCAGGAGGCACTGCCAATCTACGAGTACCGGAAGACCTCAGAGCTTTCTACGACACACCACAAATACCACATATTGAGCTCCCAGATTGGTATAGTTCTTTCATTTCCAGTGAACCAACTCCATGGATGCCATACTGGTATGGGGCGAATTTCATATCAGACATCGCAGATCTTCTTCCCTGAGATCACTCGTGCAAAGGGAACAGAGGTATAGGGAATACCACAACCCAATGGCATCCCATGTTCATAGGCGTGCCAGACAAGGCAGATCTAAATAACACCTTTTCGTAATTCTGATGACAGCAAAGATATTCTTCCTGACCGCGGACCTCTTCAAACATCCCCGTCTTTACCTTTCTTTCTGCCAATCCAGGTGGCGGCGCAAGATCACCTTTATCCTCAATACAATCTGACCTGGCTTATGACCACCATGATCCAGCTTGCTTTATGGAACCACTCATCAACTCATGGACAGACATTTCTATTTACCAAGCTCCAAGGCATTTCCAGAGGACCAATCATATTCTCCTAACAACCATGCCCACCAGCAAAACACTCCATCTGAAGAGATGATCCTGCTCTACAGATTTCTACAGATACCAAAACATTCTACCCCTTCCACATGCCAATAGGCCATATCCAGCATGAATGGGACAGAGGCTGACCGAACAGATGACCACTCTGAGACTCAAACTTGCCTCTGTTCTACCCCTAGATAGAAACCAGTCTGAAGATGGTAATACTGGACAGACCTGCCCCAGCCCAATTCTGGTCCTCTTCTGTTTATATCAACACCTCCTGGGATCCTCCATACCCTATTTCCCCCCCTGTCCTTCCCCTCCCCCCATTCCCCAACCCCTCTGCCTTCCCCCTCCCCGTCTCCCCATACCCAGGTTTCCTACTCAGGAGCAAATGAGAAGTGCCATCATTACAGAACTTATCTACTGGTATATTTAAAGTTTACTTTTTTCTCGTCTACCAATTCGTTTTTGGGTGAAGTTTATACATGAAAAGGGAGGGTTTGCCCCACATGGAGCTTATGCATTATATACAGGCGCCTATTAAGATATACCCCAAGATTACTCCAAATTCACACTCATTTATAGATGAACAGATCTATCTCATTACAGGTCTATAACCCAGTCCTCTCCACTCCTCCACATATATATTTCTGTTGAGGACAAAAGCCGCCTAACCCACTCTCCGGGTGCCACCCAGGATCACAATGTGCCCATGCCAGAGACCTCCATGTGAGACAGCCCTCTAAACCATAGATAAATAGTTATAGATGCAAATAACTTGACAAACCTAGGACTAACCTCACCAGTACATAATGTAAACATTATATACCTACAGGTTCTTAATAAGCTACTGAAAACTGTTGTTCCATTCAGCCAAGGGTCACTGAATGGTGGTCTAGTAGAAACATACGCTTTGTAAGCAAGCTCAAACATATCATCTGGGGTACTGCCCAAAGTCCCATACTGCCCAATCCTTAGACAGACCATGGGCCTAATTCTGGCCGAAGTTTAACTGCTCCGCTTCGAGGCCAACTCCCTTCGAGCTTGCCTTCAAGGTATATCTCTCCCATCCACACTTCCTGCCCCAGTGACTAAATAACACTACAAGACGGAAAATCAGTCTCGCCCATTGAGGACATAATTAGCTGTCCCACTGGGTGTAATTCATTGTAATATGCTTATCTGTTGCATGTTAGCGTAGTTTATCTTACTTTGAAATGTCTGTTCTCCTATTTGATGACTCTCTAGGGTGTCCATCACTCAGTTCAACAGAGTAATATTGGCTTCATTAAAAGCCCAAACTCTACTGCTCAAAAAACTGACTGTTTATTGTTTAATATCTGTCTGAGATCCTTAACTAACTCACCCTAACCACTTTCTCTTATGCCAAAAATGCAGGCTCCTCCTTCACAATTTAGAGACCCTTGATGACCTCCTGTGGATCAGAGGTACTAGATATCTACATATAGACACCTTCCACTTCTCCACACAACGAGATAGTGGCCCTGGCTACTACCATTTACCCACACGGGACCCCACAACAACCACTAAGGTAAGGTAGCTGGTCTACACATACCTCCGGTTATCACACTTTTTCTCCTCTCAACAACCCCCACCCCTATAACCCCCTGCCTTCTGTCTCATTTTCTTTCCCCTCCCCCCTCTTTTTTCCTCTTTCTTTCTCCCTGTGTCTCCCCTCCTCCAATCTCCACCTCAGTGATTTACACCCTAATACCTGAGAAGTTCTCAGGGGCACCCAAACCCTCCCAAGCTACACCTGCGTACATCAGTAAAGTACCTATAAGGCTTATCCACCACTTACTTTCCCAGACACCATGTCCACCCCAAGCTCTAACATGAAACACATCACACTTAAAGTGGTTTCACAAAACGTAAAAGGACTTTCTTCAAGAAACACACTTTCACATAAATAGTATTCCTAAACTTACGAGCCGTATGCACCCAACATTTTTCCATGCCACCAACTCACTGGCTAAAATGAATGGGAGTCTCAATATTGATTTCCAAAAACCTTCACTGGCAACTGACAGATTCCCTCATAGACCCAGAAGGTTGCTACCTTTTCTTAAAGGGCATCATACATAATTGACCGGTTACTTTAGCCAATATTTGCAGCCCCAACTCTGCCCAAGTCAGTTTCTTTAGATCTATTTCAACCCTCCTTGCTGGCTTCCAATCGGGGATTACAATCCTTGGGTGCGACTTCAATGTGGCACTACACCCCCTGCTAGACTCATCATCTGGATCCTCATCCCTGCCATATAAAGTGCTATGACAAATTAAAACACAGATACAAGAACTCCTCATGCACGACACCTGGTGCACCTTACACCCAAGCGACAAAGATTACACTTTCTTTTTGGCCCCCCACAACAAATATTCCAGGATCCATTAACTGTTCCATACCCAAAAAGATCTCCCCTTCCTAAAGACCGCTACCAGACAGTTAGACCTCTAAAATAAGGTCTAACAGCCCTCATGAAACATCCACAGATGCTGCTGGCACTAAGGACTAATCCCATGACTGATCTAGTCATCTAGTGGAAATGCACCCAATAGTATTCAGCATAGAAAAAGTGAAGCTCCACAGTGCAGCCAGTAAAACTGCAATTTATTAAATAAAAGGAGGGCGGGGGCATGTCCTTGCAGGGGAGGAGTGAGGACATGTGTGCCCGCAGCTCCATCCCACCACCACACATTATCTCCATGAGGGAGAATCTCACCCCATCCACCTCCAAACATGTCCCAGAGGTTCCGGGCATCCCCCACAGCCACGGTGGATCAATCGAACCAAGCAGGGGCAGCTGGATTACTTTTTCCCTGGGTCCCGCGGGCAGGGCCATAAGGCCTCAAAGATGGCGCTGGCAATGAAGGCCTAGAAAGCAGCTAAGGCCTCCCAGAGCGCAACCAGTCAGCACCAGCATCTCTAGGGTCAGTGAGTGGCTCAGCCTCCCTACCTCCCCCAGCTCCCCAGCCTCTCCAGATAGGGGATTGGAAGTCCTGGACCCCCTGGGAGGTATGAACCATATTTGGGCGCTCCCCACTAGGGAGGACCTAGAATGCTTTGCTGACAGGGTGGAAAAGGCCCTCAAAGAGGACATAGAGCAGCTTAAAATAGATACCTTACACCTGGGGGGTAGGATGGAGTCCCTGGAGCAAAAATTTGAGGACACCCTCCCTGTTATTACTATGCTGCAAAATAAATGCACCACACAGGACCAGCAGATTGAGTCCTTGCTCAGCCAGTTAGATGACATGGAAAAATACGGTCATCTGCACTGACAAATAATGCTACGCTCCAGCTTAACTCCCTCACATAGGTAGGCATTAGCTTTCCTCATCGACTGCTTTATCCACATATATGACTCGGATGGTAAGTTATGCTCATGTGTTATTGCGAGGTAGAATTCAGTTCCGCTCCAAAATTGTAGACCAATAAAACCGCTATCTTACGAGAATCTCATTTACCCTCTCCTCCCGCACAGCATGATCCCATTAGGGGTGCGGAGGTAGAGAGGGGAGGCTATGGCTCTACCTGTATATTTTCCAGATACACTTCTACGACTCGCATCATGATCTTTTGGCCATCCTGGTCATCCTATTTACGCCCCCCTTACCTCAGGCATTTCTCGGTAATTTGTTAAATGAACTAAGTTAGAAGTATATTACCTCTGTTTGGAATTTGTACGTGGCTATATTGTAATGCTATAACATTGTACCACAAATTGTGAACATGTATATGGGCCTTTTATAGCAGCCCTTTGGTTGTGTTGTGATGTATTGTAACTATCTTTTCTTTATTAATAAAAATTGTTTGGAAAAAAAAAAAAAGGAAAACCGTAGCCGGCAGGCCAACATTAGAATCAGAGGCCTCCCAGAGGCAAAGGCTTCCAAAGAAATTATTCCTACCTTGGTGGGCCACTGCTACAATTGAAATAGATCATGCTCACAGGGCGCTCAGGCCCCCTACCAAGATGTAGATAACCCAAGGGACATCATATGCAAGCTTTATAAATACACGCTCAAGGACAGCATTATGTAAAAAATGCATGGTAAGCCCTACTTTGACTTTGATGGCGCACATTTAGCCTTATATCAAGACAAATCCAGGCGAACCCTCATGCAGTGTAGAGTGGTCAGCCCCTTTTAGAGGCTATTCAAGAAGCTGGCCTGCCATACAGATGGTGTTTCCCTTTCTTTCTTCAAGTGACCAAAGACAGCAAACCTGTGACCCTACACACCAAGGATGATCTGCCACACTTCCTAACCTCCCTCAACCTAGATCTTGTGGATTTTCTGGACTGGAGGGGAACATTAGGCTTTCCACCTACCCAGCCACGTCAACCCCAAACGTGGCTACCTGCCAAACGTAGAATTTGCAGAGGAGACTGAAGACGCGGAGGAGAATTACTCCCTTAGGGTAATCCAACTCACCCAACTCATCATACCCGACAAGATCCCTGACCATACATAATAATATAATACTATCCACAACGCGGAAAATGTTTTTGATCGGGTCGACTGGTTCTACTTGAAAGCAGTATTGCAGTCCCTGGGAATGGGGCCACGAATACTGACATCAATCATGGCCCTCTATTCCACACCCTGCATGCAGGTTAAAGTAAACAGTACCTTCTCACAAAGTTTCCCAATTAAAAATGGCACGAGGCAGGGGTGCCGCCTTTCACCCCTTCTATTTTCCCTAGTGCTGAAACCACTGCTTTGCATGGTAGGTGTCACAGTACTACTTACAGTGAGCCCACAGGTGAGCAGGTGACACGGGATCCCCCATGGCATGGATTATAAGGGCCAGCCAGTATTCTGCCAGGGACCCCCACATAAGCGTTTGGGCTAGGCTGCATGCTGACCCCAAGTCACGACCCCCGGGTTCATCCTGCTTGCTAGGGAAGTACCAGAAGACACTGTTAGACAAGGATGGATGGATGAAGCAAAGGAGAGCCGTATAGTGAGCCAAGGTCAGGGTGGGCTGCAGACAACGTAATCAGAACAAACCGGATCAGTACACAAGAGATCAGTTCATGAGAGGTCAGGTAAAACAGGTTACACAAAGGAAGCTCAGAAACAGATGTTGCTCAAGCAATCAGTAGCTGGTTTGAAAGGGATTTTAATAGAGAAGCACATGAGGGGCTGGACAGGAAATAGCATGAAGGAATCATATATTAGGCAACAGGTGAGGGTCGGCGACACCCATAGCTGCAGCGTGCACAGAGCTGAACACCAGCTAGTGGAACAACAGGTGTTAGCCGGCCTACAGCAGTAAAGGTGAGATACAGGTCAGCTCCGCAGCTGATCTGTGACAGTACTGAACTCATACTGATCCGAGGTATCAGCCACAGGAGCGGGTTGAGAAGAAGGGAGAGAGAAGCGATTGAGGACCAGTGGCCTGAGAAGGTAGACATGGGTATCCTGAGATGAGAGGGCAGACGGAGCTTGAAAGCAACTGGATTGATCTGACGGAGAATAGGAAATGGACCAATGAAGCGAGGGACAAATTTCATTGAGGGCATCCAGAGTCGGATGTGCTTGGTAGAGAGCCAAACTCTATCGCCAGGCAGGAACTTAGGAGCCGGACGCCGATGATGATCTGCTGCCGTTTTATGCCTGGAAGCAGCTAGATGAAGATTCCCAGAAACTTCTTTCCAGATTGAGTTGAAGGACCTTTGAGTCTCAGCTGCTGCTGGTACAAAAGGAGAAATAGGAACAGGAAAGGGAACAGATGGATGCTGCCCGTAAACAGTGAAGAAAGGAGATTTTCCAGAACTGACATTGGAGTGATGGTTTAAGGCAAACTCTGCCCAGGGCAAAATGTCCACCCAGTCATCTTGGTGGGCTGAGATGAAGGCACAGAGAAAAGGTTCTACATTTTGATTGACACTTTCCGTTTGCCCATTGGACTGGGGATGAAAGGCAGATGAAAAATACAATTTAATTTCAAAGGAGCTGGCCAAGGCTCTCCAAAACTGAGCAGTAAATTGAACTCCCCTGTCAGAGACGATATGTGAAGGCATCCCATGAAGACAAAAGATCACCTTAATGAAAGTTGTGGCAAGACTGGGAGCAGAAGGTAGGCCTGGGAGAGGAATCAAGGGACACATTTTGGAGAACCGATCCACCACTACCCAGATGATTGTAGAACCTGTTGAGGGAGGCAGATCTGAGATAAAATCCATGGAAATACAACGCCAAGGTATATCGGGCACTGGTAAGGGCAAAAGCAGCCCAGTAGGGGCAGACGCGGAAGATTTGGATAGTACACAAACCGTACAAGCTTGAACATATTCTTTGACATCCTTACGAAGAGAAGGCCACCAATAATGATGCTGAAGAAGATTACAAGTATGAGGTATGCCAGGATGTCCAGAAAACTTTGAGCCATGTGCCCAAGCAAGAAGTTTGGGTTGAAGTACGGGAACTACAAAAGTTTTACCTGGAGGAGGCTGCGTAGATTGGAGCTGAGTAGTGGATAGAATACAACGCGGAGGGATGATGGGACCAGGATCAAGGTGATTCTGAGAATCATTGACATCAAACGACCTGGACAAGGCATCGGCTCAAAGGTTTTTGGCACCTGGACGAAAAGTAATGTTAAAATTGAAGCGGGCAAAAAAGAGGGCCCAGCGAGCTTGACGTGGGGTCAAGAGTTTCGCGGATTGTAATACTGCAGATTTTTATGATCGGTATAGATGGTAATACAATGGGGAGAACCCTCTAGAAGATGTCGCCATTCTTGGAGAGCTAGTTTAATAGCGAGTAGCTCACTGTCCCCAATGGTATAGTTCTTCTCTGCATCAGAAAACTTCTTGGAAAACAATCCGCAAGGCTGAGACTTGCCCTGCTGAGCTTGGAGTAGTACGGCACCGGCTCCTACCGAAGAGGTGCTCATGGCTTGAGCAAACTGTTACGATACTACTTACAGTGAGCCCACAGGCAAGCAGGTGACACGGGATCCCCCAGGGCGTGGATTCTAAGGGTCAGCCAGTATTCCTCCAGGGACCCCCTCACAAGGGTTTGGGCTTAGCTGCGTGCTGACCCCAGGGCATGACCCCCAGGTTCACCCTGCTCGCTAGGGAAGTACCAGAAGATACTGTTAGACAAGGATGGATGGAAAAAGCAAAGGAGAGCCAGATAGTGAGCCAAGGTCAGGGCAGGCTGCAGACAATGTAATCAGAACAAGCCGGGGCGGTACACAAGAGATCAGTTCACGAGAGGACAGGTAAAACAGGTTACACAAAGGGAGCTCAGAAACAAATGTTGCTCACGCAACCAGTAGCTGGTTTGAAAGGGATTTAAATAGAGAAGCACATGAGGGGCTGGACAGGATGTAGCAGGAAGGAATCATATATTAGGCAACAGGTGAGGGCCTGCAACACCCATAGCTGCACAACAACAGGTGTCAGCCGACCTACAGCAGTAAAGGTGAGACACAGATCAGCTCCGCAGCTGATCTGTGAAAGTAGGGGCCAACGGGGATATTAGAAGTCTACAGGTTGGCACCACAGGACATAAGCTATCGGCCTATGCCGACAATATCTTATTCCACCTCTCAGACCCCCTGATATCTTTGCCCAACTTGATGAAGGAACTTAACCATTTTTCTTCACTCTTCAACTTTAAGATAAACTATATGAAATCAGAAATCCAACTGACCTCCCCTTAATTAACAGCCTTCAGACTGCCTTCTCTTTTACATGGGCCAAATCATCTCTAAAATAACTAGGCATACATCTTACAGACCGCTTCAATACTCAATACTTTATACAGCAAATAAACCAGCTGCTTACTGCAGTTAAAAGAGACCTTTTACAATGGACACGGACTGCTTTCATGTGATTGGGACAGGTAAACATCATAAAAAAGAATATCCTGCCACGTATACTCTTTTTCCTCCAAATGATACCAATACCCTTACCTAGACTTTTTTTCAATCGCCTGGCAAGCATGCTGTCCGAATTTGTATGGAATGCACGAAAACCTAGAACAGCCCTAAGAGTACTGAAACGCCCAAAGCGTGAGGGTAGCTTGGGTATCCCAGACATACGGCGCTACTACCGGGCCATGATCCTTCAGAGGATACTCAACTGGTGTTTCACACCCATTCCAAGCTATGAGTCTCCATAGAGAAGAGCTTGGTGGGCAGAAATCTGAGCTTTGGTCCATGGCTAACCCGGGAACACAGGGGGCTCTCTGATACAACCTCCCTGCTGACAACACATCTGCTTATAGTCTGGGACAAGATAAACCCACTTCTAAAAATAGGCGCCTCTGTGTCCCCGCTGGGCACCATTGGGTGGGTTCCTATGGTTTCCTCCAGATGAACAGATGGTGTTTTTTGGGCCATGGGTAGACAATGGCAAAGCCAGACATCAGGGCTCCCACATGAACTTCTGGCGCTATAGACAACTACACCACTTTTTCGAGACACGCCACTCCATTAGGGACCCCACCTCCATCACCTCATTCGAACAATCCCCCACATGGTGTCGGAATTGTACCGACTGCTGGGCTCTGCCGTGTGTAAACCTAAACACGCATATATCTGGAGATGGGAAAAGGACTTGGGTCACAAACTCATGGAAACACAACTAACTCACCTATATCAGCTCACTCATTCACCCCCTATTGACTCTAAAACCCAGGAAACAAATTATAAGACACTGTCCCACTGGTACAGGGTATCAGTGGATTTGGCACATATCTACCCCTCTGGGTCTGAGCTTTGCTGGAGAGGATGCGGACACAGAGGCATGCATATCCACATATGGTGGGAATGTCCCATAATTAAACCCTTTCAGGAGGACATTAAAGATCAAATAAAAGTTGTACTGGGGCTAGATGTGCCTCTGTCTCTGACACACTTCCTCTTACATGTTCCCCCAATCCTAGTTAGGCAATATAAAAAAACACACTGCTCCATTTACTAAACGCAGCAAGGTGCCTGCTTCCAATTTACTGGAAGCAACCCAGAATCCCTACTCGGGAAGAATGGGTCAGTAGGGTGAATGACATCCGAGAGACGGAGGAGTGGATAGCGACCTGCTGGGGCTCCAGGGACCGAATTACCAGTGTCTGAACACCCTGGTTTGAGTATGTTTCAGACCCAAGCCACATGCCCTCCATCTTGGACACAGCTCTATTAGAACTGGCAGACCCATCCCTTAAGACTCATAGGTCTCTGAAACTCTAAAGAACAGGCAAACAACTTTTAGCCATACAGCAGTTATCGGACTTCAGCTGGACCATCTATCTTAACCAGGTGTGGTGTGCTCGGTGTGGGTGTGACGAAAGCTCCTTATAAGGGTCTAGGTATGACCTGATCGTGCCCCCCCCCCCCCTGTTTTTTTTCTCTTTAGTTTTTTTTTTCTCTACTCCCTCTCTCTTTTCTCCTGTTCTCTTTCCTAAATCCCTCAGGAATGACACATATTTTCTGTTGCTTGGATGCCGGTCGAGGACCTATTCACCATGATGTTATTGGACATGATGCCTGATGCCTCTACACTCGGAGGGGGGGCCCCCTATTTTTGGGGGGCACTGTTTATCCCCAAAGAGCGTTTACTATAATTCTCTTTGGTTCCCCTGGCGCGCACGTGTGCACGGGAAGGTTAGCAAGAGTCTATATTGGCCCCTCTCCCCCTGCTGCGGCTGTGGGCCTGGGGTCCATACTTTCATTGAAAAACTAATAATAGCCCCCATTGGCTTTATACCCACGGTGTGGCTACCAAACTGAGGCCTACACACATCAGTTGTCACACACACTTATTCCAGATATCCACTGGGATTGCCCCCACTGCGACCTCCCTAGCACCTTATCAGAAGATAGCCTTTTGGCTATCCTGCAAGATATTCCCAGGGCACCTCTTCCTTATACTATATACTTACTTCTGTGTTCAATCTATTTGTATGCAAGGTTGATGCACAAGAGCCTAGATGGGCCTGAGACTTTATTTCTTTATTTTACGAATTTTGAACATGACATGTTATCCGTCTTTTGCAAAAATAAAGATTATACAAAAAATAATAATAAAAGGAGGGTATGCATATAAAACTCAAAAGCAGACATCTAAAACAATGCTGCTCAGCTTAAGTGGATGCGATGATGTAACCACTAGCTCTGCCCTCCACGCTTCATCACAGAGGATAGTAAATATGTGTTTGAATGATCCATGTTGTGTCAGGTGTTTACTGATTAAAAGGGACATTGCAACATATATTTTTGTATAAGTTTTGTATGATATGCTCTATCTTAATATGAAGTGAGTGCAGTTGGCCTGATTTATTATACATGGTAGGAGTGCGCAAAGCGCAGGTATACACACACACACATATATATATATATATATATATATATATATATATATATATATATATATATATATATATATATATATATATATATATATATATATATATATATATATATATATATATATATATATATATATATATATATATATTATGATGCACGTATACCAATGTTAAAAATCCATCCATTTATTAAATGTCTATAAAACATTAAGGTAGTAGCATAACATAATTAAACATAGCTTTTTTGCTATATACAAAAATATAACACATGAAAAAAGATATTTGTTACAAATTTGCTTCACAGCTTGTTGTTCCCACCCTTACTATATACCATTAGCTATTATTCAATCAAACAAATACACCTTTGCACACTGGTACCAACTAGTCTTCCAATGTTTCCCTTCTACCTCAGTTTCTCTTGACCACTCAGCTAATTTGACCCCAGTGCTGACAGAGGGCAGCATGGGAGCAAAAAACAAAGATACAAAGATGCTGTGCAGACGCCCAAAGTCCTCTATATCAACCAATGATGTCAATGGTTGTTAGGATGCCGGTGGCTAAAAGGTTGTAATGGTGCACAATGTAAACCTGTGGCTTTGTGTAACTAAAAGGCAGGCCTAATCAACCCAGTGGCCTGTATACAATTTTTGGGGCAATTTTTAGGCATTTTGCCAAGGCACCTTTAAAGAAACCTGAAGGCACACCAGGGTGCCTGGGCACCTTGGTTGAAAAAGGCTGATATATATACAGTATAAATGTATATATATATATATATATATATATATATATATATATATATATATATATATATATATATATATATATATATATATATATATATATATATATATATATATATATATATTATGATGCACGTATACCAATGTTAAAAATCCATCCATTTATTAAATGTCTATAAAACATTAAGGTAGTAGCATAACATAATTAAACATAGCTTTTTTACTATATACAAAAATATAACACATGAAAAAAGATATTTGTTACAAATTTGCTTCACAGCTTGTTGTTCCCACCCTTACTATATACCATTAGCTATTATTGAAGATGAATAACCTGTGAAATGTCGATGAATTTAGCTGGGTGATTTACAACAACCTTATCTGAATGCCTTTCATGTGTCCCAAATATCCCACTTCTTCAGGTTCTGCAAAACCACAAAAAAAGGCCATCAATCCTTATTCAATAAACTACTGGTAAAATGAACCTGAGGACCACCAACCTCATCATGCCTTCCTCTTGGCACATTTAAAGTCCCACACTTGGTCAAGTTTCTTGTTATTTTTAAGTAATCTAGTGGAGTGTAAAATGTCTTTCAGATTTCTTTCACTGTTAGTGACTTCATCCAATGACACCTGAAATCTGTCTTCTTGTAGAGGTGTCACTGGAATAGGAAGTGAGCGATAATTTCTTATGTGATGTTGCAAGCAGCCAACCTAAGAAATGTTCTAACATTTTCCCATTATATCCTAAGCTAATAAATGCATAAATAAATATATAAATACATGTTGCTGGATTTAGCCTTTAAGTGATAGGAAAGTAGGAGGCATTAGCAAAAGTCCTTTGTTTAAGCATCAGAAATGCCTAAAAGCCTAGGGAACACCCCAATCACCCTGTGTGGTGGCAATTCCACCCTTCTTCCTGGCACTCCAGACGAGAACTGGGGGTCTTACTTCTAACCCTGAGCAAATCCTATCTAGATTTTCTGAGTTTCTTTCCACGCTCTATGGTAAACCAGGTCCATTCCCTTTGCAGCAGGTGGAACAATTCTTTTAAGAACTAAACCTTCCTTCACTTCCAGGTAACGCTCATGAAGCTCTCAACACAAATGTCACAGAAGTTGAAGTCCTCCGAATAATCAAGTCCCTGAAGCCCTCTAAGGCTCCCGGCCCAGATGGCTTCTCTGGGCTTTACTACAAGTCGTCCCCTGCGCTGTTAGCGCCCCACCTCGCTAACTACTTCAACGCTCTAAACCAGAGCTCCTTGCCCTCTCCCAATGCTTTAAGGGCCTATATCGCGATGGTCCCTAAAAAGCCAGAAGATGCTAGTGAACCCCAGGCCTTCCGACCCATATCACTTCTGAATGATGATCTAAAGATCCTAGGTAGAATCTTGAGCGCCCGCATTAATCAATGCATAGGGCGCCTGGTCCATAGAGATCAGGCGGGTTTTGTCCCAGGGAGGCAGGCTGGCGATAATGTCTGCAAGGTGGTTCACCTTATTCATCTTATGCAACATCAGAAAATTCTGGGCTTCCTCCTCTCTTTAGATATCTATAAAGCCTTTGAAACCTTGTCGTGGTAATATCTGCAATTTGTCCTCTCTCGCTGGGGTTTTGGGGAAGCCTTGCTGGCTTGGATACAGGCTCTATACTCCGCCCCTACAGCTACAGTCAAATATACAGGGCACTTCTCAGCTTCCTTCCCAATCCATAAGGGCATGAGGCAAAGGTGCCCCCTTTCCCCAGTTTTGTTCCTTTTGGCTTTGGAACCCTTAGCACTCGCACTCCATGCAGACCAGAACGTGACAGGAATCCCCTATGCAGGTCACAAATTCAAGTTAAAGTGAAATGGAAGGGGGGGGGGGGGAATAGACTTGGCGCTATACCGTTTGAAATTCAAATAATTATAATATGTATACATTTTCCAGCATGCTGGTAAGTAATAAAAAATTAAAAACTGTATGATACCAAATGGTAATCTATACTAATTAATCTAAAATATATATATGCGCTTATCAATAGATGTCATCAAACCATAACAATCATTAAACCATAAAAATCATGAAAAACATAAAACAATGAGCCATAGATCAATTAATGTAACATGCAGTTCCTAAATTACAATATTAAAGTGCAAAGTGCCAGTGAACAGATAGTGCCAGTATCAAAAGGCTCAAAAAACCAATCACTAAAAATGTAGAAAATGAAAAAATAAAAATGAAAATGAAAAGCAATAGTATAAAAATAAAAATATAAATAAGAAAAAATAGGAAATAATAAATAAGAAAATAAAATTGAAAATAACCTTCCAATTATTTGTTATACATATCAAATATTCATTTGTGCAACTGTGATTTAAAAGTCCGTCAGTGAATAATATAAAATGGATGAAGTAGAGAAATGCAGAAAAAATGCAAAAATTATGAATATAAAAGTGGAAAAAAATTGTGAAAAAAATTAATGATAAATGGTGACGAGAATAGTGACAAAAAATAGTGGGATGTCTTCTATAAGTGAGGGTGGAGGGAAGGGGGGAGAGGGGGGTGACTTCAACTGTTGCTCTCGGTGCTCAGTGACCACTTATGCAATTGCTCTCACCAGAGATATAACCCCGTTCGGGGGGATCAGCCTTCACAGTATCAGCCACTGTGTTGCTCTCTGGCTTGCCAGAGAGCAACACAGTGGCTGATACTGTGAAGGCTGATGGCTTGCCAGAGAGCAACACAGTGGCTGTTACTGTGAAGGCTGATGGCTTGCCAGAGAGCAACACAGTGGCTGATACTGTGAAGGCTGATCCACCCCGGACGGGGTTATATCTCTGGTGAGAGCAATTGCATAAGTGGTCACTGAGCACCGGGAGCAACAGTTGAAGTCACCCCCCTCTCCCCCCTTCCCTCCACTCTCACTTATAGAAGACATCCCACTATTTTTTGTCACTATTTTCGTCACCATTTATCATTAATTTTTTTCACCATTTTTTTCAACTTTTATATTCATCATTTTTGCATTTTTTCTGCATTTCTCTACTTCATCCATTTTATATTATTCACTCACGGACTTTTAAATCACAGTTGCACAAATGAATATTTGATATGTATAACAAATAATTGGAAGGTTATTTTCAATTTTATTTTATTATTTATTATTTCCTATTTTTTCTTATTTATATTTTTATTTTTATACTATTGCTTTTCATTTTCATTTTTATTTTTTCATTTTCTACATTTTTAGTGATTGGTTTTTTGTGCCTTTTGATACTGGCACTATCTGTTCACTGGCACTTTGCACTTTAATATTGTAATTTAGGAACTGCATGTTACATTAATTGATCTATGGCTCATTGTTTTATGTTATGTTTGGTTTGATGACATCTATTGATAAGCGCATATATATATTTTAGATTAATTAGTATAGATTACCATTTGGTATCATACAGTTTTTTATTTTTTATTACTTACCAGCATACTGGAAAATTTATACATATTATAATTATTTGAATTTCAAACGGTATAGCGCCAAGTCTATTCCCCCTCCCCCTTCCATTTCACTTTATTGTTTCACCCATATTGGGTTGAAATTGAAATAGAGGCCGCTCTTATCAGAACTGTATTCAATAGTTCCATAGCGCGACCTACCCCCCCCCCCCCTTACAAATTCAAGTTAAGCCTTTTTGCCGACGACGCTCTTCTGACCTTGACTAATCCCCCTACTACCCTCCCCAACTTGTTGTGCCTCTTGACTCGCTTCTCATCTATTTCGGGACTTCATATCAACTTAGAGAAATCTGTAGCTCTAAATGTCTCCCTAGCCCTTGACCTGGTAACACGCCTGCAGTCCCACTTCCCCTTCCGTTGGACAACCACATATATTAAATATCTGGGGATCCGACTGACCCCCACATACTCTTCCCTATTCTCAGTTAATTGCTTTCCCTTAACCACTCTTCTGCAGACTTGGCAATTTCCACACCTGTCCTGGTTGGGTTGAATCCATTCTGTAAAGATTACGGTTTTACCTAAATTTCTGTATTTGTTTCGCACCCTACCAGTATGAGTCCCCTCCCATTTTCTCTGCCTACTCCAGAACAGGATCATGAACTTCATCTGGGCTAATAAACACCCTAGAATCTCTAAGGCTACTCTTTTTACACATAGACTACAAGGTGGTTTGGGAGTCCCCCAAGACTCTAAATATTATCTGGCAGCTCAGATCTCTCAATTATCGCTACTACATGCTTCCTCCAATGTCCCCCTGTGGGTGATTCCGGAGCTCCCTAATTGTGCCTCTCTTTCGCTGCAAGCTCTTCTCTGGCTCCCCCAGAAACATTGGCCAACTTCATTGCCCTCTTATGTTACATAGCCTTAAGCTGTGGGACTCAGTTAGATACTCGAGCTTCCTTATGTCCCCCTTCCTGCCCCTGCTGCCCATTACGAATAACCCATTGTTCCCCCCAGGGCTTGACATGCCCCATGCATTCGCGTGGTGGACCTCTCGGGGTCTTACCCAGGTTCGCCATTAGCTGACATTGTCTGCATTCCACAAATCCTGCAACGCTCCCCAGACAGAATTCTTCAGATTTTTACAGATCCAGCACTGGACAGCTACACTTCGAGGTACCTCCTCCTACCCATTCGAAAAATCTGCTTTTGAACACATCTGTCTACATACCCCGGGTACCCCGGGCTTTATCTCCACCCTCTACGCAACTTTGAATAATCAATCATCTTTCCCCCCACTCTCTTATGTGTCCCAGTGGGAACGGGACCTGGGTCAAGGGATCGATCCAGCGGACTGGAGCAAGGCCTGGTCTTCTGTAGCCAAGTGTTCCTTTAATACTGTTATCTTGGAAGCAGCATATAAAGTGCTAATGCGGTGGTATTGGGTTCCAACACGTATTGCCCATGCTAACCCCACCCTAATGATCTAATGCTTCCGGGGATGTGGCCATCATGGGGATGTAATTCACTCCTGGTGGGTCTGCCCGCGAATAGTGGGGTTCTGGTCCAGGGTGTTTGGGTTGTTGTTTTCTCTGTTTCATTTAAATGTCCATAAATAAGCCAAATTTGCACTATTACACTGCCCTATACCGGGTTTGTTTGCTTGTCACTAGAAATTGGCAACCTACTTGTTCATAACGGCCAAACGGACGATTGCTCATGCTTGGAAAAAAACCTCAGTCCCCTTGCCCATGCTAACCCCACCCTAATGATCTAATGCTTCCGGGGATGTGGCCATCATGGGGATGTAATTCACTCCTGGTGGGTCTGCCCGCGAATAGTGGGGTTCTGGTCCAGGGTGTTTGGGTTGTTGTTTTCTCTGTTTCATTTAAATGTCCATAAATAAGCCAAATTTGCACTATTACACTGCCCTATACCGGGTTTGTTTGCTTGTCACTAGAAATTGGCAACCTACTTGTTCATAGCGGCCAAACGGACGATTGCTCATGCTTGGAAAAAAACCTCAGTGCCCTTTCAGGAAGTGAAAAACCGTCTGACATCCATGATGGTCAATGAACAAATGTCTAGTATACTCAAAGACACTCATGTCAAGTTCCTTAAAGTCTGGCCTTGGTTTGCTTATGCCTTCCCCAAACTTCCTCAGACCAGTATGGATTGACTCTGACTGGTTTCCTGGATAATCCCGCCCCCCCCCCCCCTTGTTCCCTTTCCCCTCTTCCCACTTTCTCTCATTCTCCTCTTCTCCTTTTTACTTCTCTCTGCTCCTACTCTCTTACCAGGGGTCCTAGCCCCTTTTTGCTTACTAACAAAGGTCTAAAGCGATCTTTATGCATAGCCAACACGTTATGTCCTGGCCTTTCCTGCACTTCTGAGGGTCACCCTAAATTATGTAAGTTGCACCCAGGATTTCCATGAACGTTAACTGGGAGGCTGCCCTCCTCGGTTTTTGTTGTATTTTCTTTTGTTGTTCTTGTCGCTTTTGCTCCAGTTCCAGCCCCTGTGTGGGCAAACTAGGTGCCATTGATACTGTTGTATGTTTAATTACTTTTGCAATAAAACTTATTGAACAAAAAAAAAGGTTCACATTTATGCATTTCAACAGTGTATTTAGCTTTTTACTTATTGAGCATTTCATTTTTTATTCATAAGAGGCAAAATTCTGAAATCCTTGTGTGGTTTAAAACCACAAGTAAAGTAATTAAACATGTCTAATGCCCCGTACACACGTTTGGAAATTCCGCCAGCAAAAGTCTGATGTGAGCTTTTGTGCATGCTCCATCGGACTTTTGCTGGCAAAATTCCCGGCAGAAAAGATCGTCTATATTAATTCCGATGCGCAAAATTCCTAAGCATGCTCGAAAACAATTCGACGCATGCTCTGAAGCATTGAACTTCATTTTCTTGGCTTGTCGTAGTGTTCTACGTCACCGCGTTCTTGAGAGTCGAAAGTTCAGAGAACTTTTGTGTGACAGTGTGTATGCAAGCCAAGCTTGAGCAAAATTCCGTTGGAAAAACTATCCAAGATTTTTCAGATGGAAAATCCGATCGTATGTACGTGGCATTAGAAATAAATAGTTACCAAGTGGCACACATAATATTTCACTTTAAACAAATAATTGTATTCCCTACATAAATTAATGTAACCAAAAGAGTTCCGACAACATAAAGTAATATGACATGTAGGAAGACGTTAGTAAATGGTAATGCTGTATTTGCAATTCCCAACTCTTGACTGATATCTGACTTACTATGCATGAAAAATGGATTATCATTTGCCTTGTACACCATCTGCATTAAGTTGCATTACTTGTTGTTGGATGCATTCTGAACTTGATTTTTTTTTAGTAATACTTATTTCCTTGTCATGACTATCACACTTACATAAATAGGTAAAAAAATATGAGATGAGTATATATTATTTTTATTTTGCTAATTAATTAGTTGTGTTTTTTCTGTGGGTTCTAACAGTAAGACCCATGTTGTAAAGTTCCACAAGTTAAGACCTGTGTGTGCCTACTCCTCTGTGCTACATTTAAAATTCATGCTACTCTAGGCACACCTAAATGAAGACATTATTTGTCTGGGTTGCATGCATGGCTTGTCAAGATGTTAGACGCGTGATCTGTGAGCTCCGGTCCCATTCTCCACTGCTCCTGCACGGCTCCATTGGCATACAATCGCCACAGGGGTAGACCAATTGACCCTTAAGCTTCCTAACACCCCATGGTAAAGATCGGAGACCACTGACTCTACTACCGGACCCCACAAATGCTGCGGCCTGCTGTCCCCATGGATCATTATCTGACTAGGCCTCAATGCCCGGTCTCGCTTTTACAAGGAGACCTAGAGGAATATGTCAGCACCCTGATGGTGGACAACAATACCCAGCCAGCCCTTCCTCTGCAACACTCTACACCCCTCCAATCCATATTAACCCCTGAACTGCTGGATGTCAAGCTCCAGGCACTAGCACAGCAGCTCACGAGGGGTATAGCCCAAGAGGTGGGGAAGATCTCCAGGGAACTCAGAGGGGAAATTTATCAGCTTGGTGAGCGCACATCCACACTAGAGAATAAATTTGATGACACATTACATTATGTTCAAGCCTTGGAAGAGGGGAATGCTTCCCTTAAAAACTCTGTTTCCCAACTACAACTCCATCAAGAAGACCTGGAAAACAGACAAAGATGCCAAAACCTCAGGATCCACGTTTTCTCAGAAAATTTGCCCGACAACATTAGATCCTAACTTCTGGGCCTGTTTAACAATCTTGCACCTGACATTTTGGACATAGGTTGGCACCTTGAATGGGCTCAGAGGTCCCTGGCCCCTAAGCTTCCTGCGGGTGCTATATCACGAGATATAGTGGTACGGTTCCACTATTACAAAGGCAAAGAAGCTCTTACCCTGGCTACTCGCAAACATTCTAATATAGATTATAAAGGGGAAAAAATACAAATCGTCATCAACCTCTCCCCAATCACCTTGGCCAAAATGTGCTCACTACGGCCCATCACTTTCCACCTTCAACTACACAAGATTCCTTACTTCTGGGGCTTTCCGTTCTGTCTCAGTGTAACAAAAGATGGCGCCCAACATTCCTTCCTCAAGAATCTGGGCCTACTACCCCTAGGCTCCCACCATCTCAATCTAAGATCTGGACCCCAGTGAAAGGAAGAAGATCGAAGACTTGTTCCACTCCTCAATGCCCTCAATGACCCAGGCAACCTACCTGATCCTCTGTGAGTCATCTTTTAAGATTATTTCCTTGGGATCATGGATTCCTGTCACCCCCTCACACAGGTTTGATTTATTTCCATTCACCTTGATACCAGATATAGAGGGCTCATTTTTCTACCCTCTTTTCCCATTGAGGTGCTTTGAACTGTTACTGTTTTCTGTTGTATATAATATTTTTAAGGAGTCTTTTGTTTGCTAATGTAATCAGTGGAGCAGCACGGCAGGATACCTTGCCTCTCCCTCGTTGGAGGCTGCTTTGCTCCCCTACATGTCCTCTGGCTGTGGCAAAGGATCCCTGAGTCACTGTTGCCTCTCAGGCCTACACTTGTTGTTTGGATTTCTTCTTTTTCTTAGGCCAAAACTGAATTTTTGTTACTGCACAGCTAAATTCCTTTTGGACTATTTTTTGGACTTTTTTGTCCTGTTTTTTTCTTTTTACTGTCATATTTTTTTTTCTCTCATGGTACAATATAATATGCTATCTGATATAAAACTATTAAACTATACTTACGCCATTGGGGTATTACCTGATACGTTAAATGTACATTGGCTACATTTCACAGCTCTACTGTGGCTCTGAAGTTATTGTCATACAATGGGAAAGGCCTGAACTCCATCAAGAAATGATAGCTGGCTTTGAAGGAGTTCAGGACCTCTGGCGTGGATGTGATCCTGATCCAGGAGTCCCATTTCCGTGCTGGAGGTTCTTTAACTTTGCCTCCAAAAACTTCCCGATCTCTTACATGGCATCTGATTTATCTGGTAAGGCTGACGTTGCAGTATTGCTTATATGCTCTTGCTGACGTTGCAGTATTGCTTAGATGCTCTTGTCCTCTCCAGATCAAGTCTACTCCCCTAGACCGTTCATGGTCGTTACATAATGTTGAAATGGATTTACATGTCTAGTCCTATCACACATCTGAACGTATATGCACCCAATTCCAGACAGATAAAATTTTTAACTGGAGGCATTTACACAGTTGCAGCTCTTCAGTCAGCCTTTTACGGTGATAGGTGGAGACTTTAACACTGTCCATTCCCCTACACGAGACAGGAGATCCCTTTTCCAAACTAAACTGCCCCTCCCAACACAATCTTTGGCCACTTTCTTTTGTAAATTGACATGTGCCCATTGCCTGTTTGACACCTGGAGGATTAAACACCCCACTGGCAGACAGCTCTCGTTCTACTCCCCCCCATAAGATGTTCTTTGTGAGAGTCCCTCTTCTGCCTAACACAGTGTCCTCCAACCTGGGCCTGATTACCTGGTCAGATCACGCCCCCTTAACCCTGGATCTTTCCCTCTCTACTGCATTCCCTAAGAGATGCCATTGGAGACTTAACAAGTGACTGCTAAAACACCCAAAAACTAAAGATATACTTTCCCTTGCACTAACCAAATATTTCCAACTCAATGCAGGCTCTGTGTCCAGTCAATCCACTCTGCTGGGAGGCTCACAAAGAGTACTTCAGGGGGCAATGTATCTCTGTGAGCTCAAGTAGGAAGCTTTTTTAAAATCCTCTTTGCTAGCCAAGCTGCAAAACACTGAGCGCTTTTTTGTCCACTCTCCCACAGTGGTTTGACTGCGGACAGTAATATTGCCACAAAAACCAGATAAAGTCTCTGGAGATGTCGGGTATAGATAAATCCCTCCTATGGGTGAAACATTTTCCAAGTTCTCTAATAAGTCACATAGAATGTTGGTCTCCAGACTCAACCCTAGTCCCTTCCACTTCTTTTCTGATCACCTTAAACAATTGGATGGTACCCCCACCCACTGTCCACAGACTATGACTCGGGTCTTTGGTGAGTTTTATGATAAACTCTACAATTTCTTAACACCTGCCCTCCATCCCTCATTTGAACAGGAGACTTTTGAGACATTTCTGTCAGATATAAAGCTACCTAAACTGACCAAGACGGACTTACAAACTTTGAACTAAAGGGATGCAGGCCCAGCAGATTTCCTCATTAGTGCCCTTCAGCTCCACACCTGACAGTTAATTATAAGTCACTCCCATTACACTCACTCAGAACAGAGGCACAGACAAACACACATGGATTTCTTCAGAATAGCAAAAGGTAGGAATCTGCAACACAATTTGTTATAATCCTTGCAATGTACATAGATCACCCAGATGGGAATGTTTTTTTCTCAA
The DNA here is from genome assembly GCF_037356315.1 of Lithobates pipiens. NCBI lineage: Eukaryota > Metazoa > Chordata > Amphibia > Anura > Ranidae > Lithobates > Lithobates pipiens. The sequence goes on from NW_027507758.1 coordinate 518,161,069, forward strand.
CAAAAGTTGAGTGACGATTAAAAAGTTATGGAATACTTGTATTGCCAAGTTCTCTCTCTCTCTCTCTCTCTCTTCGCCATTCCCCCCTCCCTTTAATGTACTCTACAATCCTTTAAGCCCAGATGGACTATCTCACACCCGTATGGTCCCCTGGGCCCAAGCTGGCCTGTTCCAACTTCGCCACTATGTTCACTCAGTTACTCATAAATTCCAAACCGTTGCAGACCTACAGTCCAAGTACCAGATACCAAAAAATCTGTTCTGCTCCTACCTAAAAAAAAACATTATCTATCTACTCTCTCCCCGTCCCCTACCCTACCCAGACCAACGGCCTTTGAACTCACCTGCCTCCAAGGTCCCCACCAACTGTGACTTATATCTGCCATATCTGATCCCTCTCTTTCACCCCTTTGTTGGAGATGTAGTAAAACTAAAAGCACTCACTATCATATTTTCTGGCAATGGGAGTTAATTGCACCTTGGTGATATCTCTGCTCCAGCGGATATTTGAGTCTCCTTTCTGATTGGACCCATTACATCTCCTTTTGGGCCTCCCTTTTCCTAGATTGGGGAAAGCTTCAAATAAGTCAGCTTCCTATATTTTACTAGCCACAAGAGAGTTATCCCAATGTGTTGGCTGTCTCTTATCCCCCATCTCAAGATCAATTTCTACAAGTTATTGCAGAAATACGTAGAATGGAGCATATAACAGCTCTGGTAGAGGATGCTGTTGACAGGTTCGACAGAGTCTGGGACTTGTGGGACAAATCTGAGTTTGGTTCCTCTCCCTAAAGACCCCATATACCTATTCAGCATCACTGTCATGGCTGGCTTAGCCCTTCCTTCTCTGGGCTGGCTGCTCAGCTGTTGGCTAATTGCGAGCTCTCATCTCTCTCCACAGTCAACCAGCTGTTCCTGATCCTACTCGTCTGACCTGCCTACTTAAAGCTGCCCAGCTTACTTTATCTCTGCCTTCGCCTTGGTCATATCACAAGAAACCATCTCCTGCTGTTCTTTTTAAAGACTGGCTTGCTGACATCCCTTCTGGCTTCTTTCCCTGCTTGCTGTTGCTCCACTTGGATCCCTGACTTCTGGCCTGGCTGATTAGCCAATCTGGTTATTGAACTCTGGACTGGCTGACTACTCGATCCGGTTACTGGACTCTGGCTATGCTTTGACTACACTTACTCTATTTACCTTTTTATTTTTTATTAATAAACAAGTGTGATTTAATTGTACTTCTGTCTCGGTCTGGTTCATGGTTTCTGACAATCATAAACCCCTGTCTTCAATATTCAACTGTTTACCAGTTATAGCCTTTTCATTGTTTTTTTCATGATTTTTTCTTCATGAGTTGTTCTCTACTTTGATATAGGTTTGTCTTATATTTTTATGATATTATTGGGCACGATGTGCTTTCTTTCTTTAATCTATAAGTCTTCAATAAAAAATAAATAAAAAAAGACATTAATTGTCACCAACCACAAAACAGATATTTCAGAGGATATTAAAAGGAAATTGACTTGCGAAGACAGAATCAGCTCAAGGGCTGTCTTCCTCTCCTTGATTTCATTATCTAGAGATCCACTAAATTGGAGCAAGCTTGCAGGATGGGGGCTACACATTTGTGACTGCTAGGTTTCTTACTAGGTTGAGAAGGCAGTATTCGGGTAAAAGCCCTAGAAAGTGCACATTTAAAAAAAAGTCAGCATTAGCAGCACCCATATTTCCGTCCATACATGTTTCCTTGTTTCCTTTAAATCTAGAATGCACCCTTGGATGCATTACCCTTATGTATTGGAAGAACTTCAGATAAAAGCCAGAATAGGTAAAATACATTTCTGTATGTTACTTAAATATCTGAAGGTCTTGGGACCCTTCTAGCACCCCCACATGTCCCTTCTCAGCTTTAACAAGTGTCTAAAGAAATCTAGACAAGGCCAAAATAATATGCATATGTTAACCACTTAAGGACCACCTCATGCTGATATACGTTGGCAGAATGGCACGGCTGGGCACAAGCACGTACAGGTACATTGCCCTTTAAGTGCCCAGCCGTGGGTTTCGCGCGCGCCGCCGCCGGCGCATTCGCAACCCGGTCCTGAGCTCCGTGACTGTGGCCGTGGGATCCGCAGACCCGATCGCTGCCAGTGTCCCATAATGGACCAAATGAAAAGAAACACAGCACCTCTAAGTGCAGTATTGGAAAATCATTTATTGATAAGTCAAAAGTGAAATACTCACAAAGGGAGCATAAACACAAGCATGATAATAATCCTGCAGCAAAATCTGGGGGTGGTTTTCTCCTAAACGTCTGTGTCTCTGAAGTGCAGCTGACAGCTTGTGTGTTTAGATTCCAACATTCGCAGCCTATGGGAACAGCAGGGAACACAGGTGCGATCGGAGATGATGTCACTTCTGGGTGCAGGGTGTTCGGAGCATGCTTGCTCCTTCCTCAGGCAAAATGGACGAAGGGAGGAGAATTCCCTTTTTAGACAGTTGTTCCCAGAACAAGCACCCCTAATGTAAGATTTTTCCCTTCCTCTTGCTCTAGAGGGCTAAATCTCAGACAGCAACAAAAACAGACAGAAGATCAACCCTTTCCCCTAAACAATTCCCTCCCCCCAGAGATACATTTTAAACTCATTAATTTTACAATACTTTCCTGCTTTTCCAAAAGACTGGTGTATTTACTTCTCTAAAGTTGAAAAATGTAGTGTTTTTGCACATATTTTCTTTATGAATTGTTGTCAGGATTAAAACTTGTTTGTTCTAGTCAGATAAACATTAAATATTTTATATTTGCCTTTCAAACAGCACGTGGAGCTTTAGACTCCTATTCACATGTTTCCCCTCTACATCCTTATATCCTATAAAATGCATATAATTACAGAGTTCAGTAGCTCAAACTAAAATGTACATGGACAATTGAATAAGTCAGAGAAGTCACTATCCCACCCTCAATTCTTCTAAACAGCTTTGTCTAGGGTTTCAGTGAAAAACAGAGTTTCTAATAGAAAAGGGGGTTATCCAGCGTGCTATATGTCCTTATCCTTAAGTTAAACCTATAAACAATAAATGGTAGCAGCCAGGGATTTTTTGAGGAACATATAGATATAAAGAGAACATGCATATTTAAAAAAAAAACAGAAAAACATACAGTAAATGTTAGTAGAACATTCAGTAAAAAAAATCAAGACACAAACCAACTCTAAAATATTGAGTACAGGGTTCAGTTATTGTTTAGATCCAATACACTTCACATGCAGACTCAACACATTTCATTAAATAGACTACATGTGAGCGATCTTTAGAAGACATAATGTATATGTTATCGACACATTCTAATTGGAGGCATTCATATTGGTATACAGGCATATCCAGAGAAAAAAATATTTGTTCATACCAGCATTATGAAACCCATGATTATCATTACGATAAAACCAAATATTCACTGGAATTATAAAAATGTGTGTCATCTCTTTCCCATGTGGGGAGAAAAAAAGGGTCCAGGAAGTTCTCATACAGTAAATTGTATGCGAAGGGTGCAAGAAGCCCTCAATGGTCATCCATGATCTACAAGAAGAAAATGTACATCATACTACAATGACAGCACAATGAAGGGGGAGATACCTATAAAATGCGTAAAAGGAGAACATGATAATTTCCCAACTGAATGGACACATTAAATGAAAAGTGAAACGTATCATCATCCATGTTTCAAACCAAGAATGATTGGATTATAGGACATGGATTAGCTCTAAACCATCCTTGAAATATGGATGATGATATGCTTGACTTTAATTTGATGTGTCCATTTAATTGGGTAATCACTATGTTTTCTTATACATGTTATAGGTATCTAACCCTCTGTTGTGATGTCAGTTTAGTATGATGCACATTTTTTGCTTGTAGACTATAGATGACCATTGAGGGTGTCTTGCACCTTTGGCATACAACCTACCTTATGAGAGCTACCTAGCCCCTTTTCTCCCCCCCCCCCCCCACATGGGAAACAGACAAACACACATTTTTAGAATTCCAGTGAAAATAGGGTTTTAGCATAATGAGAAACTTGGATTTCATCATGCTGGTATGAGTACATTTTTTTTTCTTTGGATATGCTCATATAGCAATACGAGTGCCTCCAATTAGAATTAGGTTCATTTACTAAAACCAAGGAGTGCAAAATCTGGTGCAGCTGTGAATGTAACCAATCAGTTCCTAACTTCCGCTTGTTCAAACAAGATTTGACAACAAAAAAACTGGAAGCTGATTGGTTTCTATGCAGAGCTGCTCTGCACGCTCCAGTTTTAGTAAATCAACCCCAATGTGTCTATAAGATATACAGTACTTTATGTCTTTTATAGATCACTGATATGTACTCCTGAAGAAATGTATTGAGTCTGCATGTGAGGTGTATTAGATTTACACAATAACTGAACCCTATACTCAATCTTTTACAGTTGGTTTGTGTCTTGATCTTTTTAGAATGTTGTAATAAAATGTATGTTTTTTACATATGTAGTTTTCTCTTTATATCTATATGTTCCTCAAAAAGTCCCTGGCTATTATGATTTTTTTGTTTATAGAGTTTCTAATATAAGACATACAAGTGGATTCAGCAGCCCTGACAGAAGTGTCTGGATCAGAAGACTATCAGAACAGAATAACATTTATTTTATGGTATTTATGAAAGCATAATTCTTTGTTTTGTGTTAAATGTGCAAACCTTGGTTTTGTATGTGATTATCAAAACCTTCAGAGATACTGTTTGAATGAATAAGGAGTGTATGCGCTACATTGCCTTGAAAGTAACACTTTTCAACAGTAAGGTAGGCTGCCCTCACTCAATTAATATTGTATGTTTCCATATTTTAAAATTCTTTCCATTGTAATTAGAATCTATTTTGTGCCTTTAATAAAGAAAGGTCCTTGGCACTGACTAAATTGTATATTTTGCATTTTACTTGGCAGAGGTTAAACACAGCATTTATTGAGGAGAGATCTTTTTATGGCGTTTAATCTGTGTTGAAAATCTGCCAGTGTCCAAAATGGCTTGAGGCTTATACACCTGCACTTTTGTTTTGCTGAGCAAGTGCTTGAGAAGTTAATGAATGCTAGGAAAGCAACTGAATAGTTATCATGGCATTAAATGAAAATTCTGAGCCAAGGTATTTACTTAAAAGAAGACTAACTGTCCAGTATTGAAGACTGAAGTTATAGAAAGATTTTACACTGTGACCACATTCAATAATTACAAACAGCTGAGCACTGTCCCCCAGGCATGGGGCAATGCCTTGGTGACAGCCAACACAGGCCAGTTAAATTTACAATGCAGTTGTTTGATCATCCGTGACATCACTGGGCAGGCATATTGTCTCAGGACCCAACTATAACTGCTACTCACCCACCTGTTTCATCTGATGTACAAAATAACACAAAGTTTTATTTTAGTCACATGTGTAGCTCTATGATATGCTATTTGTGCTTTTTGTAAGCTTATCAGACTTGGTTAATAGAAATAATCTACATCACATTTTACTAAAAATGAATTGCTGATCTCTACTGTTTAAGAATTTAAAGAAGTAAACATAGTTACATAGTTAGTCTGGTTGAAAAAAGACACAAGTCCATCTAGTTCACCACAAAAAACAAAAAAAAAACAAAAAAATAATATCATACAATCCCATATACCCAATTCTATACCCACAGTTGGTCCAGAGGAAGGCAAAAAAAAAAAACAGCAGAGCATGATCCCATTTGCTAAAGCAGGGGAAAAAAATTCCTTCCTGATCCCCCGAGAGGCAATCGGATTTTCCCCAGATCAACTTTACCTATAAATGTTAAATGTCAAAATTTTTCAATAGATCCTAGTTTTAAGTGAAACTGTTTCTTCATCTCTTTTTTGTCTAGATTGGGGCTATGTGTGAACAACTGATAAATTTTGTATGGGTGTTGACCAACATTTTTAGCACAGATTGTCCGATGTCCAATGATTCATGTAACAGGATAGGGATGGCATGTATGTCACAGGAGGTAGTGTCCACCCTAAAACCTTGTACACACAATGAGAACATCGGACAAATGATCCTCCGCTTTTTATTTTTTTGCTTGCTAATCTCATATGGAAAATAAAGAGGTTACTAAACTTCTTGTAAGACAGAAAACAACTTCAGAAGTGTAATGTGCTGTAACGTATTATAATGTATTCTTTAGTTTCTGAGCATGCATGGTCTTGCTCTTCTGATTTTTTTGGATGATTAAGCAAAAATGGTATGATTTGGTATCGTACAAGAAAATAAATTCTGTTTACCCCTTCGGATAATTTTGGATAAGCTGTTGACATTTGCTCTCAAAAGCTGTGTACTGATGATTAGATTATTGTATGATCACTTCGAAAGCGGTATGTTCCATCTGATTTTTGGGTCATACATACTAGGCTTTGTGTGGCTATTTTGTTTACAAACCTATAAATGGTGAACAGCAAGCTTGGCAATAACTGATAAGGCAAGAGAAAAGAATCACAGCCCCCCCCATCCACCCAGATAAATCACCTCCTACCCAGATAAATCCTCTCCCCAGAGGAGGCATGTATGTTAATTTTTCTATACTTACTTTTTCCAAATGTTTTCAGACTGATTGCATGATCTGCTGGATCCCCTTCCTCTTCAGATCCTCTCCAGGTGTAGTCCTCAATATGGGTATAACAGATGTCAGTACAGCTGTCTGCATCCCTACACTGTGAATACAGGGTGGTAATAGGAGCCAGTTTATTGTGTCACATAGTCAGAGTATGTCTTACAGCAGTAAAAATATCTAGATTTATTTTTCACTTCACTGGTAGACCATATGGGCCTTGTAACTGGCCATTAGCAAGGACCATAACTGAATTCTGCATCTCAAGTCAGAGTAGACCATCTTCTCTTATGTAAACTGAGTAAAGTCAATGTTAGTTAAACATGCCATAATCTCCACGAGGGTAAATCTTAATTGAGAAGTGTATGGATTGATGTAGCAGTCCATAAAACAATTAGAGGTGTCGGGTGTACATGTGGCAGATCTTTGTCAGTATAACTTTAAGGCTCCATGCACATTGGGCTTAAAAAAACACCAGTTTCACCGGCAGAAAAGAAAATGCTCATAAAGAGCTAGAGCTACACAATTCTGGATAAAATGAGAAACGCAATTTTTTTGCCTAGAATGGTGCCTCATGCACACTGGACTTTTTTTGACATTTTTACAGCAGCTGTTTTTGGCTATAGATGTTTTTTCTATAGTCATTAAACTCTCCACCATGTTATCCTATGTGTCCATACACACATAGGCTGTTATCAGCAGTTTTGGGCAGTGGAGTTTTTGAGTAGTAAAAAAAACCCCAAAACTAGTGGGTTTTGAGAGACGTTTTTCAGCTGAAAAAACACTCTAATGCTGATAAACGTTGACAAACACTCAAAAACATTGGTCACCAGCTTTTTTTAACGTTTTTGATTCATTGAAAAAAAATGCTAAAACGCTAACGTGGAAAAACGATAGAAAAAAACGCTAATGAGCGCTAAAAAAAACGCTATTGAAAAAACGTTGAAAAAAGTTGAAAAACTCACTGCAAAGCTACTGACGTTTTTATAATGTTATTTTAATGTCCAGTGTGCATGAGGCCTAAAGATCACGATTCTCTCATGATTCTCGGCGTAACATCATCTTTCACATTATACAAAAAAATTGGCTAACTTTACTGTTTATTTTTTTTTAGTTCATTGAAGTGTATTTTTCCCCAAAAATTGCTTTTGAAAGACTGCTGCGTGACCGCAGTGCGATATAAAATATTACAACGACCGCAATTTTATTCTCTAGGGACCCTGCTGAAAAAATATATATAATGTTTGGGGGTTTTAAGTAATTTTCTAGTAAAAAATGTCTTTAAGTAGTCAAACTGACCTTATAGCCTAGGCCATCTTTATGTAGAGTAGGGATGAGCTGAACACCCCCCGGTTCGGTTCGCACCAGAACTTTCGAACGGACCCCAAATTTGTACGAACGTTAGAACCCCATTGAAGTCTATGGGACTCGAACATTCGAAATTAAAAGTGCTAATTTTAACGGCTAATATGCAAGATACTGTCCTAAAAAGGGTTTGGGGACCTGGCTCCTGCCCCAGGGGACATGGGTCAATGCAAAAAAAAGTTTTAAAAACGGCCGTTTTGGCGGGAGCATGACGATTAAAGTGAAAAAAAAAGTGAAATATTCCTTTAAATATTGTGCCTGGGGGGTGTCTGTAGTATGCCTGTGAAGTGCCACGTGTTTCCCGTGTTTAGAACAGTCCCTGCACAAAATTACATTTAACGGAAATAACGTCATTTAAAACTGCTTGCGGTTTTAATGTTATATTTGGTTCCTGCAATATGGTTGAAAATGATTGAAAAAAATGGCATAGGTAGCCCTCCATGCCCATTACCAGCCCCTTTGGGTCTTGTACGGATATTAAGTGGAACCCCGTACCCATATTGAAAAAAGGAAATACGTGTGGCCCCCAGGTCCTATATACGCAGTATACAGGCGGTGCAAACAAGACAGGGACTGTGTAGGTTTGTTGTGTTAAGTAGAATCTGTTTGTAATTCAGAGCATGCAGACAGCACGCACAATCTCCTAACACTGACTGAAAGCTCTATTTAAAACGAGCAAGATAGTTAGCTATATAGGTGGATATAGCTGTGTATACTGCGTTCAGAGCACGCAGACAGCACGCACAATCTCCTAACACTGACTGAAAGCTCTATTTAAAACGAGCAAGATAGTTAGCTATATAGGTGGATATAGCGGTGTATACTGCATTCAGAGCACACAGACAGCACGCACAATCTCCCAACACTGACTGCAAGCTCTATTATAAAAGATAGATATATCGCTAACTATATAGATGAATATAGTGGTGTTTTCTGCGGTCAGAACAACAACCACTACAGAAGAGCAAGAACGAAAAATTGGCCGATAACGATCGGTCTATACTGTGTTGAAGGTACACAGAACACCCACTAACTGCTACAGACGCCAACACACTACACAAGGCCGCCGCGCTGGGGGCCTTATATAGTGTGGGGCATGTACTACACAGCCTGAGCTATGATTGGCACAATTATGGCTCTCCTCGCTGCCAGCGCTGTGATTGGCCAAGCATGCGGGGTCACAGTGCATGCTTGGCCAATCATGAGCCAGCAATGCACTGCGCCATCACAGTGCATTGTGGGCCGTGAGCGCCACATGAATTTGGCGCGAACAGCCCATAACGTTTGGAATTCGCCGAACGGGCGAACAGCCGATGTTGGAGTCGAACGTATGTTCGACTCGAACACGAAGCTCATCCCTAATGTAGAGCAAAAATTCTTTTTTCAGATCCTCAGAGAGTTCTTTACCATGAGGTGCCATGTTGAACTTTCAGTGACCAGTATGAGAGGGTGAGAGCAATAACACCAAATTTAACACCACTGCTTCCCATTCACACCTGAGACCTTGTAACACTAACAAGTCACATGACACCGGGGAGGGAAAATGGCTAACTGTACCAAATTTGGACATTTTTACTTAGGGGTGTACTCACTTTTGTTGTCAACGCTAACATTAACACAATTAATGGCTGTGTGTTGAGTTATTTTGAGGGGACAACAAATTTACACTGTTATACAAGCTGTACACTCACTACTTTACATTGTAGCAAAGTGTCATTTGTCAAGGCACATGAAAAGATGGAATAAAATATTCACAAAAATGTGAGGGGTGTACTCACTTTTATGAGATACTGTAGGATAACATTGAGCTGCTTTCTGCAGGCAAAATGCAAAACTTTTGTAGTAGCAGTGATTTTAAAGCCAGTGTGCATGGAGTCTTAGCCCTTGTACACACGGTCGGACATTCCGACAACAAAATCCGTCATATTTTGTTTGACGGATTTTGTCCGAAACTGGTGTTGCATACACACGGTCGGACGAAGTTGTTGGAAAATCAGATCGTTCGTAACATGATGACGTTATTTTGTTACGACGGGACTACGTTCAGGCTAGTAGCCAATAGCTTTGGTCTAGGAATTTGATCTGAGCATGCGTGGCACTTTTTCCGATCAGAATTCTCTACAAACGATCGGACAAAGTCCGATCGGATCATGTTGTTGGAAAATTTTATAGCCCTGCTCTAAAACTTTGTCGGTCGGATATTTTCCGACAGAAACAGTCCGATGGAGCCCACACATGGTCGGATTATCCGACAACACAGTCCATTTGGACATTTTCCGTCTGAATGTCCAACCGTGTGTACAAGGGCTTAAAATGTAGATCTATGGGCTTTTTTTGTGTCCAAAATGTCCAAAGCAGCTTGGTCAGTTGATTGCCACACTCAAAATAGTTTCTCTATTTCCAGTAGCATGTATTGCATTCTCATTGATTTGAGATGTTCTGCAGTGTATCAGAGGCATCCTTGTCAGCTCACTACAGGAAGTTAGGAGCTCACTGGATTTTGGCAGAATTAACACGTTTTATTTTATGCTTGCTATGTCCCTGAAGAGGCAAACATAAAAAAGTGACGGTAGAAAAAAAGACCAAAGAATAATTTTAATCTTTCCTCCAGTTAGTGTGAGGTATGTCCCCATGTTCCTAATTTTAGTTTCATATTGAAAATACTGCCCTCTTGAACCATATCCCCCTCTTGATGTATTTAAAGGTTTAAATTATTTCTTCCCTTTCACAAACACGGAGGGGGGAATATTGCAGGTACTGTATATTTTTGGCATTATTTATATACCCTTTAAACATAGAGCTGTGTAAGTTAAAGTAATTGTAAAGTCTTGTTTTTTTTAGGTAAATATAACAAACAGTGGTTTTGCACAGAGCAGCCCAGATCCTCCTCTGTTCAGGTCCCTCTTTGGTGCTCCTGGCCAATCTCCCTGATGAGTGCCCCAAGCAAACAGCTGTGGGACTGCCCGGAGTCGCGTGATGTCACTCCCAGGCATGCACGCAGGAGCTGTCGGTCACCCTCGGTAGCCGTTCCTTCAGACCGCATGCATCAAGGACATCATCTGCTGTATATATATATATAGGCCCCCTGCCCGCAGACCCCCACAACCACCGGACAAGGGTTGTGAGGATGAGGCCCTTGACCCCATCAACAAGGTGCCCCATATTGAGGGCATGCGGCCTGGTACAGTTCAGGAGGGGGGCTCAGTGCTCAGATAAGGGTCTGGTATGGATTTTGGGAGGACTCCTATGCCATTTTTTTTTATTTTGGTGCAGGGCTCCTGAGGGGCCTGGTATGGATTTTGTGGGGGGACTCCCATGCAATCTTTAAAAAAATCTCCCCTTAATATTCATACCAGACCCAAAGGACTGGGGGGAACCCATGCCATTTTTTTCAAAGAGTTTTATCTATATTGCTGAGACCCGACCATTCATTACAGCCACGATCAGTTTTAAATGACTTTTTTCCCTTTATAAATGTAATTTTGCTGTGGTACTGTTCTAAGCCAGGGAAAACTGCGCCACTTTACAGGCATACAATAGACACCCCCGGCACGATATTTAAAGGAATTAAAAATCATTGCTCCTGAAAAAAAGTTTGTTTTTAAAACTTTCTTTTGCATTGATACATGTCCCCTGGGGCAGGACCTGGGTCCCCAAACCCTTTCTATGGCAATAACTTGCATATAAGCCTTTAAAATTAGCACTTTTGTTTTTTTCATGCTAGCGTCCCATAGACTTTAATGGGATTCCGCGGCTTTTGAATTTGCAGCAAACACAGCATAATGTTTGTTGTTCTCCAAAAGTCCGAACAACCAAAGTTTGGCCCAAACTTATGCTCGGGCCGAACCGTTCGCCCATCTCTATAAGTAAGCCTTATTATAGGCTTACCTATAGGTCCAATTCATCTATGGGAGTTTACAACCACTTTAACTTGCTTTATTTGCTTGCAATTGTAGATTCTAAAGTTAGTCCTCCCTTAAGAAGCAGGGGCTGTCAGGAAGTCATCTGAACTTACCGTTATCTGCAAATACTGGCAGTATATGCAATTGTAGCTCTTTTATTCCAATATATTTGTCATGTGATTTTACCAGATTTTAAGAGTTGTATAAACAAAATGTATACTTTTATACAATTTTGGTGTCGTACCTTAAAAATCCTATTTATTTTTTTATGATAGGGACACATGTTTTCAGTGTATGCATGGTCTATAGTCATACAAGACTGAATGTGCATTTTAAAGGGCATAATTTAAAATTTTTGTTGGCTGCCATGTATTTTATTTAGCTCCTCTCAATGAATCTGTGTGCTAAGTGGCTGCATGTACAGTGCCTTGAAAAAGTATTCATACCCCTTGAAATTTTCCACATTTTGTTATGTTACAACTAAAAACATATGTATTTTATTGGGATTTTATGTGATAGACCAACACAAATGCCTCATACACACGATCAAACAATCCAGTGGAAAAGTCCAGTGGAATCCCGCCGTGTGTGGGCTCCGGCGGACTTTTTTTTACCCAAAAGTCCGGTGGACTAAGAAAGTATTTTTGCACTCCAATCTGTCCGCCGGACTCGCATTTCAGCTGACAATCCGGCCGTGTGTGTGCCAGTCCGCCGTACTTTTGAAATGAACTGACTTTTCCCGCCCCGAGAACAGTCCGCTCATTTTGAGCGCATCTCCAGGTAGCAGGGGCTAGTGAAGGAGGTGTCGCTGGCCCCGTCACCTGGTATGGACTTAAAGGGGAACCCCTACGCCGAAAAATCGGCGTGGGGGTCCTCCCGGTCCATATCAGACCCTTATCCGAGCACGCTACCTGGCCGGCCAGGAAAGGGGGTGGGGACGAGCGAGCGCCCCCCCCCCCCCCCCCCCTGAGCCGTACCAGGCTGCATGCCCTCAACATGGGGGTGCCTTGGGGAAGGGGGGGTGATCTTTGATTGGCTTTTATCTATTATTGTTACTTTTATATTACAGGTACTTATATGCAGTATATTACGCAGCGCTTTACATACAGTATTTATTGTACATTCACATTGTCCCTGCCCTCAAGGAGCTTACAGTGTAAGTCCCCTGACTCACATTCATACAAACATATATTAGGGCAACTTGGACAGGATCCAGTTAACCTACCAGCATGTCTTTGGACTGTGAGAGGCTTGCCCTCCATATGATCTCTACAACATAGTAAGTTGGATAGAAGAAATCTTGCTTTGGCATTCACATGGACCTTCTTTAGTTATAGAGTTTAATTTAGTTTAAATGGAATATTTTTATTACCGATGCAGTCTTAGCAGGGTTATTCCATTGGTATACTCGGTGGCAGCAGAAAAGGGATGTCCTGCCATTATTTCAGGAGATATGATCAACTGAGTCTGAAAGCATTTAACTTACAGTACTTGCCATCCCTGTCCACTGTGTTTGCTTAAACAGGGCATAGCCAGGGGATAGTCGTACTAAGAAAAAAAATTATAAATGAAAAATGTAAAAATGCAATTCTATACATAGTGTGAAAAAAATGAAAAAAACGTTAAAAAAATAAGTTGTTGTACAGTGGAAAAATGCCTGGGATCTCTGTAAGGCTCAGGTTGCTGCCATTAAATTTAATAGGATCCTAAATAGATTAGTCATAGATCAACAATAAAGCAGATGAATGAATGAATGAATGAAATACTTGTATAGCGCACAATGCGAACTGAATCGCCTCTAGGCGCTGTGGCAAGCTTTGATCATCTGCTAAAAGAGGAAGGTCTTGAGTTTTTTCCTAAAAGCCAGGTGATTTTCTTCCAGGCGGATGTTGATTGGTAGAGCATTCCATAGCCGAGGCCCTTTGATCTGCTAATTGTGGTTCTATTAGCATGTGGTTTCTTCTTCCTTTCTACAGCATGCTTTTTTTCCAGGACTGGGATGTATTGGAGTCTCCAGGACACGCCTGCTGGTTTAAATACCCCGAGGGTTGGTCTATGGGGCAGGACCATGTGCTGGAGCTTGTTAGCCTAGTAAAGTTTTGCCTGTAAAGTCATCTTCGGGTCCCACTATGGCAATATAAGAACCGGCAGAGAGTGAAGCTGGCACAAAGATGGGAGACAGCATCAAATAAGGACTAGGTCAGCGGCAGGGAAGACAGCATTGGCAGAGAAGACAACAGCAGTGGAGAAGACAGCACTGGCGCAGAAGACAGCACTGAAGTAAGAAGACCGGAGGAAGAAAACCTGAGGAAGAACACTGGAGGAAGAAGACCGTAGGAAGATTATGAATAAAGGACTTGTCACAACTAGCTCTTGTTTTTATTTACACTACACTGTCTTTTTTTGGGGTGAACGGGTAGGAGTGCAATGTTCTCCATACTCATTAGCATAGGGGGGACGGGATTTGGGGGACAAAGTGCTTTGGGGTGGGGGGGTGCAGAGCCCCCCTGCCCCAAAGCACCCACACCCCATGTCAAGGGTGTGTGTCCTAAAATAGTCCCGGAGGGGGGGCTCTCACTTGTCGTGCATGCTCGGATAAGGGTCTGGTATGGATTTTGGGGTGACCCCATACTTTTTTTTCCATTTTGGCATTGAGTTTCCTTTCAAGATCCATACCAGACTCAAAGGGCCTGGTGTGGACCTTGGGGGGGGGACCCCAAGCCGCTTTTTTTATTTTTGTTTTGCCATGGATTTCCCCTTCAAAATCCTCAGAGCACAAGTCGCACCACAAGTCGGATCATGATGATCCAATTTGGATGCAACTTTTATTCAAATCAATGGGCTGAAAGTCAGGTCAGTTAAGATGGCTTGTATAGGGAATCACTGATTTTGACGTGTCAAAAAAACAAAAGCTTGAAGCTGTAAAACGCTGTATCTTAACCACTTAAGGATTGAGCCTCTTTCTGAGATTTGGTGTTTACAAGTCAAAAACTTTTTTGCTAGAAAATTACTTAGAAAAATATATATATAACGTTTGGGGGTTCTAACAACCTAGAGAATAAAATGGAAGTCGTTGCAATACTTTCTGTCACACCGTATTTGCGCAGCGGTCTTGCACTTTTTTTGAATTAAAAAATAATACAACAGTAAAGTTAGCCCAATTTTATTATATTGTAATAGATAATGTTACGTTGAGTAAATTGACGCCCAGCATGTCGCGATTCAACACCGTGCCCACTCGTGGAATAGCGACAAACTTTTACTCTTAAAAACCTCCATAGCCGATGTTTAAAAAATTCTATCGGTTGCATGTTTAGACTTAAAGAGCAGGTCTAGGACTAGAATCATGGCGCTCACACTACCGATCGCGGCGATATCCCACATGTGTGGTTTGAACATTGTTTTCATATGCGGGCGCTGCTCATGTATTCGTTCCCTTCTGCACGTGAGCTCAGCGGGACAGGGCGCGTTGAATTTTTTATTTTTTTGTCTTTTTTTTACCTTTTTTTTTTTTTTTTTTTTTTTTTTTTTACACTGTTCTTTTAAAAAAAAATTGTGCCATTTTTATTCCTATTACAAGGAATGTAAACATCCTTGTAATAGAAAAAAGCATGGCAGGGCCTCTTAAATATGAGATCTGGGGTCAAAAAGACTTCAGATTTCATATTTACACTAAAATGCAATAATATAAAAAAAAGTATGTTATCGTAAAAAAAAAAAAAACTATAAAAAAAATGTCCCTTTAACCACTTACGGACCGCCCGCCGCATTTTTACGTCAGCTGTTTGAAGGAGGATATTGTTGTTATGGCTGAAGCTAGCTGCCATAACCCCAGTATCCTCATCTTCAGCGGGCGGTCCGCAACAAGATAAAAGTGGTCTCTGCAGCGGATTCGCCACAACATCACTTTTATCGGTTGCGGGAGATGGGGGCCCCCCTCCCGTCGCAATCTGGTGCCCTCTGCCACTTACTGGAGCCGTCAGCAGCAGCGTGGCAATCGCATCCTGTCTCCTTCAGGTATGGAGACGAGTGAGGGGAAGATGGCCACCCATCTCTATACAATTGCTGGGCGGAAGCGACGTCAAAGCGCCACTTCTGCCCACAGCTCTTAAAGGGCCATTTTATTTAAATAATTTTTTTTAATTACAATTTTTTTTATGGCATTTTAGTCTAAATATGAGATCTGAGGACTTTTTGACCCCAGATCTCATATTTAAGAGGTCCTGTCATGCGTTTTTCTATTACAAGGGATGTTTACATTCCTTGTAATAGAAATAAAAGTGAATTTTTTTTTTTTTTAAAACAGTGTACAAATAAAAAATAAAAGGTAAAATAAATAATAATAATACATTTTTTTTTAAATGTGCCGCATCCCGGTGAGCTCACATGCAGAAGCAAGCGCACACGTGCGTAGCGCCCGCATATGAAAACCGTGTTCAAACCACATATGTGAGGTATCGCCGAGATCGGTAAAGCGAAAGCCCTAGACTGCCACTGTATCAAAACATCGCTGATATTTTTAAAGGTAAAAGTTTGTCGCCATTCCACGAGTGGGTGCAATTTTGAACCATGACATGTTGGGTATCAATTTACTCTGTTTAACATTATCATTCACAATACAAAAAAAAAATTGGGCTCATTTTACTGTTGTCTTATTTTTTTATTCAAAAAAGTAAATTTTGTTCCCAAAAAAGTGCGCTTGTAAGACCGCTGTGCAAATACGGTGTGAAAAAAATGTATTGCAGTGACCGCCATTTTTTTCTATAGAGAAAAAAAAACAATATATAATGTTTGGGGGTTCTAAGTAATTTTCTAGCAAAAAAAACTGTTTTAAACATGTAAACACCAAAATCTCAAAACGAGCTGGTCCTTAAGTGGTTAGGAGCTATGGGCGGAAGTGACATTTTGACGTCGCTTCTGCCCTGCAGTGGTATGGAGAAGGGTGCGGCCATCTTCTCCTCACTCATCTCAATGCCAAGCCAGGGACAGGACACAATTGCCTCCGCCTCTGCTGACGAAGGGCAAGGATAAATGTGATCTCTCGGCGAATACACTTTTATCTTGAAGCGGGCCGCCCGCTGAAGAAGAGGATACTGGTGTTATTGCAGCTGCTAGCTTTTGCCATAACAGTGGTATTCCTCTTCAAAGTAGCGACATGAAACGATGGTGGGCTGTGTGGAAGTGGTTAACGTTTACACACATTTACAAGCAGTTATAAGCATTTGGCGTTTGAAATGCCAGTAAAGTACCATCCTGAATGCAATTTATCTGCTTTAAAAAAAAAAAAAATTCAGTAAATTCAACTGCTATTAAACTACTACAAACGACTGAGTGTACACATAAGATAACATTAAGGAGAGTTCAGGAGCTGCTGAAAAAAATGCCCAACGGCTCCTAAATGTGAGTTTAGCAGCTGCAGTGTACATGAAGCCTAAAGCTGCTGAGCAAGTGATACTCAACCAATGTTGGATATATATATTTTTTATAGACATGAATTCTGCATTTTCTTCTGAAGAAGTAGAATGTATCCAAGAAATGCGTCAAGTATTAATGCAGTTATTTATTCAATCATGTTTGTAGTTTTCCTTTGATTTTATCAAGCTTGTGTAATAATGTATTTTTAGATGTATTATATGCCCATCAGCTCGTCATACCTGCTATGTACCATGTCCTATGCACATTGTTATGTATAAACATCTTTTGATTATGTAATTTATTTATTTGTTTCTTTAACACGCATCTCACACAAAGTCCCAAATGTCCCTTCTTCCTCAGTGATACTCAACCAATGATGCTCAACTAACCAATACATAATGTAAAGTGCACTGTGTTTTTTTATATAAATAAATTCATAAATAAAACTACAAGTCAATACTACTGGATGTAACACAATTTGTGAAAATAGTGCATGCAGTACAATCCTATACTAAACGTACAAAAATGTTGAATAAATAAAGAAAAGCTAGAATCCACAATACTAGATGCAGCTCAATAAAACATTGCACATGTGCAACAAATACAATAATAAGCAAAATGTACATGACATAATGAAGTAATCTGTAGAAATGTATGACATGTACACAATGAAATACTGTATAAAATCCATACAAGAGCTCTAGCACATATCCTCCCTGTAGCTATGCTGACAGTGCAGGGGATCCAGCCACTACTAGGAAATGTAGCAAAGAGTGGTCATTTTGGGCCAACTCTTGGATGGTGGTAGTAGATTCCCCCCCCCCCCCCCCCTTCTCAGATTTTTCTCCAGTTATCTAGGGGTGGCAAATGTTCCAGTCAAAGCCTACTTACAAAAAGATGTCACTGTCACCACCTCAAAACTCCTCCTAACCTCCAACAGTGTAAGGAATCCAGCCACCAGCAGAGAATGTGGCATAGAGTTTCTTTGCACCACCTTCTCACATTGAAGCATTTTAGATTTTTCTCAAAATTTTTCCACTGCATTAAGGAGGTGTGAAACATGACCCTGGAAGCCTCTTACCAATATTTCTCTTCACTGCCAGATCCCCAACCTGTCTCCTCACCACCAGCACCCCAAACCTAGCATCATTAAAAAAAGTCTATGTTGTAGAGCTATTTTTGTTTGCCTCCTAGGGGCTTGCATACAATCCTGGCATTAGGCAATTTGTACCAAACACACACCCAAAGTCTTTATTTTGATTGTTTTTAAATATCTGGGGATATAATAATGTTAGTGGGTTCAGGGAATGCGTTGTGGATCTGAAATGTTTTTGTGCACTCTTTTCTGACATTTTTATTAACTTTTAACAGGATGCGTTGTGGTACTACAAATTTTCATGAAGTTGAGGCCTTTAGCTTTATTTTTTTGGGGAAAGGAAATTGTCTTACGGCTATCAGATCTGCTGTGACTGCTACTTCCACCAACCAATTAGTGCCTATTATGTATGCAAAGAACTGAAAACAAGAAAAAGAAAAATCAGGTGTTGCATACAAAACAACCTAAAATAGTCCTTTTTCTCAGGTTGTCATGAATCTAAATGAAGCGTTGTTGCTAATGCTACTGTATTTAGGCCAGGCAATAATATACATTTTTATAAACCTTTTACACCTACAGTATATGATGACAGAGTATGCAGTTTACGGCATCTCCCAAGCATATACAGTATATTAAGAATTGATGTTTTCCTAATGTCAACCTTTGAGTCAAATTAAAAGAAGAAACCCCTGACATACAGCAGTTTTGCTTTGGTACATATTCCTCTTTCTAGTTCCCAGCACTCAAAGCCATGTGTTTGACCTTACCTTTTATCTTTGAAAATGGCAAGAATTGATTTTCAAGATTCACCGAGCCCCTCACCTTTCCGTTAGAGTTGGGGTTCAGATTGAAGCCATTTTGTAGATTTTACGATGAGTTTGACGAATGCCCTAGAAACGGAACCCAAACGTATTCTACTCTCCATCCCTGCTGCACTTATCCTCTGCAATCCTGAGCTGTCAGGTCTCCCACAGCTGATCTAGTGATCTGTGGATTTGAAATCTCTGATCATTTCTCTCCTTTCAGTGCAGCACTTTTGTGATGTAACAGATGACTTCACCATGATGGCACTGACCAATCAGAATCAATCTGTTCCGTCTCGTAAGTGCTGCACCAAGAAGAGAGAGAAGAGCAGGGATTTTTTTAAATCTCTAGACTGCAGGGGTGACTGCGGGAGCCATGATAGCTCAGGATCACTAGGGTTAGTACAATGGGGACTGGAGGGTGGGGGTGTGGGATGTTGGGGGGGGGGTATGGTTTAGTTCACCCTTACATTATTTCTGTAAAGGGGAACTAACCCTTTATTAGGAATTTGCTGTATTGAAGCCATGTGTAGCTTTCATGAGCTTCATTTAACCAGCTACAGAAAAATGATAAGTGTTATCACTTTCAGGACATATAATATATCCTAAGATGATCTGTTATTTGTTTTACACAGCAGTGGGTTCTTTATTGTACTTTATTGATGGCGACATCAAAATAGATCATCAGAAACCAATGGATTTTTAAAACAAAATGTTCCTATTTGAAAGACAGGAACATTTTAACTTTTGTAGTTTAACTAGCAGATGTTGTACTGTGACATCAAACATGCTGTTTAATAGCAAAACTATTATTCATCTATTCAGCTTTTCACACTGTGAGCAAGCTGGCACACGCAATATTCCATAAAGGGTCCTAAATAATTCATACCTAGAACGTATGACATATGCAATAAATCACTCTGCAACATTTCCTCTCAGGTTTTATTGAGCAGATAAAATTAAGAATATTGTATTAGTGCTGAGATATAAAAACTTGGAAGAAACTTTATTCTAAAATGTGATTACAAAACTCTTTAAAGAGGAGGTCACCAAGCAGCATTTGTATGCAAAACTGTAACACAATATAAGCCCATTATCATTTTACAAAAACTAGTGGGTAGTGAGTTGTAGAGCATGAATCTCACCTTTTTGTTCCATGTATATAGAATACTTGAAGCCAGTGCTGGGACATGCTCATGTAGAGCCCAGGGTGAATATGCCAAACTGCACCACCCCCCCAAAATGTATGTGCATTATTTGCCCCCCCCCCAAAAAAAACTGATTAAGCACTAATCTACATGCTTACTCCCTAAGCATAAATTTACCCCCCTGTTGAAATTCCCACTCCCAGCACAAATCTTTGGCCCCGTCCCCCAAATACAATTGCCCCTCCCCAAAAAAGTCACCCCCTCCTAGCACAATCCTCTACCATTCAAATTTCTCTTCCAAGTACACATGCTCTCCCCCAACCTCAAATCCCCCCTCCTAGCACAAATCCACCCCCTAAATCCCCCCCAGCACTAACCCCTCCCAACAAGAAATTCCCCTTCCAAGATCCACATCCTGTCAGGTGAGAGGAGACCGATGGTGTGTTCTCAGTACAGATGAACACCGATCGGTCTCCTCCCCTTGAGAGTCCCCTCCCCCTACAGTTAGAATCACTTACTAGGAAACATAATTAACCCCTCGATCACCCCCTAGTGTTAACCCCTTCCCTGCCAGTCACATTTACACAGTAATTAGTGCAATTGTATAGCACTGATCGCTGTATAAATGTGATTGGTGCCAAAAATGTGTCAAAAGTGTCCGATATGTCCGTCGCAATGTCATAGTCACGAAAAAAACCCACAGATTGCCGACATTACTAGTAAAAAAAATAAAAAGAAATAAAAATGCCATAAATCTATCCTGTATTTTGTAGACGCTATAACTTATGCGCAAACCAATCAATATACGCTTATTGCGTTTTTTTTATTTTTACCAAAAATATGTAGAAGAATACATATCGGCCTAAACTGAGGAAAAAACATTTCTTTTTTTTTTAAATTGGGATATTTATTATAGCAAAAAGTAAAAAAAAATTGTGTTTTTTTCGAAATAGTCACTCTTCTTTTGTTTATAGCACAAAAAATAAAAACCGCAGAGGTGATCAAATACCACCAAAAGAAAGCTCTATTTGTGGGGAAAAGAAACATAATTTGGGTACAGTGTTGCATGACTGCGCAATTGTCATTCAAAATGCGACAGTGCTGAAAACTAAAAATTGGTCTGGGCAGGAAGGGGGTGAAAATGCCCTGTATTGAAGTGGTTAAAGAGAAGTCACCAAAAATAAAACCAGTTTTGGAAGAAAAGGCAAAGTGGAATGGGGACCCAAGTTAGCAATTCAACAGTAAGTCACCTGATACAATTACTTCCATCAATCATATAACAAATTTACTGTTTAAATGTATTTGTTGCTCTAGAGTGACTCTTTAAGTCAGCGTCTCCTTGACACAAATTGCCTGGCGCTAACATGAAACAGAAAGTGACAGTTCTGATAGCACTTTGGGGTGACTTTGAAAGCAAAAGCAGTATTCTCCAAAATAATTATTTAGCAAGTCAGCCTTCAGATTGTTGTCTCCCACATAGAAGAGGATTGTTATATGTCCTTATATCCTTATGGAACGCTCTCTGGATATACATTCTGTTCCATCTGTTAGCATGGCATAAAGCCCGCTGTCAAGTTTGTTTTTTTGCAGCATACCATGTGCTAAGGAATAATGTGTGTGGACTGTAGGAGGGCAGCCTGAGTAAGCACTGGAAACTCTCTCTCGAAAGCTGGAAATTCTCAGTGCTGCATCATTAAAGTGTGCTTCACAACACCTACTCACACAGCCACCAGCATCATCATGCCAAAATAACAAAGTGATGCATCACAAGCCCTCTCATATTAACTGCAAAAACTTATTTTTAATACAATTATATTTCTGAAATAAAGGGGATCTGTTATGAAAACAGCTGTGTGACAAAGAACAAGCTATTCCCACACAAAACAAAAACACACAGGAATAACCCCAACTCAGAGTAAAAAAAAATATTATGACAATTAAAATAAGGTTTTTGCTTAAAGTTCTTTGAATCGGAACTCTGAATATATAAAAAGGCACAAGTTATAGCAACTCTGTATTCATAAATACATTATGAAATGTATTTTTAAATGCAAGCAGTGTAAGTAACTGACTTGGCCTGGTATTGGCTTCTTTGAATCCCCTGTGCAGTAGAGCTCAGGCAGGAAAACAGAGAAGCAGCTCAATAAGCAAGCCTGTTGCACACAATTTATTTTGTTATCTGTGTCTAATTTAAGATGCTTCTTTTTAATTTCTTTAAAAAGCCACCGTCTGTAGCATGCTTTTGTTGATCTGTGTCTAATTAAAGAGATTTATTTTTAATTCTTGTCCTGTATAAACAGCTATAAGTAAGAGCAAATCTCTCCAAAGTGAGATATATCCCTTATTAGACTGTTATCACAACTGTACGTATTGAAAGATTTATTTTCTGGTGATAATTCCAAAATTTAGATTTTTCCTTACTTTCAATGGTGGTACCATTGGTCCCAGTGAGTTCACCCAGCAGGTAATAAATGATCCCCCTTTTGTATCTCCAACCTTGTTTTTTTGGTGTCTACTCATAGCTCATGATCGGATGAAAAAAATCATGAGTCCAACTAGTCTTAGAATTCAGGACAACATTTAATCCAAGGATTCTTATGATGTGTTATCCATGAGGATCAAAACTAGGTTTTGAACCAAATGGAAAACAAGCACCACCCTAAAAGAGATTTCAAGTCAAGACAAACATCTTCAGTGAACTTTAATTTAGTGCTAATAGTGCTTACATTATATGTAGAAGTACAGTATACTTAAAGCCAAAACTTTGTTTTTTGTGTAGCACTACTCCAATAGGAGCCATAAGAATTCTGTCCAGGTCTTCCCCACAAGCTTTGCCATGCAGTCAGGCACACAGGCTCATTTACATAAGGGGTATTTTTCTTGTTTTTATTTTTGGAGAACTTAGGGTTGAGAGAATTAGGTAGCATACTCCAAAAACAAGAACTATGTACAACTTGAGGACTTAGGTATTCTTTGGAACAAACTATATTAAAATCCATTCTTGTAGCAAAAAGTAGAAAAAAAACAGAGACTTAGTGGGGATAGTGAAAGTTACAATCGCTGAGCAGTGAGTGGAGTCAGAGTGTCCTCATGCAGCGCTGGAATTGACTCTGGACTTCCATTAGGTTTGATAGACTGGCATTCTGACATCAAACAATCGGAGTGACTGAGAAACCCTGCATTTTATCTGATGTGAAGATTTTAATTTTGATCTGGATAATACGCAATAAAACTTTCAAACTGAACTTCTCTATGTGGAGTTTTATTTAACCCTTTACCTATGGATGATTTGATCCTGTGAGCCGTTCCTGTCTGGAATTCGTGGGTGTATACAGTAGCGGGATATTGGATGGTATAGAGGCCTGTTGCATTCAACATTTTTGGTGAGTTTGAACCCCAGAGGGGCGTGTGAAGCACGGTGTGGAGGAGTACGGTGATTGGTGCACTTTTCGACAGTCTCCCTTTTTTCCACTGATTTAAATCACCAATGACACTTTTTTTCTTTTATATTGCCTCTCCTCATCTATTTATGTATCTTCTTGCTACTGATACATTTACTGTGCAGTTAATTTGATTGTATGTGTTTAATTATAGATGCTAGTCAGGTAATTCTTTTTATCTGAGAGGAACGCCGCTTTTATACGATTTTTTTAAACGGATTGATTAGTTAATCGGTGATAAATTATTTTATATTTTGTAAATATTCTTCTACATATTTTTGGTATAAAAATGCAATAAGTGTATTGGTTTGCACAATGATATAGCATCTACAAACTATGGGAAAGATTTATGGAATTTGTGTGGCATTTTTATTACTATTTTTATTTTTTACTAGTAATGGTGGTAATCTTCTTTTTTAGCAGTATTGAGACACTACGATGGACAGATCGGACACTTTTGACACATTTTCTGGACCATTGGCATTTATACAGTGCAGTAAATTACTGGGTAAATGTCACTGGCAAGGATTTAACACTAAGATTTAAGAGTTAACACTAGGGGGTGATCAAGGGCTTAAATGTGTGTTCTAACTGGATGGGGATAGGACTGAGTAGGAGAGGAGACATATCACTGTTCCTACTTACTAGGAACAAACAATATGTCTCCTCTCCTCTGACAGCACAAACCCCTGTGCTGGCACTCGTGCATTCGATTGCGACCACCCGACACGTGCACTGGGTCCCCCACCATGCAGCGGGTGTGCGCTCCCTCTGGTGGCCAAAAAGGGAAAGGATGTACCCATACAGGATTTCGCCCAGGAGTGCCATTCTGCCACAGTATATCTGCGTGAGGCGGTCGGGATGCGGCTAAGGTAGTATTAGTAGTAATTAACTGTAAATCTATGTCTTAGAGCCAAAAGAGCAGAGTCCCTGTAAGTAGGAGACTAGATGGACAAATCTCTTTTGGACACCAGCTGGTGTCCCCTTTACCTAGACCCATAGCTGACTCTCTAGCACCAGAGGGGTGCTAAAAGCACAAAGATCCCCAAGATCAATTAGAAGTGTCTGTACTCACACAGGGAAAGGCTGGTTGCCTCCTTCCAACTTCCAAGTGACACAATACTGCATTAATACCAGACTAGATCTTCAGCGGAACAGCTCTCCTCAGTCAGCTCTCTTTAGTTCCAAGGTCTCAGCATCCGGACCCACAGGTCACCCACCTGAGGCCTCAAAAAAGCAGACATAACAGCATTGCCCAGGAAAAGAAAAGATCCAGAGCTCAGTTTACTTACAGAATATATACACATTCTCCCAGCATGCCATCAGAACCTGCCTCTCTGGGTTAGGCCAAGGCTATATCAATATTCATGCTGTCATCAAGCTCTCTGGATGCAGAGGGAGCAATCTGACTGACAGCAGGTGAACAAACTGAGCAGACCCGACTAGCACAATTTATCTTCACTGAGTACAGTGAGCAACTATTCTTTTACCTAAAAAAATAATCACAGCTACACTGACTACAGTGTGGCATCTAAATTTACCTATCAAAACAGATACTAATTTGATCTATCTAAACCCAGCACCTATCTATAAGGGTACCACATTTGTAAAGTAGACAATGAGTAAAATGTGTTTTTTTGCTGTCTGTGCCCCATAAGACTTCTTAGAAAGTTTGGATTTCTGATCGCATCAATGGTCACCAAGACCAATAGGGATGTAGGATACGGACAGCATAAAAAATCTGACAGAGGTTCGAACCCTTCTGGGTGCAAAAAGAAGTTTGGCTTTACAATTTTATTTCAATAGGTTTTTATTGAATTTTTAGTACAAAGAGTGTAAAAACAAACAAACAGTCCAGTTGCAACAAAAACAGAGGTTCCGCCTAGCATTTAAGCGAGTCTAGCTCATCTTGATCAAGCAACAAATATGATTATATTTGTTAATATATGTAATGATAGCTGTGCTTAAATTTTTACATTTAATGTACAAATACAGGTGGGGGGGGGGGGGGTGAGGAGGGGCAGAATAGGGGGTTGGGGGGGAAAGGAAGGGGTGGAGGGGGGGTTATAGGAGGGGAAGGAGATGGCTTTACAATTTCATTATGTTTCTACCTACCTTCTGAAAGTTACAAAGCTAAGAGTAGGCCTCTAAGACATAAGAAAAACAGGGTTCACTCCTTGATGGATGTCCAGTGTGAGCAATCGTTTGTTATATGGAATCCATTGATGCAAATGTTGTAGGAATTTGGGCTTCATAGAACAAGGACATTCAGAATCCAAATTTACTTGATAATAAAATCTTACATTGTGAATTATTTAAATACAGTTTTGGCTGGCTGTTTCCCAATTTTCCCAAAATTATCTAAGAATTTCAGCCTTCAGTTTTGGGATTAAAAATATGAAACATGAAAAAACGCACATGATTGGTTGCTTCTGGCCCCAGCATGCTTTTCTTTTCAATATTTTTTTATTGACATGAACTCTTTACAGAGGGATAGAGTCATTAGAAAAATTGGGATATGTATAGCATTCCCAAGAAGTGATACAGAGAATGTAAGATCAAAAGTTCCCATGCAACATAAGCAGAGCACACGCAAGTCAAGAGCACCCGAGACCCTCGGAAACATTCAATTTAGCCAGAGTCTAAACCTTGAAGCCTCAATCCCACGCCTGCTGAGTGTACAGCCAGATAATATTCCAATCATCAAGGAAATGACTTGAGGAATGTAAAAGATAGAAAAGAGAAGAAGTGGAAAATGGAGAGTAACCCAACCAATCCAAGCTGTTGCCCATACAGATGGTTCAAGAAGCACCAGATACATATTTGATATAGGGATCCCATATTTTCTCAAAGAAGGCTATGTTATCATGCAAGATAGCCGAGAGGCATTCATTAACCATGTTTGGCCTTCAAGCTGAATAATAGAGGACCTCCAAGATCTAGCGTTAGAACTTCTTCCTGCCCCAAAGTGAAATGGCCCAGTAGTGCCTGATGTGGACATTTTATGAGATTTACTTGGGCAAGAGAGTAGATAAGATTATAATTGCATACTCAAAACCATTTTCCTTTTAGACATCTCCACCATGTATGAAAAGCAGTTGACCTCAACCTTGAAAACATTGTGGGGAGGCCCCCATGATACACGATGCAACTCAGGTGGGAACCATGTACCACTGCAGAAGCACTTTATAATTCGCTTCTATTAGTAAAATATAAATAAATGACTGGTTCATTGTACCAGCTTATGCCAATCATCCAGTCCCAGTGTCTCTTCTACATCACATTCTTATTTTTCCATATAAGACAACTTTTCCTGATGCAGAAGTAAGTATGGTATAGATCTTGGATATAAAACTAGAGTGTTGAGCAGAGTGTTTTTCAAAGCTCCTGTATAAGTATTCCATTGAAGTGGAGTAGGTTATATCTAATGTGTTTTAGAGAGGCTAGAAAATTAGCAATTTGGGTTTAATGATATATTTCTGTACAAGGTAATTGGGATTTCTCCTGCAGGAATTGCCTTGACAAAACTCCCTAGTTGTCACACACGTCTGAAATGCGTAGTAGTCCTTTATTGGTCCACCATGTAAAATTTTGGGGAGTGAGACCTGGGGTGAATGCAGAATTCCAGAGCAACAGGGCTGAGGAAGCATGTGGAGATCTAAAGTTATAAGTAGCTGTCAGTCTGTCCCAAAAGTTTAAGGAAAAAGACAGGGTGGTAGACAAAATAGTAGGTCTATATTTAGCCTGAAGCAACATCAGGTGACTGATCAACTTTGTCAAAAGGAGGGATGATTCCAATTTCATCCATAGATAGGATAGGATAGGATTCTGCTTCTGAGTATGAAATCTGATTAGCTGGGCCAATTGTGCGGCATTAAAATAATTAGGCAGCTTCGGAACTCCGAAGCCTCCCCTCAGTTTAGGAGTATATAATGTGCGCCTATTCACCCGTGGCCTCTTATCTCCCCATATGAAGTTCATCAATGTCTGTTGAAACTTACCAAGATGGTTTTAAGAGCATTGCCTCTAGTACTAAAAATAAATTAGCCTTTTAGTAGACAAACAGAAAAAAAGATGAAAGTAGGCTTTCACTTTGTTTTACTTGTTACTTTTTTCCAAGGATGGAAGACTTTGTTGTTTAGGATATTGTATACCAAGACCTGACCTTCCTGTTTCAATCTGAATTCAATTAAACTATAGTATAATTCAGAGTAGAACTATACCTGGGGGGCATTTGCACTCTGGGCCAGTGCTAATAGGATATACAAAGTGGCACATAATTGTGAAGTGGAAGGAAAATGATAAATGTTTTTAATTTTTTTTTTTTACAAACATGTGAAGTGTGGCGTGTGTAGCGCTGGCTCCTGACGAGCAGGTGCTATATGTTTTTCAAGTGAAACCACACTTTGGTTTTGGGGCTAATTCTCTAAATTTATGGTTTCAGTCCAGCTGGGTTGCACTGGGTTCTCCTTAGCTGCAGGTGTTGCTGTCACCGCCGGAAAGAGTAAGAACACAGTCTAGCTGGATGTATTGAATGCCACTGTTCTTTCGGAACCAGCCCAGTGGGAGTGTCATCTTGCTGTGCATTCTGGAAGAGGGTATTTAAGGTACTGTCATCAGGTGCTTCTTGGTTCCGTTCCAGAAGAGATTTTCTGTCTGTTTGGTCCTGGTCCTCCTGACCAGCCCCATGGCCCTTCTGGACTGGGGTGCGGAACCATGCATTTCAAGTCTCGGGGCTGGCTAGCCTGAGGCAACACAACTGCAGGGACAGGCCTGAATGGATTTCGGGGCCAATTAATCCAAAGGTGGTCCGGTGATGTCTCATCTAAGGGAGAGGCCCAGCACCTGGAGAAACCCCAGGGGAGGACTCTTCAGGAGAAGGCTGTGCACAAGGCTGTCTTCTCTGAAGGAGCCTGGAGGCTTAGTTGAAGGACACTACATGGATCTACACTCATACGGTATCGCCGGATCGTATCAAGTCTGTGGCAGAGACTTTCTCAAGTATTCTACACTCAAGTCTGTCCTGTGGCAGAGACTTTCTCAAGTATTCTACACTCAAGTCTGTGGCAGAGACTTTACTTAACACCCTACCGGCTGCTAGGCCTAGTGAGAGGAGGTCTATCCGGGGGTTGTAAAATCCAGCTGTGAAACGGTTGCTGTTCTCTGGATTTTTCTTATAAGAGACTTCATCATTTTCTGCAGTCTAAAGTACCTGAACTTACCAATACTCCTTACTTACTCCTTACTTACTTGAGCCCTGGAATGTGACGTGTTGGGGACATGCTGTCTCTCTGCCCGGGGTTCTCAGCTCTTGATTGGATAGATTGATAGCAGCGCAGCCATTGGCTCTCGCTGCTATCAATCAAATCCAATGACCCGGGGGCAGGGCCGACTCGGGAGCGCGCCCGCAACGTAACCCCCTTGGGGAAGCGCTACCCCTAGGGGGTTATCTAATGTGGGGAGAAGCTGCGAGAGCTGCCGGGGGACCCCAAAAGAGCAGGTTCAGGGCCACTCTGTGCAAAACAAGCTGCACAGTGGAGGTAAGTATGATATTTGTTATTTAAAAAAAACAAAAAAAACGAACCCTTACAATCACTTTAATTTATCTTTATTTGTGAAAAGATAGGAGAAAATCAGATTTCATCCTAACAGGAATTCAATAACCAGGAGTCACTATATTTCCAAAATAATGTGATTCCCTTAGGTTAAGTGTATTGCTTCATTCTCCCTGATAAAATAGTATTTTTTTTTTTTTTTATAATTTACATTAATATGAATTCATACAGAACAAATCATTGTAATACAACAGTGCTAACCAGCTACATCGAACTACTCCAAAAATGAACAATTATAGATGTAATTACTGACAAGCACTTACATTATCTCTGCTATAGTGCATGCCATACTTCCATATTGTGTGTTCAAAAGAAATGTATTAACTCTCCATTTCATTGCAAAGCAAAAAAAATGCGAACGGAAAGAAGTACTTTACTGAGGTGGATCTACAGTATACTTAAATTAGAAGTGAATCCCACTGTGTATCATAAACAATTTCCTTTAAAAAAGGGACAATTGCACTTGTTTTAAAATGGTGGGTAAGGATTAAAGCTGGCTATAGACAATGGATTGCGGTGAAGAAAGTCACCTGTATCCCTCCCGCAGAGCCATTGTTTTCTCCCGATGGGGGATAGGGGGAAGCCATCCCCACCAGAGAACACAGTGATTACTGCTAATGACTATAAAAGCTGCTAGCAATAATCACAAAGGCTGGTTGCACCCAAGTTGCTAGATTGATCAACATGGGTACATTCAACCTGCCCATACATGGTTCGTATCTCGTCTGATCCCTG
The DNA here is from genome assembly GCF_037356315.1 of Lithobates pipiens. Lineage (NCBI taxonomy): Eukaryota > Metazoa > Chordata > Amphibia > Anura > Ranidae > Lithobates > Lithobates pipiens. The sequence goes on from NW_027507758.1 coordinate 518,191,227, forward strand.
CCAAACTGGTCCAGATTCAAACCATTTATGGCCAGCATAAGAGAGGGGGTAAGTGTAAAGAATCTCTTTACAGTAGATTAAGGCTTTATGCACACTGGGGCTTTTACAAACACTTTTCTCCTGGCAAGAGAACAGCAGCTTCAAAAACATGCTTAAGCCCCATTTTTGCAAATGTGTCATTAAAATGAAAAAATTCTCAAGCACCAAATGCTCCTACTGCTTATGCATGTTCCAATACATTTACACCAGCTTCTTTTTGTAAATAAATTGTCTGGGGATTCTGGCTGGTGTCACTGACCAAGTATGGTCATGACCATATTTGGTCAACGATGTCACCCCGGATCCCCAGCCAGTTTGTTTACATACAGAAACCAGACAGAGATCTTTTGTTTGCACCAGACCTAGCAGTGTTTGAACATTGTTGGATGGTGAATCTCTATGTTCAGCAGGTTATTATGATTGCCAAACATCTACTAACTGGATGATCTGATCGAGACACACATTGACTCAATTTTTTCAGAATATTTACTCTGGGGGACCCACCTGCAGTGCATATGGGTTCAGGTGAAAATCTTTGGCCACAAAGTTAGTGTTTTGCAGAACTACAAAAATATGAGATCAGCCTCGAACCCAGGGTGGATTTGAACCTGAACCTCATTCCAAATAGTACATCCTTAAATTTGATGTAACTACTACAGGGGAAGGAGGGAGACATACACAGCAACAAAATAAGATAGTATAGCTTGTTAGCAGACCTTTTGCTCCTAAGCTGTTTGCCTCTCTCAGCTGTAGTGTGAACCTTGTCAATAGGGATGAGCAGAGTGATTTTGTCAAAATTATTATTATTTTTTTGCTGTCTACATTTTGCTTTTTATTTTATTTGTTTAGAAAAAAAAGGCAAAGGTAAAATAATGAGACTATTGATGAGCTATTTATTGGCATAAGAACAGGTCCAAAATAGTTAAAACCAGCTTCTTTACCCTTATGGGCTATTTAAAGTAAATTTCAACCCTGAAAGCCAACAAAAATGAAAAAAGAAAAATTAATTAATTTTGCCTTCCCCATTGAGTGCAATGCTCCCAGCACTCCTACTCAGCAGCGCTATGTCTTTGCCTTATAAGCAGACCATGGTCTTGCTAGACTTGCATACACTAAACACTGAGAATAGAAATGGAAATTGTAATTGTGCCAATCAGGCTGAGGAAATTAGAGGCTGAAAATAAAAATTAAACAGAAAAGGTATCACTCTGCCCAGCATATAACAAACACAATAATGGCGCATTGAAGCTTTAGGAGGAGTGGATATGGGCTAAGTTCAATAAGAGAACAACTGTGTGTCTCTGAGAGTCTCTGATGTGAACAGTCTATAGGATGAACTGTAGGCTGTAGACAGCTGCAGGCACAGTGAAGAGCTAGAAGGAAACTCTGCCCAGCAGATGCCAGTCCTCTTCTGGGTTGAAAGATGCCTAACATAATTGACTCCATTTGATCATGTGAACAAGCCATCCTGTGATTAAAGCAGAATGCTACATAGAATTAATGGTGCCATGCAATGATGTGGTGCTGTTTTCTGCAGCATTCTGGATCTGCAAAGCATTTGGAGGAAACAGACAAAGAAGAGGCCCACTATCATGGTGTGGTCTCTATTGACTTTCTCTACACTCCATGTTTTCCTCTGCTTGTTTGTTTTTTGGTTGTTTTCCTGGTTGATTGAAGCCCAGGACCAGCAAACTTACTTTGTGTGAGCACAAACTGTCATTGTGCTTGTCCTCTGAAGATATACCATCTCATCAACTTGAGATTACAGTTCAATGCTGTAGAATCATGCACTGCAAGCGAAAGCAAGAGGACTCCTCTTGGCACATGATCAGCCACAAGATACCTGTAAAAAAAAGGTATTTAAATATATGTGGTGGGATGAACATGGTTGCCTAACCTAGAGATGGGCTTTCAAGTAAACAGAGAAATACAATTATTGGCTTTCCAAAAATGAATTTTGCCTGGCTGCTAGTCTGATCCCCTTTTTTCAGCATTGTCTGTGTCAATGACTTGGTAAAAATGTAAATATCATGGATGTCAGTGTAGAACGCTCTATTTAGTGGGCTAGAGAGAGAGTTTTTTCCCTCTCTGTACAGTATAGGTAAATTTGTCAGGTTTGGCTGGCAGAAGCAGAATCTCTAAGACCTCCTCTTAATTCTAGAAACTGGTAGAAGATTCTAGAAGAATGGGAGTGGAGGTGAGGAGAAGCTGCCTGGAGTATTCTGAGGGCACCGTGCATTCTCTAACAGATGGATTGTCAGGAAGCAGGCCCCCCCAAAAACTCAGGGTCAGCCCAGGTGGAGGCAGTGGAGTTTGGGTGGAAAATGGAGATGGAGTGTTAGGCTGTCGGTGACCCTTGTAGGTTCCCCCTGGTCTGGAGGTGTTACCTTGGGCCAGGGCTCAGGTGTGGAACGGACCCTCTTCATGACACACAAAGGTATCCTCACTGGAGGCATGGGAGCAAGTGGACAGCAGGAGAATATTGCTGGGCAAATCACCAGAGAGTAAGACAGCCAGGGAGGCTGGTGAGTGTTGTAGTCAGAGGACTGAGAGGCATGCCTGAGAGGACTGGGTGCAAGCAGTCTGAAATGGATGCAAAATCATATTGGGAGGACTGTGGAGTCTTAAGGCCCATACACACGATCAGACTTTTTGACAACAAACATGCAAATTAGCTGTTTTGGAGCAACATCCAACCATGTGTACGCTCCATCGGACAAACTTTTTTGGTTTTCATCTGACTTTTGTTGGCTGTGCGAACGGACAAACTTTCTGGCAACAAAAGTCCAATGGAGCAAAGTCTGATCGTGTGTACAGAAAATCATAGGACTTTTGTACAAAGTACAAACAGGCATGCTCAGAACCAATGCAAAAGATCAGACAACAATACAGAAGTTGACCAAAGGTGGCGGTAAAGAGCAGAAAAACCACATGATTTGGTGAAAGTTGGCTAAAAAAGTCCTGCTGTGTGCATGCAATACAAGTTCAGGGCCGACGCCCTTTGTACAAAAATCCAAGGGAAAATTTGTACAAAGTCCTATCGTGTGTATGAGGCTTTAGTCAGGAGGGCTAGTGAAAGGGGAAGGGCAGCTGCAGCCAGGCAGGCTGGCAGTGCCTCAAGAGGTGGTGCTGGGATCAGTAGCCACAGGAGTAGGACAGCTGAGCACTGGGACTTCTTTTTGCTACACTATAAAAGGGACGTTTGTTACAGGACTGATTGTGCTATTATCAGACCATCCATACAGTGCCAACTGGTCCTGGAAGTTTTTGTTCTACAAACAAGATTGTGCTGAAGGTAGAAGGAGAAGTGTATACAGACACTGTATATAGTTTGTGTCCGTGAAGAGTTCTGCTATTTTGATCAAGTGGGCATCCCATAATACCCTCAACCCTATCCAAGTTCAATTCCTCTAATAAAATACAAAAATAAAGCTGCAAGGGGTCAGGACTGGGCTCAGCCCTTCCTTCTCAAAGTTGGCCACTCAGCTGTCGGCTAATTGCCAGCTCCTTTCTCTCCATATTGACTCACCTATTGATATCCTGCTCGTCAGTCGTGCCTGCTTAAGCTGTCCAGCCCAGATGATCTCTGCCTTCGCCTTGGTCACATCTTTAGAGATGCTCTCTTGTGTTCCAGTTAAATACTTGCTTGGCTGACATTCTTTCTGGTTCCAGATCCTGCTTGCTGTTCTACTATGCTCATCTCTGGCTCCCTGATGTTTTGGCTTGTCTGACTATCCGGTCCTGGGTCCTGTACTCTAGCTTGTTTTGACTACATTCACTCTGTTTACTTTTTTATTATTATTGTTATTATTATTAATAAATAAGTGTGATTTAACTGTACTTCTGTCTCAGTCTGATTCATGGTTTCTGACAGTAGGCGAACGCCATGAATTCAGAAGATGCAGCCAATCCACTTGTTGGCAATATTTTTTCCAGATTGGATGAGCATTATCAGCGCATAGTGCTGCCATGGCATTACAAATGATCCTGAGTCACGCGGCTCACCTGGAATCTCCCACTGTGGCTGCTCTGCTACAACCAACCTGTGTTGCAGGCCGTCTCTCCAGTCTTTGTGCAGGCACCCGCCTCAAGTATTCCCTCTATTAGAGGTACAGTGGTGTGAAAAAGTGTTTGCCCCCTTCCTCATTTCCTGTTCCTTTGCATGTTTGTCACACTTAAGTGTTTCGGAACATAAAAACAATTTAAACAATAGTCAAGGACAACACAATCAAGGCATCACTTAAATAGGAGCTGCTTGACACAGTAAGGTCCACCAGAAGATCCTTAAAAGCTACACATCATGCCGAGACCCAAAGAAATTCAGGAACAATTGAGAAAGAAAGTAATTGAGATCTATCAGTCTGGAAAGGGTTATAAAGCCATTTCCAAAGCTTTGGGAATCCAGCGAACCACAGTGAGAGCCATTTTTCACAAATGGCGAAGACATGGAACAGTGGTGAACCTTCCCAGGAGTGGCCGGCCGCCCAAAATTACCCCAAGAGCGCAGCGACGACTCATCCAAGAGGTCACAAAAGACCCCACAACAACGTCCAAGGAACTGCAGGCCTCACTTGCCTCAGTTAAGGTCAGCGTTCATGCCTCCACCATCAGGAAAAGACTGTGTTCCAAGTTCCAAGGAGAAAACCACTGCTGAGCAAAAAGAACATCAAAGCTCGTCTCAATTTCTCCACAACACATCTTGATGATCCCCAAGACTTTTGGGACAACATTCTGTGGACCGATGAGACAAAAGTGGAACTCTTTGGAAGGTGTGTGTCCAAGTATATCTGGCGTAGAAGGAACACTGCATTTCATAAAAAGAACATTATACCAACAGTAAAATATGGTGGTGGTAGTGTGATGGTCTGGAGCTGTTTTGCTGCTTCAGGACCTGGAAGACTTGCCGTGATAAAAGGAACTATGAATTCTGCTGTCTACCAAGAGATCCTGAAGGAGAATGTCCGACCATCTGTTCGTGTACTCAAGCTGAAACAAACTTGGGTTCTGCAGCAGGACAATGATCCTAAACACACCAGCAAGTCCACCACCGAATGGCTGAAGAAAAACAAAATGAAGACTTTGGAGTGGCCTAGCCAAAGTCCTGACCTGAATCCTATTGAGATGTTGTGGTATGACCTTAAAAAGGCCGTTCATGCTCGAAAACCCTCTAATGTAACTGAATTAGGACAATTCTGCAAAGATGAGTGGGCCAAAATTCCTCCAAGACGCTGTAAAAGCCTCATTGCATGTTATCGCAAACGCTTGGTTGCAGTTGTTGCTGCTAAGGGTGGCCCAACCAGTTATTAGGTTTAGGGGGCAATCACTTTTTCACACAGGGCCATGATGGTTTGGATTTTTTTTCACCTTTAATAATAAACACCTTCATTTACAAATTGCATTTTGTGTTTACTTGTGTTGTCCTTGACTATTGTTTAAATTGGTTTGATGTTCCGAAACACTTAAGTGTGACAAACATGCAAAGGAACAGGAAATGAGGAAGGGGGCAAACACTTTTTCACACCACTGTATGTCTGGTTCCACTCCGCTTCCTCGACAATTTGGGGGTGATCCAGTCAAATGCAGAGGGTTTCTCAACCAGGTTGAGATATACTTTGAGATGCTGCCCCAGGCTTTCCCATGGACAGAAGCAAAGTAGGTTTCGTAATATCTTTCTGAGAGAACCTTGGCCTGGACAAACCCTCTATGGGAGATGCAAAAAATGTTGTCTTGAGTTACCCAGAGTTTGCGGCTTCTTTTAAAAGGGTATTTGATGTTCCTGCAGGCTCCGTTTCTGCTGCCAATTGCCTCATGTCCATCAAAGAGAGTACAAGAACTGCCATTGAATTCCCTACTCTGGCAGCAGAGGTTGCTTGGAACAATGAGGCCCTCGTGGCTGCTTTTTCTTATGGTCTCTCGGATACCATCAAGGATGAGATAACAGCCTGAGATATACCCACTGAGCTGGAGAAGTTGATCACATTTGCCATTCTCATTGACTCAATACTCAGAAAAAGACTTCCTTTTAAGGTGTGCTTGAGGAAGCCTCCTGTACATTTGTCTCCGAACTTTGCAGTCCCACCCTTGCTTCCCTGACCTCCCATGCCTCCGGGTACCGAGTTGGTCTGTGAAGATAAACCCATGCACTTGGGCTTCACGTGTTTCTCTGCAGATGAGAGAACCCTAATGCCGCGTACACACGAGTGGACTTTTCAACATCCAAAGTCCGAAGGACCGAGTCCGTCAGACTATCCGATCGTGTGTGGGCTGCAACGGACTTTTGATTCACCAAAGTCTGACGGACTTTAGAATATGGAACATGCTTCAAATTTTCCCGAAGGAATTCCGCCGGACCCGGTCCCCTTCGAAAACTCCGCTCGTGTGTATGCTACTCCGACGGACTAAAACCGACGCTAGGGCAGCTATTGGCTACTGGCTATGAACTTCCTTATTCGAGTCGGGTCGTACGTCATCACGTTCGAATCCGTCGGAGTTTAGTGTGATTGTGTGTGGCCAAGTCCGTTCGGCCGAAAAGTCTGTCAGAACTCCGTCGGAATTCCAGCAGAACTCCGACGGAACTCCTTTGGAAGTCTGTCGGACTTAAGTCCGCTCGTGTGTACGGGGCATTAGGAGGATGGAGAGATTGTGCCTTTATTGTGGCCAGGCAGGTCACTTTTTGAAGTCTTGTCCAACCCGTCCAGGGAATGCCTGAACCTTGAGGCCCTGTCACAGATGGACCTTAGGTGATCCAGAAGGATAAGCCCCTGGTTTTGGTTACCCTTTCTTGGGATGAATTGTCCATCGAGATACAGGCTCTAATCGACTCTGGGCTGTAGACCTGTTCATGAATGCTCTCTTTGTATCGGAGCACTCAATTCCGCTGCAGCTGCGTGACACTCCACTTGCCATTGAGGCTCTTGATGGGGGACTTCTACAGCCTGCCCATGTGGCTCATGAGACTGTTCCATTGTTCATGGCCATAGGGGCTCTTCACCATGAGATAATCAAATTCCAAGTTATTTTCTCACTTTCTGCTGGTTATTTGTTATCCTTGGTTACAGAGGTACAGCCCCTCTTTTGATTGGCTCCATGCTGAGGTTCTCTCCTGGTTGCAGTAAGTCATGCTTCCAGAAGGTATCCAAGGTCCTTTGTACCTATTTACTCTCCTCCCTGCCAGAGGAGTATCGTAATTTTAGCGATGTCTTTGACAAAGGTCAAGCTGGTAGTTTGCCTCCACACCGGTCATATGATTGCGCAATTGACCTTTAACCGGGTACCATACCCCCTCATGACTGGGTTTACCCTTTGCCAGTCTTGGAGGATAGCGCCATGGAGGAGTATGTTGCAGACGCACTTTCTCGAGGTTTCATCCGCAAATCCTCGTCTCCTGCTGGTGCTGGGTTCTTCTATGTGAAGAAGAAGAGTGGTGAACTGAGACCTTGTATTGATTATAGGGGGTCTCAATTGTTCCACGATTAAGAATGCCTATCCAATTCTGTCGATTACAGAGTCATTTGACCGTCTCAAGAGAGCAACAGTTTTTACAAAGTTTGATTTGAGAGGGGCATACAATCTTGTGAGGATTGAGGAGGGCAACGAGAGGAAAACTGCGTTTAATATCAGAACAGGCCATTATGAGTACCTTGTAATGTCTTTTGGCCTTTGTAGCGCCCCAGCAGTTTTCCAGGAATTTATTAACAATGTCCTCCGAGATTTGTTCCAGTTATGCATGGTGGTATATCTCAATGATATCCTCATATTTTCCAAGTCCCTGGAAAGCCACCACACAGGTGTCTGTCGTGTGCTTCAGAAATGAAGAGAGGACAGTCTCTATTGTAAATTGGAGAAGTGCGAATTCCATCTTGAACAGGTTAAATTCCTGGGCTATGTTATTTCCACTGCTGGTTTTTCGATGGACCCAGAGAAACTTTCAGCAGTCCTACAGTGCCCCCGACCTGTGGGTTTATGTCACCTGCAGCATTTTCTTGGCTTTGCCAACTATTATCGGAAGTTTATCGTAACTTCTCAACTCTGGTCGAGCCTCTGACTGAAATGACCAGAAATGAAGGTAACCCACAGAGTTGGTCTCTGGAGTCTATTAAGGCCTTTGAGTCTCACAAAGCTGCCTTTGTTTCAGCTCCTGTGCTGGCATATCCTGATCCTACATTACCCTTCATTCTTAAGGTTAAAGTGTCTGAGACTGGAGTAAGTACCCTTCTGTCTCAGCGTCCTATCTCTGAGTGCGCTATGCATCCTTGTGGCTACTTTTCTAAGAAATTGTCTCCTGCAGAGATTGAGGACAGAGAATTGTTAGCTATCATTTTAGCCCTGCAAGAAAGGAGACATCTCCTCAAAGGTACCACTGTGCCGATTCTCATTCTTACTGACCATAAGAATCTCATATTCCTGTCTGAGGCTAAACACCTCTCCCAGAAGGGCGCGATTGGCTCTTTTCTTGTCTAGCTTCAATTACATTGTCTCCTTCTTACCCAGTACTAAGAATGTAAGGGCTGACACTTTGTCACAAAAATTTACCTCCACTTTCAAGATGGTGTCGGATCTGGTTCCTGTGATTCCTCCTGATCGTATTCTGGCTACGGTTCGCACCAGTCTCACTTCTCCTTTGGGTGACAAAATTCTTGCCACTCAGATCCATGCTCCTCCTGAGCAACCTTGTGACTGCTACTTTGTCCCAGAGAGTCTCCGTACTGCCGTGCTCCAGACTTACCATTCTCCCAAGGCCGCTGGCCACCTGGGAGGAATTAACTCTTTTGGGCCATTTCCCAACAATTCTGGTGGCCTAGTCTATGTGCTGATGTAGTCGTCTTCGTAGCTGCATGTTCTGTGTGTGCTCAGAGTAATGCCCCATACACACGATCGGACTTTTCAACAACAAAACCGTGAATTTTTGCTTGAAGGTTGTTGGCTCCAACTTGTCTTGTATACACACGGTCACACAAATGTTGGCCAACAATTACGAACATAGTGATGTACAAGATGTACGTGATATCTCCATTACGGACACTAGTTTTACAAGACCAAGCGTTTCTGGCTCGTACTTGATTCCGAGCATGCATGGACTTTTGTGCGACGGACTTGTGTACGCATGATCGGAAAATCTGACAACAAAAATTTTTTGGCGGAAAATTTGAGAACCTGCTTGCCAACATTTGTTGGCTGAAAGTCCGCCAACAAATGTTCGATGGAGCATACACACGATTGGACTTTCCGCCAACATGCTACATCACAACATCCAACATTTGTTGTCGGAAAATCTGATCGTGTGTACGAGGCATAAGACTCCATGACACCTTCCAGTGGGCCTCCTAAAACCCATACCCAATGGAGAGAGGCCCTGGAACCATCTGTCTATGGATTTCATTGTGGAGTTTCCCAACTCCCAAGGCAACACAGTTATCCTTATGGTGGTTGACCGGTTCTTCAAAAAAAGTCCCATTGTATTCCACTTAAGAAGTTGCTTGGGAGATCTTTGCTTACATAGGCTACCCAAAGTGATTGTCTTGGACAGGGGTAGTCAATTTGTGTCCCGGTTCTGGCGAGCCTTTTGTGCACAGTTGGGAATTTAGCTTGCTTTCTTCTCTGCATATCACCCGCAGTCTTATGGGGCTGGGTTAGCCCTTCCTTCTCTGGGCTGGCTGCTCAGCTGTCGGCTAATTGCCAGCTCTCATCTCACTCCACAGTTACCAGCTGTTCCTGATCCTGCTCGTCTGACCTGCCTACTTAAAGCTGTCCAGCTCACTTCATCTCTGCCTTTGCCTTGGTCACATCACAAGACACCATCTCCTGCGGTTCTGTTTAAAGACTGGTTTGCTGACATCCCTTCTGGCTCCTTACCCTGCTTGCTGTTTCTCCACTTGGATCCCTGACTTCTGGCCTGGCTGATTACCCAATCTGGTTATTGAACTCTAGACTGGCTGACTACTCGATCCAGTTACTGGACTTTAATTGTACTTCTGTCTCGGTCTGGTTCATGGTTTCTGACAGACACAGAATGAGCCAATCAGTCCTTGGAGCAATTCCTACATTGCTATATTTCTGACCATCATAACAACTGGCCAGACCTCTTACCATTGCAGGAGTTTAGTCACAATAGTGCCTTGAATTCTGCTTCCCGATTGTCCCCGTTTATGGTGAACTATGGTTTCCAACCTTCCATGTTGCCTGACTCGTTTGTTCCGCAGAGTATTCCTGCACTAGAGGAGCATCTCCGTGGTCTTTGTTCCACTTGGGCACAAGTCCAGCAGGCTTTGCAACCTACTAATGATAGGTACAGACTCCATGCTGACCGCAGACACCTGCCTGTGCCTTCCTATCAGGTTGGAGACAGGATCTGGCTGTCATATCGCAACCTTTGATTTTGTGTTCCCTCTCTGAAGTTCACACCTCAGTTTATTGAGCCTTTCTGTATTCTTTGCAGGATTAACCCAGTGGCTTACGCATTAGCCCCTGTACACATGGTCGGAGATTCTGCCAACCAAATCCGACGGATTTTGTCCGTCGGATTTAGTCCAATGGATTGTGTCCGAAACTGTTGCATACACACGGTCGGACTAAGTTGTCGAAAAATCCGATCTTTCAGAACGTAATGATGTAATTTCGTTACAATTGGACTACATTCAGGCTAGTAGCCAATAGCTTTGATGTAGGAATTTGATCTGAGCATGCGTGGCACTTGGTCCGATCAAAATTCGCTACACATGATCGGAGTATGTCCGATCGAACCAGTTGGTCGGAAATATTTCCAACATGTTGGAAAATTGGGTCCGACGGATATTCGGACGGAATCAGTCCCATGCATACCACACACAGTCGGATTATCCGACAACACGGTCTGATAGGACACATTCCGGCGGATTCTCCGACCGTGTGTACAAGGGCTTAGACCTTTCTTCTAGTATGCGTATCTCAAATGTATTTCATGTCTCCTTATTAAAACCTTTGGTCTGCAACCGCTTTACTACCAAAGCATTTGACACAGTTGTGGCTTGTAAATAATAAGGGGGTGCTGTTATAGTGAACCTTAGGTGATACAAAAAAAGTGCTAGTGCTTAATAATACCTCGGATGCTATTTAAAGTAAACCTTAAGTGATACAAATAAAGTGCTAGTGCTACTAAAGTAAACCTTGAGTAATGCAAATAAAGTGCTTAGATATCTCATAAATTAATACATACTCCAATGTACATTAAATAAATACAGTCAAGCAATTCAAAAAAATTTCCATATAGATGAAAAGCAAAAAGCTGAGTGAGTGAATCCTGTGCCCGTCACCACTTGGAAATATTGCACAAACATGTCACCCGGTGGATTATGGTAAGTAGCCTACTCACCAACTCACCATGACTCCTTTATAGAAAATGACAGGTCAGGTGAGACTTTGGCAGGTTTGAAGAACTGCCGACCTTGATGGAGAAATACTGCTTAGGTGCACCAGGAATAATGTTTCAATCCACAAAATATAGAGAAAACGGGACGATGGCATAATATCGTTTTATTTTTTAAATTGGCATAAAAAACAAAACGGCCAAATGGCCTCTTACTTTAAAAGGGAAGAAGAGGGAATGAGCCTGTCAGACCAGGTGGGTTAGAAATTAGCCGCGCTGCTTCCGCTGCTTGAATTGGCGTGCGTTCCACCCCTGGACCTCGGAAACTGGAAGTTCGGACCAAATGATGTGACCAGGATGCGCCTCCACACAGTTCCTCATAAATGTTTACTGTACAAAATAAGGTCCGTTGGCATGGACCATAGGGTGAGTACATGGATTGAAAACTGGCTATAAGGGCTATGAGGGTGGTGATAAATGGGGAGTACTTGGAATGGTCAGGAGTGGGTAGTGGGGTGCCCCAGGGTTCATAAATGACCTGGAGGATGGGGTAAACAGTTCAATCTCTGTATTTGCGGATGATCCTAAGCTAAGCAGCACAATAACTTCTCCTCAGGATGTGGAAACCTTGCAAAAAGATCTGAAAAAATTAACGGGGTGGGAAACTACATTGAAAATGAGGTTCAATGTAGAAAAATGTAAAACAATGCATTTGAGTGGCAAAAATATGTATGCAATCTATACACTGGGGGGAGAACCTCTCGGGGAATCTAGGATGGAAAAGGACCTGGGGGTCCTAGTAGATGATGCAATGCCATGCTGCTGCTAATAAAGCAAACAGAACATTGGCATGCGTTAAAAAGGGGATCAACTCCAGAGATAAAATGATAATTCTCCTGCTCTACAAGGCTCTGGTACGGCCGCACCTAGAGTATGCTGTTCAGTTCTGGGCTGTTCAGTCCTCAGGAAGGATGTACTGGAAATGGAGAGAGTACAAAGAAGGGCAACAAAGCTAATAAAGGGTCTGGAGCAGTGATTCTCAACCAGGGTTCTGTGGAACCCTAGGGTTCCTAAAAAGGTTGCTAGGGGTTCCTTCAGCATTGGGCAATTTCTGCCTCTCAGATAAGTTCCCACTGACATTATTGATCTTGTTAGCTATTTGTAAGGAGGTAATTCTTCCCAATGACAAGTGTAAGGAACATTCTTCCCACTGATCATCAACACTAATGTATCATGAATCATAGATTTCTAATTTTTAGCAGGGGTTCCCCGGGACCGGAGAACTATTTCAAGGGTTCCCCTATGTTGAAAATGTTGAGAAAGGCTGGTCTGGAGGATATTAGTTATGAGGAAAGGTTGTGAGCACTGAACTTATTCTCTCTGGAGAAGGGACGATTGAGAGGGGATATGATTTCAATATTCAAATACCATACTGTTGACCCCACAATAGGGATAAAACTTTTTTGCAGAAGGGAGTTTAACAAGACTCATGGCCACTCATTAAAATTAGAAGAAAAGAGTTCTTTACTGTAAAAGCGGCAAGGATGTGGAATTCCTTTACACAGGCGGTGGTCTCAGCGGGGGACATTGATAGTTTCAAGAAACTATTATATAAGCACCTGAACGACCGCAACATACAGGGATATACAATGTAATACTGACATATAACCACACACATAGGTTGGACTTGATGGACTTGTGTCTTTTTTCAACCTCACCTACTATGTAACTATGTAATCTAGGTGCCTCGTCCTCACCCTGTACAGGTTGAGAACCATGAGGAGTATGAAGTATAGTCCATTGTTGACTCCCGTAGGTTCCGTGGGTACATACAGTACCTGGTGCATTGGAGAGGGTCCCTTATGGAGGAATGCTCTTGGGTCTCATCCTAGGACGCACATACCTCTGTCCTGCTCTGTGATTTCCATAGACACTTTCCCCTCAAGCCTGGTGGTCCTCTGAGTGGGAGCGGTCATTGAGGAGGGGGTACTGTCAGGGCTGGGCTCAGCATTTCCTTCTCAACCTCTCAGCTGTCGACTAATTGCCAGGTCCTTTCTCTCCACAGTGACTCACCTGTTGATGATATCCTGCTTGTCGGTCCTGCTTACTTAAGCCATCCAGCCCAGATGATCTCTGCCTTTGCCTTGGTCACATCTCTAGAGATGCTCACCTGTGTTCCTGTTAAAGAAATGCTTGGCTGACATTCCTTCTGGCTCCAGATCCTGCTTGCTGTTCTACTACGCTCATCTCTGGCTCCCTGACTATCCGTTCCAGTTTCTGTACTTTGGCTATGTTTTGACTATGTTTATATATTATATATTATTATTAAACAAGTGTGATTTAACTGTACTTCTGTCTCAGTGTGATTCATGGTTTCTGACACAAGGACTGATTCTTGACTCCAGCATGTGGTGGAAAATTCTGTGTGCCTGGCTGTGTAGGGCGGGAGATACCTTTATTCACCAGAGGCTCCTGCGGGGGTAGCGCTTCATCAGAGATTCATTAGTCCTTATTTGTATTCTTTGTTCTGGGTCAGTGGCACCACGTATTGTTTTATTTGGATAACCTTTTAAATAGATGCAGCTATTACTAAAAACGATATCATTGACATCTATATCACACACTATTAAATGTAATATCCTTCAAAACCTGGCTTTTATTTCATGCAATTTAGAAAGTCCCAAAATCAGCATTCCATTTTGCGTTTTCATCTGTGTTTATGTCTCATTTTCCACAATGCATTTCGGGACAAATATGTTTCCTGAACTGTATGCATCAAGGAAACCTTCAATTTAAACTGTTTCTTGGGACCCCAGCTGTTCTGTTCATGTGACAAATCTCAAAGAGAAAAATTACAATGATTATATACACTTTGGGCTCAAAATTATTTGATTGCTTGCCACAAGAGACTTCCTACTGTCATATCAACTGAAATCGCTCACAACTAATAAAGCAGACTGGATCAATGGATATTTCATCACTGCTTACCCAGCTGCAAAATTTCATAATGCACTGTGTGTTTGTCTTCAATTAGATTTAAAAGACATTGGCAGTAGGTGGCAGGGTCCTTTTGTTATATGTGCCATTTGACAGAAATTAGTTTTTTTTTCAAATCATTTCTTGGTTTATCCATTGCTCTTGTTTTCTATATAGAAATAAGAAAAAAAAAACTACCATATGGTCCATGCCTCCAATTTCTATTATACTATTTTGTCTTGTCTTTACATTAACGGGAATCTATAGTCTTTCAATTTTCCTATGTGGATTTAGTTGTCCTTAAGCAGACCTAAGTTTATTAAATTAGCCTATTTTCCACCCAATCTCTCTCCGTAACCTAATTTGCACAAATCACCCCTCCTATGAACTTAAGGTGACACTAAATGATATCCTTATTCTCTAAAAATAATTTATACACATCCACTAGTTAATGGCACTACTTAACGGCTCTGGTCTGTTCTTGCTGTGTGTTTCCCCTTTTTTATAATATGTTTCTTTTTCTCCCCTTTAACTTTTGTCTGGAACAAGCAGTGCATGTTAGTTACAATCATGTGCACTGCACAATGCACAGTACATTTTCCATGATCCGTAGTCCCTAATCCATCTCAGGAGTGGTCAATAGAGGGTGGCTATGTTCCTACATTCATTAGAAACATGAAAAATAAATGTAATCGCCATCTAAAAGGAAGTTGGATCACAATAGCAAAAAAGAAGAAAAAAAAATGAATTTGGGTGGATCTGAGGGCACAATAGAATATTCTCTTTTGAGTTAGAAATACATATTTTTTAAACCAGTGTAAATCTTAAGAAAAGTAGTCATGAGATTTTTTGGCCATTGTTGTACTGTGATATAAGGGGGTATCATATTATAGGTATCTCTGCCTTACTGCCCTCACAGGTTCCACTTATCACAACAAGAAATGTTAAAGCTTAGTAAGCCTAGAGCTAATGTCAGAATAACATGCATGGGTGGGTACAGGGTAGTTAACATTTATATATGTACATGGCATCCATAATAAATTACTATACATCAATGCTCTACAGGGCGAGATAATCAGCTAGATAGATCTCAGCAGCTGTTCATAAAGGGTTCTGATTGTCTAAGAGTCAGAGATAATCAATATATATGTATGCAAATAATACAAACTAAAAAATGGTTTCAGTGTAAGGGCAATTGACAACTAGTTTTCTCTACATAGAGCTTAATAATTGTTCAGAAATCAGACATCAAATCCAAGAAATCAGAAATCAAATTTGTTTGGAGAATGTCATATTTCTTGCTATTACATATACAACAATGCCACATTAAGACATCGTGTTTTCTTGTGCCTACTTGAATGGTGATGCCCTTTTGTATAGGCCCTTGTTCAATGCAATCATTTTAGGAAAGCCCAAAGATAGAAAGCCCTGTTGGAGGAAGCAAGTGGTTTACTTTATACTTCCACTCATATTTAAAATGTACAGACCAACAAACAAGAGCAAGAGAGATGTGTGTGCTAAACTAAAATTAGTCTTGTGACAAAAAAATAATACACAATCTTCTCAACAAATTCCCTTTAAAGCAGTATTAAACCCAAAAGCAAATATTTATTATATTGCAATTCCAGTTCTTAGATGTGATGACTGTATTAGCTTCCTTTTTAGGCTTTCTTTCTTCTGTTTGCATCTTGTGATTCAGACAATAAGTCACTTGTCTTTTCAGCAGCTCCCGCAGAATGTATCAGTTACCTGGATGAGATAATCTATGTACCACTGACAAGGATGATTAAAATGATCAGATTTTATTTATTCCTGTAAAACGTTTATCCCAAAAGGAAAAAAGAAAGTTTGCTGTGACTGATTGTAAGGCCGCGTACACACGGGCGGACTGTTCGCCCAACTTTGTCCGCTGAACAGTGTTTGGGCGGACAGTCCGCTCGTGTGTGGGCTTTCAGCGGACAGTTTCAGCGGACAGTTTGACGAACAAGGTTTTTCGGAAATTCCGTAAAACTGTCCGCTGAAACCTTGTTTCAGCGAACAGTCCGCTCGTGTGTAGGCTTGTTCGTCAAACAAAGTTGCGCGCATGCTCAGAAAGGATTTTCACGCCGAAAGTTATAATGCAGTGTATAGGACGTCGTATTTTTCGTCCCGTCGTACGTGCCGTTCACGTCATCGCGCACGGTTTCAGCAAACTGTTCGTTCGTCGTGTGTGGCCATGTCCGTCCATGCTAATTTTGAGCGGACTGTTTGCCGAAACTGTTTGACGGACAAAGTTGGGCGAACAGTCCGCCCGTGTGTACGCGGCCTAAAGGTTTGTTTTATTTTGTTATGCTTACCTGCTCTGTGCAAGGGTTTGGCACAGAGCAGCCATGATCATCTTCTTCTGGAGTGCCATGGTGGCACTCCTGGCTCCTCCTCTTCATTGGGTTCCCCCCACTGAGAGACGTTTTATCTGGGGGCACCCAAGCGGGTGCTCCCACCTGTCCATTTGAGCGACGACCAGCAGCTTCAGCCACTGTCTCTGTCCTCATTGGATAGATTGATAGCAGTAGAAGCCATTGACACAAGAGTGGGGGGCGGGGCCGAGTCATCCCCGCCCCCACCTGTGTGTCACTGGATTTGATTGACAGCCATTGGCCCCCACTGCTATCAATCTATCCAATGAGGATGGAGACAGCAGATGGAGATGGTGGACTCATGCTCATCACTGGAATAGACGGGTTCAGGTAAGAAAAGGGTGGGGGCCTCAGGGGGAAGCTGCAGCACAGAAGGTTTTTCACCTTAATGCATAGAATGCTTTAAGGTATAAAACCTTGAGACTTTACAACCTCTTTAAAGTGTGAGCTGGAGTTAAGCTTCAGTTTGTTTATTGTATTTAAATCTGCTAAGACACTAATCTCCCCTCCAGACTAATAATACTGCTGTCTGCTGTGCCTCTTGTGCTCCTTCCTCCGGAGTTGTGTCTCATTAATACAGGAGGTGTGTTACTGGCCAGATCACTGGGTTAAAACAGAGGTGAAAAAGACAAAGAAAAGAAAACTGATACAGCCACCACATCTGATTCGCAAGCTGTAATATAATAAATTTTTGGTTTGGGGTTTATTACCAATTCAACTACATAAATACTGAGGGGTTGATTTTCTAAAACTGGAGAGCACAGAATCTAGTGAAGCTGTGCATGGTGGCCAATCAGCTAATCTGCCCCCCTGTCCTAAGCACTGGCCCAAGAGTGCCCATTTGATAAATACCAAAATAGAGAGACACTTCTGCCCAGGAGGAACAGTAAATAAAACAAACCACTTTGAGACAACTTCCCTGTCTCATGGTAGTCTTCAGGTGTGATCATTTTCACTGACTACATGATGAGATATTCACTGATATTATAACACAATCTCTTCATGTGTACACCCATTTTTAGAGCCATTTTTGATAGATGATTTCTCCAACTCAATACTGTGTAAGTTAAAAGTCATCCTTCCTTTACTGATTGCAGATTTTGTGACTAATGGCTGTTAATCTAATTTCCTACAATACTTACAAGTTCCTCCCTTCTCTGCCTTTTGACTAAACGTGTAGTATCTATTCTTATCGGTGTCCAGTAGTGGTGTTCTATCATCATTCTGGCCTTTTGATAGGAATGGCTGACTGTATATTATCCTTGCTGATATTATGGGGTTCTGAGGAATCTTCCTCATGTGAAAGAAACCAAATTACACACCCACTGGGTAAGGTGGTAGTGTAGAGGGTTCTGAAGGTCCTGGTGCCTTCTGATTTCTGACCAGTGCTACCTAGTCTGGCTTAGAGCTGGGAAGGCAAAGAGCCTACGGTGTCAAGTGCCCCTGGGTGTGGTGACCCAGGGGTGCCAGAGTAACACTGTGGGTGTGGGGCCCCTTTGTGTGAAACTGCACTTTGACCACAACACCAAATGCTTTTTTTCAGCACCACACCTTATAGGCTAGGTCTTTTGGGAGAGACTGGGGCAATTTTTGTTAGCAGGCTGCAAGGACTAGCCATTGTACAACACATTGGCCCTTATTTTTCTTCTCCATGTGTTTCACTTTGACCTTTTTTATGTGTGCTTTTTTACTCCTGATGGTAGGGTGTGATTTTCAGGCCTGCCCGTATGTCTAGGGGGAGGACGTGTTGGCCTTAGGCTCTTTTCTCTCCTTCCTGGGGGTCTCTCCTCTAGAGAGCCCTTGACCTAGCACTCATTTGACTGGCCACATGGAGAGAAGTCTGCCAGGCTTTTTGGCTAAGTGGACCAGACTGCCTTGCCCCCAACAGGAGTCTTGTGCCTCAGAGGGTCAGGGAAGTCCTTCCTCTTCAGGGAAGGAACCAGTGAAGCACCCTATGCACTTTTTTGTGTTTTTTAATGAGTATGTTTCATTTGTGGAGTTTCGTTTTTGGCACAAATAGTGTGAGTCACCAATTATAAGTGGTTATTATTAGTCAGGCAGTAGCGTTTAAATAAACTGAATAGCAAAGAACAAATCAGCTATCAAAACTCCTCATCATGAAACATTGTTTTTGGGTTTAACTCTTCCCAGAACCCCAATATACAGTAGCTCTTCCCTGAGGACTAATGATGCTCACAACACAATCAGGTGTGGTCATACCCTGAAGTTTAGAGTGGAAATGTACTGAAAATACAGAATAGTCATAATATCTGCATTTATGCACACAACCACTGTAGGGCTAATAAAAGCCCATAACCAATGTATAGATTCTCCTGTACTAGGCACAATATTGTGAAAAACATTTTTGAGGTTAGTGCATCTTAAACATAACATATGATATACAGGGCTGTGCATGTGGTTTGAGCTTTACACCTACGCATAACCAGTATTCTAAGTGATATGTCAGAAGAGACTTATTTATCAAACCTCCACCCTCTTCTGAGAAAATGTTTTTATTCTTGTATTACATACTAGTGATGGTAGGTAAACACACAAAGCAGAAGTAAAGTATAGATGATCATGTTGTATTCCTTAGAATGCAGATATATCTTAAAGATTGCAAAATAGGAAAAGCTTCTTTGCCTGGAATGTTAATACCATGTCAAAAACTTTCACTGGAATGACCATAAAATTGTTGCTAGAGAATGTTTTAGGACCTCTGTATTTTAAATTGGGGCATCCGTGGTAAAGTAGACCCACGTCCTGATTTTATCTGCTTTCTCTGTTTATGTACTTTCTCTGACTGTGATACTCCTTCCTAGGAATTAAAGATGTATTTCAGGTACACAGCTATACATAGAGCTGAAATACACATATGCAAACAGATTTGCTTGTGACAACCTCATAGTGTTGTTGGTAACCTTACCTTTCTCTACTTCATTTAAGTAATACAGCTTGGTCACCAACCTTCCCCTAGGTGATTGGGCAATGTAGGAAAAGCAGAACACTGTTAAAATGTATCACTTTCTTGTGTCTTCCTGTAATCATATTTAAAATGTTGATTGAAAACCCTGTGCAAAGTAATAGATTTCTTACTGCCTTAGGATTTTGACCCTCCAACACCCAGTCTTAGTGCTGCAGTATGAAGTCTACAAGAACTGTTAACTGGACTGAGAAATTTATGCTAGCTCTATGGAAAAATAAAATCATATATTCATTTTCATATTGTATTTCAGTTATTTCTAGCCACTTATCGAACGCCCGCCGTCGTTTTACGTTGCTATTTTAAAGAGGAATATTGTTGTTATGGCAGCAGGTAGCTGCCATAACCTCATTATCCTCTTCTTCAGCGGGCGGTCCGCTTTCAGATAAAAAGTAGTCTTTGCCGCAAGATCACTTTTATCAGTGACAGGAGAGGGCCCCCCCCCCCTTCTCCGGTCGTACTCCGGCACCCTCCGCCATTTACCGGAGCCGTCGGTAACAGGGGAGGCAATCGCGTCCTCTTGCTGGCTTGGTATGGATTGGAGACGAGTGAGGGGAAGATGGCCCCCACCCGTCTCCATATCATTGCAGGGTGGAAACAACGTCAAAACCTCACTTCTGCCCATAGCTCTTAAAGGGACTTTTTTTTTTCAAATGACAATTTTTTTTTTATTGCATTTTAGTGTAAATATGAGATCTGAGGTCTTTTTGACCCCAGATCTCATATTTAAGAGGTCCTGTCATGCTTTTTTTCTATTACAAGGGATGTTTAAAAAAATAGCAGTGTAAAAAAAAAAAAAGGTAAAATAAATAAGAAAAAATTCCAGCTGAGCTCACGTGCAGGAGCGAACGCATACATGAGTAGTGCCCCCCAATATGAAAATGGGATTCAAACCACACACGTGGATCGGTAGAGCAAGAGCAATAATTCTAGAACTCCTCTGTAACTCAAAACATGCAACCTGTAGAATTTTTTAACCATCACCTATGGAGATTTTTAAGGGTAAAAGTCATTCTAGCAGGTGCAATTTTGAGGCGTGACATGTTGGGTAACAATTTTCTCTGTGTAACATTATCTTTCACAATATAAAAAAATAATAATAATTGGGCCAACTTTCCTGTTGTCTTGTTTTTTTAATTCAAAAAAGTGAATTTTTTTCCCAAAAAAGTGATCTTGTAAGACCGCTGTGCAAACACGGTGTGACGAAAAGTATTGCAACGACCACCATTTTATTCTTTAGGGTGTTAGAAAAAAATATATATCATGTTTGGGGGTTATAAGTAATTTTCTAGCAAAAAATGTAACACCAAATCTCAGAAAGAGGCTCAGTCCTTAAGTGGCTAGCCTACTCCTAGTACTCTGAAAGGTCCTAAAGCTTTTGAACTTACTTTGTGAAGATCCTCACACATTTGTTTCCTTAAATTCGGTAAAATGTATTCAATATGTCCTGTAAATAGGCATTGTTGGGTCACACATTTCACAGAGCCTGTCTTCTGAACTACAGCTGTGCTGAGAGGAGGCGTTTCAGGAGACAGAACAGGACCACTGCTTGCAGGTTGCAAGGTACCATTGGATATGTAGTCATTAGAAATTCAAAGTAATCTGTAAAAAAGAAGCTGAAAAGCATGCAGGGAATCCAGGAAGTTGTGGAAAGAGATGGCCAGCAGACAGGTAACACTCACAACATCAAAGGAGATTTTTCAAATCAGCTAGGGCTAGTTAGGGCAATAAAATGATCTTAGAAACAGCATATTGTATAATTTATTTTCAGACATGTCATGGTACAGCCCAGTAATCGAAATCCTTTGTTAAATGACATGACTTGTACCCAGGGCTTTTTTTCTCAGAGAATAGGTGAAGGAACTCTCCCCTTCTGAGTCCCCCCTTGTCTCCGCTCCCTACCTACCCCCAAGCACCGTCCCTTGATTCCACTCCCTACCCACCTCCCAGTACTGCCCCAAGTATCATTTGCTAAATAATCTGTATGGAATTTATTCTTGTCTAATAACAAGAAAAGCAGTAAAAATAGATGTCCTGGAGCCAGCAACAATAGACCCCACCCAAGTAATAATAGATCCTCCCAAGCAACAATAGATTCACCTCCCACCAATAATAGACCCCACCCCAGCAACAATAGATCCCTTACACAACAATAGACTCTCCCAGCTACAATGGTCTCCACCTCAGTAGCAATAGCCCCCCCCCCCAGCAACAATAGACCCCACCCCAGCAACAATCGTTCTCCACACAACAATCGACCCCCCACGCAAAAACATTGGACCAACCACAACAAAAGATCCACCCCAGCAACATTAGGTCCCACCCTCCCAAGCAGCATTAACAGATCTCCCAGCGGTCAGCACTAATATACCCTCCAGCAGCCAGCAACAATAGACCTCTCCCTCAACAGTAGATCCCTACAAGCACTATAAGACCACCCCAGCAACAACAGATCCCCCACAAGCAATTATAGACCCTCACACAAAAACAGATCCCCATCAGTGACCATAACCCCCCCAGCAGACAGCATTAATAGACTCTCCAGCACATCCCTTGCTATTAGTTACATTTGGTGTTGGAGGTGCCAGAACTGCGTTCCCACATGTTCCCGCTAAAAAAAAGGCCTGCTTGTACCCCTTGCCTGCCCCTTCAAATGAGATTTCACTACAGATGCCCAGAAATGGCCAGTACTGGCAAAAATAAAATAGTAAAAAGTAAAAAGTAACTGTCAGGAAGGCACTAGGACTAGTGCAGCTGAAGCTACTGGACGTCCACAGCAGGTGCAGATGTGCTGGTGCCAGTTTGTCTGTGCATAACTGTGTGTGCCTGCTGCTAATGTTGGTGCCAATGACACTATTTAAACTGCATCTGCAGCTATTCGCTGTCTCCCTGCATCTGTTCCTGTATTGACTCCAGGGCTGGACTGGGACAAAAATTTGGCCCTGGACTTCGTCCAGACCGGCCCACTTTAATTTTGCAAACACACACAAAAACAGTATATAAACTATACGCAATTGCGCAAAAAAAAATACCGTTACCGATACCAGTGACCAGTGGCAGTAAATTCATTCATCATTTACCGTGACCAGTAGCATTAAATTATTCATCATTTACTGTGAAAAGTGGCATTAAATTATTCATCATTTACCATGACCAGTGGCATTAAATTATCAATCAGTTACCGTGACCAGTGGCATTAAATTATTCATCAGTCACCGTGGCCAGTGACATTAAATTATTCATCAGTCACCGTGACCAGTGACATTAAATTATTCATCAGTTAACGTGGCCAGTGGCAGTAAATTCATTCATCAGTTACCGTGGCCAGTAGCATTAAATTATTCATCATTTACTGTGAAAAGTGGCATTAAATTATTCATCATTTACCATGACCAGTGGCATTAAATTATCAATCAGTTACCGTGATCAGTGGCATTAAATTATTCATCAGTCACCGTGACCAGTGACATTAAATTATTCATCAGTTAACGTGGCCAGTGGCAGTAAATTCATTCATCAGTTACCGTGGCCAGTGGCAGTAAATTCATTCATCAGTTACCGTGGCCAGTGGCAGTAAATTCATTCATCAGTTAACATGGCCAGTGGCAGTAAATTCATTCATCAGTTACCGTGACCAGTGGCAGTAAATTCATTCATTAGGTACCATGACCAGTGGCATTAAATTATTCATCAGTTAACGTGACCAGTGGCATTAAATTATTCATCAGTTAACGTGACCAGTGACATTAAATTATTCATCAGTTAACGGGGCCAGTGGCAGTAAATTCATTCATCAGTTAATGTGGCCAGTGGCACAGTGGCAGTAAATTCATTCATCAGGTACCATGACCAGTGGCATTAAATTATTCATCAGTCACCATGACAAGTGGCAGTAAATTATTCATCAGTCACCATGACAAGTGGCAGTAAATTATTCATCAGTTACCGTGACCAGTGGCAGTAAATTAATTCATTAGGTACCATGACCAGTGGCACCATGATAAATTCATTCATCAGGTACCATGGCCAGTGGCGTTAAATTATTCATCAGTTACCGTGACCAGTGGCAGTAAATTCATTCATCAGGTACCATGACCAGTGGCGTTAAATTATTCATCAGTTACCATGACCAGTGGCAGTTGTGACAGAGCGAGGCCCTGTCCCTATAAAATTGGAGGAAAAAGGGATCTCCAACCCTGTGTCCAGGTCTGGATGATAACGAGCAGGGTGTGTGCCCAGCTGCAGACAGGCCATATAATGAAAGGATGTTGGGAGTAGAGTGTGAGGGATGGTGGAGTGGAGTAGCTTGAAGCTGTGTGCATGTCCAAAGAGCCCAAAGCTGTGTGCGTTGAAGGGTTGAAGCTGTGTGCGTCCAAAGAGCCCAAAGCTGTGTGCGTTGAAGGGTTGAAGCTGTGTGCGTCCAAGGAGTCCAAAGCTGTGTGTTAAAGGGCTTGAAGCTGTGTGCGTCCAAGGAGCCTAAGACTGTGTGCGTCCAAGCAGTTTGGTGGACGGAGCAAGTACCTATAGCAGCACTACTGCTGAAGAGTAGCCAGGTGGGCTAGCATTTTTATTTGGATTTTTTGTGCATTTAATGTAAGCTTGGACCCCTGCGTGGGATTTCTGGATGGACTATTATTTTGTTTTTCTTATAATAAACGGGGGCTACCAGGCCCTTAACCATCAACGCCTGCCTGATGTGGACTAAAAAATGCATCTACCAATTGAGCTAAACACCCCAATGTTACACAGTAAATTTACCCCTACCCCTTCCCCCCGCCATGCTGCATATTACAGAAATCACAGACACTGACAGTAACAGACTGAGCTTATTATTAATCATGCTGCCATAGAGCCTGCATCCCATTTAGCATCCGATTAACTTATTTAGTGCTTATTTGTTACTTGAATCCCTCTGATCGACTTGTCTTTCTCCCTGTCTGTGCTGCTGTCTGGACAAGCAAGGAATTTTCTGGTTCCTCCTCGGTGGCGCTGGCTCCTCTTGGTTGTATTTACAGGCAGCTGAGCTTGGGCAGCAGCTTGCTACGCTCCTCCCATGTCCCCAGGCCACCTCCGCCCTCCGGCTGTGAGTGACGTCATGGCGCCGGGACAAGGAGACTGTAATGTTAGGGGGAGTGAGTGGCAGCATCACGAGGGGATGGTGCTGCAGCTTGTGTGCCGGGTGCAATAGCGGAGCCGCCGCCGGCGTTATTGTAACACACAATACAGACACGGAGAGAGAAGTGTAGTGAGTCAGTGACACTGACACACTGTCTGACAACCGGCCCACTGAGCCAATCGGCCCACCGGGAAACTCCCGGTAGTCCCGATGGCCAGTACAGGCCTGATTGACTCCTGTTATTGACCAGACTTGCCTTGGCTTTGGCCTGTCTCTGGATTTGCTCTGTCTCCTGTATATCTGCCTGATTTAACATTGCCGACCCCTGCTTGTACCCTTATTATTCTCTGCCAGCCATCTATGCCTGTATCCGACCGTCAGTTGGTGACGTGGCTTGTCTGACCTTGCATCCAGTTATTCTCCCACTCTGCTCTACATGCTACTTAGTCCCTGCTGGTTTTTTAACCTGTTGAGAGTTATCAGTCCTGCCGCACCAGCCACCTGCTAGCTGCCCATCAAGCCTGTTTTCTGTCTAGCCGGGGGTCTTCTGCGATCTGTCTTTCCAGTGATCTGACCTGCTCCTGGCGACGCACTTGCTGCCTACTGCTGTGGCTAACGGAACATCTTACAGGCACTCGTACTTCACTGCGCTCTCGCGGCCACTGACGCAACGTTAGTGGTCTCAGAGTAGGGGCTGCATGAGAGGCCCCCCTCTACATGTCAGGCTCTGCCACAAGCTATGTGACAGTAACCAAAATTAAGAAAATATTGTACTGTACTCTCAAACTATTTTAATGAGTTTATAATTTTTCAATATATGCTTCTGAGCATTGGTGAAGGCAAAAGTGAGTTTGAACATCTCGGAAAATACTGCAGGTGGGGAGTCATCATAGAAGGGTCCAGATAATCTAGGATGTATATTCAGATTTACCTGTGTGAACTGAACTGAACTCCTCTGCCAACTGCCTTTAGTAAATACTGTAGCAGATAACTGACCTTAATCACTCCCTATGCAGTTTATCGTCCTCCCTATCCTTTTCAAGCAGCAGCTTTTAAACACTGTTACTATGGCACCCCCACCCCCTTCTATAGTGAGAGTGCTGGCTTATCCAAAAGCCCAGTTCTTGGCTCTAACAAGCCTTGTGGCCATGGGAATAATTCTCTTGGGATTTGTCTTAACTAAGACAAGATCATTTCCTACATCTTAATAAATATATACATAGAGCAAATCACTCTAATCATTGTTTCCCTCAGATTATAGAATATGAGAATGTTCTTATTAATGACCATTTAGCTGATTTAGCTATACCCACTTAAGTACCTTGTTCAAAGTGATTTAAACTTGGAATAGTATGGTGCACAAATACAATTATGTCACTTGTAATTTTAACTTAAGTTATATTTCATTGACCTTCTTATTAATGGCAGCTTTGTACCAGCCTACTATAAGATTTAATTTCAAAGCCGAGGATCCAAATGACTCCCTGGAGAACTGAAGTTGCTGATTATTACCAGGTGTCAATTGGCAAATCTTGCAGCATCATTAATTAAATGGATAGCATGGTTGCTTTGTAAGATCTTTAGATTGATTACTGAATTACAATCTATGGCAGTAAGCACTTAACTTTGAATCAATGTGAAACCTTATTGGCAATTTGTGCGAAACTTCAGAATAAACATCCAAGGGACTTGCAGATCATTTATAGTGCTCTTTGCAAAACATGCAACTGGGAAAATTGTTTACTTGCAAAGTTATCCAATCCCATCAATCCAAAAAAAAAAAAACTTTTTAAGGTTGTATGTGAACATTGCCTAAGTATCTTAATGATTTATAGCTGTTTGCTGTTTACGTTCTGTTTGTTAAGGGATCCATTTAGGCAACCTGTCTTTAGAGGGATACCAGAAACTGTTCTCCTTGAAAAGTACTAAGTTAATTGATATATACTAATAGGAGTTTTCTCAATTCACTTATGACCAGATTTTAGGTTTAGAGCATAATTAAAGAATCACCTGAATTTGTTACAGCTACAAATTCATTAAAATCGTTTCCAACTATGCCCAGAAACAATGTTTACTCCTTTTCAACCCGTATTCTACGGCCAGATTTATCCTTGACTTTGAGAGGTAAAATGAGACATAGGATAACCATTAGGCAAAGGACACTACCTTGCCCAGATAGTCTGCCATCATTTCATAAAAAGGAAATAAATAAACTTATTATAATTAATTTCATGTATTTACAGAGCCCTTACAAAAACCTTAACACAAACAGGAAAGCACAAAGCAAATGCAACAGTATTTGCTGAAAAAAAAAGTTGTGCTCTGCTTAACAACCAATTAAAAAATAAAAATAAAATATTTAGTTGGTTTCTCATTATTATATTTCCGTAAAAAAAAAAAAAAAAAAAAAAAAAACTGCAGGCTGCAATGACTGTACTTCTAAAACTGTGATGGATGTCCTGATTCAGGTCAGTTATCTCAGAAATCACTTAAAGCAAGATAGCCAGGACACTAGCATTTTTCGAAGGACAGGTCAACAAAGATGGGGCTCTTTTAAAGAAGATATCAATCCAATCACTAAAATCTCATATGAGCTAAAGCTCGTTTACAATGGTGCAGCTTGTCATGCAATTTGACAAGTCGCATCCTATGGAACTGTTCTAATTGGTGCGGTGCCAACTTTGCAATGCCACATTGATTTGAAAAATTTGTTTCTACACTACTTTTGGCAATTCCAGGTGCAATTTGCATAGATATCTGTGCATGAAGTCGCAGAGATGTCAGCCAAGTGGCACCTGAAGTCACACTGACATGTGGCTTTAAAATCGCACAATGTTAAGTGAAGTCACACAATTTCAAAGCCGCATTCATTGTGAACCCAGACTTAATGTGGTAATCTAATTATAAAAGTCATTTTACAGGCTCTCTTTGCCCTATGGAGAGTCTGTTGCTTTCAGTCAGGTCAGACATGATGCACAGGGGTTGATTTCATGAAGGGGTTATTTTTATCACTTAGTTTGGTAAAGCTGCATAAGCATCAGTCATGTGAGAAAATTCTCTGCACATACATGGGCATTCAAAAGAAAAATGGATTCACTTGGTTAGAAATTAAATGTACCTCTTTATTAAATCAACTTCATACTTGCATTTAGGGCTATTTCACATGGTTTGTTGCAAAATGCAGTAAAAATGCATATGTGTCTTGCTGCATTACTACCGTGTTCAAAAAATGCACCAAAATTGCAAAAGTAGGTGTGTTTTTGATCTGTTTCTGCTGTGTTTTTAATTTATTTCAATGGGGAGGAGAGTTTTTGGTGCAGTTTTTTTATTTACCAAAAATGCAGCATGCAGGACTTTTAAAAATGCAACTGACCTGCAACAGACTGGTAGGATTTAATGGTCATGGATTTTTCTTCTGCTTTTGGTAAGGCAAAAATGGAAGAAAAACTGATCAGTGTGAAAAGGGTCCTTAGAGAGGTGCAGTGAAGCACCATTACTGCTGAGTAAACTACTAAGTAGGAATCCTTACCAGAGCACGAAATAAGGTAACACAAATAGCTGGAATCCATACAAACTGATTGGCACACCAAAGAGCTGCAACAAAATATTTTTATTAATCAATCCATGGGGATAAAAGTTAACAGCACAGACAAGTTGACATGTTTCTGCCCAAAAGAGCCTTAGTCATAACCATAATTGGTTATGACTAAGGTACTTTTGGGCAGAAATGTGTCAACTTGTCTGTGAGCGGATTAATAAAAGGAAGATTTTATTGCAGTTTGCTGGTGTGCTGATCAATTTGTATGGATTCAAGCTTCAGCTATTGAGTGGCTGATGATCTGCTTGTCCACTTACATTTGATATCAGCTGTCAGGTTTAGCACTGCCCTTCCCTTACTTGTCTTGTGGATTAAACACAAACAGCTGGTTTTAGCAGCCTTGATAACACTTTCATGCGGATATGCCATTTTAGTTACAAACATGGCTTGTTCTTCAATGTGTAATTTTTATCCCTTTAAGGGCTTTTTCACATGGGCTACCTGTTTAAAATTGGAATCCGAGCCACGGGTTTAGCAACTATCAAAATCTTAACATTAGTGATGGACGAACTTCCGACGGGACGTTTCGCGAAAGCGAAATGCGAACGGACCCAAACGTTCGCGAAACCGAACGTTCGCCGCGGGCCCCATTGACTTCAATGGGAGGCGAACTTTGCAAACCTTCATGTCGAATTTGCGGCCACGTGGTAATTATTAGGGGGTAAAACGTAGTCCCACCATCTGGACAATGACATAATACATGTATGAGGTGAATTTGGGATCGATAACTACAAGCATTTTTATTTTATTTGGGAAATTGTTCTAACAATTCAGGACTATGGAGCTAATGAAGGCAATGGAGGAGAGGGAAGGTCAGGGACCAGGGTAGGCAAAGAAGAGGGTGCAGGAGATGATCACCAGCAGCGTGACATACCGGAATGACACATGCACCGTGATAGAGGCATCTGACAGCAGCACCGTAATACAGAGCACTGACAGCAGCACCGTGACATACAGCGCTGACAGCAGCACCGTGACATACAGCGCTGACAGCAGCACCGTGACATACAGCGCTGACAGCAGCACCGTGACATACAGCGCTGACAGCAGCACCGTGACATACAGCGCTGACAGCAGCACCGTGACATACAGCGCTGACAGCAGCACCGTGACATACAGCACTGACAGCAGCACCGTAAGCAGCCCCAGGAGGAAGTCAGCACAGCACAGGGATGGTGTGATCCCCTCATAATAAGAACCCCCAGGAGGAAGTCAGCACAGCACAGGGATAGTGTGATCCCTTCATAATAAGAACCCCCAGGAGGAAGTCAGCACAGCACAGGGATATCATAAGCAGCCCCAGTAGAAATATGACACCGCTCAACCTCTTCAAAGAGGAGGGTAGGGGCATATAGTACGGTGTGCTTTTTTGGGTCAAGGAAGTGAGCAGACTGTACGTCAGTCCCTATACCGCTGAAGGACTGCTGCAGTATAGGGCAGCGGTCAGCAGTGGTGCACGTCAACCCTATCTATTGTGGACCGATAGCGGTCCTTACAGAACAGCAGACTGTACCGCACTCAAGCCTATGTACCGTAGCACCCTATACCAAGTTACCAGTCCTTATAAGAACTTTTGTGGAACAAGTGAGTTGTGAATGTTTAGCAGACTGCAGCAGAAGGGCAGCAGTCAAGTATAATATCCTTTCTATATTTGGAAGAAAGAATATTATACATGTACAAGCCTATTACTGTACCACTGATACCAGTCCTGAAAAGAACCTTTGTGGAACTAATAATAACAGCAAGTCTTTAAAATTACCCTCACTGCCTGACAACACTGCTTCCTTCCTGTCCCTATACAAATTGGCAAAAAAAGAGAACGATTAGTGGTTACTGGAACAGCTCTTTTGTGGACCTTGATAGTAACAGCTAATGATGATGATGATGATGATGATGATGAAAGACTAATCTGGCTGTCCCTGTAGCATACACCGTCCTTTCCCTTTCTCTAAACTAACAAAAGACACTCAGGCTGCTGCAAGAATCAGCAGCACAGCAAACCTATCAACACCTAACACCTATACCAGTCCTGAAAAGAACTTTTGTGTACCAAATAGCTAGTGGTTTATCTCTCCCTACTCCACACAGGAACCTGTCCCTATCGTAACAGAAGAAAGAATGTAAAATGGCCACCGGATCGGGTGTATTTATAGGTTAGGGGGAATGTCCAAGTGTCCATGTGCTGTCATGTCTCAATTGGCTGTCCTGTATCACATGATAAACGTGTCACCAAAGGTTAAAGTTCTTGTATACATTAAACACGTAAGTCCGCCGCGGCGAACGACGGAAAAAGGCGTTCGAACGTGCGGACCGCGAATGTCGGAAATTCGCCGCGAAACGACCGCCGGGCGAAACGTTCGTCCATCACTACTTAACATTACAGCCTGACAGGAATCAGTTTCAGCTCTGGCTGCAGCGTTTGACAGGTAGCCCACCTGTCAAGCTTGCCCATTGAGAATAATGCGACTGCACTGCAGCCGGCGAGCCAAAATCTAGGCTTGTAGTTGTAGTGTGATCCCACAATGTAAAAAAACAACAAAACAACATTAGGAAATGAAAGTAGTCCCTTCTTAATGCCTTTCAGATGCTGTTATAATGCCATGTTTGTAGCTGTAGCTGTTATAATGCCATGTTTGTATTTGTTCCCATTGGGAATAAATAATAATTTTACTCTCAGAATATTTCCCCCATAATGGCATTTATCTCTCGGAAGATAATTCCTCTTTCGAAAATACAATAGTAATTGCTTGCTATACTGTTTTTGCAGTATAGAGGCCAGTGTGTAAGTATGTACTTATTAATGCTATCTATGCAAAATGACTTATTGTGCATATGCTCTACCTATGTTATAAATATGTTATATTAAACTGAGTAACTTACTTTCACATGTTTAAGCTCTAGTTATATATAGGTTATATTTTCCATTAGCATACTTATCTACTTGTATATCTTGATAGCTAGAGACCGTAGCTTATTTTATTTCTTTCACATTCTACATCATATTTTCCTAACAACAAGATATATTTTACATCACGTCTTCATTGATCTCTTGTTTTAATAAAGATGAAAGCACCATAAGTGAAAGGATGTGGTTTTCTTCAAAGTTTGTGAGGATGACAGGGGAAGATGAAGAGGTAGGAGGGCCGCCTACACATAGCCAGGTGTTTTTACACTTACCATGGTGAGTTGTGACCGCACCTAATAATACTGTCTTCATGAGCCGAATCTAAATCATTCAGCGTCACTGCCTTAAATACAGACCGAGGACCCTTAAAGTGGTTGTAAACCCTAGAAAAAACAAACAAAAAAAAAACCTGCAAGGCAAAGGCATAATGTGTTAATATGCATAGCATTCTAGCTCATTATGAATTACTTACCTGAGATTGAACCCCCTGCAGCCAGCCTCGTACCCAGCTCTGGTGGCCGACATCGCTTTCGGAGTTACTTCCGGGTATCGTGGGCTCCGGCACTGTGATTGGCCGGAGCTGCGATGATGTCACTCCCAGGAGCCGCCGGGAACGGCACAGTCTAACTGAAGCAACGGCATGTACTGCCATTGCTTCAGTGCACATGTACTGATGACGTTGGCACATGCAAATACACTGGATATCTCCTAAACCATGCAGCTTTAGGAGATATCCAGTGTATCTACAGGTAAGCCTAATTATAGGATTACCTGTAGAAAAAAGTGGTTGTAAAGGGTTTACAACCACTTTAAGGCCTGGTTCACACCTATGCATTTTTTTGTGCATTTTTAGTTTTGCAGAAACACACTATAGTCCATTTAACATGGTTTCCTATGGATGTAGTTCACATCTGTGCATTTTATGGAAAAGGCCAGGGACTTTTTTCTGGTTTTTGGTTCCATAGACTGTGGGTGCATACAGTACCTTGTTCATTGGAAAGGGTACGGTCCGGTGGAACATTCTTGGGTCTTATCCTTGGACATACATGCTCCTTTCCTCCTCTGTACTTTCCATAGACTTTTCCCCTCAAACCTGGAGCCCCTCTGAGGGGAAGGAGTCATTGAGGAGAGGGTACTGTCAGGGCTGGGCTCTTTGCAGCTCCCTTCTCTGTGCTCTGGCTATTTAAACTGCCTTGTTCATTTCTTTCCTGCCTTCGCCTTAATCAACATATCTGGAGATTCTCTGCTGTGCGTCTTTGAGAGACTTTGCCCGGCTGACGTCCCTTCTGGTTCCTGATCTTGTTTTTGTGCCTCTCACTATGCTGATCTCTGGTTTCTTGTCCACTGGCCTGTCTGACTACCCGCTTTGGTTACCGATCCCTGGCTTGTGTTTTGACTATGTTTACTGATCTGTACCATTTTTAACATTATATTAAATTATGTGATTTGTACTGCATTTCTGTCTCAGTCTGATTCATGGTTCCTGACAGCCTTATTCTAGGCTTATCTATAGGTACAAAGAATACAGGAAGGTGTACTTCCTTTTTAAATTCTTAGCTATGCATGTGGTGAATGTGTCAAGGCTATGTGTCCCTGTCCACTGGGGATTTCCTGAGCCTCCTACAGTGGTGGAGTGGTTCTCCGGCATCAACAAAATTTGTGAAATGAAATAACAGATCCATATCTCTCAGGACAGACTTTTGAACTTCCATACAGTGTGGACATGCTGGATCCATTACAGGTCTTCAATTGAATATTCTGCACCACTATAAGGCCTTGGCTAAGGTTCTTGACTCCCCTTCCCCTTCTTTTTTTCTGCTTTCTCCCCCTTTTGTTTTTTCTTTTTCTGGCATGCCTGTCTGTTCTACATTTTGTCTTTTAATATACCATCCTAATTTTTATTTCTGTGCCTCCTTTTATGGTTTTAGTCCGGCTAAATCCTTTTTGGGACCCAGGACTCATTGGGGGCCTTTTTTTCCCCTGTCAGGTATAGTGTTCTAGTTGATAACTTTTGAGCAACAATGTTCAGCATGTGGGGTCATATGATTCTTTAGATCATTGGGTTTATGCTGTCCTTTGAAGGTGATTTCTATGCTTGTATTTGTATGGTTTTCATTTCTCAATAAAACTTATATGTAATAAAAAAAACTGTTTGCTGTAACTAATTATAAAGTGTGAGCTGGAATTTGACTTCAATTAGTTAGTGTATCTGCTAATACATTTAATACTAAACACTCCCCCCCCCCCTCTATATTAACAATGCTGATGTCTGCTGTGCCTGTGCTTTTTAATCTAGTGGGAGAACTCTAATACAGGAAGTGTGTTACCAGCCAGATCACTAGGTGAAAACGGAGGGAAAAAAGCCTATAAAAAAAATGAATGTTGCTACCACATCTAATGATTGGTAAGCGGCATCATATTTAGTTTGTGGTTTTGGGTTTATTACCCCTTTAAAAAACTTTATTAAACAAAGTTTGTAACTAAAATTACATAACCTCTTTTACTCATATGATGTTAAAGTGGGGTGCCCCCGAAAAAAAATAAAAAATTATAAGACAGCAGCTACAAATACTGCAGCTGCTGACTTTTAATAATCAGACACTTACCTGTCCCAGGGTCCAACGATGCGGGGGAACGAAGCCCCCTCTCGTTCCCCCGCTCCGCTTGCGGCACCGGCATTCTTACTGTGGGCACCAGCCAGGCACCCACTGTGCATGCCCGAGGGGTGCCGCGCGCCGTGATATGCCGCACAGTCATCTGGGACACGTGACAGGTCCCAGATGACTGTGCGGTGTCGAGGGGAAGTGATGTCACCAGCCCAGGCACTGAAGGAGGCAGACTAGGAGGGACCCCCTAGCAACAGGCATTTAGAGGTGAGTAAAAAATATATTTTTTTCCAACTATTTTTATTTTTTTTATGAATTTTAAGCTATTTTTTTATTTATTTTTTGGTGGCAACACCACTTTAACAACCCTAAGCTGCAGGGCACACATGTTAAATTTTGTAACGGGCATGTTATGTTATATGCAAAAGTATGTCCCTCTTTTGCATAGAAATGGCCACTAAAGGATCCAGATCTCTCTGCCATGTGTTTCTCTACAGTCTACAATTCTCCCTCTCAGTTGAGAGATGTAAATTGTTACCACATCTGAGAGTCATAATGATGCCCATACCAAAAAAAAAGATATGGAAATATGTATTTGGTTGCTATAGTCAGCACATGTAAAAAAAAAAGTAAGTTCCAGTGATTTATGTTTTTTGTATAATACCTCTTTTTGAGGATGGCGTATGTCTATTGACGTGCATGAAAATGTGTATGTTATGTTATCTTCTAGTATCAATAAATGTATAATGTCAACTATAATAAATCCTGTATACTGCCAACCACTGGTTATCGTAAAATTAAATGATAGTATTTTTCTGTAGCAGCAGGGTGACATAGTCTACTGTAGGTACTGTAAGTGCCTGTGCTATATACCTGCAAGAGTTTTTATTTTATTTTATTTTTATTTTTTTAAGACAAATCAATATATGGGTTTTCTGAGCTATTTTGGTTTTGGGACTACGCAGCACTGTCTGCAATGTCTTTTCAGTATGCTAATTCTGTTTACAAGGGCAATATATTATAACAAATCTGATATTGATTGACCTATTAAACAAGCAAATGTTTTCCTAGTTCCTTTTAGACAGGAAGTATGTTATATGAAATCAAGCGTTTCAGGTTGTTTTATAGCTGTCTTAATTAGTAGGGAAGGAGCAGCTTGCAAAGCAGGAAATGCATCCTAAGTGTCCAATCAGAATGTATTTTTTTACTATATTCGGGGAAATAAATCTGATTGGCTGGTGTGTTCTCCTGCACTTTGCTCCTTGGCATTGCTATTTGCATTGCTTTATTTGATTGTGATTGCAAGTTGATGCATTTATTCAATCTCTTTGAAGACGCCATTTTTCAGAAACCTTACAAGAAGAGGACAATCTGTACCATCCAACTTTTCTCTCTTAAGAGTAAAGAAGTTGTTTTAGCGTCTGTTAAGAGCAGCTAGTAAGCACAATTTATAAAACAGTGAATGACTAACCCCTGTAACCATTTTTAATGACCCTAAAATAAAGTGCTTGGAGCAACATCTGTCCCAGCAGCTGGCTTCACTGCATGAGTGGGCAGAGAGACACATTGGGACAAATTCTCTTCTCCCTTTTGACAGAAACAATTGCTGCAGATCATTTTTATCGTAATCAATTTAGGTACAGTTTCTTGGAAACCATCTGTGTGGTGTGCATAGATTGTGCTTAAGAATTTAAATGTGTATATTTTTGGTTGCTCCATGTAGCATCTGCTAATGACCACATAAGTTCAATTTTCTGTGCAGAAAGCTGTTTCTCTGGTAAGAGATTAGTAGATGAGTTTTTAACTCCCAATAAAGTCACACAGCCCTCGTGTAATATAAAGTCTTTATTATGTTAAATAAATGCGTGTTGCTGTTTTTTTTTGCTGTACACAAGTTTATAGTGTTACAAAACCCACAACAGTAAAATCAGTGTGTATATGCAGTAAAGCATGGCTGTTATACTCACTGTGAAACCTAAGGGGTTAAGACTCCGCATTGTGTAAAAAGGCTTTTCTGATCCCCCCATCTTCCACAGTCCCCAATCTAACTGGTTATAGTACAGAGCCTTGGAGTCCCTCTGCACATGGTCATCTTGGTGTGTATTGCTGGAGAGTTTTTTTTTTTTTTTTGGAGGTTGCATGTGATCAGCACAGGGCCAATCAGCACTGTCCAGACAGAGGGTTAGGGGGCATGCAGCCTCCTAGGACAGTCAGAGGAAAATAAAAATTCCTCCTACAAGCTTTAACCAGACACTGATAGAAGTCATAAGACAGCTGTATACTGCTGATGGGAAAATATTTACGAGAATAATTGCATTTCCATATTTTGTGTACTGTGGAAGACCAGATATAGTGAATGCAGAGTCCTGGGTTTAGTAATACTTTAAAGCTTAATTCAGATAATATCCATGTGTCACAGATCAGCTGCGGAGTTGATCTGTGTCTCACCTTTACTGCAGTGGGTCGGCTGGCATCTGTTGTCCACTGTCAGGTGTTCAGCTCTGTGCACTCTGCAGCTATGGGTGTCGACACCCTTCACCTGTTGCCTAATATATGTTTCCTTCCTGCTACTTCCTGTCCAGCCCCTCATGTGCTTCTCTATTTAAATCCCTTCCTAACTAGCTACCATTGCTTGAACAACATTTGTTTCTGAAGCTCCCCTGTGTAACCTGTTTTACCTAACTACTCGTGAACTGATCTTCTGTGTACCGACCCAGCTTTTTCTGATTACGTTGTCTGCAGCCCGCCCTGACCTTGGCTCACTATCTGGCTTTCCTTGCTTCATCCATCCAACCATCCTTGTCTACAGTGTCTTCTGGTACTTCCCTAGTGAGCAGGGTGAACCCGGGGGTCGTGACCTAGGGTCAGCACGCAGCTAAGTCCAAACCTTCGTGAGAGGGTCCCTGGCGGAACACCGGCTGACTCTTAGATTCCATGCCCTGGGGGATCCCGTGTCACCTGCTTGCCTGTGGGTTCGCAGTAAGTAGTACCGTGACACCATGTAATATTTTCTTGTGATCCAGGCACCTCTGCTAGACAACACAGCCAAGTCCTGGACCACGCTGTAGACTAAACTTTAGGCTATACAGCCTGGTAAAGGACAACACCCATGACAGAACATTACAACATAAATGAAGTTAATCCCTCACTCTGCTGTTATGTAAATTAGTTAACCGTGTTAGGCTACATTCACACAGATGATGAGGGGCATATAGTTTGCTGCATTCAGAAACTGATAAATGTTTCCTATCAATGCAGCTGCAATTTGTGTTATAGCCACTTACAAACTGGCCAGTTGGTGGGGGGCCAGTAACTCCATAGAAATACCATACCTCAATACACACTGTTGCATCCAAGGTTGATCAGAACTTCTATGTGCATGTAACAGCTCAGATGGATGGAAGCCCTGTTTATTGATTTGTACAAATCTGACAGACACTGCTGACAGCTGCTGCTGGTTAAACACACTATGAACATGCAGTGTTTAGAGTTGCTGGGGAGAATCTACTGGTTCTGAACAGTGGCCACCACAGGTCTTATGCCGCGTACACACGATCGGAAATTCGGCCAGCAAAAGACCGATGAGAGCTTTTGGTCAGAAAATTTTGCTGGTCGAATTACAGCCAGCAAAAGATTGAGAGCAGGTTCTCAATTTTTCAGTCGGAAAAAGTTCAGGTCAGAAATTCTGTACGTCTGTAGCAATTCCGACGCACAAAATTCCTATGCATGCTTGGAAACAATATGACATATGCTAAGCATTGAACTTCATTTTCTCGGCTCCATGTAGTGTTGTACATCACTGCGCTCTTGACGGTTGAAAGTTCAGCAAACTTTTGTGTGACCGTGTGTATGCAAGCCAAGCTTGAGCGGAATTCCGTCGGAAAAACATCCAAGATTGCTGTCTGAATTTCACAGAGGAGAGATTAGTTCACGTTCTCTCCAGGTGACCTTTGAGGAAATGAGAAGTCATCTAAAAAAAAAAGATCTAATTCAAAGGTCCTAAACAAAAGGCCACTTTACTGTCCTTCAGACTGGGGTAATTGTGGCCATTGAAAGTTGGGAATGCTCAGAGTTGGTGAGCAGTGGCGGTAAACATATACCTTGGGCTTTTGGTTATTGGGAGAAGGAATAATACTCAATCCTTGGTGTCGCTGAAAGGTATAGTGCCCCATCGTTTGTATCAGTGGGAAAATTAGTGCCCCATAGTTGGTATCAGTGGGAGGAGTAATGTCCCATTAGTGGTGCCAGTGAGAGAAGGAACAGTGCAACACCATTGATGTCAATGGAAGGAATGGTGCTTAAAAGGCTGGTTAAAGTCAAGCAAAAGTTTGCATTCTTGGAACCACAGGCCATAGGGCCACTGATCTAACCCTTCCCTTCTCTCCTAAGCAAAGTTGCTTCACTAATGCTTGTGCCCCCTGCTGGAGAGATTCATCTTCACTGCATGACAGGAAGCGAGAAGAAATCTCCTCGGAAATATTCTCATCGGAATGCCAGATAACAAAAAAAATTAAAAATAGTAGCCTTTCTACACTATACAAAAGAAAAGTTTGGGCTGAAGTCTCACCTTATAAATAAATATGTGATATTTTTACTTAGAAACCATTTGCTGTTCCCTAAAAAGTATGACATTGTTAAGACTTCATGCTTCCACTTACCCCTGAATTTACTTCTTTTAAGAGCTTAGGTAGGATGGCTTATTTGATTAGACAGAAACTATGAGACAACATGAAATGATTAGCTGGATTCACTCTCAATTTAGATAGTCCTGGGTTCATCTAGAGGTCTGTTTTCATTACAATAATTATATTTCATCTTTATGCAGACATATGTGTACTTCAAATATCTCAGACACATTTCAACTAGCCTGCAAACAGTAGAAATAAAAATCTAATTAGAAAATGAAAACATCATCCCTCAGGCAAGTGAAGTTTTTTTTCCCAGTTTGTATAATTACTGTACAACTGTCAATGGACAGTGGTCAAGATAATCGACCTGCTACTATATACATTGCAGTGTGGACTGAAATCAGACCAGGCATACTGACAGAGAATCATTGGGATTCATTTACTAAAGGCAATTAGGTTGTTCACTTTGGAAGGTAATTTGCCCCAGAGCTTAGTAAATGTGGTGAAGATTCACTTTGCATAGAATATCCAATTGTGTACAGGGAAAATAGAAGGAAAGGAACTTTTGCTTACATGTGATTGGATGATGGTAGTGTGCAAAACTTCATGCCGTGGGACAAATATCCCTGCAAATTGCAGTGGCGACATTAGTGGTAGGGTGAATAGAATATTAAGCCCAAGATGAGTAGGTTGACAGAATCAATTTGCAGCCTCAGAACAACTAAGGAAGAAATAATATATGTCCATACACAATTATGAGACATGTACACAATTGCTAGAAGTCTAGCTAGTAAAAATGGAAGAACGGGAGTTGCTGATACATGAGGAGAACTTCGACTTAGTGGGAACATCAGAAACTTGGTTTGACAACTCAAATGACTGACTGGCAAGGGTTCAGGGGTATTCATTGTATCAGAAGACCAGAAGAACAAGGGGGTAGAGGAGAGGGAGAGGTGGGCCTGTATATCAAGAATGATTTACTAGTGAAGTGGAGGGATGACATTGCTAAAGGGTCAAGGGAGCAGGTGGAATCCTTGTGGCTAGAGGAAGAGAAGAAACATATAAGAAAGTAACAGTGGGCGAATGCTGCTGGCCCCCTAACCTGACGGATTTACTTGCTAGATTTTGCCACATTCAAAGGTGGCCAGAGTGAGAAAATAAGATAAGAAAATATCACAATTTACAAATGTTAAAGCAGCGTGCTGCTTAAAATCCCTCCTCCATACCCCCTTACCTTGCTGTCCTGTGCACTGGACCACAAGTGTCTTTTTGAAAATGACAGGTCAGGGCAGCACTGCAGATGAGATTTGTGATTTCAGGTCCCAGTCTTGCAGCTGGAACCTCTTGTGTTGTTACTAGAAACTACTAAAGAAAAAAAAAATACTGTTCAGCAGCAGGAGGGTCTTAAAAAGTGACTTATAGGGCACCATTGGATATACACAAGTCCTTTAAAAAGCATGCATCCTTTAACAACCGGTATATAGCCGAATGACAGCTACAGGGTGGTTGCTTAACTCTCGGAGGACGTCATATGACGTCCTCCCAGAATTCTGGTCTCGCGCACCCCCTGGGGCACGCACTCGAGAGCATCCGTGACCGCCAGGTCCACAGGACCCGGTGCATCAAGGATCATGGTAAACAGCTGCTCATTGCGGGCATTTACCACATGAACGATCCGTCAAATGACGGAGCGATCACTTGTAAACAAACTGGTGTCATGTTATGACGCCGGTTGCCGGCTCCTCCCGATCGGTACAGTGGAGGGGAGAGATCGGTGTCAGCAGCGCTGCTCACTGGCAATTAACCCTGCAATTCCCTGCCAATACTCTGCAATGCCCTGCCAATACTCTGCAATACCCAGCAATGCCCTGCCAATACTCTGCAATACCCAGCAATGCCCTACCAATACCCTGCAATACCCAGCAATACTCTGCAATACTCTGCAATACCCAGCAATACCCAGGGTTGGAGCGGAGCCAGTGGCTCCAGTGATAGACCCCCTCTCTGGCTGAACTATATGGCACCTTGGGAGGACTGGGGTTCAGCCTGGATGATGGTCAAGTGCACCTGCTGGCTCTGGAACTGAGGAGCCTGGGAGTAGGGGAAAGGTCAGCCAGGGTAGATGGAGAAGAAGAATTCTCACCATTAGGGAGAGGTATGAGCCAGTTGGCCTTACCTCTGGAGAGTAGATCCCTGACCCGCGAGACCAAGACATCTGTGTCCATGTTGAGAAACATGGCAGGAACTCAGAGGAAGGGCAACTCTTCTGTAAGATGAAAACTCCTCAGGTAAGTGGGACATGCCTCAGCGTAACTTGTTCTAGAGTTCAGGCTCCAGACCCTCATCTCATGTCCTTGTAACCAATCCTGACGGAGCCACTTAACCTCTCTGTGCCGAGTCAATGCACACTATTCTTAAATTTTCCTTTCCGTAAATGAAGTTCAAAGTAATTCATTACTGGTGTTGATGTGTTTATTTTTAACACTTTTTGGGATTCAGTAACAATAGGCATGCTCTTGCAAATCCCCACATACATTTTCAGGGATAGGATGTGGGGATTAGGCCCTTAATCCCTCAACATGTGCACAAGCTGCCTTGCAAGGGGGGAAGCTTTGCTATCTTCCCTTGCATAGTACCTTCCTAATGCTGAAGACGTGTGACCTGGTATGGTTCAGGAGCACACTCACTGCCCTCGCTTTCCTGGACACCTAGACTGCATGCCTGGATAGGGGCTCCGATGTGTAGGAGAATCCTACATTGTTTTTTTTTTTTTAAAGGGATAGTACAAATACAAGCAAACATACAAAAATCAGGGTTTTTGAACTTTCAGTTGTGGTTAGCCCGGCCGTGGAACGCACGCCACGCCGGGCATGATTACGGATTACTGAGCAGTTTTTTTTTGCATTCGGTCAAGGACAGTTTGGTCCCCGCTTGTATACTACATATATAATTTGTCTTTTTTAATAAATATACATTTTTAATGGATTCACACTATGAGGCCTATCCTTTCCCATATATGTGGATTGCCCGCTGTTGACACTACAATGTGTGTAAGGATTACCTGCTGCTGATACATTTCTGTGGAGAGAAAAGCCACTGTTGGGCTTATCACTGTTGGAGATATCCAGAGTAGAGGGATACCAGTTTCGGGATAAGGAGTTTATATGCCTGTTACCCCATCTAGGGTGAGGCGCTCTGGTGAGTGCATATACAAGAGGGGGAAGCTGAAGCACTGAGCACTTTTTTTCCATGCTGTATTTGCACGTTCTTTTACCTGTGGACTGTGGTAGCTGTTGTTAAGATTTTTATTTTTATTTATTTTTCGAATACATATTTTCTTTTTTAATCATCTTTTTTCTGGAGACTTACATTTTGGACAATTTATTTATTGCGGACATTTTATTCATTATTTTTGAACTTTATTATTATTATATATATAGATAAGTTCACAGTGCACTTTATTATTT
Source organism: Lithobates pipiens (assembly GCF_037356315.1). Lineage (NCBI taxonomy): Eukaryota > Metazoa > Chordata > Amphibia > Anura > Ranidae > Lithobates > Lithobates pipiens. The sequence goes on from NW_027507758.1 coordinate 518,233,282, forward strand.
TTTGTATTATATATTTAATTTATTAATTATTTTTCTTTGCACTTTAGGAGGGTATATATATATATATATATATATATATATATATATTTATATATTATTATCTCCATGATAATAGCACTTTATTTATAGTGATATTTTTCATATACATACCTTTTTAGAGGTTTGGGTGGGATATATACGCCATTTGAATATACGGTGCATCTTTTATTTTTATTTTTATTATTTTAGAACAGCGCCACTAGCTTTCTGTTGAGTTGTATACAATAATCAGTGCACTGAACTGCGAACAGGCAGGGCTTGGGTTGAACCCAATGCTCATCCCTACTTATGAGCGTAAAATATGAAACTTTCTGCAGCTAGGTGATTAAAAAAAACAAACAAACCTCAAAGTACCCTTTATTTATAGGTTAATGCTGTATTGTCCTTAAAGATCCGTATTCTAATTAAACTCCTAAGCCATGTACTACCAGTACTGAATTAAAATAGATTACTGTTAATATTACAGAACTGAATCCATGCTCAGCTCTACAATTGGTTTTGTGAAGTCTGCTTATGTTCTCACTTTCCCAGTAAGATTATAATGAGTTGAGTCTCTCGGGGATGTTAGAAATTGGCACAGATTTTATGTACTGTGTATATGACATGTAAATGTGTTGACATTTGGTTAAGTAACCTTGTCCTGGAATTGAGGCATGTTTGCTCTAATAATTATTACACAGGGAGATTAAAGCCCATTTGCTTGAATCATACTAGGTTTATTTTTTCCAGTATTTTAAAGTATCTTGTGATGCTTTAATCGTATTATGGAGATATGTTCTTTGATGCTTAAAGAGAACTAGTCACTGACATGCATCTATAATAATCTGATTATTCACTCTTCAAGTTTCATAATAGTATTGTAATACCTCTCAGGTCTGTATATTTAGTTAAACTCACGTGTTGTCATTGGTGAAGCCAGGCTGCAAGGTTGTAATTCCTTAAACTCTAATTATGTGCTTTTGGCTGTTCACAAATGTGTGACATAGATCAGCCACTGCAGCAGCCTCTTACCTTGTGATTTGCAATGTTGAAGTCTGAAAATTGGTGAACAGGAGACAGAGTCCTCTTCCTTTAGCAGACTGATGACATCAAATTAGCCTAGGCAAAGTCACCGGACTAAAATTTAAATCCCTAATCTGTATCAATCTGTCTTGTATAGAGTGGAGAAAGTTTTGCACCTCTGATAAGTTTTTATTTATTTTTAGGATTTCTCTATTGCTAATTAGGGTCTGCAATTTGAGAAAATGGTAAAGTATTGGGATTGTTTGTCACCATTGCAAGCATTACCAGTGTACTTTCTGGCTTTTGCACTGTGGACCACTAGCTTGTATGGACCAGTATTGGTGGTTTTGCAATGTACCAGCCTCCCAAGCCAACTGTTTTTTTTTTTTTTTATATTCTTTGGTTTATTTTATAAATCGATTATACAAAAAAGAAGAAAAAAGAAAAAGAAAGGAACTTTCTTTTATATACATAGCTTAATCAATTATGCATCACATTTGATACAGCTCCCCCCCCCATCACATATAAAAAAAAAGAAAGAAAGGGAGGGCCTACCCCTCAGCCCCTCTCCTTATCTCACTCCCCTCCCTCTCTGTCCAAGTCAACTGTTATGCCGCATACGCATGGTTGGAATTTTGGCCTACAAAAGACCGATGAGAGCTTTTCGTTGGAAAAAATGCGACCGTGTGTATGCTCCGTCGAAATTTTGCTGGCCGAATTTCCACCACCAAAAGAATTAGAGCAGGTTCTCAATTTTTCAGACGGAAAAAGTTTCTATCGGAAATTCCGATCGTGTGTATGCAATTTTGACGCGCAAAATCTCACGCATGCTCAGATTCCACTACAAGACGGAAGCTATTGGCTACTAGCTATTGAACTTCCTTTTTCTAGTCCCGTTGTACGTACTGTATGTCACCGTGTTCTTGACGGTCGGAATTTGGTGTCACCGCGTGTATGCAAGACAGCTTGAGTGAAATCCCATCAGAATTCCGTCGGGAAAACCATCAGAACTTTTGCCGACCAAAATTCCGATCGTGTGTACGGGGCATTACACTTCTCTCCTACATGTAAAAATCATATTTGCTATAAAATTACTCAGGAGCCCCAAGCATTATATATATATTTTTAGCAGAGACCCTGGGGAATAAAATGGCAGTTTTTGCAACTTATGTGTTGCAACTTATGATTATGTCACATGGTATTTGCGCAGTATTTTTGAAAAAAAAATACTTTAATGAATTAAAAAAAAAAAACACAATATTTACCCCAATTTTTTTGTATAATGTGAAAGATGATGTTACCCCGAGTAAAAAGATATGTCACGCTTTAAAAATGCACTCAATGGAATGGCGCCAAACATTGGAATTTAAAAATCTCTATAGGCTACGCTTTAAAAGTGTTTACTGGTTACCAGTTTAGAGCTGCAGAGGAGGGGTTTAGAGTTACAGAGGAGGTCTAGTGCTAGAAATATTGCTCTCATTCTAACCTTCGTGGCGATACCTCACATTTATAATTTGAATGTCGTTTACATATGCGGGCACGACCTACGAATGCATTCACTTCTGTGTGCGAGAATGCAGGGACTTAAATTATAATTTATTTTATTGTTTATTTTATTTGAATTTTTTTATTTTTACACTTTTCCTTTAAATTTTTAACTTTTTGATCACTTTTATTCCTATTACAAGGAATGTAAACATCATGACAAGGCATGACAAGTCCTCTTTATGGAGAGATCTGGGATCTACCAGATCTCCCCTCTTTGCAAAAAAAATAAATAAATAAATCAAAGTTAGACTTTCCAACAAAAAAAAAAATGCCAGTGTTTACATCTGCAGGTGCCGAGGGTCATAGAGATGGACCATCTCTATGATCCTTGGTCAGCTCTGCGGTAATCTTCTGCCATCAGTGGGTTCATTCTCCGGTCTTGAAAGTGCGATCGGCGAGCCAGAGAATGGGCGAGACTGGAAAAGCACCAGAGGGCGAGAGGGGGGATGTCTCCTTCCAACACCTGTAAAAGCAACCAAGCAGGTGAAACAGCCGCTATATTTGTTTTTACTGAACAGGGATTCACTGAAAACAAAGATATCTAAATGATGTCTGCAGCTGCAGGCATCATTTAGATATCGCCACTTCAAGTCCCCAACGTCATATGGCGGCGACCCAGAGGAAGTGGGTAAAAGTCAGGGTTCCCAAGAGTCTTTGTTCTTTGTGAGTAGATATGAAGCAGTTAGGGAAAGTTTATAGAAGGCAGGGAAAGTCAGAGATTCATGCTGCTGCTCAATGCTAAAAAAATCCTATATGTTTACATGCAGCCACAGACACCTAAATGAGCTTAATAAACTATTGATTTTACAACATATTTTTGGTGCACATGTGAGGCCACTTGACATGCAAACACATACAATGGGAGAGTAACAGCAAGGTCAGGGGACAATTTCAAAAGGAAGCCTGAAAAGAAAATTAAATATTAATATTAATACATTTTTTTTAAAGTAATAAAAAAAATTTATTAAAAAATGATCATATTCATGTGAGTTATGTATGTTATCAGTATCTGATTTAGGAAATGGCATTAATGCCACTTTAAAGACTGCACTTTTACTTACTGGATTGTTTTGGGTTCTGTAAATTAAATAGCCTGAAATGTTATTTTTTTTAATGAAAGCCTGTTGGTGTGGGTCCTGTTAAATAGTAACGTCACTTTTGCTGAGAAAAAATAATTCCCCTCTGGGTGATCTATGTACTTTACAAGGATTTTAACAAGCGTTGTTGCAAATTCCTACCTTTTTTATTCTGAAGAAATCCCTGTGTGTTTGTCTGTGTCCATGTTCAAAAGTGAATGTAATGGGAGTGGTTTCATAATTGTCAATAAGCTGCTGCACCTGCGGGGCTCTAATGAGGAAAATTGCAGGGTCTGCATCCCTTTTAGATGTGATTTCCTACTGGGGGTTTTTCACCAAAATTTCTATTTTTGTTGCAGGGGATACATGAAATCTGACTTGTATTTAGGGCAGACTTCTGAGAAAATCAGTGAGCCAATCACACAAACAGGAAATTATGTTTCTGGGGAGTGTCCTGGTAGCCATATTGCATTTTTACAGAAATTTACAGAGCTGTAGATTGAAAAGGAAAGGTAATTTTTAATAACATTCATTCACAATTAGGCTCGGTTCACACAGGGGCGACTTGTCGCGCTCTGTTCTGTACTATGGAACCGTTCTAATAACTTCGAAAAAAGGTTCCTGTACTACTTTGGGGCGACTTCAGGCGACTTTCATTGACTTCTATACAGAAGTCGTTTTGCAAGTCGCCGCTGATCGTGTGCAGGTCGCGGCGCTGCAAGTCGTGCCACCCCTGTGTGAACCGAGCCTAAGACTTGTGTCGCAATTGTGTATGCTATATTATTTTTTCTTTATTTGCTATTTTTTTCCCACAAAAGCGGAGTTACCCTTAAACAAAGCTGCTAAGTTAATGTTTTTAAAAACTGTAAAAGTCCTCACTCTAATATGTTATGGGAATCTTTACAGCCAATGAATACACTATAATGCTGATTTTTTTTTATTAAAAGCTGACTGATTTGTGTCCTGTTGACAAAGTGACCTAGTAAAAGTGTTTAAAGAGAATGCATGGACCATTTAATGGATGTATGCAGTCCTATTCAAATTGGAGCTTAGGTGCAAATACATTAATGCCACGTACAGACAATCGGACATTCTGACAAAAAAATCCTGGATTTATTTCCAACTGATGTTGGCTCAAACTTGTCTTGCATCAGTTCTGCTTGATTCTGAGCATGCATAGAATTGTGTGCATCGGAATTGTGTACACAGGATTGGAATTTACGACAATGGACTTTGTTGTCGAAAATTTGAGAACCAGCTGTCAAATTTTGTTTGTCGGAAAGTCCGACAAAATATGTCCAATGGAGCCTACACGATCGGAATGTCCGACAACAAGCTCACATCAAACATTTGTTGTCAGAAATTCCGACTGCGTGTATGCGCCATTACTCTGGGAAGTACTCACTAGTACTTCCTTTTTGTTGTGAAACAGCTATTTGGGGATGTTTTGGATAATACATCCAAAGAAATTCTAGTGGAAAGCAACCCTTTTGCCATTTAAGGAAAGGAGTAAATGTATTTTTGTTTTAAAGCTCCTTCTCCTGTGCCAGAAGCATCAGCCTCCAGGTAGTCATGGCAGCTTCCACCGTAAGGTTCAATCGAATAGGGAGAATTCTTCTACAGTTTTCAAGGATCTGGCAGGAAGAGTGTCAAGACGAATGGGGGACTTCCTCAATAGTTGCAGGTGTGAGGGGGTTAGCTCGGTAGCGGGTGTGTGTGACCCCCTGGATGGGTTCACAACACAAAGTCAGGCACAGCAGACAGCGGTATAGGTGCAAAAAAACAAAAGATCCGGTTTATTTAGGCTACATGCAGTGATACATATAACAGCCAAACAAAATAAAACAAGAAAATAAATCCTGGTCAGCTTGACCTCTAACTACACACGTAGACTCCCTGTCTAACAACTGGGTGCAGCCTTGTGCTGCCCCAGTCCCTGTCTCTATTGTAGGGGTTTGCCACACAGGCGTTAACTCACCGCACAGAACAGATCTCAGACTCCCCAGTCTATACACACAAAACTGGTTCCAGGATGGAGCATCTCCCTATGCATGCTGGGGTTTTTTGTAGAGGTCTTAATGAGCCCACTTACTACAGCTGGGCTCATTAACTCTTCCCCTCTAATTGTAAAAGTCTGCATAAAGCCTGAATCTAGGACACACATATTTCCCATCCTGAATACAACCAGGTGATTTTACCTGCGTGCTGCCACATACCCCCCCCCCCCTCTTGTTTCAACCTTGGGGTTGTAACACAAGCAGCCAGACACGCATGTATCCGAGACAAAGCATCCACATTCCCCATTTTAACACCCCCGGGGCGATGCTTAACTGTAAAGTTAAATTCCTGTAGGGCCAGGAACCACCTATTTACCCTTCTATTGGTCTCCTTGTTTTGAGCCATCCACTTTAAAGGAGCGTGATCAGTCACCAGGTCAAAGTGCCTACCTAGCAGATAGTACCGAAGGGAATCTAGAGCCCACTTCACTGCTAAACATTCCTTCTCAATCGTGGAGTAATTTACCTCATGGGACTTCAACTTCCTGCTGAGGTAAATGACTGGGTGCTCTTCCCCGTTCCAGACCTGGGATAACACTGCTCCTAACCCAACGTCTGATGCATCAGTTTGTACCACAAAGTCCTTAGAGAAGTCTGGTGAGTACAACACTGGCTGGCTACATAAGGCTGTTTTTAAGGACTGAAATGCTTCTTCAGCCTCTGGGGACCATTTAACCATAACCGACTCTTTCCCTTTTGTCAGGTTGGTGAGGGGCACAGCCTGAGAAGCAAAATGGGGAATGAATCGTCGATAATAGCCAGCGATTCCCAGAAAGGCTTGTACCTGTTTCTTGCTGTTGGGACGTGGCCAACTCTGTATGGCCTCGACTTTATTGACTTGGGGTTTTATCACCCCCCTCCCAATAGTGTACCCAAGATATTTGGCCTCCTCCTGTCCAATGGTACACTTCTTTGGATTGGCCGTAAACCCAGCTTCCCGGATAGAGTCTAGGACTGCTTGTACTTTCGGCAAATGTGAGACCCAGTCTGTGCTATGGATAATCACATCATCCAGGTAAGCTGCAGCATATTTCTGATGGGGCCTCAGAATCTTATCCATTTTCCGCTGGAATGTTGCCGGTGCATTCTGTAACCCAAACGGCATTCTCTTATATTGGAATGCCCCATCTGGGGTTACAAACGCAGTTTTCTCCTTGGCCGACTCGGCCAGGGGAATTTGCCAATACCCTTTGGTGAGATGAAGAGTTGTCATATATCGGGCTGTTCCCAGCCGGTCAATCAACTCATCTATACGTGGCATGGGGTATGTGTCAAATTTTGTAACTTTATTTAATTGTCTAAAATCGTTACAAAACCGCCAGCTCCCATCAGGTTTGGGCACTAGTACAATAGGACTGGACCAGTCACTCTGGGACTCCTCTATCACACCCAATTCCAGCATCCTTTGAACCTCCCCACGTATTGCCTCCCGTCGGGCCTCTGGTATTCTATAAGGTTTTAGTTTTACCCTTTCTCCTGGCGGGGTGATAATGTCATGCTCTACGCCAGATGTTTGTCCCGGAAGCTCAGAGAAAATCTCTTTGTTACGAAGTACAAACTCTTTAACCTCCTGTTGTTGGGGTTTCGATAAGGTGTCTGCTATTCCAACCTCAGGAACTAAGCAATCAGGCTGTACTTGTGACAAAGTCTCTGCGACTAGGGATTCCCTATCCCTCCAGGCTTTCAGCAGATTGACGTGATAGATCTGCTCCGGCTTTCGCCTTCCTGGCTGTCTAACCCTGTAGTTCACCTCACTAATTTTTTCAATTACTTCATATGGACCTTGCCATTTGGCCAGAAATTTGCTTTCAACCGTAGGGACTAGCACCAAGACCCTATCCCCCGGGGAAAAAGTACAGGTCTTGGCCCCACGGTTGTACACTCTCTGCTGTGCTAACTGCGCTTGGGTTAAATGTTCCTTTACAATTGGCATTACCTGTGCAATTCTATCTTGCATGAGGGCGACGTGCTCAATCACACTCCTGTGAGGAGAACTCTCATTTTCCCAAGTTTCCTTGGCGATATCCAGCAGCCCTCTTGGGTGTCTCCCATAGAGCAACTCGAAGGGTGAGAAACCCGTAGAGGATTGGGGTACCTCCCTAATGGCAAACATCAGATAGGGTATTAGACAATCCCAATTCTTTCCATCTCTATCCACCACCTTCTTTAACATTTGTTTTAGGGTTTTGTTGAATCTTTCAACCAACCCATCTGTTTGGGGGTGATACACAGATGTACGCAATTGCTTCACTTTGTACAACTTGCATAATTCTTTCATAACCCGGGACATAAAGGGTGTACCTTGGTCCGTAAGCAGTTCCTTACAAATACCCACGCGGCTAAAAACAAGGGATAGCTCTTTGGCTATGGTTTTGGCCGAGGTATTTCGGAGAGGAATTGCTTCCGGATAACGGGTGGCATAGTCCAATATAACCAAAATGTACTGATGCCCCCTAGCAGACTTCATTATCGGACCTACCAAATCCATTGCGATCCTCTCAAAGGGGACCTCAATGATAGGAAGAGGTACCAGTGGGTTACAGAAATGTGGCATAGGTGCCGACTTCTGACACACAGGGCAGGAGGAACAATACTTTTCTATTTCCTTCATGACCCCAGGCCAATAGAATCTCTGCAATACCCTCTCTCTGGTTTTCTCTGTCCCCAGATGACCTCCCAGAATGTGTCCATGAGCCAATTCTAACACCAACTTCCTGTAAGGTTTGGGTACTACAAGTTGCTCAATGGTTTCTTCTGCCCTTTGAGCCACTCGATATAGCAGGTCCCTTTCCATAGTGAAGTAAGGATAAGGGCAAGTCTTATCTGGGTTCACTAACTCGCCATCTACTTTCACCACATTTTCCCGTGCCTTTATTAGGGTGGGGTCTTTTAACTGTTCTGTGGCAAAATTTTCCCTGTGAACCTCAAGATCCGAAAACTCCACAGACGGCATGTTTTCATCTGAGGATGTTGGCTCCTCCCCAGTTTCTCGAGTTTCCCCCGCCAATACCGACAAGGGAAATTCAGGAGAGTCCTCACCACTCCCAGAGGAATTCTGGTCATCTTCCTGGTTTATAGGGGCACCAATGGGGGCCTCAGGACAATCCCAGAGTTCCCAGAATTTTGGAAAATCCCTTCCCACAATAGCATCATGTGGTAACTGAGACACTAACCCCACCTGATGAGAGAGGTTACCTTTGGGGGTCTCAAAAAACACTGAAGTTACAGGATACTCTCGGGTGTCCCCATGCACACAAATAACAGCCACCCTGTTCTTCCCAGAGACCTCTGTAGTAAGTAATTCAGCTTTTATCAATGTTACCAGGCTACCTGAATCTAGCAACACATCAACATGTCTACCATTAATACACATTTTACATAAATGTTTCTCAGGTCCCCGAATGGCCGTGCATGCAACTGTCGCAAACAGCGACTGACGTCTCTCCCTTATAAAGTCACATTGCATAGGCTCATCCACAACTGGGCAATTGGCTGCAATATGTCCCTCTTGGCGGCAGCGGTAGCAAATAATTTTTTTCGCTGCCTCTTGCAGCATGGGCTTCCTGGGCTGCTCCCGCCAGACCTTAGGTAGAACTCCCACCCTCTCACTCTCTCCACCCTCACCCCTTGGAGTCATCTTACCCGCCACTGGGGATGATCTGGTCTTAGGGGGGAAAGTCCGTGAGTCCCTGGAAGAGGTGGTCAAGTTCTCTGTAGCCAAGTACCTCTCAACCAGATCCACAAGTTTATCTGCATTTTCTGGGTCTCCATGGCTTACCCATTTTTGGATGGCAGTAGGAAGAGCTCTCAGGAAACGATCCATAACCACACGTTCCACAATGTTTGGTGCGGTCAAAATCTCTGGCTGCAGCCACTTCCTGCTCAGGTGAATGAGATCATACATTTGAGACCTGGGAGGTTTTCCAACCTGAAAAGTCCAGTTATGCACACGCTGAGCCCGGACTGCCAGGGTGACACCCAGCCGTGCCAATATTTCTGCTTTTAGCACCACATAGTCTTTTGCTTGGTCAGGCTCTAGGTCATAATAAGCTTTCTGAGATTCCCCAGTTAACAGAGGGGCCACCAGTCCAGCCCATTGCTCCTTAGGCCACTTTTCCCTTTCAGCAGTCCTTTCAAATGTGGTCAAAAACACCTCCGGATCATCCTCTCCAGTCATTTTTGTCAGTAAACGGCTCACACCAAAGGATGCGGTATTATTGTACCCACTTGCTTCATTGGTCTGCGGACGTTGCTGTATCAATGTCTCTATTTGCTGTTGAAAATTCTGCTCTTGCTTCTGCAACAGGTCTATGAAGTGGGCTTCAGATCGCTGCTGGGCTTGTTGCTGAGCTTCCAAACTCTGCTGCAAAGTTGCATTTGTCTGCTGCTGGGCTTGTTGCTGAGCTTCCAAACTCTGCTGCAAAGTTGCATTTGTCTGCTGCTGATTTGCATTTGCCTGCTGCTGGGCTTGTTGTTGAGCTGCAAGGCTCTTTTGTAAAGCCGCATTTGTTTGCTGCTGATTTGCATTTGCTTGCTGCTGATTTGCATTTGCTAGAGCCAGCTGTCTCAGTATCTCCTCCATGCTGGCCTTTTAAAAAAAAATTGAAAAAAAAACTGCCAAAATTCTCCACCAACTGTGAGGGGGTTAGCTCGGTAGCGGGTGTGTGTGACCCCCTGGATGGGTTCACAACACAAAGTCAGGCACAGCAGACAGCGGTATAGGTGCAAAAAAACAAAAGATCCGGTTTATTTAGGCTACATGCAGTGATACATATAACAGCCAAACAAAATAAAACAAGAAAATAAATCCTGGTCAGCTTGACCTCTAACTACACACGTAGACTCCCTGTCTAACAACTGGGTGCAGCCTTGTGCTGCCCCAGTCCCTGTCTCTATTGTAGGGGTTTGCCACACAGGCGTTAACTCACCGCACAGAACAGATCTCAGACTCCCCAGTCTATACACACAAAACTGGTTCCAGGATGGAGCATCTCCCTATGCATGCTGGGGTTTTTTGTAGAGGTCTTAATGAGCCCACTTACTACAGCTGGGCTCATTAACTCTTCCCCTCTAATTGTAAAAGTCTGCATAAAGCCTGAATCTAGGACACACATATTTCCCATCCTGAATACAACCAGGTGATTTTACCTGCGTGCTGCCACACAGGGTACAAACTGGAATTCCAAGAGTTCTCATCTGATGGTTTTCTCAGATCAAACGTTTCTAAGGATCCAGAGTATAATAAAAAAGTGATCATGGGTGTCTCCATGTAAGAACTGAGGTTAGGGTTTGATTCAAACCTCTTTTTTTCATGGTGCCCAATCCAAATGGACATTCTGGATCTCAAAAATCTAAATTCAATTTCTGAATATAACTACTCTTTTTTCATGTGGAGTCAATCCAAATCAGTTATCTCCATCCTACAAGGAGGAGAACTTAAGGCATCATTCGACATCAAAGATGCATATCGCCATATGCCTATTTCCTTGCTCACTCACTGGTAATATCTACTTTTCAAGGTGGAAAATCTTAATTTTCAGTGTCTAGCTCTGCTTTCCAGTTCAGCTACTGCACCATGAGTGTTACAAAGGTTCTGGCCCCTTTTCTAGCCAGATTAAAGGCCCAAGGTATAACGATTATGGTTTACCTAGTCGATCTGTTCTTGATAGACCAGTCGGTAGAGCACTTAGACCAAAGACCACATTCAATTACCTGGAATATCTAGGTCAGGTTCTCAACCTAGGAGAAATCTTCTTTAAAACCACGAAGAAGGCAAAAATACTTGGGTCCAATCACAGGCACACCCAGAAAAGCGTATTCTTACCCCAGGCAAAGATCAGTGCCATGAAGGAACTGATTTAGGATGTTGGAAACAAAATGAATTTCTTCTATTCAACTTTGCATGAGGTTGTTGGGAAAGATGGTGGCTTCATTCGAGGCTCAGTTTCATTCGAGACGCCTGCAAAACAGTATCCTATCGGCTTGGAACAAAGGGTTCAAGCTCTACATTCCCAATGTGTCTGACTTCAAAGCCTACCACCACACAGGGGCGGGCTGGGCCGGGGGGCAGGGTAGAAATTTCCCCCCAGGCCGGCGCCTACATTATGTTTAAAACGGCCGCTGGCTGTTTGTTCATTTTTTTTTTTCACGCTGTGACGGGTAGCCGGGACCCGGTGCAATAATCCCCTTCTCTCTGTGGTCACGTCGCACCGTTCTGATCAGTCCCGGCAGCGGCTGTCACTCACAGCCGAGCAGAGTGGAGCCGACTCCCCCTCCTCCATGCACAGCACTGTGTAGACAAGGAGGGGGGGGCAGCTTCACTCTGCTCGGCTGTGAGTGACAGCCGCTGCCAGGACTGATCAGAACGGCGCAACGTGAGTCACGCGACCACAGAGAGAAGGGGATTATTGCGCCGGGTCCCGGATCACTGAGCCGACAGATGTCACTCCACTTGGGTGCTGCTCGCACCTCCCCCTGCAATGCCACTGCCTTTGGCTCGAGGTACATTATGGGTCCTTAGGTCCTTCTTTACTGTGGGGGGTCCTGCACTGTAGAGGGGGTCCTGCACTGTAGAGGGGGTGTGCACTTTAGGGGGGGGGGGTCCTGCACTGTAGAGGGGGTCTGCACTGTAGGGGGGGTCCTGCACTGTATAGGGGGTCTGCACTGTAGAGGGGGTCTGCACTGTAGGGGGGGTCCTGCACTGTAGAGGGGGTCCTGCACTGTAGAGGGGGTCTGCACTGTAGGGGGGGTCCTGCACTGTAGAGGGGGTCCTGCACTGTAGGGGGGGTCCTGCACTGTAGGGGGGGGTCCTGAACTGTAGAGGGGGTCTGCACTGTAGGGGGGGTCCTGCACTGTAGGGGGGGTCCTGCACTGTAGAAGGGTCCTGCACGGTAGGGGGGTCCTGCACGGTAGGGGGGTCTGCACTGTAGGAGGGGTCCTGCACTGTAGGGGGGGTCCTGCACTGTAGAAGGGTCCTGCATGGTAGGGGGGTCTGCACTGTAGGAGGGGTCCTGCACTGTAGGGGGGTCTGCACTGTAGGAGGGGTCCTGCACTGTAGGGGGAGGGGTCTGTACTGTAGGGGAAGATTTGGCACTGTAAGGGGGTCTGTACTGTAAGTGAGGAGTCTGTACTGTAGGGGGGTCTGTACTGTAGGGGGGTCTGCGCTGTAGGGTGGAGGGGTCTGTACTGTAGGAGGGTGTGCACTGTTGGGGAGGATTCTGTACTGTAGGAGGGTATGCACTGTAGGGGGGGTCTGCGCTGTAGGGTGGAGGGGTCTGTACTGTAGGAGGGTCTGCACTGTAGGGGAGGATTCTGTACTGTAGGGGGGTCTACACTGTAGATGGGGGTCTGTATGGTAGGGAGGGGGGTCTGCACTGTAGGGGGTCTGTGTAACATGCAGGGGGTCCAGAGCTGTGAGGGGCTGTGTAATGTAAAGGGTGCAGAGGTGCAGGGTGCTGTGTAATGTAAAGGGGTCCAGAGGTTCAGGGTGCTGTGTAATGTAAAGGGGTCCAGAGGTACAAGGGCTGTGTAATGTAAAGGGGTCAGGAGGTTCAGGGTGCTGTGTTATGTAAAGGGGTCCAGAGGTACAAGAGCTGTGTAATGTAAAGGGGTCCAGAGGTGCAGGCTGCTGTGTAATGTAAAGGGGACTTAGGTGCAAGGTCCTGTGTAATGTAAAGAGGTCCAGAGGTGCAGGGTGCTGTGTAATGTAAAGGGGTCCTTAGGTGCAAGGTCCTGTGTAATGTAAAGGGGTCCAGAGATGCAGGGTGCTGTGTAATTTAAAGGGGTCCAGAGGTGCAGTTGTGGAGGGGGGGGGGTACACAGTAGTGACAAAAATATATTGAAGGATGCAGAGGTATGCAGGGGACACAGTGGGTGTTTTTACATTTTATGGTGGGGGGGGGGTGCCAGATATAGGATCCACCCCTGGTGCCAAATGCTCTAACACCCTCCCCCCCAACCAGCGGACTTATCTAACACCCTCCCCCCCAACCAGCTGACTTATCTAACACCCTCCCCCCCAACCAGCTGACTTATCTAACACCCTCCCCCCCACCAGTGGACTTATCTAACACCCCCCCACCAGCGGACTTATCTAACACCCTCCCCCCCAACCAGCTGACTTATCTAACACCCTCCCCCCCACCAGCGGACTTATCTAACACCCTCCCCCCCACCCACCAGCGGACTTATTTAACACCCTCCCCCCACCCACCAGCGGACTTATTTAACACCCTCCCCCCACCAGCGGACTTATCTAACACCCTCCCCACCCACCAGCGGACTTATCTAACACCCTCCCCACCCACCAACGGACTTATCTAACACCCTCCCCACCCACCAGCGGACTTGTCTAACACCCTCCCCCCACCAGCGGACTTATCTAACACCCCCCCCCCCCAACCAGTGGACTCACCTAGCTGATTAAGTGGTTCAATGGGCCACTTGACTGGACTTGCCCCCCAGGCCTAAGGCTGCCAGCCCTCCCCTGCCACCACATCACCCTGATAGCGCCTGTTCTTGTCTGATTTTGGATGAGAGACCACCTGGAAATACCAGGTGCTGTAGGCTGGGTGCGTTGGATCCTCAGTTTATGGTTAACATCCAAAAATCTACTAAGGGGAAAATCCTTCCTTCAGTTATATGGGAAGTGGTAACAACATATGTCAACCTTTTTTGTTTAGGTTGGGGAACAGTCCTGGAAGAGGCAACTGTCCAAGAGACGTGGCCCAGATCAGAAATGACCTTGCCCAGTAACATTTTAGAAATTCAGGCAGAGCTCTTGGTCCTGAGGGCCTAAACGTTCAGTTTATGGTATTGTCCTGCCAGGGCTCAATCTGACAATGCCACAGCAATGGCCTATATTAATCACCAACGGGGCCCAAGAAGTTGTGCGGGCCAAAGAAAGATGAATCATATCCTATCTTGGGCAGAAAACAATGTACTTTGCCTATGGGCAGTCTTCATTCTAGGAATAGAAAATTGGTAGGCGGACTACTTGAGTCGCCAGCAGTTGTTCCCGGGAGAATAGTTCCTTCACCCCGATATCTTCCTGCCAATATGTCAAAAATGGGGGATCCCAGACATTGATCTGTTTGCGTCCAGGTTCAACAAAGAAATCAACAACTTTGTGTCAAGAACAAAGGATCTGCTAGCATGCGGAACAGATGCCTTGCTATTCTCGTGGAATGGGTTCTCACTGATTTATGCATTCCCTCCTATTCTGCCTTCGTCCACGACTTCTTCGCAGGATCAAGCAGGAAAGGAAGTCGTTGATTCTTGTGGCCCCCAGCAGGGACCCAGGAAATCTTGGCATGCAGAGATTGTAACGATGGCAGTAGACCCATGGACCCTACCTCCACGTCCAGACCTTCTCTCGCAAGGTCCGGTTTTCCATCCTACTTTACAAATGCTAAATTTAACAGTCTGGCTATTGAGACCCACACTCTGAAGAAGCGTGGGCTGTCAGGTTCAGTAGTTTCAACCTTGGTTAATGCAAGGGAGCTGGCTTCCATAATTATATATGGCCTGGGAAATATATGTCTACTGGTGTGAAACCAGGTGTTGCACCCCAGGAAATAGGTCAAAGGTAGAATCCTGCACTTTCTGCAGATGGGGTGAGAAATAAGGCTGGCCTTGAGTGCTATCTAAGGACAGGTCTCGGCCTTATCGGTATTATTTCAACGACTACTTGCTTCACATTCTTTGGTTTGTAACTTTATTCAGGGGGTAACACGGTTTAATCTCTGGTTAGGTAACCCCTGAACCCTTGGGACTTGAATTTAGTTTTGTCTGCATTGCAAAACAGCCTTTTTTTTGAGCTGATACAACATATTCCCTTGGTCCTTTTTTGACAAGGAAACTATTTTTTATGGTAACCATATCTGCTGCAAAAAGGGTATCAGAATTGGCTGCGCTTTCTTGTAAAGAGCCATATTTTTATTGTTCACAAGGATAAGGTAGTATTGCGTCCTCATCCTAACTTTTTACGCAAGGTAATATCAGGCTTTTATCTAAACCAGGATATTGTTCTACCTTAATTTTTCCAGAACCCTGTTCTATGGAAGAAAAATCGCTACATTCTCTTGATGTGGTGAGAGCAGTCAAAGTCTACCTAAAGGCGACTGCTCAGATTCTGAAAATTGTTCATGTTGCCTGAAGGTCCTAAAAGAGGACAGGCAGCATCGAAATCTACTATTTCTAAATGGATTTGACACTTACTCATTCAAGCTTATGGTTAAAAGAGGTAGTTCTACCCTCTCAAATCAAAGCGCACTCCTCTATGGCTGTTAGTGCTTCGTGGGCAGTGCATCACCAAGCCTCCATGCCTCAATTCTGCAAGGCCGCAACTTGGTCCTCAATCCATATATTTACCAAATTCTATCTGGTGAATATAAAAAGACATGAGGATGTCGCCTTTGGGCACACTGTACTGCAGGCAAATCATCTGATCTCATGGTGCCCTACTTTGGTTGTCTCTCCCTCCCCTCAGTTTGCATTGCTCTGGGACATCCCACATAGTACTTACTATGGCTCTGTGTCCCGTGATGCACGATTAAAGAAAATAGGATTTTTATAATAGCTTACCTGTAAAATCCTTTTCTTTTAACGTACATCATGGGACACAGAGGTCCCGTCACTCTTTCTAATATATATGTGTATTGCTTCACTACAAAACTGAGATACTCCTAGTAGTGTGAGGGGTTATGAAGGGGGAGGCAACTTCCTGTTTGGGGTGTGCCACTTTTCAGCCCCTAAAGATGGACTATAACCCACATAGTAATTACCATGTGTCTCTGTTCCATGATGTACTTCAAAAGAAAAGGATTTTACAGGTAAACTGTTATAAAAATCCTATTTTTTTATTTTTTATGAGAATAAATAATACTGTAATACTGTAATGTTGATTTCTACAGTTAAAAATGGATGTAGGGGATTATAGGCTTGAGCACAAATAAATTAAATCTGTGAAATACTCACTACAATATTTGGATTTTTTTCACAATATTTGGGAGTAAACAACCTAGATTTCTAGATTAAAATATAGCTATTAACCACTACTTAAGGATCGCCCAATGTACATATATTGCGGCAGGGCGTCCCTTAAGCGCATAATCACGTACCTGTACATGACTATCATGAACGGCTCTAGGATGTGCGCGTGCACCACCGGACACGATCACTCGATGGAGAGAGAAGGACGGTCTGGTAAACAAGGCAAACCATCCTTCTTTCAGTGAGAAAGAGAGACATCTGTAATCCCTGCTCATCAGGAACACAGACATCTCTCTACCTGGAGTGCATCTGCACATTTAACCCTTTAATCGCCCCTTAATTTTAATCTCTTCCCTGCCAGCGTCATTTATACAGCAATCAATGCATTTTTGTAGCACTGATCACTGTATTAACTGGTTCCCAACTGGCTTACGTCTATATACGGTGGCAGAATGGCTCCCCTGCGTGAATAAAATTTGTTCAAACGCGTGAACACCGTTAAAGTCTATGGGACATGAACATGAATAATCAAAAGTGCTAATTTTAAAGGCTTATGTGCATGGTATTGTCATAAAAAGGGTTTGGGGACCTGGGTCCTGCCCCAGGAGATATGTATCAATGCAAAAAGTCATTTAAAACTACTTGCGGCTATTAATAAAAATCTTACCTTCGGATAGTGATTGAGGATCTCTGTTACTAAATCTGTCCATCATAATGTCATGGCTTGCAAGAATGATCTACTTTTTGCGGTCTCGAACCCCAAGGTGACTCTCTCAAATCTAATGTCACTATTTGATCAATATGGCACATTATCCATCTATAAGATTAATTATAGTAAACTCTAAGCACTTGAATGTCTCTTTACTGCCGCACTGGGTCTATGCACTGTGGTGCTCTTTTCCTTTTTCCTGGGCCACCACCAGTCTTACATATTGGGGGGTCCAGATCACTCCTGACCCATCTTTGCTTTTTGATGTCCATTTCTGTCCACTGATCTACAAAATCAGTGTGGACCTGCAAAATTGAAGGTCCTTAAATTTGACATGGCTTGGCAGATGCCTTTAAAATGACAACCTTGCCGCAGATTTAAAATTCGATCTAAACTCTCCCTATAGTGCTTCTTGCGCCATTTTTCACAAATCTTTGTTCTCTACTTTAGACTATACCCAAACTGAACAGAGGCATAGGATTTCCAGACATTCTGCTTTTCTAATGGAGTACAGAAAACTGCGCTACCCTAGAAAAACTGAAAAAAGGCTGCAGTTTAAGTGAGATAAACACAATAAACAATGTAAGGAGAAAAAACTGCACCAGCAATGAGTCCAGCCAGGTCCGGCAGAACGGAGGGTAAATATCATCCAAATTAGGTGTCATACACAGTGAATTGGACCACTACAGTCTCTAAATAAAACATGCGTCCAAATATATGGTTAAGTAAAAACACGTCCATGATCCACAAATTAAGTGAGGAGAGCCACCACCATATGGATAGCCTCTTACCATAGAGCAAGTCCAAAACAGCATTCGGCTATAACCCAGCCACGGCCTCTGACATCAGCATGGAAGACCCAAGGGACGCCTCTCACAGGTAATACAGGATGCTAGGCTCTTTCCATAGAACATGCGGTCCGTGAATTAATATAGCATATAAAAAGGAAGGGGACCATAGCATAATTGCGTAATGCAGGACAATTTATTAAAAAATATTGGTACTTACAAACATTGGTAGATTAAAAACATGTAAAAGATGCCGACCGGCACATCTAGGAGCCCTTCCTCCTTCAAAATGACACGGTGACGTCACTGCACGCCCTCCCAGAAACGTTTCATCATACGCAGACTTTTTCAATGGGGAAGCATCATACGCAGACGTTTTCATCCCCATTGAAAACATCTGCGTATGACGAAATGTGTCTGAGAGGGCATGCAGTGACATCACTGCGTCCCAGTTTTGGAAAAAAGCTGTGGTAGATAGTTCGGACTTGGCAAAGAGGTACTCCATCTTGAAGTGCTCTTTAAGTATGCAAATAGTATCCGCTAGGTTGTGTGGGCTTATAGACTTCCACCTCCTGGCCAAGGTTAATCTTGCCACAATCAGAATGTGTGCTGCCATTTTTCTGGTTTTCTTACGCCATTTGGGGATCGATAGCCCCAGCAGGAGGTCCAGGGGAGTCATGGGGGGCGATGCCGGGCACTTAGAAGAGATAAAAATGGCTATTTCCCACCACAATTGCTGGATGATAGGGCAGTCCCACCAAATATGACTTAATGTTCCTCTTTCCCTGATGAAGTCACATGGCGGTGACGAACACACGTTGGAAAAAGAGAGAGACACCGGAGGTGACGCTGGAGTGCACCGTTCGTTCTATGTATACACTGCTGTTTATGAGTGCTCCTAAATGTGAGTACCCTGCTGCTAGTTTTTAATAAATTTAAATACACAAAATTACTACACTATGAAGTATAATTTCTATGGTCTATGAGGTACATCTGCCCTGGGACACCATATTTGGGGATGCAAGGAGATTTATATTATTATTGTGATTACGCTGTAACCTTACAGCTGTGAGGTAAGGGTACACCTATTCACCCACTGGACGGAGGGAAGAAAGGATCACCACACCTCTGTGTTTGCATGATTCATGAAGCACCAACACTTGATTTCGCAATATTGTTGAAGTTTGCACTGACAGAATTTGCACATTCAGCTTTATGGACTGTTTTTTTTTGGATCTATTCAACTATTTAAAGCCCCAGCACTTTATTTAATTTGTTTACTGCTTGCAGTGTTTGCACAATGAAATATATATATACTGTATAGAGTGTTAATCTATGTTTATTTGCTGCTATTTATCTTTGTGTGGCTTTTCATTGGTACGTTTAAGGTTTGATACTTTGCACTTTTATGATATTAGCCAACTTTGTTTTTCTTGCAATTTTTGCACATATAAGGTTTTTGACACTTGACACTTTCTGTATATGTATCAAGCTTTATTCTATGAGCATTCAGATTTAATTCAGCTTGGATTACTGTTACTAGTATTATTTCGATGTATACCATGCTCATTTTATAGCATAATCTTACATATATGTTAGGTATAAGAGGTGACCATTGACACAACGCATACACAGTATATGTCCACTTCCACATCCTTATCTCACTTTTCATGTTTCCACCCTAGTGAACCATCACTCCCTAACACATTTCTCTCTACTACTTCTCTCCCTCTACTATAATTTTCCTATACACTGCGTGGCACTACCACATACAGATAGCCCATTTTTTGGGGTAGGAGTAATCCTTTTCAGTGCACGCAGCAGTCTTTTCATTTCTTTGTTTAATCAGTTGGCGCAGAAGTACCCTACACATTACAATGTTCCTCTTTCGCCACAGCCTCTCTAGCAGTTTGCTGATGCTGCAGGGAAAATGGCTGCTAACCTGGCTGGGGTGAGGTACCAGTTGTGGTGAAGTTTTTGTACAGATTCTCAGTGTGAGATGCAGCGGGATAGGTGACGGAGGAGAGTTATGGCTAGGTGCCACTGTCTGCTTGGAGGTGGTTTGTCCGTAAAGGAGGCCCAGTAGAAAGTTGAGGGAGAAGATACATCCCCAGCTGATGTGGTGAGCATTCTGTGTGCAAATGCAATACCTTTGAGAGTAGGTTTAGGGGTGTCGTAAAATTTCAAAATGTTACTTAGTAGAGAGTCTTCTTGGGTTCCTTGTATTTTAGAGAGGGCTGATCGGATCCTAAGGTATAGGAAGAAAATTGTTTGGTTATTCCATATGTCTTCTGTAAATATGAGAATGGGTGTAGACCTGAGGAGGAGTATAATAACCCCACATTAGTTATTCCCTTGGAAGACCATTGGTTGGTGTTAAGGTCTGGCGATATAAGTTCCAGGGCCTTCAAGGGCACTTTGGAGAGGACTGAGAACGGGTTCCTTTGCTGCCTTGGGTGATGGAAGTCCACATCCTTATTGCTGCCGTTACTGCTTCTAAAAACTGATGAGTTTGTTTAAAGTTGAGTATTAAGGCCGCCAGAACATTGTTTGTATCTGAGTTGAGGGCCATGGATTCGATCTGTTTCCAGGGTTTTTGGGAGTTAGGTATCCACCATTCTCTCAGCTGGTCCAAAAGAGTCGCTCTGTAATATGCCCGAACATCGGGAGCTCCCATTCCCCCTTGGTGAACAAGGGCCAGAATGGATCTTTTCAATCTAGGTTTTTTGTGTTGCCAGATAAATGCATCTACTATACCTTGTAGTTTCATTAATTGAGCTGTGAGAAAGGGTAAGGGGATAGTACGGAATACATAAAGTATAATTGGGAGTAGAAACATTTTGGATTGAGCAATCCTGCCGGCCCATGAGATGGCAGGACCAGTCAATTCCATGGATAACTGCAAGACCTTCTCCATGAGGTCATCATAATTTACCTTAATTAGATTTCGACTCAGGTAGGTTAAACGGATTCCGAGATAAGGAAGGGAAGAATTAGTGGACCAAGTGAAGGGGGTTGTCTGTGATATTTCCTGTTTGGTTTGGGGGTCGATGCCTATATTCAGCATGGTAGATTTGCTATGATTAATTTTATATAAGGAGATCAAACTAAATTTATCTAGGATGTTTTGGATGGCCTATAGGGAAGATTTGGGATTGGTCAAGGTGATAATGACATCGTCGGCTTATAATACGATTTTATGTTCTGTGTCCCTTATTTTAACTCCCGATACTGATGTTGATGAGCGGATGGATTGCGCCAATGGTTCCATAATTATGGCAAAGATCAAGGGGGAGAGTGGACACCCTTGCCTTGTGCCGTTTGTGATTATAAAAGGTTCTGAAACTATTCCCGATGTCCAAACTCGTGCCATGGGGAAGGAGTAAAGGCCCAATAAGGCAGTTAGAAATGGATCAACTAAGCTGAATCCTTGTAGCACTTCCTTCATGTAAGTCCAATTGACCCAGTCGAATGCCTTCTCTGCGTCTAAGGATAGAAGCAGAGAAGGCGTCCGAGAGTGCTCCAACCACTGCATTATGTTGGTAAGCCATTGGATACCATCTGAGGCTTGCCTCCCGGTACAAAACCTACTGTACTTGGTCTTGATGGATTATACTGGGGATCATCAGAGATAGGCGTTGTGCCAGTATTTTTGTATAGATTTTGGTGTCAGAGTTTAGGAGTGAGATTGGTCGATAGTTAATGGGATTATCAGGGGATTTGCCAGATTTGGGAAGAGTAACCACTAGGGCTTCCAGTGATTCCTTGGGGATGTTTCCTGTTTTGGTGAATTGATTAAACATGTTGCATAGCTGAGGGGAAAGAAGATCTGAGAAATGTTTATAATATTCATTGGGAAACCCGTCTGGGCCGGTAGCTTTGTGCAGGGGGAGTTGCTTTATAATTCTGGTTATTTTCTCTACAGTAAAGGGGCTCGACAGGGATTCTAGTTGGTCCAAATTTAGTTTTGGTAATTGTATCGTGTCAAGGAAGGCTATGATGTTCTGGTGGGCTAAGAGGGTCAGAGTCTTTTAGATTGTATAGTTTGGCATAGAAAGCGCTAAATTTGTTTGCTATCTCTAAGGGATTTTGAAGTCGTTTGCCTTGGGAATTTATAAGGTATTGTATCTTTTTCTTGGAGGATTGGTGTTTCAAAATTCTCGCTAAGAGGGCTCCTGACTTGTTAGCTGAAGTGTAGAATCGTAGTTTAAGTCACTTAATATAATAGTCAATTTTTTTGTGTAAGTGCTCACTAAGTTGGCGTCTTACATTTTGTAACTCAGCAGTAGTTGTAGGGTTTTGGGCTCTTTTATTGGCCTGTTCCAGACCTCAAATTTTCTTTAACCGGTTCCCGACCAGCTCACGCCGATGTACATCGGCAGAATGGCACGGGCAGGCATATTGGCGTACAGGTACGTCCAATCTTCAATTCTGCCCTGCCATCGCGATCGCGGGTCCCATGGACTCGATCGCCGTGGGCATACCCGCGATCGTCTCACGGGACGGCTGAATGGAGAAATGCCGTTGTAAACAGCATTTCTCCATTCTGCCTGGCAACTAGTGACGCTGATCTTTGCTCCATGTGATTGGAGCAGAGATCAGTGTTCACTAAATGAAAGCCTAACCCCCACAGTTAATAACACACCCCTAATAACACTTAACCCCTACACTGCCACCCAATGGCTAACCCCTTCACTGCCAGTGTCATTTACACAGGAATCACTGCATTTATATAGCAGTGATTGCTGTATAACTGACAATGGTCCCAAAAATGTGTCAAAAATGTCCAATGTGTCTGCCATAATGTCACAGTCACAATAAAAATCGCTGATCGCCGCCATTACTAGTAAAAAAAATAAAAAAAATATTAATAAAATGCCATAAAATTATCTCTATTTTGTAAACTCTATAACTTTTGCGCAAACCAATCAATAATCGTTTATTGCGATTTTTTTTACCAAAAATATGTAGAAGAATACGTATCGGCCTAAATTGAGGGAAAAAAATTTTTTTTTTATATATTTATTATAACAAAAAGTAAAAAATAATGCGTTTTTTTCAAAATTGTCGCTCTATTTTTGTTTATAGCACAAAAAATAAAAAACGCAGGGATGATCAAATACCACCAAAAGAAAGCTCTATTTGTGGGAAAAAAGTACGTCAATTTTGTTTGGGAGCCACGTCGCACGACCACGCAATTGTCAGTTAAAGCGACGCAGTGCCGAATCGCAAAAAGTGGTCTGGTCTTTGACCAGCAAAATGGTCCGGTCTGTAAGTGGTTAATAAGGACCTGGTGTGGGTATGTGATTTTTTGACTTGGACACTTAGTTTTAAGAACAGACCATGTAGAGAAGCCTTGTGTGCGTTCCTTATAGTTGGTTGGTCTTCAATAGAGTGGGAATTATAACTGAAATAGTTCTCAATCTCGGACCGCACCTGTCAAATAGTGGATTGGTGAGCAATGATGTGTTTAGTCGCCAGACTTTGTCTAGGAGATTGCATGTTGTGGAAGAGTTTGATTGTAACTAGCGCATGATCAGACCAGGTGATTGTACCAATCTGAGCGTCAGTGATTGATTGTAATAAGTATTTATCTGTGAGGAACAGGTCGATATGAGAGTACAAGCGTTGGGAGTGAGAGTAGTAAGTGTATTGTTCCTCAATATGCAGGCACCTCCAGGGATCATATAGGTCTTCATTTTTAATCAATGAGGCTAAGGCAGAGGGCCTGCGCTTTGTGAGGTTGGATGTATCTAGGGTTGTATCAATTATATTGTTAAAATCTCCACAAATGATTACAGGGTGCGATCTGTATGGAGCTATCCCAGAAAGAAGCCTCGTGTAGAACTTTCTTTATCCTGTGTTGGTTGCGTATAAATTAACTATAGTTAGGCGGTGGTTTTCTATTGTCGCTGACAGAATCAGATACTGGCCCTCCTCATCTATTTCACATTGATGGAGTGTAGAGGATACGGAAGAATTTACAGCGATCATAACCCCTCTTATTTTTGGTGCATTAGCGAAAAAACAGTGTGGGTATCGCTTATTTGAGCAGGGGGGAGATTTAGTTTAAGAGAAGTGTGTTTCTTGAACACAAAGTATGTCTGTAAGTAGACTCAAGGCCTCTTTCCATAACAGCTTTTTCTTAAATGGTGAATTCAGGCCTTTAGCATTGATTGCTGTGATAGAAAAGGCCATATTAAGTTATTTTACCCTGTAAGTACGAGCGTGAGGAACGAGGGTACACCTAGATTAGTTATTAGGCAGCTGCGATACAGATAATAAATCTGCTGTAAACTTTCTAAAACTGATTACAGTTCATAATACGAGAAAAAAAAAATTTGATGGAAAAAAAAATTGATGCTTATCTGAAGTACAGTATTTCTGAGTAATATTAACAACAAACTGGAATAGTGAAAATTAACCCGAGGAGTGTGTTTAGCACACTGTAATCCAAGGGTGTGGAGTGAAATAATAACGTCACCCCTGTTGGATCCTTTATATACCGGAACACATAGTAGCTTCACTGTTAAGCCTCAGTCTTTATCAGGTACGAGTGGACAATTTTCAGTGCGACTTTGACGGGTGCCCGTTTCCTGAGTTATTCGACTGAAGAGGAAGTAGCCTCCAGATGATTAACTTTTTATATCCCTCCTTTGGGTTCAGGATGGGGATAATTTGCTGTTTGTAAGTAACCAGCAGCTTTGCCGGGAATCCCCATTTGTAATTAATCTTATGGTCTTGGAGTACCGCCGTGATTGGAGGAAAGGCTCTGCGCATCTCCATTGTCAAAGGAGAGAGATCCGTAAACATTAGAATATTTGAGTATGGCGATGGTAGCGGTTTAGTGTTTTTAGCAGTGAGTAGGATTTGCTCTTTTATGTAATAATGGTGTATCCGCGCTAGGATGTCTTGTGGTACCTCAGCTGGCAGGTGCACGGGCTTTGCAATTCTATGTGCTCTGTCAATAATCAGATCCTGTGGTATTGAGCGTGGGAGTAGTTTAGAAAAGAGGTGCTGCAAATATTGAATGAGCTCATTCAGTTTAATAGTTTCAGATACGCCTCTGAACTTAATGTTATTTCGTCTCGAGCGGTCTTCTAAATCCACTAATTTGATTTTAATGTGTTGGATTTCTGCTCCATGGTGGTCGTGAGTAGTGATGGCCGAACGGTTCGCCCGGCCGTCGTTTCGTGGCGAATTTCGGTTGTTCGCGGTCCGCCCGATCTGCGGGCTATTAACGCTGTTCGCCCGGCGGACTTCCGTGTTTACTGTGTAAAAGAACTTTGACCTATGATGACACATCCATCATGGGGTACAGGACAGCCAATTGAGACATTACAGCACATGGACACTTGGACATTCACCCTAACTTATAAATAGACCCGATCCGGCGGCCATTTTACATTCTTTCTTCTGTCACTATAGGGAGAGGTTGCTGTGTGGAGCAGGGAGAGATTGCAGTGACCCAAATCGCTAGCTATTTGGTACACAAAAGTTCTTTTCAGGACTGGTATAGGTGTTAGGTGTAGTTCAGGATATAGGTTTGAGGCAGTGCTGTGCTACTGATTATTGCAGCAGCCTGAGTGTCTTTTGTCAGTTTAGAGAAAGGGACAGGACGGTGTGTGCTGCAGGGACAGTCAGTTTAGTCATTAGCTGTTACTATCAGGTCCACAAAAGTGCTATTCCAGTTATTGTTCCAGCAGCCTCTGTTTTGTCAGTTTATATAGGGACAGGCAGGAAGCTATGTGTGAGGCAGTGAGGGTCAGTTTAATCAGTAGCTGTTACTATATTAGGTCCGCAAAGGTTCTTTTCAGCACTGGTATCAGTGGTATGGTAATAGGCTTGTACACGTATAATATTCTTTCTTCCAAATATAGAAAGAATATTATACTTGACTGCTGCAGTCTGCTAATCATTCACAACCTACTTGTTCCACAAAGGTCCTTATAAGGATTGGTAAGGTCTAGGGTGCTACAGTACATAGGGTTGAGTGAGGTACAGTCTGCTATTCTATAAGGACTGGTATAGGTCCACAATACATGGGGTTGAGGTGCACTAATGCTGACTGCTGCCCTATGCTGCAGCAGTCCTTCATCAGTATAGGGACTGACGTACAGTCTGCTAATCAGTCACACACAACCTACTTGTTCCACAAAGGTCCTTATAAGGACTGGTAACTTGGTCTAGGGTGCTACAGTACATATGGTTGAGTGAGGTACAGTCTGCTATTCTATAAGGACTGGTATAGGTCCACAATACATAGGGTTGAGGTGCACTACTGCTGACCGCTGCCCTATACTGCAGCAATCCTTCATCAGTATAGGGACTGAGAGTTTTGTCACAGGGTCATTTAAAAAAATGACAGGCAGAGGAAGAGGCAGGCCCTTCCGCAGGGGTGGTAGGGGTAGGGCAGGAGCAACAGGCTTGAGCCAAAGTGGGAAGTTGCAGAAGGTGCGTTCAATTACTTTAAAGGACGCACCAGACTTGGTTGAGTGGCTCACTCAGCCTTACTCTTCTGCACCCTCCTCATCCTCTCGATCTGCACCCTCTTCTTCACTTTCTGCTATGTGCACCCCCAAAGACACTACCACCAACAACACCACCACCACCACATACCTTCCGCTTGAGCCACAGGAATTATTTTCCAATCCATATCAAGACATTTCTGATGCGCAGCCACTCTTGGTATTGGATCAGGAAGAGGAGGTAGCAACAAGCGCTACTCAGCAGTCTGACGACAGTACCCAGATCAGCCCAAGGAGGAGGTTGGTCCCCGGTGTTGCTGCCTACTCCGAGATCTCTAATTATAGCGGTGGGGAAGGTGACGTCAATGATGACGTGTCTAGTGATGTCACGTGGGTGCCCACAGGAGAGGAAGAGGAGGGGAGTTGAGAGGGAGTTATGGACCAGCAGATAGGGAGGAGAAGCAGGAATAACTTACATTGCACAGGAGGGACAAAGCAGACTGCAAATGTATCAGGAGCGAGTCATCGACCATGTACGGTCACATCTGGCGCTCCCAGGACACTGGCACATGGCTCCGCAGTGTGGGCTTTTTTTAACGTGTCCGCTGCTGACAATAGCGTTGCCATCTGCAATCTTTGCAGTCAATGCATTAGTCGTGGTAAGCCCAACACTCACCTAGGGACGACCGCCTTAAGAAGGCACATGAGCAGCCATCACCGAGCCCAGTGGGAGCAACGGAACACACAAAGCCACAATCCAGGCTCTCACCGTCCAGCCTCGTCTTCTACTTCTCCTTCTCCTCTCTCCTCACAATTGTCCTCCACTCCAACTTCCATCACGCCAAGCTCATGTTTTTCTGCAAATAGGCAGGCTTCCGTGGGCCTAATGTTCGAGCATAAAAAAATGATGACGCCGGATAACCCTCTTGCCCAAAGTTTGACGGCTGGCTTGTCAGAACTCATAGCCCGCCAACTACTGCCATATAAACTGGTGGACTCGGAGGCCTTTCACAAATTTGTGGCCATTGGAACACCACAATGGAAGGTCCCAGGAAGGAAGTATTTCTCACAGAAGGGCATCCCACAGCTATATGGCCATGTTCAGCGGCAAGTGAATGTATCATTGGCACACAGTGTCGGTGCCAAGATACATCTGACCAGAGACACGTGGTCTAGCAAACACGGGCAGGGAAAGTATATCACTTTTACTGCCCACTGGGTGAACCTTCTGACGGCCGTCAAGCATGTAACCCGTGGCACCCGTGTAGATTTGGTTTTACCGCCACGCATTACATGCAGGCCTGGCTCTTCTTCTCCTCCTCCTCCTACTCCATCCCCCTCCCTCTCCTCCTTGGCTGACTTCTCCTTTTCCGCTGCTAGTGTCTCTTTCGCTGTGCCGCCCAAGCTCCCCAGAACCTATTCGACATGCCAGGTGAGACGTTGCCATGCCGTGCTGCGTCTGTTGTGCCTGGAAGCCAAGACCACACTGGCCCGGCACTCCTTTCAGCTTTGCGTTCAAAGGCAGATCAGTGGCTAACACCGCTCAATTTGACAGTTGGTAAAGTGGTGTGTGACAAAGGTGCCAATCTGCTTAGCGCATTGAAACAGGGCAAAATCACGCACGTACCATGCATGGCACACGTCTTAAACTTGGTCGTGCAGCGATTCGTTGTCAAATACCCTGGGGTCCAGGACATCTTGTGGCAGGCAAGGAAAATCTCGGCCCATTTCAGAAGATCTTACACGTCCATGGCTCACCTTGCTGACATTCAGCGGCGACACAATCTGCCAGTCAGACGTCTTATTTGCGATTGCCCGACTCGATGGAACTCAACCTTCTATATGCTTGATAGGCTGCTCCAGCAGAAACGTGCAGTTAACGTCTACCTGTATGAACTGTGTGGCAGAACAGGTTCTGGGGAGCTGGGTTTTTTTTCACCGTGCCAGTGGCTGCTCATGCGCGACGCATGCAGACTTCTGCGGCCATTTGAGGAGATCACCAAACTGGTCAGTCGCAGCCATGGCGCCATCGGTGACATGGTACCTTATGCCTTCTTTATGGAGCGTGCATTGCATCGTGTCATTGATCAAGCTGTAGAGGAGCAGGAGCGGGAAGATGAGGAAGTCGCAATGCTGGATGAATTCCCAGGGGGGGCTACTCTATCTGAGACAAGTCAACAACAGGAGTCTGAAGAGGAGTCAGAGGAGGATGGTGCTGGGGCGGATGAGGAGGAGCAAGAAGAGCATGCTTTAAACCTTTCTGGGACCCCTGTTGTTGTGCGTGGATGGGGAGGACGACATTATCCTGGATGATGAGCAGGAGCCAGGCCACCACACCGCTTACAGTTTAGTGCAAATGGGGGCCTTCATGCTCCAGTGTTTTAATAGGAACCCCCGTATAAAAAGCATAAGGGTCAAGGACCAGTACTGGGTGGCAACGTACTTAGACCCCCTGTACAAACACAAAATGGTGGAAATGCTACCGCCGTCACAGAGGGCTGTCAGAATGCAGCACTTCCAGGCCTTGCTTCGAGAAATGCTGCATTCTGCTTTTGCGTGCGCTGGCAGAGGAGCAATTCCCACTCCCAGAGAAGGAGTTGCGGGTACCAATCCAACAGCGCCTGCAAGAAGAGGCTGGTTTGAAGATGTGTTGGTGACTTCAGATATGAGATCATTCTTTCAGCCGACCCATCGACAGGTGTCATCCGGATCCAGCATCAGGGAATGCCTAGACCATCAGGTGTCCGACTACATCGGGTTAACGGCCGATGTGGATGCTCTGAGGAGTGATGAACCCCTGGACTACTGGGTGGGCAGGCTTGACCTCTGGCCAGAGCTTGCCCAATTTGCAATCGAACTGTTGGCTTGCCCCTCATCCAGTGTCCTGTCCGAAAGGACGTTCAGCGCAGCAGAGGGGATCGTGACCGATAAGTGTACTCGCCTAGCTCACGACAGTGTTAACTACCTCACATTTCTAAAAATGAATGAGGCATGGATCTCGGAGGAATTCAACACATGTGACCAGTAGACCATGTATATCTATCTATAAACAATTTTTTTAATCGAGCACACAGACCTTCTTTCTTCATTTGGCTCACTTCCTTGTCCAAAAAAAGCACACCGTACTATATGCCCGTACCCTCCTCTTTGAAGAGGTTGAGCGGTGTCATATTTCTACTGGGGCTGCTTATTATGAGGGGCTCCCACCATCCCTGTGCTGTGCTGACTTCCTCCTGGGGCTGCTTATTATGAGGGACTCCCACTATCCCTGTGCTGTGCTGACTTCCTCCTGGGGCTGTACCTCTGCTGTGCATATTATGAGGGGCTCCCACCATCCCTGTGCTATGCTTATTATGAGGGGCTCCCACCATCCTTGTGCTGTGCTGACTTCCTCCTGGGGCTGCTTATTATGAGGGGCTCCCACCATCCCTGTGCTGTGCTGACTTCCTCCTTGGGCTGTACCTCTGCTGTGCATATTATGAGGGGCTCCCACCATCCCTGTGCTATGCTTAGTATGAGGGGCTCCCACCATCCCTGTGCTGTGCTGACTTCCTCCTGGGGCTGTACCTCTGCTGTGCATATTATGAGGGGCTCCCACCACCCCTGTGCTATGCTTATTATGAGGGGCTCCCACCATCCCTGTGCTGTGCTGACTTCCTTCTGGGGCTGCTTATTATGAGGGGCTCCCACCATCCCTGTGCCGTGCTGACTTCCTCCTGGAGCTGTACCTTTGCTGTGCATATTATGAGGGGCTCCCACCATCCCTGTGCTATGCTTATTATGAGGGGCTCCCACCATCCCTGTGCTGTGCTGACTTCCTCCTGGGGCTGCTTATTATGAGGGGCTCCCACCATCCCTGTGCTGTGCTGACTTCCTCCTGGGGCTGTACCTCTGCTGTGCATATTATGAGGGGCTCCCACCATCCCTGTGCTATGCTTATTATGAGGGGCTCCCACCATCCCTGTGCTATGCTGACATCCTCCTGGGGCTGCTTTTTATGAGGGGCTCCCACCATCCCTGTGCTATGCTGACATCCTCCTGGGGCTGCTTATTATGAGGGGCTCCCACCATCCCTGTGCCGTGCTGACTTCCTCCTGGAGCTGTACCTTTGCTGTGCATATTATGAGGGGCTCCCACCATCCCTGTGCTATGCTCATTATGAGGGGCTCCCACCATCCCTATGCTATGCTCATTATGAGGGGCTCCCACCATCCCTGTGCTATGCTGACTTCCTCCTGGGGCTGCTCACGGTGCTGCTGTCAGTGCTGTATATCACGGTGCTGGTGTTAGTGCTTTATGTCACGCTGCTGATGTCAGTGCTCTCTATCACGGTACTGGTGTCAGATCACTCTATCACGGTGCAGGTGTCATTGCTGTATGTCACGCTGCTGATGTTAGTGTTCTCTGTCACAGTGCTGCTGTCAGTGCTGTAAATCACGGTGCTGGTGTCAGTGCTTTATGTCACGCTGCTGATGTCAGTGCTCTCTATCACGGTGCTGCTGTCAGTGCTGTATATCACGGAGCTGGTGTTAGTGCTTTATGTCACGCTGCTGATGTCAGTGCTCTCTATCACGGTGCTGCTGTCAGTGCTGTATATCACGGTGCTGGTGTTAGTGCTTTATGTCACGCTGCTGATGTCAGTGCTCTCTATCACGGTGCTGTTGTCAGATCACTCTATCACGGTGCAGGTGTCATTGCTGTATGTCATGCTGCTGATGTCAGTGCTCTCTATCATGGTGCTGCTGTCAGTGCTGTATATCACGGTGCTGGTGTTAGTGCTTTATGTCATGCTGCTGATGTCAGTGCTCTCTATCACGGTGCTGTTGTCAGTGCTCTCTATCACGGTGCAGGTGTCATTGCTGTATGTCACACTGCTGATGTCAGTGCTCTCTATCACGGTGCTGGTGTCAGATGACTCTATCATGGTGCAGGTGTCATTGCTGTATGTCACGCTGCTGGTGATCATCTCCTGCACCCTCTTTTTTGCCTACCCTGACCTTCCCTCTCCTCCATTGCCTTCATGCGCTCCACAGTCCTGAATTGTCACAACAATTTCCCATATAAAAAAAGAATGCTTGTAGTTGTCGATCCCAGATTCACCTCATACATGTGTTATGTCATTGGCCATGTGGTGGGACTATGTTTGCACAGCTATTAATTATTTTGTGGCTGCAAATTTGACCTGTAGGTTTGCAAAGTTCGCCTCTCATTGAAGTCAATGGGGCCCGCCGTGAACATTCCGGTTCGCGAACTATCGGCCGCGTTCGCGAAACGTCCCGTCGGAAGTTCGTCCATCACTAGTCGTGAGCATCCAGGAGCTCATTATGGGCCCTGGAGTATTCCTGCATAGTCTCTTCTAATGTGTCAGCTCTTTCCTCCAAGCAATCCACCCTGTCATGCATTTGGGAGATGGACAGCTGCAACTCTCTCTGTGCAAATCTTTCTGCAGGGTTAACAACATCGTTTTCATTGTAGCCTCTGTGACCGTATTATCTGATACTGGCATGGCTGCTAATGTGTTAATACCTGTGTCGCTGTCCCCTTCTGCAGCATTGGCCCTCCCCACAATTGTTTTTTGGCTAGGGGTTCCTTGCTTGGTGAGGGAGCAGGAGATGATGCCAGTCTCTTATGTCTGTCTGCTGTATGTGTGCTGGAGGGAGTCTCTGGCAGGGGTAGAGTGTCCATCTCATCCCTGGTGGAAGCAGCTGCCTTGTGTCCGTTCGACTGTGCTTTGGCTGCAGCTTGGCTTGTCTGGGCGACAGCTTGTGCATTCCTGCCTCTGGAGCCATCTTTGTCTGCCTGCATGGCCGTGGCGTTGTAGTAATCTGTGAGGCGGCACAGAGTGGGCGGCTTGAACCAGCCTCTTGTCATGCCCAAGTGTTCTCCTCTCCTTCCGCCCGCTAGCGGACACCACCACAGGCCTTGGGAGTGCTGTTTGTTGCAGCGAATCCAACGGTGGAGTGGAGCTCTGGTTTCAAGCTTCCATCTCCATCCGCAGCAGGCCACGCCCCCTGGACACATGTTTTATCTAGAGACTGTAATGGTTCAATTCACTGCTTCTGACACCTAATTTGGATGATATTTACCCTCCAGTCTGCCGGACCTGGTTGGACTAATTGCTGGCACAGTTTTTTCTCCTTACCTTATTCTGTTTTACTACAAAGTCTTTGTGAATTCATCAAGCTTTTTACCACTCATGCCCATACAGCAATTGCTTGACTCTCCCATCAATATATGGGCGGAGATCCAGAGTCATAATTTTCTGATTGACCATAGCTCAGACAGGTGGCTAGAAATAAATGAGAAGAACTGGCACTCTGGAATCCATCCATATGCTTTATTCCGATAAAACCAAGTTATAACTGCTGACATGTTTCGGTGGTTATCCTTACTCACAGCATCAGTAACTTAGTTTTAGCCAAATAAAGCATATGGATGGATTCCAGAGTGCCGATTCTTCTATTTTATTTCTATCCAAGTGCTTTTGACAAGTGGGAGGATGTCTGAACCTGAGCACCTGAGCACCTAGAGTGGTTATACCAGTGATCAACTACAATTGGAGTTTCTCGCAGTGAGAGCAGAGCACTGCTTTTCGTGTATCTAGCTCTAACAAGCCCTATTCGGGACACTTCTCCTATTGAAAGCCTATGTAATGAACCATTGTACATGCCTCACCTCTTGTTGCAATCGAACAAGCTTTTTAACTCTCCAGGATACATTCCTCCTTGCCTACAGAAATGAGAGAGTGAGCTGGGTACGACCTTCTTTTATGCTCAAACTGAAAGAGCCATCTTTTTGCACATAAGTCATCCATAGCCAACAAAGAAGGACCACAAGATTATTTTTGCATTGGTACCAGGCTGCAGCAGTTCTTCACAGGATTTTCCCACAAACATCTAATTTGTGCTAACATTATTCTTCAGAGGAGGATACTCTTTTGCATATATTTTGGAGATGCCTGAAGGTTTATCCATTTTTGGAGAATGACAGGCAGTTAGTGCTCCAGCCTACCTCTGTGGATCTGGGCCATCATCCCAATAGCTATATACCATGTCTTAATAAAGTACCTGTTAAAATTCTTCACTAGCAACCCACCTCTTAAATGCTACCAAGTCATGTATACCAGGCTTGTGGAAGCAGCTTATTAACCCCCCCCCCCCTTTTTTGTAAATATTTTATCATATCTTTTCATGTGACAACACTGAAGACATGACACTTTGCTACAATGTAAAGTAGTGAGTGTACAGTTTGTGCCCAAAGTGTCAATATTTTGTGTGGCCACCATTATTTTCCAGCACTGCCTGAACCCTCTTGGGCATGGAGTTCACCAGAGCTCCACAGGTTGCCACTGGAGTCCTCTTCCACTCCTCCATGACGACATCACAGAGCAGGTGGATGTTAGAGTACTTGCGCTCCTCCACCTTCCATTTGAGGATTTCCCACCGATGCTCAATAAGGTTTAGGTCTGGAGACATGCTTGGCTAGTCCATCACCTTTATCTTATTTAGCAAGGCAGCGGTTGTCTTGGAAGTGTGTTTGGGGTTGGGGTCTCCGAAGCGAGGGGATCATGCTTTATTCCAGTATGTCACAGTACATGTCAGTATTCATGGTTCCCTCAATGAACTGTAGCTCCCAGTGCCAGCAGCACTCATGCAGCCCCAGACCATGACACTCCCACCACAATACTTGACTGTACTCCACACCTGGTTGTTGTCACATATGCTTGACACCATCTGAAACAAATAAGTTTATCTTGGTCTCATCAGACCACAGGACATGGTTCCAGTAATTCATGTCCTTAGGCCGCGTACACACGCGGGGACTGTTCGCTCAACTTTGTCCGTCAAACAGTTTCAGCGGACAGTCCGCTCAAAATTAGCATGGACGGACTTGGCCACACACGACGAACGAACAGTCCGCTGAAACCGTGCGCGATGACGTGAACGGCACGTACGACGGGACTAGAAAACGACGTCCTATACACTGCAATGCAAACTTCGGCGTGTAAATCCTTTCTGAGCATGCGCGGAACTTAGTTTGACGAACAAGCCTACACACGAGGGGACTGTTCGCTGAAACAAAGTTTCAGCGGACAGTTTTTCGGAATTTCCGAAAAACTTTGTTCAGCAGACTGTCCGCTGAAACTGTCCGCTGAAAGCCCACACACGAGCGGACTGTCCGCCGAAACACTGTTCAGCGGACAAAGTTGAGCGAACAGTCCCCGCGTGTGTACGCGGCCTTAGTCTGCTTGTCTTCAGCAAACTGTTTGCAGGCTATCTTGTGAATCATCTTTAGAAGAGGCTTCCTTTTGGGGTGATGACAGCCATGCAGACCAATTTGATACAGTGTATGGTCTGAACACTGACAGGCTGACCCCCCACCCCTTCAACCTCTGCACTAATGCTGGCAGCACTCATACGTCTATTTTCCCAAAGACAACCTCTAGATATGACGCTGAGCATGTGCACTCGACTTCTTTGGTGGACCATGGCAAGGCCTGTTCTGAGAGGAACCTGTCCTGTTAAACCACTGTATGGTCTTGGCCACCATGCTGCAGCTCAGTTTCAGGGTCTTGGAAATCTTCTTATAGCCTAGGTAGTGTAACAATTGTTTTTTTTCAGATCCTCAGAGAGTTCTTTGCCATGAGGTGCCATGTTGAACTTCCAGTGACCAGTATGAGAAAGTGAGAGCTATAACACCAAATTTAACACACCTGCTCCCTATTCACACCTGAGACCCTGTAACACTAACGACTCACATGACTCTGAGGGAAAATGGTTAAAATTTGTACATTTTCACTTAGGGGTGTACTCACTTTTGTTGCCAGCGGTTTAAACATTAATGACTGTGTGTTCATTTATTTCAAGGGGACAGCAAATTTATACTGGTATACAAGCTGTGCACTCACTACTTTACATTGTAGCAAGGTGTAATTTCTTCAGTGTTGTCACATGAAAAGATATAATAAAATATTTACAAAAATGCGAGGGGTGTACTCACTTTTGTGAGATACTGTAGAAAGCCTCATGGCTTCTCTATATAACAGGGAGGAAAGGTTTCATGATACCTGGTAACCCTGGACAACTTTCATGTTCCCTCTGCATAACAACAGCTATTACATCCTTCCACTGTAGGGTTGACCCATGGCTCATGCCCTGGGATTGTATTGTGACATGCATCTATTGGTCCAGTGCACAGTGCACAATGGATGGATTTTAATCTGTGTTCTCTCATCCACTATTTTACAAACTGAGTTAATTAAGATCAAATCTCTTTTGGCATACAGAGAGAGACCCTGGCGCAGACACATTTTGCAAAATTATCTTGTGTGTATTCTAAAAGCTGTGCAGCATGTGCCAAAACTAAGTATGAGTTCTACACAGGTACATGAATTTGATGTTCCTGTGCCACGTTTAGAACTTATGCAAGACATTTTTGCAAAATCTGTCTGAGCCAGCCTTTATAAATTCAAGAGTTCCTGTTCAGCTAGCTACTATATTTCATACTTCTTCAATACATTGTTACGCCACAGTGATAACAAAAAACATACACTAAAAGAAAAATCTTTAGGGCCTGTGTCAGCAGGCTTTTTCTCTCTTTGAAAGGGTTTTGCATGTAGTCTCGGGAGTCTCCGGCATTTGGCTGCGGGCTCCCAGACACGTGCGAGCGCTGGGCGATCTCCCGGCTGAGCCTGCCATTCAGCAACAGACAGAAGACAGGTGGGAAGTGATATCTAGAACGTCAATCGTGGTCTTGCTGCTCACATAAGAGAATTCAAGATTAAGGCTGTTGTTGTTGAGGTATGAGACAAAAGAAGTTAAAGGAATCAGCATGATGGGGAAAATTTGGCTCCCATGGAGGCTCCACAGCATTGTACATAGAAGGAATTGTGAAAGAAGAAATAATTGTGTTGTAATAAAAAACTGTCATGTACTTCACACAGGTGGAGAAAGAGTCCGCTTGACTGGGGAAAGATTTTTTCTTTTCTTTTAATTGCTACAGTCCACAGATCATGGTGCTAAGTCTTCTCTCTGCCTCCGCCCCCCTACCATTCTCTGAATGGTATGGCTCACCGGCCCCAGCAGCCAGACTCTAGGACCAGCAGCCCAGCCTCATTAGCCAGATCCTTGGCCCCATTGCAGCCAGACCCCAGGACCAGCAGCCAGACCCTTGGCCCATTGCAGCCAGACCCCAGGACCAGCAGCCAGACCCTTGGCCCAACTGCAGCCAGACTCCAGGACCAGCAGTCAGTCCCTTGGCCCCAGCAACCAGACCCCTGGCCTCAGGACCAGCAGCTCAGCTCCAGCAGCCGGACACTTGGCTCCAGCAGTCAGACTCTTGGCCCCAGAAGCCAGAGCCCTGGCTCCAGCAGCTGGACCCTTGGCCCCAGCAGCCATACTCCAGGCCCCAGCAGTCAGGCCCCAGCCCCAGCAGCAAGGACCCAGCAGCCAGACCCCAGGATCAGCAGCCCAGATCCAGCAGCCAGACCCTTGGCCCCATTGCAGCCAGTCCCCAGCTCCAGTAGCCAGACCCTTGGCACTAGCAGCCAGAACCTTGGCCCCATTGCAGCCAGACCCCAGGACCAGCAGCCAGACCCTTGGCCCAACTGCAAACAGACTCCAGTACCAGCAGTCAGTCCCTTGGCCCCAGCAGCCAGATCCCTGGCCCCAAGACCAGCAGCTCAGCTCCAGCAGCCAGACCCTTGGGCACAGAAGCCAGACCCTTGGGCCCAGC
Source organism: Lithobates pipiens (assembly GCF_037356315.1). Taxonomy (NCBI): domain Eukaryota; kingdom Metazoa; phylum Chordata; class Amphibia; order Anura; family Ranidae; genus Lithobates; species Lithobates pipiens. The sequence goes on from NW_027507758.1 coordinate 518,270,695, forward strand.
AGCCAGACCCTTGGGCCCAGCAGCCAGACCCTTGGCCCCAGCAGGTGGACCCCTGGCTCCAGCAGCCAGACCCTTGGCCTCAGCAGTCAGACCACTGGCTCCAGCAGCTGGACCCTTGGCCCCAGCAGCTGGACCCCAGGACCAGCAGCTAGACCCCAGCAGCCAGACCCCAGGCCCCAGCAGCCCAGCTCCAACAGCCAAACCCTTGGCCCCAGCAGCCAGGCCCTAGAAGCCAGATCCCAGGACCAGCAGCCCAGTCCCAGCAGCTGTGTGATCAGGCTGCATTTAATTGGCACTGGTAAGGCTGCATTTCATGGCCACTGGTATAGCTGCAGTTAACTGGCACTGATCAGGCTGCATTTAATTGGCACTGGTAAGGCTGCATTTTATTGGGGGGGAGGGGGGGTCAGTGTTGGCGTGTAACGTCACCTCCCTTAAATGATTTTTTTTCCTCCCTGAAATGTTTTTTTGCAGTTGGGATGTCTGAAGTCTACAGGTGCAAAACCTACTTTAAGCATGTCAAACGTGGGTCAGAAGGAAGTCAACTGCAGGTCATATGTAAAATTCTGAATAATTTCATAAGTGTCTTAAATGGATGTCAAATGGATGCGAAAGTCACAAGCCCAAAACAAGTCACCAGATCCTTAAAATGCCTAGCAACTCATTTGACAATTTATTTTTTATTTGTAAAGTGAACTCTTGTTTGGTACAAGGGTTTTTAATGCAAATTAAGTTTTTATTATTTGCTCTTTACTCCTTCAGAACTAGACTCATTGCTAGGTACTAGACATACATCATTATTCAACAAGGTTTTCATAGATCTATATACAATATACAGTAAATCACTATAAAGTGGTGCATTGCTTAATGAGAAGATGGGAAATTCAATCTTTTAGAGTGGTCGCCAAAACATAAGTTGAGGGTACATCTTCCAATGGGGACACCTGTTCTGGTGACACCTGTTTATGAAAAATATTAGCCTCAGTTTTTAGAGATTTCTTCTCAATTCATGTTGCATCTCCAGCATGGGAAATTAAATCTTTACTAAGGACAACAGACAGTAAAAAAACAAAACAAAAAAAAACATAGTTTTTTTTTTTTAAGTTTTGACAATACATATACGTTACAAATACATTTCACATAAATAAAAAAACACATAAAATGGGAAATCAAAAAAATATACTTACTCAACACCCACTTGTTTATGTGACTATTCATAGAAAAGGTTATTTTCTGAAATTGCACTGGGGATACAAGATTTATTCTTGAAAGTCACTAAAGCTGTAAATATAAGAAAAAATGCAAATACTGAAAAATGTATAATATAATTTACATCTGACTAATTTCACTTTACACTAAAATGTTATGAAAGTGAGGATGGAATTCAGTTATTTCAGTTATGTATAATATTTAAACGCTCACAGACATGCAAATCTTGTAATAATGATCTTTATTGTCTCTCCCGAGCATACCAGTAGAGCACTTAAATATCATTAAGTAGAAATGTACATTAAGCACAGTTAAACATGATATTTCTTAACTGTTCCACATAAAATTATGCCTAAACAAAGCATGCTTTAATTGTATAATCATATGCTTATGCTCAGTGAGGGGAAAATATTGAATAACAGAAAAGATTCTTGCATAGTAAGCTAGCAGAATCATTGGAAATACCACTGGCAGGTGGAAATAAAAACAAGGAAAATTCAGAAGCAAAAAACACACATGGGAATTTAGATGCCTTCGAGAAAATTTAGCAAATTATGTTTTTATAAATAATGACAGGATGTATTACCAGTATAATCAAATGCCCAATTCTGAATCGAAAGCATATGTCAAATAAATTTAGCTGAAAGACAAGATGTGTATGTCAATTCTACAACGTTTTGTCAAAGAGGACAAACTTCACTGGTTAATTTACTAAAGGCGTATAGGTTGTTTACATATAAAAGTGAATTTTCACTTAGCTTATTGAAAGATTAAGCCATGCTGATGTCAATCATGCAATGAAAAAAAACTCTATTTTTTAAAATTTTCTTGCACATAATTGGGTATTTTCTGCAAAGGAAATTTTCACCTACACTGTAGTTTCACCTCATTCACTAAGCCAGCCTTTCTCAATCTGTTGAACATGGAGAAACCCTTGAAATAACTTTCTGGCCACAAGTAGACATGTGCAAAAGGAAAAAATTTGTTTAGTTTAGTTTTGTTTTAATTTGTTAATTAATTAATTTAGTTTAGTTATATTAGTTAAATTAGTTAAATTTGTTTTCGGATTTCGTTTCGTTTTCTATTGAATTTGAAAAATCGGTCGCATTCGAAAATATTTCAACCAAATTCGAAAATATTTCTACTGGATTCGAAATGATTTCAACATGATTCGAAATTATTTCAACCGCATTCGAAACTATTTCAACCGGATTCGAAAATATACATACCTAATTTGGGGTTTCTAGCTATAATTGGCCCCGAGATACGTGGCCCCAAAGTCAGCTCGCAAAATGTCATTCTCTGCTGCAGAAAAGTACAGGTGCAGGTGACATGGCAAGTGGACAATCCACAACTTGGCCATGTGGCACTCGTGGCCGGTCACGTGGCACTCGTGGCAGGTCACGTGGCACTTGTGGCAGGTGTCGTGGCAAGTGGACAATACAACTTGTGGCAGGTGTTGTGGCAAGTGGACAATACACAACTTGTGGCAGGTGATGTGGCAAGTGGACAATACACAACTTGTGGCAGGTGAAGTGGCAAGTGGACAAATACAATACGCAACTTGTGGCAAGTGGACAATGACAAGTATGAAAAGTTGATGTGACAGATATATATAAGTAAGTAACTAACCATCTTCCAAAATTTCTAATTCAAATAGAAAAGATTAGAACAGAATAGAAAAAAAATATAATTTAATAGACTAAAATAAAAAGAATATACAACCATCTTCTGAAATTCGCATTTGAATAGAATAAATTAGAATTTTGAATAGTATGAATTCAAATTTTTTTATTAATTAATTTTAAATTTGGATAGAAAAGATTATAATAAAATAGAAAATAGACTAGAAAAACGATAGAACCAAACAGAATAGAATATATTATACTTTATTCTGTTCTGTTCTATTGTTTTTCTAGTCTATTCTTTTATATTCTATTAAAATCTTTTCTATTAAAATCGAAACCATTATATACTAAATTCGAAATTTCAGAAGATGGTTTTATTTATATATATATATATATATATATATATATATATATATATATATTTATTTTCGTATAGAATGAATTTGAATTTGAATAAGAAAGATTAGAATAGAGATTGAGAATAGACTAGAACAATAGAACAGAATAGAATATAGATACTATCTATTTCATTTTACGTTTTTTTGCAGATTACCATTTGTTTTAATAAGATCTCCTGCAGACTATTAGCATCTATTTCATTTTTTGCAGATCTCCTGCAGACTATTAGCATCTATTTCAGTTTTTGGCAGATCTCCGGCAGACTATTAGTATCTATTTTGTTTTCTCACCAGATCTCCTGTAGACTATTAGTATCTATTTTGTTTTCTCACCAGATCTCCTGTAGACTATTAGCATCTATTTCTTTTTTTAGCAGATCTCCTGTAGACTATTAACAGCCATTTCACTTATTTTTTTTTGCAGATCTCCTGCAGACTGTTAGAATCAATTACATTTTTCTTTTTTGCAGATTACTATTTATTTCCATCAGATCTCCTGCAGTATATTAACATCTATTTCATTGTCATTCAGATCTCCTGCAGACTATTAGCATCTATTTCATTTTTATTTTTTTGCATTAGAACAGCCATTGTCCACTTGCTACATCACCTGCCACAGGTTGTGTATTATCCACTTGCCATGACACCTGCCACGAGTGCCACATGACCAAGTTGTGGATTGTCCACTTGCCACATCACCTGCCACAAGTTGTGGGGTTCCTAGCACCAAGTGACCTCGAGATATGGACAATATTTTAAGTACCTTTCTGCAGAAGAGAATGAGCTTTTGTGACTCGACTTTGGGGCCACGTATCTCGGGGCCACTTGTAGCTAGGAACCCCAAATTTGGTATGCAAACAGAGTAGAACTAGCACTACAAAATCACCAATTGGGGTTATTTCAACCAAATTCGAAAATATTTCTACCGGATTCGAAATGATTTCAACATGATTCGAAATGATTTCAACATGATTCGAAATTATTTCAACCGCATTTGAAACTATTTCAACCGGATTCAAAAATATTTTGCGACCCGACTTTAGGGCCATGTATCTCGGGGTCAGTTGGTTATAGAAACCCCAAATTTGGAGATGTTGTAGTGCTAGTTCTATTGTGTTTGGATACCAAATTTGATGTTTATAGCTATAAGTGACCCCCGAGATACGTGGCCCCAAAGTCGGGTCACAAAATGTAATTCTCTGCTGCAGAAAAGTGCTTGACATTTTGCGACCCGACTTTGGGGCCCCATAACTCGGGTCACTTGTAGCTAGGAACCCAAAATTTGGTATGCAAACAGAGTATAACTAGCACTACAAAATCACCAATTGGGGTTATTTCAACCAAATTCGAAAATATTTCTATTTAGCATTGTAATTCGGTAATTAGGATGCATCCGAATGTCCGAATAATGAAAATTCGTCTGAATTTTGATTCGGAACGAAACGAAATGCACATGTCTAGCCACAAGAAACCCCTGCTAATAATTATTAAGTCTGTAGCTCACTGTACATTGGCATAAGGGTCAGTGGGAACAGTGCTTTTTATGTTTGTGTTCAATGGGAAGAATCGCTGAAAAGATCATTGGTGTCAGTGAGAACTTATCTGAGAGGCTGAAATTGCTCATTGCTCAAGGAACCTCTAGCAAACGATTCTAAGATTCAAAAGATTCTAAAGGAATCTTAGGGTTTCATACAACCCTGGTTGGGAAAGGTTGCATTAAGCGAAGTGAAAATTAACTTTGCAAAGTGAACATGATCTACTCCTCTAGTAAATCAATTCAATAGTGATCCTGCAAAATACAGATACTTTTATAAGATAGCTAAAAAATTTCTTAAGAGCGTGTATACACTTTCATGTAAGAGACTGTCCTTATCCCCCACCTGCATTGACCTGGCTGTTTTTTCATGCATGGAACAAAGTATCTGAATAAGTTGATTTTTATTTCCTCCTATCTGTTATTGTATAATCAACATCTGTCTTGACACATTTCATTCCAATTGGATTAAGGTGTCTGTACTACCTGCGTAGGTATAATGTTATGTTCTAGACACTTCTTAGAACAGAGGAAGTGGCTTGGATAATCTATGAAACATCATTTACCATAAAGAACAAGTCCAGATGAAAAAAATTACTAAATATTGCTAGCTATATCATGACCTGGATAAGTGTGAACCTTAACAGACGTACAGTAGAGGTACTGATGTCACATTTTGTAAAAGCCCATCATTCCTGCACTGTTGTGCTTCAATCGGGTGCTATTCGTCATTCACACATATAGACCTGGCAGAATAAATTACAAATATGTCAGAGGATCGGGATTTAGAGGCATGCTAATATACAAACTTTCAATTCTCTCAGTTATTACTCAATAATTAACCACAATTATATTTGGAGGTTTTAACAGCATCCTTGGCATAGCCCACACATAGAATATCATTTTAGGCAGAATTTTTAATTAGGTGTATTATATACACCTAAAATAAACAATAACATTAATTCAAAAAGCTAAAATGAATGCTTGCCACTTACCATAACAACAGTCATTTCTAGCAAAGGCAACCAACGTGAGCTGCAAATAATAGTCACATGTAGGGATGAGCTTCGTGTTCGAGTCGAATGCATGTTCGACTCGAACATCGGTCGTTCGTGCGTTCGCCGAATTCCGAACGCTTGGGCCGTTCGCGGCAAAATTCGTGTGGCCCACAATGCACTGCGATGGCGCAATGCATTGCTGTCTCACGATTGGCCAAGCATGCACTGTGACCCCACATGCTTGGCCAATCGCAGCGCCAGTAGCGAGGAGAGCAATGGTTGGCCACAGGCATCCTGCCTGTGGCCAATCATAGCTCAGACTGTGTAGTGCACGCCCCACACTATATAAAGCCGCCTTTCAGGCGGCCTCGTGTAGTGTTTGTTAGCATCTGAAGCAGTGGGTGTTCTGTGTACCTTCAACACAGTTACACACCAATCGTTTTTGGCTGATTTACTATTTTGCTCTTGTGTAGTGGTTACTGTCTGTGCCCTGACCGCAGTATACACCACTATATTCACCTCACCTATATAGCTAGTGATCTAGCTTTAATAATAGAGCTTGCAGTCAGTAGTGTTAGTGCGTGCTGTCTGCGTGCTCTGTACCCAGTACATACCACTATATACACCTACATAGCTGTTCTCTATTTGAGCCCGATTGTCATTTGCTGGAGTTATTGGAAGTTGTGTGTGCCTCCAGCACAGCACAGTATACATCTGTAAATACCCCTTTAACTCTGCTGTTTTCTGGTTATTATCTGCGTGCCCTGACCGCAGTATACACCGTGATATTCACCTCACCTATATAGCTAGTGGTCCATCTTTAACAATAGAGCTTGCAGTCAGTAGTGTCACTCAGGAGATAGTGCGTGCTGTGTGCCTGCTCTGTACCCAGTACATACCGCTATTATCCATCTACATAGCTGTTCTCTATTTGGGCCCGATTGGCATCTGCTGGAGTTATTGGAAGTTGTGTGTGCTTCCAGCACAGCACAGTATACATCTGTATATACCCCTTTAACTCTGCTGTTTTCTTGTTATTGTCTGCGTGCCCTGACCGCAGTATACACCGTGATATTCACCTCACCTATATAGCTAGTGGTCCATCTTTAACAATAGAGCTTGCAGTCAGTAGTGTCACTCAGGAGATAGTGCGTGCTGTGTGCCTGCTCTGTACCCAGTACATACCGCTATTATCCACCTACATAGCTGTTCTCTATTTGGGCCCGATTGACATCTGCTGGAGTTATTGGAAGTTGTGTGTGCTTCCAGCACAGCACAGTATACATCTGTATATACCCCTTTAACTCTGCTGTTCTATAAAAAAGGCATCTGCAGGAGTTAGTGGGTGTTGTGTGCCTCCAGCACAATATAAACTACCCAACTACTGTTTTACCCAACTCCCTTCAGGCCATTACCATGTCTGGAAGGCCAGCAAGGAGAGGCAGACAGGCGCGAGCCGATAAAAGAGGGCAAGCAGGCTCTGTGTCTAGAGACAACAGTGCTGGTCGTGGACGCGGTGCATTGTCATCAGCACGTGGCCATGGGACATGCTTGTCCTTCTTTTCTGCAGCTGGACATGTTGAACCGCAACATGCCAACGACTTGGTAGAGTGGATGACCAAGCCCTCTTCATCCTCCTCATCCTCTCTCACCCAGTCTCAGGGTAGTAGAAAAGCAGCTGCCAACACATCGTCGTCCCTCCTCTCAATGTCATCATCAGTGACTCCTTCCCTAGACCCACCACGTCCTCCTGAGGAGTCTCCTGAACTCTTTGAGCACAGTGTTGGGTACATGCTCCAGGAGGATGCCCAGTGTTTGGTGGGCTCTGATGATGACACTCAGCTAGAGGAAGGCAGTAGCGTGAGCACAGAGAGAGGGGATGCTCAAGAAGGACAGCAATCTGGCAGTCATGTTCCACAAGCTGCAGCATACTGCCAGGTTTGCTACAGCGATGAAGAGGGAGGGGATGATGAGGGCACTGACTCCACGTGGGTGCCTGGAAGGAGGGAGGAGGAGGAGGAGGGGGAGGAGGCACATGTCCAACGAGGCAGGATGCCCTCCGGGGCCAGCTTAGGGGCAGCACACCGACTGAATCACACCGCAGAGCTCCGCCTGCGCAGAGCGCTTCCTCTGCGCAGAGCACTTCCTCTGCGCGTTATTCTAAAAGTTCTTTGGTGTGGGCCTTTTTTGAGACGAGTGCATCAGATCGCACCGCTGCTATTTGCAACATATGTCTCAAGCGTATCTCACGTGGCCAAAACATCAGCCGCTTGGGCACCACATGCTTGACCAGACATATGTTGACCTGCCATGCAGCTCGTTGGCAAGCATACCTCAAAGACCCACACCAAAGAACAAAGCGGACCTCTCCTTGCTCCTCATCAGCTGGCATCTCCAACCCCACTAGACCTTCAGTCCTCTCTGAAACCTGCTCTGAGAGGAATGAAGGTGTAGAATTAGGTGTGTCACAGCCAAGTGCTTCCAGGAACTCTGCTAGTGGTACATCCACGTCCGATTATAGCAGACAAATGTCCCTGCCCCAGCTGCTGGACCGGCGGAAGAAGTTTACTCCCAGCCATCCACATGCCCAGCGGTTGAATGCTAGCTTGGCTAAATTGCTAGCACTTCAACTGCTGCCTTTTCAGTTGGTAGACTCGGCCCCCTTCCGTGAGTTTGTACAATGTGCGGTTCCTCAGTGGCAGGTCCCCAAACGCCACTTTTTCTCACGGAAGGCAATTCCGGCTCTCTACCGGCATGTGGAAGGCAATGTCCTTGCCTCGCTGGACAGGGCGGTCAGTGGTAAGGTGCATATTACCGCTGACTCATGGTCCAGCAGGCATGGACAGGGACGTTACCTGTCTTTCACGGCCCATTGGGTCACTCTTCTGGCTGCTGGGAAGGATGCAGGACAAGGTGCAGTAGTATTGGAGGTTGTTCCGCCACCACGCCTCCAAAATGCTACTATTGGTTGTGACACACCTCTCTCCTCCACCCCCTCCTCTTCTTCTTCCTCCATGGCCTCTTCCAGTGCTCTGTCCTCAGAACCAGCGGTGCTCCGTAGGCGTTGCAGGGGCTACGCAAGTATGCAGGCAAAACGATGCCATGCCGTGCTTGCGCTGGTTTGTTTGGGGGACAGGAGCCACACTGGGGCGGATGTTTTGTCAGCTCTGCAGGGGCAGGCCGAGAGGTGGTTGACGCCACGCCAGCTTAAGCCAGGAATGGTGGTTTGCGACAATGGCACCAACCTCCTCTCCGCCCTCCGACAGGGACAACTGACCCATGTGCCCTGTGTAGCTCACGTCCTTAACCTGGTGGTGCAGCGGTTCTTGGGCAGGTACCCCGGCTTACAGGATGTCCTGAAACAGGCCAGGAGAGTCTGTGTGCATTTCCGCCGATCATTTAATGCCTGTGCTCGGCTGGCTGAGCTCCAAAAGGAGTTGAACCTGCCCAAGAACCGCCTTATATGTGACATGCCCACCAGATGGAACTCAACATTGGCCATGCTGCAGCGGCTGCACACGCAGCAGAGGGCCATCAATGAGTACCTGTGCGACTACGGCACCAGGACAGGGTCAGGAGAGCTTGGTTTTTTCTCACCACGCCAGTGGGGCATGATCAGGGATGCATGCACTGTCCTGTCACCATTTGAGGAGGCCACAAGGATGGTGAGCAGTGACAGTGCATGCATCAGTGACACTATACCTCTTGTCCACCTCTTGGAGCATACGCTGCGTGGAATAATGGACAGGGCACTTGAGGCAGAACAGAGGCAGGAAGAGGAGGACTTCCTTGCCTCTCAAGGCCCCCTTTATCCAGACAGTGTTCCTGCTGTGCCACCCATCACACAGGAAGAGGGTGAGGAGGAGGAAGAGGAGGAGGAGGATGATTGTGTCAGCATGGAGGTGGAGGCTGGCACTCAGCATCAGCAGCAGCAGTCTTATAGGGATGATTTACAGTCCCAAGAAACACGTGGACTTGTACGTGGCTGGGAGGAGGTAGCTGCGGATCATGTTGTCCTTAGTGACCCAGAGGACTCCGGACCGAATGCCTCAGCTAACCTACGCTGCATGGCCTCCCTGATCCTGCAAAGCCTGCGGAAGGATCCTCGTATTCTTCGGATCAAGGAGAGGGACCATTACTGGCTGGCCACTCTCCTTGATCCACGGTACAAGGGTAAGGTTGCCGACCTTATCTTGCCATCGCAGAGGGAGCAGAGGATGAGACATCTCCGGGAGGCCTTGCAGAAAGCTCTGTGCAACGCGTTCCCAGAGACTGGGAGGTCACAAACTCCTGGTCCTGGACAACGTGTTGCTGAGGCATCAGTCAGAAGGAGCGGTGGAGAAGGTGGCCGTCTGACTGATGCTTTCAGACAATTTTTTAGTCCGCAGCCCCAAGGTATGATTGGTTCCAGCACCCATCGCCAGCGTCTAATTTACATGGTGCAGGAATACCTAGGGGCAAGGTCAGACTTGGACACCTTTCCCACTGAAAATCCTCTGGCTTACTGGGTCTTGAGGATGGATCACTGGCCAGAGCTTGCACAGTATGCAATTGAGCTACTGGCCTGTCCTGCATCCAGCGTTCTTTCGGAACGCACCTTCAGTGCTGCTGGTGGCTTCGTTACCGATCACAGGGTGCGCCTGTCCACCGAATCAGTTGATCGACTGACCTTCATCAAGATGAATCAGTCTTGGATCACCCACAGCTACCAAGCACCTGAAGCTGATGTAACCGAATAATTTTTTTTGAAATACCACATCCCTTCAAGACTGCCTATGCTGATGCTGAGTGACTGTCCTGTTATGTTGATTGTCTATCCTCTTCCTCCTCCGCTGATATGTTGGAAGAACATTTTTGGTTCTGGGTGATGCCAGCAGCCCAATTTTTCTGCCCCTGTTTAACAGGGGCGTTTAAGTACAATTTTTGATGCAATGCTTTGCAGCAGGGCTAATTCCTGCAATAAAAATAGAGTGTATGGCAGAGGTTGCAGTGTGATGGCACCAGTGCCTAAGGCCCAATTTTTCTGCCCCTGTTTAACAGGGGCGTTTAAGTACAATTTTTGATGCAATGCTTTGCAGCAGGGCTAATTCCTGCAAAAAAACTAGAGTGTATGGCAGAGGTTGCAGTGTGATGGCACCAGTGCCTAAGGCCCAATTTTTCTGCCCCTGTTTAACAGGGGCGTTTAAGTACAATTTTTGATGCAATGCTTTGCAGCAGGGCTAATTCCTGCAAAAAAACTAGAGTGTATGGCAGAGGTTGCAGTGTGATGGCACCAGTGCCTAAGGCCCAATTTTTCTGCCCCTGTTTAACAGGGGCGTTTAAGTACAATTTTTGATGCAATGCTTTGCAGCAGGGCTAATTCCTGCAAAAAAACTAGAGTGTATGGCAGAGGTTGCAGTGTGATGGCACCAGTGCCTAAGGCCCAATTTTTCTGCCCCTGTTTAACAGGGGCATTTAAGTACAATTTTTGATGCAATGCTTTGCAGCAGGGCTAATTCCTGCAATAAAACTAGAGTGTATGGCAGAGGTTGCAGTGTGATGGCACCAGTGCCTAAGGCCCAATTTTTCTGCCCCTGTTTAACAGGGGCGTTTAAGTACAATTTTTGATGCAATGCTTTGCAGCAGGGCTAATTCCTGCAATAAAACTAGAGTGTATGGCAGAGGTTGCAGTGTGATGGCACCAGTGCCTAAGGCCCAATTTTTCTGCCCCTGTTTAACAGGGACATGTAATTACAATTCTTGATATAATATTTCACAGGAGGGCCCCTTCCTGTGCCCACCCAGAGTAACTGTGAGGACTTATAGTGTTGTGGCACCAGCACCACAACCACCAAAGGTCAATTTTTCTACCACTGTTCAACAATGGCATGTAATTACAATTCTTGATATAATCGTTCACAGCAGGGCGCTCCAGCGCCCACCAAGAGTCACTTTGAGGGCTTACAATGTTGTTGCAAAACCAACACCTTGTTCCGCCATTTCTGCAGAGCATATAGGGCAGGCCCCTACTTTCAAACATCCAATTTACAAACATCTCCTACTTGCAAACGGAAGGAGACAACAGCAAGTGAGATGAAAAAAGATGGACGACAAAACAAATTATACAGGGGTGATAACCCTTCCCTATGTTTTCCAAAAAGCTTAAAAATATTTTTTTTGACTGGAGCTACACTTTAAAAATGTACCAGTTGAAAATTACAAACAGATTCAACTTAACACAACAAACCTACACAGTCCCAGTCTTGTTTGCACCGCCTGTATACTGCTGTTCTGAGCATATAGGGCCTGGGGGCCACACGCATTTCCTTTTTTTAATATGGGTACAGGGTTCCCCTTAATATGCGTACAAGACCCAAATAGGCTGGTAATGGGCAGGGAGGGCTACCCATGCCATTTTTCTGAATGATTTTCAACCATATTGCAGGAACCAGATATAACATTAAAACCGCAAGCAGTTTTAAATGGTGTTATTTCCGCTTAATGTCATTTTGTGCAGGGACTGTTCTAAACACGGGAAACACGTGGCACTTCACAGGCATACTACAGACACCCACCAGGCACCATATTTAAAGGAATATTTCACTTTTTTTTTTTCACTTTAATCGTCATTAAAATCAGTGCTCCCACCAAAACGGTAGTTTTTAAAACTTTTTTTTGCAGTGACCCATGTCCCCTGAGGCAGGAGGCAGGTCGCCAAACCCTTTTTAGGACACTATCTTGCATATTAGCCGTTAAAATTAGCACTTTCCAATTCGAACGTTCGAGTCCCATAGACTTCAATGGGGTTCTAACGTTCGTACCGAACGCGGGGGTCGTTCGCAAGTTCTGGTGCGAACCGAACCGGGGGGTGTTCGGCTCATCCCTAGTCACATGTAGGGATGAGCCGAACACCCCCCGGTTCGGTTCGCACCAGAACTTTCGAACGGACTCCGCGTTCGTTACGAACGTTAGAACCCCATTGAAGTCTATGGGACTCGAACGTTCGAAATGGAAAGTGCTAATTTTAACGGCTAATATGCAAGGTATTGTCCTAAAAAGGGTTTGGGGACCTGACTCCTGCCTCAGGGGACATGGGTCAATGCAAAAAAAAGTTTTAAAAATGGCCGTTTTGGCGGGAACACTGATTTTAATGACGATTAAAGTGAAAAAAAAAGTGAAATATTCCTTTAAATATGGTGCCTGGGGGGTGTCTGTAGTATGCCTGTGAAGTGCCACGTGTTTCCCGTGTTTAGAACAGTCCCTGCACAAAATGACATTAAACAGAAATAACACCATTTAAAACTGCTTGCGGTTTTAATGTTATATCTGGTTCCTGCAATATGGTTGAAAATCATTCAGAAAAATGGCATGGGTAGCCCTCCCTGCCCATTACCAGCCTATTTGGGTCTTGTACGCATATTAAGGGGAACCCCGTACCCATATTAAAAAAAGGAAATGCGTGTGGCCCCCAGGCCCTATATACTCAGAACAGCAGTATACAGGCGGTGCAAACAAGACAGGGACTGTGTAGGTTTGTTGTGCTAAGTTGAATCTGTTTGTAATTTTCAACTGGTACATTTTTAACCACTTGCTTACTGGGCACTTAAACCCCCCTCAGTCCCAGACCAATTTTCAGCTTTCAGCGCTGATGCACTTTGAATGACAATTGCGCGGGCATACAACACTGTACCCAAATGAAATTTTTATCATTTTTTTCCCACAAATAGAACTTTCTTTTGGTGGTATTTAGTTACAGCTCGGAGTTTTATTTTTTGCTAAACAAACAAAAAAAGATGCAAAAAAAAAAAAATCATGTTTTAATAGTTTGTTATAAAATTTTGCAAACGGGTCATTTTTCTCCTTCATTGAAGTGCGCTGATTAGGCGGCACTGATAGGCTGCATTGGTGGGCACTGATGGGCTGCATTGGTGGGCACTGATGGGCTGCATTGGTGGGCACTGATGGGCTGCATTGGTGGGCACTGATGGGCTGCATTGGTGGGCACTGATAGGCTGCATTGGTGGGCACTGATAGGCATAGTTAAGGCGGCACTAATAGGCACAGATAAGGCGGCACCGATGGGCACAGATAAGGCGGCACTGATGGGCAAAGATGGGCACAGATAAGATGGCACGGATGGGTGGCACGGATAAGTGGCACGGATGGGTGGCACTGATGGGCAATGATAGGTACCACAGATAGATGGGACTGATGGACACTGATAGGTGGCACTGATAGGTGGCTCTGATAGGTGGCACTGCTGGGCACTGATGGGCGGCACTGCTGGGCGGCACTGGGGTGCAGCACCTTTGAGGCAGATTGTGGGCACTGTGGGTGGCACTGTGGGTGGCACTGTGGGGTGGCACTGTGGGGTGGCACTGTGGGTGGCACTGTGGGTGGCACTGTGGGTGGCACTGTGGGCACTATGGGCACTGACGGGGGGCACTTACTTTTGCTTTTACTTTTACTTCAGGGTGGCACTGCGGGAGGCAGGTGGGCACTGGCAGGTGGCAGGTGGTCCCTTGTATTGATGGCCGTGATCGGGACTGATGTCCCGATCACGGCCGCCAGGGATCGGCTTTTTTTTTTTCTCCTCGCGCTGTCAGCGCGAGGAGGAATAATAGCCGATTACCGGCTCCGTTCTATCACATGATCAGCTGTCATTGGCTGACAGCTGATCACGTGATAAGGGGTCGGGATCGACCCCTTGCACGGATCGGTGATCAGGCGAGTCTCATGGACTCGCCGATCACAGAGCGCGCCGCGTGCGCCCCTCAGGGGGTGCGCAGGCCGCTCGTACACGGGACGACGTCAATAGACGTAGTCCCGGAAATGTAGGTCCGCGCTAATGCCGTCATTTGGCAATAGCGCGGATCCCAAGTGGTTAAAGTGTAGTTCCAGTCAAAAAAACTATTTTAAAGCTTTTTGGAAAACATAGGGAAGGGTTATCACCCCTGTATAATTTGTTTTGTCGTCCATCTTTTTTCATCTCACTTGCTGTTGTCTCCTTCCGTTTGCAAGTAGGAGATGTTTGTAAATTGGATGTTTGAAAGTAGGGGCCTGCCCTATATGCTCTGCAGAAATGGCGGAACAAGGTGTTGGTTTTGCCACAACATTGTAAGCCCTCAAAGTGACTCTTGGTGGGCGCTGGAGCGCCCTGCTGTGAACGATTATATCAAGAATTGTAATTACATGCCATTGTTGAACAGTGGTAGAAAAATTGACCTTTGGTGGTTGTGGTGCTGGTGCCACAACACTATAAGTCCTCACCGTTACTCTGGGTGGGCACAGGAAGGGGCCCTCCTGTGAAATATTATATCAAGAATTGTAATTACATGTCCCTGTTAAACAGGGGCAGAAAAATTGGGCCTTAGGCACTGGTGCTGGTGCCATCACACTGCAACCTCTGCCATATACTCTAGTTTTATTGCAGGAATTAGCCCTGCTGCAAAGCATTGCATCAAAAATTGTACTTAAATGCCCCTGTTAAACAGGGGCAGAAAAATTGGGCCTTAGGCACTGGTGCTGGTGCCACCACACTCCAACCTCTGCCATATACTCTAGTTTCATTGCAGGAATTAGCCCTGCTGCAAAGCATTGCATCAAAAATTGTACTTAAACGCCCCTGTTTAACAGGGGCAGAAAAATTGGGCCTTAGGCACTGGTGCTGGTGCCACCACACTCCAACCTCTGCCATATACTCTAGTTTTATTGCAGGAATTAGCCCTGCTGCAAAGCATTGCATCAAAAATTGTACTTAAACGCCCCTGTTAAACAGGGGCAGAAAAATTGGGCCTTAGGCACTGGTGCTGGCGCCACCACACTCCAACCTCTGCCATATACTCTAGTTTTATTGCAGGAATTAGCCCTGCTGCAAAGCATTGCATCAAAAATTGTACTTAAACGCCCCTGTTAAACAGGGGCAGAAAAATTGGGCCTTAGGCACTGGTGCTGGTGCCACCACACTCCAACCTCTGCCATATACTCTAGTTTTATTGCAGGAATGTGTGATCGGTAACAAAGCCACCAGCAGCACTGAAGGTGCGTTCCGAAAGAACGCTGGATGCAGGACAGGCCAGTAGCTCAATTGCATACTGTGCAAGCTCTGGCCAGTGATCCATCCTCAAGACCCAGTAAGCCAGAGCATTTTCGGTGGGAAAGGTGTCCAAGTCTGACCTTGCCCCTAGGTATTCCTGCACCATGTAAATTAGACGCTGGCGATGGGTGCTGGAACCAATCATACCTTGAGGCTGCGGACTAAAAAATTGTCTGAAAGCATCAGTCAGACGGCCACCTTCTCCACCACTCCTTCTGACCGATGCCTCAGCAACACGTTGTCCAGGACCAGGAGTTTGTAACCTCCCAGTCTCTGGGAACGCGTTGCACAGAGCTTTCTGCAAGGCCTCCCGGAGATGTCTCATCCTCTGCTCCCTCTGCGATGGCAAGATAAGGTCGGCAACCTTACCCTTGTACCGTGGATCAAGGAGAGTGGCCAGCCAGTAATGGTCCCTCTCCTTGATCCGAAGAATACGAGGATCCTTCCGCAGGCTTTGCAGGATCAGGGAGGCCATGCAGCATAGGTTAGCTGAGGCATTCGGTCCGGAGTCCTCTGGGTCACTAAGGACAACATAATTCGCAGCTACCTCCTCCCAGCCACGTACAAGTCCACGTGTTTCTTGGGACTGTAAATCATCCCTATAAGACTGCTGCTGCTGATGCTGAGTGCCAGCCTCCACCTCCATGCTGACACAATCATCCTCCTCCTCCTCTTCCTCCTCCTCACCCTCTTCCTGTGTGATGGGTGGCACAGCAGGAACACTGTCTGGATAAAGGGGGCCTTGAGAGGCAAGGAAGTCCTCCTCTTCCTGCCTCTGTTCTGCCTCAAGTGCCCTGTCCATTATTCCACGCAGCGTATGCTCCAAGAGGTGGACAAGAGGTACAGTGTCACTGATGCATGCACTGTCACTGCTCACCATCCTTGTGGCCTCCTCAAACGGTCACAGGACAGTGCATGCATCCCTGATCATGCCCCACTGGCATGGTGAGAAAAAACCAAGCTCCAATGACCCTGTCATGGTGCCGTAGTCGCACAGGTACTCATTGATGGCCCTCTGCTGCGTGTGCAGCCGCTGCAGCATGGCCAATGTTGAGTTCCATCTGGTGGGCATGTCACATATAAGGCGGTTCTTGGGCAGGTTCAACTCCTTTTGGAGCTCAGCCAGCCGAGCACAGGCATTAAATGATCGGCGGAAATGCACACAGACTTTCCTGGCCTGCTTCAGGACATCCTGTAAGCCGGGGTACCTGCCCAAGAACCGCTGAACCACCAGGTTAAGGACGTGAGCTACACAGGGCACATGGGTCAGTTGTCCCTGTCGGAGGGCGGAGAGGAGGTTGGTGCCATTGTCGCAAACCACCATTCCTGGCTTAAGCTGGCGTGGCGTCAACCACCTCTCGGCCTGCCCCTGCAGAGCTGACAAAACATCCGCCCCAGTGTGGCTCCTGTCCCCCAAACAAACCAGCGCAAGCACGGCATGGCATCGTTTTGCCTGCGTACTTGCGTAGCCCCTGCAACGCCTACGGAGCACCTCTGGTTCTGAGGACAGAGCACTGGAAGAGGCCATGGAGGAAGAAGAAGAGGAGGGGGTGGAGGAGAGAGGTGTGTCACAACCAATAGTAGCATTTTGGAGGCGTGGTGGCGGAACAACATCCAACACTACTGCACCTTGTCCTGCATCCTTCCCAGCAGCCAGAAGAGTGACCCAATGGGCCGTGAAAGACAGGTAACGTCCCTGTCCATGCCTGCTGGACCATGAGTCAGCGGTAATATGCACCTTACCGCTGACCGCCCTGTCCAGCGAGGCAAGGACATTGCCTTCCACATGCCGGTAGAGAGCCGGAATCGCCTTCCGTGAGAAAAAGTGGCGTTTGGGGACCTGCCACGGAGGAACCGCACATTGTACAAACTCACGGAAGGGGGCCGAGTCTACCAACTGAAAAGGCAGCAGTTGAAGTGCTAGCAATTTAGCCAAGCTAGCATTCAACCGCTGGGCATGTGGATGGCTGGGAGTAAACTTCTTCCGCCGGTCCAGCAGCTGGGGCAGGGACATTTGCCTGCTATAATCGGACGTGGATGTACCACTAGCAGAGTTCCCGGAAGCACTTGGCTGTGACACACCTAATTCTACACCTTCATTCCTCTCAGAGCAGGTTTCAAAGAGGACTGAAGGTCTAGTGGGGTTGGAGATGCCAGCTGATGAGGAGCAAGGAGAGGTCCGCTTTGTTCTTTGGTGTGGGTCTCTGAGGAACGCTTGCCAACGAGCTGCATGGCAGGTCAACATATGTCTGGTCAAGCATGTGGTGCCCAAGCGGCTGATGTTTTGGCCACGTGAGATACGCTTGAGACATATGTTGCAAATAGCAGCGGTGCGATCTGATGCACTCGTCTCAAAAAAGGCCCACACCAAAGAACTTTTAGAATAACGCGCAGAGGAAGCGCTCTGCGCAGGCGGAGCTCTGCGGTGTGATTCAGTCGGTGTGCTGCCCCTAAGCTGGCCCCCGGAGGGCATCCTGCCTCGTTGGACATGTGCCTCCTCCTCCTCCTCCTCCCTCCTTCCAGGCACCCACGTGGAGTCAGTGCCCTCATCATCCCCTCCCTCTTCATCGCTGTAGCAAACCTGGCAGTATGCTGCAGCTTGTGGAACATGACTGCCAGATTGCTGTCCTTCTTGAGCATCCCCTCTCTCTGCACTCACGCTACTGCCTTCCTCTAGCTGAGTGTCATCATCAGAACCCACCAAACACTGGGCATCCTCCTGGAGCATGTACCCAACACTGTGCTCAAAGAGTTCAGGAGACTCCTCAGGAGGACGTGGTGGGTCTAGGGAAGGAGTCACTGATGATGACATTGAGAGGAGGGAAGACGATGCGTTGGCAGCTGCTTTGCTACTACCCTGAGACTGGGTGAGAGAGGATGAGGAGGATGAAGAGGGCTTGGTCATCCACTCTACCAAGTCGTTGGCATGTTGCGGTTCAACATGTCCAGCTGCAGAAAAGAAGGACAAGCATGTCCCATGGCCACGTGCTGATGACAATGCACAGCGTCCACGACCAGCACTGTTGTCTCTAGACACAGAGCCTGCTTGCCCTCTTTTATCGGCTCGCGCCTGTCTGCCTCTCCTTGCTGGCCTTCCAGACATGGTAATGGCCTGAAGGGAGTTGGGTAAAACAGTAGTTGGGTAGTTTATATTGAGCTGGAGGCACACAACACCCACTAACTCCTGCAGATGCCTTTTTTATAGAACAGCAGAGATAAAGGGGTATATACAGATGTATACTGTGCTGTGCTGGAAGCACATACAACTTCCAATAACTCCTGCAGATGACAATTGGGCCCAAAAAGAGAACAGCTATGTAGGTGGATTATAGCGGTATGTACTGGGTACAGAGCACGCAGACAGCACGCACTATCTCCTGACACTACTGACTGCAAGCTCTATTGTTAAAGATGGACCACTAGTTATATAGGTGAGGTGAATATCACGGTGTATACTGCGGTCAGGGCACGCAGACAATAACCAGAAAACAGCAGAGTTAAAGGGGTATATACAGATGTATACTGTGCTGTGCTGGAAGCACACACAACTTCCAATAACTCCTGCAGATGACAATTGGGCCCAAATAGAGAACAGCTATGTAGGTGGATTATAGCGGTATGTACTGGGTACAGAGCACGCAGACAGCACGCACTATCTCCTGACACTACTGACTGCAAGCTCTATTGTTAAAGATGGACCACTAGTTATATAGGTGAGGTGAATATTACGGTGTATACTGCGGTCAGGGCACGCAGACAATAACCAGAAAACACCAGAGTTAAAGGGGTATATACAGATGTATACTGTGCTGTGCTGGAAGCACACACAACTTCCAATAACTCCTGCAGATGACAATTGGGCTCAAATAGAGAACAGCTATGTAGGTGGATTATAGCGGTATGTACTGGGTACAGAGCACGCAGACAGCATGCACTATCTCCTGACACTACTGACTGCAAGCTCTATTGTTAAAGCTACATCACTAGCTATATAGGTGAGGTGAATATAGTGGTGTATACTGCGGTCAGGGCACAGACAATAACCACTACACAAGAGCAAGATAGGAAATCAGCCAAAAA
Source organism: Lithobates pipiens (assembly GCF_037356315.1). Classification (NCBI taxonomy): domain Eukaryota; kingdom Metazoa; phylum Chordata; class Amphibia; order Anura; family Ranidae; genus Lithobates; species Lithobates pipiens. The sequence continues at coordinate 518,290,617 of NW_027507758.1, forward strand.
ACGATTGGTGTGTAACTGTGTTGAAGGTACACAGAACACCTACTGCTTCAGATGCCAACACACTACACGAGGCCGCCTCAAAGGCGGCCTTATATAGTGTGGGGCGTGCACTACACAGCCTGAGCTATGATTGGCCACAGGCATCCTGCCTGTGGCCAATCATGGCTCTCCTCGCTGCTGGCGCTGCGATTGGCCAAGCATGCGGGGTCACAGTGCATGCTTGGCCAATCATGAGCCAGCAATGCACTGCGCCACCGCAGTGCATTGTGGTCCGCGCGCGCCACACGAATTTTGACGCGAACGGACCAAGAGTTCGGATTTCGCCGAACGGACGAACAGCCAATGTTTGAGTCGAACATGCGTTCGACTCGAACACGAAGCTCATCCCTAGTCACATGGAATAAAACAGCAACCTTTTGGAAAATTACACACGTGGTACTGTAAAGTGTAGTGAATCCAGCCTATTGTCAGTTGCACTGTAAGACTTCAGATTTGCAGCCTATAAACAAAAGCTTATCTGGTGCAGCTGTGTGTGGTAGCCGATCAGCTTTTAACTTTAGCTTGATCAATTAAGCTTTGTTAATTTTTTTATAGTGAAGTGCAACACTATCAACAGTTAAAAGCAAAGTTCAATCCAAAACAAACAAATGTATCAAAAAAAGAATTTAGCACCCAGTGCTTCTATTGACAAACATGAAGCTTCTTGTGTGAACAATGTATCAAACTTTTGTGACAAATAATCCACCACCAGTTTTAATGCCTGCTCACCTCGAGCTGTATAATAAAACACCTTTCAATATCATCTGACCAGAGTTGTATACTCCAGACAGTCACCACCTCACTCCACTCCCCAGATATTGAGAATCAGCTTTTCCTCCTGACTCTTCCTCCTCTCACAAACTCCACTGTATATCATATTGGACAAAAAAACAGTTTTATTGTCCCCCATTCATTTCACCACTCTAGATGTGACTGTAGTGGTGGTGTGATGTCACAGACCCTGCTCTTCCCTCCTCTCGTTGCTCCCTCCTATTGGGCTTCCTCAGTAAGGGAGTATATTCTACTGAGGAAGCCCAATAGGAGGGCGCAACATGTCTAGGAGGGAGGAGCTGAGTCTGTGATGTCAGACCACCACTAAGGTCTATTCTAGAGTGGTGAGCTGGCTGTTGAATGTACTAAACAAGCGCATGTTGTTTTATTTCTTGTAAGTGTTTTTAAATGAGCGGGGGACAATAAAACTGTTTATATGGAGAACACTATGGTGTTCCTTTTTTGTCCCATATGATATACAGTGGAGTTCGTGTGAGCAGGAAGAGTCAGGAGGATAAGCTGATTCTCAACATCTGGAGAGTGGAGTGGGAAGGTGACTGTTTGGAGTATACAGCACTGGTCGGATGATAATGAAAGGCATTTTATTATACAGCTGAAGGTGAGCAGGCATTACAGCTGGTGGTGGATTGTTTGTCACAAGAAGTTTGTTCATTTGTCAATAGAAGCACTGGGTGCTGGATGATTTTTTTGCTACATTTGTTTGTTTTTGATTGGACATTATTTTTAACTGTTGATAGTGTTGAACTTCACTATAAAAATTTAACAATATATGTATATTTTTGGGGTGAGGTGAATATACCTGAAAGTGTCACAGCTGGCACAACATGATACTAGTTTGATATTTTCCCAGCACAATTTAGTATGTTTATTTTCATTTTAAAAGGGTTTTGCAGCGCTGGTTGTAATAATTTATTTATCAATCAACCTCTTGCCTACAGGACACTTACACCCCCTTCTTGTCCAAGCCATTTTTAGGCTTTCAGCACCGTCGCACTTTGAATGACAATTGTGGGGGCGTGCTACACTGTACCCAAACAATTTTTTTTATAATTTTCTTCACACAAATAGAGTTTTCATTTGATGGTATTTAATCACTGCTGGGTTTTTATTTTTTACAAAAAAAAAGACCAACAATTTTGAAAAAAAAATTTTTTTACTTTTTTCTGTCAGTAAATTTTGTAACAAAGTAATTTTTCGCCTTCACTGATGTGCGCTGATGAGGCGGCAATGATGGGCACTGATAGGCTGAACTGGTGGGCAATGATGATGTGGAACTTATGGGCACTGATTAGGTGGCACTGATGAGGAGGCACTAATATGCCATACTTATGGACACTGATAGGTGCCACTGATATGTGGCACTGATGAGCACTGATAGGAGGCACTGATTTGCACTATTGGGCACTAATAGGCTCCACTGATGGGCACTGATAGGCAGCACTGGTGGGCAATGATAGGTGGCACTGATGGACATTGATGGGTGGCACTGATAGATGACACTGATGGGCATTATTTGACAGCAGTGATGGGCATTGATGGGCAGCACTGATAGCCAGAACTAACTGGCATCACTAATGGGCACTGATTGCTGCAACTGGTGGGCACTGATTGCTGGAATTGGTGGGCAATGGTGGGCACTGATTGGTGACACTATATTGATATATTGTAAGCAGGGCACTAATGATCAGTGCCCTGATTACATTCCTAGATGTCCCCCTGCATGGAGATGCTGCTGATCGGCTCTCCCCACCACAGGCTGTCAGTGGGAGGCGAGGAGAGCCGATTACTGGCATCTCCATGTTTACAAGTGAGCGGTTGTGATTGGACACAGCCAATCACATGGTTAAAGAGCCTCTGACATGGCTCTTTACAGAGATCGGGGTTAATCGCCGCGCTGCGTGTCCCCACAGGTGCACGAGGGTGGCCATTCTGGGATGCCGTCATATGATGGCATCCCAGAACGAGAACTGCACCACTCCACCATAATTTGACAATGGGCGGGCGGCAACTAGTTAAACTTTGCCCAAAAAACCTAGAAGCTGATTGGTTTATATACAGAGCTGCACCAGATTTCATACTCTCCAGTTTTAGTAAATCAACTCCATAGTGTTTTATGGGGAAAGATAAAAAAATAATAATTGTATAAATTATTTATACATACATTTCTAACTAGATCTTCTTTCACTTCCTTCTTTAAATTTAGATTCCCATCTAGTTTTGTTTTTTAATACTTTGTCCTGTGTTTAACTGCTAAAGATAACTTGATCTAGCCATCAAATCACATAAAGTAAAATTACCAGTGCTGCCATCCTGTTGAATCTGCAAATTATAATACTTATCATATAATCAGTTGCTTTACACCAGGGGATGACACTGCATTCTAAGTCCAGGCTGCATACATGACCTGACCTTTTTTACAGGCTGAGATTAAAACTTACTACTACCCACTACAATGAACCACCTCTTAGAATTCCCCTATTAAATAGCATAACTTCATAGACCAAATAGAGACACTTCAATTTGATGGTTAAATGACAGGGACAGGGCAGAAATTAATGATGACTTGGAGAGAAGATAAGGCTATCTAGACCTAGAATACAGATTCAGCTTTAGGCTCAAACACATTTATTAGGAGAGCAGTATAGGAATATGAAGGCTCAAAAAGGTGCTTACAATTCATTAGTAATGTTAGTTTATGCAAATTGGCAGACAAGTCAGGTTCACTACTGTTAGGGGTGTTCTTACAATAAAGCTATTCACAGAGGCTGCTGTAAACATAGAGTGCCAAAGCCTTCTGTAAAAAGAAAGTCCCAGTATCTGCTTTGGCTTACCCAACTCTTGCTCCGCTTATTTGCAGGCCCTCTCAGCAGGATATCGCCTAAAGAAGCTGACCAAATATGTAATCAGAATAGCCCACTATAAGTTGACTCTGGGTCACAGAAGAACATTGGTAAATGTAATCCTGTGATCTAAAAGAGAAGTATAATCAAAAAGTTAGTGTAAACTATATAAGCTTCAACATGTTAATGTAATTTCAAAAATAAGGTTTAACCCTTTTAACCTGCAACTTTCATTAAAATGTAACTAATAAAGGCTTGGTAAATGCCAAATTTATTCCATCCAGATCAGACAGGCTTTGTCTCTGGTAGACAGGCCCCAGGTGCCATTATCAATCTTATTAGGAAGACTAAACTCTCCAAACCTCCTTCTCTGCTCCTATCAATAGACGCAGAGAAGGCATTTGATAGAGTCCATTGGGAGTTCCTTAGGGTGGTCCTGCACAAATTTTAGTATAATGGTTTGGTTACACTGCACTATCCCCTCTCTCTACTCCCCCTCCCCACAGCAAAGGTGCTTACTTTGGGTAAGTTATTAAAAGCTATTACTATATCTAATGGCAGAAGGCAGGGGTGTCTGCTTTCCCAATTGTTTTCACTTTAATCATGGAACCGTTAGCTGACAAGATTAATTCTAATCCCCTTATCACAGGTATTCAGCTTCATGCGTCTGATCATAAAATAAGCTTATTTGCAAACAACATCATTTTAATGGTCACTAATCCCAAAATCTCTCTCCCAGAGATACAAAGTACACCCTCTCTCAATTTAGCAAGGCTTCCGAGTATAAACTCAATGCTAGTAAATCCCACATACTAGGCCATCCACACCTAAATCACAGCTTCTCTCACACTTCCCTTTTCAATTACCTTTTCATTAAGCTTATGATCTACCAGATCCATCTCCACCATAGATTCTTCCACTTGTACTCCCCCTAATATGTATGATCCATGTGTATTCTTAGCCCCCATGTGCATAACTTTACATTTATCAATATAAACCTCATTTGTCACATAGTTGCCCAATTAAACAGTGCATTGAGGTTGGCTTGTAAATTGGAGACATCCTGTAAGGACGTTATTCCAATGCATAGCTTGGTGTCATCTGCAAAGACTGAAATGGTACTTTTAATTCAAGACCCTATATTATTTATAAATATATTAAAAAGTAAGGGTCCCAACAAAGAACATTGGTGTACACCACTAATAATCTTATACCGAACAACATGTTCGACGGGACTAGAAAAAGGAAGTTCAATAGCCAGTAACCAATAGCTTCTGTCTCATAGTTAAATCTGAGCATGCGTGAGTTTTGATGTGTCAGAACTGCATACACACAATCAGAAATTGCAAAATCCAAGTATACTATGTCCACAGCCACTCCTTTGTCCAAGGTTTTGTTCCTCTCCTCATAAAAGAAATCAGATTTGTCTAACTTCTGTCTCTCGTGAATCCATGCTGTCTCTTCCCAGCCCTCAAAGATGAGTACTCTTCCTACAACCATTAATGTCCTTCAACAATTTATTCCAGACCTCCTGCTCCATTGTGGAGGTCCAAAGGTATTGCAAATTATTTCCAATCTATATATGAACCAAACTTTGAATCTCTCAGTAGTCAATGGGACTTACTCAGATGCATACACATATCTACAAATTTACAATTTCCTCTATAGACACTCATTGCCACTTAGCTTTAAACTCCCTACTATCACTTTTTCAGTGATAGTCCTCACACTTTATGGGGCATAGCTATGTTTTATTCACTATTGAATGGCAATTTTAAATCCAACACCATGCTTAAATGGGAATCGGTTCGGAAATATCAGAGTCATTTTCTGAGCATACATGGTATGCAGCATTTTTTCATACCTAAAGATCTTCCCACTGCACGAACCACTGGCAACTGCACCAGAAAGTAGTTCACCACTGGTACCTTACCCTTTTCTGACTTTCTAAAATTTACCAATCATGCTGGTGGCAATGCAGAGAGATTGGCTCCCTATATGACATACTATGGAGCTGTAAATTGATCCATTCGTACTGGAACAACATTTTTGTTCTAATCTCCAAACTTATGGGAATTTAATTACCACCTGATCTGTCCCTTGCTCTTCTTCATTTGATAATTGAGAAATTTTAATTGAAGATAAAAGTTGTGATTATCCACCTATTTTTAGCAGCTAAGCTTACGTTGAATCATCAGTGACACATGGAGAGATTATTGGCGACTAAGAATTTAAGTACTCTGCAATTCAACAAATTTTGGGCTGCATGGTTGTCTAACCCTAGCTGCACAATTAAAATTTGATGTCATATATGATCCTGGTCACAGTGAATACTGTGTGGTTGCAGGAAAGAAAATTGTATCATCTATGCCTTGCTTTACTCTACAGTGGATTTAACTCTACACAGGATCACTTTTTCCAATTATTTTACTGTTGCTATTTGTTTATTTTGTAATATCATTTCTATAAATATTTTCATGCACTATTTTTGTCTTCTTTTCATTAAAAGATATATTTTAAAATTATCAAATTGAATCTCTAAATGCTTTAACCTAAAATTCTGCAAGTAGGAACATGTCTGCACTGGGTGAGGCTGATGCCCCATACACATGGTTGGACATTTCCACCACAAAATCCGTCGGCCAAAACATGTCTTGCATACACACTGTCGCACAAAGTTGTCCTAAAATCTGATCCTTCAGAACGAGATGACGTACAAAACGTAGGACGGGACAATGTAGAGGCCAGTAGCCAATGGCTTTCGTCTCCAAATTTTCTCTCAGCATGCGTGCCACTTTGTGTGTCGGAATTCTCTACACACGATTGGAAAAAGTCAGATCGGAATTTGTCGGAAAATTTTAGATCCAGCTATCAAACTTTTTTCGTCGGAAATTCCGACAGAAAAAGTCCGATAGAGCCCACACACGATTGGACAACATAATCCGATCTGACTTTTTCCGTCGGAATTTCTGACCATGTGCATGGGGCATCAGAGTGCAATACATCACAACATGCTCTCCCACTGGAAACTACGGTATTTCTTGAACAGGCATGTCCCATTGCGGTTGTCAAATGAAGGGTGGCAGTTGCTGGAGTACATGTTTTTAGGCAGTTATAGATACAAAGAGGCTGCAAAAGTACTGTACATCAATGCTGGCATCAACAAACAGTTAGCAAAGGTGAAACCAGTTCTTTACTAAAAAAGTGATATTTGTTTATGCTAAAATATACTTTAGCAAAGTAAATGCTATTCAAGTAAGGGTGAATGTAATATTTTCAGGTGATAAATTCATAAGCAAACACAAGCAAATATAGTCAGTTTTCATTACCTCCACACTGGTGCAATTCTCTCTAGCCCATCTTGATGCGTTGTGCTAATGTATGTGCATAACGTGTGTTTTTCTGTATTATGATGTTGAGGCAGCCCATTTATTTGAATAGGCTGACAATACTGGAAAATGGATAAAAAAATTGTATATGCATGGGTTACTCCAATGCTGCACATTGTGTGTTGTGACGCCCTGCAGCATACCACACTGGAGAGCAATGAATAGGCCCTGAATTATTATTATTACAATACAAGCTTTATTTAAGAATTCCTATTGAGGTTTGCTCCTTCATTAGTGACAAGAAGGGTCCTCTCCCATTCTGGCCACCTGCTTCCCTATTTGGCCCCATCCTTATGCCTTGATAACCCCTGTTTACTTCCTGTAGCATAACATGTCCACCCCTGCACCTGCATAATAGGGATGAGTTCCTAAAAGAGAAAACGAGGAAAAGAGTGGTAATCAAAGAAACTATTCATCTTCCATGTTTTATCTGTAAAATATACTGTAGGTTAGAAAAGAAGAAAAAATGGTAAAATGTGACTTGCTCCTATGATCAGTGCACTTTCTTTTCCTTTTCTCCAGTGAGCTTGATTAGAAATCACCAATTTAGAAAATAATGGCTGGAATCTTACTGGTTTTGACAACACGCATCTAAATTTCATATTTCTCTTTTTTATTTATTTTTTAAAGAACATTATTTTGTTCAGTGCTTTGTGTTGATCCCTGCTTCTGTATAGCCAACTGTCTTTCATGTAATACTATCCAGACATCTGCCATGCATGTATTTACAATATATTCAGATTATTATTACAAATTAGCATATCTGCGAACCAAATGCCCCTCTTTGGCCAAAATACCATTTTGAGTTTTAAGCTTTGCCATGGAACAGCATATGTTTTGCTATTTAAAAAAATAAATTGAATATATCCACTTGCACTTACAGTGGTATTAAACCCAAAAGAAAACATTTATTATATTGCAGCTTACCAATTATTAGCTGTGATTTCTGCAAAAATGTTCTTTGTTAGGCTTTCTTTCTTCTATTTATATCTGATGATCCAGCCAGTAACTCTGTTTTATTTATATTTTGTTTATTTTTTTTTTAAAGGACAAGCTCTCCAGCATAAAGTAATAGTTGCAGAGATTAGCCAAACCATTTACCAGTGACACGGGTGCTTACAATTATCAGATTTTATTTATTTATGTAAAACATTTATCCCCCCAAAAAAACAAAAAAAAACAGTTTGCTGTAACTGCTTATAAAGTATGAGCGGGCTTCAATTTGTTAGTGTATTTAAATCTGCTAGTCCATATAACACTCCCCTCCCCCAGACTGACAATGCTGTTGTCCGAAGGTTCCCCTGTGCTCTTTGTTAGGCTTTCTTTCTTCTATTTGTTAGGCTTTCTTTCTTCTATTTTCATCTGGTGATCCAGCCAGTAACTCTGTTTTAGTTTTTTTTTAAAGAACAAGCTCTCCAGCATAATGTAATAGTTGCAGAGATTAGCCAAACCATTTACCAGTGACACGGGTGCTTACAATTATCAGCTTTTATTTATTTATGTAAAACATTTATCCCCCCCAAAAAAGAAAAAAAAAACAGTTTGCTGTAACTGCTTATAAAGTATGAGCTGGCTTCAATTTGTTAGTGTATTTAAATCTGCTATTCCATATAATACTCCCCTCCCCCAAACTGACAATGCTGTTGTCCAAAGGTGCCCCTGTGCTCCTTCATTCAGAGTGGGGCACTCTAATACAGTTGGTGTGTTACTGGCCAGATCACCAAGTGAAAATAGGAAAAAAAAATAAAAAAAGAAGAAAACTAGTGCAGCTGCCATATCTAATGATTAGTAAGATGCAATATATTACATTTTTGATTTTGGTTTTAGCCTGGATTCACACCAATGCAGTTTTAGTGCTTTTTGCATTTTGCAGATTTGCACTACAATCCATTTAACATGGTTTTCTATGGAACACGTTCTGTAATGCAAATCTGCAAAATGCAAAAAGCACTACAACTGCATAGGTGTGAATCCAGCCTTAGTACTGCTTTAAGCCCTTCATCTATACAAATAATAAATATTAGGATTTCCGTGAGTCTGGTCGCGGGTCCCGCGGACTCGATCGCCGCGGGCATACCCGCGATCGTCTCACGGGGCGGCTGAATGGAGGAAATGCCGTGTAAACAGCATTTCCCCATTCTGCCTAGCAACTAGTGACGCTGATCTCTGCTCCATGTGATTGGAGCAGAGATCAGTGTTCACTAAATGAAAGCCCAGCCCCCACACAGTTAGTAACACATCCCTAAGAACACTTAACCCCTACACTGCCACCCATTGGTTAACCCCTTCACTGCCAGTGTCATTTACACAGGAATCACTGCATTTATATAGCAGTGATTGCTGTATAACTGACAATGGTCCCAAAAATGTGTCAAAAATGTCTGATGTGTCCGCTGCAATGTCGCAGTCACAATAAAAATCTCTGATCTCCGCCATTACTAGTAAAAAAAAATAATAAAAAATTATTAATAAAAATGACATAAAACTATCCCTATTTTGTAAACGCTATAACTTTTGCGCAAACCAATCAATAATCGCTTATTGCGATTTTTTTTACCAAAAATATGTAGAAGAATACGTATCGGCCTAAACTGAGGGAAAAAAATGTTTTTTTATATATTTTTAGGGGATATTTATTATAACAAAAAGTTAAATATAATGCGTTTTTTTCCAAATTGTTGCTTTATTTTTGTTTGTAGCGCAAAAAATAAAAACCGCAGGGGTGATCAAATACCACCAAAAGAAAGCTCTATTTGTGGGAAAAAAGGACGTCAATTTTGTTTGGGAGCCACGACGCACAGCCGCGCAATTGTCAGTTAAAGCGACGCAGTGCCGAATCGCAAAAAGTGATCTGGTCTTTGACCAGCAAAATGGTCCGGTTTTAAGTGGTTAAATTATTATTGTAAAAATCTAAAAAAATAAATAAATAAATAAAAAGGTTTAGTTCAGAAATACATGTTACCAAAATATAGAAACAAACTGTAATATATTTTTAAACATATAAAAAAATATTTTTTTACCAAATTCATGACAAATTGCAATTGCATAACATTTTCCAAAATCTAATGAAGAAAAAAAGACATATAACAATATTATTCAGCAGCAGTCAAAAAATCTGTCCACTTGTAAATAGTAATTACATTTATATCAGAACTGTATTTATTTTTTTATATAGAAATATACACATTGCTTATAGAAAAAAAAAACAATATTCATTAAAACAATTTCTGAAAATAATATAATACAATAATATAAACAATAATAAAGCAGAGGACCTAAATAAATACTGATAGAATAAAAATAATATAATATACAATCATTTTTAATATAGTAGCATAATACAAAATGTTAACAAATACTTCTATATTACTGTAACATAAGCAGTATTCAAAACATGCACACACATAAACACACACACACACAGAGAGTATAAAAGGAATAATAATAATAATAATAATCATAATAAAAACAATAACAAGAATAATAAAATATATTTCATTAAAAAGATAAAATCTACTGATGCAAAATATAACAAAAACAATCCCCGACAAAAGAAAAATTATGGAGGTTTCTTTTATATTGTTGTGCGCACATTAGACATGTGCATCTATTTATTTGCTGCAGAAATGTACAGTAATTGTGTTGTAGAGATAGCACCAGGTGCACCAGGGTGACCTCACATACAGAATCGGTAGCTGACATCCATCACACTTTGAATTTTTGGATTTCATCATTTCCTGCTCTTTCTAAGGGGATCACTGCACCTGGCCCTCACAGCTGTAGTTCATTTAGAAAGCAATTTGAAAACTGAGAAAAAAAACAAAAAACAAATGACATCTTGCTGCCTCAGCCTTGTCATTAAGTATAGCAGAATGGCCTTCATTTATGAGACACATGGCTAAAAAATTAATATCTGTCTGTGTTTTCTAGAGCAAAGATTTCAAAACAAGGGGGTTTTCAAAGGCCAATGAATAATTAGTATTACATCGTTGACAAATGGAAATATAACCCTTTGTGAATGGTGTGATAAGCAGTCATTTGCTATACTGCGATTCTGTGCCTGGGATTGGATTTTATTTTGTATCTTTAGAGTTCCACTTTTAAATTTTTTTCAAAATGTCAAAAATGGTTGTTAGACAAATTATTATATATTTTTTTTTTTTTACTTTGATATGGAGATTGAATTACGATGATTCTAGCTTTGTGAAATGACCTATTGAAACAGAGGATGAAAGCATTATTTTCAGGAGTAGGAATATTTTCAGTAGAGCCATAAAACTGGGGCATGTACAGAGGGTAAAATAAGTACTGAACATTTCTAAAGGTCCTATCACCATTTTCATCACATTTCGGTAACAACTAGGGATGAGCCCGATGTTCGAGTTAAACGTAAGTTCGACTCGAACATCGGGTGTTTGCCTGTTCGCCTAATAGCGAAAAATTGGGGGTGCTCACGGCAAATTTGAAAGCTGCGGAACACCCTTTAAACGTCTATGGGAGAAATCAGCAAGTGAGAGAAAATACGGCGCTAAACCCAAAAACAGTGACCAAAAATATAAAAATAAGTAAAATAATACAAAGTGAAAAAAAGCTGCTAACACTCAAACAAACAAAGTCCAAACAGCGATATAAATAAAATAGTGTAGCACTAAGGTGAAACTCTAAGTGAATGATATCACAAAAAATATATCATATAATGCTATGTGTAAAAAATACCAAATAAATGATAAAACAGTGATAATCGCTGGTCAAATGACCAATGTCCACATGTAAGTGTCCAAAAATTGAGTAACTGGTTCCTTCTACTCCCGGCTTGTGTGGGGAACATATTTTTCCAAATGAGCTCTAGTGGTAAAACCAACATATACAGATAAGAGGGTGGGTACTCTTACCGTGGCAGATGGACACATAAACCATAGGGCAATGCGTCATATAGGCTTGTAATGCTGGATAACCAGTGATGGAAGGTGCCCGACTGGATGATGTCACACAGGCTGAAGCTCAAATCCGCATACATGTGGATAGTGATTCGAAGTCGATGGTTCTGAGACAATGGCTCCGAAATGGATGAGCAGCCAAACCAATCCCCAAAAGGATGGTCCAGGGGTATTCGTCAGTGTTCAAACATAAGGGAGGGAAGAAATATGGAAACGCTCCGCATGGCGTAGATCAACCAATGAAGGTTTATTAAAAAGTATATAAAAATACCATACAATGAAAAACTGGTAAAAACACAAAAAGAATCACATAATATAAAAAGCAATATGGGAAGCAGAGTGTGTCTTTTACCGACGCGTTTCGACTACTAAGTCTTCAACTGGGGGATTTTTTTGGCTGCTCATCCATTTCGGAGCCATTGTCTCGGAACCATCGACTTCGAATCACTATCGAATCACTATCTACATGTATGCGGATTTGAGCTTCAGTCAGTGTGACATCATCCAGTCGGGCACCTTCCATCTGGTTATCCAGCATTACAAGCCTGTATGACGCATTGCCATATGGTTTATGTGTCCATCTGCCACGGTAAGATTACCCACTCTCTTATCTGTATATGTTGGTTTTACCACTAGAGCTCATTGTGGACATTGGTCATTTGACCAGCGCTTATCGCTATTTTATCATTTATTTGGTATTTTTTACACATAGCATTATATGATATATTTTTTGTGATATCATTCACTTAGAGTTTCACCTCTCTTATCTGTATATGTTGGTTTTACCACTAGAGCTCATTTGGAATATACGTTCCCCACACAAATCGGGAATAGAAGAACCAGTTACTCAATTTTTTGGACACTTACATGTGGGCATTGGTCATTTGACCAGCGCTTATCGCTGTTTTTTCATTTATTTGGTATTTTTTACACATAGCATTATATAATTTATTTTATTGTGATATCATTCACTTGGAATTTCACCTTAGCGCTACACTATTTTATTTATATATGAGATAAATCAAAAGTGCTAATTTTAACCACTTCAGCCTCGGACCAATAAACACCTTAAGGACCAGAGGTTTTTTTCCAATTTCGCACTGCGCTGCTTTAACTGGTAATTGCGCGGTCATGCAATATTGCACCCAAACGAAATTTGCGTCCTTTTCTTCCCACAAATAGAGCTTTCTTTTGATGGTATTTGATTGCCTCTGCGATTTTTTTTTTTTGCGATATATATGGAAAAAGAGCGAAAATTTTGAAAAAAAATGATATTTTCTTCTTTTTGTTATAAGAAAAATCGAATAAACTAAATTTTAGTCATACATTGAGGGCAAAATTTATTCAGCCACATGTCTTTAGTAAAAAAAATGTCAATAAGTGTATATTTTTTGGTTTGCGCAAAAGTTATAGCGTCTACAAACTAGAGTACATTTTCTGGAATTTACACAGCTTTTAATTTATGACTGCCTATCTCATTTCTTGAGGTGCTAAAATGGCAGGGCAGTACAAACCCCCCCAAATGACCCCATTTTGGAAAGTAGACACCCCAAGGAAATTGCTGATGGGTATGTTGAGCCCATTGAATATTTATTTTTTTGTCCTAAGGGATTGAATAATGACAAAAAAAAAAAAAAATTTTACAAAAAGTTGTCACTAAATGATATATTGCTCACACATGCCATGGTTATATGTGGAATTGCACCCCAAAATATATTCCGCTACTTCTCCCGAGTATGGGGATACCACACGTGTGGGACTTTTTGGGAGTCTAGTCGCGCACGGCACCCCGAAAACCAATCACCACCTTCAGGATTTCTAAGGGTGCAAATTTTTGATTTAACTCCTCACTACCTATCACAGTTTCGAAGGCCATAAAATGCCAAAATAGCACAAAACCCCCCAAAATGACCCCATTTTGGAAAGAAGACACCCCAAGCTATTTACTGAGAGGCATGTTGAGTCCATGGAATATTTTATATTTTGCCACAAGTTGCAGGAATTTTACAAACTTTTTTTTTTTGCACAAAGTTGTCACTAAATGATATATTGCTCACACATGCTATGGGCATATGTGAAATGACACCCCAAAATACATTCTGCTGCTTCTCCTGAGTACGGGGATACCACATGTGTGGGACTTTTTGGGAGCCTAGCCGCGTACGGGACCCCGAAATCCAAGCACCGCCTTCAGGATTTCTAAGGGCATACATTTTTTATTTTACTCCTCGCTACCTATCACTACCTATCACAGTTTTGAAGGCCATAAAATGTCAAGATGGCACAAAACCCCCCCAAATGACCCCATTTTGGAAAGTAGACACCCCAAGCTATTTGCTGAGGGCCATGTTGAGACCATTGAATATTTTTTTTTTGTCCCAAGGGATTGAATAATGACAAAAAATAAAAAAAATTTTTTTTTTTACAAAAAGTTGTCACTAAATGATATATTGCTCACACATGCCATGGTTATATGTGGAATTGCACCCCAAAATATCTTTCGCTACTTCTCCTGAGTATGGGGATACCACATGTGTGGGACTTTTTGGGAGTCTAGTCGCGCACGGCACCCCGAAAACCAATCACCACCTTCAGGATTTCTAAGGGTGCAAATTTTTGATTTAACTCCTCACTACCTATCACAGTTTCGAAGGCCATAAAATGCCAAAATAGCACAAAACCCCCCAAAATAACCCCATTTTGGAAAGTAGACACCCCAAGCTATTTCCTGAGAGGCATGTTGAGTCCATGGAATATTTTATATTTTGCCAATAGTTGTGGGAATATTACAAACTTTTTTTTTTTTTGCAAAAAGTTGTCACTAAATGATATATTGCTCACACATGCTATGGGCAGAAGTCAAATTACACCCCAAAATAAATTCTGCTGCTTCTCCCGAGTACGGGGATACCACATGTGGGGGACTTTTTGGGAGCCTAGCCACGTACGGGACCCCGAAAACCAAGCACTGCCTTCCGGATTTAAATATAAAATGCTACCAAAAAAACTGTTAGCGATCGCAGGGATCAGGCCTGACTCTGCAATCGCTGCAGTTATGTGTTTAGTGTTTTGTAAGTGACAGTGATCGATCGATACTGCACTTGGGTGGGCTGGGCAGAGGGGCAAAACGCAGGTGCTAGCAGGTATCTGGGCTGATCCCGCTAACAATGCGTTTTTTTGGAACCCTGAACTGCTGGGGACGCTAGTATAGATCTGATCAGATCAGATATTGATCTGTTCAGATTCTATACCACTACGGGAGGTGTATGCTTTGCGCGTGGGTGTTAGCGGTACTGGCACTAACCTAGCGCTGCCTGGGGCGATGCAGACCCTGACTCTAAAACCTAATTGATATCACCCGCCAGGTGATCAGGGGGTTAAACCTTTATTGGGTAATAAATGGTGGGTGCCCTGATGCTATAAAAAGCAAACTAACCAGAGTCACCCGTAACACTTATACGGTGATCAGTGGTGAAAGGGTTAACTAGGGGCAATCAGGGGGTTCAAATTTTTATTAGGTAGTATATGGGGGTCCCTGGCGCTATATAAAAACCTGACGGGGAACCTAAATAACTAACTGGCTAACCAGCGTCACCAGTGACACTTATACTGTGATCGCTGGTGAAAGGGTTAACTATGGGCAATCAGGGGGTTAAAACCATTATTGGGTAGTATATCGGGGTACCTAGCGCTATAAAAACCTGGCGGTGAACCTAAAAAAATAACTAGCTACCTAGCGACAGTAGCGACACTGATGCAGCGATCAGAAAAATGATCGCTTAGTGACACTGGCAAAAGGGGGTGAAAGGGTTAACTAGGGGCAATCAGGATGTTAAAACCATTATTGGGTAGTATATCGGGGTACCTAGCGATATAAAAACCTGGCGGTGAACCTAAAAAAATAACTAGCTAACTAGCGACAGTAGCGACACTGATGCAGCGATCAGAAAAATGATCTCTTAGTGACACTGGCAAAAGGGTGTGAAAGGGTTAACTAGGGGCAATCAGGATGTTAAAACCATTATTGGGTAGTATATCGGGGTACCTAGCGCTATAAAAACCTGGCGGTGAACCTAAAAAAATAACTAGCTACCTAGCGACAATAGCGACACTGATGCAGCGATCAGAAAAATGATCGCTTAGTGACACTGGCAAAAGGGGGTGAAAGGGTTAACTAGGGGCAATCAGGATGTTAAAATCATTATTGGGTAGTATATCGGGGTACCTAGCGCTATAAAAACCTGGCGGTGAACCTAAAAAAATAACTAGCTACCTAGCGACAGTAGCGACACTAATGCAGTGATCAGAAAAATGATCGCTTAGTGACACTGGCAAAAGGGGGTGAAAGGGTTAACTAGGGGCAATCAGGATGTTAAAACCATTATTGGGTAGCATATCGGGGTACCTAGCGATATAAAAACCTGGCGGTGAACCTAAAAAAATAACTAGCTACCTAGCGACAGTAGCGACACTGAGGCCGCGTACACACGCGCGGACTGTTGGCCCAACTTTGTCCGTCCAACAGTTTGAGCGAACAGTCCGCTCAAACTTAGCATGGACGGACATGGCCACACACGACGGACAAACAGTTTGCTGAAACCGTGCGCGATGACGTGAACGGCATGTACGACGGGATGAAAAATACGACGTCCTATACACTGCAATGCAACCTTCCGACGTGGAAATCCTTTCTGAGCATGCGCGAGACTTAGTTGGCCGAACAAGCCTACACACGAGCGAACAGTCCGCTGAAACCTTGTTTCAGCGGACAGTTTTTCGGAATTTCCGTAAGACCTTGTTCGGCCAACTGTCCGCTGAAACTGTCCGCTGAAGCCCCACACACGAGCGGACTGTCCGCCCAAACACTGTTCAGCGGACAAGGTTGGGCGAACAGTCCGCGCGTGTGTACGCGGCCTAATGCAGCGATCAGAAAAATGATCGCTTAGTGACAGTGGCAAAAGGGGGTGAAAGGGTTAACTAGGGGCAATCAGGATGTTAAAACCATTATTGGGTAGTATATCGGGGTACCTAGCGCTATAAAAACCTGGCGGTGAACCTAAAAAAATAACTATCTACCTAGCGACAGTAGCGACACTAATGCAGCGATCAGAAAAATGATCGCTTAGTGACAGTGGCAAAAGGGGGTGAAAGGGTTAACTAGGGGCAATCAGGATGTTAAAACCATTATTGGGTAGTATATCGGGGTACCTAGCGCTATAAAAACCTGGCGGTGAACCTAAAAAAATAACTATCTACCTAGCGACAGTAGCGACACTGATGCAGCGATCAGAAAAATTATCGCTTAGTGACACTGGCAAAAGGGGGTGAAAGGGTTAACTCTAGGGGCAATCAGGGGGTTAAATCTTTATTGGGGGGTGATAGGGGGCTACCCTGGACCTAACACTAACTGCCCTGACAGTTTTTACTTTTACAACTGACACTGAATGCATTGATCAGTAAAGAAATGATCAATGCAATCAGTGACACTGTGACTGGGGGGGGAGGGGGGGCGGGGGGGGGGGATCGGGGGGCGATCGGGGGGGATCGGGGGGGGGTTGTGTACCTATGTGTACCTATGTGTCAGTGTAGTGTTTTGGTGCACTTACTTTTAGTCTTCTCCTCGTAGTCCGGTCAAAAAGACCGCCCCGAGGAGAATGACATCACTTCCTCCTTCCTGTGTAAACAATACACAGTGGGAGGAAGTTCGTCATTGGCCAGGAGCGATCGAGAGGGGGTGGCCAGAAACCAACGGCCATCCCCTCATCACGGATCGCTGCTGGAGGGAAACGGACCGCCGTATCCAGCGGGAGGGGGTCCGATCGGACCCCCCACCCGCTGGAAGGCAGGCACGTACATGTACGGGCTTGTGCCTGCCTGTGCCATTGTAATGACGTACATTGGCAATACGGCGGTCCTTAAGTGGTTAAAGGCTTATATGCATGGTATTGTTATAAAAAGTGTTTGGGGACCTGGGTCCGGGCATGGGGCAGGGAACATGTATCAATACAAAAAAAGTTTTAAAAACTGAAGTTTTTTCAGGAGCAGTGATTTTAATAATGCTTAAAGTGAAACAATAAAAATGAAATATTCCTTTAAATTTTTCGTACCTGGGGTGTGTATATAGTATGCCTGTAAAGTGGCACATGTTTCCCGTGTTTACAACAGTTTCTGCACAAAATTTCTAAAGGAAAAAAAGTAATTTAAAAGTACTCGTGACTATAATGAATGGTCGGTCCCAGCAATACACATAAAAGTCATTAAAAAAACAGCATGGGATTCCCCCACAGTCCATTACCAGGCCCTTTGGGTCTGGTATGAATATTAAGGGGAACCCCAAACCAAAATAAAAAAAAAATGTGTGGGGGTACACCCAAATTCCATACCAGACCCTAGAGATTTATTAGAATACGCAGTAAATTCAGGGCCTTCCGCAATGCGTGTAAACTTTACTTTGCTTTGAAGCCATGCCCCTTCTCCCTGGAAGCAACCATGGTTAGCTTTGTCATTTCCCTGCTGCAGTCCTGGGCTCACCATGTATTAGAACCATGTCACCCAGGAAACAGTTCCACTATCTGCCATCATTACCAAAAAACATCAAGAAATGCTACACCTGGATGCCATTGCCGCAAGCCTGTTTCCAGTCATCCTTGGCATGCCATGGTTGAAAGCACACAATCCCCATATCAATTGGGCCAAAGAGGAAATCAAGGCTCAAGCTGGCGTCAGCCACCTCTGAGCCTGCCCCTGCAGAGTTGACAGAATCTCTGTCCCAGTGTGGCTCCTGTCCCCTAGGCAGACCAACTCAAGCACCGCATGACATCTTTTTTCCTGCTTGCACAGCCCCTTGAGTGTTTAGGAAGCAGTGCTGGTTCAGAGGACAATTCTGCAGAAGAGGCCATAGAAGAAGAAGAGGAGTTGAGTTGAGAGGAGAGTTGAGAGGAATCTTAATATAGCGTGGTCTTACCCCGAAGGGTCCAGATGTGCATAGCAAAGATCCTGGAAAGAGAGAGCCCACGGACCAGAAGCACCACAGTGCTGCAGAAGGGTAGAAAAAAAAGACTATGCAGGGAGGGGAGCATAACCAAGTTGTGGCAGAATCACCACTAGGTTTTTTGGAGGCATCGTGGCGGAACAAACTCCAACACTGAACCCTGTTCTTCATCCTTCCCAGCTGCCAGCAGAGTTACCCAGTGCACCGTGAAGGAAGGGTATTGTCCCTGCCCATGCCTGCTGGACCATGAGTCAGCGGTAATATGAACCTTACTGCTGACTGCCCTGTCTAATGAGGCAAAAACATTGCCTTCCACACGGAATGGCCTTACGTGAAAAGAAATGGTGTTTTGGAACCTGCCATCGTGGTACAGCACATTCCACAAATTCACAAAAGGGCACTGAGCCTACCAGCTGAAAAGGCAGCAGTTGCAGTGCTAGCAATTTGGCCAAGCTATAATTTAGACACTGAGCATGTGGATGGCTAGGACCAAATTTCTTTTTATGGTTCAGCATCTGGGATAGAGAAATTTGCCTGCTGAAATCAACTGGTGGTGTACTGCTAGCAGATTGGCTGCAAGTACTTGTGACACCTATTGCTATACCTTCATTCTTCTCAGTGCAGGTTTTTGAGAGGACTGGAAGTATAGTAGGGTTTGAGATCCCAGATGAGGAGCAAGGAGAAAGAAGTCTGCCTTTTTCTATGATGTGGGTTTTTTAGATGCTGCTGCCAACAGACTGCATGGCAGGTCTTCATATGTCTGGTCAAGCATGTGGTGCCCAAGTGGCTGCTATTCTGGCCACACTTTATCCGGTTCAGACATAGGTTGCAAATAGCACCAGTGCAATTTGCATGTGTCAAAAAAGGCCCACACCAAAGAACTAAAAGTGAGAGGGGAGTTAGCAGTGCCCTGCACCTGCAGAGCTCTGCGGTATGCTGCAATAGGGTGGCTGCCCTTACGTTGACCACTGGAGAATATCCTGCCTTGTTGGAGTTGTGCTTCCTCCTCACTTTTCTCCTCTCTTCTCTCAGACACCCAAGTACGGTCAGTGACCTCATCATCCCCTCCCTCCTCATCACTGGAGCAAACTTGGCAGTATGCTGCAGCTTGGGGAACATGACTGCCAGTTTCTTGTCCTTCTGTAGCACCCCCTCTCTCTAGGCTCACATTTCTCCCTTCCTCCAACTGGGAACCAACATTGGAGCCTTCAAATTGCTGTGCATCCTCCAGCAGCATGTAACCGACACTGTATTAGAATAATTCTGGAGACTTTTCTGTGCATGATGGTGGGACTATGGAAAGAGTAACTGTGGACAAGGCTGCTTTGTCAGCTGCGTTGGAAGGCAAACTACTATGAGCCTGGGTGATAGAGGATGAGGACAGCTTTGTTATCCACTCCACCAACTCTTCTGCATGTTGTGGCTCAATAACATGGCCAGCAGCAGAAAAAAAGGACAAGCGTACCGCATGGCCACCTGTAGAGGATACACTATTTCCACGACCACCACTGTTGACTGTAGACACAGAGGCTGCTCTTTTAGTGGCCTATGAGCGTCTGCCGCTCCTTGGTGGCCTTCTGGACATGATGGGGATTTTTTCTTTTCACAGCACACTACACTGTATTATATACTGTGCACACAGCCTGCATTGTATTAGAAACTGCACACACTGTATTATATGCTGTGTACACCGCCTGAAGTGTATTAGAAATGGTACACTGGCTGCACTGTATTATATATTGTGTACACTGCCTGCACTGTATTAGAAACTGTACACACTGTATTATATACTGTGTACACTACCTGAAGTGTATTAGAAACCGTACACACTGTATTACATACCATGTACACCGCCCCAAAGTGAAACTGTAGACTTAGAAACTTAGAAACTGTACACCACTGAATGTACTGTATATATAAGCTACACTGAATGCACCACCTGAAGTGTATTCTATAATGTACACCACCAAATTAACTGTATATATATATATATATATATATATATATATATATATATATATATATATATATATATATACACTACACTGAATGCAGAGTATATACAGTATCTCACAAAAGTGAATACATCCCTCACATTTTTGTAAATAATTTATTATACATTTTCATGTGACAACACTGAAGAAATTACACTTTGCTACAATGTAAAGTAGTGAGTGTACAGCTTGTATAACAGTGTAAATTTGCTGTCCCCTCAAAATAATTCAACACACTGTCATTAATGTCTAAACCTCTGGCAACAAAAGTGAGTACACCCCTAAGTTAAAATGTCCAAATATGGCCCAATTAGCCATTTTATCTCACCAGTGTCACATGAGTCGTTAGTGTTACAAGGTCTCAGGTGTGAATGGGGAGCAGATCTGTTAAATTTGGTGTTATCGCTCTCACTCTCTCATACTGGTCACTGGAAGTCCAACATGGTACCTCATGGCAGAGAATTCTTTGAGGATCTAAAAAAAAGAATTGTTGCTCTAAATAAAGATGGCCTAGGGTATAAGAAGATTGACAAGATCCTGAAATTGAGCTGGAACATGGTGGCCAAGATCATACAGTGATTTTACAGGACAAGTTCCACTCAATACAGACCTTGCCATGGTCAACCAAAAAAGTTGAGTGGACATGCTCAGTGTCATATACAGAGTTTATATTTGGGAAATAGACCTATGAGTGCTGCCAGTATTGCTGCTGGGGTTGAAGGGGTCAGTCTGTCAGTGCTCAGACCATATGCAGCACACTGCATCAAATTTCTCTGAATGGCTGTCGTCCAGAAGGAAGCCTCTACTAAAGATGGTTTACAAGAAAGCCTGCAAAAAGTTTGCTGAAGACAAGCAGACTAAGGACATGGATTACTGGAAACATGTCTTGTGGTTTGATGAGACCAAGATAAACTTATTTGGTTCAAATGGTGTCAAGTGTGTGTGTTAGCAACCAAGTGAGTACAAAGACAAGTATGTCTTGCCTACAGTTAAGCGTGGTGGTGGGAATGTCATGGTCTGGGGCTGCATGAGTGCTGGGGAGCTACAGTTCGTTGAGGGAACCATGAATGCCAACATGTACTGTGACTTACTATAGCAGAGCATGATCCCCTCCCTTCGGAGACTGGGCCTCAGGGCAGTATTCCAACAGAATGACCCCAAACACATCTCCAAGACGACCACTGCTTTGCTAAAGAAGCTGAGGGTAAAGGTGATGGACTGGCCAAGCATTTCTCCAGACCAAAACCCTATCAAGCATCTGTGGGGCATCCTCAAACGGAAGGTGGAGGAGAACAAGGTCTCTAACATCCACCAGCTCTATGATGTCGTCATGGAGGAGTGGAAGAGGACTCTAGTGGCAACCTGTGAAGCTCTGGTGAATTCTGTGACCAAGAGGGTTAAGGCAATGCTGAAAATAATGGTGGCCACATAAAATATTGACACTTTGGACCCAATTTGGACATTTTCACTTAGGGGTGTACTCACTTTTGTTGCCAGCTGTTTAGACATTAATCACTGTGTGTTGAGTTATTTTTAGGGGACAGCAAATTTACACTATTATACAAGCTGTACACTCACTATGTTACATTGTAGCAATGTGTCATTTCTTCAGTGTTGTCACATGAAAAGATATAATGAAAATAACTTTTGTGAGATACTGTATATATATCAAATACACTGCAACTAACTAACTAACCTGCCTGCCTAATCTAGCTCAATCTATCTCTGTCCACAGTCACACACTATATACAGCCACTGTGTAAGCAGCCTTATATAGTGTGGGGCAGGGACTTAGTCTCCATGAGCCATGATTGGTCAAAGGCACCCTGCCTTAGGCCAATTATGGATCTCTCTGCAGAGCACCCTTTGATTGGTCAGGTGCATGCTTTGGCCAATCATCAGACACTAATGCACTGCGATCTCATTCCGCAGAGCTAAAATTTTCCCGTGAATGCCCCATATTGTTCGCTGTTCGGCAAACGGACAAACACCCGATGTTCAAGTCAAACTTATGTTTGACTCGAACATCAAACTCATCCTTAGGGGCTATGGGCTGTGTATGCTGCTGGCACCGCCTCTGTTGACTTCCCAAAGCACATGAAATCATGACCTCTCTGCCATTACAGAGGTGCTTGGGGGATCACAATAATGGTGCCATCTTGGTAATATGGTGATGGCTTGATTTACCCAGGATTGGCCATCTCTGGGAGACAGCACCTGCCAGAATTCAATTGTATTATTTGTAATCAGAGTCTTCAAGTGGGAAATGCGATATTACTTAAGAAACAAGGCCTGAGGTGTGCCATGGCCTGGATGGTCAGTATGCCTGAAAAGAGGGCAAAAAGACACAAGTTTAGGTGGAAAAGGGAAGGTAAAGATCCCATCCATAAAATGACGTATGCCCAAACGCCAACAGTAAGTAACCAGTAAGTATCCGCTGTGAGAGTAGAACCCACCGACTCCTGACCTGAAGATGAGAAGGAACCCCCTTAGAGCCTGCAAGCTACGCAAACCCAATTGAACGTCCCGTGAAGGATAGGATGAGCCTGATGATCAAGGTAACCCAGACATGAGAATGAACTGCTTGTGAATGAGAGGAAATGTGGGGAAAAGGGAGCAAGGGCTGACCCAAGGAACCCCTGCAAGAAGATGGCTGAGCAGACTAAAAATGCCTACAACAGACACCAGAAGTAGCACCGTGAACCCCCCCCCCCCCCAACCCCTGGCCTACCCATACCTGGTAAGAGGAAGTGAGAGGGTGAGTGCCAAAAATACAAGTGATAGGAGAGGAAAAGCTGGCTGTCCGATGGATGTGATGGAGCAGGTGCCATGGCAATGAGCATCATCAACATGGAGACACCAAGACAGACTGGTCCCACCGGATGCGAACAGGTCATGCTTCAACCTGAGACCTATCAACCAAGACTGAATCCTTAACCAAGGAAGGAGAGTCAGACTCCAACCCAGGGAAATAAGTCCCATGGCATGTTACATCCATTCCCAAGTGACTGAAGCCCCTCCCCCCCACCTGGAACAGACCGGGGATCAGCAAAGATGACTGGACCGATGTCCCTGAGCAGTACTCCAGGCAACCTCCTAGACACAAGCTCGGAGCTGAGCGTGGAATCCAGAATCATGACGACGTCGCCCAAAAACCTACCACCTAAGGACCGTGGCTAGGACACACCCTGACTATACATCCCTGGGTGGTAACCAGGGCCTCAACACAACAGGACATCAACTGAAGAAAATTGACGACTGCTTCTGACCCAAGGGTGAACCCAGTGGCAAAACGATATCAGCATCAATCCGCTAGCCCCCCCAACAAGGGCCGGGCTGTAGGAAGTGAGTGCAAGCACGGTCGATATTGGTATGGATGCCCAACCTAAAACACAAACTAGACAAATGACAGACAATCAGACATGAGAACAACAACGCCCCTCTGCCTACCCAAGAATGAAACATGAGCAGAAATGTCAAGACCACTGCGCGTACATGAACCTGACGACAGAACCCCCCCTTGTGTAAGTGGCAAGTGAGCCCGAGTAACCTGCAGCGCAGAGACAGGTAATTAACTGGAAACTCAGGGCTAGTGTACCCACAGGCCGTGGTGGGTAGTCGTAAGGATGTGGTGAATGAACATGCATCGTATGACGTATGGTATACGGGCGAGAAGATTGTGGACAACAATCAATTAACAAACGAAACCTCAGCCCGTATGGATCTGTAGACGTGACAGATCCCGATGTGCGAGCCTTAGATAACTGACCCCGGTACAAACATGAACACAGATACGATGAGACATGACAATCAATGAAGACAAACCTACCAGAGTATGTCATAAGTGAACAACGCCCTTCTGAGAACTCTGAGGCCAAACACCGAGGTTGAAACACTATGACAGAAATGCTATGACAGAAATACTGACAGAAAAAATGTCACGACAACGCCATGACAGAAATGCTAAATGTTAACCTGGGTAGAACGATGTGACTGAAATCCCAGGGCAGAACGCTATGACAGACATGCTGGCAGAACGCTATGACAGAACTCCAGGGGCAGAACACTGTGACAGAATACCTGGGGCAGGAACGCTATGACAGATAACCTGGGGCGGGAACGCTATGACAGGTAATCTGGGGCGGAAACGCTATGACAGATATGGCGGGCAGAATGCTGTGCAGGAACCCAGGGGCAAAAACTCTATGACCGCCATGCTGGACAGAGCGCTATGACAGAAAAAGCTGGACTAAATACTATGACCGAAACCTGGACAGAATGCTATGACAGAAATGCTGGACAGAACGCTATGACAGGAAAGCTAGATAGAATGCTATGACCGAGAATGCTGGACCAAACGCTATGACAGAAATGCTGGGCCGAACGTTGTGACACAAAATGCTGGACAGAATGCTGTGACAGAAAAAGCTGGACTAAATTCTATGACCGAAACCTGGACAGAACGCTATGACAGAAATGCTGGACAGAACGCTATGACAGGAAAGCTAGATAGAATGCTATGACCGAGAATGCTGGACCAAACGCTATGGCAGAAATGCTGGGCCGAACGTTGTGACAGAAAATTCTGGGCCGAACGTTGTGACATAAAATGCTGGACAGAACGCTGTGACAGAAATGCTGGAAAGAACGCTGTGACAGAAATGCTGGACAGAACGCTGTGACAGAAATGCTGGACAGAACGCTGTGACAGAAATGCTGGACAGAACGCTATGACAGAAATGCTGGACAGAACGCTATGACAGAAATGCTGGACAGAATGCTATGACAGAAATGCTGGACAAAAATGCCAGACAGAACGTTGTGACAGAAATGCTGGGCCAAACTTTGTGACAGAAATGCTGGGCCGAACGTTGTGACAGAAATGCTGGGCCGAACGCTGTGACAGAAATGCTGGGCCGAACGTTGTGACAGAAATGCTGGGCCGAACGTTGTGACAGAAATGCTGGGCCGAACGCTGTGACAGAAAATGCTGGGCGAACGCTGTGACAGAAAATGCTGGGCGAACGCTGTGACAGAAAATGCTGGGCCGAACGCTGTGACAGAAGCGCTGGGCAGAACGCTGTGACAGAAATGCTGGCAGAACGCTATGACAGAAAAACGCTGGCAGAACACTATGACAGAAAAATGCTGGCAGAATGCTATGACAGAAAAACGCTGGCAGAACGCTAAGACAGAAAACGCTGGCAGAACGCTATGACAGAAAAACGCTGGCAGAACGCTATGACAGAAAAATGCTGGCAGAACGCTATGACACAAAACGCTGGCAGAACGCTATGACACAAAACGCTGACAGAACGCTATGACCGAAAACGCTGGCAGAACGCTATGACACAAAACGGAAAATGCTGGCAGAAAATGCTATGACAGAAAACGCTGTCAGAAACGCTATGACAGAACGCTATGACAGAAAATTGCTGATGGAAGCTACCACAGAGACACCCAGGCTGACCGCAATATAACACCGACCAAAGAAAACAATCAACAAGCAAAGCAGCAACCTGGGTAGACTGAGATCCTCCAACACTGCAGCAGAGATGCCAGTCTGCGCTGTGGGGAGGAAAGGAGCAACAGGTGGGTGACAGCCCATCCCCCTTCCGAGAACCAGGACCCACAGATAAATGCACACTTAGGCAGCCAGCCGGCCGATACCACCCCCAACCCCCCCCCATGAGCAAGGGGAGAGAGGATCCAGCGGCTGTCCGATCAACAGGCGGGCTCTCGGCAGTTCTGGCGATAGACATGCACGGGGAGCGGAGCCAGTGGTGGCCGACCACCCCCTCCCCCTCTGCCGCCATGCGAGCAAGGGGAGAGAGGAGCCAGCGGGCAGCTGACAACCCCCGCCCCCCCTCCGCCATGCGAGCAAGGGGAGAGAGGAGCCAGCGGGCGGCCAACAACCCCCCCTTGCCGCCATGCGAGCAAGGGGAGAGAGGAGCCAGTGGGCGGCCAACAACCCCCCCTTGCCGCCATGCGAGCAAGGGGAGAGAGGAGCCAGTGGGCGGCCGACCACCCCCCCGCTGCCATGCGAACAAGGGGAGAGAGGAGCCAGCGGGCGGCCGATCACCAGGCGGGCTCCCAGCAGCCCCGCTGATCACACCCTCCCCCCCAGGGAGAATCAGCCGACAGCAGCCACGTGGAGCCTTCCCCCCACCGGACGAATCGGCAGGCGGACGGAGCACTACACACATGGGGAGAGAAAGGAGCTGGGGCGGCCGATCACCCCCCCCTCCCCACACTGGAAGAAACGGCGGGCGGGTGGACAAGCAAACACATGGTGAGAGAGAGGAGCTGGGGACGGCCGATCACCCCCCCCTCTCCCCCTACACCGGAAGAATCGACGGGCGGACAGAGCACAGCACCTGGGGAGAGAGAGGAGCTGGGGCGGCCTGATCACCCCCCCCCAAGAATCGACAGGCCGCCACGTGGGACATTGTACTTGAGGAGAGGGCGGGCAGGGAGAGTGGAGGTGGAACATGACAGGAGAACGCACCCTCGCTGCCCACCAGCATGAATGCAGAGAAGTGAGTGGTGTGGGATAGATGGACAGCCCTTCCCCCATGAGCTGCCTCCACCTAGAAAACACCAACCCTGGCCCTGACAGAGGAGGAGGGTTAAATAGTCTCTCAGACTCCTCCCACAAATACAGGCTGGCCTACGGCCATCCTTCCCACATATATAGCATGGGCCGCTGGTTAAATCAGTACCCCACTGGTTGCCCTGACCCAGCAAGTCCTCTGTCACCTCTGACACCCTGGGTTCAACATTTTCCCTTTGGTAATGATAACAATGAAATATGTACACCAGAATTGATTAAATCAATTAACTTGTTTACTTACAGTTTAGAATGGTATCTCTTATAGGAATGACATGAATAACTAAATGACAATCATATATCAATATTAAACATTTAACAGTGAGGACTATAATCTCTGTACACAGCAAGGCACATACAATGCCTATGTAAACAGGTTACAGGAGGACAGAGGAATGGCTCCTATTGGTGTCAGACCCCTCTTTTCTGTTCCTCAACACATAGGGGGTTATTTACGAAAGGCAAATCCACTTTGCACTACAAGTACACTGCAAGTGCACTACAAGTACACTGCAAGTGCACTTGAAAGTGCACTGCAAGTGCACTTGAAAGTGAAGTCACTGTAAATCTGAGGCATAGATCTGAAATGAGGGGAAGATCTGCTTATTTTATCATCCAATCATGTGCAAGCTAAAATTTAGTTTTTTATTTTCCTTTCATGTCCCCCTCCGATCTACAGCGAATCCACTTCCAAGTGCACTTTCAGTGCACTTTGACGTGCACTTGCAGAGCAAAGTGGATTTGTCTTTAGTAACTAACTAAATAGTAAATACAATGGGGGTTATTTACTAAAGTAAAATCCACTTTGCACTGCAAGGCGCTGTCGATTTAAAGGAAAATAACAAACAGCTTTAAAGTGACTGCACTTTCAAGTGCACTTGCAGTGCAAAGTGGATTTGCCTTTCCTAAATAAACACCAATGTTAGAACCTTTAGCAGCAAAAGACTGTATTAAAATAGAACCTGCTCTTTCAGAGAGTTATTGATGAATTGTACCTCATTGAGCTCAGTAGAAACAAATCCTTGAAGTGGGAAAGGAGATGAGACGTAGTCCTGTATTAATGTGAGGCAATCCGACTGATGTTCAGCTAGCCCTTGAAAACAATTGCATGCAAAACATTTCTGAATGGCAGAACAAAGCAACCTGAATCAATTGGTTGTGAATAAACAAAGAAGCAAATCTTTCTGTGTTGAACAAACTGCAACTGGAATCACAGTGATCGCTGACTTAAAGATGTTGCCCTCTGTAGAACTACAAGTAGAAGCGGGGTGATAGAAGGTAGAGATGTCTTATATAGTGTCTATGATAGTTGGCTTAGGTTCTTGGCACTAAGGATTGTAGATGGTGCAGGAGGCAATGGTGTCTATATACAGTGTCTATAAGGTTGGGCTATTGCCCGCTCACCACACTGGAACAAAAGATGATGATGATGACCATCACAGAATCCCTGCCCGTCCCTCCCATCCCTCTTATAGACTCCCCCAGCAGACTGTTCTTCCCCATCAGCCATCTGGTAATTGTAGTTCCCAATGATTCAGCAAGAGTGCAAATCCCATACATTTGGACTACATGTACCAAGATGCTTTGCACTTTCTTGTCTCTGTATCAAAGAGGTAACAAGTCAGCGTCCAACTGAGCAGTAAAGGGAAATGGCTCCCACGCAGCAAAGCCACACAGTGGGGGTTATTTACTAAAGGAAAATCCACTTTGCACTGCAAGTGCACTTGGAAGTGCACTTGGAAGTAAAGTTGCTGTAGATCTGAGGGGGACATGCAAGGAAAATAAAAAACAGCATTTTAGCTTTCACGTGATTGGATGATAAAATCAGCAGAGCTTCCACTCATTTCAGATCTACCCCTTAGACTTAGAGCGACTGCACTTCCAAGTGCACTTTCAAGTGCACTTGCAGTGCAAAGTGGATTTGCCTTTCGTAAATAACCCCCAGTGTTTCCTGATTGCAGGAATATATATATATCCAGCTCCTGGCTACACCCCCCCCCCCCACTTAAAGTCTTTGGTCCCCATAGGCAGTGTAGGCAGGGGTATTTTATCAACAATTGCTAGAAAGAAGGGAATTAATCAACACTAGCCATTATTCAAATTCAGTAAATATTGACATACTTCTTCTGCTAAAACCACTTGTATACATTTTCAGTTAACTCATAACCAATTTTCTGACAGGCCAGGGCAATAGCCATGTCCCACCCAGTGGTTTCAGAGGTCACGGCAAGGTCACCTTCTACCCAACTGATGGTAGCAGAGTAGAGCGTGGGAACTGGCCTTTGAATAGTAGGAATCAGTTTATTAGAGTTCTCTCCCAGAGTATCGTAGGTAAGTCTCCTTGGAGGATGTATATTTCTCCTCAGTCTTACAGGAGATTGAACGTCTGGCCCTGGTTTAAGGTTCCTTTCAGGGCTTTGCACTGGTGTAGAGTTCCTCTCTGGACTTTTCAAATTGGTAGGGTCATGAGTGACTGACAGTAGGTCTGTACATATGGTTGTAGGACCCAATTTAAGAATGGTAAGACCAGCCTCATCCTCAGGATCGAAGTTTAGCCCATTGCTCCCACCTTCTTTTTCATCCAACAAATGAAATTCCTTCTCCATGTGGCTTTCTGGCTCCAATACAAGTAAATCTCTATTGGTAAAGCTAATCAAATATCTCTTAGCCAGTACTGCCAGTTTCAACAGCATCTATTCTCCTAGGCGGTAATGAGGTATTCACTCCTCTTTTGATGGTCTTCTCTCTCTTTTTTCTCTGCTCAAATTATTTATTGCTTCATCAACTTCAGTAGTGGAGGTCCACAATCAGCAAAGCACTATCTCCTTATCCTCACTTTCCTCTTGTACCGGCTCCACAGGGCGATGGGGGGAGTCGGTGACGAGAACAACTTATGGGTGGACTCAGTTCCAATAAAGGTGAAGAAGAAACCGGGGGCACTTGAACTGCATCTGATAAGGGGAGCAGATGATTACAATGTCACATCAAGAGGCCCTAACTTCCTTCAGGTTTAATTTGGTAAACCGGCAATCCTGGAAGCTGTTTGCAGATGACATATGGTTGAGGCCTCCAACGGTCAGCCAATTTATGTATTCCGGCCACATCCAAATTTTTTAGCAGAACTTGATCTCCTGGCTGTAAATCTTTCACCCTCACCTTGACATCAAAATTATTTTTGTTTCACAGCTCTCTGGGGGGGACCATGTTCCATACTGTAGCTTTCTCATAGGCTTGCTTCAAATTCTTATGTAGTCATTCTACATATCCCCTGTGGGAATTCAGAGAGGCATCATCCACAGGTGTTCCAAAAATCAGATCAATCGGGAGTCGAGCTTCTCTCCCAAACCTAAGCCTGTATTGTGAATATCCAGTGTCATCACTCACCGAACTAATGTATGCATGTATGACTGTAACAATATAATTTCCCCAATATTGTTTCTTTTCAGTAGGTAAAGTTTCCAGCATATTTAGTGAAGTTTGATTAAACCTTTCTGGTTGTGGGTCTCCCTGAGGATGGTATGGTGTGATTCGTGACTTCTTGATGCCCCGCAACTTGCACAACTGGTGTATTAGTCGGCTTTCAAAATCCCTCCCTTGATCAGAATGAAGCCTGACAGGTAGTCCATAATGAATGAAGAATTTTTCCACTGGGATCTTTGCCACAGTAGGAGCCTGTTGATCTTTGGTAGGATAAGCATGGGCATACCAAGTGAAATGGTTGGTCACCATGAGAATATTACTTCTCCCACCTGTATCAGGTTCCAGGCACAGAAAGCCAATACACACCAACTCCATGAGCCCTTGACTCTGCCGATGTCCCTTGGGAGCAGCTTGCACTGGCAGAGTCTTTCTCTGAATACATGGTAAACAGGAGTGACAATAGCTTTCTACCTGTCAGGCCAATAGAACCCATCTCTGACTAAGAAAAAGGTCCTTTCTATGCCTAAATGTCCATGTCCATCGTGCAGGGCTACCAACACATAAAATAATATCATACAATCCCATATACCTAATTCTATACCCACAGCTGATCCAGAGGAAGGCGAAAAACCCCAGCAGAGCATGATCCAATTTGCTAAAGCGGGGGAAAAAATTCCTTCCCAATCCCCCGAGAGGCAATCTGATTTTCCCCGGATCAATTTTACCTATAAATGTTAGTACCCAGTTATATTATGTACATTCAGGAAAGTATGCAGGCGTTTCTTAAAGCAATCTACTGAGCTGGCCAGAACCACTTCTGCAGGGAGTCTATTCCACATTTTCACAGCTCTTATTGTGAAGAAACCTTTCCGTATTTGGAGATGAAATCTCTTTTTTCTCTAGTAGTAAAGAGTGCCCCCTTGTCCTCTTTGTTGACTGTAAAGTGAATAACTCAACACCAAGTTCACTATATGGACCCCTTATATATTTGTACATGTTGATCATACCCCCCCCCCCCTTAATCTCCTCTTATCAAGAGTGAATACATTCAGTTCCTCTAATCTTTGCTCATAGCTTAGCTCCTCCATGTCTCTTATCAGTTCGGTTGCCCTTATCTGCACTTTCTCCAGTTCCCCAATATTCTTTTTGAGAACTGGTGCCCAAAACTGAACTGCATATTCCAGATGAGGTCTTAATAATGATTTGAACAGGAGCAAAATTATATCTCTCTCTCTGGAGTTCATACCTCTCTCAATACAAGAAAGGACTAGTATGTATGATGCATGCATATTCTTAGCCCCCAAGTGCTTAACTTTACATTTATCAACATTAAACCTCATCTTCAGCATAGTCGCCCAATTAGACACAGCATTGAGGTCGGCTTGTAAATTGGAGACATCCTGTAAGGATGTTATTCCACTGCATAGCTTGGTGTAATCTGCAGAGACGGAAATATTACTTTTGATCCCAAACCCAACATCATTGGTCTTGATTCATCCAATCCAAACTCCTCTTCTACACCTGAGGTTGGTATACTACCCGAGAAGAATTGTAGCTTTCAGTTCCCTTGATTTGCTAAGATATTAGTGCTTATTATCAGACTCTCAACCAGCTGGGTCATGTCCATATAAAAGGAAGCAGGAGGCATTCCCACCACAGAAGCATCTACCTCCTCCTCTGGTCCAGGACTTACTGAACCATGTCTGAAGTGCTCTTCCTCTGGAGTACCAACCGTCAGCAAAGGTGTCACTTGAGCCTCTAATCCTTCAGCTAAACTCACAGTATATTTCCTGAATCCAGCAGGGACACTCTCCCCACTCGATAAGGGCATAGGTGTAATCATCCTCAAATTCAGGCCTCACGTCCACAACATAGGACCCTTGTTCTGGAACAGCCCTTCTTATCAACTGTCTCACCTCTCTCTCAGCCCATCCAATTCTGGGCACTTTCACCACAGTGGCCAGTTCCAGTTGACTTCCTTGTTCCCATGCCCAACTGATGGCAGTGACTGAGTCCCATCTTCTCTTTCTCTCTGGGCTGGTCACATGACTTGCTTGGGCTTCCCTTGAGGGGTATCCCAGATAAGCCCCCAAATGTAGCTCTGCCCTTGTGAGGGTCACCGGTTAAATCAGTACCCCACTGGTTGCCCTGACCCTGCAAGTCCTTCACCACCTCTTACACCCTGGGTTCATATATTTTCACTTTGGTAATGATAACAATTAAATAGGTACACCAGAACTGATTAACTTGTTTACTTAGAAATGGAAATGATTGGAAAATCAGCACAAGTTTACAGTTTAGAATGGTATCTCTGATAGGAATGATATCAATAACTAAATGGCAATCACATATCAATATTAAACATTTAACAGTGAGGACTATAATCTCTGTACACAGCAAGGCACATACAATGTCTATGTGAACGGGTTACAGGAGGGCAGATGAATGGCTCTTATTGGTGTCAGACCCCTCTCTTCTGTTCCTCAACCCATAGATGCAGAATAATAAATACAATGTTAGAACCTTTAGCAGCAAGAAACTATTGAAATTCAACCTGCTCTTTCGGAGAGTTCTTGGTGAATTGTAGCTCATTGAGCTCAGTAGAAACAAATCCGTGAAGTGGGGAAGGAGGTGAGAAGAAGTCCTTGTGGACCAAAGTAATTTGTATTCTGGTCAATTCATCGTTGCTAATCCCCAGTTGATCCTTGCCATTAAGCCATTAGGCTAATCCCCAGTTGACCCTTGCCATTTCCATTAAGGCAGGGGTAGGGAACCTCGGGTCTCCAGCTGTTTTGAAACTACAAATCCCATCATGCCTCTGCCTGTAGGAGTCATGCCTGTGATTTTTAGGGTCTTGCAATGTCTTATGGGACTTGTAGTTTCAAAACAGCTGGAGAGCCGAGGTTCCCTATCTCTGCATTAAGGTTTCCAAATTTAAGACCTTTCTGGGCATATCCCTCCTCATGGGCATAACTAAAAAGAGTGAGTTGCAGTCATATTGGTCCAATGATCCAGTTTACCATATGCCAGTGTTCTCTGCATCCATGACCAGGGACTCAATGAGTCCCTGATTACGTTTTATGGCCGCTTGTCTTTCAAACAGTATCTTCCCAGCAAGTGTGCCAGATATGGGGTCAAGTTGTATAAGCTCTGTAACAGGGCAACAGGCTATACATATAGTTTTATGGTTTACTAGGGAAAAAATAGTCACCTGGAGCCCGAGAACTGTCCAGACTACACAGGGAGCACTGGTAAGATTGTGTGGGAATTGGTGTCACCCTTATTTGGAAAGGGGTACCACGTGTATGTGCACAATTATTACACAAGCGTGCCACTTTTTAGTCACCTTTTTTGATTGTGTAATTGGTGCATGTGGCACTGTGCAATCTAATTGCTGGGGCTTACCCCAGAGGCTTGTAGAGTCCCAACTTAGACTGGGGGAGAGAGCCTGCTTGAGATGTAATAATTTGCTCTCAGTGAAGTGGAGGGATTCACAGAATGTTTTCTTTCTGTCCTCCCTTCATGCAGATATATGCAAATTCCAACAGCAGCTGGTGTTGTGGAGAAACCCCTCTGTGTCTACGAATACAACCTTAATATGGGAGGGGTGGACCTCAACAACCAGTTGATGGCGCCATACTTAATTACCTGTAGAGCCAGATGCTGGTACAAAAATGTGTCTGTATACCTATTTCAATTGGCTCTGCTGAACACTTATGTGCTATACAAGGCGTCAGGACAAACTGGATCCTTCCTTAAATTCCAGGAAGAGGTCATCACAGACCTTCTGTTTTCAGATGGTGCTGTGCCCCAACTTCCCAATGTAAATGTAATGAGCTGGCTGCATGAGAGGTATTTTCTGTATGTCTGTGGGACATGTCTCCATGGTACACCTACCCAACGAACTCCCCAAAGAAGACGTCGTGTCTGTAGGAAACGTGAATACAGGCGTGACACCCGCTTTCATTGTCCCTCCTGTCCTGACCAACCTGATCTCTGCATCGGTCAATGTTTCCAATGCTACCACACACTAGTGGACTATTAGCATAGGGTACATCACTTCACAGTCCTAGGACACACTTTCACAGGGTCTCCAAAGATGCTATTGCATTTTTAGAGACCCGAACCTGGAACCTTTACAGTTGCAAAAAAAAGCGTAAAAAAAGTGAATATATATATATATATATATATATATATATATATATATATGTAGCGATGGCTCTTAATGAGCATACGCTATATGTTTTGAAAATTAATATTCCTAAAACCACAGTTGGGTTTCAGGGCTAATTTTGCTAAATTATGGTTTCAGTACCAGTCTAGCTGGATTGCACTGAGTTCTCCTTGGCTGCAGGTGTCGCTGTTACTGCCAGCAAGTAGTAGAATGCAGCCTAGTTGGGTGTATTGAGTGCCACGTTTTCTCTGAACCAGCCCAGTGTTCTCCTGCTGTGCATTCTGGGAGGTGGTATATAAGGTACTGCGATCACGTACTTCAGGGTTCCGGTCCAGAAGATATTTTCTGTCTGTTTTGTCTTAGTCCTCCTGACCAGCCCCCATGGCCCTCCTGGCATGGGGTGTGGATCCATGCAATTCCGAGCCTCGGGACTGCATAGCCCAAGGCGAAGTAACTGCAGCGACAGGCCTGAATGGATATGGGGCCATAATGATCCAAGGGTGGTCCGGTGCCGTCTCATCTGAGGAGAGGCCCAGCAACTGGAGAAGCATCCAGGGAAGGACTCTTCGGAAGAAGGTCATGCGTAAGGCTGGCTTCTCTGAAGGAGCCTGGAGGCTCAGTTGAAGGGCACTTTGTGGATCTATATTCCTACTGTATCGCCGGACCGGCTGAGAGATACTGGTACCATATGATATTTGTCTACGTCCCTCAGTTACATCCAAGTCTGTGGCAGAGACTTTGATTCTCAAGTGTTCTACATCCAAGTCTGTGGCAGAGACTTTGCTTTACTTAACACCCTACTGGCTGCTAGACCTAGTGAGAGGAGGTCTGTCCGAAGGTTGTGAGAATCCAGCTGTGAAATGTTTATTCTCTGGATTTACTCTGTAAGAGACTTTCTATTTTTGCAGTTCCAAAAGTACCTGAACTTTCTTCCTAACCCTCTACCCTTCGTTAAGAGACTGTATTATCTTCTAAATAAATAACCCAATAGAAGATTCAGTGTCAGTTTCTGTATTATATATATATCATTAAAGAGCATTGCCCTGTCAGGGTCTAGAAGGAGGATGTGACCTAGAATTCTCAACCAGATGGGTTGACAGGCTCCAGGGAGCATGTAACATGAAGAGGAAACTGGCCTTTCAGTTTCCTCAGTGTTTTCTAAAGTCCACTTTGGGACCTGGAGCTCAGGGATTTTGGAGAGATCCGGGTGGGATGGAATCCCTAGTCCTGGGTCCTGATTTTAAGAACAACCAGCATACTGATTGGTCAGGTGTGTGCTGGGCTTTTAGTAGTGACCTGACCATGGTTCTGGGCACCACCCCAGCAGAAAGGAAGTCTGAATACCAGGAGTCAGGAGGGCTCCATGGGGGAGCCAGTGCAGCAAGAGGCTGCTAGCTGTGTGCACCAACGTGGTCGGTGAAACAGTCTGTAAGAGACAGACAAGGGCCTGGAGTGTAAGGCCAGAGCAGCAGTTCTGCAAGTGAGAGCCTACTAGGCTGAATGTAGTTTTTGTTGGTGAAACGGAATGCTGAAACCCCTGTGAGGGAAACCTTTCTTCTTTCAATCTTTGTTTGTTGGACTTTCTTCTAATAAAAATGGGCAAATAAAGCCCTTAAAAAGAAGAATCAGCGAGTGGCGGTGCCCTTCGAGCTCTACATTTGATCATTTGATGCTAATCCTTTAATATATATATATATATATATATATATATATATATATATATATATATAAAATTATAATATAATAAAGCCAAAAATAGTTGTAATTTTCTTGTTCTTTCTTTGTAGCTACACCATTCGCATGCAGCACTGATTTATCTATCTTGACAGCAACAGCATTTGCTCTCATGATACATAAATCAACGACTCCAGTGCTGTAGGAGGTGATTTCACCACCGCAGTTGAAAAAAAAAGTGCTGGAGTGCTGAGGATTTTGCCAATGCTTCATGGGGATTTTCCATGCCCTCTACTACTCCCAGAAGGCTCTAATATGCCTCCGGGGACATTACTCAAAACCCTTAAGTATAGCTAAGGGCACTAGACAGGGCTGCCCACTGTCCCGCTTAATTTTTGCTATTGCTATTGAATCCCTAGCAATCACTATATGCTCCAACCTTAATATCCAAGAGGCAAATTGCAGCTCTCAAACCCATAAATACAGATTATTCGCCGACGACATTCTTCTATTTATTACTTCACCGATCACTACCATTCCAAATCTCTGCAAACTATTGAACAATTTCACAGCTGACTTTGGCCTCCAGGTAAACTACTCTAAATCCCAAGCTCTAAACATTTACCTGCCTGTTGAGGTATTTTGAGGTATTTTCAAGCAGCAAGAATAGCTCAAATATCTACTGTTTACTCCAAACTTGAAAAAACAGGAGGGCGTGGTTTGGCGTGGGACCGTGATGGCCGCCTAAGTTATGAGCTCCGGCGACCAGGGCTTGAGCACGAGTTTTTATTTTGCATCAGTGCCCGAACTGAAAGCGAGAGATGGCGGGGAGGAATGCTCCGGTTCCCCGCTCGCAGCAAGAACCGAGTACGCAGCTGAACCGGACCATACACAAACTCTTCAGGTCCCAACAAGCGGAGGCTCCCTCACAGGTCACAGACATGGTGGCGCATGCAGGCTTACCTGACCCCTCGGGACACGCTGGATCCCCGGCATATGGCGTGCAGCCCTCACCGCTTCCCTGCCTGGTGGACCTGCAGTCGGTTGCTATGGACATTAAATCTACACTGTCCGTGGCGATCTCAGACCTAAAGACGGAGATCAGAGCGGTGGCAACCAGACTAGATCAAGTGGAGATGGCAGCCATGACACATGGAGCAGCATTGCAGCAAGTACAGCAGGTAGCAAATGCACAAGAGCAGATTATGCTGGACATGCACAGACACATTGAGGATTTAGATAACAGGGGGAGAAGACATAACTTGAGGTTTAGAGGTATTCCAGAGTCAGTGGAGAACCCCCAATTACAGCAAACAGTATGGGCTATTTGCAATTCCCTTTTGGGGAGACCCCCAGACGCCCCCATAAAGATGGAAAGGTGCCATAGGGTGCTCAGGCCCAAGGGTTGTGACACGGACCCCCCAAGAGATGTGGTGTGCTGTCTGGTCAGTTTTAGCCAGAAAGAGGACATTTTGCGTCATGCCCGTAACCAGGGCCCGCTACAACATGAGGGCTCACAGATGCAAATCTTTCAAGAGTTGTCCGCCATCACCCTCCAGTATAGAAGGGAGCTCCGCCCCCTCCGGAACATCCTGCGGGAAAGACGCATCATATACCGGTGGAAATTTCCCTTTTGCCTGGTAGCGACTGTTGGGAATCGCTCCGTCTCACTTCGCACACCGGCGGAGCTACCAGCGTTCTGCGATAGCCTTGGCATACCGAGAGTCGCCATCCCCGAATGGTACAGCACACTCATGAGACCAGAGCCGTGGATCCAGGTTCCGCAAGAATTAACCCCACGCTCGCACCGCAGCAGACATAGACACCGCCGGTCAACCTCCAACTCATCGCAAAGAGGCCTGGATGACATATTGGATCAAGATTCGGGAGAGGTACCTTCATCAGTTTGTAGGCAAACAGAAGATCGTATTTAGCCCACCGATCTCCAAAAGTCTATACCTTCGGTGATTGCGCCTCACCAAGATATAAGGTCAGTTTGTTCCATTGATAGACTACTCCTGGCTGCAGACAGCCTCATGGTTCGAGAACTGTTACGTTAGCCTCCCCGGCTGGTGAGTGTTGAATACGACAAACTGGTTTTGACTAGACAGTATTATACCACCTACACTGACTAAAGCTTACCCCACATCAAGTGTTGCATTTCCGGCTGGAGGCTAATGATGTGGTAACCCACGCTTAGGCTGTGGGGTTCTTCTGCTGGACATTGCCACCGGCCCCACAACTATGTGTGTTCATTATGGGACAGTCCCTTTATATCTGCACAGAATGCAGGTCTGGGGATTTGGACTATGGGCTCCTAAAGTCTCTGTTACAAAAGGCTCCCTGTGCTCCTTGATGAGTGGCGAGCTTAGTCCAGACCAAGCGTACAGAGGGCTGACTGTGCATATAACGTAAAGCTGAAGCCTATAGACCTAACAACTATACAAGCAGGTCTGTTCCCGCCTCCGGCAGTCGTTTTGTAGGTTTACTGTGTATCGAGTGAACCCCGTCCCCCCAGGCGCGTACCAGACGACTTACGCAGTTAAGTTCCAGTCCTATCTCCCCTTGGGTTCTGCCGCCTGTCCCCTCTCTCATTTTTCCCTCCCCCCCTTTTTTATTTTTCTTTCTCTCCCCTCTTCTTCTCTTTCTCTCTCCTTCTTTCACGCCCACCCTTTCCCTCTCACATCCCACTCCCCTTGAATTTGTCTTCCCCCTTTCTTTCCTCTTTTCACCAGCTGCCCTCCCTGGCCGCACCTTCCAACTTCCACTTGCCCAGTGACATACCTAGGGATTTGCCCGGGCAGGGTTAACCATGGCTAGTATGCTCACAAAATCAGCTCCTCTATCTCTGAAAATCTATTCTCACAATGCCAAAGGACTGAATGTCCCGGAAAAGCGCAGTAGCATGTTATCAGAAGCACGTAGACTTAAAGCGTAAGTCCTCTTTGTACAGGAAACGCACTTTAAGTCTGGATCGGTTCCACATTTTGCCAACAAACAATTTCCAGCAGAGTTCCACGCCTCCACACCTAACTCAAAATCCAAAGGTGTTTCCATTCTGCTATCCAAAGCCTTCCCTTTGGTTGTAGAGGACCAATTGATTGATAGCGAAGGGAGATTTGTCTTCCTGAAAGGTACTTGGAATGACAGACCTCTGACGTTAGCAAACATATATTGTCCTAACACTAAGCAGGTGGCTTTCATGAGAGCAATCACTGCAAAGCTTGTCCTATTTCAAACAGGTCTTCTAATATTAGGGGGTGATTTTTAATGTCCCCCTAGATCCCCTAGTATATATGTCCACAGGTACCTCCGCCCTCCCCTACTCGGCCCTGCATCAAATCAAGGCCCAATTGGCCTCGGTATCCCTGCACGACGGGTGGAGAACTCTCCACCCCAAAAAACACGATTATACTTTATTTTCGCCACCCCATAATTGCTACTCCAGGTTGGACTATTTGTTTTTGACCCAAGCGGACTTGCCATGCCTCCATGAAGCCACTATCAAAAATATGGTGGTCTCCGACCATCACCCTATTACAAGTCAACCATCCCCTCTCAAAATCACACCTTATGAACAATGGTGTGGTCAGACCATGGATCAGCGGGGCGGAATCTCCATTATCTACCAGCCACTTGCTCACCCGCCTTGCAAATCACCTTATATGTTGGCTTGGGAAAACGACCTCCAAATTCATTGGGATTTAGAGAGGTGGTAGATCTCCTTCTCTAGGTCCTATAAAGGGATTAAGAACATCCTCAGTGTTATCGTGGTTGCCAACTCATAGGCTCAATGGCCCACATTTGTTGGGAATGTTATCGAATTAGAACGTTTTGGAACAAGATGTTCACCTTGATCCAAAAAGTAACAAATTATCAAATTCCAAGAACCCCAGCCATAGCTCTTCTGAACTCGAACCTTCCAAAGATTTCCAAAGCCAACCGCAAATTGATCCATTTTAGGATTCTAGGTGCCAAGCTGACCATAGCTAAGGCATGGAAATAACCCAAGGTCTCCTTCATAGCAGCTAAGCGTTAGATCTTGTGGATTATGTCCCAGGTGAAATTGGATAGCATCTTAATGGATACAGCCATCTGGGAACCTTGGGCCCTGCACGTAGCCATCTCTTTCATACCTGGAGCTCAGGTCTAACAATCATTTGATTTTGTTTAGTCTGTATTTCCATTCCTGTTGATTGGCTCTCCCTCTTTATCCTTTCTTTTCCTTAGACCAACTATTCTCCTCTTTACTTTCCCTTTCTTCCTGCACTGTAGTCTAATCTATCAAACCAAGCGATCCTATGGTTTTAACATCTAAATAAGAGTACAACAATTTGCAATTCTCACTATGCTCTAAGGTTTGTTTCTAGTGTATATCTACCCTCCTCTAGGCTTTTCGCTTCATCCTGGGTTAATGAGGGAGGCCCCTTGGCACAGTACGTTCCCACTAGGGGTGCTGGGAGTGCTTCTCCCAAAGATCCCACAACATTAACCAATATACAGGAGGGGTTGTCAGGAATTACTATGTCAAATACTAGTTGATTGTCTAATGCCGCGTACACACGGGCGGACTGCATGGCGTACTTAGTCCGTCGAAACACATTTCAGCGGACAGTCCGCTCGTGTGTGGGCTTCAGCGGACTTTTTCAGCGTGCAGTCTGGCGTACTAAGTATTTCGGATTTTTCGAAATTCTGTCCGTCGTACTTTGGTTTCAGCGGACAATCCGCTCATCAGTAGGCTAGTTCGACGGACTAAGAATGGCGCATGCTCAGAAAGGATTTACACGGCGGAAGGGTGCTTTGCTGTGTATTGGACTTCCTATTTCTAGTCCCGTCGTACGTGCTGTACACGTCATCGCGCAAGCTTTCGACGGACTGTTTGTGCATCCGTGTGTGGTCAAGTCCGTTCAGTCGAAAGTATGACGGACTGTCCGTCGGATTGTATGACGGACTAAGTATGCCATACAGTCCGCTCGTGTGTACGCGGCATTACTCATACTTGACATCTTGTATTTCATGTAATCACAATGGTTTTTCATTACATCTCTGGAAATTATATTTCTTTAATGTACATCATGGGACACATAGCCTAAGTAATAACTTAATGGGTTATGGGCCACCTTCAGGTGATGGACACTGGCATTCCCAATACAGGAAGTTCACTCCCCCATATAACCCCTCCTCCTTCCAGGAGTACATCAGTTTTTTATAGCAAAGCAATATACTTAAACCCCATAAAAGAGGGGAGAGACCTCTGTGTCCCATGATGTACTCCAAGAAAAGCATTTTATAGGTAAGCTATTATAAAAATTATATTTTGTTTATCGTACATCATGGGACACAGGGCCTAACTAATTACTTAATGGGACGTCCCATAGCAATGCTATTTGAGGGGAGGCAGAGACAACCCGCAGGGCACCCCCAGACCTGAGGACTTATACTTATACTATATAACCCCTCCTTCTTCCAGGAGTAGCTCAATTTTTTGCCAGTGTGAGGAGCTCCAGGAGGGATCCATGCTGGATTTAAAAAACCTCTGCAACTGGATCCATCCAAGCCACTGAGGCCGCAGGATGGTACCCGGGCCTCACAGGAACCAGGATTTTTTTTTGGTCTTGCTACATTACCTAAAGTTGCCCCTGAGGGGTGCTATACAGGTCCAAAGGAGTGGAACCCCTATATAGGGACCCGGTCTTTGAAGGTTTACTAGCGCAGCCTGCTGTGATGGGTGAAGTTTGGATCTGCCTGTTACAGCAGTATCCTGCAGCGAGGATAAGGTAAGGGAAGAAGCCTAGGAACTGTAAAAAGTCCATCTATGCGTTTTTCTTCCAAAAATATAAAAAACATTGTATGCCTTAGGTTCGGTTCACACTGAGGCAGCGCGACTTACAGCGCTACTGCCTCAGGCGACCCAGGCGACCCAGACGCATCCGCTGCGGCGACTTGCAAAACGACTTCTGTATAGAAGTCAATGGAAGTCGCCCCCAAAGTCGTACAGGAAACTTTTTCTAAGTCGGAGCGACTTGTGTCGCTCCGATTAGAACGGTTCCATAGTACAGAACGGGACCCTACTTGTCAGTCGGCTAAGTCGCCTGACAAGTCGTCCTAGTGTGAACCGACCCTTAAGATCTCCACTAGAGGGAGTAATTTACACATAACTTGGTACGTTCCTTCTCAGCAGCTCTGTGTCTGGCTAGACAGGGTGTGTGGTCTCAGCAGCAGCCAAAGTGGGGGGTTCTTAATTGAACAGATGATGTTTCCTCTTCTGAGAAAACTAAGTGGGGTACAGCAGCAGTTCATAAACAATATATTGTCATGTATATCTATTTAAACAAGTCACTCCCTGCATAACAATCTTGCAAAGGGGAAATCTAGGAGCCAAACATACTACTGCTAATAAACTTCCCCCCTCCCAGAGAGGTGCGAAGGCGCTTCCAATATAAGTATTACATTGCTATATCAGG
Source organism: Lithobates pipiens (assembly GCF_037356315.1). Lineage (NCBI taxonomy): Eukaryota > Metazoa > Chordata > Amphibia > Anura > Ranidae > Lithobates > Lithobates pipiens. Next base: position 518,333,941 of record NW_027507758.1, read on the forward strand.
CCTGTGAAACTTGCCTTTTATATAAGCCACTATCCCATGGAGGAGATATTGTTGTGCCCCAGCCCTTGTAGTTTGTTCAGTCTCTGGCAACAGTGTGAGATGGTGTTTGAGCCTCCTCCTCATCGAGTCTGCATTTGCAGACCCAAATGCCATCCGCGCGTGTGCAGACTAGTGTTAATGAAACAAGGAGGGGGTGGGTATCAGAAAAGGGGTGTGGCTTAAAACAGGCGTCACTTTCTGTGGGTTGTAGCATCCACGTGGAGCACACGGCGCACACACTGAGAGGCGGAAGACGCTGAGGATGCCAATCAGGCTCACACCTGAGGCTTTTTGTACAGACGCTCTCATTATTGCAAGGTCTCTATCAGAGTAACTGAAGAGAGGAAATCTGATACACAAGGACACAGGAGTGCTGGGGCACGTAAGGGATGTATACAGGCATTTCCAGTACAGGAAAGGCCTGATCATAGACATGGCCCAGGAAAGGGTGTTCTTGCCTCCGGCAAAGATCAGCTTCATATGAGAGCTGGTGCGGATGGTCAAGTCGAAAAGAAATGCCTCAATTCACCTTTGCATTAGGTTGTTTGTTAGTAAAGATGGTGGATTCATTTGAAGCAGTCCCCTATGCCCAGTTCTATTTGAGACTGTTGCAAAACAGTATGCTGTCTGCTTGGAACAAAATGTTCCAAGCTTTGGACTTGCCAATGCAGCTGTCCCCAAGCCTCAGTTGGTGGTTACTAACCCAGAATCTGCTGAAAGCAAAATCATTCAGACCAATTATCTGGAAAGCAGTAATGACAGATGCCAGACTTTCAGGCTGGGGAGCAATACTAGAGAAGACGACTGTCCAGGGACAGTGGTCAAAGACCGAAAGAGCCTTGCCCATCAACATCCTAGAGATTCAGATAGTGAAATCCTGCTCTTCCAGGTTAAGGGATTGTCCTGGCAGGATCCAATCCGACAATGCAACGGCTGTGGCCTATATCAATCACCAAGGGGGCACCAAGAGTCTCTCAGTGCAGAGAGAGGTGAACCATATTCTAACTTGGGCAGAAAGGAATATCCCATGCCTATCAGCAGTCTCCATTCCAGGAGTAGAGAATTGGCAGGCGGACTACGTAAGTCACCACCAGTTATTCCCAGGTGAATGGTCTTTCCACCCCGACATTTTTTTGGGCTGTTTGCCAAAGATGGGGGACTCCAGACATAGATCTACTAGCGTCCAGATTCAACATGAAGTTAGTCAACTTTGTGTTCAGGACAAGGGATCCACTCACATGCGGAACAGATGTGTTGGTGACCCCAAGGGATCAATTCTCACTGATCTATGTATTCCCCCCTATTCAGTTGCTACCATGACTTCTTTGCAGAATCAAGCTGGAAAGAAAGCAGGTAGAATTCTAGTAGCACCAGCATGGCCCAGAAGGTCATGGTATGTAGAAATCACAAAGATGTCAGTGGAGGATCCATGGGACCTTCCACTAAGGCCAGACCTGCTCTCGCAGGGGCCGATATTCCATCTTACTTTACGAATGCTAAATTTACCAGCCTGACTATTGAAACCCATATTCTGAAGAAACGTGGGCTTTCCGGGTCAGTTATCTCTACATTGATTAATGCAAGGAAACCAGCTTCCAGAACTATATATTATAGAGTCTGGGAGGCTTATGTTTCCTGGTGTGAATCCAGGGGTTGGCACCCTTGGAGATATATCATAGGCAGAATTCTTGCTTTTCTACAATTAGGCATAGAGATGAAGTTGGCCTTGAGTACAATTAAGGGCCAAATCTCAGCCTTATCGATCTTATTTCAAAGACTGCTTGCTACGCATTCTTTAGTCCGGGGTTTTATGCAAGGGGTGATGCAGATTAATCCACCAGCTAAATCACCTTTGAGCCCTTGGGACTTGAATTTAGTTTTGTTAGTGTTACAAAAACAGCCATTTGAATCGATACAACATATTCCCTTAGTCCTTCTAACACGGAAGATGGTGTTCTTGATTGCTATATCCTCAGCAAAGAGGGTTTCAGAATTGGCTACTCTTTCTTGTAAAGAGCCATATTTGATTATTCATGAGGACAAGGTGGTGTTGCGCCCTCGTCCAGATTTTTTGCCATATTTGGTCTGAGGTTTTCACCTGAACCAAGGTATTATCCTGCCATCGTTTTTACCAAAACCGTGTTCCAGGGAAGAAAAGTCACTACATTGTCTTGATGTGGTAAAAGCAGTGAAAATATGTTTAAAGGCAACTGCTCAGATTTGTAAGACTGATGTCTTATTTATTCTGCCAGAGGGTCCTAAGAAAGGACAGACAGCGTCAAAATCGACTGTCACTAAGTGGATTCGGCAATTTATAATTCAAACTTATGTCTTAAGGGGTAAGATTCCCCCTTTTCAAGTTAAGGCACACTCTACCAGGTCGGTTAGTGCTTCTTGGGCAGTGCGTCACCAGGCCTCCATGGCTCAGATCTGCAAGACCGCAACTTGGTCTTCAGTACATACATTCACCAAATTTTATCAGGTGGATGTAAGGAGGATATCACCTTCAAGTGCAGTGTGCTGCAGGCAGCAGTATAAGTCCTCAGGTCTGGGGGTGCCCTGCGGGTTGTCTCTGCCTCCCCTCAAATAGCATTGCTATGGGACGTCCCATTAAGTAATTAGTTAGGCCCTGTGTCCCATGATGTACGATAAACAAAATATAATTTTTATAACAGCTTACCTATAAAATGCTTTTCTTGGAGTACATCATGGGACACAGAGGTCTCTCCCCTCTTTTATGGGGTTTAAGTATATTGCTTTGCTATAAAAAACTGATGTACTCCTGGGAGGAGGAGGGGTTATATGGGGGAGTGAACTTCCTGTATTGTGTATACCAGTGTCCATCACCTGAAGGTGGCTCATAATCCATTAATTTATTACTTAGGCTCTGTGTCCCATGGTGTACTCCAAGAAAAGAATTTTACAGGTAAAGTGTTATAAAAATCATATTATTTCATGTTCTTGTATTTTAAAAAAAAATTGAAAGAAAAAAAAAGAAAGGAACAGTGCAAAAATCTAATAAAAAGGCAAAATAGATAATAAAAAAAAGCACCCCTGTCCCCCCATGCTCGTGCGCAAAGGGTCATATATAAACAGCAATTGCACCATAAATTGTGAGGCCGCGTACACACGCGCGGACTGTTCGCCCAACTTTGTCTGCTGAACAGTGTTTGGGCGGACAGTCCGCTCGTGTATGGGTTTTCAGCAGACAGTTTCAGCGGACAGTTTGACGAACAAGGTTTTTCGGAAATTCCGTAAAACTGTCTGCTGAAACCTTGTTTCAGCGAACAGTCCGCCCGTGTGTAGGCTTGTTCGTCAAACTAAGTTCCGGGCATGCTCAGAAAGGATTTACACGCCGAAAGTTATAATGCAGTGTATAGGACGTCGTATTTTTCGTCCCGTCGTACGTGCCGTTCACGTCATCGCGCACGGTTTCAGCAAACTGTTCGTTCGTCGTGTGTGGCCATGTCCGTCCATGCTAATTTTGAGCGGACTGTTTGCCGAAACTGTTGGACGGACAAAGTTGGGCGAACAGTCCGCGCGTGTGTAAGCGGCCTGAGGTATCAACCCAAATGTCAGATCAAGAGCAGTACTTTTAGCAGTAGACTTCCTCTGTAAATCTAAAGTGGTAACCGGTAACTGTAAAGGCTGTAGTTTGTCGCCATCATGTCATGTCATGTTTGGTATCTATGTACTCGGCATAAAATCATCTTTTATATTTTACAATATTTTTAAAATTTGGGCAAAATAGTGTGTTTTAGTGCAAAAAAATGAAAAAAGTGTTTTTTCCCCAAAAATTAGGTTTGAGAAATCGCTGCGCAAATACTGTGTGAAAAAAAATTGCAACACCCACCATTTTAATCTGTAGGGCCTTTGCTTTAAAAAATATATAATGTATGGGGTTTAAAGTAATTTTAAAGCAAAACAAATATTTTTTAATGTAAACAAAAAGTATCAAAAAGGGCTTTGTCTTCAAGTGGTTGGAAGAGTGGGTGATGTGCGGCATAAGCGTCTAATGTTGTGCATAAAATACCAGGACAGTTCAACCCTCCCTCCCCAAATGACCTCATTTTGTAAAGTAGACACCCAAAGCTATTTGCTGAGAGGCATGTCGAGTCCATGGAATATTTTGTATTTTGCCACAAGTTACGGGAAAATTATTATTTCTTTTTTTTTTTAGAACAAAGTTGTCACTAAATGATATATTGCTCACACATGACATGGGTATATGTGGAATTGCAACCCAAAATACATTCTGCTGCTTCTCCTGAGTACAGGGATAGCCGCGTATAAGACCCAAAAACCAATCACCGCCTTCAGGATTTCTAAGGGCATAAAATGGTGATTTAACTCTTCACTACCTATCACAGTTTCAGAGGCCCTGAAATGTCAAAATAGCACAACCCCCCCCCCCCCCCCCCCCAAATGACCCAATTTTGGAAAGTAGACATTCCAAGATATTTGCTAAGAGGCAGGGTGAGTATTTTGCAGGCAGTTGGCGATTTTAGTCACTTCATGCTCTAGAACTACATTTTATTATTTATAAACTCTAAGATCTAAGGTGCCTTGAAAAAAGTAATCAGACCCCTTGAAACTTTCCACATTTTGTCATGTTACAACCAAAAACGTAAATGTATTTTATTGGAATTTCATGTGATAGACCAACACAAAGTGCCACATAATTGGAAAGTGGAAGGAAAATGGTAAATCGTTTCAATTTCTTTTTACTAATACAGTAAATCTCTGAAAAGTGTGGCATGCATTTGTATTCAGCCCTCTTTACTATGATGTCCCTAATTAAAATCAAATGGAACCAATTGCCTTCAGAAGTCACCTAGTTAGTGAATAGAGTCCACCTGTGTGTAATTTAATCTCAGTATAAATACAGCTGTTCTGTGAAGCCCTCAGATGTTTGTTAGAGAATCTTAGTGAACAAATAATATCATGAAGGCCAAGGAACACACCAGACAGGGATAAAGTTGTGGAGAAGTTTAAAGCAGGGTTAGGTTATTAAAAAACATATCTCAAGCGTCGAACAGCTCACTGAGCACTGTTCAAACCATCATCCAAAAATGGAAAGAGTATGGCACAACTGCAAACCTACCAAGACATGGCCCTCCACCTAAACTGACAGGCTGGGCAAGGAGAGCATTAATCAGAGAAGCAGCCAAGAGGCCCAGGATATCTCCGGAGGTGCTGCAGAGATCCACAGCTCAGGTAGAATAATCTGTCCACAAGACAACTATTAGTTGTGCACTCCACAAATCTGTCCTTTATAGAAGAGTGGCAAGTAGAACGCCTGTGGTAAAAGAAAGCCATAAGAAGTCCCATTTTCAGTTTGCGAGAAACCATGTGGGGAACACAACACAATACAACAAACATGTGGAAGGATGCTTTGGTCAGATGAGACCAACATTTTACTATTTGGCCTAAAAGCAAAATGCTATGTGTAGAAGAAAACTAACACTGCATAGCACCCTGAACACACCATCCCAAACCGTGAAACATGGTGGTGGCAGCATCATGGTGTGGGGATGCTTTTCTTCAACAGGGACAGGGAAGCTGATCAGAGTTGATGGGAAGATGGGTGGAGCTAAATACAGGGAGATCATAGAAGAAAACCTGTTAGAGTCTGCAAATGGCTTGAGACTAAGGTGGAGGTTTACTTTCCAGCAGGATAATGACCCTAAATATACAGCCAGAGCTATAATGGAATGGTTTAAATGAAAGAATATTCATGTTTTAGAATGGCCCATTCAAAGTCCAGACTTAAATAAAATTGAGAATCTGTGGCAAGACTTGAAAATTACTGTTCTCTCCACCTAATCTGACAGAGCTTGAGCTATTTTGCAAAGAAGAATGGGCAAACATGTCACTCTCCAGATGTGCAAAGCTGGTAGAGATATACCCAAAAAGACTTGCAGTTGTAATTGCAGCAAAAGGTTGTTCTACAAAGTATTGACTTAGGGGGGCTGAATGCAAATGCACACTTTTCAGATATTTATTTGTAAACAAAAATTTGAAATGCATTTATAATTTTATTCCACTTTAAAGTGATGTGTCTACCTATCATTTGTTGCTGTAATAATCTAAAGAACGTATTATTTATTTAATAATTATTTTTTATACCAAATAGCAACAATTACAATTATTAAAATAACAACTACGTTAGTATGGATAGAAACGACAAATAACCCATATCAAACATTTAAATTCACATAGGTTGAACTGATTGATAAGTTGGTGGATGCAGGCCTTGGAAGCTTTACAACAGTTCATTCATTGTTCATCTGCAGAAAATGGTGAAGATGATGAAGATGAGAAATCAGTACCAACAAGGAACACTACAAGTGACAAGATTGCAAATTAAAGGCAAACATAGATATGCTGTAAATGCATACATGCTATTATAATAATAACAATAATAATAATACAAATAATATTAATCATAGTTACATAATTAGTCAAGTTGAAAAAAGACACAAGTCCATCTAGTTCAACCAATAACTCAACCAATCATATTAACAATAATAATAAAATAATAATAATAATCATATTTACATAGTTAGTCGGGTTGAAAAAAGACACAAGTCCACCTTGTTCAATCTATAAATCAACTAATCATATTAACAATAATAATTTCATAAATTAATAAAAACAATAATTCAGAAATTGTAGCTGGTTTTATAATAGTAATGCCTTATAAACCATTATTAGTAGTAGTAATAATACTCATAACTATTTGAGCATTAGTTTAATGTAATACATTTTATATTTTGCATTTTTATTTTATCCTTTTGTATGTGGTGAGTATGCTATTGCTGCATTCAGCGTTATGCACATTTCTCTTTGATACTTTTAATGAAAGTTGGATTGTGAGCGTAATGATTGTGCCCCCCCCCCCCTGTAAAAAGTCCTAGGAAAATGCTGCAGAAAGAAAAAAAATCAAGCCTCATCCCCTGTCTAAAATTAGATAGTACATTGTCGGCGAGATGACAGCTGTATCCACATTTTCGGAACGTTCTCTCAGTAAAATAACACAGCATCTCTGAAAAAGCATTGTGCTACCTCGAACAAAGCGGTAATGGTCCCGGAGCAGATCATTTTCACAGGGCTGGTGTAAGTAAGATAAAAAGAGAGCATTTCTGAAGAGCTGCTTTTATGGTCTAGGTCAGAGTGCGCTTTCCATGTTGTTCGCTCCCATCTGAATTTCCTAATAGCCTATCTCCTCAGCTAACAGATGCCCAGCCTCATGTCGGAACCAGATCGAGCCACCACAGAGATGCTATCCAACTCCTTTCTTATTGAGCCGTTTCCCTAGCAGATGGTGCAGTGCTGCAGGCACACTCCTTCCTGTTAATTACCAGCCTTATCTACAGATGGAAATGTCAGTCAGCCTCACAGGTCCTGGTTCCTGCCATTGCCTTAGTCCATAGCCCTCTACCTAGGCAAGATGCTGCCAACATACACCATGTGTTTTGTGACTGCTGACTAGGCAGGCTACAAAAAACAACTCGCATTATGAATATTCATGGCGGAATGTTAGGAGTTCTGTTCATCTGTAGCATTTATATGTTGGCTTAAAGGGGATTAAACAGTGCCTCCTAAACAAGAACTCTCTAAGCACTGTTTGCCTGTAATATGACAACAGGACATGCTTCTATATGATTTCAGAAAACAACCAGTCTTCCTGTGAAGAACGCAACTTGTTTAGGAATTTCCTTATAGAGTATTCCGTTTTTGCAGTTACGTGTGGGAAAACTCCACTATATGTTTGTTGTGTGTTGCTAGTCATACAGCAGTTTGTTTTTTTCAAAATATGTCCTACTCTTTTGATGTTTCAGAGGAAAAGGCTTCATGGCTGACTGCAAGCATTTCCAAACAATGTCAGAATCAGTCAATAGAAAGACTTAGGTCAGAGCATTTTTTTTCTCATTAACATAAATTGCAAGAAAACCAGAAGAAATCCAGCTTCTAATGCCCCATACACACGAACGGATTTTCCATCTGAAAAAGCTTGGCTTGCATACACACAGTCACACAAAATTTCTTGGAACTTTCGATCATCAAGAATGCGGTGATGTACAACACTACGACGGGCCGAGAAAATGACGTTCAATGCTTCCGAGCATGCGTCGAATTGTTTCTGAGCATGCATAGGAATTTTTTTTGTCGGAATTTGTACAGACGATTGGAATTTCTGATCGGAACTTTTTCCAACCGAAAAATAGAGAACCTGCTCTCAATCTTTAGCTGGCTGGAATTCTGCCAGCAAAAGTCCGATGGAGCATACACACAGTCGGAATTTCTGACCAAAAGCTCACATCGGACTTTTGCTTGTGGAATTTCTGATCGTGTGTATGGGGCTTAAGGCCGGTCATACACAGTGCAAATGTCTTTCCTGGAACCATGGGTTACAATTCCCCCATCAACACAGACAGTGCTGACGGGGGAAGTCGTACCCGCTGGAAGAAGACAGTGATTATTGCAAGAGAAACCGGGAGGTTGGTTGTATCCATGTTGATTGATTAATCAACTTGGTACATTCAGCTGGCACATTAATGGTTTGAATCTCAGGCCGGTTCCTGCTGAACTCTTGTTAGGACAGACAGTGTTCAAATACAGTCTACAACTAGAGGTGCTTGAAGTTTTCAGAAAATAACTTTTAAAATGGTAATCAGCAATTAAAAAAAAAAAAAAAAGTAAGCTTATTTATGCTTTTGTAGTCAAATCTGAGGAAATCTCACTATATTTGGATATGTGTTCTTGTCTCCACAACATACCTAAAAAATATTTCTAAAAAAATCTTTATTTCCTTTTAGATGAGAAGGTGTCATGACTGACGGCAAGCATTTCTCAGCTAGGTCAACATGATCTGTCCCAGTAGATGGACTGGTGACTGGATGAGTAAAGTTTGCATTAACATTTATTGGGGAAGTCCAGTTTCTAAAGCTTTAATCTTTTGTAAAGATAGACAAATCTAGATCCAATCTAGTACTACTGATGAAATATCTGCCTCCAGACAGGGTTAATTATGGTAGACACAGCATTTTTTTAAACTTTATTGTTTAAAGCAGATCTTCACTGCATCTGAGCACCACAAACCAAAAACACTACTAATTCATTTTTAATATTCTAAGTAATTTCCCCCATCCATCCATGTCTTCATGTTTTGTATTGCTGAAAAATCACTTAGAAAAACAGCTCCCTAGCAGTTCTAGCCATGGCCATGTTGAGTAAGGGCAGATTCATGTAGCATTTACTTCCTGGAATCTATCTGCCTTTGGCTCAAGCATGCATGTAGGAGGGTGTGCGCAGCTGAGAAAACCCCTCCTCATCTCCTCCCTTTCTGAAGACTATGGGGATGTATGACATCATTTGCCTAGGCAAGAAATCAGTAACTGTAAAAATGTAAAAAAAAATTTTTTTTAAAACAAGTAAATATGATGTACTTTCCTTATTTACTAATGCTAGAAGCATGTGGATTAAAAATAATCAATGTTTATTGGGAGAGTGAAGTTCCACTATAAGTTTTGGTGTGTGAATGAGGGCATGTATAAATATGAAATAGGTGTTATACACATTTGCCAGGAAAAGTGGAAATATCCTTTAACTGCTTGCCGACTTGTGGTGATCGCGGCCACGCCCTGTTGCTAGGACACGGAGCGACCCCGTTCTCTGTAAAGAGCCTCATCCATGGCTCTTTAACCCTGTGATCGGCTTTGTCCAATCACAGCCGGTTACATGTAAACAAGGAGGTTACGGTAATCTGACAGAGTATGAGGAGAGGGCAACCGATCATCGTCATCTCTTCACAGGGGGACATGTAGGAATGTAATCAGGGCACTGATAATCAGTGCCCTGATTACAATAGTGCAACGCAGTGTCACCAATCAGTGCCCACCAATGTCAGCTATCAGTGGCAGCAATCAGTGCCCACCACTGCCCACAAGTGCCACCAATCAGTGCCCATTAGCTATGCCAGTCAGTTTTGGCAATCAGTGCCACCTATCAGTGCTGCCCATCAATGCCCATCACTGCTGTCAATCAATGCCCACCAGTAATACCCATCAGTGCCGCCATCAATGCCCATCAGTGCCCATCAGTACCGCCTATTCGTGCCCACCAATGCTGCCTATCAGTGCCCACCAGTGCCGCCTATTAGTGCCCACCAGTGCTGCCTATTAGTGCCCAGCAGTGCCACCTAACAGTGCCCATCAATGCCGCCTATCAGTGTTTATCAGTGCCATATATTAGTGCCACATATCAGTGCCCATAAGTGCGGCATATTAGTGCCTCCTCATCAGTGCAACCTAATCAGTGCCCAGAAGTGCCGCCTCATCAGTGCTCATAAGTGCCACCTCATCAATGCCCACCAGTTCAGCCTATCTGTGCCCATCAGTGCCACCTAATCAGCACAGATTAGGGGAAGCAAAAAATTACTTAGTTACAAAATTTACTGACAGAATAAAAGTAAAAAACATTTTTTTTTCAAAATGTTTATTTTTTTTGTAAAAAATAAAAAACCCAGCTGTGATTAAATACCACCAGAAGAAAGCTCTATTTGTGTGAAGAAAATTATAAAACAATTTTTTTGGGTATAGTGTAGCATGACCGCACTTTTGTCATTCAAATTGTGACAGCGCTGACTGCTGAAAAATGGCTTGGGCAGGAAGGGGAGTAAGTGCCTGGTAGGCAAGTGGTTAAGGGGGCAAATCTTTCAGGGCTTAAGTGGTTAAAAAAAGTCAAAAAACATATTTCTCCATTTACATGAAGGTCAGGTTAATATAAGCCAGCACAAAGTTCCCCTATACATCAGAGTGTGCATGATTCCCCCTTACAGTGCAAAGGAACGCTAACATAACGGGGAATGCTGCAGATCATGATTTAGGCTTGGTTCACATTGGTAAGATGCAAGAACCCTGCAAATCCTTTGCAGGTTCTCACATCGCACCTGATTTGTAGGCAGTTCACACTGCCCTATGCGAACTGCTGGGAGTATCAATACACCCCCAGATTGGTTTGCATTTCGTAGTGTGAACTGTCAATTCGGACAGGAATCGGATCACATAGGTGTGAACACCCATTTGATTGAATTCTGGTCCGGATAAAAAAAAAGGATCCTGCATGATTTTGGTCCAAATGCAATGCAAATTCAGCCATACAATCTGTACGACTGAATTTGCATTGCACATACATCGCATGTGATTTGCACAGCAAACAGTGCGAATCACATGTGATGTTGCACCGCACTAATGTGAACCCAGGCTTAAGGGGGAATTCTGATGTAAGGGGAACTGTTGTGAACAGAGACTACCTAATATCAGAGTCCACTGCACTCCCCTTTACATCAGTGTTCCCACTTACATCAGGGTCTACATTATTGCCCTTTTCTCTTTTACATGAGGGTCTGCAGAGTTCCCCCTTACACTCTAAGGGGGGAATCCTGCAGATTGTGATGTAGAGGGAAATGCCAGGAACTCTGATGTGAGGGGGACTCTGGTGACCAGAGGCCACCTTCCACAGAGTAAATACACTAAGGTAAGGGGGGGGGGGGGTCCCTGCTATAAGAGGCACCTCTATATCAGTCCTTTATATCAGTGTCCCCTTGCATAATTATATTCATTCTCCCTTTACATCAATGACCCCCCTCAGACTGGCCTGGCGGTGGTGTCACTGAACTCCTCTCAGGTGCTCCATGCAGGGCTCAGTCAGATGGCTCCAACTTGGCAATTATGGTTTTATTCTATAGTCTCCTCTCCACAGTCCACACATGTCTGACCCCCATCACAGCAGCACTCCCACTCTTGACTCCTCTCCAGACACCCCCTCAGAAACTGTAGACATGATAAAAGACAATAGATGGTCAGAGATTGCAGACATGATACAAGAGATGGTTAGAGGCTGCAAGCATGATATGGGAGGTGGTTAGAGGCTGCAGACATGGTACAGGAGGTGGTCAGAGGCTGCTGACATAGTACAGGAAGTGGTCAAAGGCTGTCGACATAGTACAGGAGAAGGTCAGATGCTGTGGACATGGTACAGGAGGTGGTCAGAGGCTGCAGACATGGTACAGGAGTTGGTCAGAGGCTGCGGACATGGTACAGGAGGTTATCATAGGCTGTGCGGACATGGTACAAGAGGTGGTCAGAGGCTGTGGACATGGTACAAGAGATGATTAGGGGCTACGGACAGCCATATTTTTTTCGGGCCGTTGGCAACACTGCCCCACTCAGCAATGTCCTTCTCTCCCTCCTTCCTTCCCCCTCCCCCACAATAGTGTTCTCCTCTCCTCTGCCCCCCTTGGCCCCCCACAAGACGTATCCTTCTATGCCCCCTTCATATCATGATCCCCCACTGCAGTGTTCTGCTGCGCCCTGCATAGTGTACTATCTGTTCCCCTTTACCATCCACATCAGTGTCCTCCTCTGACACCCTTAACATCCCCCTCCCACAGCAGAGTCCTCCTCTGCCACCCATTACATCACCCAGTCCCACAGCAGAGTCTTTCTCTGCCTACCTTCATAAACCCTCCACAGCGCTGTCCTTCTCTGCCCCGTCAATCCCAAGAGCAGTGTCCTCCTCTCTCTCCTTCACACCCCCACAGCTCTTTCCTTCTCTGCCCCCTTCATCAGCCACCCCAGTGCTGTCCTCCTCTGCCCCTGGCCTTCCCCCCCTTCACAGTAATGTCCTCCTCTCTTCCTTCTTCTCCACAGAGATGAGTGTCATTCAAAAATTGTGCCAAGTGACGCCAGTACGTAACTGCGCATGCACCCCCCTGACCGAAAATGGGTGAATGTGTATGAGCTTTTCCGAGCCTGGCAGGCTTCAGAATGGCACATGCGCAGTTGCACATTGGCTGGCAGCTGTCTTTTTTACAGGTGTTGCTGCCCGTAACGGGCATTTACCAGCAGCCCGAAACAGGCTGAAATTTATGGGCTGCCCATAAATTAATAGGTGGTTGGCAATACTGCTCTGCAGTGTGTGATTTCAGCTTTCTGACCCATATTTTATATAATTCTGGACTTTGAACAGTTGTATTGAAGAGAAGACTGCAGATAAACAGGAACAACTTGTATATGAGTATTTGTTTCATCTCTGCGTATCGCATGAGGCCAGTGGCTATATGTAAGGACCACTTTAAGTTATGCTGAATGGTAACATATAACAGATATAAAGTAGGTGTAGATGTCCCATTTTGGCTGCAAAAGTGGAAATACACTTTAAGGCCTCTTGCATATGGGTGAAAAAATGACACATTTGTAGCCATGAAGCATTTTTTTCTTTATGGTTCTGCATGCAGGTGCTTTGTTGTCTATGGAATAATGCACACAGGTGCAACAAGATCAATTATTCAGTGTTGCATTCAGCATCATAAAAAAGAGAGAATTTTAAGCTTTTAAGTTTGAGTGCAGCCATTTATGGACATACCCATGGATATGAGCATATACAGTACATGTAAATTTCAAGACTGGTAGCTAGAAGGGGATAAAGAGGATTTTTATGCATGGATACATACAGTATGCTCATGTTCACGCAAGGTCTACAGTATATGCAAGGTCTTTATGGAAGATAACTTGTGTTTATTACTTGGGGTCTTTCTGCCAGCAAGACCCTGCATATAAACATTAGTAAAATAAAATATTACACCAATGTGCAAAAGGCCTAACTCCCATTGGCATTTACAGTGCATAGGTAAAACTTGGGTTTAAGATCCTGTGTGCCCCCATTGCCTTTTAGGATATTGTAGTTCATTGGTCTGAACCAGTAAAAATATTCTGAATTAACCCTCAGTACACTGCTAATGCACCATTACATCGTTCTTGAAAATGTTTGCATATAAAACATATTTTTTGGTTTGCATATATTGCAATAGATGTTCAAGCTGGAAAGCTGTATCAAAGTAATTCCTCACTGGTTAGTCCATATGTGCAAAATGACAAAAGTGAGTCCCGGAGCAGAGGAAAAAAGAGGACATGGGCGGAGGGACGGCATGACAGTGCTGGACAGCACAGTGTTGCCATTTTTTATGTTATGCCCCTTTTAAGAAAAAAGGGGGAGGAGCTGAGAGCGGGCAGCGCGCTGAGCGGGGAAAAGTAAAGGAGAGGGGGAAGTGACGTCAGCTGCAGAGCGGCGGAGGAAGTGATTCCCACCCACCCTCCCCTGTTGGTTTGAAAGTAAATGAGGTAGGGGTGGGCAGGATGATATGGCAGTGTTGGGTCGCTGGAGAAGATTGTGGTTACATGTATGGAACATGTTGTACCCATCCATTGGATGTTTTTTTTTGGGGTACTTTCAGGTCACGAGGGGTTAACCTGGAAGGGTTAAAAGGTAGGTCACTGTGAAAGTTGGGTACCACCTCCGAGTCAGGGGTTTGCCGATTGGAGGCCTAAAGTTAAAGAAGTTGTTAGCAGTGACCAGTGGTATTGTCAGAAACCATGAATCAGACCGAGACAGAAGTACAATTAAATCACACTTGTTTATTAATAAAAAATAAAAAGGTAAATATAAAAAGCGTAGTCAAAGCATAGCCAGAGTCCAGTAACCGGATCAAGTAGTCAGCCAGGCCTGAGTACAATAACCAGATCGGGTAATCAGCCAGGCCAGAAGTCAGGGATCCAAGTAGAGAAACAGCCAGCAGGATAAGGAGCCAGTAGGGATGTCAGCAATCCAGTCTTTAAACAGAACTGCAGGGGATGGTTTCTTGTGATGAGACCAAGGCGAAGGCAGAGGTGAAGTGAGCTGGATAGCTTTAAGTAGGCAGGTCAGACAAGCATGATCAGGAACAGCTGGTAACTGTGGAGAGAGATGAGAGCTGGCAATTAGCCGACAGCTGAACAGCCAGCCCAGAGAAGGAAGGGCTAAGCCAGCCCTAAGAGGTATGTTGTTTTTTTCCATGACCTATAAAGTACAGAAAAGTTTAATGGTTATTTATGAAGTTGTTATCTATATAATTTTATAGTTTGTTAATAAAAAGGCCGTTAAGGCCATTTACTCCAACACCTGGTAAAGTCATTTTTGAGGGATTTGAAGGGGTGGTTTTTGAGGATAAGGGGGTGATCAGGATACTGGGCTTAAGTCCTACAAATGTCAAGTGGCAATATGGGTGGGGGAGCCAGAAAGAAGAAAACAGGTCACAATATTCAGTAGGAGCCTGACTAACACACTTCTATGCAGTGCTCCTTATGAAGGCCCCATATTATTTCTCATTTATGCGGCAGGGAACATAAATTGTACTAAAATATGTATTTACCTATTTTTATTCTTGACTACATAAATGAGCAAAAATTATGTGGTGCTCATTTTTCATTACATGCATTTAACCCTTTCACTGCCATCAATGTATGTTTTTGTATTGGCTGCACACTGCTAGCTGCTACAGCAGTCTGGAATACATGTAAATCTGACAAGTCAACTGTCATATGCAATCATTTGTCCAGCTGCTCAGCCTGTACAGCAATCATTTCCAGAGACCTTTGGTAGTGCTACTCCCCATGTGATTTTGCCACCATGTTTCCCGGGCTCTGCTGTCCCATATGTGGGCCCAGGACCCTCATGGCAGACGTCACTGGGTAGAGTTGACAAAGGCCAGCAAACATTCACTGATCTACTTTAGCTAAAATGAACACAGAAGTGACGTACATTACGTGCTAGAACAAAAATATCTGGAGTTGTTCTTGCATGGTCAGTGTTTGGGACTTCATATACACAGTATGTACCTATTATTAAAGAGGTTCTCCACCCTAAAGTGGAAGTTCTGCTAATCTGATCCCTCCCCCCCTCTGGTGCCACAATCGGCACCTTTCAGGGGGGAGGGGGGTGCAGTTACCTGGATAATCCAGGTATCTGCACCCACTTCCGGGACAGACGACCTCAGACCGCCGCGTCCCCCCTTGTGTTCTGGAAAACACACAGTTCCCAGGACACAGCGGACGCTGTGCATGCGCAGTAGGGAACCGGGCAGTGAAGCCGCAACGCTTCACTTCCTGATTCCCTGACAGAGGATGGCGGCGGGGGCAGCAGAGACGAGCAATCGCTCGTCATCTGTTGCCGACATCGCTGGACCCTGGGACAGGTAAGTGTCAATTTAGTAAAAGTCAGCAGCTGCAATATTTGTAGCTGCTGGCTTTAAATATTGTTTTTTTTAAGGTGCAGAACCGCTTTAAAACTAAATTGGCACAGCCCAATGTGCACACCACTGTAAGGTTAATCTTTCAGTAACATTAAAAGTCTGCAAAGTTAAATTACTTCAAATCAGTGCAATAATCTTCAAAAAACCCCAAAAATTATGTGACACGTAGCACGTAGTTTAACCACTTGGGTACCGCGCTATTGCCGAATGACGGCATTAGCGCGGACCTAGATTTCCAGGACTACGTCTATTGACGTCGTCCTGGTTACGAGCGGCCTGCGCGCCCCCTGAGGGGCGCGCGCGGCGCGCTCTGTGATCGGTGAGTCCGTGAGACTCGCCTGATCACCGATCCGTGTAAGGGGTCGATCCCGACCCCTTATCACGTGATCAGCTGTCAGCCAATGACAGCTGATCATGTGATAGAACGGAGCCGGTAATCGGCTATTATTCCTCCTCGCGCTGACAGCGCGAGGAGAAAAAAAAAAAGCCGATCACCGGCGGCCGTGATCGGGACATCAGTCCCGATCACGGCCAGCAATGAAAGGCACCACATGCCACCTGCCAGTGCCCACCTGCCTCCCGCAGTGCCATCCTGAAAAATAACAAAGTAAAAGTAAGTGCCCCCCGTCTGTGCCCATAATGCCCACAGTGCCACCCCACAGTGCCACCCACAGTGCCACCCCACAGTGCCACCCCACAGTGCCACCCACAGTGCCACCCACAGTGCCACCCAATCTGCCTCAAAGGTGCTGCACCCCAGTGCCGCCCATCAGTGCCCAGCAGTGCCGCCCATCAGTGCCCAGCAGTGCCGCCCATCAGTGCCCAGCAGTGCCACCTATCAGAGCCACCTATCAGTGCCACCTATCAGTGCCCATCAGTCCCATCTATCTGTGGTACCTATCAGTGCCCATCCGTGCCACCCATCCGTGCCACTTATCCGTGCCACCCATCCGTGCCATCTTATCTGTGCCCATCTTTGCCCATCAGTGCCGCCTTATCTGTGCCCATCGGTGCCGCCTTATCTGTGCCTATTAGTGCCGCCTTAACTATGCCTATCAGTGCCCACAAGTGCAGCCTATCAGTGCCCACCAATGCAGCCTATCAGTGCCCACCAATGCAGCCCATCAGTGCCCACCAATGCAGCCTATCAGTGCCGCCTTATCAGCGCACTTCAATGAAGGAGAAAAATGACCCGTTTGCAAAATTTTATAACAAACTATTAAAACATGATTTTTTTTTTTTTTTTTTTGCATCTTTTTTTGTTTGTTTAGCAAAAAATAAAACTCCGAGCTGTAACTAAATACCACCAAAAGAAAGCTCTATTTGTGGGAAAAAAAATGATAGAAATTTCATTTGGGTACAGTCTTGTATGCCCGCGCAATTGTCATTCAAAGTGCATCAGCGCTGAAAGCTGAAAATTGGTCTGGGACTGAGGGGGGTTTAAGTGCCCAGTAAGCAAGTGGTTAAGTAGCAGCTGAGGGTATAGGAGAGGGCAGCAGCAGCGCAGTGGTGATGCACATTTTGGAGGGTATGTGAGTTGATGCATCAATTTGGTTTTCGAAGTTAAATTACTGGCATTTTTTGCAGGCAGGATGAAGCATTTCCTAAGTCACCTTCCCACCAGGGATCAGACTGCATTACACTGTAAATGTTTAGCAATTCACACAGTGAGAGGCTGCAGCAGGGGAGCTGATCTGTGTCAGACATTTGTGAGCACAGCCATCAAATGCACAGGCACCAAGGTTTACATGTATCATACCTAATCCATCGTCTCAGTCCAGTACGTAAACAGTGACCCCGGATGATGCATAAACAAAGATGGTTGCATACTTACTAACTTACTAACTTACTAACTAACTAACTAACTTACTTACTAACTTAGACTTACTAACAGCCAAAACCAACGGTCATTATTCCATACTCTTAGGCCGCGTACACACGCGGGGACTGTTCGCCCAACTTTGTCCGCTGAACAGTGTTTCGGCGGACAGTCCGCCCGTGTGTGGGCTTTCAGCGGACAGTTTCAGCGAACAGTCTGCTGAACAAAGTTTTTCGGAAATTCCGAAAAACTGTCCGCTGAAACTTGGTTTCAGCGAACAGTCCCCTCGTGTGTAGGCTTGTTCGTCAAACTAAGTTCCGCGCATGCTCAGAAAGGATTTACACGCCGAAAGTTGTAATGCAGTGTATAGGACGTCGTATTTTCCGTCCCGTCGTACGTGCCGTTCACGTCATCGCGCACGGTTTCAGCAAACTGTTCGTTCGTCGTGTGTGGGCAAGTCCGTCCATGCTAATTTTGAGCGGACTGTTTGCTGAAACTGTTTGACGGACAAAGTTGAGCGAACAGTCCCCGCGTGTGTACGCGGCCTTACTCTTGGACCTTTCTGCTGCCTTTGATACAGTTGACCACCCCCTCCTCCTCAAAAGACTCAATTTGCTTGATCTCCATGGCTGCACTCTCCGTTGGTTTGAATCTTACCTATCTCATCGCACCTTCAGTGTCACTTACAACTCCACTTCCTCTTCTCCAACTCCCCTTTCCGTTGGGGTCCCCCAAGGTTCTGTCCTTAGACCTCTACTATTCTCGATCTACACATCCTCCCTTGGTCAGCTGATAGCCTCCCATGGCTTTCACTACCATTTATATGCTGATGATACCCAAATCTATCTCTCTGCCCCTCAGCTCACCCCATCAATCTCCTCACGCATCACTGATCTACTAACAGACATATCAGCCTGGATGTCTCACCACTTCCTCAAACTTAATCTATCTAAAACCAAGCTCTTAATATTTCCTCCCCCACGTGCCCCTTCGCCTGACTTCTCTGTCAAGATCAATGGCACATCTATCAGTCCATCCCCACATGCCAGGGTGCTAGGGGTAACCTTAGACTCTGAACTGTCCTTTCAGGCCCACATACAAGCCCTGTCCAAATCACGTCGCCTTAGCCTCCGCAACATTTCCAGAATATGCCCCTTTTTAACTAATGACACCACCAAGCTTCTAATTCACTCCCTGGTCATCTCTCACGTCGACTACTGCAACTCCCTCCTCGTTGGATTACCTTTACATAGACTATCCCCCCTCCAGTCCATAATGAATGCCGCTGCCAGACTCATCCACCTTACCAGCCATTCAGTGTCCTCCACCCCTCTCTGCCAATCCCTGAACTGGCTTCCACTCACCCAACGAATAAAACTCAAAGTACTAACAATAATTTACAAAGCCATCCATAACTCTGTCCCTAGTTACATCACTAACCTAGTCCCAAAATATGAATCAAGCCGTATATTATATGTATATAATCACTGATACAGGTCCTTATCATGTGCTGTTTTACAGTATACTGGAATCCCTGGGTGCCGTGTCTAGGTTTTGGTTATTTGAATCTCTGTGGATCCACGTTATTGAAAAGTTCAGCAGCCAATAGGCAGTGCCCACGTGATAAGGAAGAGATATTGGTATGGAAAGTAGGACCTTCCCACACCACAGAGCAGAAGAAGGTAGAATCTGAACTGACCGAGTATTCGTTTTCTTTTGGTAAAAGTGTCTGATCTAGGTGTGATTGGATTAAAAATGAGCAATGAGTTTTATTATTTTTTATATTTGCAGTTGAGCACCTCTCAGGATCTGCTGGATTTTAGCTTGTTCTACGGCAGAAGGTAGCATCCCCTTCTTTAATACAATCTGATGCAACATCCTATTCAGGCATCTGAGGTATTCAGACAGGCTTTCACATTGGTGTTGGAGAGTATGCTCAAATTGATAAAGTAAGTCTGCTGCTGTCTCCATTGGCCCAAACTCCTCCTGCAGAATATTCAGGTAGTCTTGAGTCACGCAATCTTTCTTACTGAACTTCAGATTGCGGATAGCTTCTGAGGCAGGGCCCCTTAGACTCTCTGTAATCCTCTGCTTCTTCAGAGTCTCAGAGATGTCCCATTCATCCAAGGCTTGAGTGGCCTGGTCGAGCCACTCTTTAAAGTTGTTCTCCCCTGTAGGCACTGGATGTCTTCCAGAAAAGGCGTGAAGTTACTGGTACCCACTTCCAGAGCACAGTGGAGTATCCCTCTGGCAATTTGACACAAAATCTCCCATAGCAGTGAAAAATTAATCATGGCCAAGGGTGTCATGGATGGGACTTCTTCCTTCATGGCCCGAGCTTGGCTAGAACTTGCTGGAGACATGTCTGATGTGTTTAGCTAAATTAGACAAGACTCAATTTTGTCAGCCAACTGCACACTGGTTCTTTGGATACCCAGCTTTCACTCTAGTAGTGCATAGGTGCTAGAGGGCTCTTGGTCTGGTCTGACAGCAATCAACTATGCCTTCTGGCCTGGAATCAAAAGCTTTACTTCCTGGCTGATCTGTTCTTCGGTCCAGGTGTCCCCAGGGAGCTTAACCACTACGTTTGACTCCGGGTGGATGCCTTCTTCGCGACACCACTCAGTAGCAGTAGCGGGGTCCATCTTGGCACTTGTAGGGGTGCTGACTTGAGGAGCTGATAGCAGAGTAGCGGTATATCCAAGATGAGCCCCCACGTGTAGCGATACCCCCGAAGGAGCTAGTTACGTTTGTTCAGTCTGTTACTCTGCCTATCAACCCTAACAATAGCCTCAGCCCCCTCTGGCACACCTGGCAATAGTGTAAGTGTAATGACCAATGAGAAACACACACGTTATAATAAAACACAGACATTGTCTTTACTGGGATATTTCTGTGGAAGAATAACAAACAGTAACAGTATATAGTCAAGTAATCAACTAGAGATCAATAACTGAGATTTAAGAGCAATAGAGCTCTTAATCCTATAGTCAAGCTGCTTTCAGGGGATACCAAACCTGAGAATGTCCCCAAGAGCAGAGGCACATTTTAATAGTAAATAAAGCACAATATGGCACTTCAAATTTAGATTGGTTAACTCTACTCAGATTGGCTCTATAAGTCAAGGCAGGAGAAGAGCAGAGGAATGACTTCCTTTGTGTCAGGCTTCACTCTACTGTCCCCTGACACCACAGGCCCAACTTTACACACCTATTCAAGTCAGCAAGTAATGGATTAACTTTATAAATAAACTGTTCCACACACTCAATACATATGCAGAGTCCTGTGTATGTGTGTGTGGATCCATATGGTCCCAGCAGCTTCAGTTCTTTTTTTAAGCAAAGATAAACTTTGGGGTCTTCAGCTAACCACTTTCGTTAGTGCACTTTAACTCCTGGATAGCAAGGCAAAAATATAACTGCCCCAGATTATCAAGTGAAACAGACAGGATTTTGTTCAAAAAGGTGAGAGGGCAATGGTGTCTATATACAATGTCCAAGAAATGGATAGCCTTATCCTTTATCCCTGTAGTACTACAAGTGTCAGCAAGATGACTAACAGCAACAATTTCTTTATACAGTGTTCAAATAACTCTTTCTGTAGTGCAGTGACTCTGTTCCCTGCAGATGGGCAGAAATGCCCTCTCACCAAATCCTGCGATCAGGGCCCAAGCGAACATCCTGGAACAGGCTTTCATGGTGACCCGACCAGTCCCCTCACACTGTAACGGTTCACCGTTGGTGGAGATGCGCCTCAATATTACCCCTCTTCCCCTCTCTCAAAATGGAGTATTTTACTTTCCTATCAGCAACAGCCCCCTGGGATTTGTATTTCTCCCTGTATACCAGTCTATGGGGCCATTTTATGTGGGAACTGCATGTCCCAGAATCCATTCCTGCTCTCCCTGCAGTTCAGTACAATCTCTTCCATTGGCTGTTGTAACTGTGCCTTTAATTGGTTTTCCTCTTCCAGCCAATAGAGGCACAAGAGAGGCCACTGAATGCAGAGCTCTGTGTGTGTCAGGTCACATTACATTAACTCAGTCAGTGAAACCGGGAAGGAGGAGGGGGGTGAGAAACCCCCATTACAACTGCTAGCAGGCAGTTCTCCCTAAGTCAAGCTGGAAAGCCTGTGTACATCATTCCGGCCAGATTGGTGGGACTACGGGTTATAGAGTGAGACACTCGCTACAATTACATTTCTTTTATTTCCACTTCTCCGAGGCACTGGTGCTGTAGTCAGTACCTTCCATCTGCCCCTTGAAAAGGTTATGTCACCAGTGCCTTCCAGGAAACTCCTGTAGGAAATCTCCTTTTTAATCAAGTGTATTGTTTATGTGTTGCTATTGCTTCAGTAACATGTGTTGGATGGTGTAATGATGCTCACAATGCTAAAGTCATGGCAAAGTCTAAACAATAACAAACCACAAAAGATTTATTACAGTGAATGGGCAAGATCTTGAATGATTTCATTGGCGGGCCAGTCCAGAAAATGTGGAAGAGGAAGATGGAAAGTGATGATGTCTATTTATTTAAAGTGAGGTGGGGGGAGCGGTGAGTTCCTTGTGAGTATTAACCTTAGCAATGGGATTTGTAAATTTGATAAAAGAGGCAAGTAACAATGGGTATATGTATGTATTTTCCTATATTAATTTTATTCATGGTGGCAATTTAATAGAAGGAGGAGAGGGAGAGGTCCCCTTTAAGAAATAGGAGTTAATTTACTAAAAATGGAGAGTGCAAAATCTGGTGCAGCTCAGCATGGTAGTCAATCAGCTTCTTACTTCAACTTGTTCAATTAAGCTTCTATGTTCACATTGGAGGTGGGTTTGAAATTGTGCAAGTTCAGCTGAACTCGCACGATTTCAAAGCTGCATTTCATTGTGAGTTCGGGGGGCGATTTAACAGACATCTGTGCCTGTTCATGCACAGATGTCTATTGAAATTGCCCCCGAAGTTGCCAAAAGTTGTGCAGGAAGTACTTTTGGAAATCAGTGTGGCAAAGAAAAGTCACGTTGCACTGATTCAGACGGTGCCGTTGTCAGCCATAGGCAATAGGCTGCGATTTGGCATGCCTATTGACATGTCAAATTGCATGTCAAATCGCCTCGATGTGAACAGGTGCTCAAACATGAAAGCTGACTGGTTTCTATGCATAGCTGCACCAGATTTTGTACTCTCCAGTTTTAGTAAATCAACCCCTTAGTACCTAAGACTAAATTAACTCCTTCCTTTTTCAACCAGAGTTGGAAGTTTCCCTTTAAAATGACCATTGTATTGTAGATGCAGTTTTAGTATGGTGGGTTGCCTTAGCAACCCACAAAAGGTTTTTTAATGGACGCCATTCAGACACTTTGTGAGTTTGCATTCATTTCTAACTAGCATTTTTGCATACCTTAAGTGCTGTTTAATTATTCGTTCCCTACAAGAAGAGGGCAAAAGGCAGTAAGCTAAACTGATTAGCTAATAACTGTTGATTTTCATTAAGCTCTAATTATCTCATTATCACATCAGTAACCAATATGAACTCTTTGATCTCTTATAGTATTATCGCAGACTAAATCAGGATAAATGCATTGCAGAATATCCATTTTGCCTGCCAAATTATACTGTTTCATTGAGTGTGAAAGCAATCAAAATGCTGTTTGTTCTTTCAAGGATTTGGATTGGATGTTGATTGGGATTATTTGGTTGCTTTATTGAATATTTTTATTTAGCCTCTTTCTAACTGTAACTTGCTGAATCTTTATAAAAAGGTCTCTAAGTGTATTTAGGGCCATTATTGTATACCACTATTGGGAGTTATAATGATGTTTAGGAATGTATAATAATGCTTAGTATTTAGGTTGAGGTATGAATTTCAAAAGAGGAATGCAGATGTTGTAAGGCTGTCTTGTTTATTACAGACCTTTATATAGCACTAACAATTAACACAGCACTTTACATATCACACATTCGCATACGTCCCTGCCTCAAGTAGCTCACAGTCAAAGGTCCCTACCTCATATGCATACATACACTTAATAGGGCCCTTTAAACCAACAACATGTCCTTGGAGTGTGGGAGGAAACTGGAGTACCTGGAAGAAACATATGCAGGGAGACCACATGCGGACTTCATGCAGTTATGCCTTGTACACACAGTCGGACATTCTGACAACAAAATCCGCCTGATTTTTTTCAGACGGATTTTGTCCTAAACTTGTGTTGCATACACACGGTCGGACAAAGTTGACGGAAAATCCGATAGTTCGGAACGTGATGACATTAGTTTGTTACGATGGGACTACATTGAGGCTACTAGCCAATAGTTTTGGTCACGTAATTTGATCTGAGCATGCGTTACACTTTGTCCAATCGGAATTCTCTACAAATGAGTGGAAAAAGTCAGATCGGATTTTTGTGTCGGAAAATTTGAGATCCTGCTCTCAAATTTTTTTTCGTCTGAATTTCCGACGGAAAAAGTCCGATAGAGCCCACACACGACTGGATTTTCCATCAATATAATCCAATCTGACCTTTTCCATTGGAATTTCTGACCGTGCGTACAAAGCATTAGTGTATTGGTTGGGATTCAAACTAAGAATTGCACTGTAGCAAGGCAGAAGTGCTAACTCTCTGTGTTACACAGACAATTTTTCTGAGGGTATCACTGGCCCTTACCTATACCAACGTGGTGTAGGCAAGCCAATGCTTCAAAAGGGGGTTCTTGGCTCTACTTTTTAATTCCAATGAACCACCCCACAACATATACCAATATATATTGACATGCACTATAGTACCAAAAGTATTGGGACACCTGCCTTTACATGCACATTAACTTTAACGGCACCTCAGTCTTAGTCCGTAGGGTTAAAATTTGATTTGGCCCACCCTTTGCAGCTTTAACAGCATCAACTCTTTTGGGAAGGCTGTCCACAAAGTTTAGGAGTGTGTCTATGGGAATGTTTAACCATTCTTCCAAAAGTGCATTTGTGCGGTCAGGCACTGATGTTGGACAAGAAGGCCTGGCTTACAGTCTCCACTCTAATTAATTCCCAAGGTGTTCTGTTGAGGTCAGGCCAGTCAAGGTCCTCCACCCCAAACTCACTCATCCATGTCTTTATGGACCTTGCTTTGTGCACTGGTCCAAATATTTAGTGGAGGGGGATTATGATGTGGAGTTTTTTTTTTTCAGGGGTTGGGTTTGGCCTCTTAGTTCCAGTGAAGGCAACTCTTAAGGTATCAGTATACCAAGACATTTTGGAAAATGTCATGCTCCCAACTTTGTGAGAACAGTTTGGGGATGGACCCTTCCTCTTCCAACATGACTGTACACCAGTGCACAAAGCAAGGTCCATTAAGACATGGATGAGGGAGTTTCAGGTGGAGGAACTTGACTGGCCTGCGTAAAGTCCTGACCTCAACCCGCTAGAACACCTTTTGGCTGAATTAGAGCAGACACTGTGAGCCAGGCCTTCTCATTCAACATCAGTGCCTGGCCTCAAAAATATGATTCTGGAAGAATTGTCAAACATTCCCATAGACTCACTAAACCATTGGTAGGCAACCCCAGCACTCCAGCTGTGGTGAAACAACAAATCCCATCATGCCTCTGCCTCTAGGAGTCATGCCTATGATTGTCAGGGTCTTGCAATGTCTCATGGGACTTGTGGTTTCACCATAGTTGAAGGGCAAAGATAGCTTACCCCTGCACTAAACCTTGTGGACAGCCATCCGAGCAGCTGTTATAGCAGCAAAGGGTGGGCGAAATCAAATTATTGGGCTGCCATTAAAGTTCATGTGTGTATAAAGGCAGGTGTCCCGATATTTTTGGCTAGATAGAGTATCTGGCAAGATTTACAATGGTGGTGGAACCCTCCTAAACACAAATACTACATTTAGACATAGTTTTAGGACCTGGGTCAGGAGTTGTATTTAATAACATAGGGAGATGAGGCAACTTCTCTACATGAAGAGGCATGCTTGGGATTAGAACCGAGACCCTCAGGGATGCTAAGCAAAAGTTCTAACCTTTAAGCCAAAGAGCTGCCACATATGGAATCGTCCTACACATAAATACACATATACTGCATTTCTTTGGAAAAATAAGTGGTGGAATTACATTACTGAAGAGTTATGCCTTGTACACACGGTCGGACATTCCGAACACAAAATCCGATCATTTGGAACGAGGTGACGTTCATTGCATACGACAGGACTACATAGAGGCTAGTAGCCAATAGCTTTGGCACTTTGTCTGTCGGAATTCTCTACAAAAGATCGGAAAAAGTCTGATCGTTTTTTTTTTGGTGGAAAATTTTAGATCCTGCTCTCAATTTTTTTTCTGACGGAATTTCCGGCGGAAAAAGTCCGATAGAGCCTACACACGATCGGATTTTCTGACAATATAATCCGATCGGACCTTTTCCATCGGAATTTCCGACCGCGTGTACAGGGCATTATTCTTCTTGATTTATTCTGTGAAATTTGGTGGTTCTTGGTGGGTGAGTGTAGAATAGTGATGTTACCCTCTAATTTTTGGGAACTACATTTTGATTTCTGATGTTGGTACAAAAATCTAATTTTTTGGGCTCAAATTATTATTATTTGGAAATAATAAAAAAACACAAAATTGTGACTCATTTTAGTTTGGGTAAAGATTGTTGTGAGATGGAGAGTAACAAGTGAAAGTGACAGAGAAAAATATATTTTACCAAAACATCAGAACATTTCACATTCTAGCATTCTTAAAAACAAATTAGATCAAGTAGAAGAACATTGTTGCAAAGGAAAATTTATTTCAGAGAAATATACATTTCATCTCAACATTAAAAGTATTTGTTTGGGGAAGTTACAATTGTACCATTAGAATCAATGGGTGAAACTTGCTTTGCACTATATAGCGCCGATTTTCATTTCAAAAACAAATTTTAGCCCAGCGCTAATTTTGGTATTTGCTATAGCGCCCTGTAAAAAAGCCATGTGAGTTAAAATGAGAGTTGTTTGCAGGTCTGAGCATGCTCAGTTATGCTGGCACCTACTTGTACAGAGACGGGGAATTTATCTCTTCTCAGACTTTTAAAGATATTTCAGTGTAGAAATCCTTTTTTCATGCAGTTTAAAAGCAGATTATCTTTAAACAATATACCACACATTCCAGTACCATTTAGGCAATTATATCATGCTCTAAACATTATTTCCATGTGCACTACTCCAGGTTTTAGCAGAGTAATGCCGCGTACACACGATTGGAATTTCCGACAACAAATGTTTGATGGGAGCTTTTTGTTGGAAATTCCGACCATGTGTAGGCTCCATCGGACATTTTTTGTTGAAATTTCCGACAACAAAAATTTGAGAGCTGGTTTTCAAATTTTCCGGCAACTAAATCCGTTGTCGGAAATTCTGATCGTATGTACACAATTCCAACACACAAAATTCCACGCATGCTCGGAATCAAGCAGAAGAGCCGCACTGGCTATTGAACTTGATTTTCCTTGGCTCGTCGTACATGTTGTACGTCGCCGCATTCTTGACATTCGGAATTTCAGACATTTGTGTGACCGTGTGTATGCAAGACAATTTTGAACCAACATCCATTGGAAATAAATCCAGGATTTTGTTGTCGGAATGTCCGATCGTGTGTAAGCGGCATAAGGGTTTGGACACTATTTGTTTTCAGAGAGCTATAGTAAATCCCATTTTGGGAGTATTCTTTCACCAGCGCTTGTGTATAGTGCTGGTGAATACAATTTTAGCGCTAATTAGTGCTACGGCTCTATACTAAATGACCCCATTATCTTGTTTATATATATATATATATATATATATATATATATATATATATATATATATATATATATATATATATAAATACAATTGTTCTGAATATCCACAACTTATTATGAGAGCAGGGCACTTCTATTATTTTTTGACTGAAGCATGATGAAACACCACCATTAATTTGAACTTGAGCTTGTACTCATGTCTCTGGATGTCCTATAAACAGCAGCACACGGCTTTCTAATGGTTTAAGGGTCTCTGGAGTAAAACAGATGGTTTCTGTCTCAGGGTAACCTTGCCTGTTGAAATTAAGTGTTGTTTGCTTAGGATTTTTTGGTAAACCAATGTCATTCAGTTAATCAGGAATAGGTTGCATTACCAGCATATTGGAAGACAAAAATATCCCCAACATTAATCTATTCTACAACATGGACTCACTTGGAAATTTCGTACGCATAGAACATGCAGGAGATTGTGTGTTTAGTGAGGAGCAAAATTAAGAATATTATTTGCCTATTCTCATCCATGCATTTAAAAAAAACACGTACTTTCATTTTTTTAAAGTTTTATTGTGTGGATTGTCTTTGATATGTCACTGCTGTGTAGGGATGGGTGAACGGTTCGTACCGAGCATAAGTTTGGCCCGAACTTCCGCTGTTGGCGAGTAGCCGAACAAACAGGTAGTTTGACCGTTTGTTCAGCCCCCGAACTGACCACAGTGCATTTCAGCACTGAACAGTATATTGCAAGGCCTGATTGGCTGAAGCAGTGAAAGCTTCAGCTAATCAAGGAACAAAACACTGTCAGAGTTATGATTGGACACTGTCATCATGACACTATCCAATCATGGCTCATTACCGCCCCACAGCATAAAAGTATTCTTTCAATAGCAGCCATTTTCAGTGTGATTTTGGCATGGAGAGAGATAGAACGGGGCTCTATTCAGTGCTACTAGTTAGTGTGCTATACTGTGCCATTTTGCTTCAACTGTCAGTGTAGAATATTAGTTTAGTGTAATTTAGCTTTGCATAGTGTGCAGCTAGAGTAGGGACAGCTCAGATAGTTTTACTGTAGTGTAGTGAGACCGTGTCCTTCATACATACATTAGTGTAGAGTAGGGGCAGCTCAGATAGTTTCAATGTAGTGTAGTGAAACCATGTCAGTAATCTTTATATTAGTATAAATCTAGAGTAGGGACAGTTCAGATAATGTTTACTTCTGTGTGTGTTAATGCCAGTTTAACGGCATTTAGTTATGTGTGTGGTACTGGCAGTTTAACTCCATATAGTTCTGTGTGTGTTACTGCCAGTTTAAAGACATATAGTTTTGTGTGCATTACTGCCAGTTTAACGCCATATAGTTCTGTGTGCATTACTGCTAGTTTAACACCATTTACTTCTGTTTGTGTTAATGCTAGTTTAACGCCATATAGTTCTGTGTGTGTTAATGCCAGTTTAAGGACATATAGTTTTGTGTGCGTTACTGCCAGTTTAACGCTATAAAGTTCTGTGTGCGTTACTGCCAGTTTAACACCATATAGTTCTGTGTGCATTACTGCCAGTTTAACGCCATATAGTTTTGTGCGTTACTGCCAGTTTAATGTCATTTACTTCTGTGTGCGTTACTACCAGTTTAACACCATGTAGTTCTGAATGTATTACTGACAGTTTAATGCCATATAGTTTTGTGTGCATTACTGCCAGTTTAACGCCATATAGTTTTGTGTGCGTTACTGCCAGTTTAACGCCATATAGTTTTGTGCATTACTGAAAGTTTAACGCCATTTACTTCTGTGTGCGTTACTGCCAGTTTAACTCCATATAGTTCTGTGTGTGTTACTCTCAGTTTAATGCCATATAGTTTTGTGTGTGTTACTGCCAGTTTAATGCCATATAGTTCTGTGTACGTTACTGCCAGTTTAACGCCATATAGTTTTGTGTGTGTTACTGCCCGTTTAACGCCATAAAGTTCTGTGTGCGTTACTTCCAGTTTAATGACATATAGTTTTGTGCGTTACTGCCAGTTTAACGGCATTTACTTTTGTGTGCATTACTGTCAGTTTAATGCCATATAGTTCTGTGCATCACTGTACATTTGGCACATTATATTGCAGTATATTATAGTGTATCCGTGGAATGTGTTTGTGTAGTGTGAATACTCAAATTAAAGTGCACCAAAAACCTCTTTACATTGATTAAAGTACATCTACGTACAGATTTCAACTTCTTCTTTACATTTGCTTATAAGCACCGCCCCATTCCTCCCAATAATGTGTGGGAGGACAACAAGGAGAGGCAGACGTTCCCTTGGCACTGTAAGTGACTCTGTTTAGTGAGTTTGCCTGTGCTATCCAGCCACAGCATGCAGAGGAGGTGGTGGACTGGCTTAATAAACCTTCCTCATCCTCTGTCACTCAAGCAGAGACAAGTGTGCAGTCCCCTGCAGTTGCCAGAGTGGATAAACCTGCATCCTTGTCCACATCTATTCCTGCCATAGCCTCAACATCAGCCATTGAGTAGTCAGCTGAGTTATTTGACCACATCATCAGTCACTTGCTTCTTGATGATGCCCAGCCATTACTGGATTCAGATGCTTGTTCTGAGGTTGAGGATGGCAGGAACATGAGCCTAGGGAGAGGGAGGAACACTGGTAGACAGATTGGAATTCATGTTCCTCAAGCTGCAGCGTATTACCAAGTTGTCTCCAGTGGTAATGATGAAGATGGAGGATATGGAGATGATGATGATAATGAGGTCACTGATGTGACTTGGTTACCAGATAGAGCAGTGGAGGAAACTGAAGGGGAAGTTGGAACAACCACAAGGAGGCTGAAATCAAGAAAGAGTAGAGAGCAGCCACCCTATTCCATCACATTCTGCAGCTGTTATCTCCCGGCCCACTCCCCAAAGCTCAGCTGTCTGGGCCTTTTTCAGCACATCTGCAGCAGATTGCACTGTTGCTATCAGCAAACTGTGTCTCTGGCACATCAAACATGACAAAAACACCAACCATTTGGGTACTACATGCTTAACAAGACATTTAACGTCCAACCACTCAGCCCGTTTGCAAGAGAACCTAAAAGTCACACAAAAGGGGTACAAATCTGTCCCAGGGCACTGGAGGCAGAGCAGCAGGAGGAATAGGAGCTCTTTCTTTCCTCTCAAGGCTCGCTTTATCCAGACACCATCATTCCCATGTCACCGAACACACAGGAGGAGAGAGGGGAGGAGGATAAGGGGGAGGATTCTGGCACTTTCATAGGCTTCGAATAAGAGGAAGACATGCGTCAATCTGTAAGCGATGGCTTTCCAACCCCGGGACCCTTTGGAGTAGTACGTGGTTGGGAGGAGGAAGTTCCCAATGCTGTCATCCTGAGTGACCCAGAGGAGTCTGCTTCTCAAGCCTCTGCAAATTTGAGGCACATGGGCAACCTCATGCTTTAAAGCCTGCAAAAGGACCCAAGAATACGTGGCATAAAGGAGAAGGAGGATTATTGGTCGGCAATCCTCTTTGACCACCGTTATAAGGGGAAGGACTCAGAACTCATCCTTTTCCCACAGAGTGCAGAAGATGAAATATCTTGAGAAGACGTTAAAGAGGATTTTATTGAACATTTTGTTCCTGACTCCTGTAGGTTACAGTGTCATGGAAAACATCATTTTGAGTCTTCTGTAGGTCAAGAGAAGAGCGTTGGAGAAGGCATCTGCCTAAGTGAGGCATTTCACATTTTTTTTTAGTCTTCGCCGCTCAGGGCTGTCAGTTTCCACATCCCATTGGCAGCATCTGCATCACATGGTGGACGATTACGCATTTTTTTTGCCTTCATCACGAGCACCTCTATAGGGTTATGGTGGGAAGGTGCCCCTGACACCCAAAGAATAATTTTTCTGCACCTGTTTGACAGGTGCATATCATTGCAATTTTTTACAGCAAGGCCAATTCTTGCTTTCATCAAGAGTACCTCTATAGGGTTACGGTGGGAAGGTGCCACCGACACCCAAAGACCAATTTTTCTGCACCTGTTTGACAGGTGCATATCATTGTAATTTTTTACAGCAAGGGCAATTCTTGCTTTCATCAATATTACCTCTATAGAGTGGGAAGGCGCCACCGACACCCAAAGACCAATTTGTACGCACCCGTTACTTCTATGCAAAGTCAAAGTGACACCAGAATGTATCCAAAAAATCTTGAATCGTGTTTCCAGTGCACTATATTTTGGCCTCGTCATACACACTGGCTCTCCAGCTGTTGCTGAGCAAAATAAAGGCAGCTTGCAGGGAAAATTTCATTTTTTTGGGCTTTATAATGCAATTATTGCTGCAGCAGATTCTAGACATGGTACAGATCTGCCACTTTACAGGTAGACTAAGGGGACTCCCCAGGCACTATAATGGAAGGAATTTTTCATTTTTAGGCTTTCACCTTAAAAATAAAAATAATCACTGCTCATTTAAAAATAATGTTTTCACAAACTTTTTGTTTATTGATACATGTCCCCCAGGGCAGGACCCAGACCCCTATAACCATTGTATGCCCAATTACTTGCATATACGCCTTCAAAATGGGCACTTTTGACCTTTGGGTCCAATTTACTTTAATGGGGTTTGTTATTTGGGTCCTTACTTTTGCAGTGTTCGGAATTTCTGGTGCAAACCGAACATCGGTCCATTCGGTCAATCCCTACTGCTGAGTGCACTGGAATTTTGTTTACATTACAAGGACACCTCTGGTAAAAGTACATAACGAGGAAATTTTGCCATAAGAAAATGATCATTAAAACTCACTCAAATTTATTTATCTATTTATTATTTTTTTTTGTTTTAGTTACATTTTGAGGAATACCCAATATAGTGCTGTCACACTTCCACATACTTCAGCAGCATTTCCAATATGAAGCCAAGATCAAGCATACGAGGACAAGTTCTCAAACTAGCAGGAGAAAAGTTCAAAATGAATCTTAAAATTTTATTTTTTACCAAAAGAGTATGATGCTTAGAGTAGACTTCCAGCAAGAGTAGTGACTAAGTCAGCAGCAATATCGCGTACACACAACTGGACTTTCCTTCAGAATGAACTCTTTTTGAACGGACTTTTCGATGGAGTTCCGACTGAGTTTTCCGCTGAAACAGACTTGCCTACACACAATCACACCAAAGTCCCATCGTTTAACGTGATGATGTACGACGGGACTAGAAAAAAGGAAGTTCAATAGCCAATAGCTGCCCTTACTTCATTGTTGATCCGTCGGCCCTGCATACAGATGATTGGTTTTCTCGATAGCAACTGGTTCCGGTGGAAAGATTTGAAACATGTTTTATTTCTAAAATCCGTCGGATTTTTCGACAGAAAAGTTCAGATGAAGCCCACACATGATCGAATTGTCTGACAGATTCGTTCCGTCTGAACTTTGCTGTCAAAGTCTGGTCATATGTACACGGCATAAGTGTGTGGATGGGGACTACAACTACACTCACTAATTGCCTAGCTTCTTAGACAGAAGTCTTCTTCCATTCAAAAATCAGCATTAAGGCATAACTCCAGACTCAGAAGCGAGCCACAATGCAACCCCAGGCTAACTGACTGTACTGTTAGATTAAGCACTATAAACACTACCACAGCTAGAAAACACCAACTCCCAGGAGCGCAGCATTTAGGAACCCCTGCCTCACAGTCAGCACCAGGACTCACTAACCCAGCGATTCATGTCACCTTGCTTTTAGTGACATGTCCACAGTTAGCAGTGGATACAAGAAATGAACCTCACTTATGTGCTTACTCTCTCAGGGGCCCCCTTTATATCTCTCCTGTGACTCCCAAGCTATATACCTAGTTATGTGCCACAGGTCTGTTCCAAAAATGTGGGAAACCAGCTGTTAATAAAGGGGTCAAGCATAACACCCCTTCACTACCAGAGTAACCATCACCCTACGCCAGTCATCCATTTCCTGGCTGGTTGGCTGACATAAGCTAATGACACATATACGGTTGTCCCTAGCCATGGCAATATAGTCTACACTAGACAGCAAACTACATGCTGGACTATAGTGTACTATATCTACTCTAACCTACAGTACCCATGTTACAAGCCTTACAAGCCATTCAATACTCCACTTAAGAAGAAACTTCAGACCAGGTATTAAATGGTTACTTTACTGAATAATGACATCACACAGGAGCAGTTCTTATCAGGAAGCTTCTCACATGAATTTCTGTACAAGGTGCTTTGGTGCCCATGATAATCATACCTGAATAACAGCAGAGAGTTCTTAGTGTCCATTAAAGACACATTCCATGACTGGCAAATAATCCACAAGTGCTAACACAGAGTCCACATAGTCCAGGTTTGGCAAATATCCTTCAACGGTTTTCAGTTCATCCTTGGTCGGTAGGAGTCCTCAGGTTCCCAGTCCCTCAGGGAACCCCCCGACTGCTCCCCCCCCCCAGGGTTTTCCAGCAGCTTTCTCTTGGGACACCAAAGGGCCCCTTTTTATGTGAATCTGTGGAAAATTGCCAGAAAAGTCTAGCCAATCAATTCCTCAGATCCACCACACATCTACTGTGTAACAGTTTCACAGAACAAACATCAGACTTGACCCAGATAACTGAAGAACATGAGTCAGCACAGAAAAAAACATTAACCCTTCTGTACGCAACTGCCTAAAAGTGAATTAAACATGCTTGGGACAAACTTAGATCAATACTTTGACAACAAGTTAATAAAAAACAAAATAAAGTTTAACCACTTGCCTACTGGGCTGCCAAGGCCAAATTTCAGCTCTCAGTGCTGTTGCATTTTAAATGACAATTGCACAGTCATGCAACACTGTACCCAAACAACATTTTTATAATTCTTTTGCGACTGATAGAGCTTTCTTTTGGTTGTATTTAATCACCAGTGTTTTTTTATTTTTGCTAAACAAACAAAAAGAATCTAAAATTTTGAAAAAAATCTAGTTTCCTTAGCTTTTGTTATAAAATGTTGTAAATAAGTAATAGGCTGCACTGGTGGGCACTAATGAGCACTAATGAGGAGGCAGTGATGGGTGCTGATGAGGAAGCACTGATGAGTCTGCACTGATAGGCAGCACTGATATGCACTGATGGGCATTGATAGGTTCCAACAATGGGCACTGATAGGCGGCACTGATAAGTGGCACTGATAGCAATAACTGATGGGCACTGATAAGCAGCACTGATGGGCACTGATTGGCAGCAGTGATGGGCACCATTGGGGCTGCACTGATAATCAGGACACTAATGACATGATCAGTGCCCTGATTATCAGTGTAGACATCTCCTGTGTGGATGGGATTGCTGCTTACTTGCTCTCCTCTCTCCTCTTCTCGGCTGTCAGCGTGAGGAAAGGACTGACGATAACTGGCAAATTCTGTTTACAGTATGATCACCTGTGATTAGACACAGCTGGTGACATAATAAAGCGCCGCTCTGATTGGCTCTTTACCCTGACATGTGATAATCTGTGTCCAAAGGACACAGTGATCACAGATCTCTGCCGATGTGTGCCGCAGGGGGCACGTGAGAAGGGTAATCACGTTGTAGCCGTCATTCAACTATAGTGCGGTCATGAGTCACACTGATCCACGCTGCAGTCAATGGCTGCAGAGGCTGATCGAATGCTGGTTTTCCAGCAGGACCATTTCACAGAAACCAGTCTAGTGATTGGCTTCTGTTGAAAAGACATGGTTACACACAGATCAAAATTTCAAAAGTTCCTGCTGAACCAGACAAATTTTGGTCTGTGTGTACCCAGTTTAAGAGAGGATCTACCTTATTTTGATTCGATTTTATCTCACTTACTATTATGTCTCCCAATGAGACACAGACAGTTTTGGGTATAAAGCAAAAAATGTGTGATGGGTAACTTTTTTTTATTTCACACTCTGAGGAATAAAAATAATTTTGATAGTGTTGACAACCTGATTTTTGGACTTAGTCTGAAATGTCCTTGTTTACAATTAAAGTGTTACTAGACCCAGGAGCATGCATTTACTATATCTGGTCTCCCACAGTACATAGAACATGGAAAGGCAATTATTTTAGTAAATATAAACTGCTAAAAACCTTTTTTTTAGCAATATATAGCGGTCTTGTGAATTCTACCATTGTTTGGTCAAAGCTTGTAGGAGGGGTTTTCATTCTACTCTAACTGTCCTATGAGGCTGCAGAATCCCTGACCCTATCTGAACAGTGCTAATTAGCCCTGTGCTGATCACCCTCCCAAGAAAAAAAATAACTTTATAGCAATAAACACCAAACCGAGCATGTGCAGAGAGACTCCAAAGGCGATGGATTGGGGACAGTGGAAGAAGGGAAGGATCCGAGAAGACAGGATCAAAGAGACTTGTTACACAATGCAGAGGACTAAACCCTTAGGTTCAATAGTGATTATAACAAGCATGCTTTACTGCATATACAGACTGATTTTACTGTTCTGGGATTAGTAACACTTTAAAAATGTTTTATCTGCAGCTTGCATGAAAAAAAAAACTAAGGCAATAAAGCTGGCTATACACTATACAAATTTTAGCCGATTCCCAGAGGCTGAACAAAAAAAATCTAATAACATATGGTCAGCTTAAGTTTTTTTTTACTGAGATTACAGTAAGGTAGGTTTCATTGCAAGAGAGAGTACATATGGCAAAATAGTTTTCTGTCTGATAAAGAAGGTGTGGAATTACAAGGCTAATTTAGCTGTCAGGAAGAGAAGGCTACGGTTGTCGACCGCCTAACTGTAAATGTATGTCATGATTTTGAGGTTAAATACCGGGGTTATGGCTGCATCTAGACGACCCTCCTCCAGGAGAGATATCACTTTCATGTTCCACAGTGGTTACGGAAGTCCTCCTCTACATCCGATGAACGGTGACCTGGCTCGCACCGCCAGGAACCTGGCCGACCCCTCTGTTGATATTACTAGATATGCAAATTCTTATGGAACACATGCAAGTGTTTATTTGGCTGCTCCATTAAAGTTCTTATAAATATTGTACTTAGAGGTGCCCCACTGTGTTTTTTTTTTGTTTTTTAAAAAGATAGTTGTTTATGATACACAGTGCTTTAGCAAACTAAATATCATTGAGTTAAGAATTACATCTACCTCAAGAGTGGATCGTCTACAATCCTAGTGGGGCAGCACTTATAAACCAGTGTTCTGCCTCTTCAATCTAAGCACTGCAAATGTGATCCCTATATAGCTGTAGCAAGATAGCTGTAACTTACAGTTTCAGTATGTAGGTGAGGTGCAGCGTGGTGTGATGGCAATAAGTCACACACAGTCAGCAGCAAAAGAAGTCTTCTATTGAAGTAATGTAGCAACAGTTAACAAGAAACCCGGTGGGAAGGCTTCCCAACCAGGTACACTTACGTTTTCCAGTAATGTGAAGAGAACAGGGACTGACAGCCTCTGTTAGGGGGGAAGAATGCAGCCTGGCCATCTCATGCCCAAGGGGGAAGATATCCAGAAGAGTTTTGCCCCTACGCTTTCCCTCCTCATCAAGAACCTTTCCCTACTACTGTCCTTAACAGGCGGGATACCTCTCACTACGCTACCCACTCATATAAAGCGGTGCCTGGGAGCCAGGGCTCTGCCTGACCCAAGATAGCTGCTAGGGTCACATGGGGTGACAGCATCCAATAGGATAGCATCCCCAATGACCTAGAAAACCGTAGAGGAACCCTGTTCCTCTTGACTTCCTCTCCAACAACAGTGCCGCTGTGGAAGAGTGGCACCTACAGTGGAGAAAGTAGACTGCACCTGCCTGCAAGTAAAATTAGCAGACAGTGGCTTGATTCAAACGACATCTTGCAGAACATAGAAAGTATTAATCAAAAACTTGTGCAGATCTTTATAGATGAACATCAGGTAAAAAAAAAAAAATCATAATATACTTAGTTCCAGCAATTGTATGGCAAGAACAAAAACTACTGTAAAGACACACTGAAAATAGGGTGGGACTAGCTATACAGAGCATCTCCTTGATATGGTGTGAGGAAAGGACAAAGTTATTTAAATTAATTAATACAATGCATTTATAACATGATAACTAATGTTCTTATAACTTCAATGTTCTAAGGACACCTGTAGTCTCCTGTCTTTTTAAAGAAGGCCACTATATGGGCATTTTTAGTAGAAAGTTTTTTAGGCCTTCGGTAAGAATCTCTTAATTTGTTATAGAATGAAACTTTAGTAAAGTTAAAAGTCAAAATCAGCAGTTTTCATCTGATGTCTTTTTGGAATATATTTTTGGAATACTGCAGAATCTCCAGACATATGTCCCCAGGATTTCATGTAAACATAAAGAAGGTTGCACCAAGACATGTTCATTGTGTTGCCAATTCAATACAAGCCATTTGTGCAAGGCCCTTTTATCTGCTGAAGAATAGACAATAGCTCACCATTACCCTTTAAAAGCTCTTGATTGTCTATAATTAGCTGGTCTTGTTTTTGTAAAAGAAGGTGATATTATACTGTCCCTGTAATTCAGGAAGCAGAATCAATGTGCCTCCGAAGTTGCAAAGAGGCTGAACAAAATAAAACTGCTGTGGTTTGTTTAAAGCCGCTATTTCTTATTAGGGTAAAATTATCCCAATTAAAATGGTGTTTTGTGGTCCTAAAAATAGCACAATGCATCTCCAGATTTCCCAGATTTTCTAAACACATCAAAATTTCTTTCCTAACCATTTGTGGTAATTGCAGACAGACAGCATGGAAGTGTAATGTGCTAGAGCACTTGCAAGTAATGTGTGCAGTTGGTAAATAGGACAATCAGCAGTATGTGCACAGAAGTATTCGAAAATCAGCATCACTGCAATTCACTATAGAGGGAACATAAAATACTACGTAGTCGAAAAAGAATGTTTTTGGGTAATAGCCTGGCACATTGGTTGCATTTACAACCTTCACAAAATCTGTTTGTTTCTATCACTGGTGGGATTAATCAGGGCAGTTTGCTTTGTGTGCACCGTTACATTTCAAGATGTTCAGAGATGTTTGATGGAGAACCTATGGAACTCACTGCTAGGTCATATGGCTATAATCCAGAATTATTATGTGTTTGCTAGTGAGAACATATATTTTCTTTGGGGATTGTAAAACATGTTAGACAATTTATTCACAGCATGTTTCTTTCTGTATGAGAACACATATTTTGAGGCTGTGTTATAATGTTGAACCAAAATTCACACTTTGTTTTCATATAGGATGTCACTCATAGCTATAAGCAGAGGTTTATAAAATAAGGATAAGCAAATATGTCCAGTTCAAGGGGTATACATTGAACCAAATCGTGAAGTCCAAAAATTGTGTACTTAAAGCAGAATTCCAGGTAACCCTAACTAATATAATAAACCCCCCCCTCCCCCTTCCATAACACCTATTTTTTAACCTGTGTAAGAACGATGTGCATACTTATCTATTTTCATGCTGCTCTGGTGCAGTCGCATAATCTCTCCTGTGTCAGCCATCAGTCATTTACAGAAGAGAGGACAATGGCTGGTAATGCCTAAAAATGTATGTCATCCATAGGCTTACAATGGCCCATCTATTGTCTGTACTTCATTCCCTCCTCTGCAGTGGCACTGGCTGACACAGGGAAATTGAATCACGTGATTGGACTGAACCAGCATGAAAATAGGTAGCTATATACAGTACATCTTTTTTTTTACACAGGTTAGGAAGCATAGGTCATAATTATGTCAGACATTTGACAAATGCCCTATATGCATGGTGCCACATCCGTCAAGGAAGGGTTCTCCATAGATATGGGCTGGCCTTTGCTACCAATATTGTAAGTCTGTTGATCATTTTGTATTTTCTTGTTATATTGTACTTTATACTGTTTTGGTAATTAGAATTTTTGGTATATAGAAATGTACCCTCTTTACACTACCCTCTGAAGAAGACAACATATGTTGAAGCGCGTTGGAGTGCATTTCCACACTTTTTCATGTAGTGTGGTGATTTGGGGTATATATGTATCCACATATGTGATCAACGTATACTGATGACCTACATGTTTTTAACTTTTGCATCTTGTTTTAATGGTTATGTGCAATAAACTCTTTGCATTTTTTTGTGGTTGTTAAACTCTTTTGGTGCTGTAAAAATTACTCACAGAGGAAGCATAGATGTTGAGAGGGGGAGAGAGATTAGTAATTCATATCCCAGAATTCTACTTTAAGACCATCAACGGAGGCAAATATTCAAAATCAATCCGGGCCATTTTAAGGTTAATAGGCAGGGCCTGTACTGACCAGTAGAAGTAGCAGCAACAACAGATCTAAGCTATAGGAAAGTGTACTCTTCAAAGAAATAAAGCTAAAACCCTTAACTTTGTACCAACTGAAAAGTAAAACTTTTTTTTTTGCATGTTAAAAAAAGTGCACAGGAACACTTTAAAACCACAACACCACATGATCGGGCCCTTTTCTATCCTCATGTATGTAATTATTCACAAAATATTCAAAATATAGACTTCAGGTTTGTGTATGATAAAAGCTGACTAACGTCAGAACAGAACATAAGCACTTTAACAGCTTGCCGACCGGCTCACACCGATATAGAATGGCATGGATGGGCAAAACAAAGTATGGGTACGTTGTTTCCTTTACTAGCCACTGGGGGCGCGCATGCGTCGCCGCACTGCAGGGGACCCTATGCGCATGGCAGGTGGGCGCAATCCCGATGGCCAGTCGCGATCGCTGGCACAAGAGACAGCATGAATGAATGAATGAATGAAATACTTGTATAGCGCACAATGCGAACTGAATCGCCTCTAGGCAAATGAGAATTTGTGTATGTAAACCCCTGTTCTGTCAGGGGAGAGGAGACAGATCGTTTGCTCCTACTAAGTAGGAACAAATGATCTGTCTCCTCCCCAGTCAGTCCTATCCCCATACAGTTAGAACACATCCAGGGAACACACATTTAACCCCTTGATTGGCCCCTAGTGTTAACCCCTTTCCCTACTTGGGACAATTACACAGTAATCAGTGCATTTTTATAGCTCTTATCAGTGTATAAATGTCAATGGTACTAAAAATGTGAAAACAGTGTCCGCCTCAATGTCGCAGTACTGCTAAAAATCGCAGATCACCGCCATTACTTGTTAAAAAATAATAATAATAAAAATGCCATAAAAATGCTATAAATCTTTCCCATCGTTTGTAGATGCTATACCTTTTGTGCAAACCAATCAATATACCCTTATGGTGATTTTTTTTTAAATTAGTTTGGGTACAGCATTCCATGACCGTGTAATTGTCAGTTAAAGCGACATAGTGCCAAATTGTAAAAAGTGTTCTGGTCAGGAAAGGGGGAAAATCTTCCAGGGCTGAAGTGGTTAATAGGCATCAAACTTTAAGAGACGAGGCAGGTTTTTGTCTTGCAATAAGATGAAAGTGTAACATCTGAGAGACAAAAGCCACAAATATTGTTCAGTGTCTGGACAGCATGTAAGAAACTTGGTTAGGCTGGTTTTATTTTTAAATGAACATCAGAGTTTATTGTTTTAAGGAAAAGTGCCACATGTATTGTACAGTGACTTGACAGTTTACAAGCAACTTCTTTAGACCACAATGAGTGTTTTATTTCAGAGACAAGAGTCACACATATTGTGCAGTGGCTGGACAGAATGTGGGCACATTAGTATCGGGCCAAGAGAGGAGTGTCAGGGACCTGATAATGGTGGCAATTCAGCAGAGGTGGCAAGAGCTGGTATTAGCAAAAGATAAAAATAGGTAAATAAGATTGCGCTATGGACAGATATAATGCCTATACACTGCAAAACTGAAAGAAAAACAGGTGAAAATAAAAATAAGATAAAAAGTAAACTCGAGAGGTTGAAGCTGCCTGTGCTTAGAATCTACCCCTTAAAATAAAGGAGTAGGTCAGAGATAAAGTATGAATTAAGCTGTGGCGCTAAAACCTTTTCTAACAAATATCCTGGTGTCAAAAAGGTGTGTAGAGATCTAATCAGTGTAATAAATAGATGGCCCTGTTTATTGCCCCGGAAAATAATATAAATAAATACTGTGAATTGATGTGAAATGTGTGGTCTCCTGAGGACCACCTTATAGGTGGTACCTACCAAATATTATATATATACTTCTTATAAATGCGTGTTGTGTAGAAAGGACAATTTTTCCTGTTGGCATGCAACTCAAAAAGTACACATGTGTTATAACCAAAGAATAGTGAAAATATTTCATAAAAATGTAAATAAATAAACCATATATGCTAAGTGAGAGAGATCATATGCAAACCACAAGCCACTATATTAGTGGTCTGTAAACTGTGCTCTATATTATGAGTCCCAAGAGTGACAGTCCAAGAACAGCAAAAACAAAAAGAATTCTTTCAATGCCCAAACAAACTCTTTCAAATCGCATCACACAGTTGCTCGAAAAAACGCATAAAGTCTCTTCAAGTAAAAAGGGTAGACCAAAGTGACTAGTGCAGAAAGGTTAGGAACAATCTTCTCCGGTGCGCCACTCAGTGTCAGAGAAATAATTGCGCTCACCAGACAGAGAACCCTGAAAGGGTTAGCCGAGCAGTCACAGTATAAGCCACTGTGCAGCTTTCCTTGGGCTCTGCTCCTGCTGTGCTGGGGGAATGTTCGCTCTTTTACTTCCGCAAATAGTCCGTTTAGCAAGTGCATGAGGGAGGAAACAGAAGTACAACCATAGTGCAACACTGTTTGTTAACGATTTATTTATCTAAAATCCAAACTACTCACAATATTTCATAAAACAATTCGCCTTTGAAATGGCTGCGCTGGCGTTGCTGCCTGTATAGCAGTATGAGGTGCACGTCCTAGGCCACGCCCTACGCGTTTCGTCAGAGCGACGTCATCTGGAGCCA
Source organism: Lithobates pipiens (assembly GCF_037356315.1). Taxonomy (NCBI): domain Eukaryota; kingdom Metazoa; phylum Chordata; class Amphibia; order Anura; family Ranidae; genus Lithobates; species Lithobates pipiens. Next base: position 518,376,578 of record NW_027507758.1, read on the forward strand.
GATGACGTCGCTCTGACGAAACGCGTAGGGCGTGGCCTAGGACGTGCACCTCATACTGCTATACAGGCAGCAACGCCAGCGCAGCCATTTCAAAGGCGAATTGTTTTATGAAATATTGTGAGTAGTTTGGATTTTAGATAAATAAATCGTTAACAAACAGTGTTGCACTATGGTTGTACTTCTGTTTCCTCCCTCATGCACTTGCTAAACGGACTATTTGCGGAAGTAAAAGAGCGAACATTCCCCCAGCACAGCAGGAGCAGAGCCCAAGGAAAGCTGCACAGTGGCTTATACTGTGACTGCTCGGCTAACCCTTTCAGGGTTCTCTGTCTGGTGAGCGCAATTATTTCTCTGACACTGAGTGGCGCACCGGAGAAGATTGTTCCTAACCTTTCTGCACTAGTCACTTTGGTCTACCCTTTTTACTTGAAGAGACTTTATGCGTTTTTTCGAGCAACTGTGTGATGCGATTTGAAAGAGTTTGTTTGGGCATTGAAAGAATTCTTTTTGTTTTTGCTGTTCTTGGACTGTCACTCTTGGGACTCATAATATAGAGCACAGTTTACAGACCACTAATATAGTGGCTTGTGGTTTGCATATGATCTCTCTCACTTAGCATATATGGTTTATTTATTTACATTTTTATGAAATATTTTCACTATTCTTTGGTTATAACACATGTGTACTTTTTGAGTTGCATGCCAACAGGAAAAATTGTCCTTTCTACACAACACGCATTTATAAGAAGTATATATATAATATTTGGTAGGTACCACCTATAAGGTGGTCCTCAGGAGACCACACATTTCACATCAATTCACAGTATTTATTTATATTATTTTCCGGGGCAATAAACAGGGCCATCTATTTATTACACTGATTAGATCTCTACACACCTTTTTGACACCAGGATATTTGTTAGAAAAGGTTTTAGCGCCACAGCTTAATTCATACTTTATTAGCAAAAGATACCTATTTTGGAGGGAAGGGACTAGGTAGCAAAGAAAAATGTAGTTAGTAACATGAGCTGCATGGGTTTTATAATTATTGCTGATACATTACAGGCTTATATTTATAAAAGTGAGCCAGTCCACAAGGTCAGGGGACAGGTGGATTATCTAGTTGTAACAAAATTGCCAGCTGCACTGAAGGCTCTCTCAGAGAGCAGACACAGTGTTTGCATCAACCCTTTACCCCAGTGTTAGCATCACTAAGGCAGCCATCACCGCTTCTGAATTTCCTTTTAGAGATCTGAGGATAAATGGCATGTTAGCAATGTGAGGGGATTCTTCCACTATCTGGAAAGTAGCCAAGAGGTTCCTCTGCAGCACATATTCTCAGTGGTGCATTTTTTGCCCTAAGAAATGGTAGCATGAGATCTGCTAGTTTCCCCTATTATCTGGGATCCAAAATGGTGGCCATCCAATAATTGTCCCACTTCTTCTGGGTCCAAATCCTTGGATTCTTGTGCAGACATAGCATGAAATCCATTTGCTATCCATTGTCTGCACCAGAGGACCCTGTGTCACTGATGACTCCAGTGTCCTCAATGATCTCACTCCATCCATGTACAACTCCAGGGGTTTAGGATAAGTGAGATGTACCTTTGGAAGCCTAACACATTTTCTCCTTCTCACCGCCAAAACCCCAATCCTCCTTCTGCTGCCACTGTCTTATGGAGATAAAGGCAAAGAATCCTGCTGGGTCTGAGATAGCAGGAAGTCCTTCTCTTCCTCTTGCTGCTGTGTGCCCAGTGCCCAGTCTTTCACACCAAACAGTGGGTGCTCCAATCAAAACACCAGAGGGATCATGCCACTAACCCACACCTTGTTCTGGCTCAGCTTTCTGTTAATTACTGGGAAAGGAGCAACTTGGCAGGGAAAATATAAGCAGCTTCAATTATTGTAGTAAAGCTATAGTCTGTGTTCTTTGTCTCTAGTAAATTAGGGCCTATATTTGTATTTTAAAATTGTCTTGCTGTTGGCCAATTTTACACTATAGTGTCATCTGCAGCCCCTAAAAAACCTTGTTTACAAATTTTCTCTGGAAAATGTAAGCCAAGTCTATCTTATTAAAGATGTCCTGCTGCTGGCAAATTATACTGCTGTATTATCTGTGGCCTCTTAATAATTAAAAATTGGCCAACAGCGGGACAGCTTTGCATCAGTGAGAACAAGGACAGCCAGAGCAAACTACTGGCCATGTTTATATCGGTCAATCAAAGAGGCCTATTACCATTTTATGAAGAAGCATGTGTCAGTGATAAAACTGATTTTCTTTTTTTAACTGAAATGAATCACATTTGAGGCGTTGCTGCTGTATGTAAGCCAAAATAATTGTGAAAGAAAAAAATTGAAACCACAACCAAATATGGGCAGGCAGTGTGCACCGTGAATGGGACTGTCCATGAATTTGTACAGTTCTCTAAGACTCGATTCACATCTATGCATGTTGCTTTTGAGCGTTCCTGCAGTGCTTTTTGTGGTGCTTGCCCCATATATGGACACGCATTTTTACTGTGATTTTACAGTGATGTATATAGCTGGTTGTTAAGGAGGGGCCCGGGAAGCCAGCCGTTGCATCCTTAACAACATCATCAGCAGTTGAATGTAAAAAGAGGAATTTCCGGGTAAAAATAAATCATGAAACAAAAAATCGTCCCCCCCCCCAGGTTCCTACCAGGCCCTTGAGTCTAGTATGGATTCGGAGGGGACCCCCCCCCCCCACCTTAAAATTGGAAAAAAAATGGCGGAGGAGGAAGAAGCAGGGAAGAAGAAGACATTTTTAATAAAGGACTTGTCAAAAACTGTCCACTGTCTTTTGTCACACTACACTACTTTTTTGTTGAATGGGTTGGGGTAAGATATACCTGATGCCCATTCACAGAGGGGGGAGGCCATGATTCCAATAGGCCCCTCTGCAGACTCCTATAACCAATGGCGAGGGTTGTCGGGAAGTGCCCCTTGTCCTCATGGGGGCAAGGTGCTTTGAGGTGGGGGGCGCAGAGACCCCCCTGCCCCAAAGCATCCACCCTCCATGTTGGCATGCAGTTTGGTATAGTTCAAAATTGGGGGGGGGGCGCTCACTCGTCTCCTCCCTTTCCTGACCTGCGGGGCTGCATGTTCGGAAAATGCTGGAAAAAGTCCTGGACCCTACAGTAATGGTACTGTATATTTTCAAGGTTGCCCTTGAAGGCCATCGGTACTTGTACCCCATGGCAGTGCCCACCCTCCCATGCCTTTTTCTACTGTAGTTTTGCTATTAGCATTAAAATGTCTATAATGTAACAATATTCACCATCCATAGACTATAATGGGATTCACTTCTAAGTTCCTTATAATGCTTTTTTCTAAGAAACACTACATTTAAAGCATAAAAAAAAACACAGACATGTTATAATAACAGACTAAGGTTACCAGATTGTCAAAATTAAATCTAGGAACACCCTACTTATCACTCCCCCATTGTAAATCACACACCCACACACCCAGGTCCCCATCTTTTTCAACCACACCCACAAATCCACACCCTAATTTTGAACATACCCCAAAAAACAATCGACTACAGACTTCGACAAGATTAGTAGAGTAATTATGCAGTGCATGTAATGCACTGCAAGGAATTATGGGTGTGGCAACGTTTTTAACATGGTGGGAGGAGCTTAAATGGGATATGATTAAATCTGAGCCCGCTCTAAAATCATTCATGAGTGTGTAACACATAGAGTGCAAAGGTCAGGAATGTTTCACGTACAGACAGCAGGGTGCGTAATGCAAAAAATGTGTGTCAGGAGTAAATAACACATGAAGCATGGGGGTCAGGAGTAATTAACATATGAAGCACATGTGTCAGAAGTAAGTAACACATGGGGTGCAGGGGTCAGGAGTAGGTAACACAGGCAAGGAGGGGCAGTAAGTAACACATGGAGTACAGATGTTAGGAGTATGTAAAACATAGATAGCAGAGGTCAGGAGTAAGTAATTTAGGGAAGGCAGAGGTCAGGCATAAGTAGAACATAGAGAGCAGGGGGTCAGTAGTAACTAACACACAAAGTTCAGGGGTCAGGAGTAAGTAACACACAAAGTTCAGGGGTCAGAAGTAAGTAGCACACAAAGCACAGAGGTCAGAAGTAAGCAGTGCATGGAGAGCTGGGGTCAGGATTAAGTGACGCATGTAGAGCTGGAGTCAGGAGTAATTCATACACAGATTGCAGAGGAAAGGAGTAACTAACACACAGATAAAAGAGGCCAGGCGTAAGTAACACACAGAGAGTAGGGGTTGGGAGTAAGTAACCCATATGCCGCGTACACACGTAGCCGACTATCCGACGGACTTAGTCTGGCGGACTTCCCGCCAGACTGTCCGTCGGACTTTCTGAACGGGCTACTTACCCACACACGGCACTTTTTCAGCGGACTAATACGGCGTACTAAGTCCGCCGTACTATCCGTCCTACTTTTGAAATGAACGGACTCGCTCACGCACGCGGAGGAAAGTCTGCTCATTTCGAGCGGGTCTCCAGGTAGGCGGGGCCCGCGAAGGAGACGTCGCTGGCCCGGCCACCTGGTATGGACTTAAAAGGGAACCCCAACGCCGAAAAAAAACGGCGTGGAGGTCCCCCCAGGTCCACATCAGACCCTTGTCCGAGCACGCTACCCGGCCGGCCAGGAAAGGGGGGACGAGCGAGCGCGCCCCCCCTGAGCTGTACCAGGCTGTGTGCCCCCCCCACCCCAAAGCACCTTGTCCCCATGTTGATGAGGACAGGGGCCTCTTCCCGACAACCCTGGCCGTTGGTTGTCGGGGTCTGCGGGCGAGGGGCTTATCGGAATCCGGGAGCCCCCTTTAATAAGGGGGTCCCCGGATACCGGCCCCCCACCCTATGTGAATGAGTATGGGGTACAATGTACCCCTACCCATTCACCTGTAAAATAAAGTACAAAAAAAACACAACACACAAGATAAAATAGTTTATTGCACAGCTCCGGGGGTCTTCCGTCTTTGGGGGTCTTCTCGCCGAACTCCTCCGCTATTTTCTTGTAGCTCTTTTACTAGCGGAGGAGCCCGGCTTTCTTCCTCGCCGCGGCCTCTTCTTCCGACTTCGGGGGGTCTTGTCCCCCTCTTCGGTTCTTCTGCCAGGCCACCGCGCCTTCTTATAGCTCTTTTACAGGCGGTCTTCTGTCGCCGCCGCCGCCGCCTTCTGTTTTTCTCTTCTTCTCTTCTTCTCTTCAGATGTTGCCTCGTCGGATCCTCCGCTCACAATGGCTCTGACCGGGCGCACGGCGACTTATATAGGGACATCGCCGGATGATGTCCCCACCCATTATGGTGTCACAGTCCCAGAGGATGCTGGGACTGTGACATCATAATAGGCGGGGACATCATCCGGTGATGTCCCTATATAAGCCGCCGCGTGCCCGGTCCCCGTCATTGTGAGCGGAGGACTCGACGAGGCAACATCTGAAGAAGAAGAAGAAGAGAAGAACAGAAGGAGGCGACGACGACAGCGACGACAGCGGCGACAGAAGACCGGGCCACCGCCTGTAAAAGAGCTAAAAGAAGGCGCGGTGGCCCGGCAGAAGAACCGAAGAGGGGGACAAGACCCCCGAAGTCGGAAGAAGAGGCCGCGGCGAGGAAGAAATCCGGGCTCCTCCGCTAGTAAAAGAGCTACAAGAAGATAGCGGAGGAGTCCGGCGAGAAGACCCCCGAAGACGGAAGACCCCCGGAGCTGTGCAATAAACTATTTTATCTTGTGTGTTGTGCTTTTTTGTACTTTATTTTACAGGTGAATGGGTAGGGGTACATTGTACTCCATACTCATTCACATAGGGTGGGGGGGCGGTATCCGGGGGCCCCCTTATTAAGGGGGGGTCCCGGATTCCGATAAGTCTCTCGCCCGCAGACCCCGACAACCAACGGCCAGGGTTGTCAGGAAGAGGCCCCTGTCCTCATCAACATGGGGACAAGGTGCTTTGGGGTGGGGGGGCCGTGCGCCCCCCTTCCCCAAGGCACCCCCCATGTTGAGGGCACGCGGCCTGGTTCGGCTCGGGGGGGCGTGCTCGCTCGTCCCCCCCTTTCCTGGCCGGCCGGGTAGCGTGCTCAGACAAGGGTCTGATGTGGACCTGGGGGGATCCCCACGCCGATTTTTTTCGGTGTTGGGGTTCCCCTTTAAGTCCATACCAGGTGGCGGGGCCAGCGACGTCTCCTTCGCGGGCCCCGCCTACCTGGAGACCCGCTCGAAATGAGCGGACTTTTCTTCGGGCGGGAAAAGTCTGCTCATTTCAAAAGTACGGCAGACTGGCACACACACGGCCGGTTAGTCCGGCGGGAAGATTGGAGTGCAAAACCACTTTCTAAGTCCGCCGTACTTTCGGGTCAAAAAAGTCTGCCGGAGGCTACACACGGGGGGATTGTCCGGCGGACATGAGTTTGCCGGACTTTTCCACCCGATTGTTTGATCGTGTGTACGCGGCAATAGAGTGCAGAGGCCAGGTGTAGGTAATGCAGAAAAAGCACAGGTCAGGATTACATAGAACACAGAAAGCAGGGTCTCACACAGAATGCAGGGGTCAGGATTAAGTGATACACAGAAAGCAGGAATAAGTACACATGGAAGGCAGAGACCAGGAGTTAGTAACATACAAAGTGCAGAACTCAAGTGTAAGTAACTTATGGTGTGCAAAGGTCAAGAATAAGTAACAGAGAGAGAGCAGAGGTCAGAAGTAAGTAGTGCAGAGAGAGTAGAAGTCAGGAGTAAGTTATGCAAAGGGAAGAGAGGTCAAGAATAAGTAACACAAAATACAGGGGTCAGGAGTAACACAGGGAAACGCACATTTACGTATTTACTAAATGGTACGCTGGTAACAGAGCACGAATCCCCCATTTAGTATAGCAATCTCGGCACACAGGAGAATGCAATCTGTGTGACACTATGGACATGGCACACAGCATTTCCAATCAGTATTGACAGAAGTTGGAGGTGCCAATATTGTGGGGTGATGTGAAGAAGTTCAGTAACAACTGCCCAAGTAACAAATATGCTGAAAATAAAATGAGAAATTAAATTTTTCTGAGAATGTTCTTGCGCTCGTTCACATGCATTTGTTCACTGCGTGGCCAAAATCTTAAATAAAGTAAATGTTAAGCAACATACATGCAATTGCACAGGTTGAACGGGCTCACCTCTAAACTTGATATTTTTATTTTTTATGCTGGTTCAGCTTTATGTATTTTTTTAAGAGATTTGCACACAGGTCATGTTAGCATGTTACGTTGCCAACATGTGACATGCACCTTGTTAAAATTATGTAAAATGACTCTCGCTCCTCTAGCTTCTCCTAAAAGGGCATTTAACCTCCCCCCTCTAATGCATATGATTTCCTTGGGATAGCTTTGCTTTTAAAGGGGAACTCAAAAGGGAAACTCCACACTCCATTCTCCAATGCTCTTGTCTCCCCCATTTAATCCCTTGGATTTCCATGGGCTAACTTTTGCTTTTAAAGGGGAACTCCACACTCCATTCTCCAATGCTCTTGTCTGCCCCCTCTAATCCCTTGGATTTCCATGGGCTAACTTTTTCTTTTAAAGGGGAACTCCTCACTCCACTCCATTCTCAAAAGGCTGGGAGCTGCCTTCACCAATCCAAACCACATCCTTTTTCAGAGCATACAACAGGGCCAGCTAGGAAAGTTAGTTAGGTTGGCGTCGGCAGGAATTTTATGCAAGCTCAGTGCACCAGCACTGCATATGTTACTGTGAGATACATCCTTTAGATACTGTTGCTATATTCTGCTATTCTAAAAACACCCATGTAGGGCAAAAAAAAAAATTCTGTGTTTTCTGCATATCTGTACATATGAGATACACACTTTAGATACTGTTCTTGTATTGTGCTATTCAAAAAAATAATAATTTAGGGCAAAAAATGTTTTTGTTTGAATAGCATTTTCTGCATATCTGTACGTGTGAGATACACCGTTTAGATACTGTTGCTCTATTCTGCTATTCTAAAAACACCCATTTAGGGCAAAAAAATATATTTTGCAGTGTTACCTGCATATCTGTACGTGTGAGATACACACTTTAGATACTGTTGTTTTATTCTGCTATTCCAAAAAAAATAATGTAGGGCAAAATTATTTTTTTTGAATAGCATTTTCTTCATATCTTTACGTTTGAGATATACTGTTTAGATACTGTTGCTCTTTTCTGCTATTCTAAAAACACCCATTTAGGACAAAAAATATGTTTTGGAGTGTTTCCTGCATATCTGTACGTGTGAGATACACACTTTAGATACTGTTCTTCTATTATGCTATTCCCAAAAAAATAATTTAGGGCGAAAATATTTTTTTTGAATGACATTTACTTCATATCTGTACATGTGAGATACACCGTTTAGCTACTGTTGCTCTATTCTGCTATTCTAAAAACACCAATTTAGGGCAAAAACAAATATTTTTCAGTGTTTCCTACATATCTGTACGTGTGAGATATACACTTTAGATATTGTTCTTCTATTCTGCTATTCCAAAAAAAATTATTTAGAGCAAAATTATTTTTTTTGAATAGCATTTTTTTCATATCTGTACGTCTGAGATACACCCTTCAGATACTGTTCTTCTATTCTGCTATTCAAAAAACACCCATTTAGGGCAAGATCATAAATTTGATAAATATGAGAATGTCAAATAAGGGACGTGGCTCCAGTCATGGTGCTGCTGGTGGAGCTCCTGTTGCAGGGAGAGGACGTGGTCGATCTGTGCCAGCTACACGCACAAGTGAAACACCTTCCTCAGGTGCGAGTAGGTAACAGAGCCTGCATCAGTATTTGGTCGGGCCTAATGCAGCTCTACGAATGTTGAGGCCAGGACAAGTACAGGCGATAGTAGATTGGGTTGCTGACAGTGCCTCCAGTTCCTTCACATTGTCTTCCACCCAGTCTACTGCTGAAAGATCAGAGTTGGCACCTGCAGTGTATCAAATTGTTTCGATAATGCATGTCTAATTTGTAACGGATGGGGGCGTGACCGGATGGTGATGGCGGCGGCATGTGAGAGAGGTGTGTGCTCTCACTGCTGCACCGACGGTTGAAGCTTATGATCGAATGGCAGTACCCTGTGTAGCGATGCCCGTGGGAAAAGAGGAAGGAGAAGGACGCATGTAAGCCCACGCTCCCCCAGCCGAATTGCTGCCACAGGAAATATCACATTCCCTAAAGTACCTGGTGCACCTGGTCCGTGGAGGTCCCCCGTTGTCTTGGTGCGGTGGAGGTGCTCGGTCGGTCCGGAGGCTGTGGCAGCACAGGTGGGAGGATTGCCTGCGGGTCCGTGTGGAGCTGGGATCGAGGGGCGCCGTGGTCTCGCGAGAGCTTGGTCCGGGACGCAGGCAAGAGACCAGGAAGAGAGGAGAGAGGCTGACAAACACAGCGAAGCCAGACCCAGAACGCCAGACCAGGCAACGAATACTCTGGGCCAACAGTGGAACAGCAGTGAAGTGAGACCCCTGGAGGACACCTGCAATACCGTCCAGAACTTAATGTATGTATTTTATCTTATACATTTAACAATGTGGAGAATACTTGAGAGACGCTTTGCTGCATCTAGTGGTATAAGGCTGCTTACAGATCTCTAAGCTCTAAGGGGAAAACAGAAGGTGCAGAGGAGTGAAACTTGCACTGTGTGAACTGTATTAACCAGCTAATAAATGGGCAATATCTGATTAAGTGTTGGTAATCTGACGTATTTGCCACTGCTGTATTATCGCTAAGAGAGGAAGAATTTAGCTGGATAGTGGAAACTCCTGGAGCTATTGGAGGACATATACCTCTAGCAAACCCCCATTGTACTGGAAAATATGTCCTGGGAACTACCTCCCCTCCCCCCTCTCTTGGAGGAGAAGAGAGGTACCCCCTTGGGTTATTCGTTGAATTAAATCATGGCAGCAAGGAGGAGAGGAGAGGAGCCCGCAGCTCAAGAGAATTTTGGAGTACAATCCTTAAGGTCAGCTAAGGATAAAGATAAGGAAAAGGGCTCCCAGGTTATGGCAACAGGGACATCAGCAGCAGCAAAACCAGAAAAATATGCGCATATCCCAGATCATACCCCAAATAAGGGAGCACAAGTAAAAACCGCAACAGACAGAAAGAGCTAAGGGCAATCAGTGCTGGCAGGAGGAAAGAATGTAGGTAAACAAACGACAGGTGCTTTAGGGAGATCCGATACAGTACTTATGCAGGTCCCTTTGACCGAGGGAGATGGAGAACCCACATTAAAGGAGGTGTTGGGGGCGGTCAACATGTGTAAACAATCTCTGGTAGAGCTATGTGATCAAACAAGAGGCATTAAGGAGGAGTTAGCCTTGATGCGGCAAGAACTCCAAAATACGGCGGATAGAATAACAGCAGCGGAGGGGAGAATATCTCAGATTGAAGATGAGGTATACCCATTGAATCAAGAGGTCAAAGATCTAAAAATACAGATGGGGAAATTCGCAGGGAAATTGGATGAAATGGAGAACAGGCTCCGGAGGGACAATGTGAGGCTGGTAGGACTCCCGGAAAAATGTGAAGGCTCTGATCCAATTATATTTCTGGAAAGATGGTTTGTGGAAACTTTTGGAAGAGAGACTTTTTCCCAACAGTTCGCAATAGAACGGCGCACAGAGTCCCGACTAGAATCCCGAATCGTGGGGGCCAGCCTAGATCTATTTTACTGAAATTTTTGAATTATAAAGATAAAGCGGCTGTGCTTCGAAAGGCCAGAGAAATGGGAAGTATTATTTACAAAGGGGCCAAAGTTTCATTTTATTCTGATTTTTCTCCGGACCTGCAGAAGCGCAGAGCAGAGTTTGCTGAAACCAAGCGTAGACTTCAGAAATTAGATATCACTTATGCTCTGCTGTATCCAGCTCGGTTACGAGTTGCAGCATTGGGAGAGACTTTATTTTTTGATTCTCCAGCTGGTGTGTCAGCCTGGGTGGAGGAGAGGGGGGATCGGTTGATAAGGAGGTGATAGGTTAGAGGGAAAGGAGGAAAACTTCTTCCCCCCCTTCTCTCCCACTCTCTTTGTTTTTTCTTTGTTATTTTTTTTTTTTTTCCTGTTTTTTCTTGTTTTTTTTTTTGGTTTTCCTTCTCTCTCTGCCCTCCTTGCTCCCTCCCTCTCTCTCTCTCTTCCCCCCCCTGACCTCCTTATTGGGGGGGGGGGGGGAGAGGGGGAGAGGGGGCGAGTTCGGACAGGGAGACATAATGGGTACAATGCACTCGAATTAAGGGCACAATGTACATATTCATGTATCGGTGGGCGGTGGGACACACACAGTATAGTGGAATATGTGAATGAGATTGAGAAGGGTAAAAAATGAGACACAGGTTGGGCTTAAGGGGAGGGTGGTTAGGGAGGAGGGGAGGGAGGATGGGGAGAAGGTATGTGAGTGGGAAGGAAGGAGGGGGGAGTATGAAGGTATGGGTGGGGATGTTTTGGTCACAGAAAAAGCCCCTAGGGGTAACCTAGAAGGGTATAGGGGGGGTAGGAATAAGGTATAAAAGGGGAAATAATGCACAGGAAAAGGATGAAATTCGCACAGTAATAGAGGAGAAATTGAAAATAATGTCTGGAATACATGAAAAGTTTATTTTTTTTTCACAGAGGGGAAGCTTAGGATGGAATGGAATTATAATATGTAATAGGTCACATAAAGATGATAGGTATTTTACCTCGAGTAAGCTTCTCTCTCTCCTCCTGTTCCCTCATATGTCCCAGTTTTCTAGATGGGATGTAGAGAATGTCCCTAGGAGATTAACTATAACATTGAGACATTTCCTCCTTCCCGTTTTTTTTCTTCTAGGAAGGTATGCAGGCTAGAGTTATAAATATTGGCTCCTGGAATGTACGAGGGTTGGGTACACCAGTTAAAAAAGCAGCGGTGTTTGAGGCCCTGGAAAAATTTGATATCGGGCTGATCTGCCTACAGGAGACGCACCTAACTGTGGACTCCAAGCTGGAGAACTACAGTAGGAAATTTCAAGCTCAGTTTCACTCAGTTCACACCTCTTATTCAAGAGGTGTGACTGTGTTGGTAAGAAAGAAGTAGCATTTAACTGTCGGCAGGCCAGCATCGATAAAGAAGGGAGGTATGTGTTTTTGCATTGTGTAATTGAAAATCGGGAGTATGTCCTTGCAAATATCTACATTCCACCCCCGTTTAAATTGGATGTTTTATATAATCTAATGGAATTTATAGTAGATAAATCTGGGATTCCAGTGGTAGTAGTGGGAGACTTTAACGAGGTTATTAATAAAAATCAGGATAGATTTCCACCTGGGACTTATCTGCAGAGGGAGGGTGAGAGTCGGTTATCCAGGTTTATGCAAGAAGGGGGACTGTCTGATCTGTGGAGAGTCCGGAACCCGGACCTGCTACAATACTCGTGTTTTTCAAGCTCCTACTCCTCACTCTCAAGAATAGATCTAGTTTTGGGGAATGAAGAAGCCAACCAAGTGGTAAGAGATATAGCATACCAACCTAGAGGGGTGTCAGATCACTCATTGGTGACGGTATCGCTGCATCTAGGGGGGATAAGACCTTTGAAAGTATGGAAGCTGAATCCTGCATGGCTTGAGATAATTGGCGATTCAAATAAGGTACTATCCCAGCTAGAAGAGTTTATAGAGATGAATAAGGATACCGCTACGAGAGGAGTGATATGGGACGCACTAAAGGCCTACCTCAGGGGTATCCTTATCCAACAGGTAGCGAAAATTAAGAAATCATCTAGAGAATGGGAAAACACAGTTAAAAGGGAGTTAGCAGGGGCAGAAAGAGAATATATAGTAAATCCCACCCCAGAGGCACAAAAGATATGGTTAGATACACAGCAAAAATATAAAGCAGTGCTCATTAGGAAAGTCGAGAATAAAAGATTGTTCCAGAAACAAGTGGCGTTTGGGGAGGGGGAAAGAGTCGGGAAGATGCTGGCACACTTAGTGAAGACCAATTCCTCGCCATCCACCGTCACCGCGATCAGGACAGAGAAGGGAGAAATTTCTACTCAGAGTTCAGTGATTCTAGATACTTTTAGATCATACTATGTAAAACTGTACAGATCGCAGGGGATGGTGGGAGACGAGGAAATGGATACTTTTTTTGGAAACATTAGAGTTCCATCCCTTACCGAAGAGGAGAGAGAGATAATGGAAGCGCCATTAACATTAGAAGAAATCCAAGCTGCAGTGACAGCAATGGCTAACCAGAAGTCCCCAGGTCCAGATGGTCTTACATTGGAAACCTACAAATATTATGGGAGAGTATTGCTTCCGGAACTTCTTGGAGTATTAAATAGGGCAAAGGAGGAAGGGAGATTGCCCACCTCGATGACGGAAACAACGATAATTGTTCTGCACAAGGAGGGGAAAGATCCGATGGAAACCAAATCCTATCGACCTATCTCACTTTTGTGCACGGATGCAAAAATACTAGCCAAGGTACTGGCGGCCAGACTGAATAAAAGTATCTCTAGATTGATACACCCTGACCAAACAGGATTTATTCCCGGTAGATCAACTAGCATGAATATTAGAAGACTGTATCTTAATTTACAGATTCCAACGGAAAACGTAGGTAAAAGAGCAATTATGGCTTTGGATGTAGTCAAAGCCTTTGACAGTCTAGAATGGAGATACATCTGGCGGGTTCTGAAAGAATTTGGCTTTGGCTCTTCATTTATTGAGTGGATAAAAACTCTGTATAATGGCCCTAGTGCTAGAATTAGGGTTAACAACGAGTATTCAGATAAGATATTATTAGAAAGAGGGACAAGACAGGGGTGCCCTTTGTCACCCCTGATCTTTGCCCTCGCTATGGAACCATTAGCCATTGCAATAAGATCTAACGTTGATATGGAAGGCTTCCAAAGAAGGTCGAGGGAAGAAAAGATCGCGCTATATGCCGATGATATACTCCTCTACCTGGGGGACTCAGAGAAGTCCACCAGGCAGGGGATGAAAGTCCTTGGGGAGTTTAGCAGTTTCTCGGGATTAACAATAAACTGGGAAAAATCAGCTCTGATGCCGGTAGATACATTGGAGAGTCAAAGTATATTGGCAATCCCACAGTTAGAAGTGGTGGAGAAAATAAAATATTTAGGAATATACATACAAAGAGATGCAAAAAGGTATATAAGTGATAATGTTGCCCCTTTATTAGTTAAATTTAAAAATAAAATAGAAATCTGGAAGAAACTCCCACTATCAGTTGCAGGGAGATGCAATCTCATCAAAATGCTATGGATGCCACAGTTACTGTATCTGTTGCATAACTCGCCGATATGGATAGACATAAAGTGGTTTAAAAAAATGGAAACACTATTTCGAGAACTCATATGGAGAGGAGGTACTTCAAGAATAGGCTTACAAATTCTGCAATTACGGTCAAGGAAAGGAGGAATGGCGGTACCCCACCCAAGAAGTTATTTATTAGCTGCACAATTGCAACATTTGGGGATGAGCAATGAGAGTAGTGGAAGTACAAACAGGGAGTTAATGATTACTGGGACACCTCATAAAACTATAGTAGAGGCTCTGGAGGCTCATTCCCCCATAGAACACCTACAATAAGACTTGCTCTAAAAGTATGGAAGGCAGTAAAAGCGATAAAGGGTCTGGAAGGACTGACGAAAGAAACCCCACTATGGAATAACCTGAATTTACAGGAAATGGGAATGATAGGAAGGTACAAAGAGTGGGAAAGTAGGGGGATTGACAGGCTGGCCCAGCTGTATGAAGGAAATACAATAAAAACATTTAATACATTAAAAACGGAATTTGATCTACCAAAACAGTCGTTTTATAAATATTTACAAATTAGACAGGCATTATCGAAACAATTTGATACACTGGGGCCAGTGTGGAGTAAATCCCCCATTTATAATAGATTAAACTCTGAAGATAGAGCGAGAGGGTTTATAGCAGATATCTATCCACATATATGCGAAGGGATTATAGAACACCCAGAGAAACTTAAAAGTAGAAGAAAATGGGAGGAGGAAGTAGGAACATTCTCAGATGAGCAGTGGATGAGGATAGTTGAGGGGGGACATTGGATATCTGTTTCACCAGCCCAGAGGGTGTCACATTTGATGCTACTACACAGAGCCTATTATACGCCGAAGAGGCTATATAGGTTTGGGCGAAGGGAGGATGATGGTTGCCCGAGATGTCAGGCGATGGGGGATATGACACACATGTTCTGGAGGTGCCCTAAATTGTTTCGCTATTGGTCAGAAGTTATTGCCGATCTGAATGAAACATTTGGAGTGTCGATTCAAGGGAATCCCAGAATGTGTGTGCTGGGCCTGAACGAGGGAATAAGAGGACTAGCTTGTATAAATAAAGCAGTAATGAGATGTATATTCCATGCAAGGAAACTGATAGCGCAGAGGTGGCAGGCAGAAAATCCCCCGTCGGTAGCAGATTGGAGGCAACTAATTACTGAGACGGTATGGAAGGAAAAGGTAGTATACGTAAGAAGCGGGAATCTCAGGGAATTTAAAAGAATGTGGAAACCATGGCTAGATAGGTTGGGATACCCAATATAAGGACATGGAGTGAGTGAGGACGGGAGAGAGGAAGGAGAGAGAGAGCATTCGGTATAGGTGTTAAGTAGATAGAGGTAATGAGAGTATCACGTTCACAGTATGTGCATGAGGGACCCTTTGTCTTTCCCTGGTATGTATTTGAAGGGGGGGGGTGGAGGGGGGAGGGGAAGGGAATTGTTAATTTGGAAAAAATTATGTACTTAATTGTATTAAGTTTGTTAATGGAAAAAAAATTTTTTATGAAAATAAATAAAGATTATGTAAATTAAAAAAAAAAAAAGAGTTGGCACCTGCAGACTGATGGTTGGCACCATCAGTCTTTCACCTCACCCCCTTGCAAATCAGCCAAGCAGTCTGAGCCCCAAATCATGCAGCAGTCTCTTCTGCTTTTTGATGACTCTGTTAGCAGGGTTTCCCAGGGCCATCCACCTAGCCCTGCCCCAAAAGTGGAAGAGATTGAGTGCACTGATGTCCAAACACTTATGTTTGAAGATGAGCACATGGGAGGATCGTAGCACGTCTCGGATGATGACGAAACATAGGTGCCAACTGCTGCTGCTTTCGCAATTGTGTGGACTGACAAGGAGGGCAGGGGTGAAGACTGAGTGGAAGATTATGTGGAGGACGATGAATTCCTTGACCCCACATAGAATCAACATCGTGCAGGTGACCTGTGTAGTTCGGAGGAAGAGGCGATGGTCGCACAGAGCCACCAGCACAGCAGAAGAGGGAGCAGGGTGCAAAAGCAGAGCGTCCATCCCCTAGACAGTATGCCTGCTACTGCTCAATGCAGCAAGGGGCCGGGCACACCAAAGCCAGGTCCAAGGAGTTCCCTAGCGTGGCAGTTCTTCAGACAATGTGCTGATGACAAGACACGAGTGGTTTGCACGCTGTGCAATCAGAGCCTGAAGGGAGGCATAAACGTTCTCAACCTGAGCACAACCTGCATGACCAGGCATCTAAGTGCAAAGCACGAGCTGCAGTGGAGTAGACACCTCAAAAACCAAGAAAGGTCTCTGGCTCTTCCTGCTTCCTCTTCAGCTGCAGTCTCGGCTTCTTCATCGACCTCTGTAGTGACAGTGGCACCTGCCAACCCACAAACAGAGGATCAGCCAGCAACACTACCACCTGGGTCACCAACCATCTCCACAATGTCCCATGGAAGCGTTCAGCTCTCTATTTCCCAAACACTGGAGCGGAAGAGGAAGTACCCCCCTACCCACCCACGATCCCTGGCCCTGAAAGCCAGCATTTCAAAATTCCTGGCCTTTGAAATGCTGTCATTCCGTCTGGTGGAGACGCAGAGTTTTAAAAGCCTGATGGCATTGGCTGTCCCACAGTATGTCGTGCCCAGCCGCCACTGCTTTTCCAGGCGAGCCATCCCTTCCTTGCACAACCAAGTGGGGGACAAAATCATGTGTGCACTGCGCAACGCCATCTGTGGCAAGGTCCACCTAACTATGGATACATGGACCAGTAAGCACAGTCAGGGACGTT
Organism: Lithobates pipiens; assembly: GCF_037356315.1. Classification (NCBI taxonomy): domain Eukaryota; kingdom Metazoa; phylum Chordata; class Amphibia; order Anura; family Ranidae; genus Lithobates; species Lithobates pipiens. The sequence continues at coordinate 518,393,664 of NW_027507758.1, forward strand.
ATATCTCCCTAACAGCACACTGGGTAAATGCAGTGGTGTGCAATAATGGGTGAAACCTTGTAGCAGCTCTGGGCCTATCCGGTTTGATGCACATCCCTTGCCTGGTGCATGTGCTGAACTTGGTGGTCCAGAGGTTCCTTAAAAATTACCCCCATATGCCAGAGCTTCTGCAGAAAGTGCAGGCCATCTGTGCACACTTTCATCGTTCTCATCCTGCTGCTGCTTGCCTGTCAGCGCTGCAGCGTAACTTCGGCCTTCCCGCTCACCGCCTCATATGTGACGTGCCCACAAGGTGGAACTCCACCTTGCACATGCTGGCCAGACTGTGCGAGCAGCAGCAGGCGTTAGTGGAGTTTCAGCTGCAGCATGCACGCGTGAGTCGCTCTGCGGAACAGCACCACTTCACCATCAATAACTGGGCCTCCAATGCGAGACCTGTGTGCCTTGTTGTGCTGTTTTGAGTGCTCCACCAACATGTCCAGTGGCGATGCCATTCTCAGCGTTACTATCCCAGTTCTATGCCTCCTTGAAAAAACGATTCGGGCGCTGATGGAAGAGGATGTGGCACAGGAGGAGGAGGAGGAAGAGGGATAATTTCAAAGGCTTTCAGGGCAATCATTCACAAGTGGCTCCGAGGATGGGTTCCTGCACCACCAAACGCCAGGTACACAATTGTCCAACAAGGGCACAGTTCTGTAGGATGATGAGGTGGAGGATGAGGAGCAGAAGATGGAGGAGGAGGAACCATGTTCACAGCAGGGTGGCACCCAGAACAGCTCATGGCCATTACTGATGCGTGGCTGGGGGGCTGCAGTGTCTCCACAACGAGTTGCCCACATTGTAACTGGTGATGATTACTGGGTGGCTACGCTGCTGGATCCCCCTTACAAGGACAATGTACTGTCCTTAATTCCCTCCCTGGAGCGTGATCGTAAGATGCGCGAGTACAAGCGCACGCTGGTAGACGCGCTGCTGGTGGCATTCCCAGCTGACAGCAGGAGCACAGTGGAAGCACAAGGCAAAGGCAGAGGAGGAGGAAGAGGTCGCTAACGCAGCCGGGGCACCGCCAGCACCTCAGAAGGCAGGGTAAGCATGGCCGAAATGTGGAAAAGCTTTGTCAGCATGCCACAAGAACCAGCACCACCAGCTGATATGGAAGCAGGAGGCAGCATTTCACCAACACAGTGGAGCAGTATGTGTGCACACGCCTACACGTACTGAATGACAGGTCTGCCCCCTTCAACTTCTGGGTCTCCAAATTGGGCACGTGGCCTGAGCTTGCCCTTTACGCCTTGGAGGTGCTGGCCTGCCCTGCAACCAGTGTATTATCTGAACATGTATTTAGCATGGCAAGGAGCGTTATCACAGACAAGCGCAGCCGCCTGTCCAGAGCCAATGTGGACAAGCTCACGTTCATTAAAATGAACCAGGCATGGATCCCACAGGACTTGTCCGTACCTTGTGCAGAATAGACATGTATACCGGCCTTGCCCAGCCATTGTTGTATTTGTGATCTTTATCAATCTTTTGGGGTGTACCCTAATTTAAAAAAAAATTTAAAACAAAAACCAGTGTTGGCTACCTCGTCCTCCTCCACCGCCGCTTCCACCTACACTGCCACATCCACCGCCATCTCAACCTCCTACTTCATATGGACCTTGTCCTCCTAGGTCAAGATTATTATTTTTTTATTTTTATTTCAAAGTATTTGATTTTGTATCACAACAAGAACAATACATTTGAAAGTGACATTCAAAATATCGATTCAGTCAAAACATAGAAAGGTTACAGGCAGCGCAACAAGATGAATCGAGTGTAACACATCAGAGATATAAAATGTAAAATCCTTTTAGACAGACATGGTAGTGTTAGAGTGAAGGGTTGGTATTCCTGTTAATAATCGGAGGTGTACCTCCTCCTTGGACACCCCCAATGGGAGCTAGCTGTGCTCGAGAGGAGGAACTTAACCACTGACCCCTAGGTGTGAATGTAAGGAGAGGGACGGAAATGACCATGTGTGTTTTTCCCTAAGATAGGAATCCGTGACTAGGCATCAGTGTTTGTCGTCTGCAAACAGGCCACATTTGTGAACCTGAGAGCCACATTGAACACCTTTTATGTTGGGGTCCTGGTGAATGGAGATGGCGAGTGTCTCAATTGCTATTGCAAAGATTAGCGGAGATAAAAGACAGCCTTGTCTGGTGCCTTTGGCTATATGTATTGGTTTGGAGTAGTGGCCTTGAAGCCTAATATAGGCTTTAGGATTTGAATAAAGAGCTCGGATCAGGCCCATAAACTTGTCGCCAAAGCCCCAATGTTCAAGAATTGTAAAGATGTATGGCCAGGAGACCGAATCAAAGGCCTTTAGAAGGTCCAGTGATAAAAGCATGCCTGATTGTTTTGGACCTCCTTGCCAGTTTGACTGGAGGATGGAGACTATGTCTATGGATCTTCTGATTTGATCAGGGCCCTGTCCGCCTGGGATGTACCCCACTTGATCCTTATGAACATATTGGTTAATGAAGGAAGTTAGACGATTTGCAAGGAGTTTGGTAAGGATTTTTAAGTCGCTATTGATGAGGGAGATGGGCCTATAATTACTGACTTCTTCCAGGTTTTTATCCGGTTTCGGTATTACTGCAATGTAGGCTGTGTTTAGGTGAGGATCAAGTGAGGTTCCCTGTGTCTTTGCGTTAAAAAATTGTGTCAAATGTGGAGTCAGGGTGGTGGTAAATGTCTTGTAATAAGGGTTAGGTAGACCATCGGGGCCTGGAGCAGAACCTGATTTGAGGTTCTTAATGACTTCCTGTAGCTCTTCCTCTGAGAAGGAGGCCTCCAGCATATTATTTTTTATTTTTATGTTATTTTAAGTTATTTCCCTATCCACATTTGTTTGCAGAGCACTTGCTATGCTCTTAACAACATTTTACTGCCATTTGCAGCCCTCCAGCCCTTTCCATTACTTTTGTAGAGCCATTTTAGTTCTCAAAAGTTCGGGTCCCCATTGACTTCAATGGGGTTCAGGTTCAGGGTCAAGTTCGGGTCAAGTTCGGGTCCCGAACTTGAACTTTTTTGTGAAGTTCGGCCAAACCCGTTGAACCCGAACATCCAGGTGTCTGCTCAACCCTAGTTAAAATCTTGCAGATTTGTAAGTTTTCTCTAAGTTTCTCTAAGTTTTCTCTTTGAAGCAGCATTTTGGATACATGCTACAGATGCTCCACTTTACAGGCAGAGTAAGCCCCCCAAGTTACTATCTTTTAATCAATTTTGCATTTTTAAAGGCACTTCTTGTTTCGTTTTTGGAGTTGCCCAAATTGGTGACATTGACATATGTCCCTCAGGGTGGGAGCTGGGCCCCCATACCCATTTTAAGGCCAATAACTAGAATAAAAGCCAGCCAAGTGGGGACTAGCAACATTAACAAGTCAGTTCCCATAGACTGCAAAGGGTATTTGTATAACTTTTGCCCATGTTAGGCTCTTTGTTTGAACCCCTGGATTGTGGGGGGGGGGGGGTTGTCCCATCTGTAATTATGTCTTATTTTGTGCTAGCTGCATTTGGGTTGTTCTGGTTTGTTCTGGGCATGCTCAGGGACTTTGGTTTTATGCTGTGACTTTTGGTATGTGAGATGCATTTGGATTGGTCTGGGCATGCTCAGGGACTTTGTTTTTTTTGTGCTTTTTGTGTGTGAACAACACTTGGATTTTGCTGGGCATGCTCAGAGAGTGTGCTTTTTGGGTTAGTAATTTAAGGACATCCTTAACAGGTGTACCCACTTTGAAGTTATATCTCTACATTGGGTGAACTTAAATTTTGTGTGTTTCATGGGCTGTGCATGTGTTTTCAATTGCGTGTGTATGCTGCCATGGAAAGGCACCAGGAAAGGAAAATTACAGAGAGGTAAGTATTCAATTTTCCATTTTAGTACAGTGAAGTGCTAAAATAAAAAATAAAAAGAAGTGAAGAGGGCCATCAATGAGTACCTGTGCAACTACGGCACCAGGACAGGGTCAGGGGAGCTCAGTTTTTTTTCACCATGCCAGTGGGGCATGATCAGGGATGCATGCACTGTCCTGTCACCATTTGAGGAGGCCACGAGGATGGTGAGCAGTTACAGTGCATGCATTAGTGACACTGTACCTCTTGTCCACCTGTTGGAGTACACGCTGCATGGAATAATGGACAGGGCACTTGAGGCAGAACAGAGGCAGGAAGAGGAGGACTTCCTTGCCTCTCAAGGCCCCCTTTATCCAGACAGTGTTCCTGCTGTCCCACCCATCACACAGGAAGAGGACGAGGAGGAGGAGGAGGCTTGTGTCAGCATGGAGGTGGAGCCTGGCACTCAGCAACAGCAGTGTTTTAGGGATGATTTACAGTCCCAAGAATCACGTGGACTTGTACGTGGCTCGGAGGAGGTGGCTGCGGAGCATGTTGTCCTTAGTGACCCAGAGGACTCAGGACCGAATGCCTCAGCTAACCTACGCTGCATGGCCTCCTTGATCCTGCAAAGCCTGTGGAAGGATCCTCATATTCTTCGGATCAAGGAGAGGGACCATTACTGGCTGGCCACTCAACTAAATCCACGGTACAAAGGTAAGGTTGCGGACCTTATCTTGCCGTCGCAGAGGGAGCAGAGAATGTGACATCTCCGGGAGGCCTTGCAGAAAGGTCTGTGCAACACATTCCCAGAGACTGTGAGGTTACAAACTCCTGGTCCTGGACAACGTGTTGCTCAGGCTTTGGTCAGTCGTAGAAGGAGTGGTGGAGAAGGTGGCCATCTGACCAATGCGTTCAGACAATTTTTTAGTCCGCAGCCCCAAGGTATGATCAGTTCCAGCAACCATCGCCAGCGTCTGATTTACATGGTGCAGGAATACCTAGGGGCAAGGTCAGACTTGGACACCTTTCCCACCGAAAATCCTCTGGCTTACTGGGTCTTGAGGATGGATCACTGGCCAGAGCTTGCACAGTATGCAATTGAGCTACTGGCCTGTCCTGCATCCAGCGTTCTTTCGGAATGCACCTTCAGTGCTGCTGGAGGCTTTGTAACCGATCACAGTGTGTGCCTGTCCACCGACTCGGTTGATAGACTGACCTTCATAAAGATGAATCAGTCTTGGATCACCACCAGCTACCAAGCACCTGAAGCTGATGTAACTGAATCATTTTTTTTTTAAATGTCACATCCCTTCAAGACTGCCTATGTTGAGTGACTGTCCTGTTATGTTGACTGACTATCCTCTTCCTCCTCAATGATCCTGCTGATAGCTTGGAAGAACATTTTTTGGTTCTGGGTGATGCCACCAGCCCAATTTTGCAGCCCCTGTTTAACAAATTACAATTTTGGATGCAATGCTTTGCAGCAGGGCTCATTCCTGCACTCCAACTAGCGTATATGGGAAAGGTTGCAGTGTTGTGACACCAGCACCAGTGCCTAAGGCCCAATTTTTCAGCCCCTGTTTAACAGGGGCATGTAATTACAATTTTTGATGCAATGCTTTGCAGCAGGGCTCATTCCTGCACTCCCACTAGAGTATCTGGGAGAGGTTGCAGTGTCATGGCTCCAGCAGGCAGTGCCTAAGGCCCAATTTTTCAGCCCCTATTTAACTGGGGCATGTAATTACAATTCTTGATATAATATTTCACAGCAGGGCCCGTTCTTACGCCCACCGAGAGTAACTGTGAGGACTTATAGTGTTGTGGCACCACCACCACCACCACCACAACCACCAAAGGCCCAATTTTTCTACCACTGTTCAACAATGGCATGTAATTACAATTCTTGATATAATCGTTCACAGCAGGGCGCTCCTGCGCCCACCAAGAGTCACTTTGAGGGCTTACAGTGTTGTGGTAACACCAACACCTTAGGCCCACATTTCTGCAGAGCATATAGGACAGGCCCCTACTTTCAAACATTCAACTTAGAAATGTCTCCTACTTGCAAACGGAAGGAGACAACAGGAAGTGAGATGAAAAAAGACGTACGACCAAAAAAATTATACAGGGGTGATAATCCTTCCATATGTTTTCCAAAAAGCTTAAAAATAGATTTTTTGACTGGAGCTACACTTTAAAAATGTACCAGTTCAAAATTACAAACAGATTCTACTTAACACAACAAACCTACACAGTCCCTGTCTTGTTTGCACCGCCTGTATACTGCTGTTCTGAATATATAGGGCCTGGGGACCCCACGCCTTTCCTTTTTTTAATTTGGGTACGGGGTTCCCCTTAATATCCGTACAAGACCCAAAGGGGCTGGTAATGGGCAGGGGGGGCTACCCATGCCATTTTTTTTCAATGATTTTCATCCGTATTGCCCAAACCAGACATGACATTAAAACCGCAAGCAGTTTTAAATTACTTCTTTTCTGGTAAAAGTCATTTTGTGCAGGGACTGTTGTAAACACGGGAAACACGTGCCACTTCACAGGCATACTATAGACACCCCCCAGGCACGATATTTAAATTAATATTTCACTTTTTTTTTCACTTTAATTTTCATTAAAATCAGTGCTACCGAAAAAACGTAAAAAAGTTTTAGAAAAACATATTTGGCATTGACCCATGTCCCCTGGGGTAGGAGCCAGGTCCCCAAACCCTTGTTAGGACAATATCTTGCATATTAGCCATTAAAATTAGCAATTTTTATTTCAAACGCTCGAGTCCCATAGACTTCAATGGGGTTCTAAAGTTCGCACAAATTTTTGGTCCGTTCGAAAGTTCTGGTGCAAATCGATCCGGGGGGGGGGGTTCGGCTCATCCCTATTGGTGAGTTTACACCCATTGGGAAGTGGTGCCACGTTTTTCACTCAATGTGGTCTGAGATCATTCAATCAACTGTTTTTTGATCCATCGCCTGTGCAGCCTTCCTGTCACATTAGGTCAGGAGTCAGCAACACATTGCTCACAATCTATCAGTCGATATTGGCCAGGTTACTAGTAGTTTGCACCCTTGGTTTGCCAAACTGCTACCCTCAGAGCATCTAACACAGTGCAGTTAGTGCTAAATAAGCAGTGGGACCATATTTGTATTGCAGAGAGCACAGAGCAGCCGCATAAGCCTATACCTTCTCTGTAGTGCTGGCTGCAGTCCCAGGCTGAGTTATGTTAACTACACTCCACCCACTCCACCTCTTATCCCTGCTATGAGGATCTGGAGCGGTGTAAGTTTAAAAGAACAAAAGTTCTGTATTGCACTGAAAGTGAACTCTCTTCTCTCCTGTAATAAGCTCTTTAGCTCGGTGTGCCTTATACAACCAATACTGTACTGGGTATAATAGTTTCTAAAAAAGGGCAACATTTGTGGTTGAACCATGGATTTACCACTCCCAAACCACACCTCCTTTAACTGCAGTGGTCAGGGGTGTACGCACGTTATGACCACAGCAGGAATTATATGCTCTGTCACTCTTGGTGTGTGTAGCACTCTCCAAGCATGACCCATTCAAGTGAATGAGTCACAGTAGCACAGCAATTAGAGGTTTAGATCAGGTGTGAGGAGTGTAAGGAGGTGACATTGGGCAACATGGCTGACACTGTACCTGGTGATCTTTGACTTCTCCCATGTTGATCAGACAGATCTCCACCTCTTAAAGTTTGCCTACCACTGCTCTATCCTAAGACGGATGTAGCACTAACCCCCGAAGGAGCTGCTGGTTATTTTGGGGTTTACCGTTACCTTCTGTTCTCCTTGTGACACATCTAGGGGATGTTCCGTGGTAGATGACCCAGTAACTCGAGACTGACAATAGATCCACTTGAATGGATTTTATTTGCAAAAACTCAAACCATTGAACAGTCTTTCAACTTGGGATCAGAGGGTTGGAAAGGAAGTTCAGGTACTCTCAATGTCAAAGTCCAAAAACTTTAAAGAACTGCTTATTTTGACTGCATCCAGAGAATAGCCATTCGCAGCTGGATGAACACTCAGGTTGGACAGTCCCTCTCTCACAAGGCCTAGCAGCCAACAAGGTGCTTACTCAGGAACAAAGTATTTGTCACAGACGTTGTTGCAGAACACGTATGGAAACTAAGCTGCAGAACACTTGTAGGATACCTGGTTCTTTTAGCCTGCTTGGCGATATCCACAAGACCTGATTCTTTCGGTAACTTCAGCCCTTCCAGGCTCTTGTTAAGAAAACCAACCCATGTTCTTCTAAAGAGTCCTCCCCTGGAATGCTCGAAGTACAATGGGTCTCTCCCGAACCGGAGACGGCACCCAACCACCTCAGAATCCTCCCCCAGTTTCCCCACCCTGGGCTAGCCAGCCCCGAGGCATCAAAGTTGGGTGGATCCGCACCCCAGGTCACAGCCTTCCTGGGGGCTGGTCAGGAGGACCAGGACCATGCAATCAGCACACCACACTGGACTGGAACCCCGAACCACGTGATGTCCGTATCTTAAATACCCTCTCCCAGAGGGCACAGCGAGAGGGCCATTCTCACTGACCTGGCTTCAAAAGAGAGTAACTTACCATAGTTCCATGCCTGCCACCTGAGACAGTGCCTCCTGTGGCCAGGCTGAACATCTCACAGCCCAGCCAGACTGATATAGAAGACTAATTTTGGCAAATAGACCTTAACCAAACTGTAGTTTGGGTGAAGTTTAATTTTGAAAAACACATAGCGCGTGCTCTTCAGGGGCCCGCAGCTACACGGATATTCTCTCCAGGCCTCTGTAAACTCTGTGTACAGGGATTCAAAAGAATTGTAAAGGTATGCCAAAATGTGGATAGCTTCTATAAAATGTTTTCAATTAACCTCTCAATATGTAAATAAAGATCTAAAATAACTCTTAGCCTCTTGGAGTATCTAGGCGCGTGGTAGAAACGGTAGGTGGTAGCGGGGGGGCCCAAGGTCAACGTTTGTATCAGGGCACACAATCTTCAAGCTACTCTAGGGTTCCAGAGAACCAATTACCAATTCACTTCAGGCTTGCAGAATGTGCATTTACCCCCTCCTCCCTTCAAACAGGAGGTGGGAAACCCTCTTTTAAGAATTCTAGGGCTTTTCGGGTGAAAAATCTCTGCCTCCATGGCATCAATCACCTAATTATGAAAAAATTTATTTTATTATAAGATGCTTTCCTAATAAGCACTGTTTATAGGCTGTGACAACAGTAAACAAACCTAAAAAAATTGCCAATTTTGGATAATTGTATGTTGCCTTAAAAAAATAAGACGTGTGAAATAAATAAATAAATAAATAAATAACTTTTATTTATAGGCATTTAATCATTGGTTAGCAGAAAAGATGGTGAGTAAGTTATAGATTATAGATTCCTTTTTAGTCTTTTCTTTGCTCCTACAGTAGGTGTAAAATGACAAGTGAAATATGATGATTGCCAAACCACAAGTGTATGCTAGAGAAGATTTACATGCACTTGGGCACAGTAGTCTTGGAAAAATCTGCAAAAACTTGTTAATTTATGCACGTAATTTATGAAAACCATACAGTTGCTATACTAAATTATATGCCATGGAGGTAATCTACACTACGGGACTTGTGTATAATCTAAATGTACCCCCAGGCCTATTTTAAATCTGTGCAGGAATTTATGAAAGAAGTGCAGTTATCATAACTCAAAGGCATATAAACACGTTTAAGAAAATGCTCAAAAAACTAAAGAAACTTATAGGATCTTCAAAAGGGAGCAAAAAGTGTACAACAGACATGCAGACAACTTGCTAAGGAAACAAATGGTAATTGCATCGTACTCAAAACACTGTAAAGCTGGCCATACATGGATCTAAATTTGGAAGGTGTATCCGGAATCCGATGCATTTTGATCCATGTATGGACACCCTGGTTGTACAGAATTTGATCTGTACAACCAGCCTCTCAGGTTTTTCCCAGTCAATCAGTGCCACCAGCTATAGTCAGCGGCACTGATTATTGTATTCTAATGACGGGGAAGGCTCCGCCATTAGAACGAGCTAGTACAGCGGGAGAAATCAAATAATTTTTGTTTTTCCATTCAACCTGCTGGTTGAGCAAATAAAAAAAATGATAAATGTATAGGCTGCCTAATCTCTCCCAGCTTGTTCATACCTTGATGTGATCAAATGACTTGTAGGTAATTACAATTATTTTACTTATTTATTATGGGTACTTATATGGCACCAACATTTTATGCAGCACTTTACATACATATTATACATTCATATTAGTTTCTGCCCTCAAGGAGTTTACAATCTAAGGTCCCTAACTCACATTCTTACATACACATACTTGGGCCAGTTTTTAACAGAAGCTAATTAACCTACCAGCATGTCTTTGGAGTATGGGAGGAACCCTGTGCAGGCTCAGGGAGAACATGCAAACTCCAGGCAGGTTGAGCCTAAAATCGACAATCCCCGTGCCCCCAGGCAGAAGTGCTAACCACATAGCCACTGTGATAAGACAAAAAAATAATTTATATATACTAATAAACAAAACAATGTTTATTAGTAGCAATAGCCAAATAGATACTGCAGCTCATTTACAACATACCATTTTCTCTAACATTTAGAGACAACTATGGCCCACACCAATACTTGACACTTATGATATGTAGAAGTCATTAAGTAGTACTGTTCTTAGAACATAAGCTTCACTACTGTTATTCATTTCAGGCATCAAAGTTGCTCTCAAATAATTACACTCATATAATGAAGATTACTTATGTGAATAGAATCATGCAGTGAAGAACTATGCAGAAAGAAATGACATCAGAGAGGACAGATAAGGCTATTCAAGTTGAAGCATTTTAACTATTATGTTTGCTAACGGAAAGACTTGTCTACATCCAAGATATCAAAGCAGGCTGAAGGCAACTTTGAAAGAATCTAAAGTGCAATGAAAGGTTATATGTAGGAAAATGTGTACGTGAAAGAAAAGTCTCATTTATCCTGGTAGAAGACCTTCCAGTGAAGATAAACCATCTGCTTCAGCGAACTAAACTCCACTTGAAAATACTACCCTTATGGCGAAATGATAATTAAACAACAGTACATCTTTTACTCTGTTAGACATTGAAACGTGCTAAGTGTTGCAGTACACATAAATACACAAGGACATAATACCATCTCATTATGCTCATTCGACATATTTGAGACTCAGAAATGCTGATCAAAATCTATTTTCTTTCATATGCAATTGAAAGAGAACACGTGCCACAGCCTAAGTAGCTGCATGAAAGTTACAGCAACTTTTATACAGTAGTTGTAAAATATACATATTTTAAAATTGAAAATAAGTTTTGAAAATCATGCTAGGAATTTGCTAACCTAGCAGCAAATTCCTTTGAAGTCTATGGTGGTGGTGGTGGGGGGTGTAATTTTGCCATTCAGTCATTCAGTTCTGGCCCTCTTGTAGGGACATTAAGAAAACTACTGTCAAAAAAAGGCGTAGGAAGTCAGGGGGAGAGAGATGTATCAATGCCAACATTTAAAGCACAGTGAACTATAGTAAAGCACAGTATTGTTCCCTACAGTATACAGAATTATCAGCTCTCCCTAACAACAACGTACACTAAGGCAGGCCATACAGGGTGCAAATTTCTGTCCTGCAAAAACAGGTTGCAGGAAAGAAATTTGCACGATTACCCCATCAGGTAGTTTTTACTTTCAATAGTTTTTATTGAGTTGTACAAAAACATAGTACATAAAGAAACGTACATTACATAAATAAAGTTAACAATGCAGTTTGTGAAACAGGTGTAGCAATCCGAAAAATACAAGCACGATGTTACCATCTATCGAAAACGTGGTATAAAACTGTCATATTAGGATCCAAATGTCCGTAGCGTGTTCCCCCACTCCAGGCACCCCGAATGGGAACACACTGTACCCAAGAGTGCGGAAACCACCCCCGAACTTGAGTAATCTTTACTGTCATTACTGTAATAGGCCTGACATTTGCTACACACATTTATATAAAAAGCAACGGTGTGAAAGTGAATAACAGAAAACAACGGAATCGAAATCGGAGAGGTTTTATAGAACTGGTTAAACATTAACAAGTAACAAATCCTCAGCTAAGAAATAGGTTTCATCTCAGGGAGGAGAAGAAAAAAAAGGGGGGGGGAGGGGGAGACAGGTGGAAACATACTCAAATTGTGCTTATCCTTTTCCCTTTCTCAAATAAATATAGGTTTGGTTTTTGTAAACCATTCTAACCAGGCCTTTCAGCGGTGTGTTACCTGAAGTAGGGAACCCATCGCTGATGCATACATGCGCTCATACAGGCCATGAAGATGTGTTGCTCTTATAACTTCTGTGTGGGACGGTGGATCGTGGGATTTCCAGCTACGTGCTATGGTCAGTCTGGCTGCCAGACATATATGGGTTACTATACATTGGAGATTATGCGGGTAGTGTTCAATGCCAATGTTAAGAAGTGCTAGTTTCGGGGCTGGAAGAGATGCAATGTGTGTGACTCCTGAGATGATGTTAAAAATATCTGACCAGAATGGGGTTATTTTAGGGCAGGTCCAGAGGATGTGGTACAGGGTACCTGGAAGGCCACAAAGCCTCCAACAGGAGGTGTCTGTGCTAGGGCTGAATCTGTGGATCTGTGTAGGTATGGTGTACTAGCGAAGGTTCAGTTTGTACGTAAGTTCCCAAAGGTTGGCTGATTTGGTTGCCTTGTGAGTGGCTTTTAGCACATGGTGCCATTGTTGTGGTGAGTAAGAGGTGCCTATATCATGTTCCCATTTTATCATAGGAGGTAGTTTCTCGAAGGTGTTTTTACCTCGTAACAAGGCGTAGAAGAGTGAGATCCCTTTAGCTGAGGTCTTACTGCCTGACAAGTATTGCCAAGCTGCCTTTTGAAGTTTGCGGCCGAGAGATGGAGTATGAAGTAAGCAATGAGATATTTGAGCATACTTAAAATAATCTGTAATAGGTAGCGAAAATTTGCGCTGTAAGGAGGTGAAGGGGATTATGTATTCATTAGTATATAAGTCAGCAATGTGAGTAATGCCCTTTGCTTTCCAAGATGAGAGTTGTATGTCTCGAATCAGCAGAGACAGCGTTTCTATGGGGAGAGGGATTTCATCAGTAAGACCCGTGGTAGGTGAGCGCGAGAACAGGTAAGCAAAGGCTGCCGATGTCGCTGTTATGGTTGGAGATAGGTGTTGACAGTTTTTTGTAATTTTGGGTGAAGACAGTAGCCAATTTTTAAGATTGTTACCTAGGACTTGGGAGGCTTCTATGTGACTCCAGTGGTTGAAGTCATCAGGAGTGAACCATGCTTTAAGTTGGGCTAGGATGGCTGCATTGTAGTAGTCTCTAATATTAACATATCCCATACCATCCACTCTTCTATGTTTCATGAGGAGATGTTGTGCTATTCTACTTGCCATATGAAATTCCTAATCATGGATTGGACCCGTGTGAAAAAGGATGCCGGAATAGGTATGGGTATAGCTCTAAAAAGGTATAGCAACTGGGGAAGTGTGAGCATCTTAAAAGCTGCAAGTCTGCCCGAACTGGAGAGCGTAATTTTGGAGATATGTCCCAGGTCTTTAGGGAGTGTGGCTAGAAAGGGGAGGAAGTTTGATTTGTATAGAGCTGCGGTGGTATCAGTGAGGGTAATACCTAGGTAGGTGAGGGAATTATTGGACCATGCATATTGACAATGGTTATGTATGTGTTGCTGTTTTTGATGTGGTATCGCTATAGGTAGTATATAAGAGTTGTTCACATTAATCTTATAATAGGATACACGACTAAATTCATCTAATAACGACTGTACCGAAGCCAGGGAAGAAGAAGGTTTCGGACAAGGAGAATATAACATCATCAGCAAATAGACTGATTTTATGCTCCTTACCTCCAATCTTGATGGCTGAAATGAGCACTTGAGATCTAACCTTAGCAGCTAGAGGTTCGATTAGTAGATCAAAGATTAGGGGTGAAAAGGGGCAGCCCTGACGTGTACCATTTGTAATATTAAACTCAGACGAGAGCATGGACGAGCAATAAACTTGAGCTGAAGGGGAGGAATATAATGCTAAGATTGCTGATAGGATATGACCTTGGAAACCAAATTTTACTAGGGTATGTTTTAGATAATGCCAGTGAACCCTGTGAAATGCCTTCTCCGCATCCAAAGAGAGAAGCAGAGAAGGCATTCGACAGGTCGCTGCATGATGAATGATGTTAATCATTCTGCGAGTCACGTCAGAGGTCTGGCGACCTTTAATAAAGCCTGATTGATCAGGATGAATCAGTGTCGGCATCAAGTCGGTCAGTCTATTTGCGAGTACTTTGGCATAAAGTTTTACATCATGGTTGAGCAGTGAAATGGAACCGAAATTTTGCGGTAGGGTGGGCTCCTTCCCTGGCTTTGGCAACGTAATAATCAATGCCTTCAACATTTCCCGGGGGGAAGGAAGCCGAGGAGGCAGCAGAATTGAACAACGGGGTAATATGTTAGATGAGTATGTGGCTAAATTGTTTGTAGTATTCGCCCACAAAACCATCAGGGCCTAGTGCTTTGTTGTTGGGCAGTGAATGTATGGCGCATTTAATTTCTTCCTCTGTGAAAGGTGCATTAGGTTCATCTAGTTGAAGGGGAGTCAAGCTAGGTAAATTAATCGATTCCAAGAATGTCTCAATTTGCATGGGTATGGGTTGGGATTGAGCTGGGTCCTCTCTTAAATTATAGAGAGTAATGTAGTAAGCACTAAATGCATTGGCAATGTCTTGCGGATTTGTTAATTTAGTATTAGACTTTGGATGATATATGTAGGGCAGTGATGGCAAACCTTGGCACCCCAGATGTTTTGGAACTACATTTCCCACGATGCTCAGCTACACTGCAGAGTGCAAGAGCATTATGGGAAATGTAGTTCCAAAACATCTGGGGTGCCAAGGTTCGCCATCACTGATGTAGGGGATGGCGGATTTAGAAGCATGACCTTTAATTCGGTGGGAAAGTAATTTACCTGGTTTGTTGTCTTCAGCATAGAACCTCATTCTCATGCGTTTCTAATATTTATCATGGGTTTCTAATATCAAAGCTCTGAGGTCTAGTCTAAGTGCTATCAATTTCAATTTCCGGGATTGAGTAGGGTGTTGTTTGTTAAGTGTGTCAGTGGATCGGATATCTGCTAAGATCTGGTCCATTCGCTGCCTCCTTTGTTTCCTATCTCTGGCCCCCAGTTGTATAACGAGTCCCGGCATAAAAGCCTTATGCGCAGACCATAGAACATGTGGGTCTTCCACTGAGTCCTTGTTGATTTCGAAGTATGACTGAAGATTGTCCTGTAATGTCTGGGCATATGGCAAGGATTGTAGTATTCTGGTATTTAAACGCCAGAGGTAATTCGGAGCAGTGCGATGAGTATCTTCTATGGTTATACTCATGGGAGAATGATCAGACCAAGAGGTTAGATGAATAGTAGAGGAGGAGATTCTTTGTAAAGTCCACTGGTCCGTTAGGAAAAGATCAATGCGTGAATATGAGTTGTGACATGGAGAAAAAAAAGTAAAATCCTTTTCATCTGCATGTGTACATCTCCAAACATCGTACAGACCCAAGTTATGTAGGAGGGGGTTTAGTTCAGGGCGTCCGCGTTTGGTACGGGAGGACGAGTCTAGGTCCGGATCAGGGGTACAATTGAAGTCGCCACACCAGACAACTGTACCATGTTGTAGCTTTGTAACCTTCTTGTGAAGTTTCCTGAGGAACCGGAGCTGGTGGTTGTTTGGTACATATACATTGATAATGGTATAAGGGACATTATTGAGATGGCATTTCAAGATTATATAACGACCGTCCGGATCTGAGATGCATTCAGCAAGTTGAAAGGGCAAGGAGTTTTTAACAGCAATTAGGACCCCCTTTTTTTTCTGGGTCGCATTGGCTGTGAAGACAGTGTTAAAGTGTTTATTAGCACAGGAGGGCGGGTTACTGGCAAGGAAGTGCATTTCTTGTGCGCAGATGAGGTCACATTTGGTATGTTTGGCCAAAGCCCATAAAGAGGCCCTTTTTGCAGGGTGGTTCAGGCCATAGTGGATTTATGAATGATAGTAGAATCAAAGTCAGTTACCTTCGGCTCCAACTAGGAGGTAGGCGGTAATGGTGTGCTTGGGGACCTGGTGGTCTTTCAGGTGGTAGAAGTTGCCTGGAAGAGGGTATCCTCTGTGGTTTGCACAGTGCACCGTGGATGCTGAGGGGACAGAGTTTGGTTAAGAACTGCGCAGCAGGTGATATTCCCTATACAAAATAGAGGGGAGGAAAGAAGACAAAACAAACAAAAAAAATGTGCTCCCAAATCGAAGTTGCTAACCCAACAGGGAGATATCTATGTAGTCGGTGGGAGAGGGGAACACAAAAAAAACAATAGTAGAACCGAGACGGTTCGTAGGGTCTGTCCATGACACAAAAGTGTCTAGAGGCCCTAGACGGAGGTAAGAGTCTAATGAGACTGAGTGTGAGCACGAAACACAATCACTCGGCTATTAGCATTGAGGTGCTCCAGCCATTCAGGTATTCCTGTTGCTCCTCGGTGGAAGTGGACGTGTCGAAATGTTGCCGGTGGCAATTTGGTCCATAGGTGACACTTCATTGCTGGATGGAATAATATTCCATTCCTGCAGCAATTGCAGACCCTGCTGAATGGATGACACCACATGTTTCGAACCGGTATAAGTGATGGAAATTTTGGCGGGTGTAATTCACTGGTATAGGATTTGGTTGTTGCGTAGGGTTTTAGTTATGTTATTAAGCTGTCTGCGCCTGCTCAAGGTATGTTGAGATAAATCAGCAAATATCTGGAGGTGAGCATAGGGGTCAGGAAGTGCTGTCATAGCCCTCACCTTTTGCATGAACTGTTCTTTGATGTGAAAAAAATGCACCCTGAGAATAACATCTCTGGGTACAGAGTCAGGCAAAAACGCGGACTTCGGTAGTCAGTGTATGCGATCTACAAGTAGCTCCATGTTTTTTGCTTCAGGGAGAACTGATTTGATTAGGCCTTTTGCAAATGCAGGTAATTCATTATTTTGCACAGTTTCTGCCACCCCTCTAATTTTAAAATTGTAGCGTCTAGCTCTGTCCTCTAAATTTGCCAGTTTGTCAATAAGCCATTTAGTTTCCTGGGCCTGTGCTGCTTGTGTGTCAATTATATCATTGATAGTGCTGGCCAGAGTACCTGCATTTGATTCCAAATGAGCTATTTTGTCATCCATCACCCCTAGTTTGGTACCAAACCCTTGCATAAAGGAGAGCATATCTGCCTGTAAGGAGCTCCTGAGGGACATGAGCATTTCTTTGAGAGTAGTATCCATAACAGCCTGCCCTATGGTGGGGAAAGAGGCTATGGCGTCTGGCTGAGGGCTTTGCTGTGGTAAGACATAAGGCGCCCCCCCTGTGTTTTCTCTCTCCCTGCTTGCCCCTGTGTCATCAAGCCTCATCTTGCTTTTCGCTGGGCTGTGAGTAGTTGGCGTCTCAGGGGGGAGTGAAGATGATCCCCAGAATTATAGGCGCTTACCAGAGCAGTGCCCGACAAGCAGGAGCTTCCCTCTCCATGTGAAGAAGCTGCGGCCTCCGCCTGTGTAACATGTTCGTTCATTCCGGTGCCATTTTGGCTGCGGCGCATGGACGGCTGATACATAAAGGCCGTCAGTTTGCGGGACAGCGTAGTGTCCTTTAGTTTCAGGGACATTGCACTAAGATGTAGCCAACGAAAGAACCGATCGGTAGGGGTCCGTTGGTGGCTGGGTTGTGCTGACAGACGCTGAAGTAAGCCGAGGATGTGAGGAGCTCAGAGCCTAAGCGGCCATTCCAGTCACGCGCCGGCCACGCCCCCCCCCCCCCCCCCCATCAGGTAGTTTTTGATGGAATCAGCACTTGTCTTCTCCAGGCAGGGAGGTGGAGCCAGTGGGAAAGGCGTCACTGCCAGGAGAAGACAGTGATTATCAATATTAATAATTGCAAGAGAATGGTTGTACCCAAGTTGTTGGTTGTACCCAAGTTGATTCGTTGATTTGCTACATTCAGCCTGCTTATTAACGGTTCGAATTGAGTTCCTTCTGAACTGCCAATATTCAAACCGTGTATGGCAAGCCTAACAATGTGACTGCTGTGAGACCACCCTTCTATAGTGAGGGAGCTGGGTTTTCCTTCCCATCAGATTTTTGTTTTTTGTGACTCAACAAACCAGGCTATACACTGCATTGTGGGTTGTTACTTATTTCTGGTTCCAGTAATTTTTACTGCAAACCTATGGTAGCAGGGAACAAAAGGAGATACTATTTGCATACACACTATGTGACAGACTGTAACTATGTTAACCTCCCTGGCGGTATGATTATGTCAAATTTTTGAATCTCAAAGTGGTACAATGTTTTGCATAGAAATTTGGCGTTTTATATTGTGGGCCTGTTGTTCTTAGGAATAACTCACTTAAATGTGTCCAAACAAGAGCCTAGTAGACATCCTGGACATGATAAAGTTTGAAACACAAAATAATATAATATAATATAATAAATAACTACAAATAGTTATCACAAATAACAATATAATAATAATAAAATGTATTCAATAATGTAATCATATCAAAAACACTGAAATTTGCTCAGTCACAGAATTGTTGCTGTCGTCACTTTCAGTGTCTGATGAGAAATTTCCCTACAAATCACTATCACTCAATTCTGCAAGTAATTCTTATTTACCATCACTGTTTTCTAGCTGGTCAAAAACTGATTTTGACGTAAAGGTATGCTTCTGGATGCCATGGACATTCTCAAGTTTCCAGGCAGAAAGAACAGTGCATGCAGGGCACTGGACAAAGCACAAGGACAAAAGGGAGGTGAAATAATTTGATACAGTAAATTAATCTTACAGATTACAGTGTACTGTATGTGTTAGTTTTTTTTGCACTTTTTGAATTTGCCGCCGGTCTCTGCTCCCATACACTTGCAAGGAAACTGATTAGGATTAGGATGTGGTCAGAACCCAGCAAGGAGACCAGAGGATTATAACGTAGGCAGAACACAGTACCCAGCAAGGAGACCAGGGGATTAGGATGTGGGCAGAACATAGCACCCAGCAAGGACACCTGAGGACTAGGATGAAGGGGCACCCGATGTAAGGAGTGGCTCTCTGGGGACCCTGATGTAAGTAGGGAGTCTCTCTGCGGACCCAATCAATCAATATGACCAAACCATGTGATCCGCACTCAGATATGTAATGATTTAATATATATATATATATATATATATATATACATAAATACACACACGTACATATATTATATACATGTGTATGCTCGCCCAATTGTATGACTTTACTTCGCTGCTATGGGCTCTAGCCCCAGATCTTTTGTAGAACTAGCAACTCCCCTGGCTATGGGACTGGAGAGTGGAAAATCTGGTGCAGCTCTGCATACAAACCAATCAGTGTCCAGGTTTTTTTTTGTCAAAGGCTACCATGCACAGCTCCTCCAGATTTTGCACTCTCCAGTTTTGGTAAATGTATTGAGCTATGTGTTGCCACTCCTCTTGCTCGGCATGTCATAACTTCTCAAGGCTGGATAGCTTACTTACACAGAATGTCTTACAATGACTTTAGAGCCGGGCACAGGCAACAAATTACTTGAGCTATACAATATATGTTAATGGGTCAATTATCTTACATGAAAGCGGAATAGCAAACTAAGACAAAATTATTAATTGCCAGGGTTAAGTTACTGAATGTGTGGAACCTTCATTTTACAACGTTCCAATGGCTACCCTTGGTAGTTGACCCCCATCACATTTTGAGGTCTACAAAACACTATTTTTTTTTTTTTATGATTGTATTCTTCTTTTCTGCAATTAGAAAACAATGGGATTTTAAATATGGTATTATAAAGAATAGTTCATTTTTATTCTTTACTATGCAGGGGATTTACTACATTAAAAAAAAAAGTCAGGTGAAATTAACTTACGCTGGTTTTGCTTTGGTGTGGGAAAAAAAAAAAATGATTCCCCGGCATAAAATGTTCTAGTCAAAACAAACTTGCCTTCCCCTGTCTTTTACATTAGTAAATCACTTCTAAAGTATACCTTGAATTTGGTACATTGACTAAAGTCACATAAAGGTTAGTTGCCTTCAGGAACCTTTCCATATACTATAAAAAATGTAAATCTATATAAAATAAAAATCTGTAAAAAAATCTATATAAAAGTTTTTCCAACCGGAAATAATACAATAGGAATTTTTGTGTCAGTATTTTGCTGCTTTACTTTACATGACAATGACATTATGGATTACACAATGCAATTTTTATATTATGGTAATAAAGGAAGGATTAAATGTTTCCTGTTCATATTTGAATGAAAGAGATTGATCATGCTTAAAATAAAGGATAAACCATCATACAACGAGTATTATTTGTTACACAATGCCATAATGAACACATACAAATTCAAGCATAAATTAACCACAAGCCTCTTGTCTCCATTTAGATAAAAGTTTATTTTTTGCTAAAATTAATTCCTGTTTGTCTAAATACAATAGGACAGGTGCATGCCCATCCGTGTTCCATGATCCAAGAGGCAGGAAGTAAGTTTTACACCTGTTTTTCATTCTGTGTGCTCCTCTAAATCTAATTTTCCCAATGTCATGTTTATCATAACTGAGAATGTCAAAGAGAATTATCACTTTGACACATGATGTGCTCATTTTGGCAGTTTGCTTCCTTTAGCTGTTTTTCTCTTATTCAGTAAGTTGTTATTTAGCAATCAGATCTTATAAATGAGATTTGAGAGGGTATATTTTATACTGGGTGCCTAGTTCCTGAATTATAAAAGGGTAAATCAGAGTCATGTGTTGATGGGCTTAGGACTAATGCTGGAAATACGTGGTTCGAATCTCGGCCGGTTTAGCAGGAACTGGCTGAAATTCGAACCATTAATGGGTAGGCTGAATGTAATGAGTTGATCGATCGATCAGCTTGGGTACAACCAGCCTGCCAGATTCTGTTACGATTATTGCTAGTGGCTACTATAGATATAATAACCGTCTTCTCTTGGCTGGGACAGCTTCCTCCGTCCCACCCCTGCACCCTCTGTCGCGAGCAGACAATAGCTTGGCAGGAGGGATTCCCCTGTCACCATTATCCGTGTTGATGGTGGAATCGTACTGATTTATTTTCTCTGAAATATTACAGATAATGCCTGTTATTACTAAGGCAATCAATATTTAAAGGATAAATTCACCTTTAGGGAAAAAATAATAAATCAACATATTTTTGCAGGAAAATAATGTATTTATTATTTTTCCCCACAGGAGTCCACAAAGCATTGTACCTGCGAACAATGGATCACAGGTGCAAAGTCAGGCTCCTGCAGACATATCCTCAGGCTTTTTCAGGTAGAAAGCATCAAAGGACTATGAGCTCGCTGATCAAGCGGTGAGGGTTGGGGGGCTTAGAAACATGTTACACCCTAGGTGTAACATATAACTTGTTCCTAAAGGCAAACTTAGGCTTTAAACAGTACAGACAATATGTAAACATTAATACTACTTGTAACAAGTAATCTGCCTGGCTTTATTATAAAAAAAAAATCATGACAAAGCAAAAAGCATGACAAAATCTGAGCTAGCTTAAAACTATGAAAGACATGGGGCTTCCTGAAGTTGAAAAGAAACACAAGTTCTCCTTGTTTCGGCGAACAATGGGATGGGCATGGCCAGTGGGAGGGTCTTATAGGGGGATTGAACAGAATCTGAGCCTGCTGTATACACTTCACACATATGCCACAGTCCTTGTACCCACAAAATAATAATTACTGTGTAGCAACTGACAGTCTCACAGACAGGAATAAACCTCAGGCAAAAGGAACACTATTTTTTAAATGAACGTTTTGATTACATATGATTTTCTGCACACAAAAATTGATATTTTATTCTTAAGTCCCATACACACTGATCCAATTTTCTGCTGATTTTTGTCTTCAGATTTACCAAAACCATGTAGTGCAAGAGCCTGCCTGATTGCATACAAATTGAAACTCCTAGGGTTTGACCTCATATTGTATGTTTTTTGTAAGTCTGAAGGAAAAAAATCATCAGAAAATCCTTTAGGGGCTATACTGAGTCTACCCTAAAGGAATAGTTTAAAATGTTACACGTTCCACCCATTTTTATAGTGGAACGTGTAACACGTCCCCACTGCTGAAACCCCTCCCCAACCCACCATCTCCAGTGACAGCGAGCCAGGGATCTTCTACCGAAACTCGCTGTCCGCCCACCTGGTCGTTCCGTTCATTCACAGAGTTCTGTGAATGGGAGAACTACAAGCACCGATAGCCTTGGCAGCTGCTGACTTGTAGTTTTCAATAAACTACAAGGACGCTGTTGAGAGCTCTAGGTAGTTCATGGTTTGTTCCTGTCATTATTTAACTGTCTGCTTGTATGAGGTACGGCAGGGGATTTTTTATGGCCACTTTTCTCCTGTCTACAGACATTTACAGACAGCAAAAAGTGAATATTTTTACAAACTGTGTGTAAATTTATGGATGATTGGCAATAATGGTACATACTACCCTGTCATGTAGGGAAAAGTACCAGACTCAAAGTAATTTTCTTTATTAAAAATCACGCTGTTTCATGTCACAAATTAAGTACACAACAAACACCTTTTTTTTCTGTGCTAAGTTGTAAGATCATCATTCAGATGGCATCAAAGTGCATAAGAACAGCCAACATGGCTCATGATTGCAAAGACCTCTGTAAGTCAGCCAGATTCCTCCAAACATGTGGCCCTACGTCATCTGTTTCCTTCTCACTCAAAACCCTTCAGCCAGATATACAAGATTATATAGGATGATGTAAAGGGAACATAATAGGGTAGTAGAAAAAAAGTGTTTCTTGTATAGTGGTTTTATTGAGTGGTTTTATTGAGTTTCTTAAACCAAGCGTCTAAAAAATACAACATAACTATCAGGTGCAGAGGTGCCCAACATGGATTTAACTAAAATACATAGAACAGTGCAACTTTGCAGAAAGTGTGATATATGGAGCAAAGCTTCAGAGTAATGCACGCCACCTCAGTAGTTTTAGTACCACCTTAGTACTTACCTTTTCATTTACTCCCTCACAGCTCCATTCAGTTGCAAGGAGCATAAATGAAATGCCTATGTAAGCTACAAATCACTGGAACCTTAGCTTAGACAGGGTTATGGACTCCCCTGTGCTAATTGGTCCAGTGAAAGAAAAATGGCATTTGTGTCTCATAACCAGCAACCACAGGTCAACTGAATATCACCTGAACACCACAAACGCTTTTTTTTTTAAATTTAAAACAAATTGTTTATATGCTAAAATATATATCATGTCTGGAGGGCAGGACTCTGGTTGCTGGCAGCCCAATTGTTATAGTGAACTACTCAATGCAGTGTTTCTTTAAAAACAGATGCAGGCACTGGCACTGCATTTCTTGCAGACAACTCTGTCCCTCTTTTATCAAGGGGTAGTGTAGGATTGACCAGCCGCCTCTCACCAACTCAACAGGGAATCTCCTCCTGATTACTGGACAACATATCCAACAGTCAGTGTCCTCAGCGTTTGGCTCCTCAGTTAGACAACAGACTCAATTAGCATCCAAGGTTTCCCTGGATGTTCCAGAATAGCTGCTTCTGTGGCGCTCTCACAGGGGTAGCAGCCTGCTCGCAGCCTCAGTTCCTCCACCAATTATTTCCTCTTTTCCTCAGCCTGGAAAAGTTACAACACTCCTCTTGCTACTCTCCACCCCAGTGCCTCTGGTAGCTGAAGTCCTTTTCCGAGTCTGAAGCCAACTCAGCCTGTATAAACTATACATCCCAGAATCCTTCACATTTCTCTCCACAGTCTCTAGCAGTCCATATCCTTAGTACACCCCCTAGTAGCTAGAGAGTGGGCATAGTATTGGCTGTTTTTTTTGTTCATTAATAGCAGCCTGTCCTGCAGTCATGCCTATAAACTGTCTTTGTCACTGATTAGGCAAAGAAGAAAACCCCAGTTGATTGTACGAACACTGTGTTGATTTTCCTGCTGAGTGTGTCCAATTCCTGGTCACCTGCTGCATGCTGTGGCTCCTTCCTTGAGTCCCTACATCATAACAGGATACAGTAGTGACATAGGAGTTGGCAGGTCAAACCAGTGAACACAACAGGGGGCAAATCTGCACAATCTCCAGCAAAAGGTTCACTTCTGTAGAGATCAGGGGCACACACCGCAGGAGAGGTAAGCCATTTTACCTGCCTTGATGAGTGGAGAATAGAATGGCAAAAGCAAATTGATGAGGTCATCCCTATGCTTTCTGCTCCTGTAAGGATGTTCACAGTGTTAAATTGGCTGCAATGTATGTCACAGTAGACCCCTGATTGAGGCTGCTCAGGGTATTACAGAAAGTTAAAATAAAGAAAGATCCAGGTATTTAAAACAAAATATAATCATATTTAATAAATACTGAAGAGGATTACCTGGAACATAGTTTCAGCTTTCATTCGTTTTGGGAAGACCAGTAAATTCTGTTCAGTTTCTGGTTGCTACTGTTTACTGTACACTATCACCCTTGTTGACTTCCTCTGTTCAAACAAGTCAATTTCATCTGTGTTTGGCTGTTGTGTCCAAGCAATATACCACGTCCCTAAACCTCAATATGGTGTGCCAGAGACTTAATAGAAACATAGAAGCTTTTAGGCCCAGCACAGCAGGACGTATATATTTTATAACAGGATATTGCTGTTGTTATTCTGCAATTTATTCATATTTCTCAGTAACAGGTGCAGTAAAATAAATAATTTTTTCACATTTTACACTCTATATTGCCCTGGGAGACTGTGGCTCACTTGGTGGCATGGCAACGTTCCAGTCATCTACTGGTTCATGCCAAGGTCCCCAGCTGTCCTTCCATGTGACATGGTCATGAATATTCTTTTTTTTTATAACATTATTATACTTTGCGTTTTAAACTAGAAAATAAGACAGCATCCAAAAAAATGCAGTTTGTTTCTGCTCATTAGTTTCTCATGCCTTAAAGAAATCTGTTGTCTTATAAATAATTGATATATGTGTCTATAGGAATGATATAAATAATATTGTCATTGTGTCTAACACCATTATGAATTTTCTTATTTGTACTTACTAGAGGTAGTTATATAAATGTACACAGGGATAACCATGTTTGGTCATTCAAAATGTTCTTCAATTGAGGTTGTGCCTATCTTCCCCATCACAATTTAGTTTGTTTATACACAGGTCAGGATTCACTGAATCACTCAACTGGGAGGATCACTAAGAAAAACTGATTCAATCTCTGGTTATGCAAAAATTGAAAAGCCAAATATCTGGGCATAGAGAATTCAACAGTCTTAAAGCGGGAGTAAACCCAGTTTCAAAAAACACTTCCATTCCCGGCATGCCAGAAATGCTAACTTTCACATTGGTTGTGCTCTCAACCAAACTTTTTAACCATCCAATGTCTTGTTTCATAACTGATCACATGTGCAGAATTATGGCAGTTGAAGAATAATTAGAGGCCAAGATGGCAGCTTCCTTGACTGAAAATGATAGAAGGGTTTACTTCCACTTTAAGGACGGAATGCTAGGGACTTCTAGTGAGCTTTATCCATCTCTAGAGTAGCTCAAGACTTCTCATCATAACTAAGTTTAATACAATGTACATATTAAAAATGGCCTCTCTTGTGGCAACCCAGCGTTTGCTTCACCAAACAAAGCTTTGTTATTTGTTTTTGGAATCCTGCTTCATGCAAAACTGCAGCATTCTTGCAATGTGTTTGCTTTCCTCTCTTCAGTTTCAAAAGTTTGCAACCATTGTTTTCTGCTTTTTTGACCATGAGATATCCCTTCTGAAGTTGCAATTTTATTAAGCATGGTTGAAAATTGTTTCAGGAGATTATTTTGCATGTTGTACAACATGATAGCTGAACGTTTCAGACATAAGGTGCCACCACTTGCTCACTATTTCTTGCCTATTATATTTAGGTGTTCTTCTGTTTTATTGGCAAAAAACACGTGAGCGGCCTGTGAGAATTACAAGCAAAATTGGTAAATGCAAATGCACCCATCTGAGCAAGCAAATTTGGCTTACTTGGGAGTTACTGAGAAGGAATATAGATTAAAGTATTTCACAAATCTATAGAAGTAGGAGCTGCCTTCCTGGCGCTGAAATATTTGAGTTTGCTTTCCATTAATGTGCAGTTGATCCTGCTAATACTCCACAGTTTAAAAATTGGCCTGCATGTTTTCCCTACTCTCTAAATTTTAATACTGGTGTACTCTATTTTTTCAATACTTCTTTTGCTTAAAACAGAACGTCACCCAAAAGGGGAAGTTCTGATTGTTTGCATTCTCCTCCCCTTCACTGCTAAATTTGGCACTTTTTGGGGGGGAGGTTTTGACAGGTACCCGCTTCCACTTCCAGCTCAGAATGCTGCGGTGATCTGAGCCGAATGTTCCGACCCCCCTCATTCCCCTGCAGTTTTCCGAGACACATCACAGGTTCCAGAAGACTACAGGACCATTCACAAGGTACAGCGTGTCTCGCGCATGCGCAGTAAGAAACTGGCTGTGAAGCCACAAGACTTCACTTTCTGTTTCCCTTACTAGAGATGCTGACAGTTGCACCTGAAGCTGACTGAAGAATCAGCTCGGGTGAGGACATTGCTGGATCCCTGGGACAGGTAAGTGTCCTTACACAGTATTTGTACAGTATTGTACAGTTGTACAATATTTGTAGCTGCTAATTTGTATTTTTTTTTGAGGGGAGCCTGGAGCTCCTCTTCAATTTGTAAAGGCTATTGAAGGTAATCATATGATTCAAAATGTGCTCCAATACCAGATGGCCACTTTACTTATGTGATCTGTTAAATCATTAGTATTTTTTTTATATAATGCTTTAAAAATGATATTAAAAACAACAATAAGCCCCGGTGTTCCATGCGTTGCACTCTGCGGAAGGCACAAAGGGAATTTTATCGCAATGCAACCAGATGCTGCTAGAGCGGCATCTGCGTGATCACTTGTGCAAAGCACTGCCACTTTGGTAAAGGGACGTAGGTCAACTTACGGGAGAGCAATGGGAGGAGGCCATGCAAGCCATCACCACCTGTTCCTTGAATGTGGCGCAAAAAGTCTCACAGCTTTATATTACACTGAGAGCGTATTATACACCAGTTAGGCTATGCAGGATGGGCGGGATGGTTGACACCTTGTGCGGTAGGTGCAGGCAGCATGAGGGGGATCTCATCCACCTCATGTGGCACTGCCCGAAGCTCCACAGATATTGGAAGGAGGTAGTATACACCATCAACATGGTGTTTCAAACGCCGATACCTTTGGATCCCATATGTTGTATTCTAGGGGTCCTGGAGGATGTGGTATCCTTGGAACCAATCAGGGTGGCGGTCTCCAGGGCACTGTTCCAGGCTAGAAAATGTATTTTGCTGGGCTGGAAATCAGCGGAGCCCCCTGTAGTGGCGACCTGGATAACACATATGGGCAGAACCCTCATTATGGAAAAATATATTTATCAACACAGGGGGTGCCGGGGAAGGTTTGAGCACCTGTGGTCACACTGAGCCCGAATGAGTTAATACTTTCCAGACTACTGTAAGATTTGTAGCACGGGGTAGACAAGGAATGTTTAGGCCGGACATGATATACCTGCTAGGGAGCCTTGAGCGACCTGGGAACAGAGGGAGTGATTCAAGTGTTGATGTATTGCCTGTATGTATATTGACAACTGAAAAATATTTGGATGTAAATGTGCTCTGGAAATTGTTGTATACCTGTAAAGTCAATAAACACCTTTTTGATTAAAAAACAACCTTTTCCCAGCTATAACAGCCAGTCAATATACAAAGGATTTGCTGCCTCAATAACATATAACATATATAGGTAGTAATCTTTAATTCCTTTGAAACAGGTTATTAAAACTGTTTGTACACTATTTTACACCAGCTTGTAACTGATTGATTGGAGAAATGTGCATTTTACTCAACGACTTCATACAGAATGATGCAATTTCAATTTTTCGGAAACGTGTTTGATTATTAAAGTGTAATTACCTTAACCGAAGTTTCACTATCAATTATGTACAGTCAGTAATGTTCTAGGATCTGTGCATTGAGATGAGTGATGACAGCATTGTATCAACATGTTTTTTGTAGGAACCAACACCAATAATGCAATTCTCATTAAAGGAATAAATGTGGGTCAATACATTAGAAAGAATTGTAATTCAGCAGAGAATGTTGAGCTGGAAACAACACAACTACAGCTGTGTTTACTGGACCATGGTTACAAGCAGAAATAATATACTGTATTTGTCTCTGATAAAGCAGAAGAGAAAATGTCTTGTGGAATGAAAATGACTTCACCAATCTAATTCAACGTGCGTAACAGAACCCTGAATGGGAAAGTTTAAATTCCCTTGAAACTAGTGTAGGGCCACCCCGAAGCATTCACTTTTAGATTTGGGACCTCTGCTCTCTCCTTGGCCTTATTTGGGGCTCCACTCCTTCTGACACCTCCAGGCCTTGAAATCTCCCGGCAGTTGCCCAAGAAAGATACACACCTGTGATAAAACCAATGACCAGGTTGTAATAGCAGCAACAAAAAAAAACAAAAAAAACAAGAAAATACTAAGGCAATGCAACACTTTAGAGCAGGGATCTCAAACTGGTGGTTCTCCAGCTGTTGCATAACTGCAAGTCCCATGAGGCATTGCAAGGCTGACAGTTACAAGCATGATTCCCCAGGCAGAGACATGATGGGAATTGTAGTTTCGCAACAGCTGGAGGGCCGCCAGTTTGAGACCCCTGACTATAAGATAGACACATAGAGCCAATCAGCCTCCAGGTTTTTTGTCAAAGCTTAATAAACAAGCTGAAGTAAGAAGCTACCATGCACAGCTACACCAGATTTTGCGCCCTCCAGTTTAAGTAAATCAACCCCAGTCAATCAACGCAATAACAATAGAGCACAGTCAATTATCCTTTAGAGTGTGGCCACCTATGTTCTGCAGGACCAAGGGCATAAATAATAGCCCTCTGACTGGGAGATCACTTCTCAAGTGAGACATGTAAGGATAAACAAGGAAACAGATTGGCTAGCTCACTTTTAGGCCCTCAGTCAGGAGAGCCTAGGTTTAGGCATGAAAATCTGTTTGAACTTCTACAAACCAGTATTTCTAACAGGATAAACCCTGAGTATGAAGCCGTTTTAAAATGTGGTTCTTCTACCGGCTTAGTTGGTGCCCTTACATTGGCATGCAAAGCAAGGTGCTGTCCCTTTAAGTCTTGGAATGAACAAGATAGTTTCCTTTGAGAAGAAATCTTATTGGAACTAGTCACTTTAGAATAGGAAATTGTAGGCAATGGTTATTTTAAGATATTGGGTTGCTGGCACAGTTCACTTTAAGAAAGGGTCTTTAAGAAAGGGAATTTGCATGTTTTTTTTTTCTTTAAGGGGTAGGTTTGGTCTTAGACATCCAAAGCAACTTCTTTAGATGGCCTGCGCCAAAGGGGATGCAGCCACATAGAAAAAATTCTGCCTAGTAGGGGGCAAGGGGTTAACTCAGTTCAGCAACCTGCAGGTAGTGATCCCAATAGCGGATGAGTGTTTTCAGTTTGCAGCAATAAAGGGCACTGATGTATTTGTCTTAGGTACAGGACAATGCTGAAGAATGTGCATAACCTTGAACAAATAATTTGTCTGGCAACAACCTAACTGCAACTGGTAACAGTGATGTGTTGGTCAGCAACCCTCTCACCCAGTCCTCATGTGACAATTATAGAAATTAAGGGCGTCCTGTGTTGAGGGGCCCCCTTTATTTGAAGATGTGGCTGTGCTGATAGCAACTTATGCACTCTGTGAGTGCAGCTGCTGAGTGTTCTACCCTGGAGCAGCCTACATTCAGCTTGACAGTCTTCTCCAGCTACCCAATAGGATCCTGCCCAATCCCGGTTTGGTCCAGGATAGCGTGGCTCAGCGCCAATGCTCCCTCTTGCTTCTTCTCTCTCCAACCCCTCGTGTGTCTTCCTCTGTGTGGCTTTTTCTTTCATATGCTCGGGCCTTGGTGGTTGCTCATGGGCTCTGCAGTTTAACTTCAGCTTGACTGTGAATAAAGTTCTCCTTTCAGCCTACAATTCCCAGAAGTCTCTGAATACCTGTACTGTATAAAGCTAGGGCAAGTAAAGTTGCTGAATTCTGCTATCTTGTTGATGAATAAAGTTCTGCATCCTCAGTAACAATGAACAGTGTAGTAGTAGAAGTAGTGTACAAAAAAATGCTAAAACACACACATTGAGATACTGTATACCTTATTTTCTTTATTACTTTTCCTCCTGGTAGACCTATAAAGGACAGTATAGAGGAGATCTACTAAAATGGGTGCAGCAGTGCATAGTAACCAATCAGCTTCTGGGTTTTATTGTCAACGCTTAGTTGAACAAGAAGTTGGACGCGTGGATTTCAATGTTTTTTTTTAAGCATGTGATTAGAGGCAAAAGCTCTAATAGGCACAAAAAAAGGGTGGGCTCCCAGTTGTGCGATAATAGCGAATGAATATTCGCATTTGTCACACTGAATCTCCTCCTGGCCAATCAGGAAGCGGGTCTTGAGACCTGTTTCCTGATTGGTCTGAAAGGAGAAGAGATCATATTGGCTGAGGAGGAGGGGGGAGGAGGGAAGAGATGCACGGCCGCCTTAGTGCAGGGGAAGCCGCAGCCCGCCGCATGGAGGGAAGCACTGCCCAAGCCATATATGGGGTAAGTACGGGGCTGGTAACCCGACTAGCCAACTGACCGACCTGGGATCCAAACGATTGACACATGGGGGATGGGTGAGAGTGGCCCCACCGACGAGGTGGCTGTGGGTGCATTGTTTGCCACCCCCCCCAAAAAAAGCACCCGCTGCCACTGAGTATAATATACATCATATACATTATACATCATCATGTTATAATATCAATGGAAGTGACCATAGATGTGTGAAGACAGCCAACTGATTTGTCCACCAGTTTTTGGGAGGTCTCAATAACTTTCACGTGCTAGCTTTCTAGAAGGTTTGGAAATCTGTACAGATCATTGCATGGAAAACCCTAGTCAATGTTCCATACTAGGTGACTGAGTTGTAAAAATAGTTAGGGAAACTTTAAGAAGGTTTGGGATTTCTACATGAATCCCAAAAACATGTAACCTATCAAAATCATGATGAATGACGATATAAAAATAAAATGACATACATTCACACACACATTCAAACATACAAGACATATCAAACAGATTTTTTTAGACCACATTTGGCCCTATCACTTTTTTAGTGACCTTCAGCCAGGGGCGGATCCAGGGGGGCAACGGGGCAAATGCCCCCTCCGAAAATGCGAGTGAGTGGGCAGGCAGGTGTCGCCGCGGGTGAGAGAGCCAGCGGGGCGGCTCCGTTGGTGAGAGACAGCCGGTGGCTCCGCGGGCGGCCCGGCTCACTGACAGTGTGTGAGCGGCTTCTGGCCAATCAGGGATCCGGCGGGCAGGGGAGCAGAGAGATGACATCATCTCTCACTACCCGGCGCCCGCCCTGCATCCCTGCAGTTCTGCCCTCGCTGTGCAGTGTGCAGGCAGCCGCGGCAGCAGAGAGATTACTTCATATCTCTGCTGCTTGACTGGTAATCTGCTGCCTAGGACAGAGCAAGAGACAATTATAGCAGGCAAGTGACAATCTGCATCATGTGGCATGGGATGTGGCAAGTGACAGTCTGCAGCGTGTGGCATGGGACATGGCAAGTGACAATCTGCATCGTGCGACATTGGGACGTGGCAAGTGACAATCTGCATCGCGTGGCATGAGACATGGCAAGTGACAATCTGCATCGTGTGGCATGGGATGTGGCAAGTGACAATCTACATCGTGTGGCAAGTGACAATCTGCATCTGGCGGCAGGTGATATGGCAAGTGACACTCTGCATCGTGTGGCATGGGACATGGCAAGTGAGAATCTGCAACATGTGGCATGGGGCGTGGCAAGTGACAATCTGCATCTGGTGACAGGTGACGTGGCAAGTGAAAATTTTCAACGTATGGCATGGGATGTGGCAAGTGACACTCTGCATCGTGTGGCATGGGACATGGCAAGTGACAATTTGCATCTGGTGACAGGTGACGTGGCAAGTGACAATCTGCAACATGTGGCATGGGACGTGGCAAGTGACAATCTGCAATGCGTGGCTTGGGATGTGGCAAGTGACAATCTGCAACCTGGGGCATGGGACATGGCAAGTGACAATCTGCATCTGGCGACAGGTGACGTGGCAAGTGAAAATCTTCAACGTGTGGCATGGGATGTGGCAAGTGACACTCTGCATCGTGTGGCATGGGACATGGCAAGTGACAATTTGCATCTGGTGACAGGTGACGTGGCAAGTGACAATCTGCAACATGTGGCATGGGACGTGGCAAGTGACAATCTGCAACGCGTGGCTTGGGACGTGGCAAGTGACAATCTGCAACCTGGGGCATGGGACATGGCAAGTGACAATCTGCATCTGGTGACAGGTGACGTGGCAAGTGACAATCTACAACGTGTGGCATGGGATATCGCAAGTGACACACTGCATCTTGTGGCATGGGACATGGCAAGTGACAATTTGCATCTGGTGACAGGTGACGTGGCAAGTGACAATCTGCAACGTGTGGCATGGGACGTGGCAAGTGACAATTTGCATCTGGTAACAGGTGACGTGGCAAGTGACAATCTGCAACGTTTGGCATGGGACATGGCAAGTGACAATCTGCAACGCGTGGCTTGGGACGTGGCAAGTGACAATCTGCAATGTGTGGCATGGGACAAGTGACAATCTGCATCTGGTGACAGGCGACGTAGCGAATGACAATTCGCAACAGGTGGCAGGTGACAAGCTCGGGGCTCCCACTGATTCTGCATTATGGTGAGTTGAACTATTTAATTTTTTATAACAATGTAATAATAGTAATGCGCTTCAATCATCCTGACACCATAACAACCATGGCGCAGTAATGATTGAAGCGCCAATACCAGCCATTTCCCTGATAAATTTACCCCAAAAAAACATATTTTCTGGCAGCGCCCCTCCCGAGACTAGGCTCTGGATCCACCACTGCCTTCAGCTGGTTTAAAGATTTCAATTGAGCTCTGCCCCAGATGTATGTTTGTATATAACCTTTCACCTGAATCCTTCAAGAATATGTAAACCCTGTTACTATTCCTGTTATGTGCTTGTTGTACCATGTTCTTGTTTGGAAAAGTCTCCTGTTCACTTTGTGTTGCTTCCTTTGTCTAAAATCCCCGGTGTTCCTGCCAGCCCCTTTGCTTTCCTATTAAAAACTGAATGCAAAAAGTAGGAGAACACAACGTGGTCAGTTCTCTAGCTATGCTGGGAATTCAGCCTGCTCTCCTCCAATGATCAGACTTGTCCTGATACATCCCCCTCCTGCATAGCCTTTCACTGGGAAGACCAATGCACTTCTGTCCCCCCCCCCCCCCCCAGCTCTTATGCAACTGAAAACAGAGAGAATGTGATCACTTTTAAAAAAAGGGGAAAAAAAGGTATGTATAATGTTTTTTTTTTTTTTGATGTGTTGGGCCCCCTGTTCCTGTGCATATGACTCTGAAAAAATCATCACACACTCTGAAACATCTGGCTGGGTAGGGAATATTTAATACAGATGTACAGGAACCCCAATAGTAAAATGATATGAAACAACAAGAACACAGCAAAACATATATATGAATAAGTGAACAAAGAAATAAATCTACTGCAAAAGAAACACTAATGCCGCGTATACACGATCGGACTATCCGGCGGACTTTGTTCAGAGGACAAACCGCCAGACTTTGGAGCGGAGGTCCGCCAAACTTTCCGAACAAGCAGACCTTCCCACACACGACCAGACTTTTCCGGCAGACTAGGTGCGGCGGACAAACCGCCAGACTATGGCCGGAGTCCGCTGAACTTTTGAAATGAACGGACTTGCCCGCACATGGAGGAAAGTCCGTTCATATTGAACGTGGCTCCAGGTAAACGGGACTAGCGAAGCAAGTCAATCCTTCGTTGGTGAGATTGACACCTCGCTGGCTCCATCACCTGGTATGGACTTAAAGGGGAAGCCCTACGCCATAAAAATGGCGTGGGGGTCCCCTCAAAGTTCATATCAGACCCTTATCCGAGCACACAGCCCGGCCAGTCAGGAAAGGGAGTGGGGATGACTGAGCGCCCCCCCCCCTCCTGAGCCGTACCAGACTGCGTGCCCTCAACATGGGGGTGCTTTGGGGAAGGGGGGCCCTGCGGCCCCCCAACCCCAAAGCACCTTGTCCCCATGTTGATGAGGACAAGGGCCCTTGACAACCCTGGACGTTGGTTGTCGGGGTCTGTGGGCAGGGGGCTTATCGGAATCCAGGAGCCCCTTTAATAAGGGAGCCCCCAATACCGACCCCCTACCCTATGTGAATGAGTATTGTGGTATCATGTACCCCTACCCATTCACCCGGGGAAAAAAAAGTGTGAAGAAAAAAACACAACACATGTTTTTAATATAATTTATTGCACAGCTCCAGGGGTCTTCTGTCTTGGGGGGGTCTTCTCGCCGGACTCCTCCGCTATCTTCTGCTCTTTTACTAGCTCTTTTACTAGTGGAGGAGCCCGGCTTTCTTCTTTGTTGTCGCGCAGGAGGATGCTGGGACTGTGACATCATAAGGGGGTGGGGTCACCATGTGACATCACCCGGTGACCCCGCCCATTGTCCCTATGTAAGTCGCCGCACAACGCGTCCCTGTCATTATGGCCAGAGAGAGCGTTGAGTCAACATCTCAAGGAAGAACAAGAGCAGAAGAGAAGAAGTTAACAGCGACAGAAGACCAGGCCACCGCCAGTAAAAGAGCTGAAAGAAGAAAGCGGAGGCCCGGCAAGAAGAACCGAAGAGGGGGACAAGACCCCCAAAAAGGGGGACAAGACCCCTGAAGTCGGAAGAAGACCCCCAGACGGCGGCTGTGATGACGAAGAAGAAAGCCGGGTTCCACCGCTTATAAAAGAGGTAGTAAAAGAGCAGAAGATAGCGGAGGAGCCCGGCGAGAAGACCCCCCCCAAGACGGAAGACCACCGGAGCTGTGCAATAAATTATTTTATGTGTTGTGTTTTTTTCTTTACACTTTTTTTCCCCAGGTGAATGGGAAGGGGTACATGGTACCCCAATACTCATTCACATAGGGTGATGGGCCGGTATCTGGAGCCCCCTTATTAAAGGGAGCTCCCAGATTCCAATAAGCCCCCCACCTGAAAACCCCAACAACCAACGGACAGGATTGTTGGGAAGAGGCCCTTGTCCTCATCAACATGGAGACAAGGTGCTTTGGGGTGGGGGGCCGCAGGGCCCCCCTTTCCCAAAGCACCCCACCATGTTGAAGGCATGTGGCCTGGTATGGCTCAGGAGGGGGGGTGCTCGGTCGTCCCCACCCCCTTTCCTGACCGGCCGGGCTGCGTGCTCGGATAAGGGTCTGATATGGACTTTGCGGGGGACCCCTACGCCGTTTTTTTTGGTGTAGGGCTTCCCCTTTAAGGCCATACCAGGTGACGGGGCCAGCAAGTTGTCAATCTCACCGCCGAAGGCGGTGACATTGACTTCCTTCGCTAGTCCCGTCTACCTGGAGCCACGTTCAAAATAAATGGACTTTCCTCCGTGTGTGGGCAAGTCCATTCATTTCAAAAGTTTGGCGGACTAGCGCACAGATAGCCGGATTGTCCGCCGGACTGCCGAGTCGGATAATTTTGAGTTAAAACTTCTTTCTAAGTCCGCCGGACTTTTGAAAAGAAAAAGTCTGCCACACATGGGCGTATTGTCCTGCAGACTAAGTCAGACTAGCATACACACAAATGGATTTCTCGATAGGAACTGGGTCCGGCGGAGTTCCGGCCGAAAAATTTGAAACGTTCTATTTCTAAAGTCTGTCAGATTTTTGGACAGCAAAGGTCCAATGGAGCCCACACACGATCTAATTGTCCGACGGATTCGATCCGTCGGACCTTTGCTGTCAAAAAGTCCGGTCTTGTGTACGAGGCATAAGAGTTCACATAGTTTTTGCACAATTGTAAACAAATACTGTTCATAGCAGACATGACATGTACTTTGCTATCACTGCCTCATCAACAACAAATGAACACACAAAATGACCCTATACTGTATACTGTATATGCCAGCAGGTCTGGGCTCTCTTTAGCCTTCAGCATCCAAATCCAGCTGCTTAGCATGTGGCAACCCGCATAGGTTGGGATCTTTGTGAAAGAAGACCCGATGCTTGGTTGCTCGTGCCAAGCATTACTCTTTGACAGCACCCACATTACCTAGCACCATGACTATGCTTGGGCATCAGCAGCTTAACTACTGGTAGGTATTTGCCAGCTTTGCATGTAACAGTAGGTGATAGTGACATTTAGAATGTACTTTGGGTCTGCTTTTAAAGTCCACCTATTCACAGCTTGGTAGCATATTACTTTAACTGCTACTAAGGAAGAAGGTTCAACTTTAACCACTTGCTTACTGGGCACTTAAACCCCCCTCAGTCCCAGACCAATTTTCAGCTTTCAGCGCTGATGCACTTTGAGTGACAATTACGCGGTCATACAACACTGTACCCAAATGAATTTTTTATCATTTTTTTCCCACAAATAGAGCTTTCTTTTGGTGGTATTTAGTTACAGCTCGGAGTTTTATTTTTTGCTAAACAAACAAAAAAAGATGCAAAAAAAAAAAAAAAAAAAATCATGTTTTAATAGTTTGTTATAAAATTTTGCAAACGGGTCATTTTTCTCCTTCATTGAAGTGCGCTGATTAGGCGGCACTGATAGGCTGCATTGGTGGGCACTGATGGGCTGCATTGGTGGGCACTGATGGGCTGCATTGGTGGGCACTGATAGGCTGCACTGGTGGGCACTGATAGGCATAGTTAAGGCGGCACTAATAGGCACAGATAAGGCGGCACCGATGGGCACAGATAAGGCGGCACTGATGGGCAAAGATGGGCACAGATAAGATGGCACGGATGGGTGGCACGGATAAGTGGCATGGATGGGTGGCACGGATGGGCACTGATAGGTACCATAGATAGATGGGACTGATGGGCACTGATAGGTGGCACTGATAGGTGGCTCTGATAGGTGGCACTGCTGGGCACTGATGGGCGGCACTGCTGGGCACTGATGGGCGGCACTGCTGGGCACTGATGGGCGGCACTGGGGTGCAGCACCTGAGGCAGATTTTGGGTGGCACTGTGGGTGGCACTGCTGGGTGGCACTGTGGGTGGCACTGTGGGCACTGCTGGGTGGCACTGTGGGCACTGCTGGGTGGCACTGTGGGCACTATGGGCACTGCTGGGTGGCACTGACAGGGGGGCACTTACTTTATTTCAGGATGGCACTGTGGGTGGCAGGTGGGCACTGGCAGGGGCAGGTGTCCTTTTAAATTGCTGGCCGTGATCGGGACTGATGTCCCGAACACGGCCGCCGGCGATCGGCTTTTTTTTTTTCTCCTCGCGCTGGCAGCGCGAGGAGGAATACTAGCCGATTACCGGCTCCGTTTTATCACATGATCAGCTGTCATTGGCTGACAGCTGATCACGTGATAAGGGGTCGGGATCGACCCCTTACACGGATCGGTGATCAGGCGAGTCTCACGGACTCGCCGATCACAGAGCGCGCCGCGCGCGCCCCTCAGGGGGCGCGCAGGCCGCTCGTAACCGGGACTACGTCAATAGACGTAGTCCCGAAAATGTGGGTCCGCGCTATTGCCGTCATTTTGCAATAGCGCGGATCCCAAGTGGTTAAATTAATTTTACATTTTCCTCTATTAACATAAGTTATTCTTCATAATTACAAATAATTAAACATATTTGTTTAACAAAGTACTAGGTCTTTTTTTCCCTGTTCATTTATCTATCAGGGATATGTAATTAATTTAATTTTAACAATGTTTTATTCACCTTTGTAATGCTGGCATCTGACTAAAGAAAATGATTATCGTGAATATTTTTTATTTTTTGCTTTTAAACATTAAAACTTTGTTGTAGTACAAATGTAAAGTTGCTTAAATTTGTTTAGGGCAGCGACCTGTCCAATTTATTTCCAAGCATGTGTGCAGCTGTTATCCAGCCAGAAATGATATTGTGAGCAAGTGAGGTTTGCGAGAACTGGATGACCTTGCCACCAGTAAATCCATGTGGACAGGTTGGAAGAAAGCTCATGTCTGTAGGGCAGGACAGACAGATGACAGTTTTTCCCTGGGTAAGACAACTCGTTTGGTGGAGACAACAGACAATCTGGATGCTGCATCTGCAATCCAGATGGTCATTAGTTCTTTGAGAATGGTTTACTAATTTTGAACTCGTTCTAGTTCCTTTATAATGTTGATGACCTTCTCTACCTAAACTCCAAAACCATTAGTCAAACTATGTTTTCAAGGTTCCATGTTTAATGCTGCTGGAGTTACTCAACACTTATCGGAAAATAATTATTTTGGACAATGTTTATATCAATAAAGCAATGTATTCCAATTATAATGCTGTGTCCTGATCAGCACAGCAGGGTTGTTTTATTATAATATTTAAACACTTTAAAAACAGGATACTTGTGTTTTAACAACTCCACTGGGAAACAGAAAGACCGACCAATCAGATTTCAGCATTTATCTGTTTAAATTACAATAGTTAGTATTGGTTGCAATAGAATACTAAATTCTGTTTGTTGGTCTTTACTTTATTGAATTAGTAATATTCTCTACCTTATAATTAATTGGGATTTTTGATGAAAATCATCAGTTAAGATGGCTGCCCAAATCCTGCAGGTTTTCAGTATCTAATAGGATGGCTGCTCTCCCCAAGATGCCTGATTGTAGCCCATAACAGCCCATAACAATTATTCATAAATTAACTCCTGCCAGACTGATGTTCCACCTTCAGGTTGGAGACCGCAGCCTCCACCTTCCTACAGGTCTTCTCTATGAAGTGGCAAGATTGCTTAATCATTGCTCAATGACTAATGATTTTTTTTAATAAATATACCAGTTCATACTTGCCATATTTGTTATTGTATATATATAGTTGGTTAACTAATTTCACTAATTGCCAGAGCAGTAGTCTCGGGCAACAGAGGTTTCAGCACAGAGAATGTATTTATTGTTATTTTGAGGACACCTCTTTCTAGATTTAAAGTATTTGTAAACCCTAACCTTGTAAAACAACCCATTTAGTTTAAAATAGAAAAGAAAGGCATTACATTTGTGTCTAGATATTAAAAAAAAAAAAATAAACCTATAAATATCTTTGTTTCCCCTTTTTCTAACTGATCACATATTCTCTGTTCTCTGCATAAAGATCTTAGAGAGCTTGGATGGAGGAACAGCAGGACACTGATCTTCCAAGCGAAAGGCTGTGCAGGGGGGATTGTCAGGGCACACTGAGTTCCCAGCACAGCTAGAAAACTGTCCAGTGAGTGCTCTCCTGCTTAATATGGTCAGTTTTAATAGGAAAGCAAAGGGACTTTTAGGAACCCCAGGGATTTCACACAAAGAAAGCAACACAAAGATAACAGGATAATTTTTCTTATATAAGTACATGGTACAGCAGGCACATATCAGGTATACGAAAATGCTGGGTTTACATACTCTCTTTTCTAAGGAAGTTTGGTGTTGTTACTAGTAGGGATAGGCGAACTGGGCAAAGTTTGGTTCATTGGAAATTCAGAGAACCCAGCTTTGCTAAATGCCAAACATAACTCTGTAAAACCTCGCTGAAGTCTGTGGCAGCCAAATCATATATATTTTTTTATTTTTTTCAAGGGTAATTTGCAAGATTATCTTTAAAAAAAAGCATATGTTATGACCATATTTGGTCCATGATGTCACCCAGGACCCCTGGCCAGCCAGTTTACTGGGGCTACTGCCACAAAATGATAGATGCCAATGTTTGTTTACACTGAACTGCAAACAGACTGCATTTAGGTTGAATTCAGATTTGACCCAAAGCTTATCTTTAGTTATTGTTGTGATACTAGAGATTTTACTGTCATAAAAGGGTCAAGAATACGACTAAACAAAAATGTTTCTGTTACAGGTTAAGGTATCAAAAGTTAAAAATGAATTTAGTTTTAGTTAGGACTGTATTTATCAACATTTTCATGCAAGGTTCACACATTTTCACATAGGGTGCAGTTAGGGAAACATGCAAATCCTAGGTGAAAAACGTGTAAACTATGGGTGAAAACATTGATAAACAGACCCCTTAGATTTAGAGTTGAAAATTAAAGCGGATGTAAACCCGAATTTATTTTTATTTTTTTATGTCATAATGTAGAGTATAAGATTTCCTATCATTTGAGCCCAGTCTTGCCACAAAGAGTTAATCCACCACTGAGCAATCATCTTTTACTGTTCAGTGAGATAAATCTTGACAAACAGAGAGTCCCCCCCCCCCACCCTTGCTGTGAGTGACAGGTGATTTACATATCTCATGCACTAGCCTGAGAGACATGCATTATTTTTTAATTCCCTCCCACTCCTTTCTTCTGCTACTCTGCCAGGATTGGATGTTCCCCACCTCAGCATAATTGGGCATGCTTATGTCATGTGGGGACTTTCCTGTCTTTTCACTGAATGTTAGAGATCATAGCAGAATTTCAGTGTAAGAAATACACAGGAAAAAATGCATATTGACAAGGTGAGTGTAGAGGTGGGCGGGGAATCTACTGACATCATGACTCCACCCACCGAGCTCAAGACAACAGACCCACCCACAGAATATGTAGAAAGCTGTAGCTGTAGAGTGAGTTTTTCAGCATTTTTATTGTAGCGCTTTAAGTCTTTTTTAGTGTTTTTTGCACGCTTTTACCTGTAGCATTTTTTAGCTTTTTTTAGCAAAACTATACTCCCATAAAAGCTTATGGCTCACAAACACTGATAAGCACAGAATAGTCAAATTTTTCAGCATTTTTTGGCGTTTTTAAGCTGTTTTCAGCTTTTTTCAGAGTTAGAGCGTTTTTACAGCTGAAAACTATTCTCAAAATCTACTAGTTCTGGGGTTTTTTTCCCAGCTAGAATACGCTCCTGCCAAAAACGGCTGATAACATCCTATGGACACAATTTGCTGTCCCCTCAAAATAACTCAACACACAGCCATTAATGTCTAAGCTGCTGGCAACAAAAGTGAGTACACTCCTAAGTGAAAATGTCCACATTGGGCCCAAATAGCCATTTTCCCTCCCTGGTGTCATGTGACTCATTAGTGTTACAAGGTCTCAGGTGTGAATTCGGAGCAGGTGTGGTAAATTTGGTGTTATCTGTCTCACTCTCATACTGGTCACTGGAAGTTCAACATCAATGCAATACTCCCAACGCACAGGTTCCTGCACAAACGGCTGTACTTTAAATTGAGTGCTGAAATGACCATCAGCTGGAACTGAATGCAATCATGAAAAGGAAATGTCACCAGTACACCTGGATTTCCCAAAAATGAGTCCAAAACATTAATCACGTAACCCTTTGACATCACGGGGAAAGCCATAGGGTCATCGTGAAGTCCCCGTGACCCCACCCTCAGTTATATAATAACTGTCAGAAGAACAGATGCATCACACAGCGGGAACCTCCCATGGATGCGGATTGTCTGAAGAAGAAGCCGGAGGAAGATGCGGATAAGAAGACTGAAGGATGAAGTACAGAATCGGAGGAAGAATCGGGGGAAGAACAAGATGGAGGAAGAAAACTGAATGAAGACTAGAAGAAGATGGAAAAAGAAGTGGGGAAAGAAGAAGACATTAATAAAGGAATTGTCAAAAACCGTCTGTCTTTTTTAAATGGACTTGCCCATACACAAACGGACTAAGTCTGTTCAAAAGTTTGTTCGTTTTGAACGTGCCGCCAGTAGCCAATAGCTTCCCTTGCGTCGTATTTGGTCCATCGGACCAGCATACAGACAAATGGTTTTCCCGATAGGAATTGAGTCAGTCGGACAGATTTTAAACATTTTCTATTTCTAGGTCCGTATGATTTTTTTTATGAAAAACTATCGAATTAGCCCACACATGATTGGATTGTCCAATGGATTGACTCCGTTGGACCTAGTCTGCCGAAAAGGCCGGTCGTGTGTACGCGGCATGAGTCTTGCAGCTCCGGGACAAGGCCCCAGGATGTAAATAATCCAGGGGATTTCTAGAGGGTGTCATCCATTCTACTTGGAAGGTTCCCAGCATCCCACCCCTTTGGGAATTTTGTGGAAGTGCCCAGTCCCCCCTGAGGTATCAAGCCCATCCCTCCCCCTGTCCAACAGCTAGCCTACAGGGTAGTGTATCTAGTGTGTCACGGCTTGTTATTCGAGGTGTGTCGGACCCAGTAATAGGTCAAGATTTTCAGCAGCAGAGGTAACCCTGACCTGCTAGATTGCCTAGGTCTATTTCTACTTCATCCTTACGGGTTGCAAGATGCCCTGCTTAAGGAGGCAGGAGAGTGGGATCAGAGTCCCCCAGACAGAGAAGTGAAGGGAAAGTGTGAGAGAAGGAGGAAGAGTAACGGGTAGGAGTCATAGGGGTTCAGGTTCGTCCAGAGCTCTGGGTGGAATGCCAGGGAAAATAGAAATGTTACAGTAGGAAGCCCAAGGTTCCCATATAGCATTGAACTATATATAGCATTGAACAATTTTAGCGTGAAGTTTTGCTACTATGTTTTCCTGTGCCATTATCCAGAATACTTTCCTCTTGAACCCCCGGAAGGAAACGGTGGGGGTTTTCCATACCCTTGCAAGCATTATCTTGGCTCCTAGTAAGATATAGAAAGTTAGTGCTTGGAGGTGTTTGGGTAATCCAGGAAAGGGGTGGTTTAGGAGCACTACGTTCCACTAAGATCTAATGCTGGGACAGGTCCACCAAATTTGGAACATTGTGCCCTCCAGCTCACATCCCCTAAAGAATATAGGAGAGACCCCTGGATAAATCATTGCCAGCCTAGAGGGGACATAGTACCACCTAATCAGAATTCTGAGACTGGCTTCTATCAGGGATATATTGAAAATACCTTTAAATGAGCGTTTGAATGCATGATACCAGTCTGAAGTTTTCCAGGAGCAACCCATGTCCTCCTCCCAGGCCCGAACATAAGCTGGAGTGTCATCATTATTAACCAGAGCAGAGTAAATCAACGAGATCCCTCCCCT
Source organism: Lithobates pipiens (assembly GCF_037356315.1). Lineage (NCBI taxonomy): Eukaryota > Metazoa > Chordata > Amphibia > Anura > Ranidae > Lithobates > Lithobates pipiens. Next base: position 518,436,870 of record NW_027507758.1, read on the forward strand.
CTGATCCCTAGTGTGTGAGCACCTGTGTTCATATGAGGTGATTGTGGGGGATTCTGTTTTGTTGGTCCAGATGGGGTGTAGGAAACAAGCTATTTGGGAAAAGCGTAACAGTTCAGAATTGGGCATATCCAGTGTCTTCCTACAGTGTGTCAGAGTAAGGGGACCTGCTAAAGTGAGAAAGTGCCCAATTCGATTTTATATTCAGGCCTGGGGGCAATCTCGGGTTGTGAAAAATATGTGATAAGGGCTTCAGGGGAGAGATCAGTGAGTGGTGTGTATAGAGTGTGCAACACAAAGCTACGGAATGTGATAGGGTTGACAAAATTATTGCTGGTCTGGATTTCGAATCACTCCATAGAAGGTAGTCTATGGTATTTAAGGGAATGGCTTGTCTTTCCATGGAGAACCAATCAGCCTTAGGGCCCCTAAGGTATTTTTTTTACTGGAATCGAGAGAGAGCAAAATAAGTATATAGTCGTGGAAGCAGGGACATCTTTACCATGTGCACTCTGCCCAGCCAGGATAGACCACACTTTGACCACCTCTCCAGGTCCTCCCTACATTTATGTATCATAGCGGGGATAATACACTTGCAGGGAGTTTTTCAATGTAAAGAGTGTGCCTAATGCCTAGATATGGTATTGCGTTTGATGCCCATAAAAAAGTGAAATTATGTGTTAGCTGTTTGTGTAGATCTGGGGGGACTGATACATTTGAAGCTATAGATTTAGATTTAGACATGTTGACCTGCAGCCCTGAGACTCGGCTAAATTCCTGAAGAATTTTGTATACCGTAGGTATGGATGTCAGCGGGGAGGTAATAAAAAGGAGTAACTCATCCGCATATAATGCACACTTGTGTTCTTGTTCTCTGCAAACAACCCCCTTGATGTCGGGACTAGACTGGATCGCTATGGCCAAAGTTTCAATGGCTATCGTGAAGAGGAGGGGAAATAGTGGGCAACCCTGTCTAGTACCCCTGCCAATGGTGAAGGTGTTCGAGTATCTGCCCATTAGGCATACTTGAGCATTCGGGGAAGAGTATAATGAGTGGATTAGGCTCAGGAAGTTAGGGCCAAATCCCCATCTACCCAGGATTTCATACAAATAAGGCCAGTCTGTTAAAAGCAGGAAGCCTTTTATGGGGCGTACCCATCCCATTATCACTCTCTGTATCTGATCTGGCTCTTGTCTCCCAGGGATGAAGCCCACTTGATCTCTGTGAATGTATGTAGATATAAAACTAACTACTCTGTTGGCAAGAATCTTAGTCATTATTTTTAAATCGCTATTGATGAGTGAGATTGGGCGATAATTGCCAACTTTACTCGTATCCTTACCCGGTTTAGGGATGACTGAAATATAGGCAGAGTTGAGATTGTTCCCTAGGGGGGCTACATCCCTGAGAGAGTTAAAGAAACGCATCAGGTTTGGGACCAGGCAGGGGCCACATTTTTTGTAGTAGCCAGCGGAGAAGCCATCCGTCCGGGGCGAGGATCCTAATTTAACGGAATTAATGGTGTCCAACACTTCCTCGTGAGTAAATGGGTTCTCCAACAGATCTGAGTGGTCTCTGGCTAAAGATGGCAAAGGGAGATTGTCAAGAAAAGAGTTCTTGAGTATTTGGGGAGTCGGGGGGTTGATTTTATAAAGATCGGAGTAAAACCATAGGAAAGTGTCCATTATTTTAGTTGGGTTCTGTGTCAAGTCCCCGGATACAGATCGGATTTTGGGGAAGGATAATGTACGTTGTTTGGGGCTCAGTTTGACTGCAAGTCTGGAGCCAATCCTATCTTTTTGGGAATAAAATGTAACCCTGGTTTATCTGAGGTGTTTCTCTGCTGCCGTTGTAAGGGTTAAATTAAGAAGGGCACGGGCAGTGTCCAACTTAGCCAGTGTTTCTGGCGTAGGTTTGTGCTTGTGGGCCTTTGCTATTGATTGGTATTCTGCAGTGTGCTTCTGGGTGTCTGCCCTGTGTTCCGCCTTAAATTTAGAAGTTAGCTGAATGAACTTCCACATGAGGACCATTTTGTGTGCCGTCCATACATTCGTCAGGGATACTTCATTGTTATCATTGTCAAGGAAGTACTCTTCAAACCACTTAAAGGGGCATTCCAGCCGCAATTTTTTTTTATTAAAAGTCAGCAGCTACAAACACTGTAGCTGCTGACTTTTAATAAGGACACTTACCTGTCCAGCAAGCCTGTGATGCTGGCCGTCTTGTTTACATTAGCATCTCCCCATTCTCCCTCTCTGTGAGACGATCGTGGGTATCCCTGTGGATATCGAGTCTGCGGAACCCGTGACCCGACTCACGGAGGTCTCGGTCGCACACGATGGCACTGTGGCAAATTTAAAGGGATGTACAGGTACGCCCATTTGCCCAGCTGTGCCATTCTCCCACTGTACATCAGTGTGCCCTGGTTGGGAACCGATTAATGGCTTGCTCTAGCAGGATGAACTGTATCGGTCACTCAGGAGGGCTTCATTAAAGAGGGATTCCGCCCAAAAAAAATATTAAAAGCCAGCAGCTATAAATACTACAGCTGCTGACTATTAATAAATGGACACTCACCTGTCCCGGGTTCCAGCGATGCCGGCAGCCGAGGCCGATCGACCGCTCGGGCCTCAGCTGCTGCCGCCGCCATTCGAGGTGAGGGAATCAGGAAGTAAAGCGAATCGGCTTAACTTCCCAGTTCCCTACTGCGCATGCGCGAGCCGCGCCGTGCAATGGGAATGGTCCGCGCTGTCACTGGGACCCGTGTGTGTCCCAGCAGACAGCGCGGCAGGGCAGGAAATGGCGTAGACTCCCGTGGGAGTCTATGCCCGGAAGTGGGTGAAAATACCTGTCTTTGACAGGTATCTCCACCCCCCTCCCCCCTGAAAGGTGTCAATTGTGACACCGGAGGGGGGGGGTTCCGATCAGCGGAGGTTCCACTTTAGGGTGGAATCCCGCTTTAAGATGCCATCAGAAGTGTCCTCTGGAGCCTGTCGCCCTTTGTGTTACTAGAGTGACTATAGAGTGGTCTGACAAAGGGGTATCCACAATTGTTGATTGATGGGATTGTGGTGGAGTGCGTGAAGATGTGGTCTATCCTGGCATAGGAACTGTGGGGTGCTGGGAAGTGGGTGTAGTCTTTCTTGTGGGGATTAACCTCTCTCCAGATGTCTACAAGCCCTGCTGAATACAGAAGGTGATACGATTTTCGCACTTTGTTTAGAAGGACTTTTGGGTTTCAGCTTCCCTCCCGCCGTTTTGTCTAGGGAGAAATTAAAGGCGGTGTTTAGGGTCCCCACCAATGAAAACCATTCCCTTAAAATGTTTTTGCAGTTTGAGTAGTAATGATTCAAAAAATACTTTTTGGCCCTTATTAGGGGTGTTATATGTAACAAATGTGTATGTCTCTCCATCAATAGAGCCGGAGACTAGCAGGTAGCGGCCTAAGGAGTCCAATATAATCTCCAGATGAGAGAAGTTGATGTGTCTGGAAAACTTTTAGTTTTATTATCAGCAGAAGTGATAAAAAATTGAAGGTAGCGCTAATGAAGGAACATGGGTTTATATGTGGCAGGGAAGTGGGTCTCTTGTAATAATAGGACCTCCGTGTACATGGAATGGTAGAATTGGAAGAGTTTCTGAAATTTAATAGGGAAAATGCATCTCTGAGTATTATATGTGACTATTTTGAGAGTTCGAAATGTGTGGTTTGTGTTAGCCATCTATCAGAGGTGAGGGACCCGCTGAGGAGATACGTAACCTACCTCCTCCTGGTGAAGCATATGCTTGGAGAGGTCATGTTGTCAGTGGTGCTGATGTTCAGGGACCTGGGTAGGTAGGCCGGATACATCTGGAGAACCTGGAGTAGCTCACGAGGGAGATAGCGAAGTAGAGTAGAGAAGGAATGAAGAAAAAGGAGGTTAGACACGTAAAATCATATTTTTTATTGCATTTGTATACACAATAAAGAAAAAGATATAGTACCAGGGGGTCCCCTGACCCCTTCCCACCCCAGGGCAGGAATAGACCCGCCATAACCCACTCCTTAAGCTGAGAGTATCAGAGCGCCCTGAGAACAGGGACACGGAACGTCTCCTGGGGCAAAAAAAGATGCTTGTGGAGACTGATGGAGGTGCACTGGGTCCACCACAGCCCGTCACCTAAGATCAAACAGATTTGAAACAATAATAAAGCATACGTAACATAACGCCTTTAAACTATTTATAACTATGAACATAACACAAAGTTCGCCCTCTTGGGACCAGCCCCCACCGAGCCCCCCCCACCCCCCCCACCCAACTAGCAGGAGAGCCAGGGTGGTACCCAGACCCGGGAAGGGAGTGAATGAACCTGTGAACCTGTTTCAGGGCAATCCCCCACAATTTGAGTGGGTGAAAGCTCCAACCCTAAAGGAGTAAACAAGCCAAAAAAAATAAAAAAAACCTGTCTCCACCTAATGGTGGGTGCTAGCTATACACTCTCGCTAGGGAGCAATTTTTTTTCTCATGATTGATAGAGGCTTGGGTATCAGGAAAGTCAGTAGTGCCACTGTGGAGAAGGTGCTAACGGCCAAACGTGGCTGACATGGGGGCCAAAAGTTCAGTATCTTCCTCCCTGGCCTGTGCCCATGTCAGGAGTCCCCTGTTGCCCTAAAATAACCAACCCTGTGAGGGAAAGAATAAGGGACTAACATGAAGGAGAGGTACCGTATTTATCGGCGTATAACACACACTTTTTTCCCCTTAAAATCAGGTGAAAATCATGGGTGCGTGTTATACGCTGATCCCCCGCCGTTTCAAAGCTTCTCTGCCACTCTCGACGGCTTTTGCCTATTTTCGGCCGCACTCGGCCGTTCTCGGCTATTTTTGGTCGTTCTCGGCTATTTTCGCCCGCACTCGGCCTCAGCGGCTTTCCGAAAATAGCCGAAAGCCACCGAGAGCTACCGAGCACCGCCAAGATACACAGGACATCCGCTCTGTATCTCGGCGGTGCCATTTTTAAATGGCAGAGACACTGACAAGGCTACAAATGACTGACAAGGCTGCAATGCAAGGCTGCAAAGAATTGACAAGGCTCCAATGCAAGGCTGAAAATGACTGACAAGGCTGCAATGCAAGGCTGCAAATAACTGACAAGGCTGCAATGGAAGGCTGCAAATGACTGACAAGGCTGCAATGGAAGGCTGCAAATTACTGACAAGGCTGCAGTGGAAGGCTGCAAATGACTGACAAGGCTGCATGGAAGGCTGAAAATGACTGACAAGGCTGCAAATGACTGACAAGGCTGCAATGTGAGGCTGCAAATTACACTGACAAGGCTGCATTAATGGGCATTTAAATGTAAGTTTTTTTCCTTAAACTTCCCTCCTAAAAGTTTTTTTCTTTTAAATTCCCTCCTAAACTTGGGGTGTGTGTTATACGCTGATAAATACGGTAAGTCCCGAATGACAAACTTCAAAAGGGTAGACTTGGGAGCGAGCCTCGTGGGAAGACAATGTCAAAAACCAGAGCCCTGGTTTACTTGGGTATGCAGGCCAGTCATGTCGGTAGGGTTTCTTTGGACCTCTTGGAGTGCAGCTTCAGCCAAGTGGGTTGCAGGGGGCTTGCTGGTGGGGACTTCTTCATTAATGAGGGGGGACCCTTGCTGATATGGATGGGGAGATTTTCCTGGGAGAGTAGGCCAACGTGTAGCAGTAGATTCTCCCCCTCCGCAAAGGAAGAGAAGCTGTAGCCTTTGTTCCAATAAGAGATGTTCAGGCGGAGTGGAGATGACTATCTGTAGGTGATTTCCTTATTGATCAGGATCTGGATCAGCGGTTTAAGTGATCTCCTTTTCTGCACAAAGTAAGGAGAGAGGTCAGAAAATATCTGGACTTGTGACTGTGTATGGTGAGTGTATCCGAACTTCTAGATTTCTTCATCATTTCCTCCATTACTGAATAGAAATTGGGTTTTACCATAATGTCTCTGGGGAGCCCGTTGGTGCGGGGGTTGCAGGGCCCTGTGCACCCTGTCCTGCTCTAGGTGGTGGTCAGCAATATCTGGTATGAGTCTTTTAATGAGTGATTTAACAGTTGATTGAACTTCCTTTTCGGATTCGGGGAGCCCCCTGATCCTAAAGTTGTATCGTATCGACCTGTTCTCAAGGTCGTAAATCTTTGCGAATGCGATTATTAGTTGATCTTGCACATCCTGGAGCCTGACAGAGATTTCCTCATTCCTATGTGCTGTAAATCTGCGTGAATAGATGAGGTGATCTGTGCAGCATTCAATGCTAGGTTCCTAGAAAGCATTTGTAAGAAGGCCTCCATCATGGAAGGGAAGTCAGTGGGGGCAGGGGTAGCTAGCTTCACATGCTTCACTCTCACTCTCACAGAGGAGCATGCCTGTGTTAGGATCTAACATAGGGGTTGTAGGGAGTCCCGAGCTCAGTCTTCCCAGCAGGGATTCAGTAGAGGAAGGAGAGGGAGCTAAGTGCAGTGGGGGATGTGTGGTACATGACGAGGACGGAGGGACTGTGTCCTGGTCCGCTATGGAGTCCTCTGCTTCCTCCTCAGTGTGTCCCCCTAGAGGAGCAGCCGCCATCTGGGCATAGCCGAGCAGGCCGACGGTCATCTGGTGGGTTAGGCTTCTTCTCGCTGGCGCTGTGGACATCTATGTGTTTCCAGGGGGTTCCCCCGCTCGATCGTCCCAGTGTGGAGAGTGGGGGAGCTCTGTCTGCTACAGTGGCTGTCTTATGGGCCGTGGTGGTGCGGAGCTCTAGATGCTCACAGCCATATTGGGAGCATTATATATATAGCTCTTGGGATTATATATATAAAATCCTTGCCCAAAAAAAGCATTCTATTGCACATTTGAAACCAGCGCTGGTCTGCTGGCATTTGCAGTCCGCTAGCGGCGCCCCTTCCTCCTCCTCTCTCTCTCTATATAAACTTTGCCGAGAACGGACGAATTCTATGCCTGATGAAGGAGCATGCATGCCCACTAGAGCGGCTGAAGACTGACTCATCACTGATGCCCAGTTTGGAACCGAAGGACTACCCAGCCCAGCTGAAGAGAACAAAACTGTAACCAAATGCCTGATCGCCACTGCTAGAATGTGAGTGTATTTTAAAGAAAATTAAAGCTGATTTTTAACTAATGTATTACGCTTAGAGCGGTGCTGCTTTCTTTCTCCTCTTTCTCATTACCATAGAGTCACTTCTGCTCTCCTGATCCGGCTGCTGCCCTCATCCTCTACCAAGACCTTTAACACAGGCCTGGATCCAGAAAGGAAAATGGATTTAAACCCTCCCAACAAAAACTGGACACTTACCACCATTATCACTATTATCATTATCACTTATCTATTTATCTCACAAGTGGCTCCTGCTAGCGTTTCATTCTATCCTCTTTACTGGTTAGGTAGTGAGATGCTGCAAACACCTGTGACTCCTGTAATTCAGTTATTAGAACACTACCCACTTAGAATATAGGAAATAGGCACCAGGCTAAGCAGTAGTAAAAGAAAAAAAAAAAGAAAAATTATATTATCACCAAGCAAAAATAAAAGGCAGTACAAAGAACCAATGAATCAATTAAGGAGTCAGTTTGAATTCAATAACCTATCTGATGGGGATATTAGGCTATAATATGGCAATTGATCTACAGTTAACAATTGTAGTACTAAGCAACTAACCAAGTATCTGCAACACTGGTAAAGAGCAGCAAAAACAGAAAGTCATATAAACAATGATTCAGATACACAATAAGGAAAAGTCTCAGTCCCCTACTGCAACAAATGAACAAAAAGTGTCCCAGAGTTCACTCTGTGTATATTACACTGAATGTAGGTGCATGCATGGCTCCTAAAAGGGCTACCCCTGAGATATCATTGTACAGTGTCTGGCATCTGGTTTGCATACTTCAGCCGGCTAATCGGTCTAGTGGTCCAATCTGTATAGTGGTGTACTTGGTCACTATCCCTTTAAATCTGCATACAGTGGTTGGTTTTGGGATTATGACGTAAATGAGCAGTATACCGTGATACTGAACTGCTAACATGGTAGTAATCACAGCCGCAACTGCTGGTACCCAAACCTTAGTCTGAACTTGCGTCTGTCTCTGGTCTCTGGAACCCAATCCTCAGTGGCTTAGTTCTAGCAATCAGATCATCAAAGCACAATCTTAGTGCCCAAGTCCTTACAAACTCAATTCTGGTACTCCAATCTCTGTACAGGATCAGCAATAGCACTCTGATCCTGAAGCACCAAGGGCATGTATTACCAATCCCATTCCCACATGGCATAGGACTCCGATCCGTTGCTCAAAGTCTGGGAAAACGCTGCCCTTTCCTTCACTTGCTATAGGGCAGTGATGGCGAACCTTGGCACCCCAGATGTTTTGGAACTACATTTCCCATGATGCTCGACTACACTTCAGAGTGCATGAGCATCATGGGAAATGTAGTTCCAAAACATCTGGGGTGCCAAGGTTCGCCATCACTGCTATAGGGTGTGCTGTCACTTGTAGTTTGCAGCCCGATCCACCTCAACAGGGCTGGTTTCTTAGGGCCCAAAATATTTATGGTTATTTAAAGCCTTGAAATATGTCAGAATACACACATTGACATTTGGTAATTCCTCTTTTAATGTTTTTGTAAGACAGAGCTGTTGCATTAATGGGGGATCGTGGTAAAGCCTTCATATTGCATTTGAAGACATGAGTAAAGCTATATTTTCTATGTGAACACAAGTGGTATGTAAACATAAATATTTATGCCCTAACACTATTCTGTCTTGTATCACTTCTGTGTCGTTTCCAAATTAAATGAATTTTCGACCTCTCATAATAGATTTAAATATGCAACCCATGCTGTTCTAATGTAAATTAGTAGGTTCCAGTATTGTTTGATTAAAAAACGAGGAAAAGTACTTTTGTGCTAATTATGGAGACATTCATAAATAATTCCCACAATGAAAAACAAAGTCCCAGTGTAGAAACTCTTATCGATGATTTCTTTATTTGTTGCATTGGTGAAATCAGCTTTACGTTCACATTATATATATGTATTATACAGTATCTCACAAAATTGAGTACAACCCTCCCATTTTTGTAAATATTTTATTATATCTTTTCATGTGACAACACTGAAAAAAATTACATTTTGCCACAATGTGAAATGGTGAGTGTACAGCTTGTATGACACTGTCAATTTGCTGTATTAGGAGGGCGGGGCCACCCGTCACCTGACCCCACCCCCTCTGACGCTGGTGAAGGGAGCCAGGGGTTCCCCAGTGATGTGTGGGTGACCCCGCCCCCTCTGATGTAACGGAAACCTGCATTACATAAGAGGGGGTGGGGTCACCCACACGTCACTGGGGAACCCCTGGCTTCCCTCTCCAGCGTCAGAAAGGCGGGGCCAGGTGACGGGTGGCCCCGACCTCCTAATATAAGAAACATCAGCGCTGGGATCTCCGCAGTGTCTCCACACTGGAGACAGAAGACGGATGTATGGACAGCGCTGGACTGAGAGATCCCCCGTCGCTGGATATGATCATCCATCGCTGGACCCCGGAGATCCGTCGCTGGATAGCAAGAGTGGATTAGCACCGCTGGAAGCTTTATTTTGATTTGCTTGCTGAAAATAAAAGCCTTTTTTTTTTTAAGTTTACCGGCTTTGCACTCAGTCCTGTGGAGCTACAATCCCCCAAACTTTACAATATATATGATGTATATGATTTTTTTATGATTTTTTTTATGAGTTGCAATGTGAGATTTAGAGGTGTCATGTTAGTATAATGAGATTATCACTCTAAGTGTAAAATATACAAGGCTGTAAGTGTGATTCTCTTGCCTTAGGACCTAGTGCTATGGTGGCACAAGCTGTATGCATTTGTTTTTATACATATATGCATATATAAATATTATTGTGATTTTAGTAAAATCTTAAAGGGCCATTATATCTTTATGCTGACTATGCTATCTCTATGGAGTACTTCCATGTTAAAGAGAACCAGCACTGTGGAAGTTGTGCCCAAAAAAAGCAAGCAGTTGGCCAAGAATTGATCATCAGTAGTTCCTGTAGATTTCCTGTAACTGAACTTAATCTTGTTAATGACTTACCATGCTTTGTTCTGCACTGTGTCTCTGTATGGAGGTGGCCACCATGGTAGAGGCAGGGATTTGCTTCCTCGTGTCAGTGCCAGGGGATTGGTTATCTGATGAATGATGGAAATGTTTAAGAAGCAGCAGGAGAGGTGAAGTAACCCACAAAATATTAGACATGTGCACACTGAAATATTTTGTTTCGGAATTTAGTTTTCGTCCGAAAAATACATTTATTTAGTTACTCCCGAAATTAGTTTTTATTTTGTTTCGTTAAAAAATGCATTTGTCCGAAAATCCGAAATAATTAAGGTTGAATCTGTCATTGAAGGCTTATGGTGTCTGTCGATTGTTCTAAGAAGATTCAACGGAGCAGCTAAACTGTACGACGCCGAAATTGTACATTTCCAGTCGAATGTTCCCCCCACAAGCTATAGTAGAATTCTAATGTTGTAGGACACTAGTAATAATTATATTTATTAATTATTATTACTAGTCAACCAACATTATAATTCTTCTATAGCCTATGGGCAGACTATTTGACCATAAATGTCCGCTCACGGCAACTGCTTCGTCTTCATGTTGAATCTTTTCTCTTTATGTCGAATAATCTTGGACTAATAGAGTTAGGTTAGGCACATTCAACCTTTTTTGCTATTGTGTCTATAATGTCGAATCTTTTCTCTCTATGTAGAATAATCCTGGACTAATAGAGCTAAGGTTAGGCACATTCGACCACAGGTTCGATGGACACAGATCGCTATTGTCAGCGTCATGTTGAATCTTCTATCTATATCGAACTGTTGTCACAACGAAAATAGAGCATTTGTTTATGTCGGATCTTTCGGTTGTCAGATTCTGCACGTTCGTTATCTTTTGTTAAAATGATAATGAAAATACCCAAAATTTGGACAAAAAATCCATTCGGACAAAAACTAATGCACATGTCTACAAAATATACAGTGTACAAAGTAGGGAGCTCTTTGCACTGCATGTTCTTGGGTTCTACTGGTTTCTCTCCAGAATGAAAACAGTAAGCAGCACATTAGTGATCTCACTCCAAATCTCACAAGACTAGCAGTCAGAAGCAGCAGTGTCTTAGATAACTACATAGTTGGTAAGATTGAATAAAGACACCAGTTCATCCAATTGTGTGTTTATGTCACTATCTTTTTGCATATCCTTGTAACTAGGGATGAGCTTCGAGTTCGAGACGAACTCATGTTCTACTCAAACATTGCCTGTTCGCCTGTTCAGCAAACAGTGAACAATTTGGGCTGTTCGCAGCAAATTCGAAAAGCCGGAACACCCTATACAAGTCTATGGGAGAAATCTAAAGTGACTTAGTCACTTAGTCTAGCGAGACTTAGTTTGACGAACAAGCCTACACACAGGCGGACTGTCCGCTCAAACCAAGTTTCAGCGGACAGTTTTTCGGAATTTCCGAAAAACTTTGTTCGTCAGACTGTCCGCTGAAACTGTCCGCTGAAGCCCACACACGAGCGGACTGTCCGCCGAAACACTGTTCAGCGGACAAAGTTGAGCGAACAGTCCCCGCGTGTGTACGCGGCCTTACTGTCCTAAAAAGTGTTTGGGGACCTGGGTCCTGCCCCAGGGGACATGGATCAATGCAAAAAAAAGTTTTAAAAACAACCGTTTTTTCAGGAGCAGTGATTTTAATAATGATTAAAGTGAAACAATAAAAGTGTAATATTCCTTTAAATTACGTACCTGGGGGTATCTATAGTATGCCTGTGAAGGGGTGCATGTTTCTGGTGCTTAGAACTGTCCCTGCACAAAGTGTCATTTGTGCAGGAAAAAAAGTCTTTTAAAATCACTTGCGGCTAAATTGTCGGCTCCCCATAATACAGAGAACACTCAATGAGTGTTCTCTGTATTAGCCGACAATTCACTCATTCATTGATAACAAAAAAAAAAAAAAAAGCGTGGGGGTTCCCCTAAATTCAATTACCAGGCCCTTCAGGTCTGACATGGATATTAAGGGGAACCCCGTGTCAAATTTAAAAAAAAATTGACATGGGGGTCCCCCTAAATATCCATACCAGACCCTTCAGGTCTGATATGGATATTAAGGGGAACCCCGCATCAAATTAAAAAAAAAATTGACGTGGGGTCCCCCTAAAAATCCATACCAGACCCTTTATCCGAGCACGCAACCTGGCAGGACGCAGGAAAAGAGGGGGAGACGAGAGAGCGCCCCCCCTCCCTCCTGAACCGTACCAGGCCACATACCCTCAACATTGGGAGGATGCTTTGGGGGTCTGTGACCCCTCAAAGCACCTTGTCCCCATGTTGATGAGGACAAGGGCCTCATCCTCACAACCCTGGCCGGTAGTTGTGAGGGTCTGCGGGCGGGGGGCTTATCAAAATCTGGAAGCCCCCTTTAACAAGGGGACCCCCAGATCCCGGCCTCCCTGTTTGAAATGGTAAGGGGGTACAAAAGTACCCCTACCATTTCACAAAGAAAGTGTAAAAATGGTTAAATAAGACAAACACACTTTTGAAAAATTCCTTTATTAAAAATAAAAAAAATAAAAAAAAGATTCCAGCGGTGCTAATCCACTCTTGCTATCCAGCGACGAATCTCCGGGGTCCAGCGATGGATGATCATATCCAGCGACGGGGGATCTCTCAGTCCAGCGCTGTCCATACATCCGTCTTCTGTCTCCAGTGTGGAGACACTGCGGAGATCCCAGCGCTGACGTTTATTATATTAGGAGGGCGGGGCCACCCGTCACCTGACCCCACCCCCTCTGACGCTGGTGAAGAGAGCCAGGGGTTCCCCAGTGATGTGTGGGTGACCCCGCCCCCTCTGATGTAACGGAAACCTGCATTACATAAGAGGGGGTGGGGTCACCCACACGTCACTGGGGAACCCCTGGCTTCCCTCTCCAGCGTCAGAAAGGCGGGGCCAGGTGACGGGTGGCCCCGACCTCCTAATATAAGAAACATCAGCGCTGGGATCTCCGCAGTGTCTCCACACTGGAGACAGAAGACGGATGTATGGACAGCGCTGGACTGAGAGATCCCCCGTCGCTGGATATGATCATCCATCGCTGGACCCTGGAGATCCGTCGCTGGATAGCAAGAGAATTAGCACCGCTGGAATCTTTTTTTTATTTTTTTTATTTTTAATAAAGGAATTTTTCAAAAGTGTGTTTGTCTTATTTAACCATTTTTACACTTTCTTTGTGAAATGGTAGGGGTACTTTTGTACCCCCTTACCATTTCAAACGGGGGGGGGGGATCTGGGGGTCCCCTTGTTAAAGGGGGCTTCCAGATTCTGATAAGCCCCCCGCCCGCAGACCCTCACAACCACCGGCCAGGGTTGTGAGGATGAGGCCCATGGGAACAAGGTGCTTTGAGGGGTCACAGACCCCCAAAGCATCCTCCCAATGTTGAGGGTATGTGGCCTGGTACGGTTCAGGAGGGAGGGGGGCCGCTCTCTTGTCCCCCCCCTCTTTTCCTGTGGCCTGCCAGGTTGCATGCTCGGATAAAGGGTCTGGTATGGATTTTTAGGGGGACCCCCACGTCAATTTTTTTTTTAATTTGATGCGGGGTTCCCCTTAATATCCATATCAGACCTGAAGGGTCTGGTAATTGAATTTAGGGGAACCCCCACGCTTTTTTTTTTTTTATCAATGAATGAATGAATTGTCGGCTAATTCAGAGAACACACATTGAATGTTCTCTGTATTACTGGGAGCCGACAATTTAGCCGCAAGTGATTTTAAAATACTTTTTTTCCTGCACAAATGACACTTTGTGCAGGGACAGTTCTAAGCACCAGAAACATGCGCCCCTTCACAGGCATACTATAGATACCCCCAGCTACGAAATTTAAAGGAATTTTACACTTTTATTGTTTCACTTTAATCATTATTAAAATCACTGCTCCTGAAAAAAACGGCCGTTTTTAAAACTTTTTTTTGCATTGATCCATGTCCCCTGGGGCAGGACCCAGGTCCCCAAACACTTTTTAGGACAGTAACTTGCATATTACCCTTTAAAATTAGCACTTTAGATTGTGAACGTTCGAGTCCCATAGGGTTCTAAAGTTCACACGAAGTTTAGGTCTGTTCGCAGGTTCTGGTGAGAACCGAACAGGGGGGTGTTCGGCTCATCCCTACTTGTAACATTCAATACGAAACTCATCTAAACATTTATTGAATTTATCCACAGACCCCACCAACACCACCAACTGTGGAAGGGAATTCCACATCTTTACAACTCTATCAGTAAAGAACTCTTTACGCATTTTAAGACTGAACCATGTCTCATCCAACTTCCTTGTGTGGTTGCATGTCTTCTTTAGAAACCTTGGGCTAAATAGTTTGCTCCTAATGTTAGAGTCACTATTCAAAGATTGGATATTGTGATCATATCCCCTCCTTAGCGTCTCTTCACCAGGGAGAATCATTTTAATGTTTGTAGTGATTCCTCATAAATAAGAACTCCAACCTCCTTATTAAAGTAGAACTTTACCCAAAAGGGGAATTTCGGCTTGTTTGCACTTTCCCCCTTCCACTGACACATTTGTCACTTTTGTGCTGTGCATTAATTTCCATTTTTTAATATTGAAACTCACCTGCCATATACTTTACCTGCCATATAGATGATTTAACACTCAGATTTGTCCGCTGCAATATTGCAGTCCCACTAAAAATCGCAGATCGCTGCCATTACTAGTAAATACAATAAAAAGAAAAATAAAAGTCCCTAAATCTATCCCATAGTTTGTAGAGACGATAACTTTTGCACAAACCAATGAATATACACCTATTGCGTTTTTTTTATTTTTTTTAACAAAAATATATCGGCCTAAACTGATGAATAAATGCGTTTTTTTTTATATATATTTTTTTGGGGATATGTATTATAACAAAAAGTAAAAACTATTTTTTTTTTTTCAAAATTGTCGCTCTTTGTTTGTTTATAGTGCAAAGAATAAAAACCGCAGAGGTGATCAAATACAACCAAAAGAAAGCTCTATCTGTGGGAAAAAAAAGGATGTAAATTTTTGGGTACGGGTCCTGTCTGTTTTGTTTGCCAAATAAAAATAATCTTGAAGTGACCTTTATTATCCAAAAAATATCCATACATATCCACTGCTTAAAGTGGTTCTAAAGCCTAAATATTATTTTTACCGTAATGCAATCCAATTATCAATCAGTATTGCCCCCCCACCCCCCCTTTTACATACCTGAGTGCTCATTCGAACCAGCACTGGGCATGTCTGCAGCTCTTCTCTCCCCTGACTTCCATGTCTCGCTGGCTTTGCTGGGGCATTGGGAGCTATTGGCTCTCGCTGCTGTCATTCAAAGCCAGCGATGAGGGAACCTGGGGTGTGCTCATAGTCCCACAGTCTGTTTTTCAATGGACGCAGCAGCGGAGCTCGGGTGCGAATGCACACAAGTGCCCCCATGGGAAGCTGCTTCACTGGACAGTGGCACTGGACAGAGAGGAGCCAGGAGAGCCGACGGGGACCCAAGAAGAGGAAGTTTGAGGCTGTTCTGTGCAATTCCATCGCACAAAGCAGGTAGGTATAGACATATTATTTATTTTTTTAAGAAAAAAAAATACTTTATAATCACTTTAATAAGTTCTGGTCCATGTAATAGCAGTTTTACTTCTACAGAGCGCGCACCTGTGCACCGGATCACATATGTATAAGTGATCCGGCTTTTCTGGGTAGGGGCATGCATGCGTGCCACCGGTAGCTCCCTCCTGCTGTGATAAAACAGCAGGAACCCAGCAACGGGTAATGTGGACTGGATGTCTGCTGGCACCTGCTGATGATCCAGCAGAGAGGCAGAATGGCGTTCTGCTTATGTAAACAAGGCAGATCGCTGTTCTAAAAGGAGGGAAGGCATAGGTCCTGTCATACCCCCCAACTTTTTGAGATGGGAATGAGGGACACCTATCAGCAAAAGTATGCAGGCATAGGACACACCCCTAGGCATGCCCCTCTTAAAGGATAATTGTACAAAAAAAACAAGATTGGTTAAACCCACAAGTGTTTTTTAACCACTACTATTCCTTTATATTGGCTCTTGGAATTTACAAATGCAGCAATTGTGAAATCAGATGAAAGGTTTAGCTCTGGAAAACACTTTTTGATAGATAGAAATGGCTTTTTATATATGCAGGTATATAGATCAGACCAAAATGAGGGATAAATGAGGAGGAAAGAGGGACAGAGAGACATTGCTCCAAATCAGGGACAGTCCCTCGAAATTGGGAACAGATGGGAGATAGGGTCCTGTGTCTCTGCAAAGGAGGGACAAAGATCTGTCTTCCCCTAGTAAAAGCATGTTCCACTGTTTAGAAAAACACTGGCTAGAAACATAGTTAACTCTTTGATCGTCCCTGATTTTAACCCCAGTATCATTAGTACAGGGACAATGCATATATTTTTAGCACTGATCACTGTATTTGTGTCACTGGTCCCCAAAAAGTGTCAAAGTGTAAATTAGTGTCCGAATTTCGCAGTCTCGCTATAAGGCGCTGATTGGCACCATTACTAGTAAAAAAAAAAATTTAAAAATAATTTAAAAATAAATAAATAAATAAAAATATCCCATAGTTTGTAGACACTATAAGTTTAACATTTAACATACGCTTATTCCTACCTTTTTGTTATTCTGAAGAAGTCACTGCTTCTCTATGTCGATATGCTAAGTGAGTCTAAAGGGAGTGGTTTAATTATTATCAACCAGTTGCTGCACCTGCAGGGCTCTAATGAGGAAAATAGCAGGGTTTGCATCCTTTTAGACGTGATTTCCTATTGGGAGTTTCTCACTAAAAAAGGACATTTTTACTGAAGGGGATGCCAAAAATTGGACTTATCTTAGTGAAGACTTCTGGGAAAATCAGTGAGCCAAACACATGAGCAAGAAATTTGGTGGAAATGTTTCTGGTGGGCGTTCTGTATACATTCTGTGTACAGAACGCCTCCAGGTAGCCATATTGCATTGCAGTTTACAGAACACTACAGAGCTGCGGATTGAAAAGGAAAGGTAATTTTTAATAGCATCCAATCACAATATTCATTGTGTCGCAATTGTATATGCTATATTATTATTATTTTTTATTTGCTATTTTTTTGGAGTTACCCTTTAACCGCTTGCCGACCACCTCACACCGATATACATCGGCAGAAGGGCTCATACAGGGAAACTAATGTACCTGTACTTGGCCCTTTAAGAGGTGGCCAGCGGGCACACGCAGCAAGCTCTGTGAGTCAGGTCACGGGTCCTGCAGACTCAATCGCCACGGGGATACCCGTGCTCGCCTCACGGGGAGGAAGAACGGGGAGATGTTAATGTAAACAAGCATCTCCCCGTTCTGCCTAGTGACAGTGTCACTGATTTCTGCTCCCTGTGATCGGGAGCAGAGATCAGTGACGTGTCACACGTAGCCATGCCCCCCCCCCACAGCTAGAAACAGTCCCCAAGGCACACTTAACCCCTACACTGCCACCTAGTTAACCCCTTGGTTAACCCCTTCACTGCCAGTGTCATTTACACAGGAATCAGTGCATTTGTATAGCACTAATTGCTGTATGAATGACAATGGTACCAAAAATGTGTCAAAAATGTCCAATGTGTCCGCCATAATGTCGCAGTCGCGATAAAAATCGATCTTCGCCGCCATTACTAGTAAAAAAAATAGTTAATTAATAAAATGCCATAAAAATGCCATAAAACAATCCCCTATTTTGTTAACGCTATAACTTTTGCGCAAACCAATCAATAAACGCGTATTGCGATTTTTACTAAAAATATGTTGAAGAATACGCATTGGCCTAAACTGAGGGAAAAAAAATTTTTATATATATTTTTGGGGAATATTTACTATAGCAAAAAGATTTTTCTGAAATGTGTACACTGATATACCTAACAGGCATGTCTGTGTTTATAGAAGGATAAGAAAAGGGGACATTTGAGACAGTTGGGGTAAAACGGTTGTTGATTGGATTAGAAAGTCAAATCTAGCCAATCAATATGGTTGATTCACCACATGAGTTGAAATTGTTAAAGCTGTGTGCAATTTGAATGCTCAAATGATTCACAGACACCAGCTAAATGTAAACCCCTGTCAGCTTTTGTTTCTTTTTTTTTACCATTGAGGTGAAGTACCTTTACTTTACAGACAGCAATAAATATCTAAACTCATCATCCTATTGGAAACTTGGATATACTTTGACTGGTTATATAATGTACATGTATGAAGAAATTACTGATCCCAACTGGGCCCAAACTGACTGCATAATATATTCCAAGTGCAATGTCAGCTTTATATGAAATGCAACACATAATTGAATTACCATATCTACATAACAGTTGGATACAGTACATGTGAATGAATGCAATAAATTAGCACTTGTGCGTGTCTGTTCCTCCTTCACCTCAGCATGTTATAACTGAGCTGACAATAAGCAGGAAAATGTAAAAAAATTAAATAAAATCTTTTGAATCATATTATGTCTTGGTGATGGAATGGTCACAAGCTACGTGTAATGTACCTGGCGATGGAGTCTGAAGCAAAGAGATCAGTCTCCCTTACAGCTCTGGCTCAGGAGCCTTGGTAAGGAAACAGGAAATGCCAGAGCACAGAGTGGCACGAGTGCCTATAAAGTCTTCTGCCGGCAGGTTCTGATGTGCGTTAGGGTGTGCAGAGATGACTGGCTGGACGTACTCAGGTAGAAGGACCAGAGCTGGAGGCAGGCACAGGTTAGCTGACGCAGGTGCAGGTAGTAAGGCACCAAGGCAAGGTCAGACAGTCAAGGTCAGTCAGATCAAGGTACAGACATGCAGGCGTCAGAGTAGTCAGTAACAGCAAGACAGATAAACCAAGGGAGCTGGCGGAAAACTAGTCCAGAGGCAAACCAGTGATCCATACAGTCAGTGTTCAGGCAGAGTCAGGTACAGATGAGTTCGGCAACAGAGGATCAACACAGGAAGAGATGCACAGGAGTATAGTAGACAAAACAGCACTGACACAGAGGACTAGTGCAGTTTAACCACTTGCTGCCCGCTGCGAGGGCATGCAGCGTGGCAATCGCAGCTGTGCCGTTTTTCTAGGACACGGCAAGACCCTGATCTCTGTAAAGATCTGCGTTTGGACACATGTAAACACAGAAATGCTGGTAATCGGCTCTCATCGGTTCACACTGACAAAGTGTGTAGCGAGGATTGATGGTCAGCGGCATCTCCTTGCAGGGGCATCCAGACATGTAATCAGGGCACTGATCATTAGTGTCCTGATTACAATACAGTGCCACCCATCAGTGCCACCTATCAGTGCCCATAAGTGCCTCCTCACCGGGGCCCACAAGTGCCACCTCATCAGTGCCTATCAGTGCTCATTAGTGCCGCCTCATCACCGCACATCAGTGAAGGAGAAAAATTACTTATTTACAAAATTTACTGACAGAAACAAAGAAAAACATATATATTTTCTTCAAAATGTTCAGTCTTTTTTTTATAACAAATAAAAAACCCAGCAGTGATTAACCACTTCAATACCAGGCACCTTCGCCCTTTCCTGCCCAGGACAATTTTCAGCTTTCAGCACTGTCTCACTTTGAATGACAATTGCGCGGTCATGCAGCACTGTACCCAAACTAAATTTGTATAATTTTCTTCCCACAAATAGAGCCTTCTTTTGGTGGTATTTGATTACCTCTTGGGTTTTTATTTTTTGCTAAACAAACTAAAAAAGACCGACATTTTTGAAGAAAAAAACGTTTTTCTTAGTTTCTGTCATAAAATGTTGTTTTCTCCTTCACTGTTGGGCACTAATGAGGAGGCACTGATATGTAGAATTGATGGCACTGCTAGGTGGCACTGCTAGGTGGCACTGATGGGCACTGACCAGCCACACTGATGGACAGTGACTGGTGGCACTGATAGGTGGCACTGACAGATGGCAGTGATGGACACTAATAGATGGCAGTGCTGATCAGCTCTCCCTGTCAGCGCAAACTGAGGAATAATGTTTACCGACACTTCCTGGTTCACGAGATGATCAGCTGTGATTAGTCGCAGCTGATCACGTGGTAAGAAGCCTCTGTCAGAGGCTCCTTACCATGATCGGAGGTGCGGTGTGTCAGAGTGACACGCCGCGCTGCACACCCCCAGCAGGCACGCACCGGCATGTTATCCTGCTGGATATCATATGATGCCCAGCCGAGATAAAAGAACCACCGTCCGGCCATCAATCTGCTATGGGCAGGAAGTGGTTAAATACCACCAAAAGAAAGCTCTGTTTGTGTAAAGAAAATGATAATAATTTCACATGGTTGCAGTGTAGCATGACAGCGCAATTGTCATTCAAAGTGTGACAGCGCTAAAAGCTACAAATTGGCCTGGCCAGGAAGAGGGTGAAAGTGCCCTGTAGACAAGTGGTTAAATAGCACACCTGGCACCAATGCGCATGCTCACACTCTTGTGCATGCGCATGTACCCGTCACTTGGCCATGGGCAGGGGTTCTTAGGCTTATGCGCCTGCGTGTGTATGCAGATGTCTTCCCTGATACTATGCAAGATGGCCCTATCCCTCACAATGCTATGATAGTATGTTGTGCTCAATTTTGAGTAACTAATTTTTGTTAATAGTTGGATTCATGGACCTTTTGCCAATTAGAATTAGTGAATGTAGATGTCAAACTATGCCTACAGCATTTGAAATTATTTATATAAGTTGTGCTATGCACTTTTTCCAATTCAGTGCTTATTTAAAATAAATGGTCCTCTGCAGCACCTGGAAACATTGCAGTTTCTTTGCAGGACAATCATCAGGTGATCTGTTCAAGGTGAGATATCTGCCCATCATCCCTTACATCTCTGGACCAGTAGGGATTTGTTGCCTTTTTGATTGTCAATTGATGGTCAGGCATGCAGAGAATATCTACAATGCTGGAAAATCTCTGTGCCTTAGAAACTGATTCTGGATCATGGAATTGCTCCTATTTTTGCCTAGTTAAGTCTAACTGGGGGCAGCAGCAATGTTGTTCTATATAAATATAAATCCTGTATAATAATAATTAATTTTATGTGAGGGTATGCTTCTATGAAAACTGTAAAGAATCACTTCCCCTGAAGTCTAGAGTATGAAATGCCTTTTTTTTAAATGGTAAAGGATAGTGGAGCACAGCATTAGCAAGGCATTACAACAGTAGATGGACCTCCCAGATGAAATAATGTACACAGTCTCTTTATGGATTAATAGGCCTCTTGCATTTTTTAAAAAAAACAGGGAAAAGCTGCTGTGTGTTTCAGGTACCAGCCTACTTGCTGCTATTACTTTCACTAGATTCCTTAACACTTTGAATATCTTGATTGTGTGTAGAGGGAACACCAACTTTACCTCAGCTACAAGCACATCTAACAAACTTATTTTTTGGTGGTATCTTGGGGCAACTCAGTGCTTGACAGCTGGAATAGAGCTGTTAAGACATAATATTTAGGAACCCAATGGTTAATGATTCTTTAACAGATGAGCAATTTTATCAGCCTGATATTATAAATAGCCGTCCAATTATTTATTTATTTTTAGCAATGGAAGCCTCAATTTTTACTCAACGTTTAATAGTTTTTTAGGCTGCTGTAGAAATAGATTGCTAGTTCTATAAAAGTATTTCAGCTAAACTGACCTCCATTTGTCCTTAGAAAATTGTGGTGTTAGGAAATAGTTAGGAAATAGGTGTTCAACGCACGAACCAAAAAAAATAATAATAATAATACATTTTGTCAAAACAAACCTCTATTATTTTTCTCAAAAATACAGCTATCTATGGTTATAAATTGTTGGCTCTTTAACCAGTTGCCGACCGCCGCACGACGATGTACGTCGACAGCATGGCACGGGCAGGCATATGGGCGTACATGTACGTCCCTGCCTTCCCGCGGGTCGGGTGCCTGCGGCGGTCGGTTTTCGTCCGGGAGCGATCCGGGACGAGGGGGCGGCCATTCATTCATGGCCACCCCCTCGCGATCGCTCCCGACGAATAGAAATCCCCCGTGACATCACTTCCTCTCCTGTAATGTAAACACAGGAGAGGAAGTGATGTATTCTCTCCTCCGTGTCGGTATTTTTCGTTCCGACACGGAGGAGAGCGGATCGGTGAGTTGCACCAACACTCTACACACACAGTAGAACATGCCAGGCACACTCACACCCCCCCCGATCACCCCCCCCAATTACCCCTGCCCCCCAGTCACAGTGACACCAATGTCATTTTTTTTTTTTTTGCATTGGTGTCATTTGTGACTGTAATAACTGTTAGGGCAGTTAGGGTTAGCCCCCTTTAGTTCTAATGTACCCCCCTAACCCCCCCAATAAAGGTTTAACCCCGTGATCACCCCCCGTCGCCAGTGTCACTAAGGCTGGGTTCACATTGCAGCGGTTTATGAGAACGAATGTGATTCGCACCGCACTGCAGTGCAAATCACATCCGATCTCTGTGCGATTCGAGTTCAGCCATTCGCCGCACCCGCCACACCCGCCGCACCCACCGCAAATTCGCACGGGACCCTTTTTTTGGCCCGCAGCAGAATCGGATCGCATGGGTGTTCACACCATGCGATCCGAGTTTGCAGATCGGACTGCGATATGCGAACTGATCTGGGGGTGTCAGTAACATTTCACTGACACTCCCAGCAGTTCGCATAGGGCAGTGTGAACTGCCGCCGGGAGGCATGCGATGCGGGAACCCGCCGCGGATTCGTGGCGTTTCCGCATCGCTCCAGTGTGAACCCAGCCTAATAAGCGATCATTTTTCTGATCGCCGTATTAGTGTCACAGGTGACGCTAGTTAGGCAGGTAGGTATTTAGGTTCGCCGCAGCTTTTTATAGCGCCAGGGACCCCCATATACTACCGCATAAAGCCCCCCTGATTGCCCCCTAGTTAACCCTTTCACCAGTGATCACCATATAACTGTTACAGGTGACGCTGGTTGGTTAGTTATTTTTTTATAGTTTCAGGGCACCCGCCATTTATTACCTAGTCTCACTAGTGTACCCCTAAATTTAGGGGTGTCTACTTTCCAAAATGGGGTCATTTGGGGGGGGTTTGTGCCATCTTGGCATTTTATGGCCTTCAAAACTGTAACGCCCTTAGAAAGCCTGAAGGCGGTGCTTGGTTTTCGGGGCCCCGTACGCGGCTAAGCTCCCAAAAAGTCCCACATATGTGGTATCCCCGTACTCAGGAGAAGCAGCAGAATTTATTTTGGGGTGTTATTTCACATATGCCCATGGCATGCGTGAGCAATATATCATTTAGTGACAACTTTGTGAAAAAAAAAAAAAAAAAAAAAAAGTTTGTAATTTTCCCGCAACTTGTGGCAAAATATAAAATATTCCATGGACTCAACATGCCTCTCAGCAAATAGCTTGGGGTGTCTACTTTCTAAAATGGGGTCATTTGTGGGGGTTTTGTGCCATCTTGGCATTTTATGGCCTTCAAAACTGTAATAGGTAGTGAGAAGTGAACTCAAAAATTTACGCCCTTAGAAAGCCTGAAGGCGGTGCTTGGTTTTCGGGGCCCCGTACGCGGCTAGGCTCCCAAAAAGTCCCACATATGTGGTATCCCCGTACTCAGGAGAAGCAGCAGAATTTATTTTGGGGTGTCATTTCACATATGCCCATGGCATGCATGAGCAATATATCATTTAGTGACAACTTTGTGAAAAAAAAAAAAAAAAAAAAAAGTTTGTAATGTTCCCGCAACTTGTGGCAAAATATAAAATATTCCATGAACTCAACATGCCTCTCAGCAAATAGCTTGGGGTGTCTACTTTCTAAAATGGGGTCATTTATGGGGGTTTTGTGCCATCTTGGCATTTTATGGCCTTCAAAACTGTAATAGGTAGTGAGAAGTGAACTCAAAAATTTACGCCCTTAGAAAGCCTGAAGGCGGTGCTTGGTTTCGGGGCCCCGTACGCGGCTAGGCTCCCAAAAAGTCCCACATATGTGGTATCCCCGTACTCAGGAGAAGCAGCAGAATTTATTTTGGGGTGTCATTTCACATATGCCCATAGCATGTGTGAGCAATATATCATTTAGTGACAACTTTGTGTAAAAAAAACAAAAAAAATTTTTTTTTTGTCATTATTCAATCGCTTGAGGCAAAAAAATAAAATATTCAATGGGCTCAACATGCCTCTTATCAATTTCCTTAGGGGGTCTACTTTCCAAAATGGGGTCATTTGGGGGGGTTTTGTACTGCCCTGCCAATTTAGCACCTCAAGAAATGAGATAGGCAGTCGTAAACTAAAAGCTGCGTAAATTCCAGAAAATGTACCTTAGTTTGTAGATGTGACAACTTTTGCGCAAACCAATAAATATACAATTATTGACTTTTTTTTTACCAAAGACATGTGGCTGAATACATTTTGGCCTAAATGTATGACTAAAATTGAGTTTATTGGATTTTTCTAATAACAAAAAGTAGAAAATATCATTTTTTTTCAAAATTTGCGGTCTTTTTACGTTTATATCGCAAAAAATAAAAATCGCAGAGGCAATCAAATACCATCAAAAGAAAGCTCTATTTGTGGGAAGAAAAGGACGCAAATTTTGTTTGGGTACAACATTGCATGACCGCGCAATTACCAGTTAAAGCAGCGCAGTGCCAAAGTGTAAAAAGACCTCTGGTCATTTACCAGCAAAATGGTCCGGTCTGAAAGTGGTTAAAGATCACAAGTGAGGTATGATGCCAAAAAAAAAATCTTCTAATTTTAGTAAAATACTACAGCTTGTAACAGGCTGCTTTGTGAAATTGGGTATTAGTACCTGGACATAAAAAAAGGCAACATCATTTTTCATAAGTAGCTATTAGTGTATTAAATTTACTTTAACTTGACTATAACCCCAACCCTACCACTGACTGTCCCTGTAACTCTAGCCCTAACACTATCCACCACCTTTAACTTTAACTCTAATCCTACGTATTGCCCACACACTTAAGTTTACCTTACCTGCAACACTAATCCTTATTCTAACCCTCCCTATGATGCCACCTCTAACCCTCCCCATAGCTGTGGCCCTTACACTATCACTTCCTTTAAATCTAACTCTAACCCTTCTTACTATTCAAAATGTAATGCTAACCCTCCCTGTAACCTCAACACTAACTCTAAAACTCCCTATAACCCAACCCTAACACATTCTGTAATGGTGACCCTAACACTAGCATTCTCTGTAAACTAACCCTAACACTTAGCTTCTTTGTAACCCTAACGGTGATCTAAATAATTTAACATTTAATCCCTTTTTTTATATGATCACCTCTACAAAATGTATGAAAAGACACCTCTATTTATGTAAAAAGTACAAATATTATTACATTGATTTTGAAAATATATTGATAGCCCTGGGAATTAGAAAGGTATTTTGTCCAAATAAGTTTTTCTCTTTATCCAAAAGCTGTAAATATAGGCTTATAATCTGTCATATCCACCTTATTACCAACACACTAACCTTTCCAACACTCTTCTTTCATCGCACCACTAGAAATGACAGCCAGGGTTTTTTTTTGTATGGTAGGAGTACACCTACTGTACACATCAGCCCCTACTGACCGCCTGCTACAGAAGGCAAGTAAACCATTTACTTGGTCAGATGGGATTCTAGGGATGGTGGAGAGGTCTGTTAATATGGCAGCAAAATACCAACTCTAACCCATGTCTAAATAATTCTGTAAGTCACAGAAGAAGTGAGGATAACGAGTGCTAGTGCAAAAAAAAAACAGACAGATTTGACATCATAGATTCTAACTCTAACTATAGGACATACTGTAGTAGTAGAGAATAATTTTTCTCCTACATTTTTTTAACAGAATATATATAGGAGAAACATTATTCTCTACTACTACAGTATGTCCTATAGTTAGAATTTATTAGAAAAAAAAAATATATATATAGATATATATATATATATATATATATATATATATATATATATATATATCAACACGGAAATGCTAAGGTTACTAAGCACCGTATTTTAAATGTTCTTTGAAAAGACTTGAGTATGTTATAGTTACACTAAGTATATCGTTTTTTTTATAGAAAATACTTTCACTATACATGCTCACTCCTAACAATATGTAGTTCTAGGTTTTTCTTTTTTTTTCTTTGAGTTGACAAATTAAATAGCTTAACATTTAGCTTAACATTTTGTCATACATTACTTTACTTTACGTTTCCAGTCTTATCTCCTATGCTTTTTAGCATCATTTATGTTACATCTCAAACGTTCAAAAGGGGGAGCTAGCACCCTACTATATATTGCAGCTAACAGAAGCACAGATGTGAAGTATAAGGGTGAATGTTGTTATTACACATTTTAAGAGTGTTTTTTGTTACATTCTAAAAATAAATAAAATATATACAAAAGTCCAAAATGTGCTAGCAGTTAATTCTTCAAAAGGCAATTGACCTTCATTTTTTTTTGACAAATTGTGTCCTCAATTAAGAACTTTCAAAACAGTCATTTTATTTATATGTGATTTCTTTTTTCTTTGTGCACTATAGAGTACAATCGTATTACAGTACAATATTCTTTCAGCCACTTGATTGCAGTTTTTTTTTCTGTGTATTTATTAATTTTATATGTAATATTTTTGGGTCTTTTTAGCCTGAATAATTTTGAAAAATAAATTAATCTATTTTCTTGGGAAACAAATTCTCTACTCCCTGTTAGAAAAGTCAAATTTCACATTTATGACTGTATACCAGAACTGTTCCTCATCAACTAAGGCTCTTTCAAAATAATCATCCATATCCCCCCTCCTAAAACCAGTTACTGTAGTAACCACAACCTTAATTTTATTGATTACTGAAAAAATATCAGCAGTTGTCTTGAAAGACCATTTAAAAGGGGCACATTATAATCTTTAACGTGGGTCCAAATCCAAGGGAAAAATGTAATATATTGCAGCTTTCCAATTCCCAAAGGTGGTGGCTGCATTCATTTTATTTTTTCCACTTTATTCTTCATTTTTACCAGGTTGTCTTGGTAATAACACACTTTCTGTCCTGGGGTGACAACCCTTACTGACCACTGTATGCATGGAAGAGCAGTATTGTCAACCTAGAACATAAAGTGTGCTAGCACTAAAGAACACCCCCTCCTCATCTTTATAACATAGGGGTAGCATGCTGTAGTTAAAAAAAATAAATAGGCAGGGAAATTTTGCAGCAGAAATGTTATAAGCCTATTTAATTTCTGGCAGGATCAAAAGATCGTTTTTCACTTATTCAGATATAAAAAAACAATTTCAGTGCTATATTTAAAAGGCCATAATGGCGAAAATAAGAGAAGGGATTAAATCACCTATCAGGTTTTTATTAGTCTGTGTCTCCATTAGGGAGATTTATCCTATGTGTGTCCTGTTTACCATCATTGAAAGTAAAAGAAAATCTAAATTTTTAGGTTGTCCCTAGGAAAGTAATAGAGGGAACATCTTTCAACAGGAATGCTAGTTCTAGTAATCTAAGGGCCCAAAGGGATTCCCTTAATTTGCAGGGATGTCCTCGTACTTCCTTTTTTGGCTATGGGACAGGAAGTGAAGGTAAATCTGGGACATAGATGGCAAAAAGAATGAAAAACTGACAGGGTTTTAATCTTCCCTTAAGCCCCATACACACTATCAGATTTTACTATTTACCTGAGAGAGGGTATTTTATTGTGGCTTAAAGGCCAACATTAAAAATACACAAATCTTTTCATTAACATGCTGTGGGTGTTGAACTACAATGTTCATTTGTATTTTGTGACACTACATCAGCTTGTAGATGGCACTGTTTATAGGTGTGTAGCTGCATCTATGTCTTTCCTTTGTATGATAAAGTTTCCTGTATCCAGTAAAGCAGCAAAGCCCATTTGTACTGTGCACTGTCTGTTCTGCAGGGCTATGTACAGAATTTCTAACAGTGGCAATGCCTTTACCTGTGAAGCTAGAGAGCATTATCATGTAGTACTACCATCACTGAATGGCAGATCCCGAGCTGGATTCTGGTTGTAAACAAACCAACTGGGAATCTTGGGTGAGGTTATTAACCAAATGTGGTCATGACCATATTTGGCTAATGGCACCAACCATTATCACTGCCCAGCATGTCTACAAACAGAAAACAGCCAAGGACCTATCATTTGTACCAGGAGTACTGGTGGTACAGTGTGGTCAGGTGATGGGTTGTTGTGGTGGTGTGAAAAAATAATTCAGCAGCATAGATCTGGCAGTGGGTTATCATGATTGATAAGGATCTATGCTGGACAATGTATTTAACATTGGGTTTATATCAGGGGACTTAGATAATTTTTTTTATTTTTTAGTAAACAACTTTTTTTATGGTGTTGGTGCTTTTATTTACTTTTTATGTATTTTGTTTGTGAATAAGAAACAAGAAGTAGTAAGTATTGCCCTGCACTCATTCACCTGGGTGATGGCCTTCTGGGGCCTCCCTTATTTTAGAGGAGCTTTAAGATTCCAATAAGCCCCCTCCCACAAAGCCCCACATCCCTTAGGGTGGCAGAATGTGGGGAAAAGGCCTTTGTCCCCTCAGCATGCAAACAAGATGGGTGGACACATGCTTACTACCACCCTTTCCTGGCCACCCAGGCTGAACGCCTGGATAAGGGTCTTTTATGAATATTTAGGGGAACCTCACAACAAATACACATGTTTATAAACAGTGCATACAGTCTAGGTGGCCAGGAAAGGGAGGGCAGTGCTTCCATACCTTCTACCAGACCAGGCCAAACATTTGGAGGTAAACTTACAAGGAGGGGACAGTAAAGCCTCCTTTCCTTTCTAAGGCACCTTGCCCCCATGAATAAACCTCTGATGTAAACCCAAAGTCAATCACACTGTACAATGATGTAGATCCTCGTCAATTATGAAGATTTTGACCTGTCAACACAACAGCCCAATGCCATCTGTCATGCTACCATCACAAAAAGACAGATCCCCAGCCCACAGACCTGGAATCTGTCAATTTTCTGCAGCAGTGTTCCTGCAAAATGAAAGACCTCTGGGCAAACTGGGCAAATACAGCCAGTGTGTTAGCTCATTCGCTGAACTGTATACAGGCTGGCTTTGGGTCAAACTCATGCCAAACCAAAATCTGAAGCCTCTCTACTTGTAAAGGGTAAGAGCAACACTCAATAATTTTTGAAAAGATAAAAATAAACCTCATATTTACCATGTGCCTATTACAAAAAAAAAACAAAAAAAAAAAACAATATTAAAGTAAACCTGTTGCTTTGGGAATAGGTGGGCTCAATTATAATTTTATTGGCTTATGTGGGGCTATGTAGCATGTGTTATTAAATAACATCTGTGCTCATGGCTGTATTTAGATGTATTTTATGTGTTCTGTTATTTTTTTAAATAAAGGTAATGCTTAATGTGCTGTTGGAGGTCTGCTCTATGTGCACCCCTACTGTTCAACTGTAAAGACCACCAACTAAGAGAAAGGTGAAGTGTTCCCAGAACAATTAGGACTCTTCTGATTCCTGTCACCATCTATTAAACCCCTTTCTCCCTACTATTCTCTTGGTGAATTTAGGTGGTGTATAGATGAGGAGAACAAAAGAGATACCACTGCCTAGCAATTAGCATCAACATTATCAGCCATCTATGCAACATCCTTCAATTAGCTACACCTGATTGGCAGCCGCAATTGAAGAAGTACACATGGCAGACTTTCCATTGTCAGCCAGCAACAGGAAGTGCTGTTACTGCCATGATCTCCAGGTAAGAAACTTTGCAACAGCTTCACAAAAAATAGTTTGATGAAGAAAACTTTATACAGTAAGACAAAATGCCAAACACGCTTAAATAGTTATTTTGAGTTTGCATGCACTTTACCAACTGTCTTGAAACACATTCATATTTTTTTTTTTTTTGGAACTGAATCCTGGAAATGAAAAGATGTGTGGATGGATTGGGATTTCTTAAATGTCTTATTTGTCCTGGTCATGGTATGAAGTAAGCACATCAATGGAACATGTTCTCTAATATTGTAGAAGCAGTGTTGTAAACCTACCAGATTGAAATTGACTGACAAAACCCAGTTTTTACTGGCATTTCCAAAAGTTACAAAATTACAGTATTATGTGCAAATTTCAGTATTTAGGCTACAAACAAGTACAATATGCAATTTGCAATGTGATAGAAGGTAGATATTGAGGGAAAAACATATTTCTTATTTTATTTTTGATATAGTAAGTAAGTAGCCCATGGACAGTACACAGGAGGGCATGGCATTACAATGGGCAGGCACACACATGAAATTGACTCTCACAGTGACACTGACAGCAGTGTGCAGAAGCACAGAA
Source organism: Lithobates pipiens (assembly GCF_037356315.1). Taxonomy (NCBI): domain Eukaryota; kingdom Metazoa; phylum Chordata; class Amphibia; order Anura; family Ranidae; genus Lithobates; species Lithobates pipiens. The sequence continues at coordinate 518,467,326 of NW_027507758.1, forward strand.
GATGATGACACCTCACCAACACGACACATCCTCTCCTGAGTCACAGTGGCATTCTCTGTCCTCGCCATGTGGTCCCTTCAGTCCACTCCAGTCCAAATAGCACTGACAGTCCCACTCCTGGCTTGCTTTGCTGCCATTCCGCAGACCAGCATACAAGGATAAGATCGCTCTGCATCACAGCCATATTTATTACTGGCAACCTTTTCCTGTCAATGGAATTTACCGGCAGGAAAAATGTGCCCATTTTTTACTGGCTGCCCATAAAAATACTGACTCTGTGTAGAGGTTCCACTGCTTACCCAAGTAGCTTCTTCAGCTCTACTTAGATAAATCAATTAGAACTGAAGGAAATACTTGCATGAGCAGTGAAACTTCTTCTACAACTGAGTGGACAGCACAGTGGTCACGTAATCTCCCCGGCTGATGTCAGAGGGGGATCTTGACCCCTTCTGCTGTAGCCTGAAATGAACTGAAATAAGGTACTTAGAGGCATAATTTTTCACAGATATGTACACAGTGTAGTATGGCTTTTGTAGAACAGAGGGGCTGGCAGTAATCTTTCTTTAAGTTTATGACCACTTTGAATTTAGCCAACGCAAAAGTTCACGGACTGCACCTTTGAATGATAATATGCATTGAATATGGAGAAAGGGCGAAATGTGACTGAACGCTGAACTTCAAGCAAACTGATGAACACTCACGTGACACACTTGTAGGGATCTGATGCACTCTACTGTCTGTATTTGTGTGAGGCTGCTATGGAAACCTCAGAAGAAGAAAGTGGAGAGAGAAGGTCTGAGACACATGTCCTGTCCCTGTTTCTGAACCCCGGCCAGAATAGAAAGATTACTAGTTAGGTGCTCCTATGTTTAATAGTCTACTATTGTTGAGAGGCAGAGAGAGAGAGACTGGTGACAGAAACATCTCTGTCCCATTGTTAATATCACACAGTGACAGATACAGTGGTGTGAAAAAGTGTTTGCCCCCTTCCTCATTTCCTGTTCCTTTGCATGTTTGTCACACTTAAGTGTTTCGGAACATCAAACCAATTTAAACAATAGTCAAGGACAACACAAGTAAACACAAAATGCAATTTGTAAATGAAGGTGTTTATTATTAAAGGTGAAAAAAAATCCAAACCATCATGGCCCTGTGTGAAAAAGTGATTGCCCCCTAAACCTAATAACTGGTTGGGCCACCCTTAGCAGCAACAACTGCAACCAAGCGTTTGCGATAACGTGCAATGAGGCTTTTACAGCGTCCTGGAGGAATTTTGGCCCACTCATCTTTGCAGAATTGTCCTAATTCAGTTACATTAGAGGGTTTTCGAGCATGAACGGCCTTTTTAAGGTCATACCACAACATCTCAATAGGATTCAGGTCAGGACTTTGGCTAGGCCACTCCAAAGTCTTCATTTTGTTTTTCTTCAGCCATTCGGTGGTGGACTTGCTGGTGTGTTTAGGATCATTGTCCTGCTGCAGAACCCAAGTTCGTTTCAGCTTGAGTACACGAACAGATGGTCGGACATTCTCCTTCAGGATCTCTTGGTAGACAGCAGAATTCATAGTTCCTTTTATCACGGCAAGTCTTCCAGGTCCTGAAGCAGCAAAACAGCCCCAGACCATCACACTACCACCACCATATTTTACTGTTGGTATAATGTTCTTTTTATGAAATGCAGTGTTCCTTCTACGCCAGATATACTTGGACACACACCTTCCAAAGAGTTCCACTTTTGTCTCATCGGTCCACAGAATGTTGTCCCAAAAGTCTTGGGGATCATCAAGATGTGTTGTGGAGAAATTGAGACGAGCTTTGATGTTCTTTTTGCTCAGCAGTGGTTTTCTCCTTGGAACTCTGCCATGCAGGCCATTTTTGCCCAGTCTTTTCCTGATGGTGGAGGCATGAACGCTGACCTTAACTGAGGCAAGTGAGGCCTGCAGTTCCTTGGACGTTGTTGTGGGGTCTTTTGTGACCTCTTGGATGAGTCGTTGCTGCGCTCTTGGGGTAATTTTGGGCGGCCAGCTACTCCTGGGAAGGTTCACCGCTGTTCCATGTCTTCGCCATTTGTGGATAATGGCTCTCACTGTGGTTCGCTGGATTCCCAAAGCTTTGGAAATGGCTTTATAACCCTTTCCAGACTGATAGATCTCAATTACTTTCTTTCTCAATTGTTCCTGAATTTCTTTGGGTCTCGGCATGATGTGTAGCTTTTAAGGATCTTCTGGTGGACCTTACTGTGTCAAGCAGCTCCTATTTAAGTGATGCCTTGATTGTGAACAGGTGTGGCAATAATCAGGCCTGGGTGTGGCTAGAGAAATTGAACTCAGGTGTGGACAACCACAGTTATAGTATGTTTTAACAAGGGGGGCAATCACTTTTTCACACAGGGCCATGATGGTTTGGATTTTTTTTCACCTTTAATAATAAACACCTTCATTTACAAATTGCATTTTGTGTTTACTTGTGTTGTCCTTGACTATTGTTTAAATTGGTTTGATGTTCCAAAACACTTAAGTGTGACAAACATGCAAAGGAACAGGAAATGAGGAAGGGGGCAAACACTTTTTCACACCACTGTAGCTAGGTCTGTGCCATTGTATGTGTGTAGAGATCACCTTCCATTATAGTAGTAGGTTAGGCATCTGATGGCCACATCTGGTAGTTAGAGGTCAGACTGCATGACAAATTAGACACTAATAGGGACTAAGCACAGAGTAGGCTGACTCTGAGCTCCAGTGCTATGCCACAGTTTTTGATAGTGAAAAGCTGTGTTCCAGGCTAGGTGGACAATGGCTGATGGGTCTCCTCATCACCGCAAATCTTGTCTTCAGGTCCCTGACACCAAGATGAATGCCACATTGTGATCATCGTCAGGGGACCCTGCAAATGGACTTTGCTGCAAGATTCACCTGGAGGTATCTATATTAATAACTATACAGTTTATACCTGGATATCTGAATACAATTCCACCTAGACTCTTGCTGGGCTCTTTGCTGATAATACCTGCTTGTGCATTGGGTGTATATACTATAATTAATATTTTCTTATTCCTAGATTGTAAGCTCTAATGAGCAGGGCCCTCTTTTTCATCCTGTATTGAATTGTACTATAACTGTACTGTCTGCCCTCATGTTGTAAAGTTCTGTGCACGCTGTTAGCACTATATAAACCCTATATGATAATAATATTTAGCTTGTATTATTTCTTTACATATACATCTATATTCTATACTGTCCTGTGTGGAAATAAAACAGACCTGATTTTTCTTTGCTGAAGTTAAGAAGTAAATTCAGTCCCCTTTAGCTTTGGCCCTGCACCCCTCCAGTGCTGCCATCATTGTTAGTCTGGCGCATGCTTATATGTGCTGAAGGACCTGACAGAACCCTGTGAGACATCTGGGGAGGTTGGAGCTGGGATGGCATGTATGGAAGTTCCAACCCTTGGTGGGTCTGCACATGCATGCCGCACAGTAACCAGAGAGCAAACCTCATTCTCGCAGCACAAAAATGCTATAAAGTTAAAAAAATATCAAAATGTGAGAGAGGGAAAGCATGAAAGGAAGGTTGAACTAAGTTTTTATTTAGGGTGAAGATCTGATTTTAAGAGAAGCAGCGTGATGGGCTAATCTCTCCATCACTCTGCTCTCCCCCTTCTATCACAATTATCTTGTACTGCAGCACAACTGACTGACTAAAAGCTGCTGATACCAAGCTACATTCAGGTACTCTGCTGCATTCATTTGTGTCTTTTTTTTATCTGCCAGGTGTTCAGCTTTAAAGTGAAATTCTTGGAAGTTAAAAAAACATTCAAATTTGTGTTGATGCTTATATTGATATTTGATTTCTGTTAGGAAGGTTTTTCTGTGAATCCAACACTGGATATAGCATAGGAAGTGATATGAAATCTCCCCAAAGTGAGGGTGAAACCACTTTTTATCAAATTTCACTTGATCTGGTAGTTACATTGGAAGATTTCACCTTGCCTCCATCCCTTCCTTATATCCAAAATTTAGCTGTTTTTTTTTTAAATACAGTTTTCTACTTTGATTATTTACAGAATTGTATGTGAACATTCTCTACAGAGTTGCATGTCAGCACACAGCTGGTAAGAGAAGTAGTAGTCAAGTAAGGACGTCATGATATCAACTTGGACTGCCTCAAGAATAAAATATTTTCTTTATCACCCTAGTTACTGCCAAATGGCTTGCAATCTCCATAATTGTATGTCTGTTTTTTTGTTTATGACGATAGTGATAGTGATAGTGACGGGCATTCAAGACTCGGTGACACTAGCTTAGATGCAAACTGGAACTCACTTTATTGAAAACTCACACAGAATTTATAGCTTAGAATTACCCTAAGGAACAACCAACATAATCATTAAGCTAATTAAACAAATAGCCACCTAGGTGACTCAGTGCCCACCTAGATTGTTTGTCATCAAACACACAACCATGGATACAAAGTACAGTAAACATTATCGTAAGCATAAACACCCCACAATGGTTCTGTAACAAGGTAAAATGGTCACGATATCAATCACATCTTTAAGAGATGTTCAGACAGACAGAAAAAATAGGTGACTAAATTAACAATGGGGATACAAACCTAGGAGGCACACCTACTTAACAATAAACACATAACAAACAGTGATCCCACCTTAGACTGGCCGGCAACAGTCTACAACAGTCTATGAGACAAACTCACAAAATGTTCCAGCAGTCTGAAAAAGTGGAACTAATTTATCTTCATAGAGGGATATTGTTGATAAATATTTCTGTCTTAAGTGAAGGAGCCTCTCCAACCCACTCTGCAGGAGGGCCACCATTTTCCCCTCTGACCAGTAAAATGTACAATATTAATATTACACCTTTCCATCCACTCCAGAAGGGTTGCTTTATGGTCCTTATTCAGAGATTAAATCCAAGCCTCGCTATCAGCGTTTATCACGTGGTTGCCCATCATTAGAGAATAATATGCTCTTTCCATGGGCCATAATCAGTGAGTAAGAGGCTTGCCCTTAGTCCCCTCCAAAAGCCGCTGTCCCAGTTGCGTCTGTCATTAACTATAATTCCCAATGCGAGCCAGCTATGTATATAGAGAGAGCTGCATTTGTCAAAGGCTGAATACTGAAGAACTCTCTCTTTGTTGTGAGGCAACTGAGGTGTTCAAATCACTGCTCCTGTATGGACCCTAAAGTGAATATAGCCTGCTGTTTACAAAAGAGTTATTGCAGTATTGATTTTATTCTTTTCTAAATTATTTTTGCTGCTTTTCTAGACTACCAGGTTTAACCTATTTTCTATTATTCTACCCAAACAGATGCAAGGAAATAAAAAAGAAAAAGTGGAAAAGGATTTTGCTTGAACAGGTCTGGATGATAGTAGTCAGCGTAGCTTCCCCTCATTTACTAAGCTCTGGAGCAACTACACTTGTAAAGCCTATTTGTCTTTAGTAAATCAACCCCAATTTTCTAATGAACTGTGATTGAACTAATCCTTTACTTACTTATTTATGAACTTATTTATGAAAGCATCCTCTAGCTTTCTCCCAGTTTTATACTCGCCTGTCCTACTGGACATGGATTGCTGAAACCATGTCCTGTGGTCTGATGAGACCAAGATAAACGTATTTGGTTCAGATTGTGTCAAACGTGTGTGGCGAAAATAAGGTGAGGAGTACAAAGACAAGCGTGTCTTGCTTACAGTCAAGTATGGTGGTGGGAGTGTCATGGTTTGGGGCTGCATGAGTGCTGCCGGGACTGGGGAGCTACAGTTCATTGAGGGAACCATGAATGCCAACATGTATTTTGACATACTGAAGCAGAGCATGAGCCTCTCCCTTTGGAGATTGGGCCTGCAGGACAGTATTCCAACATAACGACCCCAAACACAACTCCAAGAAGACACTTGCCTTGCTAAAGAAGCTGAGGGTAAAGGTGATGGATTGGCCAAACATGCCTCTAGACCTAAACCCTATTGAGCATCTGTGGGGCTTCCTCAAACGGATGGTGGAAGAGTGCAAGGTCTCTAACATCCACCAGCTCCGAGATGTCTTCATGGAGGAGTGGAAGAGGACTCCAGTGGCAATCTGTGAAGCTCTAGTGAACTCCATGCCCAAGAGGGTTAAAGCAGTGCTGGAGAATAATGGTGGCCCTACAAAATATTGACACTTTTGGCTCAATTTAGATATTTTCAATTAAGTGAAGAGCACTAAGGGGGCAGAAAAACAGGGTTGGAGAGCACAGGGGCTGGAGAGGACTGGGGGGTACAAAGAGCAGGGGGGAGTGGAGAGCAATGGGGGGAGCATGAGAGAACCAGTGGGGGCCAGAAAGAACAGGGGTGGAGAGAACCGTGGGGGGCGCTGGAGAGTGTGGTGGGGGAGGAGATCACTGGGGCGGGCAGGGAGCAGAAGGTGAAGTGGAGGGGGGCAGGGAGCACAAGGTGAAGTGGAGGGGGGCAGGGAGCACAAGGTGTACTGGAGGGGGGCAGGAAGCACAAGGTTAACTGGTGCGGGCAGGGACCACAAGGTGAACTGGGGGCGGGCAGAGAGCACAAGGTGAACTGGAGGGGGGGCAGGGAGCACAGGGTGAACTGGGGGGGGCAGGGAGCACAGGGTGAACTGGAGGGGGGGCAGGGAGCACAGGGTGAACTGGGGGGGGGCAGGGAGCACAGGGTGAACTGGGGGGGGGCAGGGAGCACAGGGCGAACTGGGGGGGGGGCAGGGAGCACGGTGTGAACTGGGGGGGGGGGGGCAGGGAGCACAGGGTGAACTGGGGGGCAGGGAGCAAAGGGTGAACTGGAGGGGGGCAGGGAGCACAGGGTGAACTGGAGGGGGGCAGGGAGCACAGGGAGAACTGGGGGGGGGGCAGGGAGCACAAGGTGAACTGGAGGGGGGCAGGGAGCACAGGGTGAACTAACTGGAGGGGGCAGGGAGCATCTTTTGCCAGACAAGACTGATCCTAGGCCATCACTATCTTGTCTTCCCTACACACTTCCTTCCAGGCTGTGGCTCTGGTGTTAGAATTGTGGCAGGGGTGGAGGAGGAGGAGAAGGAGGAGGCCCATGGTTCAACTCACAAACGTGGCTTTGGCTTGTGAGTTCGCCCCTCAACCCCTTATTTAGGGCTTGCAAGATCACTTCCTCACATAAGAGGCGTTGGCCCTCCTCCATATCCAGAATTTTGCATGCTGCCATGTAGGCATAGTCCTCTTGAACACTGAGGGGGTTTCTGAGGGCTGCAGTAGTCTTCAGAAATTGGCCATTTGCTGCCTCCTTCAGGCACTTTTTTGTGGAAGGCCAAGGGGAGTGACCGGGCAGGTTACTTGGCCCAACCACCTCCTTGCTGCCACTTTCCATGGCCTCCTCCTGGCTGAGGCTTTCCTGTGTCTGAAAAAGGGACATCGTTTTATTTTTGGGTTATCACACACAATTTTCAGCTCATGACTGTTGCAAATTGAATGTTACCCTGTTTCCCCGAAAATAAGACCTAGCGTGATTGTCGGTGATGGCTGCAATATAAGCCCTACCCCCCAAATAAACCCTACCTTGTTTCCCAGAAAATAAGCCCTACCCTGAAAATAAGCCCTACAAGGACTTTAACTAGGGCTTATTTAGGGGGGGGGGTAGGGCTTATATTGCAGCCATCACTGACAATCACGCTAGGTCTTATTTTCGGGGAAACAGGGTAATAAATAGAAAAGACTATCATTCTGACCCCAGCATTTTTCATTCTTGTCACAAGCCTTTGTGGCCACTACTGTCTATTGATATGTAAAACACTTTGTGGAATCATAAATGAGTTATCAAAACTAACGTATATTTAACATCAATAATTTGACAACCAGAAATATTTTGAAGAATGCTATACCTGACTCAAGCTGGGCTCCTCCACATGTTGCTGCCTGGAAGAACCAGGTTGGTCGTCGGAAGCCTCAGCTGGGGGGGAAGGAAACCTTGAAGGAAGATTGGAGAGTGCAGGCCTGAATTCAGTCTGACCTGCCAGAAAATGCAGTCTGTCATAGCACCACAGCCTGGGTACATAAATGTCATCTGCTGCAGCTTCTGATCTCTGGGAATCCTGGACCTTCTTGCGCTCCCTATTATAAGTGCTCCTCAAGCCACCAATTAGGGCCTTCAAATAGGGCATGTCTGTCGTAGGGATCACCAGCTTCAAAAATTCCAGCAATTGATCCAACACTGCTTCCTCTTTGGTTTACTGTTATAAAAGGGGTGATTTACCTGCCACAGATAGGGCAGCTCCCTATACATATCAATGAATATGGGGACATTGAATAGATCCATTTTCTCTGCAAGACACAACACAAGACAAACCCTAATATCAGGCGAAACTCTCTTAATCTTGACCCAATATAGGCCTCAATCTATAAGCAGTATAGGCCACTAATGCACCAACTTAAAATTGTACCTTCGTTATAGCGATTGTCGCTTTCGTTACTTCGTCCTCCGCTCACAGATCGTACGTATGATGCACGCGTGTTCTGCTTCATATGCACTGCACATGTGTGAAACTCCGCCCCACCCCTGACGTTCTTTCTAGTCTATTCCCTACCCCTTGTCTTTTGGCGCAGTGGAAGAGCACATGGCAGAGAGACAGCAGGTGCAAAGACAACCCAAACCTGAACCTCCCGATCCCAGAGGAGATTTAAGGCCTCAATTATGGCCTTTATAGAGATGGTGGAGACGGTGGATATCTTCAAGGGGGCCGACTATGATGGGAAGTATGGACCGCACCCAAACACAAATGTGTCAAAGGCCAAGATCATGCCTAAAATCGTGAAGAGTCTACACAGGAATTTTGGGGTACGGCAATCCAAGGATCAACTGAGGAAATGATGGTCAGACCTCAAATTGAGGGAGCACGATCAGTACAGAAGAATCAAGAGAGTGCTTCAAAAAAGTAAGTATTTTGTTGTGTGTTCCTATTCTTCTTCTTAATGTTCGTGCTGCTCCATGTGCTTTCTTTACTGTTGTACATTTTAAAATGGCAAATTTCATGTTCATGGTTACAGTAATCGGTCATAAGAAACATCGTTCATTCGACCACTTATAAAATGTTTTAGGCAGATACAGGTTAACTACATTTGTTCATGCCTATTTGTATTAAAATAAGTTTGTTGTCTAAATGGGTTTGTAGCTAGAATGAACACTTGTTGTTTAGATGGGTTTGTAACTACAATGAATAACTTGATTTAGTGTAAGGAGAGGACACTCAGCAGCTCTTACACATCTGGACGCAGGAGCACTAGTGTGGGACACCAGAATCAAACTTTTTAAGGTGTCCCACACAGGTGCTCCAGTACATACTAGGTGTGTCTCCATGTGCGATACTTTAACAAAAAAAGGTAAGTATTCCAGCTTTAGAAAGGAAATAAAATGTTCTTCAGCTTGGAACTCTGCCAAAACAGACAATTGTACGACACTTCCCAGCAATGTTTCATATTCCTATTTCTGCCCTCCAATATCTGTGCTAACTATACCTATTTTTTATTCACATAGGGGAGAAAAAACTCAGGACGTCCGAGGACACCAGGGACCCCCCCCCCACCTCCTAAAGAAGGGGAACTCCCCACACCACAAGCAGAGGATGAGGAGGCAGAGGTTTATGAAGGGGGGCCAAATTGTCACCACAACAGGTGAGTGTCTGAGACCACAGTTTCAGGTAAGATATCTGTTCCTGCATATTTATAATACACGGTGTGTTTTTTTTTTTTTTTAGGTGATGGAGATGTTGGGGAAGAATAATCTAATTTCACCAGTGAAAGTGCCCAGATCCTCATTGGGGAGAGAATGGAGTGCAATCGTGATTTAAAACATATAAAGGAAAACATTATTGATGTTTTAGGCAGAATCTAAATCACACAAACATATTTTTCTCATGTATTTTTGAATTTCATTTTTTTTTAAGTATTTTAAAAGCCAAATTTTGAAGATGCACACAGTGTGTCAACATGTGCTATCTCCCATCATGGGGGATCAATGTATGGGTTTTGTGGTTGCAACCCCTTCCTTCCAACACAATTAGGAGAGGAAGGGGCTGCACCCCCAAAATACGTCCATTGATCCTCCATGATGGGAGCTAACACATGTTGACATTAGGCTTGGGATCAGGAGGGAAATCCCCAGTTTGAATCCCAGTTTGTGTGCATCTTCATAATTTAGCATTTACAGGGGTGACATCACCCCATCTGATGACGGCAATATCAACACACTTTGGACATAGTCATGTCTGAAATTGCCTTCACTTTGTCAAAGTTGAACTTTGTAAGTTCCTGAGTTGTGTATGTTATACTTTGAAACATGCCTGTTGAACCAAAAAAAGGTTATTTACAATGTGAAAAAAATATATATACACCAAAGATGTTGGTTTGTTCAAAAACCCTTTTCTAATGCACATGTGAATGTGCTTTGAGTAAAATGTTTTCTACTCAACAATGTGTGGCTTCTTCTTTCAATGCTCAATATAAATTTTTGTAGTAAGTTGGTGTTTACAGTGACAATGGGGGTTAGTTACTAAAGGGAAATCCACTTTGCACTACAAGTTAATTTTCATGTGCACTTTTAAGTGCACTTGGAGTGCAAAGTGGAATTTCCTTTAGTAAGTAACACTCATAGTGCTTTATAATTTGCCACAATCAGGCCATTTTCATGACTCCACAAAATTCAGTCATGGTGCTGAAAATGATGAATATTTTTGTCAGCATTACATACATTAACAACAAAAACAAAGGGTGTGTAGCAGACCCACAACATCGTAATAGTTTGCTGAAGAAGAGATTGTCACCTTATGTATCAAATACATTACATTTGCACTATTGAAGAAAATGTTCAAAAAGAAAATCCCATTGGAGAACCTAGGAGACAGCTAAAAGAAACCCAGGCAGTAAATCAAAGGAAATCTTTCAGTTTAAGTTCAAAAATTGTTGATAAAATGTTTAAAAAATATTTCTGGCATATCAATGGCCCCCCTATCCGTAAAGTACTCAACATACTTTTGTCTTACTTCACGGGCGCATTGGGGGGGGCAAGCCAGGACAGACAGCTTCAAGCGCCGTCAGGAATTCTTGTTGAAGTTAGGCCTCAGGCCCAACTGAGTCCACATAGTTCATTGAATTTCTCCTTAAATAGTTCTGTAGAATGCAACATGCAAGGATTATCTGGTTACGTTTATATTCCGCCCTGTTGATTGGAGTAAGGAATACGCAGAACCGGCTGACCATTATCCCAAAAGCTCTCTCCACCACTCTTCTGGTTCTAGCCCGACGGTAGTTATAAACCCTCCGGTCCGGGGTGAGGGTCCTCATGGCTTTAAAACAGTCGGCTGGTCAGAACAAACTAACAGAAAGCACTGAAAAACAAAGGCCGGAGCTGAAAATCAGATAATAGCGGACAAGAACGCACTGAAAATCAAATACGTAATAGAAATACGAACCCACAAGCACAAACTGGAGAGCAGTAACGATCGTAAAAGCAGGAGGCTGAAAAGCGCAAATCATCTGTCACCAAACTTCTACTAACACGAGATTAGCGGAAGGAGCCCAAAGGGTGGCGCACTTGGTATTGAACGTCCTCTTTCTAGTGCTGTCGTACGTGTTGTACGTCACCGCGTTCTTGACATTCGGAAATTCCGACAACTTTGTGCAACCGTGTGTATGCAAGACATGTTTGAGCCAACATCCGTCGGGAAAAAATCCCATGGATTTTGTTGTCGGGAATGTGTGATCATGTGTACGCGGAATAAGTAAACATGTTTAAATTAACCAAATAGCATGTTTAGGTACTATACATAACTTCTCTCATTGTTGTGGGGCCCAAAGCAGCTGCCTCATACTTACCAACTATCCCCGTTTAAATTCCCTTGTCCTTTGAAGTTTTAGTCCTGGAATGTGTCCCGATATCTCAGTGTGAAGTGATGGTACTAATGCTGCCCAGCTCTGCCTTATTGTTGTGCACAGATGACTCACCTACAGACCCTGTGTTTACATGTAAATAACTGGCATTCATATGTAAATAGAGGCGACCGGTGGCATTGATATGTAAATAAAGCTGGCATTCATATGTGTATTATGCCCCACGTCAGTGAGGAGATAATGTGCTGTAACCTCTAGCAACCAATCAGTGAGCAGTAATACTGTACAGTAATCTCTAGCAACCAATTAACAAGCAGAAATCATTTACTCTAACCTCTAGTAACTAATCAGTGAACTGTAATGTGTGCTGTAACCACTAGCAACCAGTCAGTAAGCAGTAATGATATGCTGTAACCGCTGGCAACCAATCGTAATTGCTGCCTGATCTGATATAGTAAACTGATTTTAAGTCTAGCTGCTATTTATTGTATGTCTCATAGCAGGTGGAGAGTGAAATTGAATGGGGGGGCCCCCAAGAAAATTTTTGCCCAGGGTCCAATCAATATTAAAGATGGCCCTGACTACAAAGAATGAATTAATAGGAAGGCTACCCCTCCACTGCATGGATAACCACAAAAAATGTTTCCATGTATAGGAGGGAACCATACCAGATGGGCAGGGACTCTTGATCCACAAGAGAAAGGGACTTTGAATGTGTCAAACCAATGAGAGAAAAATAAAGAATACTGTACAAAAACCTCACTTCATAAAAACATGAATTTATAATTGCCACGTGTCACTTGCCATTGTGTTAAAAGCATATCATAGAAAAAGGTTATAAGATCGGACTGATAATTATGGGTTATACAAACCTGTGAAATTTGCGTGTTTTGCTACATTTTCTTCTTCAGAATTTATGCTTGAAATTGGCCGCCAAATGATGCGTGCTATCAATAAACGTGAACAGTCCTATAAGGACCCCCCTGAGTGGCCCAGAAAAGGGGTTTAGAGCCTGCCCTTAATGAATCTTGCAGGTATTGCACCTCTAGGATCTAGAACAATAGCTGAACTAAACAATTATCTGCCAATATGGGCAATAGGTTCTATGCACATGCTGCGTAGTGCTAGCAGCCACATGTGTAGTAGTTACCTTGTTGCTTTTGACAAAGTACCAGCTTTTACAATATCTAGCAAGAGTGGCAGACAACATTTTTTATTTGCACATTTTCAATTTGTCTGAAATAGATCTGGTCAGGCTAGACATTGGCACCTTGAACAGGAGCTTTAGAAAACTTTCTTTCTATGCAGAATCAATAAAACAGCATACAGTAAAATATGTAATATTTACTGCTATTGGTTTTGAAAATTCTACAGTGTAGGATACTAAAATAGCCTAGCCAGTTCTTCAACAACATTTTATCCCCTTTTAATTTTGGACTGTGCACTTGTTCCATTGCACTTGTAGGCATTCAAGATGGTCATATAAACAAAATCGTTAGATGGAATGTTGCTCATTACTTTTCCTCCTACTCTCCTCACTAATTACAATCCTCCTTTCCTACTTCTCCATCCAGTGACCTGACCAACTGTTGGCTATAGGGTTTTCTTCCTTTCTGCCCCACAATCTGGAATACTTTTTACTATATTAAAAGAACTAATTATCTCTAATTTAGTATTACGTTGGAAAAAGGAAAAAAAAAAACATTTTCCTCCTGCCTGTATAAGCAAAATCTGTGCCCTCTAGCATTGCATGCTATACATAACACAATAAAAACATGGACATATTGCTATAAAAATACATAATCAGAGAAATTCAGTTTATATTACATTTGCAGAGAATAAAACTTGGCTGACAGGCAAATTTGACAAATATATATTCATAATTTAAAATTAATTGTAATTCAATCAACATAATCTGTGGTATTATTTACAGAAAAAAAATGCTTTATTTTTTTTAAACATGATTAAAGTTTTCCTACTAGCATGTCATACTATATCAGTTGTTTTTACTATATAACGAAAAAGAAAACACGATAAGTCCTCATGTACACTGGACGTCATAAAAACATCAGTAGCATTAGCTGTAGAAAGCTGTAGAATAAGTTTTGCAATATGTTTGCAGTAGCGTTTTTCAGTATTTTTTAGCGTTTGGGTTTTGTTAGCATTTTTTTTTAGCAAAACTATATTCCAACAAATGCTTATGGCTCAAATGCTCTTGAACGCAGAATAGCTTTGATTTTCTGCCTTTTTCAGAGTTGGAGAGTTTTCACAGCTGAAAAACTCAGTAGTTCTGGGTTTTTTTTCCAGCAAGAAAACACCCCTGGGAAAAAAACGCTGATAAAAGCCTATGTGTGCATGGATACATAGGATAAAATACTGGGGAGTATACTGGCTGTAGAAAAAAATGCCAGAAGCCAAAAACAGCAGCTGTGAAAATGTCCAATGTGCATGAGGACTAAACGTTTAAATCCATGCCAGTATTTTAAAAACATTACATCAATTAAAAATTCAAAGCCCTTACTAAAACAGGTAGGAAGATGGCTGCTAAAATAAAGCTTTTCTCTATATGTCCAGCGGTTCCTGCAATGTTTCGCAGTATAGCTTTTTTATCCTGATGCTAGGGACAGGGGCTGAGCTGAATGTTCAGTTTGAGGGTAAGTTTGGACTGAACATTTGCTGTTTAGCTGTGCAAGGAAGTTCTGATCTTTACGTTTAGCATGAATTCCGCCTGAACGTCCCACAATGCATTACTTGGGCAATCATCGGTAAAGGCCATGCATCTGACCTTTGGTGCATGGATATACAATAAAGTCTTGACCTCAAGACTTTAGCCCTATATTCAGCACTCAGTGTTGTAAATAATATTATATTTTGTGCTATATTTGCCATTGATACTTTGCAGTGAATTGGCTAGGGAGAGTGGTGCATAAACCCACCTGCATTCACTGTAATTTAAACAGATTCACAAGTCCTTTTAAGGCTCTTTTCTCACCTATGCAGTTTGCTTTTTACCCGTTTCTGCAGTGCTATTTGCAGTGCATTGGGCAGATTGCAGCAAAAACACTCTACATCCTTTTCTGCAACTTCTCCATTGAAGTCTATTGAACCAAAAAAAGCATTGTTTTTTGTTTAAAAAGTCTCTGACACTTTCCAAAAATATAGCAGCTGAAAAAAGCATAGACGTGAACATGCCCCATAGGAAACTATATTAAATGGACTGTAGTGCGTTTCTGCAAAAAGCACCAAAAAAATGCATAGGTGTGAACCGAGCCTTGGGACTACCTTTTTTGTGTGAGTGTGTATTGGTGACAGGTTCTATTGCTGTGTCGCTGCTCTCTCCCCATTCTTATTTATTTTTATTTTATTTTAAGTGTTTCTTAGAGTTTTGTTAATAGTCGTTTCTTTAATAAGTCAAAAAATGTTAATGAGGACAAGGACCTCTTCTCCGCAGCCCTGGCCAGTAGGGTTTGCGATCAGGGGTTTTATCAGAATCTTGGAGCCCCATTATAAATAATGGGAGCCCCAGATACTGGCCCTCCACCTGCTGTATGCAAATTATTTTGACGTAAATAAGAGCACATATATAGTTTTTTTTTTTTTAAAAAAAGATAAAGTCCCATGATGGCAATACACCATCAGCCATGTCAATCATGATTAATGACGCCTGCCAATTCTGTAAAAAATAAAACACAGCTGACCTCCCCGATGATCAAGTCCCGCGATTGTGTCATTCAAAGGATTGGTGTCACGGTCGGGAGTGAGGCCGAAATGCTGAGAGGGCTCCCCTTGCGGCCGAGCGCAGCACAACCCTGAAGTTGACACAGGGATGCAGTGCCCACAGTAGCACAGGTTGCCAGGTAGCAGCAGCAGAGGTCAAGTACCGGGTAAACAAGCCTAGATGGGCAACTTTGCTAGGAAGTCCGAGAGTAGGCAGCGGAAGTCCAGAGAATGGTCAAGACAGGCCGGGATCAGGTGCAGGAAGCAGATCAGGAACGTCGGGTACAAGCCAGGAGTCAGAGCCAGGAGAATAACAGGAGCGGGTCAAGCAAGCCGGGTCGGTACACTGGAGGTCGGATAACAGGAAACACGGGTACAGGTTCACAGGAGAGCTGACGATAATCCAGCAATGCGGGACTGACAGGTGAACGTTTAAGTAGGCGACACGTCGTGAGCGTGTCGGAGCGATCGTACGGCTACGTCGAGTACGTTGTGTATTCGTAGCATCACCGCGTATGCCCGCCCGGTTAGACGTAGCGTCGGTCGTTCGTCTAGAAACTACTTTGCGCTTACGTAGGCGCCGACGCGCGCTAACACGAACGTACCTCGTGAGATTGCGGCTATTTCCCTGACAGTGCCTCCCCCCAAGGGGCAGCCTCCGGATGCCCAACCGAGCCCATTTTTCAGGATACCGGCTGCGGAACCTGTGTAAAAGTTTAGGAGCATGTACGTGATTGGCAGGCTCCCACGAGTTCTCCTCAGCAGAATACCCCTTCCATTTAATTAAAAACTGGATGGTCCTACCTCTCCGACGACAGTCGAGGATGGACTCAACTTCGTATTCGGTTTCTTCACCAACCTGAACTGGAGGCGGGGGCACTTCTTCTCTTCCTGAAAATGGACTAAAGGTAACAGGTTTAAGGAGGGAGACATGAAATATAGGATGGATTTTAAACGATTCAGGCAAGGCAAGTTCAAAGGCTACAGGATTAATCTCTCGTTTGATCTCAAAAGGACCCAGAAATTTAGGTCCCAGTTTCCGGGAAGGACAAGGCAGTTTAAGATTTGCTGCTGAAAGCCACACCTTATCCCCTGTCTTGAAGGTAGGGTTGACTCTCTTCCTCTTATCGTACTGCTTTTTGTATTCCTCCTGGGCCCTTCTCATGGTATTTTGAAGTACTTGATAGTTTGAGTGAATGAGATTTACTCTGTCTTGGACTGCCGGGACAGACGATTCAGGAATGGTGTTAGGCAGGAATGAAGGGTGGAATCCGTAGTTTGCCCAGAAGGGTGACTGGTTGGTGGAGGCGTGCACTGAGTTATTATAAGCGAATTCCGCACAAGGTAACAAGGAAACCCAATCATCCTGGGAGAAGGAGCAGAAGCATCGCAGGTATTGCTCCAATGTTTGGTTGGTCCTTTCGGTTTGTCCGTTGCTCTGTGGGTGATAGGCAGAAGACAAACATATTTTAATTGAGAGCAATTTACACAGTTCTTTCCAAAATTTGGAGGTGAATTGTACCCCTCTGTCCGATACAATGCTATCAGGTACCCCGTGTAACCGGACAATTTCTTTTATAAAAGTTCTTGCCGTATCTAGGGCAGAGGGGGTCCCCTTTAGCGGCAAGAAATGCGCCATCTTGGACAGGCGGTCTACGACCACCAAGATGGCCGTAAACCCTTCAGAGGGAGGTAGTTCCACAATAAAATCCATGGAAATTTCTTTCCATGGTTTCTCCGGGACTGGCAGTGGCCGTAACAGACCCCAGGGTCTGGTGTTAGATCCCTTGTTGCGCTGGCAGATGGTGCAGGAATCCACGTATGCTTTACAGTCCGCCCTTAAAGTAGGCCACCATAGGGACCGCTGTACAAGGTCCGTCGTCTTCCGCACTCCAAAGTGGCCTGCAAGTTGGTGGTCATGGAAGGTCTTCAATACCAGTAACCTGGCTTGCTGGGGAACAAAAATCTTGTCCTGGCGCCATAGAAGCCCTCCTTGGCTTCTCAGGGAAGAAACTTCGGTCTCCGTACACTGCCTAGTAGCCAGTTCGATAGAGGACCTTAGGTCTGGTTGTATCAACAGGAAATTTTGGGGAGACAAAATTGTACTGGGTGGGGCTCCTTCTGGGGTATCAGGAAACATCCTAGATAAAGCATCCGCTTTGCTGTTCTTAGATCCTGGGCGGTAGGTAATGTGGAAATTGAATCTTGAAAAGAACAAAGCCCATCGGGCCTGTCGAGGTCTCAGACGTTTGGCCGTACGGAGATACTCTAAGTTCTTATGGTCCGTAAAAATTAGAATGGGGTGAGCGGCACCTTCCAGGAGGTACCTCCATTCTTCAAGAGCGGTTTTGATCGCTAGAAGTTCTCGGTCCCCTACATCATAGTTCTTTTCTGGGGAACTCATCTTCCGAGAGAAAAAGGCTACGGGATGTAGTAAAGCTTTGGGACCCTGACGTTAGGATAAGATTGCCCCGGTGGCTACCTCCGAGGCATCTACTTCTAGTACGAAGGGCAAGGCGGGATCTGGGTGCTGCAGGATGGGCGCAGAGGTAAAAAGGATCTTGAGCTGGTCAAAGGTGGACTGAGCTGCTGGGGACCAGTGGAACTTGGTGTGCTGGCGAGTGGTCAGAGTGATGGGGGCTACAATGGTGGAGAAACCCCGTATGAACCTTCGGTAGAAGTTTGCAAACCCGATAAACCTCTGTACACCCCTTTTGTCAGAAGGAGCGGGCCAATCCAGGATAGATTTCACTTTCTGCGGGTCCATGGCAATTCCACCTGTGGTAATAATGAGTCCCAAGAAATGGATAGATTCCTTCTCAAAATCACACTTCTCGGCCTTGGCATATAACCCGTGAGTTCTAAGAATACATAGTACTTTCTTAACATGTACCCTGTGAAGCTCTAGTGAGGTTGAAAAAATCAGAATGTCGTCAAGGTAGGCGACAACAAAGTGGTCAAGATGCTCCCGAAAGATATCATTAATGAAATGCTGAAAGGTTGCCGGGGCATTACATAGTCCGAAGGGCATGACTAAATACTCAAAGTGACCAAATCTTGTTCTGAAGGCGGTCTTCCACTCGTCCCCTTCCCGGATACGGACAAGATTATAAGCCCCACGTAAATCGAGTTTCGTAAAGACACGTGAGGTATGGAACCTCTGGAGGAGTTCAGGGATAAGCGGAAGAGGATAACGGTTTTTGAGGGTAATATTATTTAATTCCCGATAGTCCACACATGGTCTTAGGGTCTTATCTTTTTTCTCCACAAAGAAGATGCCTGCTTCGGCAGGGGATGAGGAGGGACGAATGAATCCTTTGGCCAGGTTTTCGTCAATGTATTGTCTCAGAGCCTCCAGTTCAGTCTCCGAAAGGGGAAATATCCGACCAAAAGGAATGGAGGCCCCGGGTAACAATTCAATGGGGCAGTCATAGGGGCGGTGTGGAGGTAGGATATCGGCTTTCCTCTTGTCAAACACGTCTCTGAATTCCTGGTAGACTGTTGGTATGTGAGAAGCCGGACTGGATACAGGTTGTACAGTCAGACAACTGGGCAGGTTGCGGGGGACGGAATCTAGGCAGTGCTGCTGGCAGTAGGCAGATGTGAAGGAAACCACCCTTGTGGGCCAATCGATCTGGGGATTGCGAGCCTGTAGCCAAGGGATCCCTAGGATAACAGGGAACATCGGGGAGCTCAGAACATCAAATTTAAGGAATTCCCGGTGACCCGAATTGGTGATCGTCAGGATGGGACTAGTTTCCTTGGTGACATGACCTGAACTAGGTAAGGAGTCATCGGCCAAACGGACGGTCAGTCTCTGTTCCTTGAGGTTCAGTGGGAGAGCCAGACTCCTAGCCAAGGTTAAGTCCAGGAAGCAACTACAGGCTCCAGAGTCAATAATTGCTTGTAGAGGGATTCTGCTGCCTGCCACCATCAATGTGACTGGAAGAGAGATGTGGGCAGAAGCTGACTTTGCTACCTGAAGATGAGATGGGGTGCTTGGGACTGGTTTACTCGGCCTTGTGGGGCAGTTGTTAATGAAATGTCCTGATTTTCCACAGTAAAAACAAAGATGTGCCTGACGGCAAAGAAGTCTCTCTTCGGAGGTTAAAGCGGGACGGGGAATGCCCCTCAGAACGGGGGCTACTGCTGGGCGAGCTGAAGGTGGGGCCTGGATGGAGCAAGTAGTCCGAGTGCGTTCAGACTGACGTTCCCGTAGACGCCTGTCGAGCTGGATGGCGAGTAAGATGAGGTCCTCAAGGGTAGTGGGAATCTCCAATCTGGCCAACTCATCTTTAAGGGCTTCGGACAACCCCATACGGTACTGATATTTTAGTGCTGCTTCGTTCCAGCCGGAGTCAGAGCTCCAGGTACGGAATTCTACTGAATAGTCCTCTGCAGGTCGCCCACCCTGGCGAAGGGCGTACAAAGTTGCTTCGGCTGTAGCTGTCCGGAAAGGATCATCATACAAGCGGGCCATGGCTTCAAAGAACAGGTCCAAAGTATCCACGTAAGGGCTGCATTGCTCCAGCAGGCCATGGGCCCACGTCTGGGGATCGTCCCTCAGTAATGAAATGGTAAACCCCACCTTGGTTGCTTCTGAAGAAAAGGTCTGAGGTTGCAGGGAGAAATAGAGAAAACACGAGTTCTTGAAGGATCTGAATTTCCTTCGGTCCCCAAAGAAGCGTTCCGGGGCTGGGACTCGTGGTTCTGGGGCAGCTGAGATTATAGAAGCAGGAACTTGACCAGAGAAGGTGGGTGGTTCAAGCGGGTGTTGCAGGCGTTCCTTCAGCCAGTGATATCTCTCTCGGAGCTCCTGAATAGCTGGAGTAAGGGCCGTAAGTTCTTGTAAAACGGCCTCCAATGGGGAGTCACCTCTGTCTACCTCTGACATGGCTGGATTATACTGTCACGGTCGGGAGTGAGGCCGAAATGCTGAGAGGGCTCCCCT
Organism: Lithobates pipiens; assembly: GCF_037356315.1. Classification (NCBI taxonomy): domain Eukaryota; kingdom Metazoa; phylum Chordata; class Amphibia; order Anura; family Ranidae; genus Lithobates; species Lithobates pipiens. The sequence goes on from NW_027507758.1 coordinate 518,487,866, forward strand.
TGCGGCCGAGCGCAGCACAACCCTGAAGTTGACACAGGGATGCAGTGCCCACAGTAGCACAGGTTGCCAGGTAGCAGCAGCAGAGGTCAAGTACCGGGTAAACAAGCCTAGATGGGCAACTGTGCTAGGAAGTCCGAGAGTAGGCAGCGGAAGTCCAGAGAATGGTCAAGACAGGCCGGGATCAGGTGCAGGAAGCAGATCAGGACCGTCGGGTACAAGCCAGGAGTCAGAGCCAGGAGAATAACAGGAGCGGGTCAAGCAAGCCGGGTCGGTACACTGGAGGTCGGATAACAGGAAACACGGGTACAGGTTCACAGGAGAGCTGACGATAATCCAGCAATGCGGGACTGACAGGTGAACGTTTAAGTAGGCGAGGTGACCGGGTCATGTCGTGAGCGTGTCGGAGCGATCGTACGGCTACGTCGAGTATGTTGTGTATTCGTAGCATCACCGCGTATGCCCGCCCGGTTAGACGTAGCGTCGGTCGTTCGTCTAGAAACTACTTTGCGCTTACGTAGGCGCCGACGCGCGCTAACACGAACGTACCTCGTGAGATTGCGGCTATTTCCCTGACAATTGGTGTCCTCAAGGTAAGTGTGTTCTCAATGTATTTCATACTATACTACTGTTTATGGCACAGTATTGGTTCTCTTACTAATTAATGTAAATACAGATGTGCCTAAACACAGCATGCATCTCACATATATATTTACAAATGTATGCAACTCTCTCAGAGAGTCCTCTGAGTTTTTAAAATGGATAGGAAGGTCAATGTACTGACTAGCAGAGCTGTGTAGCTGGGGGATTTTGTACTGTTAAACATCTAGACCAGATGCGTAGCTTGAAGCTTGTGAACCCTGATGCAAAAGTTGACTTAGGGCTCCCCCACTACCACCCAGGGTACCCCCCACTACCACCCGAGGTTTCAGTACTACTTCCCACTACCATCCATGGTGGTCGGGTCCTTTGACTTACAGGTTTAGGTTCAGCAGGGCGGAGGGGGGCTGTACAGGACTGGGCATAGGGGCTGAGCAGAGAGTCCGCTGCTGGGGGAAAGGACTTGCCTAGTTGCCCTGTATAGGTGAAAGCAGAAACTCAGAGGACCTGGTACAAACCGGGGCAATCCCCTGCCCGGCTGGCTAGGTTTACTGAATTGCCTACTCAAGGGGATGTACTTCTCTCCAGCGACACAATGTAAAACAGGTTAGCACACCCTGGAGGTGCAGAGATCTACCTAAACAACATGAAAGAGGTCAAAGGGTTTGGAGCTCTTGTTCTTTCTTTTTCTTTTTTTTTATTAAAGAAATGAACTAGCAAGGCCTGACTAAAGATAATAAAACAAATGTCACTATAAAAATGTACACTTAGCCTAGCTTAAAAGTGGACAGTGTCAGTCAGTAGAACAGTGGACTGGATCTGTAAGGCAGTGGACAGTGTCAGTAGAGCTGTGGACGATGTCTGTAGAGCAGTGGATGGTGTCAGTAGAGCAGTGGATGGTGACAGTAGAGCAGTGGATGGTGTCAGTAGAGCAGTGGATGGTGACAGTAGAGCAGTGGATAGTGTCAGTAAGACAGTGGATGGTGTCAGTAGAGCAGTGGATGGTGTCAGTAGGGCAGTGAACGGTGTCAGTAGAGCAATGGACGGTGTCAGTTGAGCAGTGGACGGTGTCAGTAAGGCAGATGATGTCAGTGGAGGTGTCAGTAGAGCTGTGCATTGTGTCAGTAGAAAAGTGGATGGTGTCAGAAGGGCAGTGTTTGGTGCCAGCAAAATTCATTGACAGGTGCATTTGACCTACACTCCTGCTGGCTGTCAAGTTGATCCATCAACTTCCTGTCACTGTGATTGATTTCCTAAGATCAAATAGACTGTTCACAAGGTTATTTTCTGTTTGCTTACTGAAAGACATGAAGCTCTGCTGACTCCCATCATCCAATCACGTGCAAGCAAAAGTGCGCCTGAGTAGGTATTCTTTTCAAATTCCATCTTAACCACATTTACTAAGCTAAAAGAAAATTTCCAAACTGAAATGTCCCTTGAAGTTGCCCCACTGACTTGGAACAGGTTACCTTTATTTGTGTATAAATAGTGCAGTGCTGTCTGTTATATTTATTGCTTGTATACCAGACTGTTTCTTAATTTTCTTCACATGTATTAAAGAGCACCTTTTAGGCCCAAATATTAGTTAATACTCCCAAACATACTGTAGTATATTTCTTAAAAGCAGAGACCCCATTAAAATAAAATAGTAGTAGCTACATTTTATTAAACATTTGCACGTTTATTAAATCCATATTTCCAGTAAAATATATATATAAAAGTTAATTTTAGTGCACGGAGTAACAGATGTCAGAAATATTGAATGGGGTGAAGAAAACTGCGCTACCCTAGAAAAACTAAAAAAAACTACTAAAAAGGCTGCAGTTTGAGTGAGATAAACACAATAAACAATATAGGAAGGAAAAACTGCATCAGCAATGAGTCCAACAAGGCCCATAGAAGACCGAATGGTAAATGTCATCCAAAGTAGGTGTCGGATGCAGTGAATCAAATCAATATAGTCTCTTGGTAAACCTAAACCATATGTCCGTACAGTCATGGCCGAAATTGTTGGCACCCAAGACATTTTTCAAGAAAAGCAAGTATTTCTCACAGAAAAGTATTGCAGTAACACATGTTTTGCTATACACATGCTTATTCTCTTTGTGTGTATTGGAACAAAACAAAAAAAGGGAGGAAAAAAAGAAAATTGGACGTAATGTCACACAAAACTCCAAAAATGGGCTGGTCAAAATTCTTGGCACCCTTTCAAAATTATGGATAAATAAGATTGTTTCAAGCATGTGATGCTCCTTTAAACTCACCTGGGGCAAGTAACAGGTGTGGGCAATATAAAAAAAACTCACCTGAAAGCAGATAAAAAGGTGAGAAGTTCACTAAGCCCTTGTACACACAGTCTGAAAATCGGACAGAAAATGTCCGAGCGGACCATGTTGCCGGATAATCCGACCCTGTGTGAGCTCCATCGGACTTTTTCAGTCGGAATGTCCGACCAACAAAGTTTGAGAGCTGGATATAACATTTTCCGACAACATGATCCGATGCGCATTAGTTCCAATCGTGTGTAGCCTAGTCCGACGGACAAAGTGCCACGCATGCTCAGAATAAGAGAGACAGAAGTGCTCGGTCAGGTAAAACTACCGTTCGTAATCGATATAGCACATTCGTCACGCTGCAATGTTAAAAATTCTTTAATGCAGCGCATTCTCTTTTTCTTTGTAATGCTAAGAATGAAGTTGTTTTACTGCTCATATTCACACACACTTCTCCCAAACTTATTTCTTTATTCTTTTTCCTGATTTCATGAATAAAATATTTTCATTTGTCACATCTCTCCAATCATTTTTGATTTTTTTTTTCTGTAAATTTTGTGGTTGTTTTTTTAATCAAGATCTTCTTTTATGTCAACTTACCACAACACCATTATTATCTTTTTATTTTATTGTTTTATTTTTTAATCTCTAGGAGGTTGTTTGGTGTTGGTGCCCCTTGTTTTAATTTGACTTTGTATTTTTGAAATGGACCTGCCTACTCACAAATAAACTGTTCTTTTTGAAGTAAAACACATAGGCAAGTATTTCTTGAACCAAAAAAAAAAACGTTATTTAGGTGTCATAAACAAATAAAGAGGGAGGCAGCGCTGGAGAAACTGGGGAAACTAGTGAAGCCTATGGCCCCCAGGGCACACATCAACTATTTAAATGCACACATTGGTGGCCTGAGAAGTACATATCTGAGGGAGAACAGTCTGGTCCTGAAGTCCAAGAAACCCGTAACAGCAGCAGATGACATCTATGTCCCCAGCCTGTGGTCATACCAGAGGCTGCATCTTCTGTCAGACCAGACTGAATCCAGGTCATCACTCTCTGGTGTTGGTTCCACGCTTCCTTCCAGGCTGTGGCTATGGTGCTGGAGGTGTGGCAGAAGGAGGAGGAGGAGTATGGTCCAAATCACACACAGTGTGTTGTTTGTGTGATTTGGCCCTTCAACCCCTTATTGAGTGTTTGGATAATTAGCTCCTCACACATGAGGTGTTGCCCCTCCTCCATTTGCTGGAGTTTGCAGGCAGCCAAGGCAGCAAAGGCCTCTTGATATGTGGGGGTGGCTTTGAGGGCCGCTGAGGCCTCCCCAATTAGCTTGAGAGCCAACTTCTCCACATTCCCCACCTTTCTGGCCCTTTTGGGTGGAAGGTGGAGGGGAGGGACTTGGGATTCAGTCAGGCTCTTAGGCCCGCCCACCTCTTGGCTGCCACTTACCCCTGCCTCCTCCTGGCTGCCACGTTCTACAACCACCTCCTGGTTGCCCCATTCCACACCCTACTCCTGGCTGAGGTCTTCCTGTGTATGAAAAAGGGACATTGTTTTAGTTTTTGGTTCATCAAACACACACACACAATTTTCAGCTCTTGACTGTTGCAAATTGTTAACAAATAGAAAAGACTAGCATTCTGAGCCCAGCATTTTTCATTTTCTGCCCAAATGTTTTGGCCACTACTGTCTATTGATATGTGAAACAATTTCTAAAATCAGCAATTAGTGAGCAAAAATCAAGTTAACATCATTCATTTTTACTCCAAAAATATGTAGAACAATACTATACCTGGCTCAAGCTGGGCTCCTCCACACCTTCCTATCTGGAAGGCCCAGGTTGGGCATCGGAAGACTCAGCAGGGGTGGAATGAAGCGTAGAAGGAAGCGTGGAAGGAAGAGTAGAGAGGGATTCCCTGACCTCAGCCTGGTCTGACAGAAAATGCATCCTCTCATAGTACCACAGCCTGGGGACATAAACTTTATCTGTTGCTGCTCCAGTTTTCATGGACTCCAGCACCTTCTTGTGCTCCCTCAGATATGTACTCCTCAGGCCACCAATTTTATTTTTTAAATAGGTGATGTCTGCCCTGGGGACCACCGGCTTCACAAACTCCAGCAGTTTCTCCATCGCTGCCTGCTTCTTTAATTTGTTGCTGTAGTGGGGATGTGTAGCTTGCCACAGACAGGGCAGCTCCCTGCACTTCTGTTGATGAACAGGGGGAGAAACCTGTGGTCATTAAACCCATTCATATTATTTTATCTGCAAGACACAACACAAGACAAACCCTAATGTCAGGCTCAACTCTCCTAATCTTGTCCTAATATAGGCCTCAATCTAGAAGCAGTATAGGCTAGTGATGAAGCAAGTTAAAATTGTACCTTCATGGGAACGATCGGTGCGTCAGCTTCTCCCTCTGCTCACAGACCATACGTACGACACACGTGTGTTGCGTTTTATATAAAGTGCGCATGCGTGAAACTCCGCCCGCCCCTGATGTTCTTTCTAGTCTATTCCCCGCCCCTTCTCTTTCGGCGCAATGGGGAAAGCACATGGCGGAGACACAGCAGGGGCATGATAAGAATTCCAGTAATGAGGAGGAGGATGAGGAAAGCCCAGAGCCTGAAACATCCCGATCCCAGAGGAGAAGATTTAAGGCCTCCAATATATCTTTTTTGTAGAGATGTTGGAGATGGTGGACATATTGAAGAGGAACGGCTATGATGGGAAGTATGGACCTTACCCAAACCCAAATGTCAGAAAGGCCAAGAACATGACTAAAGTTGTGAAGAGTCTTCAGAAGAATTTTGGGGTACGACGATACAAGGATCAACTGAGAAAACACTGGTCAGACCTGAAACTGAGGGAGCATGATCCGTACAGAAGGATCAAGCGAGTTCTTCAAAAAAGTAAGTAGTTGTCGTGTGTTCATATTATTATTATTGCTTGCATACTGCTCCATGTGCTTTGAGTTACTGTTGTACAGTTTAAAATGGCCACTTTCATGTTCATAGGTTCAATCGTTCGTAATAAACATTGTTCGTTAGCCCACTCCAAAGATGATGTTTTGCCAAGTTGCACTTGACTACATTTGTTAATACAACAGGTAAGTATTCCAGCTTTAGAAAGTGTCAAAATAATGTTTTCACCTTTGAACTCTGCCAAAAAACACAATTGTACGACACTTCCAAGCAATGTTTCATATTCCCATTCTGCCCTCAAATATCTGTGTGCTAAGTATTCCTTTTTTACATTCTCATAGGGGAGACATCTGAGGACACCAGGGACCCCACACCTCCCAAAGAAGGGGAAATACCAGAATCAGAGGAGGAGGAGGAAGGGGATTGTAGAAATTGGTGAAATTGGCACCACAACAGGTGTGTCTGAGACCACAGCTTCAGGTAAGCTAATCAATGTATGCCTGCATATTTATAATACATAGTGTTATTTTTGGTTTATTTTTAGGTGATGTGGATGTTGTGGAAGAAGAATCGCATTTTACCAGTGCAAGTGCCCAGATCCTCATTGGAGAGATAATGGGGTGCAATCGCGATTTAGAGAATATCCAGAAAAACATCAATGATGTTCAGCAAAAAATGAAGAACGTCATTGATGTTTTAGGGAGAATCTGAAACGCCCAAAACTAGCTAGCATCCATTTTAATTTTTCAATAAAACTTTTATATTCTTAGAAAAGCCAAATTTAAAGATGCACACAGTGTGTCAACATGTGCTATCTCCCATCATGGGGGATCAATGTATGTGTTTTGTGGGTGCAACCCCTTCCTTGCTACTAAAGTGGCTGAGATGAAGGGGTTGCACCCCAAAACAATTACATTGATACCCCATGATGGGAGACAGCACATGTTGACATTAGGCATGGGATCAGGAGGAAACTGGCCACTTTTTGATTCTCAATTTGTGTACATCTTTCACATTTTGCTTTTACAGGGGTGACACCCCATCTGATGAAGGCAATATCAGCACAGTTTGTACATACTCATGTCTGATATTGTCTTCACTTTTCAAAGTTGAACTTTAGAAGTCCCTGTGTTCTGTATGTTATGCTTTGATACATGCCTGTTTACACAAAAATGGCAAGTTAGAAAAATGTTTACAAAAATAATGTTTTATATACACCAAATATGTTGGTTTGTTGTAAAACACTTTTCTAAACGCACATGTGAATGTGCTTTGAGAAAAAAGTTAAATTATTAACAATGTGTGGCTTCCTTTTTCAATGCGCAAAAGCAGTATTTGTAGTGAAGTTGTTGTTTTCTGTGACAATGGGTGTTATTTACTAAAGGCAAATCCACTTTGCACTCCAAGTGCAGTTTCAGGTACACTTTTTCAGTGCACTTGTAGTGCATAGTGGATTTGCCTTTAGTAAATAACACCCACAGTGATTTTTTAATTTCCCCAATCACGCCATTTTCATGACCCCACATATTTCTTCCATGGTGCTGAAAATGAGCAACATTTTTGTCAGTAATGCACTACATACATTAACAATAAAAATAAGGTGTGTGTGTAGCAGACCCACAACATAATAAGATTATCTGAAGAAGAGACTGTCACCTCATCTCGCTCTGAAATTGGGTTTGCACTGTTGTAGAAAAAAGGCCCCAAAAAACCTAGGAGACACCTAAAACAAAGCCAAGCAGTAAATGAAAACAAAGATTATTGGAGTTTGAAAGAAAAATGTATTCAAAAAATGCCTCTCAGACATCGTCTGGCATATGAATGGCCCCCCTACCCACAAAGTACTCCACATATCTTGTTTTGACCTTGCGGGTGCTTTGGTGGTGGGGGCAAGCAAGGACAACCAGCTTCAAGGGCCGTCAGGTTGGCATTTTCAGGTAAGTCTGCATCAGGCCCAACTGAGGCCACATAGTTTGGTGAGGGTTTTTTCAAAAAGTTGTGCAGAATGAAGCACGAAAGCACAATATGATTGAGTTTATATTCCGCCATGTGGATTGGAGTAAAAAATAGGTGGAACCAGCTGGCCATTATCCCGAAAGTGTTCTCCACTACTCTTCTGGCTCTGGCCAGCCGTAAATTAAAGATCCTCTGGTTCGGGGTGAGGGTTCTCATCGGGAAAGACCGCATCAGATGGTTTGCCAGAGCAAACGCCTCATCCACGACTAAAATGAAGGGGAGTCCTTCCACATTCTCCTCTGGAGGTGGCAAGCCCAGACTGCCACTCTGGAGACACCAGTAGAATTCCATCTGCGCGAACACTCCACCATCCAAGATCCGGCCATTTTTCCCCTTGTCCACATACAGGAAGTCATATTTCACCACCGCCAACATCACAATACTATTATACCCCTTGTAATTATAATAGTAGGACCCTGAGTTGGGTGGGTGGGACGATGCGGACATGTTTCCCATCAATTGCACCTCCACAATTGGGAAAGTCCCAATGGCTGACAAAGTGGGAGGCCACAGTCTGCCATTCCTGTGGCGTTGAAGAAAACTGTGGAGTCAAACAAGAAAAAAAAATAGTCATTTTGCACATCAACATTGCAAGCAGATTAGACACAAACATTTTTGGCCAAGATCACTATAACATTTTTGGAAATGAGTATTTAAAGCCAAAAGTATAAGGTCCCCTTATCAGATTCCTCACCCCCAATCCGATGGCCCATTGCAAAAAATTAGGGGGGGGGGGGATGTTTTGGACAGGTAACCCTCTCCACTTCATTGCTGAATGCATAAATAATGTGTGATACTTTGGCCAGCCCCTCCTTACTTACACTATTGTCAGCCCACCGAACAGGTAAGAAGTATCATAAGAAGTATCATAATAAAAAAAAGGAACAAATGGAAGCACATTTTGCCATTTTGCTATTACCTATCAAGATAATAATAGTAGAAAAAAAACTTTAAACAGTAGCATTTGAAAGTATTGAGGCAGGCCCTTGCACTACATGCTTTGGTGAATTCATCCATAAATCTGACCACAAAAGAGGTATGTATAGTGTGTATTGCGTGACCTTGTACTGCCTCCGACGTACGTTTCGTTAGAATAACGTCTTCAGGGGGGGCGTGCCTGGTCACTCTTCGTACTAGGTTTTATACTTAGATAGATCCGCCTTTTTTTGCGCAGCCTCAGTGCCGTTCGAATGACACTTAATACTACATTCATACTTGATCATTTTACTACAAACAAAATGATACATTATACACATTCTCGTAAAAAATAAATAAAAATAGGCTACACCATTTCTTAAACTTCAGTTTTTTGCTGCATTCTACTTTGGCTGTTTTTTCCTAACAAACAACAGTTACATTTCTCAATGCAAAACTCTTACAAACGCGCTTCTATCTCATCCCTACTTCTAATTCATACATTTTAAAATACATGTGTGTACCCATTGAAAAATTCCACCCCATTAATAGTCACTAAATGGCAATGCAAACGTCTTTACTTAGTTCGACCCTGTTTGGTGACTAGATGCTTTGACGCTCTCTAGCACTCATGCGAACGGATTGTAGCCCTCCCATTCACATGGCTAAGCTCTTTATCAGAGATTTTCATACAAATAAACCTTTCACCATATACAAGGTTGAGGGACCTTATGTCGTTTTGCTACTTTTAAGTGTGTTAATCATTTATTAAGAAATACTCCTCTTTTTCGTTTTTATTCACCCCATTTTAATCGTCAGATAAGAAAAAATTTAAATCTAGTTCAATGTTCACCATTCTGGCTAACAACACGAGTGTGTGGAACGCACGCCATCTATAGCGGATAGCGTGGATACCTTCGGTATCGCTCGAGATTAATGCCTTCAGCCCCAGTGTCGGGAGAAAGGCACTTTTCCAAGTAAGGAGCCATTTGGCTATATATTATTTGAAATTTTTTATGAAAACTGTATTACGCTATGGAGGCTTTCCATCTGTTTTTTATATACCGCACCTACCGTACTTGTCTGTGAGGAGGAAGGCTGAATCTCTCTACAGGTCAAGGGCATGTGAGCAGGCACAATCCTGCAGAAGCGAACATTGACTTACTTTTTCAGTAAAGTGGTCAATAAAATCTGGTAAGCTGAACCATATACTATCACTTATTTGGTGTGGATGATCAAGGCTGTGGTGAAGGATCACTTACAAAGTTGAGACCATTTTTCTACACTTTAAAATATGTAAAAGATTTAAAATATGCAAATTATATATTTTTTTATATATTTTTTTTTTTTATATTTTTTTGTGTGGACTATCACATCATGTTCATGGAAGAACTTTTTTTGATATAGTTCAAATTGAAGGACTTTCTTATTGTAGTTATTGCAGCAAACACTGTCACTTCAGGTGTTATCACATGATTGTGTTTTTTTGTTTTTTTAAATTTTCTTTGTTGTGCTATATTCATGAAGGTGAATGCACTTTAATTAGTTGCACATATGTTATGTATTATTAATTAGCCAGATTATTGATTAACAATGAGAAGGTATTGTTCACATTGGTGATTAATAATTTAGCGCCCCCTACATGTTATTCATATCTTAAATTGAGAGGTGTAAAATTGTATTCTCTTTTTTCAGGGGAGCAGCAATAGAATATTCTTGAGTTTTTTAAAGTTTATATATATTCTTTTGGCGCAGGGTTTCTTTCTATTTTTTATAGTGTGTATTGGGTTTGGCAAAGTCAGCAGATAGAGGATTGCTATCAGCTGACCTAGCAGTTGGGGGGAGGGGGGTTCCTAATGAGTTTGGCCCACCAAAAAAAACCTCTGGCACTCTGCATGAATTTAAGCACACACATAACATTTGTACACATTTTAGGGGGTGTTTAGGGGAAAGCAATACTATGGAGCTGACAAAATACATTGCTAAGTGACTAGGCTATAGGTTTATGGGCCCAGACAAGCATGCTGGGGAAGATAGTGAAGGCAAATATGCATGAAGGACAAAAAGGGCACTTTAAAATCTTCTAGCATGCATGAGGACAAAGGGGCACCGCATATCAATTACAGCATATTGCAATCATGGTAATTAGGGAATGAGGAAAGAAATCCAATACATTAGCAAACATTAAATACATAGAATGTGATGTTAAAGGAGAAAACTTACCTTAATATAGTCCTTCTGCAGGATCTGTATGATGGCAGAACAGGTCTCTGGAACAATGATTCACAGAGCCTGGGGGGGGGGGGTGCCTGTCAAGAACTTGTGGTCCTGAAGACTTCTCCCTGTCGCCAAGTACCGCAACATGACGATGAGCCTCTGCTCCGGATTGATGGCTTGTCGCATGCAGGTATCCTGCCTGCTGATATAAGGGGATAGCAAAGCCAGCAGATGGTGAAAAATGCGGTCCATCATCCAGAGATAACTCCTGAAATCATCAGGATTATTCTCCCGGATCTCACGGAGCAAAGGCATGTGCGAGAATTGGTCACGCTGGAGCAACCAATTCTTACTCCACAAACTCCTCCTCGCCCTGTTCATGGACTGGGCTTGTGGCAAAGCTAAGAGCCCAACACCAAGCCCTTGCACAGCATGAACTCTACGATGAGTACGTACACGAAACATGACTTCAAAACGGTTGGCTGGTCAGAACAGACTAACAGAAAGCACCGATAAACAGCAAGGCCTGAAAGAACGAACTGAAAACCAGAAAAGAGCAGACAATAAGCACTGAAAATCAAAGCGTACTATACAAAGATATAGTCCACAATGACCAATGAATGCGAACTGACTACACACACTGATAAGCAGATACACACCGACAAGCACAAACTGAAGAGCAGCAACGATCTGAAGCACAAATCTGAAAACCGCGAATCGTCTCTAACCAAACTTCTACTAACACGCGATAAACACGAGATCAGCAGAAGGAGCCCAAAGGGTGCCGCACATGGTGCTGAACTTCCCTTTTCTAGTCCTGTCGTATGTGGTTTACATCACAGCGTTCTTGATGACTGTAAATTCTGACAACTTTGTCCGACCGTGTGTATGCAACACCACTTCCAGACTAAATCCGTCGGAAATTATGCAACGGATTTGGTGATCGGAATGTCTGACCGTGTGTACATGGGCTAAGTCTTTGCATTGTGTGTCTGTGTGTGCCACACTAAGCATGGACAACAGAAAGAGGGGAAGAGAACTGTCTGAGGACTTGAGAACCAGAATTGTGGAAAAATATCAACAATCTCAAGGTTACAAGTCCATCTCCAGATATCTAGATTTGCCTTTGTCCACAGTGCACAACATCAATAAGTCTGCAACCCATGGCACTGTAGCTAATCTCTCTGGGTGTGGACGGAAGAGAAAAATGTATGAAAGGTTGCAATGCAGGATAGTCTGGATGGTGGATAAGCAGCCCCAAACAAGTTCCAAAGAAATTCAAGCTGTCCTGCAGGCTCAGGGAGCATCAGTGTCAGTGCGAACTATCCATCGACATTTAAATTAAATGAAACACTATGGCAGGAGACCCAGGAGGACCCCACTGCTGACACAGAGACATAAAAAAGCAAGACAATAGTTTGCCAAAATGTACTTGAGTAAGCCAAAATCCTTCTGGGAAAACGTCTTATCGACAGATGAGACCAAGATAGAGCTTTTTGGTAAAGCACATCATTCTACTGTTTACTGAAAATGGAATGAGGCCTACAAAGGAAGGACACAGTACCTACAGTGAAATATGGTGCAGGTTCAATGATGTTTTGTGATTGTTTTGCTGCCTCTGGCACTGGGTGCCTTGAATGTGTGCAAGACATCATGAAAACTGAGGATTGCCAAAGGATTTTGGGTCACACTGTAGAGCCCAGTGTCAGAAAGCTGGGTTTGCGTCTGAGATCTTGGGTCTTCCAGCAGGACAATGACCCCAAACATACGTCAAAAAGCACCCAGAAATGGATGGCGACAAAGCGCTGGAGAGTTCTAAAGTGCCCAGCAATGAGTCCAAATCTAAATACCATTGAACACCTGTGGAGAGATCTTAAAATTGCTGTTGGGAAAAGGCATCCTTCCAATAAAAGAGACCTGGAGCAGTTTGCAAAGGAAAGAGTGGTCCAAAATTCCGGGTGAGAGGTGTAAGAAGATTACTGATGGTTATAGGAAGCAAGTGATTTCAGTTATATTTTCCAAAGGATGTGCAACCAAATATTAAGTTAAGGTTGCCAAGAGTTTTGACCAGCCCATTTTTGGAGTTTTGTGTGATATTATGTCCAATTTGCTTTTTTTCCCTCCATTTTTTTGTTTTGTTCCAATACACAGAAAGGGAATAAACATGTGTATAGCAAAACATGTGTTACTGCAATACTTTTATGTGAGAAAAAGTTGATTTTCTGGAAAAATTTCGGCCATGACTGTATATATAATTAAGTAAAATACCTCTGTGATCCACAAATTGAGTGAAGAGAACCACCACCATATAGAAAGTGTGTGGCTGAATTAAAAGTACCATAGATAACTGTGACAGACCTAGCTGGGACCGAGGCTCTTGGAGGGTACTGAATGCAAGCCTCTTGCCTTGTGATTATGGGCCCTCGCATTTGGGGGAACGGTGCTCTTTGTGAGCTGTATGCCTGGGGACCCCTGAGGTGGTGTTACTTGGATTCAGGTCCGTGGTGCCCCCCCCCCCCAAGACACACAGGCTCTGGATATGTAAATGCCATGTTAGCAATAGACTGAATCACACTATTGGGACACAAACTCTTAGATGCTAATATCATCACCTCCGGCCACCTGTCTGTGTCTTGTATAATGTAAATGAGTCTAGTCTGGCTTGACACAGATTCTAAAGAGTATTTCACCTATTGTTATTTTGTTGTTTGTGCTAATTAACCCTGTGTTTATGTTTATGGTAATGTGTATTGAATAGTCAGTCAGTGAGCTAGGAGACAAAGTCTTACCCTGAAAAGTCTTATCTCGCTGACAACTAGTCTGGGTCAATGATTAGATAATTAGCTCATGCTAATTAGGTTAGGTTTTAGTCTTCTACTGTATTATAAATACTTGTCTTTTTGGTTCTAATAAATGAGTCCATGTTGAGCAGCTAAGCAAGTGTCGTCTTGTTTTGTGCTTGTGAGCAGTTGGAATATCTGATATCTATATTCAGACTTAGGAAGCGGTATACTGATGGAAGCACTCAATCGGAGTGTGGGATCGGTTCCGTCACAATAACAATGAAGGGTATCAGACTGTTGAGAGTTTACTTCAGTGATAGACGGAGGAGCTCATGGCTGTGGGTTTCCTTAGAAGGAGACTAGAAAATACATGTAACTGATGAAACAGACTTTGCCTTGTGCACTGCTTGGACTTATAGCTTTGTGTGGTGTTCTGAACACTGGGACTTTGTGGTCTTGAAGTTGAGACCAGTAGACCAGTATACAGACCTCCAAGAACCCGCGGTGGCTTTGTGATGGACCTCTGCCCTTTGGACCTCCTTTTCATTGACACTCTGCCTGGACTTCCTCCGCTGATGCTGCTATTGGCTGGTGAGTCTCTTATACCTGGCTGTGCCCCTGTGCTAAGGACTTTACCCTGGCTGTGCCCCTGTGCTAAGGATGTTATTCTAGCTGTGCCCTTTTGCTAAGGACTTAATCAGTGCTGTCCAGATTGTGGCCTGCTACTCATTGCATAGATTGTTGCTCTGTGACTCTGAATTAAGTCCCTGCTGTACTATATTGCTGCCCGGCGCCTCTGAATATATCCTTTGATGTGTACTATTGACACACTGTTATATTTCTGCATGTCCCTCATGGTATTGAAATTGTTGCCATTTGGCCTTCCCCTTACCTGACTGACTTTTTTTCAGACCCAAAATAAAGAACCCCTTGGCCAGGGGCCCTAAAACCACTCTTGCTCTCTGCATGTGTTCTGTTCCACACCCATACTGGGATGACATAATAAATCTGGCACCCAGAAGTAGCTGAGGAGAAGATGACAGCAGTGAGTGAGGGATTTAACTATTACAAGGCTGGAGTGAGTCGGTGGGTATTTCTGGGAGTTTCATTTTTCTTTAAGGAGACATCAGACTCCTAATGTCACCTATGGACCCAAAAAAAGCTGAGCAAGGACAGATCATGCTTGATCAACTGCTTTCATAACCACAGGAGCTGAAAAATTACTGTTCTGATTCTATACATCACAAAGAACTTGTTGCTTCCATATTCACTTACCATATGGGGGTCAGCAAACACAGGTTTTCTGATCTCCCTCTGCTCTACCAGCCAATACCTACCATGCTAGTCCCAATCCCACAGGGGGGACAGAGGAGCCAGAGATAGTCATAAGGGGGACAGTACTTTCAGGTAAATCACTTCTTCAAGAAAAATGACAGTAGGCTTGACAGTTATAAACACAGTCCTAGCTGCTGTAGCATGTTTTAAAGCTCTTTATATCAGCTGCTGTTTATAAATGGAGCTGACAGATAAGTTAAGAGTCTTGATTTCCCTCTTACGTTCATGATTTGCATGCTTGTTCTAGACATGTGCAGAGTAAAATATTTTGTTTCGGAATTTCGTTTTCGTCCGAAAAATTTATTAATTTAGTTACTCCCGAAATTCGTTTTTATTTATTTAGTTTTTCGTTCAAAAATTGCATTAGTCCGAAAATCCACATGAATTAAGGTCGAATCTGTCTTTGAAGGCTTATGGTGTCTGTCGAATGTATAAAGAAGATTCGACGGAGTTAGTATATAGCATACTTTGTGTGAATTTTAGAACCCTATTAAAGTCTATGGGACTCCAACGTTCACAATCTAAAGTGCTAATTTTAAAGGCTAATTTGCAAGTTACTGTCCTAAAAAGAGTTTGGGGACCTGGGTCTGGCCCCAATGGACATGTATCAATGCAAAAAAAAGTTTTAAAAATGGCAGTTTTTTCGGGAGCAGTGATTTTAATAATGATTAAAGTGAAACAATAAAAGTGTAATATTCCTTTAAATTTCGTAGGGGGGGGTGTCTATAGTATGCATGTGAAGGGGCACATGTTTCTGGTGCTTAGAACTGTCCCTGCACAAAGTGTCATTTATGCAGGAAAAAAAATCCTTTAAAATCACTTGCAGCTATTATGAATTGTCGGCTCCGTAATACAGAGAACACTCATTGAAAGTCATTGATAAAAAAATAAAAAATTAAAATTAAAAAAAAAGCGTGAGGGTCCCCCAAATTCAATTACCAGGCCCTTCAGGTCTGGTATGGATATTAAGGGGAACCCTGAGTCAAATTTAAAAACAAATTTGATGTGGGGTTCCCCCTAAATATCCATACCAGACCCTGCAGGTCTGGTATGGATATTAAGGGGAACCCCGCGTCAAATTAAAAAAAAAATTGACGTGGGGGTCCCCCTAAAAATCCATACCAGACCCTTTATCCGAGCACGCAACCTGGCAGGCTGCAGGAAAAGAGGGGGGGACGAGAGAGCGGCCCCCCTCCCTCCTGAACCATACCAGGCCACATGCCCTCAACATTGGGAGGATGCTTTGGGGGTCTGTGACCCCTCAAAGCACCTTGTCCCCAAGTTGATGAGGACAAGGGCCTCATCCTCACAACCCTGGCCGGTGGTTGTGAGGGTCTGCGGGTGGGGGGCTTATCAGAATCTGGAAGCCCCCTTTAACAAGGGGACCCCAAGATCCCGCCCCCCCTGTTTGAAAAATGGTAAGGGGGTACAAAAGAACCCCTACCATTTCACAAAGAAAGTGTAAAAAATAGTTAAATAAGACAAACACACTTTTGAAAAATTCCTTTATTCAAAATAAAAAAAAGATTCCAGCGGTGGTAATCCACTCTTGCTATCCAGCGACGGACGATCATCTCTCCTGGGTCCAGCGATGGCTCATCTGAATCAGCGCAGCGAATCCATTCACCTTCTGTCTCCACTGAGGAGACACTGCGGGGATTCCCGCGGCCTGACGTTTGTTATATGCGGAGGGCGTGGCCACCCGTCACCTGACCCCGTCCCCTCTGACGCAAGGGGAAACCCGGGGTTCCCCGTGACGTATGGGTGACCCCGCACCCCTCTGATGTAACACAGGCAGGTTTCCGTTACATCAGAGGGGGCGGGATCACCCATACGTCACGGGGAAGCCCGGGTGTCCCCCGAGTGCAAGCTGTCCTCCGCTCAATTCACACAGTGCCCGAGTACCGCCGAGCTCTGTTCCCTGTGACGTTAGGACGCACGGGAGCGGAGATCGGTGCCAAATTCAAAAAAGTAAAAACACACAATACACATACAGTACTGTAATCTTACAGATTACAGTACTGTATAAAAAAAATACACACCCCCCTTTGTCCCTAGTTGGCTGCCCAGTGCCCTGCATGCACTTTTATATTATAAATATTTTTTTTTCTGCCTGGAATTTGGAGATTGTCCATAGCAACCAAAAAGTGTCCCTTTATGTCAAAAGTGATTTTAGACATTTTTTGGAGAGATCCGTCATCAAACACTAAATCTAATGACAGTGACAATTCTGCAAATGAGCAAATTTCAGTGTTTTTGAATTTGATTACATTATTGAATAATTTTTATTATTATTTGTTATCATTATTTTTAGTTATTTATTATATTATAAACGTTATCATACCGGGATGTTTACTAGACTCTTGTTTGAACAGATTTAAGGGAGTTATTCCTAAGAATTGCAGGCCTACAATATAAAACGCCAAATTTCCAAGCAAAATAATTTTACCGCTTTCAGCACCTAAAATCAGAAATAATCATACCGCCAGGGAGGTTAAATGTATAGAGAAAGAAAAATCTGCTGGAGTTAAACACATCTCACATCAAAAACATAAAAATATGTAAAAGGTAATAGGATCAATATCATAACAAATTGTAAAATTAATGAATTGCTGTGCTGTGCTGTGCTATGTAATATGCACTATACACCCAATAATTGGATACCAAATGTATATAAAACATAGAAGCGCACAAATATTGACCAATGGACTCCACAGAGTCCACTAACCCTGAAGTGTTGGTACTACTGCATATATTGACCAAACTTAGGTGTGCGGTCAAAATCTTTGAGGTGAACGCAGACACACAGAGGGGGGAGCGCATGTGTGGAATCACTGAAAGTCACTGAAAATTTCCATCTGTGAAGTACAGTCACAAGTCACTGTGGATTTAGATTTGGAGCACCGAATAATATATTATATTTATTTGGACTATATTAACCACTTGCTTACTGTGCACCTAAACCCCCCTCCTGCCCAAATCAATTTTCTGCTTTTAGCGCTATCACGCTTTGAATGCCAATTGCACGGTGATACAACACTGTACCCAAATGACATTTTTATAATTTTTTCCCACAAATAGAGCTTTATTTTGGTGTTATTTGATCACCTCTGGGTCTTTTTTTTTTTTTTTGTTAAAATTTTTTAAAAAGATCAATTTAAAAATACAAAACCGTTTTACATTTTATTAATAATTTTTTGCAAACAGGTAATTTTTCTCCTTCATTGATGTACACTGATGAGACTACACTGATAGGCTGCAGTTATGGGCACCGATAGGCTGAATTGATGGGCACTGATAAGGCGACACTGATGGGCACTGATGAGCACTAATAGGTGGCACTGATGGGCATTGATAGGTGTCACATGGTGGGCAATGATAGGTAGCATTGGTGGGCTCTGAGAGGTAGCACTGATGGGTGGCACTGATGGGCGTCACTGAAGGGCATTATTATGTGGCAATGAAGGGCACTAATAGGTGGCACTGATAGCTGGTACTGATAACTGGAACTGATGGGCACTGATGGGTGGCAGTGATGGGCACTTATGGCTGACAGTGAAGGGCATTGATCGGCACTGGTAGGTGACACTCTTAGGCAGCACTGCTAGGTGGCACTGATGACGCACTGATTGGCACCACTGGTAAGCATTGATAGGTGGCACCTGTGGGAACTGATAAGTGGCACTGATTGCTGGCACTTACATACTGTGGGCACTGATTGGTGGGCACTGTGGGCACTGATTCGTGGCACTGGCAGGCAGTACTGGTGGGCATATATGAGGCTCTTCCTCTTCGGGACTGATGTCCCTTGAAACAACAGCTGTCAGCGTGAGAAGAAAGAAGAAAAAAAGATTATCGATCCTCTGTTTACATCACATGATCAGCTGTCTTTGGCTGACAGCTGATCATGTGGTAAGGGGCCGGGATCAGCTCCTTACTCGGATCTGTGATCACCCGAGTCTCATTGTCTCGGGTGATCAAAGCATGCACTGCGCACTCTTCAGTGGGGCGTGGCGAGCCTGCAAAGGGGAGGACGTCAATAGATGTAATCCCGGCAAAGCAGGTCCGCGCTGTAGCCCTCATTCGGCTATAGTGTGGATCTGAAGCAGTTAACATTTATGATATCAGCACTAGTTATATTCAATCTTTTATTTATGGTTTATGTATCATTATATAGGTATCTTCAGATAGCATTTATATTGCAGATTGTGTATTGTGGTTTAGTGCACAGGACAATGTATCAGATTCTTTTGGTGTGTATCAATATTTGCAATATTCTCAATCATTTATATATAGATGCGTAGGAACCTATTTGGTTTAGCATTTACACTTTTGATAACATATTGGTTGTAATAGAGAGAGTTATATATAGTGATAACACAGATAGTACATTTATTGACACTTTACTTTGATTTATAATCACTGACATTTGCACTTTATGTATGGGCACATTGGATAATAGTACTTATACAGAAGTACACACAGCGTGGCACAAGCAAATTTACACTGTTATACAAGCTGTACACTCACTACTTTACATTGTAGCAAAGTGTCATTTCTTCAGTGTTGTCACATGAAAAGATATAATAAATTATTTACAAAAATATGAGGGGTGTACTCACTTTTGTGAGGTTTTCCCCCATCCAGTTCACATGACAGCAGAGTGTGTCTGGCTCTCAATGGAGCCAATTCCCACATCGCCGTGGTGGCTGCGGAGCGAATTTCACAGGTCCTGTGTGTCTTTGGCTCTGTTTTAAGTCTGAATGCAGGCAAAAATTTGTGCCCAATTCGTCCCTGAAAGGAAGAACAGGGATGCACCTGACCCCTGCTGTGAGCCACATGCGAATTTAGTGTGAACCCAGCGTTAGTATCCTAAAGTTGAACAGCTCTTTTCTTCAGAGCAGAAACAGGTATGAATCTGCAACAGTTTGTTAAAATCTATCAATCAATCAATCAATCAATCAGAAGGGATTTTTTCTTTTTCAACAAAAGTAAAGTTACTCTTTAAGCATTGATGGCAGACAGTCAGACAGTTAGCTTTTTTCACAAGGAGCTTGAATAAAGTCTTTTTAAAAAGAGACAAAAAAAGAGACAATTGTTGTACGGAATTGAAAAATCAATGCAAAGGAAGAAAATAAGGGGAAGATTCCAATGCAGCATTTTGCTAATGAGATCCTAAATATGTTCCATGATTTTATAAAAGAAAAAATACAAGCTTTGTTTTTTACATTTTTGGTGATAATTTAGCAGCCTTTTTTCATATTCTTTCTTTCCTCTCTTTGTTATTTCTACCTACAGTACAGTACAATATTATCACATGTCCCCAATTAGTAGGTGAAATAATGTAGTAATAAAAACCCTCCAGGTGACTACAATTTAAAAATGCCCTAACTATTACTCAGGTTCCATTTCCTTCATTTATTCAGTGACGATTATCATATTGCTGAAATTTTTTGCCAAATTTGCTTTATTTCAGTGAAATTGAAGGTCACACTCAAAAGTAAGTGGTCACATTTATATAATACTTTACAAATCAGGTATCTGAAATTCTCCCAGTATGGTTCCTAAGCAGCCAGATTGGCTCCAAAATTAACAAAAGAATGTAAAGTAGAAGTGGAATATGTAAGAATAAACAAAACAATAAACTAAAGTTAAAATGAAACAGCAACGAGATGTGATGCCCTTAAGCATGAATACAACAGATGGTTTACGATGCAACACCAAGATTGATGAGAAAAACAAAGTATCCAAAATTAATAAAGTGATTTGTTGAGGAACTTAACTAAGAGCTTAAACTTAGTAAAAAAAAAAAAAAAAGATAAAACTTATTAATACAGATGAGAAATGCTAAATGGGTGCACTCTTATACAATGCACAAAAACAAGCCATATTTTCTATTTGATATTTTTTTTTTTATCTATACAAAGTTACATGGCTAAAATAACATGTTCCAGTGCCAAGAAATACTGTTCCCCATTACCTTCCACATTAACATGAATGCGAACCTTTAAAGATTAAAGTTTGGCCCATTTATACTTCATGTAGTTCAAGCGTGTATTAGGGCCCTAGACAAACCTGGACACTGCTCAATTCTATGGTAGGTAAGACGCTGGATGCATAACTCAAGACGTCCTAACTGTGCTCCTGGTCTGTAAATATCCAATGGTGTTAGGTAGCAAGCACCAACACTATTAAACCCAAAAGCAAACTGTCAGACTTCTACATACCTGACCGGTGAGTCCACTTGGGCAGAGGGTGGTCTACCTTTCGTTTCCGACTTGTGGCCCCTGGTAGAATAAACGGGAGACATGGGAGTGCGGAATGGTATGAGAGCCTGGTAGTAAGGTTCCAGATGCAGGAAGGTAGATAATCTTCAACAACAGATGGGCAGCGAGGTACAGAGGAGCAGGCAGTAGCGGAGTGAAGACAGGCTGAAGTTGGGTGCAGGCAGAAGTCAGGGGTATCCAAGTGGCAAGCTGGGTCATAAGGAGAACACAGGTATAGGTAACAGGATCAAGGACACTGGGAGCTGATGATCAGGCAGCACTTAGCAGAGTGGGCAGGCAACCTAAATAGGGCGATTGGCACCAAACACCATGCCGGTGTTAGGGCGCATTCATGCGCCTGTGCGCGTCGTCGCGCGCACGTGCCCTAACACTGGCGCACACACACCAGTGCCCACAGAACCATGCACACCAGTGACCACAGGGGGGCGTGCACCGGCGCACCCCAGAGCCGCCACCACGTCCATCAAGGTAACCTCTCTGACACAAACATTTATTACATTGCAGATTAACAATTCTTAGATGTGATGGCTGCATTCGTTTTCCTTTTTTAGTCTTTCTTTCCTTTATTTTTATCTGGTGATCTGTCAGTAAATCTGTTGCTTTCAGTTTACAGGGATGAGACAAACCATTTAACACTGACAGGGGTGCTTATAATGATTAGCTTTTATTTATTTAAAACCTTTTATCCTAAAAGAAAAAAAAAACTGTTTGCTTTAACTGATTATAGAGTGGGAACTAGAGTTTGGCTTCAATTTGTCAGTATATTTAGTTTCAATATTTCTTTATTAAGACGTTTTTATCAATTACAAAACATTACGCCTGGAAATTGAATTAACAGACGGTATAGACAAACTAGGTATTGTCAAAATATATAAGAACAGAACGGAAACAAAAACAAAACAAAAAATGCAGAATATGCAGTCAAGATTCTTACGACATACATGGCAAAGTTTGGGATAATCCCATTTATATTGGCTATACTAACAGGTAAGTAAGGTCTTGACATACCTCTCTGACCATGGCTTCTAAAGAGCAATGACTGCACTATATTTACCCATAGAGGGAGCAAAGAATACGTCATAGGTGGCATGTGTTTGAATCACCCCGGGGTTATTTCCCCCATTGTAGGAGGGTTACAGTCTGTCCAATGTCTCACCAGTGTTAGGCACGCTGCAAGTAGTATATGGATTACCACCACTCCAAAGGCAGGGGAATTGTGTCAATCTCTAGCAATAGTAAGGCCATTCTAGAATTGACCAGGATTGGTAATTTTACTACTTGTGTTATTAACCTTCCTGGCGGTTTTCCCGAATGTGGCTCGGGGTTAAATTTCAGTACCATTAGCGGTAACCCCCGAGCCACACTCAGAATTGCATTGCAGGATCCTGGTGCGGTATACTTACCTTGTCTCCAGGATCCTGCGATGTCCCCCCGAGGTGTCTGCGGGCTGTGTCCTTCACCCGAAGCCTCTGTGTGCCAGGCTCCATTGCCTGCGAGCCTTGTGGTGCATGGGTGCGGAGCCTGGTGGCAAATTAAAAAAATGTAAAAATCATAGTAGATACAGTACAGTGTAATCTTACAGAATACATTACTGTATTAAATTATTTCGGAGTGCGCATGCGCGGTGCCCTGTGATGGCCGCCTGAACACAGGGCTCCGCAACGTCCCGGCCTCATCGCTCTCTTAGCGGCTGAACACCGCCGTAAATCCGAGCGAAAAGGATAGCGAAGGTATCCACCATCGTAGGGGCTCGAACGGATGCCAAAAGGAAAGGCGAGGAGAGGGCTGAACACCCGTCTCGCTAGCCTCCCCGGAGCGGACGGCTCACCTAAGATGGCGGCGGAGCGATCGCCTCACGAGGCCCTCGCAGACACGAGGGGATTGTCGCCCTGGCGGGACAGACTCCACGACGAGGTATGTGGAGAGGATCTCACCCTTCCCATCAAGGGAGGTCCACAATCCCCTGCATCCACCATATCGCTGATTCAGCAGACTTTGGAGGACATCCATTGCTTATCTCCTGAGGGAGCCCACAGACCACAACTTGCAGAGGCCTTCACGGAAGCAGCACAGCTCATTCCTCACTCAACCCAGTCCCCTCAGTCTCAGGATATGTCCTCTATGTTCTCCAAATTTGCAGAGCTGCTTGATAAGGGGCTAGCGCAGACAGCATCCAGAATTACTTCTGACATAAAATCTGATCTCCATATGCTGGGCTCCCGCATTGAAAGTATTGAAAATAAAATGGATGCCACGATCGATCGAGTGAACCAGAATTCCGATCGTTTTCAGGATCTACACGAACAACTTGAGGGGGCTTACGCCAAAATCGACGATTTGGAAAATAGATCCCGCAGACTTAATTTCCGCATCAGGGGGCTCCCTGAATCGGTAACAGATGTACATGACGCTGTCCATTCACTCATAAAATCCCTCATTCCGGATATCAGATCTCACAGATTGGAATTGGATCGCGCTCACAGAGCACTGGGTCCACCCCGCCAAGATGGACTCCCACGCGATATAGTGGTTAAGCCGCACTACTATAGTGTTAAAGAAGAGGTGATGAAGAAAGCCCGGTTATCGCCCCAGCTTCAAATTATGGGTCACCCAATTCAACTATACGCTGATATTT